>NW_027411755.1:231334041-234092814 GCF_047663935.1 Musca autumnalis
CATACTTGGATTTGTTGATCCAGGACCACGTTACATGAGTGTACGCTACAATTTTAAAAATGCTAGAAATGTTAATATATATTATCACAAAAAAATATTTTATATTTTACTAAATGGTCAAAATCTTAAACCCCACAACTACTAAAAATCTCCAGTTATTATAAGTACATATTTGTTTGTTATGTCTAGCATTTCATAATATGGTCGGGTCCTTCCGACAATAGTACTATTTATTTGTTTAATTTATGTTGAAGCCGACTTTGCCGGTTATAGGTGCTTTTGTAGTTTTTCTTTTTACATACATATAAGGTATTATATTATGTGGTTTACTATATTACCTGTCTACAGTGCGTTTTATCTGTAGTTTTGTTCTGAAAGTTTAGCAACATGCACAAACAAAAAAGAAATGTAAAATTGTTTTGTTTCGACTAAAATATTTCTTAAAGCAGTCGTGAATGTAAAAACACCAAAATAAACGGAAAGTAATATTCAACATTTCCCACATACATAGTTAAGTGAGTCTAAGATACAAATGTTCATTCCACACGGTGTCTTTTTCAGAAGAATATGTGTTTTATACTTTTTATCAATTAACTATTTGTACAACTTTAAAAAATATTACAGATTTTAACTTCAATGAAATAAAACTTATTTTTTTTTTAATTTGCGTTATTAATTTTTCTAAGATTTACCAATACTTGGACTTACATTGACAATTTTTGATAGAGACGTTTACCACCCTCAGAGAAATCAAAATTATAATTTACAGTCTATTCGGTTGGAAAATATGTGGACACTTTAAAATACATAAATAAGACGTTTTAAGACGTTTCAACAACAAAAATTTAACTGACTTAAAACACTTATCAATACAAGTAATAAAATATCAGTCAGATGTGCTGACGGAGATATACCCTCAGCCTCTGACAAAAACAAAAGCATACCGTGTGTAAAATATATTGATTTTGTGTCACGAGTTTGCTTCGAAGTACGTGGAATCTCTGGGTACCATACTGTGGTGCTATACCAGATCATTGCCATATACCATACCAGAGCTGCAAGATAAGTTTCTGGCCTAGGCAACACTGCGCCATTTGGAAAGTTTAACGTTTTGTAGCATAAACTTACTCAGAACAGTTTGTTTTCTTTTACTTTAAAAGAAGCAATATACTTGTGAACATTTATTTTCCTCCGATCATTTATCATAAATTTCGACGTGGAGTATCACGGCATGAGTACATCGATGATACTAAATGGTTGTACGGCGATGAAAATCATTCTATAGTACTGTACAATGGTAGCCGACATTCGCTAAAAAACGACGGTCGTGAGGGTCGTCCAAAAAAACGGCCGTTGTGCCAGAAAAAAATAGGTCATGCGTGAACAAACAATGCAAGATCGCCGTGAGATACAGGTATCCTTAGACATTTCTTCCACCAGCTAACATTCGAGATTGCATGCACACCTGGCATCAAAAATATTTTTTCTCGTTGGATCCCGTGTCGATCGGTACCAGAAATGTCGAAAAAATGCGGTGCTTCAAATACGGTGATATTTAACAGATGGTCCCAGGTAACGAATCATGGAACTATTCGTATGAGCCCGGAGAAATAGCAATCGTTAGAAAATGCTGTAGAAATGTTCAAAACGCCATGAACTGCATTTACACCACAATTTTGATTTTTTACGGGGAGTTAGGACAAGACCGTTAGGAGAAGACCGATATGGACAATTTTTGAAGTTAAACTACATTTGCTCAAAATATTAAAACATCCAAAGTTTGGACCAAATCAATTGCTCCCTTAAACAGATACCGGATGTTCTGGACCGATAGTGCCCATCTTCGAAAATTGGGCAAAATATTACAAAGGCCAAATTTTGAACCGAATAGGTTGATCCGTTTGAGAGTTATCGGGCTATGATCTAAGAAAGTATGGACTTGCCCTGAAAAATCTTGTGGATGCAAAAAGAAAAAAAGCAAAGTATGGAGCAAATCGGTTACTTCCTTCGAGAGTTAACGAAAAGTTTTGAACTTTTGTGAGGGAGGTACCCAAAAAAGTGGAAAAGTGGCCAAATTTTGGTGCAAATCGGTTCATCCATTTGAGAGTTATGTCATGCGCCTCATCCACTACCCATAGAGTTTTACAGCTTTCGGGCCATTTTTTCAGGCAGTATGGAGTTCCCCCAGAAAAAGGTGTTTCCTCGTATTGGGTGCAGCGAATACAAGTGGATGCAAGATAAATCAAAGCGTTTCGAGAGCTGGTCTCATACTGAACTTTTCCAAAAATTTGTGTTGGTGGTACCCTAAGGAGTTTACATATATTGTCCATATTCGAAGCTTATCTATGTCTCGTCGAAATATTACGATGTGCAAAATATGGTCGAAATTGGTTACTGCCATCGAGAGTTATCGTGCGCATCATTTTAGCGAAAAGTTTTGAATTTTTGTGAAGGAGCTACCCGAAGTAGTGATCCATCTTCGACCTTAAACTAAGTTTGGACAAAATTTTACGAAAGACAAATTTTGGACCGAATACTTGTTTTGATGCGGCACATTTTAGCCGTATGATATTATATGGGGATTTTTGAGTGAAACCGGACAATTATTCAAAACGAAGTTTTTGATTTCCTTTATTTTTTGTTGTGATTTCCTTTATTTTTTTGTTGATGTGATGCACATCAGCAAAACATTTCAGTATATTTTGAGAATTGTTTGACTAACGGTTCCAGAGATATCTAGGCTTGAAAAAGTGGAATTCAGTAAAAACTATAGGCAAAAGAACTTATAACTTCTTTAATATTGGTCCAATTTGAAAAAAATCGTTTTTTTTGTTTTTTGAAGCAGTTTTAAGATAAATTCCAGTTTTAAGATAAATTCCTAAATAAAACCACAAAACAAATGTTAAACAAGTAAACAGGTATCAGTCGGCTTTGCCGACGGAGATATACCCTGAGTGGATTGAAACACTTTTTTCCCAAAAAACGTATGTACTTTGGGGGTGTATGAGCCGAAAAAAATATGGATTGCATCAAAGCTCAAAAGTTAGGCCGCTAGGAGAACCTTCGGTAGACATTTCCAAAGGATACTCGAACTGACCCTTAGCCAAAAAAATTTTTGAACATTTGTGTAGGTGGTACCCCAAGGATTGGACCGATAGGACCCACATTTGAAGATAAACTAAGTTTAAGTTTATGAGATATCGCGGATACCATTTTGGAGAATATTTTCGAACATATGTGGGGAAGGTACCGGAAGGAGTTGAACTATAAGCACCACCTTCGAATTTCATCTAATATTCGAAGAAATATTACGCTATCCAAAGTGTGGACGAACGCAGTATTCGGTTCGAGAGTTATCGTGCTCTCCAGCCACTATATATGGTGCCATAGGGGTTTTTACACCTTTTAAGTGAACTTATCCAATATTTGGGCTGGGGGGTACCCGAAGGAGTCGACAAATATAGTTCATATTTGAACCTGATCTATATCTAGTAGATATATTAGGATGTGTAAAGTATCGACCAAAATAGTCAATCCCTTCAAGAGTTATCGTCCGCACAATTTTTCCGAACATTTTTGAACATTTGTGGGGGAGGTACCTGAAGGAATGGACCGATATGGCTTATCTTTAAATTTAAAACAAGTTTGGACAAAATGTTATGAATGCCAAATTTTGGACGAATCGGTAGATCAGTTCCACATTTATCTTGCGCTCCAACCAGTATACACGGTGTCATAGGGTTTTTTTGAACCTTTCAGGCTATTTTCTCGGGAAGTATGGACTTGCCCCTGATGAAACTTATACCTCGTGTGGGGGGGGCGGTGAATTCAAGTTGTAACAAAAACTGAAGCCATTTTTTATTTTTGCCTTATTAAGGCGAATGCCATTTATAGTGATATTTAATTAATTCTCTTTCGAGTTGAGTTGTAAGGCCTTGAGAGATACATTGAAAAATTAGGAGTCTACCGAAGTCCCACGCATCCAACCATTACACTACGTTTCACTGGTGGTAAAGCCGATCTTCAGGTGTATTAGGATGTTGTTTTTGTGGCAGACGAAGGCAAAGCTTGGAAACTAGTATATATATCGCACTTCATTAGATAAATGCATATGCGAAATTATGTCAGTTAATTGAAACTTCAAACTTTTCCTATAGTCCTGTTTGGTAATCCCATTTTTCAATGTTCACAAATACTACGGTAAGTTTTATTCCTACATCATTAGTAATTGCTCTTCTATATCAGAAGATTTTATTTTTGATTTGATCATCAATTATTGTCTACTAAAGTTTTGACAAGTTGATGGTGGCTTAGAACGCTAAGACGCCGGCAACCTTGACACTCAGTTGTCGGAGACCCAGGTTCGAATCCCAGCCTGGCTCATGCTGAAATTATTTTTTATTTTTGCCTTATTAAGGCCATTTGAGAGCAGGTCCTAAACTGAACTTTACCGAACTTTTGTGTGGGAAGTAAACCTCATCTAAGCCTAGTAGAGAGTTCACGATGTGCAAATTAAGGACCAAATCGATTACTACCTTCAAAAGTTATCGCGCGCACAAATTTTCCGAACATTTTCGAACTTTTGTGGGGGAGGTACCGGAAGGAGTGGACCGATATAACCCATCTTCAAACTTAAACTATGTTTGGACACCATATTACGAAAGCCAAATTTTGGACCTAATCGGTTGGTAATTGGATCAATATTATAGAAGTTACGAGTATTTCTTTACATATAGTTTTTACAGAATTCGACTTTTTCAAGGCGCGAGATCTCTGGAACCGTTACCAAAAAAAATCTGAAAATATACTGAAATGTTTTGTTGATGATCGTGATGCTGATAGCAAAACATAAGGGAAATCAAAAACCTCATTAAGAAAGAGTGTTCGATTTCTCTCAGAAATCCCCATATATGGGAAATGTTGCCAATTCTTTCATATTCCAATTCCAACAAATTTAAAATTTTCTTTTCGCGCTACATCAACGATTTTTGGTATATAGGTTAAGATTAAACCATTGACAATTGCAAATATTAGACCCGAAAAATATTATTTTTAGAAAAATGTTCGCACAAATTTCCGCAAATTCTGATGCAGATTTTTATGAAGCTGTGCAGTCTACATTCACAATATACGTATCAAGTAACTCAGAATCACAACAACAACTACAAGTCACAAGTCGCGTGTTCTAAAAGGGTAAACCTTGGCTTCAGTTATGTTAAATTTTGAAAAATATTGGTGATATGGATATTTTTTGCGAGTAAGCTTTCTATCTGGGACATAAACATTCGAATTAACAACCATTTCGGTACAAAAATGTGAAATGGGGGCTACCTTTATAGGGAGTTATAAGAAACCGTGAACCTATAATGCCTGCCTTTTGCAGGGGATGTTTTGCACATGTAATAATATTTTGTACCCCTAATTAACACATTTCAGCTATTAAAGTTGAATAATGTGGCTAAAACTTTTAAGATAACGAAAATCGGGAGTACCGTTCTACGGAAACTGTATAAAACGTTGATTTGTACAGAGAAATTTCTGGAGGGAAGTTTTATACCCACAACGAAGACCATATACCAAATTTCAGCCATTTCTGAAAATCGGGAGGTACCGTCCTAAGAAGTCTATTATGAATTCTGTTTCAATGAAAAAAAAAAAAAAATAAATAAAAAATAAAATAAAAACATTTACTGAATTAAGCAATACGCCATGCTAGTCTGACCTTTCGTATTGTTCCATCTCGATTTGGCTGCCTATTTTATAATAAACAAATAAGCTTGGCGTTTTTATTAAACTTCTATTTTGTTTATTCAAGGATATTCCCTTGAATAATACCCAACAATTTCTTCTTAATTAAAAATAACTTCTTTGTATTTTCCAATTTATTGCGATTCATTCACTTGAATTACTTTATAAAAGTTCCACAAGATATATACATATACAAAAAAGTTTTTAATAAATATGCTTAAACGTTTAAATGAAGGACATGTTGCTATGGATAGGATTTTGTTTCCGTCGTCTTAAACTCCGCACTGTGTACCACAAATATGAGCTGCAATCCATTTGAATTCTCTCCACTGCCATTATCGTATGTTTGAACATTTGCTACTGACAAATTTAAACTTTCTCCCATAAATATGTCCTACCCTACACACACACATACAAACATTCGCATGTATGCCATCATGCATCTATGCATTTCCTTAGTAAATGTGGCAGAAACAAAAGATGATCCTGCTTAAAAATGTACTACAAAAATTATTAACAGTTCTTTCCTTCAGATACAAAAAGACTGCGATGATGTTGTTGTTGCAGTCGTCGTCGTCGATGATGGGTATGAGGGAGAAAAACACACACATTTTCATGACCACAATTTTCTTAATCGTAGAATGTAAAGAACAAAACGAGAACAGCGACCGCCACCATGAAAAGGAAATGCAGTTTTCCTTGGAAATCATGGTCGATAGATGTAGCAGAAAATATTCTCACTTTTCATTGCCAGTCACCGCCATAGCCACAAGAACATCATATGTATATTCGCACACAAACACATAGATTTTATACCACTAAATCATACAAGAAGAACCGGAGAACTACAAGCTTACGGGTATGTTTCATGTGTATAAGTGCCCATTGAAACGCAAGCTCACGTTCATATGTGTGAATTAATGCTGGGATAACAGTACTACTGTGTCGGAGTTGTTGCGTTACTGGTTTGATTTATTTTCATTGCCACTTGCAAAAAACCAAGGAACAAATGTCCAAACATAAGCGGTAGACATTTACAAATACAGTCATACCTCTATTTTTGAGAGGAATGAGAGATTAACAAATGAATTTTGTAGTGTAAACAAAAGTTCAGAAATCGAAGTCCAGCAAAAAAAAAAAAAAAAAAAAAACAATATTGCTTACATGTTTGCTAAGGAAAAATATTTTAGATTCATATTTTAAGACTTTGGGGTTGTGTAAGGTCTGTTAATCAAACATAAACCGAAAATTGTCTTAAATATAAGATTTTACTGTTTATACTTCCTCTTCTTCCCCCTGTGAGAATTACACATGGTAATACTCGCCTGCACTTCAAGGAGAAACTATAAAGAATGGTTGAAATTTTTGTTTTATTTCACATGGAAAAAATTAAGTATTCTCTTGAGGGGGAATTTAAATTGCCTTGGAGTTAATAAGAATGTAAATATTACAATATGTATGTATGTTTCAAAGGGATATTCGAAATACTTACTTAAATGATTGATTCCCTTACTTACTTGAGGGTCCACCCTTCAGCGAAGCATAGCTGACCAGCAACAATGGATACCATTCAATAAGCAGAAAATACATTCGGTGGCAGCGATAATGATAGTCTAGGACAATTTAGCGAATCTGGGGCAGTCTCGGATGAAATATCCCAGTGTCTGATATCCTTGGATATACGTGATGATATTTTAAATCCTATAAAATCTCCAGAGTAAGGCGAATACGATGTCACATAATCGGTTCCACAATATGGTCAAGCGCGAATGAGGTAAGTGGATGACATCCATGTAACTTGCCAAACATTTCGAGATACTTTTACATTTTCAGAAAAAGTCTTTTGAAATACCAATGAAAACTTATGAAATATCTATTGGAAATTTATGTCATATCATTTTGTACATTGAAGACATTTGCAAATTAGCATCGATAACAATATATCTCGCACATATAGACAACATGTTTTTCTGTTTGTCCAAATCGGAATATACGCCATACATATGTCAACATTTATTTATTTAATCAAAACAAAATCTGTATATTTCGTATTTGTGCTGTTGTTGGAGCAATCATAATTCATAAAGAAAAATAAAAAAGATCTTACAATGTATTCGTCATAAACCACAATTGACAAGCAATATAGAATTTTATGTCCTCTCGAAGTTGTTATGTTTGTTATGGTTTATTGATGTGTGTGTATGAAAATGTATCAGTAAAGACATGATTACCAATGATTTGGATAAGGCCAATGTCTTTATAAAGAAATGAAATTACATATGTATATCTTTCGGTGTTGCACAAAAATATTGTTATTTAATAAAATTATTTGTGAGGCTTTTAATTAATTGAGATATATACGAAGTCCAACACACTAACCTCTATGCAACTATCGTTTCGTTAACTGGTTATTAGATATGGCTAAAAAATTTTCGACAGTTGGAACTGCTATTTCTACGTGCAGTATAGGGTATTTGAATGACAGGATTTAAATGTTACTTTATCTTTCTAAAGTCGAGTCATTTGCATCAATTTTTTAGAATTCATTTTTTTAAATATTAAATCATATTACAACTTATAATTGTTTCTAACGTGAATTGTATTATGTATTTCACTCGATAGATTTTTTAGCGGATATTGGTGTAAAACGCAACAATTCCTGTTGGTTGGAGATGACCTAGCTTCCAGCTTTAATTCGTAACGTGAACTGAACCTGATCACATGCATATAATGCACAATTTCGATCGCGCATTGTTTTTAACATTTCAATTAATTTTCAAACAGGTTATACAACTTAAATGTGGAAATGCTTTTGGTATGTATAACATAATCTCCAAGGATTTCGAGTCGTATGATGTATTTCGGTTTACATATAATGGCGTTCATACGCCACCAGATCAAGCCAAGCAACCGGAAACCGGTTTGATAATGTCTTAACAGTCAGAATATATTCATCCCTTGTGTAAGTAGTCCCATCTATTCGGAAAATACATAACAGAATTGTCAGTATCCACAAACAGAGCGAAAGAAAATAATAAATTATCAAGTAAGAAAATATCAGTCCGCTGTGCTGAGGGAGATATACCTTCAGCATCTGACCAAAAAATATACAAACACAATAATCATGTCGTATATTAAATATATAGATTCTATATTATGAGTTTGCTTCAGAGTGTGAGAGTAATCTTCAACACTAGCGGTTTTAGTATGTGTCGGCAGGGTGTTTGGAGCCTTTGGATCTTTATCTCCGGGAGTATGGACTTACTCCGGATTTAAAGTGAAACTTTTCCCAAATTTTGTGTGGCAGGTATCCTGATACATACATACATGACTGGATGAAATAATACGATTTACAAAATTTTGAATCAATCAGAAACTCCCTGTGAAACTTATATTGTGGATTTGCCCCCGAAAAAATGTATCATCGTAAAGGGAGCCTCAAGGAAAACCTGCTGAGAAAATTCTAAGACGATCCGAGAGGAGTTTTAAAAATCACTTTTTTTCGAATTTTCTGCGAAAGGTACCCGAAGGAGTGGACGATATAGTCCATATTCGAACCCTACCTAAATCTGGAAGGAATAATAAGAAGTTTGGACCAAACCGATTGCTCCCTTGGAGAGTTATCGTTCACACCATTTTACAGCAAAATCTTGAACTTTTGTGTACTCTAAGGAGTCTACCCACCTACGAAAATAAACTAAGTTTGGCCAAAATATTACGAAGTGTACAATTTTGGTTTGATTCGAAACATATAAAGGTATATATCGTCACCATAAATGCCCGAAGACGTAACCCACAAAACCAAAACTTTACAGGAGAAGCAAAAAACGTTATAAAATTTAAAACTGTTTTATGGAATATTAATCTTATGAAGGCGAGTATATGGGATATTATCGATCATATACGAAGGGGAATAAGTAGTGAAACCAAAACCGCTGAAGTGTTTAGTTTTGAGATCGTCCATTACAACAAAATCTGCGATATTAAATCATTTTCCGAAATATAATTCCTTGAATAGGATCGTTGTTTTTGAACGCAGAAGCTTGAAATTTTGCCAGAGCATGTATTTTAGCTTTATGTATCAGATTACGTAAAAAACCGAACTTCGATTTTCATGTCGGTTACGTCTTCGGGCATTTATGGTGACGATATGGACAATACCATAGACTAATGAATGAATAGACATAGAATTTGTAATGTGTTTGTTTTTTGCAGGGGTCGTCCTTACACTCAATAAGCTCTGTGTTCACTCAATTGCATTTTGTTTTGGGGAAAATTGCAAGATATTGTTGATTTTTTTATTTGAGGATGTAGATCCGGCCAATATTACCCACATATTGGCTTTTACCACCATAAATAGTTCAAAAATGCATAGTTATTGCCAATTTAGAAATTGAGTACCTCGTTAACTGACTCAGTTCTCACTCAATGAGAGAATTTGACATTCATTAGTCTATGGGCAATACTTTTATAAATTTTACACAGCTGAAGGGAGTTTCAAGAAAAATAAAAGAGGTACTCCTATAGATTGTTTCCAATATTTTCACTTCTAGAATGCATGTGAAAACTATTTTCAAACCAAAAATTATTTGTTGTTATCCAAATATGTGCTTATTATGGCTATACCATCTAATCCGTTTAATCCCCATTCATTTGACACCCCGTGAAGTTTAGATTTAAAACTAATTTTTGTAATTTTTGATGTGTAAACGGACATATGTTTTAAAAAAGCTCGGACTGCATTTGAAATGGTGCCTTCTTTTTTTAAATTCCGCGAATTTTACAAATATTATGCAATCTATACACGTACTATATGATTACTGAAGTACCAAAACTTTAGTAAAAAATTGTAAATTTTCGCGGAAAATCAGAAAGATTTAAAAAAATTATGATTTGCAACTTATGCACCTTATGCACCTTAAAAATATTTATAAAAATACACGGTGCGCCTTAACTAGATTTAAATGAAAGTGCTTACACCTGGGAAGTTTTTGCGGATCCTTTCAGAATAGATGAAAAAATCAAAAAAAAAACAAAAAAATCAATTATTTGAATTAATCGAGCTAACATGGCCTAAGGAATTAGTATTGAAAAATGAATTCTAGCGAAGGACCACACACCCAACCACTATGCTACGATTGTTTCGCTGGTGGTTTAAGCCAGCTCATCAGGCATATTTTGATTGTAAATGGCTAGAAGACAAAAAATGATTTTGATAACTTCTATTTATACAGCCATTTTTACAAAGTTGTAGATATTAAGTATTTTTTGAAGTCTTTTTCTACATCAAGCCACCCTACTGTTTTGTCTAGGAATAATTTTCTCAATACATACGCATGCACAATCGAAGGGGGGTTTCCTTCATGAATTGTAATGCCCTCCATTTCGGAAGTTTTTGTTGATATCATATCAAGAAGAGTTGATATGATAGGTTGGCAGTGGCATAGAACGCTAAGACCTCGACAACATTGTCTGTTTGTTGGAGAGGACACAGATTCAAACATCAGCCGGGGCAGCCGCGCTCAGCTGTGAGTTTCTATGTATTATTGTATTTTTAGGACGAAGGCCATTATTTATGAACGTTTTTGATTAATTAATTGAATTAATCGAGCTAACATAGCCTTAGGAATATGTATTAAAAAATTAACTATAGCGAAGTACCACACACCCAAGACAAAGGCTGATCTCGATAACTTATTTTTATACAGCCATTTCACAATAGGCCCAATGGCAGGTTTCTGAGGCAAAAAGTCTATTTTTGAAGTCATATATTTGGATAAAATAGTAATGGGATTCAATTCTTAACACTTTGAGCCATTTAGAAACAAAATCATTTCAACCTGGCAACGCTTCATGACCACAAACCGGGCTGTCAAAGATATTGCATCTTACATTCTAAAATTTTATAAAAATCTATCAAACGAAGAACAAGTTTGTTTCGCTCGACAATTAAAAACCGCTAACATAATAAACAGTTTTTTTAATGGATAACACTTGTAAAGGTATGTAAATTAATATTCTGATTAAGAATTAAAAAAAATTAGATTTGGTAAGGAATATTTCATGTAGACTTGTGGTGTATTTTTGTGTAGTTTATATGGGTTTTGGAATAGAACTTTCGGTATTGCGAAGTATTGTCGAAACTATATATATGTGGTAGAAGGTAATAGTGAGTACTATATGTGTAGAAAATTGCATGTCCGTATGGATCCGAAAACTTATAGAAAAATACTTACAGATAGCGTGACACTTAAAAATTTGGATATTTTTAAGTATTGGGCTAGGCTGGGAGTTGGACTTTTCAATATGACACAAATCGGGAAATTTGATAGTTATCTTAATCGAGTTATACCAAGCATTGAAATCTTTTATGTCCAAGATCTCTTAATTTAGTAATTGGGACTACAAAAGCCTACAAAATTTAAAAATCTTGACCTTTAATTATAAAGTGTTCAAAAATTGAACGCGATTGCGGTATTCTACTTCCAAATCATCAATTAATGATGGAGGTCACAATTACTATTGTATTGTATCCCAATACGTCAAATGATCTCTGAAATTTCGCGTTTGGCTAAAACCCGTTGTAGGGGAACTCCCCCACCCCCTCAATTTTTCGGTATAAAAACTACCTTACGATCTATTTGAAGACCAAAAGAATCTACAGTCAAAATTTTATCAAATTTGGTCCAGCCATTTCGAAGGATTTATATTTCGAACATCATGGCAGACCTGAATCATTTTTTAGAGGATGTACCATAGCAAATTTGAAAGTCATCGCTTATAATTTGAATAAAGTACACTCACTTTTTACGCGCTTCCGATTTCACTATCAACCGTGAAAAATATATCAATCTAAAGCTTTTTCAAAATCAATTTTTGGGATAAATCGGATACAGCTTCCATACCGCTAAACTTCCGCAAAAACGCGAGTGGTGTGTCGGTTTCTTAACTGAAAAAGAAACGATCCGCAGAAAACGCGAATTAATCCTCAATATTTTATTTATTTGTTTAATCAACCAACGCCCTATTCATGTTGATAGAATATTGTAAATAAGGAAAACACATACCTTTTTTAGCTTTTTTTCAAAAATATTTTTCTCAAATTTTTAAATTTTTGCAGTAGCCGTTTCCGTCGTTCTTGTGGATGATTTTCACGATCTGTGATTTATATGAACAAGACCTACGAAAAACTAAAATATGGCGGGGTACCAGCACACTCAAAAGGATATTGGAAATACTGTACCCCAACAAATAAGTTTTGTAGAAAAAATATCGCACAGAATTTTGTCTTGTTCTTTGTGATGCTGTGTGGACTACAAAGTCAATATTCATATCAAATTATGCGTAATTGCGACTACGTTAATACTATTTTTTGGTTTCTTCAAATACGCGAATGCGCCTTCTTGTTAAATCAAAAATGTACAAATCACGTAAAATCCGGCTTCAAAATGCCAGCACCCATAAAAGGTGGATGCTGTGCATATTTTGAAAAGTGATACATTAGAGGTGTATTTTTCATTTTGTATTCTTTTACTTTTACTTTGAGCAGATGCCCGTTTGAATGGTTTAACCGTTTCAGACAATTTGGAGCCGATTTAGAAATGTCCGTCCGTCTGTCCGTATGTCTGGCTGGCTGGTGCGCATGATAACTCTCGAACGGATAAGCCGATTTGGTCCAAAATTTGGTTTTCGTAATATTTTGTCCAAACTTAGTTTAATTTCGAAGATGGGTTTGTGTACACGATAACTGTTGAAGGAAGTAATCGTTTTGTCACATACTTTGCACATCCTGAAATTTCTACCAGACTTAGATCAGGTTCCAATAGGGGCTCAATCTGTCTTCGGGTGCCTCCCACACAAAATTTCGGAAAAGTTCAGATTAGGCCCTGCTCTCGAGTCGTTTTGATTTTTGTTGTAGCAACTTGTATTCGCTGTCCCCATTACGAAGGTATAACTTTTTTTAGCAGGGGCAAGTCCATACTTCCTGCGAAAATAGCCAGAAATTTGTAAAAATCCCCTATGGAACAATGTGTAGTGGTTGGAGCGCACGATAACTCTCGAACGGATCTGCAGCCTAAAATTAGGCCATCGTAATATTTTGTCTGAATTATTTTAAGTCCGAAGGTGAGCCATATTGGACCATTCCTTTAGGTACCTCTCTCACAAAAATTCGAAAATAATCGGAAAATTTGTGTCCAAGATAACTCCTGAAGGCAGTAACGGATTTGGCCCATACTTTGCACATCGTATTATTCGTACGAGACATATATCGGGCTTGAATATGAAATATATATGTTAACACCTTCAGGTACCTCCCACACAAAAATTTCGGAAAAATGCACTTTAAGACCTGCCTTCGAATCGCTTTTATCTTTGTTGTAACAACTTGTATTCGCAGCCCCATAACGACGGTGCATATTTTTTCCAGAATCAAGTCCATACGTTCGAAGGCTGTAAAAATCCTTATGGTACTATGCGTACGATAACTCTCTAACGGATCAGCCACTAAAATAGTACGCGCTTTATCTGCAGAACGGAGCAACCGTCCAAACCTTGGATCTCCTAATATTTTGTCCAAATGAAGTTTTACTTCAGAAATCGGTATTCTCCTTAGAGTACCTCCCCCAGAAAAGTTCAAAGTTTAGTTTAAGTTTAGGATCTGTTCGAAGAACCTTTGTAAAATTATACTAATGCTATTCGATGTGGTCCTGTTAAAGCGGTTTAATGTTTTTCGTGGGAAAGACCATGCTTCCTGACATCGTGGCCCAAAACCTCTAAGTTATACTGTGACCAACTGAAATGACTGGTGGGCACAAAATCTATCGTAAGGAATGAATCCCAAAAAAAGATCCACTTCCAAAATGGATTACGTCGGTCCATTCCTTCAAATACATCCTCCGCAACACATTTGAGCTTCAAACCAAATATATTTTTTGTCGACAAATTTTAAAAGCTACAAAATCCGTAATCCTTAGATTCGATATTGTCAATAGATGGACGTTTCAATTCACACGTCAAATGTTTGAACTTTGTTTAAAACACTTAATTTGATCCAGCAGTAGTCATAGTTACTGGTAAACTACAATAGTTCGCGTATTATGATAGTGCAACCCATGACTTCATGAAAACCAATTTTTTTTTGTTAATACGAGTAAAAGTAAAATTCGTCAAACTCAAGAAAATTTCTATAAATTTTTTCTATTTTGTGAATATTTCTTCAGATATGCAGCTCCCATCACCAACATAACCAGTTTGCGTTAGAGGGTGTAGGATGTTGTATAGACCGTCCCGCCAGACCTTAAAGTGTGATTCTCAGTTGTAAAGCCCAATAGAAGATATTTTTTTGATGGAATGTTTTTTCATCTAAAAGAACAGAATTTAAACTACATTCTGATTTTTGTTGTTGTTGAAACTAATTTTTTGTGGGCTTATTAAAACATAAAGAAATAGACCTACATCGATCGATTTAAAAAAAATATTAGGTTTTTCGGAAATGGTGGACAGAAAAATTAAAAATTAAATTTTCGGCGTAGCTAAAAAATGGGCAAACACATTTTTAAAAATTAAATCGATCGATGAAAGTCCAGATTTTGATGACTTTTATTAGCCCCCAAGCTAAAGTTAGCACCAATTTCGAGGAAAACACGTTTTAAGTTTCTATGCTACATATAAAACACAATAATTTTTCCCTTCCAACAATATTGTGATCGACATGAAAACTTTACCATATATTCTATGCTAGTTATACTTTTAATAAGCCATTAAAATTTGTATCGATTTTCTAAAATTTACAAGTGTAGGTCACTCCTTAAACAATTTCCGATTCCTTGTGCTTATTTGCTTATTATTTCTTCTTTCTTACTTTCTATGCCAGTACCCACAGTTCAATTTTCTCAACACCCATATTTAATAGTCGTACTCCGATGTTCTATTTTTTCCTGCTTTTAGTTATGATTTTTGTTTTCACATTTATTTGAGATTGTTTTTCTGATTTCTGAATCTACACTAACACATACTCTGGAAATTACAAATAAGTGCCAGCAAAAACATAACACAGATACAAGCAAGTTGTACAACTTTCTACCATGAGCTTGTAGATATTTGTAATTGAAGTATTTATTTTATGACCGAATTATGATGCATATCGATATGATAATAAATTTCGCAATATAAATTCGCATTACAGTCCAAATAGTGTTACAGCAACAACAAGAGCAAATGGAAAACAAAGCCAGTCAGTCAATGAAAAATGATACGAGTCTAGGCAAACCAACCACCCCAATATTCCTTTAGCCAGTCAACAGCTGGCAATATAATCATATATAAGTAGAAACGTTTTTGTTCAATATCAATGTAGGCTATTTTCGAAAACAAGGAAACATCGACCCCAAATTTGCCAATGGTCTAGCCGTATACCAACCACACACCAGTCAAACAACACTGACTTTGGCACTGGCAGGCAGTAAGCTATCAAGTGTTACTACTTGAGACAACACAACAAATTACCCTCAGAATAGAATTGATGGTGCAAAGAAGTGTGTAGAACAAAATATGATTTTATTTTTTTGCCATTTATTCTTTTTTGCCTGTGTGTGTTTTAGGTTTTGTATGATTTGCTTTTGTTGTTTGTAGTGTTATTAGACATAGTAAGTGAGCTGTTAGTTTGAAAGTGAGAAGTTGGCAGTAAATATGTAAAAAAGTAAATATGTAAAATGAAAATTTGTTTGGTTTATTTAGGACCACACTAGCCGACCTTTACATACCTTACTTGCAGTAGAGAGTTTTTATTACCGGAGTCAAAGAATGTTTTACCTTTAAGAAAATTTAATGTAAAAGGACAAACTTAACAAGAAGCAAGTTAGCAAAAACTATAGTCTGGAAGGGCCTGACTATGTGATACCCTACACACAACTACCTGTGCATAAGATTTTAAATGGTAAACATTTCTTTTAGGGAATATTTTCTGACTACCACCAAACACAATATGTTCATTCCTCTCTGGGACCCTCATTAACCAACAAAATTTCCTGACGATCCGACAAAAATTGCGACCAATTTTTTTACTTTAAATATTACAAAAAATGGCACGGTGCTTTTGAAGTAACTTTAAATGGAAGATGCTTACACCTGAGAAGGTTATGCGGATTCTGGAACTACAATGTTTGAAACAGCAATGTTGAAAAAATCTAAAAACAAGAAAAAATCGCTGTCAAAATTCACATTTTTAGGTTTTCGCAATTTTGCTTGGAAAGAAAATATTGTAGCTGCAAAAATTCCCAGAGGATTGACCGTTATGATTTGTTCATAGGTTTTACCATTTTAGAGATATCAGATGTTCAAGTCACATTTTTAGCTTTTTTGTTAGGTTTTCACGAATTGCGTGAAAACGGTAAGTCTTATCGAAATGGGACTAGAACGAATCTTTTAGCTTTGAAAATTCTCTACAAGATTGTCTTTCGTAATTTATTCTTAGGTTGTATCATTTTCGAGATATAGATATTGGGAAATTGCAGTCGTGACATTGTTTTTAAGGAGGCGATACAGTCAATGCATTGTCCCAATTTGAACTTATATATCTCAATAACGGTAAAACCTACGATATTATCAAAAAGGTCAATCATGTAGAGAATTTTTACAGCTCTATTTCGGTAGACCAGGCGGTTTCCAAGCAAAATCGCGAAAACCTAAAAAAACCCTAAAATGTCAACTTGAATCGCAATTTATTTAAAAAGCGCTCCGGCGATTTTTTTTTTTTGTTTTTTGATTTTTCCTCTATGAACATTTTAGTTTCAGAATCCGCAAAAACTTCGGTGTAAGCGATTTTCACTTAAAGTTGCTTCAAGAGCACCGTGATGGAAAAATTGGATGCATCACCGACTATTGTATTATCTTCCGTGTTTGACCAATTTCGCCTACCTATTTTACATAAGTGTAAAGGCGATATTTTCTTCTTCCATTGGCAGGCTTAGCCATTGGAATACTCTTCCTAGAAGCTGAGATATTCGCATAAGAATAAAACGTAACTTGTTTTCAACATAACCTGTTTGCCATTCCGACCTTCTTCCGCTGTGGGACCCGGATCAAATCTCAAAATTCCGTGACGATCCGATCAAAATTGTAGCGTGATGTTTGAACCAATACTTGAACCTAGCTTGCATCGTTGTAAAGGTGTGATTTCCTACTTTCCTAGTCAGGCTTTGCATTTAGAAGTTCCCCAACCAGAGTTGATATATCCATCGTTTTAATTGAAATCGGAAAAATAAAGACTTGTGTTGGATTAGCGACTATTGCGATATCTCCATTGTTTGACTTTCTACGAAAACATACTTTACATCGTTGCACTATGGGCCCAGTGACAGGTTTTTGAGGCAACAAGTCACTGGAAGCTGCTGGACCTTTCAAATTTCGTCCCGATATTTAAAATGAGCATAAAAATACATCTGCAAAATTTGAAAGGAATCAGTTCAGATATAGATATAGCTTTCATATATATCTTTCAGCCGACTTTATCAGATTTAACATTTAATCAGCACTAAGGTCACAATTTGCATCCGATCGCTTTAACATTTGATACGGTAAATCCTGTTCAATTTAGAATCACGTCCGGAAAATTTGGTTCTGATCGGTTCAGGTTTATAAATCTACGTATATATAGAAAATTATTCAGGTCTGCCATGATGTTCGAAATATAATTCCTCTGAAATGGCTGGATCGAAGTTGATAAAACTTTGATTGTAGATTCTTTAGGTCTTAGAATTGATCGTAAGGTAGTTTTTATACTGAAAAATGGAGTGGGCGGGGGACCTCCCACACAACGGATTTTAGCGAAACGCGAAATCTCAGAGATTTTTTGACGTATTAGTATGCAATACAATAGTAATTGTTATCTCCATCATTAATTGCTTATTTGGAAGTAGAACACCGCGATCGCGTCCTATTTTTTGAATACTTTATAATTACAGGTTAAGAATTTTAAATTTACAGGCATGTCACACATTCCGATCGGAATGTTTTCAATTCCGTAATTTCATTTCGATCGTTTTTGTTTTAGCTTCTTCAGATTTCGATCGATTTGGTGAATTTCGAAAATCGTATTATTTAGACAACAAAAACATATGATTAGAAAACACTGTGGAATCAGGAATTGTGAAAATATTCTGTTTAAAGAAAGTTTGCGTGCGCGAAAAGAAAGTTAAGTTTTATTGAAAATTCAATTTTTCTATTGTTTCGGTAATCGAGGCTTAAAATAATCAACACAACACTGAAAAAATAACTTGTTTGAGTTATTTTTGTTTTGTGTTTTATCTTTGCTTTATTTTATCATTCGTAGTGCAATATTGTTTAGTGGTTTTCATGAACAAATTGTGTGGCATTACTTTGTTAAGAATTGGTTTCGTTAATTGACAAAGAATAAAAATTTTCGATTTTTTTAAATAAAATGATAACAAATATGAATTTAAATATGGTTTTGTTAATAAAACAATATTTTTATTATTTTTAAGTGTTTTTGGAGCATTTTAAAGTGATATGTTTCCAAAAAATTACAATTCCACTTGATGAACCAAAAGTGGTTTCATTCCGGAAACATTTTTCGTTTTTCGGTTTCTGAAGAAGCTAAATCAATTCCACTTTCGATCAGAATTGGTTTCTGTGACATGCCTGTTAGTAGGTGTTTGTAGTCCCAGTTACCAAATTAAAAGATCTTGAACATGAAAGATTTCAATGCTTGGTATAACTCGATGAAGATAACTATCAAATTTGGCGACTCACTCCCAGCCCAATACATCAGCCCAAAATATTAAAATTTTTAAGTTTCACGCTATCTGTAAGTATTTTTATACCCTACACCACTATGTGGAAATGGTATTGTAAGTTTGTTTTGGTAAAAATTCATTAACACCGCGAAATATTCGTCGAATACCCCCAATGTGGTATACCAATCTTCATATCTCGGCGAGATAAAACGATTTTGAGATGTGTGTCCGTCCGAGTGTCCGTCTGTCCATTTTAAATTTTAATCAATCTCCAGGCCGCAATTATTGGCCGATCGTCACGAAATTTGGTATGGAGGTCGGTTTCACATAAGAATAGATCGCTATTTCAATTGGTGATGATCGTGAAATATTTAGCGGGTGAAATGGACCAAAAACATAATTTTTATCCCATTTTGTAGATGCTCTGTAGGTCGCAATAATAGGCAGTTCGCCTCGAAATTTTAAATAAGGCAAGAGTATATGACAAAGAAGAAGCTTGCAATTTGAGAAGGCGATCTGATAATATTTAGAAGGTTTAATGGACCAAAACTTTTGTGTGAAAATTGTGAACATTTTTAATATACAGCTTATATCTTTATTCCTGGAAGAGACATTCCGGGCAAGTAAGCTATACTTGGAAGATGAACGCATGACCTTTCTGTTGATGTCAATTGTGTCGGTGTACATGATAAATTAACAGAGTTACAGCCTAATATACTCTGTTATTTGTTTGTAGTGTAATCATAAACACGCTAGAGGTCGCATTTGTAGCTCAATAATCACGACATTTTGCACGAAGTAAGAGTTTAGGTAGAGGAAGTTGCTTACAATTTTGGATGATGATCTAATATTATTTAGCGGGTGAAATGGACCATTCCTTTTGTATGAAAAATACAAAAAAAATATTTTTGGTCTATATTTTATTTGCTGGAGGGCATGTACCGGCAAAGTAGACTACATATGAAAATGGAACTACTGATCTTCCACCTGATGAAAATTGCAACAAAGTGTCTCCTAGATAACGGGACTACTGCTTAATATATAATGGGTTTTGTGTAGAGAACCACATTTTCCTATTCCCAGTTGTTCTATACATACATTGTAGTATGGGTCGCTTTGCCACCTTTTTTCAAAACGATTCCCCAGCCAGGTGAAATCAAATTTTCAACGGTTGCAAAATATCCTTCCGTAAGGTTTGCGACATTTTCTGAGTATTTCAGTCATGTAAAACTACTCTACAAGTGGTGTCTTAGGACACACCGTTCGTGCTCGGAGATAAGCTGTGTGTTTGTGATACAATTACACTGTGATACAAAAGTGGACAAAATTTTTTTTGCAGGGGTTATGATGCATAGATTCGGTATTGTCGGAGTCTATGGAAGACGAAAATACCTTTGGTTTTCGTTTTTTGATTTTATAACGGAAAATGTAGTGAAAAACGGGGTTTCTTGGATTTTCAACTTAAAACGGACATAAATTCTTTTTTCCACAACGGACATTATATTTTTATATATATATTTTTTAAAATAAAAGCTGAGAATCATGTGTTTCGAACATGCCATAATTTTTAAAAATCGGGTAAAAAATTGTTAAGTTATAGTGATTTAAGTGTGACAAAAACGCATTAAAAAACAGGAAAATGCTTTTCCTCGTGCTCTAGGCTGCGTAGAAGACACCAAACTGCATATTTATTTACTTTTATCAAGAAGGAAATTTAGTTAGCTTTACAAAATGGGAAAAACCAATGAAATCGGTTGAAAAATGCGTGAGTTATGCCAGCTTTAGTGTGTAAACTTTTTGGTTTTTCCTTTATACAAGATTGGTACCTTGTGCCTAATTGTTAACTAGACAAATTCAAACTACAATCATACACACCACGGTACCAACATTTATAAAGGAAAACCCAAAAAGTTAAAACACAAAAAAATGCCATAACTCACGCATTTTTCAACCGATTTTATTGGTTTTCCCCATTTTGTAAAGCTAACTAAATTTCCTTCTTGATAAAGTTAAATTATTACGCAGTGTCTTCTACGCAGTGTCTTCTAGCCTAGAGCACCAGGAAAAACATTTTATGGCTTTTTCGAAAGCCAGGATTTTCACCTTTTAAATAAAAAATAAGCTGTAAACTTCCATTGTGGAAAAAAAGTTATGTCCGTTGAAAGTTGAAAATCCAAGAAACCCCGTTTTACACTACATTTACCGTTATAAAATCAAAAAACGAAGTGACCCAAAGAAACCAAAGATATTTTCGTCTTCCATGGACTATCACAATACCGAATTTATGCATCAGAACCCCTGCAAATTTTCATTGTATTTAAGCTTGGTGTGATACGGTACCAGAATCCACAAATTTACTTCTTACAATAAGTTTATTTGCTCCATAAAGAAATTTTGATATGTGAAAAGCTAATTCGCAGGGGTACAGGTGTAGGATATTACATGGTCGACCCCGTCCGACTATAGCCTTGGCTTACTTGTTTTTTTATAAGTTTACGGATTCATCCGGGAATAAAATTTTTCTACACATATAGTACTCACTATTACCTTCTACCACATATATATAGTTTCTATTCCAAAAACCATATAAACTACACAAAAAACTACACTTGTGGTGTATTACAAGTCTACATCAAATATTCCTTACCAAATCTAACTTTTTTTTTTTAATTCTTAATCAGAATATTAATTTACATACCTTTACAAGTGTTATCCGTTAAAAAAAAAAAAAAAACTGTTTATTGTGTTACCGGTTTTTAATTGTCGAGCGAAAAAATTTGTTCTTCGTTTGATAGATTTTTATAAATTTTTTTTAAAATTTTATTTTTGACTGCCCGGTATGTGGTTATGAAGCGTTGCCAGGTTGAAATAATTTTGTTTCTAATTCGCTCAAATTATTAAGAATCTAATCCCGTTACTATTTTATCCAAATATATGACTTCAAAAATACACTTTTTGCATCAGAAACCTGCCATTGGGCCTATAGTGCGTTGTAAAGGTGATATTTTCCGCTTTCATTGTCAGGTTCTGCTTCCCTTTATACATGCTGACATATTTGTTTTAAAAAAATAACGCCAACACAATTGCGACCTGTAGCTTGATTACAAAATTTAGATGGACAGATGGACGCATTGACGAACACATATGGCCAGATCGACTCAGCTCGTCTAGACATTTATTTGGAATTATTTCGATGCGTTACAAACTTTTTGGCCAAAACCAACTTATAATACCCTCCACATATAGTGGTGTAGGGTATAAAAAACGTAAAGTTCGGCCGGGCCCAACTTTTTATAGCCTCTACCATAAAATAGTCTAAATTAAAATGGAATAATAAGTTTCCTTTCGCAATTTTAAGTGGAAAATTTTTTCGATCGCGGATAACCCAAATGCCTAAATTATCTAATCTAATCTAAAAAAATGTGTTCAGCTAGGTGAAAGGTAGCACCTACGGGACTAGGTGCCTATCTTTAAAATTTTTGGTGGAAAAGTTTTGTAACTGCAGGGGACCTCAAAAGTCAAATTACGGGTAGTTCCGTCAAACAATATATCCAAGACTCTCAAAATACCGAAAATCGGCAAGTACCGTTATAGAGGAGCTATACCCAGACATGGTTCTATGTTGATGATTTTTAATGAAGAAGTTTCGTGACCACCGAAAACGTCAAATATCAAATTACCGCTAGTTCGACTGTTGGTGACGAAGTTTCGTGATCACAGAGAACCTCAAATGTCAAATTACTTTTAGTTCGGTTAAAAATGTAGCTAAAACCCTCAAAATAGCTGTACCAAAACAAGGACCTATGCAAACGATTTTCAAATACATATATTTTTATATCCTCCACCATAGCATGGAGGGTATATTAAGTTTGTTTTTCCGTTTTTAATAATTGACATTGAAATAATCATTTGCGACCATATAAAATATATATTTTCTGAGTCGATGCCCTCCGTCTGTGGTAATCAACTTAGCATCCACAAAAATGAGGATAAGAAGCCGAAGTTTTGGGGCCAGTTGGCCATACTTCGGTTGAAAATTGTAGCTAAAAATCCTCAAAATACCAAAAATCGGTCGGTACCGTTATATGGGGGCTATACCAGAACATGGACCAATTTCGAAAATTGTTGGTGGAGAACTTTCGTGACCACTGAGAATCTCAAGTGTCAAATTACAGCTAGTTCGGCTAAAAATTGTAGCTAAAATCTTAAAAAAACCAAAAATTGGGAGGTACCGTTATATGGGGGATATACCAAAGCATAGACCTATGTTGACGATTTTCGGTGGAGAGGTTTCGTGACCACAGGGAAATTCAAATATCAAATTACAAATAGTTCGGTTAAAAATTTTAGCTTAAATCCTCGAAATACCAAAACTCGGGAGGTACCGTTATATGGGGGTTATAACAATATTGGACCTATGTTGACAATTTTTGCTGGAGAACTTTCGTAAGCACTGAGAACTTCAAATGTGAAATTACAGCTAGCTTGATGAAAAATTGCGGATAAAATGCTCAAAAAGCGAAAATCGGGAGGTACCGTTATGGTGGCTATACCAAAGCATGGATCTATGCCCATAATTTTTGAGATATAAGTTTGTTGATCACTGTGAACCATAAATGTCAAATAATAGATAATTCAATTGGAATATGTGACTAAAATCGTCAAAATACCTGAAATCTGGCGGTACGGGGGCTGAACGATAAATATCTGACCTAACAATGAAAACTCGAATATTTACCATCAAAAATAGTTTTATTGTTTTCTTATGTAGTCTCCAGCATGATTTATACGCTTTTTCAAGCGCTCAAACCAATTGTTGAATCCCTCTTTCCACTCCGATTTGGACAAAACATGGTTTTTGAACACTGTTACAGCAACTTCTTGCTACGAAAATCGTTGACCACGCCTTTTTTCTTGATATGCTGGAATCCAATAAAGTCATTGGATCCCCAGTCAGGGCTGTACGGCGGCTGACCCATCAATTCCACGTTTTGTCCGGTCAAACATGTCGTATTCTCTTGTGCGTTTTTCGAATTTCTCAGGAGGCTTCTGGCAAACTAACTGTAGTGGACCGCTCAAAACTAACTAACCTACATTTCTCAAGCCGTACAGTTGCCACACAGTCAGTTTTGCCGAAGAAACAGGCGACCATTTGCTTCGAAGTGCTTTTTACATGAAGAGCTTTCGTTGGATTTGGCTCGCTTTCGGAGACCTAAACGGTCGATTCCTGTTCTGTTTCGGGCTCCTAAGCATAAATCCAAAATTCTTCGTATGTGACGATTTTATAAACGCCATTTGAAGCACAACGATCGTTTTTATTCACTATTTCTTTGCACAAATCCACAAGGGCCTCTTTTTGAACGATTGTCGAATTTTTCTGTATCTAACGAGAATAATCCATTTTTGCACCAGGCCGCAAAATCAATATCAAATGTCAGTTGATGGAAGTTGTGAAAAATCATCGGAAGAAAATGTTTACAAGTAAATTCCATTTTTTTTTGCAAAGTAATTTTTTCCAGTCACTGTCAAGAACAGAACACAAGGTCGTATGATAAACTAAACTGAGTACGTATAGTCTGAAAACTTCCAATCCGCAAAAAAAATCAAATGGCGCCTGGCAATATGCGGTGTTGCCTAGGCCAGATAGTTTTCGTGCATCCTTCGTACCGTTATATGGCTATACCAAAACGTGGAGCAATATAGCCCAAAATACGCATCTTCCCAAAAATTCTGCTTCCTATCTCCGTTTTTGTGGACGCTAAGGCGGACGGACATGAGTACATCGACTCAGAAAATATATACTTTATAGGGAAAACAAACTTAATACGCCCTCAATGCTATGGTGGAGGATATAAAAAGATATGTATTTGAAACTTGTGTTATAAACCTTCTAATTCTAGTCCATTGTCACCAACTTATGAGGACAATCATGAATACAAATTCCGAGCGGAATTTGTCCCCTTTCCACAATATCACAAGTTTTTATTTCCATATTTATGTCCAACAAGGGAATATTTTTGTCAATTCGACGAGACTATTCTATAATTAAGTGATTCTAGTACTTTTCGAAGTTTTAAAATATTGATTTTAAAAGAATTGGACTTTTTATACCCTCAGCATTTATGCTATCGAGGTTTTATACACTTTCCTACGGGCAACATGTGCCTCATCGAAATAAAGGTTTTAGATTCTTAGTATGTTTGGACGAAATCCATTTCAGACAATTTAGAGTTGATTTAGCAATGTCCGTCTGTCTGCGTAGCTGGCTGGAGCGCAAGATAACTCTCAAACGGATCAACCGATTCGGTCCAAAACTTGGCTTTTCGTATATTTTGTCCAAACTTAGTTTAAGTTCGAAGATAGGTTATATAGGTCCACTCCTTCGGGTAACTTCGCTCACTAAAGTTCGAAAATGTTCGGAAAATTTGATCGCACGATAACTCTTGATGGGAGCTAACGATTTGACGATTTGAAATTTTTACCAGATTTAGATGGGGTTTCAATATGGACTCAATCGGTTCACTCCTTCGGGTATCTCCCACACAAAATTTCGGAACAGTTCAGTTTAGGAGCTGTTCTTGAATCACTTTGATTTTTGCTTTAACAACTTGTATTTACTGTCCCCTATACCACGGTATAAGTTTCATTAGGGCCAAGTTCATACTTCCTGAAAAAATAGCCTGAAAGATATAGATCAGGTTCGGATATGGACTATATTTGTCCACTCCTTCGGGTATGTTCCACACAAAATGTTATGCACGATATCTCTTGAACGGGGCATTCAATTTGGTCCAAACTTTGGATCTCCTAATATTTTGCCCAAATTTAGTTTAATTGCTAAAATTGCCCATATTGGTTCTCTCCATAGCGTTTAGGGTCTGTTCGAAGATCCTTTGGAAATGTATACCGATGTTCGTTATGGTCCTGTTTGAAGCGATATTATTTTTACCGTGGACAAGTCCATGCCTCCTGGCATACTGGTCCAAAAGTTATACGATGACCCACTGAAATGACTAGTGGCCGCGATATCTATCGAAAAGATATCCTAATATAAGATCTACTTCCATAATGGACCAAGTTGGTTTATTCCTTTATGTACCAACTCGGCAACATTTTTGAACTAATCAACATTTTTTCGGCAATTCTGAAAATACCCTAAATAAATTCGATCTGTCCGTAGATGAAAGTTTAAGTTCACATAGGCTGAGGGTATACCTCTGTCGGCAAAGTGGACTGATATTTTATACTTGTTAAAACTATTTTTCGTGCGGAAAATTCCGAAGGAAGTATTCATGATTGCCATGTATAAATTCACAACTCACTAATTCACAGTCTCGAATAACTATTATTTGAAGTTATTTTTAAATTTTTTGTATAGATGTTGCCTTCCCATTATAAACGAATTAATAGTTATTTAAAGAAAAAAAAAAACTACGAATGAACAAACCAGCGAACGAACGGTCATAACCAAAAAATTAAGAATATTGTTATTCGACGGAATACTTTTGTGAAATAAAGCATTTTCCAGCAAACATTTGGCTATTTGCGTTGCGTTTATAACAAAAGCAAAACTTGCCTCTGATTTCATATTGAACTCTCCACAGCGCCTTAGGATATGAATCCAGTCAAGAGAAAAACAAGTCAAGTCGAAAATAGTTCATTCGTTTCGATTCATTTCAATAACATTAAGTGGGTGGTGTTATTGGGCAAGGATGGCTAGTGAAGAAAATGACGAAACACAAAAAGGAAGAGAAACAAAACCAAACTAGAAATGCGTACCCGGGAATGGATGTCGAATCGTCAATGAATCGAATACGGGACTAAAACCACAAGCATCAAAGTTGGAAGCAAAAAAGAAAAAAATCCTTGTGCACCATCATCAAAATGTAGTAAACAACAAAAATGTTAATAACACTGCCGTAAGGCTTAAAGCAAACAACAGAAATATTATAACAAACTGCAAATGCCTTCTATGGGAAACAAAGCAACAAAGCTAACAAAAAAGAATCATAAAAATAAAATCGAGAATAAAGTAAATTTAAAAGGAGTGGCCATAGTTATGGTTTTCAATCAACACAATAGATTGGACAATTTGTTTAATGAGTGGTCGTCGGCAATAAATTGAAACAAATTTATAGATTTTGAGAGATTACACGCCCTAATTGTGGATTCGAAGCAAAGACGGGTGCTTTAATTATTTTCATGGATTTCATTGATGTTTAGAAATTTTTTTGTGGACTAATTGTAAGAGGATTTTATAGATGTCTTCCAACAAGGAAAAAGTATAGGTCGGCTTTACCAACAGAGATATACCCTTGGACTGTGTCATAAAGAACCGAACAAAATCTGCTAGCACTTACGTCAATGTAATAACAATAGTTGTTCCACAAACATCGCAAACTGGACAAGGGAGACTTCTCTCATATCAATGAGTGCATCCCGATTCATATTAGCTCAATAAAAACGGACCTACTGTTTATCGCCGAGTCCGAACGCCTCTTGTGGAGAGGTATTACATGGCTGAAATACTCGGGAAATGTCGCCAACATTACTGAGGGCTATTTTGCGTTCTAACAAAGACCACAAAGAATACCAAAAACTTTATTGCGATGGATATGAAGGATTGGTCCTATCTATTGGGACACTTCTATATCATATCTCCTGAACTATTGGCTTCTCTTAACAAAAAAATTACAATGTTGTAGAAAAGATCACGACGACTACCCGCTATAAAAATTTCAACACGATCCGAGTAGTGACCTTAAACTGGATTAAAGCTGGAATGTATTGAACCTTAACTGAGGGAAAACCAGAAGGTATGGACCGACATAGTTCATCTTGCAGTTGAATCTAATTTTGGTGGTCATTCTTATCGATAGTTATCATGCCAACCAGTCATTTTAGTGGAGCACCTTCGAGCTTTCTCACGAAAAAAATATATCGTTGTACAAATATTATGACTTGAGAGGAATATTATGATGTGTAAAGGTTGGACATATTTCAGTATCTCTTTTCGACAATTATATTGTCCATCAGCCACTTTAGATGGTCACTGTTGGACCAATTTGTCAGAAAGCATGGGCTTGTGCATGGTGCCCAAACACGTTTTTTATACCCTCAGCTTTTATGCTAACGAGAATATATTGACTTTCATATGGACAAAATGTGCTTCATCGAAATAATGGTTTTAGACCCCAAGTATGTTTGGACGAAATGTGTGTTCATACAATTTGGAGTCGATTTAGCCATGTCCGTCCATCTGTATGCCTGGTGCGCACGATAACTCTCGTCCAAACTTAGTTTTAGTTCTAATATGGGTTATATCTGTCGACTCCTTCCGGTACCTCCTCCACAAAACTTCGAAAATGTTCGGAAAATATGTGCGCATAATAACGCTTGAAGGGAGTAACCGATTTGGTACATACTTTGCAAATCGTGAAATTTCTACTAGACTTAAATGAGGTTCCAATATGGGCTCAATCGGTCCACTCCTTTGGGAACCATCCACTCAAAATTTCGGAAAATTTCCTGCTCTCGAATCGTTTTGATTTTTATTGAAGCAAATTGCATTCGCTGCCTCAATTACGACGACAAAAGTTTTTTAGGGGCAAGTCCATACTTTCTAAGAAAATAGCCTGAAGGTTGCAAAACAACCCCTATGACTCCGTGTGTAGTGGTTGAAGCGCGTTATTACTCTCGAACAGATCTGACAATTCGGTCCAAAATTTGGCCTTCGTAATATATTGTACAAACGTAGTTTAAGTTAGAAGATAAGCCATATCGGTCCCATCCTACAGGTACCTCCTCCACAAAAGTTCAAAAATGTTCGGAAAAATTATGCGCACTATAACTCTTGAAGGGAGTGACCGATTTGGTCCATACTTTACACATCCTAATATATCTACCGTATATAGATCAGGTTCGAATATGGACTATATTTGTCCACTCCTTCGGTTACCTCCCACACAACATTTCAGATATGTTCACTTTAAGATCCACTCTCGAACCACTTTGATTTTGATTGAAACAAATTGCATTCGCTGCCTCAATTACGACTGCAAAAGTTTTTTAGGGGCAAGTCCATACTTCCTGAGAAAACAGGCCGAAAGGTGTTAAAATACTCCTATGGCACTATATGTAGTGGCTGGAGAGCACGATAACTTTCGAACTGATCAACCGACTTGGTCCAAAATTTGGCTTTCGTCATATTTTGTTTAAACTTAGTTCAGTTCAGTTGGATCTCCTTATATTTTGTCCAAATTCAGTTAAAGTTCCAAAATGGCCCATATCGATCCTCTCCTTAGGGTACTTCCCCCACAAAAATTCAACATTTGTGTCTAAGTGCAGTTTAGGGTCTGTTCGAAGATCCCTTGGAAATGTATACTGATGCTGTTCGTTGTGGTCCTGTTAACAGCGATATTATGTTTTGCGTGGACAAGTCCATAGTTCCTCGCATACTGGTCCAAAATGACCACTGAAATGACTTGTGGGCGCGATATCTATCGAAACGATATGACTCCCAAAGTAAGATCCACTATGAACTATGTCGGTACCTCCTCCGCAACACTTTTGAACTTTAATCCTTATCCACATTTTTGTCGGCAAGTGCAAATGTCCAAAAAGGTCCACAAAATTGTGAAAAGACCCCAAATACATTCGATCAGTTTGTAGATGAAAGTTTCGATTCACATAGGCTAAGGGTATATTTCTGTCGGCAAAGCCGATTGATACTTTTTTACTTGTTTTTTTAACCTTTATGAATGAAGTGTCAGAATGTGTTGTCCCATATATAATTTTCTTCATTCAACTTGATGTATTTTGAAAAATCAAAATTGTAACAGCTATCCCAATAAAAATTGCCACCAATGTTCTATAATTTTTTCTCTAAAACGTGTAGTTTTTCTACAATCGGGCCTTCTTTTCAATGTGTCGAAAACTATGAAGGTCAACGTCGGTGTTTTCTTACATGACAATCCCTTTGGTTTTAGTTGAAAAAATACTCTTACTACATTCCTAACAAATCTCTGAATTTATATGAATTCAATATTTATGATTAAAGTTATTTCACATATTTAAGTTTTTCATCAAAATTGGAAAATTACAAAAATAGATTTTTTGAATTTTTTACGTTTTTGAGCCAAATCTGTGGAATAATAATAGAATGCAAAAAACTCCTCAAAAGTTTCCAAAAATATCAGAATTTTGCGCCAATTTTTGCAACTATTTTTGGGGCGTTTAAACGAAAAGTGGCTTTATGTGGGTTAAATAACTACCATAACGCACAACATCGGACATAACTCCCAAAATGGATGTGAGAGTTCTGTCCGTTGGCAGTTCTGTCACGGCACCGAGTATCACGGTGTGCAAACTTTTGCCAAATCGAATACTTCATCCGTAAGTTATTGTGTTCATCAATCATGTTTTGGGTCATTATTTCATTATTTCGTACAAAGATAATTGTGGTCCAAATCTATTATTTCGATGAGGCACATTTTTGAACGGTAGCTTAAAGAATGAGGGTATTCACGGCGTCAAAACTCTATAACTTTTTATCGGATAGTGATATTTTAATTGTAGTTCGATAGATGACATAATCAGCTTTCTGATGCATTAAAACATTCGAATTCGGTTAAGTAGTTGCAGAGAAATTCAAGGTCAAAGTTAAAATTTTGAGTTTTTTTTTCATATTTTGCAACAAAATATGAGCGTTTTTAAGTTTTTCATATGTTCTAACTATTTAAAAAAGTTAAAAAGTTCAAGTTCAAAATTGTAAAAATTCAAAAAATTAATAAAAATTTAAATTTTTTCCAAATGTGGAAAAGGGTATTATAAGTTTGTTTTGGTAAAAATTCATGTAACACCGCGAAATATTCGTCGGAGACCCCCAATGTGGTATACCAATCTTCATATCTCGACGAGATAAAGCGATTTTGAGATGTGTGTCTGTCCGTCCGTCTGTCCATTATAAATTGTAAACACGCTCCAGGCCGCAATTATGGACCGATCGTCACGAAATTTTGTGTGGAGGTCGGGTTCAGATCAGAATAGATCCCTATTCTTATTGGTGATGATCGTTAAATATTTAGCGGATGAAATGGACCAAAAACATAATATTTATCCAATTTTGTAGCGGCTCTGTAGGTCTCAATAATAGTCCGATCAACGCGTAATTTTAAATAAGGTAAGAGTATATGACAAAGAAGAAGCTTGCAACTTGAGATGGCGATCGGATAATATTTAGAGGGTTAAATGAACCAAAACTTTTGTGTGAAAATTGTGAAAATTTTTAATATACAGCTTATATCTTAATTCCTGGAAGTGACATTCCGGACAAGTGAGATAAACTTGAAAGTGGATTGCTTGACCTTTCAATTGATGCCAATTATGTTGGTGGGCATGATCAGATAACAGAGTTACAGCCTAATATATTCCGTTATTTGTTTGTAGTGTAATAATAAACTCGCTAGAAGTCGCAATTATACATCAATAGTCACGAAATTTTGCACCGGGTAAGAGTATGGGTCGAAAAAGATGCCTACAATTTTGAATGATGATCTGATATTCTTTAGCGGGTGAAATGGACCATTACAGTTGTATGAAAAATATAAAAATTTTATTTTTGGTCGATATTTTAATTCCTTGAGGACATATATATTTCGCAAAGTAGCCTACATATGGGAAAAAACTACTGACCTTTCCTCTGATGTAAATTGCAATAAAGTGTTTGCTAGATAACGGGCCTAATGCCTAATATATAATGGGTTCTGTGTAGAGAACCACATTTTTATCCCATGCTACATATTGTCCCTCCAAAAGTTTATGTAACACCACGAAATATTCGTCATATCTCGACGAGATAAAGCGATTTAGCGATGTGCGTCCGTCCATTAAAAATTGCAAACAAGCTTAAGGCCGCAATTATGGACCGATTGTAACGAATTTTTTAAGGAGGTTGGGTTCGGGCCAGAATAGAAATGATTAGTTTTTGGTGATGATCGTGAAATGTTCAGGGGATGAAATGGACCAAAAACAAAATTTTAACCAATTTTGTAGCGGCTCTGTAGGTCAAAATAATAACCCGCAAAATTTTAAACAAAGTTTGAGTTTATGATGAAGAAGAAGCGTACAAATCAACGTGAAGATCAGATAATACTTAGCGGATTCAATGGACTGAAACTTTTGTGTGAAATTGGTAAAAATTTCAATAACGTAGCGGTTAAACAACGGAAGTAGTAGTACTACATAAGTGGGTTTCATTACATTTTAGTTTGTGTGAACTAAATTTTCCTTTCCTGCTACAAAAATGTCTTTGTCATGCTAGATAACTTTTTGGTTTTGGTCATAAGTATTATACATTACATCTCTGATATTTGATAATTAAATTTTCACAATCATTGAAAAGAAATTCCGTGGAGAGCGATGGTTCAGGGATAGTGGTATAGGGTATCCCATGGTCGGCTCCGTCCGACTATAGACTTTGTCCGGTCAAACATGTCGTATTCTCTTGTGCGTTTTTCGAATTTCTCAGGAGGCTTCTGGCAAACTAACTGTAGTGGACCGCTCAAAACTAACTAACCTACATTTCTCAAGCCGTACAGTTGCCACACAGTCAGTTTTGCCGAAGAAACAGGCGACCATTTGCTTCGAAGTGCTTTTTACATGAAGAGCTTTCGTTGGATTTGGCTCGCTTTCGGAGACCTAAACGGTCGATTCCTGTTCTGTTTCGGGCTCCTAAGCATAAATCCAAAATTCTTCGTATGTGACGATTTTATAAACGCCATTTGAAGCACAACGATCGTTTTTATTCACTATTTCTTTGCACAAATCCACAAGGGCCTCTTTTTGAACGATTGTCGAATTTTTCTGTATCTAACGAGAATAATCCATTTTTGCACCAGGCCGCAAAATCAATATCAAATGTCAGTTGATGGAAGTTGTGAAAAATCATCGGAAGAAAATGTTTACAAGTAAATTCCATTTTTTTTTGCAAAGTAATTTTTTCCAGTCACTGTCAAGAACAGAACACAAGGTCGTATGATAAACTAAACTGAGTACGTATAGTCTGAAAACTTCCAATCCGCAAAAAAAATCAAATGGCGCCTGGCAATATGCGGTGTTGCCTAGGCCAGATAGTTTTCGTGCATCCTTCGTACCGTTATATGGCTATACCAAAACGTGGAGCAATATAGCCCAAAATACGCATCTTCCCAAAAATTCTGCTTCCTATCTCCGTTTTTGTGGACGCTAAGGCGGACGGACATGAGTACATCGACTCAGAAAATATATACTTTATAGGGAAAACAAACTTAATACGCCCTCAATGCTATGGTGGAGGATATAAAAAGATATGTATTTGAAACTTGTGTTATAAACCTTCTAATTCTAGTCCATTGTCACCAACTTATGAGGACAATCATGAATACAAATTCCGAGCGGAATTTGTCCCCTTTCCACAATATCACAAGTTTTTATTTCCATATTTATGTCCAACAAGGGAATATTTTTGTCAATTCGACGAGACTATTCTATAATTAAGTGATTCTAGTACTTTTCGAAGTTTTAAAATATTGATTTTAAAAGAATTGGACTTTTTATACCCTCAGCATTTATGCTATCGAGGTTTTATACACTTTCCTACGGGCAACATGTGCCTCATCGAAATAAAGGTTTTAGATTCTTAGTATGTTTGGACGAAATCCATTTCAGACAATTTAGAGTTGATTTAGCAATGTCCGTCTGTCTGCGTAGCTGGCTGGAGCGCAAGATAACTCTCAAACGGATCAACCGATTCGGTCCAAAACTTGGCTTTTCGTATATTTTGTCCAAACTTAGTTTAAGTTCGAAGATAGGTTATATAGGTCCACTCCTTCGGGTAACTTCGCTCACTAAAGTTCGAAAATGTTCGGAAAATTTGATCGCACGATAACTCTTGATGGGAGCTAACGATTTGACGATTTGAAATTTTTACCAGACTTAGATGGGGTTTCAATATGGACTCAATCGGTTCACTCCTTCGGGTATCTCCCACACAAAATTTCGGAACAGTTCAGTTTAGGAGCTGTTCTTGAATCACTTTGATTTTTGCTTTAACAACTTGTATTTACTGTCCCCTATACCACGGTATAAGTTTCATTAGGGCCAAGTTCATACTTCCTGAAAAAATAGCCTGAAAGATATAGATCAGGTTCGGATATGGACTATATTTGTCCACTCCTTCGGGTATGTTCCACACAAAATGTTATGCACGATATCTCTTGAACGGGGCATTCAATTTGGTCCAAACTTTGGATCTCCTAATATTTTGCCCAAATTTAGTTTAATTGCTAAAATTGCCCATATTGGTTCTCTCCATAGCGTTTAGGGTCTGTTCGAAGATCCTTTGGAAATGTATACCGATGTTCGTTATGGTCCTGTTTGAAGCGATATTATTTTTACCGTGGACAAGTCCATGCCTCCTGGCATACTGGTCCAAAAGTTATACGATGACCCACTGAAATGACTAGTGGCCGCGATATCTATCGAAAAGATATCCTAATATAAGATCTACTTCCATAATGGACCAAGTTGGTTTATTCCTTTATGTACCAACTCGGCAACATTTTTGAACTAATCAACATTTTTTCGGCAATTCTGAAAATACCCTAAATAAATTCGATCTGTCCGTAGATGAAAGTTTAAGTTCACATAGGCTGAGGGTATACCTCTGTCGGCAAAGTGGACTGATATTTTATACTTGTTAAAACTATTTTTCGTGCGGAAAATTCCGAAGGAAGTATTCATGATTGCCATGTATAAATTCACAACTCACTAATTCACAGTCTCGAATAACTATTATTTGAAGTTATTTTTAAATTTTTTGTATAGATGTTGCCTTCCCATTATAAACGAATTAATAGTTATTTAAAGAAAAAAAAAAACTACGAATGAACAAACCAGCGAACGAACGGTCATAACCAAAAAATTAAGAATATTGTTATTCGACGGAATACTTTTGTGAAATAAAGCATTTTCCAGCAAACATTTGGCTATTTGCGTTGCGTTTATAACAAAAGCAAAACTTGCCTCTGATTTCATATTGAACTCTCCACAGCGCCTTAGGATATGAATCCAGTCAAGAGAAAAACAAGTCAAGTCGAAAATAGTTCATTCGTTTCGATTCATTTCAATAACATTAAGTGGGTGGTGTTATTGGGCAAGGATGGCTAGTGAAGAAAATGACGAAACACAAAAAGGAAGAGAAACAAAACCAAACTAGAAATGCGTACCCGGGAATGGATGTCGAATCGTCAATGAATCGAATACGGGACTAAAACCACAAGCATCAAAGTTGGAAGCAAAAAAGAAAAAAATCCTTGTGCACCATCATCAAAATGTAGTAAACAACAAAAATGTTAATAACACTGCCGTAAGGCTTAAAGCAAACAACAGAAATATTATAACAAACTGCAAATGCCTTCTATGGGAAACAAAGCAACAAAGCTAACAAAAAAGAATCATAAAAATAAAATCGAGAATAAAGTAAATTTAAAAGGAGTGGCCATAGTTATGGTTTTCAATCAACACAATAGATTGGACAATTTGTTTAATGAGTGGTCGTCGGCAATAAATTGAAACAAATTTATAGATTTTGAGAGATTACACGCCCTAATTGTGGATTCGAAGCAAAGACGGGTGCTTTAATTATTTTCATGGATTTCATTGATGTTTAGAAATTTTTTTGTGGACTAATTGTAAGAGGATTTTATAGATGTCTTCCAACAAGGAAAAAGTATAGGTCGGCTTTACCAACAGAGATATACCCTTGGACTGTGTCATAAAGAACCGAACAAAATCTGCTAGCACTTACGTCAATGTAATAACAATAGTTGTTCCACAAACATCGCAAACTGGACAAGGGAGACTTCTCTCATATCAATGAGTGCATCCCGATTCATATTAGCTCAATAAAAACGGACCTACTGTTTATCGCCGAGTCCGAACGCCTCTTGTGGAGAGGTATTACATGGCTGAAATACTCGGGAAATGTCGCCAACATTACTGAGGGCTATTTTGCGTTCTAACAAAGACCACAAAGAATACCAAAAACTTTATTGCGATGGATATGAAGGATTGGTCCTATCTATTGGGACACTTCTATATCATATCTCCTGAACTATTGGCTTCTCTTAACAAAAAAATTACAATGTTGTAGAAAAGATCACGACGACTACCCGCTATAAAAATTTCAACACGATCCGAGTAGTGACCTTAAACTGGATTAAAGCTGGAATGTATTGAACCTTAACTGAGGGAAAACCAGAAGGTATGGACCGACATAGTTCATCTTGCAGTTGAATCTAATTTTGGTGGTCATTCTTATCGATAGTTATCATGCCAACCAGTCATTTTAGTGGAGCACCTTCGAGCTTTCTCACGAAAAAAATATATCGTTGTACAAATATTATGACTTGAGAGGAATATTATGATGTGTAAAGGTTGGACATATTTCAGTATCTCTTTTCGACAATTATATTGTCCATCAGCCACTTTAGATGGTCACTGTTGGACCAATTTGTCAGAAAGCATGGGCTTGTGCATGGTGCCCAAACACGTTTTTTATACCCTCAGCTTTTATGCTAACGAGAATATATTGACTTTCATATGGACAAAATGTGCTTCATCGAAATAATGGTTTTAGACCCCAAGTATGTTTGGACGAAATGTGTGTTCATACAATTTGGAGTCGATTTAGCCATGTCCGTCCATCTGTATGCCTGGTGCGCACGATAACTCTCGTCCAAACTTAGTTTTAGTTCTAATATGGGTTATATCTGTCGACTCCTTCCGGTACCTCCTCCACAAAACTTCGAAAATGTTCGGAAAATATGTGCGCATAATAACGCTTGAAGGGAGTAACCGATTTGGTACATACTTTGCAAATCGTGAAATTTCTACTAGACTTAAATGAGGTTCCAATATGGGCTCAATCGGTCCACTCCTTTGGGAACCATCCACTCAAAATTTCGGAAAATTTCCTGCTCTCGAATCGTTTTGATTTTTATTGAAGCAAATTGCATTCGCTGCCTCAATTACGACGACAAAAGTTTTTTAGGGGCAAGTCCATACTTTCTAAGAAAATAGCCTGAAGGTTGCAAAACAACCCCTATGACTCCGTGTGTAGTGGTTGAAGCGCGTTATTACTCTCGAACAGATCTGACAATTCGGTCCAAAATTTGGCCTTCGTAATATATTGTACAAACGTAGTTTAAGTTAGAAGATAAGCCATATCGGTCCCATCCTACAGGTACCTCCTCCACAAAAGTTCAAAAATGTTCGGAAAAATTATGCGCACTATAACTCTTGAAGGGAGTGACCGATTTGGTCCATACTTTACACATCCTAATATATCTACCGTATATAGATCAGGTTCGAATATGGACTATATTTGTCCACTCCTTCGGTTACCTCCCACACAACATTTCAGATATGTTCACTTTAAGATCCACTCTCGAACCACTTTGATTTTGATTGAAACAAATTGCATTCGCTGCCTCAATTACGACTGCAAAAGTTTTTTAGGGGCAAGTCCATACTTCCTGAGAAAACAGGCCGAAAGGTGTTAAAATACTCCTATGGCACTATATGTAGTGGCTGGAGAGCACGATAACTTTCGAACTGATCAACCGACTTGGTCCAAAATTTGGCTTTCGTCATATTTTGTTTAAACTTAGTTCAGTTCAGTTGGATCTCCTTATATTTTGTCCAAATTCAGTTAAAGTTCCAAAATGGCCCATATCGATCCTCTCCTTAGGGTACTTCCCCCACAAAAATTCAACATTTGTGTCTAAGTGCAGTTTAGGGTCTGTTCGAAGATCCCTTGGAAATGTATACTGATGCTGTTCGTTGTGGTCCTGTTAACAGCGATATTATGTTTTGCGTGGACAAGTCCATAGTTCCTCGCATACTGGTCCAAAATGACCACTGAAATGACTTGTGGGCGCGATATCTATCGAAACGATATGACTCCCAAAGTAAGATCCACTATGAACTATGTCGGTACCTCCTCCGCAACACTTTTGAACTTTAATCCTTATCCACATTTTTGTCGGCAAGTGCAAATGTCCAAAAAGGTCCACAAAATTGTGAAAAGACCCCAAATACATTCGATCAGTTTGTAGATGAAAGTTTCGATTCACATAGGCTAAGGGTATATTTCTGTCGGCAAAGCCGATTGATACTTTTTTACTTGTTTTTTTAACCTTTATGAATGAAGTGTCAGAATGTGTTGTCCCATATATAATTTTCTTCATTCAACTTGATGTATTTTGAAAAATCAAAATTGTAACAGCTATCCCAATAAAAATTGCCACCAATGTTCTATAATTTTTTCTCTAAAACGTGTAGTTTTTCTACAATCGGGCCTTCTTTTCAATGTGTCGAAAACTATGAAGGTCAACGTCGGTGTTTTCTTACATGACAATCCCTTTGGTTTTAGTTGAAAAAATACTCTTACTACATTCCTAACAAATCTCTGAATTTATATGAATTCAATATTTATGATTAAAGTTATTTCACATATTTAAGTTTTTCATCAAAATTGGAAAATTACAAAAATAGATTTTTTGAATTTTTTACGTTTTTGAGCCAAATCTGTGGAATAATAATAGAATGCAAAAAACTCCTCAAAAGTTTCCAAAAATATCAGAATTTTGCGCCAATTTTTGCAACTATTTTTGGGGCGTTTAAACGAAAAGTGGCTTTATGTGGGTTAAATAACTACCATAACGCACAACATCGGACATAACTCCCAAAATGGATGTGAGAGTTCTGTCCGTTGGCAGTTCTGTCACGGCACCGAGTATCACGGTGTGCAAACTTTTGCCAAATCGAATACTTCATCCGTAAGTTATTGTGTTCATCAATCATGTTTTGGGTCATTATTTCATTATTTCGTACAAAGATAATTGTGGTCCAAATCTATTATTTCGATGAGGCACATTTTTGAACGGTAGCTTAAAGAATGAGGGTATTCACGGCGTCAAAACTCTATAACTTTTTATCGGATAGTGATATTTTAATTGTAGTTCGATAGATGACATAATCAGCTTTCTGATGCATTAAAACATTCGAATTCGGTTAAGTAGTTGCAGAGAAATTCAAGGTCAAAGTTAAAATTTTGAGTTTTTTTTTCATATTTTGCAACAAAATATGAGCGTTTTTAAGTTTTTCATATGTTCTAACTATTTAAAAAAGTTAAAAAGTTCAAGTTCAAAATTGTAAAAATTCAAAAAATTAATAAAAATTTAAATTTTTTCCAAAATTAAAAAAAACAAGTAAGAAAAGTCTATAGTCGGACGGAGCCGACCATGGGATACCCTATACCACTATCCCTGAACCATCGCTCTCCACGGAATTTCTTTTCAATGATTGTGAAAATTTAATTATCAAATATCAGAGATGTAATGTATAATACTTATGACCAAAACCAAAAAGTTATCTAGCATGACAAAGACATTTTTGTAGCAGGAAAGGAAAATTTAGTTCACACAAACTAAAATGTAATGAAACCCACTTATGTAGTACTACTACTTCCGTTGTTTAACCGCTACGTTATTGAAATTTTTACCAATTTCACACAAAAGTTTCAGTCCATTGAATCCGCTAAGTATTATCTGATCTTCACGTTGATTTGTACGCTTCTTCTTCATCATAAACTCAAACTTTGTTTAAAATTTTGCGGGTTATTATTTTGACCTACAGAGCCGCTACAAAATTGGTTAAAATTTTGTTTTTGGTCCATTTCATCCCCTGAACATTTCACGATCATCACCAAAAACTAATCATTTCTATTCTGGCCCGAACCCAACCTCCTTAAAAAATTCGTTACAATCGGTCCATAATTGCGGCCTTAAGCTTGTTTGCAATTTTTAATGGACGGACGCACATCGCTAAATCGCTTTATCTCGTCGAGATATGACGAATATTTCGTGGTGTTACATAAACTTTTGGAGGGACAATATGTAGCATGGGATAAAAATGTGGTTCTCTACACAGAACCCATTATATATTAGGCATTAGGCCCGTTATCTAGCAAACACTTTATTGCAATTTACATCAGAGGAAAGGTCAGTAGTTTTTTCCCATATGTAGGCTACTTTGCGAAATATATATGTCCTCAAGGAATTAAAATATCGACCAAAAATAAAATTTTTATATTTTTCATACAACTGTAATGGTCCATTTCACCCGCTAAAGAATATCAGATCATCATTCAAAATTGTAGGCATCTTTTTCGACCCATACTCTTACCCGGTGCAAAATTTCGTGACTATTGATGTATAATTGCGACTTCTAGCGAGTTTATTATTACACTACAAACAAATAACGGAATATATTAGGCTGTAACTCTGTTATCTGATCATGCCCACCAACATAATTGGCATCAATTGAAAGGTCAAGCAATCCACTTTCAAGTTTATCTCACTTGTCCGGAATGTCACTTCCAGGAATTAAGATATAAGCTGTATATTAAAAATTTTCACAATTTTCACACAAAAGTTTTGGTTCATTTAACCCTCTAAATATTATCCGATCGCCATCTCAAGTTGCAAGCTTCTTCTTTGTCATATACTCTTACCTTATTTAAAATTACGCGTTGATCGGACTATTATTGAGACCTACAGAGCCGCTACAAAATTGGATAAATATTATGTTTTTGGTCCATTTCATCCGCTAAATATTTAACGATCATCACCAATAAGAATAGGGATCTATTCTGATCTGAACCCGACCTCCACACAAAATTTCGTGACGATCGGTCCATAATTGCGGCCTGGAGCGTGTTTACAATTTATAATGGACAGACGGACGGACGGACGGACGGACGGACGGACGGACAGACACACATCTCAAAATCGCTTTATCTCGTCGAGATATGAAGATTGGTATACCACATTGGGGGTCTCCGACGAATATTTCGCGGTGTTACATGAATTTTTACCAAAACAAACTTATAATACCCTTTTCCACATTGTGGTATAGGGTATAAATACAGCTTGGGTTTTTATAAAACGTATATAACTCTTATAAAAACTCATATATTAACAAGTAAAAAAGTATCAATCGGCTTTGTCGACATAGATGTACCCTCAGCCTATATAATTCGAAACTTTCATCTCCATACAGAATTTTGTGGCTCTTTTGGGGCATTTGAAGTTGCCGACAAAATATTAGGAGATAAAAAGTTTGGACCAAATTAGTTGCCCCACTCAAGATATATCGTACACACCATATTAGTGAATTTTTTTAAATATTGGGGGAAATACCGATTTCCCCATCTTCAAATTAAGTTTGGACAAAATATGACGAAGACCAAATTTTGGACCAAATCGCTTGATTCATTCGAGAGTTATCTTGCGCTCCAACCACTACACAAAGTGTCATAGGGGTTTTTTGAACCTTTTAGGCTATTCTCTCAAGAAGTATGGACTTGTCTCTAAAAAAAACACTTGCCGACGAAAAGGAGGCAGCGTATGCAAGTTGCTTCAACAAAAATCAAAGTGATTCGAGAGCGGGCCTTGAAGTGAACTAATCCGAAATTTTATGTGGGAGATACCTGAAGGAGTGGACAAATATAGTTTATATTCAAACCTGATCCATATCTGGTAGACATATTAGGATGTGTAAAGTATGGATCAAATCGGTCACTCCATTCAAGAGTTATCGTGCGAGTAATGTTTTTGATGGTTAAATCCAATAATTAATTTGTTTGTTAATCGTTTTTAAATATTTTATTTAAATTCAATATTTTCAAAATTCAAATTGAAATTACAACTTATTTATTTGAAAGGAAATTGAAAAGTGACAAAATATAAAAAATATGTTTTACAGGAAATGAAAATTATGAATAACTGTAAATTCAAATATGTTGATAAGTAGAATTATACAAAGTATTGATATTATAATTATGAAGAGAACAAATCTATAAATTAATCATTTATAATAAAATGTGTGTTATATCTGTTTATAATTGCACTAATGGAAATAAAGGGAAGAAGGAATGATATTTAGCTATTTAACTTTTTAAGAAAATAAACAGATTATTAAATTAAATTATAAAATGAATAAATATAATTATTATATTCGTAATGATAATACTATCATTACTTCTCCCCCATTAAACAATAATATAATTTTGTATTTTTTGGAGTACAATTCAAAATAGAGATTTAAAATATGTGACTGGATTAATAAAGCTACTTGTATTACGAACATTTCAAAATAAATACTATTACATACATATATATTGGGATTATTTATCATAAATTATATTCATAAATTATATAAATTATATTAGACATATTGAGATGTTTTTACTAATCCTTTATATTTGGCTTCACGTTTTATATTATTATTGTGAACATTGTTTAAATCACTGAATCTGAATTTAGGTTCTTCTTTATGTCGCAGAGATTTATAATTTTTTATATATCCCATTTCTCTTTCTTCACTATAAAATTCTCTATTTAAATTTTTCTTCTCAACGTTATTTTTCTTATATTTCAGAATTTTGTTATGTATATCTTCTTTGTTGCACTGACCAAATTCAATTACAAAAGGCTTTTCTTTAGTAACAGAGTGAAAGCTATTATTATAATATTCGATTGCTTTACTCATTTTATCTTTGATGCTTAAAGATTTTTCTTCTATATATAAAACCCTAATTTTTTCGGAAAGAGTATTATGCAATCTTTCTATGTCGGCATTTCCTGTATGTGTATTGGGTTTAACTAAATGTAATTCTATGCCTTCATCTTTCAAGAATTCTTTAATGTTTATACTTTTGAACTCATTATCAGCTATCAATTTTTTAATGCTTCCTTTATGCGATTTATACAGTCTTATTTTTTCTATTATAGTTTGATTTGTTCTATCTTCTAAGTAATAAGCAGTTGCAAATTTGGAAAATCTATCTATGAATGTTAAAAAGTTAGACTTTGAATTTGTATAAATGTCCATATGTATTATTTGACCTGTATCTGTGGGGGTTTCTGTGAATTTGAATTTGTCTTTAATAGGCTTTCGATCAAACTTTGATTGATTGCAGATATCACAGTTGTTTATATATTTTTGTATAAGTATTTTCAAATTAGGGTAATATATCTTTCTCTTAAGGCCCTCATAATTTTCAGTAATTCCAGTATGTCCTGTTTCATATTTGTGATAGTGGTGGATTTGCTGATATGTTTCATCCTCAGAGTTCAAATCCTTCGCAAAATAGGCACATCTAACAAATTTAACAGAATTATTACCTTCAAAAATTTCCTTTAATTTCTTCTGTAGTATATTATATTTATGATCATCTAATTCGGTAAATATCCCCACTTTCCCTTTATTTATATTGTCATTTAATATTGTTTCAAGATTGTTCTCTAGGTCAATAGAAGATATATAAATACGTTTATTACCATGTTTAGTTTCAGCATTGTTTGGTTTGTTATCTGTTAATATTATTTGGGTTTTAAAACGGTTAACGGCCGTATCTAATAGTCCGATATAATCTGGATCGCCTTCTTGTTGTGAATGTACTGTCTCCAAATCAGAATCATTATTGTTGTACAACGAGCTGATTTCATCATCAAGATGATTTATCTCTCCAGTATCGCTATTAATTCTGCTAAGGAAATCCGCTACATTATTATCCTTGCCTCTTATATAATTAACATTTATATTGAACTCGCTAAGTTTCAACATCCATCTGAAAAGTCGTGGATTTAAATCCCTACTTTGTGCTTTAACAAAGAGCCATCTTAAGGGCTGGTGATCTGAAAGGACTTCGAATTTTACACCATAAAGATAAGGACGAAAATATTTCGTAGCCCAAACGATCGCCAGAAGTTCTTTTTCAGTAGCTGAATAATTTAATTCGTGCTGATTTAATGTTCTACTGGCATAGCAGATTGGGTGTCCATTTTGTTGTAATACAGCACCAATCGCGGTATTACTAGCATCAGTAGACAATTGAAAAGGCTTCTCAAAGTCCGGGTACTTAAGCACCGGTGCTTGAGTTAGAATATTTTTTAATTTTTCAAATGCATTGATGTAGTTGGGATCGTTTATATTAAGTTTTACTCCTTTTCTAAGATACCTAATCATAGGAAAAGCTACATTGGAAAAATCTTTAATAAATTTCCTGTAATAGCCAGCCATACTTAGGAAAGACTTTATTCCTTTAACATTTTGAGGAAGTTGAAGTTTTAAAATACTTTCAATTTTTGATGGATTTGGTTTTACTCCATTCGTTGTTAATAGATGTCCTAAATACAATGTCTCCTTAGCGAAAAATGTACATTTATTTATTTGAATCTTCAGATTCGCTTCTCTTAGCTTTTTAAATATTAAATTTATGTTTGTTATATGTTCCTGGAAGCTAGTAGAGAATACGAGAATATCGTCTAAATATACAACACATATCTTATTTATGAATTCTCGAAGAACATTATTAATTAAACGTTGGAAAGTTGCCGGTGCATTTTTTAGACCAAACGGCATTCTTATAAACTCATAATGTCCATTAGGTGTAGAAAAGGCAGTTTTACACCTATCTTCTGGCTTAACTAATATTTGATGGAACCCCTTTGCCAAATCAATGGTAGAAAAATATTGAGCTCTGCCCAATTTATCTAAAATATTTTCTATATTTGGTATTGGGAATTTATCATCTACCGTAATTTCATTTAATTTGCGATAATCTATAACCAAACGAAACTTCTTTTCTCCGGAAAAATCTACTTTCTTTGGCACTATCCACAAAGGGCTATTATATGGAGAATTGCTTTCAACAATTATTCCCTGTTTCAACATATCCTCTATTTGATTATAAATTTCCTGCTCATATATATGTGGGTAACGATACATTTTAGTATATATAGGTTTGTCATTTATTGTTTTTATTTCATGTTGTACAACATCTGTGTTTCCTAATATTTGCCCTTCAGTGTATATTAAATCACTGAAAGAGTCTAAAATATTTTCTAAGGCTAATGTTTCCTCCTCATTTAAATTGGAAAACAGGTGTTTCATCACCTTTTCATCAATATCGAGATGCTCTAATTGATATATTTCTTCGGATTCATATGGGCAATATTTAAAGAAATGTATGGTCTTCCCATTAATGGTCAATGTATCATTTTGTAAGTCTATTTTCGCACCTAATGGCTGTAAGATATTTTGCCCTAGAATAGCGTCAAAGTATTTATCTCCAAAATTAGTCAATTTCCATGACATAGTTGCATCTTCCCCAAATTCTAAGGGTAAATCTGTTATTATTTCATATAATACATCAGTTTTACTGTTCAGTGATGAAAAACATATTTTCTCTTTCAAAAGTTTTCTTTCATATTCTAACAATTTACTTTCGTTCAACAAAGATGTCGTGGATCCGGTATCAATTAATGCTTTGATTCTATTTTTTCCTATTGTAAGATTTATTATTGGAAGTGGCCGTTTAAGGCAGTTAAATGAAAAATTAATATGATCTCCCCCTTCTTCTGGACACTGAATCACAGAATCAAGGTGCTCGATCTTCATCTCACTCTGCATTGGCTGTCCAAAACAACCACTATTACCAAATTCAGAATTTTGTTTATTGTTGAAATTGTTTGTTAGGCAACTATTATCGTTATTATAATTACTTGGAAAATGTTGGAGGTTAGTTTGATAGTTACAATTTTGTTTGATGAAATATGGATTACGATTAATGTTATTTGGATTATTCCTGTTCTGTAAGTGTAGAGTATTTGTTGCTCTAGTTTGGTTTCGGTTGTTATAATCTGATCTTAAAGTTCTTTCATTGCTATTGAAGCTCTGACTATTGCTGTAGTTTCGGAGTATGTATCCTGTATGTTGTGTTTGGTTTGTATTATTACTGATCAATTGTTCACTATTTCTAATTAGCCCTTGTTGTTCAAGCAAGTTGTACGCATCTCTTAATTTCGATACGTTTCTGTTTATAACAACTGAAGCCAAATTTACATCTATATTATTAACAAAAGTTCTTAAAATTATTTTCTCTGAATTTTTAGGACTAAACTCTATAGGCTTCTCTAAATCATTTTCATATTTTTCGTTTAACTTGCAAAGAATATTTAACAAATGATTATAATAGCTAACTATACCATTATTTTTTGCTCCAAATGCCTCTTGAAAAAGTTGATGGTATGATTCCTTTACTCCGAAATTTGCAATTAATATATTCTTCGTTTCTGTCCAATTTGGATTAGGCCCCAAAGATCTCAGTACATGGAGAGCCTCTCCTTGAATTTTATTCAAAATAATTCTATTGAAAATATAGCTTCTTGCATCAGTATTGGTTTCAACCAATGAAAGTACGGTATCCACTTCTCTTATAAAAGATGTGAGTGCATAACTATTATCGCTTCTAAATTCTTTAATACGTTGTGCATCCTTAAGGACATCATTTATTGAAAGAACTAGGGATAGTCGAATGTTTTTATTTTGATTATTTGAAGATTCCATTTTTTATACTTCCCTTTTTCAAAAAATTAAAATTGATAGATTTGTTTTTTGCAATATGTTTGTATTTGTTTTCCCTCCAAAAATTGATTAACGTTTTGCTATATGAATTTGCGTTCTCTTCAAAATTTGAAATTTATTGATTCGTTTATAAATAAATTCGTTTTCCCTCCAAAATTTGAAATTAAAAATTGACTTATTTGTTCTTTATCCTCTAAAGCTTAAGCTTTTTGAATTGCAGATTCTTTCCTTTTATCTTGAAAGCTTCAGCTTCTTGAAATAAAGGATCCTATATCGACTGCGCCAGTAATGTTTTTGATGGTTAAATCCAATAATTAATTTGTTTGTTAATCGTTTTTAAATATTTTATTTAAATTCAATATTTTCAAAATTCAAATTGAAATTACAACTTATTTATTTGAAAGGAAATTGAAAAGTGACAAAATATAAAAAATATGTTTTACAGGAAATGAAAATTATGAATAACTGTAAATTCAAATATGTTGATAAGTAGAATTATACAAAGTATTGATATTATAATTATGAAGAGAACAAATCTATAAATTAATCATTTATAATAAAATGTGTGTTATATCTGTTTATAATTGCACTAATGGAAATAAAGGGAAGAAGGAATGATATTTAGCTATTTAACTTTTTAAGAAAATAAACAGATTATTAAATTAAATTATAAAATGAATAAATATAATTATTATATTCGTAATGATAATACTATCATTACTTGCGCACAATTTTTCCGAACACTGTTGAACTTTTGTCGGGGAGGTACCGGAAGGAGTGGACCGATATAGCTTATCGTCGAACTTTAACTGAGTTTGAACAAAATATTACGAAAGCCAAGTTTTAGACCAAATCGGTTCATCCGTTCGAAAGTTATCTTGCGCGCCAGCCAGACAGACGGACGGGCATTGCTAAATCGACTCCAAATTGTCTGAAACGGAATTCGTCCAAACATACTTGGGGTCTATGTTATGAAACTGTATATGGCGAAAACCAAAAATGTTTTACAATCGATGAATCCGAGTTTCACCCTTTCAGAATTCGCGAACTGTTAACATATTCTATATAGTATGATATACATTCTTTAAACTGAAGTGTTTTAGGAGGAATCCCATAAGGTCGACCATTAAAATTAATTTACGTGGAAGCTGTGTTGGCATCAATGTAGAAAAATAGGTAAAAATGGGTTGAAGCCAACAAGTTTTTTTATGATCCCTTCCGATTTCTGGCTTAACCTTACATTTTATAGACAAATGCCCAAAGAAAGACTCAAAGAATACTTCATGGGCAATATGATACTAGTGTATCATTTTTCGATATATCCACTGCATCCACCTAAAATTCAAAACTCATAGTAGGATTATAGAACTCGTGATTTTACGTCGTTTAATGCATATCTCATGAGTGTGCTCCTTACAGCATCCTAGTAATTGTAGTTTAAGGCCAATATTTGATGCGTGAATTTTTTTAAAAAACCTATTTTTTGCATTTAAAATTTACAAGTGTCATTCAATTTCCTTTGTACCCCGCGTGAATTTAGTTTTTTTTTTACGCGACGGATCTAATGAGCCCATCCGCGATCGAATCCATCCACTAAAACTGCGGATATAGATACCCTGAAAACAGCAAAAATTTATTTTGACAAATCCGCGTACTAAACCGCGATTTTCTTTAAAATTTTTTACGTAAATGGAATCCTTTATACGCTATTATAATATTTGCAAAAACGGGTGTCATAACTTACAGAGATTCGCGAGTAATATGGGTTTTTTACCAAAAATAGAATGTGGAGGCACATCCGCGGTTCTTGAAGAATCTGTTTAAAATATGTGTATATAGACGTATTTTTGATGGGTGCTACTGAAACCGGATATTGAAAGAGATTGATTCGTTGTATCCAAAAACCGATGCGCATCAACTGATTTTACCTAATTCGCGAAAAATAGCCTTTTTAATTTCCACATTTTTTGAATGATTGTAATTTCAATATTACTCTTAATTTCATATCCTTATAAGTTATCACAGTAAGCAAATAAGCTTTCACGATGGTAAACCATATTTCTTGGTGAAGTTTTAGCAGAACAAATTAATTATTGTATGGGATCTTAGCGAAATAGTTGGAGAACTCCCAAATATTTTTTCTAATTTTTCGAATCAAACCAAAAAATATATTTGCAACAATATTTTCCAACAATAAGTTTTTCTCTGTTGTTGTTGCTATAATATGCAATTTGTATACCCAATCTTTATAAATTTGGTATCATATTTTTTTACGCATTGTCTAGATTCCGCATATATTTTTTAATATATTTTTTTTAAAGGTTTGTACGGACTCTGGGACAGGATAATTTGGATTTTCTTCAATTTTTTTGTATTATTTGTTGATTTTCCGCGAAAATAATAATAAATTTAATAACTATTTAAACATCTACGAATAGATATGGAATGCAGTTAACGATGTATGCATACACTTTTTCATAACAACAAATAAGTGATTTTTAAATATTTTTTCTTTATATGAAAATAAAAACCGCTATAACTTTTGCGCGCATCGTCCAATTTTGTGAACTCGAACAGATTTGAAACCAGAATTTTTTTCTTAACCTCTATGCCTGAGCTTCCAATATGGACTCAATCGGTCCACTATTTCAAGTACCTCCCACACAAAATTTCGGATAAGGTCAGTTTAGGGCCTGCTCTCCAATCGCTTTGATTTTGGCCTTTGTAATATTTTGTCCAAACATAGTTTAAATTCGAAGATGGGTTATATCGGTTCACTCCTTCCGGAACCTCTCCTTCCAACAAAAGTTGAAAATGATCGGAAAAATTGTGCGCACTATAACTCTTGAATGGAGTGACCGATTTGGTCCATACTTTACACATCCTTATATATCTAACAGATATAGATCAGGTTCGAATATGGACTATATGTGTCCACTCCTTCGGGTACCTCCAACACAAAATTTCGGATATGTTCACTTTAAGACCTGATCTCGAGTCACTTTGATTTTTGTTGAAGCTGTCTCAATTACAACGGTAAAACTTTTTTTCAGGAGCAAGTACATACTTCTTGAGAAAACAGACCGAAAGGTGTAAAAAACTCCTATGACACCATATATAGTGGCTGGAGAGCACGAATTAATCAAATGATTTAGTAAAAAATTTGGCCTTCCTCATATTTTGTCCAAACATAGTCCGTGCTTCCTGGCATACTGGTCCAAAAGTTATACCATGATCCACAGAAATGACTAGTGGGCTTGATATCTATCGAAAAGAGATCACTCCCAAAATAAGATCCATTACCATAATGGACTATGTCGGTCCATTCCTTCAAGTACCTACTCCGTAACACTTTTGAACTTTAATCCTAATCCACAATTTTGTCGGCATGTTCAAATGTTCAAAAAGGGCCACAAAATTCTAAAAAACCTCAATACATTCGACCTGTCTGAATACAAAAGTTCCATTTCACATAGGCTGACGGTATATCTCTGTCGGCAAAGCCGACTGATACTTTTTTACTAAAAAAGTGTTAATCGGACCGTTCAAGACGCCGTTTAACTATACTTCTATTACACTGTGCAACATTATTAAGGTGATCTTGTGCCAACAATTCGAACTGAGAATTTTTTTAAAGTACTGACCCAAACGACAAAAAAACACAAAAACAACATCCTAATACGCCTGAAGATCGGCTTACCCACCCGTGAAACGTAGCGTAATGGTTGGATGCGTGGGACTTCGGTAGACTCCTATTTATACCCTCAGCCTTTAGGCTATGAAGGGTATATACACTTTCATACGGGCAAAATGTGCCTCATCGAAATAATGGTTTTAGACCCTAGGTATGTTTGGACGAAATGTGTTTCAGACAATTTGGAGTCGATTGAGCAATGTCCGTCCGTCTGTCTGTCTGTCTGTCTGGCTGGCTGGAGCGCACGATAACTCTCGAAGGGATGAACCGATTCGGTTCAAATTTTGGCTTTCGTAATATTTTGTCCAAACTTAGTTTAAGTTCGAAGATGAGCTATATCGGTCCACTCCTTCCGGTACCTCCCCCACAAAAGTTCGAAAATGTTCGGAAAATTTGTACGCACGATAACTCTTGAAGGGTGTAACCGATTTGGTCCATACTTTGCCCATCGGGGAGCGTGTACCAGACTTAGATCAGGTTTTAATATGGACTCAATCGGTCCACTCCGTCGGGTACCTCCCACACAAAATTTTGGAAAAGTTCAGTTTAGGAACATCTCTCGAATCGCTTTGATTTTTGCTTTAGCAACTTGTATTCACTGCCCTCCATACGACGGTATAAGTTTCATCAGGGGCAAGTCCATACTTCCTGAGAAAATAGCCTGAAAGTTGCAAAAAAACCCCTATGACACCGTGTGAGGAGGTTGGAGGGCAAAATAACTCTCGAACAGGTCTGCCGATTCGGTCCAAAGTTTGGCCTTAGTAATATTTTGTCCAAACATAGTTTAAGTTCGAAGATAAGCCATATCGGTCCACTCCTTCAGGTACCTCCCCCACAAAAGTTCAAAAATGTTCGGAAAAATTGTGCGTACGATAACTCTTGAAGAGAGTGGCCGAATTGGTCCATACTTTACACATCCTAATATATCTACCAGATATAGATCAGGTTCAAATATGGTCTATATTTGTCCACTCCATCCGGTACCTCCCACTCAAAATTTCGAATACATGTTCACTTTAAGACCTGCTTTCGAATCACTTTGATTTTTGTTGAAGCAACTTGCATTGCTGCCTCAATTGCGATGGTAAAAGTTGTTTCAGAGGCAAGTTCATATTTCTTGAGCAAACATCCCTGAAGTTCAAAAAACCCCTATGGTACCATATGTAGTGGCTGGAGATCCATTCTTTTTAGTATCTCCTCCGCAAAACTTTTGATATTAAATCCTAATCAACATTTTTGTCAGTTCAAACGCCCAAAATTTTTAAAACTCCCTAAATACATGCGTTTTTTGGAAAAAAATTGTTTCAATATACACAGGCTGAGGGTATATCTCTGTCGGTAAAGCCGACTGATACTTTTTTACTTGTTTTTCAATGTATCTCTTAGGACTAACAGCTCAACTCGAAAGAGAATTAATTAAATATCACATTAAATGACCTTCTCCTTAATAAGGCAAAAATAAAAAATAATTTCAGGATGAGCCAGGCTGGGATTCGAACCTGGCTCTCCGACAACTGAGTGTCATAGTTGCCGGCGTCTTAGCGTTCTGAGACACCATCAACTTGTCAAAACTTTAGTAGACAATAATTGATGATCAAAAACAAATCTACTGATATAGAAGAGCAATTACTAATGACGTAGGAATAAAACTTACCATAGTATTTGTGAACATTGAAAAATGGGATTACCAAGCAAGACTATGGAAAAGTTAGGAGTTTCAATTAACTGACATAATTTCGCATATGCATTTATCTAATGAAGTGCGATATATACATATATACTAGTTAGCAAGCTTTGCCTTCGTCTGCCACAAAAACAACATTCTAATACGCCGGATGATCGGCTTAACCACCCATGAAACGTAGCGTAATGGTTGGATGAGTGGGAATTCGGTAAACTCCTAATTGTATATCTAAGGTCTAACAGCTCAACTCGAAATAGAATTAATTAAATATCACTATAAATAACCTTCGCTTTAATAAGGCAAAAAAACCCTAGTTGCGGTTTTGTTGTGTCAGATCTAGCTCGGATTTTATGGCCCGATCTAAATATTGAGTTTTTAAAGAAATTAGGGGCTATATCTCCGAAACCAATGCGAATCTTCTTCTGACCTCTGAAGCAAATTTGTAGATAAGGACAAGAATAAAATATTTGGAGAAAAAATGAACTCGAAAAACTACATTTATTGCCTCAAATTTCAAAATATATGCAAAACTTGCACAATATTTATACATTTCGCACCGTATCTCCAAAACCGTTAATTTTTTCTGAATATTTTCTTTAGGAATATATACCCTGGAATGTAATACGCAAATCGTCAGAACATGTCATTGTTGTAAAATGCCTCTATGCCGTTGTTTTCAGTACATTTTCCAACGACGATTTAATAAAAATTTCAATAATTTAATGAAATCCGAAATGCGAGAATAAACTGTTGGTGTGAACTGTGTTTGAAATACGTGTTGTAAAATATATGATGCAAAATACCGCTGAAACAACATGAAGTAAGCATTTTAGAGTTTCATAATGTTTTAAAGAATTGTTGAGAACTTTATTTGGAAGATTTTTGCAAAAAGTTACTTGGTTCAACTTTCAATACTTTAGCCGATACTGACCAGAATTTCAGCAATAATGTAAAATAGTCTATATTTTATAGATTTACGATGGAATTTTTCTTATGTGGTTTTTTAAAAAGATACGTTCTACTAGTTCAGGGCTACAATATTGCTAAAGACAGCAAGTCCAAATTTCTATTCGTTTCTGAGATAAAGGCCTGACAAATGCAAGAATATATTTAGTCCGGTTTAGATGAGTCCATGGGTGACGTAGGGGATGGAAGATACCAAGGAACGGTCCTGACCGGTTTTAACATGGCAAAGCCCAGGATTTATCTTGGTCCATCTTTCATCCCAAGTGGACACTGACCTCCCCGTGGTGTCACCTGGGGAACTGCCTTTAACACCCGTTAAAGGTAGTGAGCTAACATGTGCCGCGCGTTCACCCATAAGAACGTTAAAAACTTGGGTTTGGGCGTCGGGTTAGTAACCCTCCCCTAGAAAAAACAGCCTACTATGAAAAAACGAAAGAAAAGAAAAACAAAACCCTCTAAAGTTGACGAACCCCGCAAACGTTTTAAGGACCATGATCTGTGAATCTGCACCTGGAATGTTCGCACTCTTTATAGAGAAGGTGCAGTCTTCGCATTGGCAGACGTACTTGAAAAGTACAAGACCGATATTGCTGCCATACAGGAAAGACGATGGATTGGGAAAGGCGTCGCAACAACACCTAAAGGTGACGCATTTTATTATAGCTGCCATGACGTAAAGCATGAATTTGGTTGTGAATTCGTAGTTAGTCGGAGACTAAAACATCTGGTATCCACCTTCACTCCAGTGAATGAAAGATTTGCTGCAATTCGGATAAAAGCTAAATTCTTCAACATCAGCTTTATTTGCGCTCATGCTCCCCACATATGACCGTTGCCCTGCCCATGACATTAAAATCATTCTAGGCGATTTTAATGCCAAAATTGGAAAGGAGAATATCTTTGGCCCAACAGTCGGGAAATTCAGTCTCCACAGTGAAAGATCTGACAATGGTATGAGGCTGATAGACTTTGCAGCTGCAAAAAACATGGTAGTTAGCAGTACCAGATTTAATCATCTCGATATTCATAAGGGCACCTGGCTGTCTCCAGATCAGAAAACAAAAAACCAAAATTGATCATGTTGTGATAGATGGAAGACATTCATCGAGCGTGTTGGATGTACGATCGTTCCGAGGCGCAAACATTGATTCGGACCACTACCTTGTTGCAGCAAAGGTACGCACCCGCTTAAACGTAGCAAACAAAGTACGAACAGACACAACACGAAAGTTAGACATCGGTAAGCTGCAATCACAACAGATAGCCACAGCATATTCCACTCAACTAGCCCAATTGCTTAATCAAAGCACTCCTCATCCCGATAACATATCAGCGCAATGGCAAAGCATTGCCCACTCCATGCAAACAGCCGCAAAATCCATACTTGGATACCAGAGACCTCCACCAAGGAATCCATGGTATGATGAGGAGTGTCGTGCAGCCACCGAAGAGAAAAATGCGGCATATAGGGCTACTTTACAATCCGTAGCAACGCGTAGCGCACGAGAGAGATACAGGGAGAAAAGGAGAGAGGTGAAACGTCTTTCCGCAGGAAAAAGAGAGAGATGGAAAAGCGGGAGTGTGAAAAAATTGAGATGTACAGGAGCCAGAATGAAGTATCCAGCTTGGTACGGAGATACATCCTGTAGAGACCAGCAAGGTAATTTGGTGGAGAAAACATTTTTCAATCCGTCGGCATCCAATAGCAGCGAAGACGACGAAGATACCACAGTCCCAATCCCAGAAGATGGTATTGAATGCATACCGCCCAGCCAAGATGAGGTAAAGACAGCAATAAATCGGCTGAAGAATAATAAGGCAGCAGGGGCCGATGGCTTACCAGCCGAGCTGTTCAAAACCGGAGGCGACACGCTGATAAGGTGTATTCATCAGCTAGTTAGCACCATCTGGCAGGAAGAACGAGTACCCGACGATTGGAACCTGAGTATCCTGTGCCCCGTCCACAAGAAGGGAGATAAGACTATATGCTCTAACTATAGGGGCATAAGTCTAATCCCTATTGCCTACAAGATCGTGTCAGGGATATTGTGCGAACGACTAAATCCCATGGTCAACGAGATAATTGGACCATACCAATGCGGCTTTAGACCTGGCAAGTCCACCATTGACCAGATATTTACCCTGCGGCAAATCCTGGAGAAGACCCAAGAGATGCAGATCGACACCTACCACCTTTTTGTCGATTATAAAGCAGCCTTCGACAGCCCGCTGCGTTCCAAGGTATTCCAAGCCATGTCTGAATTTGGTATCCCCGCAAAGCTCATCCGGCTTTGTAAAATGACTTTAACTGACACGAGGTCCTCAGTTAAAATAGGAAAGAACCTCTCCGAAGAGTTTGGTACCAACAGAGGTTTCAGACAAGGAGACAGCCTTTCATGTGACCTCTTCAACACCCTGCTAGAAAAGGTTATACGAGAGGCAAACGTCAAAAGAAGTGGCACAATCTACACCAATAGTCACATGTTACTTGCTTATGCTGATGATATAGACATCATGGGACGATCAGTAAAAGAAGTAACTGATACCTTTATAAAGGTCGAAGGAGAATCTGCTAAGGTGGGTCTGGCGGTAAACGGGGAGAAGACCAAGTTGATGGTGTCGACGCGCAATGCACGCAGAATTGGCAGGTCAAGGAATAGATGGCGCAAACAAGTGGATGATGAGATGAAAAGGCGCGGTATACCAGAGTGCAAAGCAACAAATGGAGAGGAATGGAGATCTCTTCTTAGTTCGGCCTATAGAACAAATGTTCTGTAATGGGCCAGCTAAGTAAGTAAGTAAGTTAGATGAGTCCATAAAATCCGAATTGGATCCGACAGGACAAAACACTACTAGGGTTTTTGTAGTCTAAATATGTACTTTCAAAAATGCATACTAGAAGTTGTTTGCATTTTCAGTGTTGCATAGTGTTATAGAGAACATGTATGTTTTGAGAGTCTTATTTCTCATATATCCTGAGAGGCGTCTTTAATAGACGGCGGAAAATACATATTTCGGATAAGGCATATTTTATAGACGCTGTGTAATATCTGAAGCCGGAACAGTTGTCTATTAAATACAATGCAACAGGAGTCTCTTATAAGCTCCGTCTTTTATAGAAGACGTTAAAAGCATCTATTACAGACACCGGGGAAGGTGCCAGTAGATGCCATTATACCGTATTTAATAGACGTTAAGAAGGGCTTTCGTAGACGTCATTATTCATATTTTATAAGCGTCGTCAAAATGCGTATTTTATAGATGCCGTTACAGGCTTATTTTATAGAGTCGTTTTCTGAAAGCCGTTTCTCATCGGTCAGACCATCTCCCTACAATCGTTTATATCATTACCTCTGAACGCCGCACTTTTCAGAGAGTTCACCAATTACCGCATTGGAGAACTGCCCAATCGGGCAGTCTTGAGGAAAGATCCACCCAAATGCGTTAGCAAAGCTTTATAAAGTTACGTCTATGACAAACTTGAATAATACTAATATCTGATGTGGGTATTGCAAAACATTAATATCTCCAGCCGAGCTTAGAGTCTATTTTCAATCACCTCTTACATGTATACCTCTTAAAACATTAATATCTCCAGCCGAGCTTAGAGTCTATTTTCAATCACCTCTTACATGTATACCTCTTTCCTACTACTGACACCAAGATTATGGAATTTCTCCTCCACTTAGTCTTTTTCACCAAATTTGTAGCCTTCCCACTCCCCTTTACTTACTTCCCTTCTTATTTAAGACAGCCACTAGAAAAATAAATCCTCGAAATGAAATCCAATCATCAAATATTGCAGCATAAATCACGTTACTAACATTATACATCATCCAGCCATCCATTCACTACCAATCTACCATAAAAATATTGATGTTCTCAATAATATTGTAAAATATTAAAAATTATTGCATTATTACTACCATAAAGCTCAAAGCTTTAAAAAAATGAAATCAATTCACTTGAAAACATTGTGAAAAAAGAGCATTGCTGAAATCGTACGGCATAATAAAATGAAACGGAATATTATATGGTGTGTGTGTGTTCACAGACCATCAAACAATAAGATTTCGCTCAGACAAAGTAGCAAACCAATTGTGGAGCTTAAGAACACACACACACATACAATGATATTCTAGGCACATTTTGCTCTTTTTAAGAAATAAACCTCGTTAATCTTATATTGATGGTAATTTATTAACAGTGAATAAAGAATAGGAAGAACAGAATTGACGGAAGAGGATTTAGTTGGTATTTTGTACTCCATCATGGTGAAAGTATGGTATATGGATTTTAGTATTAAATACTGAAGTTATAGATTTATTATTTGTTGTGGAAGAAAGTAAAAATATTTGTTTTCAGAGATAAATAAAAGAAAAATGTTGAATTGTTTAGATTTACATTCTTAATTATAAAAATCAAAATGGAATTAAAAAAAGGAATCGAAATCGTAAATGTCTGTTCGAAGAACTGAATTTAAAGTGAAATTAAATTGTTAAAATAGTGCGTATAAAAAACACGAAAAAAATTTTGTTGATCATACATACAAAGAATACATATTTTATTATTTACATTCTATTTGGCTATTAAGGTGAACATTTTTTGTTCACGCAGTGCACTGTGGTTCAGAAATCGATTTACCCCAAAACCCCCATTTTGTTTGTAACCGATTGTTGATTTCTGTACGGGATTCAACATGTTGAAACTAAGGAAACCAAAAATTAGGTGTGGGCGTGGTGTGCTGCTAATGATGAAAATTTTTTTCACAATTTTGAAAAATATATACGCAATTTTTGCAAATTTCTGGAGAACTATAACAGAAATTTGTCCATTGTTTTTTTTTTTTTTTTTGTTAAGTAGGTAGGATTGTTGCCTTAAGGAACAGTTTCAATAAAATACCGTAGCGTTTACATGAAGCGAGCAATTTTATTTTTCCTCGGGTACTATATTTTAGTGAAATTCCAACTTTAGTGTACTAGAACTTTTAGGGAACAGCATTGAAAAAAGTTTCGTTTTCGCAGAATGGCGGCCGCCTTTTAGTCCATATATTCATACTTTTGCTCCCGTTCCACTCAGTCCGTTTAACACGTTTATTGAAATTACATGGGCAAAAATGTGTGCCTTTCCTTGCCGTTTTCCCCATATGAATTACGGGGTGACCGTCACTAGTAAAGTCCAATCAAAACCATTTTTCATGATTATGCCCTCAGCCTTTAGGCTAGAGAGGGTATATACACTTTGATGCGATCAAAAATGTGCCTCAGCGAAATAACGGTTTTAGACCCCAAGTATGTTTGGACGAAATTCGTTTCAGACAATTTGGAGTCGATTTAGCCATGTCCGTCCGTCTGTCTGTCTGGCTGCTGCGCACTATAACTCTCGAAAGGATCCACCTATTCAAACCAAATTTTGGGTATCGTAATATTTTGCCCAAACTTACTTTAAGTTCGAATATGGGCAATATCGGTCCACTCCTTCGGGTACCTCCCGCACAAAAGTTCAAAATTTGTCTCTAAAATGGTGTGAACGATAACTCTCGAAGGGAGCAATCGATTTGGTCCAAGCTTTGCACATCGTATTATTCCTTCCAGATATAGATCGGGTTCGAATATGGACTATATCGGACCACTCTTTCGGGTACCTATCACACAAAATTCGGATAAAGTCCACACTTCCTGAGATATTGTGCTGAAAGCTCCAAGAAACCCTGACGGCACCAACCAAAATGGCAATTACGCAAGATAATTCTCGCAGGAAGTTTCTGATTGTTGCACATCGTATTATTTCATGCAGTCATGTATCCGGTTGGAATATGGACTGCATCAGTCCACTCTTTCTGGTACCCCCCACACAAAATTCGGATAAAGGGAAGTTTAAGTGCTCCTCTCGGATCGTTTTGAAATTAGTTTCAGTAAGTTTTCCTTGCGGCTCCCTCTACGGCGGTACAATTTGTTTCATGCGCAAGGTCACACTTCCTGATATATTAGCCTAAAAGCTCCAAGAAATCTTGACTGCACCAAACAAAATGACAAATCCGCATGATATTTCTGCCAGCAATTTTCAGATTTTTTGCAAACTTTGCACATCGTATTATTTCATCCAGTTATGTATTAGGTTGGAATATGGAATATATCAGTTTTTTGGAAATTTGTGAGTTTTGCCAAACTTTAGAAAATGAAGCGGATTCATGGCGAGCTTTGTTTATCCTGTTGTTTACATCCACATCTGCTCAAAATTATATGATAATCGGTTTATTAGTTTTTGAGCTAGAATTGGCACCGTTTTCAAAATATCATTTCGAGGAAAATACGTCTCTTCCAACACTCATATCTCAGTCAATTTTGTTCCGATCGACTTGAAAGTTTTACGACATATTCTATGCTACCTATACTTTAAAAAAAGCAAATAAATTTTTTGAAATTTACAAGTTGGAAGTATTTTAAATTTTTTAACAAACTTGATTTTTTTTGAAAAATTAAAAAAAATTAACAAATCGATTTATTAACCTGAGAAACATCCTACGGTGAAAAAAGTACAGAGTCGATATTTCAAAAATTGTTTGAAATATTTTTTTTGAAAAATTAAACATTAAGAAGTAAAAAAGTGCCAGCTTTGCCGACAGATACATATATACCCTCAGCCAATGTGAAGTGAAACTTTTACCTACGGACAGGTCGAATGTATTTAAGGTCTCTTCAGAATTTTGTGGCCCTTTTTGGACATTTGAACTTGCCGACTAAAATGTGGATTACGAATTACTTGACTAAGGCACAAATGTTGAACCTTTGGGAGGACCGATATGGGCCATTTTAGAAGTTAAACTAAATTTGTTGCCCCATTCAAATGATATCGTCCTAGCATGTTAGTGACATTTTGAACAGTTCGAGAATTATCGTGCTCTCCGACAGCCACATATGGTAACGTAGGGATTTTTTACACCTTTCGGGCTGTTTTCCTAAGAATTATGGGCTTGCCCCTGAAAAAACCTTTACTGTCGTAATGGAGGTAGCGAATGCAAATTGCATCAACAAAAACCAAAGTGATTCGAGAGCAGGTCTTAAAGTGGATTTATCCGAAATTGTGTGTGAGAGTTACCAGAAGGAGTAGGCAAATATAGTCCATATTCGAACCTAATTTATATCTGGTAGATATATAAGGATGTGCAAAGTATGGATTACAACGGTCACTCCCTTCAAGAGTTATCGTGCGCACAAATTGTCCGAACATTTTTGAACTTTTGTGGGGGAGGTATCGGTCCACTGATATGGCTTATCTTCGAATTTAAACTATGTTTGGACAAAATATTACGAAGGCCAACTTTTGGACCGAATCCATCCACTACACACGGTCTTATAGGTGCTTTTTGCATCTTTCAGGATATTTTCTCAGGAAGTATGGACTTGCCCCTGATGAAACTTGTACCGTCGTATGGGGGGCAATGAATACAAGTTTTTGCAACAAAAAGCAAAGCGATTCGAGAGCAGGTCCTAATCTGAACTTATCTGTAATTTTGTGTGGGAGGTACCCGAAAGAGGTAGACCGATTGAGTCCATTTTGGAAACTCATGTAAGTTTAGTAGAAATTTCACGATGTTCAAAGTATGGGCCAAATCGGTTCCTTCCTTCAAGAGTTATCGTGCGCAAACATTTTCCGAATATTATCGAACTTTTGTGGGGGAGGTACCGGAAGGAGTGCACCGATATAGCCCAGGGTCCATATAAATCTCAAAAAAATAAATTTAAAATCTTTACAGAATCTAGACAATGCCCAGAAAAGTGTGAGAACAAAATTTTAAAGATTGGTTTTTTAACTTGCATATTGCAGTAACAACAAAAGACAAAAACTTATTGTTGGAATATTATTTCAAAAATATATTTTTTGGTTTAATACGAAAAATTGAAGAAACAGTTTTAGGAGTTATTCTACTATTTCGCTAAATTTCCATACAAAGCCTGAAGTATTTTTCTAAAACTTTTCAAGGAAAATAGTTTGTCATCGTGAAAGTATATTTGCTTAGTGTGATTAGCAATATAATTAAGAAGTATAGAGTAATATTGAAATTACAATCAAAGGAAAAACATAGAAGTTAAAACTCGTATAATTCGCGAATCCGTTTAAATCAGTTGAGGCGCATGTGCTTTTCAGATACAGGGAGTCCATGTCTATCAATACGCATGGATTTTCCCATGTTTCATTCAGCGGCCAAAGTGTGCCATCAGTTGCATCTTACTATTCAAAAAACCTTCAAGTGGGCAAAAATTACGCGGTGTGCATAAGATTATAAGGTGCATCCAATTTCAATGGCCGCCTATTTAAAATATGTCAATATAAATTATTTTAAACAGATTCGTCAAGAACTGCGGATGTGCCACCACATTCTATTTTGGGATAAATAGGGATATTACTCCCGAATCTTTGTAATTTGTGACACACCTTTTTGGCAAATATTATGATCGCGTATTCAGGATTACATTAATGTAAAAATAATCAAATAAAATCGCGGTTCAATTCGCGGAATTGTCAAAATATATTTTTGCAGATTTTCCTACTTTCAAGGTATATATATACGGCGTTTTAATGGATGGATTAAACGCGGAAGGGCTTATTAGATCGGGCACGTAAAAAGACTATAATCACGCGGGGTTCAGGGGTACCTGCACAACAGTTGTAAATTTTAAAGCCAAAAATAGGTTTTTTCAGAAAATTTACGCACCAAATTTTCGACTTTGGACTCCTATTACTAGGAAGCTGTACGGAGCACACTCATGAGATATAGATCGAACGACGTGGAATCGCGAGTCTACAATCCTATAACCAGTTTGGAATATTATCTAGTTGCACCCTCTAATTATAAGAAAAATTCGAAAAACACTGAAATCAAAACTTCAAAATGTCAGCATCGATTTAATGGGGATGCAGTGTATATATCGAAAAGTCATACACTAGACCCATGTTTCCCAAGGGGTATTCTTTAGTTCTTTCTTTGAGCACAGGTTTGAATTTTGCGTGGCCTGGCCAGAAATCAATCAGAAATCTATTAATATAAATATATACGTTTTTTTTATTTTTAAAAGTTTTTGAGTGTTTCTGTTGAATTCGCATTTAAACGAATTCGTCAGTCACATTTAATCTTGAGCTCGAGTCGTCATAAAATTGGGGAAGAGTTCTTTGCTGCAATGCAAAGAACTAAGGGAACTGATGAGTCCAAGTGGCGTTGGACGAAACTAGTATTCTCTGCCCTTCCCTAAAGTAAATCAATTTTAACTAACCCACTTTAAAAACTTGTTGTTTTTAAAATTTGAAAACAACAAATCTGTGATTAAGCTGGGTCTTACTTTAAAAATAAAAAGTAAACACACATCACAACAAAACTGCCAAAGTGAATCTATATACGTTTTTTTTTTTAATATATTAACAGTTGGCGACTAAATGGTGAACCTCAACTTCAACGATTGTAAAACTTATTTGAATATTACCATATATGCTTTTTGGAGCAATATAAAAATCTGGCTTGATTTTCAAAAATTGTTGTAGGATTCGTTTTTAAGGCACAAGAACTGGTAAAGTTTTTTATAGATTGGAAAATAATTGTGGCTTGTAGAGCGATTTCCTGAAAATTCGCTTTTGGCACACGTGCAAGATACTACGGAAATAAAAATCGGTCAGGGGACACACAAATTTCGGAAAAAATTTAATTTATTACCTTTTTTTGGCAATTGCGAGAGGACTTTATTTACTTACTTACTTAGCTGGCCCATTACAGAACATTTGTTCTATAGGCCGAACTAAGAAGAGATCTCCATTCCTCTCTATTTGTTGCTTTGCACTCTGGAATACCGCGCCTTTTCATCTCATCATCCACTTGTTTGCGCCATCTATTCCTTGGCCTGCCAATTCTGCGTGCACCGCCATGTGGCATGTATTCATACGCCTTTTTAGCGGGTTCATCATCGCTCATTCTTATGATATGGCCTAGCCAACGCAATCGCTGCATCTCGATACGTTTAACTATATTGATGTCGTTGTACTGCAGATACAGCTCGTGGTTCATGCGACGTCGATATTCACCGTCAACGCAGATTGGTCCGTAGATCTTTCGAAGAATTTTTCTCACAAACACACCAAGCACTGCCATGTCTGCTTGCGCAAGTACCCAGGCTTCGGAGCCATACATCAGCACGGGTAGTATCAGTGTTTTGTAGAGCGTTATTTTTGTTTGACGAGATGTGGCTTTGTTTTTAAAGTGCTTACTTAAACCAAAGTAGCATCTGTTGGCCAATACAATTCTTCTTTTTATTTCACAACTGATGCCGTTTGTTGTGTTTACGGAGGTGCCGAGGTAGACGAAGTCTTTTACTACCTCAATATTATAGGAACCAACTTCCACAGTCGGTCCGAGCTCAATGGACGCATTGCGCGTCGACACCATCAACTTGGTCTTCTCACCGTTTACCGCCAGACCCACTTTAGCAGATTCTCCTTCGACCTTTATAAAGGTATCAGTTACTTCTTTTACTGATCGGCCCATGATGTCTATATCATCAGCATAAGCAAGTAACATGTGACTATTTGTGTAGATTGTGCCACTTCTTTTGACGTTTGCCTCTCGTATAACCTTTTCTAGCAGGATGTTGAAGAGGTCACACGAAAGGCTGTCTCCTTGTCTGAAACCTCTTTTGGTACCAAACTCTTCGGAGAGGTTCTTTCCTATTTTAACTGAGGACCTATAGTTAGAGCATACAGTCTTTTCTCCCTTCTTGTGGACGGGGCACAGGATACTCAGGTTCCAATCGTCGGGTACTCGTTCTTCCTGCCAGATGGTGCTAACTAGCTGATGAATACACCTTATCAGCGTGTCGCCTCCGGTTTTGAACAGCTCGGCTGGTAAGCCATCGGCCCCTGCTGCCTTGTTATTCTTCAGCCGATTTATTGCTGTTTTTACCTCATCTTGGCTGGGCGGTATACATTCAATACCATCTTCTGGGATTAGGACTGTGGTATCTTCGTCGTCTTCGCTGCTATTGGATACCAACAGATTTGAAAAATGTTCTTTCCATATCCTGAGTACACTATCTGTATCAGTTACCAAATTACCTTGCTGGCCTCTACAGGAGGATGTGCCTGTACCAAAGCCATCAGTTTGATGCTTGACTCTTTGGTAGAATTTTCGGACTTCATTCTGGCTCCTGTACATCTCGATTTTTTCGCACTCCCGCTTTTCCATCCCTCTCTTTTTCCTGCGGAAAAGACGTTTCTCCTCTCTCCTTTTCTCTCTGTATCTCTCTCGTGCGCTACGCGTTGCTACGGATTGTAAAGTAGACTTATATGCCGCATTTTTCTCTTCGGTGGCAGCACGACACTCCTCATCATACCATGGATTCCTTGGTGGAGGTCTCTGGTATCCAAGTATGGATTTTGCGGCTGTTTGCATGGAGTGGGCAATGCTTTGCCATTGCGCTGATATGTTATCGGGATAAGATGTGCTTTGATTAAGCAATTGGGCTAGTTGAGTGGAATATGCTGTGGCTATCTGTTGTGATTGCAGCTTACCGATGTCTAACTTTCGTGTTGTGTCTGTTCGTACTTTGTTTGCTACGTTTAAGCGGGTGCGTACCTTTGCTGCAACAAGGTAGTGGTCCGAATCAATGTTTGCGCCTCGGAATGATCGTACATCCAACACGCTCGATGAATGTCTTCCATCTATCACAACATGATCAATTTGATTTCTTGTTTTCTGATCTGGAGACAGCCAGGTGCCCTTATGAATATCGAGATGATTAAATCTGGTACTGCTAACTACCATGTTTTTTGCAGCTGCAAAGTCTATCAGCCTCATACCATTGTCAGATGTTTCACTGTGGAGACTGAATTTCCCGAGTTTGGACCAAAGATATTCTCCTTTCCAATTTTGGCATTAAAATCGCCTAGAATGATTTTAATGTCATGGGCAGGGCAACGGTCATATGTTTCTTCTAAGCGCTCGTAAAATATATCTTTGGTCTGTTCGTCCTTTTCTTCAGTGGGAGCATGAGCGCAAATAAAGCTGATGTTGAAGAATTTACCTTTTATTCGAATTGCAGCAAGTCTTTCATTCACTGGGGTGAAGCTGGATACCAGATGTTTTAGTCTCCGACTAACTACGAATCCACAACCAAACTCATGCTTTACGTTATGGCAGCTATAATACAGTGCGTCACCTTTAGGTGTTGTTGTGACGCCTTTCCCAATCCATCGTATTTCCTGTATGGCAGTAATATCGGTCTTGTACTTTTCAAGTACGTCTGCCAATGCGAAGACTGCACCTTCTCTATAAAGAGTGCGAACATTCCAGGTGCAGATTCGCAGATCATGGTCCTTAAAACGTTTGCGGGGTTCGTCAACTTTAGAGGGGTTTGTTTTTCTTTTCTTTCGTTTTTTCATAGTAGGCTGTTTTTTCTAGGGGAGGGTTACTAACCCGATGCCCAAACCCAAGTTTTTAACGTTCTTATGGGCGAACGCGCGGCACATGTTAGCTCACTACCTTTAACGGGTGTTAAAAGCAGTTCCCCAGGTGACACCGCGGGGAGGTCAGTGTCCACTTGAGATGAAAGAGGGACCAAGATAAATCCTGGGCTTTGCCATGTTAAAACCGGTCAGGACCGTTGCTTGGTATCTTCCATCCCCTACGTCACCCGAGAGGAATTTATTTACTATATATAATATAGCTTAAACATTTTGGGTAGCGACGAAAAAAAAAACACAAAAAATCAAAAATAAATATTTTATTTTTCTTGACTCACTTCATATGGACTTATACTAAAATGTACGTGTTTTGCCGTGATTTTGCCACCTAGAACACATTACTGAAAATCTTCTGCATTGGTATTACTAGGTTTCAAAACTCGATTTTGCCCTTTTTTATATTTATCAGATTTTATAAGGTTACTTCTCAATAAAAAGTCTTAAAATTGTGTAAGTTTGTTTGAGGAAATAAATAATGAATATAAAAAATATTGTTGTTTACAATTTTATTGCAAGCAAAATAAGTAATGGCGACAATTTGTTCGTTATATCCGTGGTTTTCTATAAACGGCGTGGCAGTAGTAAGCTTTATTTTATCTTTTTTACATATTAATCACTGATACGGTTTAAAGGAGTACTAAACTCGTCTTTATTAACGTATGTTCAAAAAATATACAAAATTTTAGTAACAATTCGTTTGAAAATCTACTCGCGGGGACAATATGTTTGTTACTAACTACCGTGATCGTTTTTAACAGTTTGTTGTGTATAACAAAACTAATAAAAATGAAATTGGAAGAAATAACTTTGTTAATTATATACGTAGTTGCTTATAACCGTTGTTCGTTATATCAGAATTTATCTGTAGAAATCTTTGTTTTATCTCACTTTTACACATAAATAATTTTAAAAGTTAAAAAATCCTTTAATTCCACTGTTATTCATTTTTGCCTCAAAAACAGGGTAAATTGCCTATAGTGTGACGGTACAATTTTTCGGGGTGAACTTTTTATACCCTCCACAACGAACTCTATTGAAAGTATTAAGCTCTTCTGCCTATGGCAGGAGTATAATACTCTCCTCAAAGGAGCTCAATGGGCGATGACACCCCCTTTCCAAAACATGGATCAATAGTTATAATTTTCTGAATTGAGCTTTTGAATTCCTGACAACACACAATGTTACAGCAATCTCACTTCGAAAATTTGACAGAAAACTCATCGAAATAAATAAAATTGGACAAGACTTAAACCTGGATATAAATGGACAGTTTGTTTGCGAGTAAGGTTTCTATCTTATGGGAGCACAAAAATCCCTTTAACGACTAATTCGGTAGAAGAATGTGTCTACAATCCTCAACAAAAAAACAAAACAAAGAACTTTAAATTGTGGTTACGCTAATATGGGGGCTGTACCAAAACGTGAACCTGTGCTGTCTGATTTTTTTGGAAGGCATGTTTTGTACCTGTATAAATGTCTTGTACCTTTTGGGACGATTAAATACCAAAATTCAGTTATTCCGTTTCGTTTTTTTTCTCCAGTTATAGGTCTACGTGTTTATAAAGCCCACATAGTATTTTAAAGGTTTTAGCATCATTATCCCACCGAAATTGCTACAATTTGGTATTTTATCTTCGTTGTGGCTACAAAGCTTTACCCTAAAAATTTGTAAGTGCAGGTTCACATTTTGATATAGTTTTTTAAAGGTTTTAGCCTCCTTATTCCATCGAGAGACTACAAAACTTTTTTCCAGAAATGTGCCGATGCAGGTCCACGTTTTAATAAACCCCCATAGAACAGTACTTCCCGCTTTTTTAAGGTCTTATCCAAGTTATTCCACTCAAATAGCTAAAATTGTGTATTTTGTCTTAGATGGGCGGATTAAAATATTCCCGCAGGGAATGTATTTATTGTCTGTTATAGGGGAAAGTAAAAATGTTTGTCTATCGGTGAAGTTTCACTTTTTCAAGAATAAACACCGAATTATCCAAGCGAATTAGCTGAAATTTGGAATTTAGTCTTGGTTGTGGGTAAAGAACATTTCGGCAGGCAATTGCAGTTATGATCAAATTTTTGATATAGCCTTCATACTTACCGATTTTGGGAATTGTAAAGGTATTATCCATATTATCCACATCGAGAAGAAGGGCCATATCCTTCTTCGAACTTAGGAAGTGCCATAGGCGTTTTTGAACCTATTGACCCATTTTCTCAGGAAGTATGGTCTTGTCCCTGGAAAAACTTATACCATCGTAATGGGGCAGAGCGAATACAAGTTGTTATAAATCGAAGAGATTCGATAGCACTTTTTATTTTGTGTGGAAGGTACCTCAAAGGATTGATATACATACGTGTAAAGTCCATGTTCGAAGCTGATCTATGTCTCGTAGAAATATTACAATGTGCAAAATATGGACCAAATCGGTTACTGCCTTCGAGAGTTATCGTGTCTACTATTTTAGCGATGTCGTCCATTTTCAAACTTTAACTAAGTTTGGACAACATGCAGAAATATCAAAACGGTTTTCGAGCAGTCCTAAACCAGGCAGATTGAGACTCACATAGCTCACATCGTCGAATCCATACTGTTATTGTGCGCATTTTTGTTCGCCACAAAGTGTATAGATCTTCTGTAGCCATAAGGCTGAAGGTGTAAACATTCATTTTACACAAGTTTATACATTTCCAGACCTGGAAGACGAGATTGAAGAATGCAACAATTAGTTCAGCTTACAGGACAAAAGTCCTGTAGAGGTATTTCCACTATATATCCACTGTAGCCATAAAACTGACCGTATAAACATTCATGTTGCAGAAGTAAATACATTTCCACACCAGAACTTTCAATTTCAGTTAAAAAGTCTGAATGGAAAATTTCAATTGCCGATGTCTTTAACAGCTCTGTAAAAGGACATACTGGCGTATGATACACGGAAATAGGGATAAATAATAATAATAACACGCTCCATAGCTCTACTGTTATTTATACTGCGACGATATGTTGAATTTTCCGCAAATAACCATTCGGGAAAAGATTATACTTTTTTAAGTATAAGTTCCCAAACAACGTATAACAAAGCTTTGCTCTTAGTACTTGTATTTGAGCATTTTTATAGGATAATGTGTCTGTACCAAGCCTTCAGTATCTTACCTCACTAATTAGTGCAATTTCGGGTCATTTCTTAACTTTTTCATTTCTATACTTATTCACGCCTCTGCTTTTCTCTTGTTGCAATTTTGAAACTTTTTAATTTTGTTTTTGTCAAGTCACCTCCAATTTCGTATCCATTGTGACTAATATACTCACACATACATATGTTGGTAATTCCCTAAGGTATTTATTTTAATAATATTATATTATTTTCTTACAACAAAGAACGTATGTTGATTGTAGCTGTGGTTTCAAATTCTAAAATCTACACAATTGTTTTTCAATTAAATGTAATATGCTTGAGGGTTTTCAAAAATATTTACACACGTCCGTTGTTAAATAGAAGCATAAAAACCAAATTTAAGTAGTCTGGACGTCTAGACACTCATAACACCGATGCCTATTCCTGCCCACCATACGCTAGACAACATATTACGTTCTATTTTTTTTTCTTTATGCTAAACATGTTTTCCTCCTACTATTTATAAAAATTCCCCTCTAATAACATATGCTTTTTTAGGTTCTCGAAAATTTTCCAAGGCTATATGCAAGACAAAGAAACGGAGACGACAATACACGTAATGTGTCATTGACTAATTTGCTGTCAATTGCTACAATATTTATCACCCTTGGGGAAGGAAGCATAAAGGCCAAGGGCAATAAAACGTTACACGTTGACTTTCTGTTGTTATGTTAATATTGAAATGCATAACAAATTTCCAAAAGTAGATAAAGAACAGAAAACACCTACAACATTTTTAAATTCTGTTTTTTGATCAAAAGAAGAAAAATACATTTAAATTTAAATTGTTTTCTCTACCATTTGAATATTTTGAACACAATATTAAATAGATGAAAAAAACACACTCTCACACACAAAACTCTAATGAAAGTTTATTCATTTACATAATTTGTTTCTTCTTCATAGCTTGTTCTTGTCTTCATCCATTCTTTCTGTTATTAGCAGATGACCGAGTTGCCTAACGAAAACTAATGATGAGAAGAATTTTTAAAATATTGCCTAAAGTTTAAATTCCTCTGCCAGTGTTGAACGGTTTATCTTTTGGTTTGTTGCAGAGTATTTACTAATAAAGGTCAGATATTGAGTATAAGCCGCTTTGATGTTAACAAAACAGGGTGTGCAATTTTGGGGAAACACAGTTTTGAAGCCAAGATAATAATCATCGTCGGCAAAATACCAAAAGTAAATAAATAAATAATTAAATAAATTAATTAATAATGAAGTAAAAAAACACGTTAGTGGGACTGTCCGACCATTGGTGTTGGGTATGAAATGGGTCATCACCATGGACACAATCCTCCTGAACATGTTGGTCGATGGTGTCCTGATATAATAATATTATGGTTAAATCGCCCGCCCAAATCACTGCGACAAGACCTGAAGAATGAACAGGGTCGTGAAGTTGCAGGAAGGCGGCATTTGCGTTTCTCTATGATCTCTTCTAAATCGATAGGCCGTTCTGTATTAAGCAATGCAGATACAGTGTGGTACGCAAATGATAGAATTACACAGCCGAGGATTATTAAAAACTGCCAGAATGCCGTCCTGAACTCTAAAACAGGGTGCCTACCCTTGTAGGGCACCTTCACCATGGACCATCACCAAAACAATCCCTGCCACGATCTTTATGGTCTGGAGAAGGAGGTCCAAAAGTACAAACAGGAACCTCGAGATCAACGAGCATCACTTTCAAGCTTTGGTGAGATGCAATAGATGCCGGAAGTGGATTGTTCTAGACGTGTCGATGTGAGGGACTATGTTGCTGCATGCAGCAGTAGCCGCACATACAGCACTTGATACCATCCGTTGCTTTCCTAATCCCATGAAAATGCATCCTTTTTGAAATTTAATTGTAATGGACTCCGAGATAAGGTCAACGAAATAGTGAATTTCATAGGACGGGAAATGAATCTCAACATTAACTTCAGCTTACAGCCTTGTGAAGGTTACAACGTACTGAGGAAGGATTGCGTCAAAAGTGGAGATGGGAGACTAGCTTTCCTGTTGCACTGGTCTGTTCAATACTCTGACGGGTATAGTGCTGGCTGAGCAGATTGATTGCTCTACGTTGTGCACAATCAAAAAGGACGTCCCTACCAGATCGCCAGATGTAATCATCGTGTCACCTGGTCTGACAACTGACGTCACCTGGCACCCCATCGTTTCTCTTGGTCAGGCTATCTCGCCATAATTGTCTTCATCAGCAGACCGCCCGATTTCATCACAACTGGACGCAGCACTTTCATCATTCATGGGATGGCTAATTGTCCTAGTTTCAGAGTGTTCACCAGTCACTGTTTCAGATATCTGTTCAGCGATTCTGATGTTCTGATGTTCAGTTCCGAGGCATATTCACTGCTGCAGACGCTAGCCATATACAGGTTGGCCGGTGAACATTAACGGAAGAAATGTTAAAATCATCTGAAGAACTGCATCATTGTAGCCAGAATATGTGAATTGTGGGCAATGGTTAGGTCACTCTCGGACTTTGGATAGAAGGAAGATAGGACCGGCGTCACGTTTGGCTACGTCACGCTGTATGATCCGAAGAGGTGCTCAAGTTATTTTAATCGACAGTTTGTGGAGCACCCCGGGAGTAACAGGACAAAGAGAAGAGTACTACGTCGCATTAGACCTCTTCCTGCCGAGGATGAACCACCACAACTTGCAATAGATGATGTTGCGATTGTCACCAGAAACGCTAAATCATCCAAAGCGTTGGGCCCTGATGGAAACTCCATGATAATGCTGAACTGCTGGATGGGCCGGGAGTCGCGTCTCACTAAAGTTCTCAAGATGTCGCTAGGCACCCGCATCGTTCCCGAATTCTGGCAAATGGGTGGTCCCGCTACTGAAGATAGGCAATGATACCAGCTAAGATGAAACATACATGCCACTTTCCCTTTGTTGGTCGTAGCTAAGACTCTCGCGGAATAGCTCATCCCCAGCGTCAGAAAAAGTTATAGAGTTGCCTATCATTAACATGTGTTCCCTAAGCAGCCATAGCCACAGCCGCCACTAGTCAAATACTCAACAAGAGCAAGTCATGTGATAGAACAGTGATGATGACGCTCGACTGGTCAAAGTCATATGATACTATCCAGCAATCCACGCCATTTGAGGACATTGAGCAGACTATCCTCCTGCCAAATTTGAAATGTTGGATAATCAGTTATATGTGTGGACGCCAGTCGTATAAGGAATTCAGGAACAAGAAGTCTTAACACCGTAAAGTTATACAGGCAGTTCCCCAAGGTGGAGTAGTATCTTCGGAACTGTTCAACTTCTATTTCTCCTGTATTCCATTCCTTAAAAACGTCATTGGGATCGTAACGTATGCGGATGATTGTATGATCTTTGCATCAGATACCCTTCCTGATGTGATTTGTAACAGGCTGAACTCCTATTTGACTGATGTTAAAACCTTTTTCCACGCGAGGAATATACATCTATCAGCCACTAAATCTACGGCCACTATGTTTACCACATGGGCGGCTTAGGTAAGCACTGTAAAGATAAATGTCAAGATTCAAGACGTCACATTTGGCAGTATGTTCACGACGTCAGCGCATGCCAAACCTCTCTGTGTCAGTCTGAAATGTAGTCTCTAGCCGTCAGCACTTGGGGTGCAATAGTCTTGTCTGTGGTAAACTATGAGGCGTCAGTTTGGTCCGCGAATGTAAGTGCAGCGCGATGGAAAAATATTCAAACCTGTCTGAATGCTGCAGTGAGAACTGCAACATTGCGCATCTATCGCAGCTGAGGAGTGTCAGCTGCCGTGACAAACTGGAGTAGTTTTGGCTCAACTACTCTCGAGAGCTTAAAATTCTTATACGGCAAGGATCGATGACACTAACGCAGCTACATTTCTAGAAACATTTCTGGAGATAGACCCAAAGCCAGATTGAGCAAAAAAACGAACTTACAAACATATAATCAACAACAACACATGTTATGGATGAGGACGGTGTAAAGTAAAATACAAAATTAAGTCGGGTCATTTACTTAAAAGCTCAATTAAGAAAATATAGTAAATACGAGGGCTGAAAACTACCTAGCCTAGGTAACGCCGTCAGGCGCCATTTGATTTTTTTGGAAAGTTTGAAAATTTTTAGCCTAGACTTACTCATGACAGTTTGTCGTGCGACCATTTTATGTGTTGTTTACAGTGACTTGAAAAAATCACTTTGGAAAAAATGGTATTTACTTGTGAACATTTTCGTCCAAGAATTTTTCACAACTTTCGACGTGGATAATCGGAGAAAGAGTATATCGATCAATCTAAATCTTTGCATGTCGATAAAGGACCATCCTGAAAAACTGGTTTAATGAATTCAACCGTGATTGGCTCTCACCAAAAACAAATGTTTTGAGGGTCGCTCAAAAACGGATAATGCGAGATCGCTATGTTAGATACCGTGAGATATAGGTAACCTTGGATATTTCTTCCAACAACTAACATTTGATTTTGCATAAACTCCTGGCCTCAAAAATAGATTTTTAGCGTTACTTACTTACTTAGCTGGTTAGTTCTTTACTGATCGTCCCATGATGTCTATATCATCAGCATAAGCAAGTAACATGTGGCTATTGGTGTATATTGTGCCACTTCTTTTGACGTTTGCCTCTCGTATAACCTTTTTTAGCAAGATGCTAAAAAGGTTATACGAGATCACACGAAAGGCTGTCTCCATGCCTGAAACCTCTTTTGGTACAAAACTCTTGGAGAGGTTCTTTCCTATTTTAACTGAAGATCTTGTGTCAGTTAGAGTCATTTTAAAAAGCCTAATGAGCACTGCGGGGTCCCCATTTAGACATGGCTTGGAATACCTGATTTTGCGGTTGTTTGCATGAAGCGGGCAATGTTTTGCCATTGTACTGATATGTTATCGGGCCAGGTGCCCTTACGAATCGAGATGCTTAAATCTGTTTCTTGCAGCTGCAAAGTCTATCAGCCTCATACCATTGTCAGATGTTTCACTGTGGAGACTGAATTTCCCGACTGTTGGGCCAAAGATATTTTCCTTCCCAATTTTGACATTAAAATCGCCTAGTATAATTTTAATGTCATGGGCAGGGCAACAGTCATAAGTTTCTTCTAAGCGCTCGTAAAATATATCTTTGCTCTTTTAGTCCTTGACTTCAGTGGGAGTATGAGCGCAAATAAAGCTGATGTGAAGAATTTTGATTTTAATCGAATTTTAGCGAGTCTGTCATTCACTGGGGTGAAACTGGAGACCAGATGTTTTAACTTTCGACCAACTACGAATCCGCAACCAAACTAATGCTTTACGTCATGGCAGCTATAATACAGTGCGTCATCTTTAGGTGTTGTTGTGACGCCTTTCCCAATCCATCGTATTTCCTGTATGGCAGTAATATCGGCCTTGTACTTTTCAAGTACGTCTGCCAATGCGAAGACTGCACCTTCTCTATAAATAGTGCGAACATTCCAGGTGCAGATTCGCAGATCATTGTCCTTAAAAAGGTTTGCGGGGTTCGTCAACTTTAGAGGGGTTTGTTTTTCATTTCTTTTGTTTTTTCATAGTAGGCTGTTTTTTTAGGGGAGGGTTACTAACCCGACGCCCAAACCCAAGTTTTTAACGTTCTTATGGGTGAACGCGCTGCACATGTTAGCTCACTACCTTTAACGGGTGTTAAAGTCAGTTCCCCAGGGGGAGGTCAGTGTCCACTTGAGATGAAAGAGGGACCAAGATAAATCCTGGGTATCTTCCAACCGTTAGATCGAGCAAAATTGGACAATCTCTCAAAAAAGGTTCCTGTGAATTGGTGCAAAGAAATTGTTCATAAAATCGATCGCGGTGCTTCAAATGACGTTTGTAAGATCGTCACAGACGACGAATCTAGGATCTATGGTTAGTAGCCTTAAACAACAGCAGGAATCGGCCGTTTGGGTTTTCGAAAAGGAGCCAAATCATACGAAAGTTATTCATGTAAGAAGCACTTCGAAGCAAACGGTTGCCTGTTTCTTCTGAAAAACTGACCGTGTGCCCCCTATACGGCTTGAAAAATGTAGGACGGTTAATTCTAAGTGGTACACTATTATTTGTTTGCCTGAACTCTCCTGAGAAATTCGAAAAACGAACAAGGGAAGACAAATCATTCTGCATCATGTCAATGTGGCCTTTCACACATCGATTCAAACAAGCGCCTTTTTGACCGGACAAAACGTGAAATTGATGGGTCATCCGCCGAATAGCCTTGAATGGAAAGCCAATGACTTCATTTATTCCAGCACATGAAGAAAAAAGGCGTTTTCAACGATTTTTGTTGCCTGAAGATGCTGTAAAAGCATTCAAAACCCATGTTTTGGAGGTGTCTCATTCGGAATGGAAAAAGTGCCTCGCCAATAAGCTTGAGTACACGAGAGAGTTTATAAATCATGCTGATGACTACTTAAGAAAACAATAAAACCGTTTTTGATGGTAAATATTTGTGTTTTCTTTGTTAGGCCAGATAGTTATCGTTCAGCCCTCGTATCATTTTGTACATGTGGCCTCTCCGAACAGTTCAGAATCAAACGGGAATTCATATAAGAAGATATAATAATAATGCAAGTTGCAGAAGTAACAAGGACCCATTATACACCAAAGATCACATGTTCTCCAATTTTTAGAATATTTGCAAGAATACTAAACAATCTCATCCATCTTCCAACAACACCCTTTTTTATTTATTTTGTTCATCCTTTTGTGTGAACAGAATCGCTTTTTTCTTTGTAATTTCGTTAATAACACTTGTGGAAATATGAAAGAGCGCAGTAGCATAAAAAACAAACTACGGACCATACGATGAATATTTTCAATGGTCGTTGTCGGTCGCAAAATACATAGACAGCATAGATAGACAGCATACACAAACAAAACACGAACTTGAAAACATAGCTAACAAATGAAAGGAAAACTAATTTCCCAGAGGGTAAAACGCATAACAAGCCTGCTGCCTCATCTTGTCATACAGAGAATATCAGAATACACCCAGGAACATACGCACCCATACACATACATCTGCCAATACAATATTCAACATCAAATCACCCATAGATATACATCCATAGAAATTGAAGGAAGAGCATGCAACCATACAACATACACACACATCCTTACATGCATGTCCTCGCCATATCCGTTTTTAGAAGTCAAGGAAGGCAAATGCCTCGATCATAAATGTAACATCAAATGTGTGACGCTGTGGTTGTCAGAAAGGAAAAACACAAGTGTATGTGCGTTGGTGCATCCGAGTGTTTGTATCTAACATCATATGACCATACATGTTTTGCTTCGATTGCCACGGAAGGAAATGAGCTGGTTTTTAGACATCCAGCTTAGCTCGTAAAAGTCAATTTTGATTGCGTTTAAATGCAACCTTGTTAACATGCCTGTTGTATGCCTCGTTTTTGCCTTCAACGATGCATGTCTGCCGGCAGGGCAACAAACATTCAGTCTTCAAAACCGCCTGCTGCATACATAGCCATCCTTACATTGTTGGAATGATTCTCTTTTTAATCGTTTGTGGTCAAAAGGAAATCATGCGACAAGTTTCAACAAACCATCAACAAATACGTTTTGTGTGGTTATGAAAAATTAAAGCAATATAAATAGAAAAAAACTTTCTTGAGTGTGTATGTGTGTGGGATTGTTTGTGTTTGGTTTAAGATTATAATAAAATAAAAGTTTAAATATATTGCTTTTAATCTTAAATGTTGGATTTGTCTTTAATATTTTAACAATTTAGAAACATTTATTAAATACCTCTTTATCTTTCCTAGGATTAGTAATTTTCTATAATCTCATACCCCTATATCATATTTTGACGAGTTTTTATTTGCGATAAAGAACTTACGGTTCAAAAACTTGGTCAATTTTTTGAAGTCGCTGTAAGCAATGATATCCTTTGTCATCCTCCCAAAGCCTTTTCGTACTGCTGCCAGGTATGGGCGTGCTATTTGCGGAACAATAAGGTATCGCTGAGCCGTTTAGCGTGGAACAATCGCTTCCCTTTTTTGCTTGAATGGGTGGACGATAGAGTTGGGCAATCTCATAAAAAATAGCATTTTAAGGAGTTGTGTAATTCAAGTTAGCTGTATGTTTTCTTAGTGTATTTTGTAATGCCAATAATAACAAGTAAGCCAATTAGTCGGACAGGGCCGACCTACCCTACACCACTTTCAACATATCAAAATTTCTTTACGGAAAATATAACCTTATTGTAAGAAATAACTTAGTGGATCCTGGCACCGTATCACACTAAGCTTAAATAATAATATAATAATTGTTTCACAAACATCCCCGAAGGGAAACGGGAGACTTCTCTCAATGAATGATATGGGACCCACAGCTTATCTCTGAGTTCGAACAGTGTGTCGTAAGACACCACTTGTAGAAGAGTTTAACATGGCTAAAATATTCATGTAGCCAACATTACTGAAGGGTATTTTGCCACCATTGAAAACTTGATGTTGCATGGCAGGGGAATCGTTTTAAAAAAAGGTAGCAAAGCAACATATGCTCCAATGTATGTATAACAAGTAAAAAGTCGTTAAGTTCGGCCGGACCGAACTTTTTATACCCTCCACCATAAAATAGTCTTAATTAAAATGGAATAATTAGGGTCCATTCAAAATTTTAGGTGGAACAACTTTTCGACAATGGGTAGACACCTACTGCCTCCCACTATTGCTTAAATTACACTGTAAACACAAATGTTTGGGGCAGAGATAATTCCTTTTGGAGATGAAAGCCCTTGGCGTGTGTATATTAAAAACCCCGAAGGACAGAGGCGCAGTAATTCGAACTTCCGAGTTATGGCGTGATGAAGTTTTTGCAAGAGACCCTGTAAGCCATCATGAATTAGCATTATATCTAATTCCTGATGGCCCATAGGGTCCTTCGGGGTTCACAATATACTCACCAAGGCCTTTCTTCCCCAAGAGGAATTTTCCCTGCCCCAGACTTTCAAATCCATTTTGTTGCACAGTGAAAGGTACCACGTACGGGGCTATATCAAAGAATCAACATATCTTTATATTTTTGGCGGAAAAGTTTTATAGCTGCAGGGAATTTCAATAGTCAAATTGAGGGTAGTTTCATCAAAACAAAAAAGACCCTCTAAAATGGACCCATGTTGACGAATTTTAGTGAAGAAATTTCGTGACCACTGAAAATTCCCGAAAATCGAGAGGTAGAGTTATATGGGGGGATATACCAAAACGTGGACCTATATTGACGATTATTTTTGAATAATGAAATACCGAATATCGGGAGATACCGTTATATGGGGGCTATACCAAAACATGGGCCTATGTTGACGATGTTTCGTTGGAGATGTTTTATGACCACTGAGAACTTCAAATGTCAAATTCCAGCTATTTCGGTTAAAATCTGTAGCTTAAATTCTCAAAATACCGAAAATCGGTAGGTACCGTTATATGGGGGCTATACCAAAACATGGACCTATATAGACGATGTTTGGTGGAGATGTTTCATGACCACTGAGAACCTCAAATGGCAAATTACAGCCAGTTCGGTTAAAACTTGTAGCTAAGATTCTCAAAATACCGAAAATCGGGAGGTACCGTTATATGGGGACTATACCAAAACATGGACCTATGTTGACGATGTTTCGTGGAGATGTTTCATGACCACTGAGAACCTAAAATGTCAAATTACAGCTAGTTCGGTTAGAAATTGTAACTAAAATGCTCAAAATACCGAAAATCGGGAGGTACGATTATAAGGGGGCCATACCAAAACATGGACCTATGTTTACGATGTTTGTTGGAGATGTTTTATGACCACTGAGAACTTCAAATGTTATATGGGGGCTATACCAAAACATGGACCTAAGTTGACGATGTTTGGTGGAGACATTTCATGAACACTGGGAACCTCAAATGGAAAATTGCAGCTAGTTCGGTTAAAAATTGTAGCTAAAATTCTCAAAATACCGAAAATCGGGAGGTACCGACATATGGAGGCTATACCAAAACATGGACCTATGTTAAGGATGTTTCGTGGAGATGTTTCGTGGCCACTGAGAACCTCAAATGTCAAATGGCAGATAGTTCGGTTAAAAATTGTGGCTAAAATTCTCAAAATACCGAAAATCAGAAAGTACCGTTTTATGGGGACTATACCAAAACATGGACCTATGCCCATATCCTCTGGGACATAAGTTTGTTGATCACTAGGAACCCTAAGTGCCAAATTAAAGCTAATTCGGTCTCCAAATGTGGCGAAGAACGTCAAAATACCTCAAATCCGGAGGTACCGTTATATGGGGGCTATACCAAAGAGTGGACAGATATAGCCCATCTTCGAACTTGTCCTGCCTATGGAAAAAAGACCCTCGGGTGCAAAATTTCAGCACTCTAACTCAATTATTGCGGACGCTAGAGTGATTACAACAGACGGACAGACGGACATGGCTAGATCGTCTTAGAATTTTATCCTGATCAAGAATATATATACTTTATAGGGTCGCAAATGATTAGTTCGATGTGTTACAAACGGAATGACAAACTTAATATACCCTCCATACTATGGTGGAGGGTATAAAAATCCAATTGGACAATTAACAATTTGCAATAACGCAAAAACTGGGAATAAGTAAATGTGGTTCTCTATCCAAAACCTATTATATATTAGGCAGTATGATTTTATCTAGCAGACGCGTGTAGTTTGCATCAGAGGGAAAAAGTCAGTGGTTCTTTTTCCATATGTTGGCTACTTTTCCGGTATATGCCCTCCAGGATATGAAATATAGACCAAAAATGTTTATTTTTTATTTTTCATTCAAAAGTAATGGTCCTTTTCATCGGCTAAATAATATCAGATAATCATCCAAAATTGTAGGCATCTTCTTCTACTTAAACTCTCACCTCGTGCAATATTTCGTGATTATTGAGCTATAATTGCGACCTCTAGCAAGTTTATGATTACACTACAAACAAATAACTAGGTATATTAGGCTGTAACTCATGATAAGACAATGTACACCAACACAATTGACATCCTCTTCCAAGTATAGCTTACTTGCTCGGAATGTCTCTTCCAGGAATAAATATATTAATTGTATATTAACAATTTTCACAAAAAAGTTATGGCAAATTTAATCCTTTAAATATTATCTGACCGCCATCTGAAATTGCAAGCTTCTTCTTTGTCATATACTCTTACTTTATTTAAAATTTCACGTTGATCGGACTATTATTGTGACCTACAGAGCAGCTGGAAAATTGGATAAATATTATGTTTTTGTTCCATTTCACCCGCCAAATATTTCACGATCATCACTAATGAAAATATGGATCTATTCTGGTCTGAACCCGCCTTCCATACAAAATTTCATGAAGATCGGACCATAATTGCGGCCTGGCGTTTGATTACTATTTATAATGGACAGACGGACGGACGCAAATCTCAAAATCGCTTTATCTCGTCGAGATATGAAGATTGGTATAAAGCATTGGGGTTCTCGCGGTATTACATGAATTTTTTTTTGGGTGACGTAGGGGATAGAAGGTACCAAGGGACGGTCCTGACCGGCTTTAACATTGCAAAGCCCAGGATTTATCTTGGTCCCTCTTTCATCTCAAGTGGACACTGACCTCCCAGTGGTGTCACCTGGGGAACTGCCTTTAACACCCGTTAAAGATAGTTAGCTAACGTGTGTCGCGGATTCACCCATAAGAACGTTAAAAACTTGGGTTTGTGCGTCGGGTTAGTAACCCTCCTCTAGTAAAAACAGCCTACTATGAAAAAACGAAAGAAAAGAAAAGAAAAACAAATCCCTCAAAAGTTGACGACCCCGCAAACGTTTTAAGGACCATGATCTGCGAATCTGCACCTGGAATGTTCGCACTGTTTATAGAGAAGGTGCTGTTTACGCATTGGCATATGTACTTGAAAAGTACAAGGCCGACATTACTGCAATGCGGGAAATACGATGGAACGGGAAAGGCGTCACAACAACACCTAAACGTGACGCACTGTATTACATTACTGACATGCAGGAAATACGATGGAACGGGAAAGGCGTCACAACAAGACCTAAAGGTGACGCACTGTATTATAGATGACACAAAGCATGAGTTTGGTTGCGGATTTGTAGTTGGTCGGAGGTTAAAACATCTGGTCTTCAGCTTCACCCCAGTGAATGAAAGACTCGCTACAATTCGATTAAAAGCAAAATTCTTCAAGGACAAGGACGAATAGTTAGAAGAAAGTTATGGAAAGGAGAATATATTTGGCCCAACAGTCGGGAAATTCAGTCTCCACAGTGAAACATCTGACAATGGTATGAGGCTGATAGACTTTGCAGCTGCAAGAAACTTGGTAGTTAGCAGTACCAAATTTAAGCATCTCGATATTTATAAGGGCACCTGGCTGTCGCCAGATCAAAAAAAAAGAAATCAAATTGACCACGTTGCGATAGATGGAAGACATGCATCAAGCGTGTTGGATGTACGATCGTTCCGAGGTACAAACATAGACTCGGACCCCTACCTTATTGCAGCAAAGGTACGCACCAGACTAAACGTAGCAAACAAAGTGCTAACAGACACAACACGGAAGTTGGACATCGGAAAGCTGCAATCACAACAGATAGCCACAGCATATTCCACTCAACTGGCCCAACTGCTTATTCAAAGCACTCCTCGTCTCGATAAACTATCAGGATAATGACAAAACATTGCCCACTTCAGGCAAACAGCCGCAAAATCAGTACTTGGATACCAGATACCTCAACCAAGGAATCCATGGTATGACCAGGAGTGTCGTGCTGCTACCGAAGAGAAAAATGCGACATATAGGGCTACTTTACAATCAGTAACAACTCGTAGCACACGATAGAGGTATCGGGAGAAAAGGAGAGAGGAGAAACGTCTTTTTCGCAGGAAAAAGAGAGAGATGGAAAAGCGGGAGAGTGAACAAATCGAGATGTACTGGAGACAGAAGTCCGAAAATTCTACCAAAGAGTGAAACATCAAACTGATGGCTTTGGAACTGGCACATCCGCCTGTAGAGACCAGCAGGGTAATCTGGTAACTGATACAGATAGTGTGCTATGGATATGGAAAGAGCATTTTTCCAAACTGTTGGTATCCAATAGTAGTAGTAGTAGATACCACAGATACAATCCCAGAAGATGGTATTGAATGTATTCAACCCGGCCAAGATGATGTAAAGACAGCAATAAACCGGCTGAAGAATAATAAGGCAGCAGGAGCTGATGGCCTACCAGCCGAGGTGTTTAAAACCGGAGGCGACACGCTGATAAGGTGTATGCATCAGCTAGTTAGCTCAATCTGGCAGGAAGAACGCGTACCCGACGATTGGAACCTGAGCATCCTATGTCCCGTCCACAAGAAAGGAGATAAGACTGTATGCTCAAACTATAGGGGCATAAGTCTTCTCCCTATTGTCTATAAGATAGTCTCAGGGATATTGTGCGAACGACTAAAGCCAATGGTCAACGAAATAATTGGACCATACCAATGTGACTTTAGACCTGGCAAGTCCACCATTGACCAGATATTTACCCTGCGGCAAATCCTAGAGAAGACCCAAGAGATGCAGATCGACATATTTCACCTTTTTGTCGATTATAAAGCAGCATTCGATAGTCCCCTCCGATCAAAGGTATTCCACGCAATGTCTGAATTTGGCAAAGCTCACCCGGCTTTGTAAGATGACTTTAACTGATACTAGGTCCTCAGTTAAAATTGGAAAGAACCTCTCCGAAGAATTTTGTACCAAAAGAGGTTTCAGACAAGGAGACAGCCTTTCTTGTGACCTATTCAACATTTTGCTGGAAAAGGTAATACGAGATGCAAATGTCAAAAGAAATGGCACAATTTACACCAATAGCCACATGTTACTTGCCTATGCTGATGACATAGACATCATGGGACGATCAGTAAAGGAAGTAACTGATACCTTTTGGAAGGTCGAAACAGAATCTGCGAAAGTGGGTCTGGCGGTAAACGGCGTCCATAGAGCTCGGACCAACTGTGGATGTTGGTACCTACAATTTTGAGGTAGTTAAAGACTTCGTCTACCTCGGCACTGCCATAAACACAACAAAGAACATCAGTTGTGAAACAAGAAGAAGAATTGTATTGGCCAACAAATGCTACTATGGTCTAAGTAAGCAATTTAAAAACAAATCCACATCTCGTCAAACAAAAATAACACTATACAAAACGCTGATACTACCCGTGCTAATGTATGGCTCCGAAGCATGGGTACTTGCGCAAGCAGATAAGGCAGTGCTTGGTGTGTTTTAGAGGAAAATTCTTCGAAAGATCTACGGGCCGATTTGCGTTGACGGTGAATATCGACGTCGTATGAACCACGAGCTATACAAAGACATGAATATAATTAAGCGTATCGAGATGCAACGATTGCGTTGGCTAGGCGATATCATGAGAATGAGCGATGATGAACCCGCTAAAAAGGCGTATGAATACATGCCACATGGCGGTGCACGCAGAATCGGCAGGCATAAGCTTTAATGGAGCATAGAAGGGGATGAAGAAATGAAAAGGTGCGGTATTTCAAAAAGTCAAGCGAAGAGCAGAGAGGAATGGAGATCTTTTCTTAGTTCGGTCTATGGAACAAATGTTCTGTAGTGGGCCAACTAAGTAAGTAAGATTTTTTTCTTGATTTTCCGCGAAAATAGAAATACATTTAGTAAATATTTAGCCATCTACGGATAGATATTAAATGTTGTTAATGCTTTATATATACATTTTCTTATTACAGCAAAAAAGGAATTTTTAAATATTTGTTCTTTATAAGGGAATAAAACCCCCCATAACTTTGGAGCACAGCATCCAATTTTGCGAACGCGAACAGATTTGAAACCACGACTTTTTTTAATCTATGTTCCAAAAATTGAGGATGTGCTCAATGGAATTGCAAAAGAAATTTGAAATTTACCATATAAATATTGGAGAAATAAAAGAATAATAAAAAACAAAACCAAACATCTTTTTATTTTCTATGACCTAAAGCCGAACCAGCAATCAAAATAAAAGAGAATTTACCATATATTCTGGATCGGCACAAAATTCTAAGTCGATTTAACCATGTCTATCTGTTGAAATAGGCTATATCGGTCCACGTATTGGTATAGCCCCCATAGAACGGTACCACCCGATTTTCGATATTTTAAAGGTTTTAGCTTCATTATCACACCGAAATGATTGATATTTTATATGTAGTGTTCGTAGTGTAGGGTATACAACTTTCCACTTGAAATTTGTCGGTATAGGCTAACGCCTTTATATAGCCCCCATCGAACGTTACCTCTCGATTTTCGGTATTTTGGAGGTTGTGCTTTGTCTTCGTTGGGGGTACTAAACTTTCCACCTTAAATTTGTCGGTATAGGTCCACGCCTTCATATAGCCTCCATAGAACAGTACCTACCGATTTTCGGTATTTTGAAGGCTGCGGCTTTAATAACCCAACGAAGTGGTTGATGTTCGTTATTTTGAAGGTTGCGGCATCAATATCCCACCGAAATGGTTGTAATTTCGTACTTAGATTTCCATTAGAGTATAAAATGTTCCAGAAGAGAATTATCAGTATAGGTCCACGTCTTCATATAGCCCCCATAGAGGTGTACTTAGTCCTCTTTGGAACCAGAAAACATTCCCTCAGAAATGTGTATTGGTCCACGTTTGGCTGAAATTTGTCTTCGTATATAGGTCCACACATGCATATAGCACCCATAGAACGGTACCAACCGATTTTCGATATTTTGAAGGTTGTGGCTTTAATATCCCATCGAAATGGTTATAATTTCGTATTTAGTTTTCCATGGGAGTATAAATTATTCCTGAAGAGAATTATCAGTATAGGTCCACGTCTTCGTATAGCCTCCATAGAAGTGTACTTAGTCCTCTTTGGGACCAAAAAACTTTCCCCTAGAAATTTGACAATATTGGCGCACGTTTTGGTATATCCAACTTATAACGCTACTCCGAATTTTCGGTATTTTTAAGGTTTTTGGCAGTATTATCATATAGGAATATGTAAAATTCGGTATGTTGTCTTCGTTGGGGCATAGAATTATCGGTAAAGGTCCATCACAGAAAGGTAGCTCCGAATTTTCGGTATTTTAAGGCCGCATTATCATTTAGGAATATGTGAAATTTGGTATATTGTCTTCGTTAGAGACATGCAGCATTCCTGCAAAGAATTATCGGTAAAGGTCCAAGTCCTTATATAGGTCCTATATACCGTATCACCCGATTTTCGTTATTTTGAAGGTTTTAGCCACATTATCCTATCGAAATGATTGAAATTTGGCATAAAGTATTCGACACGGGTATACAACATGCCTACAGAGAATTTTCGGTGTCAGTGAAGAAATATTGCGGGTTCGTAGAAATGGGTAGCAAACCTCCACGCATAAAATTATCAATATAGGTTAATATTTTAGTATGTAAGCACGTACCTCCTGATTTTACATATTTTCAGTTTGTGCACGCATCGTCGAAATGGAATGACTGTAACATAGTATTTTCGATTCTGAATGGGTATTAAACATCGATGTCTCATTGGTATTAAACCTTGTTTAAAAGATGGTGAAATTCTCCAGTTAGCATATTTCACTTTTCCGAGGAACAAACCCAGACATGGAGCAGAATTTAATATTTTCATAAACGAAAAGAAATAATTGGTTCAATTTTACTTCAATACAACTCATGGGGGAGGGTATAAAAAGTTCAGCCCAGACGAACTTAACAAGGTTCTTAATTGTTCTGGAGATTGTTTTGTTTCCCCATGCCTATTCCCTAAGTGGTACTTTTGTTCATGATTTTTTTTTTAAACAGCATAAAACAATTCCTACCGTATACACCCTCCAGAGAGGAAAGAAGGGAGAACGCTACACTCACGGTTTCTTAAAAATTGTTAGCAGCAGCACAAACCAGCGCTTGATATTTGCACTGAAAATATTTTTGTCACTCTTTCGAAATGGATCCACTGTGCAGCCGTTCTCAACTGATGCAATTACCAACGAACAACATTTGATTTTTTATTAATATACATAGATTAGAAAATTTTTTGACATAAATTTTTGTAATTTGTCGTAACCACTGTGGGTCGGGTTTTCAATTCGAATAAAAAATACCAACCTCAAGTATTCAATTATTAACGTGTCACTCGCCCTGGAACAATAATAATAGCCAATGTGAAACAATTTTCAATTACTCAATTTTAAAGCAACACAATTTTCATTAATATTTATTTCAATAAAAGAAATAAGCATTTTCCCACTGGAAATTCAGTCTATTAAAGTTTACAGACAAATTTAACAAAAAAGGCATTAGTGCGAACACAGACTAAAAGTTAAATGAATCATGCCAAAGTAAATGAACTGAATTTAGGCTGGAAACAAAATTCATACTCAGGAGACATTCACAGTATGACCACAAACATTTATCACAGTCTCGAAATGTAAGACATGGGCGTTGAAAAACATTTTTCTTTGGGAAGGGGGTATATAACATACGCAAAAAGTGTTTAAATACCCCCATGATAGAGAAAATAATGATATGGTTTTTAATCCCAGGAAAGTTCCACAATCCCCCCAGGGAACAACATTACTACGCTATTTTTCCTGCAAGATAATGTAAAGTTTTTGTGTCTCTTTCCCAATGACAAACTACACTGGCCAATTTGTAATAAAAATAATATAAAGAAAGCAAAAGAACATTTGGTTGCTGCGATTGAAACCAAATATAGCCCAAAAACTTAATGTGTGGCCAGCAACAAAAACACCAGCTACACAGAAAGTCGTTGTGTAAATTGTAACTGCGACAACTACCGTGATGATGATGATGATGGTGAAGATTCTGTTGGCTATGATAATAAAGATTTCTAAAGAAAAAACTTACATTGCCACAATTCAAAAGAAATGCCACCACTAAAGTGCGGCTATGAATGATGCTTTTGTTGATGGTCATAAACTTTGGGTACTTTAGGTAATGCGTCGTCGTTGTGGTTTCTGTGGTGGCGGTAAAATAATTACCTTGAAAAATGGAATATTTGTTTATGGAATTTTTCATTGCATAGCCAAAAGCTACGCAATTTTTTGTCTCCACATTCTCATCACTCAATTTCGTGTAATGGTGTTGATGGTAATGTAGGTTCATAGAAAATATATAAAATCGTAACATAAAAGCAGACACAAAACTAGACAACAAATTCATATGGATATTTAATGGACAGTATTTAAGTTTCAGTATTATGCCCCCGCTACTCTCGTTCAATAATCCAATTTCATTGTTCACACAAAAGATAACATAAGTACGATGGAAAAAACTGATTTTTGTTATCATCCAATCTTGAGGACACATTAATGCCCATATATGTATGTGTGCATACAAGAAAGCTTTATGATTTATCAAGATAATGCTAAAATATACCATGTCATTTATACTGTAGAATAAAGAAGAAATCCTTGGCAATAATAAATGAAAATAAACATAATAAAAATGTATGTTTTGAGATGAAATGATATAAATATCTCGTCTTACTAAATTATTTAGGTGTCTTGTTAAACATTTTTGTGCCATAAACGAACAATGCCTATACCCGCCAACACCATATTGTGGAGGGTATATTAAATTTGTTTTTACGTTTGTAATGTTTTTAAATAATCACTTGCGATCCCATAAATTATACATACATATTTTTATCAATGTAAAATTCTGAGTCGATTTAACCAAATTCCTCCGTCCGTCCATCTGTCCGTCTGTTGTAATCACTCTAACGTTTACAATGACTGAACTAGAACACTATATATTTCCTCGCGTAATTTTTGTATAGGCAGATTAAGTTCGAAGATGGACAACATAGACCCCATATAATTTTTCTGATTTTACTTTTTATAGCCTCAGCATTTATGCTAACGAGGGTATATCACCAATATTTTTGAAAATTTAACATAGCTGAAGCCAAGGTTTACCCTTTTAGAAAACGCGACTCGTGATTGTATATTATACAAATTAAATACTTTTGGATAAAATGAAATGTTTTTGGTCGTGGCAAAAAATATTGGCCTTAAAAGATAATTTGCGTGGAAGCTGTGGCTACATTTATGTTAACAAATTGGTGAAAATGGGTTGAAGCCACCATGTCTTTTTTTGTTATATTTTGATTTGTGAGTAAACCACACTTCTCTCGAGTTTTCTGTCAAAGTAAAATCAGAAGCAAACTAAATAAGGATCATCTCACTAATGTATTACTTTTCAAAATTTCGTCTGCTTCTACCATTAAATGATGCTGACATTTTGAAGCCAGATTTACAGTGTTTTTTGAAATTTTCTTCCAATTTCATTCCGCAAACAGGTTTTTCAAAAAATCATATATAGAATTGTAATACTTGCGATTCTGAGTTATTTGATACGTATATTGTGAATGTAGTCTGCACAGCTTCATAGAAATCTGCATCCAAATGCGGAAATTTTGTGTGAACATTTTTCTAAAAATCATATTTTTCGGGTCTAATATTTGCAATTGTCTCTAGAATACTTCGTACTCCATTGCACATTTTAGTTTTTTACGTTTCGGATCCAATAAATCATTCCTCGTGAAAATCTATTTACTAAAACGCGAGTTACGAGAAATTCCAAAGTAGAAAAATCACCTAAAATTGTTTTTGAAAATATCGCGTATTTTATCGCGTTTTCTGCGCATCGTTTCCACTGCAATGAAGAAACTAGTGCAGCATCTTCGTTTTAGCGGAAACAGAGATTTGAAAACTTTACTGATAAGGAAGCTACATTCATTTTATCCCAAAAAATAGTGTGTGATGCTACATCCGCGGTTCTTGATTGATCGCCTTCAAATAGATATATATCGATGTAGATTTTCATGGTTGACATTGAAATCGGATGCGGACAAAAATTGTATGCACTTTGCGCAAATTAGCGATATTTTATAGGTTTTTCAATGCTAAGATGCAGCCGATGCTACATCTTAGAGTCCAAATTATATTTCGAAAAATATATACAACTTAATAGATATGGTCTTGCTGTACACGAAAATCACATGCGGACAAAATGATTTTGATAATTACGCGATTTACACGTATTTTAAAATGCATATAAATTAAAATGGGTTATTTGACCTCTATTTCCATTTCAGAAGCTTTGAGATACATCCTCATCAACCCAATTACCTTCTCTAATGGAAAAGCTTTAATATGAATGTCAATAAAGCAAAATCCGTCTATTTTAATGGGAGATTTAAGCAAAATGAAGGAAGTATTCCTATAGATTTTTACAATTTTTTCTACTACATAATGCATGTAAAAAAATATTTTTTCAAACAAAAAATTATTTTTTTGACCAAAATATGTGCTTATTTTGGCTGTAACATCGAAACTATAACAACAGTCTGTATGATTGTAGTCTCATTTGATTCGCCGTGAAGTTTTGATCTAGAACAAATTTTTATGTAATTTTATGACCCCTAAATGAGCCTTAATTTTGAAAAAAGTTGACTTATATTCAATAATTTATCAATTTTATGTACATTCCGCGAATTCTGTGTAATATTTTGCAGGTATTATGCAATCTACTCGCTGAAGTCACTTCGAGAGAACTTTTTTGTAACAATTGTGCTCATTAAAATAATTAGCGTTTTTATAATATTTTCTTTCTAAAAAAGCGAAATAAAAGCGCCATAACTTTTGTCCGCAACAACCAAAAATTGGCTCGCGACCAGATTCGTACTGGGAATCTTTTTCTTAACCTACATATCGAAAATCATTGATGTAGCGCGAAAAAAATTTATCCTTTTTTTCTGAAATGAAATATGAAATAATTGGCAATATTCCTGATATACACTTCCATACGGGCAAAATGTGCCTCATCGAAATAATGGTTTTAGACCCCAAGTATGTTTGGACGAAATGTGTTTTAGACAATTTGGAGTCGATTGAGCAACGTCCGTCCGTCTGTCTGTCTGGCAGGCTGGAGCGCACGATAACTCTCGAAGGGATGAACCGATTCGGTTCAAATTATGGCTTTCGTAATATTTTGCCCAAACTTTGTTAAAGTTCGAAGATGGGTCCACTCCTTCCGGTACCTCGAAAATGTTCGGAAAAGTAACCGATTTGGTCCATACTTTGCACATCGTGAAATTTGTACCTGACTTAGATAAGGTTTTAATATGGTCTCAATCGGTCCACTCCTTCGGGTACCTCTCACACAAAATTTCGCAAAAGTTCAGTTTAGGACCTGCTCTCGAATTGCTTTGATTTTTGTTGTAGTGACTTGTATTCACTGCCCCGCATACGACGGTACAACTTTCACCAGGGGCAAAAAATTCAAAAATTTGGCCTTATCGGTCCACTCCTTCAGGTACCTCCCCCACAAAAGTTCAAAAATGTTCGGAAAATTGTTCATGGGTAACTCTTGAAGTGAGTGGCCGATTCGGTCCATACTTTACACATCCTAATATATCTACCAGATATAGATCAGCTTCAAATATGGACTATATTTGTCCACTCCATCCGGTACTTCCCACACAAAATTTCGGATAACTTTACTTGAAGACCTGCTATTGAAGCACTTTGATTTTTGTTGATGCAACTTGCATTCGCTGCCTCAATTACGATGGTAAACGTTTTTTCAGGGGCAAGTCCATACTTCTTGAGAAAACAGCCGAAGGGTACCATATGGCACCATATGTAGTGGCTGGAGATCCACTTCCATAATGGTCTATGTCTATCCATTCCTTTAGTATATCCTCCGCAAAACTTTTGATCTTTAATCCTAATCAACATTTTTGTCCCTTCATACTCCCAAATTTGTTTAACCCCCCTAAATACATACGTTTTTTGGGAATTGTTTCAATATACACAGGCTGAGGGTATATCTCTGTCGACAAAGCCGACTGATACTTTTTTACTTGTTTATCCCCATTTTACAACCGAATTTTGGAATTTGTGATATCAAAATGTAGAAAACCTTTTTTCAAAAGATGTTAGCCTATAATATATATAATTGTTCCACAAACATCCCAGATGGGACAAGGGAGACTTCTCTCATATCAATGAGTGCACGCCGATTCATATTAGCTCAATGATATGGGACCTACTTTTTATTGCCGAGTCCGAACGGCGTGTCTTACGACACCACTTGTAGAGAAGTTTTTCAAGGCTTAAATACTCAGGAAATGTCGCCAGCATTACTGAGGGGGAATTTTGCCACCGTTGAAAATTTGATGTTGCTTGGCCTGGGATTCGAAACGCATACCTTCTGAGTGCAAGGCGGACGTGCTAACCATTGCACCACGGTGGCCCCCAATGTTAGCCTATTTTACAGTTTATTTTTGAGACATTTTATTTTAGGCCGTTCTATTCTCAGGGTATAAAAGCCTTCTTGTAAAACATTAGCCACATACATATGTACATCTAAAATAAAAAAAAATAAAAAGAAATTTTCTTGAAACGATACGTTTGAATTTTTGATTTCAGTATTATTTAGAAACCGAATTCGTGTTGACATGAAAACAATAGTGCTCTATTTAGTACAATTTTTAAAAATCAGGCTCAAATTGTTCTGTTTTAGCTCTTCTTGTTCACCCAATGCCAATGGTATTACACGTAGAAACCTTTCATACATTTAAAGGCGGATTTTAATAAACATTCTGATCCAATCTCAACAGTGATTCTCAAAACAAATTTCACTTGTCAATTCACTTAATACCAGTGCTTCAATATTTAGTATTATTAAATTTTACCCCTTCGATCATAGTTTGTTAATTACTTTCAAATGATTTGAGCGATCGGTCTAATTTTCTCTGTATCTTCATATTTCCTTAACATAAGTAGGCAGTAATGTTTTGGTTGTCATATGACTAGCAAGTGAGGAGATATGCTTACGGTGGTGTAAAAATTACCCCACGTCCAAGTTCTTGTCACTGTGGCACAGAAAATATTTTACCACCACCTCCAAACTAACGTAGTATCCTATGTAAAAAAATGACCCCACGTCCAATACGACGTATGAATTTCATGGAAAAGTTTTGACCACACGTCAAACTCGGCATATGAATTATATATTCTGCATTTTTAATTAATCCATTTTCACAGCAAATCAGTGTTCCTATAATAAGGCAATTGCTAGAAGAGGACGATAAGTTCAACAACGTTGACGGTGATGGTCGATTCCGAATTCAACATAACATACTTACGTTAAATTATTACTAGGATCTTGGGTAAGGACTCAATAGCCCCATCCAAAATATATCCCAGAGACTCGAAAATATGTTATATATGCTTAGTAGGCATAACAAAAAAACAACACATACCTGTTTCCAATCCAATAAAGGAATGTAAATGGGTTGCATCATACCCATATGTATGTGTACAGTGTACGATCACTATGAATGATAATTCAACTATTTGGTACCCTGCAGATTTTTAAAAAACGTGTGTTTTTGAATGATCTCTGTATTTTTAATTAATATGTAGGCAAGACTGTCAAAAAATGTAATTTCACGTTTTTAAGTATTGTTATATTATTTATCTCTTCTAAAAATAAAATATGTTTTTTTTGTTGGATTAAAAAAAGGTTTGTGAAATGTAGAGCCTAATTTTCTATATAAACAAAGAGTGTGGTTTGATTTGATATTATTTTATTATTTCCTGACACAATATCATGCAAAAAATGCAAAATATTATAAAAAATAGAAAATATATAAAGAAATATTTAAGAATATGTATAGGGGTAAAATTTACCACCACGTCTAAAAGTACGTCCTACATTTTCACCTCCAAAGTTAAAGGTTAATTATAAATTTCAGGATCTGTTCACTCAAATCCAAATTGTACCAAACTTAGTACCATTTAGTACTTTCCGTAACCATAAGTTCGAATTTTGAAAACTACCACATATCGCAATCCTATACTCCCTCACTAATCTTAATTCAAAATTTTAGGTTTCTAGCTCTATCCGTTCACTCAAATCCAAATTGTACAAAATTTAGTACCTTTTAGTACTTTTCGTAAACATAAGTACTAAAGCTTCTCCATATATCAATCGTATACTTCAACTGTTATCTTAATTCCAAATTTCAAGTTTCTTCTAGGTCGAATTTCCAAAAACACTGCGTTATCTCACACCTACACACCAACAGCAACCCACATTCAAAATTTCAGTTTTCTAACTTCAGCGGTTTCGTCTGGGCTATGATATACACGTCACTCACTTATCACTAAGCTCTTTTATATATAGATATTTGATGAAAATTTTTGTTGGTGAAAAAATCTCTAAAAACGACGTTAAGTTATATTGATATAAATGGAATAAATAGTTACCTCTCATCTACGAAAGTACTCAGCTCCTTTACTTCTCCAAGGCTTATTACTACGAGGAGTAGAATAACTGAAGAACAGAACTTTATTTAAAATAAAACAAGTGAGCAAAGGATATAGTCGGGACGGAGCCGACCATGTGATACCCTACACCACTACCCCTGTGCATAAGCTTTTCACTGGTAAACATTTCTTTTAGGGAATATAATCCGACTACCACCAAAAATAATATGCCTCTTTCTCTCTGGGACCCCCATAAGCAACCCAAATTTCGTGACCTTCCGAACAAAATTACGACCTGTAGCTTGATTGCAAAAAATGGAAGAATTGGATGCATTACCGACTATTGTGGTATCTCCCTTGTTTGACCACCTTGGCCAACCTGCTTTACACCAATGTAAATGGGATGCATTACTGACTATTGCGATATCTCTGTTGTTTGAGCAGCTACGACAACCTACTTTACATCGTTGTAAAGGTGATATTTTCTTTTTTCCTGGCCAGCTTTTGCTTTTGATATACCTCTTAAAGAAACAGAGATATTGGCTTTGAAATAAAACGGAGACATTTTCTCCAAATAAGTTTTTGCCCATTCCGACCCCTAAATATTATCCGACCATCATTAAAATCAGTAGGCTTCTTCCTCTGCGGGACCCCCATCAACCCCTAAAATTTCGTGACGATCCGATAAAAATTGCGACCTGTGGCGTGATTACAAAAAAATCGGAAAATTGGATGCATTATCGACTATTGCCATATCTCTGCTATTTGACCACCTACGACAACCTACTTTACATCGTTGTAAAGGTGATATTTTCTACTTTCCTTGCCAGGTTTTGCTTTTGATATACCTCTTAAAGAAACAGAGATATTGGCTAACAAATAAAATGTTGACTTTTCTCCAAATAAGTGTTTGCCCATTCCGACCCCTAAATATTATCCGACCATCACCAAAATCAATAGGCTTCTTCATCTGTGAGACCCCCATTAACCCTGAAATTTTCGTGACGATTCCATCAAAATTGCGACCTGTAGCGTGATTTCCAAAAAAATAGAAAAATTGGATGTATTACTGACTGTTGCGTTATCTCCGTTATTTGGTTACTACGCCGACCTAGTTTGCATCATTGTAAAGACGGGATCTTCTACTTTCATAGTCAGGCCTTGCTTTGGGAAAATTTTCAACCAAAGCTGTGATATTTGTCAATATAATTAAAATCGCAAAAATGAAAATTGGGGTTTTATTTGCTACTATTGTGATATCTTCGTTGTTTTATCACCTACGAGCACCTACTTTACATCATTAGAAAGGTGATATATTCTGCTTTCATTGTCAGGTTTTGCTGTTGGTATACCCCATATAGAAGCTGAGATATTCGCTTTGGAAAAAAAGTTGTCTTTTTACCCACCTAAGTTTTTTGTCCTTTACGACCCCTAAATATTATCCGACCATCACCCCTCCGGGACCCCCATCAACATCCAAAATTTCGTGACGATCCGATCAAAATTGCGACCTGTAGCGTGATTACAAGCTTTAGATCGACAGACGGACAGACGGACGGACGGACGGACTGACGGACGGACTGACGGACGGACACACATGGCCAGATCGACCCAGCTCGTCGAGACATTCATTTTGGTATATATAAGTATGGGTCTACGACCATTATTTCGATGCGTTACAAACTTTTTGGCCAAAACCAACTTATAATACCCTCCCCACATAGTGGTGTAGGGTATAACAAGTAAGAAAAGTCTATAGTCGGACGGAGCCGACCATGGGATACCCTATACCACTATCCCTGGACAATCGCTCTCCACGGAACTTCTTTTCAATGATTGTGAAAATTTAATATAAAATATCAGAGATGTAATGTATAATACTTATGACCAAAACCAAAAAGTTATCTAGCATGACAAAGACATTTTTGTAGCAGGAAAGGAAAATTTAGTTCACACAAACTAAAATGTAATGAAACCCACTTATGTAGTACTACTACTTCCGTTGTTTAACCGCTACGTTATTGAAATTTTTACCAATTTCACACAAAATTTCAGTCTATTTAACCCGCTAAGTATTATCTGATCTTCACGTTGGTTTATACGCTTCTTCTTTATCATAAACTCAAACTTTGTTTAAAATTTTGCGGGTTATTATTTTGACCTACAGAGCCGCTACAAAATTGGTTAAAACTTTGTTTTTGGTCCATTTCATCCCCTGAACATTTCACGATCATCACCAAAAACTAATCATTTCAATTCTGGCCCGAACCCAACCTCCTTAAAAAATTCGTTACAGTCGGTCCACAATTGCGGCCTTAAGCTTGTTTACTATTTTTAATGGACGGACACACATCGCTAAATCGATTTATCTCGTCGAGATATGTATGCCAAAATACCAAATAAGGGGTCTAGGACGAATATTTCGTGGTGTTACATAAACTTTTGGAGAGACAATATGTAGCATGGGATAAAAATGTGGTTCTCTACACAGAAGCCATTATATATTAGGCAGTAGGCCCGTTATCTAGCAAACACTTTATTGCAATTTACATCAGAGGAAAGGTCAGTAGTTTTTTTCCATATGTAGGCGACTTTGCGAAATATATATGTGTGTCCTCAAGGAATTAAAATATCGACCAAAAATAAAATGTTTATATTTTTCATACAAAAGTAGTGGTCCATTTCACCCGCTAAAGAATATTTATTTATTTATTTATTTCAAATATTTATTATAATAAAAAATTACAATAAAATTATATAAAAAATAGCACTAGCATCTAAGGCTATCGGATAAATAATATCAGATCATCATTCAAAATTGTCGGCATCTTTTTCGACCTATACTCTTTCGTGACTATTGATGTATAATTGCGACTTCTAGCGAGTTTCTTATTACACTACAAACAAATAACGGAATATATTAGGCTGTAACTCTGTTATCTCATCATGCACACCAATTGAGACCTACAGAGCCGCTAGAAAATTGGATAAATATTATGTTTTTGGTCCATTTCACCAGCACCAACATAATTGGCATCAATTGAAAGGTAAAGCGTTCCACTTTCAAGTATATCTCACTTGTGCGGAATTTCACTTCCAGGAATTAAGATATAAGCTGTATATTACAAATTTTCACAATTTTCACACAAAAGTTTTGGTCCATTTAACCCTCTAAATATTATCCGATCGCCATCTCAAATTGCAAGCTTCTCCTTTGTGATATACTCTTACCTTATTTAAAATTACGCGTTGATAGGACTATTATTGAGACCTACAGAGCCGCTAGAAAATTGGATAAATATTATGTTTTGGTCCATTTCACCCGCTAAATATTTCACGATCATCACCAATAAGAATAGGGGTCTATTCTGATCTGAACCCGACCTCCATACAAAATTTCGTGACGATCGGTCCATAATTGCGGCCTGGAGCGTGTTTACAATTTATAATGGACAGACGGACGGACGGACGGACAGACACACATCTCAAAATCGCTTTATCTCGTCGAGATATGAAGATTGGTATACCACATTGGGGATCTCCGACGAATATTTCGCGGTGTTACATGAACTTTTACCAAAACAAACTTATAAACCCTTTTCCACATTGTGGTATAGGGTATAATGATACAATTAACATAAATCGTATTATTAATATGATTTTTGGTAAGAAGTTTAATATATTTGATTATATAGAAGTCAAACTTGCAATGAATCAGTCAAATTTACTTGTGATATTAAAATGATATATCATTATGTTTACACTATTTCAATTAAAATGGCCTATTTAATTTGATTCTAGCCATTAACTTCAATATAATCTATGTAATCTATAATCGAATATGTCATACTTCGCATTTGCATCATTTCATGATCGACTATAAAAATATATGCGAACAAGGGCTAACGAAGACTTCGTACTAACGTTCATTCATTTTGGTGGGGAAAAGAAACCAAAACTTTCAAAATACGAATATCGGGAGGTACCGTACTATGGGGGCTATATAAAAAAGGTGGACCTATATTGACAAATTTCTGGGGAAAATGTTTGTCATCGAATGGGGGCCATATGAAAAGGTGGACCTATACTGTCAAATTTCGGATGAAACGTTTTGTAGCACCGAAGGAAATTAAATACCAAATTTCAGTCATTTCGGTGGGATATTCAGGCCACAACCTTCAAAATACCACAAATCCGGAGGGCTATACGAAGGCGTGAACCTAACAACAGACAAATTTTGGGTGGATAGTTTTATACCACCAACGAAGACTACATGTCAAATTTCAGCTATTTTTGTGCGATAATGAGGCTTCAAAATACCGAAAATCGGGAGTTACCGTTCTATGGGGGCTCTATCAAAACGTGGATCTATATGGCCCATTTTCAATATCAAACATCCTAAAAGTGGTAGAAAGATATATCTTTAAAATTGCGAGCTGTATCTTGATTATAATATTTCGATGTGTTACAAACGGAATGACAAATTTAATTATACCCTACATGCTATGGTGGATGGTATAACAAGCGGTACAATCAATAAGCAAAATATTAAATGGGGTGCGTAAAAATTGTACGGCGAGGTACAGATGGGTTATTTTGCCAAAAATAAGGATCGAGAATTCTAATATCTAAATTCAAAAAATTAGCTGCAACTACTTGCCCTTCCGTATTACATACATATTATAATGACGATTTCAAGAAGTGTTGTTTTATTGCCTTAACGCCATGTCGAGGTCGCATAGGTCCAATACATAATTATTCTGAATGTAAGCTAATTTCTTCATCAATGCTTATTCTCCAGCTACCCCTCGGTCTGCCTCTTCTTCGCGCTCCTTGGGGATTCCAACCAAAAGCTTCTCCACATATCGTCGGTGTCATGCTTAAGTGTTCCATACGCTATTTTTGATTTTTTGAGATATAGGTTGTTTCCAGGGTTTACGCTTATGCTCTTTCTCCTATCTGCTCTAGTTTCCGAGATATCCAACTTTCGGCCCGAGAGCTTAAGTTCACTTCAGGTATGAAATTACTATTTTAATAACTCACGAATTTGAAAATACATTCCAAAAATCAGAACTTTAATTTTCGATTAAGAAGGTTTAAATTTATTGGGGCAAAGATGGGAAACCAACATCAAACATTTTTCAGCGGTGGCAAAATACACCTGACATTTCCTGAGTATTGCAGCCATGTAATACTTCTCCACTAGGGGTGTCTTAAGACACGCCGTTCGGAATCGGCGATAAACAGTAGGTCCCATATCATTGAGCTAAATATGAATCGGGGTGCACCCATTGATATAAGAGAAGTCTCCCTTGTCCCGTATCGAATGTTGTGGAACAATGTTTTTTTTTACTAGAGGCATAGAGCACAATCTGCTGCATAAAAAAATCAAAACGATTCGCGAGTATGTCTTAACCCGCCTTGAACGGATATTTTCTGTGGAAAGTAATCTACGAAGTGGACTGTTATCTCTTGAACGGAGCAACCGATGTGGTCCAAATTTTTGATGTCGTAATATTTTGTCCAAACTTTGTTTGAGTTTGAAAATGGGTCATGTCCTCCACTTCACTCCATATGGGTTCCTCTCTAACAAAAGTTAAAAATTTTCGTTTAAGTGCAGTTTAAAGTCTGTTCGAAAATCCTTTGGAAATTTTTAACGAAACTATTTTTTGTCGTGCTTTTTAAAGCAATGTTATATTTTTTGTGGGCAAGTCCATACTTCCTGACATAATAATAATCCATAAGCTCTAAATTACCCAAAGGCAAAAATAAGTTTGGTTGTGTTACCGGCATTCGATTTGTCCATAGATGCAAATTCCAACTCACACAGGCTGAGGTTATATTTCTGTCAGTAAAGCCAATAGAAGTCCCATGTTACAGGCTTTCGAAACACATTGGCAACATTCTCCAAAATATAATTTCAAGAAATTATAACATTAAAAATTCATTTGAATTAAAGAAGAAGCTGGATGAAATTACACTTGACGACAACGACATTTTAGTATCCTTCGACGTGGTATCGTTATTTACAAACATACCGATTCATTTAGCGATTAAGAATATAATGACCAACTGGACAACCATAGAAAAGCACACAAACATTCCCAAATCTCAATTTTTAAAAATATTGCAATTCTGCCTCAACGACAACAATTATTTCATGTATGATGACAACTTCTACACGCAAATATATGGCATGCCAATGGGCAACCCCCTATCTCCAACAATTGCCGACATTGTTCTAGACAGTCTTCTAATACAAATCACAGATGATCTTGAAAATCAAAACATAAGGTGTAAATATTTAACAAAGTACGTAGACGATATGTTTGCAATAGTTAAAAAAGGTGAAGAATTGAATATATTAAAAGCACTAAATGGCTATCACACAAAACTAAACTTTACGATTGAGATGGAAGAGAAGAACTGCATACCTTTCCTAGACCTAAAAATACATAGAGTTGGAAATAAATTACTTACAGATTGGTACACAAAACCTACAGCATCAGGACGAATAATGAATTTTCATTCTACACAACCCCTTCAACAAAAAATCAACACTGCCAACAATTTAATAAATAAAGTGTTAACTCTTAGTCACGAGCAGTTTAGAAACAAAAATATTACTAAAATCAGGGAAATACTCAAGGAAAATGGTTATCCGAACACGATAATAAATAAACTATTAAACAAATCATCATCCCAGAAAGTAAAAGAAAACGACACATCTGGTAACACCAAATATTGTAGCATACAATTCATACCCCGACTTACAGAAACAAATCTAATAAGGCAAATCATAAGCGACAACGAAATCAAATTAGCACACAAACCATACCAAACAATATCCACATTATATACAAGAACAAAAACTAAAATAGATAAACTCGATCAGAATAACATTGTTTACGAGATAAAATGTAAAGGGAACGAAGAAGAAGAATGTGGCAGACTGTATATTGGAACAACAAAAAGGAGCTTAAACACGAGAGCAAATGAACACAGCAATGACATACAAAAAAGAAAACAAACAACAGCGTTAGCCCAGCATTGCGTAGAGAATAACCACACAGCTGACTTTGACAACATAAACATTTTGGATAAAGAGAAAGTGGAGAATAAGAGATATACGTTGGAGAGTTTAAGAATACAGCAAAAAATGGATCGTGCAATAAACAGAAAAGAAGATAAAGATAACACCAATGCAATTTACACATTAGCAATATTTTAGTCGTATTTAACCCTCTGTGATTACTAGTAATAAGGAACACTGTGATATTTTATTTTAATTTTTTGATTATTTTTGCATTTATACAATTAATTGTTTGTGTTGTTTTATTTATTTTTTAAAACCAAAAAATTTTTAATATATAAATGTAGAACTGACGAGAAATTACTTGTAAGTACAATTTTTCTTATTGCTAAAGAAACAGTGTGAAATACGAAAACTAATTATTGTATGTATGCATATTTATGTCGTTGCCAGATCAATAAAAACTTATCCCTGAGGAAGTTGGAAAAACCCAACGAAACGTCGGATAAAATAATGAAATAAGTAATTTTTATTTATTTTTCATTGACAAAAAAGGACCTTATAGCCCAATAAGACACACGTCTTAAAATTAACACAAAAAAGATTCAAAGGTCGATAAATCTTTACAAAATGAAACTTTTTTACTTGATCTTTTGAGTTAAATCTTCAGCCATTAGGCTAACGAGGGTATATACACTAGGGCTATGGCTCTTTTACAATCGCATATCCCTGTATCATAGCGTGATGAGTTTCTTCATAAGATTACATCAAATCTTAATTATAAGGTGATGAATTTATCAGAATTATGGAAAAAATTTTCAAAGGTATAATTAAAAAAAAAATTGTTTCAAAGTGGTTCTTCGTGCAAGACCTTTTTCAATATTTGAATGGAATAAATGTTGTTTTAGTTATAAGTAGGCATAAGTTATTTAATCGTTCAACAGGAAATAATTATTGAGATTTTTTTTCATTTCATAAATTTTTTCAAAATAATATTTTTTTAAATCGGTTATTCATGAACTTTTTTTATATTTCAATGGAATAAACGTTATTTTAGTGACTAATAGGCAAACGTTCATTCATCCGCGCTACAGGAAATCATTTTTGAGAAAAAATTTCGACAAGTCATAACCCTAATATATGCTTTGATACGACCAAAAATGTGCCTCATGGAAATAATGGTTTTAGACACAAGTATGCTGGACGAAATCCGTTTCAAAGAATTTGCAGTCGATTTAGCCCTGTTAACACATCTGTCTAACTGGTGGAACCGATTTGTTTCCAATTTTTTGTTCTCGTAATATCTTATCCAAACTTAGTTTAAGTTCGAAATTGTACCATATCGGTCCACTCCTTCCGGTACCTCCCACACTAAAGTTTAAAATTTTTTCTAGAATAATGCTCACTATAAATGCCGAAGGAATTATCCGAATTGTTCCAAACTAAGGATGTGGAGTTGTTGCTTTCCTGCATAGGTTCGAATATGGGAGGTACCCACACAAATTTTGGGGAAAAGTAGAGATTAGCAGCTCTTATCAAATCGTTTTGATATTTTTGAAACTTGTTGGCGTTTTCGGGCCCAAAAGCTCCAAAAAGCTCTGCCAACACCAATCAAATTGACTAGCGCATAAAATAACCCTCAAATGAAAACCGATTTTTTCCAAACTTTGATCATCGTATTATTTCTACCAGACTTGGATACGTCCGAATATGGACTACATCGGACCACTCCTTTGGTTTCCTGCCACACAAATTTTGGAAAGAGTGTCGTTATAGGTCTCGCCTCGGGTTGTTTGTTGCAGCATATTGTCTTTGTGGTCCTTGTTACGACGGTTCAATTTTTGCGTAGGTCCAGAGAAATTGGCAAAAAACTCGGCACAGTTCATTGATACTTTCTTACTTTTTTCATATGATTTATTTAACACGAACTACATATATTTTCGTATTTAATACATCATAAAATCAAAATAAAATCCTGAATATAATGAAAAGTTCTTTTTGTTATTTTCCAGTTTTTTATATGCTTTGATACTACACCACACCACTCTTTGTGCCAATCCCGTGAGCCAACTAAGTCGGTTCGTCACACATGGAAATATTCCCATAATAAGTCTCATTGTTCCGTATTAAATTATATAAAATAAATCCACAATCAGAGCTTATTTAATGGTAGCATGGTATACATATATCATTGTATTCGTATTAAAAATATTATAGAATTCTGTATATTTCATCTAAGAGCGCGAGTGTGGATGTGTATGTGTGCAGCTGAATGGATGTGAGTGAACAGATTTTAATGTATGTTACGATGCTCATTTGTACACACAGATTATACTCATACACCCATACATACTTTCATACCAGATATTATGTTAATGTGTGTATAAATAATGTTTAACAACAGTCATTTCAGTGGCAGAAGTTAGCTGTGGCGGCGGCGGCAGTGTCATGAAACTGTTCTACCAACTCCCCCATAATTTGTAGTTGTTTTCACATTGTCTCACTCAGCCCGTCTCCACCTAAATATCATTACGACCAGGTGTTGCTTCATGTGTTTCATTCGTGTGATTATTATTGCATTTATTCATTTTATACTGTCTTTGAGTTATACTTGTTTGGGTGTGTACGTGTGTGTGTGAGATTTTCTTTGAGCTGTTCATTTCATTTAAATGTTAATTTATTTTTGTATGAAATCTGTTGTTAACAACTTGACTGGAATTCTGTTGTTTTCTTCTTTGTATTTGTACGGATGGGAAGAAGTAATGAAAGCGTAAATTTAACCGTGAGGATAGATAATCTGAAAAGAATTTAAAAAGAAATGTGAAATGGTTTTGTAATTACAAAAACATATTGGCAGAGTAAATTAAAAAAAGTTTGCTAAACATATGGTGGTTATAAATTTTAGAAGACAGCAGTAAAAACGTCAAAGTAAGGTTTATTAAGGTACTGGCAGCGCTTACTTGAAACAATGGAGTATTTTAATTAACGTTTAATTTCCCGCCATAATCTGATTTGGAAATAAATAGCATGTATGTCATATCTCTGCGACAATAATGAAACACAAAAGATGCATCCCTTTAATGAAATGACTCACATCACATCTAGGCCTTGCGATGCCGATAATAATAATAATTGTCCCACAAACATCCAAGAAGGAACAAGGAATAACAATAAATACCGATAACAATAAATAAATACCAAATATTCTAAAAAAATCCTACGTTGACCAACTAAAATGGTTGGTTGGCACGATAACTATTGAAAGGAATCATCATTTGAACACTATATTTTTGCACTCGAGTGTATTTTTTCATAGGCATATCTGCAATTTTCACCTAAATTATAGTCGTATTCATAGTGTATTATTTTTTCATTGGAAAGAGATCATTTTCATCCAATAATTAAAATTTCATCCTGTAATTTAAAATTTCATCCCATTTTTCGAACAGAAAATAGAGTGTTTATGTTCAAATCACCAGCTAATGTATAGTGCAAACGCCATTTGCTTTCCATGTTTTTATCTGTATCACATCTGAAAGAACTCTGACATTTACTCGGAAATTCTGCGTCCAGATCCGTTGAATTATACAGGAGTGAATAAAACGCAAATCCGACTTATATATTTAGTAAAAATATTAATTTATTTTAAATCATTTAGGTCTAATTTAATATTCGAATTCGGTGACATTTTCCAAATTGAATCTATTTTGGTGCACCAAATACCTCAAATCGGGCGAAAATATATATGGGAGATATATCCAAATCTGAAATGGTTCTCATCAAAAGTAATAGCATTCTTCCTGTGACTAAACAAAATTATCTTCCCCAATTTTCGTACCTGTACGCTGCGAACGGACGGACATTGATAAATAGACTCGGAAAGGGATTTTATGTACATACATATAACCCTAAAATGAACTATGGGTCTATCTCGCTTATTTTTGCATGCTACATACAAAGGTACAAGACAGAGTATGGTGTTTGATTGACATTTGATGAAGCCCAGCCATATAACGAAAATCAATTCTGATCCATATACCATTATGTGACGATTCTTCTCTCTGAATCGGAAAGGGATTCTATGTACATACCCAGCAAAATGTTTGTAGCCAAAGAAGTAGTTAAATCATGAGTGCAAGTGATTTCGGACTACATCTTTTTACGTGAAAGAAGTCATGATTTTTACAAGGGCATGGTGCAGTGAGGATACTGTCTAATTTACTTCTTAAGCACACATTTTGCATTACTTCTTTGTAGTGAATAAATCACAACAACATATGATTCAACTACTTCTTTGGCTACAAACAAAGATGCAGTTCGAAATCACTTTTATTATTTTTTGTATACAAATTACTTTTTATGGATGCAAACATATTGTTGTTATTAGAATTAACAAGAAACAAATTATGTTCTTTGTCTTTTTAAGTTTTTTTTGCAAAATTTTGAAATTTCTAAAATGTGAAAATTTTATGAAATGGATTCAAATCGGACATTGTCAAAATGTGAAGAACGGACTGCATTTTTCATGACTCTGCGTGGACTGCTTCAAAAAAAGCTATTCAATCACTACTTCACAAGGAACAACTTCAAATAAATTTTGCTGGGTATGTATATATCTAACAGGAACAATTTCCCTTTGCATGTTACATACAAATCCAAGGGTTTAATGAAATATGTACTTTTTCATAAATGAGGATTCTGAGTGAAATCGGACATTTTTACAAAATGTTTTTTTATTTCCATTATTTTTTGGTGTGTTGATGCTGCTCATCAGCAAAACATTTCAGTATATTTCAGATTTTGTTTTACTAAAGGTTCCCGAGATATCGCAAAAAATGTGACTTACAATGTTTGTGATTAATCGTAGTTTAATAAAAAACTAATTTTAAATATTAAATCGCGAAAATTGCGTCTACTGTGCACATTTTTTCTATTTTTTACAGAATTCTACTTTTTCAAGGCGGTATCTCTGGAAAAAAATCTGAAAATATCACAGCAAAAAATAGAAAAAATTTAAAACCTCACCTTGAAAATTGTCCGATTTCGCTCTGAAATCCCCATATACATAATATGGTAGGCATCCCTTGTATTTGGCAAACGGAAGGAGCTAGAATTCTGAAATTTGGAATGAGAGTCACTGATGGAGAATTAGAAAGATGTACCAAAGTGTTTTTGGAAATTCGACCTATAAGTGTACGAAAAGTTTCTAAATTTAGTACCAATTTTATATTTTGAAGGGATATAGCTAGAATCTTGGAAGAGCTGGAAACCTGAAATGTGGAATTAAGATTACTGTTGTAGTGTAAGATTGAGATATGGGGGTAGTTTTGGAAATTCGTATTTATGTGTATGAAAAGTATTAAATTTGGATTTGTGATTGGAGTATGGGGTTATTGTTGGAGTATGGAAAATTAGAGTATTTGAAATTGGTACTTATGTGGGCGAAGAGTACTAAATGGTACTAAATTTGGTACAATTTGTATTTTGGAGAACGGATGGAGCTGGCATCCCGATATTTGGAATTAAGATTACTATTGGAGTGTAGAATTGAGTTATGGAGGTAGTCTTTGAAATTCATACTTATGTGTGCGAAAACTAAAAGATATTTAATTTGGTACAATTTGGATTTAGGATCTGGAAACCTGAAATTTGGAAATAAGTTCACTGTTGAAGTGTAGGATTGAGATATGGATGGAGTTTTTTAAAAATTCGTACTTATTTGTACGAAAAGTACTAAATGGTACTAAGTTTGGTACAATTTGGATTTGGGTGAAATATAGCTGGAAACCAAAAATTTGGAATTGTGATTACTGTTAAAGTGTAGGATTGAGATATGGGGGTAGTTTTGGAAATTCGTATTTATATGTATGCAAATCACAAAATTTGGTACAATTTGGATTTGCGTGAATGTAAGTTTGAGATAGTGTTGGAAAATCGTACTTAGTGTATCAAAAGTACTAAATGGGACTAAATTTGATAAAATTTGCATTTGGGTGAACGGATAGAGGTGGAAACTTGAAATTTGGAGTAATGATTACTGTTGGAGGATGGGAAATTCGAGTATTGGAAATTAGTACTTATGTGCACGAAGAGTACTGGAGAACGGATGGAGCTGGAATCCTGACATTTGGAATTAAGATTACTATTGGAGTGTAGAATTGAGTTATGGAGGTAGTTTTTGAAATTCATACTTATGTGTGCGAAAACTAAAGGGTTTTTAATTTGTACAATTTGAATTTGGATTTGGGATCTGGAAACCTGAAATTTGGAAATAAGTTCACTGTTGAAGTCTAAAATTAAGATATGGATGGAGTTTTGAAAATTCGTACTACAGTACTAAATTTGGTACAATTTGAGTGAACGGATAGAGCAGGAAACTTGAAATTTGGAATAATGATTTCTGTTGGAGTATAAAATTTACGTAGTTTTGAAAAATCGTACTTATGTATATGAACAGTACTAAATGGTACTAAATTTGATATTGGGTTCAGGAATAGAAAATTTGATATTGAAGTTGAGGTTTGTGTGTTGGGTTGACATATGGATGTTTCTTATTGAAATACGTACCATAAGTATACCAAAATACTATATTGTAGTCAATTTGTTATTGGATGTAGGGATAGAGCTTGAGTGTAGCGTTCCTATATGGAGGGGTCTTAGGAAATATGTATATACGTTCCATAAATGTACGAAAAGAACTAAATCGTTCTAAATTTGTTATTTAGCGATGGTCCAGCGCTGTGGAATTCTAAAATTTGGTATTGGAGTCCCTATTCGTGTGAGGGGTTGAGTTGGAAGTTTTAAATTCGGTATTGGGATATCAGTTGTTGTTGTTGTTGTATCAGTGTTTTTGTTATGTTTATTTGTTCGTTCCTCTGTTCAATCTGACTCTGGGTCTATCTCCAGTTCCAGAAAAGTGGCTGCTTCGATGAGATGTAGCCACAGATCCACTGGAGTTAGATGGGTAGGTGTGGCGGGGCAGTTAAAAAGGTGTTGTGTGTCGTGCGGGCCCATACCGCATACTGGGCATATGTCTTGCTTAAGCGACTGCAGTATCCCGAGCGTAGTTGAGCCAAAACTACTCTGGTTTGTCGTGGCAGCTGACGCTCCTCAGCTGCAATAGATGGAGGATGTACTCCGAGTACTTTATTCACACTATAATTGCTTAAGGCCTTGGCAACTGCGTCCGTGTGAATGCTATTCAATCCTGCTTGATATGCTTGTTGATCTAGGGGTTCTCTCCTGTATCGTTGGACCTCTCCCTCTAGTGCATGGATATCCTTCCTGATCTCCCTGAATGGGCCGGGCCTACCCACAAGATGGTGATTGGGATGGCTCACACGATAACATCCAAGCAGGTACTACAACGAAAGCATCTTAAAGGAAAATTTTTTACCTCCTCATGTAGATGGTCCACTGAAGATTTGAGGAGGCACCCTGTCGCTGTTCTCAGGGCGGCATTCTGGCAAGTTTGAATATTTTTCCAGTTCGAATCACACAATCTCGGGGACCAGACTGGAGCCGCATAGCTTACCACAGACCGACCTATCGCGTTATACGTGACCAACAAGGTTTCTTTATCTGCACCCCAAGTGCTGCCAGCCAGGGACTTGAGGACCTTGTTCCTAATTTTTGAACTTGTCGCAGATAGCTGTGGCGTGTGCGCACGACGTGAATGTAGTGTCGAATGTAACCCCTAAAATTTTAGGGCAGTTTGTGGTCGGAATTCTGCTACCGTCGACCACGACATTCAACTCACGTCCAAACTGCGCTGTCCATGTGGTGAATAGAGTGGCTGTAGATTTTGTGGGGGAAATCTGCATATTCCTCGAATGGAAAAAGGTGGTAAGATCGGTTAAATAGTTGTTCAGTCCCTCACAGATGTCATCAGGATAGGTACCCGACGCCAGGATCGTGCAATCATCCGCATACGTCTGGAGGGGGTGAAATACAGGAGAGGTAGAGGTTAAACAGTTCCGGAGATATCACCCCACCTTGGGGAACTCCCTGTTTCACTCTACGGGGTTTGGACTTCTTATTCCTGAATTCCACGTACGACTGGCGTCCACACATATAGTTGACTATCCAACGTTTCAAGCTTGGCCGGAGGGTTGTCTGCTCAATGTCCTCAAACAGCGTGGAGTGCGTGACTGTATCAAAGGCTTTTGATAAGTCAAGCGCCACCATCACTGTTCTATCGCACGGCCGTCTCTGGTTGAGTCCTTTACAGATATATGTGGTAATGGCATGCAGCGCTGTTGTCGTGCTGTGCTGCTTACAGAATACATGTTGATGATCGGCAATTTGATAGCTATTTCTCATACTGGGGAGGAGCAAAGTCTCAAGTGCCTTTGCTACGGGCGACAAAAGCGAAATCGGCCTGTACGATACACTTTTGCTGGCATCCTTGCCTGGCTTCCGTAGTGGGACCACCCTGCCCATTTTCCAGACTTCGGGAACAACGAGGGTGGCTAGCGACAAGTTGAAGACTTTGGTGAGATACTCGACTCCCGGCTCATCCAGCTGCTTCAACATTACCATGGAGATTCCAACAGGGCCCAACGCTTTGGATGATTTAGCGTTCCTGATGGCATTGGCAACATCATCCACTGTAAATTGTGGTGGTTCATCCTCGGCAGGAAGAAATCTGATGCGACGTAATACTCTTCTCTTCACCCTATCACTCTCGGGATGCTCGACAAACTGTCGATTGAAATTACTTGCGCACCTCTTCGGGTCAGTCAACGTAACGTCGCCAAACGTGACTGAGGTCCTATCTTCCCTTCTTCCAGGGTTCGAGAGTGACTTAACCGTTGCCAACAATTCACCTATACCGGCTCCAATGTTGCAGCTCTTCAGGTGATTTAACCATTTGTTCCGCTTATGCTCGCCGACCAGCCTGTTAACTTCCAGTGTCAGCTCCCTGACTCTGGGGTCATTGGGGTTGATACGACGAAGCTCATCACGCTCATTTGCTAATCCCGTCGCCTCTGCTGGGAAATTTGGTCTTACTTCGGGAATTCGATGCAGCAGTGATGATGTCCCGGAACGTCCTTTCCGCTGCCCGAACATCAGAAGGATTGGGCAATTCTCTGAAGCGGTGATTGGTGAACTCTCTGAAACTCGGCCAATCAGCTTTTTTATGATTGACGAACGTGCGGCGTTCAGAGGTGATGAAGTCGGGTGGTCTGCTAATGGTGACAATTATGGGGAGATGGTCTGATCCAATAGAAATGACGGGTTGCCAGGTAACGTCATTTGTCAGACCAGGTGACACGATGGTTATGTCAGGCGAACTGTGACATTCTCCTCTAATTCTGGTAGGGGCGTCCTCATTGACCGTGCAAAACGTAGAGCTATCAATCTGCTCAGCCAGCGCTGTACCTCTCTGGTCGTTTCCGAGGGCCGAATTCCACATCTCATGATGCGCATTAAAATCCCTTAGGACCAGACGATTACAAGAGCGGGCTAATGTCAGCCCTATAATCAGGGATACAGCTATTTCTCGGCGGGATGTATACATTCAGCAACTATATCTCGGCAGCTCCACACCTGACTGCTACCCCCATACATTCCATGTACGGGTCATTAGAGACAGGCTCAAGCGAGATAGGTCTGTATTGGACAGACTGGTGCAATAGGAAAGCCAATCCCCCACCTCCACTTCTGGTGCGACCTTTCCTCAGAACATTGTAACCATCACAATGCTCTAAGCTGTGGTTGTTGTTCAGCTTGGTTTCCTGCACCGCCGCGACCATGATGTTCTTCCGACTCATAAAATCTACTATCTCCTCGATCTTACCTCGGAGTCCATTGCAATTCAATTGCAAAAAGGCTGCATTTTCGGGGATTGGGACAACAACGGCTGGTGTTAAAGGCTGCGTGTGCGGTTGTTGTCGAAAGGACTGCTGGGGAGTTTCGTAATCAGACGACGAAGGAGTCTCGTAATCCGACGACGACTCACTGGGGACTGTGTTCACACAGCATGCAGCAACATAGTCCCTGTCGTAGTCCCTCACGTGGACGAGTCCGGAGCAACCCCTTAGATGAACCCACTCCTGACATCTATTGCATCTCACCGAAGGTTGGATGTGGGTGAAGATGCCGATGTGACAAACTGAGCACAGATATATTGGTCCTGGGTTTTCCTCCGTCCCGGCTCGGACCAATAGAATTCGGAGCAGGCATTCCGGGATATGCTGCTCCCAATACAGAAAAACGAAACAAATACGAACATGTACACACTGAGGTGGCAGTCGCTGGCCGGAACATTGGCTTTGTTCCGGGTCAATCCGGTACGAAAGAACCCGCTGCCGTGGGATTGTTGGGATGTCAGTTGGTGTATAGAGTGGAAATAAGGAGGAAGTTTTGAAAATTTGTACTTAATTACTAAATAGTGGCATAATTGTTTCTGGGGAAACAGATAGAACTAGAAATGAGAATCAAAATTTGTATATAGGGTTGATATAAGGATGTATTTACGCTTATTTTAAACTTTTGGTATTGCGTGTGCGAAAAAATTTGGAATTATATAATTTGGAATGGTACTATAATGAAATATACTAGAAGTTAAATAGTACTACAGAAGTGGTAAATACTGCGCTTTGAAATTTATTATGAGGATCATAGATGGGATTAGATCAGAATGGTTATAAAAATTTGTAGGACGTACATATTTCTATATGTAATACCATAGACATTAGGTGAACAAGTAGGGCTAAAACTGACATTGGTAGCGCCATCTGATACATCTATAAATTTTCTTTGAATATTAGGCTGCAAATATACCCAATTACAATGCAATTTGCCATATCAGACCGTGAAATTTTCGACAGACGGACACTGCTCCAATCTTATTGAACACTTCATATGCATGTAGGCTACTTTTCTGGTATATGCCCTCTAAAATATGGACCAAAATTTAAATTTTAATATTTTTCATAGAAAAGTATGGGCCATTTAACCCACTAGATATGAAATCATCGTCCAAAATTGTAGGCATGTTCTTCGACCTAAACTCTTACAACGTGGAAAATCTCGTGACTATTGATCTATAATTGCGACCTCTAGCGTGCTTCTGATTACACTACAAACAAATAACTGGATATGTTAGGCTGTAACTCGCTTATCTGAGCACGCAAATCAATATAATTGGCATCAATGGAAAGGTCAAAAAATCGTCTTCCAAATGTTATTTACTTGGCAGGAATGTATCTTCCAGGAATACATATATAAGTTGTATATTAAAAATTTTCACTATTTTCACACAAAGGTTGTGGTCCATTTAACCCTCTAAATATTATCTGATCATTATCTCAAATTGCAAGCTTCTTCTTTGTCATATACTCTATACGGACTATTATTGCGAACTACAGAGCAGCTACAAAATCGGATAAAAATTATGTTTTTGGTCGCTAAATATTTCACGATCATCACCAATAACAATAGATGTCTATTCGGGTCTGAACCCGACCTCCATGTAAAATTTCGGGACGATTGATCCATAATTGCGGCCTGGAGTTTGATTACAATTTATAATGGACAGACGGACGGACGGACGGACGGATGGACACACATCTCAAAATCGCTTTATCTTTTTTAGATATGGAGATTGGTAAACCACAGTGGGGGTCTAGGACCGATATGTCGCGGTGTTACATGAATTTGTCCCAAAACAAAGTTATAATACCCTTTCCACATAGTGGTGTAGGGTATAACTAAAGAGGTTCGAAGAATACTTAAATGAAACTAAATATCAATTAACAACAACTAACAACAAAATGCCCATCCTACACCATTTCCTTGTCAAATATTGTTTATTTGTTTTATATTCCCTTTCGGCATACGAAGTAGCGGGCACTTTGCTAGCAATTTATATATGTTTTAAAACAATTTGTTCGTTTTTCTTTAAAATGTACACACACATTTCTTAATGACTTTTTCGTATCAGACATGACATCAACTCTAATGACATTCTAATTAAGTTATATGTTTTTTGTTCGCACCACACAACACTCACACACACGTGTTTTCTGTTTGTTTGCAAATTTTCACATTTAGTTTGATTTCTACGCTTTAATTGAATTTCTTTTCTTTCGTCGAACAATTGTGTGTGAACAACTTGAGGACTTCGTTTTTTTGCATATTCAGCAAATTTGTCATGTTAAAATGTTAAACGTATGGAAAACACATTTCACTGAAATTAATGATTATCGAATAGAAATGACTTTAAAAAATGAAAAGTCATTAGGTAGTTATTTTTAAAGAAGAGGGAAATTTCTTTGATATTTACATTTATTCTGCAAATGGAAATTCCTTAAAGTGCTTAAAATTTGAAGCCTACATTTATGTAATTTTGTAATTTTTATAATACAAATATATTTGTTTCTTAGAATATCGTAAGTATCCATTACACCACTGTTACTCGATTATAACAATAATTTTCTATTATAATAAAAATTGTCATGCTAGTTTTTAATTGTGATCCATTTTTGTACCCTCCACCATAGTATGGAGGGTATATTAAGTTTGTCATTCCGTTTGTAACACATCGAACTAATCATTTGCGACCCTATAAAGTATATATATTCTTGATCAGGATAAAATTCTAAGACGATCTAGCCATGTCCGTCTGTCTGTCCGTCTGTTGTAATCACTCTAGCGTCCGCAATAACTGAGATAGAGTGCTGAAATTTTGCACCCGAGGGTCTTTTTCCATAGGCAGGTCAAGTTTGAAGATGGGCTATATCGGTGCACTCTTTGGTATAGCCCCCATATAACGGTACCTCCGGATTTGAGGTATTTTGACGTTATCCGCCACATTTGCAGACCGAACTAGCAATAATTTAGCACTTAGGGTTCCTAGTGATCAACAAACTTATATCCCAAAGGATATGGGCATAGGTTCATGTTTTGGTATAGTCCCCATATAACGGTACCTCCCGATTTTCGGTATTTTGAGAATTTTACCCACAATTTTTAACCGAACTATCTGCAAGTTGACATTTAAGGTTCTCAGTGATCATGAAATATCTCTACGAAACATCGTCAACATAGGTCCATGTTTTGGTATGGCCCCTCCCGATTTTCGGTATTTTGAGCATTTTAGTTACAATTTTTAACCGAACTAGCTGTAATTTGACATTTAAGGTTCTCAGTGGTCATGAAAGATCTCCACGAGACATCGTCAACATAGGTCCATGTTTTGGTATAGCCCTCATATAGCGGTAGCTCCCGATTTTCGGTATATTGGGAATTTTAGCTACAGTTTTTAACCGAAATAGCTGTAATTTGACATTTGAAGTTCTCAGTGGTCATAAAACATCTCCAACGAAACATCGTCAATATAGGTCCATGTTTTGGTATAGCCCCCATATAACAGTATCTCCCGATTTTCGGTATTTTGAGAATATTAGCTGCAATTTTTAACCGAACTAGCTGTAATGATCGGTATGTTGAGAATTTTAGCTACAATTTTGTCTATTCAAAAATAATCGTCAATATAAATAGGTCCATGTTTTGGTATATCCCCCCATATAACTGTACCTCCGATTTTCGGGAATTTTCAGTGGTCACGAAATTTCCTCACTAAAATTCGTCAACATGGGTCCATTTTTGAGGGTCTACATTGTTTCGATGAAACTACCCTCAATTTGACTCTTGAAGTTCCCTGCAGCTATAAAACTTTTCCCGCAAAAAATTTAAAGATCGGTTGACTCTTTGATATAGCCCTTTTCACCTAGCTGAACCCATTTTTATACCTTCCACCATAGGATGGGGGTATATTAAGTTTGTCACTACGTTTGTAACTACTCGAAATAATCATTGTAGACCCCACAAAGTATATATATTTTTGATCAGCGTGCAATTCTACATCGATACATTGAGACATGTCCGTCCGTCTGTGGAAATCACTGTAGTGTCCGAACGGATTGACGTAGGTTGATGAAATTTTGGGAAAATATGTTATATTTACGTAGGACTTTTGGTATTGAAAGCGTTCTATGTAGGTCCACGCTTTCGTATAGCCCCCATACAAAATGACGCGTGGTCGTTTTAAGGAATTTTTAAGATATTTGGCCCATTTTACCACCGTTGTTGTTTGGTACTTTGTGTCTCCAGAGGCCAAAAAATATTCCTACCAAAATTGGGTTATATAGGTCAACGTTTTGGTATAGCCCCCATATAAGGCCCCATATAAAGTACGCGTCATTTTAATATATTTTGAATGTATTAGACCCATTTGACCACAGAATTGGTTGTAGTTTGGTATTTTGTGTCTTCAGAAGCCAGAAAACATTCCTACCAAAGTTGGTTTATATAGGTCCACGTTTTGGTATAGTCCCTACATAAGACCCCTTATAAAGTACGCGTCATTTTAATACATTTTTAATGTATTAGACCCATTTAACCAAAGAATCGGTTGTAACTTTGTATTTTGTGTTTCCAGAGGCTAAGAAACATTTCTACCATAAAATTTTTATATAGGTCCACGTGTTGATATAGCCCCCATAATACAATATCTCCCGATTTTCGATATTTTGAACGTTTTAGCCTCATTATCACACCGAGATGGCTGAAATTTGGTATTTAGTCTTCTTTAGGCGTATAAAACTTTCCCCCAGAAATTTTTAGGTATAGGTCCACGCCATCATATAGCCCCCATAGAACGGTACCTTCCGAATTTCGGTATTTTGAAGGTTGTGGCCACATTAATCCACCGAAATGGCTGACATTTGTGGTGGAGGGTATAAAAAGTTCGGCCCGACCGAACTTAACGCTTTTCTTACTTGTTTTAAGAATCTTTTTTCCATTGAAGCACTTTATCCTATTTCATTGAAGTGCAAGTATTAAATGTTAAATGTCAACCAATTTCAATGACATGCTAACAATACAATCCACAACAGATGCCAATGAATTCCTTGTGGGAGATTACCTGTCATTGGGGGTACAAAACATTTGTTAAACATCAGTTGCAACAAGACAGCTGTATTCCATTTTAGCGAAGCAAACAATAGAAAGCTTTTGGGAAAAGTTGAATTGACAATTTTTTTCGGGAATGATTCGAAAAGTGAATAACATTGCATAGCGTTGACAAATTGTTTTCGTTTAATTTTGGGAAAGGAAAGAATGTTGAATGGAATGGAATAAAAAACAAAAATGGTTTAACGTATGTACATATAATTTGATTAGAGTATACGTAGAGTGCAAGGTTATTCGATTGCACATTCATGTACATTGTAGAGATCCATTTTGCTAAATTTTGTGAACAAAAAGTAATTTTATGGACCCATGACCGGCGTAAAAAATAACAAAGATCATTCGTATTTGTAAGACTACATTAACTGATACTCGGTACTAAGTAAAAATAGGAAAGAACCTCTCCGAACAATTTAGTACCAAAAGAGGTTTCAGAAAAGGAGAGAGCATTTCGTGTGATCTGTTCAACATCCTGCTGGAAAAGGTTATACGAGATGTAAATGTCAAAAGAGATGGCACAATTTACAGCAACAGCTACATGCTACTTGCTCATGCTGATGACATTGACATCATGTGACGATCAGTAAAGGAAGTAACTGAAAACTTTATGAAGTTTGAAGCGAAAAGACAAAGTTGATAGAACTCTGACCAACTGTGGAATTTGGTTTATATAATTTTAAGTTAGTTAAAGACTTCGTCGACCTCGCCACCGCCATAAACATAACAAACAACATCAGTTGTGAAATAAGAAAAGTAATAGTACTGGCTAACAGATACTACACAGAAAAAAATAATTACTGCATTTCAGGAATAGTGTTCATATAGTCTTACCAAGGTTAAAATTTCTGCATTTTATGAACGCCTTTCATAAAGCGAAAAAAATACTTTTTTTGTCTGAGAGATTGAAAATAAAAACAATTTTGCCGAGTTGTTGTTTTTGTTAGTGTTGACTAACAGCCACCACACACCACCAACCAAACCAGAGACAAATTTTGCTGCTTTACCGTTTCTTCTAATGGTTGTTATCGTCTTGTGAACATAGCAGAACAATACGAACCATATGTACATACATGTTGAGTATATCAGCACTAGGTTGAGATATTAGATGTTGCCTTTATATTAAAGAAATTAAAAATTTGTAGTTGCGAACTATACATCCAAACACTTTGTGTTTTCGACACCAAACTCACTGTAGTTGCTTGGTTTTTCAGTTAACTAACAACAAAATTGTTCCCTGCCAACATTTTTTCAATTTTTGGAAGATTGTTCGCTTAGATTTATCTTCTGTGATTCCCCACGGCGATCAATGGGTGATTGTTTACATTTTTTTCTTACATTTTTCAAATGATCGCCGTTGGGAATCACAGAAGACTCTTCTGGAAGAGCAACAGATGATTGTTACTAACATTTTTGATTTTGTTGCATATAATTCTCATATACACTTTCTACAGAACTTTGATATAAATGGCACGTATAATATTATGAGTATTGACAAACCACACATGTCCAGGTTTTGCCAAGTTTAACCAAAAGGTGACTGAGGAAACAGTACTGAGTACAGTGCCCATAACAAATAACCACAACATAAAGGAATAATTAAAAACCATAACAAAGCAGAAAAGAAAACAAAGGCAGAAAACTAAACAACAAATAAAAGAAACAAAAAACAATTGTTCTATTCTTTTTTTAATTTTTCTTTACATGTTGATCTTCTGAAGATCTTCCAGATGATTAATCTGCGATTCTTCCTAGCGATTCGCTTCCCGGACACAGTTACTTTATGTCGGCGATTCGCAGGTTATCATTAGGCGCGCTCTTCCGCGATTGAATTGATCTTCCCCGCGAATCGCAGATTATCTTTAAGCGATTAAAAATTTGAAAAAATGTTTGCAGGGTTGCGACCTATAATGGAAGTTAAGGTATGTATGTTTTTGTGATGTGTATGTGTATGGTGTGGTTTCCCAGTAAACAATTGTTGCCGAGCGCTCTGATATTAGATTCTTTTAAGAGGTTTTCCAAAGTTTGTTCAGAAAATGTACGGAATTCTCAAAATTTCCCTCAGAAATTGAAGTGATCTTCAGCAAGATTTCGTTTAAGAATTTCTGCACACTTTCGTGCGCTTGTTTTCGAAAATGTTGCGAGTAATCTGCACATACTCTAATGGGAAATTTTGATTCATTTCTCTCTCTCTCTCTGGAACAAAATTGCCGAACATTCGTCGAGAGTTGATTTAAAGAAAAGGGAGAGATTTTTTGTGTCTTCACGATATTGCTTGTTTTTTAGTTATTTTGCAGCTGTTAAGTGAATAAGACGTAACGGAACAAGTTATTTTGTGATGAAATTGGCACATGTTTTACAATAAATGAAAGTGTAAGATTGTATACACATTTTCTAAAACGTTGTTTATAACATTGTTATTTCTATTTTAGATAAATCAAATGGAAAATTTGTTCGCAAGGACTGTGCTTTATGATTTTATAAATGTGCAATTCAGTGGGCAGCAGCGACGAATACTATTTCATCATCATTGTAATAATAAAAAGTTCAACAAATATTTTAAATAACGTTCCAATTTAATCGATGAGAAATTCGAATCGTATCCTAATAAACATTGAGAATTTTGAGAGAAAATATTCAGAATATCTAATAAAACATCAGAATAGTTTCCGATTTACGGAGAAAATATCTAGAATTTTTTTTAGAATTTGTTCCGAAAATTTACAGAATCTCGAAACAAATCTCCGAAAAGAATTCTTTTTTCTTCAAATTTTCGAATATTTCTTCAGAGTGTTATCAGAAAATCTTTCGAATTCTAAACGAATTCGTGTAGAAACTAGAATGTTCTTTCCGAATTTCCCTCGACAAAACGTTCCGAATTCTGCGAACCGCTTCACACAAATTCGGACCTGTTTTGCATGCGATTACGGCATCAGAAATGGAAACTTGTGCAGAAAATACATCCGAATTCGGTACGATCTCGGCAAAAATTGTTGGCTGGGTTGTTGATATAGTCTCAATGTGATGGTGAGACGATGGTGCGGGTTGTGTTGTGGTTTGTTGATACATTGTCAATACGATGGTGAGACGACGAGACCATTCAAAAGAAAACGAGAACAAAGTTGAGAGCATTTACCAAACCAGAGAGGAAATATTAGAGCAAACAGTAAAATATAGGGAAAAATAGGAAAGTGATTTTGCATCTCATGAAAATCTTACATATTTTTGAAAAAATAGTGACTTTCGGATGGAAATAAGAAACTGCATATGTATCATATGTGAGGTACCTGTACAGTATGAAAAAACTACATCACGAACGAAAATATGTAAAAATTCTTGAAATATTTTTTCTGTGTACTATGGGTTAAGTAAGCAGTTTCAAAACAAAGCCACATCTCGTAAAAAATAACACTTTATGAAACACTTGTATTTACGCAAGCAGATAAAGCAGTGCTTGGCGGGTTTGAGAGAAAAATTCTTCGAAAGATCTACGGGCCGATCTGCGTTGACCGTGAATATCGACGTCGTATGAACCACGAGCTGAGCGATAATGTTCTCCTAAAAAGGCTTATAAATATGGGCCACATGGTGGTAAACGAAGAACTGGAAGACCAATGCTTCGATAGAGCAAACAAATGGAAGACAAGACCGAAAAACGCTGTATTCCAAATTGGAAAAACAAGGAGAGGAATGGAAATCTTTTCTTAGTTCGGTTTATAGGACAAATAATCTGTAGAGGGCCAACTAAGTAAGTTGTTGCTGGTAATAACAAGTGGACGTAAGAAAAAGCATACGAAAAGCCAAAGCGGAATATTTGTGGAGCTAAGTGTATTTTTTATGAGATAATTTATATTTGTTTATGAGCTACTAGCAAATGTCCGCTACTTCGTATGCGGAAAGGGAATAAAATATATAAAAACAGTATTTAATATGGAAATGGTGAACACTGGAGATTCTGTTGTACTAAAACCTATTTTTAACCAATATTTAATCGATTTAACTCCTTTTAATACTGTACACTGTAGTTAGAATTTAAAAAAAAATCGCCGTATCACACCCCTACACAGCTGCCATATTTTTTATTTCGAATTTTCAAAACTACGACTTCATATCACAGACATACACCAACAGCGACTCATGCAAATTTCAGACTTGGCTCCTGGTTTTACCCCTTCACTAACACAGCATTCCCTACCAGTACGAATTTCCAAACACTAAACATTTACAATTCAAGGTTCTAGCTTCAGCGGACCCGAATAATTCCGCAAAATTTTCGGCATCCAAATGGGCATAAAAATCCACGTTTTCGTATATCCCCATATAACGGTACAACTCGACTTAGTGTATTTGAAAAATAGAACAAATTTTTATTGTCCATTTTTTTGTAAATTTGGACCTTGAATACTCGGAGGATATAAAAGTTTAATTTAAAAAATTATATGTTTTGAAGATTTAGACTATTTTGAAGATTTTATGAAAATTTTCCAAACGAATTTGTGGCATGAAAGGATAGAAAAACTTTTTTACAAAAAATGTTACTTAATGTGCACAGGTATGTCAACCGTATATAACTGCCTTTTTATTATCAGGGGTAAAAATCTTCTAGTTAACAAAATTGTCGCATTGGACCACGTTTTTAAATTAACATACTAAAGCGGTCAGAACAAAAAACATTTTTTGAAAATTAGAATATGGATTCATAATCTGGCGCCCTTTTTCGGCCATTCACATGAACCGAATTGAACGAATCCAGAAAAAATTTATAAGGTATGCATTACTTCCCTTGAATTTTAGTCACCCGATGCCCAGCTATGAATCTAGATGTTTATTAATTAATTTAGAAACCTTAGAGTTCAGAAGAAAATGCAGTGTATGCTATTTGTGTATGATTTAATCAACTCAAATATTGATTGTCCCTTTTTGTTAGAAAAGGTCTCATTTAATATTCCAAGTCGTAATTTGCGTAATTTTGAAATTTTTCATGTAGATATTAACAGGCGTAATTATGTAAACAATAGGCCCATTATCAGGGCGCTAATAAACTTTAATCTTCTTAACAGATTTACCATGGTAGAATTCAGTGCATCTAAAGATTATTTGAGGGATTGTATAAAAAAAATATCTTTAATGTTATTTTCTCACTAATATACACATGTTGTTACATAGCATTTAAGTCTTTTTCACAGTCTGCAAAGAATTTTGTTCTATAGACTGTAATATATGAAAATAAAATAAAATAAAAAAAATAGAAGATACTTCACGTTTGACTACTTAATTTCAGTACTTTATTTAGAAATGCCTTCGCGTTAACATAAAATCAATGGAACAATATTCAGTACAATTTTTCAAACTCAGAACTGTATCACAAATTTTAGAGTGATCTTCATAACAACTTTTTTTCCATTTCGTATTTTTTGCACAAATAGCGTATTTCCAAACTATATAATCCCAGCTTTGTTCCTACACCCAACACCAAATTTAGTACCATTTAGTAATTTTCGTCGCCCTGTAGTAGGTGTTTCTCACCTTAACCGTCTACACAATACCAAAATGGTTTTGGTACAAACATGTTACCAAACTTTTCGTACCCATAGGTAAAATTTTCAAGAATTACTTCCTACTATTCAACACATATCTCAACCGCAATTCACTTTTCCAGCTTTATCTGTTCCCCTGGAACCAATTATTATACTATTTAGTACTTTTTGTATAAATAAGTAAGAATTTTTAAAACCTCATTTCTACCTCCTCTCTCAACACCAATTGCTAATCTAATCTGGAATTTCAAAATTCCAGTTCTACCCCTTTACAAAATCACAAATTGAACAAAATTCTGTACCAAATAGCAAATACCAAAATGTACCAAATTTAGCACTTTTCGTACACGACTTTCCAATAACTACTTTCATATCTCTGCTCTATCCAAATTATAGCCAATGTAGTTCCATTTAGCAATCTTCCATAGGTACGTATTCCCCTCATTAAAAATTTCAGGATTCCAGCTCTATCCGTTCACCCAAATCCCAATAGTACTAAATTTAGTACCATTTATTACTTTTCGTGCACTTATAGTTCGAATTTCCAAAGCTTTTCATTGTTAATCTTCATCAGTGACCATCATTTCAAATTTCAGGATTCCAGCTGTATCCGTTCACCAAAATCCAAATTGCATTAAATTTAGTACCATTTAGCACAAAAACCCTATGGTACATCTTTCTAGCTCTTCATCTGTGACCCTCATTCCAAATTTTAGAATTCTAGCTCATCCCGTTTGCCCAATTCAAAGGGAACTTTATTTAGTGCCTTTTAGTACTTTTAGTACCCTTCTAGTTCGAATTTCCAAAAACCCAACCTTATCTCTACACACCAACATCCACCCACACTCAAAATTTCAAGTTTCTAGCTTCAGCCGTTTCGCCTGGGCGTTGATGAATCAGTCAGTCAGTCACTCACCTCACTGCTCTTTTATATATATATATAGATTAAAATTGTATGGTCCATATTTTGAAATAGCCTCAAACTGTATAGCCACACTTGAGATATTTTGAAGTGTTTAGGTACATTTGGCATTATTAACGGTGAAAATACGTGTGGATGGGTGCCACCGTGGTAAAATGGTATGCATACCCGTTTTGCACACTGAAGGTCATGGGTTATCTTTCCCGGTCAACCAACATCAACATTTTTATACCCTCCACCATAGGATGGGGGTATATTAAGTTTGTCACTACGTTTGTAACTACTCGAAATAATCATCGTAGACCCCACAAAGTATATATATTCTTGATCAGCGTGCAATTCTACATCGATATAGCCATGTCCGTCCGTCGGTCCGTCTGTCCGTCTGTGGAAATCACTCTAGCGTCCGAACGGATTGACGTAGGTTGATGAAATTTTGGGAAAATATGTTATATTTACGTAGGACTTTTGGTATTGAAAGCGGGCTATGTAGGTCCACGCTTTCGTATAGCCCCCATACAAAATGACGCGTGACGCGTCGTCGTTTTAAGGCATTTTTAAGATATTTGGCCCATTTTACCACCGAATTGGTTGTAATTTGGTACTTTGTGTCTCCAGAGGCCAACAAATATTCCTACCAAAGTTGGGTTATATAGGTCCACGTTTTGGTATAGCCCCCATATAAGGCCCCATATAAAGTACGCGTCATTTTAATATATTTTGAATGTATTAGACCCATTTGACCACAGAATTGGTTGTAATTTGGTATTTTGTGTCTTCAGAGGCCAAAAAACATTCCTACCAAAGTTGGGTTATATAGGTCCACGTTTCGGTATAGCCCCCATATAACGCCCCATATAAAGTACGCGTCATTTTAATATATTTTGAATGTATTAGACCCATTTGAACAAAGAATCGGTTGTAACTTTGTATTTTGTGTTTCCAGAGGCTAAGAAACATTTCTACCATAAAATGTTTATATAGGTCCACGTGTTAATATAGCCCCCATAATACAATATCTCCCGATTTTCGATATTTTGAACGTTTTAGCCTCATTATCACACCGAGATGGCTGAAATTTGGTATTTAGTCCTCTTTAGGCGTATAAAACTTTCTCCCAGAAATTTGTAGGTATAGGTCCACGCCATCATATAGCCCCCATAGAACGGTACCTTCCGAATTTCGGTATTTTGAAGGTTGTGGCCACATTAATCCACCAAAATGGCTGACATTTGTGGTGGAGGGTATAAAAAGTTCGGCCCGACCGAACTTAACGCTTTTCTTACTTGTTAAGACTACAACAAAAGTACAAGGAAGTCACATTTAATAGCTTATAAGTCCAAAACTGAAGAAATATGGTAAAGATAATTCAATTTTCTGCCTTTCCAATTTAATGATTGATATCTTATCTGAGTTTCGTTGGCTGTAGAAATTTATAGCTCTAAAAAATATCAAAACTCCCAACGCTGAGCGCTTTATGTCAACATCAAGAGCTTTGATTCAGAAGATATTTCGTAATGTGAAATGTACAGAAACAAAGGTGATCTTTCTTGTGTAATAATGGTACAGGAACATTTTTTCGGTACATAAACCATGAGTAAAAGAGGTGTAAACATCAAAACCATCAAAATTAAACAATTTTCTTCCGACAAAATTAACCTCTGGATGACCCTATCACTAAATTGCTTGTGCACATCAAACGTCTTGGGATCGTTTGAAATTTTGACATGAAGCGTTCGGCGATTGGAATTTCTTTATTTTTTGTACCTGTAGATGTCCACAGCCAACGCAAATGCGTGGAACCCATCGATTTCCATTCATTTTCCTCAGATAAAATGTTAATCATTGTATTGAACGGGTAGAAATTTGAGTTATATTTACCATATTTCTTCTGTTTCGGACTTATAAAGCTATCAAATGTGTCTTCTTTGTACTTTTCTTGTAGTCTAGAAAATTTGAACCTAATTCAGTATACAATTTTGACTTTGTAAATTGTTTCTACCGATTTCTTCATAAGAATATTTTTTGAAGCTCTAAGCATCGATTTTCGTCATATTCCAAGTCCCTAACACAAATTTGTTGCCCAATATTTGTTGGCAATGGACACACACGGCCTTTAGTTTACAAAGGTTTGACAAATGATTTGTGCAAATTCTTATGGTGGTTCTATCCTGATGAACTATTAAAACATGCTAATATTTTGACATTTTTTCATAAAGAGAGTAAAAAGTACAGTTAAAACGCATATGTGAAACATTTTAGGTATTGAAAATATTGGCTACTATATACTCTACATGTCCACAAAAATATAATTTTCAATTCCTCTCCTATCGTTAGATATAACGGTATTTGTAGGCAAAATTGGTTGGTTCTATTCAGATGAAGCGAAGTGTATGTTTAGTATTGGTCAACAGATACTAATTTGGCTTTAGTAAGCATGACCTTGTCATAAGAATGAGCTAAAATGAAAACTGGAAGGCCAAGACTACACAAGTGGAAGACGTGATTGGAAAACACGGTATTCCAAATTGGAGAAGTAAAGCAATTAATAAAAAGGAATGGATATTTCTTTCTTAGTTTGGCATAGGGCAAACATTACAAAACGATCTAAGGCATGCCTCTTTATGGCACATTTTCGATTTATTTAAAATTTTGTATAGAAGATACCGAAAGGAGTGGGCTAATCCATATTCGAACTGACCTACGTCTCAAGTCAGCACAAAGGCTAATGACTGTATACTTTGTTACAATCAAAAAATTTTCTAAACGAAATAATGGCTTTGGACCCCAAGTATGTTTGGACGACATCCTTTTCAGACTATTTGGTGTATATTTATGCCTGCCCGTCCAGTTACATGCAGCCCCATATATTGCTGCCGCCTAATTGAACACATTTTAGGAATCATTTTTATACCCTCCACCATATGGAGGGTATAATTAAATTTGTCATTCCGTTTGTAACACATCGAAATATTCGTCGGAGACCCTATAAAGTATATATATTATTGATCAGCATAAAATTCTATGTTGATTTGACCATGTCTGTCTGTCCGTCCGTCCGTCTGTCTGTTGAAATCAAGATACAGCTCGCAATTTTAAAGATAGAGAGTCAAAATTTGGTACAGAAGTTTTTATTACTTGCAGGATGGTTGGTATTGAAAATGGTATATATCGGTCCACGTTTTGATATAGCCCCCATAGAACGGTACCTCCCGATTTTCGGTATTTTTAAGGTTTTAGCTTCATTATCCTACCAAAATGGCTAAAATTTGGTACGTAGTCTTCTTTAGGGGTATAAAACTTTCCCCCAGAATTTTGTCGGCATCGGTCCACACCTTTGTATAGCCCCCATTGAACGGTACCTCCCGATTTTCGGTATTTTTAAGGTTTTAGCTTCAATATCCTACCAAAATGGCTGAAATTTGGTACGTAGTCTTCTTTAGGGGCATAAAACTTTTCCCCAGAATTTTGTCGGTATCGGTCCACATCTTCATATAGCCCCCATAGAACGGTACCTCCCGATTTTCGGTATTTTTAAGGTTTTAGCTTCATTATCCTACCAAAATGGCTGAAATTTGGTACGTAGTCTTCTTTAGGGCTATAAAACTTTCCCCCAGAATTTTCTCGGTATCGGTCCACACCTTCATATAGCCCCCATAGAACGGTACCTTCCGATTTTCGGTATTTTTAAGGTTTTAGCTTCATTATCCTACCAAAATGGCTGAAATTTGGTACGTAGTCTTCTTTAGGGGTATGAAACTTTCCCCCAGAATTTTGTCGGTATCGGTCCACATCTTCATATAGCCCCCATAGAACGGTACCTCCCGATTTTCGGTATTTTGAACGTTGTGGCCTCAATATTCCACCGAAATGGCTGAAATTTGGTATTTAGACTTCGTTGGGGGTACTCAAACTTCCCCTTTAAATTTGTCAGTATAGGTCCACGCCTTCATATAGCCCCCATGGAAAGATACCTCCCGATTTTTCGTATTTTGAAGGTTGTGTCTTCAATATTCCACCAAAATGGCTGAAATTTGGTATTTAGTCTTCAATGTGATATAAAATTGTTCGCCAGAAATATGTCTGTATAAGTCCACGCTTTCATATTGCCCCATTTCTGACTAAAATTCGTCGGTATAGGTCCACGTTTCGATATAGCCCCCATACAACGGTACCTCCCGATTTTCGTAATACTGAAGATTGTGACGTCAATATCCAACCGAAATGTCTGAAACTCGTTATTTCGTCTTGCAAGAGTTATAAAATATTCCAGAATAGTATTATCAGTATAGGTCCACGTCTTCCTATATCCCCATAGAAGCGTACTTCTTGATTTTCGGTATTTTTTAAGTTTTAGCCACATTCTCTTACCGAAATATAGGAAATTTGGTATTTAGTCTTCTTTGAGCCTAAAAACTTTCCATCAGAAATTTGTCGGTATAGATCGACGTTTGGAAATAGCCCCCATAGAATGGTGCCTTACATTGTTTTACCGAAATTGCTGAAATTTAGTATTAAGTCTTCTTCATACACGAAAGGAAACTAAGTATTCCATTTTACTTCAATACAACTTGTGGTGGAGGGTATAATAAGTTCGGCGCGGCCGAACTTAATGCCGTTCTTACTTGTTTTTACCTTATTTAGGCAGTTGAGGTATACTTTTTCACAAAATTTCTCCGCCTAAAATTGTGGACAGGAAAGAAAATAATTATTCTATTTAAGTTCTATTCAGTCCGACCGAATTTAACTATTTTTTACTTGTTTTTTAATTAAGCCAAACTCATGTTTCTGCTATTACATTTTCGAACACACTCTCCAACACTTTAATTTCTCTAGTTTCTCTATTTGTAAATCAAATGCATCTTAACTTTTTAATCGGGTTTGTGTCTAGCATATATCGTTGTTCATCAGTCAGTCTTCAACCCTTTACCAGCAGTTTGTTCGCCCTCATCACATTTCTTCCTCTATTTAAATGATTACGTATCTGTATGTGTGTTCCCTGTTTGACATTAAAAATGAAAATTGAAAATTCATTCGGGAAGAGCAAATACTAACAGAACCAACAGTTGCAGCAACAGCAAATACCACCGCCACCAGCAGTACCAGAACCACCACCAACATTTGTAAAACCCAGCAGCTGTATTCCATGAGATTTGCAATGAATTAGTTCTGCTGACGTGACTGTCAGAATGAGTGCAAGGATAATGAGAATTTACAAATGAATGCAATCGCTGTTGGCTTTAAGTTGGCTCTTTAGTTAAGAGTGAGGAAAAAAGAGAAAAAAACGAAAAACTCCAAACAAACAACAGAAAAATTTAAAAACTGCGTCATCCATCTATATCCATGGAGTCATGCCACCGTACCACACCACACAGCAGTGAAAAAATTGAACTTCTCAATTATTGTCATGCGATGACATGGCATTAGTGACAAGTAAGCAGTAACACTGATTGATTAAGTTTTTTATTTACTTCATTTAGTTGAGCTGAAAGATTAGAACAAAAGAAATGCGGAAAAACAAATCTCAATGAGAGGCCGCACCATCACCATCATTCGTATTCTTTTGTCGTTATTGTCATCGTCGTATTGAGTTCCTGCTGTTAACATTTCATTATTCTTCATTTGTAACAGAAATATGCTGTTCTTAGTTTCTTTTTATGGTCTTGTCGTCATTTGATAGTATTTTCAAACTTTCTTCATTATGATTTGTTGGTTTCGTTCTGTCTCTCTTTTATTTTTTGGCCTCATTGTCTGTCATTATCTCAGCTATGCTTCATTTTTATCATTCTTAAGCTGCAAAGTAGTTTTTATTTGTTTATCAAGTTTCTTTGTGAGATACTATTCAGTCTAAGATTTGGCGGACGAACTTTGTTCGATTATAATTAATGAAAGCTTTCAGGAGGGATAACGTTTTTTTCATTAATAACAGAGTCATAAGAATGAATTGTTTCTCTGTTGAAATACAACTTTACTCTAAGGCTTTATATTTAGCAGTCAACGTAGATGTCTTTTAGAGTGAGAAAAAACACATTGCTTCTTTGATACGATCAGAAATGTGCCTCATGGAAATAACCCGGCACATGTTTAAATCAAATTGGTTTCATTTTTGCCTTATTAAGGTAAAGGTCATTTATAGTGATTTTATCTAATTAATTCTCTTTCGAGTTGAGCTGTTATGAACTAAGAGGTACATTGAAAAATTAGGAGTCTGCCGAAGTCCCACACAACCAACCATTATGCTAGGTTTCACGGGTGGTTAAGTCGGATCATCAGGCATATTGCGCTTTTGTTTTTGTGGCAGACGAAGGCGATGCTTTGTAACTAGTATATGGTAACATGGGGCGGCTTCGTCACTGGGGCGCATTCGCCATCGCCGATTTTCTTAAAAAATACAAGTGCTAGAAAAAAATCGTTGTGATTTTAACGAAGACCTATCATCTCCCAAAAGTTGGCATTCGTGTCATAGATGTGATTGCGGATACACGCGGTTCTGTGTTTTAAGAGTATTGTTCAAAAAATGCATGGTAGGTATATTTTGAGATATGTTCTTTTTTTGTGATATCAAAAATATATTTTATACCGTTAAAAGACAACTACTAAAGAGTGGAAATCCCATCAATTTGTATGAAAAAAGTAATTACAAAGGTCAATATATTCATATTGTGAAATATGTAGCGGGTGGTCCGACTACGCCATGATAGGGGTATGGTGTGTTGATGTGATAAATTTGGCAGCTTTAACTTAAATTCTTTATGCCATATATACACCACACTATAATGTGAAGTAAAAATCGAATATTATGCTAAACGTATCTTATTTTACTAATATTATGATTTTTGTAGTTAAATTCAAAAAGGTACTTAAAATAACTGCTAGAATCGCTTTCTTTTAGGAGGGATCCCATAATGTCGACCATTAAAATTAGTTTACGTGGAAGCTGTGTTGGCATGACTGTGGAAGAATGGATAAAAACGAACAGGTTTTTTATGTTCCTTCCGATTTCTAGCTTAACCATACATTTTATAGACCTATGCCCAAAGAAAGTATGACAGAATACTCCATGGGCAATATTATATGATAGTTTATGATTTTTCGATACATCCACTGCATCCACCTAAAATTGATGCTGATGCCGAAATTTCGGGGTTTTTCGAATTTTTTTAATAAACCGGACGCGCAACAAGATAACATTCGAAACTCATAATAGGATTATAGAACTCGTGATTGTACATCGTCTAGTAATTGGAGTCTAAAGCCAAAATTTGATGAGTGAATTTCATTAAAAAACACTATTATTTGCGTTTAAAATTTACAAGTGTTATTCAATTCCCTTCGAAACCCGCGTGAATTCGGTTTTTTTTTAACCGACGAAAAATTTCCAGAATTTCTGATGCATAAATTCGGTTTTCTGGGAGTCCATGGAAGACGAAAATACCTTTGGTTTCTTTGGGTCACTTCGTTTTTTGATTTTATAACGGTTAATGTAGTGAAAAATGGGGATTATTGGATTTTCAACTTTAAACGGGCATGTTTTATTTAAAAGGAAATATTGTCTTTCGAACAAGCCATAACAAATTGTTAGAATCGGTTAACACATGGCTAAGTTATAGTGGATTAATAATTGTTCCACAAACATCCCATACGGGACAAGGGAGACTTCTCTCATACCAATGAGTGCACCCCGATTCATATCAGCTCAATGATAACGGACCTACTGTTTATTGCCGAGTCCGAACGGCGTGTCCTAAGACACCACTTGTAGAGAAGTTTTACATGGCTGAAATACTCAGGAAATGTCGCCAACATTACTGAGGGGTATTTTGCCACCGTTGAAATTTTTGATGTTGCCTGGTCGGGGAATCGAACCCACGATCGTTAGTGTGCAAGGCGGGTGTGCATACCATTGCACCACGGTGGCACCGTGTGACAAAAACACATTCAAAAAAGTGTGACAAAAACACATTCAAAAAACAAGTAAGCAAAGGCTATAGTCGGACGGGGCCGACCATGTGATACCCTACACCACAACCTCTAGTAATTTGTTATGTGCAACCGCCTTGCACGCTGAATGTCCGGATTTGATTCCCAGGCCTGGCCACATCAAATTTTCAACGGTGGCAAAATACCCCTTAGTAATGTTGGCGATATTTCCTGATTATTTCAGCCATGAAAAACTTCTGTAAAAGTGGCAACTTAGGACACGCCTTTCGGACTCGGCGATAAAAACTAGGTTACATATAAATAACTTAATATGAATCCATTGATATAAGAGAAGCCTCCCATGTCCCTACATGGATGTTTGTGGAGCAATTATATAAATCATACATTTCTACAAAATATTTGAAAATTGGAAAATTCACATTGATTAGCCCCTCCTGCTACATCTTCAAATTGTCTTTGAATATCAGGTTCCTTTTTGGAATACACCTAAAATAAATAAATAAATAAATATATACAATGCAATTCGATATATCTCTGATATTTGATATTTGGGAAAATTGTGAGATTATTGAAGATCTATCGTCCTACAATTGTGCACTTGTACCTCACATATCCTTGATAATGCACTACGTGAATTTCAGGGCATTTCGAAAATAGTTCATTGTGGGTATATATTGTGGTATCAAAAATATATTTTACTAGCAAAGTGCCCGATACTTCGTATGCGGAAAGGATATAAAAAACACATAAACAATAATATAATATAATGGAAATGGCGAACACAAAAATTTTATTGTACTTATACCAATTTTAATCAATATTTATTGTTTAATATAGTACTGTTCGTACCACTTTAGTTCGATTTTCAAAAGATAAAAAAGATCAGCCTTACATGTTAACAGCGAGACCAACATTGCACACCAATACTCACACTAAATCCAAAAAAATACAGATTCCAGAACTGTCCCTACACCCAACAACAAATTGAGTGCCATTAAGTACTCTTCGTACCCATAAGAACGATTTTCCAAAACTACCTTAATCCTTCACTTCACCAGTAAACTTAATTTCAAAAAACAGGATTCCAGCGCTATCAGTGCACTCAAATTCAAGTTGTACCATTTGGTGTATTTCGTGCCCATAAGTACGAATTTCAAAAACTACCTGCATGTCTAAATCCTACACTCCAACCGTAGTCTTACCAAATTCCAGGATTCCAGCTCTATCCGTTCCCCCAAATACCCACTGTACCAAATTTAGTACCATTTAGAACTTTTCGTACCCATAAGTACGAATTTCCAAAACTACCTTAATCCTATACTCCAACAGTAATCTCAATTCCAAATTTAAGGTTTCCAGGTGTATTCGTTCACACAAATCCAAATTGTACCAAATTTAATACCATTTAGTACTTTTCGTACCCATAAGTACGAATTTCCAAAACTACCTCAATCCTAGACTTCAACTAAAATCTCAATTCTAAATTTCAGGATTCCAGATTCCAAATCCCAATTGTACCAAATTTAGTACTTTTCGTTCCCATAAGTACGAATTTCCAAAACTACCACAATCCTGCACTCCAACAGAAATCTCAATTTCACATTTCAGGATTCCAGCTCTATCCGCTCAACCTAAATCCAAATTGTACAAAATTTTGTACCATTTAGTACTTGTTGTACCCATAAGTACGAATTTTCAAAACTATTTCCATTCTACTTTCTAACAGCAGCCTTAATTCAAATTTCAGTATTCCCGCTCTATCCGTTCGCCCAAATCGTAATTGTACCAAATTTAGTGCCCTTTAGTACTTTTCGTACCTATAAGTACGAATTTTCAAAACCACCTCCATTCTACCCTCCAACTGTAGCCTTAATTTAAAAATTCAGGATTCCAGCTCTATCCGTTCAACCTAAATCCTAATTGTACCAAATTTAGTACCATTTAGTACTTTTCGTACCCATAAGTTCGAATTTTTAAAACTACATCCATTTTACTCTCCAACAGTAGCTTTAGTTCAAAATTTCAGGATTCCAGCTCTATCCGTTCGCCCAAATCATAATTGTACCAAATTTAGTACCATTTCGTAATTTTCGTACACATGTGTACACTTTTCCTAAACCACCTCCTTATGTCAACCGTACCTCTTAACCTTGATTCTTACATCAAATTTCAATCTTTAATCTTTATCCGTTCACAAAATACAAATTGGTACCAAATTTAGTACACTTTAGTACTTTTCGTACACTTATAGTTCGAATTTCCAAAAACCCTTTAGCACATCTTTCCGACACTCCATCAGTGACCCTCTTTCCAAATTGCAAAGTTCTAGTTGTACCGGTTCGCCAAATACAAACGGTACCATATTTAGTACCTTTTAGTACATTTCGTACCTTTCCAGTTCGAATTTCCAAAAACCCAGCCTTATCTGACCCCTTCGGACCAAGAGTGATCCACACCCAAAATTTCAGGATTCTAGCTTCAGCCATTTCGTCTGGGCGTTGATGAATCAATCAGTCAGTCAGTGAGTCAATCACTTTACTCTTTTATTAATATAGATACCGGTAGAAATAACGAATAATGAATAGAAATTCAAATAATTCAAACAAATTTATAGATCCCAAAATTATTTATATTCAATTACACACTAAAGAAGATAGTGTAAATCAGTTGCGCTAAAGGTGATATACTCTCAGCCTCTGACCAAAAAAAGAAACAAACACAATAATTATGCCGTATAAAAATATATTGATGTTCTATCACGAGTTTTCCATATTTCAACCTGATACATGACTGGATGAAATAATACGATGTGCAAAGTTTGGACCAATCAGAAATCCCCTTCAGAGCTATGTTGCGGATTCGCCATTTTCGGCCATAATCTCAGGAATTATGTGTGGGAGGTACCCGAATGTGTGGGCAGATATAGTCTTACCCTTTCTATATCTGGAAGGAATAATAATATATGGAAAGTGTGGATCAAATCGATTGCTCACTTTACCATTTATCGTTCACACAATTTTTCGAAAAAAAAATTTTAACTTTTGTGGAGGAGGTGTTGACCTTAAACTAAGTTTGGGCAAAATATTACGAAGTATAAAATTTGGTTCGAATCGGTAGATCAGTTCGAGAGTCATCGTGCACACGAGTCAACTAGACAGTAAGAGAGACAGATGAACGGACAGGGATAAATTGACTCCAAATTGTCTGAAACGAATTTCGTCCAAACATACTTGGGGTCTAAAACCATCATTTCGATGAGACACACCTTTGGTCGTATTTTGTATGTATTCCCTTTACCCAAAATCCTGAGGTATAAAATAAAAATCCAATTGGACAATTGAACTGAAAATTTCTCTGCCATGATAGAGACAATTTGTTTAATGGGAGGAAATTGTGGTTGTATACACAAAACTCATTATATATTAGGCAGTAGGCCCATTATCTAGCAGACACATTATTGCAATTTGCATCAGGGGGAAAGATCAGTACTTCTTTTTTCCATATGTGGGCTACTTTCCCGGTATATTTTTTATGTATATTTTTCTTACAAAAGTAATGGTCTATTTCACCCGTTAAATAATATCAGATCATCATGCAAAGTTATAGGCATTTTCTTCAACGTAAACTCTTACCTCTTGAAACATTTCGTGACTATTGATCTACAATTGCGACCAATTGAGCTATAATAGCGTATTTATGATTATACTACAAACAAAAAACAGGATATATTAGGCTCTAACTCTGTTATCTGATCACGAACATCAATATAATTGACATCAATGGAAAGGTCAAGAGACCGTATTCCAAATGTAACTCACGAGAACGGAATGTGTCTTTCAGGAACAAAGATATAAAATGTATATTAAACATTTTCGCACAAAAGTTGTGGTCCATTTAATCCTCTAAATATTATCTGATCTCCATCTCAAATTGCAAGCTCCTCTTTGTCATAACCTAAAATGGATAAAAAATTGAAGGTCAAAAAGTTGTGTATTACAATTTGAAAGCTTATGGTTAGCTAGCGACACAGTATTTACGCTAGAACAAGGTAATGATAAAAAGGAGAGAGGGCGATTATAGTGAAGGAAGAAAACTTGCTTCGGAAGTCTGCTATGAACACGGCAACAATACCAAACCCTTGATTCATGCCGCCTCTGTTTTAGCCAATTTGTCAAAAGAACACTATTTAAACTATGTTCTAAAGGAAGTTCGGTATCAACCAACTAAATTGAGAAAACAATTAACTTCGACAGAGAAAATTTATGAACGATATATATAAATCTGAACCGATTTCAATATGATGTCTCAATAATGTTTTCTAGACCAAATTCCGTCACACACTTTAAATTTCATCACAATTGGACATATATAGCCTTATTGCTGCACGAAATACCTAAAATCGGGTGAAAATATATATGAGAGCTATATCCAAATCTGAACCGATTTCGATATAATTTGGCATACTTTTTTTTCTAGACGTAATTTCGTCACACATTTTAAATTTCATCGAAATTGGACAGAATTTGCGTGTTTGTTGCACCAAATACCTAAAATCGGGCGAAAATATATGTAAGGGAGCTGTATCCAAATCTGAACCGATTTCAAAATAACTTGGCAAACTTATTTCCAGTCCGAATTCCGCCACATATTCCAAATATCATCATAATTGGACAGAATTTTCGTCTTTGGTCCATTAATTACTCGAAATCGGGCGAACATATATATGAGAGCTATATCTATATATGAACCGATATCAACCAAATTTGGCAGATTAGCTTCTAGGCCGATTATAAACATCTGCACGAAATGTTGAAGGTCTAGCTTGCCCCTGTGATTTTTTGCCTCAAAAACATATCATCGGCCCCATCGTGCATAGTGGTGTAGGGTATAACAAGAACATGATTTTTCTCGTGCACAATTTTCTATACTAGTCTAAACCCCACTCCGGAATATACAGATGATAGGCAACTGGTAGTAGCAGGGCTACGATCTAGTCTCTAGCATAATCTACTGCCCAGCTAAAAAAACGAAATAATGGATTTTTATACCCTCAGCATTTATGCTAACGAGGGTATATGGGCAAAACTGCCAATTATTTCATATTCCATTTCCAGAAAATTGATTTTTTTCTTTTCGCGCTACATTAACGATTTTTGCTACATAGGTTAAGAAAAAATTCCCCAGTACAAATCCGCTCGCGAGCAAATTTTTGGTTGTTGCGGACAAATGTTATCGTGGTTTTACTTCTGCTTTTAAGAAAAAATTATTATAAAAACGCTAATTATTTTATTGAGCACAATTGGCACTAAAAAGTTATCACGAAGTGACGTCATTAAGTAGATTGCATAATATTTGTAAAATGTTACTCAGCATTCGCGGAATTTACAAAAAATTGACAAAATTTTAAATGTAATCCGAATTGTTTGAAAATATAGGTCCATTTACCCGTCAACAATTAGAAAAAAGTAACAGTTTTAAAGAAAGACTTCACGGGGAATCAAATGAGACCAAACTTATAATCATCGGGATAGTAGTTAGGATATTATAGCCAAAATAAGCACATATTTGTGATACAAAAAACAAATTTTGGTTTGGAATAATAATTTTCACATGCATTCTAGAGTAGAAAATATTGGAAAAATTCTATAGGAGTACTTCTTTTAGTTTCAAGAAAACTCCAAAAAAATGGGCGGATTTTGCTTTATCTACATTTACATAGAAGGTTTCCCATTGAGGAAAGTTATCGGGTTGTTGAAATAAATCATTAGACTTCTTCGACGGAAATAGATTTCAAATAAACCGCTTTAACTTATATGCATTATTAAAATATGTGTAAATCGCGTAATTATCAAAATCGTTTTGTCCGCATGTGAATTTCATGTACAGCAAGACCATATCTTTTAATTTGTATATATTTTTCGAAATATAATTTGGACGCTAAGGTGTAGCATCGGCTGCATCTTAGCATTAAAAAACCTATAAAACATCGCTAATTTGCGCAAAGTTCATACAATTTCGTTCCGCATCCGGTTTTAGTGTCAACATGAAAATCTGCATCGATGTATACCTATTTCAAGGTAATCAGTCAAGAACCGTGGATGTAGCATCACACACTATTTTTGGGATAAAATGAATGTAGTTCCCTTATCAGTGAAGTTTTTAAATCTCTGTTTCCGCAAAAAGGAAGAAGCTGCACTAGTTTTTTCATAGTAGTGCAAGCGGCCGACAGAATACGCGATAAAATGCGCGATATTTTCAAAAACAATATTAGGTGATTTTCCTACCTTGGAATTTCTCCTATCTCGCGTTTTACTAGATGGATTTTAACGAATAATGATTTATTAGATCCGCAACGTCAAAATCCAAAATTTGCAATCATGCACGAGTAAATCGAATGCCAATTGTACAAATTAGACCCGAAATATATGATTTTTAGAAATTTGTTCGCACAAAATTTTCGTATTTGGATACAGATTTCTCTGAAGCTGTATAGGCTACATTCACGACACATATATCAAATAAATCAGAATCGTGAGTTCTTCATTCCTATATATGATTTTTTGAAAATCCTGTTTGCGGAACGAAATTATAAGTAAATTTCAAAAAACACTTAAAATCTGGCTTCAAAATGTCAGCATCATTTAATGGTAGACGCAGATCAAATTTTGAGAAGTTATACACTAGTGAGATGATCCTTATTTAGTTGCCTTCTACTTATACTTTAACGGGAAAATCGTGAAAAGTGTGGTTTAATCACAAATCGAGAGAAAACAAAAAAATACACGTTGGCTTCAACCCATTTTTACCCATTTTTTAACATAAATATAGCCACAGCTTCCACGCAAATCAACTTTGAAGGCCAATATTTTTTGCCAAGTCTAAAAACATTTCATTTTATCCAAAAGCATGTAAATTGTACAATATACAACCACTATTCGCGAGTTATAAACGGGTAAACCTTGGCTTCAACGAGGTTAAATTTTCAATAATATTGCCCATATACACTTTCATACGGGCAAAATGTTCCTCATCGAAATAATGGTTTTAGACCCCAAGTATGTTTGGACGAAATGTGTTTCAGACAATTTGGAGTCGATTTAGCAATGTCCGTCTGTCTGTCCGTCTGTCTGGCTGGCTGGCTGGTGCGCACGATAACTCTCGAACGGATGAGCCGATTGGGTCCAAAATTTTTCTTTCGTAATATTTTGTCCAAACTTAGTTTAAGTTCGAAGATGGGTTACATCGGTCCACTCCTTCCGGTACCACCCCCACAAAAGTTCGAAAATGTTCGGAAATTTTGTGCGCACGATAACTCTTGAAGGAAGTAACCGACATGGTCCATACTTTGCACATCGTGAAACTTCTACCATACTTAGATGAGGTTCCAATAAGGACTCAATCGGTCCACTCCTTCGGGTACCTCCCACACAAAATTTCGGAAAAGTTCAGTTTAGGACCAGCTACCGAATCGCTTCGGTTTTTGTTGTAGCATCTTGTATTCACCGCCCCCCACGGTTTATCTGGGCAAGTCCATACTTCCTGAGAAAATAGCCTGAACAGTACAAAAAGCCCCTTTAACACCCTGTGTTGTGGTTGGAGCGCAAGATAACTCTCTAAAGGGTTTGCCGATTTGGTCCAAAATTTGACCTTCGTCATATTTTGTCCAAACTTAGCTTAAGTTAGAAGATAAACCATATCGGTCCACTCCTTCCGATACCTCCCCCACAAAAGTTCGAAAATGTTCGGAAAAATTGTGCTCATGATAAGTCTTGAAGGAGTGACCGATGTGTTCCATACATTACACACCCGAATATATCTACCTTGAATATGGATTATATTTGTCCACTCCTTTGCGTACCTACCATACAAAATTTCGGATAAGTTCACTTTAAGACCTGCTCTCGAATCACTTTTATTTCTGTTGAAGCAACATACATTCGCTGCCTCAATTACGACGGTAGAAGCTTTTTCAGGGGCAAGTCCATTCTTCTTGATAAAACTGCCCGAAAGGTGTAAAAACCCCATAGCACATATGTAGTTGCTGGAGAGCACTATAACTCTCGAACTGATCAACCGATTTGGTCATATTGGCTTTCGTCATATTTTGTCCAAACTTAGTCTCAGTTCGATGATGGGCAACAACTTACGGTACTTCCCTCTCAATATTTAAAACATTTCACTAAAAATGCAAAATTGAATGCACGATGTCTCTTGAACGTGGCAACCAATTTGTTCAAAACTTTGGATCTCCTAATATGTTGTCCAAATTTAGTTTAACTTCCAAAATGACCGATATCGATTTTCTGGTCCAAAATTTATGCGATGACCCACTGAAATGACTAGCGGGCGCGATATCTATCAAAAATAAGATCAACTTTTGTAATGGACTATGTCGGTCCATTCAACAACAACACTTTTGAATTTTAATCCTAATCCACATTTTTATCGGCAAGTTCAAATGTCCAAAAATACTGAAAAGACCCTAAATACATTCGATCTGTCCGTAGATGATAGTTTAAATTAGGATAGGCTGAGGGCATATCTCTGTCGGCAAAGCCGACGGATACTTTTTACTTGTTATAGTACTTTTTGGTACTTATTATACCCTACACCACTATGTGGGGAGGGTATTATAAGTTGGTTTTGGTCAAAAAGTTTGTAACGCATCGAAATAATGGTCGAAGACCCATATTTGTATATACCAAAATGAATGTCTCGACGAGCTGAGTCGATCTGGCTATGTGTGTACGTCCGTCAGTCCGTCCGTCCGTCTGTCCTGTAATCACGCTACAGGTCGCAATTTCTATCGGATCGTCACGAAATTTTGGATGTTGATGGGGGTTCCGGAGGGGAAGAAGCCTATTGATTTTGGTGATGGTCGGATAATATTTAGGGGTCGGAAAGGGCAAAAAACTTAGGTGGATAAAAAGACAACGTTTTTTTCCAAAGCGAATATCTCAGCTTCTATATGGGGTATACCAAAAGCAATGGCAATGAAAGCAGAAAATATCACCTTTCTAATGATGTAAAGTAGGTGCTCGTAGGTGATCAAACAACGAAGATATCACAATAGTAGCAAATAAAACCCCAATTTTCATTTTTGCGATTTTAATTATATTGACGAATATCACAGCTTTGGTTGAAATTTTTCCCGTCTTTACAATGATGCAATCTAGGTCGGCATAGGTAACCAAATAACGGAGATATCGCAATAGTCGGTAATTCATCCCATTTTTCTATTTTTTTGGAAATCACGCTACAGGTCGCAATTTTGATCGGATCGTCACGAAAATTTGAGGGTTAATGGGAGTCTCACATATGAAGAAGCATATTGATTTTGATGATGGTCGGATAATATTCAGGGGTCGGAATGGGCAAACCCTTATTTGAAGAAAGGTCAACGTTTTATTTCAAAGCCAATATCTCTGTTTCTTTAAGAGGTATATCAAAAGCAAAACCTGGCAAGGAAAGTAGAAAATATCACCTTTCCAGCGATGTAAATTAGGTTGTCGTAGGTGGTCAAATAGCAGAGATATGGCAATAGTCGATAATGCATCCCATTTTCCGATTATTTTGTAATTACGCAATTTTGATGGGATCGTCACGAAATTTTAGGGGTTAATGGGTGTCCCACAGAGGAAGAAGCCTACTGATTTTAATGATGGTCGGATAATATTTAGGGGTCGGAATGGGGAAAAACTCATTTGGAGACAAATTCAAAGTTTTATTCTTTGTGAATATATTGGCTTCTAGTAGGGGTATTCCAACGGCAAAACCTGTCAATGGAAGAAGAAAATATTACCTTTACATTGGTGTAAAGCAGGTTGGCGAAGGTGGTCAAACAAGGGAGATACCACAATAGTCGGTAATGCATCCAATTCTTCCATTTTTTGCAATCAAGCTACAGGTCGTGATTTGATCGGATGGTCACGAAAGTTTGGTTGCTTATGGGGGTCCCAGAGAGAAAGAGGCATATTATTGTTGGTGGTAGTCGGATTATATTCCCTAAAAGAAATGTTTACCAGTAAAAAGCTTATGCACAGGGGTAGTGGTGTAGGTTATCACATGGTCGGCCCCGTCCCGACTATAGCCTTTGCTCACTTGTTTTAGCAAGGGCATGTGGCACTGATGCCCGTAATTTCTGCGCGCAGTTATCTATGAGTTAATAGATATCTCCCGTGTCAGCAAAATTTTATAATTTCAACTCGAAGGTAACGTTACCGGCTCAAAAACGGCCATATTACTTGCACCATGGATTTTGCCTGGTTGATCATTGCCAATGTGTTAAAAAGTTGTAAGACACTTAAATGTGGCAATGACTTCGCAAAATCTTGAATGGAAATAACCAAGGTTACCACATGTTTTCAAAAATTACACGCCTCGGTAAATGGCAAGTGGAAACTACCAAACGCGTAGATAAAGATAACTAATGGGTACCTACCTACCTGGTTATCTAGGTCTTGAAATTTCGGGCATTAATATCTTATTCTATATGTTCTATGCTTGTTTTCAACTTCAACACACTCCATATTTATACCCTACACCACTATGTGGGAGGGTATTATAAGTTGGTTTTGTCCAAAAAGTTTGTAACGCATAGAAATAATGGTCGTAGATATAATATACCAAAATGAATATCTCGACGAGCTGAGTCGATCTGGCTATGTGTGTCCGTCCGTCTGTCCATCTAAACCTTGTAATCACGCTACAGTTCGCAATTTTGATCGGATCGTCACGAAATTTTGGGTGTTGATGAAAGTCCCGGAGGGGAAGAAGCCTATTGATTTTGGTGATGGTCGGATAATATTCAGGGTTCGGAATGGGCAAAAAACGTATGTGGATAAAAAGACAACGTGTTTTTCCAAAGCGAATATCTCAGCTTCTATATGGGGTAAGGCAAGACCTGACTACAAAAGTAGAAAATATTACCTTTCTAATGATGTAAAGTAGGTTTTCGTAGGTGATCAAACAACGAAGATATCACAATAGTAGCAAATAAAACCCAAATTTTCATTTTTGCGATTTTAATTATAATGACGAATATCACAGCTTTGGTTGAGGACTTTCCAAAAGCAAAGCCTGACTATGAAAGTAAACGGAGATATCGCAATAGTCGGTAATACATCCCATTTTCCAATTTTTTTGGAAATCACGAAATTTCGAGGGTTAGTAGGGGTTTCACAAGAGAAGAAGCCTATTGATTGTGGTCATGGTCGGATAGTATTTAGGGGTCGGAATGAACAAAAAATTTATTTGGAGAAAAAGTCAACATTTTATTCCAAAGCAAAAATCTCAGAGTCTATAAGGGGTATACAAAAAGCAAAACCTGGCGATGAAAGTAGAAAATATCACCTTTACATCGATGTAACGTAGGTTGTCAAACAACGAATCTATCGCATTAGTCGCTAATAGAACCCAACTTTTCATTTTTGCGATTTTAATAATAACGACGGATATCACACCTTTGGTTGGGGACCTTCTTAAAGCAAAGCCCGACTAAGAAAGTAGAAAATCGCTTATTGAAAATTATGCAAAGTAAGTTGCCGTAGGTGGTCAAATAATAGAGATATCGCAATAGTCGGCAATGCATCCCTTTTTCCACTTTTTCTGCAATCACACTACAGGTCGGAATTTTGATCGGATCATCACGAAATTTTTTCACAGAGATAGAAGCCTATTGATATTGGTGATGCCGATAGTAGTCAAATATAAAATTCAATATTAATTATTTTGGTTCAGTTCGCCTTAAGTCATTTGGTATGAAAGCCAGATAGGTGAAAACTTTCGTATCTCCCTAAAAGAAATGTTTTCGAGTGAAAATATTATGCACAGAGGTAGTGGTGTAGGGTATCACATAGTCGGCCCCGTACCGACTATAATCTTTTCTCACTTGTTTTATTTTGTTTTATGTTGCTCTCTGATTTAATAAACATACGAACTTCTGATTTGCAGCCAATTACACTACACACTGTGACACGCGTTTGTGTGTTATTTTATTGTTTGTTTGTCGCCTGCCGACGGTGAGCGTTGAAAACACAACCGTCGGATTTGTTGTCGCACACACGCGCACTGTTCCACAGACCTCATTACATAGTAATGAGCACAGCAAGTGGTTTTGTCTTGTTATATTTTTAAGAAATAACCCATTATTTTTCATCATACTGGTAATGCAGAATGTAGTTTTTTTGCATATTTTTGTAATGAATTATTCAGCTCAAGTTGACTGAAAATTTTTTCTGGATTTGTTTATACCCTACACATGTTAAGCTTAAATTAAACTGAACTAGCAGCAAATTTTAAGGTTATGGTTATTAGTAGTCCCAATAAATCTCCACCAAAAATTGTCAACATGGGTCCATGTTTGGGTATACCCTCCATATAACGGCACCTTCCGATTTTGTGTATTTTGAAGAAGAGGTTCCCTGTAGTCACGAAACTTCTTCACTAAAAATCGTCAACATAGGTCGATGTTTTGGTATAACCCCGATATACTGGTGCCAACCGATTTACGATATTTTGAGGATTTTATCCACGAAACTTCTTCACTAAAAATCGTCAGCATAGGTTCTTGTTTTGTTATAGTCCCCATATACCGGTACCTACCGATTTTCGGTATTTTGAGAATTTTAGCCACAACTTTTAACCTCACTAGTTTTAATTTGTCATTTGAGGTTCCCTGTGGTCACGAAACTTCTTCAATAAAAATCGTCAACATAGGTCCATGTTTTGGTATAGCTTACAAATAAGGGTACCTCCCGATTTTCGGTATTTTGAGGGTTTAGGTACAAATTTTAACCGAACTAGCTTTAATTTGAGGTTCTCTGTGGTCACTAAACTTCTCCACCAAAAATTGAACTAGCTGTAATTTGACCTTTGAAACAGTGGTCACGAAACATATCTCGACGAGATAAAGCGATTTTGAGATGTGTGTCCGTCCTTCCGTCTGTCCATTATAAATTGTAATCAAACTCCAGGCCGCAATAATGGACCGATCGTCACGAAATTTTGCGGGTTCAGACCAGAATATACACCTATTGTTATTGGTGATGATCGTGAAATATTTAGCGGGTGTAATGGACCAAAAACATATTTTTTATCCGTTTCTGTAGCTGCTCTGTAGGTCGCAATAATAGTCCAATAGCCTCGAAATTTTAACTAAGCTAAGGGTATATGACAAAGAAGAGGCTTGCAATTTGAGATAGTGATCAGATAATGTTTAGAGGGTTAAATAGACCACAACTTTTGTGTGAAAATTGTGAAAATTTTTAATATACAGCTTATATATGTATTCCTAGAGGAAACATTCCGCCCACGTATATAACATTTTGAAGGCCATTTCTTGACCATTCCATTGATGTCAATTATGTTGATTTACGTGCTCAGATAACAGAGTTACAGCCTAATATATCCAATTATTTGTTTGTAGTGTAATCAGAAGCACGCTAGAGGTCGCAATTATAGATCAATTGTCAGGAGATTTTGCACGATGTAAGAATTTAGGTCGAAGAACATGCCTACAATTTTGGATGATTATCTCATATTCTCTAGTTAAATGGACCATTACTTTTGTATGAAAAATATAAAAATTTAAAATTTGGTCCATATTTTACTTCCTGGAGGGCATGTACCAGCAAAGTAGCCTACATATGTAAAATGAACTACTGATCTTTTCTCTACGCAAATTGCAATATTGTGTCTCCTGGGTAGCTAACGGGCCTGCAGCCCAATATATAATAGGTTTTGTATAGAATACAACATATTCCTCCCATGCTACAATTTGTCTCTATCATGATAGAGAAATTCCCAGCATTATTGCAAATTACGTGGAGCCATAGCATATTAATTGTCCAATTGATTTTTTTATACATATGTATATTGCAGCATGGGGTCGCTTCGCCACCTTTTTTTAAAATGCACTCGGTGTCGCTACAGTTAAAGTTTTTTTGAAATACTAATTTTTGTGAAGGCACCCACCCCCTCCTGGCGTATAATTAAATATGAATACCTTTGGGAGTCATAAATTTGTTTGCATGCAAATTATTTGAATTTCTAGTCATTATTAATTGTTTTTTACAAAGGAAACTGATATCCAAAGAAAATTTATAGATGTATCAATTTTCAAATTTTGGAACTTTTATTAGACATGTATAATGATATACATAAGGGACAAGAGAGGCTTCTCTCATGTGAATGAGTGCACCCCGATTCATACTAGCTCAATGATAAGGGACCTACTGTTTATCGCCGAGTCCGCACGACTTGTCCTATGACACCGCATTTAGAGAAGTTTTTCATGGCTGAAATACTCAGAAAATGTCACCATCATTACTGAGGGGTATTTTGCCACCGAATGTGGACTACATCGGAACACTTCTTCGGGTGCCTCCCAAATTTTTTTTGGAAAAAGTGCCATTTAAGGTTTCGTCTCGGATTGTTTCAATTTTTTGGGTCAAAGTCCATTCTTCTTGGAAAATTGGCCCACAAAAACCATAGAGTCGTTATAAGTATTGAGTTTACTTATTTTCTTTGTGGCCGAGGCTGAGGGTATATCTCCGTCGGCACAGCTGACTGATACTTTCTAAGTTGTTTTAATAATATGTAGCGAAAAAGCCCGATGGTCATTATAAAATACGGAAAATAATACCTTACGTTTCCGGTAATGACGGCGTATATATGTATATATGTTCTATATCTCTGGTATGTTGCCATGTATATCAACTTATGGATGTATGACCGGACGGATAAAATATCATCATATCATATCATATAAAATAAATTCCTTCGAAAATAGTGCCTAGGTGTAGTTGTGTGGGGTATCACATGATCGGCCCTGTCTGGCTATAACCCTCTTTTACTTGTTTTTAGATTAGATTAGATAATTTAGGCATCTGGAGTATCCATTGTTCCACTAAAAATTGTGAAGGAAACTAATTATAGCATTTTAATTAAGACTATTTTATAGTGGAGGGTATAAAAAGTTCGGCCCGGCCGAACTTAACGACTTTACTTGTTATACTTCTTGTAGTCTCAATGTGCACTTTTAAAAATGCACACTGCATACAATGGTAAACATACTCCCTTGTAATTCTACAATGATCGAACATACTGGCTGAATGAAGCCTACATATACATGAGGGGAGAATCCACTGTTTTAAGATGAAGTAAAGAACAAATATTTTTGTGAAGATAGAAAAATATTTATTGCTGTAGTATGCAATACCAACAAATTAGTTATGTGCTTTTTCGTCGAGAATCGACGAACGCATAGCAGTGGGAAAAATTTGGTTTTGTTTGCAAGTGAAGTTGCTAGAGTTTAGGTAGTGCCAAAGAAATTCTCGATCAGAGTGTTTCTTTGCGCACGTATCTATTTGAGCTAGCAATTGACACTTGGGTATAAAAAGTTTCTTGTTGAAAAACAAGAAATAAGGGAACTGATGAAGATCTGTGGCGAGATCTGAAACTATAGTATTCCCTGCCTTACCCCTTGGTAAACATCGCCAATTTTTTCCCACTAATAAATTAAAGTTGTTTTAATAAAATATTAAAACAACGACTATGGGATTAAGCCTGACTATTTTGAAAAACAAAATAGAAGTCGTCATCCCAAACAAAAAACGCCAACCCTCCTAATTTAAAGGGAACCTTAAAAACAATAGCTCCTGAACAGTAATCCAAAATGCACACACGTTCAAACTTAAATTATTTGGAAGATTGCTGATGTCTTAAAAGGTTTTAAGGTCTACGAATTTCTCCAAAGTACTAACATTTTTGAACAAAATTTATTTACCCGCCGAAAATTAATATCAAATAATAATGGTGTAGGGCACATAATAACCTGTCCCGTCCAACTATATATAGTCTTTTGTTACTTGTATGTAATTTATTCTCTTGATTTCGTTATCTATCCTCAGCATCATTATTCATTGTTGTCGTTCAATGGGGGAAAATGTTGTGCATGTGTAGATACATACATACTAGTACATACCAATGAATGTATGTACGTATGCTCTTCCTGGAAACGATTGCAAATGATTTGTGCCGTTTGTTCAATTATTTTTTCGTAATTAAGTACGGAAAAAAATTAATTTGTCTTGTTCGATGCGTTTGTGATTATTGATTAAACACTTCAATCGAAGAACACTTGATGGATTGATGGATGGATGAATGGTGGGATGTTTGATTTGACTCTTCTGCTTGTCATGTTTCATTAGATAGAGTGTGTGTATAAAGGACTTTTTGCGCTAATTGAGTTATGTTCGTACATTAAGGATTAAAAGTGAAAAGTGAAATTTAAGGGAAAAAGTGACAACAATTTAGAACTAAAAGAGTTTAATTTAATCAAACAACCTAAATAGGCATTTGTTTAATATGCCGAACTTTATATAGATTTCCATAAATGCCGAATACAGTCCGCTGGACACAAGGTAACACGATTTGTTATGTTTTGGTAGTATTGGGTTTTTTAAATCTTTAAGTATTATACCCGTTTAACTCATTTTAGAAAGAAAAGTCACTATCTCGAAATTCTTTGTTATTGCTTTTAATTATATGAAGTTGTAGTTCTACTCCTACTGATGCCTATCCATGAATTTACTATAAAAATTCTAGAAAAGAAAAATAAAGGAATCACGAAGACCTCTAATGGTGTCCTGTCGTTGTTATCGTCCCAATAATAATTTCTAGTTTTCCAACTAATAGCTGTCTGCTTAGCTTGTCATTCGCTTGGTTGTGTCACGAACTGGTTCTATGACTGACAAAAGCTTTGGAATAAGAACAAAAAAATAACCAGAGCAAAAGAGAACATTTAATTACATTTACTTTTATTTCTGAGAAACTTTTAATGATATCAAATGATTAAACCAATATTTCACAGTTTGTTACTTTACGTTTCCTTTTTAACTCTATTTTTGCTGCTACTGCTGATTCTGTTGCTTGCTTTCTTGCTTTGTTATAAGTATGGCTAGAAGAAATGAACCATTTCGTCGACATGGTCGACGTCATCTTCAACGTCAATTCTATGAATTTTTGTCGACTATTCCTAGCTGTCTTTTGCATGGTTGATTATTTCTTGTGTTACTTTTAGCAATGGGGTTTATTATCGCCTACAATGCTGTTTATTTTTTTGTTTTTCTAGGAGTTTATTTCTGATTTTATTCCTTTAACAATATTTCTAGTTATAATTACATTACAAAGAAGTTGAGCTGTTTCACTTAACCAAATGCAATTTGTAGTCTTTGTAATGCAATTAGATACGTTATGCTGCGTAAGGAGTGGTAGAGAACGTTATTATGACCATAAACATTATGAGGAAAATTGCCGAAGATCATAGATTAAAGAAGTGGTTAAAAATATATGAAAAAAATATTCTTTAACAAATCCAAGTTTATTACTGTTATTGCTATATGATGAAAAATATTTGTTTTTAAATCCACGTTTATTTGTTACGGTCATTAAAAATATGCTTTAAAAAAATCTGCTTTTTTTGTTCTTTGGTCGATGAAAAATATTCTTTATCAAGTAAGAGAGCGCTACAGTCGGACGGGGCCGACCATGTAATACGAGGGCTCCACGAAAACTAGCTGGCCTAGGCAATACTGTGTGTTGCCAGGCCCAATTGGAAACAATTTTTGGAAAGTTTGACAGATTTTGCTCTAAACGTTCTCAGGACAGTTTGTCATACGACCATGTGTTGTGTTGTTTACAGTGACTTGAAATAATCACTTTGCAAAAAAATTAATTTATTTGTGAACATTTTCGTCCGATCATTTTTCACAAATTTCGACGTGGATAATCACGGCAAGAATGCATCGATCAAATTGAGTCTTTGTATGGCGATAAAGGGCCATCCCATAGCATATGAAAAAACTGGTTTAATGAATTCAATAGTGGCCGACACTCAACAAAAAACGAAGATCGTAAGGTTGGTCCAAAAGCGGGCATTGTGCAAGAAAAAAAATTAAGCCGTGCGTGAACGGATAAGGCAAGATCATCATGTTATATACCGTGAAATAGAGATCTCCTTGGGAATTTCTTCCACCATCTAACATATGATATTGCATGAACACCTAGCCACACAAATGGATTTTTCTCGTTTGATCCAGCCAGGGTTTCGGAGTCGAGATATTTTTGGCTCGACTCCGACTCCAGACCGGTTTTTTCACGACTCCGGCTCCGACTCCGAGGGTAAATTCCTATACCACTAAAATTAATAACATTTGCACAAATGTTTAACTTGTTATACCCTCAGCATTTATGCTAACGAGGGTATATGAAGAAAAGACAAAATTTTTTAGTTTTCCATAAAAAAAAAAAATTAAAAAAATTTTTTTAAGCTACATGAAAGATTTTTGGTACATAGATTGGGAAAAAAATCCCATTCTTAAATCTGTTCGAGATACTAATTTTGGTTGTTGCGCGCAAAAGTTATGGCGCTTTCAATTCTGATACAAAGAAAAAATCTTTAAAAGACTCTAATCATTATATTGAGAAACTCTCTTAATTAGGGGCTCCCTACATACTATATGTTTACTGGGGTCCCATAACTTTAGTGAAAAAGTTGTAAATTTTCGCGGAAATTAGGAAAGCATTCAAAACAATTGGTAGTTTACAACATGTTCTAATAAAATTCAAGCTGTTTATGCATCTGAAAAATATATAAAAAATATGTACGTAATCTAAACATCGCGAAGATTCAAATGAAACCAAAACTATACAAATCCGTTTAGCAGTTTGCATATTACAGCAAAAAACAAAAAATATATGTATTGAGGAAATTTATAAAATTTTTGTAAGAGAAAATATTTATTAAAATTTATTTTGTGAGTTAGTTGAACAAAATGTAAGAAAAATAGGTCGGAGTTTTTCTTCTATTTTAGTTAAATTCCACGCAATAAATCACATTTTTTATTCTAATCACTTCTCGAAAACACGCTAACATCTAGCAGTAGATATGGATATCTTTCAAATAAATGTTGGGTTCCTTTAAATGGGGTATAATCTTGAAATAAAATTGTATCGGGTAATGTTCATTTTGAAATCCTCAAAATCACTTGATGCGCATGCGGTTTACCAATACAGCGAATTCTTCTCTTTTAATTTGTACACATTTGCCAGGATTTACTTTGGCCGCTAAGATGTAGCATCGTCTGCAGTTTAGTGTGCAACAAACTGTATAACGCTTATATTTTGCACAAAGTGCATACACTTTTTATGCGCATCCGATTTAACTTTCAACCGTGAAAAAATACATCGATCTAAACATATTTCAATAAAATCCATCAAGAACCGTGGATGTAGCATCACACAGTATTTTTTGAATAAATCGGATACAGCTCCCATGCCCCTAAATTTTTCAAACCGCTGTTTTCGGACAAACGCGAGTGATGATTCACTTTCTTCATTGAAATGGATACGATCCACATAAAACGCGAATTAGTCAGCGATATTTTGAAAAACATTTTTCGCAAATTTTTCAATTTTTGCAGTAGCCATTTCCGCCGTTCTATTAGATGGATTTTTACGATCTGTGATTCATATGATCCGTATCGTCGAAAAACTAAAATATCGCGGGGTACCAGCACACTCAAAACGATATTGTAAATACTGTACCCAAAAAAATAGGTTTTTTAGAAAAAATATCGCACTAAATTTTGGCCTTTGGCAGTAGATTACTCTGCTGCTGTGTGGGCTACATACTTAATATACATATCAGATTATGCGAAATCGCAAGTTCTTTAATCCTATAATTGGTTTTTCGAAATATCCGAATGCGCGTCCCAGTTACATAAAAAATACAAAAAACACCTGAAATCCGGCTTCAAAATGTCAGCATGCATAAAAGGTGGATGCAGTGGAAATTTTGGAAAGTGATACATTAGAAGTGTAATCTTCATTTTGTATTCTCCTACTTTTACTTTGGACAGATGTCCGTCATTTGAATGGTTTAATCAGAAATCGAATAGCAATGTAAAAAACCTGTTTAGCTTCAACGTGTTTTTACCTATGTTTTTTCCTTTACGCGGTCGTAACTACCACGTGAACTAAATTTGTTTCCTACATTTTTGAGCTTTGTACAAAAACATCTAAATTAATCCTGCAATAGTCATAGTTACTGGTAAACTACAATAGTTCGCGTATTATAATAGTGCAAACCTTGGCTTCATGGAAACTAAAAAATTTTGACTTTTCCTCATATACACTTTCATACGGGCAAAATGTGCCTCATGGAAATAATTTTTTTAGACCCAAACTATGTTTGGACGTAATGTGTTTCAGACAATTTGGAGTTGATTTAGCCATGTCCGTCCGTCTGTCTGTCTAGCTGGCTGAAGCGCACGATAACTCTCGAATGGATCTGCCGATTCGGTCCAAAATGTGGCCTTTGTAATATTTTTGCAAACTTAGTTTAAGTTCGATAATATGCCACTCTTTCAGGTACCTCCCCCACAAAAGTTCAGAAATGTTGGGAAAAATTGTGCGCACGATAACTCTTGAAGGGAGTAACCGATTTGGTCCATACTTTACACATTTAGTCCATACTTTACACATTCTAATACATCTACCAGATATAGATCAAGTTCGAATATGGACTAAAAATGGTCCATATTGGTCCTCTACTTAGGGTACCATCCCTGCAAAAGTTCAAAATTTTTGTTTAAGTGCAATTTAAGGTATGTTCTAAGATCCTTTGGAAATGTATACCGATGCTATTCGTTGTGGTCCTCTTTACAGCGATATTATGTTTTCCGTGGACAAGTTCATGCTTCCAGCCATACTGGTACAAATGTTATACGATGACCCACTGAAATGACTAGTGGGCGCGATATCTATCGAAAAGATATGATTTCCAAATAAGATCTACTTTCTTAATGGACTTTGTCGGTCCTTTCCTTTAAGTACTTTCTCCGCAGCTCTTCTGAACTTTAATCCTAATCCACATTTTTGTCTGTAAGTAATGTTCAAAATTCTGAAAAGACCCTAAATACTTTGGATCTATCCGTTTCAAAGTTTCAAATCACATAGGCTGAGGGTATATCTCTGTCGGCAAAGCCGACTGACACTTTTTACTTGTTCCTATATTTGGCCCATATATGCTAATTTGTTGGCTTTTCTTAACATACTCTTTAGAACGGACATTAGTACTCAACTACGTAACATAAATATGAAGTAACATTTATATCTATATTATTTCTACTAAATGTTACATTCAAAAAGGCAACAAAATACAATTTTTTTTTCACACAAGTATATTTTAGAAGGAACTCTTCGCCTTGAGAAAATCTTTCAGCTTTCAAAATATCTGAAAATTAAATGGCAATACAAGTCGTAAAAACTGCATGCGGTAATAAATTATCGAGAGCATTAAAAAGCCGGGTGACGTAGGGGATGGAAGATACCAAGGAACGGTCCTGACCGGTTTTAACATGGCAAAGTCCAGGATTTATCTTGGTCCCTCTTTCATCTCAAGTGCACACTAACCTCCCCGTGGTGTCACCTGGGGAACTGCCTTTAAACTTGGGTTTGAGCGTCGGGTTAGTAACCCACACCTAGAAGAAATAGCCTACTATGAAAAAGTTGACGAACCCCGCAAACGTTTTAAGGACCATGATCTGCGAATCTGCGCCTGGAATGTTCGCACTCTTTATAGAGAAGGTGCAGTCTTCGCATTGGCAGACGTACTTGAAAAGTACAAGGCCGATATTACTGCCATACAAGAAATACGATGGATTGGGAAAGGCATCACAACAACACCTAAAGGTGACGCACTGTATTATAGCTGCCATGTCGTAAAGCATGAGTTCGGTTGCGGATTCGTACTTAGTCGGAGACTAAAACATCCAGCTTCACCCCAGTGAATATAAGACTTGCTGCAATTCGAATAAAAGCTAAATTCTTCAACATCAGCTTTATTTGCGCTCATGCTCCCACTGAAGAAAAGGACGAACAGACCAAAGATATATTTTACGAGCGCTTAGAAGAAACATATGACCGTTGCCCTGCTTATGACATTAAAACCATTCTAGGCGATTTTAATGCCAAAATTGGAAAGGAGAATATCTTTGGCCCAACAGTCGGGAAATTCAGTCTCCACAGTGAAACATCTGACAATGGTATGAGACTGATAAACTTTGCAGCTGCAAAAAACATGGTAGTTAGCAGTACCAGATTTAATCATCTCGATATTCATAAGGGCACCTGGCTGTCTCCAGATCAAAGAACAAGTAATCACATTGATCATGTTGTGATAGATGGAAGACATTCATCGAGCGTGTTGGATGTACGATCGTTTCGAGGCGCAAACATTGATTCGGACCACTACCTTGTTGCAGCAAAGGTACGTTCCCGTCTAAACGTTGCAAATAAAGCACGAACAGACGCAACGCGGAAGTTGGACATCGATAGGCTGCAAACACAATAGATAGCCACATCATATTCCACTCAACTAGCCTAATTGCTTAACGCGAGCACTCCTTGTCCCGATAACATAACAACACAATGGCAACATATTGCCCACTCCATGCAAACAGCCGCAAAATCCATACTTGGATTCCAGAGACCTCCACAAAGGAATTCATGGTATGACCAGTAGTGTCGTGCTGCTACCGAAGAGAAAAATGCGGCATACGAGTATGGAGCTACTTTACAATCAGTAGCAACACGTAGTGCTCGAGAGAGATATCGGGAGATAAGGAGAGAAGAGAAACGTCTTTTCCGCAAGAAAAAGAGAGAAATGGAAAAGCGGGAGTGTGAAAAAATCGAGATGTACAGGAGCCAGAATGAAGTCCGAAAATTCTACCAAAGAGTGAAACATCAAACAGATGGCTTTGGTACAGGCACATCCTTCTGTAGATACCAGCAAGGTAATCTGGTAACAGATACAGATAGCGTGCTCACGATATGGAAGGAACATTTCTCCAATCTGCTGGTATCCAATAGTAGCAAAGACGATGATACCACAGATCCAATCCCAGAAAATGGTATAGAATGTATACAGCCCGTCCAAGATTTGGTAAAAACAGCAATCAACCGGCTGAAGAATAATAAAGCAGCAGGAGCCGATGGCTTACGAGCCGAGCTGTTCAAAACCGGAGGCGACACGCTGATAAGGTGTATTCATCAGCTAGTTAGCACCATCTGGCAGGAAGAACGAGTACCCGACGATTGGAACCTGAGTATCCTGTGCCCCGTCCACAAGAAGGGAGATAAGACTGTATGCTCTAACTATAGGGGCATAAGTCTACTCCCTATTGCCTACAAGATCGTGCCAGGGATATTGTGCGAACGACTAAAGCCAATGGTCAACGAAAAAATATGACCATACCAATGTGGCTTTAGACCTGGCAAGTCCACCATTGATCAGATATTTACCCTGCGCAAATCCTGGAGAAGACCCAAGAGATGCAGATCGACACATATCACCTATTTGTCGATTATAAAGCAGCATTCGACAGTCCCCTCCGATCAAAGGTATTCCATGCAATGCCTGAATTTGGTATCCCCGCAAAGCTCATCCGGCTTTGTAAGATGACTTTAACTGATACTAGGTCCTCAGTTAAAATTGGAAAGATCCTCTCCGAACAGTTCAGTACCAAAAGAGGTCTCAGACAAGGATACAGCCTCTCGTGTGACCTATTCAACATTTTGCTGGAAAAGGTAATACGAGATGCAAATGTCAAAAGAAATGGCACAATTTACACCAATAGCCACATGTTACTTACTTATGCTGATGACATAGACATCATGGGACGATCAGTAAAGGAAGTAACTGATACCTTTCGGAAGGTCGAAGCACAATCTGCGAAAGTGGATCTGGCGGTAAACGGCGAAAAGACCAAATTGATGGTGTAGACGCGCAAAGCGTCCATAGAGCTCGGACCAACTGTGGAAGTTGGTACCTATAATTTTGAGGAAGTTAAAGACTTCGTCTACCTCGGCACTGCCATAAACACAACAAACAACATCAGTTGTGAAATAGGATGCTACTATGCTTTAAGTAAGCAGTTTAAAAAAAAGCCACATCTCGTCAAACAAAAATAACACTATACAAAACGCTGATACTACCCGTGCTAATGTATGGCTCCGAAGCATGGGTACCTGCGCAAGCAGATAAGGCAGTGCTTGCTGTGTTTGAGAGGAAAATTCTTCGAAAGATCTACGGGTCGATTTGCTTTGACGGTAAATATCGACGTGCGCTATTCCAAAACGTCAAGCGAAAGACAGAGATGAATGGAGATCTTTTCTTAGTTCGGTCTATGGAACTAATGCTCTGTAATGGGTCAACTAAGTAAGTAAGCCTTAAAAAGCCAGTTTCATACATTTTATCCAAGAAAACTACAAAACTTTTTTTTAGATCTTCTTTTCTGAATTTTGGATGAATGTTTGGACGAAATGTGTTTCAGACAATTTGGTGTTGATTCAGCCATGTTCGTCCGTCTGTCAGGCTGGCTGGAGCGCACGATAACTCTCGAACGGATCAACCGATTAGGTCAAAAATTTGGCTTTCGTAATATTTTGTCCAAACTTCATTTCAAGTTTGAAGATGGGTTATATCGGTCCATTCCATCCGGTACCTCCCCCACAAAAGTTCGAAAATTTTCGGAAAATTTGTGCGCACGATAACTTTTGAAGGGATTAACCGGTTTGGTCTATACTTTGCAAATCGTGAAACTTCTACCAGACATAAATAAGGTTCCCATACTCCTTCGGGTACCTCCCACACAAAATTTCGGAAAAGTTCAGTTTAGGAGCTGCTCTCGGATCGCTTTGATTTTTGTTGTAACAACTTGTATTCACTCCCCTCCATACGACGGTACAAGCTTTACCAAGGGCAAGTCGATACTTCCTGAGAAAATAGCCTGAAAGTTTCAGCGCAAGATAATTTGGAGCGCAAGATAATTTTCGAGCGGATCTGCCGATTTGCTCCCAAATTTGGCCTTCGTAATACATATTTTGTTTAAACTTAGTTTAAGTTCGAAGAAAAGCCGTATCGGTCCACTCCTTCTGGTACCTCCCCCACAAAAGTACGAGAATGTTCGGAAAAATTGTGCGCACGATAACTCTTGAAGGGTGTGACCGATTTGGTCCATACTTTACGCATCCTAATATATCTATCAGATATAGATCAGGTTTGATTACGGACAATATATGCCCATTCCCCTATGGCACCTCCCACACAAAATTTCGGATAAGTTCACTTTAAGACCTGCTCTTGACTAACTTTGATTTCTGTTGAAGCAACTTGCAATCACTTTTTGGGAAAACAGCTGTAAAAGATCCTTATGGCACCATATGTAGTAGTTTGAGAGCACAATAACTCTCGAACTGATAGAGCGATTTGGTCCAAAATTTGGCCTTCGTCATATTTTGTTCCAACTTAGTTTAACTTCTAAAATGGCCCATATCGGTCCTCCCCTTAGGATACCTCCCCCACAAAAGTTCTAGATTTGTGTTCAAGTGCAGTTTAGGGTCTGTTCGGAGATCCTTTGGAAATTTATACCGATGATCTACAGCCATATTATGTTTTCCGTGGACAAGTCCATGCTTCCTGACATACTGGTCCAACAGGTGTACGATAACCCACTGAAATGACTAGTGGGCGCGATATCTATCGAAAAGATATTACTCTCAAAATATGATCCACTTCCGTAATGCACCATGTTGGTCCATTCCCTCCTCCGAAAAGTGCCACAAAATTCTGAAATGACCCTTAATACATTCGATCAGTCCGTAGATGAAAGTTCCAATTCACGTAGGCTGAGGGTATATCTCTGTCGGCAAAGCCGATTGATACTTTTTTACTTGTTACATTTAGCATCAAAATAAAGTGTTTTAGAGTTTGATTACAATTTTCATTGGACGTACGGACGGACACACATCTCAAAATAGTTTTATCTAGTCGAGATATGAATTTTGTTATGCCACATGTGGGGTCTCCGACGAATATTTTGCGGTGTTAAATGAATTTTCGGAAAAAGAAACTTATAATACCCTTTCCTCATTGTGGTGTATGGTATAAAACGTCATAATCTGCTAGCCATTTAAAACTTTAAATCCACAAAACGATAAATGGTGTGACCTCTGCTAAGTCATTTTGCTGGAAGCAGAACAAAAGCAAGTAGAGGAAACCACATTACGGATGTGGAAGCGTCGCTAGTGCGTTCATGCGTTAGAAGCTATTGTCGAAGATTTACGTCAATTTAATATATAATCGAATTCATTTGAAATGTTTCATTTGTTTTTTTGGTTTGCTACATTTCTTCAACTAGACCATAACCTTTCTGTCCATTGTTGTTGTCTCTAAGATCTATGGATTTTCTTATCCTGGTCAATATTAGCACACAGGAAAAAAAATAAAATAAGGACAACAAACAAAATTCAGCAGACCAGAACACACACACCCACGCATACAAAGAAAAACAAAACGCGTCTAAAATTCTTGGGATGTTTTCTTGAAAATTTAGCCAAATAAATAAAAAAGATTGGTCGAATAACATATGCGGTAACAGGCTCGGAGGGTGTGTGTGTTTCTCTGTAATCGAATTTATTGGCAAAGGGATGCTATCGCTTCCTTTCCTTTTTAAGAGATTCAATTTTCCAAACGAAAGGAAATGAGAAAACTTTCACTGAAAATCATACCAGCTATATGGTCGGGGGATATCTGTGTGGGGTTATCAGAAAGTTACCCTAGACGATAGTGCAATTAGAAAGTATACTTAAAAGAACCCTATATAACATTGAAATATGAACCGAAGGGGGTAAGTCATCTATCATTCGTGCTGTAAAATGCGATTAAAGATTATTCGTTCTGGTAAAATATAAATAATATGTATGTACAATCAGAAGTCACTGTCCTTTAGTCCGCGAGGTTAATTAAACTTTGTCTTGGAATAGAAAAATCCAAAGTCCCATCGCCAATATCACTTCCTCATTTTATAGCCCTTTCATGCAACGATTGAAAAAACGAACATACTCTACACGTCCATGTGAATTGATTTCGAATAGGGTTTCGTGTTGAATTTCCCTTTGTTTTTAAAATAAGAGTTTAACAAAGCGTTAAGTTTTCCTTTTTTCCGTTTATTTTGCTGCTGTTTTTTTTCGGTAAGCATCGACTCACATTGAAAGACTTGCCTCTCCCACACACCATCAAAGCATACTCCAAAATGTATTTACACACAAAATACTGACAATGCTATTCTCTCTTTTGTAAATAAACAACAATTTAGCTCATCTCTTCGTATTTTCTTTCTTTCTTTTCAAAAATAGAATTAAATGGAAATCTATTGATGATAAATTTAGTTAAGTTGTTGCTTTTAAATGGAAACTATAGTGAATGAGTGTTTTGGTATGCTGATTGTCGCAATCGACAAAAGCAAGAAAGAAGCACAACAAGGTCAATAAAAGAAAGGAAAAAAAGGAAACTAACTTTTACACAAACAAACATCACGCAAAAGGATTGTTTGCGAGAGTAGCATTAGTTAGGATCCAACACTTAATAGTTGTCGTTATGTCATAACAATGACCATTATTATGGTCATCATCAAGCTAATCCTTGAAATCCTTGCTGTAACATTTAAGAGTCATTGGAATTTCAAAAGGTTGTTAGATCGATGTGTACATAAGTGTGTCCGGTGTGTTTTGTATGAAATGTGATATGAATACTAGCTAAGGACCCACTAGTTTCTATCCGGAAAGGTAATAAAAACAAGTAAAATCAGGTATCAGTCGACTTGGCCGACAGAGATATACCCTCACACCTAAAGAAAAAAAGTAACACACAATATTTCTGATGTAATGCGATGTACAACGTTTTAATACTCTCTTCTACTTTCGGAGATATCACGACTTTTCTATAAGTTTACTTTTAATGCGCTATCTCTTCTAGTTTCGGAGATATCACGACTATTCTATAAGTGTAATTTTAATGCTCTATCTCTTCTAGTTTCGGAGATATTACAACTTTTCTATAAGTGTACATTTTATGCTCTATCTCCTCTAGTTTCGGAGATATCATGACTTTTCTATAAGTGCACTTTAAATGTTCTAACTTTTCTAGTTTCGGAGATATCACGTCTTTTTATACCCTACACCACTATGTGGGGAGGGTATTATAAGTTGGTTTTGGCCAAAAAGTTTGTAACGCATCGAAATAATGGTCGTAGACCCATACTTATATATACCAAAATGAATGTCTCGACGAGCTGAGTCGATCTGGCTATGTGTGTCCGTCCGTCCGTCTGTCCATCTGTACATCTAAACCTTGTAATCACGCTACAGGTCGCAATTTTGATCGGATCGTCACGAAATTTTGGATGTTGATGGGGGTCCCGGAGAGGAAGAAGCCTATTGATTTGGTGATGGTCGGATAATATTTAGGGGTCGGAATGGGCAAGAAACTTATGTGGATAAAAAGACAACTTTTTTTTCCAAAGCGAATATCTCAGCTTCTGTACGGGGTATACCAAAAGCAAAACCTGACAATAAAAGTAGAAAATATCGCCTTTCTAATGATGTAAAGTAGGTTCTCGTAGGTGATCAAACAACGAAGATATCACAATAGTCGCCAATAAAACCCAAATTTTTCATTTTTGCAATTTTAATTATAATGACGAATATCACAGCTTTGGTTGGGGACTTTCCAAAAGCAAAACCTGGCTGTGAAAGTAGAAGATTCCATCATTGCAATGATGTAAACTAGGTCGGCGTAAGTGACCAAATAACGGAGATATCGCAACAGTAGGTAATACATCCCATTTTTCCACTTTTTTGGAAATCACGCTACTGGTCTCAATTTTGATCGGATCGTCACGAGTTATTGAGGGTCACGGGTTAATGAGGGTCACACAGATGAAGAAGCCTATTGATTTTGGTGATGGTCGGATAATATTTAGGGGTCGTAATAAGAAAAAACTTATTTGGAGAAAAAGACAACGTTTTTTTACAAAGCGAATATCTCAGCTTCAATATGGGGTATACCAAAAGCAGAACATGGCCATGAAATTAGAAAATATCGCCTTTCTAGTGATGTAAAGTAGGTTCTCGTAGGTGATCAAACAACAAATATATCGCAATATCCGCTAATATAACCCAACTTTTTATTTTTGCGATTTTAATAATAATGACGAATATCACAGCTTCGGTTGGGGATCTTCCAAAAACAAAGTCTGACTATGAAATTAAAAAATCCCATCTTTACAGTGATGCAATTTGATGTAGGTTGGCGTAGGTGGCCACATAACGTAGATATCACAATAGTCGGCAATACATCACATTTTTTCATTTTTTTTGTAATCACGCTACAGGTCGCAATTTTAATCGGATCGTCACGAAAATTCGGGGGCTAATGGGGATCCTACAGAGAAAGAAGCCTATTGATTTTGGTGATGGTCGGATAATATTCAGAGGTCGGAATGGGCAAAAAACTTATTTGGAGAAAAAGTCAACGTTTTATTTCAAAGCGAATATCTCTGCTTCTAAAAGGGGTATATCAAAAGCAAAACCTGGCAAGGAAAGTAGAAAATATCACCTTTACAACGATGTGAAGTAGAGATATCCATTTTTGTGCAATCACACTACGAAATTTTGATCGGATCCTCACGAAATTTTGGGGGTTGATGGGGGTCTAACACAGAAAGAAGCCTATTGATGGTTGGCATACATCCCACTTTTCCATTTTTTATTTGGGTTGTACTGCCGATGCACTTAAATGCGTTTCAAAAAAATTGAACTGTGTTAATGAAGACATTCAGAGCAAAGGCGCTAAGCTATCCCAATTTTAATATTTTGAATTTTATTAGTCAAAAGCTTCTGAACAGGGGTAGCGGTGTAGGGTATCACATAGTCGGCCCCGACCCGACTATAGCCTTGGCTCACTTGTTTATATGTGTACTTTTAATGCTCTATCTCTTCTAGTTTCGAATATATCACGACTTTTCTGTAAGTGTACTTTTAATGCTCTATCTCTTCTAGTTTCGGAGATATCACGACTTTTCGATAACTTTACTTTTAATGCTCTATCTCTTCTAGTTTCGGAGATATTACGACTTTTTTAAAAGTGTACTTTTAATGCTCTATCTCTTCTAGTTTCGGAGATATCACGACTTTTCTATAAGTGTACTTTTAATGCTCTTTCTCTTCTAGTTCCGGAGATATCACGACTATTTTGTAGGTGTACTTTTAATGCTCTATCTCTTCTAGTTTCGGACTTGTTATATATGTACTTTTAATGCTCTATCTCTTCTAGTTTCGGAGATATCACGACTTTTCTATAACTGTACTTTTAATGTTATATCTCTTTTAGTTCCGGAGATATAACGACTTTTCTATAAGTGTACTTTTAATGCACTATCTATTCTAATTCCGGAGATATCACGACTTTTTTATAGGTGTACTTTTAATGCTATATCTCTTCTTGTTTCGGGTATATCACAACTTTCTATAAGTGTACTTTTCATGCTCTATCTATTCTAGTTCCGGAGATATCGCGACTTTTTATAGGTGTACTTTTAATGCTCTATCTCTTCTAGTTTTGGAGATATCAGTCTTGAGGAGTATTTTCACTGCTACAACATTTTCCTTAATCTCACTTCGATAAGACTTGCGGGTTTCACGCAAAATCCTGAAAACATATAAAATCCCTAAAAATGTGTACGTTGATCGCGATTTATTTAATAAGCGCTCCGGCGATTTTTTTGTTTTTTGATTTTTCTCATCTATGAACATTGTAGTTTCAGAATCTGCAAAAACTTCTCAGGTGTAAGCTACTTTCATTTAAAGTTGGTTCATGGTAGAGGGTATAATAAAAATATGAAGTGTGTTGAAATTGAAAACAAGTTCCACCTCGACTGTTCTAAAAATAGATATTTTAGCTTATTTTTCATCCTCTAGTGGCCATAAAATAATTAATTATTCAACTCGTAGTGATCATTGAATAACTAGTAATTCAGTGCGGGGTATTGTATGTAGTTACGACTACTAAAAGACACTATAAAAACCAATTATTTAGTAAGGTTTTTTTGCTGGGTAAGAAACCAAATAGGTCCGCAAATTTACCCAGCGAAAAGTTTGCCTCCAAAGAGGCAGTTAAATGATATGTACAAGTGATTTGGAAGTGCATCAAATTATGGATTTTCACTCATGATTTTTATAAGGGAGTGACCTCGGAAAGAGACACTCCATTGCACTGCATTTTAACTGGCCCTTTGGCATTGCATTTTAACTGAACCTTTGGCACTGCATTTTAACTGAGCCCTTGGCATTGCATTTTAACTGATCCTTTGGGGTAGAATAGGAGGCAGTCCAGAGCACGGGTTTTATAACAAAATATTTATTGTATTGTGTAGAACAAAAATATTAATAACTTTATTAAATTAACACAAATTATGAAAATTCCTTATTGAATTCAATCGCAAACATGTGTGTTTCCTGCGCTCTTCATTTAATCCAACCTTAAGTGCTTTTGCTTCATCTGCTAAATGGGTTTGATATTGTCTTCCCATCACTAGTTAAGATTTCGACATGTACTCCAACAGCACTCCATTGGAAAATTTTCTTCTCGTGAGTTACCGGAAAAATGTCCACAAATTAAATATTATTTAGTTTGTATTAACAAATGTTTGGAAATGTAAACACGCTTATCTCTTTTTGTAAAATGTATACCGCTGCCTGTAGAGGTGTACAAACTGATTTATGTATGTACATGTAGGGATCTCTAACAACTGCTAATAAAATGTAGTTAACGGAGTGCCTTTCTCACGACTCCGTTTGCACTGCATCCGGATGCTGTTAAATTGTGAGAAATTGGAATGCCTTTTTCACGACTCCGTTGAACTGCCTTCGGATGGAGGATGTGATTCTTTGGATTGCATCCTTTTCACGACTCCGTTTGAACTGCACAAAAACATGCCGTGAAAGAACTAGTCTACATTGCACTACTTCCAAATTATTGTGCTGGGTATTGATATTTAAAATGGTCATAGAAGTCCATATTTTCTCATAAACCGCATAGAACGGTAACCTAGTGGTAACATTTTCCTAGTGGCTGCAAATTTACGCTTTGAATTCCAGTCCAGCAAAGAAATCCTTTCTAAATAATTAGGTTTTACAAAACCCCCTACTAACCCATTATTTTAACTAGTTGTTCTATGGCCACTAGAGGATGAAAAATAAGCAAGTCATTTTATTTTTAGAACAGTATAGGTGGAATTTGTATCAAATTTCAACACACTTCATATTTGTTTTATTTTATTTTATATTATTTCGCTCTCTGCTGGATTTGATCATGCGAACGTCTGATTTGTAGCCGAACACACAACACACTCGACCACGCTTGCAACAATTAAAGGTTGTTTAAACGCTTACCATCAACCAGAGTTTTGGTTCGGGAATTCCCGTCCCTGGATTTTCCCGGAATTCCCGAAAATTTCTGGAAGGTATTTCCCGGGAAACTTTTTTAAAATTTCCAGGAATACGGGTATTTGTATTTTCATATAGTATATGCCATATATTTTTTGCTTTATTAATAAATTTCCCAGCAAAATTTGAAGGAAGGGGTTCCATGCGATGACATGATTTCATGGCATCTTTTGCATTGGATCAAACGAAGTCGTGAAAGATCCGATCTTTTCATTAGCATTTAAACCAATGCAAAGGAAGTCGTGAAAGATCCGATCTTTTCATCCGCATTTCAACCCATTCCATCGATCCAATAGAGATGAATGTTGTATTTTTATTTATACACATTTTCTAAAAAAAATATAAGATTAATTATTTACAATAGGCTTAACGTTTTTAAAACTCTCGTCATAATAATAATGTCATTGCAAAGGGTTGGTGAAAATGACATGCCAAAACATTGGTGGAAATGACATACCAAAGCATTAGTGAAAATGACATGTCAAAGCATTGGTGTAAATGACATGCTATGGATCCAAAAATGAATAGCATCTTTTGGGGTTCACGCTCATATAAAATTCATCGATGAAGATGCTAAAAAGATGACATGCCAGATCACTTTCACCCATGATTGAATAGCATGTTTGGCATCGAACATTTTCCTGGGTAATGTCATTGCTAAGGTTTGGTAAAAATGACATTCCAGAGCATTGGTGGAAATGATATGCCAAAGCATTGGTGAAAATGACATGCTTTCGATCCAGAAATAAATAGCATCTTTTGGGGTTCACGCTCATATGAAATTCATCGATGAAGATGCTAAAAATATGACATACCAGATCACTTACACCCATGATTGAATGGCATCTTTGGCATCGAACATTTTGCTGGGTTACATTTTAACCGCATTCGAATGCGACCCAATGAATGACACAATTTCCTCACATTTAAACAGCATCTGGATGCAGTTCAATCGGAGTCGTTAAAAGCGACTACAATTCCTTACATTTTAATAACATGTGGATGCGATCTAACGATTGGCATCCATTTCTCACATTTAAATTGCATCCGGATGCAGTTCAAGAGAGTCGTGAAAAAGGCACTCCGTTCGATACATATAACAAGAAGTTGCATAGTGATCCCTATAAGCAAGCAAGCCAATTTGTAGATACCTACAACTACAGATTTTTTCAAAGATAAAAAAGTGTGCATCAATTTGTAATGTAAAATGCTTATATATTTTTTTTATTTATTTATTTACTGCAACTAGCTTTTACAACTAACAAGCAATTTTGATCAAACGTACTTTAGTACATACATATATATAAAAAATTATATATAATAATTATCATCAATCAACACGGGGATCTCTTATCACACGGTTTCCTTCTCTTAAGTCTGCGTACCGAACCAATTGGATCAGCCAGAGATGATGCTTCAGAGTTAACATGTTCTCTCAACCGAATATTGTGTTTTGTAGCAATGTTTTCGATTTCTTGAGTAACGGTGTTTACGCCAAGATCACGATGTAAGTCAGCAATGCGGATGTACCATGGTGCATTTACTGTGCATCTAAGTGCTTTATTTTAAAAACGTTGTATTATGTTTATATTTTGTTTGTTTGTTCAACCCCACAATTGTGCCCTATATGTCCAGATGTTTATATAAAATAAAAAAAAAAATACAAACAAAAGTTGGGAACATTATTACGGTAACTCACGAGAAGAAAATTTCCTAATAAAGTGCTTTTGCAGTACTTGTCCAAATCTCAACTGGTGATGGGAAAACAATATAATAACCCCTTTAGCATATGAATCAAAAACATTTTAGCTTGGGTTAAACGGAGAGCGGCGACGTCGGTATTCACCTTCAACGCATATTGGTCTATAAATCTTTCGAAGAACAAACACACCAAGTTCTGCCTCATCTGCTTTGGCAAGTATCCATGCTTCAGATCCATACATAAGAACGGGTAGTATCAGTGTCCGGTAAAGGGTAAGTTTTGTTTGACGAGAGGTGGTTTTACTTTTAAACTGTTTATTTAGACCAAAGTAGCATCTGTTGGCCAATATTATTCTTCTCTTTGTTTTACGGCTTATAATGTTGGTTTTATTTATGGCGGTGCCGAGGTAGATAAAGTCATTTACTATCTCAAATTTATAATTATGGACATCCACAGTTGGTCCGAGTCTACTGGATGACTTGCGTGTTGATAACATTAACTTCGTCTTATCGTCGTTGACTGCCAGACCCACTTTGGCAGACTCTTTTTCAATTTTTGCAAAGGTGGCTGTTACGGTTCGCGCTGATCTACTTATTATGTCTATGTCATCTGCGTATACAAGCAACATTACATCTTTATTGTATATCGTGCTGTTTTTGTCTCTGGCCGTATATATATACTCGCATCTTGTATGACCTTTTCCAGTAGGATATTAAAAAGGTCACACGATAGACTGTCACCTTGTGTGAAACCTCGTTTTTTTTTGTTGAAAGGCTCGGAGAGGTTCTTTCCTATTTTAACCGCTGATCTTGTGTCAGCCAATGTCATCCTGCATAGTCGAATTAATTTTGCAGGGAAGCCAAACTTAGACATGGCTTGAAACACTTTTGCTCTAATTGGGCTGTCGAACGCGGCCTTATAGTCGACGAATAGGTGGTATGTGTCGATCTGTATTTCGTGGGTCTTCTCCAATATTTGGCGCAGTGTGTAGATTTGGTCAATTGTCGACTTACCAGGTCTAAAACCGCATTGGTATGACCCGATTATTTCATTGACCATGGGTTTTAACCGTTCACACAGTATGCTCGACAACACTTTATATGCAATGGGAAGGAGACTTATACCTTGGTAATTTGCACAAACCGTTTTGTCTCCCTTCTTATATACGGGACATAGTAGGCTGAGGTTCCAATCGTTGGATATGCTTTCTTCCTCGCCAAAAGCTTCATAAAGTGCTCCTTCCAGATCCTCAGTACGCTATCTGTATTGTAGGAGAATGTGCCTGCACCATATCCTTCAGTCTGGTGTTTTACACTCTGGTAAAATTTTCGGACTTCATTCTGACTCCTGAACATCTCGAGTTTCTCACGCTCACGTTTTTCTTGCTCTTTCTTTTTCTCCTGAAAAAGAGCTTTTCCTCTCTCCTATTCTCCCTATAACTTTCTTTAGTTCTTCGTGTTGCTACTGTATGCAGTGTTACTCTATATGCCGCATTCTTTTCTTCTGTAGTTTTACGACACTCCTGATCGTACCATACATTTTTATGTGGAGGTTTTTGGTACCCAAGTATGGTTATTGTGGCAGTCTAAAGGGAGTGGGCTATTCTTTGCCAACGTGCTTCTACATTATTGGGACAAGGAGTACTGTTTTCCAGCATGCGAGTCAGTTGAGCGGTGTAGGCTTGTGCTGTCTGTTGTGTTTACAGCTTCTCGACATCCAGTTTCCGTCCTGTGTTAGATCGCACTTTTGCAGCAACATTAAGACGAGTGCGTACCTTGGCCGCTACAAGGAAATGGTCCAATTCGATGTTCGCACCTCGAATCGATCGGACGTCTAACACACTGGACGAGTGTCTTCCATCTATCACAACATGATCAATCTGATTTGTTGTTTTCCCATCCGGGGATATCCACGTAGCCTTGTGTATGTCGAGGTGTGGGAATCTGGTGCTGCTCACTACCATGTTCTTTACTGTTGCAAAACCAATCAGCCTCATCCTGTTGTCGGATGTTACCTCATGAAGGCTGAATTTGCCGACCGTGGGACCGAATATATTTTCCCTTCCAATTTTAGCATTAAAATCTCCTAGAATAATCTTAATGTCATGGCCAGGGCAGAGGTCATATACTCTCTCTAGGCGCTCGTACAATATATTCTTGGTCTGTTCGTCTTTCTCTTCGGTCGGAGCATTGGCGCAGATGAGACTGATGTTAAAAAACTTTGCTTTTATACAGATTGTGGCAATTCTCTCATCAACCGGAGTAACACTGGATACAAGATTTTTATGTCTCCGGTTCACCATGAATCCAACACCTAGCTCATGCTTCGTTTCATGGCAGCCATAATACATTGCGTATTCGTTTGTGATCTTTACATCTGCCCGATTCCATCGCACTTCCTGTAAGGCGATAATATCAGCATTGTACTTGTGAAGTACCTCCGCCAATGCGTAAACTGCATCTACTCTGTAAAGAGTCCTGACATTCCAGGTGCAGATTCGCAGATCATGGTCCCTCATACGTTTGCGGGGGTCGTCAACTTTAGAGGAGTTTGTTTTTCTTCTTTTTCTTTGTTTTTTCATAGTAAGCTGTTTTGACGGGGTGAATTATTAGCCCAACGCACAACTCAAGTTTTTATCGTTCTTATGGGCGAACGCGCGGCACATGTTAGCTTACTACCTTTAACGGACGTAAAGGCAGCTCCCCATGTGACACCACGGGGAGGTCAGTGTCCACTTGAGATGAATGAGGGACCAACATAAGTCCTGGCCTTTGCCATGTTAAAGCCGGTCAAGACCGTTCCATGGTATCTTTCATCCCCTACGTTGTTTTACACAAACAATAAATTATTTTTATTTATTTTGGGATAGTTTGCAATGGCTTGCATTTTATTGCAATTTTAAAATGCAAATGCATGCCTTTTAATCCCATCCAAAGCACTGCATCAAAACACGAGCTTTTGATGCAAATTGTACTGCATCCTATTAGACCCTAAAGGGATAGTTAAAATGCGATTTCAAAGGTTTAGTTACAATGCAGTGCTAATGGAGTGCATCTTTCAGTAGTCACGCTCTTGTAAAAATCATGAGTGAAAATGTATAATTTGATGCATTCCAAATCACTTGTACATATGATTTAACTGCATCTTTGGAGGCAAACTTTTTGCTGGTCGGTTTGACAATGGACCCAAGAAAATATGGTAGAAAATACCTATTTTTGAATTGTAAATCATAACTCCATAAAAAGTTGTCAATAAAACGCAATACGATGGGTCAGAAACGCAGACCCGGGTCTGCTTGTTTTTAATAAGACCTAATTGATTGCCATGTTTTAGAACTTCTAAACATCTTTTAAAATCCACCCAATAATGGTGCTTCAACATTTTGTATTGGTTTATCCTCTCAATAAAGTGATATATATTCTGTATAATAATCAAAAGTTTTGATTCAAAACGCATTTCTTCCTAGAAACATAATTTTCTTGTTCCATATTTTTCTGTCATCACTATTATATGCGAGTATATGTATGTTATCTAATGCCCTTGGCATAAAACGTCAACTGTCATTTAACCGACTAATGCACAAACAAGTCATCATTCCCACAAAGATTTCTGAAGAATTGACAAAAACCAAAAATCACTGCAAGCGGTAATTTTGGCCAAAGCATTCGTTGACAATTTAAAAATGTAGCATCACAAAAAGCCGAACTTGTTTCATGATATCTTCACTTCACTTCAATTCACATCATTTTCAGTTTGGTATTTTCTTCAATTAAGTGGAATGTAAGACGAAAAAAAACCAAAAGTCAGAACTGCGTTCAGTCACATCAGCTAGAAAATATCACCGCCTAGGGCAGATGTTTGGTTTGCTGTGTTGTGTCAGGCAAAGCGAATGCCACCAAATATCAACGTGACAGATATGTGTCACTGATGTTCGGGGTTTAATCAGTTTGATAGAAAGACGGTATTCATCAGCTAGTCATGTTCTGGTTGAGCCATACGAAAGAAAATTAAAGGGAAGACGTGATTTTTTTCTTTTAAATTCAAAAAAAAATGTAAGAGAAATTAATGTATGTCATTTAATTTGATATGATTATATTTTTCTTATACTTTGGTGAATGTAATTGGTATCTCATTCTACATATAAGTAGGGAGATGCCAATAGCAGGTTGATTAAAACTGGTACATGTATCAAAGGAGGTTTTTCTTACACAATAATGAAATTTATTTCAAGGTAAGAATGCGCAATACTATGACAAGGAAATCAATATACATAGCTTAAACGTGAAAGAGGTAATAGAACAAAACATCGAAGTTTCAACTTTTTACACTAACAATTTATATTATATTTTAGTTACAAAAATAAGCCGACTAATTTTCTCACAGCTTTTAAAAATTTGCAATTTGTTCTTTAAAATTAACTGGATTAAATATAAATTTGTGACTTTTACAACGAAGTTGCCACAAGACTAATTTACTAGACAATTTTGAATACTACACTTGTTTGGTTTTAGTATTAAAATCGTATGTAGGTATGAGCAAATTTCAAAATTTTCCTCCATTTTGGAAAATACGCCATTTTCTGGAGAAAAAAATAGTTATTTCTCCGAAACTATAACATATGTTGCGTTCTTTTTTTGTTAGGTAGGAAGGATTGTTGCCTTTAAGAAACGTTTTAATAAATTACCGTAGTGTTTCCACAAAATGATCTATTTTATTTTTCCTTACGTACTAAATGTTAATGAAATTCCAAATTTAGTGGAGTAGAACCTTGAGGGAACAACATGGAACAAAGTTTGTTTTTGCAGAATGATGCCCGAGAGTGTCCTCTTTCAGTCCATATACACTTTTGTTCCCGTCCAGATCCTTCCCTTTAACACTTTTTTAAATTTATTGAAATAACATGGGTTAAAATGTGTTTTTTTTACCCTCAGCATTTATGCTACCAAGGGTATATATTTTTTCATACGGACATCGAATATTGGTTTTGGACCCCAAGTATGTTTGGACGAAATCCGTTTCAGATAATTTGAAGTTGATTTAGCACTGTATGTCCGTCTTCTCTGTCTGTCTTTGCGCTCCAGCCAGGCACAATAACTCTCGATCGGATCAACGAATCGGTCCAAAATTTTGCTTTTGTAATTTTTTGTCCAAACTTAGTTTAAGTTCGAAGATGGCTTGTATCGATCCCCTCCTTCCAGTACCTCCACCACAAAAGTTTGAAAATGTTCAGAAAATTTGTGCGTCTTAACTCTTAAATGGAGTTAACGATTTGGTCCATACATTGCACATCGTTAAATGTCTAGCAGACTTAGATGGGGTTGCAATATGGACTCAATTGGTCCACTCCTTCGGGTACCTCCCACACACAATTTCGGATAAATTCAGTTTAGTAACTGCTCTCGAATCACTTTGATTTTTGTTGCAACAACTTGCTTTCACTGCCCCCATACGACGATACAAGTTTAATCAGGGGCAAGTCCATACTTCCTAAATTTTGTCCCAACTTACTTAAAGTTCGAAGAAGAGTCTACTACTTCAGGTACCTCCCCACAAAAGTTCAAAAATGTTGGGAAAAATTGTGTGCACGATAACTATTGAAGTAACTGACCGATTTGATCAATACTATATACAACCTAATATATCTACCATATATAGACCAGGTTCAAATATGGACTATATTTGTCCACTCCTTCAGGTACCTCCCACACAAATTTCGGATAAGTTCACTTTAAGACCTGCTATCGAATCACTTTGATCTTTGTTGAAGTAACTTGCACTCGCTGCCTCAATTACGACGGTAATAGTTTTTTTCAGGGGCAAGTCCATACTTCTTGATAAAAAATAAAGGTGTAAAAAATTCCTATGGACCATATGTAGTGGCTGGAGATCACTATAACTCTCAAGCTGATCAACTGATTTGGTCTAAAATTTGGCCTTCGTCATATATTGTCCAAACATAGTTTCAGTTCGAATTGGCCTAACTTAGGATATTTTAATATTTTATCCAAATTTACTTTAATTTCTAAAATGTCCCATATCGGTCCTCTCCTTAGGGTATCTCCCGCAAAAAAGTTCAACCTTTGTGCCTAAGTGCAGTTTAGGATCTGTTCGAAGATCCTTCGAAAATTACATCTTTGTGTTTATTTCAGCTTTAGTCCATATTTTGTTGTAATTCAATTGTTTGAATAACAACAAAATATTTTAAAGTGGATATGAAATTGATTAGTTGCGGGCGAAGGGTAGGGAATACTATAGTTTCAGTTGTCACCAAACAACTTCATCAGTTCCCTTTTTCGCCGACTCTGTATCGATAAACAGGTCAATAAAGCCATCTAGCAAATTAAATAAAATGAGAAATTTGCTGTATGGCCCTAAAGCTGTTTACCCTACAATTTGAGTCGAACTAAAGAATTTCATATCCACCACTGTTTTTATGTCGTCTTTGCTTCGCAAAGAATACGAACATAGGAGTGTTGCTTCAATAAGAGGGGGTAAAAACAACAAGAAAGGTGGTGGTGGTTAGGTGGTTTTTAACACAACTTTTCTGTGGCGATTTTTACCTCGGAACAGTTGGCATACCTGTCCAGAGGTATAAGATATTTGGTTTTCGTCGCCGAATTCATCGAGTGCAGGCATTAAACGAAGTCCAACAGAAGACGTGTGGCATCGGCCGCAGTCATTCCCACTTGAACCGAGTCGAACAACAGCCGTCAGCAATTCATTCGCTACAGTGGATTCGTTCGTTCCTTGCGATTCGTTAGTTCCCTGCGATTCGTTTGCTCTCTGAGATTAGTTTGCTCTGTTACCTAATCATACCGACTCTTTTATTTCCAGAGTAGCACAACCGATTATCACACACAGCCGAGTGATCCACTGTGGTCCGATCATTCGACAAATCCGATTTTCGCCGAACAGAGTGTTCCCGATTCGTTCGGTTAATGTGACTCCACCGGACTTTTTTTCTTTACTTAAAGTTTGTAAGTTCTTAAGTCGAACCTGAGCTATACTCAGCCCTTAGTAAAACCACTCGTTATACACTAGCCCTATCTATTGCGATTTTCCGTGTCCTATAGCATATCAGGTATTGACTTATTCAAGAAAAAAAATATACATACATATTTATCACAAATGCTACATAAGGAAAGGACGGCTGAGACCGACTATATAATACCCTACACCACCAAGATTTCAGTACATTTTGGCAAAATTATTTATTGAAATTTCATCACACATTCTAAATACTTTCAAAATTGGACAGACATGGAGTGTTTGGTGCACCAAATAAATTAAATTGGGCGAAAATGTATATCTGAGCCGACTTCAATAAAAACTGGAAAGTCTTTTCTAGACCAATTTTTTCAAAATGTGTAAAATTTCATCCAAATTTGGAAAGGCGTAGCGTGTTTGGTGCATTACTTGCATGTAGTTGCGCGAAAATTTATAGAATATATATATACATATCAGAATCGATCGATTTCTTTATAAATTATAAGGTCTGCAGGTATGAGGATGTGTTTTGTTCATACTTTGCTTATTATTGATTGATGGATATTATTGAGATTTATGCCAATTAAATAAATTTTTTCAACTGCACTATTTTTCGCTGTGATTCACTGTATGGACTAATATGTAGCCTATTTACTGTAACACCTTACATTTCTTTTTTGTTTTCTTTTAATGTCATTAAAACAAAATCTCCTGTCTAGAATATCTTCTGATTACAAAAGATTTACGAAAGTCAATTTTAATACAATAATATAAATTAATTAAAGCTTATCGTTAGATAAGTTTATGTGAAGAAGGTTAAATAATTACATCAAATGTATAATATATAATGTACGTCACGTGTACACTGTGTATATGTATGTACAAACATATATTGACAATATAGAAGAATCTGATTCACATTTTATATCATTGTAAGTGAAGGTATAAGCGCAAATGGATGTTTCAGTTGTCGAATTGGAAACGAATTGTCGAACGTGAAATATAATTAATAGATTTTAGAATAAGTGGGGAGAATATATCTTTAAGGGTAACATGGTATAACCATCCACCATGATACATTATGAGCTAAAGTAAAATAAATACAGACGAACTTCTCTTTATCGAACTTCCCTATAACGAATTTTTCTCTGTAACAAAGAAAAATTTAAAACACAGCTTTTTCCAGCCCCTTTTCACCTATTTTAAACTCTTTGTAACGAACTGCTCTATAACGAATTGTTTTTATTGCAGAAGTGGGAATTCTCACATAAAATAACCTCTCTATAACGAATTTTTGTCAAACTTTTTCTCACTGATGTTTACTCAATAAATAAGAAACAAAATACATCCATAGCGCTCTTTTTATTGAAGTGCACATCTAAGAGAGAAGCAATTAGCGCTTTTTCAAAATAAGTGTCTAGTTGCTCGGAAATTAGACATCTAAGGGGAAATAACTGACCATTGTTTTAAAAAGGCTGGTTTTCTTAGCACAACTATAGAAGATGCTGATATTATAATACAAATATAGGGTAATAATACAAATATAGGGTATCTCGTTGTTTTCTTTATTAGTCATTAAAGTGATTCAAATTAACCATTTTACCTTGGTTTCTCTATAACGATTTTTCTCTATAAAGTAGTAATTCTTCGGTCCCCAGGTGCTACGTTATAGAGAACTTCAACTGTAGAAAGTTTTCTGACCGCTTAGATTACAAATTATCAATTACAGAAAATTTGGGCCGAAAATGTAGATTAAAACTTTAAAATACCTAAAATCGGGCTGTGTGTTTATATTGGGTTATATGCGTGTGCGTTAGTCATTATGTTACCCATTACAAACTTATGTTAAAATACTACTTACTTAAAAATAACTACTTACACCATAATATGGAGGGTAGAGGAATCCAAATTACAACTAATTTTGTCTGCAAATTTAGCTAATATCCTCAAAACACAGAAAATCGGAGTTGCCGTTACACCGGACTATACAAAAGCATGTTGACAATTTTTGATGAAGAAGTTTCGTAACCGCTATGAAACTGAAATGTCGGTTTAAAAATGTAGCTAAAGTTCTCAAATAACTAAAATCGGGAGGAACCCTTATATGGGGGCTATACCAAAATATTGACCTATGTTGACAATATTTACTGAAAAAGTTTTGTGACGATTGGTTATCTCAAATGCCAAGTTACAGGCATATCGGTAAAAAAATGTGGGTTATTTGTATGTACCTGTAATCCTCATAATACCAACAATAGGAGGTATAATTCTAAGGGGCCCATACCAAAACATGGACCTATATAGACAATTTTTGGTGGAGAAGTTTTGTGGCCACATAGAACCTTAAATGTGAAAGGGTTTCAGTCGAACTGAAACTTTGCACACTTTTCAGATTTGATGACAATACATGAATATGGGTCCATTTTTACCTACAGCCCCATATAGCAGTACCACCCGATTTCAAGTATTTTGAGGATTTTATCTTAATTTTTGCATGAATTAGTTGTCATTTGGCATTTGGGATTTCCAATGATACAGATATTTACCCACCAAAAATTGTGAACATAAGTCCAGGTTTTGGTATAGCCCCCTCATAGCGGTACCACCCGATTTCAAGTGTTATGAGGATTTGATCTTAGTTTTTGGGCCGAATTGGCTGTAACTTGGCAATGGGACCCCCATTGGTACAGAAACTTCCTCACTAAAAATGATGGACATAGGTACAGGTTTTGGTATAGCCCCCATATAGCGTTACCAGCTGATTTCAAGCGTTTTAAGGATTTTATCTTCATTTTTAACCCGAATAGGCTATAATTTGGCATTTGGGGTTCCCAATGGTACTAAAACTTCCCCACCAAAAATTGGGGACATAGGTCCAGGTTTTGGTATAGCCCCCATACAGCAGTTCGGCCCGATTTCAAGTGTTTTTAGTATTTTATCTTCATTTTTAGGCCGAATTGGCTGTAACTTGGCATTTGGAGTCCCCAATGGTACATAAACTTTCCCACCAAAAATTGTTGACATAGGTCCAGGTTTTGGTATAGCCCCCATATAGTGGTACCACCCGATTTCAAGTGTTTAAGGATTTTATCCCAATGGTACAGAAACTTCCCCACCAAAAATTATGGAATTATGTCCAGGTTTTGGTATAGCCTTTATATAACGGTACTACACGATTTCAGGCATTTTAAAGTTTTTATCTAAATTGTCGACCTAAATTTACTATAATTTTGTTCTCAGTGGTCAAATGAATGTATTTACTAAAAAGTTAAAAATAAAAAATAATTTAAAAAATTAAGTTTCTGTGTTTTATTTAGAAATGCACTTAAAACTAAAAAATAATTTGACGCTTAACCTCAATAAATATATTCATTCGCATGATGGAATCTCTCAAATAAAATGCTTGCATTTAAATTATAAATGGTGGCAAAATTAAACTGCAAGCGTTTTATTTGAGAGATTCCATCATGAGAAAGAATATATTTATTGAAGCTAAGCGACAAATTATTTTCTAGTTTTAAGTGCATTTCTAAATAAATAATAAAACATTGAAACTTAATTTTTTTAAGTAATTTTTTTAAATTATTTTTTATTTCCTATACCATATTATAAAAATTTATAGTTTCTTGAGGGTTCGTGAACAGACATAAGTTCTTAAAAATAAAAATTCCAAAAAAATACATTTTTGTGTTTTTTTTTTTTGAAGTTTTAAAGGACATTTTCCCATCAATCTGGCTGTATTTTATATGAAGTTCCATATATTCACCACCTCTCCCAAACTTTTTGCGTTAGTTCCAAGCTCTCCCATAGCCCACATACAAAGATACCATATATTTCTGATATTCCGAAGATTTTTCGAACGTGAAGTAATCTTTGGTTATAGTTTTCCATTTCTGGTGAACATAAAACTGTTTGAAAGGAAAACAAAAAGGAATCGTCGATTTTCATTCGTAATTCTACAACTGTTTTGGCATTTGTCTGGACTAAACAGGCAAGTTTTGGGATTTTGACAATCAATACATAAAGTCAACTGCCCTGGAATGTGTAAACGCAGGGTAAGTTGGAGGATATGTTAAATTTGTTCATTTGAAACACATCTAAAAATTCGTTGGTGACCATATAAAGTAAACATAGATCTTTCAGTGAGCATAATATAACTCCTAGAATGTCTGGTACTTGTCCACATAGAACGATGCCGCCCTAATTTGAGTATTGTGATGGACTTAATGGCCACATCTAAAAATGGATAAATGTTGACTTTTTAAAGCAAGTCTGGGCTATATCTCTGAAACCCATGTGAATCTGTATCTGACCTCCGAAGCAAATTTATAGATAAAGGCAAGAATACAATATTTGGAGAAATAATGAACTCGAAAAACAACATTTATTGCCTCAAATTTTATAAAATATCGAAAATTTCCATCATTTGTATACATTTCGCACCATATTTCCAAAACCGTTAATTTTTTCTTAAGTTTTCTTTCGGAAAATTCGCTGGAATGTAATACACAACTCTTCAGAACATGCCATTGTGATAAAATGCCACATATCACGTTGTTTTCTGTACATTTTCAACGACTATTTAATAAATACATATGTATGTCAATAATGTGGTGAAATCCGAAATGCGAGAATAAACTGTTGGTGTGGTGTTGTAAAATATATGATACAAAATACCGCTGAAACAACATGAAGTAGGCATTTTAGAATTTCAGAATGTTCTGAAGAATTGCTGAGAACATTAATTGGAAGATTTTTGCAAAAGGTTACATGGTTCAGAATTTCAGCAATTATGTAAAATTTTCTATATTTTATCGATTCTTATGTGGTCTATGTAAAAGATAAGTTATACTAGTATAGGAATACGATATTGCCAAAGACAGTAAGGTTTAGATAAGGTCATAAAATCCGAACTGGATCTGGCAGGGCAAAACCCTGCTAGGGTTTTTATAATCTCAATATGTACTTTCACAAATTGCATACTAGAAGCAGTGTTGCATAGTGTAAGTGACCCTGTTTGCAACCACAAATACCTTCTGTCTTGGTGTATTAACATAGGGGATTCTATGGTCGCCTCAAACCATATTTCTAATTGTAATGTTTCTTTTTCATTGAGTTACCCCACTGTTTAACTGTTACAAACGGTAAGTTGTACCTGAGATAAAAGAACTACTAATATAAACCCCGGTCTTCGTTAAAGCCAGTCACAACAATACCAATTCATAAATTTCATTTATCTTTTGTTTGAATTTAAAACAATTTTCAAACAACAATAGCAATAGTTACTTAGCTCATTAAATTTCTTAAGTAAACCCAAGTAAATCATTCATCACATTCACACCCCTCTATCTTATTAACCAAAGTTTAAATGAACAATTCACTTAAATTCGTGTAACTTTAACATTATCAGTGTAATTTCATTTGGAAATCTTTTCCAATATTTAATAAAGTTTCTCAAAATACCACGAATAGTTGATGAAATTAATTTAATGATATTGAAAGCAAGCAACTTATTTATTTATAACAAATTCGTAGAATATACTTTCCGTTAAAAAATGCACTCAAAAATTTTCTAAAAAAAATTCTTCACCTTTTCGTCGAGAATCCTTGGTAATTAAATTCCCTAATAAACATAATTTTTAATTAACCAAACCTTATAATGTATTCTTGCCACCCCGAAATACACTCTCGCACAATAAAGACAACGGCTGGCTGGCAATAAAAATTGTGGCATAACCTTAATTCAAGGCCATTTTATATTGCTTAATGTAGTCGAATATTATCGTAACCTTTAAATTTTCATTTTATTGAAATATTGTTTGAATGTATATGTTTGTATCTGTATTTTGTTACTAGCAATACATACCGCCTAAGGTTAGTAGGCGGCAGTCTTTGGCAGTAAAATCAGAGTAAATTCTTTAGTTAAACATGTGCCGATTTTCTGTCTGCAAGCCAACGTCTGTCCGGTAGTCACTAGTCTTCTCTCATTATCATTAAATTATCATAAACTTTTTAATATTCAATGAATTTATCGTTTTTTGCAATAAACAAAATCAACTTTGGTTATTTGTTGTTTGGTTTCGTTCGAAGACATCGATTCGCATACACTGGAAAAATTAGTAAAGATTTACAAAATCTAACCGCGTTCAAAAATAAAAATTTTAGCACGGCTAAAAAGTTAAAAGGCCAGAAATGGCAAAAATCATTTGGTTGAGCATTTTTACTAATACTAATCAAAATACCTAAAGTCAAGTCAAAATACCTAAAGTCACCTAATGGCCTAATTCACCTCCGTAGAAGAAGGGCTACACATTAGGTAAGCAATTGATTCTTTCTTATCTGCCTACTGATTTTTCGATATACTCGTAAAAAAAAATAAGACAATTTGATTTGAACGAAATCAGTGCTAAATTAAGACTGACGTTTTATTTTATTAATTTCAATAATATACCTTTACAGTTTTTTGGTTTTATGCTTACTTAGCTAAATGTAATTAATGTGAAAAAATATTATAAGCTGATTTAATTACTTGGAAATGTTTATCGTCCGATTTTAATAATTTGGAATTTATTTATGCTGAATGAGAATAATTTGAAAAAGGTTTTATACCGGAATGGTATGGTGGTTACTTATTGTCTTTATTTATTTCGTTTAAAAATTCCTGGAATTTATCAGATTTGTGGTAGGTGCATATGTAACTCGTGAGATATTACAAGGTATTATGCTGCGAGGCTGTCACCTGATCAAACCACAACAAATCGGCACTTGCCAAATGATTTGAAATTGCTGTCAGTCTAAGTGTAAACAAGGACTCAAATAAATACCTTGCTGTAGCAAAGCTTTGCATAGGATTTGACGTAACAATCTGTTAGCAACGTGTATAACGTGGAACAATTATAAGAAGAGGCTATCGACACAGAAAACTTTCAGTATCTTCGGACAACTTTTTTGAGGTAGTGAACGATTAGTTAAATTTATAACGATTAAATTGCCTATATCGTGTTGTTGTGAAAATATGTAGGAGTGAACTTTTAAAATTTAAACCTACGGATAATTCATGTAGAAGGTTAAAAATTCAAAGAGAAGATCACAAAGACTACGCTCACTAAAATGTTCCAAACGATCCTAAAACAGCCCTTCAAAAAACTCGTTAATTTTCGTGCGCACTTATCAAAGTGTTTTTTATACCCTCAGCCTTTAGGCTAGAAAGGGTACATACACTTTCATACGGGCAAAATGTGCCTCATCGAAATAATGGTTTTATACCCCAAGTATGTTTGGACGAAATGTGTTTCAGACAATTTGGAGTCGATTTAGTAATGCCCGTCCATCTGTCTGGCTGGTGCGCACGATAACTCTCAAACGGATGAGCCGATTTGGTCCAAAATTTGGCTATAGTAATATTTTGTCCAAACTTTGTTAAAGCTGGAAGATGATCCATATCGGTCTACTCCTTCAGGTACCTCTCCCACAAAAGTTCGAAAATGTTCGGAAAGGAAGTAACCGATTTGGTTCATAATTTGCACATCGTGAATCGTGTACCAGACTTAGATAAGGTTTCAATATGGACTCAATCGGTCCACTCCTTCGGGTACCTACCACACAAATTTCGGAAAAGTTCAGTTTAGGGCCTGCTCTCGAATCGCTTTGATTTTTGTTGTAGCAACTTATATTCGCTGCCCCCCATGCGACGGTACAAGTTTCATCAGGGCCAAGTCCATACTTCCTGAGAAACTAGCCTGAAAGTTGCAAAAAACCCCTATGACACCGTGTGTAGTGGTTGGAGCGCAAGATAGCTCTCGATCAGCACGGTGTGCCTTAACCAAATTTAAGTGGAAGGTGCTTACACCTGGGAAGTTTTTGCAGATTCTGAAACTACAATGCTCATAGATGAGAAATATCAAGAAAAAAAGATCGGATTTTCAAATAAATCGCGATTTAAGTTCACATTTTTAGGGGTTCTTTAGGTTTTCACGATTTTGCTTGGAAACCGCGAGTCCTATGTTAATGGGTCTAAAGAAAATGTTGTAGCTGTAAAAATTCTCCACAAGATTGGTCTTTCTGATATTTTCGTAGGTTTTACCGTTTTTGAGATATAGAAGTTCAAATTGAGACAATGCACTGACTGTATCGTCCCTTAATAAAACAATATCATTGAGGGTGCGCCTTAACTAACTTTTAATAAAAAAAAGCTTACACAGGGGACGTTTTTGTGAATTCTGAAACAGCAATGTTCATAAATGAGAAAAATCCCAAAACAAGAAAAAATGTTGTAAGGATTTTTAAATATTTCCCGGTCAAAATTCACATTTTTATTTGTTTTTTATGTTTTCACGATTTTGCATGGAAACCGCAAGTCCTATCGGAATGGGACAAAAGAAAATGTTGTAGCTGTGAAAATGCTTTACAAGACTGACCTTTAGGACTTTTCGTAGGTTTTTCCATTTTTGAGATATAGAGGTTCAGTTCAAATTATTAGGCTTTTTTCTTCAGTCTTCAAGATTTTGCTTGAAAACTGCTAGTCATGTCAAAATGGGACTAAAGATAATTTTGTAGCTGTGAAATTCTCTACAAGGTTGGCTGATTTATTTTTTCTTAGGTTGTGCCAATTTTGAGATATATACGTTTAAGATGGGAAATTACAGTCATAAGATTGTTTTATAAGGAGACTTGTCCTAATTTGAATTGTCCCAATTTAAACTTCTATATCTCACAAACGTCAAATCCTAGAAAAACATCATAAAGGTCAATCTTGTGGAGAATTTTTACAGCTACAATATTTTCTTTAGGCCCATTTACAAAGGACTCGCGGTTTCCAAGCAAACTCGTGAAAACCTAAAGAACCCCTAAAAATGTGAACTTAAATCGCGATTTATTTGAAAATCCCTCCGGCGATTTTTTTTTGTTTCTTGATATTTCTCATCTATGAGCATTGTAGTTTCAGAATCTGCAAAAACTTCCCCGGTGTAAGCACCTTCCATTTAAAATTAGTTAAGGCGCACCGTGTCAGATGTGCCTATTCGGTCCAAAATTTGGCCTTCGTAATAGTTTGTCCAAACTTAGTTTAAGTTCGAAGATGGTTTTATCGATACACTCCTTCCGGTACCTCCCCCATAAAAGTTCGGAAAATTTGTGCGAACGATAAATCTTGAAGGGAGTAACCGATATGGTCCGTTCTTTGCACATAGTGAAAAATATACCAGGCTTAAATGGGGATCCAATATGAACTCAATCGGTCCACTCCTTCGGGTACCTCCCACACAAAATTTCGGAAAAGTTCCGTTTAGAACCTGCTCTCGAATCACTTTGATTTTTGTTGAAGCGACTTGCATTCGCTGCCTCAATTACGAAGGCCAAATTTATTTAGAAGTAAGTCCGTACTTCTTGAGATAACAGCCCGAAAGGTGTAAAAAACCCACCGCACCATATGTAATGGCTGGAGAGCATGATAACTCTCGGAATGATCAACTGATTTGGTCCAAAATTTGGTCTTCTTCATATTTTTTCTAAACTTAGTTTCGGTTCGAAGATGGGAAATATCGGTCCACAACTTCCGGTACCTCCCCCAATGTTAAAAATGTCACTAAATTGGTATGCACGATATCTCATGAACGGGCAACCAAATTGGTCCACACGTTGGATCTCCTATAATGTTGTCCAAATTTAGTTTTACTTCTAAAATCTTCCATATCGGTCCCCTCTTTAGGGTACCTCCCCCACAAAAGTTCAACATTTGTGTCTAAGTGCAGTTTAGATTCTGTTCAAAGATCCTTCGGAAATATATACCGATGTTGTTCGTTGTGGTCGTGTTTACAGAGATGTTATGTTTTCTGTGGGCAAGTCGATGCTTCCTATTCCCAATAGGCTGAGGGTATATATCTGTCGGCAAAGCCGACTGATCCGTTATTACTTGTTTGTTTGAATACTCCTTTTGAGAGAAACTTTCAGTAGAATCAAAATTACTTCTTTATGCCATGGCATTTTATTATCAAATAATAAAAGGTCACGGGAATCTATACTGAAGATAAAGGTCATGAGACTTTAAACGCAATCTGTATTCAAAAAAAAAAAATACGAGTTCAGTATTGGGCGGATTAGAAGTGCATGCAATGGCATGTCTATTGGACAAAATGTACGATACATCAAGGATTTTTTTGTTGAGTATATCTCCAGAATCAAGTGCTAATATGTGCTATAATTGGCATAACCACTTGAATTTTTACTATCATTAACAAAGTAGCTGAAAATAACTGTAAACAACAGTAACAAGACTTCAAAGATGTTTCGCTAAAGTGGTGCGAACAAAAACTCTCGAAGGTCCAAATGGATTTCTGGTTCAGGTACTTCCATACAAAAATTTCACCGTAACTTTGAATATCCTAAAATTACCTCCAGACGTACATATACCAAGTACCAATATGGGCTATATGGGACAACTTCTTCGGATACCTCGCTCACAAAAGTCCAACATAAGTGCAGTTTATGGACTGTTCGAAGGTCGATTGGACATTTTGACCTTGCGGTCTTGATATAATGGTCCAAAAGCTCTAAATCTTACGGTAACCAACTAAAATGACGTCTTGACATTGGATCTCCCACCATATTACAGATAGATAGATATTTTTAAAAGTTAGGATAATAGCTTCGAAATATCGAAAATATTTCGATAGCGAAAACGTAGACCTATATTAGTAATTGCCAGATAAGAGCTAATGTGGTTGAAAATTCTGGGATATACCAAACCTTTACACGGTGCTCTTGAATCAAATTTAAATGGAAGGTGCTTACACCTGGGAAGTTTATGCAGATTCTGAAACTACAATGCTCATAGATGAGAAATATCAAGAAACAAAAAAATCGCAGGAGCGCTTTTTAAATAAATCGCGATTCAAGTTGACGTTTTTAGGGGTTGTTTAGGTTTCCACGATTTTGCTTAGAAACCGCAAGTCCTATCAAAATGAGACTACAAGATTGACCTTTACGGTATTTTTGTAGGTTTTACCATTTTTGAGATATTGAAGTTCAAATTGGGACAATGAACTGACTGTAGAGCCCCCTTATAAAACAATGTCATGAAGGGTGCGCCTTAACTAACTTTTAATGAAAACCGCCTACACAGGGGAAGTTTTTGCGAATTCTGAAACAGCAATGTTTATAGATGAGAAAAATCAAAAAAACAAGAAAAAATCGCTGTAGGGAATTTTAAATAAATCGCGGTCAAAATTCACATATTTAGGTGTTTTTTAGGTTTTCACGATTTTGCTTGGAAACCGCAAGTTCAATCGAAATGGAGCTAAATAAAAAGTTGTAGCTGTAAAAATTCTCTACAGGACTGACGTTTATGATTTGTTCTCAGGCTGTACCATTTTTGAGATAAAGAAGCTCAGTTTACATATTTAGGTTTTTTGTTAGGGTTTGCTTGAATAAGGCAAGTCTTATCGGCATGCGACCTGAGAAAATCTTATAGCTGTGAAAATTCTCTACAAGACTGGCTTATGTAATTTTTCCTAGTTTGTACCATTTTTTTAGATATATAACTTTAAGTTGGGAAATTGCAGTCATGACATTGTTTTGTAAGGACGATACAAAATTGAATTGAATTTGAATTGTCCCAATTTCAACTTCTATATCTCAAAAGTTGTAAAACCTACGAAAACATCATTAAGGTCAGTGTTGTAGAGAATTTTGATAGCAAAAACATTTTTTTTATTCCCCTTTTGATAGGACTTGCGGTTTCTAAGCAAAATCGCAAAAACCTAAACAACCCGTAAAAATGTCAACTTGAATCTCGATTTTTTAAAAAGCGCTCCGGCGATTTTTTTGTTTTTTGATTTTTCTCATCTATGAACATTGTAGTTTCAGAATCCGCAAAACGTTGGACAATGTAAATCAACATTTTACTCGCGAGCAAGCAAAGAGAGCTTCTCTCTCCACTCACTGGTTTTTCAATTAGCACTAACAACAGTGTTTGCTCAAATTGTTGTTGTTGTGTGCCGATTGCTGTCAGGGCTGCCAGATTATTTTTATGGAAAATCGTCAAAATGACGATTTTTAAAATTAAAATCGTCAAATATATTTTACAAAATCGTCAAAAAAAATCGTCAAAAATTAAAATGGTAATATTAAGTTATATTTAAATATATTTTTAATTAAAATAAACATTAAATGGCTATTCGAGTTAGTAAACATATTTTTACTTCAAATCAGTATTAAATGATTAATTAAACGATTTTGTAAATAAATATATTAATCAATGTGTCAAACAATTTATTTTGTTAAGTATACTCTACATTGAATCCTTATGAAAAGAATTTCGATACATATTTCGTCTTGTGAAGATTTACTTAGCTGAAACCACGTTTAATATTTGCTGGCGAATCTGGAAATACCTATCATTATTTTCTTTAAAAATTTTGTTATTATAGGAAACACATATGAACCATCAACACGTTTCAAATCATATATTAAAATGCGAATTAAATCCGTTTCATTATTTTCAAACATTTCCTCAAAATCCAAAAGCTTTAGTTCACGAAATTCTGAATCCAATTTTTGCTTTTCCTTCTTGTTGACAAAATGTGAAAGTTCGTTAAGGATGTCGAAAAATTAATAAAACTATTTTCAAAATCAAATCTATTAAACTTTTAAAATTTCTGCACAAAGCTCAATATAACGCAGTTAATTGCCCAGAACAAAATCTACTATTGTTGAAATTTTGACTTTTGTTCCTTTATAAATTTACCAAAAAATAGGAGATTGTTGCACTTTCTGGAGCTGTGCATTTATATATTTTGTTTGTTTTCATTGAAATCAGTTTGGTTCTAGTTAAAAATTCCTTTGCATATGTACCCAAACATATCGTAACCATTGATGAAATCTGATACATAAAGCTAAAATACATGTTTTGGCAAAATTTCAAGCTTCTACGTTCAAAAATAACGATTATTGTGATTATTGTTTAACAATTAATTTTTGAAATCAACTAAGTTTTTACAAATTAAAATTTTACAACATTTTTTATTACTGCATTAGCAAAATATCCAAAAATCGTCATTTTTTGGGTAAAAATCGTCAAATCGTCATTTATCAATTTTTGACCAAAAAATCGTCAAAATGACTATAAATCGTCAAATCTGGCAGCCGTGATTGCTGTTGTAAATAGAAAGAGCACAAAAACAATAGTTAAGTAAACAGTGTAAATTAAGACTAAGTGAATTTCATAATTGCAGTAATATTTATTGTTGCAGAAATAAATAAGAGAGAGAGAGAGAGAGAGAGAGAGAGAGAGAACTGACGGCGTACAACAACGACAAGATCAAAGCAACAAAGAAAAATAGTGATTGGAATTCTTATAGAGTAATTGTTGTTTTAACTTTGATTTAAATGAACTAAATGCTTAATGAAATATACGTTACAATTCAAATTCTTAAATTAACAGAAATTAGTTTAAATTTACTTAAATCTATCAGTTACATTCGTAACAATACTTTATGTCAATATAGCATATAAAATTACCAAAAAACCTTTTATATAGAGTGACGTAACGCTACACAACGTTTTTAAATTTCATGATTTTTGGTCAAGGTGGGCGGAACCTTTGTGTGGGGACTATAACAAACGTTGTTTGATATGGTTCATTTTCAATTCTAAACATCCGAGGACTTATATAGTATACTCTGTTCCAAATTTCAAACTTCTATCTAAAATATTGTGTACTCTCTCTATTGAAATTATATACTTTGTGTCAATATAGCATACAAATTACCTTAAAAAACCTTTTAAACAGAGTAACGTAACGCTACACAACGTTTTTAAATTTCATGATTTTTGGACAAGGTGGGCCCCCGGAAATGAAATCATGCGTACATTCCTTGCTTACAACTAAATTCCGTTTTTTTTTTCAAAGTGATTTTTTCAGGTTACTCTAAACAACTTAGCACAAGATCGTATGACAAACTGTCCTGAGGAAGTATAGGCTAAAAACTGTCAAACTGCCCAAAAGGAATTTAAAATGGCGCCTGGCGACACACGATTTTGCCAATGCGTAACTCGCGATTTTCGCTTCTTTGAGAATTTTAGGCTTATTTCTTAACCGAACTAGCTGAAATTTGAGAATCCCAGTGGTCACGAAACATCTCCACCAAAGTCGTCAATATAGATCCATGTTTTGCTATAGGCCCCACATAACGGAACCTGCCGATTTTCGGTATCTTAATCATTTTAGCCATATTTTTTGACCGAAGTACCTATAGCTGGACATTTGAGATTCCCAGTGGTCATAAAACTTTTTCAATAAAAATGTTCAATATAGTTCCATGTTTAGATATAAGCCCCACTTAAGCGTTCCTGCCGAATTTGGGTATATTGTGGATTTTAGCTATGATTTTGAAATGATCTGATCACTGATTCTCCATGATCACGAAACTTCTGCACCAAATAGGCCCCATAAGGCCATCTTCCGTTATTTGGAGAATTTTAGCAAATTTTTTTACCGAACTTCCTGTAGTTGGACATTAGATGTTGCCTGCAGTCAAAACATTTCTTAACCAGGCATCATATAACGGTACTTCGATTTCCGATTTTCGGTATTTTGATAATTTTAACTTAATTTTTTAATCGAACTACCTGTAGTTAGACATTCCAGATTCCCAGTAGTCTCGAAACTTCTTAACCGAAAATTGTCAACAGAGATCCTTGTTTTGGTGTAGATAGCCCCATTATAATAGCACCGCTCTATTTTCGGTCTTTTGAGTGGCTCTTCTACATTTTTTACGGCCCGGCCAAACTTAACGGTATTTACTTTTTAATCTTTATACATTATGGTTGCAGATCTGTATAATTATGTTAAGTATAAATAAATTGTCGTCGTTACAATCTTTTTTCTTACACAATAAAAATGCATAGCAAAGTCTTGATTTGTTTAAAGTAAACTTATTTTAATTACATGCCTCCATATTCCGCTAAATATTTTTTATGGAATTTTTTAACGTGCAAAAGCGTATGTAAACAATTTCGTGATGCTAGAAATCTGTAAATGACGTGACCTGCGGTAACGACACGTCTCTATGCATAAGTGCTCTTCATCGAGTGTGAGTGCGCGTGTGTGAGTTTGAATGATGGTCCTTCTATTCGAACCAAAATCATTGCTGAATGCCTTCAAATAATTTCAATGGTAACATGCGTTTAAGTTGTTGATGGTAATCGATGTTGTTGTTGTTGCCTTTTAATAAACCTTGGCGTTCAGATGGTGTTACCTTGGGCTATATGTTAGGTGAATTAATTAAAGCCAACAGATATTAAATGTGCATTTTAGAAGAATACATATCTTTAGGCAAAAATGTCTAACAAAACAATGTGAATTAACGAAAGTTTAAAATACATATTTGAAATTAATTATTTAATTAAATGAAACAATTTATTAAAATTTTTATATAAAATGTTTATTATTATCTAATATATAAAAGGCAATGTGTGTATGTTAGTATGTTTGTTTGTTTGTATGTTTGTATGTTCCGAATAGACTCAAAAACGGCTGAATAGATTTTCTTGAAAATTTCAGATAATGTACTGGGAACACCGGTGGTGAAAATAGGCTATATATTTTTTTGAATGGTCGTCGCGGAAGTGAAATATCGCGGTCATCCCAAATTATTCAAAAATGTATTATTTCAGATAATATACCTAATTTTAGTAAGCGTGACTACAAAACCGCTAAAACACTGGCTTCAATATGTGGGATAACGCGGTCAACGCCATGTTTTGGAATACAGTAAAATCCCGATGACTTAAGATGTCACTATATAGAAATTCCGAAAAATCGATTGGGAAATCTTATGCAATTTTGTATGTGGAGTTTTTAGGTCTGAGAATAGGTCGTAATCTATTTTTTTATCCCGCTAAGTGTAGTGACCGGTGGTCCTCCCCACAATTTTTTTTAAGAAAACCGCGAAATTCAAGATACGTTTTAATATATTGTTTACAAATTGTTTGCAATACTATGGTAATTACAGTCTTGACCCTGAATGGTCGTCGCGGAAGTGAAAATCGCGGTCATCCCAAAATTTTCAAAAATTTATTATTTCAATTAATTAGAACTGTCGTAAGCTGTTTTTATAGTGACCGGTGGTCCTCGCCCACAATGTTTGTAAGAAAATCTGAAATCTTTTGAACGTATTGTTTACAGATTGTTTTCCGTGAATGATCGCGGTCATCACAAAGTTTTCAAAAATGTATTATTTTAATTAATATACATAATTTTAGTAAGCGTGACACAAAAATGATATAAACACTAGCTTGAACAAGCGCGGTCGTGAGCTATTTTAATACGGCTAAGTGTAGTGACCGGAGGTTCTCCTTCAAATTTTTTTTTTTTTTAAATCTGAAGTCCATGATATTTTTGAACGTATTGTTTACAGATTGTTTGCAATACTACTGTAATTACTGTCTTGACCCTGAATGGTCTTCGCGGAAGTGAAATATCGCGAAAAGCGAAATATCGCGGTCATCACAAAATTTGCAAACATTTATTATTTCAGATAATATACATAATTTTGTAAGCATGCCTAAAAAACGCTATAAACGCTGAACACTAAACAATAAGTGGGACAGCGCGATCAACTCCACATTTTGGAATACAGTAAAATCCGGATAACTTGAGATGTCACAAGATCGAAATTCCAGAAAGATCCATTGGAAATCAGACAAAGTTTTGATATACAATACAATATCATCATTGGAATCAGAATACCGCGATCGTGTTCGATTTTTGAAAATATTATAATTACGGATAAAATCTCAAAATGTGGGAAGTGAAACTTCATGAGCATAGATTTCAGTCCTTGGAATAGCTAGGTAAATACAGCAAAATCTCGATAATAACAACTACAATTTATAGAAGTAATTTTTTTATGAATTATATAAATGTTGCCATACATATCCCGAAGGAACATACATTTCGCTGAGCAGTATTTTACCACTATTGCACATAGAGCGCGAAAAAAAGCGTTACGTTCGATCGGCCTGAATGAGGTTAAATCCACCAAAAATAGCGAAAATCAGGCGCCAACGTTCTATGGGAGCTATATCAAAACGAGGACGTATACTGAACAGTGGCTATATCTCTGAACTATAGAAAATCGGGAGGTACTGTTTTCTGGGAGCTATATCAAAACGTGAACCTATAACTGTTACATACCGAGCGCAAATAAAACGGCGTGTCTTTCGGTCGATACGAATATTTATGCTCTCCTCTTTAAAATATATTAAAACGAGATTTCAGCCATTTCGGTGTGATAATGATGTTAAATCCTCAAAAATAGCGGAAATTAGCCGGTACCGTTCTATGGGAGCTATATCAAAACGTGGACCTATACCAAAAATTCTTTGCAGTAATAATTACGACCCCAACCGAGACCAAGAATCCAATATATAGCAATGTCAATTGACGTGCACCGACTATTATATGTGGGTGGGTCACAATAATAAAAGAGATTTTATATCTTAAATTTGGGGGATAACATTATATGGAATTTATGTCAAAACATTGATTTATATTATGAAGTTTCTAGAGGGATGCCTAATTATGGGTGTATCAATACTGGATAGATAACAAAAGTTCACACGGAGAACCCAAACAACGGGCCAGTAACGCGGACCGGGTCAGCTAGTTCATTATATAATGTATTTAAATGTTTTCCACACACCACGAAATGACAAATGAATAAAAGGAAAATTCTGTAATTAGTTTATATGGCATTTGATTGATTGATGTTTTTATGACAATAACATTCAACCACAAAAGTCAAAATGTGTCTATGTTCGTATGCAAACATACATACACAAATACATTGTTTTTATTGCCTGCAGATGAAGCAACAGCAGTTAGACAAAATAATTAGTTTTTGATAGGCAATTTATAAACCACCAATCAACATGATGATGACGATGACATTGTAATTTTGTTCGCCTCTGCCTCATCATTTGTTACCAATCGAAATCTGTCAGTTAAATGACTTGAATTGTTACGCTTTATTAGCCGTAGTCATGTCTATTGCAGTATTTGTGTTTAAATAATGCAATCTAATTCAGTTAATTTGCATAATTTTCCAACACAAACAAGTGCAGAAGGTTAATAAAATTTCCAACTGCTGAAGTGATAGGAGAACTGAGATTAACAACTTTCATGAGTGTTTAATTCATAGTTTTTTAGAAAAGCCGTGGAAGTACTATACAAAAATCTTTTAAATATTCACGATTTGTGGCCAAGAAAATTATTTAAAAATCCACGTTTTGTGGTCTACAAAAATCTTCTAAAAATCCACGTTTTGTGGGCTTGAAAAATCTTTTAAAAATCCACGTTTTGTGGCCTTAAAAAATCTTTTTTATAATCCACGTTTTGTGGTCTTGAAAAATCTTCTAAAAATCCACGAAATCGTTTAAAAATCCACGTTTTGTGGCCTTAAAAAATCTTTTTTATAATCCATGTTTTATGGTCTTGAGAAGTCGTTCAAAAATCCACGTTTTGTGGCCTTAAAAAATCTTTTTTATAATCCATGTTTTACGGTCTTGAGAAGTCGTTCAAAAATCCACGTTTTGTGGCCTTCAAAAAATCTTTTTTATAATCCATGTTTTGTGGTCTTGAGAAATCGTTTAAAAATCCACGTTTTGTGGCCTTGAAAAATCCTTTAAAAGTCCACGTTTTGTGGCATTGAAAAATCCTTTAAAAATCCACGTTTTGTGGCATTGAAAAATCTTTTGAAAATCCACGTTTTGTGGCCTTGAAAAATCATTAAAAAATTTACGTTTTGTGCCCTTGAAAAATCTTTTAAAAATCCACATTTTGTGGCCTTGAAAAATCATTAAAAAATCCACTTTTTGGCCTTGAAAAATCTTTTAAAAATCCACGTTTTGTGACATCGAAAAATCCTTTAAAAATCCACGTTTTGTGGCCTTGATAATCGTCTTAAAAGCCGCCTTGAAGAATCTTTTCAAAATCTACGTTTTGCGACCTTGTAAATACTTTTAAAAATCCTCGATTTGTGGCCTTAAAAAATATTTTCAACAATCCACGATTGGAGTCTTCTAAAAGTCTGTCAAAAATCCTCATTTTATGTTTTTATACCCTCCACCATAGTATGGAGTTTGTTTGTTTTTCCGTTTGTAACGCATTGAAATACTCATTTGCGACCCTATAAAGTATATACATATATTCTTGATCAGGGTAAAATTCTGAGTCGATCTGTGCACGTCCGTCCGTCTGTGGTAATCACTCTAGCATCCACAAAAATGGAGATAGGACGCTTAAATTTTGGGAAAATGCGTCTTTTGTTTGCAGGCAGGTCAAGTTCGATGTTCGGTCCACGTTTTGGTATAGCCCCCATATAACGGTACCCCCGATTTACGGTATTTTGCCGTTTTTATCTAAATTTTCAGACCGATTTAGCTATAATTTGACATTTAGGGTTCCTAAGTGTCAATAAACTTATATAACAAAAGTTGTGGACATAGGTCCACGTTTTGGTATAGCCCCCATATAATGGTACCCCCCGATTTACGGTATTTTGACGCTTTTAGCTACATTTTCAGACCGATGTAGCTATAATTTGACAGTTAGGGTTCTTAAGTGTCAATAAACTTATATAAAAAAAGTTGTGCACATAGGTCCAAGTTTTGGTATAGGCCCCATATAACGGTACCCCCCGATTTACGGTATTTTGACGTTTTAAGTCACATTTCTACACCGAATTAGCTATAATTTGATATTTAGGGTTCTTAGTGACCAAAAAACTTATATTCGAAAAAATTATAAGCGTAGGTACATGTTTTGGTATAGCCCCATTAACGGTACCACCCGATTTTCGGTATTTTGAGATTTTTACCTACAAGTTTCAACCGAATTAGCTGTAATTTGAACATTTGACATTTGAAGTTCTTAGTGGTCACCACACCTCTCCACCAAAATTGTCTGAAATTTTGGGAAAATGCGTTTTTTGTTTGCAGGCAGGTCAAGTTCGATGATGGGCTATATCGGTCCACGTTTTGGTATAGCCCCCATATAACGGTACCCCCCGATTTATGGTATTTTGACGTTTTTAGCTACATTTTCAGACTGATGTAGCTATAATTTGACATTTAGGGTTCTTAAGTATCAATAAACTTATATAACAAAACTTGTGGACATAGGTCCAAAAATTGTCAAGAAAGGTCGATGTATTGATAAAGCCCCCATATAAAAGTACCTCCCGATTTTCAGTAATTTGATAATTTTAGCTACAATATTAAACCGAACTAGCAGTAATTTGGCATTTGAAGTTCTTAGTGGTCGCAACACCTCTCCATCAAAAATTGTCAACATAGGTCCATGTTCGGATATAGCTCCCATATAACGGTACCTCCCAATTTTCAGTAATTTGGCAATTTTAGCTACAATTTTTAACCGATCTAATTGTAATTTGACATTTGAAGGTTGTAGTAGTCACCACACATCTGCATCAAAAATTTTCAACGTAGCCCCAATATAACGATACTTCCCGATTTTCGGTACTTTGAGGATATTACTTAAAATGTTTAACCGAACGTAGATCCATGTTTTGGTATAGCCCCAAACAAACCTCCCGATTTTCCGTACCTTAGCTTTATTTTTGGATGAACTTTCCGTAATTTGAAATTTAAAAAAATTTGTTCATTTAAGTTCATATTTTCGTATAGCCCACATACCTCCGAACTAGCTGTTAATGACATATGAAGTTCCCACGTTATGTACCGATTTTCCGTATTTTGATGATTCTAGCTACAATTTTTAACCGAATTAGGAGTTATTTGACATTAAAGGCTCCCATCAAAAACTGTCAAAATAGGTCCATGTTTTATTATAACCCCTATATAACGGTACCTCCTAATTTCTAGCCCACCAAAAATTGTCAACATATGTACATAGTTAGATAAAGGCACCATAAAAAAGGACTTCCCAAATGAAGCATTTTATGTACATTATCTGACATTTTAACGTACCCACTTAAAGTTGGGGACAAGAATGAAAACTAATTATTCCATTTTAGTTCAGAATATTTTATGGTGGAGGGTATGAAAAGTTCGGCCCGGCCGAACTTAACGCTTTTTTACTTGTTTTTTATTAATTTTCTCGTTTAGAGTTAAGCTTGATGATGGTGGTAAAGCAAATCTTCGGACGTATCGACTATGCAATGGCTTCTCTGTCCTATAACTTATCGTTTTTCAAATGCAAATGTACATTTACGCGGATACTTGGCCACAGGATTGTATTTTCTTCACGACAAACGCTTTTTTGCGCTGCCTTTGAAGTTATGAGTTTTGACTTTGAACGCTAACACGCCGTGACAACATTTTTTGATATGTTTTCAAGGACGTGGGTTCAAATCCCAGCCGGGCTCAGCCTGTTTTTTATTTTTTGAAATTTTGCCTGTAAGGGAAGATCATTTTTGATGATTTTTTATTAATTTTCTCGTTTAGAGTTAAGCTTGATGATCGTAAATTATTTGCAAGTGAAAAAGGAAAGCCAAGGACTCGAACCCACATAGTCACCAAATTACGTTACCTGCTCATGAATATTACCTGATGTATTTCATGACCCATTTTTACAATTGACACACAATTTCCCTTCATTTGACTGAAATGTTATTAAGTTAAAGACACACAACACTTGCCTTGAACTTTACTTCAAATTTCTTTTGTAATTATTGTCTATCTAAAGCTTACTTTAATAGCCGATTATGTGCACTTCGGCAAGTGTACAAGGTAAAGAGAAGTATTAAGTCATTTAAAAGCATTAAATGTGTGACAGGCAACAGTACACTTGAGTGTATGATTAATATTTGTACTTAACTTTAATGGTAATTATACGCAATATGGTCGGGACAAAAGATTACAACACGAAACATTAAAAGTTTAAATCACAAATTTCGTACACATTTTCAATTCAACTGTATATAACATCACACCTATTCATAAGAATTTAATAGCAGAAAACTCTATCGCCAACACCTAGCAAATCCTTCATCATCGTTAACATGTTCACAGCAACACTACTCCAGCGATGGCATATTGTTGAAATTGCTTTAATCATCGATAAATATGTTACACGGACTTTCAACATAAACGTGTCGCTGATGTACTACAGCAATGGCTATAATAATGACTTTGATGTCATCGACGCTTTTCCCAGCACGCTTCAAATATTCAGCTGTCTGCCATCAATTCTGTTGAAGATGATGATGACGGCAACTATGATGATGATGATGATGATGCTGTGTGTCAATACCAATGATGGACGCTGACGTCAATAACAACGATAAAGTTTATTATGTATTGTTGATTGACATACTTAGGTAGAGGATAATCTACAACAGGTTCATAGAAACAGAAATCTTTATGAGATAGCCATGATATGCGAACAAACATTAAATGGAATGTTTTGTAATATTTTCTTTTTTTTTTCAAGCGAAGAAGATATGACACATTATTTTTGAAAGAGAATGTTTACTTTTTAGGCAAAATTACTGTAAAAAATGAGCGCAAATCTATGAATGAACTCGTATATAACGACTAAACAAATCGAGAAATTTTAAAACATTTGTTTACAATATTTCGATGGAAGAAATCACTCAGTATTGAAACAAACATTAAACCATGACCGCAACTCGATTTTGTAGGGAAAACTTGGCACTCTATTTATGTCCCGTTAGTAAATATCTGACCAAAATGCTCTAGATTTCTCCGAACCTGTTTTGCATATTGTTGGCTATACCATGATCGGCAGACTCTATAATAAATAAGAAAAGAAGAATCGGTCGGCTTCGCCCACATCTCAGGAAGTATTGGTTACCACAAAAAGAAAGTATTGGATCGAAAACATGTAAGAGATGGTTATAGTACCAGCAAACCAAATGTCGGATGTCCGACACATCGGAACAGTTTCGGAAGCAAAATCGTACTGATTTTGTTCCGTTTTCTATACGATTTTTCGTAGGTGAATTCGTACAGATTTCATTCAGATTTCGGTGAGAATGTCGGAAGTAAATTTTTCTTCGAATATGCTATTGTTTTTCTTCCGATTTCGGTACGTATTCGGATCGATATGTCGGAAACAAATTTCCCTTCGCACAACAACCACCTTGTGTATATATCTAACAAGGAACATTTTAGTTTATTGTCGAAAAAATGGGTGACGTAGGGGATGGAGGATACCAAGGAACGGTCCTGACCGGCTTTAACATTGCAAAGCTCAGGATTTATCTTGGTCCCTCTTTCATCTCAAGTGGACACTGACCTCTCCGTGGTGTCACTGCCTTTAACACCCGTTGAAGGTAGTGAGCTAACATGTGCCGCGCGTTCACCTATAAGAACGTTAAAAACTTGGGTGTGGGCGTCGGGTTAGTAACCTCCCCTAGAAAAAACAGCCTTCTATGAAAAAACGAAAGAAAAGAAAAACAAATCCCTTAAAAGTTGACGACCCCCGCAAACGTTTTAAGGACCATGATCTGCAAACGCCACTATTTCCAAAATTTGTTCCGATGTACTCCATATTCGGACGTAATCTAAGTCTCTAAGAAATAATGCGATGTACCAAATGAAGATCAAACCGTTGTCTCCCTTCGAGGGTTATCTAAGGCACTAATTAGTTTAGTTGGCGTCGTCTCAGGAAGTATGGACTTGCCCCAAAACAAGTAAAAAAGTATCAGTCGGCTTTGCCGACAGAGATATACCCTCAGCCTGTGTATATGGAAACCAATTTTTCCCAAAATACGTATGTATGTATTTAGGGGGTTTTAAAAATTTTGGGCGTTTGAACCGACAAAAATCTTTATTAGGATTAAAGATCAAAAGTTTTGCGGAGGAGATACTAAAAGGAATGGATCGACATTGACCGTTATGGAAGTGGATCTCCAGCCACAACATATGGTGCCATAGGGGGTTTTTACATTTTTCGGGCTGTTTGCTCAAGAAGTATAGACCTGCCCCTAAAAAAACGTTTACCATCGTAATTGAGGCAGTGAACGCAAGTTGCTTGAACAAAAATCAAAGTGATTCGATATCAGGTCTTAAAGTGAACTTATCCGAAATTTTGTGTGGGAGGTACCGGATGGAGTGGACAAATATAGTCCATATTTGAACCTGATCTATATCTGGTAGATATATTAGGATGTGTAAAGTATAGACCAATTCGGCCACTCCCTTCAAGAGTTACAGTACAAAAAATTTTTCCGAACATGTTTGAACTTTTGTGGGGTAGGTACCTGAAGGAGTGGACCGATATGGCTTATCTTCAAACTTAAACTATGTTTGGACAAAATATTACTAAGGCCATATTTTGGACCGAATCGGCAGATCCGTTCGAGAGTTATCTTGCGCTCCAACCACCTCACACGGTGTCATAGGGGTTTTTTGCTATTTTCTCAGGAAGTATGGACTTGCCCCTGATGAAACTTGTACCGTCGTATGGAGGGCAGTGAATACAAGTTGCTAAAACAAAAATCAAAGCGATTCGACAGCTGGCCCTAAACTGAACTTTTCCGAAATTTTGTGTGGGAGGTATCCGAAGGAGTGGACCGATTGAGTCCATATTGAAACCTTATCTAAGTCTGGTACACGCTCCACGATGGGCAAAGTATGGACCAAATCGGTTACTCCCTTCAAGAGTTATTGTGCGCACAAATTTTCCGAACATTTTCGAACTTTTGTGGGGGAGGTACCGGAAGGAGTAGACCGATGTAGCCCATCTTCGAACTTAAACTAAGTTTGGGTAAAATATTACGAAAGCCAAAATTTGAACCGAATCGGTTTATCCGTTCGAGAGTTATCGTGCGCTCCAGCCAGCCAGACAGACAGACAGACGGACGGACATTGCTCAATCGACTCCAAATTGTCTGAAACACATTTCGTCCAAACATACTTGGGGTCTAAAACCATTATTTCGATGAGGCACATTTTGCCCGTATGAAAGTGTATATGGTAAATTTCAAATTTCTTTTGCAATTCCATTGGAAGAAATGTTAAAAAATTTTTTGCGAGCACATCCGCAATTTTTGGAACATAGATTAAGAAAAAAGTCGTGGTTTCAAATCTGTTCGCGTTCACAAAATCGGATGCTGCGCTCCAAAGTTATGGGGGGTTTTATTCCCTTATAAAGAACAAATATTTAAAAATTAAATTTTTGCTGTAATAAAAAATGTATATATAAATCGTTAACAGCATTTAATATCTATCCGTAGATGCCTAAATATTTACTAAATGTATTTCTATTTTCGCGGAAAATCAAGAAATACTGAAAAAATCTTGGAGTAAATTTAATTAATTTTAATTTTAAGTCCAAATAAAATTCGAAAAAATAAATTAAAAATACGTACAGATTCTAGACAACGCGTAGAAAAATATGAGACCAAAATTTTAACGATAGGATTTATAACTGCCATATTACAGCAACAACAAAAGACGAAAACTTATTGATGGAAATTATTTCAAAAATATATTTTTTTGTTTAATACGAAAAATAGAAAAACATTTTTGGGAGTTATTCTACTACTTCGCTAAATTTCGATGCAAGGACTGACGGACTTCGCTGAAACTTCTTCAGGGAAAATGCGATGACAAACCCGAAAGTGTATTTGCTTACTTTGATAAACAATAGGATTATGAAATAGAAAGTAATATTGAAATTACAAGCAAAGAAAAAACATAAAAGTTAAAAAAACGTATAATTCGCGAATTCGTTAAAATCAGTAAAGGCGCATGCGCTTTTCAGATACAGCGAGTGCATTTCTATTAATATGTAGCGATTTTTCCACTTTTCATTCAGCGACCAAAGTGTGCCGTTTGCTGCATCTTACTGTTCAAAAAACCTTTATGTGGGTAAAAATTGCGCGATGTACATAAGATTATAAGGCGCATCCGATTTCAGTGACCGCCTATAAAAAATACGTCATTATAACCAATTTTAAACAAATTTGTCAAGAACCGCGGATGTGCTACCAAATTCTATTTTATACGAAATACGAATATTACTCCAGAATCTCGTTAATTTATGCCACACGGTTTTGGAAAATAATATAATCGCGTATAAGGGATTCCATGTATGTAAAAATAACCAAAGAGAATCGCTGTTCAATGCGCGGAATCATCAAAATATAATTTTGCAGAATTTCCTTCTTTCAAGGTATCTATAACCGCCGTTTTAGTGGATGGATTTAAAAACGGAAGGGTTCATTAGATCCGGCGCGTAAAAAAACTAAAATCACGCGGGCTTCAAGGGTACCTGGGTCACAGTTGTAAATTTTGAAGCCAACAAATAGGTTTTTAAAGAAAATTTACGCACCAAAATTTCGACTTTGGACTCCTATTACTAGGGAGCTGTATGAAGCACACTCATGAGATATACATCAAACGACGTGGAATCACGAGTTCTACAATCCAATAAATAGTTTGGGTAAATATCTGGTTGCGCCCTCCAATTATAAGAAAAAATCAAAAAACCTAGACTTCAAAACTTCAAAATGTCAGCATCAATTTTAGGGGGATGCAGTGTATATATCGAAAAGTCATACATTAGAACCGTGTTGCCCAAGGGGTATTCTGTAATTCTTTTTTTGAGCTCAGGTCTGAATTTTCCGTGGTTTGACCAGAAATCTAGAAAGAACACAAAAAAACTTGTAAACTTCAACACATTTTTACCCATTTTTTAATATTACCACCAACACAGCTTCCGCATAAATTATTTGTTATGGTTCATTTTATGCCACCCCGGCTAAAACACTTCAATTAATATAAATATATTCATATTGTATAAAATATATTGACAGTTCGCGACTTATTAAATGTTGAACCTCAACTTCAACGATTGTAAAACATTTTTGAATATTACCATATACCCTTCATAGCCTAAAGGCTAAGGGTATAAAAATGCACCGTCGTAAAAGGGGCCGCAAGGCGAACATGTTTCAAACTTATTCAAAACGGTTCGAGAAGAGCTGTTAAACTATACTTTTTCAAAAGAAATTGGCAGATATATTGTATATTCGAGCCTGATATATGCATGGAAGTTATATTTCCACATCCCTAGATTGGAATAATTCGATTAGTGCCTTTTGGAACAATCGTGCGAATAATCTCAAAAAATTTAACTTTTGTAGGGGTAATTAACGGAAGGGTTAGACCGATATCTTCGAACTTAAACTAAGACCTAACATTTAAACCAAGTAGGTTGATTCTTCAAAAGTTATGGTGAGCACCAGCCAGACAGACGGACGAATATGGGTAAATCGACTCCAAATTGTCTGAAATGGATTGGGGGTCTAAACTCATTACTTCGATAATATCGTTGGCCTAAATGTTGAGGGTATAAGTAAATCCTGTTATTTAAAAGAGCTTAGTGATAAGTGAGTGATTGACTGACTGACTGACTGACTGAGAGATCATCGCCCAGATGAAACGGATGAAGCTAGAAGCTTGATACCTTTAGTGTTGGTGTGTAGGGGTGAGATAAGCCCGAGTTTTTCGAAATTCGAACTGCAAGGGAACGAAAAGTACTAAAAGGTACTAAATATGGTACCCTTTATATTAGGCAAACGGAAGAGCTACAATTCTGAAATATGGATTGAGGGTCCCTGATAGAGAGCTAGAAAAATGTGTAAAAAGTACTAAAAGTTACTAAGTTTGGTACCAATTCTATATTTTGACGGTTATAGCTAGAATTTTAAAATCAAGTTTGGGATGTGGTACTCATATAAGGAAACGATTTTGGATGTTCGTACTTATGTTTGCGAAAAGTACTGAATGGTACTAAATTTGGTAGAATTTGGAATTGGATGAGACGATAGACCTGGAAACCTGAAATTTGCAATTAAGATTACTGATGGAAAGAAGGATTGAGGAAGTTTTGGAAATTCATATTTCTGGGTACGAAAAGTACTAAATGGTACTAAACATGGATTCGGATGAAATTGAAATTAAAATTACTGTTGTAGGATTGGGGAAGTCTTGGAAATTCGTACTTATGGGAAAAGTACTACATTTGGTACAATTTAGATTTGGGTGGACGGATTGAGCTGAAATCCTGAAATTTAGAATTAAGATTACTTTTGGAATATAGGATTGAGTATTTTTGGAAATTCGTAATCATGGGCAGGGAAGGTACTAAATTGTACTAAATTTGCATATGGGTGAACGGATAGAGCTTGAATCCTGAAATTTGGAATTAAGATTACTGTAGGAGTGAAGGATTGAGGATGTTTTGGAAATTCGTACCCATAAGTACGAACCGTACAAATTTGGTACTAAATTGGTACAATTTGTATTTGTGCGAACGGATAGAGCTGAAATCCTGAAATTTAGAATTAAAATTACTGTTGGACTGTAATGATTATTTTAGGATTAGGATTAATTGTACTAAATGAAGTTTTGGAAATTCGTACTTATGCTAAATTGTTCTAAATTTGGATGTGGGTGAACGGATTGAATCCTTGAATCCAGAAATTTGGAATTAAGATTACTGTGGGAGTGTAGGATTAAGGATGTTTTTTTTTTAAATCGTACTTACGGGGATGAAACATACTAAATTGTATTAAAATTGGTGCAATTTGTATTTGAGCCAACGGATAAAGCTGAAAAACTGAAATTTGCAATTAAGATTACTGTTGGAGTGTAGGATTGACGAAGTCTTGGAAATTGGTACTTATGGTACAAAAATTACTAGATTTGGTCCAACAGAACTTAAATAAAATTTAATATTGATTATAATTAGTATTAGTGTAACAAAATGTTCAGTGTTCGCAATTTCCGTATTAAATATTGTTTATTTGTTTTTTATATTCTTTCCGCATACAAACTAGCGGGCACTTTGCTACTATTAAAATAATTTTAGAAATAGTTTTCGCTGATTTTTTATCGAACCGATCAATGAAAAAAGACGTAATTTGGTGACTATGTGGGTTCGAGTCCTTGGCTTTCCTTTTTCACTTGCAAATAATTTCCAAACATCAAGCTTAACTCTAAACGATAATATTAATAAAAAATCATTAAAAATGATCTTCGCCCTAACAGGCAAAATTTCAAAAAATAAAAAAAGGCTGATCCCGTCTGGGATTTGAACCCACGTCCTTGAAAACATATCAAAAAAATGTTGTCACGGCGTGTTAGCGTTCAAAGCCAAAACTCATAACTTCAAAGGCAGCGCAAAAAAAGCGTTTGTCGTGAAGAAAATACATTTCTTTGGCCAAGTATCCGCGTAAATGTATAAAACACATTTGCATTTGAAAAACGATAAGTTCTAGGACAGAGAAGCCATTACATAGTCGATACGTCCGAAGATTTGCTTTACCACCAATGAAACCAGGTAACGTAATTTGGTGACTATGTGGGTTCGAGTCCTTGGCTTTCCTTTTTCACTTGCAAATAATTTCCGATCATCAAGCTTAACTCTAAACGAGAAAATTAATAAAAAATATTTAAAATGATCTTCGCCCTAACAAGCAAAATTTCAAAAAATAAAAAACAGGCTGAGCCCGGCTGGGATTTGAACCCACGTCCTTGAAAACATATCAAAAAAATGTTGTCACGACGTGTTAGCGTTCAAAGCCAAAACTCATAACTTCCAAGGCAGCGCAAAAAAAAACGTTTGTCGTGAAGAAAATACATTTCTGTGGCCAAGTATCCGCGTAAATGTATAAAACACATTTGCATTTGAAAAACGATAAGTTCTAGGACAGAGAAGCCATTACATAGTCTATACGTCCGAAGATTTGCTTTACCACCAATGAAACCAGGTAACGTAATTTGGTGACTATGTGGGTTCGAGTCCTTGGCTTTCCTTTTTCACTTGCAAATAATTTCCGATCATCAAGCTTAACTCTAAACGAGAAAATTAATAAAAAATACGAGTATTTCGAGGTACTATTACATCACTTTCTACCAAAGGTATCTCAAAAACTTCAAGACCCCTTACAGCATTGTAATTTTTAAAAATTTTAAAACCTGGGAATCTTTCTTTCATGATTTGAAATCGTTTCTATCACGATGTAGTTCTATGCAAGAAAATCACAAAAAAAACAACTTATACATACGTTAGGCAGTTGTTCAATTATCTAACCGCTATGTTCATGTTGGGCTTCAATTTTATTTTCTTAGATTGCCAAAATAAGTCTCCTAGAAAGAAATATAGACCAAAAATTTAATTTGTATATTTTTCCCACAAAAGTTCACCCGCTAAAAATTATCCGCTCATTATCCAAAAAGTGTTGGCATTTTCCTTTACCAAAATTCTTACCTTGTGTAAAAAATTGGCAGTGTTAAACTATAACTGCGAACTCTAGCGTGGTTATGGTTACTATACTGTTGAATTTCTGTATATACTAGTCTATAACACTGTTATGTGATCACGTACATCAACATAATTGGCATCTATGGAAAGATTGCGAAATTTTCTTCCAAAAATAACTCATGTGGGCGGAATGAGTCTACCAGGAATAAATATATTCTATATATAAAAAAGGATGATGTTAGTTACTACGCTTATAACTCAAGAACGGCTGAACAGATTTTGACAATTCGGATAAAACCTAAAAAATCGCGAAAAGTGGCGAAAAATTTGCAAAATTTTTTTTCAAGAAATTCAATTTTTCTACGAATTTCTATCGAGCTTCGCGTTTGGAGTATACCTTGCCACTTATTTGGAAAGTTTTTGGCGAAAATTGTATATGCACCAATTTTGAGGGTCCATTGTACGACTCTATTTTGTCAATTTTTGAAAGTTGTATAGAATTTTTTATTCACAATCAAATCGAGCGAAAAATGGTTAAAAGGTTTAGTTTAGAGTTTGTAAAGATTAGTGGTGGTTTCGGTCTGATTCCGATTGAAAGGATGAAGATGATAACGCCGAAAGTGGTTTCCACAGTTTTGAGGAAAAAGGTACAAATCCAGAAAATTGGTGGGTTATTTGAAAAATCAAGAGCTCGGAGGTAATTTCATTGGAAGTGAGGTTGTGGCATATATTTATACTTTTAAACCGTAAGTAAAAATATCTTCAAAAGTATCAACTTACGATTTATGCGGTATAAAATTTAAACTGTACCAGATATATATTGATACTGTTTAGATCCTGTCATGATACTAAAAAATGATGTCCCCACTGAAAAGGAGTATGAATTCAATCAGTTTAGTTCCCGCAGAGCTGGAAGGCAATTACTAAACGTTAATTAATTTGTGATATTAATTTGACTATATTATTTACGTCGAAATTAAATATAGGGTGACCAAGAAATCTACAACAGTCACGTGTTAGTGTGACAAAACGTCAAGCATCCGAAACACGCAAAGAACGGCAACTAATAGAATAGCTTTGCTAACAAGGATCAATGTACCAAGTACTGGATTGACAGTCTCAGTCAAAATTCAATTACCGCATTTGCCCGTGTTGCCAGAGCCATTGCATCTAATTCCGAACTTGCAATGCAAGTAGAATTCGGGAGATCACGTTAAACAGAGAAGTCAGAAAAAAGCAGACGAAGGTGGTTACCTGATACGATAGGATCCCTCTGTTCAAAATAGGTAAATTGATTAAAACGCAAATTTAAATAAGCATTAAATTCAAATTCCTACGATCGCATTCCTTCCTTCCGTATTCAATTGCTTGAGTGAAATATCGTGTTCAGTGGCGAACGAATAGTTATGATATTATTTTGCTTCAACTGTGCTGCCAAATATTTTTATTTACATCGCAAGCCGTGTTATTTGCTTAAAAAATATATCTTAGTCCCGATTCACAGTTGCCTAATTTTTTCGCGGCTATTGTCAGTTTATAGGAGAGAGAGTCGACGAAAATAGAAACACTTTGCCTCTCCGTACCTTATCTCTTCGTCAACCTGACAATTGCCGAAAGTACAATTGTCTAATGTGCATCTGCTTCAAAAATAGTCCTAAACAGTTCAAAACAAAGAAATATTTGTCATGGAACAAGGTGATAGCAATAATAATATTATAGGTTTGAACCAAAGCCATCAAGTTCTGTACCTAACAAACTGCGAGACGAAGTTCGCCGGGTCCCCTAGTATAATATATATTAAAATTTTTTCCAATTTTCACACAAAAGTTTCGGTAACTTTCACCAGCTAAAAACTATCTAATCATCATGTAAAATTGCATGCTTCGCTACAGTCATAAGCTCACACTTTATTTAAAATTTCGCGCTGATCGGACTATGATTGCGATCCACAGAGCAGATACAAACTCGGATAAAAAATTTGTTTTGGTCCATTTCAACCTCTAAATATTTTACGGTCATCACCAATAACAATAGCGATCTATTCCGATGTGAAGCCGACCTCCATACCAAATTTTGTGACGATCGGTCCATAATTGCTGCCTGGAATTTGATTACAATTTATAATGGATAGACGGACAGACGGCCGGAGGGACGGACACACATCGCTTTATCGCATTATCTCCTCGAGATATGAAAAATGGTGTATATCAGTGTGAGTCTACAACGAATATTTCTCGGTGATGTTATTTTATTTCGCTCTCTGCTGGATTTTATCATGCGATCTTCTGATTTGTAGCCCAACACACTACACACTCGGCCACGCGAATGAACATTAAGGGTTGTTTAAACGCTGACATGTGCACCAGCATCTGTTCTTTATTTTGTTAACAAAAAGCTCGCGTGCGGACGGTGGGCGTTGAACACACCACCCTAGGATTTGTAGTTGGACACACACGCTCTGTGCCATCGTACTCATAACTCAGTAAAGAGTAATATAATTAGTTATTTTTGTTTAAATTTCTTTGTATTGGGTTATATAATGACTAAAGCATCCGAATTTTTGCTGGGTAGATTTACCCAACTCTATTCATTATTAATAGAAAAATAATTATTGAATTTTTACATATTCATAGTGGTGTTGGGTATCATATAGCCGGCATCGTCCTGTCCTTTCTTTGCTCGTTTTATATTGTATCTGTTATACTTACAAAATAACGCACGCTTCATCATGCAACTGAAAGAAATGGGACGAGAGGGTAAAATATATGTTAAAAGTAAAAAATACATTATTCATGGAAATAACTCAGCGACATGAATGTCAAAGCTGTCAAAATAAATAACAACGAATTTGATGGGGTGGAGGATATAGAATTGTGGTTAAAGCGATAGTGATGGTAGCTTTGTGATATGAAGTAGATTTGAAATTTGAAAAATACACATGGTAAGTGACAAAAACCCATACTAGGCTAAAGCGAATGAGCGACTAATCTTATACTCAAGCATCCCAGTACGAATGGGTTGGAAACACAACTTTTAGATACCTTTTTGCAATGCCTGAAATACTTACGAAATGCAACTCAATGTTGCACTGAGTGGTTTAATCACCTTAGTTACCTGAAAACGGGGTATGCTTTATTCTAGTCCTTTTGGAAAACAATTACGGATATCCATGCAGTTAACTATATTTAAATTACGTGTTTACACTGACTTTACTATAACTTCGTGTATTTCCAAAGTCTCTTTGCACTTGTCAATACAAAGCAGACACATCCCTTTTCTATTCGGCATTAACTTTAAATTTACCTATTAATCGTGTAGAAAAAAACACATACATTTAAAAACACACTTCAAACTTTTCAATTTCAGTTTGTTCAGTACTTTTCCTTTGTACAACGTTTCCACCCCTTTTTTCCTTCTTCTCATTTTCCGGGCCCACTTTGATGATGATCAAATACCCACATGAGATGATTACTTTCATTTACCTTGTTGTTTTTTATTGGTTTCAATTGGAAAGAGAGTGAGAAAAAAATGTGTTCTTTGTGTGTGGGTATGTGTGTGTGCATGCGGATGTTAACACTTTTATATTGGCTTTGACGGTGCTTAATGCTATTAAAAATTCAGTTAAATACAACCACACTTGAATACAAAGAGAAACTTGTACACTTACAGAAAACATGATATCCATTGAATAAAATCAACCAAAAACAGAAAAACTCAACAACAACATGGATATCAAATGCAACGAAATCCCTTTCACTGAAGGTGTTTTGTTGGTCCTTTAGTATTAACCATTGTGGGGGTTTTTGTCTGGTTGCAATACACTGGATTACGAGACGATATTGAGGTAAAGATTCAATTTAGCAAGATGATGGCCTGTCGGCGACAGTGCATTACAGAGGTTTATTTTGTCGTTTTATGTTTATTAATATTGAAAAAATCGGATTATGGATATAAATTATAAGTAATTCATGGGTATCATGGTGGTGGTATAAGAATGTCCAAAGAAACAATCTCATATCATCGCAAAATCGGTTTCACATCAGAATAGATCGCTATTGTTATTGGTGAAATACTTAGGGGGAGAAATGGACCAAAAACTAAATTTTTATATTAGATGTTGTTGTTGCTAGACAAATTTCTTCCCTCGTGAGTTTGGAAGACGATTTCTTGGCGTTTGCACTGATGTCGATTACGTTGATGTATGTGATCAGATAACAGAGCTAAAGCCTAATATATCCTGTTTTTTGTTTGTAGTGTAGTAATTAACACTCTAGAGGTCACAATTATAGGTCAATATTCACGAAATTTTGCACGAGGTAAAAGTTTAGGTAGAAGAAAATGCCTGTAATTTTGCATGATGATCTGATATTATTTATCGGGTGACATTGACCATTACTTTCATATGAATAATATACAAATTTTATGTTTGGTCCATATGTTAATTCCTGGAGGGCATATACCGGCAAAGTAGCCTACATATGAAATAATAACTACTGACCTTTCCCCTGATACTTACATACTTACTTAGCTGGCCCATTACAGAACATTTGTTCTATAGGCCGAACTAAGAAAAGATCTCCAATTCTCTCTATTTGTTGCTTCGCTTTCTGGAATACCGCGCCTTTTCATCTCATCATCCACTTGTTTGCGCCATCTATTCCTTGGCCTGCCAATTCTGCGTGCACCGCCAAGCGGTCCGTGTTTATACATCTTTTTAGCGGGGTCATCATCGCTCATTCTTATGATATGGCCTAGCCAACGCAACCGCTGCATCTCGATACGTTTAACAATATTGATGTCGTTGTACAGCAGATACAGCTCGTGGTTCATGCGACGTCGATATTCACCGTCAACGCAGATTGGTCCGTAGATCTTTCGAAGAATTTTTCTCTCAAACACACCATGCACTGCCATGTCTGCTTGCGCAAGTACCCAGGCTTCGGAGCCATACATCAGCACGGGTAGTATCAGTGTTTTGTAGAGCGTTATTTTTGTTTGACGAGATGTGGCTTTGTTTTTGAACTGCTTACTTAAACCAAAGTCCAATTATCTCATTGACCATAGGCTTTAGTCGTTCGCACAATGTCCCTGACACGATCTTGTAGGCAATAGGGAGTAGACTTATGCCCCTATAGTTAGAGCATACAGTCTTATCTCCCTTCTTGTGGACGGGGCACAGGATACTCAGGTTCCAATCGTCGGGTACTCGTTCTTCCTGCCAGATGGTGCTAACTAGCTGATGAATACACCTTATCAGCGTGTCGCCTCCGGTTTTGAACAGCTCGGCTGGTAAGCCATCGGCTCCTGCTGCCTTATTATTCTTCAGCCGATTTATTGCTGCTTATATACATTCAATGCCATCTTCTGGGATTGGGACTGTGGTATCTTCGTCGTCTTCGCTGCTATTGGGTACCAACAGTTTTGAAAAATGTTCTTTCCATACCCTGAGTACACTATCTGTATCAGTTACCAAATTACCTTGCTAGTCTCTACAGGAGGATGTGCCTGTGCCAGAGCCATCAGTTTGATGCTTGACTCTTTGGTAGAATTTTCGGACTTCATTCTGGCTCCTGTACATCTCGATTTTTTCACACTCCCGCTTTTCCATCTCTCTCTTTTTCCTGCGGAAAAGACGTTTCTTCTCTCTCCTTTTATCCCTGTATTTCTCTCGTGCGCTACGCGTTGCTACGGATTGTAAAGTAGCCCTATATGCCGCATTTTTCTCTTCGGTGGCAGCACGACTCCCCTGATCATACCATGGATTCCTTGGTGGAGGTCTCTGTTATCCAAGTATGGATTTTGCGGCTGTTTGCATGGGATCGGGATGAGGAGTGCTTTGATTAAGCAATTGGGCTAGTTGAGTGGAATATGCTGTGGCTATCTGTTGTGATTGCAGTTTACCGATGTCTAACTTTCGTGTTGTGTCTGTTCGTACTTTGTTTGCTACGTTTAAGCGGGTGCGTACCTTTGCTGCAACAAGGTAGTGGTCCGAATCAATGTTTGCGCCTCGGAACGATCGTACATCCTGGTTGGTTTCTTGTTTTCTGATCTGGAGACAGCCAGGTGCCCCTATGAATATCGAGATAATTAAATCAAAGTCTATCAGCCTCATACCATTGTCAGATGTTTCACTGTGGAGACTGAATTTCCCGACTGTTGAGCCAACGATATTCTCCATTCCAATTTTGGCATTAACATCGCCTAGAATGATTTTAATATCATGGGCAGGGCTACGGTCATATGTTTCTTCTAAGCGCTCGTAAAATATATCTTTGGTCTGTTCGTCCTTTTCTTCAGTGGGAGCATGAGCGCAAATAATGCTGATGTTGAAGAATTTAGCTTTTATTCAAATTGCAGCAAGTCTTTCATTCACTGGGGTGTGAAGCTGGATACAAGATGTTTTAGTCTCCGACTAACTACGAAAACACAACCAAACTCATGCTTTACGTGATGGCAGCTATAATACAGTCCGTCACCTTTAGGTGTTGTTGTGACGCCTTTCCCAATCTATCGTATTTCCTGTATGGCAGTAATATCGGTCTTGTACCTTTCAAGTACGTCTGCCAATGCGAAGACTGCACCTTCTCTATAAAGAGTGCGAACATTCCAGGTGCAGATTCGCAGATCATGGTCCTTACCACGTTTGTTTTTTCATAGTAGGCTGTTTTTTCTAGGGGAGGGTTACTAACCGGACGCCCAAACCCAAGTTTTTAACGTTCTTATGGGTGAACGCGCGGCACATGTTAGCTCACTACCTTTAACGGGTGTTAAAGGCAGTTCCCCCACTGACCACGGGGAGGTCAGTGTCCACTTGGTATGAAAGAGGGACCAAGATAAATCCTGGGCTTTGCCATGTTAAAACCGGTCAGGACCGTTGCTTGCTATCTTCCATCCCCTACGTCGCTAATTGGCCTATAGCTACCGCATAATGTCGGATCCTTACCAGGTTTCAGGATGGGTATTTTAATTACCCTTTTCCATGAAACCGGAAAACATCCCACGTTTATGCAGTAGTTGAAGATAATCGCAATATGTTTCCCACCAGCAGCATCAGTTCTCTTTAACACAATGTGAGGGATTCCATTCGGTCCTGCAGATTTGCGATTATATCTTCTTTTTAACCCTGCCCCAATATTAGGAGCTTTAAGGAATTTATTCTGTCGCCATATATTTTCTTCACTTATTACGGTTCCATCTGCAGAAAAGTTTTCTGAAAATGTAACCAGTGGAGACGAATCATTAAACACAGTTACATCACTTCTGACAGTATTACTGATAGAAGATGTATCGTTGGCATCGGCTTGTCCTTGGACAATATCCGCTAACATGTTAGCCTTATCGCTAGACATGACTGCCGTGCTTCCATCTTTACCGATGAGATCCGGGATTTGGCATAGCGTTTGATTCCCGCAGCTGCCTTAACCCTACGGTACATACGATCGTTCAACTGGATATCACTGAGGAATCTCACCCATTGAGCTGACTCGTATTCTGCAATCGCGCCTTGGATAATTCTATCGGCGTTGCGAATCTCCGCCCTGACAGTTGAATACTTTTCAGGGTTTCGTGTACAGTGTAATCTTCTGACAATTGGGAAGATCCTCTGTCAATTTCCTATTAAATAATTTTCTGTCCATTCGTCTGTAGTCGAAGATCGTCCGTCTAGGTCTACGTTCAGGTTCGTCCCCGTAATCCATCACCTTAAGCGCTCTGTGGTCGGAATTGCAATCCAAAGTTTCAATTCTTCGACCTCCATTGTCATCAATATGAATGACAGATGACACCAAACAGATATCAATATAGGGCTGAGATCCCATACTGACTCTGGTTGGACCATCCGTAGGCATAACATTTAAATCACGACAGCCGATTAAAAAATCCAAAACTATCCTCCCCTTAAACACATTTGATCATCCCCCCATCTAATATGTCTAGCACTAAGGTCTGCCCCAATAACTACTTCCCCAAATCTAGCTAAATCCCGAGAAGTTCTAAACTACCAATATCAAATCTATCCCCCGGCCTGCAGTACATAACCACTACCTATAGTGGTGACCCGCCGACCCTATAGATCCTAACACAAATACACTCGATTACTTCCAAATCAACCGGTACCCGTTCACATCTAATATCATCCCTTACCAGTATACCTGTACCTCTACCTGGTCCTTCCCGTCTATACTATAAGAAACTAACATATCCGCCCATCTAAAATCTGTGATTTTGAGATAATCTGTGTTCAGCCAACATCATGACCTCCAGCTTATGCTTATCGAGGAACAAGCGGAGGTAGTGCCTGTTATGCCTAGATGTAACGGAATTGATGTTGGCAAATATAAATGTAGATATTCTATCCATTTACACCCAACATACCAACCAAGGATGCCATGGCTTTAGCCTGGATCGCCTTATCCTTACTTTTTAATTCATCCGAAAATTTACGAACTTGCGTGGCAGATGCCAAGAAATCTTTACCAAAGATTTCCATGCATATTTCGTCAAATAAGATGAATTCAGTAACAGCTGATCCCTATGATTGTTGGCCCAAAGTTTAATTAGCTTTGGGTGGAGTTGAGGTCTTACCTGCGGAGACAGCAGCGAATGACGTAACTGGACGTACTTTTCCAAGCAATGTTTACGAGCAAACGTAGCCTTTGCTATAACGTTGGCAGTTATGACACTGTGTCAACCCCTTTTTCAGGTCCTTGCGAACCACTATGTGCTTGTAAACAAGCGTTTTAGCTTATAGAGTCCGTTCACGTCCGAATTTCTTTCTAAATGGACTAGCAATTTACTAGCCCCTAACTTGACTACACGTCGAATATTCAGATGAATTGGCAGTGCCGCTAAACCTGCCTCTACATCTGCCTGACAATAATTGTCAGTCAATGCATCGATTGCCCTTTTGGTGTATAGGTATTAAAGTTTATACCCTTTTCCACCAACAATTCCCGGACCGTCTGGTGTTCTTCCACAGTTAACACTTGGAAGTTACTAATTTTCCTGTTTACCCATGAAATGGTAAAATTGTCATGCCCTAATTTTCACATAACTAGGTCATTCACTGCCTTAACGTTCTCGTTGTATACCGAAATAGCCAGTGGAATTTATGATTTACCTGTCTTTTTCGGTGTAACGCCCTTTTACTGACTAGAGCCAGCATTATTAGCCTTAGAGCTAGTCTTCTTGCTGGATATCGCCTTTGAACTAGCTGCTTTGTTGGTGGTTGGCGCAGCATTTAATGTTGAAGCAGCTTCTTCCTTTTTTCTCCCAGGTAATATGGGGTTCTTGCCTACCTGTGATGGCGTACGGCTTGCTACGATCGTAACCTGTGGCCCTGGCGGTGTGACCACGGAGTGCTTTACTAGCGGCGTAGTAGCATCTTCCACCCCATTGGTGGGAACATCGATATCTTTAGATGATACTGTATTAGTATCTACTAGAAAACGGGTCTACTGCCTAATATATACAATGGGTTTTGTGTGATAAGGGCAGTGGTGTAGGGTATCACATGGTCGGCCCCGTCCGACTATATCCTTGCCTTACTTGGTATTTATAAATCTAATCCACTCTTCAATATTCATGCATCATATTTCATATCTACATAATTTTCTCCGACCCACTGTATTATAACTGCACAACATCTTTGGGCGTGGAAAAATTGTTTAATTAACATTTAAACGGTTTTTTGTCGAGTCATTTCAATATGTGTATGCCTTTAGCCTATTCCCTTCATACCTCCTATTATATTTCCATTGGGTTGAATGAACACGAACAACAAGAACAGATCATGAGACATCATTGTTTGCAATATGCTAAAATAATTAAAAAACAAGAAGAAATTAAAAAAAAAATACTTCCCACAGATTAACCGCTGGTGTTGACACAAAACAGAGCCCCATGTTTCTCTATTAAGGGTTGGTTAAAATATCAAAACGAATTTCTGCGATATTAACGTGACTTTCATGAACAAACATGATTGCTTCCCTAATACAATTAGAGGTGTGCGTAATAATCTGCGTAAAGATTTTACTTATTAGCATAATATTTTTTGGATAGGAGAGAATGTTGATTATTGCTTTAAGCAATTTAAATAATTAACATAATAAAGACTATGTTGTTAAAGAAACTCGTTTGGGGAAATTTGTATAGTTGGCAGAGAAAAAGAATTTAACATGTACCTAATAGCTAAGCCCTTCGTAATTTATGATCATGATACTCAGCACTAAGTTTTCCTTTAAAGTCTATCCGGGCATATTTGTACGCCGTAATATTTCTTCTAAAATTAGATCAAGTTAGGAAATCATTTATATCGATCCACTAATACGGGTACCAACCATATTATACCAAAAGCCTGTAAAGTTGGCAATTTGTTCCTGTTATTGAAGTCAAATCAAAGATGGCAGCAGAGATGAATGGTTCAGGCCGATTTCCCGATTTAGCGAAGATTCTAGAGGCACTACTTCACACCATGATGAGAAGCTGTTTCCCAGTTGCCCAATATAAGCATTGATTCGGGGAAATTTGCAGTAACACAATGGCATTCCATGCCACATATGAGTTGAGGACTGAACCAGAACAGCCCGTACGGTGGGATTGTCATGGTGGATTTTCACCAATCGAAGCCCTTCGATACCGGTTCGACTCCCACCAGCAATGTTTGAAATGTTGAATAATCAACTACATGTGTGGACGGCAGTCTTTTGTGAAATTCAGAAATAAGAGATCGAAGACCCGGAAAGTGAAACAAACACGTTGCACAAGGCGGGGTGATATCCCTGTAACTCTATAACCTCTATCTTTCTGAAATTCCACAGCCTCCAGACAACATATGCGGATGATTGTACGATCTTGGCGCTGGGATCAAATTACCCGAAGGAATTGTATGCAGCATATTTAAGGAGTGCAAGCCACTGTTATTTGCGACAATGTCAGAAGTACGAACGAGGTCATCAAGTCGCTGGTCGGGGCACTTGCAGAGAAACTTTGTTGACTTCTTATAATGCAATAGACTGGTGTTTGGTAAACTATGTTAGGGTTACGCAGAGGAAGAATATTCTAACCTGCCAGAATATCGCCTTGAAGACTGCAACGGTGTGCCTCCTTATGACACAAGTGGATCATCCTCATAAGGAGAACAAGATTTTTCAGGTATATCAGCATAAAAAGATGTTCCCGATGCAGTACGTGTTTGGGTGTTATGGCCGTGAACATCCTCGCACGTCAGGAGAGATCATCGTGATTGAGAGAGTGGCCCATAGGTTCAAGCCAGGACCCCTGCATCAACGAGCCTATCTGACAGATTCGAATAGCATTCACTCTGATGTAGTTGTTCAGGCAGTATAGTATGAATGTCGTACTTGAAGACACCATTCTTCGCAGCAGAAAAACGCCAACTGCCGAGACAAACACGAAAGTTTCTGCTCAATTAGGATCTGTGCAGTGTAGCCGCCTCAATTCGCATTGAGACCGAATTGTCAGCATGATACCCAGCACATGGATTAAGACCGCACGATCTCTGCTCAGGTAAACCCACACACATGCCTTTTGATTTTTTTTTTATTTTGCAGAATTTTTGAATCTGGATACAGAGGAATCGGAACCAGATAACTGAAGACGATGTACGAGCAAACATATTTGCTGTATGGTAACAACAACGAAAATATAAAAATTACAAACGACTTGATTCACACGTTGATGAGGTGTATGCATCAGCTAATTAGCACGAGTATGTATCTTTTAATTAGCGAAATTTGGCAGGAAGAAAACATACCCAACGATTGGAACCGTAGCTTACTACGTCTTGTACATAAAAGAGAAGACAAAAAGGTTTGTTCCAATTACAGAGGCTTAAATCACCTACCCACCATCGCATACAACGGTCGAGCGTACTATGTGAACGTGTAAAACCTAAAAAAAATAGAGAAGATCCACAAGAAACTGATGGACACGTACCACCTGTTCGTCGACTATAAGACCGCCTTCGGCAGACAAAAGGTTTGTTAACGCCAAAAATAAGGCCCTAAAAATCGGACACAACTCCAACAATTTTTTAGACGTTATGTCCGAAGTATTATCTTGCGTTTTTTATTGTAATGATTTAAAGTTAATATTTCAGATGCGCCATCGGTTTCAATTGCTCTGTTCCAGAACCTACAATAATCTATTTTTTTGAAATATATATAAAATTTAACAACAAACAAGTAAAAGAGGGATATAGTCGGACAGACATTATTCCTCTATCATGATTTTTGTAATCTGGAGACAGAGCAATCGGAAACAGATAAATGAAGACGCTCGTAGATCGTATTCATTTATCTGGTTCCCATTTCTAGATTTGTTCGCCCTTTTATACTAGCTCCCACCACGTGTTTTCGTGGTGGAGTAACGAGAACTTGTTTACTCGACTTTGTCATCACAGCAGCATAGCCAGAGATCACCAATAGCAGTGATGCGTTAAAGTCCGGTCAAAATAGACATTGAAATAGCAAAAATTCCCACAAAGCTGAATTTTGGTGGAGAGCTAGGGTTTGCCATTAGAAGCAACGTCCTAAAAGTCCCCATCGATCCCATGTGTGCAAAAAAAATTATTCGGGGTCAAAGGTCAAAATTTAAGGGTTTTTAGGTTTTCGGATTTATTTTTTGAAAACGGTTGACTAAAGTAAATATTGTAGATTTTTCGTAGAAGGAACCATTCTTGAGATAGAGCTGTTCTAAAAAACACATGATTTTTATGCACTTAGAAGGGAAATATGCACATATTCAGACGAACCGGCTAAAATAAGCGAAGTAATCGGGTCTGTCCCCCAAAAAATATATATTTTTTGAAGAGCGAAATTATAGCTATCTTCTAAAAAATTCCAACAAAATCGGAGTGTGTTTAGTAGAGTTATAATGTTAGAGCAATTTTATGAAAAAATAGCCCATTTAACCCACATGTATAATCGAAAGCCCAACGGGAACGATCCCAACGAAAACTCTCCGATTTTTTTCAAGTTTTGTTCGAAGGTAGGGTTTGTTGCGCTGATTACGGAAATGTATAATTTTCAACGGTTGTGGATCCGGTTCGCCGGTTATTAGACCCGAAAGGCCAAATTTAAAAGCCGGGTTAGACCCGGTTCTACTGAACCGAATACTGCAAAGTTTATATCAGGCATGACCAAAAAGAGAACGGAGAAAATGTGAATGTATTAAAAATATTGGCAATTTATAACAGTGCGTTAGTAAGTTTGTATTCACGCAAGCTATAAAACAATAACAAATCAAAACATTTGTTCTCTTTTGTACGCTCTTTCTGTGCATTCGGGTCGTGTGTGTGTAAATTGCCGAAAATCATCGGCACCGCCGTGTCAAAGAAGAACACATTTGGTTTATATCGTTTGAAAGCTTACGAAAGTATCTAACACATAGTATCGTTACTTTAACGGTTCGCCTCATAATGTACTTACGCGGCTAATTTTTTATTTGAAATTTAGATCGAGATATCTCGAAAATGGTAAGTCTTTTTTAAGGATCATAAAGACCAATCTTGTAGAAAATTATTGAATCTACAACTTTTACTTTAGCGGCCTTTTGCTAAGTATTACCATTTTTGAGAAAAATTAGAAAAACTGAATAATGCCTCCAAAAATGACTTTTGACCCCGAATAGCTTGTTTTGCACACATGGGATCGATGGGGACTTTTAGGACGTTACTTCTAATGGCCAACCCTAGCTCTCCACCAAAATTCAGCTTTGTGGGAATTTTTGCTATTTCCCCCTTATACGTATGTCTATTTTGACCGGACTATTAATGCTGTTGTGATAATTCAGTGTGGTCTTGTGGTGGAGTAACGGTGACTTGTTTACCAAAACATTGTCACCACAACAACAACACTATTGATCATTACCACTAAAGGTAGTGAGGACGCCCTCATACTTCCTCCCTTCCAAGGGTGGGGTCTCCTTAACTTCGAGGGATAAACTCAATCTGTTCCTTTACGTCCCACTAGAATGCGGAATTTATGTCCCTGGACTGTGACCACCTTTTGTACTGCGCCCCACGATGCAGTGCTACTGCTGTATTTATGTACAGCTGCAGTTTCCGTTCAACCTCTGCTGGTAGTTTGACGTCACATACAAAGTCTACCGCGGTCTCTACTCTCTGTGGTACAACTACCGCGCTCCGGATCTGTGACTCCTTCTCCCCCGGTTGTCTGGTTTGGGTTGATCCAGGTGTGTTTGGGGTTTCATCCATGGAGTTTTCTATGAAAATCACGCCACTCCCAGGACTACAGATGATGGTGCTACTAGGGGCAGTCAAATTGTAATACCTCCCTGGGATGATTGGAAGCCCGTTCGATTTAACAGAGGCTGGGCTCGGAATCATCCAGAACAAAAGCCAAATGTATGACGCAAATAATTTTATTACGAAAAATATTTACAGGATGTGTAGGCAAAAATTAGTGTAGGGATTTTGGCCGTAACACTTCCTCCCTTCCTCTCTTTAACTTCGAGGGATGTCCACAATCTGTCCCTTACGTCCCACTAGAATGCGGTATTTGTGTCCCTGTATTATGCCATGTGTATTATGCCATGTGGAGTTAGTTTCACCAGTTGTACTTGGCAGGGCTTCATAGGTGGGAAGTTTAAGCCTTGCTTCAGGGCTGCCTTTTTTTTTTGGTACACGACATTGTTGTATGGTTAAAGCTGTAAAAGATATAAAAAGACAAGTAAATTAGCTTGCGATGAATGGTTTTAGCTCGCTAAGATGAGCTACTTTGATCGAGCGTTCGACTCGTCCTTTCAGCCTAACGATAACGGGCGAAATGAACTCAACAACACAGAATGGCCCATCCCACTTGGGTGCGAGCTTGGCTGCAAATTGGTCTATGACTTTTGACCAAAACGTGTTCTCCCAAAAACTAGTTTCCCAGGGCGGCGGCGAAGATTATAATACCTATGTTGTTCCTCTGCGGCTCGACTAAGCTGGTTCCGTACTATTTTAAACACATCTTCTATGCCAGATGCTAGCTCCTTTGGTGCCTTCTTTGTGTTGCCGGTACCAATGACTGCTTCGTCATACAGAGTTGTTGGGAGTCTTGGTTCGCGACATTGAGTTAGATACGCTGGGCTATATCCTGTTGACTCTGAGGTGGCAGTGTTGATAGTCAGGGAGATTTCTGGGATCAAGTCATCCCACCTGTTTATGGGTGGATTGTGGGTTGATATTATTTTTAATCACTTTTAATTAACTAATATTTTGACCACTTTTAGTTTTTAGTTGTCCTTTAAAAGTACAAAGTTAATTTGTTTGATTGGTTTGTTTGGTTTTATTTTATAATTCAAGTACAATGTTTTTGAATTGTTTATAAACTATATTTGATTTCACTTCAAAGGGTAATTCAATGTTTATTTAATTCTGTAAGAACTTTTTTCATTTGTTAATTTTCACTTTTGGCTTTGTTAGAAAGATTAACTTTTTCAATCTTTGCTAAAAATTCGATCTTATTTTCTCGACTTCCAAAATCAACTAACTCGACGAGAAATAGAAAAAGGAAAAAATAACTCTTTTTATTATGTACATATGTACAGATATGAAGTCGGAGATGTTGTGTTGTTGTTGTCCATCACTCACCTCTGCCTTGGTTTAGCAATGCAAAAGCATTAGATCAGAGAAAAGTGCAAAATATAAGAGCAGAGAAGGAACAACAACAACACAACCTCTCCGTTACATGTGGATTCAATCTAAATGACGATGGGCATTGCTTTTGGTGTGTTCACTTTTACATATCAGAGTAAGCCAAAAGGGAGATCAAAAGAATTTTAATTATTTGTCAATGTAAAGGGTTACAATAAAAGGAATGAAAGTAAATAAAATATGAATTCAATACTAATACATTTTGTTTGATTTCATAAAGTAGTTTAATAAATTGCATGTTTCTGTAAATTCGTTTAATGCGGTTGCATTAAACACCACCTATTGCGCTTCTTCTGGCTTACTTGAGCAATCATTGTTTTGATGGTCCTATTGGGTCTCTCAGGGTTTTCTTGTGGACAGTACGGCTCCGTCAATTGGTGATGAACTCCTATGTCTCGCAAATATCGCTTAATAACCTTTCCACTCAATTGACTTCCGATTATATTCGTTCATCAGCCGAGTTCACGATCTTCGTCAGCCGAGTTCCCGAAGATCACCATATCGTCGTCAACCGAATAATCATCAATCAACACGTTCCCGATTATCGTTAAATCCTATAATGTCAAACAGCTTCGATTTCCCGATCAGGGTCGTCGTTCCCATTCAGTGTAGAAACCGATCATCGATGCAATAAGTCATTAACGGACATCGCCAAGACTGACGCACCAACCAACATCATCATCCCTGCAGCTAGTCACCCTCATCTGCGGCCTTACTACAAGCCTAGATAAATCGAAATTCATTGATCATACTAGTATTTATATCAATAAACATCGATTGAACCCATAGAAGGGATAAAGCTAGTATTTTATTTCGTAATGTTTATTGGATAACCTGGACGCGATTGTACTTACCCCAGCAGACGAGAAAACTACGTTACAAATGGCGCCTGGGCAGGGACACGATTCGAAATCGAACTGCGGAAAAATCGAAACCACCGCCAACGATCACAGATCGAATCAGAAATGCGATAAGGAACTGAAACCTAAAACCCGGGAAGCTTGCGATTTGAGACTATGAAAATTGTCCACCTATGGAATCTAAGATTTCCTGGCGAAGAGAATCTCCCCGAGTTTCTGGAAAGGCTGGATTAGCTGGTCGATTGTTACTAAATCCCCCGCCCTCCAACCATGGATCATCTAGACGGCATATATGATAGCTACGGTGACCAACCGTACTCTATTATAGAGTACAGTACTCTATTTTAGGTGTCCGTACTCTATTTTGTTAATGTACTCTATTTATCCTCTATTTTTATTGCACGTACTATATGTCCTCTATTTTTGATTTGCTTTACAAATACATGTGAACACATAGGTAATGAAATCAGAAAACCTTAGGCAGAAATTAAACAAAATATTGTATTGTTGTTTTAGCATATAACTTTTCATCAATGGGTTATATAAGTTGCTGGCCTCATTATGAAAACGCAAAGTTTTGTCAACAAAAATAGATTTATTGTTTTCTAAAATAGTCTTCAGCATTATTTATACACCTTTTCATACGCTCAAACCAATTATTGAAGCCCTTTTTTCGACTCGAATTACGAATAGATCCATGAGTCGTAACCCTCGACGGTCTTATAAACGTCTTCTAAAGCAGCACGATTGTATTTTTTTCTCGAAATTCCTTGCACCGATCGACACGGTACCCAACGAGAATAAACCTCTTTTGCGGCTAAGTGTTGCAGTCGATGCCGGGCTTCAATGTTTTCTGGCACTTTTGTCGTGATAATCCACGTCGACAGTTGTGAAAAATGATCGAACGAAATTTATTTGGAAAATTGGAAAATTGATTTTTTTCAAATCACAACGCAACGACCAAGTGTTACGTCAAACGTTTATGATAAAAAAGTCAAATTTTTCAATGGAAATGTTTCCTAGGCCAGAAACTTATGTAGTAGCCCACGTATATGTACTCTATTTCCATTCAAAAGTATTGGTCACCGTAATGATAGCCTACAAGCAGACTACCGCCTTTATGTTCGCCGAAAGGACTTCAACAGCCTAGACGAATTATTATCGCTAACGGATGAGTTTGAGCAATTGAAGAAGGAGGAAGGCAGAAATGGACGACCACATACATCGCACATGTACAACCGATCAACCGCCGCTGAAGTTGCAAAAAGAGAGGACTCATTTGATTCCAGTGTAGAGGCAAAAGGAAGAAATTTGGTTCGTACTGCGAAATAGACAATGTACTGTCAAGAGATTTTGAATGGTGTTAACGTCGATGTTGCACACCGCGGTATGCACGGTTGCAGCTAACCGAAGAGTGCAGATGGCCGATCAGGAAATGGTTACGTGTAACTAAATGTATCCTTTGAACATCAGTTTTAGTGCTTAAGTCACTTATATGAAAGTATAAAATCTAGCTGGGAATCGACTTTCTTTTGAAAAGAGGCCTTAATATCTTGCTGGATGGAGAAATCGTTACTCAGGCCGCAATAATAAAGTGTAAACTTCAAAACTTTTAACCACTAACCCAATCTTTCAGTCTCAGTCACTTAAATATAAATTTTCTAGGACTAACTCTACCGGTGCGAGCCTATCCCAGGGACCAGAGGTAACTTATCATTACAATCTAAGTTTCCTATTAATTAATGGTTTAATAAAGGGAAATTCTCACTTTTATAAACTTTTTTAATAATTGAATTAAATCATATTCAAAAACATGTTAAAAATTGACATATCATTTATGTGTGTACTCGCTCCACTTTTCCGTTAATGTCTTAAACATATCCGTTCATGTTTATTCAAATTTGTCATTTGAAGTTTAGAGCTGTTGTCAACATTCGTTCCCATAGCTAAATAACTCATTTATAAATGTTGTATTAGCCACTGAAAATGTGTGTATATATTTATATACCCACGAATGTGTTGATTGCATGAAAACTTTCTCCTTCATCATGCTTGCTAGCATCAGTCGCTGGCTGCTTTACCTGGTGGCATGCCATATTTTTACGGAAAATTATTTTTTATTAACCACAAATTTTTAGTACATTTTTCTACATGAATTATTAGCATATGCCTTTGGTGTTGATGGTTGTGCGAATGAAGGACGATGGTGGCAACACGGCAACGTGGCACCACCGGTGCAATAACGTTTCCTGAATGCTGTCTGTTGTGTTGTGTGTGTGGTAGAACTCCTTACCTCATCTTATGGCGGAAAAATGAAAACGTTAAACCAAGTTGTTCATTTGTTCTACAACTGCCGCTACCGCTGCTGCTGCCGTTGCTATTTTATGCATATTTACTTTTGTTTGGTTATGTGTTTTCTCAATTTGGCGTATTTTTTGTGTGTGTTTATATAAAACATTTTTGTTCGTTTATTTTGTTAAGCAACCTGTGAATGTGTGGAAGGTTTTTTCATTCGTTTTTTCGACGTCCAAACAGATTGTTGAGCTAGAACATAATTTATATAAACTGCCAAACTTTTATTACAACAGTTTTGTGAACATCCGTTTTGTAGCGGTGCGTTTCGTTTCGCTCTGTTGTTGTTGTGTTTGTTGCGATTCAAAAAGTTTTGCATTGAGAAATACTCCAACCACATGCAAGAAAGGCATTCAATAAAAATGTATATTTCACTACCATATGGTTTTATAAATTAATGTTTTATTTCATTAACACATGTAATGTAGTTAAGGCGTGGCACAGATGAGAAACATGGCCAACATGGACCAGAATAAAAAAAAACTTTGTTAACAAAATTTCCTGTCCACGATGAATTCGAAATGCCAAGCTGCAGCTGGTTGTGTTGGATAAAAATTGATTTGTATAGAACCTGTGGCAGAAGACCTAAAAGCATATGTAAAATCCAAGTTGCGTTTGTATGAGAGCTATACCCATACATGAATCGATATGCTCTCTTTTATATACCCTCCACAATAGTATAAAGGGTATATTAAGTTTGTTATCCTTTTGTAACGAATTGAAGTAATCATTGGCGACCCTATCAAGTATATATGGGGATTTCTGAGTAAAATCGGACACTTTTTCAAAAAGTGGTTTTTATTTCCTTAACATATTTTCATAATTTTATTTACTAACGGATCCAGAGATATCGCGCCTTCAAAAAGTTGTATTCAGAAAACATTATATGCATAGAAATACTCACAACTTTAATACTGGTCCAAATAGAAAAAAGTCCTTATTCGTATTTTTTATGTGTTTTTATCAGCTATCTAATAAAAAAGAAACTGTGCGCAGTGGGCTTGGATGTAATTTTCGCGATTTAATATTAAAAATCAGTTTTTTATCAGTAATTATACTCTTCGATTTTCTTGAACATCTTCTGTATTAAACTACGATATATTACAAAAATTTTAAATCCTATTTGGTAGTGGGATTCGAATAATTACTATTTTTTCAAATTTTATTTTAATTTTTTAAAACAATTTTTCCTTTGCCGGTTAAAGTAACACCTCTTCGGATTTGTTACTGTCACGCCGTTGAAAGTATCAACCAATCTATCACCTTCTATTCCGGATTCGAGAAAGATTTAACCGTGTCCCACAGTATACACAATCCTGTCCCAATGTTGCTTTGCTCCCTCCAGTAGGTCTAGCCAATTTTTCGGCTCATATTTGCCTACTATCATGTTGCCTTCAAGAGAAGTTTCCCTAACTCTTGGGTCTTCAAGGTTTGTACGATGAAGCTGATTTCTCTCATTTGCTAGTCACATTGCTTCTGCTGGAAAAAGTAGTCTAATTTAGGTTATCGGACCAGCGAATATGTAGCGAGCGGCTGTAGATGTGAGTCATGAGTCTATGACAAACTGCAGCTTACAGCATTGTAATGGTTACAACGTAACCAGAAGTGCAATATACAAGCTCCAGTCTTTTCAATACAGACCTATTTCGCATGAGCCTGGCTCTTATGACCCGTAAATGGAATGTATGATGGTTGCAGTCAGGTGTGGAACTGCCGAAGTAGAGTTACTGAACTTATATATTCCGCCGACAAATAGCTGTAATCCAGGTGTTGTTGTTGTTGTCCGCTTTAATGCTCATTATGAGTTGCGGTATTCGGTACTCGGAAACGACCAGTGAGAATAGTGCAGGCTGAGCTGATTGATAGTCTGATAGTCTTTCGTTCAAAATTAGCGGAGAGTGTCACAGTTCGCCAGACATAACCATCGTGTCACCTGATCTTACAAATGACAACACTTGGCAACTCGTAATTTTTCTTGGATGAGACCATCACCCCATAATTGTGTCAACCAGCTGACCGCCCGATTTCATCATTTCTGAACGCCACACTTTTGTCAATCATGGGAAATCTAGTTGGCCGAGATTCAGAGAGTTCACTTATCATAGCTTCAGATATCCGGCCAAACCTTCCCTGCAAAATAAATTGGAAGTAGTGCAATGTGGACTAGTTCTTTCACGGCATGTTTTGATGCTGTTCAAACGAAATCGTGAAAAAGCAACCATTCCTCACATTTTGACCGCATTTGGATGCAATCCAAAGAATCACATCCACTTGTCACATTTTAACAACATCCGGATGCAGTTCAACGGAGTCGTGAAAAAGGCACTCCAACTCCTCACAATTTAACAGCATCCGGAGTCGTGAAAAAGGCACTCTGTTCGCTACATTTTATTAGCAGTTTAAATAAGTTTGTACATCTCTACAGACAGCGGCATACATTTTCCATAAAGAGATAAGCGTGTTAACATTTCCAAAAATTTTTTGATATAAAATAAAAAATATTTAATTTGCGAACATTTTTTCGGTAACTCACGAGAAGAAAATTTCCCAATGGAGTGCTGTTGGAGTTCATCTCGAAATCTGAACTGATGATGGGAAGACAATATCAAACCCATTTAGCTGATGAAGCAAAAGCAGTTCAGCTTGGATTAAATGTAGAGCGGAGGAAACACGCATGGTTGCGATTGAATTCAAAGGGGAATTTTCATAATTTGTGTTAATGTAATAAAGTTCTTAATTTTTTTGTTTTACACAAATAACAAATGCATTATATTTGTTCTGGAATATTTTGTAATGGATTGCATACATTCCGCAAAATGTCTGTATCAAAACACGTGCTTTGGACTGCACCCTATTCTACTCCAAAGGGTTAGTTAAAATGTAGTGCCAAAGCGTCAGTTAAAATGCAGTGCAATGGAGTGCCTCTTTCCGGAATCACCCTCTTGTAAAAATAATGTGTGAAATGCATAATTTGATGCACTTCCAAATCACTTGTACATATCATTTAACTGCCTCTTTGGAGGCAAACTTTTAGCTTGGTTCCAGTATTAGGGTGGTACAAAGGACGTTCCGGGACATCACTAATGCAGCCGCTCGTGTATACTTGCTGGTCAAATACCCGAAATGAGACCAAACTAATTTTCAGGCAGAGTCAACGAGATTGCCAAATGAGCGTGATGAAGACTTGCAATATTGGAGCTGGAATAACTGAATTGTGGGCATGGGTTAAGTCACTCTCGAAGCCTGGAAAGAGGGAAAATAAGACCTCAGTCACGGTTGGCTACGTTACGCTGACAAGTTATTTCAATCAACAATTTGTTGAGCACCCCTGCAGTGATGGGGAGAAGAGAAGAGTACTCCGTCGCATTAGATCTCTTCCTGCCGAGCATGAACCACCACAATTTAGAATGGATGATGTTGCGAATGTCATCAGGAACGCTAAATCATCCAAAGCATTGGGGCCTGATCGAATCTCCATGGTAAGGCTGAAAGAGTTGTATGTGCCGGGAGTCAGTATCTCAATAAAGATCTCACCCTTTAGCTAGCAACACGAAGTGTGTCATCGTTCCCGAAGACTGGAAATTGGTCAAGGTGGTCCCGCCACTGAAGCCAGGAAAGGTGATTCGTACAGCCTTGAGGATTTAGTCCTCCTAAGGGATACAAATAGCTATCCAGTAGCCGATCATCAGTATGCGTTCCGTAAGCAGCACAGCACGACAACAGCGCTGCAGGCAGCTCCACATTAAGCAAGGACTCAAGCAGAGCAAGCCATGTCATAGAACAGTGATAGTGACGCTTGACTTATCAGAAGCCACGCTGTGTGCGTGGACGCTAGTCGTACGAGGAATTCAGGAACAAAAAGTCCAAGCCCGTGGAGTGATACGGGGAGTTTCCCAAGATGGGGGTGATATCTCCGGAACAGTGTAACCTCGACCTCTCCTGTATTCCCCTTTTTGGTATAGTATCATAAAATGGAACCACCGATTTCACGTTTTTTTATACCCTCCACCATCATATGGAGGGTATAATGAAAATTGTCATTCCGTTCATCGGAAACCCTATAAAGAATATATATTCTTGATCAGGGCAAAATTCTAAGTCGATATAACCATGTCCGCCCGTCCGTCTGTTGAAATCAAGATAAAGCTCGCAATTTTAGAGATAGAGCTTTGTAATTTGGTATAGAAGTTTTTATTACTCCTAGAATGTTTGTTATTGCAAATGGGCTATATCGGTCCACGTTTTGATATAGCCCCCATAGAACGGTACCATCTTCGTTGGCGGTATACAACATTTCCCCAGGATTTTGTCCGTATAGGCCCCCATAGAACCGTACCTCCCGATTTGGGGTATTTTAAAGGTTGTAGCCTCAAAATTCCACCGAATTTGCTGAAATTTGGTAGTTAGTCTTCATTTGGGGTATAAAGCTTTCTAAATGAAAATTGTCGGTATAGGCCAAGCCTTCATATAGCGCCCATAGAACGGTACCTCCCGATTTTAGGAATTTTGAAGGTTGTGGCCTCAATATTTCTCAAAAATGGCTGAAATTTGGTATTTAGTCTTCGTCGGCGGTATAAAACTTCCCCCATAAATGTGTCGGTACAGGTCTACGCCTTAATATAGCCCCCATAGAACGCTACCTCCCGATTTTCTGTATTTTGGAGGTTGTGGTCTCAACATTCCACCGACTTCGCTGAAATTTGGTATTTTGTCTTCATTTGGGGTATAAAACTTTCTACATGAAATTTGTCGGTATAGGTCAACGCCTTCATATAGCCCCCATAGAACGGTACCTTCCGATTTTCGGTATTTTGAAGGTTATGGCCACAATAATCCATCGAAATGGCTTTGGTATTTAGTCTTCGTTGGGGGTATTCAGCTTTCCCCTCTAAATATGTCGGTAAAGGTCAACGCTTTCATATAGTTTTCGATATTTCGAAGGTTGTGGACTCAATAGTTTCCTCTATAAATTTGTCGGTATAGTCCACGCCTTCATATATTTATTTGGTATTTAGTCTTCGTTGGGGGTGAAAAACTTTCCACCTGAAATTCGTAGGTATAGTCCACCCCTTTATAATGCCTCCATATAACTGCACCTCCAAATTCTTCATATAGCTCACATAGAACGGTTATTCCTGAATTTCGGTGTTTTGAAAGTTAGCCAAATTGTATTACCGAAATTGCTGAAATTTGGTGTTTAGTCTAGAGATGGGCGCGTACCTAAAAAATTAGACACGAACATGCACGAACACGGACCAAAATTTTTATGCACATTCACGCACAAACCCGGCGTTTTTCGAGAAGGCACGAACACGCACACTCACGCACGAAATTACAAAACCAGTAAGTAAAGGATCAAAGTCGGGCGGGGCCGACTATATAATACCCTACACCACTGTGAATATGTAAAATATGTATGGGAGCTAAATTCAAATCAGAACAGATTTCGATATAATTTTTCACATTTATATGTAGAACAAATTCCGTCACATAGTTCAAATTTCATCAAAATCGGACAAATATAGCGTGTTTTGTGCATCAAATACCTGCCTAAATAATCTGCCTAAATAATATATGAGAGCTATATTCAAATCTGAACCGATTTCGATATAATTGGGCACACTTGCCACACTAGGCCAAATCCCGGCAAACATTCCAAATTTTATTGAAATCGGACATATGTATATTAGGGCTATAACCAAAAAAATACCACCACATAGCCGTGTAGAGCATGGAAAACTATTATGAAATACGGTGTCAATTTTTCTCTATCGCGAAAAAAGTTTCCGCACCAAATGCATGGAAGTTCAGAAATGCATTTTTTAATTTTATCTGTTATAACAACATATTTGCTTTTGATTAAAATTTTTATTTTTTTGTAATCTAATTTAAAATCATTATCAAAGCGTTCTGGACCAATTTGTTATCAAATCGCGCCATTTCGGAGCATATTAGGAACTTTTGACACTATTGCAATTTTTGGTTTTTCTTTATAAACTCGTGAATTTTATGTTTTTATTTTTTGTACCTATCGGACAAGAGAATTTGAGGTCATTTGCAACGAATTCGCGAAAGTTACAGGCTGTTTTTGTTGACCTTGCCTGTGAGAATTGTATTTGTTTTCTACAAAAATACAACACCAGTACCATGTGGGGAATTTTGTCCTAATAATGAAAACGCGTTTTTAAGATCGATTCGATGAAAAAAGTTTCAGCACCGACCGCAATTACTAAAACCGTTTTGATATTTTTTCTACTTATAATTATACCCTACACCACTATGTGGGGAGGGTATTATAAGTTGGTTTTGGCCAAAAAGTTTGTAACGCATTGAAATAATGGTCGTAGACCCATACTTATATATACCAAAATGAATGTCTCGACGAGCTGAGTCGATCTGGCTATGTGTGTCCGTCCGTCTGTCCATCTAAACCTTGTAATCACGCTACAGGTCGCAATTTTGATCGGATCGTCACGAAATTTAGCATGTTGATGGGGGTCCCGGAGGGGAAGAAGCCTATTGATTTTGGTGATGGTCGGACAGTATTTAGGGGTCGGAAAGGGCAAAAAACTTAGGTGGATAAAAAGACAACGTTTTTTTCCAAAGCGAATATCTCAGCTTCTATATGGGGTATACCAAAAGCAAAACCTGACAATTAAAGTAGAAAATATCACCTTTCTAATGATGTAAAGTAGGTGCTCGTAGGTGATCAAACAACGAAGATATCGCAATAGTAGCAAATAAAACCCCAATTTTCATTTTTGCGATTTTAATTATATTGACGAATATCACAGCTTTAGTTGTAAACTTTCCAAAAGCAAAGCCTGACTATGAAAGTAGAAGATCCCGTTTAACAATGATGTAAACTAGGTCGGCGTAGGTAACCAAATGACGGAGATATCGCAATAGTCGGTAATACATCCCATTTTTCTATTTTTTTGGAAATCACGCTACAGGTCGCAATTTTGATCGGATCGTCACGAAAATTTGAGGGTTAATGGGGGTCTCACAGATGAAGAAGCCCATTGATTTTGGTGATGGTCGGATACTACTTAGGGGTCGGAATGGGCAAACACTTATTTGGAGAAAAGTCAGCATTTTATTTCAAAGTCAATATCTCTGTTTCTTTAAGAGGTATATCAAAAGCAAAACTAGGCAAGGAAACTACAAAATATCACCTTTACAACGATGTAAAGTAGGTTGTCGTAGGTGGTCAAATAGCAGAGATATGGCAATAGCCGATAATGCATCCCAGTTTCCGATTTTTTTGTAATCTCGCTACAGGTCGCAATTTTGACCGGATCGTCACGAAATTTTGGGGGTTAATGGGGCTCCCAAAGAGAAAGAAGCCTATTGATTTTGATGATGGTCGGATAATATTCAGGGGTCGGAATGGGCAAACATTTATTTGGAGAAAGGTCAACGTTTTATTTCAAAGCCAATATCTGTGTTTCTTTTAGAGGTATATCTAAAGCAAAACCTAGCAAGGAAAGTAGAGAATATCACCTTTACAACGATGTAAAGTAGGTTGTCGTAGCTGCTCAAACAACAGAGATATCGCAATAGTCTACAGGTCGCAATTTTGATCGGATCGTCACGAATCTTTTGGGAGTGGATGCGGGTCCCACAGAGGAAGAAGCCTAAAGCTTTTGTGGGGGAAAGTCAACGTTTTTTTTCTTATGCGAATATCTCCGCATCTGGTTGGAGTATTCCAAATGGAAGAAGAAAAGATGTCGTTTATATTGAAGCAAAGTATGTTGGCGTAAGTGAACAAACCAAGATATTGCAAAATTCAGTACAAGTTGACGAAATTTTTGGGGGTAGATGGGGGCCCCACAGAAGAAGAAGCCTATTGATTTTGGTGATAGTCGGATAATATTTAGGGGTCGGAATGGGGAAAAACTCATTTGGAGACAAATTCAAAGTTTTATTCTTTGTGAATATATCGGCTTCTAGAAGTGGTATTCCAACGGCAAAGCCTGTAAATGGAAGAAGAAAATATTACCTTTACATTGGTGTAAATCAGGTTGGCGAAGGTGGTCAAACAAGGGAGATACCACAATAGTCGATAATGCATCGATTTTTTCCATTTTTTGCAATCAAGCTACAGGTCGTAATTTTGATCGAATGGTCACGAAATTTTGGTTGCTTATGGGGGTCCCAGAGAGAAAGAGGCATATTATTTTTGGCGGTAGTCGGATTATATTCCCTAAAAGAAATGTTTAGCAGTGAAAAGCTTATGCATAGGGGTAGTGGTGTAGGGTATCACATGGTCGGCCCCATCCCGACTATAGCCTTTGCTCACTTGTTTTAAATTTGCTTTGTTTGAATAAATATTTATAGACAAAAATACATTTCTCACAGGCAAAGTCATTAAAAACGGTCTGTAACTTCCGCGAATTTGTTGCAAATGACACCATATTCTCTTGTCCGATAGGTACAAAAGATATAAACATAAAATTCGCGAGTTTATAAAGAAAAACCAAAAATTGCAATAGTGTTAAAAAATCCTAATATAGTCCGAAATGGCGCTATTTGAGAACAAATTGGTCCAGAACGCTTTGATAATGATTTTAAATTAGATTACAAAAAAATAAAAATTTTAATGAACAGCAAACATGTTGTTATAACAGATAAAATTAAAAAATGCATTACTGAACTTCAATGCATTTGGTCCGGAAACTTTTTTCGCGATAGAGAAAAAATTACACCTTATTTCATAATAGTTTTTCATGCCCTACACGGCTATGTGGTGGTATTTTCGATATCTGCAAAAAAGTGCAAAAAGTTATATCCCTAATGTATATAGCGCGTTTGGTACATCAAATACCTAAAATCGGACGAGAATATATATCCAAATTTGAACCGATATCTATATAAATTAGCACACTTATTTCTAGGCCAAATCCCGGTAAACATTCCTAATTTTATTGAAATCGTACATATATAGCGCGTTTCGTGGGGTCTATATCCAAATCTGAACCGATTTATATATAATTTGGCACACTTATTTCTAGACTAAATTCCGTCGCACATTCCAAATCATCAAGTAACATTGCTTTTACATTAGCTAATAAAAAATCATCTTCTTATAGGTCATTTAGATATGACTTCATTATACCCTAGATAGACGGCAGAGTTAATTTGCATTAAAAATGTCCGAATTTGAATTAATTTTTCACCCTGACTGACGATAGTATCTGCATTTATGAAACAGCTGTTTGTGATGTTTGCTTGTACCCAGCAGACCATTTCATAAAGCTTTACAAAAGTTCGCCAAAATATGCGAAACAAATACACTTTCTACCTTTGATCTTTTCACCACGATTAAGCAAAAATAAATTTAATTTATTCGCGATATTTTTGAGTCTTTTTAATATTATAAAAATATTGCAAAACTTTAAAAAACATTTGAGGAAGATATAATTTTCGATAGAATTAGTATGGTGGGTAATGAATTTTTTTGTGAAAACAAAAATTTGAAAAAGAGATTTGTTAGAAGGCGTGAAAAACGATTAGCTGCTATTCTACTCGCGAAAGACCACTACTTATTTGGAAGAAACGCGAAAATTGTTGATTTGCTTTCCATTTTTATTTTCTTAAACATGGAAAATTGACAAAAGACAATTGATTTTCAACAGCATTGCCATATTGAAATTGCTAAATTCAGTTTAAATTTCCTTTGATTTTGTGCATTAAGAATGTGGATAATGCACGAATTAATTTGAATTAAGGCAGTTAATGCAAATTAACGCTGCCGTCTGTCTAGGGTATTAGCCGAATTTAGTGCATTATCAGGTTTCATTTGCTAAACCCGGTCAAAATCTACCAGATTTCCCACACAAAAATAAATCCTCGTATTGGGTGGATTTATTTTAAATCCGGCATAAATCCTCGTATACAACTCTGTTTTTTGCGACATGTTGCTAGAAAATACAAAAAGTTGCAAGCTGGGACAAGAAACAAGGTAGATTTATCGGTGAATTGCCATTACAAAAATAATTTAAAATGTCAAAATTTGTAAACGATACGAAAAAATAAATTTGATTTGATATACAAATTTGATTTCATACCAAGACATATATTTGCAATGTTTAAAAGATAAAATAATTCTTTATTTGCTCATTAGTTGTGCTATGAACAAAAATCAGCTGATTGAAATTTAAACCCTCGGAAAGTTATATCTAAATGCAATGAGATTTGTACTGGATTTATTAAATCCAGCTTTATGGCTAGTCTAAATGAGCTGTTAAACGGCGGAAATAAAAACGCCCCTATAAGATTTGTCATTGTTGGTACAAAGCGTTTAAGCAATGATTGTTTAGTTTTAGCTTTCAAATCTTTCAATTGAGCAAACTTTCTAAAGTTTTTTAGACCAAAGGGCAAAAATGTGCATAGTAGGATACTTTTCCGAGAATATTTTATGAAAACCCAATAGAAGTTCTAGCAATGAAAACTTTAAGTCAGATATACGATCCAACTCATGCTTTTGTAGCAAAATACTCTTACAGCCAGTTTCTGTATGTCGAAAGAAGAATGTGTGCTAATGAAACACGTCCAAACTCTTGTGTGTTTTTCATTTTTTTGTTGTTTTGAAGCAAAAGCAAAGGTAAAATTATTTCGAAAACTAAAGTTTGGGCGTGTTTCATTCGCACACATTCTTCTTTCGACATACAGAAACAGCCTGTTATTCTGACTCTGGGCTTGGTATAGGCTCTCAAGTATATATGCTGAATTCCAACGTGTTCTTATATCTTGTTTTAACATTTTCGACAATTTGTTGTTCAGCTCCGAGTGTTTCAAATATTTCACAACATATTCACAATGTTTTTCAATAACATCATCCATAACAAATAATACAGTCAGATAAACATCTGATTTGCAAAGAGAGTATATTGCGTTAACCCTCATAGTAGTTTTTGTATTTGCTTCTCTCATGAACAAAACAAATGGCAAACAAACATCATCTTTTTTCACTCATACTCTGGCCTCTCCATAACAAAACGGCAATAAGTACCAGACTGCAAAAACGAAGCAAATAATTTTAGGAATATTTTGGTCTGTTTCTTGTTCGATGTTCGTGTTTAGTAAGGTATCTTGCACGACTTCTAAAGGGAGACCAAAAATTTGGCACGATCGTGTCACATAGTGCAGATCGTGTTTAGTCGTGTCGTGCAAAACCGTGTCGAACAAAAAAACACGACCACGCACGGCCAAAAATGCATTCCGGCACGGCACGCACAAACACGGCGTTTTTCGAGAAGGCACGAACACGCACTACTCACGGCACGACACGCGCCCACCTCTAAGTTTAGTCTTCTTCATAAACGAAAGGAAGCTAATTGTTCAGTTTTACTTTAATACAACTCGTGGTGGAGGGTGTAACAAGTTCGGCCGGGCCGAACTTAACGCCGTTCCTTCTTGCTTAATTTTTAGCTAGAAATTTAGAAAAATTTGATGTCATGTGGAATTTATGGTTCCCAGTTGCTTAAAACTTCTCCACTGTAGACATAAGCCCACTTTGTGATATAACCCCCATACAGCGTTACTGACGTCAGGTATTTTCAAATTTTTAGCTGAATGAATTAGAATTTGAGATTTCCTGTGGTCAAAAAAAACTTCTCCACCTAAAATTGTGGTCATTTATACTTTCATAATGGAAATAAAATTAATTATTCCATATTAGTTCAGAATATTTCATGGTGGAGGGTATCAACTTACGCTTTTTTAGTTACATTCAAAATTAACACATTATGGTGTCTTACGTTGTTCCTAATTTTTTAATGCTGTACCTTTTTGATGCCTTTTCCTGTCTGAAAAATTTACAAGATTTTTTGAATTTTCAACATAACTTAATCTGATTTTCAACATAACTTAATTTCAAATTCTATTTAAATACAACGACAAAACTAAAATTTGCATAATTTTCAATACCAAGAAACTATATTTCAACAAGTATTTCATTCGAATAGATCACCTGAAAATCCAAAAGCGTACGTATTATGCCCATGGCTAAAACTTTACCCCCATATGTTACAATTTAGCATATTTTCCATCAAATTTACAAAGATGTATATATTTCACAATATGTTTGTACACATTCATATGAATATATGTGTGTACTTACTTACAAACATAGTTTTTCACATTACATTTCTATGTGATATTCCATGTGCAAAAGATATGAATAATTGTAATTTGATGAAATATCTTTTTGATGAATGTTGATGATAGGCAAACATTATCGAATAAATAACACCTGTGTTTATTCATATTATCAGTACAATATGTACGTAAATATGTAATATGTAAATATGTGTAAAAAGATTTTTGCATGAGATCTACACATACAGGCTGGGTAGATGAGATTATAATTGATTAAATGAGTATAGCAAAATGTTTGGGAATATACAAGTTGTACAGATAACAAATATTTTAAATATTAGAAGTAGTGGAATATTCTAACTGAAAAAATATCAATTTCTTTCAAATAAGCTTAATACCAACGAGACATCGATGTGTACCCACTCTGAATCCGAAGTACCATGTTACAGTCACCACGTTATGGAGGTAGCGTTTAACTTTCAATCTGAGAAGCCTCTATCAAAAACTAAACACAAAATGTCAGCCACATCGGTTAAATAATGTGGCTTAAACTTTCAACTATCGAAAGATGGGAGACAGGATCTATAGGTACAATATTAAAGTGTGGACCTATACTGAGAATTCTCTGTAGCAATGTTGTATATTACCAACGAAGAATAATTTTACCAGGAAAAATCAGCATAAACCCTGAAAATACCGAAAAATCGTGCGGTACCGTTCTATGGGGCTATATCAAACGTGTACCTGTACTAAAAAATTTCTGGCGACCAGTTTTGTTTCTGAAAGAAGACTTAATACCAATTTTCAAATACCTGTATTGACAAATTTCTGGGGATGAGTTTTCTGGCCCCAAAAAAGAACTAAATTGTCACCCACTTTGGTGTGATTATGATGGTAACCCTTGAAAATACCATACGTTCTTTGGTGGCCTTCGCCTTTGGATCCATTCAAATTACTAAGGAAACTTTGAGGCCGCGGTTGCACGTGCAAACATATTCCGATTGTTCTCAAACTTTGGCTATTTTAAAATCTAATCTAAAACTAAACACTATAGGAGACTGCCGCCTAAAAAATCCTATATACGTAGATTTTTTCCCTTTGATTTAAAATCAGCCTAAAACATATTTGGCAGATTTTAGGTATTTTCAAAAATTTTTGTAGAACAAATTGTTTAGCCACAACATTAACTGGTAAAGTTTTTTCATCGATCGGACCATAATTGTGGCAATTTAAAGAATTTTGGTGAAAATGCGCTTTTGATTGCCATAAAATTTTATATTAAGGATTTTGGATCAAATGAAAAAAAAATATAAAAAAAAAAAAAAAAAATAGAAAAAAAGTGGTTTAGTTCAGCCGGGTCGAACTTTTTATATCCTCCACCAAAATTATTTCGTTCACGGATATCCCAAATGCCTAAATTATCTAATCCAATCTTAAAAAATATTCAATCAGTTGGTACCTTAATATGGGGGCTATATCAAAGTCTGGACCTATTTCGACAATTTTTGGTGGATAAGTTGTGTCACTGCTGATAACCTCAATTGTCTAAATACCGGTAGTTCCGTCAAATAATGTAGCTAAGACCCTCAAAATACCGAAATCGGTAGGTACTGTTATATGGGGGATATACCAAACATGGACCTATGCACATTGGTCCCAACCTGCGACAAAAATCGAAAAATCGATATCAGCAAATATGGGCGACAATTCAGCAAATTGTCTCTAAACATATCATATTTTAATATTCCAGCCCTGTTTTTGTAATTTATAATGGTATTTATCAAAAGAAAACAGAAGTTGTAATTTACGTATGGTCTCTTAAAAACTGTTGTTGGCGTTTTTTATTGTTGGACTGCAGAATTTTACATCTTTGTGTTTATTTCAGCTTAAGTCCATATTTTGTTGTAATTCAATTGTTTGAATAACAACAAAATATTTTAAAGTGGATATGAAATTGATTAGTTGCGGGCGAAGGGTAGGGAATACTATAGTTTCAGTTGTCACCAAACACCTTCATCAGTTCCCTTTTTTCGCCGACTCTGTATCGATAAACAGGTCAATAAAGCCATCTAGCAAATTAAACAAAATGAGAAATTTGCTGTATGGCCCTAAAGCTGTTTACCCTACAATTTGAGTCGAACTAAAGAATTTTATATCCACCACTGTTTTTATGTCGTCTTTGCTTCGCAAAGAATACGAACATGGGAATGTTGCTTCAATAAGCGGGGGTAAAAACAACAAGAAAGAAACATGTACATATAAACAAAAAACCATAAATTTGCTTACCTATTATAGCTGTATAGACATTGGAAAAATCACGCAATCTTCTTTTGCCAAATAATCCTTCAACATTGTAACTCATTATTATATCATGTCCAAATATCAGATGTAAGTTTCGTTCAGCATTGCCAGCAAGAAGTGTTTTCATCTGTCGTTTCTATAAAATAAGAAAACAGAAGATAAATTTTGTTCATTGTCTTGGTACTACAGTAACGATAAATACTAACATATGGGTCTGCTTGAGTCGATAATATAGTATCAAATTCCTTCAGTTTTTCTTCGGTGTTGATTGGGAAAATGCTCATCATATTGGAAGTGATCGCGTTTAAGTTAGCTATGCGATCAAATAAAACTTTATGCTCTGCCAAAATTTCGACTAAGGTGTTGTATTGTTTTTGAGTAGCATCTAAAAATATAAATATATAAATAACTCAAGAATTTTTACGGACATTGTAAACAAACCTTTATATAAATCGACCTTTTTCGACAATTCTTCACATCCTTGACATTTGGAGTTACCTTGTCTTTTTGAATTATCTTGAAAGAATAGATGTTTGTCATTAGTATGCACTAAACCTTGAGAGAGTAATGTTAAAAATTACCTGGTGGAGAAAAATATTTCAGTTTTCCTTTGGAATGTTGGGGTTGTTTGTTCGACATTTTTGTGGAAGGCAACTGTGGAGAATTGGTATTATTATAAAGTTGGTAGAGAAAGGCAAGCATAAATATTTGTACTGGACATCAGACAATAAAAATGTCTCCTTTTCACCTAACAGCAAATTAGTTTTAAAAATGCCTAGATCACAGGATTGTAAAGGTTCTTGGAAAAAACTCTCCATGTCCAACAAACGCCGCCCTTCCACATAGTGGTCTTCTTTTATTATTCCTTCAATTTTTATAGAAATATCCGATTTCACAGAACACAAATTATTAGGTTCTTTGCAAGAAATTAGGCAATCATTAACAAAGGCTTCTACAGTTATATCTCCTTTGTACTTAAATTTGTCTGTTTGGGTTTCTATATATACTTCGTGTTTCTCTCTTTGTACAATTTGTTGAAGAATGGATGATGGCTTTCGGACATGTTTTTTTTAAAGTTTGAAGCTTATTTTCAAAATCATAAGCCGAAAACGACGTGAGAGGTCCATACATCTCGGCACAAGATGCTAAGTGCAATAAATTGTGTACATTGAAAGAAACGCTGTTCGCACCAAATACAATAGGGACATTTTCAACAAATAACTCCAGAAGTTTGTGAGCTGTGTTTACATTACTGCAAATATGTCTCGGACTACTAAGTAGCCTATATGCGCAATGTAAAATTAAAAATTCATAGTAAATATCGGTATGTACGTTGTTGAAAAGAGCAATTATGCCTGTATAGGCGAGGAATTCATGAAATTCAGTAGCCTTCCAATTGTGAATTTCATCTAAAGATCTAGGTTTCCGTGGAAACTCCTTTGGAAAACAAAATTTTAATTTCACAAGTTCTGACGATATTTTCTGTTGTGTTTTATTTTTGATGATTCGAATCAGCATTTTCTTTGTTACTCCTAGATCGATAAGGTGCATACTGTCTAATGGGGTTTGTGTTACCATATTAAAACCAATTTCTTCCAGTGGAGATTTCTCATATTTAAAAATTTGGCTGTGGTGCTTTGGATATTTACGACATGTAAAGTCTTCATCAGAAATTAAAGTTCCACTAGAAGTACTATATGTAAGCACATTGTCAATTTTCTTAGAAACTTGTGTACACTTAGTGCAACCGTGAGCTGAAATATGACCTGGGACACCGCAAACGAAGGCTTTAGCTGGCGTGTCGCATGATAAACAGCGGAACACAACGTTAATTTTCTTTTCGTTCAAAATTAATCGGTTTTTCAGCAAAAGAGCTTCCTGGATAAAGTCTTTACAAAACTCTTTCACACATGTCGGCTTGGTATAACCCACATATATTCCTACAGGAAATGGTTTCACTTTCTCCGCAGAATTAACTATTTTCAACAGAATTGGCCACAGTTGGATTCTGGAACTTTTGAATAATGGAATTCCATCAATGTTTATGTCCAGTTGAATTTCGTCATACTTTTTTATGACGTTTTCAACTTTTTTCAGTTGATTCTCAATGCCAATATGGCAATAACTACCAGGAAACACTTTTCTAATAGAAACCTGTGTTTTTTGCCCACTAAAGCTGCTGCTGAAAGCGGAACCTCTAAACCTTCCTCATGAAATATTGCTAGCAGCCGCTCCAAGCATTTTCTGGAAGGCGCGGTTTCTATATGCCAATTTTTTAATTTTTCCCGCAAAGTTAATTTCGGTGTCAACAAATTTTCAAAGGACGGAACAATATTTTCTTGAGACTCCACAATATTGTCGACATCTTCCACAAAATCTCTAATTGTCGATGTTTCACCACATATGTTTTCAGCCGTCTCACAATTTCTAATTTGATATAAAATTGCCTGTTTTTTCACTTGTCTTTTATAATTTCTTTTGCTCATACTTGTTGGTATTGAAGATATACATATATTTTTATTTAAACACTCGGTATTTTACGATTTTTTTTATTGATTTTTCACAAGGACACTTTTTACGAACCACCAAACAATTAAGAAAATGAAAAAATAAAAAGACGCTTTGTTGGGCTATCAGCTGTCAATGTTAAGAATGCTTCTTCTTATTAAGGTAAAAGTATCAATTGTCGACAACATGTTGACAAAGTCACCATATTAGTAGACAACGTGGGGACATGTCAACACATGCCCCAGGCTTCCTACAGGGCAGCTAGTTCGGTAAAACATTTTAACCAAAATCCTCAAAATACCGAAAATCGGGAGGGATCGTTATTAGGGGGCTATCAAAACACGGATCCATGTTGTAAATGTTCATCTGTCATCTTGGCAAGTTTTAAATACAGCTAGTTCGCTAGTTGTAGCTAAAACCCCCAAAATATAGCAAATCGGTTGGTATCGTTATGTAGGTGCTATACTAAAATATGGACCTATGTCCATAATTTTTGTAATATGGGTTTTTTTGGTCACTAAAAACCCTAAATGTCAAATAATAGCTAATTAGGTCTGAAACTGTGACTAAAAAGGTCAAAATAACTAAAATCGGGCGGTACCGTTATATGGGGGCTATACCAAAACATGGACCGATATAGCCCATCATCGAACTTGACCTGCCTGCAAACAAAAGACACATCTTCCCAAAATTTCAGCGAGCTATCTTAATTATTGTGGACGCTCGAGTTATTACAACAGACAGACGGAAAAACAAACTTAACGATCCTCACCAGACCCTATTCCTTCGTGACCTATGCTACCAATTAATCCGTCCGTGCTCAGGGCTTGGGGGGTGTTCTTGTCTGAAGGATTAGGCCTCAACCGATATAATAAAATTAATTTTTTTGGAAGCTAAATATTATAAGATAAGATCACGATGGCCATAATGGAATTATTTTTATCGAATCTAGATGTAATCGATCCGTTGTCGGTCTTCCCTCCCAACCATGCCGACTGTATTTACGTCAGCCCACAAACATTCTAAATTCATATGCCTTCAATTTCGTAGAGTTACTCTATGATCTAAACAGAATAAGATGTAATCTTAATTTTTGAACATTGTATATTAAAAACATGATTTAAAATAAAAATAATAAATTGGTACAAAATTAATAGAAAATTCTAAATATTAGAAGAGCGGGAAATATTCTAGTTGATTCTTTTTAACATCAATGTTATCTCAAAAAAAAAAATAAATAAATAAATAAACGTAGTGGTTATGTCGCATAATAATAATAATTATACAATTTATAAACGATACGTACATATGTATATACGAAAAAAGTGTATGTATTCCTATTTACAATTACAAATTTGTAGCTTTGTCGACAAGCGCTTGTTGATCTTGCTGCAACTTTAACAATCTTTCATAAAATCTTTCAAAAATATTAAATGTAAAACACTTATCAAGAGTTTCATGTAGGGAACTTCTGTTTGCTAAAATAGACAACGTATTCGAATTCTTGAAAAATATTACAACTTAATTACGGGCTTCATTTCAAAATTAACCCCTTTTGATTTTTTGTCTTTTCTGTTTTTAATAATTGTATCTTCTTAAAATGTTTGATTGTTGAATTCTCACAATAATCGAAGTTTGCCTTTGAAATTTATTAGGGAATTTAAATTGGATGGACCGTTCGATTAATGCTTCTTCAGATTAAATTTTAAAATTTTCCGGAAATCAGCACAGAAATACTATTTGACCACAATTTATGAACTTCATCATTATTCAAATTCAATGTTAATCACAAAACAGCAAGATTTTCAATAAAAGGATAATTTCACCCATCCAAAATAGAAACAATGACAGTGGAAAGGATTTATTGCTCAAATTAATTTTTTTTTAGAAATTTTAAATATTTTAATTTTGTTCTGTTCAGTTTTAAAGTTTCAAATCGCATCCCCAATAAAAAATGTATTTTCCAAACGAAAACTTTTACTGACAGAAGTCTTACAAAGCCTTCTCAATTTAAAATGTATTTACTATGAATACCAGCAGTATTATATATATATATATATATATATACCCTTCATACTATGGTGAAGGGTATAACAATTGTATGTACACACAGATGACAGCCGCTGGACGAAACACGGATTTTTTTTTACTCATTGGCCTACTTTCTCATTATTTTACCACGGGCATGTCATAGGGAGTAAATACTTATTTTTTGGCCACTAAAAAGTAGATAAATAACTAGTTACTCCCTGCTTACTTCAAGTCGTAACTACTTATTTAAGTACTTATTTTTTTACTTTTAAGTGCCAAAAAATAAGTACTTACTCCCTATGACATGCCCATGTTAAAATAATGAGAAAGTAGGACAATTTGTAATGAGTATTGAACACATACCCAAGTTGGTCGTCGTCTTCATACGAACATATAACTCTCCCGCAGTCCTTCAAACAGCACAGGACCTAACACTTAACACCGGCTGAAAGCACTTTTTTGGCAATTTAATTGTAATGTACTCCGAGATATGATCGAGGATATTATTAACTTGAGAATTCGGAAAAATATAATGGTAGCATTGGTGCAGGAAACCAAGCTCAACAACAACTGTAGCTTACATAGTTGTAATTGTGGAACCGGGTTTGTTTGGGCCTGGTTGTAATAACCGCACATGTAATATATGGGTGATTCTAAGTAATGACCAGAGAGGTATGGCGTTGTTCAGCACAAGCGGATCAGTGACCCCAGTGTCAGTGAGCTGACACTGGAAATAAACCGATTGGTCGCTGAGCAATTGACTTGGGCTTCAATTTCTTTCACCCTAAATGTGCACGACAATTTTCAAAGGAGTTCTAAAACCGGCAAATTTTGCAGGGGGTTCTATTCGAAATTTCGAACACTGTTGCTTATCCTGTATGTCGGTGGCTATATCAAAACGTGGAAATGTACTAACAAATTATGGGGAAAACTTTCGCGGTGCTCTTGAATAAACTTTAAATAAAAGGAGCTTGAACCTCGGAAGTTGTTGCGGATTCTGAAACTACAATGTTCATACATAGATGAGAAAAATCAAAAACAAAAAATCGCCGAAGCGCTTTTTAAATAAGTCGGGGTCAAAGTTCGAGTTTTTACGGTTTTTAGGATTTCACGATTTTGCTGGGAAACTGCATGCCCTATTCAAATGGATCTAAAGAAAATGTTGTAGCAGTGAAAATTCTCTGCAAGATTGTCCTTTACTCCAGTCTTAAGATTTTCGCCAGTCCTATTTCGATAAGACTTGCAAATCGCGAAAACCTAAAAAAATGTGACCTGAACTTCTACATCTCAAAAATGGTAAAACCAGGACCAAATCATAAAGGTCAATCATCTAGAGAATTTTCACAGCTACAATATTTTCTCTAATCCCATTTCGATGGCACTTGCGCCTTCCAAGCAAAATCGTGAAAACCTAGAAAAAGCTTAAAAGTATGAACATAGATCGCGATTTATTTAAAAAGCGCTACGCCATTTTTTCGCTTTTGATTGTTCTCACCTATGAACATTGTAGTTTCAGAATCCGCAAAATCTTCCCATTCATTTAAAGTTAGTTCAAGAGCATTGTAGTTTCAGAATCCGCAAAATCTTCCCATTCATTTAAAGTTAGTTCAAGAGCACAGTGCTTTATATAGCCTCAAAGAAGACTAAATACTAAATTTCTGACATTTATGTAGGATAGTGCAGCTATAACCCTGAAAACCCCTAAAATCTGGAGGTACCGTTCTACGGATGCTATATACAACGTGAATCTGTACTGACAAATTTCTGGAAAAAAGTTTAGTAGCCCCAAAGAAGACTAAATATGTAATAAATTACAGCCATTTATGTAGGACAATTAAGCTGAATCCATGAAAAACCCCGAAAATCGGGCGGTATCGTTCTATAGGCGGTAATCCCAAACGTGGACCATTACTGACACATTTCGGGGAAAAGTTTTCTAGGCCCAAAGAAGATGCAAGACCAATCTATTACCACTTTTGCATACAAAAATGATCATATAAATCAATAAAACAGGAAAAAATTAAACAATTTTAACTTTTATACATATAGGATAAACGCCAGTGTTCAAAATTTCGAACACCATTTTCCGGGAAAACGAAAAATCGTACATTTATTTTGAGTAGATTTTAATTACCCAAAAAAGTTTTTTATTTAAAAAATAAGTAAAAGCTTGGTATCTGGACGAAATGGGTTAAAACACCAACCACAAATCCAACTCCACAATACACTAATTCATGACTCGAGTTACTTCACATTGTTCTGACTCCATAATTTTTAACACATACTGTTACAAATATTTGCTAACATATCTTAATTACAATTAACAACATTCCAGGAAACAAGATTTTTTGTTTACAGTAATTTCACATTACTTGATATTCAAAAGTTTTTGCATTGATGATATGCAAATATTTAACTACGACAACAGATTTAATAAATATCAAACAATCTAATACGCACATATGTATGTACAACAGCAGTCATGCATGTACACTTAAACTAACACAGTTTGTATGTTTAAATGTATCAATTCATCAACAAACTGACATTAGTCATAAGACTCCATAACAAAACATTCCATTCTAAGAAATTTTTGGTTAAATGTAAATTTTCAAATTATTTGTGTTATGAACATCAAGAATTTTGTTGTTGCTGCTGCTGCTAACTGTAAGTCATAATGCCAGACAGATGTTCATTGAATTAAACATGTTTATGAGAGTATGTCTGTCTGTGTGAGTTTTTAAAAATTTAAATGCACAATTACCCATAAGGAATTATGTCACTGATTTATGCAAAAGTAGTATATAGGAAAGGATTCAAAATCAATTAAAAAACTCAAATTACAAGTCATATAGTAATTAAAGTATCAAATTACATATCTTAAGTAAACAAATGGGGTAAAAAGGGTCGCAGACTCATTTATAAAGTAAACAAACAGCATACCATGAGATGGGGTGACCGTGGGAAATTCTTGGAATTCCTTATGCTGGGGAAGCATGTCCACTATCAACGTGGGTGGCTTCGTTTGTCCGTCCGTCTGTCCGTGAGCATGCTGGATCGTGCCCATGATCAATGTGGGTGGTCTCGTTTGTCCGTCTGTCTGTTGATTGATCTAATTATGAAGCATTGACCATCGTTGAGGCATTGTGTTTATTGTATGTTTGTGTGTATGTCGTTTGGTTCTTTTGCTTTGAAATGGATCAGCAGTCACAACAGCTAAAGTGCCTGGGTGACTACTGTGTGTTTGTATGTATGTCGTTTGGTTCCTTTCGCTTTGCATTGGATCAGCAGCCACGATAGCTTCATTATATGTTTGTGTGTATGTCGTTTGGTTCTTTTTCTTTACTTTAAGTCAGAGGACAAGTGTATTGAGTATTTACTGAGTGTTTGAATATGAATTCGATCGATCTTCTCGATTTGTTTATTATTATTCGATGAAGGCGACAAAGTCTTTAATATTTAATTGAAGGGTGGATTGAATTTTTGGTTGCTTCAAATTGAGCTTGTCAATGGATTTGGATATGAATGCAAATATGATTGGGGGAGTTAAGGGGGAAAGGGGAACGAATGTGTACAAATGAGAAATCGATTACCATTGTTGAGTCATAGCGTTTGTGGTGGTACACTGGAAAAATATGTATGCATGTGTGACCGTGGGAAATTCTTGGAATTCAGTCTGTCTGTCCGCAATGTAACAAATAACACGTGTTACCATGGGGCAATTCTTGGAATTCCGTCCGTCCATCCGTCCGCGGGAACTGTTTGGAATTCCGTCTGTCCGTAAGCATGCTGAATCGTGTCCATGATCAACGTGGGTGGTCCTGTTTGTCCGTCCGTTTGCCAGTTAATTGATCTAAGTTCCTAATGTTGTGAAATAAATGACGTCATCATTTGGGTTTAAATAATTATGATTGAAACTGTACGCAACAAGAATTTCTTTGAGCGCATAAATCGAAACGATCCAAATTAATTCATTTGGATCTTTTCGATTTGTTTATTTCAGAAGTTAAGCAATGAATTGGCAAAGACTTGAATATTGGATTGAAGGGATGGTTTGGGATATTAAAGTATATGTGGGTGCGTGTGTATGTTTGATTCTTTGCAGTTATGAGGAATGTATTGGCATTATGTTGTAGCAATTTTTATGAGTAAGAGGTTGAAAGGGGAAATCAAGCATCGAATGTTTTAAGATTAGCTAGAGCATTAACCATATGTTTGTATGAATGTTGCCCTTCGATTGAAGCAGTGACCATTGTTGAAGCAATGAGTTTATATGTACATATGTTTGTGTGTATGCCGTATGATTCCTTTGCTTTGCGTTGGATCAGCAGCCACGATCGCTTTATTTTATGTTTGTGTGTATGTCGTTTGGTTCTTTTGCCATTCCTTTAAATCAGCAGGCGTAATTGTCGCCTTTAACGAAAGCAAAATGCGACAAGTGCCTGTGATTAGGGAAGTTAAGGGGGATGGGGGAACCAATGTGTACAAATAAGAAATCGATGACCATTGTTGAGGCATAGCGTTTATATGTACGTCAGTCCAGCTTCCTTTAAATTTATGCTGTGTATGTTTGCATTAAACCAAAAGAAGGAATCATTGAACTTTCATTCAGTATTACACAATATCGGATTTGTTTTGATTAAATGTTATGAAACTAGGTTATTGGACTTTTTTAAAGACGACACCACGTCTGGTTCTTTAAACCCTGTATGTATGTATAAATGTATGTATATTTGTGGTTATATTGACCTTGAAAATGAATATGTTTAGATTATCACGTTGATTTCCTTACCTCTGTGTATGGAAAAGTGAAGATAGGTTTATTTTAGGAGAGTGAAGGGGGAAAAGGGAATAGCGAAAAAAAAGAAATCAATCTTTACAAATAAGAAATCGACAAGAAATTTTAGTTGGCTTAACATATGTATGCTTAATGAATTCCACAATATTGTGAAATTCATGTTCTTTTCGATTTGTTTATTTCAAAAGTCAAACTAGGAATCGTCAAAGACTTGAATATGGAATTGTAGGGGTGATTTGGATATAAGTGGATCTTTGCAGTTGTGAAGAATGTATGACATTAATGCTCCACATGAATTCGTTAGATTTTTTAGATATGTTTGTTTTGGAAGTCAAATTAAGATTCGTGTTATTGGAATATACAAATGTGGGTGCGTGTGTATGTTTTATTCTTTACAGTTATAAGGAAAGTATGGAATTATGCTGCAACACTGGTTTACATTATGATTAAGGGATTTAAAGGGGGAATGCAGGGAAAGAATAGATTTTGCTTTAAGCTTTGTTTAAGCATTGTTCTGCGACTATTGGATTGAAGCAATGATCATTGTTGAGGCATTATTATGTATGACCATCAACTTTATGTTGTTATATGTTTACATTAAAACAAAAGAAGGAATCATTGATTTTTCATTCAGTATTACTCAATATCCAATTTTGTTATTATTATGGATTATTGGACCTTTTTCAAAGATAAGAAATGTGGCTGGAACATCAAATAGAGGCAAAAGTATGCTTCAACTTGACCTTGAAATAAAATTTGAAAATATGCTTATGTTGCTTTTTTTATCACAACATCTAAATATCACCCCATTTCTCCGCAATTTAATACACAAATTATGAAAACAAAAATCTCACTCTTCATTAACATTTAAGATCTATAAATGCATACATATATTGTAATAATTTTATTAGTCAGAAACATACTTTCAAACTGTTACAATATGGATTCTCAATATATCCTTCCTGAAATCTTCAAGGAAAGCACATTAAGGGAGTCGAAGGATATCGAAGCAGACAAATATTTGTTAAGAATAACGGATGAAATTCAGGCGGAATTCTATATAACACATGGTTTGAAAACGGACAGAAACAGAATCCTTAAGCTTTTAAAAAGGATGGAGAAAATCACAAATGTCAATAATAATTGAATTTAAATGATTATTAATAAATAAGAAATAAACAAATATTTTTGTTGCATATTTCTGGGGGAAGAGAATGCAATGGTTTATGTCTAATTTCCATCTTCTTATCTATAATTTTGTCCCTGTGTTTACCAAAAATTTGACAACACTATACACAGTCACTATTTCGTGCTACAGCTCGATTTTCGTTTCAACAACTTATTATTATAGCTCACCCTATCCCTAATTTGGTTCAACAGCTCTCTCTTAGTGTTCAACCACTTCATATTATAACGCAACAGCTCCCTAATATTACTCAACAGATCCCTCAACCCTCTTCACTTTAAACCGAACCTATTCATACAAGGAACACATTTTGATATTTCTCAAACATACCATTTGGTTCAAATTTATGAAAGTTAAAAAAATTACAAAGCGTACAGATATCATATTTTCAAGAATATTTATTTCAAGCAAATAAATATTAGTGTACCTCACTCAAATTGAAAATTCGAAGGAATAGAAAATTAAACTTAGCCATCTAGGGGTTGAGCTATCGATACCTAAATTATTACGAAGATATTATAAATGCTGACTTGTGTACATAACTGTATCATATTACTAATTAAAACAAAACAAGAAAATGGAATAAAAAACAATGATATTCAGAAGACCATAGATTGCATTTATTTCGTAATCGCAATGTACACATTTGATATAATATAAAATATGATTAATATATAATATCTGCCTCTCGTAGTTCTTCAATTATAGAGACCATCTCATTTGTATGATCATATTTTCCACTTTGATTTGATTCCACCAACCGCTTTAGTCGTTCAACAAGAACATTAGGATCGTTCCAATATACATATTGAGGTTTTTCGGAATTTACCCTCATTAGGCCTTTACCAGTGTGAGTACCATCGATTATCTTCTTTATTATATTGGTGTATTTATATCCTTTGTTAGATTTCACTCGTTCATTATGGCTGTAGTTTACTTTATGTGCATTGGAGTTGAGTAAAATTTTCTTATATATCTCCAACTCTGATTCATCGTAGTTTTTGGGTTTTTGATGAAAGAGAAGTTCAAATAAGCCTGGTGTGAGCGCCCAATTCTGGTTTCCTACGATAATTTTTTCATTATTTATTTCTAAAGGTTTATCTCCAAATTTCCATTCCCCATTAACATCTTTATGTGGACCGTATACAGTGTCCAGATTATTATTGATTTTCAATTGAAGAAGATTGTTTTCATAATCATAATCATCATGATCAGAATAAAAAGATTCTTCTCCACCCTCATCGTTGCTTGACTCATCTTGATTATTATCTTCTTCGTACTCTTCATCGTTTGCAGTGATTTCGTTTTTAAAATCTTCCTTATGTTTCTTGTTACTGGAAAACGGTGTTTTCTCATATTCATGCATATTTTTTGTCTTGGATATCATGTATTTGGATGCATTTTCACTTGTGGTTTTAACTAATTTGTTTAGTTCATCTGTTATTGGTTTGAAGGTATTTTCCAATTGGGTTGTTCTTGCTTGTTCTCCCCTTTTAATGTTTTGAAATTTTCTTTTCAAAACATTGCGGGATTGAACCAATCGTTTCAACATTTCTTCTTCCATAGTTAGAGTTCTACTGTTAAATGTGGGACATTGTCACAATATAAATAGTGTATCCCTTGATCTTAACCCAACCTAACTTGAACCCAACCCAACCTGAATCCAACCTAACCCGAACCAAACCTAACCCGTACCCAACCTAACCCGAACCCAACCTAACCCGAACCCAACCTAACCCGAACCCAACCTAACGCGAACCCAACCTAACCCGAACCCAACCCAACCTAACCTGAAACCAACCTCAACACCATATGCATATTTAATATTTTACAATCATGCTTAAATGTTCATAATTGCCACAGATGTGTATTCACCTTTTCTATTGTTTATTATCCTAGAACAAAAAAAAAGAAAATACTTTATATTTTGTAGACAAACAATATTATTCATTTATTTAGTCATCTCTAATATACATATCAAAAGCTTGAGTGTCGTCGGCTAAACTATAAACCATGGATCGTTTTCATCCAATGCCCATACGTTTTGTGCTTCTGGTATATACGGATAATCTTCTTCTGAATTCTCCAAAGATTGGTTTGTTCGGGTTTCGTTCTCCTTTCCTTCAGCATCGGTTTCCACTAGCAGAGACTCATTATACTTTGCCTCGAATTCATTTACAGCTTTAACGCAAGCAGCCTCGAACTCATAGACCATTTCAAATAATTCAATTTGTTGTGGTGTATTTTGTGTTGCCTCGTAATGGTCTAACATATTGCAACAAATCTTTTCGAACTCTGTTTCATTCTCGAACTCAACTCCTAGCTCTCCGTTGATATTACTGACCATTTTTAGGTTTCTTACTTTTCTTGATGAAATGTCTCACTCCTTTAAAGGAATTTTGAAAACTGAATATAGTTTCCGAGTCTAACCCAACTTTTATAGGGGTTTAATGTTTATATTAAATATAAAAGGAAAACATCATAATAAATGACTGTCCAAGACGACAAAACTATATATACATACATATAGGGTTTTATATAATAAATGCAATCTATGGTCTTCTGAATATCATTGTTTTTTATTTAATTTTTTGGTTTTGTTTTAATTAGTAATATGATACAGTTATGTACACAAGTCATCATTTATAATATCTTCGTAATAATTTAGGTATCGATAGCTCAACCCCAAGATGGCATTGTTTAAGTTTCTTTTCCTTCGAATTTCCAATTTGAGTGAGGTACACTAATATTTATTTGCTTGAAATAAATATTCTTGAAAATATGATATCTGTACGCTTTGTAATTTTTTTAACTTTCATAAATTTGAACCAAATGGTATGTTTGAGAAATATCAAAATGTGTTCCTTGTATGAATAGGTTCGGTTTAAAGTGAAGAGGGTTGAGGGATCTGTTGAGTAATATTAGGGAGCTGTTGCGTTATAATATGAAGTGGTTGAACACTAAGAGAGAGCTGTTGAACCAAATTAGGGATAGGGTGAGCTATAATAATAAGTTGTTGAAACGAAAATCGAGCTGTAGCACGAAATAGTGACTGTGTATAGTGTTGTCAAATTTTTGGTAAACACAGGGACAAAATTATAGATAAGAAGATGGAAATTAGACATAAACCATTGCATTCTCTTCCCCCAGAAATATGCAACAAAAATATTTGTTTATTTCTTATTTATTAATAATCATTTAAATTCAATTATTATTGACATTTGTGATTTTCTCCATCCTTTTTAAAAGCTTAAGGATTCTGTTTCTGTCCGTTTTCAAACCATGTGTTATATAGAATTCCGCCTGAATTTCATCCGTTATTCTTAACAAATATTTGTCTGCTTCGATATCCTTCGACTCCCTTAATGTGCTTTCCTTGAAGATTTCAGGAAGGATATATTGAGAATCCATATTGTAACAGTTTGAAAGTATGTTTCTGACTAATAAAATTATTACAATATATGTATGCATTTATAGATCTTAAATGTTAATGAAGAGTGAGATTTTTGTTTTCATAATTTGTGTATTAAATTGCGGAGAAATGGGGTGATATTTAGATGTTGTGATAAAAAAAGCAACATAAGCATATTTTCAAATTTTATTTCAAGGTCAAGTTGAAGCATACTTTTGCCTCTATTTGATGTTCCAGCCACATTTCTTATCTTTGAAAAAGGTCCAATAATCCATAATAATAACAAAATTGGATATTGAGTAATACTGAATGAAAAATCAATGATTCCTTCTTTTGTTTTAATGTAAACATATAACAACATAAAGTTGATGGTCATACATAATAATGCCTCAACAATGATCATTGCTTCAATCCAATAGTCGCAGAACAATGCTTAAACAAAGCTTAAAGCAAAATCTATTCTTTCCCTGCATTCCCCCTTTAAATCCCTTAATCATAATGTAAACCAGTGTTGCAGCATAATTCCATACTTTCCTTATAACTGTAAAGAATAAAACATACACACGCACCCACATTTGTATATTCCAATAACACGAATCTTAATTTGACTTCCAAAACAAACATATCTAAAAAATCTAACGAATTCATGTGGAGCATTAATGTCATACATTCTTCACAACTGCAAAGATCCACTTATATCCAAATCACCCCTACAATTCCATATTCAAGTCTTTGACGATTCCTAGTTTGACTTTTGAAATAAACAAATCGAAAAGAACATGAATTTCACAATATTGTGGAATTCATTAAGCATACATATGTTAAGCCAACTAAAATTTCTTGTCGATTTCTTATTTGTAAAGATTGATTTCTTTTTTTTCGCTATTCCCTTTTCCCCCTTCACTCTCCTAAAATAAACCTATCTTCACTTTTCCATACACAGAGGTAAGGAAATCAACGTGATAATCTAAACATATTCATTTTCAAGGTCAATATAACCACAAATATACATACATTTATACATACATACAGGGTTTAAAGAACCAGACGTGGTGTCGTCTTTAAAAAAGTCCAATAACCTAGTTTCATAACATTTAATCAAAACAAATCCGATATTGTGTAATACTGAATGAAAGTTCAATGATTCCTTCTTTTGGTTTAATGCAAACATACACAGCATAAATTTAAAGGAAGCTGGACTGACGTACATATAAACGCTATGCCTCAACAATGGTCATCGATTTCTTATTTGTACACATTGGTTCCCCCATCCCCCTTAACTTCCCTAATCACAGGCACTTGTCGCATTTTGCTTTCGTTAAAGGCGACAATTACGCCTGCTGATTTAAAGGAATGGCAAAAGAACCAAACGACATACACACAAACATAAAATAAAGCGATCGTGGCTGCTGATCCAACGCAAAGCAAAGGAATCATACGGCATACACACAAACATATGTACATATAAAGTCATTGCTTCAACAATGGTCACTGCTTCAATCGAAGGGCAACATTCATACAAACATATGGTTAATGCTCTAGCTAATCTTAAAACATTCGATGCTTGATTTCCCCTTTCAACCTCTTACTCATAAAAATTGCTACAACATAATGCCAATACATTCCTCATAACTGCAAAGAATCAAACATACACACGCACCCACATATACTTTAATATCCCAAACCATCCCTTCAATCCAATATTCAAGTCTTTGCCAATTCATTGCTTAACTTCTGAAATAAACAAATCGAAAAGATCCAAATGAATTAATTTGGATCGTTTCGATTTATGCGCTCAAAGAAATTCTTGTTGCGTACAGTTTCAATCATAATTATTTAAACCCAAATGATGACGTCATTTATTTCACAACATTAGGAACTTAGATCAATTAACTGGCAAACGGACGGACAAACAGGACCACCCACGTTGATCATGGACACGATTCAGCATGCTTACGGACAGACGGAATTCCAAACAGTTCCCGCGGACGGATGGACGGACGGAATTCCAAGAATTGCCCCATGGTAACACGTGTTATTTGTTACATTGCGGACAGACAGACTGAATTCCAAGAATTTCCCACGGTCACACATGCATACATATTTTTCCAGTGTACCACCACAAACGCTATGACTCAACAATGGTAATCGATTTCTCATTTGTACACATTCGTTCCCCTTTCCCCCTTAACTCCCCCAATCATATTTGCATTCATATCCAAATCCATTGACAAGCTCAATTTGAAGCAACCAAAAATTCAATCCACCCTTCAATTAAATATTAAAGACTTTGTCGCCTTCATCGAATAATAATAAACAAATCGAGAAGATCGATCGAATTCATATTCAAACACTCAGTAAATACTCAATACACTTGTCCTCTGACTTAAAGTAAAGAAAAAGAACCAAACGACATACACACAAACATATAATGAAGCTATCGTGGCTGCTGATCCAATGCAAAGCGAAAGGAACCAAACGACATACATACAAACACACAGTAGTCACCCAGGCACTTTAGCTGTTGTGACTGCTGATCCATTTCAAAGCAAAAGAACCAAACGACATACACACAAACATACAATAAACACAATGCCTCAACGATGGTCAATGCTTCATAATTAGATCAATCAACAGACAGACGGACAAACGAGACCACCCACATTGATCATGGGCACGATCCAGCATGCTCACGGACAGACGGACGGACAAACGAAGCCACCCACGTTGATAGTGGACATGCTTCCCCAGCATAAGGAATTCCAAGAATTTCCCACGGTCACCCCATCTCATGGTATGCTGTTTGTTTACTTTATAAATGAGTCTGCGACCCTTTTTACCCCATTTGTTTACTTAAGATATGTAATTTGATACTTTAATTACTATATGACTTGTAATTTGAGTTTTTTAATTGATTTTGAATCCTTTCCTATATACTACTTGCAAAGTATGTAAATTTTGTGTTTGAATGTGTATTTGTAACTAAGTATGTGCGTGCATATATGTGTGAAATATATCTTTTCAAATCTGTGTTTGGAAATATAATTTGTATTTGTTTAGAAAAATACATTTCATTTAGATTTGACATATACATATTGGTTTTTAAATACCCTGTTACATACCAAGGTGATATGAGAAAATAAATAAATGTAATTTCTTGATGTAGTTAAACATTTTCAACAGAATAGGGGACATAAATTATAGCAAGTATAAGAATTATGAACACGGTGCACCGATTCTAGTTCTAGCTGAATAACATGGTATGTATGTAGAAAAGCTTCTTCTTAATGTTACTTGTGCAGATGTTTTACGTGACTGAAATACTTTGGAATACAAGACAATAATGAACAATTGCTATTATAACGTCGACATTGTGATACCTTACATCAGTACGCATAAGATTTCACAGATCAAAATTTCCTTTTAGGATATACCTAGACTCCGAAAACTATGACAAAATAATGGAATCTTAAACGAACTTTGATCTAATGTCAACGATTTTCTACGAATTCATTAAATGTATAGAAAAAGACAACACAAATTCGATTTATACCATAGATATTCTATAGTCGTACTCCTTACTTACTTACTTAGTTGGCCCATTACAGAACATTTGTTCCATAGACCGAACTAAGAAAAGATCTCCATTCCTCTCTGTTTTTCGCTTGACTTTTTGGAATACCGCGCCTTTCCATTTCTTCATCCACTTGTTTGCTCCATCGAAGCTTAGGCCTGCCGATTCTGCGTGCACCGCCATGTGGCATGTATTCATACGCCTTTTTAGCGGGTTCATCATCGCTCATTCTCATGATATGGCCTAGCCAACGCAATCGTTGCATCTCGATACGTTTAACTATATTCATGTCTTTGTATAGCTTATATAGCTCGTGGTTCATACGACGTCGATATTCACCGTCAACGCAAATCGGCCCGTAGATCTTTCGAAAAATTGTCCTCTCAAACACACCAAGCACTGCCTTATCTGCTTGCGCAAGTACCCATGTTCCGGAGCCATACATTAGCACGGGTAGTATCAGCGTTTTGTATAGTGTTATTTTTGTTTGACGAGATGTGGCTTTGTTTTTAAATTGCTTACTTAGACCATAGTAGCATCTTTTGGCCAATACAATTCTTCTTCTTATTTCACAACTGATGTTGTTTGTTGTGTTTATGGCAGTGCCGAGGTAGACGAAGTCTTTAACCACCTCAAAATTGTAGGTACCAACTTCCACAGTTGGTCCGAGCTCTATGGACGCTTTGCGCGTCTACACCATCAATTTGGTCTTTTCGCCGTTTACCGCCAGACCCACTTTCGCAGATTCTGCTTCGACCTTCCTAAAGGTATCAGTTACTTCCTTTACTGATCGTCCCATGATGTATATGTCATCAGCATAGGCAAGTAACATGTTTCTATTGGTGTAAATTGTGCCATTTCTTTTGACATTAGCATCTCGTATTACCTTTTCCAGCAAAATGTTGAATATTTCACACGAAAGGCTGTCTCCTTGTCTGAAACCACTTTTGGTACAAAATTCTTCGGAGAGGTTCTTTCCAATTCTAACTGAGGACCTAGTATCAGTTAAAGTCATCTTACAAAGCCGGATGAGCTTTGCGGGGATACCAAATTCAGACATTGCGTGGAATACCTTTGATCGGAGGGGACTGTCGAATGCTGCTTTATAATCGACAAAAAGGTGAAATATGTCGATCTGCATCTCTTGGGTCTTCTCTATGATTTGCCGCAGGGTAAATATCTGGTCAATGGTGGACTTGCCAGGTCTAAAGCCACATTGGTATGGTCCAATTATTGCGTTGACCATTGGCTTTAGTCGTTCGCACAATATCCCTGACACTATCTTATAGGCAATAGGGAGAAGACTTATGCCCCTATAGTTTGAGCATACAGTCTTATCTCCTTTCTTGTGGACGGGACATAGGATGCTCAGTTTCCAATCGTCGGGTACGCGTTCTTCCTGCCAGATGGTGCTAACTAGCTGATGGATACACCTTATCAGCGCGTCGCCTCCGGTTTTAAACAGCTCGGCTGGTAAGCCATCGGCTCCTGCTGCTTTATCATTCTTCAGCCGGTTGATTGTACTGCTAACTACCATGTTTTTTGCAGCTGCAAAGTATATCAGACTCATACCATTGTCAGATGTTTCACTGAGGAGACTGAATTTCCCGACTGTTGGGCCAAAGATATTCTCCTTTCCAATTTTGGCATTAAAATCGCCTAGAATGTTTTTAATGTCATGGGCAGGGCAACGGTCATATGTTTCTCCTAAGCGCTCGTAAAATATATCTTTGGTCTGTTCGTCCTTTTCTTCAGTGGGAGCATGAGCACAAATAAAGCTGATGTTGAAGAATTTAGCTTTTATTCGAATTGCAGCAAGTCTTTCATTCACTGGGGTGAAGCTGGATACCAGATGTTTTAGTCTCCGACTAACTACGAATCCGCAACCAAACTCATGCTTTACGTCATGGCAGCTATAATACAGTGCGTCACCTTTAGGTGTTGTTGTGACGCCTTTCCCAATCCATCGTATTTCCTGTATGGCAGTACTATCGGCCTTGTACTTTTCAAGTACGACTGCCAATGCGAAGACTGCACCTTCTCTATAAAGAGTGCGAACATTCCAGGTGCAGATTCGCAGATCATGGTCCTTAAAACGTTTGCGGGGTTCGTCAACTTTAGAGGGGTTTGCTTTTCTTGTCTTTCGTTTTTTCATAGTAGGATGTTTTTTCTAGGGGAGGGTTACTAACCCGACGCCCAAACCCAAGTTTTTAACGTTCTTATGGGTGAACGCGCGGCACATGTTAGCTCACTACCTTTAACGCGTGTTAAAGGCAGTTCCCCAGGTGACACCACGGGGAGGTCAGTGTCCACTTGAGATGAAAGAGGGACCAAGATAAATCCTGGGCTTTGCCATGTTAAAGCCGGTCAAGACCGTTGCTTGGTATCATTTATCCCCTACGTCACCCATAGTCGTACTCCTACTGGCTGTAATACCATAAGTTCTAGGACAGAGAAGCCATTACATAGTCGATACGTTCGAAGATTTGCTTTACCACCAATAAAACCAGGTAACGTAATTTGGTGACTATGTGGGTTCGAGTCCTTGGCTTTCCTTTTTCACTTGCAAATAATTTCCGATCATCAAGCTTTTTAATTTTCACATTTTGTGAATGATTGTAATTTCAATATTACTCGTAATTTCCTATTCTTATAAGTTATCACAGTAAGCAACTAAGCTTTCGCGATGGTAAACCACATTTCTTGAAGAAGTTTTAGTAGTAGTTCCAATTAATTATTGTATGGGATTTTAGCGAAATAGTTGAAAAATTCCCAAATATTTATACCATACACCACCTTGTGGTAAGGGGTATTATGTCTTTGTGCATTACTTTGTAACATGCAAAAGGAAACGAGATAGACCCATAGTTCCTTTTAGGGATATACATAGAATCACTTTCTGAGTCGATTTACGCATGTCCGTCTGTCTGACCGTCTGTCCATGTATTTTTGTAAACAAAGTACAGGTCGCATTTATTGTCCGATTCGCATGAAAATTGGGGAAGATAGTTTTTTTGGCCAAAGGACAGAAGCTATTTATTTTGGTAAAAATCGGTTCAGATTTGGATATATCCCCCATATATATCATCGCCCGATTTAAGGCATTTGGTGCACGAAACACGCTACATATGTCGGATTTCAATGAAATTTGGAATGTGCGACGTTATTTAGTCTAGAAATAAGTGTGCCAAATTATATAGAAATCGGTTCAAATTTGGCTATAGTTCCTATATGTATTCTCCGTCGATTTTAGGTAGTTGATGCACGAAACGTGCTATATATGTCCGATTTCAATGAAATTTAGAATGTGCGACGGAATTTAGTCTAGAAATAAGTGTGCCAAATTATATAGAAATCGGTTCAGATTTGGATATAGCCCCATATATATTCTCGGCCGATTTTAGGTATTTGATGCACGAAACCCGTTTTATAAGACCGATTTCAATAAAATTTGGAATGTTTGCCGGGATTTGGCCTAGATTTGGTGCACGAAACACGCTATATATGACCGATTTCAATTAAATTTGGAATGTGCGATGGTATTTAGTCTAGAAATAAGTGTGCCATATTATATAGAAATCGGTTCAAATTTGGATATAGCTCCCATATATATTTTCGGCCGATTCTAGGTATTTGATGCACGAAACCCGTTTTATAAGACCGATTTCAATAAAATTTGGAATGTTTGCCGGGATTTGGCCTAGAAATAAGTGTGCCAAATTATATCGAAATCGGTTCAGATTTGGATATAGCTCTCATATACATTTTAGGCAGATTTGAGGTATTTGATGCACGAAACACGCTATATATGTCCGATTTTGATAAAATAATGTGTGTTTGTGAAGTCCAGTTTTTTATAATTATAAGTGAAATAAGAATGACTAATTGTAAGTTAAATACACAATCAACTATGTATTGGAAAAAAATTGTAATGAAACTAAACTTTGTCAACAGCAAATTCTAATAAAAATACCCCCTGAAGAAGTCGGAAACAAGCCGACGAAACGTTGGGAAAAACGATGAATTCAAATTAGATTTTTATTCATTCTCAATTCGACCAGATAGCCCAAAAACAGCAGATAATAAGTTTCTCTTTTGTTGTCATATTTTACTACGCATTGTCAAGATTCTGTAGATATTTTTAATTTATTTTTTAGAGGTTTGTACGGACTCTGGGACAGGATAATTTGGATTTGATTCAAGATTTTTATGCCCTCAGCATTTATGCTAACGAGGGTATATACACTTTCATACGGGCAAAATGTGCTTCATCGAAATAATGGTTTTAGACCCCAAGTATGTGTGGACGAAATGTGTTTCAGACAATTTGGAGTCGAGTGAGCAATGTCCGTCCGTCTGTCTGTCTGGCTGGCTGGAGCGCTCGATAACTCTCGAACGGGTCAACCGATTCGATCCAAAATTTGGCTTTCGTAATATTTTGTCCAAACTTAGTTTAAGTTCGAAGATGGGCTATATCGGTCCACTCCTTCCGGTACCTCCCCCACAAAAATTCGAAAATGTTTGGAAAGTTATTGCGCACGATAACTCTTGAAGGAAGTAACCGGTTTGATCCATACTTTGCACATCGTGAAATTTCTACTAGACTTACATGAGGTTCCAAAATGGACTCAATCGGTCCACTCCTTCGGGTACATCCCACACAAAATGTCGGATAAGTTCAGATTAGGACCTGCTCTCGAATCGCTTTGATTTTTGTTGCAACAACTTGTATTCATTGCCCCCCATACGACGGTACAAGTTTCATCAGGGGCAAGTCCATACTTCCCGAGAAAATAGCCTGAAAGTTGCAAAAAACCCCTATATCACCGTGTGTAGTGGATGGAGCGTAAGATATCTATCGAACGGATCTGCCGATTCGATCCAAAATTTGGCCTTTGTAATATTTTGTCCAAACATAGTTTAAATTCGAAGATAAGCCTTATCGGTCGACTCCTTCAGGTACCTCCCCCACAAAAGTTCAAAAATGTGAAAAATTGTGCGTACGATAAATCTGGAAGGGAGTGACCGATGTAATCCATACTTTGCACATCCAAATATAGATCAGCTTCGGATATGTACTATATTTGTTTACTCCTTCTGGTACCTCTCACATCAAAATGTTGTTTTTAAACTAGGGATTTTTTGTTTAAACGATTGATAAATTTTCGTTTTCATATAACAATACAATATTCAAAAACATTTGGATTTAGAAACAGTTTTTAAACCAAGTCCTTTAAAACAATTTGTTCCATACGCCACATTATTCGTAACTTAGCAAAAATGGAAAATGGTTTTGGTTTTTGTCATATTATATCCAAACTTAGTTTCATGGGGCAATACCGGTCCACAACTTCCATTACTTCTCCCCAATATTAAACAAATGTCACTAAAATGCTAGGACGATATCACTTGAATGGGGCAACCAACTTGGTCCAAACTTTGGATCTCTTAATATTTTGTCAAAATTTAGATTTATTTTAAAAATGGCCCATATCGGTCCTCCCTAAGGGTACCTCCCCCACAAAGGTTCAACATTTGTGTCTTAGTTCAGTTAATTCCTAATCCACATTTTTGTCGGCAAGTTCAAATGTCCAAAAAGGGCCACAAAATTCTGAATAGACCTTAAATACATTCGATCTGTCCGTAGGTGAGAGTTGCACTTCACATTGGCTGAGGATATATATCTGTCGGCAAAGCCGACTGACACTTTCTTACTTGTTTTTATTATTTGTTAATTTTGCGCAAAAATAAAAATAAATTTAGTACTTAATTTGTTGGTTGTTGTTCGACCTTTTTCCTTATTCAAAATTAATAATTTAGTCAAGCTCGAGGTCAATGTTGTTGTAAATCTTTATTATACCCTCAGCCTTTAGGCTAAGGAGGGTATATACACTTTGATACGATGAAAATGTGCCTCATCGAAATAATGGTTTTAGACCCCAAGTATGTTTGGGCGAAATGTGTTTCAGACAATTTGGAGTCGATCTAGCCATGTCCGTCCGTCTGTCTGTCTGTCTGTCTGTCCTGCTGGCTGGAGCGCACGATAACTCTCGAACGGATGAACCGATTCGGTTCAAATTTTGGCTTTCGTAATATTTTGTCCAAACTTAGTTTAAGTTCGAAGATGGGTTATATCGGTCCACTCCTTCCGGTACCTCCCCCACATAAGTTCGAAAATGTTCGGAAAAATTGTGCTAACGATAACTCTTAAAGTAAGCAACCGATCTGCTCCATACTTTACACATCGTGAACTTTCTACCAGACATAGATGAGGTTCCAATATGGTCTCAATAGGTCCACTCCTTCGGGTACCTCCCACACAAAACTTCGGAAAAGTTCAGTTTAGGGCCATCTCTCGAATCGCTTTGATTTTTGTTTCAGCAACTTGTATTCACTGCCCTCCATACGACGGTACAAGTTTCATCAGGGGCAAGTCCATACTTCCTGAGAAAATAGCATGAAAGTTGCAAAAAACCCCTATGACACCGTGTGAGGTGGTTGGAGCGCAAGATAACTCTCGGTCTAAAATATGGCCTTAGTAATATTCTGTCATAACATAGTTTAAGTTTGAAGATAAGCCATATCGGTCCACTCCTTCAGGTACCTCCCCCACAAAAGTTCAAAAATGTTCGGAAAAATTTTTCGTACGGTAACTCTTGAAGGGAGTGGCCGAATTGGTCTATACTTTACACATCCTAATATATCTACCAGATATAGATCAGGTTCAAATATGGACTATATTTGTCCACTCCATCCGGTACCTCCCACACAAAATTTCGGATAAGTTCACTTTATGATCTAATATCGAATCACTTTGATTTTTGTTGAAGCAACTTGCATTCGCTGCCTCTATTACGATTGTAAAAGTTTTTTAGGGGCAAGTCCATACTTCTTGAGCAAACAGCCCGTATAGTGTAAAAACCCCCTATGGCACCATATGCTGTGGCTGGAGATCCACTTCCATAACGGTCATTGTCGATCCATTCCTTTTAGTATCTCCTCCGCAAAACTTTTGATCTTTAATCCTAATCAGCATTTTTGTCGGTTCAAATGCCCAACATTTTTAAAACCCCCTAAATACATACGTATTTTGGGAAAAAATTGTTTCAATATACACAGGCTGAGGGTATATCTCTGTCGGCAAAGCCGACTGATACTTTTTTACTTGTTTATTTTTCTATCGATATTTCACAATTACATTGTATTGCATCATCAGGATTGTCTACAATAAATAAATAGATGCAAAATCTTACAATATGACCGATGCAAAATACATTGTACAAAAACAAATAACATACCATCTTCGCAAAAATACGTAAAAAAACAAACATAGAAATATTCACTTATAACTAGAGTAGAATCACTACCATCGTCATTTGATGTAAATATTGCACTGCTGTTTTCTTTCATATTGCGATCTGTTTATATTTTTTCTTTTGCCTATGAGACTTCGGTAGCTCAAATGCCGCAATTTTGGAATTATTCCGGATTTCATTAAAAACTCAACGAAAAATGTTTATAAACTTTTGGATGGCGAAGAGAAAGTTAGAATATTGACTAATAAGAAACTAACATCTCATATCGAAAATTTTCAACAAAAAATCTTGAACACAATCATAGAACATAAACATAATCTATTAAGAGAAAATAAAAACCAGTGTGAGCAAATTCATGCACAGATAGAAGAATGCCTGTCAGAACCTAAACTTTGTACCTTCAGAAAAGCCGAACAGAAAATAGTTGAGTCTGAAAAACAAAAACAGAAAGAAATACACATACACAAATTTGAAAAACTTAAAACAAAACAAAGAGAACAAGTTGGCATGAAAATAAACGAGGATTGGTTCGTTAATAAGACGAACATACATTTTCCAGAAGAAGTTAAATGGCTACTCTCCCTTGGTCCAAAATTTGCATTGCCAGTAACAAAAGATAAATTCTCTCTTTTTAAATACATTGTGGACGGAGAAGATGTTATACACACCAATGAGGAGAAAGAAGAGCAAGAAGACGCCAGAATTAAATTCACTACAATGATAGACAATCACTTGAATAAAATGAAGAACAGTGGGAGAGACAAATTTATCCTCCGCACAGTGGAACAGACAAAAGATTTTTTGAAAAGGAATAAAGACTTGATAATTACCAACGCAGATAAGGGTAATGTCACTGTCGCAATGGACCAAACAGAATATAGAAATAGAATGATGAACATAGTGGGAGATATGATGACCTACCAGAGAGTGAATAAGGATCCAACATTATCATTACAAAAGAAAAATAATGAATTAGTTGAGGATCTTTACATGAATGGAAACATTACGGTATTTGAAAGAAAGAAATTGAAAACTGACGTGGCTTATGCTCCAAGAATATATGGTCTCCCAAAAATCCATAAAGATGGATATCCTCTAAGACCCATCTGTTCATGCGTACAATCCCCTTCCAGTGAAATGTCGAAATACATAGTTAACATATTAAATAAGTTAACAGAAAACTCCAAATACAATATCAGAAACGCAGTGCAATTTAGAGATAAAGTAAAAAACTTGACGATAGATAAAGACGATAAACTCATATCATTTGACGTGGTTTCACTTTTCCCAAATATTCCTGTGGACTTGGCCATACAAATTATTGAAAGTAGATGGGATGAACTAAAAGAACATACAAGTATGTCAAAATGCTCTTTCATTCGAATATTAAGTTTTTGTATCAAAGACAACAGATACTTCAAATTTGAGAATAAAATATATAAACAAAAACGAGGTCTACCAATGGGGTCCCCAGCTTCACCAGTAGTAGCAGATATAGTGATGGAAAGCTTATTGGATTCTTGTATGAATCAGTTAACCTCAAAACCAACATTTTTAACTAAGTATGTAGACGACCTATTTGCGATTATTAAAGAGAGTGCAGTTGATGAAACTTTAAAATCGCTTAATAGTTATCATAAAGATATAAAATTTACATTTGAAGCAGAAGAAAATGGTAGACTTCCATACCTGGACATAATGACAATAAGAGATAAGGATAAAGTTAAAACAAATTGGTATCAAAAACCTACAGCCTCGGGACGTATAATTAACTTCTTCTCAAAACATCCAAAGAGAATAATCATTAATACGGCGAAAAATCTCATTTATAGATGTCTGTTTATAAGTGATGATGAGTTTCACCCGCAAAATAAAATTAAACTCCGAAACATTTTACATAACAACAATTTCCCTCAGAATTTAGTAAACAGCCTGATCAAGGACTATTACAAGGATTTTCCAAGGGAGAGAAAAAATGACAACAATGAGGAGACAATTTACAAATCTGTAATATATATGTACCTGATATATCTGAGAGATTTGAACATTCTAATATTTACAACAACAACAAAATTAATATAGCACATAAATCCAGTATTACATTGAAAACCCTTTTCTCAAATACAAAAGCAAAAATAGAAAAATCGGAGAAAAGCAATGTGATTTATCAAATTCCATGTGGCGGCAATTTAAACGAAAACTGTGATAAATTATATGTCGGAACAACTAAGAACAAATTAAAAACAAGATTATCAGCACATAAGTCCGACATTAAGTTAAGGCACCAGAACGAAAAACCAAAGACAGCACTAGTGAACCACTGTGCTAACACAACTCACCACCCACAGTTAGAGAGAGTGAGAGTGTTAGACAGTGAAACTCACCACGGCAAACGTTACACGTTAGAGATACTCCACATACTCAATGTGCCAACAACAAAACGCATGAACTTCAAAAGTGACGTAGATAATAGTGCGTTAAGCTACCGAAGTCTCATAGGCAAAAGAAAAAATATAAACAGATCGCAATATGAAAGAAAACAGCAGTGCAATATTTACATCAAATGACGATGGTAGTGATTCTACTCTAGTTATAAGTGAATATTTCTATGTTTGTTTTTTTACGTATTTTTGCGAAGATGGTATGTTATTTGTTTTTGTACAATGTATTTTGCATCGGTCATATTGTAAGATTTTGCATCTATTTATGTATTGTAGACAATCCTGATGATGCAATACAATGTAATTGCGAAATATCGATAGAAAAATAAATAAAGATTTACAACAACATTGACCTCGAGCTTGACTAAATTATTAATTTTGAATTTAGTACATATTTAAACATCTCCAAATAGATAAGGAATGCTGTTAACGATTTATGCATACATTTTCTCATAACAACAAATAAGACATTTTTAAATATTTTTTTTTTATTATAAATACCTCTATAGCATTTGCGCGCATCGGCCAATTTTGTGAACGCGGACAGATTTGAAACTAGAATTTGTTTTCCTAACCTCTATACCAAAAATCGTAGATATGCTCGCAGAAAAATTTTCGGAATTTTGGTTTTCACCATATACTCTACTATCATTCAAAAATATTGTTCACGTAGCATCATACAGTTATACAATACTCATACGCTTCATAGCATAACCTTCAATTTAATGATACGAGTCCATAGTATTAGTGATTTGTTACTAAATTTGTCTCCTTGTCTATGTGTCAAATCAACATTTTATAATTTGTAATGTTTACAATTTGTTAACATTATTTGTCTATATTATTAAGCAAACATGTTGTCTGTACTCATTAGGTAGTTAATACTTTCAACATGGATGGATGCAGTTGACATATTTTGTGTCTGCTGCATTATGCTAACAAATACTTTTAGATTTGACATTTTATTAATAATACAAAGATTATGTCAAGCTTACACTTTAAATGTTAACAATAAGGAAAGTGTTGGGTGAGCACTTGAATGACACCTTAAAGTAAGCATAGTGGTTGATAGTTTCCAGTCGTAGTAATGTTGATGCTTTAATTGAGTTGTTGTAGAAAATATGATAAATAAGTGGAGTTTGTTAGGAGGATCACCAACTAACTACTAACTAACTAACAACTAACTTTATTGAGTTGGAATGTGCGTTCTCGCTGTCCATAACTGCTAACAGGATTGCAAGCTCTCTGGCACATTGTCGATTTCTCTTGTTACAAGTTGCATAGTTTCTCGGATATTTTCCTACCAAAATAAATCTATAACTTCCCAATAGCGCCAACACAACAGACTGGCAGGTACGTAGTTTTTTTTTTAGGGGTATAAAACTTTCCCCCAGAATTTTGTCGGTATCGGTCCACGCCTTCATATAGCCCCCATAGAACCGTACCTCCCGATTTTCGGTATTTTGAAGGTTTTAGCTTCAATATTCCACCAAAATGGCTGAAATTTGGTATTTAGTCTTCAATGTGATATAAAACTGTTCGCCAGAAATTTGTCTGTACATGTCCACGCTTTCATATTGCCCCATTTCCGACTAAAATTCGTCGGTATAGGTCCACGTTTCGATATAGCCCCCTTAGAACGGTACCTCCCGATTTTCGTAATACTGAAGATTGTGACGTCAATATCCCACCGAAATGGCTGAAATTCGTTATTTAGTCTTCCAAGAGTTATAAATTATTCCAAAAGAGTATTATCAGTATAGGTCCACGTCTTTCTATATCCCCATAGAAGCGTACTTCTTGATTTTCGGTATTTTAAAATGTTAGCCACATTCTCTTACCGATATATAGGAAATTTGGTATTTAGTCTTCTTTGAGTCTAAAAACTTTCCGTCAGAAATTTGTCGGTATAGATCGACGTTTTGAAATAGCCCCCATAGAACGGTACCTCACATTGTTTTACCGAAATTGCTGAAATTTAGTATTAAGTCTTCTTCATACACGAAAGGAAACTAATTATTCCATTTTACTTCAATACAACTTGTGGTGGAGGGTATAACAAGTTCGGCCCGGCCGAACTTAACGCCGTTCTTACTTGTTTCTTATATTTTGAACACGCAACTGGATTTATCTAAAAGCTTAATATGTGATTGCAGTACTCGGGATTACGCAATTTTGCATGTATAACTCGAGAGTGTAACCTTTCGAAAAAATTGCAAAAAATGTTTTCGCAAATATCGCGTTTTATATGTTTAATTTTTAACTTAAATAAGTAGATCGATGCGCCTGTTTAAAATTTGCAAAAACAGATATTTAAAAACTATCGGGAAATCGCAGATATTAAAAAATTGTTTCTTAAAATTGAGTTAGATGCTACATCCACAGTTCTTGATGGATCCATCACGCTCCATGAATGTCTTCCATCTATCACAACATGATCAATTAAATTACTTGTTCTTTGATCTAGAGACAGCCAGGGGCCCTTATAAATATCGAGATGGTTAAATCTGGTACTGCTAACTACCATGTTTTTTGCAGCTGCAAAGTTTATCAGCCTCATTCCATTGTCAGATGTTTCACTGTGGAGACGGATTTTCCCAACTGTTGGGACAAAGATATTCTCCTTTCCAATTTTGGCATTAAATCGCCTAGAATAATTTTAATGTCATGGGCAGGGCAACCGTCATAAGTTTCTTCTAAGCGCTCGTAAAATATATCATTGGTCTGTTCGTCCTTGTCTTCAGTGCGAGCATGAGCGCAAATAAAGCTGATGTTGAAGAATTTTGCTTTTAATCGAATTGCAGTGCGTCTTTCATTCACTGGGGTGAAGTTGAAGACCAGACCAACTACAAATCCGCAACCCAACTCATGCTTTATCTTGGTCCCTCTTTCATCTCAACTGGACACTGACCTCCCCGTGGTGTCACCTAGGGAGCTGCCTTTAACACCCGTTAAAGGTAGTGAGGTAACATGTGCCGCGCGTTCACCCATAAGAACGCTGAAAACTTGGGTTTGGGCGTCGCGTTAGTAACCCTCCCCTAGAAAAAGCAACCTACTATGAAAAAACGAAAGAAAAGAAAAACAAACCCCTCTAAAGTTGACGAACCCCGCAAACGTTTTAAGGCCCATGATCTGCGAATCTGCACCTGGATGTTCGCACTCTTTATAGAGAAGGTGCAGTTTACGCATTGGCAGATGTACTTGAAAAATACAAGGCCGACATTGCTGCCATACAGGAAATACGATGGACTGGGAAAGCCGTCACAACAACACCTAAAGGTGACGCACTGTATTATAGCTGCCATGACACAAAGCATGAGTTTGGTTGCGGATTTGTAGTTTGTCGGAGGTTAAAACATCTGGTCTCCAGCTTCACCCCAGTGAATAAAAAAGACTCGCTACAATTCGATTAAAAGCTAAATTCTTCAACATATCAGGACAATGGCAAAACATTGCCCACTCCATGCAAACAGCCGCAAAATCTGTACTTGGATACCAAAGACCTTCACCAAGGAATCCATGGTATGACCAGGATTGTCGTGCTGCTACCGAAGAGAAAAATGCGGCGTATAAGGCTACTTTACAATCAGTAGCAACGCGTAGCGCACGTGAGAGGTATCGGGAGAAAAGGAGAGAGGAAAAACGTCTTTTCCGCAGGAAAAACGTCTTTTCCGCAGGAAAAAGAGAGAGATGGAAAAGCGGGAGTGTGAACAAACCGATATGTACAGGAGACAGAATGAAGTCCGAAAATTCTACCAAAGAGTGCAACATCAAACTGGGGGCTTTGGAACTGGCACATCCTCCTGTAGAGACCAGCAAGGTAATCTGGTAACTGATACATATAGTGTGCTAAGGATATGGAAAGAGAATTTATCCAAACTGTTGGTATCCAATTGTAGCAATGTTGACGAAGATACCACAGATCCAATCCCAGAAAATGGTATTGAATGTATACCATCCGGCCAAGATGAGGTAAAGACAGCAATAAACCGGCTGAAGAATAATAAGGCAGCAGGAGCTGATGGCCTACCAGCCGAGCTGCTTAAAACCGGAGGCGACACGCTGATATGGTGTATGTATCAGCTAGTTAGCTCCATCTGGCAGAAAGAACGCGTACATAAGAAGGGAGATAAGACTTTATGTTGCAACTATAGGGGCATAAGTCTTCTCCCTTTCGCATACAAGATAGTGTCAGGGATATTGTGCGAACGACTAAAGCCCATGGTCAACGAAATAATTGGACCATACCAATGCGGCTTTAGACCTGGCAAGTCCACCATTGACCCGATATTTACCTTGCGCCAAATCCTGAAGAATACCCAAGAGATGCAGATCGACACCTACCACCTTTTTTGTCGATTATAAAGCAGCCTTCGACAGCCCGCTACGTTCAAAGGTATTCCAAGCAATGTCTGAATTTGGTATCCCCGCAAAGCTCACTCGGCTTTGTAAAATGACTCTAACTGACACAAGATCTTCAGTTAGAATTGGAAAGAACCTCTCCGAAGAGTTTTGTACCAAAAGAGGTTTCATGCAAGGAGACAGCCTTTCGTGTGACCTTTTCAACATCCTGCTAGAAAAGGTTATACGAGAGGCAATCGTCAAAAGAAGTGGCACAATCTACACCAATAGTCACATCATGGCACAATTACCCAGGTAGTGGCATCGTAAAATTTTGAATATGTTATGTCAAAACTTTCTTTATGTTGTTGGGGAAATTACAACAAAAATATTTTTTTATAAAGGGATTTGACTTTTCATATTCGATCAGCTGGTGTGATACCACTACCTGGTAGTTCTGCCATGAGTCACATGTTACTTGCTTATGCTGATGATATAGACATCATGGGATGATCAGTAAAAGAAGTAACCGATACCTTTATGAAGGTCGAAGGAGAATCTGCTAATGTGGGTCTGGCGGTAAATGGCGAGAAGACCAAACTGATGGTGTCGACGCGCAATGTGTCCATTGAGATCGGACCAACTCATTGAGATCGGACCAACTGTTGAAGTTGGTTCCTATAATTTTGAGGTAGTAAAAGACTTCGTATACCTCGGCACCGCCGTAAACACAACAAACGATATCAGTTGTGAAATAAAAGGAAGAATTGTATTGGCCAACAGATTCTACTTTGGCTTAAGTAAGCACTTTAAAAACAAAGCCGCAAATCGTCAAACAAAAATAACGCTTTACAAAACACTGATAGTACCCGCGCTAATGTATGGTTCCGAAGCCTGGGTACTTGCGCAAGCAGACATGGCAGTGCTTGGTGTGTTTGAGAGAAAAATTCTTCGAAAGATCTACGGACCGATCTGCGTTGACGGTGAATATCGACGTCGTATGAACCACGAGCTGTATCTGCTATACAACGACATCAATATAGTTAAAAGTATCGAGATGCAGCGATTGCGTTGGCTAGGCCATATAATAAGAATGAGCGATGATGAACCCGCTAAAATGGCGTATAAATTCGAGCCACATAGCGGTGCACGCAGAATTGGCAGGCCAAAGAATAGATGGCGCAAACAAGTGGATGATGAGATGACAAGGCGCGGTATTCCAAAAAGAGAAGCACGAAACAGAGAGAATTGGAGATCTTTTCTTAGTTCGGTCTATGGAAAAAATGTTCTGTAGTGGGCCAGCTAAGTAAGTAAGTATATCGAATAAAAGGGATTCATTAGTTGTGTTGGAAAATCGGAGGCGCACGATGTCATTTGCACTATTACACGTTTTATATTCCTTTCAAGTGTTCTCATATTCAATATAACCTTATTTTAATGATCTAAAAATATTTGCCAATAGAAAAACTATAATCCAACAATTGGTGGCAACCGAATATCTTTATTATTGCACGAAATATTGACAAAAATGGGAAAGAACTCGAAACAGTTTTTTTTTTAACTTTTCCTAAAAAATCAGAAAATAAAAAAATTACAATAATAACATTTTTTTTTTCTTTCTTTTCCTCATATTTTTGCAAATAACATGAATATTAAAGCTCCCACCTTCATGGTATAGGCTTAATTTTATTTTTTACGAAGTCTGGATGCTGTTGTAATTGTTTATATATAGATTTTGTAAGCATATGCGCTACTGTTTCAAAATTATATCTGCACATACGTAAAATTTTGTCACAAATTTGATTTTTTTCGAATCTATTTAGCAATTTGGGGAGTATTTTTGCATCATCGCAATGAGAACGAGTTCAGTTAACAGTAGTGACATATAACAGCTTATTATATAAAACCGCCTTTTCAAAACGGTCATATATTTTGCTCGCAAAGATCAAGGATAGTTACAAAAAGAGATTTGGAATAATGATTTTTTTGTTAAATTTTGTACCAAAAATCATTGATTGATTGGAAAATTCAATTTTACAAAATTTTGCCCATATCTACTCCCAATGGATTCAAATTGATTTGGTTTCAACGTATGTGGGGTCGAATACCATTACTCCAATAAGGCACATTTATAACATTTTTATGCAGCTTTTTTAATTATGCAGCTTTCTGTAAGGAATCGTCAATGAAATCAATTTCCAGCTTCATGTTTGGTTCTTATTACCCACAAAATTGTACATTTCTCATTATTTTCAAAATCAGTTCAAACACATAAATATACCATAAAAATCTTTAACTGCTAATAATACCCAAAAGGGTAAATAGCCATCATTTTAACACTTTTCAACACCGACAAATGGCGATAAACATAAATGGTTTATTTACAAATGGTCGTCGGCTCTCGGCCCACAACACCCGTAAGCAAAACATTAACTACGGAAAGGATTGACATTGAAGGATATAACTCACGCCAACGGAACCTGCAATTTTAATAGCCATAAGTCACAAACACCTCCTCTCCCCCATTGCTCCATCAAACCAAAAAATGCAATCATTTACATTAAATGAACTTACAACACATTTCCGCACAGGACATTCCATCATTCGGTGGTATGCCACAACGACCATCAACAGCACGCCAGTAAAAAGTATAAAACCAAACAAAACGTAAGCGTTTAGATATTAAGGCAACCACAAAAAACACAACATTATTCAATTTTTATGTTTCAACTGGAATAAAATAAAGTAATTCAGTTGAGAGGAAGAGCGAGAGAAAAATGCAGGGCTAACCAGTAAAACCATAAAACAAAAAGGAAACAGGCAGAAAAAGCTGCCAACGAAATGAAATAAAAACTGTTGTACTGTTGTTGTAATGAACAAAAAACAAAAAAAGCAACAAGAGAGTGTAACAGAACACAATCATAAAACCATGGAAAATGATCCCGTTGCACACATAAAACCACAGTCGTCATCGTCATCATCATCATGATGGTTGGTGGTGGTGATCATTACCATCATTATGATTGTAACGTTGACAACATCATCTCCACCAAAGCTATGGCCAAAAATCCAACATCGCCAGCAGACGCTATTGTTGTACAAAGGCAACGACGGTGTTACTGGCCTGGCTTTCATCTTCATCATCATCACCACCACCACTGTGCCACTGGACAAGAAACCACAAAATGAACATTTGCCAAGTATAAACGTCAGTAAACGGCAATCTCTGTTGCCGAAACCTTAAACGTCAGTAATGAATTAAGAGGCGAACACATTTATAGGTAGTTGTGCAGAACATTGGTGGCGTTGGTGGCAGATATCATGGGGCGTCAACGCCATCAACAATGGAACTTAAAATTTTGAAATTCAAATGGATTGCATTGCCTTGGCATTACTACCGTCGAAAAAGAAGGGCAGCCACTTCAAACGAACGTTAAAGTCAGCATGAAATGTTATGCTCAAACGAAAATTGGTTTGTTAAGAGGTGGGATTGCCGATTGGGATCAAGAAAAAGTACTTTCAAACAAATAGTGGATTCTCAAGACACATTCACACATTTTGATTTAGGGAAGAATGTAGAAGCCACCTAATGATATATCATAAAGTCCTAATTCAAGTTTTATAAAAACTCGTTTAAATTCTTCAAAATTTCTTTCAGATCTTTAAAGTTCCCCTCCCGTCTATACGTATATAAGCCCAATTTCGGATCTTCAGTAAATTCCGAACTTAACTTAATTTTTTCTACTCTTTTATCTGCTTTTTGGAAATTCCCCAAAAATTTCTATACCAAAAAACAAAATCCAAATGTCTTTCTGACCATCTGTAATACCGGAAACAACGGGAACAAATATACAAATTGGTGACAGCCTTTTTTAGATGGCCAACTGAGCAAAAACATTTAACGATTGCGGTTGGCAATGAATGAATCAACTTCATTGACCAACATCAACAATATAAAAGATAAATGTCTTCTTTTCGTTGTGGGGGACATTAAAGTTTTTGCGACTCGTTAAGTGGTAGAACAAAAAATTCCTTACTTTAATGAATTTCTAAGGAAATCCATTGGGAAGAAAATTTATTTATGAAAATGGCTCGCAATACGGATGTAGAACTGATATCCATACGAACTGATTTTTCAAAATGTATGTACCATGTAGGCAGTGCAACAAAAACCATCCATTGTAAAAAAATTCAAAACTATTGCCGAAGTAACCCTTTAATCGATTAGGTGAGGAACTAAAGGGAGTGTACCCCATTATTTCAATAACAAAACTACATTTCTCCACATTCATTACAGAAAAGCATACATATGATTTTGTGGCTAAAAAGTTTTGACATATTCGGGGCCTTATAGCGGGAAGTTCGGTTTTCTCCAAAAACAACATTATAATGTTGTAGTTATGACCTGTTTTAAAACGAGATCGTTAAGTTATACTCTCGTTCATAAAGTTAGAAAAACACATCTATGATTTGTGGCTAAAAATTTTATACATTTTCTGGCTTTATGGTGGGAAATTAGGTTTTTCCCAAGAACAACATTGTATATTGTTGAACGTTGTTGTACCGTTCCACCATAACATATTCTGAACTAAAATGGATAATTTGTTTCCTATCCTGTCCACAATTTTAGGTGGATAAGCTTTTCGATCACTTCCTGCATACTTAAGAGTAGTTGCCCTATTACAGAACATTTTTTTTCTATAAGCCGAACTAAGGAATGAATGAATGTTTGTTGCTTTGCTTTTTGGAATACCTCGTCTTCCCATTTCTTCTTTCACTTGCTTTGTTCCGTCAAAGCCTTGGCGTGGCAGCTCTGGGGGTACCAACATGTGGCACGTAGTTATACTCCTTTTTAGCGGGTCCATCATCGTATATGATATGGCCTAACCAACGCAATCGTTCTATCTTGATACTTTGAACTATACTTATGTGGTGGTATAGAATATACACCTCGTGGTTCATAGATCTTTCGAAGAATTTTTCTCTCAAACACACCAAGGACTGTTTTATATGCTTGCTCAAGTACTCAGGCTTCGGGACCATACATTAGCACGGATAGTATCAGTGTTTTGTAAAGCGTTGTTTTTTTTTTGTGGCTTTGTTTTTAAACTGCTTTCTTAAGCCGAAGTAGAATTTGTTGGCCAATAGAATTCTTTTTTATACCCTCAGCATTTATGCTAACGAGGGTATATGGTAATATTCAAAAAAGTTTTTCAATCGTTGAAGTTGAGGTTCACCATTTAATAAGTCGCGAAATGTTAATATATTTTATAAAATATGAATATATTTATATTAATTGAAGTGTTTTAGCCACGATCTTATAATATGGACCATAACAAATAATTTTCGTGGAAGCTGCGTTGGTGGTAATATAAAAAAATGAGAAAAATGTGATGAAGTAAACATGTTTTTTTGTGTTCTCTTTTGATTTCTGGCCAAACCACGCAAAATTCAAACCTGTGCTCAAAGAAAGAACTAAACAATATCCCTTGGGCAACATGGTTCTAGTGTATGACTTTTGGATATATACACTGCATCCCCCTAAAATCGATGCTGACATTTTGAAGTTTTGATTTCAGTGTTTTTCGAATTTTTCTTATAATTAGAGGGTGCAACTAGATAATAATCCAAACTAGTTTATAGGATTGTAGAACTCGCGATTCCACGTCGTTCGATGTATATCTAATGAGTGTGCTCCGTACAGCTTCCTAGTAATAGGAGTCCAAAGGCGAAAATTTGGTGCGTAAATTTTCTGAAAAACCCTATTTTTTTGCTTTAAAATTTACAACTGTCGTACAGGTACCCCTGAACCCCGCGTGATTTCAGTTTTTTTACGTGCCGGATCTAATAAGCTCTTCCGCGTTCGAATCCATCCACTAAAACGCCGGATATAGATACCTTGAAAGTAGGAAAATTTGCAAAAATATATTTTGACAATTCCGCGAATTAAACCGCGATTGTCTTTGATTATTTTTACATAAATGTAATCCTTTATACGCGATTATAATATTTGCCAAAAACGTGTGTCACGAAATACAAAGATTCAGGAGTAATATCCCTATTTATCCCAAAATAGAATGCGGTGGCACATCCGCAGTTCTTGACGAATCTGTCTAAAATAATTTATATTGACGTATTTTTAATAGGCGGCCATTGAAATCGGATGCACCATATAATGACGTGCACATTTTTGCTCATTTGAAGGTTTTTGAATAGTAAGATGCAACTGATGGCACACTTTGGCCGCTGAATGAAACATGGGAAAATCCATGCATATTGATAGACATGGACTCCCTGTATCCGAAAAGCACATGCACCTCAACTGATTTAAACCAATTCGCGAAACATACGGTTTTTAACTTCTATGTTTTTTCTTATGTCTGTTGCTTATCACAGAAAGCAAATACACTTTCACGATGACTAATTACTTTTCTTGTAGAAGTTTAAGCAAAATACTTCAGGATTTGGATGGAAATTTAGCGAAATAATAGAATAACTCCCAATATTTATTTTTCAAATTTTTCGCATTTAACCAAAAATATATTTTTGAAATAATTTCCAACAATAAGTTTCCTTTCTTTGTTGTTGCTGTAATATGCATTTTATAAACGCGATCTTTATAATTTTGGTCTCACATTTTTCTACGCGTTGTCTAGATTCTGTACGTATTTTTAAATTATTTTTTATTGAGATGTTTTGGACTCTGAGCTAGAATAAATAAAATTTACTCCAAGATTTCTTCAATATTGTTTGATTTTCCGCGAAAATGAAAATAAATTTAGCAACTATTTTAGCATCTACGGATAGATATCAAATGCTGTTAACGATTCATATATACATGTTCTTATTACAACACAATAGGCATTTTTAAATATTTTTTTTTTATAATAGAGTAAAACCCCATATAACTTTTGAGTGCAGCATCCAATATTGTAAACGCGAACAGATTTGAAACCACAATTTTTTTCGTTATCCATGTACCAAAAATGGCGGATGTGCTCACCAAAAAGTTTTTAATTTTTTTTCTATGTAATTGTAAAGGAAATTTGAAATATACACTTTCATACGGGCAAAGTGTGCCTCATCGAAATAATGGTTTTAGACCCCAAGTATGTTTAGACGAAATGTGTTTCAGACCATTTGGAGTCGATTTAGCAACGTCCGTCGGTCTGTCTGGTTGGCTGGTGCGCACGATAACTCTCGAACGGATGAGCCGATTTACATAACAAAGTTACCAATTTAGGCGGGGCAAGTTTCGCCCATTTCTAGTTTTTTTTTCGAAATATTCGAACTAAGATATTATAGAATCCTTGCATTTTAGGTGTCAATTTTGCTGAAAAACCATGAAAATATTTCCCATTTTTTTTTGAAATGTTTTTTCCTTCTTTTTTCGATTTGATACATGAAAGTAATTTGAAACTTGGCTCTAGATGGAAAGTGTCAAGTGTAATAAAAAAATAATATATATATATTAGGATGAAATTATGTGTTTTAATTTTGGACTGTTAATTTTACATACTGGATCAAAATCTCTTACTTTTTGGGAATATTGTTAAGGAAACAAATGTTCCAAATGACACTAGTAAACAACTCACGTATTTTCACATAATATATAAGCAACCAATTGATTACACTGCTCAACAAAATTGAAAAAGTTGAATGTTTCAGACGAAGTTGCAGTTGTTTCTAGATGAAATCGGTGAGTTATTTTCAAATCCGGTCCCGGTTTTTCTCCATCAGCTCTTGTTTTTGAGATATAGCTCAAAATCGGTTTTTACGAGTTTAACCCAGACTTTCCTTATTTTCGGATACAAACAAATATTTTTTGTGGGTTTTTCGACATTAATATATTAAGGAGATGTTGTACGCTCGATAAAATCGTTTTTGAAATAGTTATGGTGAGTATATATCAAAAAATGTAGAAAATATGCGACCGACCTTGTAAAAATTGCATATTTTGAGTACTTTAAGCTGTAATTACGTCATCGGGGGAAGTCATAGGATCTTCATATGGTACTCCGGATATGCTTAGGGTGTCTACTATATAATCCAGTATTCACATATATAATATAAAGTTCAAAGCGCTCATGATTCGGCCATGACCTAAAAATCATCATGAAGACTGCCATTGAAAAGTAAATGGCTTATGTGGCAATGTTATCACTGGTAAATTATTTCCCTTTAGCAGTCTTCATTGCGATTTTTAGGTTATGGCCGATTCATGGGGGCTATGAACTTTATATTATACATTTGAATACTGGATTATATAGTAGACACCCTAAGCATATCCGGAGTACCATATGAAGATCCTATGACTTCCCCAGATGACGTAATTACAGCTTAAAGTACTCAAAATATGCAATTTTTACAAGGTCCGTCGCATATTTTCTATATTTTTTTCGTATATACTCACCATAACTATTTCTAAAACGATTTTATCGAGCGTACAACATCTTCTTAATATATTAATGTCGAAAAATCCACAAAAAATATTTGTTTGTTCCCGAAAATAAGGAAAGTCTGGGTTAAACTCGTAAAAACCGATTTTGAGCTATATCTCAAAAACAAGAGCAGATGGAGAAAAACCGGGACCGGATTTGAAAATATCTCGCCGATTTCATCTAGAAACAACTGCAACTTCGGTTGAAACAAAAGTCATGTTAACCAGTGTTATCCTAACAACTTAATTTAAGTTTCATCTCATCCACTTGTGTGTTCCTTGGCCTGCCAATTCTGCGTGCACCGCCAAGCGGTCCGTATTTATACGCCTTTTTAGCGGGTACATCTTCACTCATTCTTGTGATATGGCCTAGCCAACGCAATCGCTGCATCTCGATACGTATAACTATATTGATGTCGTTGTATAGTAGATACAGCTCATGGTTCATGCGACGTCGATATTCACCGTCAACGCAGATTAGTCCGTAGATCTTTCAAGAATTTTTCTCTCAAACACAAACACTGCCATGTCTGCTTGCGCAAGTACCCAGGCTTCGGGGCCATACATCAGCACGGGTAGTTTCAGTGTTTTGTAGAGTGTTATTTTTGTTTGACGAGATGTGGCTTTGTTTTTAAACTGCTTACTTAAACCAAAGTAGCATCTGTTGGCCAATATAATTCTTCTTTTTTTCACAACCGATGTCGTTTGTTGTGTTTAAAGTTGGTCCGAGCTCAATGGACGCATTGCGCGTCGACACCATTAACCGTTTACCGCCAGACCCACTTTAGCAGATTCTCTTTGGACCTTCATAAAGGTATCAGTTACTTCTTTTAATGATGATCCCATAATGTCTATATCATCAGCATAAGCAAGTAACATGTGGCTATTGGTGTAGATTGTGCCACTTCTTTTGACGTTTGCCTCTCGTATAACCTTTTCCAGCAGGATGTTGAAGAGATCACACGAAAGGCGGTCTCCTTGCCTCAAACGTCTTTTGGTACAAAACTCTTCGGAGAGGTTCTTTCCTATTTTAACTGAGGACCTCGTGTAAGTTAAAGTCATTTTACACAGCCAAATTCAGACATGGCTTGGAATACCTTTGAACGCAGCGGGCTATCGAAGGCTGATTTATAATCGACAAGAAGGTGGTAGGTTTGGATCTGCATCCTTGGGTCTTCCCCAGGATTTGCCGTAGGGTAAATATCTGGTCAATGGTGGACTTGCCAAGTCTAACGCCGCATTGGTATAGTCCAGTTATCTCGTTGACCATAGGCTTTAGTCGTTCGCACAATATCCCTGACACGATCTTGTAGGCGATAGGGAGAAGACTTATGCCCCTATAGTTAGAGCATACAGTCGTATCTCCCGTCTTGGGGACGTGGCACAGGATACTCAGGTTCCAATCGTCGGGTACTCCTTCTTCCTGCCAGATGGAGCAAACTAGCTGATGAATACACCTTATCAGCGTGTCGCCTCCGGTTTTGAACAGCTCGGCTCCAGCTGCCTTATTATTCTTCAGCCGATTTATTGCTGTCTTTACCTCATCTTGGCTGGGCGGTATACATTCAATACCATCTTCTGGGATTGGGTCTGTGGTAACTTCATCGTCTTCGCTGCTATTGGATACCAACAGTGTTGAAAAATGTTCTTTTCATATCCTGAGCACACTATCAGTATCAGTTAACAGATTACCTTGCTGGTCTCTACAGGAGGATGTACCTGTACCAAAGCCATCAGTTTGACGCTTGACTCTTTGGTATAATTTTCGGACTTCATTCTGGTTCCTGTACATCTCGGTTTTTTCACACTGCCGCTTTTCCATCTCTCTTTTTTCTGGGGAAAATACGTTTCTCCTCCCTCCTTTTCTCCCGATATCACTCTCGTGCGCTACGCGTTGCTACGGATTGTAAAGTAGCTCTATATGCCGTATTTTTCTCTTCGGTAGCGGCACGATACTCCTGATCATACCATGGATTCCTTGGTAGAGGTCTCTGGTATCCAAGTATGGATTTTGTGGCTGCTTGCATGGAGTGGGCAATACTTTGCCATTGCGTTGATATGTTATCGGGTTTAGGAGTGCTTTGATTAAGCAATTGGGCTAGTTGAGTGGAATATGCTGTGACTATCTGTTGTAACTTTGCTGCAACAAGGTAGTACTCCGAGTCTATGTTTGCTCCTCGGAACGAACGCACATCCAACACGCTCGATGAATGTCTTTCATCTATCACACCGTGATCCATTTGATTTCTTGTTTTCTGATCTGGAGACAGCCAGGTGCCCTTATGGATGTCGAGATGTTGAAATCTGGTTCTGCTAACTAACATGTTTTTTGTCGCTATCAGCCTCATACCATTGTCAGCTGTTTCACTGTGGAGACTGAATTTTCCGACTGTTGGGCCAAAGATATTTTCCTTTCCAATTTTGGCATTAAACTCGCCTAGAATAAATTTAATGTCATGGGCAGGACAACGGTCATATTTTTCTTCTAAGCGCTCATAAAATATGTCTTTGGTCAGTTCGTCCTTGTCTTCAGTGGGCGCATGAGCGCAAATAAAGCTGATGTTAAAGAATTTAGCTTTTAATCGAATTGCAGCGAGTTTTTCGTTTACTGGTGTGAAGCTGAAGACCAGGTGTTTTAACCTCCGACAAACTACAAATCCGCAACCAAACTCATGCTTTACGTCATGGCAGCTATAATACAGTGCGTCACCTTTAGGTGTTGTTGTGACGCCTTTCCCGTTCAATCGTATTTCCTGTATGCCAGTAATGTCGGCCTTGTACTTTTCAAGTACGTCTGCCAATGCGAAGACTGCACCTTCTTTATAAAGTGTGCGAACATTCCACGTGCAGATTCGCAAATCATGGTCCTTAAAACGTTTGCGGGGTTCGTGAATTTTAGAGGGGTTTCTTTTTCTTTTCTTTCGTTTTTATACCCTCCACCATAGTATGGAGGGTATATTTAGTTTGTTTTTCCGTTTGTAACGCATGGAAATACTCATTTGCGACCCTAAAGGGTAAACTTCTGAGTCGATCTCTGCACGCCCGTCCGTCCGTCTGTGGTAATCACTCTAGCATCCACAAAAATGGAGCTATGACGCTGAAATTTTGGGAAAATGCGTCTTTTGTTTGCAGGCAGGTCAAGTTCGATGATGGGCTATATCGGTCCACGTTTTGGTATAGCTCCCATACAACGGTACCCCCCGATTTACGGTATTTTGACGTTTTTAACTACATTTTCAGACCGATCTAGCTATAATTTGACATTTAGGGTTCTTAGATGTCAATAAACTTGTATTAAGAAACTTGTGGACATAGGACCACGATTTGGTCCCCCATATAACGGTACCCCCCGATTTACGGTATTTTTACGTTTTTAGCTAAATTTTCAGACCGATGTAGCTATAATTTGACATTTAGTGTTCTTAAGTGTCAATAAACTTAGATAACAAAAGTTGTGGACATAGGTCCACGTTTTGGTATAGCCCCCATATGACGGTACCCCCCGATTTACGGTATTTTGACGTTTTTAGATACATTAACAGACCGATTTAGCTATAAATTGACATAGGTCCATGTTTTGGAATAGCCCCCATATAACGTTACCGACCGATTTCAGGTATTTTGACGTTTAAATTCACATTTCTAGACCGAATTAGCTATAATTTGATATTTAGGATTATTAGTGACCAAAAAACTTATATTCGAAATAAGAATGAACGTAGGTCCATGTTTTGGTATAGTCCCATATAACGGTACCTCGGTATAACGGATTTCGGTATCCCCATATAACGGATTTTCGGTATTTTGAGAATTTTACCTACAAGTTTTAACCGAATTATCTGTAATTTGGCCTCCCGAATGAAGCATTACATACATTATCTGATATTTTAACGTACCCATTTACAGTTGGGCACAGGAATGAAAACTAATTATTCCATTTTAGTTCAGAATATTTTATGGTGGAGGGCATGAAAAGTTCGGCCCGGCCGAACTTAACGCTTTTTTACTTGTTTTTTTTTTTTTTTTTTTTAATTTTGATTCTTTTTCATCTATTTTTAAGGAACGCTTTGTTTCCCAGGTTCTGTTACAAATTTGACACTTTTTAACATGTAGGGGTTGGTCTTTGGGACATTTGCTTAATATCTTATTATTTAATGTACCGAAACCGGGTCAGTCATATGCGTCAGTAATGCTTAGTTATTCGATGTTCCTGCACAACTTTATGGTTGATTTATTTTCCCTAAATACATTTTTACGCCCCTTTGGACCTTTTCCATTTTTATGATCAGATTTGTGTTAATTTATGTTGTAAAAATAAAGCAAAATGCAAAGTGTAATTAATTTTTAGACCAAAAAAATTGTTTGGAATAATTAAATTACAAAAGGTCATTATCACATTTTGTAAATATGAAATACATAATTTTCCTAAGCGACAAGGGAGGTTAATTGGTATTTGCATACCTCATACCACAGAAGGGGATTTTTCTCAGTCTTACCATAAAACCATGATAATAATAAACAGTGTAATTGTCAAACCAGCAAAAATATATATCGTGCGAACATCCCTTAGTTGGTAGGTTGATACTTTTCTCATATCAAAGAGTACTGCTACCTTCTCATCATTGAATCCGCACAAAGTGTTGCAAATTAAAAGCTGTTAAATGTAGAAAAGTTTCATATGGCTGCAATACTTAGAAACATTTTTTGAAAAATATATTTTGTCCCTAAAATATATATGTTCCTAACCTCAAATCTCTTAAATGTGCCTTTAAAAGACAATTTTAAAAACATTTAAATTGCACCCCATATATGGTCACTCAATGACATTCCCCTCACGTAACACCGCACTACACTAAAGTTGAAATGTCAAACAAAACTCTTTAAAAATCCTTTGAAAAACAACTGCTTTTGACCCCTGATGCATATCCTTGTCAATATTGAACGCAAACAAATACAAACACCAACCAAAACACTAACTTTGAACACATCCTCCCAGATTTGAATTGATGATGGACGGAGAGAAGTATGTACATATCCTAGTGCTTTTTGACTTGCATCCTATTATATGCTGTTGCCAGCTGCTGCTGGTTGTTTGATGGTGTTTCCTTTCATATTCAGGAAGCAACAGAATGGTCAAAAAGTAGTCGAAAGTTTACAGACATGGGTGATGGGTGTTGATAATACATCCCTCGATGCATCAGACTTTTGTAATTCCGTTAATGGAAGATTAGCCCAATTTGAATGATGTTCTATTTTACGGATTGGATTGGTTGTGAATCAATATTTTGTTAGGAAGAGTCAATTGGTTGGAGAGTCTTGGAAAGTATGTTAATGGTGATTGATGTGTGAAATTTCACAAATTCAAGATCATGGACCTAATTAAGACATTCAATTCGATCGAGTATTCACTCGTGAATGAAAAAAATCAAACTATTAAAACTTATATTTTCTTCAAAGAACATTAAGAAGGTGGATGGTAAAAAATGTGTTTATTTCAAAGCAAAAACTAAAAAACAAAATTATTAATGGAACAAGTGAGCCAATGCTATAGTCGGGTCGGTGCCGACTATGTGATACCCTACACCACTTCCCCTGTGCATAAGCTTTTGACTGGTAAAATTCCAAATATTAAAATTCGGATAGCTTAGCGCCTTTGCTCCGAATGTCTTCATTAATACAGGTAAATTTTATTGAAACGCGTTTAATCAATATGTTTATTCCTCTGTGGGACCCCCATTAACACCCAAAATTTCGTGACGATCCAATCAAAATTACGACGTGTAGCGTGATTACAAAAAAATTAAAAAAATAGGACGTATTACCGACTATTGCTATATCTCCGTTATTTGGCCACATACGCCAACATGCTTTACATCATTGTAAAGATGGGATTTTCAACTTTCATAGTCGGACTTTGCTTTTGGAAGGTCCCCAACCAATGCTGTGCTATTCGTCATTATTACTAAAATCACAAAAATGAGAAGTTGTGTTTTAATAGCGACTATTGCGATATCTTCATTGTTTTACCACATACGACAACCTACTTTACATCGTTGCAAAGGTGATATTTTCTACTTTCATCAGCATGTTTTGCTTTTGATATACCCCTTTAGAAGCGGAGATATTCGCTTTGAAATAAAACGTTGACTTTTTCTCCAAATAAGTTGTTTGCCCATTCCGACCCTGAATTTTATCCGACCATTACCAAAATCAATAGACTTCTTCCTCTGTAGAACTCCCATTAACCCCCAAAATTTCGTGACGATCCGATCAAAATTGCGACCTGTAGCGTGATTACAAAGAAATGGAAAAATAGGATGTATTAACGACTATTGCGATATCTCCGTTATTTGGCCACCTATGCCAACCTACTTTGCATCATTGTAAAGATGGGATTTTCTACTTTCATCGTCAGACTTTGTTTTTGGAAGGTCCCCAACCAAAGCTGTCATATTCGTCATTATTATTAAAATCGCAAAAATGAAAAGTTGTGTTCTACTAGCGGCTATTGCGATATCTTCGCTGTTTGACCACCTATAAAAACCTACTTTACATTGTTGCAAAGACGATATTTTCTACTTTCATTAGCAGGTTTTGCTTTTGGCACACCCCCTATAGAAGCTGAGATATTTGGTTCGGAAAAAACATTGTCTTTTTCTCCAAAAAAGTTGTTTGCCCATTCCGTCCCCTAAATATTATCCGATGATCACCAAAATAAATAAACTTCTTCCCCTGCGGGACCCCCATCAACACCCAAAATTTGATGACGAACCGATCAAAATTACGACCTGTAGCGTGATTTCTTTAAAAGTGGAAAAATGGGATGTATTACCGAGTATTGTGATATCTCCGTTATTTGGCCGCCTACGCTAACCTACTTTGCATCATTGTAAAGACAGGATTTTCTACTTTCATAGCCAGGTTTTGTTTTTGGAAAGTATTCAACAAAAGCTGTGTTATTCGTCATTAGAATTAAAATCGAATAAATGAAAAGTTGGGTTCTATAAGCGACTATTGCGATATTTTCGTTGTTTGACCACCTACGACAACCTACTATACATCGCTGTAAAGGTGATATTTTCTGCTTTCATTAGCGGGCTTTGCCTTTAATATACCCATTATAGATACAGAGATATTCGCTTTGAAATAAAACGTTGACTTTTTCCGCAAATAAGTTTTTTGCCCGTTCCGACCCCTGAATATTATCCGATTATCACCAAAATCAATAGGCTTCTTCCCCTCCGGGACCCTCATCAACATCCAAAATTTGGTGACGATCTGATCAAAATTGCGACCTGTAGCGTGATTACAAGGTTTAGATGGACAGACGGACGGACGGACGGACGGACACACATAGCCAGATCGACTCAGCTCGTCGAGACATTCATTTTGGTATATATAAGAATGGGTCTACGACCATTATTTCGATGCGTTACAAACTTTTTGGTCAAAACCAACTTATAATACCCTCCCCACATAGTGGTGTAGGGTATAACTAGTAATGATAGTCGTTGTTGTAACAGTATTTATTATTATGTTTGTATATTCGTTCTTCTGTTCAACCTGGCTCTGGGTCTATCACCAGTTCCAGGAAAGTGGCTGCTTCGATGGGATGTAACCACAGATTCACTATAGTTAGATGAGTAGGTTTGGCTGGGCAGTTGGAAAGGTGTTTTTGTCGTGCGGGCCCATGCGGCATACTGCGCAGATGCCTTGCACGGCGACTGCAATATCCCGAGCGTAGTTGAGCCAAAACTCAGCTGCTATAGATGGGGGATGTATTTCGAGGACTTAATTCACAATATATTTGCTTAAGGCCTTAGCAACTGCATCCGTGTGAATACTATTTAAACCTGCGTGATATGCCTGTTGATCTAGGGTTCTCTCCTATATTGTTGGACCTCCATCTCTAGAGCATGAATATCCTTCCTGATATGCCTGAAGTGTCGGGCCTAGCCAGCAGATGGTGATTGCGACGGTAAGACCCAAGCAAGTACTGCAATCTTTGCTTCCTCATGTGGATGGTCCACTGAAGACTTGAGGAGACACCCTGTTGCTGGGTGACATTCTGCAGGTTTGAATCTTTTTCCAATTCGTATCACATAATCTCGGGGACCAAACTGGAGCCGCATAGCTAACCACAGACCGACCTATCGCGTTATATGTGGTCAACAAAGTTTCTTTATGTGCACCCCAAGTGCTGCCAGCTAGGGACTTGAGGACCTTGTTCCTACTTTTCAGTTTGTCGCAGATAGCTGTGACGTGTGCGCACAACTTGAAAGCAGTATCGAATGTGACCCCTAAAATTTTGGGGCAGTTTGTGGTCGGAATTCTGCTACCGTCGACCACGACATTCAATTCTCTTCCAAACTGCGCTGTCCATGTGGTGAAAAGAGTGGCTGTTGATTTTGTGGCGGAAATCTGCATATTCCTCAAATGGAAAAAGGTGGTAAGATCGGTTAAATAGTTGTTCAGCCTCTCACAGATGTCATCAGGACAGGATGCCGTCTGGAGGGGGCGGAATACAGGAGAGGTAGAGGTTAAACAGTTCCGGAGATATCGCCCAACCTTGGGGAACTCCCTGTTTCACTCTATGGGGTTTGGACTTCTTGTTCCTGAATTCCACGTACGACTGGCGTCCTCACGTATAATTGACTATTCAACGTTTCAAGCCTGGCCGGAGGGTCGTCTGCTCAATGTCCTCGAACAGCGTGGAGTGCCTGACTGAATCAAAGGCTTTTGATAAGTCAAGCACCACCATCACTGTTCTATCGCACGGCTATCTCTGGTTGAGTCCTTGAAATATATATGTGGTGCAGCGTGCAGCGCAGTTGTCGTTCTGTGCAGCTTACAGAATCCATGCTGACGATCGGCAACTTGATAGATATTTCTGATACTGGGGAGGACTAAGGCCTCAAGGGTCTTTTCGACAAAAGCGAAATCGGCCTGTACGATTCATTTTTGCCGGCATCTTTGCCAACGCTTTGGACGATTTAGCGTTCCTGATGGCATTGGTAACATCACCCATTGTAAACTGTGGTGGTTCCTCCTTGGCAGGAAGAGGTCTGATGCGACGTAATACTCTTCTCTTCGCCCTGTCACTCTCGGGGTGCTCGACAAACTGTCAATTGAAATAACTTGCGCACCTCCACGGGTCAGTCAACGTAACGTCGCCAAACGTGACTAAGGTCCTATCTCCCATTCTTCCAAGGGTTCGAGAGTGACTTAACCGTTGCCCACAATTCACCTATACCGGCTCCAATGTTGCAACTCTTTAGATAATTTAACCATTTGTTCCGTTTACGCTCGCCGACCAGCCTGTTAACTTCCAGTATCAGCTCCCTGACTCTGGGGTCATTGGGGTTGGTTCGACGAAGCTCATCACGCTAATTTGCTAGTCCCGTCGCCTCTGCTGGGATGCTTGGTCTTACTTCGGGTATTCGACTAGCAGAGAAATGGCGAGCGGCTGCAGCAATGATGATGTCTCGGAACTTCCTTTCCGCTACCCGATCATAAGAAGGATTGGGCAGTTCTCTGAAGCGGTGATTGGTGAAGTCTCTGAAACCCTGCCAATCAGCTTTCTTATGATTGACGAATGTGCGGCGTTTAGAGGTAATGCAATCGGGTGGTCTGCTAATGGGGACAATTATGGGGAGATGATCTGATCCAAGGGAAATGACTGGTTGCCAGGTAACGTCAGATCAGGTGACGCGATGGTTATGTCTGGCGAACTGCGACACTCTCCTCTTATTTTGGTAGGGGCGTCCTCATTGACAGTGCAAAACGTAGAGCTGCCAATCTGCTCAGCCAGCGCTGTACCTCTCTGGTCGTTTCCGAGAGCCGAATGCCACATCTCATGATGCACATTAAAGTCCCCCAGGACAAGACGATTATGACCTTCCAAAAGCAGGCTAATGTTAGGCACGTAATCTGAGATACAGCTATTTCTCGGCGGGATGTATATGTTCAGCAACTCTATCTCGGCAGTTCCACACCTGACTGCTACCCCCATACATTCCTCGTACGGGTCATTAGAGACAGGTTCAAGCGAGATAGGTCTGTATTGGACAGACAGGTGTAATAGGAAAGCTAATCCCCCACCTCCAGTTCTGGTGCGATCCTTCCTTAGCACTTTGTAAGCTACAGTTGTTGTTGAGTTTGGTTTCTTGCACCGCAGCGACCTTGATATTCCTCCGACTCATGAAATCTACTATTTCCTCGATCTTACCTCGGAGTCCATTGCAATTAAATTGCAAAAAGGATGTATTTTCCGGGATTGGGGCAACAACGGCTGGTGTTAAAGGCTGCATGTGCGTTTGTTGTCGAGGGGACTGCGGGGGAGTCTCATAATCAGACGACGAGGGATTTTCGTAATTCGATGACGACTCACTGGGGACTGGGTTTTCCTCCGTCCCATCACGGACCAAAAGAATTCGGAGCAGGCATGCTGCTCCCAACACAGAAAAACTAAACAAATACAAACATATGTACACTGAGGTGGCAGCCGCTGGCCGGAACGATGATGTTGTGTAGTTCCGGGTCAATCCGGTACGAAAGAAACTGCTATGAAATAAAGAACCCCATTTATACATTAGGCCAGAGTTCCGTTATTTAGCAGCTGCATTACTATACCCTGCACCACAGACCCCCTGGAAATGGAAATTTTTTGTGCCCCCAAAATTGACTCGAGATACATTTCCAACTACGTCCCCTTTTGTAACAATGTCCTTTTGGTTTCAAAACGAGAATATCTGAAATACTAAGTCTTCTCTTTAGTTTTTTACTTCTCGAAGATGTACTACCATTAATTATAATAAATTTTGACTAATGAAATACCAGTTTATATTAAGGATATACAAGGCCACCCACAGTGGTCTCACTTGTATGGGAAGGTGCGACAAAAATATTGCTAATCATCGGATCAATCTGATTTTTTCAGTAAATGCTGAAAATAAGTAAAAACTATTTTATGTCTTTCCTTATTAAGGCGAAGGTCATTTTAAAGTGATATTTAAAATAATTCCCTTCTGAGTTAAACTGTTATGACCTAAGAGGTATACTGAAAAATTAGGAATCCACCGAAGTACCACACCTTCAACCATTATGCTACGTTTAACGGGTGGTTAAGTCCGATCATCAGGCATATTAGAATGTTATTTTAGTGGGTGGAAATTTGGCATTTTCCTACTAGGCGCGTCTTCCCGGATGGCGGATGCGAAGGGGGTCTCTGCAATGTGTGGGGTCGGAACCGACCTAGGGCAACCTAAGTCGGACCTGGCCCCGCAACCGTGGAGACCTTGGGGGTCTTCGGAACCGCCATGGACCAACAATTGGATGGGTGTTGTTCCCTTATATAAATCAACTAAGATGTGTAAAAAGAATAGGAGAAATAAAGTTACGGTGCAGGGAGTTAATAACCCAGTACCGGCGGCAAGTGTTGGTGAGACCACAAGCCATGTGTCGTCGAAATCAAGTGATTGTGATCCGGCTATTTTAGGTGTGGATGGCACCTTGGCACCTACAGCTGTACTCGTTACAAGTGCATCAACTTTAACCCCTGCAATTCAATTGGAACACGATTTAGCCAGGACTGGTGAGAACCAGTCTACGGCAGACAGGACCTTAGTTAAGGGCGGGGACGACCTGCACGGGACCCTCAAAATTGTTAACGACAATCTAGAGAGGCAGAGTAGGGAACTCCTCGACCAGCTGGACAGGCTTGTCCCGGATGAGCATAGTGGGGACATACTCCCGGAGGAATTGCCATACACTATAACCCTGACTGATGATGAGCTGGACACCACGGTGATTCCGGCCAAGTCTACTCAGGAAGATTGGTATGGATCTTGATGCCCAACCGAAGGCAAGTCTGATTCCGATGTGGTCCTGCGTCGACACATGTCGACAATAAACTTCAAAGGCAGACGGCAACTGAAACGATGTCCGACGACGGGGAATCTAATGAGATCCCGACAACGGGAAGCGACTCAATGGTTACATCTGCCCGAGAAGCATCTAATGCGAAGCACTATAGACGTGCCGTATCTTACCTTCGCAAGATCGTAGGGCGAGATGGGAATATGCATTCGGAGAGGGTAAGCTGAAATTCATAAGGAAGTTCGAAAGAACTTACCCACGTGCATTTCATCGCGAGCTCCAGGTGGAAGGGATCTTACTCCCGATTAAAGTAGTAGAGCCGGCTAAGCCTACTGCATCTGGCAAATGTGCTGAGCCGAAATCTGTTCGGAAGCCTAACCCGAGCCAAAAGGTAATGGGAAAGGCTATTGAGTGCATCCCCAAACCAACGGACACCCATAAGGGTGATCGAACGGTGAAAGACTCTGCCTCAAAGCATCGTCTTCTGGTGGAACAAATAATGCCCCACAGCATAAATCTGTCAAGCGCATTCGCTCATCGGAGGGTCCACAGCATTCACCTAAGAAGACAATGACTTCTTAGCTAGTTGAACCATCAATCTCGTATGCGGCAGCCGTTGAACGTACAACCAAGGAGAAGCAACTGAGTACAGAAAAGTCATCCACCTCCTTTAGAAAAGTTAACTCCAAGGCGCACGGTCAAGGGCTCAAAAAGCCATGCAAGAGACCGGCCACAGTGGTGATTGACGAAGTCCTCCAAATGGCAATCATCGACAGAGCTAACTCTAATGGGAGAATCAGCGATCTGTATCTGACAATGGGAGTGGGATGTTGCCGCGATATTCCTTAAAAGTTAAATAGTTGTTAAGCTTTTCCAATTTTTGTTAGCAATGACTTTTAATTGCTGTTTAATTAAGCAATATCTCTGTAGATATAAATCAACCACATGCTCGTAAAAATATTTAAAAGTTCTCATTCGCAGTTATACTGTTAGCCAAATTTGACTACTCCATCTCTCTTTTCAAGTTACTTACAAAATGAAGTTTCGCATGACTTCTTTATCTTCCCCGCATTATGTTCATTTAATTTGTTATGCTTCGTTTATTGGTTGGCAATTTGGCACAACTTAATTATTACTACGATGTACTTTTTATGAATTAATATTATGTTTAAGGCAACCTACACAAAGACAATTTGGCTCATTGCCCCACACACATATGTATACTGTATACATATATTTACATAAAACATAAATCTCGAAAAGTTATCACACAAATTGCAATTGCTTTTTAATGTAATGGCATAATTAAATATGTATGAAATTTATGCTGGCAAAACAAAAGTGTCCATATAAATAATGACATTTTAAATTGTGAATCACACCGAGCATAAATAATGTCGGGGTAGTTGTAAAAAATAAGAACAAAAAAAAACGGGCCGAACTTTTGATACCCTCCACCATGAACTGCATTGACGTGAATAAGAACAATTAGTTTCCTTTCGTATATGAAAGTACTAAACTCTTCTTCTTATTGCAGGATTAGTATATCCCAACTGTCTAGAAAAGAGCCCATATGGGACGACATCGTATTTCTTTCCAAAATATGGATCAATATTTACAGTGTTCCGAATTGAGCTTTTGAACTTCTGGCGACACACAATATCAAATAACAGCAATCTAGATTCGAAAATTTTACAAAAAAGTAAAAAAGTATCAGGCGCCTTTGCCCTCAGCCTGTGTGGATTTTAACACCTGTTTCCCAAAAAACCTTATGTATTTAGAGGGGTTTTGGATTAAAGCTCAAAAATTTGGGAGGATATCGACAGATAGGGCTTTTGTACCATACTTGCCTACGAAAAACATAATATCGCTGCAAATAGGGCCACTAGGAATACCTTCTGTAAAAATTTCCAAAGAATCCTCGAGCAGATCCTAAACCACACAAAAATTTTGATCATTTGTGTGGGTGGTATCCCAAGAATTGGACCGATGGGTCCCAAATTTGAACATAAACTACGATGGACAAAATATTTACAGATTCAAAGTTTGGACCAAATAGTTTGCTACGTTTATGAAACATCACGCGTACTATTTTAGCAAATATTTTCAAACTTTTGTGGAAGAGGTACCGGAAGGAGTGGATATAAGCACCACCTTCGAACTTCATCTATTATTCGAAGAAATATTACGATACCCAAATTGTGGACGAACGCAGTATTCGGTTCGAGCTCTCCAGCTCTCCAACTACATATGGTGTCATAGGTGTTTTTACACCTTCCGGGCTGTTTTCTCAAGAAGTATGTACTTGACCCTGAAAAAACTTTTACCGTCGTAATTGAGGCAGCGAATGCAAGTTGCTTCAACAGAAACCAAAGTGATTCGCGAACAGGTATTAAAGTGAACTTACCGAATTTTTGTGTAGGAGGTACCCGAAGGAGGGGACAAATATAGGATGTGTAAAGTATGGACCAAATCGGTCACTCCCATCAAGAGTTATCGCATAACTTTTTCCAAAAAAAAAAATTAAACTTTTGTGTGGGAGGTTCCTGAAGGAGTGGATCGCTTTGTCTTATCTCCGAACTTAAACTAAGTTTGGACAAAATAGTACGAAGGCCACATTTTGGACCGAATCGGCAGATTTAGTCGAGAGTTATCTTGCGCTCCAATCACTACACACGGTGTCAAAAGGTTTTTTTTTTGCAACTTTCAGGCTATTTTCTCAGGAAGTATGGACTTGTCCCTGATGAAACTTATACCGTCGTATGGGGGCAGTGAATACAAGTTGTTACAACAAAAATTAAAGCGATTCGAGAGCAGGTCCATATTAGAACCTCATCTATGTCTGGTAGAAATGTGCAAAGTATGGACCGAATCGGTTACTCCCTTCAAGAGTTATCGTGCGCACAAATTTTCCGAACAGTTTCGAACTTTTGTGGGGGAGGTACCGGAAGGAGTGGTCCGATATAACCCATCTTCGAACTTAATCTAAGTTTGGACAATATATTACGAAAGGCAAATTTTAGACTGAATCGGTTCATACGTTCGAGAGTCATCGTTCGCTCCAGCCAGCCAGACAGACAGACATTGCTAAATCAACTCCAAATTGTCTGAAACACATTTCGTCCAAACAAACTTGGAGTCTAAAACCATTATTTCGATGAGGCACATTTTGCCCGTATGAAAGTGTATATACCCTCGTTAGCATATATGCTGAGGGAGGTTTTATACCTGTATAAATGTCTTGTACTTTCAGCGAAGACTTAATACCAAATTTCAGTTATTCCGTTTGAATAATGTGGCTAAAACTTTTAAAACGCCGAAAATCGGAGGGTACTCTTATATGGGGGCTATATAAAGATCCGACCTATACAGACACATTTCTGGTATAAAGTTTTATGTCCCAACGAAAACTAAACACCAAATTTCGGTGGGTTATTGAGTTCCACCGTGGTGCAATGGTATGCACATCCGCCAGGCAACATCAAATTTTCAACGGTGGCAAAATACCCCTCAGTAATGTTGGCGACATCTACAAGTTGTGTCTTAGAACACGCCGTTCGGACGAAAAACAGTAGGTCACATATCATTGAGCTAATATGAATCGGGGTGCACTCACTGATATGAGAGAAGAAGGGAAAAGGGACCCTTCTGGAATGTTTGTGGAACAATTATTATTATATTGGATCCAAAATCTTCAAAATACAACAAATTTGGAGATGCAGTTCTACGGGAGCTATATGAAGACGTGGATTTATACTGAAAAACTTCGTTTCAGGCATTTCGGTGGGATATTCAATATACCGAAAATCGGGAGATACTGTTCTATGGGGGCTATATGAAAATGTGGACCTATACCGACAAATTTCTTGTGGAAAGTTTTACATTCCCAACGAAGACTAAAACCAAATTTCAGCTAAAACCAAATTTCAAATACCGAAAATCGGGAGGTACTGTTCTATTGGGGCTATATGACGGCGTGGACCTATACCGACAACTTTCAGTTAGAAATTCAAACCATTTCGGTGGGATATTGAGGACACAACCCTCAAAATACCGAAAATCTGATGTACTGTTCTATGGGGTTATGGGGGGACGTGGACCTATACCGAAAAATTTCAGGTGGAAAGTTTGGCACTCTTAGCTAAAACTAAATACCATTTTTCAGCCATTTCGGTTGGATATTGAGGCCGCAACGTTCAAAATACCGAAAATCGGGAGGTACCGTTCTACCAAAAATCAAGAGGTACGCTTCTATGGGGTATACAGGAAGACGTGGACCTACACTGGTACTTATCTTCTGGAATATTTTATAACCCCATAGAAGACTAGATAAAAATTTTCAGTAATTTCGGTGGGATATTGACGTCACAACCTTCAGAATTACGAAAATAGGGAGGTACCGTTCTATGTGGGCTATATCGAAACGTGTACCTATACCGACGAATTTCAATCGGGAAGGTTTTAACCTCCAATATAGACTAAATACCAAATTTCAGCCATTACGGTGGTTTTCAAAATACCGAAAATCGTGAGGTACCGTTCTATGGGGGCTATATGAAGGCGTGGATTTGTACCGACAAATTTTTGGGGAAACACTGAATACCAAGTTTCTGCCATTTCGGTGAAATATTAAGGTCATAACCTTCAAAATACCGAATATAGGCAAATTTAGGAAGAAAGTTGAATAGTCCAACGAAGACTAATTACCAAATTTCAGCCGTTTCTTTGGGTTATTGTGGCCACAACCTTCAAAATGCCGAAAATCGGGAGGTACAGTTCTATGAGGGCTTTATGAAGGCGTCGACCTATACCGACAAATTTCTGAGGAAGTTTTATACCTATAACGAAGACTAAATACCAATTTTGAGCCATTTCTATGTGATAATGAGGCTAAAACCTTCAAAATACAAAGAATCGGATGGTACCGTTCTATTGGAGCTTTATCAAAACGTGGACCGATATAGCTCATTTGCAATACCAAACATCCTTGAAGTAATAGAAATTCTATACCAAATTAAATTACTATCTATCTCATCAAGAATATATGGTAAATTTCAAATTTCCTTTACAATTCCGTAGAAAAAAATTTCCTAGCGCATTCACGGTTTTTGGTACATGGGTTAAAAAAAGAAAACGTGGTTTCATATCTGTTCGCGTTCACAAAATTGGATGCTGCGCCCGAAAGTAATGGGGGGTTTTATTCCCTTATAAAGAAAACATATTTAAAAATTCCCTTTGTGTTGTAATATCAAAATGTATATATAAATCGGTAACAGCATTTAATATCTATCCGTAGATGCCTAAATATTTGCTAAATTTATTTTTGTATTCACGGAAAATCAAAGAATAATGAAGGAATGTTGGAGTAAATTTTATTTACTCTAACTCAGAGTCCATAAAAATCTCTGAAGTACAGTACACATTGTCAGTTTTGAATGACGATTTTTTGCAATTATCGATAAGTGTCCAACCGTCCAGCAACCACAAAATATTTTGTGGTTGCATGATGAATGACAAAAATGAACGGCCACACTAGCAAGCACCAACAAAGCTGTCATTCAAAACTGACAATGTGTACCCAGCTTAAGAAATAAATGAAAACTACTTACAGCATCTAGACAATGCCCAGAAAAATGTGAGACCATAATTTTAAATATTGGGGTTATAACTTGCATATTGCAGCAACAATAAAAGACAAAAACTTATTGTAGGAATATTGGAGAGATATTTTTAGGAGTTATTCTACTATTTCGCTAAATTTCCATACAAAATGTAGTGGCGCATGTAGATTTAGCCTGATTGATTTCTGAATTTGCTTTGGTACCCTCATACCACATTACTGGAAACCTCTGCGAGGTTTTACAATGTTATGTCACTTAACATTATTTTATCATTTCATTGCTTGAATAACATTGCTATGTTGTTACATGCCAGTACCTACGTTCAAAGCCCCTCTTTGAGTTTGTTTGGATTTGTGAGATTTTGTTTTTTTTTTTTGGCGCATCTTATATTCTATTTATAGATTTTGATTTCTGGCATAGCAACCGCAGTCGACCTCTCTCTGTTGTTACAATTCTGTAATGTTGTAACGAGCACCTCAAAATCCTAACGGCCTTACGTTGTTGGCCATTAGCCGAGGTGGTTCGCGATTAGCTGGTCCGGAACCAAGTCTTTCGGTAGCCTAGAGGAAGTGTCTTAGATTCTGAATCTGAAGACCTGGGTTCAATCCCCAGTACGAGCAAAATTTTTTTGTTTGCTTTTTTATATTTTTTTATTTTCCTATTTATTTATGCTAAATTGATGCATTTTAACTTTCTAAAGTTGTGAGATAAAGAAACGAGATAGCTTTGGTTGCTCATTCTCAACGCGGGTTTTTATGGAGAGAGTTGCTATAAATTTCTTTTGTGGATGTGGTGAAGCTTTCTTTATTTCTATCCTTTTCTTATGATATTTGCCTAGAAACCTTCGGATTTGAGTGATTTTATGTCGTATAGCTTTTTTTTTTTTTTTTAGCCATATTAATTTTGGAAATTTTATTTTTGTATTGGTTATTCAGCCGTTTTGCCAGTGTTTTAGCCGTGGCTACAATAGGCAGAAAATTAAGACACATGGCCTTCATTTTATTCCCGACGTGAAACTGTTCGTATCCTCCAATTTGATATTTAGTTCAAATCAGAAAGTTTTAGAATAAAAGTTTTCCAAAAGTGATATAGTTTCATCCCTTCGTAACTGTTTGGAAAAAGTGTGAAATTGCTGAAAAAAATTTTGCATCCTTCCTGATTTGATTTTTAAGAGCTGTACGAATTTACCTGATCGATTAATTCGACCGTCCTCAAAATATACTTGTGTGGCTGTTGTCCAACATAAATTTTGGTTCAATTGGATCTGTCTGCTAGCTTTTTGTATTGCTGTTTTTGTTTCCTGCCGATACTACGTATCTGCTGATTTTTTTTACTTGGTGAGTTCATACTCTACAGAAAACTATTATCCGCCTCAAAACTACAATTTCCCTCGGTGTTGTTCCCATTGTGTTTCTAGGATTCCCTTTTCCCTGTCTTTTTCTACCGATACCCTTGATGCCCATCTGTTGCTGTGTCTGCAAAGTATTACCTACATTTTGCCATTCCCAGTTGTGTTGTGCGTTTTGTGTTGGCCGGTCATGACAACATCCGAAAGTGGTATATTTTGTCGTGTTTTGCATCTCAAAAACGGGAATACCAAGTGATCTTTATGTGAAAGCATTAAATAATCCTTACTTACACGGAATTTGTGCTGTAATTGAAGTCAGTTTCGGAAAATATAAAACATAAATTAATGTATTTAATTGCAAGTAATAATTTTGAAGAGATATTTTTCCAAATAGTTTTTGTTTCAAAAAAAAAAAAAAAAAGTTGTAAAATCAGAAACATTCGGTAATGAAACATTATTAAGCATAAATTTGAGAGTAAATATCTAGTGTATGTGTGATTGTGTGTTTGCTGATCAACATTAAGAAAATATAAAAAAATCAAATCAATATCGGCTGTTACAATAATTTCTGACACGGAAAAAAATCATATCGGGCATAGAAATTGTGTTTCCTAAAAAAAATTGCATAGTGATTTGCAAAAGTTGCTGGCAAAAAAGCAATATTGTTGTTTGGAGTTTGCTGTTTATTTACAACGATTACCCCCAGTGGAAGGGCTTTCATCGTGGGAGCTCCAACCATATCAAAGTAAGTCATGAACTCTTATACTAGTCTCCAATAACAAACAACCACAAAAAAAAAAACAGGCCAAAAGTTCAGAGAGTGAGCGGGTTAACCGTTATTGCTCTCCGGATTTGCTGATCGCCAACAATGAATAATTAAAAATTTTCAAAATTATTTATTTTTTTATTGAAAACCCTTTCCAAATATTTTTAAACACATTTAAAATGGCTTATTTTGCATTTTAAATTCATTTAAAGGATATCTATGTTGGTGTTCGTTTGTTATTTTCATTTCCTATGTTAAACTATACGAGTGTTGGATATGTTATGCTAAGTGTTAAGTTAACAGACCACACACTGTTACGCACTAAAACTGCAATAATGAGAGAACAATGTAGGTATTGCTTTTTTTACTTCATTGAATTATACTGCGTTTCAAAATTGCCCTGTTAAATGTTACGTTATATCTGATTTGCTGAAATAGGGTATTGTGGATTATATTTAATATATATATTTTTTTCATTTCCTTCTGCCTCTTTGTTAAAGTTATGGTTTTGTTACCATCAGGAGTTATGTTCATACTGTAGGATTATTGGTAATGAAATTTCTAGCATCTAAGATAATTTTCCTCAATTTTAGTAAAAACTTATCTATTCTTCGAATATTTTGGTTTCCTTTTTGAATTTAGATATTTTCATACCAGAATGATGTTTTTGAATAAAAATAAAGATTTTTCAACTATGTGCTGAATTTAAAGCTTAAAGTTTGATTTGGACAGGGGTCGGAATTGTGAAGCAGGGTAAGCAATTGTGGGTTTACCATAAAGATTGGTCGATTTCGATTGATATCTGGATGTTTTCGGTAAACAGGATGGGAGGGCGAACCATGCATGTCAACTTAGCATGGCGTTAACTAACTATGACGGATATAGACTCTATCCTTTTCTTCTTCTTTTCCCTTCTGGTCTATAGGTATCTTACTCTTTGGTTCTTTTTCTATCTTTTTCCTTTCTTTTCTATCTTCCCTATCACTTTTTATGCATGCATAAGAAATTAAACTGTAAGTTGGCATATCGTAAGCATGAATTCTCGGCAAGATCCCACCCCTACGACGAGCAATAAGGCTGGTGAATTATGCATGCCAGGCCAAAGGATTCATCTTCAAACATTTCCACCTAAATTTCTACAAATTTAACCCCTTGCATACTACAAAAACCTGAAGTATTTTGCTAAAACTTCTTCAAGGAAAATAGTTTGTCATCGTGAAAATATATTTGCTTAGTGTGATAAGCAATAGAATTAAGTAGTACAGAGTAATATTGAAATCACAACAAAAGAAAAAACACAAAAGTTAAAAAGCGTGTAATTCGCGAATTCTTTAATATCCGTTGAGGCGCATGCACTTTTCGGATACAGCGAGTACATTTCTATCAATATGTATGCATTTATCCATGTTTCATTTAGCCGCCAAAGTGTGTCGTCACTTGCATCTTACAATTCAAAAAACCTTCAAGTGGGTAAACATATCGCGATGTGCATATGCTTGTAAGGCGCTTCGATTTCAGTGAACGCCTATTGAAAATAATATGGGTGCCACCGTGGTGCAATGGTATGCACACCCGCCTTGCACACATAGGGTCATGGGTTCGATTCCCCGGCCAGGCAACATCAAAACACTTTTCAACGGTGGCAAAATACCCCTCAGTAATGTTGGCGACATTTCCTGAGTATTTCAGCCATGTAAAACTTCTCTACAAAAGTGGTGTCTTAGACACGCCGTTCGGACTCGGCGATAAACTGTAGGTCCCATATCATTGAGCTAATATGAATCGGGGTGCACTCATTGATATGAGAGAAGCCTCCCTTGTCCCTTATGGGATGTTTGTGGAACAATTATAATTATTATTATTGCAAATACGTCAATATAACAAATTTTAAACAGATTCGCCAAGAACCGCGGATGTGCCACCTCATTCTATTTTGGGTTAAATGCGAATATTACTCCCGAATCTTTGTAATTGATGACAAACCTCTTTGCAAATATTATACTCGCGTACAAAGAATTTAATTTCTGTATAAATTTAATCGCGGTTCAAAGCGGAGAATTGCCTAATTATTTTTTTGCAGATTTTTATATTTTCAAGGTATCTATATCCCCGTTTTAGTGGATGGATTCGAACGCGGAAGGACTCATTGCATCCGCCGCGTAAAAAAATAGAATCACGCGGGGTTCAAAGGCACCTGTGTCACAGTTGTAATTTTTAAAGGCAAAACATAGGTTTTTTAAGAAAATGTACGCAGCAAATTTTCGACTTTGGACTCCTATTACTAGGAAACTATATAGAGCACACTCATGAGATATACATCAAGCGACGTGGAATCACGAGTTCTACAATCGTATAAATTGCTTATGTCATTATCTGGTTGCGCCCTCTAATTATAACAAAACTTCAAAAAAACGCCGAATTCAAAACTTCAAAATGTCAGCATCAATTTTAGTGTGATGAAGTGTTTATATAAAACCATACATTAGAACTATCTTGCCCAAGGGACATTCTTTAATTCCTTTTTTGACCATAGGTCTGAATGTGGCGTGGTTTGGCCAGAAATCAAGAAAGCACAAAAAAACTTGTCTACTTCAACACATTTTTACCCATTTTTTGTATTACCACCAACACAGCTTCCACGTAAATTATTTGTTATGGTCTATATTATTAGATCGTGGCTAAAACACTTCAATCAACAGAGATATACTCATATTGTATAAAATATATTTCCAGTTCGCGATTTAGTAAATGGTAAACCTCAACTTCAACGATTGTAAAACTTTTTTGAATATTACCATATATACCCTCCATAATATGGTGGAGGGTATAAAAAGTGGGATTCATTGTAGGAACATGTCCTTATGAATATCTTCAATTAGCTTAAAGTGTATTTTAAAGGACCCTAGACGTATTAAACTGTGATAAATAACATTTTCACGTATCACTGAATCAATCAACTATTTTTTCTTATTTTTAGAGGACCCTCCAAATTGATTGATTTATTTTGTGGGCATGTGTAATGGTGGAAAAACATTCAGCACATAATCAATATTGCATTGATAACTCCATTTTTTTATATGAAGTATTTACTCGTATGTATGTTTGTAAATAATAGCATAACCTTTGCTTTCACGTTTAAGTCACTTGTATCACTGTCATGGCCATTTGACCGGGGGGGGGGATGATGGTGGTATTTATGTGTCAATTTGTTGTCCTCATTTTGTTCCTTGCATTTTTTTCCGTGCTGCTGCTTCCTTTTGTGTGACAATGGTACTTTTACTTGGTTACTTCTAGTTTGGCAAAATTGTTCAATTGTTGTATAAATGTTGTTAAAAAAACGAAACGAAATGGAAACCAGGCTACAATCTCACAACATATCTGGCAATGTTGTTCTGTGAGTGGGTTTTTTTCGGGGGGAATTGGAGCAAAAAAGTTGTTAAAACTATTCTAACAAACCGTCAGAGAAAACAAGAAAAAGTAGAGTAGCAACAAAAAACGTAATTTGCAAATGTAAGCAAAAATTGTAAAATGTGAGAGAGGAAATAAGGACACAACATCCCATCCAACCGGTTGGTGAGCTGGTGCTTCTATAAAAACGTGATACTATTTGGAAATCCCTCCGGTATCGATGCCAAAATGAATGGATATGTAAATATTCTTCTATATATTCTACAATATGAAATTCAACTCACCAACACACTCACACATAAATGTCCACATATGCAAACTTGCATAACCATGGCAAACACCCAAACACACACTAACCAATGCCATGATGATATGAGTATGAGATAGTCTCTGGGGTAGATAGATATTCCTAATCTATATTTCAACTGAATCCCACAGGAATTGATGTCCAATGCCTGAATTTATTCCGGAGCAAACAAATATGGTTTGCAAAGCGGATGGACCAGACAGCCAAACGTTTGGCGTGTTTTGCAATTCTCTTTTTTTGTTCTTCTTTTTTTTGGCTTCGACACATTCTTTCATTTGCGAATATGTGTGTGTTTCGAGGGGGACGAATATGCAAACTTCTAATATTGAACACAAAATATTGTAGGTGCAATTGTTACTGCCACCACCACATGCTTGGCATTGCCATAGTTGACCAGAATGTTGACCATTGTGGCGGGCATAATGTAAAGATATGCAAAAAAGAGGAAAAACATTGTGTTGCAAGCTCCGTTGCAAATGCCAATAATGGTTTAGTGAGATTATTAAGGCGTTACCACTAACAGCGGCGTAATAGAATAGACCATTCAAGTGCAGCAAAATTTCAAACCAAAACCATAGGGAGTGTGGTCTGAGCTAGACAGGATGAGTAAAAAGTTTTTGTTTGCTAAAAAGAGTTTTTCGAACATTTATGGAAAACTTTAATAATATATTTTGGGGTTACGCAATTAGTTGACTTTAGTGATATCACTAATTTTACGGGAATAGTTGCTTAGATTTATGGGAACAACAGATATTAAAAACAAAACAAAAAAGTAAAAATTAAGTATTACACATGCATTTCTTTTAAAGGACAACGGGAGACTTCTCCTATTTCAAGGAAAACGCCGCATCCCAGCGATGGGTCTGACGACATGACTGAAATACCCAGGAAATGTGTTATGATGAGGGTTATTGTCACCATTTGAGACAGTTTTGTGATAAAGACAAATTATATATTTCCTCTGTAGTTTTAAAAGTTGATTTTGTACTAGTCTTTTGTTTAAACGAATTTAATATTTTGCTCATTTAACGTTACTGTTGCACATTTACCTCACAGAGATCAGCAACATGTACATGTGCACTGGGGTTATGATTTTTTGACCATTTTACTTCAAAAATTATTTCCTGTAGCAGGAATTAATGAACTTCAGCTTACATTTTTAGATTTTTTGTTAGGTTTTCACGATTTGATTGAAAATTGTAAGTCTGTTGAAACGGGACGTGAGAAAAATGTATAGCTCTGAAAGTTCTCTACAAGATTGGCTTTCGTAATTTTTTCCTAGGTTGTAGCATTTTTAAGATACATATATACGTTTAAATTGGGACATGACATTGTTTTATAATGAAACGATAGAGTCAGTGAATTGTCCTAATTTTAACTTTTTTATCTCAAAACTGGTAAAAGCTACGAAAATACCACAAAGGACAATCTTATAGGCAATTTTCACTGCTACAACATTTTTTTAATTCCATTTTGATAAGGCTTGCGGTTTCCCAGCAAAATCGAGAAAACCTACAATCACTAAAAATGTGAACTTTGACCACGATTTATTTAAAAAACCCTCCAGAGATTTTTTGTTTCTTAATTTTTATCATCTATGAACATTGTAGTTTCAGAATCCGCAAAATCTTCCCATGTGTAAACTCCTTCCATTTAAAGTTGGTTCATGAGCACCGTGATTATTGCTCTTGCACGAATGAGTGACCTTTTTTCCTATTAAAAACTAAACTAACTTTTACTCCATTTAAATATTGAAAAATGTCCCGCACAAACCACTTTTATTTGATATGATATATGAAATAAAATTATACATATCTATATATGGTAACATGGGGCGGCTTCGCCAACGCCGATTTTCTTGAAAACTATGACTGCTAGAGGAATGCCGTTAAAGGGAAAATTGTAAGTTTAACGAAGGTCTTTTATCTCCCAAAAGCTGGCATTTCTATCAAATATATGATTGCTAATGCACGCGGTTTCATGTTTTTGAGGTATTTCGAAAAATATTCATGGTAGGTATATTTTGCGATAACTTGTATACCTTTTATGATATAAAAATTATATTTTTTACCGTTAATAGACAACTACTGAAGAATATAAATCCAAATAATTTGCATGATAAAAGTAATTATAAATGTCAATATGTTCATACTATGAACTATGTAGGGGGTGGGGCGGCTACGCCATGATAGGGGTGTAGTGGGTTAATATGAGAAATATGTCAGGTTTAACTTGAATTGTTTATGCTACTGATATACCACACTATAACCTGTATTTGAAATCAAATATTGTGCTAAACCTACCTAATTTGGCATTATTTTCAGTTTTATGCCTAAATTCAAGGTACCTACTTCAACTAACTGCTAGAATATGTTTCTTTTGGTAAATTTTAGAATTATTTTTGATTATTAATTAGAAAACATGTTCCTTTTATGCATAACGTTGATATTTGAGGAGGTAGTATGGTAAATGCCAGCTTTAGAGTCCGTTGATGTATGTCCTATGTCGATGGCGAAGCTACCCCATGGGTAGTTTCAGTGTTTTAATTAGAAATGCACTTAAAACTAGGAAATAATTTGTCGCTTAGCCTCAATAAATGTATTCTTTCTTATTATGGAATCTCTCAAATAAAATGCTTGCCCTTTAATTTTGCCACCATTTGTAATTTAAATGCAAGTATTTTATTTGATAGATTCTATCATGAGAAAGAATACATTTATTGAGGCTAAGCGACAAATTTTAGAAATAAAACACTGAAACTTAATTTTTTAAATTATTTTTTATTTTTAACTTTTTAGTAAATACATTTTTTTTGACCACTGAGAACAAAATTATAGTGAATTTAGGCCGAAAATGTAGATAAAAACTTTAAAATGCCTGAAATCGTGTAGTACCGTTATATAAAGGCAATACCAAAACCTGGACTTATGTCACTCATTTTTAGTGAGGAAGTTTTTTCCCATTGCCAACTTACAGCCTAAAAATTAAGAAAAAATCCTCATAATACCTGAAATCGGGTGGTACCGCTATATGGGGGCTATACCAAAACCTGGAACTATGTTCACAATTTTAAGTGGGGAAATGTCTGTATCATTGGAAATCCCAAATGCCAAATGACAGCTAATTCGGGCAAAAATGAAGATAAAATCCTCAAAATACCTGAAATCGGGTGGTACAGCTATATGGGGGCTGTAGGAAAAAATGGGCCCACATTCATGTATTGTCATCCAAATCTAAAAGTGTGCAAAGTTTCAGTCCGATTGGTCAACGGCAACTGCGTTAAAAATGAGTTAATAGATTTGAACTAAATCGGGTGGTACCGCTATATGGAGGGCTATAGGAAAAAATGGACCCATATTGGATTTGGTTTCATATTCATATATTGTCATCCAAATCTGAAAAATGTGCAAAGTTTCAGTGGTCAACTGCAACTGTGTGGAAAATGAGTTACCAGATTTGAAAAGCAAGATAAATGAAACAATGTAAAAACACTGTAAAAATTTACCAATATTGGTTTTCATTTCATATTCATGTATTGTCATCCAAGTTACGATTAAATAAAACACTGTAAAAATCAAATGTCGTTCGTTGGTAATGGCATCACTTGAGAACGGCTGGACCGATTTGGATAATTCTTCTTTTGAAATGTTCGTCATAACCCAACATAGTTTTTATGCAAAGATAATTTGACCACGCCAATTTTTTTCAATTTTCAATATTAATCTTTTATACAAAAACTACTGAACTGATTTTCCTGAAATTGTCAGGGAATGTACAGCGATGGCCTCCGGTGAAAATAGGCTACATATTTTCTTGAATTTCGGAAGGAGCGGGGTACTTCCCCTATACCCTAGTTCTTTAAAAATGATATATCTACATCAGGGTTTCGAAGTCGAGTCCGGCTCGACTCCGACTCCAGGCGAGTTTTTTCACGACTCCGACTCCGGGTCGACGAGAGTAAATTACTATACCACTAAAAATAAATAAAATGTAACCAAAATTGTAATTTTTCCCTATATATTGGCCTATATAGGCTAATGTGCTAATTTTTCCTTACATATTCATTAGAAAGGGCATTCGTTCGAATACATTCGAACATATCAATACTGTTTCTGCCGAATCTTACATTGACAAATAGCAAAGTTAGAAAGTTTTTGTCGGTTTTCCGTTTTTTGCACGAGTATATTCTGGATGGAATTCTTCCGCGTCAGAAAATCTTTAAGCCTTCAAAATATGTATGTGAAAATGATGGGGCAATACAAATCGTAAGGAATACATGCAATAAAAACTATAAGCAATTCACGACCAAGTTTCAAACTGTATGTAAGCCAACATTTTAGTCTGCTTAGCCTCAAAAAGAGACCCTCAATATAATCCTTTTTTCATGATTTTCTTTTTCCGAGAAAACTACGTAACTTTTCGGCAGATTTTTTTTCTTCATCTGAAAGAGAAAAATATTACCAAGTTTTAAGGTCGTCTACGAAACCTTGTTTTTATACCCTCAGCCTTTAGGCTATGAAGGGTATATACACTTTCATACGGGCAAAATGTGCCTCATCGAAATAATGGTTTTAGACCCCAAGTATGTTTGGACGAAATGTGTTTCAGACAATTTGGAGTCGATTGAGCAATGTCCGTCCGTCTGTCTGGCTGGCTGGAGCGCACGATAACTCTCGAAGGGATAAACCGATTCGGTTCAAATTTTGGCTTTCGTAATATTTTGTCCAAATTTAGTTTAAGTTCGAAGATGAGCTATATCGGTCCACTCCTTCCGGTACCTCCCCCACAAAAGTTCGAAAATGTTCGGAAAATTTGTACGCACGATAACTCTTGAAGCGTGTAACCGATTTGGTCCATACTTTGCCCATCGTGGAGCGTGTACCAGACTTAGATCAGGTTTTAATATGGACTCAATCGGTCCACTCCGTCGGGTACCTCCCACACAAAATTTTGGAAAAGTTCAGTTTAGGAACATCTCTCGAATCGCTTTGATTTTTGCTTTAGCAACTTGTATTCACTGCCCTCCATACGACGGTATAAGTCTCATCAGGGGCAAGTCCATACTTCCTGAGAAAATAGCCTGAAAGTTGCAAAAAACCCCTATGACACCGTGTGAGGAGGTTGGAGGGCAAAATAACTCTCGAACAGGTCTGCCGATTCGGTCCAAAATTTGGCCTTAGTAATATTATGTCTAAACATAGTTTAAGTTCGAAGATAAGCCATATCGGTCCACACCTTCAGGTACCTCCCCCACAAAAGTTCAAAAATGTTCAGAAAAATTGTGCGCACGATAACTCTTGAAGGGAGTGGCCGAATTGGTCCATACTTTACACATCCTATTATATATACCAGATATAGATCATGTTCAAATATGGACTATATTTGTCCACTCCATCCGGTACCTCCCACACAAAATTTCGGATAAGTTCACTTTAAGACCTGATATCGAATCACTTTGATTTTTGTTGAAGCAACATGCATTCGCTGCCTCAATTACGATGGTAAAAGTTTTTTCAAGGGCAAGTCCATACTTCTTGAGCAAACAGCCCGAAGGGTGTAAAAACCCCCTATGGCACCATATGTCGTGGCTGGAGATCTACTTCCATATTGGTCAATGTCGATCTATCCCTTTTAGTATCTCCTCCGCAAAACTTTTGATATTTAATCCTAATCAAAATTTTTGTCGGTTCAAACGCCCAAAATTTTTAAACCCCCCTAAATATGTACATATGTACGTATTTTGGGTAAAAATTGTTTCAATACACACCGGCTGAGGGTATATCTCTGTCGGCAAAGCCGACTGATACTTTTTTACTTGTTTTAAAGCAGTTTGCGGTGCCAACTCTATCTCGAAAACTAATAAACCAATTGTCATATATTTATGTTGCCGATATCGAGAAAAACACAGCTTATATGCTGCATACAAAATAAAATAAATTGTTCCCATCCAACGCTCATACTGAGGCAATATTGTTCCGATCGACTTAAAAATTTGACCACATATTCTGTGCTACTTATACATTCTCCGAATTTGATATATAGTTAATAGATTATGCAAAATTTACCGAAATAAATAAACATACGGTTTTTTTTTGAGGAAGTAACGGGTAAAACTGATAAAGGACAATGAAAACGTGACAATGTCGATTTCTTGGATATGGGAAACCAACATATAATTTTCGGTGGAACATTTTTTAGAAAATTTAATTTTGTTTTACTTTTTAAGATCAAGAACAAAAAGGACATGGAAGGTACTGGACTAGAAGGACAGCATATTTGACAGAAAGGTTCCTCATTCCATTTAACTGAAAACATCCCAGCAAAAAATGTCATCCCAAAATCATGGGTTTTGTAAGGGATTTTTGGCAGCCGTAACTACTCGCAATCCCCATTTCTTCCCCATTATTTTTACAAGGACATGTCGCACTCAGTTTGTAGTTATTTTATGACCACTAGAATAACTAGTTTTTTTTTTAATTTCATCACACTTCTTATTTTTATTTTACTTTATTTTATTTCACTCGCTGTGCGAGTTGAACACACGAACCCTCTGATTTCTAGCCAAAGACACTACATACTATGCCACGCACAGGAACATTAAGGGTTGCTTAAGAACTTAAATGTGCAGTGCACATGTGCACCACGAACTGTTATTTTTTAATTAAAAAAACTCGCGTGCCGACAGTGAGCGTTGAACACACAACCCTAGGATTTATAGTCGGACACACACTTACTGTGCCACCGTCCTCATTACTTAGTGAGGAGCAAAGTAAGTAGGTTTGCCTTGTAATTTTTTTAAGAAGTATCCCATTACTTTTCAGATTACTTGTAATGGGAAAAGAAGCTTGTTTACATTACTTTGTAATGGGTTACGTGATGACTAATGGATCCGAATTTTTGCTGGGATGTCATCTAAAATGATGAAACAATATCTCCAAACAGAGATATAAAACTATTTTCTCAATGATTGATGGGGGTCAATCAAAAAAATCATTATGTCATGACTGAGAAATTTCTGCTATGGGATTCCGTAGAGACCACAATGTCTTTAATAGAAGACAAGGATGACTTCTCATAAGAACAAGATGAGAATACCAATAGACCTTTGTGAGAAGACCAGTAAGACTTCTGACGAAAGAGGTTAAAGGTCCAAACTTAATTCGATTGCCATAGAACTTTACTTTTGTTTGCAAAAATGTAAGGAATACACTTCAAAGGATAGTAAATAACCTGTGAATTGTCCTTTAAATTAGTATAATATATAATTTGCATATATATTTTCTTATAACTTTCTTTTAAAATAAAAAAATTATTTTTAAAAAAAAGTTAAATTAATTAAAAAAGTTCTTGTTCCAAATTTAATGTTATATTTCTATAACGTGGAAAAAATTTTGCCCGGAGTCGGAGTTGAGTTATTTTTTTCGACTTCGACTCCAGCAAAATTGCTCGACTCCGACTCGTAGACTCCGACTCCGAAACCCTGATCTACATATATAAATAAAAATCAAATGTCCTTCGTTGGCAATGGCATCAGTTGATAACGGCGGTACCGATTTGGATAATTCTTTTTTTGAAATGTTCGTCATAACCCAACTTACATTTTTATGCTAAGGTACTTCCTCTATACCCTATTTATACCCTATACCACAATGTGGAAAGGGTATTATAAGTTTGTTTTGGTAAAAATTCATGTAACACCGCGAAATATTCGTCGGAGACCCCCAATGTGGTATACCAATCTTCATATCTCGACGAGATAAAGCGATTTTGAGATGTGTGTCCGTCCGTCCTTCCGTCCTTCCGTCCGTCCGTCTGTCCATTATAAATTGTAAACACGCTCCAGGCCGCAATTATGGACCGATCGTCACGAAATTTTGTATGGAGGTCGGGTTCAGATCAGAATAGATCCCTATTCTTATTGGTGATGGTCGTGAAATATTTAGCGGGTGAAATGGACCGAAAACATAATATTTATCCAATTTTCTAGCGGCTCTGTAGGTCTCAATAATAGTCCGATCAACGCGCAATTTTAAATAAGGTAAGAGTATATCACAAATGAGAAGCTTGCAATTTGAGATGACGATCGAATAATATTTAGAGGGTTAAATGGACCAAAACTTTTGTGTGAAAATTGTGAAAATTTTTAATATACAGCTTATATCTTAATTCCTGGAAGTGACATTCCGACCAAGTGAGATATACTTGAAAGTGGAACGCTGGATGCCAATTATGTTGGTGTACATGCTAAGATAACAGAGTTTCAGCCTAATATATTCTGTTATTTGTTTGTAGTGTAATAATAAACTCGCTAGAAGTCGCAATTATACATCAATAGTCACGAAATTATGCACCGGGTAAGAGTATAGGTCGAAAAAGATGCCTACAATTTTGAATGATGATCTAATATTATTTAGCGGGTGAAATTGACCATTACTTTTGTATGAAAAATATAAAAATTTTATTTTTGGTCGATATTTTAATTCTTTGAGGACATATGGTAAATTTCAAATTTCCTTTACAATTACATAGAAAAAAAATTAAAAACTTTTTTGGCGAGCACATCCGCCATTTTTGGTACATGGGTTAAGAAAAAAATCGTGGTTTCAAATCTGTTCGCGTTCACAAAATTGGATGCTGCACTCAAAAGTTATATGCGGTTTTACTCTCTTGTAAAGAAAAAATATTTAAAAATTCCTATTGAGTTGTAATAAGAACATGTATATATGAATCGTTAGCAGAATGTGATATCTATCCGTAGATGCTAAAATAGTTGCTAAATTTATTTTTATTTTCGCGGTAAATCAAAAAATATTGAAGAAATCTTGGAATAAATTTTATTTATTCTAAATCAAAGTCCAAAAAATCTCTAAAAAAATAATTTAAAAATACATACAGAATCTAGACAACGCCTAGAAAAATGTGAGACCAAAATTATAAAGATCGCGTTTATAACTTGCATATTACAGCAACAACAAAGAACGGAAACTTATTGTTGGAAATTATTTCAAAAATATATTTTTGGTTAAATACGAAAAATTTTAAAAAAAAAAGTTGGGAGTTATTCTATTATTTCGCTAAATTTCGATCCAAATCCTGAAGTATTTTGCTTAAACTTCTACGAGAAAAGTAATTAGTCATCGTGAAAGTATATTTGTTTTCTGTGATAAGCTATAGAAATAAGAAGTAGAGAGTAATATTGAAATTACAACCAAAGAAAAAACACAAAAATTAAAAGGCGTGTAATTCGCGAATCCGTTGAAATCAGTTGGGGTGCATGTGCTTTTCGGATACAGGGAGTCCATGTCTATCAATATGCATGGATTTTCCCATGTTTCATTCAGCGGCCAAAGTGTGCCATCAGTTGCATCTTACTATTCAAAAAACCTTCAAGTGGGCAACAATTACGCGATGTGCATATGATTATAAGGTGCATCCGATTTCAATGGCCCCCTATTAAAAATACGTCAATATAAATTATTTTATACAGATTCGTCAAGAACTGCGGATGTGCCACCACATTCTATTTTGGGATAAATAGGGATATTACTCCCGAATCTTTGTAATTTGTGTCACACCTTTTTGGCAAATATAATAATCGCGTATAAAGGATTACATTTATGTAAAAATAATCAAAGAAAATCGCGGTTCAATTCGCGGAATTGTCAAAATATATTTTTGCAGATTTTCCTACTTTCAAGGTATCTATATCCGGCGTTTTAGTGGATGGATTTGACCGCGGAAGAGCTCATTAGATCCGGCACGTAAAAAAACTAAAATCACGCGGGGTTCAGGGGTACCTGTACGACAGTTGTAAATTTTAAAGCCAAAAAATAGGTTTTGTCAGAAAATTTACGGACCAAATTTTCGCCTTTGGACTTCTATTACTAGGAAGCTGTACGGAGCACACTCATGAGATATACATCGAACGACGTGGAGTCGCGAGTTCTACAATCCTATAAACTAGTTTCGATTATTATCTAGTTGCACCATCTAATTATAAGAAAAATTCGAAAAACACTGAAATCAAAACTTCAAAATGTCAGCATCGATTTTAGGGGGATACAGTGTATATATCGAAAAGTCATACACTAGAACCATATTGCCTAAGGGGTATTCTTTAGTTCTTTCTTTGAGCATAGGTTTGAATTTTCCGTGGTTTGGCCAGAAATCAAGAAAGAACACAAAAAAACTTGTAAACTTCAACACATTTTTCCCATTTTTTTATATTACCACCAGCGCAGCTTCCACGAAAATTATTTGTTATGGTCCATATTATGAGATCGTAGCTAAAACACTTCAATATATATAAATGTATTCATATTTTATAAAATATATTAACAGTTCGCGACTTATTAAATGGTGAACCTCAACTTCAACGATTGTAAAACTTTTTTGAATATTACCATATATATTTCGCAAAGTGGCCTACATATGGAAAAAAACTACTGACCTTTCCTCTGATGTAAATTGCAATAAAGTGTTTGCTAGATAACGGCCCTACTGCCTAATATATAATGGGGTCTGTGTAGAGAACCACATTGTTATCCCATGCTACATATTGTCTCTCCAAAAGTTTATGTAACACCACGAAATATTCGTCCTAGACCCCTTTTTGGTATGCCAAAATTCATATATCGACGAGATAAAACGATTTAGCGATGTGTGTCCCTCCATTATAAATTGTAAACAAGCTTAAGGCCGCAATTATGGACCGATTGTAACGAGGTTGGGTTCGGGCCAGAATAGAAATGATTAGTTTTTGGTGATGATCGTGAAATGTTCTGGGGATGAAATGGACCAAAAACAAAATTTTAACCAATTTTGTAGCGACTCTGCAGGTCAAAATAATAACCCGCAAAATTTTAAACAAAGTTTGAGTTTATGATGAAGAAGAAGCGTACAAACCAACGTGAAGATCAGATAATACTTAGCGGGTTAAATGGACTGAAACTTTTGTGTGAAATTGGTAAAAATTCCAATAACGTAGCGGTTAAACAACGGAAGTAGTAGTACTACATAAGTAGGTTTCATTACATTTTAGTTTGTGTGAACTAAATTTTCCTTTCCTGCTACAAAAATGTCTTTGGTCATAAGTATTATACATTACATCTCTGATATTTAATAATTAAATTTTCACAATCATTGAAAAGAAGTTCCGTGGAGAGCGATGGTCCAGGGATAGTGGTATAGGGTATCCCATGGTCGGCTCCGTCCGACTATAGACTTTTTTTACTTGTTTTTATATGCTATATTAACAATAATTACAAATGTATCGGTTTGGAAATTAATTTGAGAGACAATTGTGGTTGTGGTTTGGGACCCAAAGGCTTGACACCGCCAACTTTTTAAAATATGCTACATCTACAAAACTACTGAACCCATTTTACTGGCATTTTCAGGGATGTCCCCCGGTGAATAGGCTGCATATTTTATTTGATATTTAAAAAACGCTACATTTGCAATAATAACGAAGGTATCGGTTTGAAAATTTACGAATTAATCTAGAATCTAGGTACTTCTTTTGGGCCTAAATATCCGACCACAACTACTTTTTTAAGTATGTTATATATCCAAAATACTTAGCCGATTTCCATGAAATTTGCAGCATATGCTCAAGGTCTGTCGTGGCAATGCGTACTTTATGTATTTCAGAAGAGTTGGGGTACCTTCCCACGTATTTCTTTTAACCACTATATGTATATGCCAAACTTATGACTATATCGGTTTCACCATTAATTTTGGGAGACAGTGTGGTTGTGTCTCCGACCTTAGGTACATATTTCGAGCCAAAAAAACCGGACCACGCCCACTTTTTCAAAAATTTGTAATATATTAAAAACTATTGACCACACCCATTCTTTTCAATACATTATTTTTTCAAAACTACTTAACCTAATTTCATGATTTTTCCAGAAAATGTTCAGGAATGTCCCGTGGTCCAAAATGCTATATATTTGTAGACGAATTTCGGTAGTCTATTGTTTTATAACATTATATTTGCAAAGGTTATGAATGATGAATGGTTGTGTCCCGATCGAATGTTCTTTCTTGGTGCCCGATGTCCGGCCACGACCGGTTTTTAAGTACGTTGTATTTCGAAAACTAATGAACCGATTTTCATATATTTATATATTTCCTTACAAATTTCTTTAAATTGCGAAAAAATCCGACAAAGTCCGTAAGATAAAAGAAAGGTTTATAGGCAAAATCTGTTGATAAATTTTAAATCCTCAATGAATAACTCGGTTTGACAATGAACCCGAAGAAATGAGGTAGAAAATACATATTTTTGAATTGTAAAGCATAAACTCCATAAAAAGTTGTCATTAAAAGTCAATAAAACGGGCCAGCAACGCGGACCCGGGTCTCCTAGTAAGATATGAATATATATATGTAATGATCTGATGATAAATTTAGGGAGAAACAAAGGGCTATGGAATTGTGGTTATGTCGCGTGGCTCCAAACCTTATTTTTAGTTATATAAAAATTCAAAACTTTGCCAAAAAAGCTTATATAGAAAAATGTTCAAATGACTTTGTGCCTGAGCTTTCTTAATAGAATCACCTTATACTTAAGATATTATTTAATCTTAGGTAATAACTCATCAAAATATGATACAGAGATACGAGGTTGTAAAAGAGTTTTAACCCTAATGTGCACATTTCAAAGCATGTTTTTTCACATTTTACTATATACCATGACAACAAAAAACTTATTCAAAACATATGAACAAAAAATTTGGAAATTGTAATAAAATGTATGTACCTTTGACCAATTGAGTTTTATTGTTTTTTTCGAACTCATTCAATATTCTGTGTATTTCATATGTTTAAACAATTATAATTGAACATGTATTGATAAATTGGACCCCAATGGATAATAAATATTAACAAACAAAAAGTTCGAACACACACAAAGTCAAAGTAAATTTCAACCAGTTTTTTCTCCTTCCTACTTTTATGAGTTAAACGAAGAAAATGAACATTTATTGCCGTATTTCTTGTGTGCTTCGTCAATGTAATGCAACAGTAGGATCAAATTGATGTGAAGAAAATTAAGAAAATTCTTTATAGTGGAAAAATGTTGCGAATGTGGTTTAAAAATGATTAAAGAAAGACAGTCAGACGTAGCAACTATGTGTATTTGGTTTGTTTCCATAGCTGATTTGACAAAAATAGGCCAGGCCTATTTTAAATATCATCGTTATCGGACATTAGACATTTTCGACACTTGTTCTATTTATACGTAGATAAGACATAAGATAGTGTCTGGATTATTTTGTGAACGACTAAAGTCTATGTTCAATGAAATAATTGGGTGCAGATCGATATTTGCCATATTTGTGTCGATTACAAAGCAACCTTCGACAGCTACTCTATGAATTTCATATTGCCGCAAGGCATTGTAATATGACGTTTACTGATTGATGCCTGGTGTAATCTTTTCAACAACATGCCGGAAAAGGTTAGTAATAAAGAGTTTTTGGTGCACTTGTGAATCGACGAGCAGTCCATCGCATCAATGTGTCAATCTGCAAATCTGGTCTGGCAGAAAACGGCTATAAAACCGAGTGGATTGTATGCGTCTAAATAACTTGAACCCACTGAGGAAATTAGTATCTGCGGTACCACCACAAATACATCAGTTGTGAAATAACAAAAACAACAAGTAAAAAGTCGATAAGTTCGGCCGGGCCGAACTTTTTATACCCTCCACCATAAAATAGTCTTAATTAAAATGGAATAATTAGGGTCCTTTCACAATTTTAGGTGGAACAACTTTTCGACAATGGATAGAAGCCTACTGCCTCCAACTATTGCTTAAATTACACTGTGAACACAATTGTTGGGGCAGAAATAATTCCTTTTGGAGATGAAAGCCATTGTTGTGTGTATATTAAAAACCCCGAAGGACAGATGCGCCGTGAGTCGAACTTCCGTGTTATGGCGTGATGAAGTTTTTGCAAGAGACCCTGTAAGCCATCATGAATTAGCATTATATCTTCGTTTGTTGTTTTTGTAGAGCACTTAAGCAACAGTGAACAAAGATATAACGATAATTCCTGATTGCCCACAGGGTCTCTAACAAAAATTTTATCACGCCATAACGCAGAAGTTCGACTCACGACGGATCAGTCCTTCGGTTTTCATAATATACTCACCAAGGCCTTTCTTCACCTCCATTTTGTTGCACAGTGTTATCTAATCTAATCTAAAAAATGTGTTCAGCTAGGTGAACGGTACCACCTACGGGACTATATCAAAAAGTCAACCTATCTTTAAATTTTTTAGCGGAAAAGTTTTATAGCTGCAGGGAACTTCAAGAGTCATATTGAGGGTAGTTTCATCAAAATAATGTAGACCCTCAAAAAATGGACCCATGTTGACGAATTTTAGTGAAGAAAGTTCATGACCACTGACAATTCCCGAAAATCGGGAGGTACAGTTATGTGGGGAGATATACCACAACATGGACCTATATCGACGATTTTTTTTTAATAGACAAAATTGTAGCTAAATTTCTCAAAATACCGATCATTACAGCTAGTACGGTTAAAAATTGCAGCTAAAATTCTCAAAATACCGAAAATCGGGAAGTACCCTTATATGGGGGCTATACCAAAACATGGACCTATGTTGACAATGTTTGGTGGAGATATTTCATGACCACTGAGAACCTCAAATGGCAAATTACAGGTAGTTCGGTTAAAAATTGTAGCTAAAATTCTCAAAATACCGAAAATCGGGAGGTACCGATATATGGGGGCTATACCGAAACATGGACCTATGTTGACGATGTTTGGTGGTGATGTTTAATGACCACTGAGAACCTCAAATGTCAAATTGCAGATAGTTCGGTTACAAATTGTGGCTAAAATTCTCAAAATACCGAAAATCGGGAGGTACCGTTATATGGGGTCTATACCAAAACATGGACCTATGCCCATATCCTTTGGGATATAAGTTTGTTGATCACTAGGAACCCTAAGTGCCAAATTATAGCTAATTCGGTCTGCAAATGTGGAGAAGAACGTCAAAATACCTCAAATCCGGAGGTACCGTTGTATGGGGGCTATACCAAAGCAATAGCGTTCTCCCTTGGGACAAAAAATTACCATCCTCAATTTTTACTCATTGTTCGCCAATGTTCTATTAGAGAAACACTAGCACGGTTTGTCTGTTATGTTGCCTTTGTTGTAATTCAACGACACATAACGGTGGAGAAGGTTTGTGTTGTTTTGCAAACACTTTCGTCGGTTTTGTGTGAGGTTGCCAAAGAAAAACTTATCATTGAAGTTTTTTCTTGGTTCACCTTTATACTTCAAGCTGACGATTGATGTTTGGGTATAAAAAGTTTTTTGTTGAAGAAGTTATTGAAAAATAACTTCGGTGGAGAATATCCACAAACAAGAAACAAGGGAACTGATGAGAGCCTGTGGCGAGGATCGACACTAGTCTTCCCTGACTTATCCCTTGACGAACTATGTCAAACTATCACCACTAATAAATTAGTTGTTTAAAATTATTAAAGGAACAACAATGGGATTAAGCCTGACTTTTTTGCGAAAAATGTTTTTGAAAATATCGCGGATTTAATCGCGTTTTCTGTGGATCGTTTCCCTTTCAATGAATAAACTGATACATCAGCCTTTTTCAGCATTATCATTTGGTGTTGGATCCGAAGAGATCAAACATTTTTTACGGACACATGTTCATCCAATATCGAATGTGTGCTGGCAGAAGAAATGCCCAATGATGACTCTATCCCTTCGTTTTTGAGTAAGCGTCAGCAACGATTGAATTCATCAAACTAGTTTTTCGCAGTGCTATTGGATGGTGCTTCATGGCCATACAAAGATATAATCTAATCGATACGCTTTTGTGGCGAAATTTGTGGAAAATGGTCGGACGAAAATCTTCACAAGTAAAATCTAATTTTTTTGCAAATTGATTTTTTCCAGTCGATGTAAACTACGCAACACATGGTGGCACATCCAACCGTACCGAGTACGCTTAGACTAAAACATGTCAAACTTTCAAATGAAAATGTCAAATGGATCCTGGCAACATGTGGTATTAAATACTCCAGAGAGTCATCTACCAGCACTCGTATCACTTGTTCGTTTGATAATGTATATGGGCTTCTTCTTCTATATATGTTTTTTTTGCCAATGTCAGTCGCTCATTCCGATTATAGTGACCACCAGCCACTAGATTTTATAACCGTACGATTTTTTAGAGCTTATGGACGATTATGTCTGGATGCATGGACTTGTCCACGAAACACATTATGTCGCTTTTAACAGGGCCACAAAGAGTAATTTCGATTTAAAAAATGGGACTAATGTTTAACTTTTGTGAGGGAAGTATCCGAAAGTATGTATTATCCGAACTTAAATTTTTATACCCTCAGCATTTATGCTAACGGGAGTATATACACTTTTATACGGGCGAAATGTGCCTAATCGAAATAATGGTTTTAGACCCCAAGAATCTTTGGACGAAAATCCGTTTTAGACAAATTGGAGTTGATTTAGCCATGTCCGTCCGTCTGTCTGTCTGGCTGGAGCGCACGAAAACTCTCAAACGGACCAACCGATTCGGTCCACATATTGGCTTCCGTAATATTTTGTCGAAGATGAGTTATATCGGTTCACTTCTTCCGGTAACTCCCCCACAAAAGTTCGAAAATGTTCGGAAAATTTGTGCTCATGATAACTCTTAAAAGGAGTGACCGATTTGGTCCATACTTTGCACATCGTAAAATGTCTAGCAGACTTCAATCGGTCTACTTCTTCGGGTACCTCCCACACAAAATTTCGGAATAGTTCATCGAATCGCTTTGATTTTTACTGTAGCAACTTGTATTCACTGCCCCCCATACGACGGCACAAGTTCCATCAGGGCAAGTCCTTACTTCCTGAGAAAATAGCCTGAAAGGTGCAAAAAACCCCTTGGCACCATGTGTAGTGGTCGGAGCGCAAGAGAACTCTCTAACGGATCTGCCGATTCGGTCCAAAATGTGGCCTTCGTAATATTAGTTTCAAACTTAGTTTAAGTTCATAGATAAGCCATATCGGTCGACTCCTTCAGGTACCTCCCCAATAAAAGTTCAAAAATGTTCGGAAAAAATGTGCGCACGATAACTCTTGAAGGGAGTGACAGTTTTGGTCCATACTTTACACATCCTAATATATACCAGGTTTAGATTAGGTTTAAATATGGACTTTATTTGTCCACTCCTTCGGGTACCTCACACACAAAGTTTCGGATAAGTTCACTTTAAGACCTGCTCTTGAATCACTTTGGTTTTTGTTGAAGAAACTTACACCCGCTGCCTCAGTTACGACGGCAAAAGTTTTTTCATGGCAAGTACTCACTTCTAAAGAAAGTAGCCCCGAAAGGTGTTAAAACCCCCTATGGCACCATATGTAGTGCAGGAGAGCACGATAACTCTCGAACTGATCAACCGGTTTGGCTCAAAATTTGGACTTCGTCATATTTTGTCCAAACTTAGCTTCAGTTCGAAGATGGGCAATACCGGTCCACAACTTCCGATATCTCTTTAACGGGACAACCTATTTGGTCCAAACTTTGGGTATCCTAATATGTTGTCCAAATTCAGTTTAAATTCTAGTTTACGGCGATATATTATAGTGGACAAGTCCATGCTATTGGCATACTGGTCTAAGGTTATACGATGACCCACTGAAATGACTAATGGGCGCGATATCTATCGAAAAGATATGATTCCCACAATAAGATCCACATCCATAATGATCTATGACGATCCATTTATTTAACTACCTCCTCCGCAACATTTTTGAACTTTAATCCTATCCCACATTTTTTCGGCAAGTTCAAATGATCAAAAAGAGCCAATAATTTTGAAAAGACCTTAAATACATTCGATCTGTCCGTAGATGAAAGTTTCAAATAACGTATGCTGAGGGTATATCTCTAACGGCAAAGCAGACTGATACTTTTTTCTTTTATTTAAGAAATTTAACGATGTGCAAAGACTACATTCGGACAAATTGGATACATAATTCGTAAGTAATAATGTTCATCATTCCTTTTAGTTAGTTCCGGCAGAGATTTTTATACGTTTTGGTCCTTATCTCTGAAAATATGGTCTTTTTATACCCTCCACAATAATATGGAGGGTATATTAAGTTTGTTTTTCCGTTTGTAATGCATTGAAGTAATCATTTGCGACCATATAAGGTATGTGTATTTTTGATCAGGATCAAATTCTGAGTCGGTATAACCATGTCCGTCTGTTGTAATTACTCTAGCATCCGCAATGGTTGAGCTATAACGCTATATTTATGCACCCGAGTGTCTGTTTTTTCCATAGGAAGGTCAAGTTCGAAGATAGTCTATATAAGTCCACGTTTTGGCATAGCCTCATAAAACGGTACCTCCTGATTTTCGGTAATTTGAGGATTTTAGCTACATTTTTTTGATCGAACTACCTGTAATTAAACATTTGAGGTCCCCAGTTGTCACAAAACATCTCCATCAAAAATCGTTTACATAGGTCAATGTATCGGTATAGCCCCCATATAGCGGTACCTGCAGATTTTCGGTATTTTGAGGATTTTAGCTACGTTTTTTTACAGAAGTGCCTGCAATTTGACGTTTCAGGCTCTTAGTTGTCACAAAACTACTTGGTGTTTTAGCAACATTTTTTTTGATCGAACAAACTGTAATTTGACTTTTGAGGTTCACAGAGGTCACATAATATCGCCACCAAATATTGTCAACATAGGTCCATGGTTTGGTATAGCCCCCATATAACGGTACCTACCGATTTTGAAGGTTTTAGCAACATTTTTTTTTTTTTTTTTTGGTTGAACTAAGTGTAATTTGACGTTTGAGGTTCATGGAGGTCAAAAAACATCTCCAGCAAAATTGGTGTTGCCCCCATATAACGGTAACTCCCAATCTTTGGTATTTTGAGGAGTTTACCTACCTTGTTTGAAAGAAGTACCTGCAATTTGACGTTTGAGGCTCCCAGTTGCCACAAAACTTCTGTAACAAAAATGTTTAACATAGGTCCACGTTTTCGTATATCCCCATATAACAGTACCTCCCGATTTTCTGTATTTTGAGGATTTTAGCTATATTTTTGAAAGATGTACCTGCAATTTGACGTTTGAGGCTTCAACTTGTCACAAAACTACTCTATCAAACGTTTTCAACATAAGTGCATGTATCGGTATAGCGCCAATATTTTCGGTACTTTCATGGTTTAAGCTACATTTTTCACGGAACTACCCGTAAATTGAGGTTCACAGAGCTCATAAAACATCTCCAATAAAAATTGTGAACATAGGTCCATGTTTGGTATAACCTCCATATAACGCTACCTCCCGTCTTTCGTCGTTTCTTGGGATTTTAGCTAAATTTGTTAACTGAACTAGCTGTAATTTGTCATTTAAGGTTTCCAGGGGTCACAAATCTTCTCCACCAAAAATTTTCAACATAGGTCAGACTTTTGGTATAGCCCCCATATAAGGATACCTCCCGATTTTCCCTATTTTAAAGATTTTACTACATTTGTGGTCACAAAACATATCCACTTCAAATGATCTATATGGGTCTATATTTTGGTATAGGGAAGGAAGGAACTTAACGCTTTTTTACTTTTTATACCCTTTGCATTTATGCTATCGATGGACAAAATGTGCCTCATCGAAATAATAGTTCTAGACCCCCTAGACGAAATCCGTTTCCGACAATTTGAAGTTGATTTCACCATGTCCGTCCGTCTGTCTGTCTGTTCTACCAGTCTTAGTTGAGGTTCCAATATGGACTCAATCGCTCCACTCCTTCGGGTACTTGCCACATAAAATTTCGGAAAAGTTCAGTTTAGGACCTGCTTTCGAATCGCATTAATTTTTGTTGTAACAACTTGTATTCACTGCCCCCTATACGACGGCGCAAGTTTCATCAGGTGTAAGTCCATACTTCTTGAGAAAATAGCCTGTAATGTGCAAGAAATCCCAATGACACCGTGTGTAGTGGTTGGAGCGCAAACATAAATCTCGAACGGATCTACAGATTCGGTCCAGAAGTTGGCCTTCGTAATATTTGTGCAAACTTAGTTTAAGTTCCAAGATAGGCCATATCGGTCCACTCCTTCAGGTACATCCCCCATATAAGTTCAAAAATGTTCGGAAAAATTGTGCGCACGATAACTCTTGGAGAAGGTGACCGATTTGGCCCATTCTTTACACATCCAATATATATACCAATTATAGATCAGGTTTGAATATGCGCTATGTTTGTCCACTCCCACACAAAATTTCGGATAAGTTCACTTTAAGACCTCCTCTCGAATCACTTTGATTTTTGTTGAGACAACTTGTATTCGCTGACGCCCTTTGTGGATTGTGCAAGTTTTTTCAGGGGCAAGTAAATACTTCCTGAGAAAATAGCCCGAAAGTTGTAAAAATCCCTATGGCACCACGTGTAGTGGCTAGAGCGCACTATAACACTCGAACTGGTCAACCGATTTGGTCCGAAATTTGACCTTCGTTATATTTTGTCCAAAATTAATTTCAGTTCGAAGTTTGGTAATACCGGCCCACAACTTCCAGTACTTCCCTCCAATACTTTCTTGAACGGAGCAACCAATTTGCTCCATACTTTGGATCTTCTAATATTTTTTGTCCAAATTAGTTTAACTTCTAAAATGGCCCATAATGGTCCTCTCCTTAAGGTACCTCCCTCGCAAAAGTTCAACATTTTTGTTTATGTGCAGTTAAGGGTTTGTTCGAAGATCCTTTGGAAATGTATACCGATGCTGTTAGTTGTGGTTCTGTTTACAGCGATATTATGTTTTCCGTCGACAAGTTCATGCTTCCTGGCATACTCGTCCAAAAGTTATAGGATGATATATATCTAAAAGATATAACTCTCAACATAACATCCACTTCCGTAATGTCGTTCCATTCTTTTAAGTACCTCCTCCTCAACACTTTTGAACTTTAATTCTAATCCACATTATTGTCGGCGAGTTGAAATATCCAAAAAGGGCCACAAAATCATGAAAAAGACTCTAAATACATTCGATCTGACAATTTTAATTCACATATGCTGAGGTTATCTATCTATCATATCATTGAGCTAATATGAATCGGGGTGCACTCATTGACATGAGAGAAGTCTCCCTTGTCCCGTATGGGATGTTTGTTGAACAATTATTATGCTGAGGTTATATCTCTGTCGGAAAAAGCCGACTGATACTTTTTTTACTTGTTTATTTTTTTTTTTTGTCACAACCTGATATTGATACTAGATAGATAGACTGATACTATTTTATTCATGTGTAAAATTTTAATTCAATGTTTTCAGTAACATTATGTTTAACAAACTCTGATCCACGTGCATTCAACAGTGGGTGTATGTGAGTTATAATTATATTTGATAACACGAAACTAAACACATTTCGCTTACACGAGGATATTAAGGCCGTTTACTTCATTTCCCGCTTTCCGGTATTCCGTACATACATACATATGTGGTATTCATTTTATTATTTGTTTGTAACACGCAAAATGGGCATATAAACAGTGTCTGCTAATGTATGTGTGGACCACCCCAAAATATAATCACATTTTATATTCGCAACACATATGTTGTGTGGTCGGCCACCTTCAAGTTCATTGTTTCTTTGTTCGAACTCGAACAAAAGTTTATAATTTAACTTTGCCAATTGACCGCAACAAAACGTTTTGTCTACCCCAAAGAAAAACAAAATAAAAAACTTTAACAAATATTCAACTTAATTATCGTCACTCCTCATGAGTGCTCAAACAAAAATCTCTTAATTTATAATAGGTTCGAGACCAACCGCCATTGAGCATTATTTGAGAGTCTATCACGCAATATTACGATTTAGTTCATAAACATTGTCATGAAAACCGCCCCCATCTCTCCTATGCCCCACTAACAACAACCATAGAATATTGGTAAGCAACAAGAACGTAATTAATACCACCAGCTAACCAACCATCCAACCAACCACTCTTTCTGTATCTTGTATATAGTATAACCCATTGGACCCAGTCTGTTTGTGGTATATTGGACCATTTGGTTGTTGAATTGGAATGTTTGGTTTTAGTGGTCCACTTTGTATGGATCTCTGGCTGGCTGGTTGATGGTGCCACAATAATAGATTGCATGATTTTCAACGATTTGAATAAATTGCTACAAATTCAAATTTGTATAGTTGCCACCCCATTTTCACTACTACTAGACTACCATCTTCTTGTTGTTCGTTGGCGTGTTGTTGTTGTTACTGCTGTAGTTTTGTTGCAGAATTTGTTGGCTAGGAATTTTTGTTTAGCACATTTGTGTCCATTCATATTCATTTGATTTCGTAGTGTTTTTATATCTGTTTATTTGTATGTTTCTACAAACATTTGCATCGATGTGTAAGCTGCTTTTGCTGCTGCCGCTGCCGCCAGGGGAAGGAAGAGAAAAATGTGTGTTTATGAACGTGTTCGTACATAAATGTTCTATTTATTGCTCAAATGAATTTTATATGAATGAATTCGAGTTTATTTGTGTTTAACCGCATAAAAATAAAAACTTATAACACACAGACATGCATACATACATATGTATGTGCATAGTTATTTCTTTATTCAGACAACCATTTTAGTTTAACAAATGGTCTCATAAGTGTGTGATAGAATTTCTTAACATATTTAATAGTGATTATGGCCAAGAGGCTCGAACAAAAGAAATAAAAGTGTATTATTGGAATTTGAGGAAAGCAATGCGAATTCAATATCCGCATTAATCATATTATAATGTCTTGACTGATAAATCTTATTAAATTTACCGACCATCTTATTAGGAAATTGGTAAATTTTGCATGGACAATGTGAAGGACATTTGTGGTTGATATGTTTGATTTAATTTGAAACTGGGATAATCTTCTTATCGCTTACCATGCGTGCAGATAATAGGAGGGTTTGCGAAAATTGCTCATGTAAAAAATAGAGGACGAGTATTGCTCTTCGAATAAATTACATCGGGTAAACCTGCGGTGCTCCAACATGGATTTTTCGGGATATTAATAATAGCTGTGTACTACTGGCACATGCAGCATTGTGTAAATTTTGTATTCTACGTTAACTGGCAGACAGATATCCCGAATCATGAAATAACAAATACACAATCTTTAAGTTCAGCCTTGATGGACATTTTATAACCTTCACCATAAAATATTTTGAATTAAAATGGAGTATGTAATCACATAAGGGGGGCAAAATACCAAGCAACGGTCCTGACCGGACACTGTCCTCCCCGTGGTGCCACCTGGCGAGCTGTCTTTAACACCGGTTAAAGGTAGTGAGCTAACATGTGCCGCACGTTCACCCTTAAGAACGTTAAAAACTTGTGTTTGAGCGTCGGGTTAGTAACTCTCCCCTAGAAAAAAGATGCCTATTATGAAATAGCGTTGACGATCCCCGCAAACATTTAAAGGACCATAAACTCCGAATCTGCAACTGGAATGTACATATGACCGTTGTCCTGCTCATGACATTAACAAATTAAAAAACAAGAAATCAAATTGACAACGTTGTGATAGATGGAAGACATTCATCGAGAGTGTTGGATGTACGTTCGTTCCGAGAAGCATATATATATTTGGACCACTACCTTGTTGCAGCAACGTAGCCAATTGCTGGTAAGCTCCAATAACAACAGATAGCCATAGCATATTCCACTCAACTGGTCCAATTGCTTAAACAAATCAATCCAAGTTCCGATTACATATCTACATAATGGCAAAGTATTTTCCACTCCATGCAAATAGCCGCAAAATTCATACTTGTATACCAGAGACCTCCATGGTATGACCAGGAGTTTCGTGCTGCTACCGAAGAGAAAAATGCGGCGTATAGGGCTACTCTACAATCAAGAGCAACGCGCAGCTAACGAGAGAGGTATCGGGAGAAAAGGAGAGAGGAGAAACGAGAGCAGTATTAAACAAGTAAAAAGTCGTTAAGTTCGAACGGGCCGAACTTTTTATACCCTCCACCATAAAATAGTCTTAATTAAAATGGAATAATTAGGGTCCTTTTACAATTTTAGGTGGAACAACTTTTCGACAATGGATAGACTCCTACTGTCTCCCACTATTGCTTAAATTACACTGTGAACACAAATGTTGGGGCAGAGATAATTCCTTTTGGAGATGAAAGCCCTTGGTGTGTGTATATTAAAACCCCGAAGGACAGATGCGCCGTGAGTCGAACTTCCGCGTTATGGCGTGATGAAGTTTTTTCAAGAGACCCTGTAAGCCATCATGAATTAGCATTATATCTTTGTTTGTTGTTTTTGTAGAGCACTTAAGCAACAGTGAACAAAGATATAACGCTAATTCCTGATGGCCCACAGGGTCTCTAACAAAAATTTGTCCTTCGGGGTTCATAATATACTCACCAAGGCCTTTCCCAAGAGTAATTTTCCGTGCCCCAGACTTTCACCTCAATTTTGTTGCACAGTGTTATCTAATCTAATCTAAAAAAATGTTTTCAGCTAGGTGAAAGGTACCACCTACGGGGCTATATCAAAGAGTCAACCTTTCTTTTTTTGGCGGAAAAGTTTTATAGCTGCAGGGAACTTCAAGAGTCAAATTGAGGGTAGTTTCATCAAAACAATGTAGAGCCTCAAAAATGGACCCTTGTTGACGAATTTAAGAGAAGAAATTTCGTGACCACTGAAAATTCCCGAAAATCGGGAGGTACAGTTATATGGGGGGATATACCAAAACATGGGCCTATATTGACGATTATTTTTGAATAGACAAAATTATAGTTAAAATTCTCAAAATACCGATCATTACAGCTAGTTCGGTTAAAAATTGCAGCTAAAACTCTCAAAATACCGAAAATCGGGAGATACCGTTATATGGGGGCTATACCAAAACATGGACCTATGTTGACGATGTTTGGTGGGGATGTTTCATGACCACTGAGAACCTCAAATGGCAAATTACAGCTAGTTTGGTTAAAAATTGTAGCTAAAATTCTCAAAATACCGAAAATCGGGATGTATTGTTATATGGGGGCTATACCAAAACATGGACCTATGTTGACGATGTATGGTGGGGATGTTTCATGACCACTGAGAACCTCAAATGGCAAATTACAGCTAGTTCGGTTAAAAATTGTAGCTAAAATTCTCAAAATACCGAAAATCGGGAGGTACCGTTATATGGGGACTATACCAAAACATGGACCTATGCCCATATCCTTTGGGATATAAGTTTGTTGATCACTAGGAACCCTAATTGCCAAATTATAGCTATTTCGGTCTGCAAATGTGGCGAAGAACGTCAAAATACCTCAAATCCGGAGGTACCGTTATATGGGGGCTATGCCAAAAAGTGGACCGATATAGCCCATCTTCGAACTTGACCTGCCCTCGGGTGCAAAATTTCAGCACTCTATCTCAATTATTGCGGACGCTAGAGTGATTACAACAGACGGACAGACAGACGGACATGGCTAGATCGTCTTAGAATTTTATCCTGATCAAGAATATATATACTTTATAGGGTCGCAAATGATTAGTTCGATGTGTTACAAACAGAATGACAAACTTAATATACCCTCCATACTATGGTGGAGGGTATAAAAACGAGATATACAGGATACAGAATGAAGTCCAAAAATTCAACCAAAGCGTGAAACATCAGGCTAATGGCTTTGGTACTGGCACATTCTCCTGTAGAGACCAACAAGGTCTCTGGAAAAAGCATTTTTCCAAATTGTTGGTATCCAATACTAATGAAGAAAACAAAGATACTACATATCCAATCTATGGTATTGAATGTATACCGCCCGGCCAAGATGAGGTAAAGCCAGCAAAAGACCGGCTAAAGAATAATAAGGCAGCAGGATCCAATGTCCTACCAGCCGAGCTGGAGGCGAAAGCCGATAAGGTGTATGCATCGTATGCATCAGCTAGTTAGCATCATCTGGCAGGAAGAATTTGTACCTAACGATTGGAGCGTGAGCATCCTATGTCCAGTCCACAAGAAGGGAGATAAGACTGTGTGCTCCAATTACAGGGGCATACGTTTTGCATATAAGCCTATGGTCAACGAAGTAATGCGGCTTTAGACCTGGAAAATCCACCATTGAACAGATATTTACCCTGCGGCAAATCCTGGAGTAGACTCTAGGGATACTGTCGATCTGGACCTCCTTTTGCCGATTTAAAACAGCCTTCGACAGCCCTATACGTTCAAAGGTATTTCAAGCCATGTCTGATTTTGGTATCCCCGAGATGCTCATTCGGCTTTGTAAGATGTCATTACTTGATAAATGGTCCTCAATTAAAATAATAGAGAACCTCTCCGAAGAATTTATTACCAAAAGAGGTTTCAGACAAGGACACGGCCCGCCGTGTGATCCCTTCAACATCCTGTTTTAAAAATTATACGAGTTGCAGATGTTAAAAGAAATGACACAATTTACACCAATAGCCACATGTTACTTGCTGATGCTGACGATATAGACATCATTGGTCGATCAGTAAAGGAAGTAACTGATACCTTTTAGAAGGTCGAAGGAGAATCTGCTTAAGCGGGTCCTGCGGTAAACGGCGAAAAGACCAAGTTGATGAAGCTCGGACCAACAGTGGATGTTGGTTCCTATAATTTTTACTTAGTAAAGTCTACCTCGGCACCGCCATAAACACAACAAACAACATCAGTTGTGAAATACGAAGAAGAATAGTGTTGACCAACAGATGCTACTTTGGGCTAAGTAAGCAGTTTAAGAATAAATCCTCGTCACACAAAAGTAACACTTTACAAAACACTGATACTGCCTGTGCTAATGTATGGTTCCGAAGCATGGGCACTTATGCAAGCAGGTAAGGCAGTACTTGGTATGTTCAAGAGGAAATTTCTTCGAAAAATCTATGGGCCAATCTGCGTTGACGGTGAATATCGACGTCTTATTAACCACGAGCTGTATTGCCTATACAACGACATCAGTATAGTTAAATGTATCAAGTAGAAACGATTGCGTTGGCTACACCATATTTTGAGAATGAGCGATTATGACCCCACTAAAAAGGCGTATAACTATTGGCTACGACGGTACACGCAGAACTGGAAGGCCAAAGCTCCGTTGGAGCGAACAAGTTAAATGCGACATCAGAAAACTCCATATCCCTGATTGGGAAAATACAGCAGCAAAGAGAGGGGATTTTAGATCTTTACTTAGTTCGGCTTATGGAACAAACGTTCTGTAAAAAGTCAGCTAAGTGAGTAGGAAAAATAGAATAATTTGTTTTCTTTCCTCTCTACAGTTTTAGGTGGAGATACTTTATTACCGCGGATACATCAAATGCCCAATTTAAATCAGAAAATGTATCTAAAAATGTCTTCAATCGGGCGGCACCTTTATGTGGGGCTATATCAAAATAAGACCTATTTTAACAGTCAGATAGTTCGGTCAACAAATGCAGCTAAAATCAAGGCATACCCTTATATGGGGCTATATCAATGTGTACATACATATATCGCTAATTTACACATGAGTGGCATAACACTCAAAATACGATTACTGAGTTAGCATTGTCATGTTAATAACTCTAAAATTCGACGAGCTACAGATCATTCACTACGAGTTTCGCATAATTGAACGGAAAAGTTTTCTGCGGCACTCATGCTTGATCTTGCGTAGAAATTTAGCACTGATATCTGGCTAGTTGTTTGCAAAATATGATCCAAGTAGTTATTTTTATTTTTGTAATATTTTTAAGTCAAATTTCAATCGACAACTTAAAACCAGTTTTTCTCGAAACTGGATTTTTGAGATGTGTCACTCTTTGAGTAAATGATCGATATTTTGTGTTGTGTTGTGCCCTGTAAAAACCTCAAATGTCAACTTACAGCTAGTAAGTTTAAAAAAATGTAGCTAAAATTATCAAAATACCGAAAATCGGGAGGTGCCGGTATTGGGTGCCTATACGAAAACATGGATCTATATTGACATTTATTGGTGTAGAAGTATTGTGACCACTGGGGAACTCAAATGTCAAGTTACAGGTAGTTCGGTCAAAAATGTAGCTAAAATTAACAAAATACCGAAAATCGGGAAGTATGGTTATATGGGGGGATAAACCAAAATGTATTGATCTAGATTGACAATAGGTCTGTTTGTTTACTCAATAATTTGTACAAATTTGTACAAGTCCAGTAACTTCTTGTAATCGACTAATGTCTTTTGCATGGTGCTGTCGAGTAAACGAACAACATCCAGTAACAATTTGTACAAATTGTAAGTAAACGAACACACATAATTTTTGGTAGAAAAGTTTTGTGACCTCTAAGAAACTCTGGAGGTACCGTCCGACCGTCCATTAAAATTTGTAATCATACTACAGCCTGCAATTATAGACCAATCGTCACGAAATTTTGCATGGAGGTCGGGTTCGGACCAGAATAGATCCCTGTAGCTATTTGTGATGATCGAAAAATATTAAGTGGTTGAAATTAACCAAAAACAAACATTTTACCCGAATTTGTAGCGGCTCTGTAGGTCGCAATTATAGTCCTAACGGCGCGAGTAATGTGTAGATAGGGATGCCACTGTAGACATGAGGCGGCACCATGTTGCGTCATTTTTTCCATCGCGTTGCACTTATATTTATATTGTTGCTGGATAACTTACCACAGACCGACCTATCGTGTTATATGTGGTTAACAGTGTTTCTTTATCTGCAACCTAAGTACTGCCGGCTAGTCACTTGAGGTCCTTGTTTCTACATCTAAGTTTGCCGCAGAAGCTGTGGCATGCGCGGACTACATGAACATACAATCGAATGTGATTCCTAGTGTTTTGGGGTAATTTGTGGTCGGAATTCTGCTTCCATCGACCATAACATTCAACTCTTCATGTGGTGAACAGAGTGGCCGTAGATTTAGTTGCTGAAATTTGCATATTCCTTGCGTGGGAAACGGTGGTAAGATCGTTCTTATAGGACCTCAGCCTATCACAAATGACATAAGGGAAGGTACCTGACGCCAAGATCGATCAATCATCCGCAAACGTTACGATAATCCATGCTGATGATCGGCAACTGAATAGCTGTTTCTGACGCTGGGAAGGACTAAAGCCCCAAGGGTCTTTGCCTTGGGCGACAAAAGCGAAATCGGACTTCTGATACCCGGCACATCCACCTGTTCAGCATTACAATGGAGATTCTTTCTGGACCCAATGCTTTTGATGATTTAGCGTTCCTGATGACATTAGCAACATCATCCATTGTGAACTGTGGTGCTTCATCTTCGGCAGGAAGAAATCTAATGCGACGTAGTACCCATGGTACAATAAAATAGAGGTAGGCCAGGTATGAAAATCGCTGAAAAATACAACCATGGCTTAAAACGTCAAATGGCATGGTGCAATAATAAAGGTAGATGTATCTGCATAGTTAACCCGTTTACAAAAACATATGGAATGTAGAACTTTAGAGTGTATGTGTTAAAATTACCAAATAGTGTAAAAAAATAATATAATAATTACTTTAGCTAGGCTCCAGAATAGCTAGAAAAGTGTTCCAAAAATAACAAAAGTTGTACCCAAACGTATGACAGTAAAAAATGTAACTTTCTTATTTTCTACTTGACAAGTTTTGCTGATCTAACATCGTAATTGATGGCATCCGATTTGCAGATTCATTTCAGCTAGAATTTTTACAATATTTGTAATTTTTCCATTTCCGTACTTTTGGAACAAATTTCAATTAATATTGGTTCTTTCGCTAGTATTTATTACTATTAAAAATTAACAATTTAATTTTGCCATACAAAATAAAATCGTTTGCCCTTGTTTTTAATTATAGTCCGGTCAAAATAGACATGCGTATAAGGCGGAAATAGCAAAAATTCCCACAAAGCTGAATTTTGGTGGAGAGCATTAGAAGCAACGTCCTAAAAGTCCCCATCGATCCCATGTGTGCAAAACAAGTTATTCGGGGTCAAAGGTCATTTTTGGAGGCATTATTCAGTTTTTTTAATTTTTCTCAAAAACGGTAAGACTTAGCAAAAGCCGACTAAAATAAAAGTTGTAGATTTAATAATTGTATACTATTTTGACCGGACTATTATACCCTTCACCACTATGTGGGGAGTTGTTTTGGTTTTGGCCAAAAATTTGTAACGCATCGAAATAATGGTCGTAGACCCATACTTATATATACCAAAATGAATGTCTCGAAACCTTGTAATCACGCTACAAGTCGTAATTTTGATGTGATCGTCACGAAATTGGGGACTTTCCAAAAGCAAAGCCTGACTATGAAAGTAGAAGATTTCATCTTTACAATGATGCAAACTAGGTCGGCGTAGGTGACTAAATAGCGGAGATATCGCAACAGTCAGTAATACATCTAATTTTTCAATTTTTTGGAACTCACGCTACTGGTCGCAATTTTGATCGGATCGTCACGAAATTTCGAGGGTTGATGGGGGTCTCACAGAGAAAGAAACCTATTGATTTTGGTGATGGTCGGATAATAGTTAGGGATCGGAATGGGCAAAAAACGTATTTGGATAAAATGACAACGTTTTTATACCCTACACCACTATGTGGAAAGGGTATTATAAGTTTGTTTTGGGAAAAATTCATGTAACACCGCGAAATATTCGTCGGAGACCCCCAATGTGGTATACCAATCTTCATATCTCGGCGAGATAAAGCGATTTTGAGATGCGTGTCCGTCCGTCCGTCCGTGTGTCCGTCTGTCCATTATAAATTGTAATCAAACTCCAGGGCGCAATTATGGACCGATCGTCACGAAATTTGGTATGAAGCTCGGTTTCACATCAGAATAGATCGCTGTTTTAATTGGTGATGATCGTGAAATATTTAGCGGGTGAAATGGACCAAAAACATAATTTTTATCCGATTTTGTAGCTGCTCTGTTGGTCGCAATAATAGTCCGATCGCCTCGAAATTTTAAATAAGTTAAGAGTATATGACAAAGATGAAGCTTGCAATTTGAGATGGCGATCAGATAATATTTAGAGGGTTAAACAGCTTATATCTTTGTTCCTAAAAGATACATTCCCCACTCGTGAGTTATATTTGGAAAACGATCTCTTGACCATTCAATTGATGTCAATTATGTTGATGTACGTGATCAGATAACAGAGTTACAGCCTAATATATCCAGTTTTTTGTTTGTAGTGTAATCATAAACCCGCTAGAGGTCGCAATTATAGCTCAATAGTCACGAAATTTTGCACGAGGTAAGAGTATAGGTTGAAGAAAATGCCTATAATTTTGCATGATGATCTGATATTATTTAGCTTTTGACATAGATCATTACTTTTGTATGAAAAATATACAAATTTTATTTTTGGTCCATATTTTCATTCCTGGAGGGCATATACCGGCAAATAGCCTACATATGGAACAATAACTACTGATCTTTCCCCTGATGCAAATTGCAATAACGTGTATGCTAGATAACGCACCTACTGCCTGATATATAATGTGTTTGTGGAGAATCACAATTTTCTCCCATGCTACAAATTGTCTCTATCATGACAGAGAAATTTTCAGTTCAGTTGTCAAATTGGATTTTTATACAAATATTGCAACATCGGGTCGCCTCGCCACCTATTTTATACCTCAGGATTTAGGGTAAAGGGGATACAAACAAAATACGACCAAAGATGTGTCTCATCGAAATATTGGTTTAAGACCCCAAGTATATTTGGACGAAATTCTTTTCAGACAATTTGGAGTCTATTTAGTGTTTATGTTCGAATGTAGGCTATGTCGGTCCACACCTCCCCCAAAAAAGTTCAAAATTGTTTTCGAACAATTGTGTGAACGATAACTGGCAAAGTGAGCAATCGACATGCTCCACACTTTCCATATATTATTATTCCTTCCAGATATAGATCGGATAAGACTATGCCGGTCTTTAGGGTACCTCCCACACAAAATTCTGAAAAGGGAAATTTAAGAGTCCTCTCGCAAGTTAACTCTCAAGGGGATTTTCGGATTGGTCGAAGCTTTACACATCGTATTATTTCATCCAGTCATGTGTCAGGTCGAAATATGGACTATATCGGTTCGTCCTTCGAGTACCTCCCACACAAAATTTGGGAAAAGTCTATTTGATTATTATTATTATTACTGGTCCCTTTCCCGGGGTAAGTCATACTTTCTGAGATAATAGTCCAGAAGTTCCAAAAACTAAAATTACAAATCTGAAAAAATAATTCTCAAATATTTCCAAAACTCCGAATTTAGCTTACTAAAATTGATTTGGTATAGCCCCATATTACTAAATAAATATAAATATATAAATATATTTTTAGAGGCTGAAGGTATATCACAGTTAGCGCAGCTGACTTATACTATCTTCTGTGCTGTATAATTGAATATGAATAATTTTGGGATTTATAAATTTGAATTCAAAATTTTTGAATTTCTATTCATTGTTAGTTATTTCTACTGGAATAAAATATACTTTAGATATAACAATATATGCCCACAATGAACTATTTTCGAAGCATATGTGAGGTACAAGTGCACAATTTTGGACGATATATCTTCAATAAACTCGCAATTTTCCCAATTATCAAATATACCAAATTGCGTGGTATATATATGTATTTATTTTAGGTCTATTCCAAAAAGGAACCTGATATTCAAAGACAATTTTAAGATGTAGCAGGAGGGGCTAATCAATGTGAATTTTCCAATTTTCGAATATTATTTAGAAATGTATAATTTATATATTTTTCCACAAACATCCCAGTAAAGATAAGGGAGGCTTCTCCTTCTCTTTTATGGATTCATATTAAGTTATTGATATGTGACCTAGTTTTTATCGCCGAGTCCGAACGGCGTGTCCTAAGTTGCCACTTGTAGAGACGTTTTTCATGGCTGAAATACACAGGAAATATCGCTAACATTACCAAGGGGTATTTTGCCACCGTAGACAATTCGATGGGAATCGAACCAGGACATTCAGCGTGCAAGGCGGTTGCACATAGCTAATTCCTACAGGTTGTGGTGTAGGGTATCACATGGTCGGCCCCGTCCGACTATAGCCTTTGCTTACTTGTTTTTTTCTAAAGCGGATATCTCAGCTTCTATAAGGGATATACCAAAAGCAAAACCCGACAACGAAAGTAGAAAATATCACCTTTCTAATGATGTTAAGGTTCTCGTAGGTGATCAAACAACGAATATATCACAATAGTCGCAAATAATACCCAACTTTTCATTTTTGCGATTTTAATTATAATGACGAATATCACAGCTCTCGTTGAGGACTTTCCAAAAGCAAAGCCTGACTATGAAAGTAGAAGATCCCATCTTTACAATGATGCAAACTAGGTCGGCGTAGGTGACCAAATAACGGAGATATCGCAACAGGTCGCAATTTTGATAGGATCATCACGAACATCTGGTAGCTAATGGAGTTCCTAGAGAGGAAGAAGCACATTAAGTTCAATGTTTTATTCTAATGTGAATATCTCCGCTTCAAGTAGGGGTATTCCAAAAAGGAAAGCCCGTCAGTGGAAGAAGAAAAGTTTAAAGGTGATCTTTCTCTCTCCTTCCATTGACGTGCTAGCATTTGGAATACCCCTAATTGAAGCCGATATATGATGAAATTTTTATTTGAATTGTACTGACGAATATCATAGCTTTGCTTGAATGCATTTCAACAAAAGTGATCTATATTAATGAAGACATTCTGAGATTAAATTGGTCCCAGCTGCGTTACCAAAATTGGTCAAATACTAGCGATGTAGAAAAAGACGCATATGTCTGCTTCTATTTGGTGTATTCGAAACATGTTCACTTCGCCCTAAGTCATTTGGTATAAAATTCAGGGTGACGATACTAAAGTTATCACCCTAAAAGACATATATACCAGTGAAAAGCCTATGCATAGGGGTAGTGGTGTAGGGTATCGCATAGTCGGCTCCGTCCCGACTATAGCCTTTGCTCACTTGTTTTCTTATTAAGTGGTCCAAAGTGTGTAGAATCTAATCCCGTTACTTTTTCAAATATATGACGTAAGTCCATACTTCTTGTAGTAGATGGACGGTACGATAACTCTCAAACTGATCAACCGATTTGGTCCAAAATTCGGCCTTTTTCATATTTTATCCAAACTTAGTTTCAGTTCGAAGATGGGCAATACCGTTCCACAACTTCCGGCACTTTCTCATAATATTTAAGAAATGTTAATAAAATGGTATGCACGATATCTCATGAACGGGGCAACCAATTTGGTCCAAATTATGAAGTACTTCTTTTACTCATTACTTGGTACAGAGTGAGCATCAGCATTACATATACCCACTTTAGCCATAAGGCTGAGAGTATATGTATGAGAAAATACGACGAATAGCTTCTTATTGTTTGACCACAAGCGCCAACCTACTTTGTGTCAATCTAAAAGTAAGATGTTATTCTTTCATTGACAGGCTTTGTTTGGAATAGTCCTAAGAGAAGCGGAGATATTCACATAACAAAAAATGTTGGGTATTTCCCCACAGACTTTTTTGTCGATTCCTACTCTTAAATATTATCAGACTATCGCCAAAATTAATGGAGCTATAGGACCACAACCTCCACAAAAAAATTCTTGTTGTTCCGATCAATATTGCAATCTGTAGCGTTACCACAAAGTTTAGATGGACTCAACTTGTCGATTCTTCATTCCGGTATATACATGTGGGTCTACGACCATTATTTCTATGTTCTATGTTTTAGTCAAAACCCAACTTAAAATACCCCGTCCACGTAGACGTTTATTGTATAACAAATTACACTTTGACCTCAATGGTTTCTAAAATCAAAACTAATGTTGTGAGCTCAACAATTTCCATCACCCCTTAAAAACAACCCCCTATACTTTCTAATTATTATTATTGTTAGTGTCGTTTTGTTCAACAATATAACTAACTAAAATATGTACTAAATAACATATGCACATTTGTAATATCAGACCAAATCAAATCAACGTGGTTTTGCAGAAATGTAAAAGGACAAAAATAGAGTTTTTTGTTTAGTATACTGGTGGCCTTCCCAGGCAATATTAAAACAATATTTTAAGTGGAATCTACCATGTTTGGCAATGAGTCGAATCGGTTGGCATTTGTTGAATGTAAATGTTTGTTTGTAAATAAATATGGGGGCACGAAATGCATGGTGGTTATCACAGATTCGTGGTTATTAGCTTTAAATCGAAAGTAAATAAACCAATGCTATAAATATGTTTAGGGAAATAATACTAAAGTTGTTGCATGGCTGAACACATTCAGGGTGGTCGTTGTAAGGTATTATGGATTTTTAGAAATGTCAATAAAAAAAACATTGATATAACAACTAAAGCAAAATAAATAAATTAAAGCATGAAAATAAAAAATTAAAACCAACGAATAAGATCTCCTCAACATTACATTACTTAGAACCCCTTTCATTATTAAATTCAATTCCACCAGTAAAGTAATTTCATTTCTTTTCAACGCACTTTTAGTCAATAATCACATATTGACACAAACACTTGCACACAATCCACTGTATTGCATTTATTTTTAAATTCAATATAAAACCTCAAAAATTCCAATAGTTATTTAATATGCGGTATGTTGTATTATATTTTCTCCCAAACCAAAATTCCCTCCTAATTCGCTGAAACAAACTGAAAATGTTAATTAAAATAATATTGCAATGGAATAAAATAGTTTTCACAGGAACTCTTTTAGTTTTTCGCAGTCGACGAATTACCTTAATTATTTTAGAACAACCGAACTTTGAAGCCAGAGTGTAGGTTTATTGCAATTTGAATACTTTTTCATCTATTGAAATTGTTTAAAAATTGAAAACATTTATTTACTGTTGTTGGTATTCTATTGTGACTGGGAGGTGGTGGCAACGGTCTAGAGGATTTCAGAGCATAAATAACTAATGCACTCACAAATTCATTTGTGGTGTATAGTGCTAATTGTTTAAAACTAGGAGGGCGAAAAGGAGAGAATTGATGAATTTTTTGTTTTGGATTTTCAGTTATAATTGAATAAATGTACAATTTACAGTTGAGAGTTAAATTGAAGTTAATTGAAGGCAGACAATTGGTTGTATAGTTAGAAATTTGCAACAAAGGAAAGTGGTATTAATACTGCTATCATTCATTTCATTTCTATGGTCGAAGTTGTTGTATCATTTAGTACAGCAGAAATCAGTATATATGAAAAATTTAATTACCTTGTGTTTGTTTTATTTTATTTTTATATCCTACACACTATGTGGAAAGTTTGTTTTTCGGAAAATTCATGTAACACCGCGAAATATTCGTCGCATGTGGTATACCAAAATTCATATCTCGACGAGATAATGCAATTTTGAGATGTGTGTCTGTACGTCCGTCTGTCCGTCCATGAAAAATTGTACGCACGCTACAGGCCGCAATTATGGACCAATCCTCACAAAATTTTGTATGAAGGTCGGGTTCAGATCAGAATAGACCCCTATAGCTTTTGGCGATGATCGCAAAATATTAAGGGGATGAAGTGGACCAAAAACAAAATTTTTACCCGATATTGTAGCGGCTCTGTAGGCCACAATAATAGTCCGACTAGGTGAAGCTTGGATTTGCAATAAGGAATAAGTTTGCAATTTAACATGATGGTCAGATAATATTTTGGTAATTTTTAATGTACATCTTATATCTTCATTACTGGAAGATATATTCCGCCCCCGTAAGTCATATTCGGATGACGACTTTTCAACCTTTCCATTGGTGTCAATTATGCTGATGTACGTGGTCAGATAACAGAGTCTAGTATATAAAGCGACTCCACAGTTTTAGTTGTGTATAGTGTAACCATAACCACGCTAGTGGTCGCAATTATAGTTCAAAACTGACAAAATTTTGCACAAGGTAAGAGTATTAGTTGAGGATGAGATAATTTTGGATAATGATCAGATAATATTTTGCGTGTGAAATTTACCATAACTTTTGCTTGAAAATTATCCAAATTTAATTTTTGGAACATATTTAAATTTCTGTTATTTTACATATTCCGGCAAATGACGAATTCGAAACTTGAAAACCAATCCTTGACCTCTGCCTTGATGCAAATTACATCATTACATTACTCTCTAAGATATATGTAAATAGGTTCCTTTATTGTCTTTTCTTGTTTGTAAGGAAATACATTTACCTTGCATGCTACGAAATGTCGCAATCATGATAGACCATTTTTTAACTGATGAAAGAGAAATTCCCAGTTTTTAAATTGAGGTAAATTACAATGATGTATGAGGTCTTGAAGTTTTTGCGCCCACTTTGGGCAAAAGTAATATAATACCACGAAATATTGGTCGTTTTTCTATTGGTCGGTTCCATAAAAATCGCCGAAAACTATTATAAAGGTCTTTTTCTTAATACAAATTTTGGTTCTTTTACGAAACAATCTGTCTAACCACTATAAAATAAATAACTTATTTATATTTACTTATATTTTATACTAGCTGAACCCGGTGCGCTTCACAACCCCGATTAAACTTAATGTATATTAATTACCTTGTATTACATTAATATTTACGGTTATTGTGGATTTTAAATGCATACACGCAGAAAAATATATGTTAGAAATGTGTTTGGATCCAAACAAATATTTGTTTGGGATTGATTGCAAACAAATATATGTTTGGATCCAAACATAAGTTGTTTGTGTCCAAAAAATATATGTTTGCAACATTTTGTAACATATCTCAATTTTATTTGTTTGGGTACCAACATATTTTTTATGTTAGAACATATTTTTAAAGGGTGGAGAGAGAATTTCTGCCTAAGAGAGTAAAAGCGTGGCTCTCGCGGCTGCGGAATGCTGTTTTATAATAAAGGGTGGTGTGTATGTATACGGCCAAACACGTGTGTTTCGTGCTTTGTTGTTGCTAATCAATGTAGCAAGTGAAGAGGAAAAGGAAAAATGGTATTAAGTATGTTGTTATTTTTTCTTCAGTTGTCTAAATACAATCGTTGAGTAGAGAATAAAGTTAGTGAATAAATCAGTGTTTTGTGTTTTCTAAAGAAATGGTGTTAAATGTCCAATACATTTTATAATTGGAAATGTTATAATTGAATCAAAAAAGTGAATGGAAATATTTTATTGGAAAGGAAGAAATCGCATTTAATATTGGTAATTACATACATATGTATATTTGAAATATGGTACATCCGTATTTATTTATTACATTATATGATCATTTGATTCCAGATGCCGATTTCCTGCCGATGATTTCAACTTTGGGGAACATGTGTTTCTTCAAAACTAAGGATAAGCGTTCAACGATGTTTCTGTATATTTTTTTCTTTTTAAATCTGTAAATTATTTTAAATTAAATTATTCCATTCATTCATTCATTCCATTCCATTTTATTAAAGTATTGAAATTTACGTTCCCTTACTCTCAGTAATTTAGGCTAAAGAGGGTATTTACACTTTGATACGACCAAAAATGTGCCTCATCGAAATAATGGTTTTAGACCCCAAGTATGTTTGTACGATATCCGTTTCAGACAATTTTGAGTAGATCTAGCAATGTCCGTCCGTCTGTCTGTCTGTCCGTCTGTCTGTCTGGCTGGTTCGCACGATAACTCTCGAACGGATCAATCGATTCGGTTCAAATTTTGGGTATCGAAATATTTTGTCCAGATTCGATTTAAGTTCGAAGATGGGCCATATAGGTCCACTCCTTCAGGTACCTCCCCCACAAATGTTCAAAAATTGTCACAAAATTTGTGCGCACGATAACTCTTGTAGGGAATAACCGATTTGGTCCATACTTTACACATCGTGTAATTTCTACCAAACTAAGATGAGGTTCCAATATGGACTCAATCGGTCCACTCCTTCGGGTACCTCCCACACAAAATTTCGGAAAAGTTCAGTTTAGGACCTGGTCTCGAATCGCTTTGATTTTTGTTTACGCAAGATGTATTCGCTGTCCTCTATACGACGCTGTAAGTTTCATTAGGGGCAAGTCCATACTTCCTGAGAAAATAGCCTGAAAGTTACAAAAAACCCTATGACACCGTGTGTAGTGGTTGGAGAGCAAGATAACTCTCGAACGGATCCGTCAATTCGGTCCAAAATTTGGCTTTCGTAAAATTTTGTCCAAACTTAGTTCAAGTTCAAAGATGGATTATATCGGTATACTCCTTCCGGTACCTCCCCCACAAAAGTTCGAAAACGTTCGAAAAATTTTTGCGTACGATAACTCTTGAAGGGAGTAACCGATTTGGTCCATACTTTGCACATTATGAAATTTCTACCAGACTTAGATGAGGTTCCAATATGGACTCAATCGGTAAACTCCTTCGAGTACCTCCCACACAAAATTTCGGAAAAGTTCAGTTTAGGACCTGCTCTCGAATCGCCTTGGTTTTTGTTGTAACATCTTGTATTCACTGTCCCCTATACGAAGGTACAAGTTTCCTCAGGGGCAAGTCCATACTTCCTGACAAAATAGCCTGAAAGTTGAAAAACAAACCCTATGACAACATGTTTATGGGTGGAAGCGCAAGATAATTCTCGAACGGATATGCCGATTCCGGCCAACATTTGGTCTTCGTAGCATTGTTTCCAAACTTAGTTTAATTTCGTAGATAAGCCATATCGGTCCAATCCTTCAGGTACCCCACAAATGTTCAAAAATATTCAGAAAAATTGTGCGCACGATAACTCTTGATGGGAGTGACCGATTTGGTCCATACTTTACACATTATCATAATATCTACCAGATATAGATCAGGTTCGAATATGGACTATATTTGTCAACTCCATTCCGAACCTCCCACACAAAATTTTGGATAAGTTCACTTTAAGACCTGCTATTGAATCACTTTGATTTTTGTTGAAGCAACTTACATTCGCTGCCTCAATTACGATGGAAAAAGTTGTTTCAGGGGCAAGTCCATACTTCTTGAGAAAACAGCCCGAATGGTGTAAAAACCCCCTATGGCACCACCATGGTCTATGTCGGCCCATTCCTTTAAGTACTTTTTCCGCAACATTTTTGAACTTTAATCTTAATCAACAATTTTGTCGGTTCATACGACCAAAATTTTGAAACCCCCTAAATACATAATTTTTTTGTAAAAAAGTGTTTCAATTTGCACAGGCTGAGGGTATATCTCTGTCGGCAAAGCCGACTGATACTTTTTTACTTGTTTTTGTGGCTTTTGGGTTTGTATATATGTATGTTTGCTGCAAAATATGTTTGGGATATATGTTAGAGAGGCCATTTTTTTCCTCCGTGTAAAAATATGAGACATAAATTCGTCTTCCTCCTGTTCAGTATTTCTGGTGTAGCTTAGGTAAAGTATGGCGGTGGTCTACCCTTAAGAAAGTAAGAAAATCACATTTTTCATATTGTAAGACTCTTACATTGGAGTTACATGTCCGCAGAGCCTACTTTGCCCTATAAGTAGAGAATAATTAAGCATTAAGGATAATTATAAATTATTTTCTTTCTCTATTTTGATGTTATAAATTACTCCCTGGATAACTGCCACAAGTACTGATTATTTTAGCTCTAATAATGATTAAGATATGCCACATGAAAAGATTGACCCTATAAGGTTACTGCTCCCTTTGTGCTCGCACGCCATATTTTTTCACAGCTTCATTGCTAACTTTAAAAACTCTCCTTTAAATAATGAATCAAAAGTCCAGTTCTCCAATCTAATTCTGTAACTGTTTAAAAAATTCCCCGGAATTAGAGATTAACAAACAGCATATTAAGTATTTGTGTCCCCTCGCGATTCCTTCTTCTTCCGCTTTCCTTATTTCGACAGGGTGTATTACAAAGATGACGATTTGCAAGAAATATAAATGCAGTTTTGAGTCAAAAATACTAAGTTTGATATTTGGGTCTTATGATGGTAATTGGTTCGCCTGAACCTGCCCGCTTTATATTTTTGCGACTACATACACTGATATAATATTTTTTTACCAAGGTTCAAATTTCTCACACTTATATTGAGTCAGAAATAGAGTCATATTAATTATTTGTATTTATTAGATAGCCACAGCATATTCCACTCAACTAGCCCAGTTGTTTAATGAAAGCACTCCTCGTCCCGATAACATATACTCTGTTTCATGTCAATAGCACATTTCAAATTGCTTTTTGTTACTTCAGTTTAGTCGATATACGTGGAATAACCTCGGGAAAGTTTATATATCTTGGTTTATAATTTTTGATGTATCTTTCAACAAAAAGTTTGGATTCGATAACGTACCGTTATATATTTTTTTTAATCTTCATTCAAAAAGCCCAAAATTTGTACGGTGTAAAGTGTTTCATTGGAATAGCACATTCTTTAATAACTTGAGTAAAAATGCAAATTTTTAATGCTACTGTTACGATTCTTTAAAATTGGAATAAATAAAAGCTATTTCAAGTTTCAAAACGCTAAAATTGGTCGAACTCTGACTTTAATACCGGGGAAATAAGACCTTATGAAAGATGTGGACTTTAATTGTCGATAATACGTTAAAAGTTTGGCATAAAATGACAGTTTCTTCTTAGTTTTATAAAAAACTAAAGAAAAACGAAGGAATGAAGAGGGATGTTGCAAAATAAACTTGAAATTCAACTGAAAATTGGGTATTTTTGATCGAGAAACTTCAAATTCCTACGACTCCTATTCCATAATACGGGTCAATTGTAGCATTAGGATAAGTTAATCATTAAAATATCAGGTGATTGTTATTGCTCTGGGTCTGAGCCAGCATGCTATAAAGAAAAAACGAGATCCTTCATATACACATAAAGAAAATAGGTGGAATTTCTGCGGCAGGTATAATGAATACAATAAGCAAAAGCCAGTAGACATTTCCTGAGGCAAAATAATCATTATTTGTAGGTTCTCGATGGCAGAAACTTTCACTTCTTGGATCTCCTGGAAGAGAAGAACTTAATAGACCATCTGCATTGCCGAGGTGACCGCCTCATGGAATCGGAAAGTACAAAATATTGTGGTACAAAATTTAGGGTTATCTCCTGTTTATGTCTGTGTCAGAAATTTCGCCTACTTTCTTTCTGTGTATAGGAAGGATCTCGTTTTTTCTTTACAGTACGTTGGCTCAGACCCAGAGCAATAGAAATCACCTGATATTTTAATGATTAACTTATCCTAATGCCAAAATTGACCCGTATTATGGAATAGGAGTCGTAGGAATTTGTAGTTTCTCGATCAAAATACCCAATTTTCAGTTGAATTTCAAGTTTATTTTGCAACATCTCTTTTCATTCCTTCGTTTTTCTTTAGTTTTTTATAAAACTAAGAAGAAACTGTCATCTTATGCCAAATTTTTAACGCATTATAGACAATTAAGTCCACAGCTTTCATAAGGTCTTATTTCCCCGGTATTAAAGCCAGAGTTCGACCAGTTTTAGCGTTTTAAACTTGAAATAGCTTTAATTTATTCCAATTTTAAGGAATCGTAACAGTAGCATTCAAAATTTGCATTTTTACTCAAGTTATTACAGAATGTGCTATTCCAATGAAACACTTTACACGGTACAATTTTTGGGCTTTTTAAATAAAAATTAAAAAAAAACAAGTAATAAAAATTGTCAGTCGGCTTTGGCGACAGATATATACCCTCAGCCAATGTGATGTTAAACTTGCACCTCCGTACAGATCGAATGTATTTAAGGTCTCTTCAGAATTTTGTGGACCTTTTTGGACATTTGAACTTGCGACAATAATGTGGATTAGGAATTAACTGCACTAAGACACAAATGTTAAACTTTTGTAGTGCAGGTACCCTTAGGGAGGACCAATATGGTCCATTTTAGAAGTTAAACTAAATTTTAATAAAATATTAGGAGATCGAAAGTTTGGACCTAATTGGTTGCCCCAATTCAAGTGATATTAGGGAGAAGTACCGGAAGTTGTGGACCAGTATTGCCCATGAAACTAAGTTTGGATATAATATGACGAAGACCAAATGTTGGACCAAATCGGTTGAACAGTTCGAGAATTCTCGTGGTCTCCGACCGCCACATATTGTGACATAGGGGTTTTTTACAACTTTCGGTCTGTTTTCCTAAGAAATATGGACTTGCCCCTGAAAAAACATTTTACCATCGCGAATGCAAATCGCTTCAACAAAAATCAAAGTGATTCGAGAGCTGGTCTTAAAGTGAACTTATACGAAATTTTGTGTGAGCGGTACCAGAAGGAGTAGACAAATATAGTCCTTATTCGAACCTGATCTATATCTGATAGATATATTAGGATGTGCAAAGTATGAATTACATCGGTCACTCTTTTCAAGAGTTATCGTGCGAAAAAATGTTCCGAACATTTTTGAAATTTGTGGGGGAGGTACCTGAAGGAGTGGACCCATATGGCTTATCTTCGAATTTAAACTATGTTTTGATAAAATATTACGAAGGCCAAATGTTGGACCGAATCGACAGATCCGTTCTGAGAGTTATCTTGCGCTCCAACCACTACACAAGGGCATTTTTCATCTTTCCGGCCATTTTCTCAGGAAGTATGGACTTGCCCCTGACGAAACTTGTACCGTCGTATGGAGGGAAGTGAATACAAGTTGCCACAACAAAAATCCAAGCGATTCGAGAGCAGGTCCTAAACTAAACTTTTCCAAAATTTTGTGTGGGGGGTACCCGAAGGAGTGAACCGATTGAGTCCATATTGGAACATCTTCTAAGTCTGGTAGAAATTTCACGATGTGGAAAGTATGAACCAAATCGTTTAATTCCTTCAAGAGTTGTCGTGCGAACAAATTTTCCGAACATTTCCAAACTTTTGTTGGTGAGGTGCCGGTAGAAGTGGACCGATATAACCCATCTTCGAACTTAAACTAAGTTTGGACTCGAATCGGTTGATCCGTTCGAGAGTTATCGTGCGCTCCAGCCAGCCAGACAGACAGACGGACGGACGGTCATGGCTAAATCAACTTCACATCAAGATTTCGTCCAAATATACTTAGGGCCAAAAAGCATTATTTCGATGAGGCACGTTTTTCCTTGCTTGTTAGCATAAATGTTGAGGGTATAATTGAATTGAAAATTTAAAAAAGTGGGCGTGGTAAAATTTCCCTGTACATTCCCTGACAATTTCAGGAAAATCGGTTCAGTAGTTTTTAAGAAAAAAATTAAATTGAAAATTTCCTTTTCATAAAAACCTAAGTTGGGTTATGACGGCATTTAATTTTTATTCATAAAGATATGGTGTTTTTTAAAATATGGCAAAGGGAAGTACCCCTCCCCTTCGAAAATTAAGAAAATATGCATTCTATTTTCACCGCGGACCGTCCCTGTATATAAATGTAATATATTTAAAAAAGTTGGGTCCTAAAAAAGTAAGTATGGTCGGAGACACAACCACAATTGTGTTGAAAATTAATTTCCAAACCGATACATTCGTAATAATTGTAAATATAGTACTTGTAAAGAAATAAGGTATTGGGGAAGTACCCCGCCGCTTCCGAACTTCAACAAATTCCTGACAATTTCAGGAAAATCAGTTCAGTATTTTTTGTAGAAAATATTAAAATTGAAAAATATTTAAATATTATATATATTATATTTTATTATTTATATATTAGATATATTTTTTATTTTATATCTTAATTCTTAGATTATATATATTTTTATTCCATACTTTTTAATGCGGCATCGTTTTCTTTTTTGTTAGTACTTCTTAACAAAATCCTATCTCTAAACACATACTTGTGGCTTGAAAACACTCAAACGAGGATATGATTGCATTTATATTGCAACTTAATTGTTTAAAGTTCTTGTAACTGCTCGAAGTTTGGTAGATGTCAAACACTTTCTTCCTAGAAAACCAATTTCTGCAATGTTTGCAATTAGAAGGACGACAGACAATTGTCGAAAGTTTCTTCGCTTGGAAGATTTTTTGGATAAATCGGTGCTGAAGATTGTAGACGATGACAGTGAACAAAAAGAGCACCAACTTTCGGGACAACGCTAAAGGTTTTTGGACAAACAAGGAAAGATTGGCAAGCCAAACAAAAACAACATAGAGAACAAACAAAAAAATCAATAACAAAAACAACAAACAATTGCAATCAGTTAAAGGTCCTAAAAACTTTGGCACTAAAGTTATTAGCAGTACTTACAAGAACAACAATAACAACAACATAAGATCTTTAGGAGCTTACAAGTATTCATGGTGTAGCACCAGAAGAGAAGAGGAAGTAGAACAAAGATTTGGAGAACTTTTTGCCTCCCCATAAAACCAAAAATCTCTAAAAACTCAATCTAACAACAATTTTGGTGACATTCGGCGGCAGAAGTTTTGCTGTCCCGGACCGAAATGCTTAAACCAATCCCCTAAAGATTTGTGAAAGAGCAAAAATGCAAATAAAGCGAACTGCGTGAAAGAAGAAAAACATCAACTACAAACAACCAATGTTAAATTTGGCTTAGACTTTGGCCATGTTGACACTTGAAGGAGCACAACACTGCAATGGGTGCCATAGCACAAAAACACATTTGCATCGAAATCCTTTTCGCTCCGGCTATTCAACCCCAAAATGTGTTGAAGCGGAAATCGAGTGTAAATTAGACGCGGAAACATCATCAACTTGAAACGCCTAAAAATTAGAACAGCATCAGATGCCGTACAGAAAACCCCTTAAGCGAGAGGGTTAGAATCGAACACGATACGTTGATGATGATAGTGCAACAGCGTGTTGACGACAACACATTTTCATGCGTTGCCATTTGTGCTGCTACTGTTGTGGTATGGTACGGTGTCATGGTTCACGTTTCGTCGACTAGTACAGCTTCATAACGCCAAAATAGGAAATTTGCCATATGTGGTTATCCGATAATCGTGGTGATGTACGATAATGATGACGTTGCCGACAATGTGCCATGGCCATGGTCGTGAACTGAAATGAACTGAACTTTTATGCTGCTGATGCGGAAGGTAGTTGCCGCTTTGGCTGTTTGATGATTATGGTGCTGTTTGTGTTAAATGATGATAATTATGGACAAACTTCAAGCAGGCACAATTGTTCAATTTCATTGATAGCTATGCAATGGTGCATTTGAGAGAAAAAAAATGGGGCATAGCGTTGGGAATTTAACACTTGAATTAATATGTGAAATTATATTTATGTAATGAAGCCGCTCTCTTTATTTGTAAACTTTGCATTCCTAAACGACTGCAAAACCTCCGTTCTGCTATAATACAGATAATCCCTTCTGGCAGTCTGTAGCAGATGTTTCTTACAAAGATTTCCTACAAACATCCTACCTACCTTCGTCTGTAATGAATCAGATTCAGATTCGGAAATCATGGTTAGCCGGAGCCGTCAACATGAGGAGGATTCTTCGTATTTTTTAGTGTGGTTTTGTTAGGTAGGGTTAAAAAACTCACGCCTAATACATGGAATTTTAATGTTGTTATAGATGAATTTGGCATTAGACGCTCGGACATTTATTCCGAGATTCTTCCCCAGATCCCCTAAAGTATCCACCTTTGTTTATTTCATTTGCAGCAGATCCAGATATTAATTGGTCGTTCGAATACCCGCAACCTACGAAACTCGATTTTAGGAAATATGAGCTCTGCGCAACTATCCCACCAATCACCCAACATTAAAGAAGGCATCGCAATACCACCGCGACGAGTTCTTCGACACAGAATTCACTTATGACCATATTCCGGCCAGCGGCTGCCACCTCGATGTACATTTCTATTTGTATTGTTGTTCCGTGTGGGGGGAAAGCCTGCCTCGTTCGGGATTGTAAATTTAAAATTTTAATAATCGTGGATTTTTTAAAAATATTTTTGAACAAGTAAACAAATGCTATAGTCGGACGGGGCTGATCATGTGATACCCTACACCACTAGTCCTGCAATTAGCTACTTGCGCATCAATATTCCTTTATTTAACAAATAAACTTATTGCAAGAAATAACTTTGTGTCCTAAGACTCCACTTGTAAAGAAGTTGTTCATGGCTGAAATACTCAGGAAATTTCGCCAATATTTCTGAGGGGTATTTTGCCACCAATAAAAATTTTATGTTGCCTGGCCGGAAAAGAATATTCAATTTTACGTCGGGAGGCTGTGGGCGCCTTCGCCTTCACCAAAATTAATATTTAAAAACAAAACAAAAAAACGCTTTAAGGAAAACTACACCGAGTACATTTTGAAACAAGTAAAAAAGTATCAGTCGGCTTTGCCGACAGAGATATACCTTGCAAATTGAAACACTTTTTTCACAAAAAAACTTATGTATTTAGGGGGTTTCAAAAACCGACAAAAATGTTGATTAGGATTAAAGTTCAAAAATTTTGCGGAAAAGTTACTTAAAGGAATGGACCGACATAGACCATGGGGGTGCCATAGGGGGTTTTTACACTCTTCGGGCTGTTTTCTCAAGAAGTATGGACTTGCCCCTGAAACATGTTTACCATCGTAATTGAGGCATCGAATGTAAGTTGCTTCAACAAAAATCAAAGTAATTCAATAGGAGGTCTTAAAGTTAACTTATCCAAAATTTTGTGTGGGAGGTACGGGATGGAGTGGACAAATATAGTCCATATTCGAACCTGATCTATATCTGGTAGATATTATGAGAATGTGTAAAGTATGGACCAAATCGGTCGGACCGATATGACTTATTTACGAACTTTAAGTACGTTTGGAAACAATATTACGAAGGCCAAATTTTGGCCGGAATCGGCATTTCTGTTCGAGAATTATCTTGCGCTTCCACCCATGAACATGGTGTCATAGGGTTTGTTTTTCAACTTTCAGGCTATTTTTTCAGGAAGTATGGACTTGCCCCTGAGGAAACTTGTACTTTCGTATAGGGGACAGTGAATACAGGATGTTACAACAAAAACCAAGGCGATTCGAGAGCAGGTCCTAAACTGAACTTTTCCGAAATTTTGTGTGGGAGGTACTCGAAGGAGTTTACCGATTGAGTCCATATTGGAACCTCATCTAAGTCTGGTAGAAATTTCATAATGTGCAAAGTATGCACCAAATCGGTTACTCCCTTCAAGAGTTATCGTACGCACAAATTTTCCGAACATTTTCGAACTTTTGTGGGGGAGGTACCGGAAGGAGTGGACCGATATAATCCATATTTGAACTAAAACTAAGTTTGGACAAAATATTACGAAAGCCAAATTTTGGACCGAATCGGCAGATCCCTTGCGCTCCAACCACTACACACGGTGTTATAGGGTTTTTTGTAACTTTCAGTCTATTTTCTCAGGAAGTATGGACTTGCCCCTAATGAAACTTACAGCGTCGTATAGAGGACAGCAAATACAACTTGCGTAAACAAAAATCAAAGCGATTCGAGACCAGGTCCTAAACTCAACTTTTCCGAAATTATGTGTTGGAGGTACCCGAAGCAGTAGACCGATTGAGTCCATATTGGAACCTCATCTAAGTTTGGTAGAAATTACACGATGTGAAAAGTATGGACCAAATCGGTTATTCCCTACAAGAGTTATCGTGCGCACAAGTTTTGCGACAATTTTTGAACATTTGTGGGGGAGGTACCAGAAGGAGTGGACCTATATGGCCCATCTTCGAACATAAATCGAATCTGGACAAAATATTTCGATACCCAAAATTTGAACCGAATCGATAGATCCGTTCGAGAGTTATCGTGCGCACCAGCCTGCCAGACAGACAGACGGACGGACATTGCTAGATCTACTCAAAATTGTCTGAAACTGATATCGTACAAACATACTTGGGGTCTAAAACCAATATTTCGATGAGGCACATTTTTGGTCGTATCAAAGTGTAAATACCCTCTTTAGCCTAAAGGCTGAGGGTATAAAAAGTGGCTAAGCGACCCATGCTGCAATATATGTTCAAAAATATCCAATTGGACAATTAATACGCCGAGGCTCCACATAATTTGCAATAATGCCAGAACTGGGAATTTCCCTGTCATGAAAGAGACAATTTGTAGCATGGGAGGAAACTGTGGTTCACTACAAAAAACCGGCCCGTTATCTAGCAGACACTTTATCGCAATTTGCACTTTAAGACCTGTTCTCGAATCACTTTGATTTTTGTTGATGCGATTTGCATTCAAGTCCATATTTCTTAGGAAAACAGCCCAAAAGGTGTTCAAAATCCCTATGTCACCATATGTGGCTTTCGGAGAGCACGATAACTCTCAAACTGATCAACCGATTTGTTCCAACATTTGGTCTTCGTCATATAATATCCAAACTTAGTTTCATGGGGCAATACCTGTCCACAAATTCCTGTACTTCTCCCCAATATTTAAAAAATGTCACTATCATGCTAGGACGATATCACTTAATATTTTGTCAAAATTTAGTTTAACTTCTAAAATGGCCCATATCGGACCTCCCTAAGGGTACCTCCCCCACAAAAGTTCAACATTTGTGCCTTAGTGCAGTTAATTAATTAATTGTGGCCAAAAGGACCACAAAATTCTGAAGAGACCTTAAATACATTCGATCTGTCCGTAGGTGAAAGTTTCACTTCACATTGGCTGAGGGTATATATCTGTAGGCAAAGCCGACTGACACTTTTTTACTTGTTTCATATGTAGGCTACTTTGCCGGTATACGAGGGACACTAAAAACCGTCTGGCCTAGGCAGGACGCAGTGTCGCCAGGCGTCATTTGACATTTTTTTTTGGAAAACTTGACAGTTTTTATCCTAAGCGTACTCGGGACATTCTGACATACGTTGTTTGCAGTGACTTGAAAAAAATCACTTTGCAAGAAAATGGAATTTACTTGTGAACATTCTCGACCTATAATTTTTCACAAATTTCGACATGAATAATCACGGCAAGAGTGGATCGATCAAATTAAATCTGTGTATGTCGAAAAAGGGTCACTCTATAGTACTATGAAAAACTGGCTTCTTGGATTTAATCGTTTTCAACACTCGGAAAAAACGAAGGTCATGAGGGTAGCCAAAAACGGCCGTTGTGCCAGAAAAAAATTAAGCCGTATAATGCGAGATCGCCATGTTATATACCGTGAAATAGAGACATCCTTGGGAATTTCTTCCATCAACTAAGATTTGATATTGCATGAACACCTGGCCGCAATAATGGATTTTTCTTGCTGGATCCATAAAAAGGATCGCGGTGCTTCAAACGACATTTAGAAGATCGTCATAGAGGACGAATCCTAGATCTAAGCTTAGGAACCCGAAACAAAACAGGTATCGACCATTTGGATCTTCGAAAACGAGCCCAATCCAACGAAAGTTCTTCATGGAAGAAGACCTTCGAAGCAAATGGTCCCCTGTTTCTTTGACAAAATTTACCGTGTGGCGACTATGCACCTTCAGATATTTAGGACGGTTAATTCTGAGAGTTTTACTATAATTTGATTGCTGAAGTCTCCTGAGAAATTAGAAACACGAACACGTTCTGCATTATGTCAATGCAAGCTATCACACATCGATTCAAACCAGCGCCTGTATATCCAGTGACTTCATTTGATTGCAGCACATCAAAAAAAGCGTGGTCGACGATTTTCGTCGCCAGAAGATACTGTAAAAGCGTTCAAAAACCATGTTTTGGAGGTGTCTCAATCAAGCCACTAAAAATAACCCAACACATATCGCATGTCAAACTGACCTAAGTACGCTTAGGCTAAAAACTTTCAAACTTTCCAAAAACATGTCAAATGACGCCTGGCAGCTCTGTATGTTGCCTAGGCCGGAAGGTTTTTTAGTGCCCCTCGCATACCCTTCAGAATTGAAATATGGACCAAAATAAAATTTTTATATCGTTAATACAAAAGTTATGGTCCATTTCCAAAATTGTAGGCATCTTCTTCGACCTAAGCTCTTATCTCGTGCAAAATTTCGTGACTATTAAGCTATAATTGCGACTTCTAGCGTCTTCATGATTACACTACAAACAAATAACTGTATATATTAGGCTGTATATTAGGGTGTAACTGTTATCTGACCTCGTACATCAACGTAATTGGCAACAATGGAAAGGCAGAGAGATTGTCTTCCAAATATAAATCAAGTGGGCGAAATGTGTCTTCCAGAAAAAAAAAATTTAAGCTGTATATTAAAAATGTTCACACAAAAGCTGTGGCCCATTTAACCCTCTAAATATTATCTGATCATCATCTCAATTTGCAAGCTTCTTCTTTGTCATATAATCTTATCTTATTTAAAATTTGGAGGCGCTCGGCCTATTACTGTGACCTAAAGAGCCGATACAAAATTGGATTAAAATTATGTTTTTGGTCCATTTCACCCGCTAAATATTTCACGGTCATCACCAATAACAATAGGTGTATATTCTGGTCTGAACCCGACCTCCATTTAGAATTTCGTGACGATCGGTCCATAATTGCGGCCTGGAGTTTGATTACAATTTATAATGGACAGACGGAGGGACGGACGGACGAACGGACACACATCTCTAAATCGCTTTATCTCGTCGAGATACGAAGATTGGGGTTCTCCGGCGAATATTTCGCGGTGTTACATGAATTTTTGCCAAAACAAACTACACTTTGCACATAGTGGTGTAGGGTATACAAATATTTTCCAGAAAGCGCGGATTTTTTAAAAATACTTTTCAATAATCGTGGATTATTTAAAAATATTTTTCAATAAACGTGGATTATTTAAACATATTTTTCAATAAACGTGGATTATTTAAAAATATTTTTCAATAATCGTGGATTATTAAAGATATTTTTCAATTATCGTGAATTATTTAAAAATACTTTTTCAATAATCGTGGATTTTTTAAAAATATTTTTTCAAAAATCCTGAATTAAAAAAAAATATTTTTTCAAAAATTCTGAATTAAAAAAAAATATTTTTTCAAAAATTCTGAATTTAAAAAAACATATTTTTAAATAATCGATTTTTTAATTTTGTCAATAATTGTGGACTATTTCTAAACACGTTTTCAATATTTGTTTTTCTTTTTATTTTCAATATTTGGTTTTTACAAAAACTTATTCAATAGTCTTGTAAAAGTTCGGTAGAAAGGGCAAACCTTATCTTGTAGCAACCTAAGTACGTACGTTTTCAAAGGGGTTTTGTCACACTTCCTTTCTTTCAACAGATATTTCATCAATTGTAAATTATTTCAATATTGTTGATTTTTTAAAAATATTTTTTCAATAATCGTGGATTTTTTAAAAATATTTTTTCAATAATCGTGGATTTTTTAAAAATATTTTTTCAATAATCGTGGATTTTTTAAAAATATTTTTTTAATAATCGTGAATTTTTTAAAAACATTTTTTTATAATCGTGAATTTTTTAAAAACATTTTTTTAATAATCTTGGATTTTTAAAAACATTTTTTTCAATAATCGTGGTTTTTTAAAAGCATTTTTTCAATAATCGTGGATTATCTAAAAATATTTTTCAATAATCGTGGATTATCTAAAAATATTTTTTAATAATCGTGGATTATCTAAAAATATTTTTTCAATAATCGTGAATTTTTTTAAAATATTTTTTCAATATTCGAGGATTTTTTAAAAATATTTTTTCAATAATCGTGGATTTTTTAAAAATATTTTTTCAATAATCGTGGATTTTTTAAAAACATGTTTTCATTAATCGTGGATTTTTAAAAAATATTTTATCAATAACCTACCATTTTTATACCCTCCACCATAGTATGGAGGGTATATTAAGTTTGTCATTCTGTTTGTAACACATCGAACTAATCATTTGCGACCCTATAAAGTATATATATTCTTGATCAGGATAAAAATCTAAGACGATCTAGCCATGTCCGTCTGTCCGTCTGTCCGTCTGTTGTAATCACTCTAGCGTCCGCAATAATTAAGATAGAGTGCTGAAATTTTGCACCCGAGGGTCTTTTTTCCATAGGCAGGTCAAGTTCGAAGATGGGCTATATCGGTCCACTCTTTGGTATAGCCCCCATATAACGGTACCTCCGGATTTGAGGTATTTTGACGCTCTTCGCCACATTTGCAGACCGAATTAGCTACAATTTGGCACTTAGGGTTCCTAGTGATCAACAAACTTATATCCCAAAGGATATGGGCATAGGTCCATGTTTTGGTATAGTCCCCATATAACGGTACCGCCCGATTTTCGGTATTTTGAGGTTCTTCGCCAAATTTGCAGACCGAATTAGCTATAATTTGGCAATTAGGGTTCCTAGTGATCAACAAACTTATATCCCAAAGGATATGGGCATAGGTCCATGTTTTGGTATAGTCCCCATATAACGGTACCTCCCGATTTTCGGTATTTTGAGAATTTTAGCCACAATTGTTAACCGAACTATCTGCAATTTGACACTTGAGGTTCTCAGTGGTCATAAAACATCTCCACCAAACATCGTCAACATAGGTCCATGTTTTGGCATAGTCCCCATATAACGGTACCTCCCGATTTTCGGTATTTTGATAATTTTAGCTACAGTTTTTAATCGAACTAGCTGTAATTTGCCATTTGAGGTTCTCAGTGGTCATGAAACATCCCCACCAAACATCGTCAACATAGGTCCATGTTTTGGTATAGCCCCCATATAACGGTACCTCCCAATTTTCGGTATTTTGAGAATTTTAGCTACAGTTTTTAACCGAACTAGCTGTAATTTGCCATTTGAGGTTCTCAGTGGTCATGAAACATCCCCACCAAACATCGTCAACATAGGTCCATGTTTTGGTATAGCCCCCATATAACGGTACCTCCCGATTTTCGGTATTTTGATCATTTTAGCTACAATTTTTAACCGAACTATCTGCAATTTGCCATTTGAGGTTCTCAGTGGTCGTAAAATATTTCCACCAAACATCGTCAACATAGGTCCATGTTTTGGTATAGCCCCCATGTAAGGGTATCTCCCGATTTTCGGTATTTTGATAATTTTAGCTAAAATTTTTAACCGAACTAGCTGTAATTTGCCATTTGAGGTTCTCAGTGGTCATGAAACATCCCCACCAAACATCGTCAACATAGGTCCATGTTTTGGTATAGCCCCCATATAACGGTACCTCCCGATTTTCGGTATTTTGAGAATTTTAGCTACAGTTTTTAACCGAAATAGATGTAATTTGACATTTGAAGTTCTCAGTGGTCATAAAACATCTCCAACGAAACATCGTCAACATAGGTCCATGTTTTGGTATAGCCCCTCATATAACGGTATCTCCCTATTTTCGGTATTTTGAGAATTTTAGCTGCAATTTTTAACCGAACTAGCTGTAATGATCGGTATTTTGAGAATTTTAGCTACAATTGTGTCTATTCAAAAATAATCGTCAATATAGGTCCATGTTTTGGTATATCCCCCTATATAACTGTACCTCCCGATTTTCGGGAATTTTCAGTGGTCACGAAATTTCTTCACTAAAATTCGTCAACATGGGTCCATTTTTGAGGGTCTACATTGTTTTGATGAAACTACCCTCAATTTGACTCTTGAAGTTCCCTGCAGCTATAAAACTGTGTAACAAAATGGAGGTGAAAGTCTGGGGTACGGAAAATTCCCCTTGGGGAAGAAAGGCTTGGTGAGTATATTATGAACCCCGAAGGACAGATCCGCCGTGAGTCGAACTTCCGCGTTATGGCGTGATGAAATTTTTGTTAGAGACCCTGTGGGTCATCCGGAATTAGCGTTATATCTTTGTTCACTGTTGCTTAAGTGCTCTACAAAAACAACAAACAAAGATATAATGCTAATTCATGATGGCTTATAGGGTCTCTTGCAAAAACTTCATCACACCATAACGCGGAAGTTCGACTCACGGCGCATCTGTCCTTCGGGGTTTTTAATATAAACACACCAAGGGGTTTCATCTCCAAAAGGAATTATCTCTGCCCCAACATTTGTGTTCACAGTGTAATTTAAGCAATAGTGGGGGCAGTTGGAGTCTATCCATTGTCGAAAAGTTGTAACGCCTAAAATTGTGAAAGGACCCCAATTATTCCATTTTAATTAAGACTATTTTATGGTGGAGGGTATAAAAAGTTCGGCCCGGCCGAACTTAACGACTTTTTACTTGTTTAAAAATATTTTCAATAATCGTGGATTTTTAAAAAATATTTTTTCAATAATCGTGGTTTTTTACAAATATTTATTCAGTAATCGTGGCTTTTTTAGAAATATTTTTTCAGTAATCGTGGCTTTTTACAAATATTTTTTTCAATAATCGTGAACATTTTATAATATCATATATTCCTTTTATAATATTATTTTATTTTTTATACTACCCACGATTTTAGATATCAGGAAAAATGTCTAAAATTGTCTTTTCGATTTCAAAAAAATTTTATACTACATCAATGATTTTTGGTACATAGATTAAGAAAAAAATCAGCATTCCAAATCTGTTTTCGTTACTAACTTTGATCGTTGCGCGCAAAAGATATGACCGTTTTAATCATGATAATTTTAAAAAATTCTAAAAAAAATCGCGGCTTATAGTTAACTGAATTCGTAACCTTTGCGATGATGCAAAAAATAATTGCAAAGTCTCAATGGATTCGCGAAAAATCAAATTTGTTAAATAATTCCACGTATTTACAAACATATTTTTGAAACAATAGCGCTCATACTTACGAAAAATATATAAACAAATTATAACAGCATCCAGACATTTTGAGGAATAAAATGAAACCTAAGTTGTGAACATTGGAGCTATAGTATTCATTAGGGATATAACTTTTTGCACTTTTTTGCAAATATCAAAAATACCACCCCATAGCCGTATAGAGCATGAAAAACTATTATGAAATAAGGTGTAATTTTTTCTCTATAGCGAAAAAAGTTTCCGCACCAAATGCATTGAAGTTCAGTAATGCATTTTTTAATTTTAGCTGTTATGACAACATATTTGCTTTTAACTAATTTTTTTATTTTTTTGTATTCTAATTTAAAATCATTACCAAAGCGTTCTGGACCAATTTGTTCTCAAATCGCGCCATTTCGGAGCATTTTAGGAATTTTTGACACTATTGCAATTTTTGTTTTTTCTTTATAAACACGTGAATTTTATGTTTATATTTATTGTACCTATTGGACAAGAGAATATGGTGTCATTTGCAACAAATTCGCGAAAGTTACAGACAGTTTTTAATGACTTTGCCTGTGAGAAATTTATTTTTTTTTATGAATATTTATTCAAACAAAACAAATTTAAAATTATAAGTAGAAAAAATATCAAAAGGGTTTTAGTAATTACAGTCGGCGCGGAAACTTTTTTCACCGAATCGATCTAAGAAACGCGTTTTCATTATTAGAACAAAATTCCCCACGTGGTACTGGTGTTGTATTTTTGTAAAAAACATATACGATTCTCACAGGCAAAGTCAACAAAAACAGCCTGTAACTTTCGCGACTTCGTTGCAAATGACCCCATATTCTTTTGTCCGGTAGGTACAAAAAATATAAACATAAAATTCACGAGTTTATAAAGAAAAAGCAAAAATTGCAATAGCATCAAAATTTCCTAATATGCTCCAAATGGCGCGATTGGGGAACAAATTGGTCCAGAACGCTTTGATAATGATTTTAAATTAGCCTACAAAAAAATAAAAATTTTAATTAAAAGCAAATATGTTGTCATAACAGCTAAAATTACAAAATGCATTACTGAACTTCAATGCATTTGGTGCGGAAACTTTTTTCGCGATAGAGAAAAATTGGCGCCGTATTTCATAATAGTTTTCCATGCTCTACACGGCTATGTGGTGGTATTTTTTTGGTTATAGCCCTAGTATTCATGTTATTTGCAAAATACGAAGAAAATATTACGAAAAAATTAAAATCATATTATTCTAAATTGATTTTTTATTACAGTGTTTTTATTACTTACAGTGTTTTATTTAACTTGCTTCGGTGTGTGTTTAGTTAAAATCTAACTCATTTTTAACACGGTTGCAGTTGACCAATCGAACTAAAACTTTGCACACTTTTCAGATTTGAATGACAATACACGAATATGAAATCAAAACCAATATTGGTCCATTTTTACACTGTTTTACAGTGTTTTATCTAATTTGCTTTTCAAATCTGGTAAATAATTTTACACACAGTTGCAGTTGACCAATCAAACTTAAAATTTGCACACATTTCAGATTTGGATGACAATACATGAATATGAAATCAAAACCGATATTGGTCCATTCTTACAGTGTTTTTACGGTGTCTAACTTAACCCCCTTTTCAAATATGGTAACTGATTTTTAAGACGGTTGCAGTTGACCAATCGAAGTAAAACTTTGCACACTTTTCAGATTTAGATGACAATTCGTGAATATGAAACCGAAACCAATATGGGTCCGTTTTTTCCTATAGCCCCCATATAACGGTACCACCCGATTTCCGGTATTTTGCTTTTCAAATTTGGTAACTAATTTTTCACACAGTTCCAGTTGACCAATCGAACTAAAACTTTGCAAACTTTTCAGATTTGGATGACAATACATGAATATGAAATCAAAACCAATATTGGTCCATTTTTACAGTGTTGCACAGTGCTCAATTTTACATGCTTTTCAAATCTGGTAACTCATTTTTAACACAGTTGCAGTTGACCAATCGAATTAAATTTTGCACACATTTCAGATTTGGATGACAATGTATGAATATGAAATCAAAACCAATATTGATCCATTTTTAGAATTTTTACAGTGTTTTATTTAAATTGTATTTCAAATCTGTTAACTCAATTTGGACACGGTTGCAGTTGACCAATCGGACTAAAACTGTGCACACTATTCAGATTTGGATGACAATACATGAATATAAAATTAAAATAAAGATTGGTCCATTTTATAGTGTTTTAACGGTGTTTTATTTAACTTGCATTTCAAATCTGGTAACTCAATTTTGACGCAGTTGCAGTTGACCAATCAAACTGAAACTTTGCACACTTTTCAGATTTGGAAGACAATACATAAATATGGGCCCAATTTTCCCTACCGCCCCCATATAGCGGTACCACCAGACTTCAGGTATTTTGAGGATTTTATCTTAATTTTTGCCCGAATTAGCTGTCATTTGGGATTTCCAATGATACAGGCATTTCCCCAACAAAAATTGTGAACATGGGTCCAGGTTTTGGTATAGCCCCCATATAGCGGTACTACCCGATTTCAAGTTTTTTAGGGAATTTATCTTCATTTTTAGGCCGAATTGGCTGTAACTTGGCGTTTGGAGTCCCCAATGGTACAGAAACTTCCCCATATAAAATTATGGACATAAGTCCTGGTTTTGGTATAGCCTTTATATAACGGTACTACACGATTTCAGGCATTTTAAAGTTTTTATCTAAATTTACGGCCAAAATTGACTATAATTTTGTTCTCAGTAGTCAAAAAATATATTTACTAAAAAGTTAAAAATAAAAAATAATTTAAAAAAATGAAGTTTCAGTGTTTTATTTAGAAATGCACTTAAAACTAGAAAATAATTTGTCGCTTAGCCTCAATAAATATATTCTTTCTCATGATGGAATCTCTCAAATAAAACGCTTGCCGTTCAATATTGTCACAATTTTTAATTCAAATGCAAGCGTTTTATTTGAGAGATTCCATCATGAGAAAGAATATATTTATTGAGGCTAAGCGACAAATTATTTTCTAGTTTTAAGTGCATTTCTAAATAAAACACTGAAACTTAATATTTTTAAATTATTTTTTATTTATGGTTTTATAGGAAAAGTTGGAGAAAAAATGTTTGAGTTCTTCGGCATTTTCGTCGAAATTTCACGCCATAATGATCCGTTGTAACAAATTTTTCGCTAATAGTTTTCCTATTGGATAATATTATTTGGAACAAGGAATTCCAGTTAAAAAATTAAAATAATGTTTTATTGAATATTACAACATTTGAGACGCATAAAAACCGCGTAATTATGAAAATGACATGATGTGCATCCGATTTTCCAACACAGCGAATCAATCCCTTTTATTTGATGTACAGTTTGTCAAATTCTATTTGGCGGCCACGATGTAGCATCCGCTGCATATTAGGGTGCAAAATACAGTAAAATCGTCATAATTTCCGCAAAGTTCATTTACATTTTATGCGCATCCGATTTTAATAATCACCATTAAAAAATACATCCTTCTATGCCGTTTCAATGCGAACCATCAAGAAACGTGGATGTAGCATCGCACTCAATTTTTAGAAAAAATCTATTATATCTCTGGATTTATGAGAGTTTTTAAATATCTGTTTTCGCGCAGTTTAAACACGCGTATCGATCTATTTATTTAAGTAGAACTGACACATTCAAAGCGCGTTTTAATATGCGATATTTTCAAAATAATTTTTGCAAATTGTCGAAATTTAAGGGGTATCATATCCGCCGATCTAGTGGGTGGATTTTTACGCGTCGCGGCTTGTTAGATTCAGAACGTAAAAAAACTAAATTTACGCGGGTTTCCACGGAAATCGATTGACGTTTGTAAATTTGAAACCAAAAAAATAGGTTTTTGAGAAAAATTTACGCACTACAATAAAGTGAAAAGTTTTTAGGGAAATCCAGCTGCGCGTCCCGATTAGAAAAAAATTCAAAAAACCCCATTTTTCAGGTTTCAAAATGTCAGCATCCGTTTGAGGTAGATACAGTGGATATATTAATAAATCATACATTAGAAACTTCAACTCTGAATTGTACTCATTAACTTCTCCTTTGAGCATTAAGCTCTACATTGTGTTGTAAAACCACTAATTGGAAAATAACATAATGAAACTCGTTTCTTTCAACGATTTTTTCGGATTTTTTTACATTAGTACGACCACAGCTTCCGCTCAAATTATTATTTTGAGAAACCCCTCGGTGAATCGGGCTAAAACAGTTTATTTTACCGAAATGCGGTCAAATGTTATGGTATAGTAAAACTGATCGCGAGTTACAATACCCCATACCTCAGTTTCAACATAAGTTAATTTTCTACAAAAAGCTTGATATATGTTTTTTTAAACCTAGAATTTTTTAAGCATTATTTTTTTTTTTAAATGAGTGCAATATTTACAAGCGACGATGATGGTGAAGCCCATCATAGTTTTTAAGCAACTTGACACTTTTATTTTGATTTTACTTATTTCCCTGAGGATGCAATTCAAGTAAATTGCGAAATATTGGAAATAATAAATAAATAAACAACAAAAATAAGACCTCAAGCTCAAACAACTCTGGTTTTATTATTAAAATGTTTTCCATAATCGTGGATTAAAAATTATTTTTTAATATTCGTGGATTTTTTAAATAGTATTATTTTTACAAGATTCCTTGGATGTTAAAAGCTATTTATTTAATATTCGTCGATTTTGTAAAAAAAGTATTGTATTCAATGTTCCTGAAATTTAAACAAGTAAAAAAGCATTAAGTTCGGCCGGGCCGAACTTTTCATACCCTCCACCATAAAATATTCATTCCTGTCCCCAACTTTAAGTGAGTACGTTAAAATGTCAGATAATGTACATAAAATGCTTCATTCGGGAGGCCCTTTTTTATGGTGCCTATATCTAACTGTTGACAATGTTTGGTGGGCTAGAAATTGGGAGGTACTGTTATATAGGGGTTATAATAAAACATAAGCCTATGTTGACAGTTTTTGATGGGAGCCTTTAATGTCAAATAACTCCTAATTCGGTTAAAAAATTTAGCTAGAATCATCAAAATATCGAAAATCGGTACATAACGTGGGAACATCAAAAGTCATTAACAGCTAGTTCGGAGGTATCTGGGCTATACGAAAATATGAACTTAAATGAACAATTTTTGTTGCAGAATTTTTGTTGACTTTTAAATTTCAAATTACAGAAAGTTCGTCCAAAAAATAAAGCTAAGGTACGGAAAATCGGGAGGTTTGTTTTGGGGCTATACAAAAACATGGACCTACGTTCGGTTAAACATTTTAAGTAAAATCCTCAAAGTACCGAAAATAGGGAAGTATCGTTATATTGGGGCTATGTTGAAAATTGTTGATGCAGATGTGTGGTGACCACTACAACCTTCAAATGTCAAATTACAGTTAGTTCTGTTAAAAATTGTAGCTAAAATTACCAAATCCGAACATGGACCTATGTTGACAATTTTTGATGGAGAGGTGTTGTGACCACTAAGAACTTCAAATGTCAAATTACTGCTTGTTCTGTTTAATATTGTAGCTAAAATCATCAAATTACTGAAAATCGGGAGGTACCGTTATATGGGGGCTTTCTTGACAATTATTGGTGGAGAGGTGTGGTGACCACTAAGAATTTCAAATGTCAAATGTTCAAATTACAGATAATTCGGTTAAAACTTGTTGGTAAAATTCTCAAAATACCTGAAATCGGGCAGTAACGTTATATGGGGGCTATTCCAAAACATGGACCTATGTCCACTAGTTATATAAGTTTATTGACATTTAAGAACCCTAAATGTCAATTGATAGCTAAATCGGTCTGAAAATGTAGATAAAAACGTCAAAATGCCGTAAATCGGGGGTACCGTTATATGGGGGCTATACCAAAACTTGGACCTAGGTCCACAACTTCTGTTATATAAGTTTAGTTACACTTAAGAACCCAAAATGTCGAATTATAGCTATATCGGTCTGAAAATGTAGCTAAAAACTTCAAAATACCGTAAATCGGGGGTACCGTTATATGGGGGCTATACCAAAACGTGGACCTATGTCCACAAGTTTTGTTATATAAGTTTATTGACTTTTAAGAACCCTAAATGTCAAATTACAGCTAAATCGGTCTGAAAATGTAGCTAAACCCGTCAAAATACCGTAAATCGCGGGGTACCGTTATATGGGGGCTATACCAATACGTGGACCTATGTCCACAACTTTTGTTATATAAGTTTATTGACTTTTAAGAACCCTAAATGTCAAATTATAGCTAAATCGGTCTGAAAATGTAGCTAAACCCGTCAAAATACCGTAAATCGGGGGGTACCGTTATATGGGGGCTATACCAATACGTGGGCCTATGTCCACAACTTTTGTTATATAAGTTTATTGACTTTTAAGAATCCCAAGTGTCAAATTATAGCTACATCGGTCTGAAAATGTAGCTAAAAACGTCAAAATACCGTATATCGGGGGGTACCGTTATATGGGGGCTATACCAAAACGTGGATCTATGCCCACAACTTTTGTTATATAAGTTTACTGATACTTAAGAACCCTAAATTTCAAATTATAGCTAAATCGGTCTAAAAATGTAGCTAAAAACTTCAAAATACCGCAAATCGGGGGGTACCGTTATATGGGAGCTATACCAAAACGTGGACCTATGTCCACAAGTTTTGTTATATATGTTTGTTGACACTTAAGAACCCTAAATGTCAAATTATAGCCAAATCGGTCTGAAAATGTAGCTAAAAACGTCAAAATACCGTAAATCGGGTGGTACCGTTATATGGGGGCTATACCAAAACGTGGACCGATATAGCCCATCATCGAACTTGACCTGCCAGCAAACAAAAGACGCATTTTCCCAAAATTTCAGCGTCCTATCTCTATGTTTGTGGATGCTAGAGTGATTACCACAGACGGACGGACGGACGGACGTGCTCAGATCGACTTAAAATTTTACCCTGATCAAGAATATATATACTTTATAGGGTCGCAAATGAGTATTTCAATGCGTTACAAACGGAAAAACAAACTTAATATACCCTCCATACTATGGTGGAGGGTATAAAAAATATATATTCAATACTCGTGAATTGTTTAAAAAATTTCATTTCAATAATCGTTGATTAAAAAAAATATTCTTCAACAATCGAAGATTTTTAACAAACGTTTTTCAAAATTCCCGAATTTAAAAAAAATATTTTTAAATAATCGTTTTTAATCGTTTTTTTTTAATTTTGTCAATAATTGTGTATTATTTTTAAACATATTTGTTTTTTTTTATACCCTCCACCATAGTATGGAGGGTATATTAAGTTTGTTTTTCCGTTTGTAACGCATTGAAATACTCATTTGCGACCCTATAAAGTATATATATTCTTGATCAGGGTAAAATTCTGAGTCGATCTGTGCATGTCCGTCCGTCCGTCCGTCCGTCCGTCCGTCTGTGGTAATCACTCTAGCATCCACAAAAATGGAGATAGAACGCTGAAATTTTGGAAAAATGTGTCTTTTGTTTGCAGGCAGATCAAGTTCGATGATGAACTATATCGGTCCACGTTTTGCTATAGCCCCCGTATAACCGTACCCCCCGATTTTCGGTATTTTGACGTTTGTATCTACATTTTCAGACCGATTTATCTATAATTTGACATTTAAGGTTCTTAAGTGTCAACAAACTTATATAACAAAAGTTGTGGACATAGGTCCACGTTTTGGTATAGCCCCCATATAACCGTACCCCCCGATTTACGGTATTTTGACGTTTGTATCTACATTTTCAGACCGATTTAGCTATAATTTGACATTTAGGGTTCTTAAGTGTCAACAAACTTATAAAACAAATGTTGTGGACATAGGTCCACGTTTTGGTATAGCCCCCATATAACGGTACCCCCGGCATTTTGACGTTTTTAGCAAAATTTTCAGAACGATTTAGCTACAATTTGACATTTAGGGTTCTTAAATGTCAATAAACTTATATAACTAGCGGACATAGGTCCATGTTTTGGAATTGCCCCCATCCCAATGAAATCACATTTCTAGACCGAATTAAATATAAGTTGATATTTAGGGTTCTTAGTGACCAAAAAACTTATATTCGAAAAAATTATGAACATAGGTCCATGTTTTGGTATAGCCCCATAAAACGGTACCTCCCGATTTTCGGTATTTTGAGAATTTTACCTACAAGTTTTAACCGAATTATCTGTAATTTGAACGTTTGACATTTGAAATTCTTAGAAAAATTCTTGGTCACCACACCTCTCCACCAAAAATTGTCAAGAAAGGTTGATGTATTGATAAAGCTCCCATATAAAAGTACCTCCCGATTTTCAGTAAATTGATAATTTTAGCTACAATATTAAACCGAACTAGCAGTAATTTGACATTTGAAGTTCTTAGTGGTCACAACACCTCTCCATCAAAAATTGTCAACATATGTCCATGTTCGGATATAGCTCCCATATAACGGTACCTCCCAATTTTCAGTAATTTGGCAATTTTAGCGATAACGATAATTCCCGATTTTCGGTACTTTGAGGATTTTACTTAAAATGTTTAACCGAACGTAGGTACATGTTTTGGTATAGCCCCAAAACAAACATCCCGATTTTCCGTACCTAAGCTTTATTTTTGGATGAACTTTCCGTAATTTAAAATTTAAAAGCCAACAAAAATTCTGGAACAAAAATTGTTCATTTAAGTTCATATTTTCGTATAGCCCACATACCTCCGAACTAGCTGTTAATGACATTTGAAGTTCCCACGTTATGTACCGATTTTCGGTATTTTAAGGATTCTAGCTACAATTTTTAACCGAATTAGGAGTTATTTGACATTAAAGGCTCCCTTCAAAAACTGTCATCATAGGTCCATGTTTTATTATAAGCCCTATATAACGGTACCTCCTAATTTCTAGCTCACAAAAAATTGTCAACATATGTACAGTTAGATAAAGGCACCTTAAAAAAGGGCCTCCCAAATGAAGTATTTTATGTACATTATCTGTCATTTTAAAGTACCCACTTAAAGAATGAAAACTAATTATTCCATTTTAGTTCAGAATATTTTATGGTGGAGGGTATAAAAAGTTCGGCCCGGCCGAACTTAACGCTTTTTTACTTGTTTTATTTTCACTATTTTTATAAATACTTATTCAATAGTCTTATAAAAGTTCGGTAGAAAAGACAAACCTTATCTTGTAGCAACCTAAGTACGAACGTTCTTAAAGGGGTTTTGTCACACTTCCTATCTTTCAACAGAAATTCCATCAATTGAAAATTATTTTAAAATTTTTTCCAATTTATTTTAGCACTTTTTCATCCGTTTAAAAACATTTGCATTACAAAGTTCCTTCCTAATAAAATTATGTTATTTTGATTTTGAATTGTAAATATGGTAGAAATATCCATCATCCGTTATACGATAATTTGTTCAAATCAGATAGTAGTTTTTTCTAAATTCAAGCATTTTGTGATATTATGGTAATTTTCAACACACCCGCACATACATACTCATCCCTCGTTTGGCATAACTCAAACGAATCAATTCTGACGAATCTTTAGTTCTATCGTAGTGAAGTAAATTATCATCCTCATCCATCACCGGTACGAAAGCATAGATATGAATATAATTTAATAAATTTTGGCATTCTTTTTCGTTTTTTGTTCCTCCTGGTAAAATTCAGATGGTAATTGCAAATAATTTAAATAGCTATTTATAAGCTTTATCTATAGCATGACATGATTACAATTTTCATTTGGAATTACGGATTTGTGTGTGTATGTGTTTTTATTTTATTTCTTCTTTCTTTGGTTAAGAAAGCCCGTGTCGTTGTAATGTGAAATGTGTGCAGTGCAGGGACTTTGAAGAGCAATCTACTACTGAGATTTATTTTACACTGAGTGCACACTACTGATGTCAAAGTAGGATAGGAATCTAAAATATCTGCTTAGAAAATTATTAATAAGCGATAGATACTTTGAGTCTTCCCATCAAATATTTTATTGGAGAGACTTTAAATAATAATTTTAGGTCTGTTAAGTGCACCATCGTTTCACGTGTATTTGATAGAGTTTAAGTGATAAGTCTTCACACCAAGAAATATTTTAATAGCTACTTATTAAATCTGTAGTTTTTTTATTTCCCTATTGGATACATTTTTATATATATTATTTTATTTCCATTGTAGCATTCCAATTAAAAGACTTAAACTCACGAAATACATTCAAATACTCTTTACTTGGAAAATAGTTAGTTCTACTTATGCATGTCCTTGTTTCATGTTTCTCGGGATACGAATTGTAGGTTCATTTAATTCGTATTCATTTGCCAAAAGCAAAAATGTCGCCATGACAAAATATTTGAAAATAAAACGCTTGTAATGTAGTGGAAGTAAAATGTGTAAGCGAATGCTGGCTGCTATGACTTTATATCCGAACATGCACATGCCGTCACATAGTTAGAGGAGCATTTATTTGTTGGTAAGCTCGTTCTATCATTGGAGCTTTCATTCATTCATTCGTTCAGTTTGCAGAGTAGAACAAAATTTCCACCACCCCGAAAGAAATGACTTTGCTTGTGTCAGCAACATAATAATATCTCTGAAATATAAACTGTGCAAAATACATAAAAGAATAAAATCAAATTATCAGATGGATGGCAAATTTTTCGATTTTGTTAAATCATAGTTTAGTGTTCGTATTTAACTGGGGCATAATATCTAACGAGATATTTTCCTTTGATAAAAAAGATAAAATATACTGTATTCATCAAACCATTTTAACATACCCTTTAATAAACTAACTAATGTCATGTAGGTTGTGCCAAATTATGTTATAATTCATATGCAGATAAAGTCTGTAACGTAACTAATTCCAAGAAAACTGTGGCCTTCATTTGATGAAGAAAAATTTGAATTTATTTAACACAATTAGTAATTTAAGAATATATTCAGTCTAGCACAAACGTGACAAGACGTAGAAATCTAGGATTTCTCAATGTCGAACGAATAAAACCTGATTTATCTTGGTATATAGGGGTTTTAGGAAAACAGGTAATTTATTCGTTCGTATTCTACAACAGACTGTAAAAGGATTATTTTGTCATTGTGCATTTGCATGTAACATGGAAACGGAAAAGAAACATACCTATACTGACTTTTGATGATTTATGTGGAATCACATTATGTCATTGTATTTTTAATCAAGCTTATTGTTTAAGATAGAAACTTTTTATTGGTATTTTCACTGCAAATCTCCAGGGAGCCTTTGCATACCTAGTTCGCATCACAGACCCTCCGAAAAACTATGTTTTTTTAGAGGTACATACATTACACTAACCACCAATGTCATATGTACCGAAATAAAAACATTCTACTTCTGGCTCAATTTATATAAATTCACTGACCGACTGATTTTCGTAATTCTGAAGGTTGTGACGTCAATATTGCACCGAAATGACTGAATTTTGTTATTTAGTCTCCCATGTGGATACAAATATTCCACAAGAAAATTACCAGTATAGGTCAACGTCTTCCTATATCTCCCATAGAAACGTACCTCTTGATTTTCGGTATATTGAAGGTTTTAGTCACATTACTTACTTAGCTGGCATATTACAGAACATTTGTTCCATAGACCGAACTAAGAAAGAGAAAAATTCTTCGAAAGATCTACGGACCAATCTGCGTTGACGGTGAAGAATTTTTCTCTCAAACACGCCAAGCACTGCCTTTTCTGCTTGCGCAAGTACCCAGGCTTCGGAACCATACATCAGCAAGGGTAGTAACAATGTTTTGTAAAGCGTTATTTTTGTTTGACGAGTTGTGGCTTTGTTTTTGAAGTGCTTACTTACGCCAAAGTAGCATCTGTTGGCCAATACAATTCTTCTTTTTATTTCACAACTGATGTCGTTTGTTGTGTTTACGGCGGTGCCGAGGTATACGAAGTCTTTTACTACCTCATAATTATAGAAACCAACTTCAACAGTTGGTCCGATCTCAATGGACGCATTGCGCGTCGACACCATCAACTTGGTCTTCTCGCCGTTTACCGTCAGACCCACTTTAGCAGATTCTCCTTCGAGCTTCATAAACGTATCGATTACTTATTTTACTGATCGTCCCATGATGTCGATATCATCAGCATAAGCAAGTAACAAGTGGCTATTGGTGTAGATTGTGCCACTTCTTTTGACGTTTGCCTCTCGAATAACCTTTTCAAGCAGGATGTTGAAAAGATCACACGAAAGGCTGTCTACTCGTCTGAAACCTCTTTTGGAACAAAACTCTTCGGAGGGGTTTTTCCTATTTTAACTGAAGATCTTGTGTCAGTTAGATACATTTTACAAAGCCGAATGAGCTTTGCGGGGATACCAAATTCAGACATGGCTTGGAATACGTTTGAACTTAGTGGGCTGTCGAAGGCAGCTTTATAATCGACAAAAAGGTGGTAGGTGTCGATCTGCATCTCTTGGTCTTCTCCAGTATTTGCCGCAGGGTAAATATCTGGTCAATGGTGGACTTGCCAGGTGTAAAGCCCCATTGGTATGGTCCAATTATTTCGTTGACCATGGGCTTTTGTCGTTCGCACAATATCCCTGACACTATCTTGTAGGAGAAGACTTCAGCCCCTATAGTTGGAGCATAAAGTCTTATCTCCATTCTTATGGACGGGACACAGGATGCTCAGGTTGCAATCGTCGGGTACGGGTTCTTCCTGCCCGATGGAGCTAACTAGCTGATGCATACACCTTATCAGCCTCCGGTTTTAAACAGCTCGGCTGCTAGGCCATCAGCTCCTGCTGCCTTATTATTCTTCAACCGGTTTATTACTGACATTACCTCATCTTGGCCGGGTGGTATACATTCAATACCATCTTCTGGGATTGGATCTGTGGTATCTTCGTCGACTTCGCTACTATTGAATGCCAACAGTTTGGAAAAATGCTCTTTCCATATCCTTAGCACACTATCTGAATCAGTTACCAGATTACCTTGCTGGTCTCTACAGGAGGATGTGCCAGTTCCAAAGCCATCAGTTTGATGTTTCACTCTTTGGTAGAATTTTCGCATTTCATTCTGTCTCTTATACATCTCGATTTGTTCACACTCCCACTTTTCCATCTCTCTCTTTTTCCTGCGGAAAAGACGTTTCTCCTCTCACCTTTTCTCCCGATACCTCTCTCGTGAGCTACGCGTTGCTACTGATTGTAAAGTAGCCCTATATGTCAAATTTTTCTCTTCGGTGGCAGCACGACACTCCTGATCATACCATGGATTCCTTGGTGGAGGTCTCTGGTATCCAAGTACTGATTTTGCGGCTGCTTGCATGGAGTGGGCAATATTTTGCCATTGTCCTGATATGTTATCGGGACGAGAAGAGCTTTGATTAAGCTGTTGGGATATTTGAGTGGAATATGCTGTGACTATCTGTTGTGATTGCAGCTTACCGATGTCCAACTTCCGTGTTGTGTCTGTGCGCACTTTGTTTGCTACGTTTAATCTGGTACGTACCTTTGCTGCAACAAGGTAGTGGTCCGAGTCTATGTTTGCACCTCGGAACGATCGTACATCCAACACGCTTGTTGTATGTCTTCCATCTACACAACGTGATCAATTTAATTTCTTGTTCGTTGATCTGGCGACAGCCAGGTGCCCTTATGAATATCTACATGCTTAAATCTGGTACTGCTAACTGCCATGTTTCTTGCAGCTGCAGTCTATCAGCCTCATACCATTGTCAGATGTTTCACTGTGGAGACTGAATTTCCCGAATGGTGGGCCAAATATATTCTCCTTTCCAATTTTGGCATTAAAATCGCCTAGTATAATTTTAATGTCATGGGCAGGGCAAAGGTCATAAGTTTCTTCTAAGCGCTCGTAAAATATATCTTTGGTCTGTTCGTCCTTGTCTTCAGTGGGAGCATGAGCGCAAATAAGGCTTATGTTGAAGAATTTTGCTTTAATCGAATTGCAGCGAGTCTTTTATTCACTGAGTTGAAGCTGCAGACCAGATGTTTTAACCTCCGACCAACTACTCTATATGTCCACAAAACTAAAATTTACAATTCCTCTCCCATCGTCAGATATAACGGTATTTGCAGGCAAATATTGGTTGGTTCTATTCCGATGAACCGGAGTGTATCTATATTAATAAAAGAGTAATGTGATTGATTCACTGACTGGCTTTATGATTCATCAACGCCCAGACGAAACGGCTGAAGCTAGAATCTTGAAATTTTGGGTGAGGGTCAATCTTGATCCGAAGATGTCAGATAAGGCTGGGTTTTTGGAAATTCGTACGGAAACGGTACGAAAAATACTAAAAGTTACAAAATATGGTACCGTTTGTATTTGGCGAACCAGTAGAGCTTGAACTTTGAAATTTGGAATGACGGTCATTGATGGATTGAATGATAGATGTACCAGAGGGTTTTTAGAAATTCGAACTAACAGTGTACGAAAAGTACTAAAATGTACTAAATTTAGTTTCATTTTGTATTATGTGAACGGATAGAGCTAAAAGTTTAAAATTTGGAATGAGAATTAAGGTTGAGATGTAGGTTCGATATAAGGTGGTGATTTTGTAAATGTATACACATGTGTACGAAAAGTACTAAATGGCACTAAATTTGGTACGACTAGAATTTAGATAAACGAATAGAGCTGGAATCCTGAAATTTTGAATTAAGATTACTGTTGGAGTGTAGCGTAGCATTGAGATATAGAGGTAGTTTTGGAAATTCTTACCTATGTGTAAGAAAATTACTACATGGTACTGAATGTGGACTAACGGCTGGAGCAGGAATTCTGAAATTGGAGTGTCGAATTGAGGTGGTTTTGGAAATTCGTACTTACGGGTGCGAAAATTACCAAATGGTACTAAATTTGGTACTATTTAGATTTGGGTGAATGGTTTGAGCTGGATTCCTGAGATTTGGAATTAAGGTTACTGTTGGATTTGGGTGAACGGTTTGAGCTGGAATCCTGAAATTTGGAATAAGGATTACAGTTGGGTTGTAGGTTTGAGATAGTTTTGGAAATTCCTACTTATGGGTACGAGAAGTACAAAATGGTACTAAATTTGTTACAATTTGGATTTGGGTAAACGTATAGGGCTGGAATTTTGAGATTTGGAATTAAATTTACAGTTAGAGTGTAGGATGAGATATGGAGGTAGTTTTGAAAATTCGTACATATGGGTACGAAATGTACTAAATTTGACCAATTTGATGAAATTTGGATTAAGGATAGAGCTGCAGTTCTGAAAATTGGAATTAAGAGTACTATTGGATTGTAGGTTTAAGGTAGTTTTGGAAATTCATACTTATGGATACGAAAAGTACTAAACGGTACTAAATATGTAACAATTTGGTTTTGGGTGAGTGGATAGAGCTGGAATCCTGAGATTTGGAATTAAGATTACTGTTAGAGATTACTGTGAGATATGAAGGTATTTTTGAAAATTCATACATATGGGTACGAAGAGTACAAAAATGTTCCAAATTTGATGCAATTTGTATGTAGGTGATCGGATAGACCTGGAATTCTGAATTTTGGAATTAATGGTATGTTTATATATAATCGGATTTAACAAACCCACTGGGTTTCAAGTATAAATTTATACGTTATACGTCAAGTAAATCCTCACTAAGAAGGTTAACCCTGCAAATTTCTATAACATAAACATGACCTTACCCCCTGTTTTTATACCCTACACCACTATGTGGGGAGGGTATTATAAGTTGGTCTTGGCCAAAAAGCTTGTAACGCATCGAAATAATGGTCGTAGACCCATACTTATATATACCAAAATGAATGTCTCGACGAGCTGAGTCGATCTGGCTATGTATGTCCGTCCGTCCGTCTGTCCATCTAAACTTTGTAATCACGCTACAGGTCGCAATTTTGATCGGATCGTCACAAAATTTTGGATGTTGATGGGGGTCCCGGAGGGGAAGAAGCCTATTGATTTTGGTGATGGTCGGATAATATTTAGGGGTCGAAAAGGGCAAAAAACTTAGGTGGATAAAAAGACAACGTTTTTTTTCAAAGCGAATATCTCAGCTTTTATATGGGGTATACCTAAAGCAAAACCTGACAATGAAAGTAGAAAATATCACCTTTGTAATGATGTAAAGTAGGTTGTCGTAGGTGGTCAAATAGCAGAGATGTGTCAATAGTAGATAATGCGTCCCATATTCCGATTTTTTGTAATCACGTTACAGGTCGCAATTTTGATCGGATCGGCTCGAAATTTTGGGCAGTTAATGGGGGTCCCACAGAGGAAGAAGCCTACTGATTTTGGTAATAGTCGGATAATATTTAGGGGTCGGAATGGGGAAAAACTCATTTGGAGACAAATTCAAAGTTTTATTCTTTGTGAATATATCGGCTTCTAATAGGGGTATTTCAACGGCAAAGCCTGTCAATAGTCGGTAATGCATCCAATTCTTCCATTTTTTGTAATCAAGCTACAAGTTGAAATTTTGATCGGATAGTGACGAAATTGTGGGGGTAGATGGGGGTCCCATAGAGGAAGAAGCCAATTGATTTTGGTGATAATCGGATAATATTTAGGGGTCGGAATGGGGAAAAACTCATTTGGAGACAAATTCAAAGGTTTATTCTTTGTGAATATATCGGCTTCTAGTAGGGGCATTTCAACGGAAAAGCCTGTCAATAGTCGGCAATGCATCCAATTCTTCCATTTGTTGCAATCAAGCTACAGGTCGTAATTTTGATCGGATGGTCACGAAATTTTGGTTGCTTGTGGGGGTCCCAGAGAGAAAGAGGCATATTATGTTTGGTGGCAATCGGATTATATTCCCTAAAAGAAATGTTTAGCAGGGGTAGTGGTGTAGGGTATCACATGGTCGGCCCCGTCCCGACTATAGCCTTTGCTCACTTGTTGTAACTATTTTTTGTTCGCTCGTCTATATTCGTAATAATTTGGGCATCCATAGCTCAGCCCCCAGACGACATACAGTTCTAATTCTTCGTAGACACCTTCTATATATAGTTATGAATTCCTCATTCAAAAATCAGCGTTCCACATTTGTGCTAAGGCGAGTAAATCGATCTACAAAATTTGACAATTCGTGTGAGAACATAAAAGTTTTTACAAAAACAGAGGGTAAGAGTACTATTGGATTGTAGGTTTGAGGTAGTTTTGGGAAATTCTTACTTATGGCTACGAAGAGTACAAAATAGTAGTAATTTTGGTCAAATTTTGGTTTGGGCGAACGGGGGAGCTGGAATCTTGAGATTTGGAATTAAGATTAAAGTTGCATTGTAGGTTTTAGGTAATTTTCGAAATTTCGGTAAAGGCATGGAGGTGGAATTTTGAAAATTGGAATTAATATTACACTGGGAACCGAAATTTTGGGGGGTGGAAAATACTTTTTGGGGGTGAAAGCCCTTGATGAGTTTATACAGAACCCCAATGGGCAGATCCGCCGTGAGTCGAACTTTTGAGTTATGGCGTGATGAGATTTTTACTGGAGACCCTATAAGCCATCAGAAATTAGTGTTATATCTTTGTTCGCTGTTGTTTTGGCTTATTTTGATATGACATGTCTTCGGTCAAATCTAATAAGGATCTTTTTCGTAGAACATTTCGACCTTCTAACTCGCTTCCTTCCATGTTCTTTCGTCCTTTATTTCAAGAATCGCAATAAGACTACCACAAGATGACATTTTTCATTTCGACATGTTCCTAAAAAATGTCGCTCAGAAAGTTTTAGGTACGGCTCACATTGCCAACTAATCGAAATTGTCGCATTCTCATGGTCCTTTTTGCATTTACTCTGTAGTTAAAAAATCAGAAATGTACAACAATATAATTTTTATAACGTTTATTAAAAATAAAGAATCAATTGAATATAGGTTGTCCTTTAGCTAAAAACATTGTAAATCCTTTGGTACCCTTCCAGAACGAATTTGTAAAAACCCAGCCACTTCAGCCGCTACTCATACAAAAGTGTATGCTCAAAGTTCCAAGCTCTAACCTCCATATTTCTGATCGGACTATAATTGTGATATGTAGAGCAACGACAAAATTAGGTAAAACATTTGTCAAGCCAAATTTCTATTTCAACATCTAATTATTTCACGATCATCACCAAAATTTTTGAATGTTTCTTCTATCTAACTATACCAAAAGGATGCACCCTAGATGACTGAGTACAACAATTTTGTTGTTGTACAGTATTCAAACCACTGAGAGTATTAAATCCATCTAGCCGATGTAACAATTGTAGACAACAGAAGAGATCAAACGCCAAATGATGATAATGATTCGAATTTATAATTCAAAGTAGATTAAAATTTTTAGTTAGTAAGGCCTGATAGCATCCTTAAACTTTACTTTACTCAAACTACGACTGTGCTTATTCATCATCCCCTTAAGAAAAGATGGTTGAGTTGGTTTTATGTTTATTTCTTACATATTACAATTTTATTGCCAAAGGCACACAAACATTATGCGGTAATTTCATGCTGCTAAAATCGTCTTTCTTCCTCCCACCGCCCTACTCAATAAGTCTTATAAGTCTCAAATATGAAAATATTGGAAAATTTAAACATTCGCAATCACCCCCAACTCCATAAACAATTAAATCGGCTCTAGCCTTTGCAATGAAAATTTTTACTTAACGATAGTTAAGATGATGAGCATCTCCGGGAGATTGCTTTATTATGACACAAAAGGGTTGGTTGTTATTGTTTTTGCCTATTTCAAATCATTTGCCATCCAACAAGATGCCCTTACCACGAATCAAATCACTTTAAATGACCGACCATGACTAAAAGTCTTTTATTTGTTAAGGACTTTTGTGTTAGTTTTAGAATATTTGTTTATGTCCCTGGTTTGCTGTTGTTGTTGTCGTTTTTATTGTCTCTAATTTGTTATGGCCAATAACAAAATGGTTTCGCCATGGTGATGCCATGAGGGAAATAATAATATATAAATACTTACGCAAGTTTAGTAGCACTGGATTATTGTCTGTTGACGCGTGGATGGCTGGCTGCCTAGATGGATGGTTGGATGGATGAATAGATGGTTGATTGTTTCAAAGTGTTGTTAACTGTTATTCCATAAAACCGTAACCCAGACAACAAAAGCCCATTATTGTCATTTCCATTGGTGATGACCCCTTTTTCCAAGGAAGTTTTTGAAAAGGGAATTTAAAAGAGTTTAACAAAGAACGTCATTGACATAACCAGGCTTTCAAACATTTCGCAATTTAAAAGTCAAACTAGCTAAGCATCAGCGTGAAAAGTTATTTGGAATTTCTTAATGTTATGTAGAAATCAAACAAAGCATCAAATAGGAAACAGCTATTTCCTTGTTGCGTGTAAGGTTACTCTAATGTGTTTGTAGAAGTTTCATGGCATAATTGAGTGGGAGGAAATAGATTGGGCATTGCGGAAATAATTGAAAAATATATATTGATGCGTCGCGGTGTTTGTTTAAATCATGATTGTGGAGTCGGAGTCCATTACCGAAAGAATATTTATTAGATGTACATTAGTACAGGCCAAATAGGCAACAAAGATATATTTTATTTCTAAAAGAATTTATTTAGGGGTGACGTAGGGGATGGAACGTACCAAGCAACTGTCCTGACCGGTTTTAACATGGCAAAGCCCAAGATTTATCTTGGTCCCTCTTTCATCTCAAGTGGACACTGACCTCCCCGTGGTGTCACCTGGGGAACTGCCTTTAAGACCCGTTAAAGGTAGTGAGCTAACATGTGCCGCGCGTTCTCCCATAAGAACGTTAAAAACTTGGGTTTGGGCGTCGGGTTAGTAACCCTCCCCTAGAAAAAACAGCATACTATAAAAAAACGAAAGAAAAGAAAAACAACCCCCTCTAAAGTTGACGAACCCCGCAAACGTTTTAAGGACCATGATCTGCGAATCTGCACCTGGAATGTTCGCACTCTTTATAGAGAAGGTGCAGTCTTCGCATTGGCAGACGTACTTGAAAAGTACAAGGCCGATATTACTGCCATACAGGAAATACGATGGATTGGGAAATGCGTCACAACAACACCTAAAGGTGACGCACTGTATTATAGCTGCCATGACGTAAAGCATGAGTTTGGTTGCGGACTCCAGTGAATGGAAGACTTGCTGCAATTCGAATAAAAGCTAAATTCTTCAACATCAGCTTTATTCTCATGCTCCCATTGAAGAAAAGGACGAACAGACCAAAGATATATTTTACGAGCGCTTAGAAGAAACATATGACAGTTGCCCTGCCCATGACCTTAAAATCATTCTAGGCGATTTTAATGCCAAAATTGGAAAGGAGAATATCTTTGGCCCAACAGTCGGGAAATTCAGCCTCCACAGTGAAACATCTGACAATGGTATGAGGCTGATAGACTTTGCAGCTGCAAAAAACATGGTAGTTAGCAGTACCAGATTAATCATCTCGATATTCATAAGGGCACCTGGCTGTCTCCAGATCAGAAAACAAGAAATCAAATTGATCATGTTGTGATAGATGGAAGACATTCATCGAGCGTGTTGGATGTACGATCGTTCCGAGGCGCAAACATTGATTCGGACCACTACCTTGTTGCAGGAAAGGTACGCACCCGCTTAAACGTAGCAAACAAAGTACGAACAGACACAACACGAAAGTTAGACATCGGTAAGCTGCAATCACAACAGATAGCCACAGCATATTCCACTCAACTAGCCCAATTGCTTAATCAAAGCACTCCTCATCCCGATAACATATCAGCGCAATGGCAAAGCATTGCCCACTCCATGCAAACAGCCGCAAAATCCATACTTGGATACCAGAGGCCTCCACCAAGGAATCCATGGTATGATCAGTAGTGTCGTGCTGCCACCGAAGAGAAAAATGCGGCATATAGAGCTATTTTACAATCCGTAGCAACGCGTAGCGCACGAGAGAGATACAGGGAGAAAAGGAGAGAGGAGAAACGTCTTTTCCGCAGGAAAAAGAGAGAGATGGAAAAGCGGGAGGGTGAAAAAATCGAGATGTACAGGAGCCAGAATGAAGTCCGAAAATTCTACCAAAGAGTCAAGCATCAAACTGATGGCTTTGGTACAGGCACATCCTCCTGTAGAGACCAGCAAGCTAATTTGGTAACTGATACAGATAGTGTACTCAGGATATGGAAAGAACATTTTTCAAAACTGTTGGTATCCAATAGCAGCGAAGACGACGAAGATACCACAGTCCCAATCCCAGAAGATGGTATTGAATGTATACCGCCCAGCCAAGATGACGTAAAGACAGCAATAAATCGGTTGAAGAATAATAAGGCAGCAGGAGCCGATGGCTTACCAGCCGAGCTGTTCAAAACCGGAGGCGACACGCTGATAAGGTGTATTCATCAGCTAGTTAGCACCATCTGGCAGGAAGAACGAGTACCCGATGATTGGAACCTGAGTATCCTGTGCCCCGTCCACAAGAAGGGAGATAAGACTGTATGCTCTAACTATAGGGGCATAAGTCTACTCCCTATTGCCTACAAGATCGTGTCAGGGATATTGTGCGAACGACTAAAGCCTATGGTCAACGAGATAATTGGACCATACCAATGCGGCTTTAGACCTGGCAAGTCCACCATTGACCAGATATTTACCCTGCAGCAAATCCTGGAGAAGACCCAAGAGATGCAGATCGACACCTACCACCTTTTTGTCGATTATAAAGAAGCCTTCGACAGCCCGCCAAGTTCAAAGGTATTCCAAGAATTTGATATCCCCGCAAAGCTCATCCGGCTTTGCAGAATGACTTTAACTGACACGAGGTCCTCAGTTAAAATAGGAAAGAACCTCTCCGAAGAGTTTGGTGCCAAAAGAGGTTTCAGACCAGGAGACAGCCTTTCGTGTGGTCTCTTTAACATCCTGCTAGAAAAGGTTATACGAGAGGCAAACGTCAAAAGAAGTGGCACAATTTACACCAATAGTCACATGTTACTTGCTTATGCTGATGATATAGACATCATAGGCCGATCAGTAAAAGAAGTAACTGATACCTTTGTGAAGGTCGAAGGAGAATCTGCTAAAGTGGGTCTGGCGGTAAAAGGTGAGAAGACAAAGTTGATGGTGTCGACGCGCAATGCGTCCATTGAGCTCCGACCGACTGTGGAAGTTGGCACCTCCGCAAACACAACAAACGACATCAGTTGTGAAATAAAAAGAAGAATTATATTGGACAACAGATGCTACTTTGGTTTAAGTAAGCAGTTTAAAAACAAAGCCACATCTCGTCAAACAAAAATAACACTCTACAAAACACTGATACTACCCGTGCTGATGTATGGCTCCGAAGTTAAACGTATCGAGGTGCAGCGATTGCGTTGGCTAGGCCATATCATAAGAATGAGCGATGATGACCCCGCTAAAAATGTGTATAAACACGGACCGCTTGGCGGTGCACGCAGAATTGGCAGGCCAAGGAATAGATGGCGCAAAAAAGTGGATGATGAGATGAAAAGGCGCGGTATTCCAGAAAGCGAAGCAACAAATAGAGAGAATTGGAGATCTTTTCTTAGTTCGGCCTATAGAACAAATGTTCTGTAATGGGCCAGCTAAGTAAGTAAGTAAGTTATTTTATGAAAAGGACTACATTTTTTATGCGTTAAGTCCAAGTGGTTTTCTCCTTGTTTAGCGAATCTACTCGTATCTAATCGCCTGCCATTCTTCAATGAGAAATGGTAATGGTCTTCTGCATAAATCTTTCAGCATGGCTCAAGAAGACGACTAATTTGGGGTCGTAATGTACGTACTTCTGTCGATGTACTGTTTTGCGTGTATGCTAATTCTCGGATATTTTAATAACTTTTTTTTTCAAAATAACCCAAGTTCGAAAATAAAGTTCTGGTACTTCCTTAACAGAAATGGAAAATTAATTGAATTAATTGAGCTCTCATGACCTAAGACACCCAACCAGTATGCTACGATAGTTTTGCTGTTAGTTTCTTAGGCCATGGTAGCTCAATTAAAGGGTTATCACCAAAAAAACATATTTTTCAAAAAAATGTTTCATAGGAACTACCAATATTTATTCCTTCTTTCATCAGACAGAGCACATCTCATACTACATCTGGAATTGGTTGTTTGTTACCTGTTAAAGGAATATTGAGGCCACAACCTTCAAAATACCGAAAATCGGGAGTACCGTTCTATGGGGGCTATATAAAGGCGTGCACCTATACCGACAAATTTCATATGGAAATTTTAATGCCCCCAAGGAAGACTAAATACCAAATTTCAACCATTTCTGATTAATAATTAGGCCAAAACCTTCAAAATACCGAAAATCAGGAGGTACAATTCTATAGGGGCTATATGAAGGCATAGACCTATACAGAAAGATTTCTGGGGAAAAGTTTACAAATTTACAAAGCTCTATCTGGAAAATTGCGAGCTGTATCTTGATTGCAACAGACGCACGGACGGACAGACGGACATGGTTATATCGACTAAGAATTTAACCCCCCCCCCCCAAAATGGTCGATGCCAAAGATGTCATTCAATCATGGGTGCAAGTGATCTGGCATGCCATCGTTTTAGCATTTTATTTTCATTTTTGGCTAAAGCCATTTTTATTGAATAAATCGTATTGCTAAACAGAATGGCTTACTGCTAGATTAATAGAAAAGTAAACATGCGACAATGCGCCGCCTTCTTAAATCCTAAAATTTATGCTGTGGTGAGGCCACTAGCAAACTATCATTAACATTACAAATTCGATATCAGAATATTTAAACGCCCAAAAAATCAATTTAAAAAAGGCAAATTCAGTTTAAAATACTTATACTAGAACTTAAAACTACTTATTATTACGACTTAAAGCTACTATTTACAAATATTTACAATGCAATTACTGACTTGTGATATATACAGTGTCAGTCAAATCCATTTTGTTGTATCTTCTATGATAGAACATCAATTTGTCATTATTATTATACAAAAGACCCTCATCTTTGAGCTTAGGCAACGCGGCAGGAGGTAGATGTCTGCGCGTGCGTAGTGTTTCGGAGTCAAGGGAGCAATCCAGGGATCTCTCAACCAGCGAGTTGTCCAGATGGTTAGCCGCCTCGACAAAGTTTAAGGCACCTCTTATTAAAAATCTATCAATTCTTTCTATACCAGCTAGATCATATGTTACCCTGCATGAGGGTTTTTTAATTGTTCCATCATCACTGGTGGTAGGTTTTAATCCCAAGCAATATGTCAAAATAGAACGTTCCCATCGCCTGAGCCGCTCCATTTGAGCAGATGATATGGTAAACCATACTGGGAAGGCATATGAGACTACGGGTCTAATGATCTGTTTGTACACTAATAGTTTAATTCTGTTGGCCAGACCCCCGGTATGACGCAGAACACTATGGTAGCCAAAGTATATTTTTTCGCTCTATCGAGTATAAAATCCAAGTGTCGGATGAACTCTAGCTTCTCACAGAAAATAACACCTAGGTACCTGATTTTATCCGTGACTTTAATAGTTTCATTCCCAATTTTAAGAACAGGTGCATACGAATTAAAATTAGGATAAACAATCTTGGATTTGCCTTTGAAGACAATGGCTGAGCATTTCTCTGCATTAAGTTTAAGGCGCCACCTTGTGAAATACCTGTGTAGTTCGTCCAGATATATATTAAGGCATTGTCCCAGAGAATTAGCTCTAGAACCAGAAACCGCCAGAATGACATCGTCGGCGTAAGACAGAAGCAAGCCTCCCTGGGGAGGATCAGGAATGTCGCTAACAAATATGTTATAGAGCATAGGGCCCAAAAGTGAACCCTGTGGGACCCCTGCTCTCACTGATCTTCGGCTCGAAAGTCGATCTCCTACCTTTACTTTAAAATGCCTATCCCCAAGGAAACTTGCTACTAATCTACATGTATGCGCATCGAAGCCAAATTGTTTCATTTTAAAGAGAATGCCTTCATGCCATACCGAGTCAAACGCCCTAGCAACATCGAGGCTAACAGCAACTGTGCCGTAGCGCATTTCGAACCCTTTAATTACGAATGAAGAAAATACCGTTAACGCGTGAGACGTGGAATGTCCCCAGCGAAAACCAAATTGGTTGTCTTTCAAAATTCGTTTATCATCGGCCTGAACCCTAATGCGGCTCAGAATAAATGATTCGAATAATTTACCGAATGCCGAGAGTATTGAGATTGGCCGATAACTGCCACAGTTTTCAGGCGAAGCATCTCTTTTCAAAATAGGCACAACCATGGCCTCCTTCCAAGCCTTAGGAAAGTAACCTACATTAAAACAATGGTTAAATAAAATACACAAGAATCCAAAGACGACAGAGCCGGCCTTTTTTAGGGCGGTGTCGGGGATTCTGTCGATTCCACTAGACTTTTTATTGGGTCTGCGGGCAATCGCACCGCCGATATCCTCAGAATTTACGAAACCAGCCTCCCTCCATCTGGTTTCGTCGCCGATTGCAGAACTGTCCGCCGTGAACGGGTCACAGAAGGTAACCAAGGGGGACCGATCGTCCATCCCCTCTACACCTCGGTGTACCAAGCTGTGTAGCGAATGATCAATCGGTCCAACCATGGGTCTTAACGCTCCCTCAACGTGATCAGCAATGGACTCGGCTTTCATGTTATCATCGACGATGCGAACGCCCGAGGCATCCACCAAATCACCAACAGGGTCCCTAACTGAAAGACCGGCAGCAGTTTTAACCTGTCTAAATGTTTTGTTGTTGACATTTATATTCTCCAAAAAATTGCAATATCGTTCCTGCTCGAAAATACGTATTGAGTCTTCAATGATTCGATCTAGATTTCTTATGTCAGCCCTGAGAGCCGGAAATCTAGAGGGATCCAATGATCTCCTAAGGGTCCTAGTGAGCCTACGTTTTTCCCTTATAAAACTCTGAATTCTTTGAGGGAGATCCCCCAAGGATTTATTGCGGGGTTTAACTTTTGGGACAGTAGCCTCAATAGCAACAGCAGTGTCGATTTCTCCAACGGTAACGTTTCTATTAATGGGTAAAGAGCTAGCGGATAATCCTTGTCTTAATTTGCCCCTAAAAGATCCAAGATCAATACGATCATACAGATAGACAGTTTTGGCCTCCCTCAGCTGAAAATTACCAATATTTAAAAGTATTTCGATCGCTCTATGATCAGATTCGAAATAATGGGCAGTAGCTAATCTGCTACCCCCGACCAAAGACATGCCAGGAGTACACAAAAAGACGTCAATGAAGAGCCACCGCTTCCATTGGGCCTAGTTGGAATGCCGGAGGAAAAAATTTCAAAATTGGGACAGTTTGCCAAATACGTGACCAAGCGTCTACCTCTGGAGTCGATATCAGAGCCTCCCCAAGATGTATGCTTGGCATTGAGGTCACCACCCAACAAAACCTCGCCCTGGCCCTGGAGGTCCACCAGTGGTTGCAGGTCAGTTGGGTGAAAATCAATCGTGGGACGACAATATAGAGCCGCAAAAAATATTGAGGAACCATCCTCCTTCCAAATCTTAACAACACATGATTCAACACAGCCTGTAGAAATGGGGATGCGGTCGCAGCGAAAGTTATCTTTAACTAACACCGCGGTCCCACCTCCACCTCCACCCTCCCTGAACTGTAAGAAACACTTATATCCATCTATGCGAAAATTATGAGTGCGATTGAGCTTATGCTCAGCCAAAAGTAATATATCGGGTCGCCTCTCTCTAATAAAATTCATTAAATAATGTCTCCTTGTAAGAGAAATTAAAGAATTAGCGTTTAAAAAGATAACTTTAAAACTGCGCATCTCCAGCAATAAAAATAAGCCATGCAGACATGGCGGCATCTAAACCAGCTTTGGCTTTTATTTCATTGAAAATTTGACCAAAAGTTCTGGCTTTTTTTTTTAAGTTTTTTTACCAATTTTTGTTGTTATAATGGTTTTCAACGTTTGTATGTTGTGTTTGTGTGTCTCGTTGTTATGTTCAGTCAAAGCAGGGGTATGGCATTTTGGCGGCATGTAGGGTATTTATTTATCTACCCAGCAAAATGTTCGATGCCAAAGATGCCATTTAATCATGGGTGAAAGTGATCTGGCATGTCATCTTTTTTAGCATCTTCATCGATGAATTTTATATGAGCGTGGACCCCAAAAGATGCTATTCATTTTTGGATCCAAAGCATGTCATTAACACCAATGCTTTGACATGTCATTTTCACCAAAGCTTTGGCATGTCATTTCCACCAATGCATTGCAATGACAATATCATTACGATGAGAGTTTTAACAACGTTGGTTGTGATTTCGAGTCTCCGACAACAATAAACCTATTGTTAATAATTAATCTTATTTATTTAGAAAAATGTGTATAAGTAAAAACACAAAATTAATCTCTATTGGCTCGATGGAATGGGTTCAAATACTGATGAAAAGGTCGGATCTTTCACGACTTCCTTTGCATGGGTTCAAATGCTGATGGAAAGATCGGATCTTTCACGACTTCCTTTGCATGAGTTCAAATGCTAATGAAAAGATCGGATCTTTCACGACTTCGTTTGAACCAATGCAAAAGATCACGTCATCTCATGGAACACCTTCCTTCAAATTTTGCTGGGACTGTGCACAGTGTGTAATTTTTTGTGTCATAGAAAATTAACCATATTCTGACACCGCAGCGTAATGGAAGACAAAAAATAAGAAGACACGTGTCTCGGCGTTTTTCCCTGTTACTTCGAATTTCGCGGTTATGGGCCCCCAAAAACCTGAGGCCTTGATGTCAAAAAGGACCATTTTGTCAGGCTCATATCTTCTAAACCGCTAAGAATTTTGGTTTACTCGTGGAGGCAAAGTTGTAGCTCTCATCTTAGAGAATAATAATTGTGAAGACATAAAATCCATGCAACCTTATCTTCAAGGTCAAAATCGTTAAGGTCAAGTTTCCGTTATAATTTTTTCTCAGATTTTGGCCTACAGATATCAAACCGATCAAAATTGAATCAAACAACCAACTACAAAAATGTACCTTAGATCTTAATAAACAACTTTCTAGAACATACGAACCCTGTAGAAGTGGTTCTTAAAGGTCAAAATATCAAAAAATGCAATTTTTATTTTCTTTTTTCGGTTTCTGCTCCATAGAAATTAAACCATTCAAAATTCAAGACAACATTCAACCACAATAATGTAGCGAATATATCAGTAGACAACTTTGTGGAACATCAGAGCTCTCTATGAACTGTTCTTAAAGGTCAAAATAGCAAAAAAACTTTAGAAAATATTCGATTTTTATACTTTTTTCTCCGATTCTGGTCCATAGATACCGAACCGTTCAAAATTCAAGAATACAAGCAACTACAAAAATGTACCTAAGATCTCAGTTAACAACTTTCTAGAACATACGAACATTCTACGAGCGGCCCTTTAAGCTGACATTTTGAAGTTTTGATTTATACGATTGTAGAACTCGTGATTCCACGTCGTTCGATGTATATCTCATGAGTGTGCTCTGTACAGCTTCCTAGTAATAGGAGTCCAAAGTCAAAAATTTGTTGCGTAAATTTTCTTAAGAAACCTATGATTTGGCTTTAAAAATTGCAACTGTGACACAGGTACCTTTGAACCCCGCGTGATTTTAGTTTTTTTACGCGCCGGAACTAATGATTTTTTTCGCGTTCGAATCCATCCACTAAAACTGCGGATATAGATACCTTGAAAATGTGAAAATCTGCAAAAATATATTTTGGCAATTCCGCGCATTGAACCGCGATTTTCTTTGAAAATTTATACTTAAATGAAATCTTTTATACGCGATAATAATATTTGCAAAAAGGTTTGTCATAAATTATAGAGATTCGGGAGTAATATTAGCATTTAAACAGAATGTGGTGGCAAATCAGACGTTCTTGACGAATACGTTTAAAATTTGTTATATTGACGTATTTCTAATAGGCGGCAAATGCACATCGCGATATTTTTACCCACTTTGGCGGCTAAATGAAACATGGATAAAATCAAACATATTGATAGAGATGCACTCGCAGTACCCGAAAAGTGCATGCGCCTCAACTGATTTTAAAGAGTTCGCGAATTACACGCTTTTTAACTTTTGTGTTTTTTTCTTTGGTTGTGATTTTAATATTACTCTGTACTTCTTAATTCTATTGCTCACCATATTAAGCAAATATACTTTCACGATGACAAACTATTTTCCTTGAAGAAGTTTTAGCAACATACTTCAGGTTTTGTATGAAAATTTAGCGAAATAGTAGAATAACTCCTAAAAATGTTTCTCCAATTTTTCCTATTAAACCAAAAAATATATTTTTGAATTAATATTCCAACAATAAGTTTTTGTCTTTTGTTGTTGCTGCAATATGCAAGTTATAAACTGAATCTATAAAATTTTGGTCTTAAATTTTTCTGGACATTGTCTAGATTCTGTACGTATTTTTAATTTATTTTTAACGATTTTTATGGACCCTGGGTTAGAATAAATAACATTTACTCCAAGATTACTTCATTATTTTGTGATTTTCCGCGAAAATGAAAATAAATTTAGCAAATACTTAGGCGTCTACGGATAGATATTAAATGCTGTTACCGATTAATATATTCATTTTGGTATTACAACACAAAGGGAATTTTTAAATATTTTTTCTTTATCAGGGAATAAAACCCCGCATTGCTTTTGGGCGCAGCATCTAATTTTGTGAACGCGAACAAATTTGAAACCACGATTTTTTTTCTTAATCCATGTACAAAAAATCGTGAATGTGCTAGCACAACAATTTTTTAATTTTTTTTTCGATGGAATTGTAAAGGAAATTTGAAATTTACCATATAGTATATGAGGTCTCGAAGGATTACACTCAATGGATCTTTATGAAAAATGTCTATTGGACCTAATTTATTAAGGCTATTTATGAACTATATATTTTTTTTTATAAATTTACTTTATTAACATTTTGGTATAAAATTCGTAGAATATGTTTACAGGATTCTAATTGTATATAAAACAAGTAAAAAAGTATCAGTCGGCTTTGCCGACAGAGATATACCCTCAGCCTGTGTATATTGAAACAATTTTTTTCCAAGAAACGCATGTATTTAGGGAGTTTTAAAAATTTTGGGCGTTTGAACTGACAAAAATGTTGATTAGGATTTAATATCAAAAGTTTTGCGGTGGAGATACTAAAAAGAATGGATCTCCAGCCACTACATATGGTACCATAGGGGTTTTTTAAAACTTCAGGGATGTTTGCTCAAGAAGTATGAACTTGCCCCTGAAACAACTTTTACCATCGCAATTGAGGCAGCAATGCAAGTTGCTTCAACAAAAATCACAGTGATTCGAAAGCAGGTCTTAAAGTGAACATGTATCCGAAATTTTGAGTGGGAGGTACCGGATGGAGTGGACAAATATAGTCCATATTTGAACCTGATCTATATCTGGTAGATATATTAGGATGTGTAAAGTATGGACCAATTCGGCCACTCTCTTCAAGAGTTATCGTACGCACAATTTTTCCGAACATTTTTGAACTTTTGTGGGGGAGGTACCTGAAGGTGTGGACCGATATGGCTTATCTTCGAACTTAAACTATGTTTGGACAAAATATTACTAAGGCCAAACTTTCGGCAGACCTGTTCGAGAGATATTATGCCCTCCAACCTCCTCACACGGTGTCATAGGGGTTTTTTGCAACTTTCAGGCTATTTTCTCAGGAAGTATGGACTTGCCCCTGATGAAACTTATACCGTCGTATGGAGGGCAGTGAATACAAGTTGCTGAAGCAAAAATCAAAGCGATTCGAGAGATGTTCCTAAACTGAACTTTTCCAAAATTTTGTGTGGGAGGTACCCGACGGAGTGGACCGATTGAGTCCATATTAAAACCTGATCTAAGTCTGGTACACGCTCCACGATGGGCAAAGTATGGACCAAATCGGTTACACCCTTCAAGAGTTATCGTGCGTACAAATTTTCCGAACATTTTCGAACTTTTGTGGGGGAGGTACCGGAAGGAATGGACCGATATAGCTCATCTTCGAACTTAAACTAAGTTTGGACAAAATATTACGAAAGCCAAAATTTGAACCGAATCGGTTCATCCCTTCGAGAGTTATCGTGCGCTCCAGCCAGCCAGACAGACAGACAGACGGACGGACATTGCTCAATCGACTCCAAATTGTCTGAAACACATTTCGTCCAAACATACTTGGGGTCTAAAACCATTATTTCGATGAGGCACATTTTGCCCGTATGAAAGTGTATATACCCTTCATAGCCTAAAGGCTGAGGGTATAAAAAATTCTTATTTGATAAAAAAGAAGTAAAAAAAGTATCAGTCAGCTTTGTTGACAGAGATATGCCCTCAGCCTGTGTGGATTGAAATACTTTTTTTCCAAAAAAAAAAAACTTATGCATTTAGAGGGGTTTTTTAGGCGTATGAACCGAAAAAATATGGATAGGATTAAAGCTCAAAAATTTGCGGGCATATCTATAGATAGCGGTTTTTTTACCATACTAGCCAACGAAAGCCATAATATCGCTGTAAACAGGGCCACTAGGAAAACCTTCGATAATAATGCCCAAAGGATCCTCGAACAGACCCATAACCACAATGAAATTTGATTCAACAAAAATCAAAGTGATTCGGGAGCAGGTCATAAAGTGAATTTATCCAAAATTTTGTGTGAAAGGTACCCGAAGGAGTGAACAAATATAGTCCATATTCGAACCTGATCTATATCTGGTAGATATATCAGGATGTGTAAAGTATGGACCAAATTGGTCTCTCCCATCAAGAGTTATCGTGCTCACAATTTTTCCGAACATTTGTGAACTTTTGTGGGGGAGGTACATGAAGGAGTGGACCGATATGGTTTATCTTCGAACTTAAACTGAGTTTGTACAAAATATTACGAAGGCCACATTTTGGACCGAATTGGCAGCTCCGTTCGAGAGTTATCTTTCGCTCCAACCACTACACACAGTGTCATAGGGTTTTTTTTTTGCTACTTTCAGGCTATTTTCTCAGGAAGTATGGACTTGAACCTGATGAAACTTATACCGTCGTATGGAGGGCAGTAAATACAAGCTGCTACTACAAAAATCAAAGCGGTTCGAGAGCAGCCCCTAAACTGAACTTATCCGAAATTTTGTGTGGGAGGTACCCGAAGGAGTGAACCGATTGAGTCTATATTGGAACCTCATCTAGGTCTGGTAGAAATTTCGCTATGTGCAAAGTATGGACCAGATCGGTTACTCCCTTCAAGAGTTATCGAGCGCACAAATTTTCCGAACATTTTCGAACTTTTGTGGGGGAGGTGCAGGAAGGAGTGGACCGATGTAGCCCATCTTCTTACTTAAACTAAGTTTGGGTAAAATATTACGAAAGCCAAAATTTGAACCGAATCGGTTTATCCGTTCGAGAGTTATCGTGCGCTCCAGCCAGACAGACAGACAGACAGACGGACGGACATTGCTAAATCGTCTCTAATTTGTCTGAAACGGATTTCGTCCAAACATACTTGAGGTCTAAAACCATTATTTCGATGAGGCACATTTTGCCCGTATGAAAGTGTATATGGGCAATATTTTTGAAAATTTAACATAGTTGAAGCCAAGGTTTAGGCTTTAATAACTCGCGAAATGTGGTTGAATATTATACAAATTAAATGCTTTCGGATAAAATGAAATGTTTTTAGACTTGGCGAAAAATATTTGCCTTAAAAGTTAATTTGCGTGGAAGCTGTGGCTAAATTTATTTTCAATAATTAAATAATGTATTTTTTTTTGTTTTCTCTCAATTTGTGATTAAACCACACATTTCACGATTTTCCCGTCAAAGTAAAAGTAGAAGGCAACTAAATAGGGATCGTCTCACTAGTGTATAACTTCTCAAAATTTCACCTAAATGATGCTGACATTTTGAAGCCAGATTTTAAGTGTTTTTTGCAATTTTCTTCTAATTTCTTTCCGCAAACAGATTTTTTAAAAAATCGTAAACAGGATAGTAGATCTCGCGATTCTGAGTTATTTAATATATGTGTCGTGAATATAGCCTACACAGCTTCACAAATTTTGTGCGAACACTTTTCTAAAAATCATATTTTTCGGGCCTAATTATACCTTATACCACAATGTGGAAAAGGGTATTATAAGTTTGTTTTGGTAAAAATTCATGTAACACCGCGAAATATTCGTCGGAGACCCCCAATGTGGTATACTAATCTTCATATCTCGACGAGATAAAGCGATTTTCAGTTGTGTGTCCGTCCGTCCGTCCGTCCGTCTGTCCATTATAAATTGTAAACACGCTCCAGGCCGCAATTATGGACCGATCGTCACGAAATTGTGTATGGAGGTCGGGTTCAGATCCCTATTCTTATTGGTGATGATCGTGAAATATTTAGCGGGTGAAATGGACCAAACACATAATATTGATCCAATTTTCTAGCGGCTCTGTAGGTCTCAATAATAGTCCGATCAACGCGTAATTTTATATAAGGTAAGAGTATATCACAAAGGAGAAGCTTGCAATTTGAGATGGCGATCAGACAATATTGAGATGGTTAAATGGACCAAAACTTTTGTGTGAAAATTGTGAAAATTTTTAATTTACAGCTTATATCTTAATTCCTGGAAGTGACATTCCGGACAAGTGAGATATACTTGAAAGTGGAACGCTTGACCTTTCAATTGATGCCAATTATGTTGGTGTGCATGATCAGATAACAGAGTTACAGCCTAATATATTCCGTTATTTGTTTGTAGTATAATAATAAACTCGCTAGAAGTCGCAATTATACATCAATAGTCACGAAATTTTGCACAGGGTAAGAGAATAGGTCAAAGAAGATGCCTACAATTTTGAATGATGCTCTGATATTATTTAGCGGGTGAAATGGACCATTATCTTTGTATGAAAAATATAACAATTTTATTTTTGGTCGATATTTTTATTCCTGGAAGACATATAACGGCAATGTAGCCTACATATGAAAAAAACCTACTGACCTTTTCTCTGATGTAAATTGCAATAAAGTGTTTGCTAGATAACGGGCCTACTGCCTAATATATAATGGGTTCTGTGTAGAGAACCACATTTTTATCCCATCCTACATATTGTCTCTCCAAAAGATTATGTAACACCACGTCCTAGACCAAACCCGTTCGTTAATATTGTTAAGGTTACGAAGTTTTTCGGCAAATCACACACACGCGACCCGAATGCAGACTAAGAGAGCAAATGTTTTGATTTTTTTACTTCAGTCTTGTACTGAATGTCATGCAAGCATGTTGATGCCGCTTTATTTGTTTTTTTTTTTGTACACTGAAAAGATTTTGCAGTTGTGCAGCAAATATGTGGAGGGAAGAATTTGATAATGATTTTTTGTTTTGTATTAATATTTTTAATGACGCAGGATGCCTCGTATGCAATGCAACAATAAAAAAATGTATATCCATCTTACCTTAGGCGTCATTATAATACGCATACAAAATATCATTTAATGACGGGAAATGAGCGAAAAAAATAATATGACAGCTTAAAGATAATTTAACAAACCTTTTGAAGATGGGGGGTTTTTAAAGAAGTTTTTATGTCAGTATTACCTTTTTTGGAGATACTGGTAGAAAAATGGAACACATTTTCAAAGAGGTGCCTTTATCTCGTTCCACAATAGTCAATAGGGAAATTCATAGAAAAAAGGTTTTTTATGCTTAGAAAATCTTAAAAATCATTTTCATATACAAAAAAAAAAAAAAAACAAGTAAGAAAAGTCTACAGTCGGACGGGGCCGACCATGAGATACCCTATACCACTATCTCTGGACAATCGCTCTCCACGGAACTTCTTTTCAATGATTGTGAAAATTTAATTATCAAATATGAGAGATGTAATGTATAATACTTATGACCAAAACCAAAAAGTTATCTAGCATGACAAACACATTTTTGTAGCAGGAAAGGAAAATATAGTTCACACAAACTAAAATGTAATGAAACCCACTTATGTAGTACAGTCGGACCTCGATTATCCGTGATGGTCGGGACCGGAGTCATTACGGATAATCGATTTCCCCGGATAATGGAGGAAATGCTTTTACGCAGTTTTTGAAGATATTTTTTAAGTAAAAATGACATAATATTTATTGTGCAATAATATGAAAATCTGAAATTTTTATTAAATTCGTTACGGTAATCCACCAAATTTTAGAAGGATACATAATATCATCATCAGATTCATCTGAATGGACTTTGTCCCATGGTTTTTGTGATACCATAAATAAACAAATTGTGTAATACGGGAGAATTTCCAGTTTTCGTTTGTTTACCATTTGTTTGCTTAATCAGATTAATTGGAAAGTGTGTTTTTACTCCCGGGCAATGAAGTTTATAACGAAGAATAGAAGAAATGGAAAAAAGTAAAAATGTTCTATCACGGATAATGGAGGTTCCCGGATAATCGATTCACGGATAATCGAGGTTCAACTGTACTACTACTTCCGTTGTTTAACCGCTACGTTATTGAAATTTTTACCAATTTCACCCAAAGGTTTAGTCCATTTAACCCGCTAAATATTATCTGATCTTCCCGTTGGTTTGTACGCTTCTTCTTCATCATAAACTCAAACTTTGTTTAAAATTTTGCGGGTTATTATTTTGACCTTTTGGTCCATTTCATCCCCTGAACATTTCACGATCATCACCAAAAACTAATCATTTCTATTCTGGTCCGAACCCAACCTCCTTAAAAAAATCGTTACAATCGGTCCATAATTGTGGCCTTAAGCTTGTTTACAATTTTTAATGGACGGACACACATCGCTAAATCGCTTTATCTCGTTGAGATATGAATTTTGGCATACCAAATACGGGGTCTAGGACGAATATTTCGTGGTGTTACATAAACTTTTGGAGAGACAATATGTAGCATGGGATAAAAATGTGGTTCTCTACACAGAACCCATTATATATTAGGCAGTAGGCCCGTTATCTAGCAAACACTTTATTGCAATTTACATCAGAGGAAAGGTCAGTAGTTTTTTTTTCATATGTAGGCTACTTTGCGAAATATATATGTCCTCAAGGAATTAAAATATCTACCAAAAATAAAATTTTTATATTTTTCATACAAAAGTAATGGTCCATTTCACCCGCTAAAGAATATCAGATCATCATTCAAAATTGTAGGCATCTTTTTCGACCTATACTCTTACCCGGTGCAAAATTTCGTGACTATTGATATTGGGTGCCACCGTGGTGCAATGGTATGCACACCCGCCTTGCACGCTGAAGGTCGTGGGTTCGATTCCCCGGCCAGTCAACACCAAACACTTTTCAACGGTGGCAAAATACCCCTCAGTAATGTTGGCGACATTTTCTGAGTATTTCAGCCTTGTACAACTTCTCTACAAGTGGTGTCTTAGACACGCCGTTCGGACTCGGCGATAAACAGTAGGTCCCATATCATTGAGCTAATATGAATCGGGGTGCACTCATTGATATGAGAGAAGTCTCCCCTGTCCCGCCTGGGATGTTTGTGGAACAATTATATATATATTATATTGATGCATAATTGCGACTTCCAGCGAGTTTATTATTACACTACAAACAAATAAATGAATATATTAGCCTGTAACTCTGTTATCTGATCATGCACACCAGCATAATTGGCATCAATTGAAAGGTCAAGCGTTCCACTTTCAAGTATATCTCACTTGACCAGAATGTCACTTCCAGGAATTAAGATATAAGCTGTATATTAAAAATTTGAACAGTTTTCACACAAAAGTTTTTGTCCATTTAACCCTCTAAATATTATCCGATCGCCATCTCAAATTGCAAGCTTCTCCTTTGGGATACACTCTTACCTTATTTAAAATTACGCGTTGATCGGACTATTATTGAGACCTACAGAGCCGCTAGAAAATTTGATAAATATTATGTTTTTGGTCCATTTCACCCACTAAATATTTCACGATCATCACCAATAAGAATAGGGATCTATTCTGATCTGAACCCGACCTCCATACAAAATTTCGTGACGATCGGTCCATAATTGCGGCCTGGAGAGTGTTTACAATTTATAATGGACAGACGGACGGACGGACGGACGGACTGACGGACGGACACACATCTCAAAATCGCTTTATCTCGTCGAGATATGACGATTGGTATACCACATTGGGGGTCTCCGACGAATATTTCGCGGTGTTACATGAATTTTTACCAAAACAAACTTATAATACCCTTTTCCACATTGTGGTATAGGGTATAATTAACATATGAAGAAAAATACTCTTCAAATTATGAAGTTATTTATATTATTTTTTATTTAAGTCATACAAAGCGAACACGACAACAATATATTTTTTCATTTCACACTCAATATGAGAATCATCACCCTGTTCTGTCAGTGTAATTTTACCCACACATAAACAATTTAAGCGCTCGCTCTTCTTGGTCGGCTATGTCCTAGATCCCTTATTTGGTATTCTAAAATTCATATCTCGACGATATAAAGCGATTTAGCGATGTCTGTTCGTCCATTAAAAATTGTAAACAAGCTTAAAGCCGCAATTATGGACCGATTGTAACGAATTTTTTAAGGAGGTTGGGTTCGGGCCAGAATAAAAATGATTAGTTTTTAGTGATGATCGTGAAATGTTCAGGGGATGAAATGGACCAAAAACAAAATTTTAACCAATTTTGTAGCGGCTCTGTAGGTCAAAATAATAACCCGCAAAATTTTAAGCAATGTTTGAGTTTATGATGAAGAAGAAGAGTAGTAACCAACGTGAAGATCAGATAATACTTAGCGGGTTAAATGGACTGAAACTTTTGTGTTAAATTTTTACGTTGCGGATCTAATAAATCTGTACTCGTTCCATCTACTAAAACGCGAGATACGAGAAATTCCAAGGTAGGAAAATCACCTAAAATTGTTTTCGAAAATATCGCGCATTCTATCGCGAATTCGGGGGGTCGTTTCCACTGCAATGAAAAACTAGTGCAGCATCTTCGTTTTTGTGGAAACAGAGATTTAAAAACTTCACTGATAAGGGAGCTACATTAATTTTATCCCAAAAAATAGTGTGTGATGCTACATCCACGGTTCCTGATTGATCGCCTTGAAATAGATATATATCGATGTAGACTTTCGTGGTGACACTGAAACCGGATGCGGAACAAAATTTATTGTTCTTTGCGCAAATTAGGGATATTTTATAGGTTTTTTAATGGTTAGATGCAGCCGATGCTACAATTAAGCATCCAAGTTATATTTCGAAAAGTATATATAAATTAAAAGATATAGCCTTGCTGTACATGAAAATCTCATGCGGACAAAACGATTTTGATAATTACGCGATTTACACATATTTTAATAATGCATATAAGTGAAAGCGGTTTATTTGAACTCTATTTCCGAGTAAGAAGTCTAATGATTTATTTCATCAACCCGATAACTTTCCTCAATGGGAAACCTTCTATGTGAATGTATAAAAAGCAAAATCCGCCCATTTTCTTTGGGGTTGAAGAAAAATAAAAGAAGTACTCCTATAGAATTTTTCCAATATTTTCAACCTTAGAATGCATGTGAAAACTATTATTCCAAACCAAAATTTGTTTGTTGTAACACAAATATGTTCTTTTTTTGGATATAATATCCTAACTACTGTCCCGATGATTATAAGTTTGGTCTCATTTGATTCCCCGTGGAGTCCTTATTTGAAACTGTTATTTGTTCTAATTTTTTACGGGTAAATGGACCTATATTTTCAAAAAATTCGGATTACATTTAAGATTTTGTCAATTTTTTGTAAATTCCGCGAATGCTGAGTAACATTTTTACAAATATTATGCAATCTACTTAATGACGTCACTTCGTGATAACTTTTTAGTGACAATTGTGCTCAATAAAATAATTAGCGTTTTTAAAATAATTTTTTCTTAAAAGCAGAAATAAAACCGCGATAACATTTGTCCGCAACAACCAAAAATTTGCTCGCGAGCGGATTTGTACTGGGGAATTTTTTCTTAAGTTATGTACCAAAAATCGTTAAGGTAGCGCGAAAAGAAAAAATTCAATTTTTATACCCTATACCACAATGTGGAAAAGGGTATTATGTTTTGGTAAAAATTCATGTAACACCGCGAAATATTCGTCGGAGACCCCCAATGTGGTATACCAGTCTTCATATCTCGACGAGATAAAGCGATTTTGAGATGTGTGTCCGTCCGTCTGTCCATTATAAATTGTATAATGGACCAATTATGGACCGATCGTCACGAAATTTTGTATGGAGGTCGGGTTCAGATCAGAATAGATCCCTATTCTTATTGGTGATGATCGTGAAATATTTAGCGGGTGAAATGGACCAAACACATAATATTTATCCAATTTTCTAGCGGCTCTGTAGGTCTCAATAATAGTCCGATCAACGCGTAATTTTAAATAAGGTAAGAGTATATCACAAAGGAGAAGCTTGCAATTTGAGATGGCGATCGGATAATACTTAGAGCGTTAAATGGAGCAAAACTTTTGTGTGAAAATTGTGAAAATTTTTAATATACAGCTTATATCTTAATTCTGAAAGTGACATTCCGGGCAAGTGAGATATACTTGAAAGTGGAACGCTTGACCTTTCAATTGATGCCAATTATGTTGGTGTGCATGATCAGATAACAGAGTTACAGCCTAATATAATCCGTTATTTGTTTGTAGTATAATAATAAACTCGCTAGAAGTCGCAATTATACATCAATAGTCACGAAATTTTGCAAAGGGTAAGAGAATAGGTCGAAGAAGATGCCTACAATTTTGAATGATGCTCTGATATTATTAAGCGGGTGAAATGGACCATTACCTTTGTATGAAAATTATAACAATTTTATTTTTGGTCGATATTTTTATTCCTGGAAGACATATATCGGCAATGTAGCCTACATATGGAAAAAAACCTACTGACCTTTCCTCTGATGTAAATTGCAATAAAGTGTTTGCTAGATAACGGGCCTACTGCCTAATATATAATGGGTTCTGTGTAGAGAACCACATTTTTATCCTATGCTACATATTGTCTCTCCAAAAGTTTATGTAACACCACGTCCTAGACCAAACCCGTTCGTTAATATTGTTAAGGTTACGAAGTTTTTCGGCAAATCACACACACGCGACCCGAATGCAGAGAGCAAATGTTTTGATTTTTTTACTTCAGTCTTGTACTGAATGTCATGCAAGAAGGTTGCTGCCGCTTTATTTGTTTTTTTTTTTTTTTTTTTTTTTTGGTACACTGAAAAGATTTTGCAGTTGTACAGCAAATATGTGGAGGGAAGAATTTGATAATGATTTTTTGTTTTGAATTAATATTTTTAATGACGCAGGATGCCTCGTCTGCAATGCAACAATAAAAAAATGTATATCCATCTTACCTTAGGCGTCATTATAATACGCATACAAAATATCATTTAAGGACGGGAAATGAGCGAAAAAAATAATATGACAGCTTAAAGATAATTTAACAAACCTTTTGAAGATGGGGGGTTTTTAAAGAAGTTTTTATGTCAGTATTACCTTTTTTGGAGAGGTGCCTTTATCTCGTTCCACAATAGTCAATACGGAAATTCATAATTCATAAAAAAAGGTTTTTTTATGCTTAGAAAGTCTTAAAAATCATTTTCATATGCAATTTGTTTTCTCTCTCAAAAAAAAAAAAAAAAAGAAAATTAACATATGAAGAAAAATACTCTTCAAATTATCAATAAGAGAATCATCACCCTGTTCTGTCAGTGTAATGTTACCCACACATAAACAATTTAAGCGCTCGCTCTTCTTGGTCGGCTATGTCCTAGACCCCTTATTTGGTATGTAAAAATTCATATCTCGACGAGATAAAGCGATCTAGCGATGTGTGTCCGTCCATTAAAAATTGTAAAAAAGCTTAAAGCCGCAATTATGGACCGATTGTAACGAATTATTTAAGGAGGTTGGGTTCGGGCCACAATAAAAATGATTAGTTTTTAGTGATGATCGTGAAATGTTCAGGGGATGAAATAGACCAAAAACAAAATTTTAACCAATTTTGTAGCGGCTCTGTAGGTTAAAATAATAACTCGCAAAATTTTAAGCAAAGTTTATGATGAAGAAGAAGCGTAGAAACCAACGAGAAGATCAGATAATACTTAGCGGGTTAAATGGACTGAAACTTTTGTGTGAAATTGGTAAACATTTCAATAACGTAGCGGTTAAACAACGGAAGTAGTAGTACTACATAAGTGGGTTTCATTACATTTTACGTGAACTAAATTTTCCTTTCCTGCTACAAAAATGTCTTTGTCATGCTAGATAACTTTTTGGTTTTGGTCATAAGTATTACACATTACAACTCTGATATTTGATAATTAAATTTTCACAGTCATTGAAAAGAAGTTCCGTGGAGAGCGATTGTCCAGGGATAGTGGTATAGGGTATCCCATGGTCGGCTCCGTCCGACTATAGACTTTTCTTACTTCTTTTTACAATTGTCATTTGTTTTACTCGTACTTGGTTGCAAATTTTAGATTTTTACGTTGCGGATCTAATAAATCTGTACTCGTTAAATTCCATCTACTAAAACGCGAGATACGAGAAATTCCAAGGTAGGAAAATCACCTAAAATTGTTTTCGAAAATATCGCGCATTTTATCGCGTATTCTGGGGGTCGTTTCCACTGCAATGAAAAACTAGTGCAGCAGAGATTTAAAAACTTCACTGATAAAGGAGCTACATTAATTTTTTCCCAAAAAATAGTGTGTGATGCTACATCCACGGTTTCTGATTGATCGCCTTGAAATAGATATATATCGATGAGAACAAATTAGAGATATTTTATAGGTTTTTTAATGGTTAGATGCAGCCGATGCTACAATTAAGCATCCAAGTTATATTTCGAAAAATATATATAAATTAAAAGATATGGTCTAGCTGTACATGAAAATCTCATGCGGACAAAACGATTTTGATAATTACGCGATTTACACATATTTTAATAATGCATATAAGTTAAAGCGGTTTATTTGAACTCTATTTCCGTTTAAGAAGTCTAATGATTTATTTCATCAACCCGATAACTTTCCTCAATGGGAAACCTTCTATGTGAATGTATATAAAGCAAAATCCGCCCATTTTCTTTGGGGTTTAAGAAAAATAAAAGAAGCACTCCTATGGAATTTTTCCAATATTTTCAACCTTAGAATGCATGTGAAAACTATTATTCCAAACCAAAATTTGTTTGTTGTAACACAAATATGTGCTTATTTTGGCTATAATATCCTAATTACTATCCTGATGATTATATGTTTGGTCTCATTTTATTTCCCGTGGAGTCTTTATTTAAAACTGATATTTTTTTGTAATTTTTGACGGGTATATGGACCTATATTTTCAAAAAATTCGGATAACATTTAAAATTTTGTCAACTTTTTGTAAATTCCGCGAATGCTGAGTAACATTTTACAAATATTATGCAATCTACTTAATGACGTCACTTCGTGATAATTTTTTAGTGACAATTGTGATCAATAAAATAATTAAACCAGAAATAAAACCGCGATAACATTTGTCCGCAACAACCAAAAATTGGGTCGCGAGCGGATTTGTACTGGGGAATTTAATGTATCGCGAAAAGAAAAAAACAATTTTTTGGAAATGGAATATGAAATAATTGGAAACATCTCCCATACACCCTTGTTAGCATGAATGCTGAGGGTATAAAAACTAATTAATGTTAACAAAGAAAACGAAAAAACTAATGAAATCTGCTAGAGAAAGTGATGTTTAATGCTGTTTGATACATATTTGGGTCTCCAGCACTGCTGATTAATCCATCATCAATTGCTGTTGCTGGTCCACCTCATCTTCAAATTTGTTGCAGTTTCACCGGACTTTAGATTGTCGGAAAAAAATTAATTATTATATCATTTTGTAGTACCAAGCTCGTAACAAGGGACGATGGCCCTACTAAAAGTACGGGCTGCATGGCGGTAAACACTGAACTTGAATACCAAGGTTTCGATTGAATGAACAAGTGGAAAACGAGATCAAAAACATGGTAATCCAATTTGGCGAATAGAGAGGAATGGAAATCTTTTCTTAGTTGGTATCAAACAAATCCTTCCAATATATCACAAAGTTCAAAATTTTCGGTTAAGTTCAGTTCAAGGATCGTTTTGAAATGTTCATCGAAGATAGTCTAGGTAATTCTGTAATTCTGTTTATAATTATGTTGCAGCATCAATATTTATATATCTTTACGGCGCGTTGTGTGGAATATTTGCAACAGCTATTGCCAGAACTTAAATGCTAAGGCTTCGATGGAATGAACAAGTGGAAGACAAGATCTAAAAACACGGTATTCCAAATTGGGGAATAGAGAGGAATGGATATCTTTTCGTAGTTAGTATCGAATATATCACAAAGTTCAAAATTTTCAGTTACATATGTGCAGTTTAAGGACAGTTCGAGGATAGTTTTGAAATTTTAATCTAAGGTAGTCCAGAGCTGGATTCTTGTTCTATGAAAATTTGAAATGAAAAATTTGGCCTTTATTTTTTTCATTTGACAGTTTTCTCCTTTATAAAAGTTTTCATTTCACATTTTCATAGAAACAGAATTGAGCTCCAGGTAATTCTGTTTATAAAGCATAATTTACAAATGCTCCATTAATGAAACATATGAGCGTCATTTTTCGGTTTATAAATCAAACGATCCATGCCAAGTTCCCCTGTAAGGAAGGAAGAGGCAATAGCCCAGCAAAATTTGACGGAAGGGGTTCTTTGCGATGACGTGATTTCATGTCATCTTTTGCATTGGTTCAAAGGAAGTCGTGAAAGATCCGATCTTTTCATTAGGATTTGAACCAATGCAAAGGAAGTCGTGAAAGATCCGATCTTTTCATCAGCATTTGTACCCATTCCATCGATCCAATAGAGATGATGTTTGTGTTTTTATTTACACATCTGTTTATTTTCATTTTGGTATGTTCCAGTACTGCAAAAATCTACTAATTTTTACTATTTTTTCCGATAACATAAAGGAAAAATTGTTATCGTGGTAAAAATAAGTAGATTCTAGCAGTTTCTGGAACAGACCAAAGTTGTTAGAACTGTCGTCGTGATGTTGTCTCACATTTCCTGCATATCAAAAAACTAAAGCGCCCCATACACTATCAAATTTTGATGTCAACATTTGTAGTAGTATGTGTAAATTTTTCAAAATATGAGAATGTGTGTGTGAATTTTATGGATTGAGGAAAATCAAAATAGTTTTGATTTTCAAAATGAAACCCAATCAATCCGATGAATATGGTTTATTTTCAAATTGCCAAAAAGCAATTCTGGTAAAAAAGAACATTGTGTTTGTGAAGAAATAAAAAAAATTTAAGTTCATTAATTTTTAGAGGAAAATATAAAGATTTCGATTGCAGATTGTAGGCTGATTGAATGCATTGCTACACACTTATCAAGCACACACGTACGTAAGGGGTTCATCGGCTTGGCAATCAAATTTGATAGTCTATGCCATGCTTAAAACTTCTAAACAATTGGTATTATATGAAGTCCCAACCATCGAGCTAAAAATAGAATCGGACTGCACACATTGCTATTTTAAAAGTTCCCTTGTCTGTTCTAAATCTGACATAGAATGAAATCAATCAAATCTCGCTTCTTGGAATTTGAAAAAAAAAGTCCGAAACGAAAAGGAACAAGAATCTGAAAATAAAGAAGAAACTACTTTTGGAAAGAAACAATTAAAAATAAATTAATTAAGCATAAATGGTATTTTCCATAAAAAGTCTCTCCTCCCCGTTCGTTACATTTTGTTCTTAGAGATCCCTAAAGCAAGCCGGGTTGTAGATCCCTACATATTTCCGTCACTAAACAAAAGAGTATAAATTACCAAAATGTTGTTATAAAATAACAAAATTATAAAATAAAAGTAATTTACGAAATAAAAATACTTAAAGGAGTGCATTTGGAGTCCATGTTGAAATCTGAACTGGTGATGGGAAGATAATTGAAAAAAGATGAAAGAATATCAGTTGCGGAGAACGGAGGAAGTAATCTTTTGCGTTGCAGCGGTGGTGATTACATTGCAATTTTGGATGTAAACTTTTGAAAAACTAAACTGATAAATTAATTGTAGCTATTTCATGAATTCGTTTGAATTAATAAAGAGTTTTGTTTTTCATGAAAACCATATTTCAATACAGCATTTCCATTTTCCAAACAAGACATGAAAATTTCATGCCAAGGGGTTGGTGAAAATGACATGCCAAAGCATTGGTTAAAATGACATGTCAAAGCATGGGTGAAAATGACATGTCAAATCATTGGTGGAAATGACATGCCAAAGCATTGGTGGAAATGACATGTCAACGCATTGGTTAAAATGACATGCTTAGGATCCAGAAAAGAACGTCATCTTTTGGGGTCCACGCTCATATAAAATTCATCGATGAAGATGCTAAAAAGATGACATGCTAGATCACTTGCACCCATGATTGAATGTCATCTTTGGCATCGAACATTTTGCTGGGAGGCAATGAATCAGGAAAACATTTCCATACGTTTCCTGTTGCATCATAAATAATTACGTTATGGCGCGTTTTGTAGAATATTTGCTACAGCTATTGTCAGTTTTGTGATGATTGTTGCTTGTTTTTTTAGCTTCTTTGTGGGTGATTTGTTGTTAATTACATACACACAATGTTAAACATACAAGCTAGCAGTTTGTATTGGCTGGATAATAAACGATTATTTTGCCTTCATTCACAATTTTATTATGTCCTCTTAACCACATTGACAATGACAGTAGTAGTGCAGTGTATGTTTAGCTTGTATGAACATATGAAATGAATAGACAGCGACATGTGGTCATAAAATCGTATAGAACTAAACAAACCGGTGACCAAGCGTAATATTTTATGACCGGGTCAATTGTTATTATTACTACGAGGGGAGAATAATAATTTGGATACATGGACTTGATTGAAACTTAGGATACACCATCGCAACCGTCATATATGTACATGGTTAAAGGAACGTTTCCAGAATCTAAGTCATGGTGTGGCACAGTGTGTATAATGTGACTTCTATGAAGATAAATGTGCAAAGAAGTTATGTAAAATGTTCTATGTTGGAACTCCTTCCAAAAGTGTTTATCCTAGCCTAGCCTTACCGTACGTCCCTTCATAGCGACAATTTATTGATGTCATATCACGCGTCCAACTTTTCGAGCGAAAAAACAAATTTCTAAAGTTGAATTATAAACGGTAAAAGCACCAGGACGTAATGACGTCCATTAGACCAGGACAAATAGGGAACGTAGGAAACTATACATATGTGACCTGTTTTTTTATTTTTATGTGGAGAACGTTCCCTTGAACCTAGGAGTCAACTGCAGCTTTGCAGAAAACCAATGCCAATATTGAGTTCGACTACATGGAGAAACATTTTATTATAACCACATCAAAAATTAGTTTCTATAGCCTCCATATCACCCTCTTAACATATTTTATACAGACAACACAAACAATTTTTATTACCTCATTTATTTGTTGTCATATTCTTCCGTTGGTTGGACAACATAAATGGTGCGAAATTCCTGTATTAGAATGCAACATTGTTCCATTCCTGTTTTGTTGTTGTCGTTATTTTTTCACTTTGTCTAATAAAATCATAATCTATTCCACATGTTGCTATGATCAAGTCCATGTATTTTTATTGACTTTTTATGACCATAATAAAACTATTTTATTTGTAATAAGTTATATGATTTGTTGCTATCATTTTTGCTGTTGTTGTTATAGAAATAATTGTTTAGATTGTACAATATAAATATTTGTTGAATACAATTTAGCTTTGCTAATATATTGTTGATTAAAAAAAAATATTTGTTAATAAAAAAAATATTTTTTGCTCTATTTTTAGTAATGAAAAATGTGTTGATAACCGCAACATAAACAATGACAATTGTGAAATAGGTAAAAAATCGTTATTCGAAATATATTTGAAAAAGTTAGAAATCAAAAAAAAAAACTCTATGCTGGGTAATGGATATTTGAGTTTCATATTAATTTCATATTAATTTACCATATCGGTCCTCTCCTTAGGATACCTCCCCCACAAAAGTTCAACATTTGTGTCCTAGGGCAGTTTAGGGTCTGCTCGGAGATCCTTTGGAAATTTATACTGATGATGTTCGTTGTGGTCCTGTTTACAGCCATATTATGTTTTTGGTGGACAAGTCCATGCTTCCTTGCATACTGGTCCAACAGGTGTACGATAAACCACTGAAATGACGAAAAGATATAACTCTCAAAATCAGATCCACTTCCGTAATGCACTATGTTGGTCCATTTCCTCCTCCGCAAAACTTTTGAACTTTAATCCAAATTCACAATTTTGTCAGCAAATTCAAATGTCCAAAAACTGCCACAAAATTCTGAAAAGACCCTAAATATATTCGATATGTCCGTAGATGAAAATTCCAATTCACATAGGCTGAGGCAAAACCGACTGATAACTTTTTACTTGTTTTTATACCCTCCATTATAAGATGGGGGGTATATTAAGTTTGTCATTCCGTTTGTAACTACTCGAAATAATCATTGTAGACCCCACAAACTATATATATTCTTGATCAGCGTGCAATTCTACCTCGAACTATGTCCGTCCTTCCGTCTGTCTGTCCGTCTGTGGAAATCACTCTAACGTCCCAACGGATTGAAGTAGTGGATGAAATTTTGGTAAAATCTATTATATGTACGTAGGACTTTTGGTATTGAAAGCGGGCTATGTAGGTCCATGCCTTCGTATAGCCCCCATACAAGGTGACGCGTCGTCCTTTTAAGGAAATTTTAAGGTATTTCCCATTTGACCATCGAATCGGTTGTAATTTAGTATTATGTGTTTTCAGAGGCTAAACATATTTCTACCAAAGTTTGTTTATATAGGTCCACGTTTTGGTATAGCACCCATATAACACCACGAATATAGTACGGGTCACCTTACGATATTTTGAATGTATTAGTCCTATTTGACCACAGAATCGGTTGTAACATTGTATTTTGTGTTTCCAGAGGCTAAGAAACATTTCTACCATAAAATGTTTACATAGGTCCACGTTTTGATATAGTCCCCACAGGACGGTACCTCCCGATTTTCGGTATTTTGATTGTTTTAGCCTCATTATCACACCGAAATGGCATAAATTTGGTATTTAGTCTTTTTCCCAGAAATTTGTAGGTATAGGTCCACGCCCTCATATAGCCCCCATAGAACGGTTCCTCCAGATTCTCGATATTTTGAAGGTTGTGGCCACATTAATCAACCCAAATGGCTGCAATTTGGTATTTGGTCTTCATTTTTGGGGGATTAAACGTTCCATATGAAATTTGTTGGTATAGGTCCAAGTCTTTATATAGCCCCCATAGAACTTACCTCCCGATTTTCAGTGGTTTGAAGGGTGTGGCCTCAATATTCCCCAGATATTTGTTATTTAGTCTTCGTTGGGGGTATAAAACTTTCTCCCAGAAACTTGTCTGTACAGGTCCACGCCTTAGTATAGCCCCCATAGAACGGTTCCACTGTGGTCGAACTTGTATGGGAAGAGCGGCCAAAAATACTTCCTGAGCAGATATCAATACGAAAATTTCAGTAAAGGCTAGTTTAGCAACACTAATAAAAAGAAGCAAAAAAATCAACATAGGTCCAACTTTTGGTATAGCCCCTATAGAACGGTACCCCCTGATTTCTGGCATTTTGGTGGTCTTGACCACATCTTTCAATGAAATTGGCTACAATTTGGCTACCGGTATTCCCTAATGTTAGAAAACCTTCTTGCAAAAAATCTTTGAATTGGGTCCACGTTTTGATATGGTCTCCATATAATGGTACCGCCCGATTTTCGGAATTTTGAAGTTTTTATGTAAGTTATTAATTCGAAATGGCCGAAATGCCACTTAATCTTTGCTGGAGGTAGATTACCCCCAGAAAATTGTCGATTAATGTGGGTCCCGCCTTTGATGTTGTCCCCATAAATCGGTACCTCCCAATATTGGGTATTTTTAGGGTTCCAGCTGTAATAATCAATCAAAATGGTGAATTTTCTAAATTTTACATTGAGGACTACATTTTGACGTATGCTTCATATAATTTAACAGCACAATGTCTCTTCTATATATTTAAAAAACTGAAATATATCACCTGCACATTGGAAAAAATAACAAAAACGCACTGAAAGGTATCCTTAGTATTTTGTGAACAAGTTCCAAAGGTGCAAAAAGATGCAGCTGATATGTTGAAAATAGAATCTTTAGACTACTACTAATCATTTAAAAAAATTTTCGTTGAGGGGAAAGAGGGGGAACATAACTAAAGCTTAACATGAAATTTAATTATACTGAAAAATTACGTTACAAAAGTCCTTCCGTCAATACGCGTATTCAATAATGAATCCCAAAAATTAACAAACACAAAACTACATAAAAATTAAGTTAATACATTGTTTTTCAATATGCAAATTAAAGTTGGTCAATATAGAGTTCATTTAGTTTGATATTAATATTTTACTTCCCCTAACTTTTGCATTAAATTCACCTCGAAATTCAACCTGTTAAAATTTTTCTTTTTTGCTGCTATTCTCAAGGAGTACAGTAAGAACTAATCCATAACAAATTTATTTTAGAGAAATTTAACATGTTGGCAGTAAATATGAACAGATGTGGTACCAACAATTAGACTTTCATTTTTTTAATTTTGGCCAATGGCAGCGACCACTGTGCACAATGGTGGCACTTAAATGAGAAGGTGTGACAAAAATACTTCTAGATAATATATCGAACTGAAATCAATGGGTCCTCGTGGTCTAAAAACTCTCTAACAAAAATATTGCAGTCCTACGTTCAAGATTTCGCGTGGTTCCTATGTAAGGAAACATCTTGAGTTTAAGTATTTTACTGTTACCAAGCCAATGTTCAACCAAATTTGCTGTAATCCAGTACTAGGAGTTATTATTGCATAGTAAGCATCCCCACGAAAAATTGTCAGTATTGGTCTATGATTTAGTTTACTCCACATCCCAGCAAAATAAATTGGAAGTAGTGCAATGTAGACTAGTTCTTTCACGGCATGTTTTTATGCAGTTCAAACGGAGTCGTGAAAAAGGCACTCCATTCCCCACATTTTAACCGCATTTGGAAGCAATCCAAAGAATCACATCCATTTGTCACATTTTAACAACATCCGGAGGCAGTTCAACGGAGTCGTGAAAAAGGCACTCCAATTCCTCACAATTTAACAGCATCCGGATGCAGTGCAAACGGAGTCGTGAAAAAGGCACTCCGTTCACTACATTTTATTAGCAGTTGTTAGAGATCCCTACATGTACAAAAATCAGTTTGTACATCTCTACAGGCACCGGAATACATTTCCAAAAGGAGATAATCGTGTTAACATTTCCAAACATTTGTTAATACAAACTAAATAATATTTAATTTGTGAACATTTTTCCGGTAACTCACGAGAAGAAACTTTCCCAATGGAGTGCTGTTGGTGTACATGTCGAAATCTTAACTGGTGATGGGAAGACAATATCAAACCCATTTAGCAGATGAAGCAAAAGCACTTAAGCTTGGATTAAACGAAGAGCACACACATGTTAGCGATTGAATTCAATAGAGAATTTTCATAATTTGTGTTAATTTAATAAAGTTATTAATATTTTTGTTTTACACAATTAATAAATGCATTTTATTTTGTTATTCAAAACACGTGCTCTGGACTGCCTCATATTCTACCCCAAAGGGTCAGTTAAAATGCAATGCCAAAGGGTCAGTTAAAATGCAGTGCCAAAGGTTCAGTTAAAATGCAATGCCAAAGGGTCAGTTAAAATGCGGTGCAATGGAGTGCCTCTTTCAGTAGTCACTCCCTTGTAAAAATCATGAGTGAAAATGCATAATTTGATGCACTTCCAAATCACTTGTACATATCATTTAACTGCCTCTTTGGAGGCAAACTTTTCGCTGGGATATGATTATTATATCGATTTATTTGGGCAGATGTCAACCAAATATTCTAACCGAATTGGTTTTAATAATGAACTCAGAGTTGAAAACACTACCTTATAAAGAAATTTTATATCAGTCAACTTTTGACTGCAGCCTCCATATAGGGTTACCGTCCTTTTTCGGTACTTTATAAGCTTTAATCACCTTTTTCTGCAGAATTACCTGTAATAATGTATTTTTAGTTTTCAGTGCAGGGAAAATCTCCACGTTTTGGCGTGGCCCAACATTAGGGAGTCCCAAAAAAGAAAAACTATTTGTTAAAATGAATACGCCCAAAACTTTGTCTTTTCCATTCACGAGTTTTCAATAGGGCTCTAAGTTACCATGACAATAGAAATCTCTAATAGTACAAAAACGTAGATAAATGCAAGAAAGGATAATAAAAACAATTTAAATATTCAAAAAAATATAAATTCAGCAACTTGAAATGGGAGTTAAACTTTTGGTCATAACTGCCAAAACCGCAAATTTCCGCAAAAATCTATACAGTTTTGAAATCTACAGGCGCTAGGCTACAATTTGGTACTAGTGGCCATTCTTGCGAATTTTTGGAAAGTAACTAAAACTTTAAGGAAATCCATACATCTACATTAAATATTTTTATTTTGAAAAATATTATAACCAAAATATTTGGCAACCCTTACAATTTTGAGGAATTTTCATAACTAGAAAAATGAAGCTTAGACAATTTACTAAATGATTCAATTTAAGTTAAGGTGTTAAGAATAGTCCTTTGTTTCATAAATTCGCTTAGAATATAACTATTTTTTTCTCATTTTTAAATACATTTTGCGATTTGCATCTTTTAATTTTTAAAACGATGACATGAATTTTATGATTTTTGTCGTTGGGCGCATCCACAGTGCAGTGGCGGGCAAAAATGAGTAAATGTTGACTAATTTCATTTTGTAAATAATAACATCGTGCAACACGAAAAAATTAACCGTATTCGGACACTACAGCGTGAGTGAAGATTAAAAATTAGGAGATAATTGTGTCGGCGTTTGTGCTTTCAAAAATTACGGTCCTAAATGTCAAAAGGAATCATTTTGAGATGATAGATGTAGAAGAAGCTTATTGATATTTTAGTCTCATTTTTAGTTCGTGGCTTCATTGAATTTTGTACAGTTATGATAAAATATGAATCAAGTGTGACCATGGCGATTTTGACCTTCAAACATACGTTTGAGGGATTTAATATGTAAACAGGTTTTGTTCTTTATGGTAAGAGCTTGCTTTTTAGAATAAATCGAAATTCTTAATTGGTTGAAAGCTAAGTGCCTGAAAAAATATTCCTATTGCCCTCAAAACTATGGAGGCATATAACAGCAAAAATGCATAGCGACAAACGCCCAGAAACGTATCTCTTATTTTTGGTCTTCTATTATGCTGCAGTGTCAGAATATGATTAATTTGTTCGTGTAAAACAGTATTATTATTTACAAAATATGTTAATATTAGTAAACATGTACTTATTTTTGCTCGCCACTGTAACATTCCCACACATTTCGAAGTCACCTCCTTGCATAAACAATCGACGCCTTTGCTCTCAATTTGCAGATTGTAGAGTTTCTCGTCTTCTTTGCACATCCACTCGCCCTTTACATTAGTGATGTCAAACAGTTGCCTCGTTGGATCAAAGTTTCGTTTTCTTCTGCAGCGCTCGTAGTCTTTCAGAAGAGTTCTTAGTTTTGCCTGAATGGCTTGGTTCGATATATGCGGGAAGTTCAATATTTTACTCCATAGAACTTTAAGCTCTACAGCAACTAGAGCGATCCTCTCTGTCTCTGTCCTTTTGCTGTAGACTGAAGAAATTTTATGCGACCAAGGACGTGTATCTTAAGGTGCATGCGACTCCGTTCACTTAGTGCTGTTTCCACAATTGTCATTATGCCTCTTCCTAATGGCGCTTGAAAGTGGACTATGTTCTTTGTCCAGGTTTCTTTGTTCTTCTCCGCGTTGGAAGCACTCTTTTTGAATGATATGTTATAATTCACTTTTCACTTCACTTTTACTATTCACTTTTTATATTTCTTCTTTTCGACACTTGTTGAATGACACAAAACGATCAATGATCACATATATATATATATAAGAATTTTTCAAAATGTTTCTGACAGGTACTTATAAATGGGCTTATTTATGGTGACATTATACCTGATTCAGCACGGGAGCGTTGTAAAATTTTAAAAAATTTCCAAAAACTAAGGCTAATTAATGGGTTTCTGTAGTGAACGGAAAACACAAATCAATAAAAATGCAAATCCTTTCTTTCGTACATTGAATGTAAATTATATCAGTTCATTGACCGTGTTGATACAGCCTTTTTAATACAAAAATCTGAAAACCACATAAGTTCACGATTTCCTACCTTATATTTGTAAATTTGATACACATTTTAAGGTTCTAACAATGTTAAGAATCCCCCTCCCCACATTTACCTTATAGTGTATTTATAAACAATCTTTAACACAAAATACCCATTTCTACCCCATCAATTCCTTCAGTTTATTGTCAAATTAAATTTCCAGAGAAAAAATTGCATTAAAGTTTATTATACTCTTGGCTATTGTGACATATTTATCAATCTTATTGATTTGCCACTTCCTTTCTTGCTCCTTAACAAGCAAGCTGAAACATATTCCAGAACAGAAGCAACAGCGATTGTTTAAGTTATTGCCGAAGGGAGGGACCAAACTGCTACCTAAGTAACATCGCACACAGTACTGCAAGTAAATGGATACTTGAAGTAACAACAAACTGTTGAAAATTTTCTCTTATCGTTGAAAAACTAAATATATTTATTCAATGACTATTTATTGGCAATATTAAGAGAAATCGAAATCCACAAAAATGCTCCCACTTGTGTCTGAGCGTACAACAAGAAAATTTTATTTGTTCTTCAATGTTATACCACTAATAAATGTAGACTGTGGCCATTTATACGATTTAGGTGAAGAAATATCATGTATAAAAACTCAAAAAACACACAATTGTACATACACATGCATACCCTAAAAGAATTGCGGAAAATAAATATTTCCCTAGAATGCTGTTGAAAGCATTTAAACGATTTCAATCTGCAGCTCAAGGATCAATGCCGGGAATAATATAAAATCGCTTTACGATAAAGATTTTGTAGAAAAATAAATTTAAAGTTTACGTTAAGTAAAATAACAATGTTCTTGCCTTCGTCGTATAGTCGTTTTTAAAACATACTTTTAAACTCTCCTTTGTTGCACTTTTTATTTCGTTGTTTCTTTTTGTGCTGCAAAACATATATCTGCGTTTTATTGATTTAAAACAGAAGTTTGATTTTAAAGAACAAAGAAAGGAATGGAAAACTGAAATAGAATTCCAAAAGACTATAAAACTGAACTTCATAAAAAACAAACTTTTCGATTTTTTCAGTAGATCTCTGAGCATAAAAAGTGCTCACAGTCATAAATTTTCGTTTAGGTAAATAAATCCTCCTCCGATGACTGTCTTTGGTTGGTGAACAAAGAACAAAAAACATGAACGAATGGAGCCATCCAAAGGCAACTAAGCCAATCAAATTCGCAAGCTATAGCCGGTCATGTGCGTGTTGGTTTTTTCGATAGGAAAAAATAATCAATTTTAAGTTCATTTTTTGAGAATGAAAAGAGTTGGCGTGTATAACAAAGAAGGGTGCTACTTCGAATTCGGTCAGACAAATATGTGACATCCTCAGCTCAAGAAAGTAAACAAAAGTTTTCATTGATATATGAAGGCGAAGTTTAAGACTTACATATATGGGTTCTGTTTCATTACTAACCAGGCAAAACTGTTACCTGGTGCACTACCTTTAATTCACTTGCAATCCAAAGATGTAGCATTTGTAATACCCATATGAATGATAACGGTTAAAAAATCGTTAAATTCGGCCGGTCAGAAAATGCATCTAAAAATGTCTTGAATTGGGCTGCACCTTTATGTGGGGCCTACATCAAACTCCGGACCTATGTTGACAACTTTTGGTGAAGAAGTTTTGCGACCACTGGGAACCTCAAATGTCAAATTACAGATAGTTCGGTCAACGAATCTAGCTTAACTCCTCATAACAAAGAAGGGTGCTACTACGAATTTGGTCAGACGAATATTTGGTATCCTCAGTTCAAGAAACTAATCAAAAGTTTTCATCGATATAAGGAGGCGAAGTTCAATACCTATATGGGCTCTGTTTCATTACTAACTAATCCAAAGATGTAGCATGTGTAACACCCATATGAATGATAACGGTTAAAAAATCGTTAAATTCGGCCGGTCAAAAAATGTATCTAAAAATGTCTTGAATTGGGTTGCATATCAAAGTCCGGACCTATGTTGACAATTTTAGTGGAGAAGTTTTGCGACCACTGGGAACCTCAAATGTCAAATTACAGATAGTTCGGTCAACGAATCTAGCTTAACTCCTCATAAAACCTAAGATCGGCAGTTACCGTTATATGGGGGCTCTACCAAGAAATGGACATATGTTGACAATTTTTTGTGGAGAAGCTATGTGATCAATTCAAACCCTAAATATCAAATTACAAAAAATTACAATTGCTCAACCTATATATTCCACCAAAAAATAGCTGTACTCCAGGTTTTAGACCCAACATTAGCCCGCTTCTGGAAGGTCATGAGATGAGTTGTGGCATTCCGTTTTCGGTAACGCCCAGAGCGTTTAGTATTGGCTGAACAGATTGATAGTTCTACGTTTTGCACTGTCAATGAGGACACGCCTACCAGAATTAGCGAAAAGTGGCACAGTTCGTCAGACATAACCAACGTGTGACCTTATCTGAAAAATGACGTCATCTGGAAACCCGTCGGTTTTCTTGATCTATACCCTATCTCCATCAGCAGAACACCTCTGAACGCAGCACTAATTGGCCTAGTTTCAGAGAGTTTACTAATCACCGCTTCAGATATCTGCCCAACGCAGCTGATGCTCGGGTAGCAGAAAGGACGTCTCGGAACGTCACTGGTCCAGCAGCTTGGCATATACCTGCCGGTCGAATACCCGAAGTGAGACCAGAGGCGACCAGTGACCCCAGAGGTAGAAAGCTAACACCGAAAGTTAAGATATTGCCTCCATCAGCAGAACACCTGGTTTCAGCACCTCTGGCCTTGTTTCAGAGAGTTCACTAATCACCGCTTCAGAGATCTGCCCAACCCTAATGATGCTCGGGTAGCAAAAAGGGCGTCACTGCACCAGCAGCTCGGCATACACCTGCTGGTCGAATACCCGAAGTGAGACCAGAGGCGACGGGATTAGCAAATAAGCGTTATGAGCTTCACCATTCCTACCCCAGTGACCCCAGAGGCAGCAAACTAACACTGGAAGTTAAGATATTGCCTCCATCAGCAGAACACCCGGTTTCAGCACCTCTGAACTCCGCACTTTTGCCGGTCATGAGAAAACTAATTGGCCTAGTTTCAGAGAGTTCACTAATCACCGCTTCAGAGATCTGCCCAACCCTCCTGATGCTCGAGTAGCAGAAAGGACGTCACGGAACGACACTGCGCCAACAGTGACCCCAGAGACAGGTAGCTAACACTGGAAGTTAAGACGTTGGTCGGTGAGCATAAGCAGAATATGTGGCTAAATCATCTGAAAAGTTGCAACCTTACCCGAAACCTGGACCTTATCTTCCTTCTCCCCAGTCACGTTTGTGACGTTACACTGACTGATCCGAAGAGGTGCGCAGGAAGTAGAGCTCATTGGGGGTAAAAGGCGAATAGAAGAACACTACGTCACATTATATATCTTCCTGCCGGGGATAAACTACCATAATTTGCAATGAATGATGTTGCGAAAGACATCAGGAATGTTAAAACATCTAAAGCGCAGGACCATGATGAAATCTGCAATGTAATGCTGAAGCAGCTGGGTGAGCCGGGAGTCGTGTATCTCTCTAAAGTTCTCAACCTGTCCCTAGCCACCAACATCGCAGGGTGGTTCCGCTACTAAAGATACATCGATGAAGATACACCAGAATCAATCGCAAACGACGACGTTGAATGCCTTCCACCTAGCCAAAGCGACGTCATGACAGCAATTAATCGCAGCAATTAATGCAGCAGGAGCTGATGGGCTGCCCGCCGAACTGTTCAAGACCGGTGGCGAAATGCTGATAAGGAGTATGTATCAGTTTATTATCGAAATTTGGCAGGAAGACAGCATACCCAACGATTGGAACCTCAACCTCCTACGTCCCGTACACAAGAAAGGAGACAAGACGGTGTGTACAAACTACAGATACATAGGTCTGCTACCAATCGCGTTTAAAACCCATGGTCAATAACATAATCGGGTCTTTATTTTTTTATTCATACCAATGCGGTAATTCGACGATTGACCAAATCTTCACACTACGCCAAATACCGGAGAAGACCCACGAAAGACAGATCGACACATACCACCGGTTCGTCGACTAAAAGGCCGCCTACGACAACCCAATTCGATCAAAGGTGTTCCAAGCCATGTTTGAGTTTGGTATCCCTGCAAAACTTATACGATTATGCAGGATGGCATTGGCTAATACGAGGGTCAATAAAAAACCTTCTGGCCTAGGCACCACGCAGAGTCTCCAGGCGTCATTTGAAATTTTTTTTTTTGGAAAGTTTTAGTAATATTTCCAAAACTAAAGTTTGGGTGTTTTTCATGCGCACACATTTTCGTTTCGAAATACATAAACAGGGGGTAACAGTTTTTAGCCTAAGCGTACTCAGGACAGTTTCGTATACGACCACGTGTTGGGTTGTTTACAGTGACTTCATTGAGACACCACCCAAAACTTTGTTTTTGAACGCTTTTGCAGAATCTACTAACGATTGATGCGATTTTTCGGGCTCAGGATTCGTCACCAGGATCTACCTTATAAACGACTTTTGAAGCACCGTCTGTGAAGCACCGCGTATTTTTCGAAATTTCTTGCACCGAGCAACACGGAATCCGACGAGGAAACTCCTATTTTTGGCGCTAAGCGTTCATGTAATATCAAATGCTAGTTGGTGGAATAAATGCCCAATAATGCCTCTATCTCACGGTACATAACATGGTGATTTTGCATTATCCGTTCACGCTCGGCTTAATTTTGTCTGGCACAACGACCGTTTTTAGGCGATCCTCACGAACTTGGTTTTTTGTGAGTGTCGGCCACGATTGAATTCATTAAACCAGTTTTTCATATTGCTATAGGATGGTCCTTTATCGGCATACAAAGATTTAAATTGATCGATCCACTCTTGTCGTGATTATCCACGTCGAAAGTTGTGAAAAATTATCGGACGAAAATGTTTACCAGTAAATTCACTTTTTTATGCAAAGTGATTTTTTCAAGTCACTGTAAACAACACAACGCATGGTCGTATGTAAAACTGTCCTGAGAACGCTTAGGCTAAAAACTGTCAAACTTTCCAAAAAAAAAATGTCAAATGACGCCTGGCAACACTGCGTGAAGGTTTTTTACTGACCCTCGTACAAGATCTGCTGTTAAAGTAGGAAAGAACCTCCCGGAACCTTTTGAAACAAAACGAGGTTTCAGACAAGGTGACAGTCTATCGTGTGACCTATTTAACATTATATTGGAAAAGGTCATAAGAGAAGCGAATGTATATACCAATACATATAAAAATTTCACTATATACAATAAGGGTATAATGTTACTGGCGTACGCAGAACAAATTTATGATATAAACACGCAAGATGTCCCGTAGACTCTACCAGACACTGATACCACCCGTACTTATGTATGGATCTGAAGCATGGGTACTTGCGAAAGCAGATGAGGCAGAACTTGGTGTGCTTAAGAGAAAAATTCTTCGAAAGATTTATGGACCAATATGCGTTGACGGTGAATACCGACGTCGAATGAACCACGAATTATACCAGCCGACCGACATCGATATAGTAAAACGTATCGAACTACAACGATTGCGTTGGCTTGGCCATGTCAACAGGATGGATAAAGATGCTCCCGCCAGAAAGGCTTTCGAATACGAGCCACTCGACGGTATACCCCCCAAGGGAAGGCCAAAACTCCCATGGAAAGACCAAGAAGATATCACAAAACTTGGCATCCAAAATTGGAGAAGTAACGCAAAAGATCGGTGCGTTTGGAAATCTATTCTTAGTTCAGCTTATGAAACAAGACGTTCTGTTTAATATAAAAACCATCTAAGTAAGTAAGTAAGTCCCGCTACTAAAGACGGACAAAGTTGCCAGCAACGATGAATCATCTGCCTGCATCTCTATGTATATTAGTCGAGGACTCAACTAGAGCAAGCCGTGTGATGGAATAATGGTGGTGGTGGAGCTCGACGACACCAGTCCTACGTGGAATTCAGGAACAATAAATCCAAGCCACGTAGTGTGGAACAAAGAGTACCACAAAGTGGGGTGATATCTCCGGAACTGTTCAATCCCTACCTCTCCTGTATTCCGCCCCCTCTACACGGCATTAATGTTGTTACGTATGCGGATTATTGTACAATCTTAGAGTCGGGTACGTTCCCTGATGTCATTGGTGAGAGGCTGAACTCCTATTTGAAAAATCTTACCAATGTTTTTCCATGCGAGGAATATGCAAATATCGACCACTAAATCTCTGTTCCCCACATGGGCTGTAGCAGAACTCCGACCGCCCACTACCTCAAGATTCTAGGGGTCAATTCGACACGACGTTCACTTCGTTCAGGCATGCAACAGCTATCTGAGACTAGCTGGGCTATAGGAAAAAGGTCATTGAGCACTTGGAGGACAGATAAAGAAATCTTGTTGACCACAGATAAAGAAATCTTGTTGACCACATATAACGCTAGAGAATTTTCTGTGGTAAGCAATAGGGCGGCAGTGTGGTCTAAGTGCAACGCGACGGAAAAATATTCAAACTAAGCTTTCGTTGCAGTACTTGCTTTGTTAACGTGAAAGAGAGGTCCAGCGTTACAAGAGAGAACCCCAAGATCGACAAGTCTATCAGGAAGTTTTAAATAAAATTCACACAGCCGCAGTAGCAGATGCCATAATCAACTATCGTGTGAATGCGGTTCTCGGAAAGCAACCGCCATTTGTCGCAGCTGAGGAGCCTGAGTTGCCACGACAAACCAGAGTAGTTTCGACTCAACTACGCTCGGGATAGTGCAGCAGTCTAAATTACTATAGGGCAAGGATCGATGATACTATGTAAAACATCTTCCAAGCCTGCGGTACAGGCCCGCAACTCAAAATCCGATCCGTTTTCAACAATGAACTGGTAAAATTTTTTCATTGTTTGGACCATAATTGCGGTCTTTAGAGAATTTTCGTGAAAATTCACCATTGGCCCCAGACAAATCACTATAGAAACAAAAATCGGTCGAGTTAAAGTTAACCGATCGTCATGACATGTCATATATAAGGTTTTTGCACCAAATGGAGTTTGAAAATTAAATGATTGAATAACTTCGAAGCGCGGAACTCTTATACTGTGGCTATTACAAACCGTAGACCTACATAGACACTGTTTTATACCCTCAGCCTTTAGGCAAGAAAGGGAATATACACTTTAATACGCCCAACAAGTAAAAAAGTGTCAATCGTCTTTGCCGACAGATACATACTATCAGCTAATGTGAAGTGAAACTTTCACCTACGGACAGATCGAATGTATTTAAAGTCTCTTCAGAATTTTGTGGTCCTTTTTGGACATTTGAACTTGCCGACAAAAATGTGGATTAGGAATTAACTGCACCAAGACACAAATGTTGAACTTTTGTGGGGGAGGTAACCTTATGGAGGACCGATATGGGCCATTTTAGAAGTTAAACTAAATTTTGACAAAATATTAGGAGATTCAAAGTTTGGACCAAATTGGTTGCCCCATCAAGTGATATCATCCAAGCACTTTACTGAAATTTTTTAAATATTGGGGAGAAGTACCGGAAGTTGTGGACCGGTATTGCCCCATGAAACTTAGTTTGGATATAATATGACAAAGACCAAATATTGGACCAAATCGGTTGAATAGTTCGAGAGTTATCGTGCTCTCCGACCGCCACATATTGTAACATAGGGTTTTTTACACCTTTCGGGCTGTTTTCCTAAAAAATATGGACTTGCCTCTGAAAAAACTTTTATCATCGTAATGGAGGTAGCGAATGCAAATCGCTTCAACAAAAATCAAAGTGATTCGAGAGCAGGTCTTAAAGTGAACTTATCCGAAATTTTGTGTGAGAGGTACCAGAAGGAGGAGACAAATATAGTCCATATACGAACCTGATCTATATTTGGTAGATATATTAGGATGTGCAAAGTATGGATTACATCGGTCACTCACTTCAAGAGTTATAGTGCGCACAATTTTTCCGAACATTTTTGAACTTTTGTGGGGGAGGTGCCTGAAGGAATGGACCGATATGGCTTATCTTCGAATTTGAACTATAATTGGACAAAATATTACGAAGCCCAGATTTTGGACCGAATCGGCATATCCGTTCGAGAGTTATTTTGCGCTCCAACCACTACACACGGTGTCATAGGGGCTTTTTGCATCTTTCAGGTTATTTTCTCAGGAAGTATAGACTTGCCCCTAATGAAGCTTGTACCGTCGTATGGGGGGCAATGAATACAAGTTGTTGCAACAAAAATCAAAGCGATTGGAGAGCAGGTCTTAATCTGAACTTATCCGAAATGTTGTGTGGGAGGTACCCGAAGGAGTGGACCGACTGAGTCCATTTTGGAAACTCATCTAAGCTTAGTAGAAATTTCACGATGTGCAAAGTATGGATCAAATCGGTTACTTCCTTCAAGAGTTATCGTGCGCACAAGTTTTCTGAACATTTTCGAACTTTTGTGGGGGAGGTACTGGAAGGAGTAGGCCGATATAGCAAATCTTCGAATTTAAACTAAGTTTGGGCAAAATATTACGAAAGCCAACTTTTGGACCGAATCGGTTAATCCCTTCGAGAGTTATCGTGCGCTCCAGCCATACAGACAGACAGGCGGACATTGCTAAATCAAATCCAAATTGTCTGAAACGGAATTCGTCCAAACATACTTGGGGTCCAAAACCATTATTTCGAGGAGGCACATTTTGCACGTATGAAAGTGTATATGTCCTCGTTAGCATAAATGCTGAAAGTATAAAAATGTGTCTCATCGAAATAACGGTTTTAGTTTGGACGAAATTCGTTTCGTTTACGAAATTCGTGCGCACGATAACTCTCGAACGGAACAATCGATTCGAACCAAATTTTGCGTGTCGTAATAGTATGTCCGAACATAGTTTAAGTTCGAAGATGGGCTATATAGGTCCACTCACTCCTGCGGGTACCTCCCCCACAAAAGTTCAAAATTTTTCTGTAAAATGGTGTGAACGATAACTATCGAAGGGAGCAATCGATTTGGTCCAAACTTGGCACATCGTTTTATTGCTTCCAGAAATAGATTGGGTTCAAATATGGACTATATCGGTCCACTACTTCGGGTACATGCCACACAAAATTCGGATAAAGTGAAGTTTAAGGGCTCCTCTCGGATCGCTTTGAAATTTTTTCAGTAGGTTGTTCGGCGGTAAAATTTTTTTTCTTGCGCAAGTCCATACTTCCTGAGATATTGGCATAAAAGCTCCAGCTCCAGAAACCTTGACGGCACCAACCAAAATGGCAAATCCGCAAGATAATTCTCGCAGGCAGTTTCTGATTGGTGTATTTTTGCACATCCTATTTTTTTATCCAGTCATGTATCAGGTTGGGATATGGACTATATCTGTCCAAAATTCGGAAAAGGTGAAATTTAAGGGCTCCTATCGGATCGTTTTAAATTTTTTTCAATAGGTTGTCCTTTCGGCTTCCTTTACGACGGTAAAATTTTGGCTCGGTATATGTCAATGATTACGGTACATACAGATTTTAAAGCAAACTCTTGATACAAAATAATATTTTTTTTTGTTCAGTGGGCTGAAGGTTCATCTCCGTCAGCACAGCTGACTGATACTTTCTTAGTTGTTGTAAGGCGATTTTCAAGTCGAATTTGGAATACCGAGAAATTTTTACTTCAATAGCTCCTTAATATTTGTGCACTTAAAAAAGGTTCCAATTCGTGAACAAAGTATGGTGTTCATTTGGACAACATACCTATTTATAGCGCATTTACAAGTCGGCTTTAATTACCTCACATTTTGCAGTTCATCTACAATCATTTGTCTCTTGGTGGTCTGTATTTTTTCCGTTTTTGGGAAAATTTAATGACACTGTGATGTCACATAGTAAATCACAGATATACGACAAGGGGAGATATATATGAGAAGAAGAAGAGAGAGGGAATTTTTATTTCTTATACTCACGTTTCAAATTTCCACAAAACGTTCAGCAACGTCGTCATATTCTCATATCGGATATAATTCATTTTCCGTTGTTAGAATCACAAAATTGCTATATGTTTAGGTTATGGCTATGGATGACGCCGGCGAGTGACCAGCGTAGTTAATAACGCGAGTGCATTGTATTTGGTATGCGACAACACATACAATCCATACAAACAAATCATAAAATTTATTGTTTTATTGAGTTGGACAAATCAAAGAATGCTAGTCACAATTTTCAGCAATTGTCTTTTAAAGTTATGAAGAGGGTGTGATACATGATAGTATTGAATTGGTCAAGGTTTAGTTAAAGCTATATTCAGAAATTGTACAATTTTGTTTTTATACCCTCAGCCTTTAGGCTATGAAGGGTATATACACTTTCATACGGGCAAAATGTGCCTCATCGAAATAATGGTTTTAGACCCCAAGTATGTTTGGACGAAATGTGTTTCAGACAATTTGGAGTCGATTGAGCAATGTCCGTCCCTCTGTCTGTCTGTCTGGCTAACTGGAGCGCACGATAACTCTCGAAGGGATTAACCGATTCGGTTAAAATTTTGGCTTTCTTAATATTTTGCCCAAACTTAGTTTAAGTTCGAAGATGGGCTTTATCGGTGCACTCCTTCCGGTACCTTCCACACAAAAGTTCGAATATGTTCTGAAAATTTGTGCGCACGATAACTTTCAATGGGAGTAAACGATTTGGTCCATACTTTGCACATCATGAAATTTCTACCAGACTTAGATAAGGTTCCAATATGGACTCAATCGGCCCACTCCTTCGGGTACCACCCACACAAAATTTCGGATAAGTTCAGTTTAGGACCTGCTCTCGGATCGCTTTGATTTTTGTTGCAACAACTTGTATTCACTTCCCCCCATACGACGGTACAAGTTTCATCAGGGGCAAGTCCATACTTCCTGAGAAAATGGCCGGAAAGTTGCAAAAAGCCCCTATGACACCTTGTGTAGTGGTTGGAGCGCAAGATAACTCTCGAACGGATCTGTCGATTCGGTCAAAAGTGGGCCTTCGTAATATTTTATCAAAACATAGTTTAAATTCGAGGATAGGCTATATGGGTCCATACCTGCCCTACAAAAGTTCAACATTTGTGTATTAGTGCAGTTAATCCCTAATCCACATTTTTGTCGACAAGTTCAAATGTCCAAACAGGGCCACAAAATTCTGAAGAGACCTTAAATACATTTCGCTTCACATTGGCTGAGGGTATATATCTGTCGGCAAAGCCGACTGACAATTTTTTACTTGTTTTTTTTTCAAATTTTATAAGGTCTTTACTAATAATATTGAAGTATTCGAACGAAGCATTTAACTGTATAAAGGTAAGGTCACATTAGGCAAATATTTGCTCCATCGACAAGCAGTGTGCCCTTACTGAGATGAGACGAAGTACCATTAATTTCAATGCATTATTGTCAATGCACTTGGTCTCAGTAAGCGCACACTGCCGGTCGCTGGAGAAAATATTCGCCTAATGTGACCTTACCTTTAGCTTCATTCAGAAAACATCAAAATTGAAGAGGCTAACTTTTCTACAAATTTGATGTCTTGTGTATCATGCTCTCAATTCGCCGTTCTTTTGCTGCATCAGCCGAATGATATTCAATTCTGCCTGACATGATCTTTGATCTAGAGGATCCACCATATCAGGCGCGATCTTCTTTACAAAGTTGGTTACCATACGAGTTTTAAAAGCATTTAGGTCTTTATAACAGGAAGCATGGACTTTCCCACAAAATCAATTATATCGTTTTTATCAGAATCACAAGTAATATATTAAGTAAAATTTTCAAAACAATCTTTGAACAGTCTCTAAGCTGTACTTAAACGAAAATAAAAAATTTAGAGAGGGAAGTACGGATTGATGGAGTTATCCTAAATAGTACATCTTGATTTAAGTCTGAGATAATTATTACGATGTTCAAAGCTCAAACCAATGTGTAGTAACGTGACAAAATGTTCACATACATAATACAACACCCTACCCTTACCATATGGAACAACCCATCCAATAAGCAACCCAGCAACATTTTATGGAAGTGGTTCCATGAGATGCCATGATTTCACTGGATCTTTTGCATTGGTTCAAATGAAGTCGTGAAAGATCCGATCTTTTCATCAGCATTTGAACCCATTCGAAGGAAGTCGTGAAAGATCCGATCGTTTCATCAACATTTGAACCAATTCAAAGGAAGTCGTGATAGATCCGATCTTTTCCTTAGCATTTGAACCCATTCCATCGATTCAATAGAGATGAATTTTGTGTTTTTATTTTTACACGTGTATATATTCTTTTATTTATCTAAATATGTACGTTTAAAGCAATGTAAGATTTATTATGCTAGGAAATCCCAATCATTGAGCTAAAAGTAGAGTCGAACTGCACCCTTTGGTATTAGTCGTGTTCCTTTACGTGCCTGAGGTTACCAGTTTTTACCCGCAAAGTGTTTCCTTAGTCCCAATTTACATTAGGCGAGTTTACTTGCGGCAATTGTCAGTTTGATGGAGAGAGAGGTGAGATATATGGTAAGGCTTTGCCTCTCAACACCCTCTCTCACCCACAAACTGACAATTGCCGCAAGTAAACTCGCCTAATATAAATTGGGACTTACTTTTAAAAGCATAAATTTTTTATATGAGAGCAATTCACCACTTTTACCATTTTTAAAAGTAAAGGAACAGACCAATTATAGCTTCATTCCCGTACTTTTTAATAGTAAAACTCGTAAAAGAGAGAACTGCAAAAAATTTGTTCTCACGTACAAGTTTTTTGAAATAGTTCGGGAACGGAAAAATGGAAAATACATCAAAAAAACTGGAACAAATGTCAAAGTCGGCGTATCAGACGCCAGCAACCATGTTACTGTGTAAAAATTTTTTAAAGAGAGCGTCATTCAGCGCCATTTTTGTTTAAAGAGAAGTGAACATTTTACAACTTTTTTGTGTACGGGAACGCTTTTTCGAGTAAAATGTTTAAAAGTCTTAAAAATTGTAAAAGCTTTTTAGTTCTGGAAAAGTTTCCTTGCCTGCTCTAGAGAACCCTACTCAACAAGTTGAATTGTAGATCCCTACAAAACAACAAACATTTGCAAAACGTTGTAAAATAAAATTCACGAAATAGTAATCTGCAGTTGGAATCAATGTCGAAATCTGCACTGCACTGATGGGAAGTAAAATCCTTTTGTAAGATGAATCAAAACCTGTTGCGGAGGAAGTAAACTCTGTTGCGTGCAGCGGCGGTGTTTAGACTGCAACAGCTGGGACGGCCTGAAGTCAAGTTTCCCACTTAAATTAACAACCTGTCGCTTGCCCGAAGTCTGGAAAATAGGCCAGCTACTGAAGCCCGAAAAGGATGCCAGCAAAGGTGAATATTACAAACCGATTTCGCTTTTGTCGCCCGTAGCAAGGACCCTTGTGGCTATAGCTCTGTTCCTTTACGTGGAAGAATCTTCAAGTTTTACAACTTTTTACTCGAAAAGCGTTCCTTTACTTCAGACACCATACAATTCATATGAAAGCAGATTGCAACTTTTGCTACTTTTGCCGGTTTTACCACTTTCAAAAGTAAAGGAACATACCATATAGTTCTTCCAGCATCAGAAATAACTTTCCAGTTGCCGATCAATAGCTTGGGATCCGCAACAACTGCGCTGAAGGCCATCTCCATATTAGCAGAGGACTCACTCAGAGCAAGCCGTGCTCATAATCTAGAAAGAGAAGTCTAACGTTACAAGAGAGAACTTCAAGATTAACAAGCCTTTCAACCAGGTTTAAGTAGCATTCACACGAATGCAGTCGCATGCAGTAAACAGTTATCGTGTGAATGCGGTCCTTGGAGAACATCCACCATCTATCGCAGCTGAGAAGCGCCAGCTGTCAGGACAAACCAGAGTAGTTTTGGGTCAATAAGCTCGGGATCGTGCAGACGTCAAAAATCCTATAGGGCAAGTACTGATGACACCGTGGAAAACATCTGCCCAGCATACAGCACAGGCCCCCACGAAACACTGCTCCTTTTCAATTGCCCTACAAATCCTGCTAAGAAACTTAAGTTTGCAGCTTTGTGGTTACAAACCATATAAATAGCGAAATAGCCACATTCTTACGACTGATAGACCCAGAGTCAGATTAAGCAGAAGAATGAGAATGCAAACATATTAACTACTGTTACAACAACGAAAACAAACTGCAATTATAGATGTAAACTTTATGATGATAAATAAATTATAGTTATTTCATTAATTCCTTTGAATTAATAAAATAAAAAATGAAAATCATTTTTCAATACAGCATTTTCCATTTTCCGAACAAGACGTGAAAATTGCATGCCAAAGGGTTGGTGAAAATGACATGCCAAAGATTGGTGAAAATGCTATCCTTGGGAATTTGTTAAGATGGCATTCCAAAGGATTGGTATAGATGCCATGCCAAAGAATTATTGAAGATGCCATTCCATCGAGTTAGTAAATATGACATGCTTAGGATCTGAAAATGAATTGCATCTTTTGGGGGTCACGCTCTTGTAAAAAGAATGAGTGAAGATGCTGAAAAAATGACATTCCATTTCACTTGCACCCATTCTTGAATAGCATCTTTGGCATCGAACATTTTGCTGGGAACATACACTACAGCAGCGTCCGGCAAAAAGGGGCACACGTGCCCTTAATGAGAGTAACAACCACCATTTAGTCTTCAATCAGAAATCATTGAAGAAGGTTGTGGCATCGCTTTTTTCAATGATTTTTATTTTTAGCAATGCAACAACCCACACGAAATTTACGCTCTCGATGTCGTATGACCGCACATACTTCATTTGTATTGGTGCCGATACCTGCACTACAGCATTACTACCCACCCGCTGTGAGACAACATGTAATGCAAGGGAGAATTTCAAAGGTGTGATATCCGTCATTATTATTAAAATCGCAAAAATTAAAGTTGGGTTTTATTTGCGACTATTGTGATATCTTGTTTGTTTGATCACCTACGGGAACCTTTACACCATTAGAAAGGTGATATTTTCTACTTTCATTGTCAGGTTTTGCTTTTGGTATACCCCATAAAGAAGCTGAGATATTCGCTTTGGAAAAAAACGTTGTCTTTTTAACCAAATAAGGTTTTTGCCCATTATGACCCCTAAATATTATGCGACCATCACCAAAATCAATAGGCTTTTTCATCTGTGAGACCCCCATTAACCCTCAACATTTAGTGACGATCCGATCAAAATTGCGACCTGTAGCGTGATTTCCAAAAAAAATTTAAAAATGGGATGTATTACCGACTATTGCGATATCTCCGTTATTTGGTCACCTACGCCGACCTAGTTTGCATCATGTTAAAGATAGGATATTCTACTTTCATAGTCAGGCTATTCTTTTGGAAAGTCCCCAACCAAAGCTGTGATATTCGTCATTATAATTAAAATCGCAAAAATGAAAAGTTGGGTTTTATTTGCGACTATTGTCATATCTTCGTTGTTTGATCAGCTAAGAGAACCTGCTTAACATCATTAGAAAGGTGATATTTTCTACTTTCATTGTCATGTTCTGCTTTTGGTATACCCCTTACAGATGCTGAGATATTCGCTTTGGGAAAAACGTTGTATTTTTATCCAAATAAGTTTTTTGCCCATTCCGGCCCTAAATATTATCCGACCATCACGAAAATCAATAGTCTTCTTCCTCTGTAAGACTCCCATTAACCCTCATAATTTTGTGACGATCCGATCAAAATTGCGATCTGCAGCGTGATTTCCAAAAAATGGATAAATGTGATGTATTCCCGACTATTGCGATATCTCCGTTATTTGGTCACCTACGCCGACCTAGTTTGCATCATTGTAAAGATGAAATCTTCTACTTTTTGCTTTTGGAAAGTCCACAACCAACGCTGTGATATTCGTCATTATAATTAAAATCGCAAAAATAAAAAGTTGGGTTTTATTTGGGACTATTGTCATATCTTCGTTGCTTGATCACCTACGAGAACCTACTTTACATCATTAGAAAGGTGATATTTTCTACTTTCATTGTAAGGTTGTACTTTTGGTATACCCCATATAGAAGCCGAGATATTCGCAAATGCCGAAATCATCGTGATCCCGAACATCAACAGCCGAACGCCGAACCCATCGTGATCCCGAACATAGACAGCCGGCTGCAGAATACCCCACTATCCCGAAAATCAACAGCCGACTGTCGAACCCATCGTGCTCCCGAACGTCAACATCCGACTTCCGAACTCATCGTGTTCTTGAGCATCAACAGCCGAACGCCGAACCCATCGTCTTCCCGAGCATCAACAGCCGAACGCCGAACTCATCGTGTACCCGAGCATCAACAGCCGAAAGCAGAACGTCTTCCCGATCATCAACAACCGAACGCCGAACCAATCGTCTTCCCGATCATCTGCAGCCGAACACCGAAAACATCGTCTTCCGATCATCTGCAGCCGAACACCGAATACATCGTCTTCCCGATCATCTACAGCCGAACACCGAATACATCGTCATCCCGATCATCTGCAGCCGAACACCGAATACATCGTCATCCCGATCATCTGCAGACGAACACTGAATATATCGTTTTCCCGATCATTCACACCCGAACCCAAACAACAACGTTTCCCTCGCTAATTCAACACGAGCTCCTCAGCTGCCAAACCACAGCGAGTCTGCATGATCCTTACGCCCACTATTAATCCAAATATATACCCATTGAATTCATTCTTATCGCATTGAAACACTAGTGGATTCTAAATAAGTATTTAATCCATAAATCCCCGATTTAGCCCCCAAGAAATGGAGAATACCATTCTTTTCATTTCGTAAGGTCTAGTGGCTCCTTATGGAGACCCTGGACGCTACTGAACTTAACCCAGCCGACGAGAAAACCATGTGGCGGTAACTCGCTCCCACCAACCGTTTTATTGGTTAAGGTAGGATTTTAGATCTTTTGGGCAATTATGTCAGGAAGAACAGACTTGCCCAGAAAAATCGTTATAATACTGTAAATAGGAATGTAAATTTAACAAGTAAGAAAGTATTAGTTGGCTGGTCCCACAGAGATATACCCTCGGCTTCGGACCTTAAGAAAAGAAACAAACATATTACTTCTGACCTAAGGAGTTTGTAGTGAAAAGGTGATATCTAGCGAAGTCCACATACATCCAAATAATAATGTGCTATGATCGTTCCCCAGGCATATAAGAAGGCTGAGTTTGAAAACTTGTACGAGTATATATACAAAATTTATTGCAAATTTGCAGTTGTAAAGTATTTTTGAAACCTTTTTACTATCAAGTCAATCTAGTGTCTCTGGTTTTCAATACACACACAATACAAAATGGAAGGTGTTTTTCCTTCATGAATTGCAAGACCTTCCAGTTCGGAAGTTTGATAGATTGGCAGTGGCTTAGAATGCTATGACGTCGGCAACATTGTCTGTTTGTTGGATAGGTCCCAGGTTCAAACCTTTTATGTATTTTGTATTTTTTGCACATTGGGCTTGGCTGCAATTTTTGTGATTTAATATTAAAAATCAATTTTTATAAATGATTGTACTGTTCGATTTTCGTGAAATTTTTCTGTACTAAAATACGATTAATCACAAAAAATAAGACCTATTTAATAGTGGGATTCTAATAATTACAATTTTTACTTATTTATTTTTAATTTGTCCATACAATTTTCCTTTACACCAGTGTACTTACTATATATAAATTGGACAGGTTTGTAGACAAGAAGTCGATTTTTGCACTTTTAATAACGCGAGTTTTGTAATATGATTCTAAGATAGAACATGTCAAATTATACGTATATGTAATTTGTTTTCAAAAATCGTGGTATAATTTGAGTAAGAATCAAAATTTCCAAGACAAAATAAAAAAAAAATTAAAAAAAGATTAAAACTCAGAGTAAAATTTAAACGCAATTTGTAAGAGTTTGGAGTGTGTCAGTGGAATGGTGGCGGTGTAAACTTTCTGTTTTAAGAGATAATTTTCTTCAAAATGTTTGTTACAGTGGAGAAAATCGTCATATATGATACAACCTAAGATTTTTTTTTACAAAATTGTAGTTTTATATTATAGACTTTAACAAAATTGTCCAACTTTGTCTGAAATTCTGCCACAGGGAATATATTCAGCATAGGGTTCTGAATCAACAACATGGTATATTATACCAAGCTGTGATTCTTTTGAGTTTTTTGTGTTATATCACTTTTTTTTGAAAAGTTGCCAAAAATTAAAAACAAAAATATTTTTTGTGCAAGGAGGGAAAAAATATTTTTTTTTAATTTTTGGCAACTTTCTGGCGGTAAGATTTTAGACTCAAAGAAGACTAAATACCACATTTCTGGTATATCGGTAAGATTGTAAATGGGGATCTATAAACTTAAGGAAAGAAGCACAGGTCTTTCCTCTTTGAATGATTAATATGCACTATTTATTAAAAGTAAAAATGTTCTTAATAACTAAATACAAAAATATTACTTAACCTACTTAAACTAGTGTGTAGAAAAGAGAAAGTGAGAGTGCACATATGTGTACGAACGCATCTGCCATACAATCTTATGGAGAGGTCGTAAAATATTCTAATCTTACATGCGCATACATGTAGCAAGCAACCACATGGTTATCAGATTGCTCATAGATTGCCTGTACCAATCTATTTCAGACATACCACATGTGGGAATGGAAATTCTTATCTCCTTTCTTCTAACGACCTCCCACGATAAGGAGGTCTGCTTGCCACATGTTTACAAGTGGACTGTATTTAAACTAGATCCCTATTTAACAAAATTATCTCTAATCTACACATGCAACCCTCGCCAAGACATTCATTATTATACCCTCAGCCTTTAGGCTAAGGAGGGTATATACACTTTGATACGATGAAAATGTGCCTCATCGAAATAATGGTTTTAGACCCCAAGTATGTTTGGACCAAATGTGTTTCAGACAATTTGGAGTCGATCTAGCCATGTCCGTCCGTCTATCTGTCTGTCTGTCCTGCTGGCTGGAGCGCACGATAACTCTCGAACGGATGAACCGATTCGGTTCAAATTTTGGCTTTCGTAATATTTTGTCCAAACTTAGTTTAAGTTCGGAGATGAGCTACATCGGTCCACTCCTTCCGGTACCTCCCCCACAAAAGTTCGAAAATGTTCGGAAAGTTTGTGCGCACGATAACTCTTGAAGGGAGTGACCGATTTGGTCCATACTTTGTATAGCGTAAACTTTCTACCAGAGTAATATGAAGTTTCAATATGGTCTCAATAGGTCCACTCCTTCGGGTACCTCCCACACAAAATTTCAGAAAAGTTCATTTTAGGGCCATCTCTCGAATCGCTTTGATTTTTGTTTTAGCAGCTTGTATTCACTGCCCTCCATACGACAGTACAAGTTTCATCAGGGGCAAGTCCATACTTCCTGAGAAAATAGCATGAAAGTTGCAAAAAACACTATGACACCGTGTGAGGTGGTTGGAGCGCAATATAACTCTCGTACGGATCTGCCGATTCGGTCCAAAATATGGGCTTAATAATATTTTGTCCAAACATAGTTTAAGTTTAAAGATAAGCCATATCGGTCCACTCCTTCGGGTACCTCCCTCACAAAAGTTCAAAAATGTTCGGAAAAATTGTTCGTACGGTAACTCTTGAAGGGAGTGGCCGAATTGGTCTATACTTTACACATCCTAATATATCTACCAGATATAGATCAGGTTAAAATATGGACTATATTTGTCCACTCCATCCGGTACCTCCCACACAAAATTTCGGATAAGTTCACTTTAAGACCTAATATTGAATCACTTTGATTTTTGTTGAAGCAACTTTCATTCGCTGCCTCAATTACGATGGTAAAAGTTTTTTTTAGGGGCGAGTCCATACTTCTTGAGCAAACAACCCGAATAGTGTAAAAACCCCCTTTGGCGCCATATGTTGTGGTTTGAGATCCACTTCCATAACGGTCAATGTCGATCCATTTCTTTTAGTATCTCCTACGCAAAACTTTTGATATCTAATCCTAATCAACATTTTTGTCGGTTCAAACGCCCAAAATTGTTAAAACCCCCTAAATACATACGTATTTTGGGAAAAAATTGTTTCAATATACACAGGCTGAGGGTATATCTCTGTCGGCAAAGCCGACTCATACTTTTTTACTTGTTTTTATTAGAAAATTAATATGTTCACGTGAACATCTTGGGGGCACAAAAATACATATGAAATATAAACAAAATTTCAAAGTACAAAAATCAAATAAAATCCTAAATATAGAAATATGAAAAAATTGGAAATATTAAAATGAAAAATATTGCAATATAAAAATCAATACTATAATAATCAGCCTAAGTGACAGCACCCCGGAAGCTCCTCCATCGCTTCAGCCACTCCTTCTTGCTCGTACCACCTTTGTCTGGCGGCTTCATCTTCCAGGCAGAGTCGTCTTCATCTGGCGGCTTCTTCACTCTAGCAGTAAAAACGACATCCTTCTGAGGTGGCTTCTTCTTACTGGCTTTAAACATATTCTTATCACGTTGAAAAAGGCATCCTTCTCTGGCGACATCACCTTTTTGGCCCTAGGTATCTTCTCCTTCCAACGTTCCAGGCAGCTATCCTCCTCCGGCTTTTGCTTGGCTTTTACCCCTGCCTTCACACGAAAATCCTTCATCGTCCAATTGGTTTTATTTACTACCGTGTAGTTGATCTCTACTATGTGCGATTTGTCTTCTGCACAAAATTTCTCATCTGTGGTCTTGATGAACTCGCTGCTATTTACCCTAATTTTGTTGGCGAAATACTCACTTTCCACGTTAGCACTATTCGCCTTCTCCAAATTTGCAACCTTCATCGCTGCATCCTCATTGGCTATAAGTTTTGCAGCCAATACATCACGCTCGTTTTCCGCTAAATGTCGAGCTTTCTCTGCGCTAGCCAATTCTTCATTCAATTTTCTCATTTCTGCCTTCATAGCCGTCACCTCACAATTTCCCTCTTGGATAGCCGCTATTAATTCTTCCTTAGCTATCCTCGATTCCTCAGCCTCACGCTTGACTTGCTCCCTTAGTGTAGTGGCAAGCTTGACTACATCTTCCTTTTCCGATTGGCATGTGGTCATAGCAACTTCCATTGCCATGATTTCCCCTCTCATAATCTTCATAGCTTCTACCACGGCCCTGCGTTGCATTCGCTCGTTGTCCAATTTTTCCTGCAGGCCACGGACTTCCATTTTGGCCTCTTCATCCCTCATGTGTAGGTCTCTTATCACCTCACACTGAGAGCTCACTCTGGTTTCAAGGCTTGCTTTAGCCTCTTCAGCTTTCTTCAGATCAATTTCAAGAACCCTATTCATGGCTCTCGATTTCGCCGTTTTACGCTCCAATTCCCATATCACCTGGTACATGGTGTCTATTTTCTGTTTTTTCCTTTGTCCTACTTCCTCCAATGACAGAGGTATAATGGGAAATTTCAACCTTCCGACCATCTCTTTTACCGCCTGTCTCATCAGCTCATCCTTCTTGGTAAACTGTTGGAGCATTTTCTCCTTTACCAATTTGTTTTCAACTGCCAGGTTCGATGATGCAGCCCGTTGAGTCTCGACGTACTCACAAATCTCTTCGTGGTAGTCTTCAGACTGGGTTTCATTGATCTCCTCAATAGCCCAGATGAGGAGACCAAGAAGCCTCTCCACTTCATCCTTTGCCTTCGTTTCCATTTGAAGCAGCATGGTGAATGTCCCTTCCCCTATGAACAATATCCCCAATTGGATATTAAGACTTCACCAACCAGCTGACCCAATTTCCTCCCTGTGAGGCAAATTATCAGCTTCCCAGCTCTTTTTGGAATCGGCCACTGATCCGGCTCGAAGGACCAATGTAAATAAGGATCCGTACCGTGGAAAGAACAAGACGTCTTTCCCAGTTGAATGTTTAATATGCACTGTTTATTAAAAGTAAAAATGTTCTTAATAACTAAATACAAAAATATTACTTAACCTACTTAAACTAGTGTGTAGAAAAGAGAAAGAGTGCACATATGTATGTGTACGAACGCATCTGCCATACAATCTTATGGAGAGGTCGTAAAATACTCTTATCTTACATGCGCATACATGTAGCAAGCAACCACATGATTATTAGACTGCTCATAGATTGCCTGTACCAATCTATTTCAGACATACCACATGTGGGAATGGAAATTCTTATCTCCTTTCTTCTAATGACCTCCCACGATAAGGAGGTCTGCTTGCCACATGTTAACCCTTTTCAAGTGGACTGTATTTAAACTAGATCCCTATTTAACAAAATGATCTCTAATCTACACATGCAACCCTCACCAAGACATTCACTATCTTTAAGTATTACAAAACAAATATGTTCACGTGAACAAGATAAAAATACCGATAAACAAGAAGTATGCTTCTATGGGGGATATAGGAAGACGTGGACGTATACTGATAATTCTCTTCTGGAATATGTCATAATCCCATGAAATACTTAATAACAAATTATAGCCATTTCAGTGGGATATTAACGTCACAACCTTCAGAATTTCGAAAATCGGGAGATACCGTTTTATATCGAAAAGTGGACCTATACTGACGAATTTCAGACGAAAAGATTTTTACCTCCAACGTAGACTAAATAATAAGTTTCAGCCATTTCGGTGGGTTGTTGTGGCCACATCCTTCAAAACACCGAACCGTACCGTTCTATGGGGGGCCATATGAAGGAGTGGACCTGTAAGGACCAATTTTTGGGGTAATGTCTTGTACCTATACCGACAAATTTAAAGAGAAACATTGAATACTATCAACGAAGACTAAATACCAAATTTCAGACATTTCGATGGATTATTGTAGCCATAACCTTTAAAACGTCCAAAATCTGTATTAAGATATGCACCTATACCGACAAATTTCTGGGGGGAAAATTTTATACCCCAAATGAAGACTAAATTACAAATTTCAGCCATTTCGATGTATTATTGTGAATATAACTTTCAAAATACCAAAAATATGGAGGTACCGTTCTATGGGGGCTATATTAAGACGTGGATCTGTACCAACAAATTTCTGGGGGAAAGTTTTGTTCCCCAAATGGAGACTAAATTCCAAATTTCAGGCATTTCGGTGGAATATTTAGGCCACAACCTTCAAAACATCCGTACCGTTCTATGGTGGCTATATGAAGGCGTGGACCTATACCGACAAAATTCTGTGGAAACGTTTTATACCAACAACGAGGACTAAGTACCTAAAACCTTCAAAATACAGAAAATGGTGTGGGATCGTCCTATGGGGGCTATATAAAAACGTGGACCGATATAGCCGATTTACAATACCAAACATTCTAGTAGTAACAGAAACTTCTATGCCAAATTACAAAGCTCAATCTTAAAAATTAAGAGCTGTAACTTGATTTCAACATACGGACGGACATGACTAAATCGACTTAGAATTTTATCCTGATCAAGACTATACCCAGAAATGCAGATCGACACCTTCCATCTTTTCGTCGAGTATAAAGCAGCATTCGACAGCTCTATACTTTCAAAAGTGTTCCAAGCCATGTCTGATTTTGGTATTCCTGCAAAGCTCATTCGGCTTTGTAGAATGACATTAACTGAGACGAGATCCTCAGTTAAAATAGGAAAGAACATCTCCGAAGAATTTATTACCAAAAGAGGTTTCAGACAAGGAGACGGCCTGTCATGTGATCTATTCAACATCCTGCTGGAAAAGGTCATACGAGACGCGAAGGTCAAAAGAAATGGAACGATATACACGAACAGCCATATGTTACTGGCTTATGCCGACGACATTGACACCATGGGTCGATCGGTAAAGGAAGTAACTGACACCTTTGCAAAAGTCGAAAGAGAATCTGCTAAAGTTGGCGAAAAAACCAAGTTGATGGTATCGACGCGTAATATGTCCACAAACCCCGCACCATCTGTGAATGTTGGTACCTAAAATGTTGAGGTAGTAAAGGACTTCGTCTACCTTGGCACCGCCATAAACACAACAAAAAAACACATTTTTAACATTTGTTTTGTTGTTTTACTTAGGAATTTATCTTGATCATAATATAAACTGTTTAATTTTGCGATTTTGAAAATAGTTCAGCAATTATTAAGTTTTTATGCCTCCGATAGTTTTAGCCATTGCATATTTCAAATTCAAATCCTCTTTCCTATTTAAGTAATCATCTTCTGAATTTAATATTTGGTAGATTATTTGGATCGGATGCCCAGTCATATAATTCTCGAGCTGTAGTTATATGATCATCAGTTTATTTAGTTTATTTATTTTCAAAATCGAATAATAATTGCATTTTTACGATGTTTAAGATAAATTCCTAAATAAAACAACAAACAAATGTGAAAAAAAACATTTTTTGAATTTGTTGGCAAAAAACAAATGTTTCACATTGGTATAAAGGAGAAATTGTATTGACAAATTTAAAAAATATTAGAAAAATAATAATTATTCGAATCCCACTACCAAATAGTGCACAATTATTTGTAATTAATCGAAGTTTAATACAATAAAATTTTAAGAAAATCGAAGAGTACAATTATTGATAAAAAATTAATTTAAATTTAAAATTTTGAAAATAGCACCCAAGACAAATACGTACAATTTTTTATTTTTTATTAGATAACTGATAAAAAACAAGTAAAAGTATGTGTGTATTGAAACAATTTTTTCCAAAATACGTATGTATTTAGGTGGTTTTAAAAATTTTGGGCGTTTGAACCGACAAAAATGTTGATTAGGATTAGAGATCAAAAGTTTTACGGAGGAGATACTAAAAGGAATGGATCGACATTGACCGTTATGGAAGTGGATCTCCAGCAACAACATATGGTGCCATAGGTGGTTTTTACACTCTTCGGACTGTTTGCTCAAGAAGTATGGACTTGCCCCTAAAAAAACTTTTACCATAGCAATTGAGGCAGCGAATGCAAGTAGCTTCAACAAAAATCAAAGTGATTCGATATTAGGTCTTAAAGTGAACTTATCCGAAATTTTGTGTGGGAGGTACCGGATGGAGTGGACAAATATAGTCCATATTTGAACCTGATCTATATCTGGTAGATATATTAGGATGTGTAAAGTATAGACCAATTCGGCCACTCCCTTCAAGAGTTACCGTACGAAAACAAATTCCGAACATTTTTGAACTTTTGTGGGGGAGGTACCTGAAGGAGTGGACCGATATGGCTTATCTTCAAACTATGTTTTGACAAACTATTACTAAGGCCAAATTTTGAACCGAGTCGGCAGATCCGTTCGAGAGTTATCTTGCGCTCCAACCACCACACATGGTGCCATAGGGTTTTTTTTGCAACTTTCAGGCTATTTTCTCAGGAAGTATGGACTTGCCCCTGATGAAACTTGTACCGTCGTATGGAGAGCAGTGATTACAAGTTGCTAGAACAAAAATCAAAGCGATTCGAGAGATGGCCCTAAACTGAACTTTTCCGAAATTTTGTGTGGGAGGTACCCGAAGGAGTGGACCGATTGAGTCCATATTGAAACCTTATTTAAGTCTGGTACACATTTCACGGTGGGCAAAGTATGAACCAAATCAGTTACTTCCTTTAAGAGTTATCGTGCGCACAAATTTTCCGAACATTTTCGAACTTTTGTGGGGGTGGTAGCGGAAGGAGTGGACCGATATAGCCCATCTTCGAACTTAAACTAAGTTTGGGTAAAATATTACGAAGGACAAAATTTGAACCGAATCGGTTGATCCGTTCGAGAGTTATCGTGCGCTCCAGCCAGCCAGACAGACAGACGGACGGACATTGCTCAATCGACTCCAGATTGTCTGAAACACATTTCGTCCAAACATACTTGGGGTCTAAAACAATTATTTCGATGAGGCACATTTTGCCCTCAGCATAAATGCTGAGGGTATAAAAATAAAAAAGTACAAAAGAAGATTTTTTTATAAGTTTTTGCCAGTTTAGGGCGAAGGTCATTATTTGTGACGATTTTTATTAATTGAATTAATTAATATGAATTAATATGACCTAGGGAGATTACATTGAAACATTTTTCTGTTTGGACCAATATTAAAGAAGTTATGGATATTTCTTTCCATCGAGTTTTTACAGAATTCGACTTTCTCAAGGTGCGATATCTCTGGAACTTTTAGTCAAAAAATGTGAAAGTATACTAAAATGTTTTGCTGATAAGCAGCATCACCACAGCAAAAAATAAAGGAAATCCTAAACCTCATTTTGATAAAGTGTCCGATTTCACTCAGAAATCCCCATATATACCAGTAGATAAACAATTTCAAGCTCACATTGTTAAGTTCTTCCCATTTTCGAACCCCATTCAAGGCTACGTAATGATGACTTACGTTATTTTTGTACACAAAATAAATACCTAAAATTCGTAAAAAAAATATAGGTTAAAGTTTAAGTGTTTCAATCCCAAAAACACTCCACTCTAACCTGCCACTTTTTTCATCGACAAATATTCCTTTTGAAATCTAACATGGGAATTAAAGTAGTCAATCAAAAGATCAGTGAGTGGCGCAAAGGCAAATGCAGCAATATCCATTTGAGTAGAAATTGTATGACAAAACGAATTGTCACCAGGAAACATTTCAATTTTTCCGCTTAAATGGTATTTAATGGACCGATTCTTGTCAACGAAAAAGTCATAGAAAAATGTATGTAATTCAACAACAACTGGTCTACTCTTCCGTTTTACCTGCAAAATTGTGTTGGAGATGTTTTCGTTGCCTTTGCAATGAACTGTGATGGTAAACGACAAAATACAAAACCATAGAAAGCAAGCGATTGCTACAAACGAAATCCAAAAAAAAAAAAAAAAAAACGAATGCTTTTATACACAAAACAACACACGAAGTGCAATACAAATGATATTGGACCTTCTAGCCCCTTCTCAATAGATGGTGGTAGTACTTCCCAATTGATGTAGTGGCAATGCTTAGACTTACCACACACACCCACACATACACACTAACCATTGTCAAATAGAAAATATCGAAGAATTTTTGTAATGCAATACGCACAGGTAATGTCGTCTGCTGCTGTTGCTGCTTTCTTTACAATTGCACTATAGAATGGAAAAATATTTCCAGTCAATTTTCGCAATAGTGGTGCGTTTTATAGTTGGCTGATGTTAGAATTTTCCTCATTCCTTTTATCAATGAATGTGACTGCAAGTTGTATGCCCGGAAATAGCACTTGTCACCTAACGCGCATTACTAGGCACCAAAAATATGGCCACAGGAAAATGTTGCGCTTAGCTGATGTTGTATGGGGTAGAAAAGCAACAAAAAACAAATGTGTATACAAGCCTCACAATTTGCTATTTGGTCAGAGGGACATAATGCCAAGCTATGACTCCGAATTAATGCTACAATTTAAGAGGGCCGATAATAAAATCGTCGGATTGTTGTTATTAGGATAGTTTTAAAAAGTTGATGTCGAATTTTTTATGCGGCACCCCCCTAAAGTGTTTAGTTTTGTTAGATTATACGATTGCCAAAGTTTGAGCATAATCGGATTATGGTAACAAGTGCCACTGGGGCCTCAAAGTATCCATGGTAATTTGTATGGGGCCAAAAGTGAATTTTCATGAAATTGCCTTAAAGGCAACATTTATTGTCCAATCGATGAGAAAATGAGAATAAAAATAATTAAGAAATTAAGTTACAGTGTTTTATTTATAAATGTACTTAAAATTAGAAAATAAGTTTTCATGAGTCCATATGAGTCCATCCGAATCTAAAAAATATGCATAGTTTCAGTTCGATTGATCAACTGCAACTGTGTTAAAAATGAGTAATTAGATTGTGACTAAACGGACACCAAAGCAAGTTAAATAAAACACTGTAAAAAGACCAGTTTATTTAAATCGGTTAAGATGTGCTCCAATAGTATATTTGGCAAATCGGAGCCTTATAATATAGCCTTAAATTAAAATCGAGCAGATTTTTTTAAAATGAACTAGGAAAATGTTCTCTTCAATTGGACAATGAATGAGGCCTTTAGAGAAATTTCGTGAAAAATCAACATTGGTCCATACAAATTACTATGGAAACTTTGAGGTGTTAAATTATTCCGATTGAACTCAAACGTTGGCAATAAAATCTAACAAAACTAAACACTTAAGGGGTGCGCCGCATAAAAAACCGACAACGATTTTTCCCTTTGAGTTAAAACCAGTCTTACGGATATCAAGAGTGCTGTCAACTTTAATCAACACTTTTAATTCATAATTTTGCATTTTAATTTTACCGATTTTTTCGTTATCTGATAAAATGAAATACAGATTTCCCGATGTAATAGCCAAATTGAAGAATGATAACTCAAAACATGGCATCAACTAGATCGATGGATCGTATACATACATACAATGTACTTTTAGTCGTAAAGTATACGTACCCATGTTCACCTACAAACACGAACTTGTGTCTCTCATGTTGAATATACATACATACAAACATACATACAGTGAGTGCCAATTAAAGTTGACAGCAGTCTTGATATCCGTAAGATTTAACGAATGCAAGATTTTGTCGCTATTTGACCGAAATATCTATAATTATCGAAAAAAGCCTTTTAATTTTGCCGATATTTCGGTAAAATGAGTTACAGAATTCCACTACTGGGGTGTATGTAAGGGCTATAACCAAGATATGCCACAGCAATACCATGTGGAGAATATTGTCCTGAAAACGAAAACGCGTTTTGAAGGTTTTTTTTGGTCAGAGAAGTTTCCGCACCGAAGTCTGTTTCTGGTGGCCGTTTGTTAGTTTTTTCTTTATAGAAAATGTGATGTTAATTTTGGATAAACATTTTTCGCTATTTTGGAGAACATCTTGTATTAGACTTACGTAGAATGGTCCAATATTGAAATTATATATTTTTTTTATATTTCAGAACGATTTCCGGTCGTAATGAAAAAGTAAAAAGCATTAATTTCGACCCGGCCGAACTTTTTATACCCTCCGAAATAAAATATTATTCACTAATATGTAGACAGCGGAATCCTATGCAAATTGTTATGGCTAGGATTGTCGTAGAGAAAGGCCCAGAAATGTTTGCATATTTTGCATATCGTGCATATTTCGACATATTTCTACATATTTGCATAATATGATCATATGCAAAACTATATACAAAAACATTTGCAAGGATTTGTGGCCTGATTATCCCCCGAAATGTTTGAAAACCTTAAAATACCTTAAATAGGTTGGTACCGCATATGGGGGCTATACAAAAACTTGGACCTATATAGCACACCTTCGAACTTAACCTGTCTATGGAACAAGTAAAAAAGTATCAGACGGCTTTGCCGACAAAAATATACCCTCAGCCTGTGTGAATTGAAACGTCCATCTATTGACAATATCGAATCAATGAATTACGGATTTTGTAGACTTTTTTGAAATTTGCCGACAAAAAATATATTTGGTTTGAAGCTCACATGTGTTACGTAGGATGTACTTGAAGGAAGGGACCGACATAGTCCATTTTAGAAGTAGATCTTGTTTTGGGATTCATTCCTTTTGACAGTAACTTAGAGGGTTTGAGCCACGATGTCAGGGAACATGGACTTGCCCACGATAAACATAAAATCGCGTAAACAGGACAAAAAATAGCGTCGGTATAATTTACCAAAGGTTCTTCAAACAGATCCTAAACTGCGCTTAAACAAAAATGTTGAACCTTTGTGGTGGAGGTACCCTAAGACCGCTTTCTGAAGTTAGACTACATTTGGACAAAATATTAGGAGATCCAAGGTTTGGACGTTTGCTCCATTCATCAGATATATCGCGTACTATTTTAGTGACACTTTTAACTTTTGAGGTTGGGGGAAGGTGCGCACCGACAGTGCCAATCTTCAAACTAAACCTTAGTTTGGACTAAATATTACGAAGCCCAAATTTTGGACGGAATCGGCTGATCCGTTCGAGAGTTATCGTACGCATAGTGCCAATGGAATTTTTACAGCCTCTGAAAAAAACTTGCACCGTCTGGTAGAAATTTCATGATGCGCAAAGTATAGTCCAAATTCGTTGCTCCCTTCAAGAGTTATCGTGCGCACAAATGTTCCGAACATTTTCGAAAATTTGGGGGGGGAGGTACCTGAAGGAGTGGTTTAAACAAACTATTACGAAAGCCAAATTTTGGATAGAATCGGTTGAACCGCTCGAGGGTTATCTTGCGCTCCAACCGACAATCGACCATCAGTTCTGGCCTGGCCTTATTTTTGGTTTGCTAACTAAAGTAGCAAAATGTATGTGACAGTTGCGGGCACAGACCGCGAGACCCAGATCGCAGACCGGACAACAGTAACAGTTTCACTTGATCTATGGTTTACTGTTACCACCACATGCTCCTTATCCTTAGATGAAAAGCACACATTTTAAAGTCCATTACAAAACAAAATTCTAATTGTTGGTATTTTGAGGATTTTTAACATTTTGACTATCTTTAATTTGACATTTTAGGTGCCCAGTGGTCACAAAATTTTTCCAAACAATTTTCAACATAGGTAAATGTATTGATATAGCTCCCATATAACGGTACCTGCCGATTTTCGTGATTTTCAGGATTTTTGATACATTTTTTGACCGAACTCGCAGTAATTTGACATTTGAGGTTCACAGTGGTCAAAAAACTTCATCACGAAACTTCCCCATTAAAATTTTTCAACGTAGATCCAATGTTTTGGTATAGCCCCGATATAACGGTAAAGCCCGATATGCGATATTTTCAGTATTTTATCTACATTATTTGAACGAACTACCTGTAAAATAACAGGTGAGATTTCCAATAACAACAAATCTCCTCCACACAAATTTTCAGCATAAGTCGACTCTTTGATATAGACCGGATATAAAAATGTCATTCGACGTCACATTTTTAGGTAAATTTTCTGAAGTAATATAGAAATTTGGGGTGGGTGGTTATAAAATATCTCCACCTAAAATAGTGGATAGGAAGGAAAACTAATTATTCTATTTTAGTTAAGAATACCTTATAGTGGAGGGCATGGTGTAAGAAAGAAGGTGATACAATAACACTGTGTGTAATTTTTTGAGTCATGGAAAATTAACCATATTCTGACACCGAAGCATGATAGAAGACCAAAAATAAGAAGACACGTGTCCCGGCGTTTTTCCCTATCACTTCGAGTTTCGCGGTTATGGGCCCTCAAAAACCTGAGGCCTTGATGTCAAAAGGACTCATTTTACAAGGCTCATATCTTCTAAACCGCTAAGAATTTTGATTTACACGTCGAAGCAATGTTGTAGCTCTAGTCTTAAAGAATAGTAATTATGAACACTTCAAACCAATTTAACCTCATCTTCTAGGTCAAAATCGTCAAGGTCCAATTTCCGTCATAATTTTTTCTCGGATTTTGGTCTTCAGATATCAAACCGATCAAAATTGAAGCAAACAACCAATTACAAATTAATTATAAATTGTTTGTTATTTTTAGTTGAAGATTCAATCATATGATTGCTTAAGTCTTTATATTCCCCATTGGCTTAACTTCATCACTACCATCTTGCAGAGAGTAATGTTTACAAAATTTGATAGAAGGACCGGCATTTGACGTCAATGTTGGTTTCGTTTATCCCAAAATGGGTTCACCAATACTTAGAAATTTTGCTTTTAATAGTTTTATGACTATTCTTGCGAATTTCATTCACATTTTATAGAAAATTTAAAATTTGAGCAGTTTTTTCAAGACATCGTTAAGTACCTAAGTCAAAGCATAGTTGCACCAGATGCTTTTAAGTGCTATACTCATTTGCAGAACCGTGTAATAAGATAAACATATCCTCAATCGAAACTTTCAATTTGTAACATTTATGTTATATCAATGACACTAATACTAATGTATGTGGATGCTTGGGGGAAGGGGCCAAAGCAAGGATCTATGCTCTGAGTTTTTGTAGAATATTTTCTATTTAATGACACAAATTTTAAAGTAAACCAAACTCGGTGGGCAATAATTACCTAACACCAATTAAATATCCCAAATGGTGTGCCCCTTCATATTGGGGCTATAGCAAAACGAGGAAATGCGTTGCTAATATTTCGCAAAACGGTTTTCTACCTACGGAGAACATAAAATGCCAAAATGCAAACAAATAGATTGGTAAATGTGCTTGGAATCTGTAAAATATGTTATATTGGATAGTACGGCTCAATGGGGACTATACCAATACGCGAACAGATGTTAACAATATTTTGTACACATGTTCCCCGTCCACTGAAACCATAATATACCAATTTGCAGCAATATCGGTTGAAAAATGAACCAAATATCTAAAAATGGTCACCACCGATACATGGGAGCGGATCTATGTGGTCCATATTTATCCACATACGACCCACAAATATAAGAAACATTTTTGGAAAATTTTAGTAACCTACGTCCTTTGTATCAAAAGTTATGAGTAAAGTTCTACTACTACTACTTTTTAGCCGCTGTTGCGAAATATGGGCACTTATATTTCGCAACAGCGGCTAAAAACCGACAATAATCGCTTTCCACGTAAACTAGATATTTGTAAGAACAATGTAATAAAATGTTATATTGTGTGATCGCTTAACGCAAATAAATCGCAAATAAAAATGAAGAATAAATTCATTGTCTTAACATATTATAACAACAACAACAATGTTATTAAGCCAAACTTTTTTTGAAAAAAAACTTTCTTCTTAAGTTTTTTTTTGTTCGGCTCTGGGTCATTTCAATAAAATAAATGGTGATTTTATTTTTATTTATTTTCCGATATTTCGATCGTCTATTTGACAGACCATAAAGTTGCAATCCATGTGACACTTAATTATAAATTGTGAATTTTTGTTTATATTTATGTTAAATGTTTGTTTTCGTTTTACTTAAAGACAAAAAATCCCTGATGATGATCGTGGGAGACGATCGAAATATACGAAAATAAATAAAGAAACGGAACAAAATCACCATTTGTTTTATTGAAATGACTTAGAGACGAACAAAAAAACTTAAGAAGAAATTTAAAGATCAAAGGTCAACTAAAAACCATAAAAAAAACAAAATTGTTACAGCAATCCCAATAATGGTAATGCTTTTATTGGAAAATAAATAACTAAGCAAGTCTGGAGACGAAAAATTAAATTTTTATATAAGTAAAATTATGTTAAAAAATTTATGAGATTTTATTTTGTATTAAAAAAAATTTACTCAAAATGTTCACATCGCCCCATTTTAATTTGGAATTTTTGTTTCAGATAACGAAAACAATCCTCTTATTCTTAGAACAGATAAACTTCTGCAACAACATTGGAAATGACCGTTATGTTTGGTTTCATTCGAAATGTCCTCAACATCTACATACTTACACACAAACCCATAGATTTGTAGCTACAAATGTACTTTCACTCCACACGGATATGCTCGCATTCTATGGAATTATAATGAAAACCAAAGATGCTGCTTTTCTGAGTTTCGTTTTTTTGTTTTTTTGGGGGCTTGTAACAGGTCGATAGGGATCACTGCGACTATGATTGCTATTCTTTGATAGTTTTTGAAAGCATTCTTGGTGATAGCCAGCAAATGGCAATTTTCCAAAGTGCTTAAAAAGCGATTAGAAAAATTAAACTTGATGTTTCCGGCCTGTTTTCAATATTCGTACACCAAAACACAGAAGCTTCTGGCTATGTATGTGTGTATGTATCAACATTGTTTTACAGTCTAGTTGTAGTTGGCTAGATATGGATATTGTGACATTAGTATTATGGCGTTTTTGTTGGGACAAGAAAGAAACCTGGCGTCATGAATTCTGTTTTTTGCGGGACAAATTAAATATTTTTTTTTTCTTTTAAGTATTGTTATTAGTAGTAGTAATTAAATGGGTATACCTGGTGATTATGCCAATGTAGTTTTAATTATAAACTTTTATAAGCGAATTCGACCGCCGTGTTGAAAGAAGTATAACAACATACCTGCATAAATTTTGGGATGTTAAAATACTTATTAAACTGAAGTAAGCATTGCATTGAAAAATTATGATACCGTCTAGAAATAGAGAATAGAAAACAAAAAAACATTGTTCCAAAACATCCCATACTGGACAAGGGAGACTTCTCTCATATCAATGAGTGCACCCCGATTCATATTTAGCTCAATGATATGGGACCTACTGTTTATCGCCGAGTCCGAACGGCGTGGCTTAAGACACCACTTGTGGAGAAGTTTTTCAAGGCTGAAATACTCAGGAAATGTCGCCAACATTACTGAGGGGTAGTTTGCCACCGTTGAAAAATGTTTGATGTTGCCTGGCCGGGGAATCGAACCCACGACCTTCTGCGTGCAAGGCGGGCGTGCATACCATTGCACCACGGTGGCACCCAATAGAGAATAGATAAATAGTCTAATCATTATAACCTCAGCATTTATGCTAACGAGGGTATATACACTTTCATACGGGCAAAATGTGCCTCATCGAAATAATGGTTTTAGACCCCAAGTATGTTTGGACGAAATGTGTTTCAGACAATTTGGAGTCGATTGAGCAATGTCCGTCCGTCTGTCTGGCTGGAGCGCACGATAACTCTCGAACGGATGAACCGATTTGGTTCAAATTTTGGCTTTCGTAATATTTTGCCCAAACTTAGTTTAAGTTCGAAGATGGGCTATATCGGTCCACACCTTCCGGTACCTCCCACACAAAAATTCGAAAAAGTTCGGAAAATTTGTGCGCACGATAACTCTTAAAGGAAGTAACTGATTTGGTCCATACTTTGCACATCCTGAAATGTGTACCAGGCTTAGATAAGGTTTCAGTATGGACTCAATGGATCCACTCTCTCGGGTACCTCCCACACAAAATTTCGGAAAAGTTCAGTTTAGGGCCATCTCTCGAATCGCTTTGATTTTTATTTTAGCAACTTGTATTCACTGCCCCCCATACGAGGGTACAAGTTTTATTAGGGGCAAGTCCATACTTCCTGAGAAAATAGCATGAAAGTTGCAAAAAACCCATATGACACCGTGTGAGGTGGTTGGAGCGCAAGATAACTCTAGAACAGATCTGCCGATTCGGTCCAACATTTGTGCCTTAGTAATATTTTGTCCAAACATAGTTTGAGTTCGAAGATAAGCCATATTGGTCCACACCTTCAGGTACCTCCCCCACAAAAGTTTAAAAATTTTCGGAAAAATTGTTCGTACGGTAACTCTTAAAGCGAGTCGCCGAATTGGTCCATACTTTACACATCCTAATATATCTACCAGATATAGATCAGGTTCATATATGGACTATATATGTCCACTCCATCCGGTACCTCCCACACAAAATTTGGGATAGGTTCACTTTAAGACCTGATATCGAATCACTTTGATTTTTGTTGAACCAACTTGCATGCGCTGCCTCAATTACGATGGTAAACGTTTTTTAGGGGCAAGTCCATACTTCTTGAGCAAACAGCCCGAAGAGTGTAAAACCCCCTATGGCACAATATGTTGTGGCTGGAGATCCACTTCCATAACGGTCAATGTCGATCCATTCCTTTTAGTTTCTCCTCCGCAAAGCTTTTGATCTTTAATCCTAATCAATATTTTTGTCGGTTCAAACGCCCTAACTACATACGTATTTTAGAAAAAAATTGTTTCAATATACACAGGCTGAGGGTATATCTCTGTCGGCAAAGCCGACTGATACTTTTCTACTTGTTTTCTTATGTAGTCTCCAGCACGATTTATACACTTTTGCATGTGCTCAAACCAATTTTTGGAGCACTTTTTCCACTCTGATTGAGAAACTTCCAAAACATGGTTTTAATACCCTAAGCATTTATACTAACGAGGGTATATACACTTTCATACGTGTATATTTTCATACGGGCAAAATATGTCTCATCGAAATAATGGTTTTAGACACCAAGTTTGTTTGGACGAAATCCGTTTCAGACAATTTGGAGTTGATTTTGCTATGTCCGTCCGTCTGGCTGGAGCGCACGATAACTCTCGAAGGAATCAACCAATTCGGTCCAAAATTTGGCTTTCGTAATATTTTGTCCAAACATAGTTAAGTTCGAAGATGAGTTATATGGGTCCACTTCTTCCGGTACCTCCCCCACAAAATTTCGAAAATGTTCGGAAAATGTGTACGCACGATAACTCTTAAACGAAGTAATCGATTTAACTTATACTTTGCACATCGTGAAATTTCTACCAGACTTAGATGAGGTTCCAATATGGACTCAATCGGTCCACTCCTTTGGGTACCTTCCACACAAAATTTCCGAAAAGTTCAGTTTAGTACCTGCTCTCGAATCGCTTTGATTTTTGTTGTAACAACTTGTATTCACTGTCCCCCATACGACGGTACATGTTTCATCTGGGTAAGTCCATACTTCCTGAGAAAATAGCCTGAAAGTTGCAAAAAAAATCACTATGACACCGTGTGTAGTGGTTGGGGCGCAATATAACTCGCAAACGGTTCTACCAAATTGATCCAAAATTTGGGCTTCGTAATATTTTATCCAAAATTAGTTTAAGTTCGAATATAAGCCATATCGGTTCAGCTTTCAAGTACTTCCCCCACAAAAGTTAAACAAATGTTCGACAAAATTGTGCGTACGAAAACAATTGAATTCAGTGACTGATTTTGTGTATACCAATTATATATCAGGTTTCGAACCTGGACTATATGGAATATATTTGTCCATTCTATGGACTATATTTGTGCACTTCCAAACAATATTTCGGATAAGTTTGTGTCTTGAATCAACTTGCATTTGCTACTTCAATTACAACGGAAAAAGTTTTTGTCAGGTCCAGCTGGAAATGTGTAAGAAATCCCTATGGCTTCATATGTAATGGCTGGAGAGCACGATATCTCTCTCTCTCGAACCGATTTTGTCCAAAAGTTGGCATTCGTCATATTTTGTCCAAACTTAGTTTCTGATCGAAGATGGGCAATACAGGTACATAACCTCCGGCACTTCCCCCCAAAATTTAAAAAATTTCACTAATATGGTATGCATGATATCTATTGAACGGGCAACCAATTTGGTCCAAACTTTGGATCTCCTAATATTTTGTCCAAATGTAGTTTGTCATATGGAAGGGTCCAAATGGGTCCTCTCCTTTGGCAACCTCCCATACAAAAGTTCAACATTTGTGTCTAAGTGGACAAGTCCATGCTTCCTGGCATACTGGTCCAAAAGTAACACTGTGACCCACTGAAATGACTAGTGGGCGCGATATCTATCGAAAAGATATGACTCCCAAAATAAGATCCACTTCCATAATGGATTATGTCGGTTCATTCCTTCAAGTACCTCCTTCGCAACACTTTTGAACTTCAATCTTAATCCACATTTTTGTCGGCAAGTTCAAATGGAAAGACCCTAAATACATTCGATCTCTCCGTAGATGAAAGTTTCAATTCACATAGGCTGAGGGTATAGCTCTGTCGTCAAAGCCGACCGATACTCTTTTACTTGTTGAACGCTTCAACATCATCTTCTGGCGACGAACATCGTTGACCACGCTTTTTTTTCTTGATATGCGGGAATCAAATGAGGTCATTGAGGTCCGGCCAAAAAGGCGCTGGTTTGAATCGATGTGTGAGAGAACGCTTTTTCATGGTGCACAATGATTCGTCTTCTCTTGTTCGTTTTCGAATTTCTCAAGAGACTTCAGGCAATAAAATTGTAGTGCACTCAGAAACTACGTTCCCCAAGCCGTACTCGTATATTAGTCAAATGGTCAGTTTAACCGAATAGCCAGGCGATCGTTTGCACCAATACCCAATGATGCCCCTATATCACGGTATCTAACGTGGTGATCTTGTATTATCCGTTCACGCACGGCGTAAATATGCCCAAAAGTTGATTTTCCACACCACCCGTAGATATTTGTTAATTTATTAAAAACTAATTTTGCCTACATTAACAAATTAAAACAAATTGTTTATGTAATTATGAAAAATTTTAGAATTTGTTCAATTGGCGTTCAATTACTTTTGCTGTGTTTAGCACAATTAGATTACAGCAATTGACCCCAATTAGTAGCTGTTAATTGATTTTATTATTGCGGGACACAAACAAATAAACAAATGCTGAAAAATATTCCATAATTACAAACATTAAAAATAGTAATAATAACTATTATTGTTATTTAATATGTATGCATGTATATGTATTCAAGAGTCATTATGGACAACCATAAGCAAATTCTATTACGTTTATTATTCGCTATTTATTTATTTATTTAGAGGTTCATTTAAATGGTGTTATGATATTTGTGTGTGTATTTTTTAATGTTATAAGAATGTATGTGTGATCATTAAATAACTTTGAATACATAATGTATGCGTATTGGTATAATGGCATATAAATAATTATAAAATATAGAATGTTTGTATATGAATAAAACAAATTAATATTATATGTGTTTATGTGCGTACATATGTATATGAAATTATGCATCAAATATACTTCTAATGAATTTGTATATAAAGTAAAATAACTGTGAATTGTGTTAAAGTTAATGTATATTTTGAAGTAAAAATCAATACATAGTGTTAAAAATGGAAGTGAAATTAATGTCATTACTTCGAGGACACTTCAACACTGAACAATCTAACCTACGAAACAATTAAAAGTTACGAAATGGTTATGGTCAAGCCGATTCTTCAAAATCCTTTCCCCTGTTAAAAAATGTATTTATTGTTAATTATAACTAAGGGCTTATGCGCGCTGAGACTTCTTTGATACGTTAAGTTTAAATTTACCTTATAATTTCGCCATATGAATACATGAACCTACATAAAATATTTGGTAAACCCATTCAAATTTATAAAGAAATAAAATAGTAACAAACTACAACAGTTATAGAATCTGGCTGGTATATGAATGACGTTTTTTATACCCTCTACAATACTATGGAGGGTATAATTACACTGTGCTACAAAGGAAACCCCAAAAGGTTAAAACACAAAAAAATGCTATGACTCATCTATTTTTCAACCGATTTCATTGGCTTTCCCCATTTTGTAAAGCTAACTAAATTTCCTTCTTGATAGAAGTAAATAATTACGCAGTTTGGTGTCTTCACGCAGCCTAGAGCACAAGGAAAAGCAATTTTCTTTTTTCTAATGCGTTTTTGACACACTTAACTCACTATAACTTAACCATTGGTTACCCGATTTTTAAAAATTATGGCTCGTTCGAAAGTTATGATTTTCACCTTTTAAAAAAATAAGATGTAAAAGTCCATTGTGGAAAAAATGTTATGTCCGTTTTAATTTGATAATCCAAGAAACCCTGTTTTTCGCTACATTTACCGTTATAAAATCAAAAAACGAAGTGACCCAAAGAAACCAAAGGTACTTTCGTCTTCCATGGACTCCCACAAAACTGAATATATGCATCAGAACCCCTGCAAATTTTCGCTGTAGCACAGTGTTATTAGGGTAATGACTTTGTTACAACCTCATATCCCTGCATCCTATTTTGATGAGCTTTTGCCAAAGATTAGATAAAATCTTAATTATCTGGCGATTCGAAATAAAGCTCACGTACAAAAAATCTTTAAAGTTTTTATATACGAACTTTTTTGAAAATTTTTTGGAGTTACTTAAAACTCAAAACAAGCTTTAAAGCCACACGACATAACCAAAATGACATTAGCTTTTGTTTCTCACAATTTTATCGCCATATCATTGCATTTATACATCAATTTATATCATATATGAGCCTTATTGTACAAAATTAACATATGTTGAAATTGAGGTAAAGGGTATTGTAACTCGCGAAGAATTGTACTATACCATAAGTTTTGAACGCATTTCTGTAAAATCAACTTTTTTGCACGACTCAACGAGGGATTTTTTAAAATAACAATTTGAGCGGAAGCTGTAAAAAATAGGAAATAGGAAATACGTTGAAGGAAATTAGTTTTCTATATTAATCTCCAATTAGCGGCTTTTCAATACAATGTAGAGCTTAATGTTCAAGAAGAAGTTAAAGAATACATTTTAGAGATGAAGTTCCTAATACATGACATTTTATACCCTCCACCACATGGAGGGTATAATTAAATTTGTCATTCCGTTTGTAACATATCGAAATAAAGTCTATATATTATTGATCAGCATAAAATTCTATGTCGATTTAACCATGTCCGTTTGTCCGTCTGTCTGTTGAATTCAAGATACAGCTCGCAATTTTAAAGATAGAGAGTCAATATTTGGTACAGAAGTTTCTATTATTTGCAGGACGGTTGGTATTGAAAATGGGATATATCGGCCCACGTTTTGATATAGCCCCCATAGAACGTTACCTCCCGACTTTCGGTATTAGGTTTTAGCTTCATTATCCTACCAAAATGGCTGAAATTTGGTACGTCGTCTTTAGGGGTATACAACTTTTCCCCAGAATTTTGTCGGTATCAGTCCACGCCTTCATCTAGCCCCTATAGAATGATACCTCCCGATTTTCGGTATTTTGAAGGTTTTAGCATCATTATCACACCGAAATAGCTGAAATTTGGTACTTAGTCTACTTTGGTGGTACTCAAACTTCCCCTTTAAATTTGTATAGGATCACGCCTTCATATAGCCCCCAAGGAAAGATACCTCCCGATTTTCTGTATTTTGAAAGTTATGGATTCAATATACCACCAAAATGGCTGAAATTTGGTATTTAGTCTTCAATGTGATAACAAATGTTCGCCATAAATTTGTATGTACAGGTCCACGCTTTCATATTGCCCTATTTCCGACTAAAATTCCTCGGTAGAGGTCCACGTTTCTATATATCCCCCTTAGAACGGTACCTCCCGATTTTCGTAATACTGAAGATTGTGACGTCAATATCTCACCGAAATGGCTGAAATTCGTTATTTAGTCTTCCAAGGGTTATAAAATATTCCAGAAGAGTATTATCAGTATAGGTCCTCGTCTTCCTATATCCCCATAGAAGAGTACTTCTTGATTTTCGGTATTTTTTAAGTTTTAGCCACATTCTCTTACCGAAATATAGGACATTTGGTATTTAGTCTTATTTGAGTCTAAAAACTTTTTGTCAGAAAATTGTCGGTATAGATCGACGTTTTGAAATAGCCCCCATAGAACGGTGCCTCACATTGTTTTACCGAAATTGCTGAAATTTAGTATTAAGTCTTCTTCATACACGAAAGGAAACTAATTATTCCATTTTACTTCAATACAACTTGTGGTGGAGGGTATACTTGTTAATACTTACTTGTTAATATATCCACTAAATATGCCTCTATTGGATGCGGACATTTTGAAGAATGAAAAATTGGGTTTTTTTTTTTAATTTTGTCTCACATAGTCGGTCCATCCCGATTATAGTCTTTGCTCACTTGTTTTAAAACTAGAACAGTGAACTATGAACTTGATTGCACAACACTACTTCCATGCTACGAAATGTCGCAATCATGATAGGAAAGTTTTGAAATCATGATACAAAAATTCCCTGTTTTTATACCCTCCACCATAGTATGGAGGGTATATTAAGTTTGTTTTTCCGTTTGTAACGCATTGAAATACTCATTTGCGACCCTATAAAGTATATATATTCTTGATCAGGGTAAAATTCTAAGTCGATCTGAGCACGTCCGTCCGTCCGTCCGTCCGTCCGTCTGTGGTAATCACTCTAGCATCCACAAAAATGGAGATAGGATGCTGAAATTTTGGGAGAATGCGTCTTTTGTTTGCAGGCAGGTCAAGTTCGATGATGGGCTATATCGGTTCACGTTTTGGTATAGCCCCCATATAACGGTACCCCCCGATTTACGAAATTTTGACGTTTTTAGCTACATTTTCAGACCGATTTGGCCATAATTTGACATTTAGGGTTCTTAAATATCAATAAACATATATAACAAAACTTGTGGACATAGGTCCACGTTTTGGTATAGCCCCCATATAACGGTACCCCCCGATTTGCGGTATTTTGACGTTTTTAGCTACATTTTTAGACCGATTTAGCTATAATTTAACATTTAGGGTTCTTAAGTATCAATAAACTTATATAACAAAAGTTGTGGACATAGGTCCACGTTTTGGTATAGCCCCCATATAACGGTACCCCCAGATATACGGTATTTTGACGTTTTTAGCTACATTATCAGACCGATGTAGCTATAATTTGACATTCAGGGTTCTTAAGTGTTAATAAACTTATATATTAGAAGTTGTGGACATAGGTCCACGTTTTGGTATAGTCCCCATATAACGGTACCCCCCGATTTGCGGTATTTTGACGTTTTTAGCTACATTTTCAGACCGATGTAGCTATAATTTGACATTTAGGGTTCTTAAGTGTCAATAAACTTATATAACAAAAGTTGTGGACATAGATCCACGTTTTGGTATAACCCCATATAACGGTACCCCCCGATTTACGGTATTTTGACGGTTTTAGCTACATTTTCAGATCGATTTGGCTATAATTTGACATTTAGGGTTCTTTAGTGTCAATAAACATATATAACAAAAATTGTGGACATAGGTCCACGTTTTGGTATAGCCCCCATATAACGGTACCCCCCGATTTGCGGTGTTTTGACGTTTTTAGCTACATTTTTAGACCGATTTAGCTATAATTTAACATTTAGGGTTCTTAAGTATCAATAAACATATATGACAAAAGTTGTGGACATAAGTCCACGGTTTGGTATAGCCCCCATATAACGGTACCTCACGATATACGGTATTTTGACGTTTTTAGCTACATTATCAGACCGATGTAGCTATAATTTGACATTTAGGGTTCTTAAGTGTTAATAAACTTATATAATAAAAGTTGTGGACATAGGTCCGCGTTTTGGTATAGCCCCCATATAACGGTACCCCCCGATTTGCGGTATTTTGACGTTTTTAGCTACATTTTCAGACCGATGTAGCTATAATTTGACATTTAGGGTTCTTAAGTGTTAATAAACTTATATAATAAAAGTTGTGGACATAAGTCCACGGTTTGGTATAGCCCCCATATAACGGTACCTCCCGATATACGGTATTTTGACGTTTTAGCTACATTATCAGACCGATGTAGCTATAATTTGACATTTATTGTTCCTAAGTATCAATAAACTTATGTGACAAAACTTGTGGACATAGGTCCACGTTTTGGTATAGCCCCCATATAACGGTACCCCCCGATTTACGGTATTTTGACGTTTTTAGCTATATTTTCAGACCGATATAGCTATAATTTGACATTTAGGGTTCTTAAGTGTAACTAAATTTATATAACAAAAGTTGTGGCCCTAGGTCCACGTGTTGGTATAGCCCCCATATAACTGTACCCCCCGATTTGCGGTATTTTGACGTTTTTATCTACATTTTCAGACCGATGTAGCTATAATTTGACATTTAGGGTTCTTAAGTGTCAATAAACTTATATAACAAAAGTTGTGGACATAGATCCACGTTTTGGTATAACCCCATATAACGGTACCCCCCGATTTACGGTATTTTGACGGTTTTAGCTACATTTTCAGATCGATTTGGCTATAATTTGACATTTAGGGTTCTTTAGTGTCAATAAACATATATAACAAAAATTGTGGACATAGGTCCACGTTTTGGTATAGCCCCCATATAACGGTACCCCCCGATTTGCGGTGTTTTGACGTTTTTAGCAACATTTTTAGACCGATTTAGCTATAATTTAACATTTAGGGTTCTTAAGTATCAATAAACATATATGACAAAAGTTGTGGACATAAGTCCACGGTTTGGTATAGCCCCCATATAACGGTACCTCACGATATACGGTATTTTGACGTTTTTAGCTACATCATCAGACCGATGTAGCTATAATTTGACATTTAGGGTTCTTAAGTGTTAATAAACTTATATAATAAAAGTTGTGGACATAGGTCCACGTTTTGGTATAGCCCCCATATAACGGTACCCCCCGATTTGCGGTATTTTGACGTTTTTAGCTACATTTTCAGACCGATGTAGCTATAATTTGACATTTAGGGTTCTTAAGTGTTAATAAACTTATATAATAAAAGTTGTGGACATAAGTCCACGGTTTGGTATAGCCCCCATATAACGGTACCTCCCGATATACCGTATTTTGACGTTTTAGCTACATTATCAGACCGATGTAGCTATAATTTGACATTTATTGTTCCTAAGTATCAATAAACTTATGTGACAAAACTTGTGGACATAGGTCCACGTTTTGGTATAGCCCCCATATAACGGTACCCCCCGATTTACGGTATTTTGACGTTTTTAGCTATATTTTCAGACCGATATAGCTATAATTTGACATTTAGGGTTCTTAAGTGTAACTAAATTTATATAACAAAAGTTGTGGCCCTAGGTCCACGTGTTGGTATAGCCCCCATATAACTGTACCCCCCGATTTGCGGTATTTTGACGTTTTTATCTACATTTTCAGACCGATTTAGCTATCAATTGACATTTAAGGTTCTTAAATGTCAATAAACTTATATAACTAGTGGACATAAGTCCATGTTTTGGAATAGCCCCCATATAAGGTTACCGCCCGATTTCAGGTATTTTGAGAATTTTACCAACAAGTTTTAACCGAATTATCTGTAATTTGAACATTTGACATTTGAAATTCTTAGTGGTCACCACACCTCTCCACCAAAAATTGTCAAGAAACCCCCCATATAACGGTACCTCCCGATTTTCAGTAATTTGATGATTTTAGCTACAATATTAAACCGAAGTAGCAGTAATTTGACATTTGAAGTTCTTAGTGGTCACAACACCTCTCCATCAAAAATTGTCAACATAGGTCCATGTTCGGATATAGCTCCCATGTAACGGTACCTCCCAATTTTCAGTAATTTGGCCATTTTAGCTACAATTTTTAACAGAACTAACTGTAATTTGACATTTGAAGATTGTAGTGGTCACCACGCATCTGCATCAACAATTTTCAACATAGCCCCAATATAACGATACTTCCCGATTTTCGGTACTTTGAGGATTTTACTTAAAATGTTTAACCGAACGTAGGTCCATGTTTTTGTATAGCCCCAAAACAAACCTCCCGATTTTCCGTACCTTAGCTTTATTTTTGGACGAACTTTCTGTAATTTGAAATTTAAATATCAACAAAAATTCTGCAACAAAAATTGTTCATTTAAGTTCATATTTTCGTATAGCCCAGATACCTCCGAACTAGCTGTTAATGACATTTGAAGTTCCCACGTTATGTACGGATTTTCGATATTTTGAGGATTCTAGCTAAATTTTTTAACCGAATTAGGAGTTGTTTGACATTAAAGGCTCCCATCAAAAACTCTCAACATAGACCCATGTTTTATTAAAACCCCTATATAACAGTACCTCCCAATTTCTAGCCCACCAAAAATTGTCAACAGTTAGATATAGGCACCATAAAAAAGGGCCTCCCGAATGAAGCATTTTATGTAAATTATCTGACATTTTAACGTACTCACTTAAAGTTGGGGACAGGAATGAATATTTTATGGTGGAGGGTATGAAAAGTTCGGCCCGGCCGAACTTAATGCTTTTTTACTTGTTTAAATTGATACTAATTACAATGCAGTGACGTTTTTGTGCTAACCTTGGTTAAAAATTAGTGTAGTACCTTGAAATATTGGCTGGAAAACTATTCCTAAATGGCTTTGGTACTTTTTTCAATACAAATTTTAATTTTTTGAAAAAATAGGTATGTGTACAACAAATTTCGTGTGAAAGTTGTCCCAGACCTATCCGACTATAGCCGTTTTTACTTGTTAGTTATAATCATGGTATAGCAAAGAAGGAAACAGTTTCGGAAAAACTATGGAATTACAACCCTGCAGCTATGATAATGTTTTTTTTTGTGGTATTTTTTTATTTTAGGGAATTAATAAAAAGCACAAAAATAAATGAAACATCAACTTTACCGAAATGTCATTTCCATGGTATTTTGTTGAATATCCCATACTACGGCTCTATATTTACGGTTTTAATTGGAATAGATTTTGATTTATTTTCAAAATATTTTCGTATTTTTTGTAACAATAACCACACACACAAATTACAAACTTAACAGTGACAGAAGTCGGTTACACTCAGAGAAAAAATGTAATCTGATGTGAGCTCTGTTCTACCTTCCTTATTGTGGTTATAATACTGACGGATATTTTGTCATTCTCATTATATACATACATATGTACCTATCTATAAAGAATGTTGTTTATTTTAACACTTTTTATTTTTTAATGTGTAATGACACATTACTTTTCAAAATCGTTTTAAGAGAAAAAAGAAATGCGTTTAAAGTGTTTGGTAGCTGTACATTTATTTCGAATGCTTTATTTTGTACTTTAATGATAAAGTATTAAATAAACGACGACTGGCAAAGAAGATAAACTTTGCATTTTAACGCTTATAACAACATAATATAAGCATGGCATGGTCGTATTTAATCAACGCTTCACATTGAGAAAAAATTAATAGTTACGAGGGCTGAACGATAACTATCTCGCCTAATAATGAAAATGAGAATATTTACCATCAAAAATAGTTTTATTGTTTTCTTAAGTATTCTCCAGCATGATTTATGCGCTTTTTTATGCGCTCAGACCAATTGTTGAATCCGTTTTTCCACTCCGATTTAGACACCTCCAAAACATGGTTTTTGAACGCTCTAACATCATTTCCTGACTACTAAAATCATTGACAACGCCTATAGTCGCCAGCAACTGTGTGGCCATTTGCTTCGAAGTTCTTTTCACATTAACAACTTTCGTTGAATTTAGCTCGCTTTCGAAGCCCTAAACGACCGATTCCTGTTTTGTTTCGTGCTCCTAAGCATAGATCCAAGATTCGCCGTCTGTGTTTTTATTCACAATTTCTTTGCACCAATCCACAAGCGCCTCTTTTTGAGTGATTGTCCAATTTTACTGGATCTAACGAGAAAAAAACCATTTTTGTGGCCAGGTGTTCATGCAATATCAAATGTTAGTTGGTGGAAGAAATGCTCAAGGATGCCCCTACCTTACGGTAAATAACATGGCAATAATGCAAGATTATCCGACCTTCGTTTTTTGGCTAGTATCAGTCGCGATTGTATTCATTACAACAGTTTTTCATAGTGCTATAGGATAGCCCTTTATCAGCATACAACAAATAAATTTAATCGATGTACTCTTGCCGTGATTTTTTCAAGTCACTGTAAACAACACAACACAAGGTCGTACAACAAACTGTCCTGAGTACGTATAGGCTAAAAACTGTCTAACTTTTCAAAACAATTTTCAAATGATGCTTGGCAACACGCGGAGTTGCCTAGGTCATATAGTTTTCGTGCAGGCCTCGTATTTAGGAATATGTGAACTATGACTTCGACCGGGAAGACCAGGAATACGAGTTAATATTTACTCTTTAAGACAATGTTGATTAATCATAAGGCACTCAAAAAACGACGTAGCACACCTTTAAACATATGATTAGATTTACACTCCTCTCTAACTGCTGATGTTTGTCCTAATTTGGAATATCGCGTTCTTTGATCTTGTCTTCCACTTGTTTAATCCATTGAAGCCATGGTCTTACAATTCTGCGTGAAAAGCCATGTACTATACACTTTTTAGCGGGTTCATCATAGCTCATTCTTATAACATAGATAACACAGATTGGTTCGTTGAACTGTCGAGGAATTTATATGTTTGCGCATGCACCCAGGCTTCGGAACAATACATTATCACGGCTAGTATCACACAATATCCCATATGCTACGTTATATGATGTATGGAGCAGACTAATGTCCCTGTAATTGTAGAACACAGTCTTATCTCCTTTCTTGTGGACGGGACAGAGGATTCTCAGATTCCAATTGTTGGGCTCGCGTTTTTCCTTCCTTCCTTATTAGCGTGTTGCCTTATTATTGTTTAGCCGGTCTATTGCTATCTTAAGCTCCTCTTGGCCGATTGGTATGCATTCAATAACATTTTCTTGGATTAGATCTGTCGTGTATCATCCTCTTCGCTAGTATTGGATACCAACAGTATCCAACAGTATGTGAAAATTCTGTATAGGATTGGCTGATTGATATTTTCCTAGGTTTTACCATTTGTGAGATACACGCAGAAAAATTTATGTTACAAATATGCTTGGATCCAAACAAATATATGTTTGGGACCGGTTGCAAATATATGTTTGGATCCAAACATAATATGTTTGGGTCCAAACAAATATATGTTTGTAACATTTGGTAACATATCTCAATTTGCTATGTTTGGGTGAAACATATTTTTTATGTTAGAACATCTTTTTCATGGGTGGAGAGAGAATGTTTGTCAACGAGATAATAACAGTGCTCTCGCGGTTGCGGAATGCTGTTTTATAATACAGAGTTGTGTGTATTATATAATAGAAGACGTAGAAGCGAAGAAGGGGGCTTTGGTGCTTTGATGGCGTGTATGCGTCAAACTCTGTGTTTCTTGTTTTGTTGTTAACCAACGTAGCAGCCGAGGATGATAAGAAGAAATGGTATGAATATTGTTTTGTTTTTCTTCAGTGTTTTAGTTGCCAGCGTAGCGTCAAGACGGTAAAGTGAAGAAATAAATCAGTGTTTTGTGTTTCCTTAAAGAAATTGTGTTTTTGGTAAATTAAATACCCAATACATTTTATAATTGAATCGAAAAGTTGAATGGACTTATTATTGGACAAGGAAGAAATCGCATTTAATATTGGTAATTACATACATATGTATATTTGAAATATGGAATATGCATATTTATTTATTACATAATCATATGATTGCAGATGCCGATTCCCCACTGATGATGTCAACTTTGAGTAAAATTTGTTTTATTTCACAACTAAGGAGAAGCGTTCAACTACGTTTCTATATATTTTTTCTTTTTAAAAGAGTGACTTTTTACAAATTATTTCAATCAGTTTTTCTTTTATTAAAGTGTGTTATGTATTTCTTTGGAATTTTATGTGTACTCATGTATCTGTTGTTGTTGTGCCTTTCAATAAACAAAAACACCAACATTTGTGTGTATATTATAGAGCAGGGACAAGCTTCTTTGCTTAGATCGTATAGTGAGGGCGCCCACTGAGTTGTTTTTGCATTTGCCTCTCTCTCTCACGTACAGTGTAAATGAATGAAAACAAACAAAAACATAATGTGGTTGTTGCTTTTTTCACTCATACGTTCATACATGTCTTCGCTTTGGTTGTATTTCTGTGGTCGTCGCTGTTATAGAGATATCAAGTGAGCTCTTACTGAGAGCAAGAGAGCATACATTTCAAAGTGTTTTACATTGAAATTTACGCTCCCTTGCTCTCAGTAATCGCCCACTGGTGCATGTGTTTGTTTTTTTTTTTGTGTCTTTTGGGTTTGTATTTCTTTGCACCCAAACATTTAAATTGTTTGCACCCAAACATATAAATTGTTTGCACCCAAACATAAGTTTGTTTGCACCCAAACATATAATTTGTTTGCACCCAAACATATATTTGTTTGCCCCCAAACATATGTTGTGTTTGGGACTGTTGCAAACATATATTTGTTTCCTGGAAAATATGTTTGGGACATATGTTAGAGAGGCCGTTTTTTTCTGCGTGTATAGAGGTGCAGATCAAAATTTCAGATTTTTTTCTTAGGTCTTCAGGATTTAGCTTGGAAACCGCAAGTCCTATCGAAACGGGTCTAAAGAATATGTTGTAGCTGTAAAAATTCCTCGTTTGTACTATTTTCGAGATATATAAGTTTAATTTGGGAAATTTGAGTCATGACATTGTTTTATAAGGAGGCGATACAATCTATGCATTGTCCCAATTGGAACTTCTATATCTGAATATCGTAAAACCTACGAAATTATTATAAAGCCTTTTATGTAGAAAATTTTCATAGCTGCAACATTTTCTTTAGTCCCGTTTCGATAGGACTTGCGGTTAGTTACTGGCCCAACCCACATGTTAGCTCACTTGCGTTTACGGGTGTTAAGGCGGTTCCTCAGGTGACCCCATTGAGGCTCAGCGTCCACATGATTTGAAAGTGTAACCAAGACAAGTTCTGGACTTTGTCATATCAAAGTCTTCCAGTATATTTCATCCCCTAGGGCACCCGAAAATTTAAATATAATCAATTTTGCTATCACCAAGTTTTGGTACACGGTGCTCTTGAAGCAACTTTAAATGGAAGGTGATTACACCTGGGAAGTTTTTGCGGATTCTGAAACTACAACGTTCATAGATGAGAAAAAAAAAATCGCCAGAGCGGGTTTTTAATTAATCGATAGGACTTGCGGTTTCCAAGCAAAATCGTAAAAACATGAAAATCATGAACATTGTAGTTTCAGAATCCGCAAAAATTTCCCAGGTGTAAGCACCTTTAGTTAAAACTTGCTTCAAGAGAACCGATGGATTTTAAACTCAAAGTTTTCCATCTGGGGTAATAGGGACGTTACAAACATAATTTCCTCCTAAATATGCCATCAGTAAAATAGTAGTGCCGACTAACAACACGAACGAGACAGACAACGTCGACAACCAACAGATGTTCGCAAGAAAATTTTATTAAGCCCCTCAACATGTCGATGTTAAAGATAATAAATTTCTGCAGAAAAAGAAAAAACGATTTTAATTCGTGCCCAAAAGAACAAAAAAAATCAAATATGTAAGACAAAAGAAAAAAAAGTTAAAACAAATAATGACTCGACAAGTTTTTTGTTTAAAACTTTAAGCGCAATTTTGCACTGTTAAAACAACTTATGTTTGTTGTTGTTCTTTTTAAGTTATAAACAATTTAAGGATTTTTAATGTTGTTTCTTGGAGTCTTTTTTTTTTTGGGTACATTGTTGCGTGTTTTGTTATTCATAATTGTCATTGTTCACAAAATAAATTAATAAGTTTTTTTAATCTGCCACAAATGAGTTTTTTGAAGGAAAAGCTTATGGGATTTGTTATGTTCTGAAATAAATGTTAAAAAATAATACTTATAATATAAACATTCGTTCACTTAATTTGCGCTGAAAATCTATAAAAAAATATTTAAAAATATTTTAACTTAAAAATTTATTTCAGACATGTCATAAATACGAGATATGAAATTCATTATTGCAAAAGCTAAAATAATATTCGGTTCCTTTGAATTTCATGTTAATTACCACAAATGCATGAACCTTAATCGACTTAGAATATGACTTAGAATATTTTATGATTTCCTCTCAACACAAAGATTTTCTCAAATAAATGTCTAATTAGGTTGCTACACATCAAAGTTGAACAATCTTTTACAAATTTTACATGCCTCCCATTCCCAACCGCCTTTCTTCCAAAGATCAGGACATACAAAGTTAATGCTTTTATAATCATATTTTACAATGTAATGAACATCATCAACCCAGACATTAGAAGCAATTTTTCGCTTCCGCTAACCCAAAGAACGAGAAACCTGACAACCAAACCATGCCAAACCAGCCCAACATCTTAAGTTGTCTTGTACCGCAACAATTTCCATGAATAATTAACCGCACACTTGCATTTCAAAATGTTACTCAAAGTGGTTGGTGGTGGCGGTATCAGCATCAAGAGCCAGCCAGCAAGCATCAGCATCAAAACTTGGGCAGAGAGTATCCATTTACACACACAAACACATATACGGGGAAAAGTGTGAAGGAGTTTGTGGTAGTAACATGGATTGATGTTAAGAACACTGCTTTGCAGACAACCCCAACCGACAAAGTTAATGCTGTTGGTTAGAAGAAAAAAAGTACGTGAAAGCGGTAATGTTATTAGCGTTGGTCTAAAGTGATGGTAATTTACCCCGGTGTGTGTTGCAGTTGAAACACTTTCGATGTTTATATGATTTGTAGCACAGTTTTGACAAAACAAAATATTTGTCAAAGAATTTTATGTAATCCAACCATCCACTTAAAGAAAGTCATTAGAAATATTGAGCACAGTTGGATCTCGTTTTGCTGAGCACGTTAATATCATTGTTTTTTGGAATACAGATCCGGATATCCGAATTTAGGAACCGTTTATTCTGATATTAAAACCGAATTTTTATGAATCTATTAACCATATATGTATATCGTTTGAAAGCTATTAAAATTGTGAATCAGATATGGTTAATACGCATTAGACATTTTAAACGGTTATTGTGCTGGAACAAAAAAACTTTGAGTTATGGCGGGTTGAATTCTAGGTTGGTAGCCCTTTATTGCAAGCAGGGTTTCGGAGTCGAGGTATTTTTGGCTCGACTCCGACTCCAGGCGAGTTTTTTCACCACTCCGGCTCCGACTCCGGGTCGACTCCGAGAGTGAATTCCTATACCACTAAAGGCGAATAAAATCAGCACAAATTTGATTGCTTGAGTTGGAGTATTCCCCCAATGGCTCAAATTCATTTATTATTATTTATTGCAGAGAGCAATGTTTTTCAAAACGAACTGACAGTGTTGCAAAATTTTACTGATAGCTACCAATATCATGATTTCATCCGGGCGAGGGGAATTACTAGACACTTAAAGGGAATTAAACGATTCTTCTATCGCACATTAAGTCGATAATTTGTAGACAATTGACGTGCCCCACGGTTTTATTTAAGTCTAGTCTATGCATATGTTTATAATTCCCACGACTGTATCTATTTTATTATTTTTTGGTTTTTAGTACATTTATCTGAAACATTGCAATGTATGTTTAACATAAAACCGTTTAACTTAAAAAGTTTTTTACCTATTTTAATTTTCTAGTTTTTAGTTTTTATTTCGCATTCTGTTTAATTCATTTAGTGCTTTATTATTGCAAGGTTTTTTGCCCGATAGTTTATTGCAGTCCAACTCCTCTATACGTAGTCCCTGCAAAGATCTTACTCTACTAAGAGCCACGTAGGCTTGACCTTCTTCAAACAGTTTCGCACCTAAGTATACGACTGCGTGATCCACAGTGCTGCCCTGCATTTTATGTATTGTAGAAGCCCATGATAGTATTAAAGGCAACACACATCTGTGTGTATCGCTCCCGTTGTTTTGTTAACCTGGCTTTATATTCTTCAGGCGTTTCTGACGGTATCATCTGTGTGTACATGTTCACGTTGCTTTGTTAACCTGGCTTCATATTCTTTAGGCGTTTCTGACGCCGTCTTTTGTGTATATCGCTGACGTCGCTTTTTTAACCTGGCCTCATATTGCTCAGGTGTTTTTGACGCTAATTGTTCCCGTCGTTTCTGTAATCGACTATTTCTATCACCTTCACTTACGTTGTGTTGCAGTTTCTGTTTTATTTGTGTTTGTATTTTTTACCATTATATTCCCACGAGTATTGGACATTTTAACGGTCGACCCCCCAGAGGTCCAATAAAGGGGCAAGGCTATGTACAACAAGATGCGCTTGAGTCTTGAGGGGAAAACGCTAACGACATATCATTTTTATCCACCCTAATGCCATACAGTTCTCGGTGCGTTTTAACCTTAACCTTAACTTGGGTGGTGTACCGCTAACGACGTATCAGTTTTAGCCACCCCTGCATTCTTCTTGTTAAGCCCTTTTATTTGATACCCGTATTAATGGGATTGATAAAAAATTGTTATCAGCCATTTGGTAGCGGCGGCCATCTTAGATTTCAATTTTGCATAGTAAATTGTATTCTACTGGTTGAGCACTTTCATTTGATACTCATATTGATGGGATTGATAAAACCTACGTTATCCGCCATATTGTAGCGGCCGCCATCTTGGATTTCAATTTTTTATAGTATATTGTATTCTGCTTGTTGAGCCCTTTCATTTGATACCCATATTGATGGGATTGATAAAACCTACTTCATCCGCCATTTTGTAGCGGCCGCCATCTTGGATTTCAATTTTTTATAGTATATTGTATTCTGCTTGTTGAGCCCTTTCATTTGATACCCATATTGATGGGATTGATAAAACCTACGTTGTCCGCCATTTTGTAGCGGCGGCCATCTTGAATTTATAATGATAATGAATAAACATAATTGTATTGTCACCAAAATCCAAAGTGTATACAAAATTTCAGATTAATCGGTTGACAGGAAGAGGGTGAAATTTGAATTACTAAATTTGACCCAAGAATAATAAATAAAACAAACGGGGTGAGCTAAATAAAACCATTTAAAAACAGCCGAGGCACGGGCGAATGGAGCTTTGTTAAAAAAAAAAAAAAAAATCCAATACAACCTCACAGGCAACTGTGTTGGTGTTCTTTCAACTCACAAAATTCGACGAATTCTTAGCTGATACGTGCTGACATGTTGCAAATTATTTTGATTTTGATGTTTCTTTGAAAAGCCGAAAAGTGAGTGTGATTCTCATTCATATGAGAATACTAGACACTTAATGAGTTCGGTTTTTCGCTAAAAAGGCATCATTTCAAAAAACTGAGAAGCCAATTGATAATGGATGAAATCATGATATTGGTAGCAATCAGTAAAATTTTGCAACACTGTCAGTTCGTCTTGAGAAAAAATTTTAAAAGAAATTTGACCATGGCGATTTTAACCTTGCAGATGAAGTTTGATGGATTATATGTGTTCACAATTTTTGTTCTCTAAGACAAGAGCAACAACTTTGCCTCTGAGATAAATTCACATTTCCTAGCGGTTTGGAAGATACAGTCCCGACTAAATGACCCCTTTCACATCAAAGCCTCAAACCTTTGGAGGCATATAACCGCGAAAATTGATGAGATACGAAAAAACCGCGAGATACGTGTCCTCTCTTTTTTGGTCTTCTGTCACGCTGCGGTGACAGAATATTGTTAATAATTTTCGTGTTTGACTGTGTGTAATACACACATTTGCTTTTAATTGGCATTTTTGTTTCTAATTTCCGCAGAGAATTGACACTGTTTTTGCAATCGCAAGATTTTCAGTAACCCAAGATCTTACCATATTTTCTAAGAATATCGGCTGTTATGCGGATTTTGGGATCCTTTTGGTTGGAGAATCTCCGTGCTGAAAGTGATTAAAATAGATCCACTTTTTAATGCTTATCGAAAGTTGTTAGTTGGATAAATTTTTGACCTTCATAAATTATATCTTATATACTTTTTAATTGGAATTTGATATACTGTAATATGTAAAGGTATTTTATTATCTCTTTTAAATTATTTATCTGAATAGACACTAAACGACTTCTATGAATTAAATATCTCCAAAAATAAGAATAACTCGCATCGGCGAGTGTATATTGGAAATGTATCGAATAATTCTAATCAACTGGTATTGTGTCGATACCCTAAGAAAATAGTTGTATGTCAGAAAACGCAAAAAATGTCCTTCTTTAACCGAAGTGATTAAGTCCATGAAATCCAAAAAAGGAAAAAAAAATTCAGATTCTAAGAAAATATATTTCAACCTACAATTTTATTGTGGGAGTTTTCAGAATTTTGTGTCTTTTTTAACGATTGTAGACGTTATAAATAAACGCTTACGTTTTTCTAAAAAAATAAAATTAAAAAATAATATTAATTTGGATTAAAGCGCAAAAGGGTTTAACTTTTGCGGAGATTGTTTCTAAAGTAATGTGCCCAGTTAGGCCATGTTTAAATTATGGCCGTTTCCAGGGTTACCCTTCTTTATGAGTATTAATTTGAAATATGAGCAATGGAATTGACATTTGAATCCCAGTGGGTTTGTTAAATCCGGTGTTATATAAACGTACTATTAGTCCAATAAACAAGTAGATTTCATTATGGGAGTCATTTCTTCCAATAGTAATCGCGCCCACCAGCCATATTAGTTGGTCAATGTAGAAGATGGCCATCTTCGGATTTCAAGAAACCGATCAAATGAAAACCCTAAAAACCGAAAGGAAAACTGTGAATAATTATTTCTGCAACGTCTGCCATACAGAATTTTAATATTTTCGAAAGCAGGACATAACTTTGTTTATATTATTCCCGGTGGTACCCAGTATTACCTCAATACCGTAAAGAATGTGAACAACAAATTTGTCGAAATAAAATTTCTAATTGGTTTTCGAGTTACAGTAAATGAAAACACCTTGATATATGGTACATTTTGTACACCAGATATTTCATTTCATGTAATATTTTTTGATACAGGTTCCATAAACCACGAAAATGAACTGGCAAATCTTTATATATAAAACTCAATTGTCGTTTGTTGGTAATTGAATCAATTGAAAACGGCTGGAGCGATTTGGATAATTTTTTGTGAAAATGTTATTCATAGTCCAGTTTAGGGTTTTATGCAAAGAAAAATTGGCCACGCCCACTTTTCCGCACACTTTTAAAACTATGTTATATCTACGAAACTACTCAACAGATTTTGCTGAAATTTTCAGGGAACGTAGAGTGATGGCCCCCGGTTGAAATAGGCTACATATGTATCGCTTTGAAAATTAATTTCCGAGTCAATGGCGATTGTGTCTCCGACCTTACGTGCTTATTTGGGGCATTAAGACTGGACAACGATCAGTTTTTTAAATATGTTATATCTACGAAACTACTGTATCGATTTTCCTGAAACTTTCAGGGAATGTACAGGGTTGGTCCACTATAAAAAAGGCTACATATTTTTTGACTTTCGGATCGGTACCTGTCCTATGCCCTACTTTTGTAAAAATGCAATATTTGCGACAAATACGAATGTATCGGTTTGGGAACTTATTTGCGAGTCAATGGCGATTGTATCTCCAAACTTACGTTCTTATTATGGGACTTAAGATCCGACCACGCTCTCTTTCTTATTACGTAATATCTACAAAATTACTGAAGGAATTTTTAAGAAAATCTAGATTTGTCTAAACTTTTAAGTGTTTTCATAAAATACAAAAGTTGTTTAACATACAGAAAATTTGTCCAAGTCCACTTTTATTGCACTGTTGGGTAATTTCATTTTCGAGTTTAAAAGAAAAATGTTTATTGCTTTGAAGAAGGATTGAATTTTGACAGTTTTCAAAACTGTTAATTTTTGTTTGCACTTTCTATCAATGAACACAAATAAATGATACGCTCCACTACCAACCACACAAAGTCATAAACTGTTCAACTATCAAATTGTGGGTTAAATTAGTCGTGCGACGAAAAATAAAAGAAGATTAATTGTAAATTGAATACAATTTTGAATTACAAAAAAAAAAAAAATAGTAATAATTTTTTAAACAGTGATAAGTTTTTTGTAATTAGAATTCCATTGTAAGTACACTGCAATCGTTTCGTAAATTGAAATAAGTTACATGACCAATAAGAAGGAGCAATTTAGGTTGCAGAACCAACAATATTTTCGATCTACTAAAACTGCGGAGCAACTCCAAGAGCGAAATGAAATTGAACGAAATCGGTTATCACAAACACGTTCAGTACGTACACATGAAGAACGGGAAGGTATCAACGATGCAGATATGCATCGAATGAACCAACGATAGTTCAGTAGAATCGATCCGAGTGCTAATTAATTCATATGTTCGTGCAAGAAGAGCTGCATCGAGCTGCATTCCATTACAATAGGGCAATTGATTACAGTGCTGACCAATTAGTTGCTATTGGTTCGATGAGCGTTGTATGTCCACATTGTAACGAATTAAAATATAGGAAGGAAACTTCTGGTATGTGTTGCGCAAGTGGCAAGATGAAATTGGCACCGTTGATGCCACCACCAGAGCCACTGCGCTTATTGCTTTCTGGAACAGGAGCACAGTCCAAACATTTCCTGACACAAATCCAAAAGCACAACAATTGTTTCCATTCATTTGGCGCAGCAAATGTTGTTCAGGATAATATTATGCCTACTTTCAAGGTAATTTCAATACAATCACAGTATTTCATTTTGTTAATGTAAAGAAAAAACTACAGATTCAAGGCCAAATATATCATCGAGCAGGTTCACTTTGGCCAGTTCCGGTTGCTGACCATAAATTTCTGCGGATTTACTTCATGGGCAATGCACCTCAAGAAGTAGATCAGCGTTGTGCATATAACAGTTCGGAACAGAAACCAATTGTTGAACAACTACAACATTTTTGTTATCAACATAATCAATTATTTGCATTGTTCAAAACCATAATTGACCGCATGCCCTCTGACAATCACAAAATATTTATTAGAGCCGATAAGGCTCCTGCGGGAGAACACTCAAGGCGTTTCAATGCATCAACAATTGACGATGTTGCTATTGTCGCAGTTGGTGAAACTTTCGAATCCCGTGATATCGTTCTACATCGACGAAATAGTCAGCTACAACGAAACCCACCGATCATATGATGCGTTACAATATCCCGTCATATTTTGGCAAAGTGAAGACGGTTATAATTTCTCGATCATGATGATAAATCCGCTTACAGGTGAATAGGAAATCTCTAATATAAAATGCATTCATTTTGGCACCACATTTAATTTACAGGCGCTGAAACCAACAAAAAGGTAAGTTCAATGAACTTTCTTCTTATATATAAAAGAAAATGTGTGTGTTAGTATGTTCCATATAGACGGCTGAACCGATTTTCTTGAAAATTTCAGAGAATGTACGGGGAACACCCGTGATGAAAATAGGCTACATATTGTTTTGAATTTCGAAGGTGGCGGGGTACCTCACCCTTGCCCCACTTTTTTTAAAAAAAACCTGTTTTAGCACGCCCACTTTTTAAATATGTTGTATATTCAAAACTGCAGAACCGATTTTCCTGAAAATTTCAGAAAATGTACAGGGACATTCCGTGGTGAAAACATACTTGTTAAATTTCGAAGGGGCGGGGTACCTCCGCTATGCCCGATTTTTTCAAAAACGCTTTCTTAATAAAACTGAAACGAACGATTGAATTAATTCCTCCGAACTTCCACCCTCCGAACCACCCCGCAACGAAATTCCACCCTCCGAACCATCTTGCTGCAAACTTCAACCCTCCGAACCACCCTGTTTCGAACTTTCACCCTTCGAACCACCCTGCTCCGAACTTCCAGCCACCAAACCACCTCGCACCGAACTTCCACTCTGCTCCGAACCGATTTTCCTACAAATTTCCCCTGGTGAACATAAGCTATATTTGTTGTGAAATTTCGATAGACAATGGTGGTCCCCGACCCGATGCAGTTATTTGTGGCTTTAAGACCCGACCACGCCAATTTTTTTAAATATGCTATATCTTCAAAACTTCTAAACCGACTTCCATGTCCTTTTCAGATGAAAAATGGCTATATATTTTGTTCAATTTCGGAGGTGCGGGTTATACCCTGTGCCCTATTTTTTTTTAATGCGCTATACATGTAAAATTTACAAACCATAAGACCCGACCACTCCCACTTTCTTAAATATGTTACCAGATGTTATGCATAACGAAGCTTTGGTCTTATTGGAAAGCAAGGCAACATATTCGATAGCTATAGCTTCATCAGGTATACATATAAAATATATGTATATTATAAGAAGGTGGAAGAACGACACAGTTGTCCCTTATGTTTGTCACTGCCACTGGACTTTCACTTGAATGAAGGGCAGATATTCAATATTAAATATAAGTTATCATCTGGAAAGAATGTACGGTGCCACATAAAAATTCCCTAGAAGCTTTAGATCGATTCATGAAGGATTTAAGAAGCAATTCACGTTTAGATTTCAGACAAACACTTCCAGTTATCCTGTTCCAGCAGATGAAATAAATGCATGCCTCAAGTCATCAGCTTTTTGACGGTATGTTAAAATTACATATCGACACCAACATATCTGAAATTTTTTTATTTATAGACACTTGCAGATCCCGATTAATTAGCGATGCAAAAAAAAATATAATTGATGACTTAAGAAAAGATAACATAAAACTGTTTCAAGGGCCAGCAACGCGGACCGGGTCGGCTAGTATGGAGTATATTAATTACGGAAATCCGAGTTCGTGTTTTTGATACTGATACCACAAGATGGCGTTTTTTCAGCTTCGAAAGGAAAACGCGACAAAATCGATTAGTTGTCAATGAAAGCCGTACCTAAAATTTTCTGAGCGACATTTTTGCAGAACATTTCGAACATTTCGATTTTCACATCCTTTTTGTGTTAGGGTTTAATTATAATTTTATTATAGTTTGTTATTATTATAATAAACATTTAATTAAATAAACAGATAAATAAATAAATACTTTTTTACATGTATTAAACATATATTTGTATATTAGATACAAATTTTCGTTAACATAAACAAATAGCTTAAATTTTGTTGCTAAAATATTAAACAGACGAAACTTCGTCCGAAAGTAACGGATATACCACAAAACAATCTGCAAATGCCTGCTTCAAAACTGGAAAACCTCCTTAAACGGCACCCAAAAACAACAGACACATTTGTTTATAAAATGCTTTATCATCTATGTATGGATGTTTGAGAGTAAGCAATGGGTAAAAACAATTGAGAAATATGGGAAATTTCATGTATTATTCTTTTTTTTTGGTACATACTCGTCACTGCAAAACGTTATGGACGCAATAAACAGTTAAAAATATATGTTATTATTTTTATCAAAACCAAAACTTCAATTTTTTATCGTTGCAGTTCCACTTTAACCCGTTTGTTAGAACGACAAACTTGATCTCTGTCCTTACGAAATACTAACATATTCTGCAATGTCTCTAACATAGATTGTATGGCTAATTGTATGTGAAGTGCAAATACTTTGTTTTGCATATATCCTATTTCCGTTTGCTTTCCAACAATTCATTTCCATGTTTATCTGGCTTAGCCAGTAGAATAAACGTGTGTTGGGTTGCTTAAGCAGCTGCAAATGTTGTGATCCCATGCACATGGCCCATCTTATTGCCTTGCCAATGTACACACCGACACTCTCACAAACACTTATTTCATTTTTAGTGTCTGTATTAATGGTCTTGTTTGGCTCTTCAGATTCATTGTGGTACAACAAAATATTTCTTACTTCCTTTTTAAAAATTTCAAATATGAAAATCTAAAATTTCGTTTAGTTAGATTTGCTAAAAATATCCGGTTTCACTTAAACGTTTACTCACTGAATACTCTGGCAATACCAACCAAGCAAATGCAAAAAAACACAGATCCCTTAACTAACTGTATCAGTGGCAAATGGATATACCAAAGAAATATTTGTGGTTCATATTATACAAGTGGTTGGAAGTGGAATTTGCTCGGTTTTTTTTCTGTTTTTGGTTATGTCTGTTATGCCAAGTTTTCGAAGTGAAAGTGCCATTTCGACAATAATACTTAAAGCATTGTTTTATAGGTAAACATTTTCTTCCTAATCACTTGTGTTTGGAAATATACACCAAGAAAATTATAAGCAATTTATGCTGCAACCAAAAAAAAGATGCTTGTGTGGAAAATGAACGCATTTGAAGGAGTATAGTTTTCCCCCAAAGCTATTCACAATTTCCCAAGCCAAATTTCTTCTTAAAAACTTATTTTTATTACCATCTAATATTCATTAACACTTTCCAAACTATAGCTGCTGTTCATTCATTTCTTCATAAGAACAATATGAGGTTTTTTCTTGCGAACAGTTGTTGTTTGTTGTTATTGTTATGGTTATTTTTGTCTGAGAACTGATACAGCTGATTAGTTCGTTTTGTTAATTAACAACTTAAGATAGCTAAGATATGGTTGTTGAAAATGTGTGTATTGTGTATATACGGAAATTAAGTGCTTCGTAGTTCTCGTATTCAATAGCCTGTGGTTACGAAGATGCATAGCCTGTTGGTCGCTTTAAAGTATTCCAGCTGTTCTTTAAAATAATGTTTATATACATTAAGTTACATTTCTATCCAAAAATTATATGTTACTTAAATCCAACTCATTCTATGAATGTCCCTTAAAACTACCGTTTTTCGTCGGTCGCTTAACCGTTGTCCAATAAGATTTGATATTTTTTCTGGCCGAAATTGTTTAAACTTCCCATATGTATCGAAATTGATAATTACACTGTGATACAAAAGTGGAAAAAATTTTTTTGCAGGATTTCTGATGCACATATTCGGTTTTGTGGGAGTCCATAGAAGACGAAAATATGAAAAAAACCAAAAAGTTGAAACACAAAAAATGCTATAACGCATTCATTTTTCAACGGATTTTGTTGGTTTTTCCCATTTTGGAAAGCCAACTAAATTTCCTACTTGCTAACAGTAAATAATTGTACTGTTAGGTGTCATTTACGCAGCCTAGAGCACAAGGAAAAACATTTTACTGTTTCTTAATGCGTTTTTGTCACACTTAAACCACTATTACTTAGCCATTTGTTAACCATTTTAAAAATCTATGGCTTGTTCGAAAGGCAATACTCTCCCCTTTATAATGAAAAACAGTGTGTGCAAATCGGTTGTGGAAAAAAGAAGTAATGCCCGTTTAAAGTTGAAAATCCAAGAAAGCCCATTTTTCACAACATTTACCGTTATAAAATGAAAAACCGAAGTGACCCAAAGAAACCAAAGGTATTTTCGTCTTCTGTGGACTCCCACAAAACCGAATTTATGCATTATAACCCCTGCAAATTTTCACTGTAGCACAGTGTTATCTATATATAAATCTAGGCGAACCAACTGTTCTTCGCTACCCCCACTAAGATAAAGTATTAAAGAATGAGTATAATTATATTAATTTTAAATGTTACCATTTTTATTCATATATGTATATGTTTGCAACAGTCCCTTATATAAAATATGTTTGGGTCCTGCAAGCATATATATGTTTGGGTGCAAACAAATATTTGTTTGGATGAAATATAAATACAAACCCAAAAGCCACAGAAAACATACACCCACATTTATTAAAGATGGTGGTTGCTTCTTTTATTGAAAAGCATAGAAATACCAAACACAAGAGCAACAAGTGAGCAAAGGCTATAGTCGGGACGGGGCCGACCATGTGATACCATACACAACTACCACTGTGCATAAGCTTTTCACTGGTAAACATTTATTTTAGGGAATATAATCCGACTACCACCAAACATAATATGCCTTTTCCTCTCCGAGACCACCATAAGCAACAAAAATTTCGTGATCATCCGATCAAAATTATTGATTGCAAAAAATGGAAGAATTGGATGCATTACCGACTATTGTGGTATCTCCCTTGTTTGACCACCTCCGCCAACCTAATTTACACCAATGTAAAGGTAATATTTTCTTCTTCCATTGACAGGCCTTGCCGTTGGAATACCACTACTAGAAGCCGAGATATTCACAAAGAATAAAATTTTGAATTTGTCTCCACATGAGTTTTTCCCCATTCCGAGCCCTAAATATTATCCGACTATCACAAAAATCAATAGGCTTCTTCCTCTATCCCCAAAATTTCGTGACAATCCGATCAAAATTTCAAAATTAAAAAAAATGGAAAATTGGATATATTATATTTGCAATTTCTCGGTTGCATCAATATAAAGGGAGATCTTTTCTTCTTCCATTGACGGGCTTCCATTTTGGAGTAGTCCAACCAGAAGCGGAGATATTGGCATAAGAAAAAATGTAGACTTTTCTCCACATAAGCTTTTTGCTTATTCTGACTCCTGGATATTATCCGACTATCACCAAACTTAATAGGCTTCTTCCTCGCAGGGTCCTGCATCAACTCCCAAAAAAATCGTGACGATCCGATCAAAATTGCGACCAGTAGCGTGATTACAAAAAAACCGGAAAATGGGATGCAATACCGACTATTGCGATATCTCTGTTGTTTGGCCACATACGAAAACCTACGTTACATCGTTGTAAAGGTGATATTTTCTACTTTCATTTACCATTCTTTGATATACTCCTTATAGAAGCGGAGATATTCGCTTTGAAATAAAACGTTGACTTTTTCTCCAAATAAGTTTTTTTCCCATTCCGACCGCTGAATATTATCCGACAATTACCAAACTCAATAGGCTTCTTCCCCTATAGGACCCCCATTAAACCCCAAAATTTGGTGACGATCCGATCAAAATTGCTACCTGTAGCGTGATTACAAAACAAATTGAAAAATTTGAGGTATTAGCGACTATTGCGATATCTCCGTTATTTGGCCACCCACGTCATCCTACTTTGCATCATTGTAAAGATGGGTTTTTCTACTTTCATAGTCAGACTTTGCTTTTGGAATGTCGTCAACCAAAGCAGTGATATTCGTCATTATAACTAAAATCGCACAAATGAAAAGTTGGGTTTAATTTACGGCTATTGCGATATCTTCGTTGTTCTACCGCAACCTCCTTTACACCGTTAGAAAGGTGATATTTTCTACTTTCTCTAGCAGGTTTTGCTTTTGGTACACCCCTTATAGAAGCTGATATATTTGCTTTGGAAAAAACGTTGACTTTTTCTCCAAATAAGTTTTTTGCCCATTTCATCCTCTATATATTATCCCACCATCACCAATATCAATAGGCTTCTTCCCCTCTGGGATCCTCATCAACACCCAAAATTTGGTGACGATCGGATTAAAATTGCGACCTGTAGCGTGATAACAAGGTTTGGATGGGCAGACGGACAGACGGACGGACGGACACACGGATCGACTCAGTTCGTCAAGACAATCATTTTGGTATATATAAGTATGGGTCTACGACCATTATTTCGATGCGTTACAAACTTTGTGGGCAAAACCAACTTATAATACCCTCCCCACATAATGGTGTAGGGTATAAAAACAAAAAACAGGCGCATAGGTACATAAAAAAAATCCAAATACAAGAAACATATAATAGATTTTATAAGAAACTTAATTAAAGGTGCAAATCGCTTCAAAGCGTTCCAATTTTTTTGAAACTCAACTTATTTTTTTCCATTTTTCTCCATTCTTAAGGAGAAAAAGTCTCACAAACATGACTAATTTTGAAGAAAAAAAAAATTATTTAAAAATGAGAAAAATTTATTTATATTCTAAGCGAATTTATGAAATAAAGGCCATTTTTAACGCCTTAACTTAAGTTAAGTTTAATGTTTTTGTGCTATTAGTGATTTCTTTTATCATGGTAACTTGTAGCCGCACTGAAAACTCGCGATTGAAAAATAAAAGTTTTTGGGAGTATACACTTTAATTAATATTTTTTTTTGTTTGGGACACCGTAATGTTGCAACACGTCAAAACGTGGAAATTTTCCCCGCACTGAGAACACAAAATACGTTATTACAAGTAATTCTGCAGAAAAAAGGTAATTAAATATTATAAAGTACAGAAAAATATATGGTAACCCTATGGAGGATGTGACCAAAAGTGGGCCAATGTCACATTTATTTATAAAATCCTGTTCTAAACTCTGCGTTCACCATTAAAGCCTAATCCGTTTAGAATTTGTTAAATATCTGTAAAATACATTAAATCGAGATAGAAATCATATTTGGGGGTATAGCAAATTATGGACCAATATTGACAGTTTCTAGCTGGGAGGTTTACTATGCAATAAAAACTCCTAGTACTGGATTACAGCGAATTCGGTTAAACAATATGATGGCAACAGTAAAATACTTCAATTCACAATGATTCTTTCCATGGGAACAACGCGAAATTTTGGACCTAGGACACCAATATTTTTGTTAGAGAGTTCTTAGCTCCCGAGGACCAATTGATAAAAATTTCAGTTCGATATATCATCTAGAAGTATTTTTGTCACACCTTCCCATGTAAGCGCCACCACTGTGTCATGTACCACAACTTACTAAAACTAAGTTAAAAACCAACCCTTGACCTCTCACTTGATGCAAATTATATCAATGCAGCAGTTAGATAAAGGAATTATTGTCTAACATCACGTTGCGCCTGAACCAACTTTATATGGAAAGTGCTTACACCTGGGTAGTTCTTGCAGATTTTGAATCTAAAATGTTCATAGATGAGAAAAATAAAAAAACAAAAAACACACACACACAAAGGGATTTTTTAATAAATCGCGATCAAAGTTCACATTTTTAGGTTTTCACGATTTTGCTTTGAAACCGCAAGTCCTTTTGAAATGGGATTAGAGCAAATGTTGTAGCTGTGAAATTTCTCTACAAGATTTGGAACAATGTACTGACTGTATCACCTCCTTATAAAACGATGTCATTACATGAAAACCGTTTACGACTAGAAAGTTTTTGCAGATTCTGAAAGAGCAAGGTCCCATCGTTGGAGTGATTTTTAAATAAATCACGGTCAAAGTTATTTAAATATGACTTTTGACCGCGAGTTATTTCAAAATCCCTTTGTCCATTTTTTTGTTTTTTAATTTTTCCGACGGGATGGAGGACCCGTGGTTAAAATAGGCTATGTAGTTTGTTGCATTTTATCAAAACTGACGAACGTATCGGTGAGAAAATTAATTTGTTACCCATTTTGGGGCCTAAAGACCGGACCACGTCCACTTTTATAAATATGTTATATATCCAAGACTACTAACCGATTTACGACCAGTGGTGAAAATAGGTTATATATTTTGTTGAATTTCGGGGGTGGGCGGGGTAACTCCCCTAGGCCCTACTTTTTTAAAAACGCTATTTTTGCGGAACATGCGTACGTATCGGTCAGAAAATTTCTTTACGAGGCAACGGTGGTTGAATCTCCGACCCTAAGTACCTCTTTGGGGAATAAAAACCAGATCATGCTTCTTTTAAAATGTCTTATATCTACGAAACTACTGAACCGATTTTCTTCAAAATTTTAGAGAATTTATAGAGATGACCCTGTCAAAAATAAGCTACATATTTTGGTGAATATCAAAGGAAGCGGGGAACCTCCCCTACGCCCTATTTTTTAAAAGTGCTATTTTTGTAAATCTTGCGGAAGTATCGGTTTGAAAATGAGTTTCCAAAGGTGGTTTTGTCTCCAACCCTAGGTCGTTATTTCTTTAATATGGCAACGGTTTTTTGGGACTTCAGAGGTATTTTATTGATTGACTATCTGTAAAAGGGTAAAACAATAAATTCAGAGTACTATTGCAACCTTTTGGATCAATTAAATGTACAAATTCGAGAAAAACGTCCAGGCTTAGAACACAAAAAAATAATTTTTCATCAAGACAAGGCACCAGCGCACAAGAGTGTTCTAACAATGGCTAAGATCAACGAATTAAAGTACGATTTGCTTGACCACCCACCTTAATCTCCTGATATAGCTCACAGCGACTTTTACTTGTTCCCAAATCTAAAAAAAATCCTTGCTGGCAAGCGTTTTACCTCAAATGAAGATGCAATTACAATTGTAAACCGCTATTTTGAAGACTTTGAGGAAAACTATTTTAATCAAGGGATAGAATTGCTAGAAAAGCGTTGGACTAAGTGTATTGAAGTGTCAGGAGATTATATTGAAAAAAAAAAAAAAAAATATTTTTGAAAAACTAATTATTCTCTTTCATTGATAGGCTAAGAAGTTTCCGACCTCGTATATGTAAAACTTACGAACGCACAGTGGATCCACCCATTGGCCAAAAATAAAAAAGTTAATGTCAAAATTTTGGTACAACATCTGGCAATCCTGACAGCTATGACATGGACCTTTTTAAAAATATATTAATTTTTGTTTCATTCAAACGCGATCTTCTTAAGAATAGCTTCAAAATTCGGAACATTTGACTAATATTTTTTGTTGTGAGTACAACCTATATTTTAAGTGCAAGTAAATATATTCAAAATGTCGCGAAACTAATACGTATAGCAAAATATTACAGTGGATTTTGAAGGAGGAGGTAATAGCTTAATTTTCATTAAAAATAATGTTTTAGCGTGTTGTGGAATTCTAGTTAGCTACATATTTTCTTAGTGTATTTTTTAATGCCAATTCGGTCATATACTTAAATTTGACATAAGGTTTTAGTCATGATGCCCACCAGTGCCCACCTCGCAAATAATTTTCCAAAGTAGTTCATGGATTTAAGATTATTCAGTATTAAAATCAGCTGCCATCTAGTGCCAGACTATAAATGGTGGGATGCTGACTAAAGATGCCATAGAATAGGGTTTCTATGGATATATTACCGTATAACTCTGTTATTTGACCACGTACATTAACATAATTGGTATCAGTGGCAAGATGAAGAATTCTTCTTCCAAATTTGTCTTACGTTGGCGGTACGTGCCTTCGAGAAAGAACGCTATAAGATCTATATTAAAAATTTTACCAATTTTCAGACAAAAATGTTGATTTTGTTTAATCCGCTAAATTGTTTGGATTTTATGTTGTTTTGGAGATTGTTTTGTTTCCCCAAGCCTATTTTTGCATCATAAGATAATCGGGACCTTTGTTCATGTCATTTCGTATTAAAAGCATAAAACAATTCTTACCGTATACCCCCTCTAGAGGGAAAAGGGGGGAGAATGTCAAGCGTGTGGTTTCTTAAAACACTCTTCGCAGCAGCACAAAGCTGTAACGGGCGCATTGGCTTGATTTTTACACTTTAAACATTTTTGACCACTTTCTCCATACAAGTGGATCCACTGTGGAACGTGTCCGTTTAACCAACCCTGAGCCATAGGACCCGAATACTCACACTTTCTTAAATAGATTACAAATAAATGGAAATACCAAATGTTATGCATAACGAAGGTTTGGTCTTATTGGAAAGCAAATATTTAGATTAGATGGCCACATATCGATAGCTATAGTTTCATCAGGTATATAGGATACATTATAAGAAGGAAGAAGGATGACACAGTCGGCCCTTAAGTTGTCTCTGGGCATTCATTTGAATGAAGGGCACACATGCAATATTAAATAGAAGTTATCACCTGGAACGAATGTAAGATGGTGCATAAAAAATTCCATAGAAGCTTTAGATCGATTCTAGATTTCAGACAAACACTTCCAGTTATACTATTCTAGCATGAAATAAATACATCCTCAAGTCATCAGTTCTTTGGCGGTATGTTAAAATTGCATATCGACACCAGCATTTCTGAAGACTTGCTGTCCGGACTAATTAGCGATGCAAAAAATATATTTAACTTAAGAAAAGAAAACGGCTAGTTATCAATACAAAGTGATTTTCATACGTATGTATGTCATTCTGTTCACTATACACTGTTACTTTGGCGTTGACAGGATTGTCGGTGGTTCCAACCACTGGGAATGTGTATGGTGCTCGCCTTATGATCGTGTTGCCTACGCCCTTTAACAGCTTTGTCTTTGTTTAATGAAAGATTTGCTATTTCGCTTTACATTTGCATCTCGTATGATATTTTCCAGCCGGACATTAAAAGTGTCAAAGAAATACGCACTCTAATTAGTATTCCATTATGTGTGTCGAACTTCAAGTTCTTGTGATTTAACATTTGTATCACTTACTTTTATATTTAATTGTCACTAAAAAATTTTAAATATCATATCTATTGCAATTATTTTAGTTCAAAAATGCCAACCTAGCAATTATAAATCAAAATATTTGCAATATAATTGAGTGTAACTAATTACTATGACAATAAAAGTTCTCGCAAATAACTGCACTAGAAAAATACATATAACTGCACTGAACTGCTAAAACCTTACGCTAATTGCTAATAAAAACAATTTGCGCTTGTTTTTTTTTTCCTAAAAGCAGACATTTTTTTTGCTTTATAAATGTTTCACATTTCTGTTCCTATAGAAAACTGCTGCCATATCAACTGAAATACATGCTATTTCAAATAAATGCGAATGAAAATTTAATTAAGTTTTCCAACTAAAAATGGATTTTAGTTGTTCGCACTGTTTTAGAATGAACATAAAAACAGACACACAAACACGTACTTACATACACAAATAACAACAACAAAAACGTGACTTTCATTTTTGCTAACAAGAAGGGCTCATTAAAAACAAAACAATTAAAAATATGAAAAATGAATCTGATGTACAAGCTCACTACTACTACCAGCGCATGTACAGCATACTCTGTGATTTTCAGTGGATACTACAAATGGGGGAAGAGGGGATGGGGGGTTGGATAAATTTATAGAATTGTAGCGAGGGATTTAGTGAAGATTTTTGAGTAAATTATGGGATATTCAATACTTTATACAATTGGACTGACTCAATAAGTAATTTTACCGTAAGTGGTTAAGTTTTATTTACGTACTGGAAAATGTTTTTAGCATTTATGCTAACGAGGGTATGTGGCCAATATTTTGGAAAATTTAACATAGTTGAAGCCAAGGCTTACCTTCTTATTACTTGCGAATTGCGGTTGTATATTATACAAATTAAATTCTTTTGGATAAAATGATAAATGATAAAAATAATGGCCTTTCGATAGACTCGGACCACTACCTTGTCGCAGCAAAGGTACGTACCAGATTAAACGTAGCAAACAAAGTGCGAACAGACACAACACAGAAGTTGGACATCGGTAAGCTGCAATCACAACAGATAGCCACAGCATAGTCCACTCAACTGGCCCAACTGCTTAATCAATAACATTGTCCGATAACATATCAGGACAATGGCAAAACATTGCCCACTCCATGCAAACAGCCGCAAAATCAGTACTTGGTTACCAGAGACCTCCACCAAGGAATCCAAGGTATGACCAGGAGTGTCGTGCTGCTATCGAAGAGAAAAATGCGGCATATAGGGCTACTTTACAATCAGTAGCAACGCGTAGCGCACGAGTTACGTATCGGTAGAAAAGGAGAGAGGAGAAACTTCTTTTCCGCAGGCAAAAGAGAGAGAGAGATGGAAAACGGGAGTGTGAACAAATCGAGATGTACAGGAGACAGAATGAAGTCCGAAAATTCTACCAAAGAGTGAAGCATCAAACTGATGGCTTTGGAACTGACACATCCTCCTGTAGAGACCAGCAAGGTAATCTGGTAACTGATACAGATAGTGTTCTAAGGTTATGGAAAAAGCATTTTTCCAAACTGTTGGTATCCAATAGTAGCGAAGTCGACGAAGATACCACAGATCCAATCCCAGAAGATGGAATTGGATGTATACCACCCGGCCAAGATGAGGTAAAGACAGCAATAAATCGGCTGAAGAATAATAAGGCATCAGGAGCTGATGGCCTACCTGATAAGGTGTATGCATCAGCTAGTTAGCTCCATCTGGCAGGAAGAACGCGTACCCGACGATTTGAACCTGAGCATCCAGTGTCCCGTCCATAAGAAAGGAGATAAGACTTTATGCTCCAACTATAGGGGCATAAGTCTTCTCCCTATCGCCTACAAGATAGTGTCAGGGATATTGTGCGAACGACTAAAGCCCATGGTCAACGAAATAATTGGACCATACCAATGCGGCTTTAGACCTGGAAAGTCCACCATTGACCAGATATTTACCCTGCAAGACTTTTTTACCAAAAGAGGTTTCAGGCAAGGAGACAGCCTTTCGGGTGATCTTTACAACATCCTGCGAGAAAAGGTTATACGAGAGGCAAACGTCAAAAACGTGGCACAATCTACACCAATAGTCACATGTTACTTGCTTATGCTGATGATATAGACATCATGGGACAATCAGTAAAAGAAATAACCGATACCTTTATGAAGGTCGAAGGAGAATCTGCTAAAGTGGGTCTCGCGGTAAACGGCGTGAAGACCAAGCTGATCGTGTCGACGCGCAATACGTCCATTGAGATCGGACCAACTGTTGAAAAAGCGAAGCACGAAACAGAGAGAATTGGAGATCTTTTCTTAGTTCGGTCTATGGATCAACTGTTCTGTAATGGGCCAGCTAGGTAAAGTAAGTAATGGTCTTTCGATTTCTGATTAAACCACACTTTCCACGATTTTCGTGTCAAAGTAGCTATAGAAGCCAATGTATAATTTTCAAAATTTTATCTGCGTCTACCATTAAATGATGCTGGCATTTTCAGGATAATTCTGAAATTTCATTCCGCAAACAAGCTTTTCAAAAAATCATACATAGGATTGTAGAACTGGCGATTTTGAGTTATTAGATATATGTGTCGTGAATGTAGTCTACACAGTTTCACAGAAATCTGTATCGAAATACCAAAATTTTGTTCCAATATTATTCTAAAATTAATATTTATCGGGCATAATTTTTACAATCTTCATTCGATTTCCTCGTACTTTATTGCAAGTTTTAGATTTTTACATTTCGGATCTCATAACTCAACACTCGTGATAATCCATCTACAAAAACGAGAGATACGAGAAATTCCAAAGTAGAAGTAGATTTGTTAATGCAAAATTGCAGCCACTGCTACATCTTAGCGTCCAAATTTATTTCGAAAAATATGGGTTGATGGTAAATGGGTGGATTTTCCTTTATCTACATTCAAATATACCTCCATATACCTCTGAACGCCGCACATTCGGGCGGACAGTTCTCTGAAACGGCGATTGGTGAACTCTCTGAAACCCGTCCAATCAGCTTTCTTATGATTGTGCGGCGTTCAGAGGTGATGAAATCTGGTGGTCTGCTAATGAAGACAATTATTGGGAGATGGTCTGATCCAAGGGAAATCACGGGTTGCCAGGTAACGTCATTTGTCAGACCAGGTTACACGTTGGCTATGTCTGGCGACCTTTGACACTCTCCTCTAATTCTGGTAGGACGTCCTCATTAACCGATAAAAACGTAGAGCTATCACTCAGTTCAGCCAGCGCTGTACCCCTCTGGTCGATTTCGAGGGCCGATGCGCATTAAAGCTTGCTAATGTCAGGCCTGTAATCTGAGATACAGCTATTTCTCGGCGGAATGTATACGTTCAGCAACTCTATCTCTGACTGCTACCCCCATACATTCCATGTACGGGTCATTAGAGTCAGCGTCCAAATTTATTTCGAAAAATATGGGTGGATGGTAAATGGTTGGATTCCTTTATCTACATTCCATTCTTTTATTCCACCCATTTACTTAATTGATCCATACTTCGGACATCGTAATATTTCTACGAGACATAGATTAGAATATACTAGAATTGTTGTTGTTGCTGTTGTTGTAACAGTGTTTATTATTGTATGTTTGTGTGTTTGTTCTTCTGCTCAACTGGCTCTGGGTCTATCTCCTGTTCCAGGAAAGTGGCTGCTTCGATGGGATGTATCCACAGATCCACTGGTGTTAGATGAGTAGGTTTGGCGGGCCAGTTGAAAAGGTGTTTTGGGTCGCCCATTCCGCATACTGGGCAGATGTCTAGCACGGCGAGGTCGATTTGCGCCCAATAAGAATTTAAGCGACTGCAATATCCTGAGCGTAGTTGTGCCAAAACTACTCTGGTTTGTCGTGGCAGCTGACGCTTCTCAGCTGCGATGGATGAGGGATGTACTACTCCGAGGACTTTATTCGCACTATATTTGCTTATGGCCTTAGCAAATGCGTCTGTGTGAATGTTATTTAAGCCTGCTTGATATGCCTGTTGATCGAGGGGTTCTCTCCTGTATTGTTGGACCTCTGCCTCCAAATCATGGATATTTTTCTTGATTTGCCTGTGTCAGGCCTACCCACCAGATGGTGATTGGGGTGGCTCTAACGGTAACATCCTAGCAAATACTGCAACGACAGCATCTCATTATGTTGCTTTATTGGAAGAATCTCTTGAGGTGGCACCCTGTTGCTGTTCTCAGGGCGGCATTCTGACAAGCTTGCATCTTTTTCCAATGTGTATCACATAAATTCGGGGACCAACCTGGCGCCGCATACCTTACCACAGACCGACCTATCGCGTTATATGCTGTCAACAAGGTTTCTTTATCTGTACCCAAAGTGCTGCCGGCTACGGACCTGAGGACCTTGTTCCTACATTTCAGTTTGTAGCAGATAGCTGCGGCATGCGCGGACGACATGAACGAAGTGTCAAATGTGACCCCTAGAATTTAGGGGGAGTTTGTGGTCGGAATTCAACTCTCTTCTATACTTCGCCGTCCATATGGTGAACATAGTGGCCGTAGATGTAGTGTGGGATATCCGCATATTCCTTGCGTGGAAAAAGGTGGTAAGATCGGTTAAATAGGAGTTCAGTCTCCTGCAGATGTCATCAGATCGTGCGCTCGTCCGGATACGTTACGATCTCAATGCCGCCTAGAGGGGGGAGGGGGGAATACAGGAGAGGTGGAGGTTAAACAGTTCCGTAGATATTACCCCACCTTGGGGAACTCCCTGTTTCACTCTACGGGGTTTGGACTTCTTGTCCCTGAATTCCACGTACGACTTGGGGAACACCCTGTTTCAATCTACGGGGTTTGGACTTCTTGTTTCTGAATTCCACGTACGACTTCGGCGTCCACACATATAAATCCTTATCCAACGTTTCAAGTTTGGCCGGAGGGTTGTCTGCTCTAAGTGCTTAAAGAGCGTGGAGTGCGTGACAATATCAAAGGCTTTTTATAAGGCAAGCGCCACCATTACTGTTCTGTCACACGACGGTCTCTGGTTGAGTCCTCGACAAATATGTGTGGAGGTGGCGTGCAGCGCTTTTGTCGTGCTGTGCTGCTTGCGGAATCAATTCTGATGATCGGAAACTAAATAGCTATTTCTTACACTGGGCAGGACTACTGCCTCAAGGGTCCTTGCTATAGACGACAAAAGCGAAATCGGTCTGTAAGATTCACTTTTGCTGGCATCCTTGCCTGGCTTCAGTAGCGGGACCACTCTGCCCATTTGTCACACTTCGGGGACAATTAGAGTGGCTAGCGACAAGTTGAGAACTTTAGTCAGATACTCCACTCCCGGCTGATACAGATGTTCCAGCATAACCATGAATGTTCCATCAGGACCCTACGCTTTGGATGATTTAGTGTTCCTGATGACATTCGCAATATCATCCATTCCAAACTGTGGTGGTTCATCCTCGACAGGAAGAGATCTGGTGCGACGTAGTACTCTTATCTTCGCACTGTTACTCCCGGGGTGCTCAACAGACTGTCGATTGAAATAACTTGCGCACCTCTTCGAATCAGTCAACGTAAGGTCACCAAACGTGACAGAGGTCCTCTCTTTCCTCCTTTTGGGGTTCGAGAGTGACTTAACCGTTGCCCACAATTCACCTAATCCGGCTCCAATGTTGCAACTCTTCAGATGATTTAAACACTTGTTCCGCTTATGCTCGCCGACCAGCCTGTTTACTTCCAGTGTCAACTCCCTGACTCTGGGGTCATTGAGGTTGGCTCGACGAAGCTCATCACGCTCATTTGCTAATCCCTTCGCCTCTGCTGGGAAATTTGGTCTTACTTCGGGTATTCGACCAGCAGGTATATGGCGAGCGGCTGCAACTGTGATGATGTCTCGGAACGTCCTTTCCGCTATCCGAACATCAGAAGGACTGGGCAAATCTTTGAATCGGCGATTAGTGAACTCTTTGAAACCCGGCCACTCAGCTTTCTTATGATTGACGAATTTGTGGCGTTCAGAGGTGATGAAATCGGGTGGTCTGCTATTGGAGACAATTATTGGGAGATGGTCTGATCCAAGGGAAATGGCGGGTTGCCAGGTAACGTAATTTGTCAGACCAGGTGACACGTTGGCTATGTGTGGGAACTGTGACATTCTCCTCTAATTCTGGTAGGGGCGTCCTTATTGGCCGATAGAAACGTAGATCTATCAATCAGCTCAGCTAGCGCTCCGGTCGGTTTCAATTATGACCTTCCAAAATCTTGCTAACATCAGGCCTGTAATCTGAGATACAGCTATTTCTCGGCGGAATGTATACGTTCAGCAACTCTATCTCTGACTGCTACCCCCATACATTCCATGTACGGGTCATTAGAGTCAGGCTCAAGCGAGATAGGTCTGTATTGAACAGACTGGTGCCAAAAGAAAACGTTGTAACCATCACAACGCTCTAAGCTGTAGCTGTCGTTCAGCTTGGTTTCCTGCACCGCCGCGACCGTGATCTTGTTTCGATTCATAAATTCCACTATTTTATCGACCTTACCTCCGAGTCCATTGCAATTAAATTGCAGAGAGGATGAATTTTTTAGGATTGGAACAACAACGGCTAGTGTTAAATACTGCGCGCGCGTTTGATGTTGAGGGGACTGCGGGGGAGTTTCGTAATCTGACGACGAAGGAGTTTCGTAACCTGATGACGACTCACTGGGGGCTGTGTTCGCGCAGCATGTAGCAACATAGTCCCTCGCGCGGACTAGTCCAGGACAATCCCTTAGACGCACCCACTTCTGACTTTTATTGCATCTCACCGAAGATTGTATATGGTTGAAGATGCGAATGTGACAAACAGAGCACAAATATATTTGTCCTGGGTTTTTCCCAGTCCCGGCACGGACCAAAAGAATCCGGAGCAGGAATTCCGGGATATGCTGCCCCCAACACAGAAAAACGAAACAAATACAAACACATGTACACTGATGTACACTGAGTTGGCAGCCGCTGGCCGGAACGCTGATGTTGTGTGGTATGAGAGAACCTGCTGCAGTGGGATTACAAGAATAGAATATGGACTATATATGTGAACTCCTCGGATACCTCCCACACCGAATTTCGGAAGAGTTCAGATTGGGACCTCCCCTCGAATCCTTTTGGTTTTTCTTGCGAAATATTGCATTCAAGGCCTCTATTGCGATGGTACAAGTTTTTTCAGTGGCAGTTTGATAATTCTTGAGAAAATTACGCGGAAACTGTAAAAACACCCTACGGCCAGCATATGTAGTAGAACCGAATACAGCGTTTGTCCACACTTTGCATATCGTAACATTTCTTAGAATATTAGATGAACTTCGAGGATGGTGCTTATAGATCCACTCCTGGCGGTACCTCCCCCACAAAATTTCGAAAACATTGGCTAAAATGGCAAGTGCAATATCTCATAAACGGAGCAAACGATTTCGTCCAAACTTTGGATGAATTTCGAAGATGGTGCTTATGGTCCACTCATCATTCCCTCCAAAAAAATTTAGAAAATATTTATTAACATTGTAAGCCCAATATCTCATAAATGGAGCAACCGATTTGGTCCAAACTTTGCATCTCGAAATATTCTGCCCAACCTTAGTTTATCTTCAAAAGTGGGCCCTGTCGGTCCATTCCTTAGGATACCACCCATTCAAATGATCAACATTTCAGATTAAGTGCAGTTAAGGGTCTGTGCGAGTATCCTGTGGAAATTTTTAAGGAAGGATATCCAAGTAGCCCTGTTTACAGCTACATGTTGTTTTTCGTGGGTAAGTCCATGTTTCCTGATATAATGGTTCTATCGAGTGGAATGACTCCCAAAATAAGACACACTTCCTAAATGGACTATATTGATCCATTCCTTTAGATACCTCCCCCGCAAAATTTATGAGATTTTATCCTAATCCATATCTTTGTTCATACGCCCAATCTGATGTCCTATTCAAAATCGGTCTGAAATTATAATATGCTATGCCGGATCCAAAATTGCACCGAATTTTGAAGGAAAGTTATTAGATTGAGTATATAGATTAAGTTTGTGCAGACATTTCGAAAAAGTTCAGATATTTCGGACATCTGAATATTGGTTTGCTGGAGTTTACGTAAACATATGGAAAAGTCCATACTATTACTTGCATTGTGCCGACAAAAAAATTACAACAAAAATCTTACATTACTTTTTTAAAAAGACATATGTACATGAAATCTCTGTAAAAAGCAAATACAAAAGTAAACAAAATGACTGACATGAGCCAAATGATAACTGTCTGTCTATTCCGACATACAAGGATAAAAGGCAATCTGTTTGGTAACAGATGCATGGCTTATTTTTTTTCTGTTCAAGGAGGAAGTTAGGCGATTTTTTTTTCAACGAGGGTGGTATAACATTACTATTGATGGACTATTTAGAGCTCAATAAAAGCGATATTAAAGTTCTAAATCCAACTTCCCATTTAAATTTCTGCTTTAAAATTCACGGGTGTTACGAAACTTATTAATATATATTGGGACCTTGGACCTTTCGTTTCAGATATTTTTTCATTATTTCGGCCTCACCTCGTTTCTTTACAGAGTGTGATATATTTTAATTGTGTTTTAGTACATAAACGCAAACATGCTGTGCTAAATATGTGTAAATAAAAAAAACACACACGAACTGACAGCAAAAATAACAACAAATGACAACACGTGCATAAACATGACAGTCAGTCAGTCACTTACTCACATTACACATGCGAGACTAACTAAGTATTATACAACTGTGGAGACGAGAATTGTTTGTTTCTTAATGTTTGTCTGATAGTAGTTTGCGAAAAAACTGACAACACCAAAAACAGTATAAACAGCTCAAGTCTGAAAAAGAACAAATAAGCAAAAGCAAGTGTAAATGGTGTAATATTCGCAACGGCCGACTTTAGTTTACCTTAGTTAGGTTAGTTTAGTTTACCTTAAAATCACTACTTATCATGAAAATCTCAGTCACAGTAGTCTCCCCACTAGGCCGGGCGATTTTAAGCCCTTAATGGGTGCGTCGCGTTTCTGATTCCTGGGATTGTATTGAGCAAAAAAGTCCACAAGACCATATGCCTAGGGTGAAAATCGAGCCCCCCAATTTTGAATTTAAGTTTTTTATCAAGTGTTTGGATATTTTGGCATATAGCAGCTAAACCATTGAGCTTTTCGACCCAACACTAAGAGGAAAATTGTTGTCAGGACAATAATTAAGAACTCTCTAGTACATCGCAAAAGCATTGAAACGCTTTTTCAGGCGCAAATTTTTTTGGAAAATGTCGATAAATGACACTGAACTACAAAAGTTGATCAGAAAAATATTCCAGAGTTCTGATGCACAAATATATATTTGAGGTTAATGCTCAAAAGTATTGCGGAGGGGATACCTCAAGCAAATACATCGGCAGAGTCCATTTTTGAAGTGGATCTTATTTTGGGAGTAATTTCTTTTCTCCAGTCATTTCAGGTGGTCGCCGTATAACTTACAGGTTTTACATCACTAGGGCAGAAGAATGGACTTGCACACGAAAAACATAACATCGCTGTAAACAGACCACAAGGAGTAACATTGGTATACATTTCCAAAAGATCTTGGAACTAGGGTCTGCACAAATATGTTGAACTTTTGTGGCGGAGGTACCATGAGGAGTGGACCGATATAGCCCATATTCGAACTTTATCTAAGATTCGCGGAAATATTACAATATGCAAAAATTGAACCAACTCGATTACTACCTTCGACAGTTATCGTGAGCGAAATTTTAGAGAACATTTTTTTAACTTTTGCTGGGGAGGTATCTGAAGGATTGCACCGATATGGCTAATCTTCGAACTTAAACTAAGTTTGGACAAAATATTACGATGGCCAAATTCTTGGTCGTATCAAAGTGTACATTAGGGTGACCCAAAAAAAATTTTTTTTTGGATTTCCTACCCCTCAAAATTTTTATTTTATGGGAAGGGTATTATAAGTTTGTTTTGCTAAAAATTCATGCAACACCGGAAAATATTCGTCGTAGACCCCAATGTTACATTCCATTTTTCATATCTCGACGAGATAAAGCGATATTGCGATGTGTGTCCGTCTGTCCATTATAAATTGCAATGAAACTGGCCGCAATAATGAGAGACGTCACGAAGTTCGGTTTCACATCAAAATGGATCGCTATTGTTATTGGTTGTGATCGCGTTTAGTTTCCTGCAACGCCACAAACATTATATCCTATCGACCCACAAAGTCCTCTATTTCCTCGATAATACCCCGACGTCTATTGCAATTAAAATGCAAAAATATGGTCTGTCGCTATTTTCAAAATATTAGCCGTTTTTGAACTTTTCGGGTGTCTTTGTAACTTTTCAAATGTGTAGGTGATAAATTTTTTAAATACAAAGAAATCGCGTTCTGCACTTATATGGAGGCAATGTAAAACTGCGGTAGTAAATGTAAAAATTCAAAAATTGTGGCATTTTGATTGTATATTAATGCTAGAAACTTCAAAATACCGAAAATTGGGCCGTACCGATCTATGGGAACAAGATAAAAGTGTGGACCACATATATCGACAAATTTCTAAGAGTTGCTCACCTTCAGGAAACATTAAGTGGCATTTCGCTCATTTTGAACAAATAATGTATACAAAACATTCAAAATTCAGAAATCGGGTGGTACGGTTAAATGGGGACCCTATCAAAACAACAAAACATCACTTTTTTCCACTCCGAAGGAGACACCTCCAAAACATGGTTTTTGAACTCCTTCTGGCATCGAAAATCGTCGACCACGCTGCAATCAAATGTAGTCATTATATCCCCACGTTAGGGCTGTACGGCGGATGACCCATTAATTCCACGTTTTGTCCGTTCAAACAGGTGCCGGTTTGAATCGATGTGTGGGAGCTCGCACTGTCAAGATACAGAATAATTCGTCTTCACTTTTTCGTTTTTCGTATTTCTCAGGAGACTTTAGGCAAACAAATTGTAGTGTATCACTCTGTATCACCACCTACATTTCTTAAACCGTATATTCGCCACACGGTCACTTTTGCAGAAGAAACAGGCGACCATTTGATTCGAAGTGTTTTTTACATAAAGAACTTTCGTTGGATTTGGCTCGGTTTCGAAGAGCCAATGGGTCAATTCCTGTTTAGTTTTGGACTCCTAAACACAGATCCAAGATCCGTCGTCTGTGACAACATTATGAATGTCGTTTGAAGCACCGCGATTGTTTTTATAACCTCAGAATTTATGCTTACGAGGGTATAAACACTTTCATAAGGGCAAAATGTGTCTCATCGAAATAGTTTTAGACTTCAAATATGTTTGGACGAAATCAGTTTCAGACAATTTGGAGTTGATTTAGCCATGTCCGTCTGTCTGGTCCAAAATACTGTCCATAATTTGGCTTTCGTAATATTTTGTCCAAACTTAGTTTAAGTTCGTAGATGGGTTATATCGGTCCACTCCCGGTATCTCCCCCACAAAAGTTTGAAAATGTTCAGAAAAATTGTGCACACGATAACTCTCGAAGGGAGTAACCCCCACAAAAAATTTTCGGAAAAGTTGAGTTTAGGACGTGCTATCGAATCGCCTTGATTTTTGTTGTAGCAACTTGTGTTCACTGTCCCCTATACGACTGTGTAAAAAATGTGCAAAAAACCCCTGTGGCACCGTGTGTAGTGGTTGGAGCGCAAGATAACTCTCGAACGAATCTGTCGATTCGCTCCAAAATTGTGCCTTCGTAATATTTTGTTCAAACTTAGTTTAAATTCGAAGATAAGCCATATCGTTCCACTCCTTCAGGTACCTAACCCACAAAAGTTCAAAAATGTTCGGAAAAATTGTTGCAACGATAACTCTTGAAGGAAGTGACCGATTTGGTCCATACTTTACACATCCTAATATATTTACCAGATATAGAGGTTTGAATATGGACTATATTTATCCACTCCTTCCGGTACATCCCACACAAATTTCGGATAAGTTCACTTTAAGACCTGCCCTCGAATCACTTTGATTTTTGTTGAAGCAACTTGAATTTTCTGCCTCAATTAGGGCGGTAAACGATTTTTCAGGTGCAAGTCTATGCTTCTTAAAAAAACAGCCCGAAAGGGGTAAAAAGCACCTATGGCACCATATGTAGTGGCTGAAAAATTTATACGATGACCCACTGAAATTAAATAAGATCCACTTCCATAATGGACTATGTCGGTCCATTCCTTCAAGTACCTCCTCCGCAACACTTTTTAACTTTAATCCTAATCAACATTTTTGTCGGCACGTTCAAATGTCCAAAAAGGGCCACAAATTTCTGAAAAGACCCAGGACATAGGCTGAGGATATATCTCTGTCGTAAAGCCGACTGATACTTTTTTACTTAATATTCACTATTTCTTTGCACCAATCCACAAGACCTTCGTTTTAAGCGATTGACCAATTTTGCTGGATCTAACGGGAAAACCCATTTGTGGCAGGCCAGGTGTCCATGCCATATCCAATGTTACTTGGTGGAAGAAATGCCCAAGGATGTCTCTATCTCACGGTATATAGCATGGCGATCTGGCATTATCCGTTCACGCACAGCTTAATTTTTTTCTGGCACAATTAAATTCATTATACCCGTCGGCCACGATGTTAAACTGTCCTGAGTATGTTTAGGCTAAAAATTGTCAAACTTTCCAAAAAAAAAAAAAAAAAATACAAATGGCGTCTGGCAAAACTCAATGTTATCTAAGCTAGATAGTTTTCGTGCAACCCTCGTATGTTGCATCTCACAGAAGCGTGTTGGATGTACATGTAACAAACTCGTTCCCGGCACGGACCATAGCCGTCGAAGTGGGATTGGAAAATTCGTTCGAAAGAGCCGATGATATTTTGTTTCATTCTAATTTTTTATTGTTTTGCGAAATATTTTCAAATTCGGAAACAATTTTTCTCTAGCAGCTGTAGTTTTGAGCTATAGCTCAAAAAGAAAGTAAAGATGGCATATAGGGAGTGGGATCTACGATTTCTTCTTCTGTGTGCAAGGTAGATGTGCCATCATTCTATCACTGTGGGACCATACGTCTCATCTTATTATCAACTTCTTATCAACTTCAAAATGTGTATATATTGAATAATCTAAGCTTTCAACATTACATATTAATTGACAAACATAATATACCTACCATTCTATGCTGCACAAGACAAAAATAAGCCCTCAACCAAGGATGAGAACAAAAATTGGCATTTGGCAACTATCATTGCAAAGAATGGGAAAAGAGGCTGAATATAAAATAAGTGAATATAAATGGGCATTGCCTTTGACATACACAGCACACACACATGAATACCTAAAAATTTACAAACATCTCTGTAACTTTCTCAGCAACAACGAGAGCCAGTGAGTGAGAGTCCTATACGGACAATGCACTTGCCTCCAAGGATGTTTATTTATATTTGAGTAGATGTGTGTCTATGGCGCTCTGTCAGTATTTCTGTTTACTTGTGTGAAAGACTTTCCCAAACAAGCTTCTCAAATGTTTGTTTATGTTTCGGCTGAAAAGACCAGTTGTGTGCATATCAGATTCCCATTCTATCTGGTAGTTCTTTGTTTATCTCCCTGGCCATCTCTTCCAGCCTTTTGTGTTCTTTATTGACTAACTCACATGTATTCACACATATGTACATATACAATATATATGGATATTCTCTAGGTAATTGTGTCTGTTTTTCAGGTACATGCAATGTGAATGTTAAAGCTTACATTTAGATTTCCATTGCTGATTTCTTTCTAACAGACAAACAGAGACTCCTCATTCATTCATTCGAAACTCACAGGGCTACATAAGTACAAATGGGTACAAGAACTCAAATGTTGTTGTGTCTATGTTGGTGATGTGTGTGCGTGTTGGAAAATGTTTTGTATGGCAAGGTTTTTGGCAAAACAGAAAAAAAAACACCAAAACAAATGAACAAACTTTACATTTAAGATAACAACAATTCTGTGTTTCGGCTTAAAGTTCCGGACATTGTCATTGCCATTGCAAGTGTTGTTGTTCATTTGTTGTTATCTCAGATTTCAGCAATATCCGTGTCCGTGATCAGTGCATTCATGTTTCCCATGTCCCCACTTGTGTGCTAAGGGGCAGAATTCTCATTGACATGAATGAGTGCAAGAATGAATGAATGTCAGATGATGCTTTATGAAATGGATCATTGTGTTACTTCCATTTGTAGTTCATGTCCTTCATCATATCCTTGCTATAAATGTTTTTGGGGGATGTAGAATATTTTTTTTATTTTTAAAATATTTTTCTTCATACGGAAATTAGTTCGACAGGATTAAAAAGCTTGTTGTTGAATAAATAAACAAGTAAACTTTATTTTATTTTCAGAGGTAAATGTTGGGGAAGATCATTTATTTAAAATTATCAGTCTGTATACTGACTAAAATATTTAAAGTAAATATAGTACTAAAACTTCTTACTATGTTATTAAAAGCGTATAATTTAAATTTCATTTAATAAACGTCAAATAGAAGACATATTTTTTCAAGTCATACTGGGAGAGGTACTTACGATATGTGCCCCTTTAATATAAAAGAAGGGACGCATATAGATCCATGACGTATATTAAAACCGATTATGGCTGTCCATTTGAATTACGGACAAATCGAAATTTATTTAACGTTTTCGTTTTTGGCTATGGCCATTTTTTATTGATAAACATCTTAAGACTATACAGCATGACTTACTGCTAATTAAATATAAATACAAATGTGACAATCGCCACCTTCTCCGGTACAAAATAAAGTTGCAGCTTATCTGCGAGCTGAAATCCATCGTTATTTCAAAATAAAATTTTTATAATTATTATGTATGTAAGGCCCCAAAATGTTAATTCAAAAAATGGACAAATTAACACGAATAAATGCTTAAAAACTAGATACTAAAAGTAAGAACTAAAACTAAAAATTTAAGACTACTATTTACAAATATTTACAAGGATCTACTGGGACGTTATGCATACGGTTTCAGTAGTGTATTGACGTATTGACCCGTCTATGGTAAAACATTAGTTTATTTTCGTTGTTGTAAAATAAACCTTCTTCGTAAATTTTTAATAATGCTATAGGTAGGACGTGTTTTCGAAGCATTATAGAGTCCGTATCAACATGATGTTCCAGGAATCGTCGCACGAGCGCATTGTCGACGTTCCGTGAAGTCTCAAGAAAGTTTAGGGCCCCCCTTACCAGGAACCTGTCCAACCTCTCCATGTTTGTCCTGTCATAAACTGCGCTACATGAAGGCCTTTTAAACGAACCATCAGGTGTTATATATGGACCCATACCGAGGCAATAGGAAAGTATTGACATTTCCCATCTCCTAAGCCTCTCCATCTGGCTTGAAGAGATTACAAACCAGGTAGGAAGGCGTAGGAGATGATAGGGCTGATTACCTGCTTATAAATTAGTAGTTTGATGTTATTACCAAAACCACCATTGTGACGCAAAGCTCCCCGATAGGCTAAATAAATTTTTTTGGCTCTATTCTAGCCGTTCATAAAATATGACGCCAGGGTATCTGATTTTGTCTAACACTTGCACGTCCTGACCCCCGATTATAAGGGCTGGTCGGTAGGATTTATAATTAGGGAAAACCACCTTAGATTTCCCCTTAAACACTATGGCTGAACATTTGCCCACGTTCAGCCTGAGACCCCACTTGGAAAAGAATCCTTGTAGGATATCGAGGTGAGCGTTAAGGCGAGAGGAAAACACACTAGCTCTCGCTCCAGACAAAGCCAGGATGACGTCATCGGCATACAGTAGCTGCAAGCCTCAATCAGGGGGTTCGGGCATGTCGCTGACGAAGACATTATAGAGCATGGGCCCCAGGAGAGATCCCTGGGGAACCCCTTTCGCATTGAAATCGGTACCAAAGAATTGAACAATGTTAGTTCCTGGGTTTGGTGGAGGAGAGGCGGGCGCGAAAGTATAACTCGCCGATCTCGAAACTCTAGGAGTGGGAGCTGCTTTATTGCCCAAGGCAGCTGCAGCAAATGACAAATCTGTACCTACATATGCCAGACGTTGAGACCGAGTTAAATCTCTGGCTTGAATATCAGCCCTGGCCTTAGCTTTCTTGTTCAGAATAGCCAGGCGACGTGGACAGTCACGAGCAAAAGCAATTTCGCAGGAGTTCTTAAAGTATCCCCATCTGAAGGGTGTACTGATTCAATGACCATCTCTTGACCTGTAGATGGAATTTTGCAAACCTTGGGACTATGGTTTTCACCGCATATAACGCAGCGGGTCGGCATGGTGCAATTTCTTGCAACATTGCCGAATCGCTGGCAGTTAAAGCATTGCGTGATATCGCGCCCCTTATCTTTGGTGATAGTTATATTGCTATCATCAAAACAAGTGGGTAAAGGCTATAGTCGGTACGGGGCCGACTATGTGATACCCTACACCACTACCTCTGTGCCTAATCTTTTCACTCGAAAACATTTCTTTTAGAGAGATACGAATGTTTTCACCTACATGGCTTTTATACCAAATGACTTAAGGCGAACTGAACCAAAATAATTAATATTTAATTTTATATTTGACTACTATCGACATCACCAACATCAATAGGCTTCAATCTCTGTGAGAAAATTTCGTGATGATCCGATCAAAATTCCGAAAAAAGTGGAAAAAAGGGATGCATTAACGACTATTGCGATATCTCTATTATTTGACCACCTACGCCAACCTACTTTGCATAATTTTAAAGATTCGATTTTCTACTTTCTTAGTCAGGCTTTGCTTTTAGAAGGTCCCCAACCAAAGGTGTGATATCCGTCATTATTATTAAAATCGCAAAAATGAAAAGATTCTATTAACGACTAATGCGATATCTTCGTTGTTTGACCACCTACGACAACCTACGTTACATCGTTATAAAGGTGAAAGTGGAAAATTTTCATTGCCGGGTTTTGATTTTTGTATACCCCTTATAGACTCTGCGATTTTTGTTGGATTTTTCTCCAAATAAATTTTTTGCTCATTACGACCCCTAAATATTATCCGACCAATACCAAAGTCAATAGGCTTCTTCTCCTGTGAGACCCCCACTAACCCACTAACCCTCGAAATTTCGATATCTCCGTTAGTAGGTCACCTACGCTGACCTAGTTTGCATCATTGTAAAAATGGGATCTACTACTTTCATAGTCAGGCTTTGCTTTTTGAAAGTCCCCAACCAAAGCTGTGATATTCGTCATTATAATTAAAATCGCAAAAATGAAAATTTGGGTTTTATTTGCTACTATTGTAATATCTTCGTTGTTTGATCACCTACGAGAACCTACTTTACATCATTAGAAAGGTGATATTTCTACTTTCATTGTCAGGATTTGCTTTTGGTATACACCATATAGAAGCTGAGACATTCGCTTTGTAAAAAAACGTTGTATTTTTTGGCAAATAAGGTTTTTTGCCCATTACGACCCCTAAATATTATCTGACCATCACCAAAATCAATAGGCTTCTTCATCTGTTAGACCCCCATTAACCCTCAAATTTTCGTGACGATCCGATCAAAATTGAGACCTGTAGCGTGATTTCCAAAAAAATAGAAAAATGGGATGTATTAACGACTATTGCGATGTCTCCGTTATTTGGTTACCTACGCCGACCTAGTTTGCATCATTGTAAAGATGGGATCTTCTACTTTCATAGTCAGGCTTTGTTTTTGGAAAGTTTCCAACCAAAGCTGTGATATTCGTCATTATAATTAAAATCGCAAAAATGAAAATTTGGGTTTTATTTGCTACTATTGCGATATCTTCGTTGTTTGATCACCTACGAGAACCTACTTTACATCATTAGAAAGGTGATATTTTCTACTTTCATAGTCAGGTTTTGCTTTTAGTACACCCCATATAGAACTTGAGATATTCGCTTTGGGAAAAACGTTGTCTTTTTATCCACATAAGTTTTTTGCGCATTCCGACCCCTAAATATTATCCGACCCTCACCTCAATAGGCTTCTTCCCCTCTGGGACCCCCATCAGCATCCAAAATTTCGTGACGATCCGATCAAAATTGCGACCTGTAGCGCAGCTCGTCGAGACATTCATTTTGGTATATATAAGTATGGGTCTACGACCATTATTTCGATGCGTTACAAACTTTTTGGCCAAAACCAACTTATAATACCCTCCCCACATAGTGGTGTAGGGTATAAATAGACCTGCGTTTATACAGACTAAGGATGTCAGACTGTTTCGAAACTCTGAGCAGTCATTTTCTGTCAGAGACACTGAGAAACTCGACCTTGAAAGGAACTTTAGTTTCTAAATATTCTTTAATCTCACCCACAGTATAGTCCTTGGCAAGATTATTAATTACCAACATATGGGGCAGTAGAGACTTGGGCGTGTGGGTGTGAAATGTATACCCACGATCGGACAATAATTTTTTAATGCTCTCATCAACGGAGAGACCCCTTACCTTCAAAGACAACACAGTCGAATTGATATAAGTTAATGTAAACTCACCTACTCGGTAATGCTGCTTGAGGAATCCTGAAACCTCCCTGAGATTTGCATCGTATAGTGTAAAAGCTGGCATGGACTTGCCAGCAGAATTGTTCTTAGTCTGAGTAGGAGGCATTTTGGCCCCATCAGCTGCATGAGCGGCTCCGTTATCCAGGTTAGCTTGCTTGTTCACCTTCATTAGTACGTACTCCAGATTCTACTAGTTTTGGTTTCGGGATTGCATCTTTTGAGGCCATATTAGTTTGATTTTTCTTCTGGGGTACAGAATTTGACGCCATGTCGAGGTCTTCTCATACCTCGGCAGCCCAATTTGCAATTGGCGGTTGACTCACCGTTTGCTGCATTGACATTTCAGCAGCGTCATCAGCGATTTTGTTTCCAATAAAAAGGTTAGGCGTGTTTGGTGGAGGAAGACCCGCCTGAATAGCCACTTTTTTTCTCCAAGTTATTAATAATACGGTGACACGCATTTTCACGCCCAACAGATAGTGATAGCTTTTCGGCAGCCTCTTCTTGAGTGGGATTTTGCTAAATCCTTCTGAAATTGGATAACTAAAGCTTCCAACTGAAATATTTTATAATTTGCATCACGCTTCTTCCTTTTCCGTTGTCCATCAGATACCACCGTCTGATATCCACAACTATCATCGGAGACTTGTGCCAAAGATCCATTATTATCGTCTAATTTATCTTCGCCATCCATTGCACTGGCTAGATTACCTTCCAAATTTTTGCCACCGTCGGGAACCTTGGAAGTGATTTGATCCAGCCTGCGATATTGCGTTTATATATGTAGAAGACGTATATTTTATAAATTCTTTTGAAACTCTTGAAATGAAAAATTCTAGAATTTTTTGTATTTCTATTTTATTTTTATTTATTTTATTTTTTTTTTACAAAAAACACAACCGACTCTTTCAAACTCTAAAATGAGAATGTGTATTTGTACTCATGATGTACTCTTACATTAGCTAACTATCTAACAAAAGTTTCAGGTTTCAGTTGACGAAATATTCAGGTGGCAGAGTGTGTACATCATACCGAGAGTATGTTTGTTTTCACTCTCACAATATCGAGTTTGTTTCTTAATTCGTATATTAATGTTATTAGAATTAAAAATAAAAATAGACAAACATAAAATATAAAACGTAAAATATGAAATATAAATTATGAAATATAAAATATTTATACTAATAAAAGAGTAAAGTGATAGACTCACTATCTGACTGATAGGTTCATCAAGGCCCAGACCAAACGGGTGATGCTTGAAACTTGAAATTTTCTGTGAGGGTTCCTCTTGGTCCGAATGTTGGTCCGATAAGGTTGGGTTTTTAGAAATTCCAATTAGAAGTTTGAAATTTGGAATGAGGGTCACTGATGGAGAGTTAGAAAGATGTACCAAAAGGTTTTTGGAAATTCGACATATAAGTGCACGAAAAGTACTAAAAGTTACTCAATTTAGTACCAATTGTATACATTTAACGGATATAGCTAGAATCTTGAAATCTGGTATGAGAATCAAGGTTGGGAAGTGGCGATGATATAAGGAAATAGGTTCGGAAATTGTTTACTTATGTACTAAATGGTACTAAATTTGGTACAAATTCGGTTTGGGTTGTGATGACGTGTTTTCTCACTTTGAAGCTGGGATGGTGGCAGCTTTGACAAAACAACTGCCCGATGGTGCTGCCTGATGATGACGCGCTATGATGGCGGTAGAATTGGCACAACAACTACCCTATGATGACGCGCTATGATGGTGGCAGTTTTGATGGTGGCACTTTTGCCCGATGCTTACGCAGCCCGAAGAATAGAGAGTATTGCTACAGCTCTCAATTGGCCCTGCGGTCAATCGGCGTCAACCCAGCCCGAAGAATAGAATGTATTGCTACAACTCTCACTTGGCCCTGCAGATAGTATGCATCATTGCAGCCCGAAGAATGGGGTGTATTTCTACAGCCCTCACCGCCATTCTACGTCACCACAAAGAGTAAATGCCTATTGGTCAGCTTACTAAGGCTCCGACCAACCGAAGTTGCGCACCTTGTTTTCTTCCCAACCACACTTCACTCATTGGACATCAACAGACTACTGCCACTATTGTGTTTTTTTTTTATTTATGTTTATTGATTATATTCCTTAAAGCTAACAGTATGGCTTACTGAATAATCATTAATAATTAAACATATAGCTTTTCGCCACATACATATTCTGTACCATCTGACGCTGCAAAGATAAGCTCTGACAGCAAAACATCTCACATTACAAATGTATTTTAACAATCATTAATTTAAATATGCTCCAAAAAATTCAATTATTAAAAACGAATTCAAAAATTTTATAAACTTAAACTAAAACTTACTAACTAATACTTAGAACTACTTATATCTACTATTTACAAGAGGCAACACGTACTCGTATGTATCACTGCGCAGCGTTGTACACTGTATCAGTGGTATCATACGTGTTGTATAGCCTGTGATAAACTAGTAGGCGATTGTCTACGTATAATAGCCTCTCGTTATCGAGCAGGGGAATGGCGGCTGCCGGCAAATGTTTTCTTGACTGTAACATTTGAACATCATAACTGCATCTAAGCGACTCCGAAACAATCCAATTCTCCAGGAATTCACTTTTCTTTCCATTTGGTGAGAGGAAATCCCAAACCAAACTGGAAAGCATATGCTATTACTGGCCTAATAACTTGCCGATAGATTAACAGCTTTACCTGTTGGGAGAGGCCCCCTTGCATGCGCATAATCCCATGATAGCTAAAATAGATGCGCTTTGCCCTTCAAGGATGTGATCTACATGCCGTGTGAAATCAAATTTTGAGTTTCTTACTACCCCTAGATATTTAATGCTGTCAACTGGGCATATATTATCTCCACCGATTTTCAAAACAGGAAAGTATGATTTAAAATTAGGGTATACTAAACCGGGCTTCCCTTTGATAAGAACTTCTGAGCATTTGTTTGTGTTTATTTGTAGGCCCCACTTTTCAAAATACCTAAAAAGTTTCTCTAGGAAGCTATTCGCTCTAAAGGATATTCTACTTGCCCTTGCACCACTAAAGGCTACAAGCACGTCATCTGCGTATGATAGTAGCAAATCTCCCGGGGAAGGTCCAGGAATATTGCTCACGAAAATATTATAGAGTGGCACACCTGCTGAAATTGTCCTACGGGTGGATACGTGTTCTACTAGCCTAACACTAAAATGGCGGTCCAGCAGGAAACTTGCCACAATCCCACACAGATGGACTTTGATACCGAAGGCTTACAGTTTGTATAACAAACCGTTGTGCCAAACGGAATCAAAAGCCTTTGCAAGGTCAATGCTAACAGCAATTGTACCATATCTTTTATCAAAGCCTCTCGTCACATGAATCGCAAAGGAAGCAAGCGCATGTGATGTGGAGTGGCCAGCTCTAAATGCGAACTGGTTATCTTTAATAATTCGTTTGTCTTCGACCATTAACTTCAGTCTATCCATTATAAATGTTTCCAACAGTTTGCTGAAAGCAGATAATAATGAAATAGGGCGGTAGCTACCACACTCTTCTGGGTTCGAACCTCTCTTAAAGATAGGCACAAGCATCGCCTCTTTCCATGCTTTTGGAAAATGTCCCAAGTTAAGGCAATTATTGAATAATATTGCAAGAAAGACAAAAATAACATCGCCTGCCTTCTTGAGAGCCACATCAGGGATATGGTCCAGTCAACTAGACTTTTTCGCAGGTCTTCTGGCTATGGCCTTCCCCACTGCCTCCGACCGTATGAAGCCGCCCTGGTTCCAGGTACTGGTGTCATCAACAGAAAATGTGTCACTAAAGCACACCACAGGGGACCGGCTTTCCACTCCCTCAACAGCCATATTAACTGAGCTAATGAAGGAGTAGTCAGTCGGCCCATTCGTGTGCTGTGCCACACCCTGCACATAATCAGCCAAAGCCTCCGCTTTGAGCCTATCATCAGTGATTTGCACCACCGATGAGTACGGGTTCTCTAACCTGAAGTCCTGCAGCCATTTTTACCTTATAATATGTTTTGCTGTTTACCCTAATATTCTGTAGGTATTCCTTAAATCGATAAATCCACGATAATGCGATCGAGGTTGCGAATGTCCGCTCTGAGTGTTGCATGTCTATCAGGGTTCCCTGATCTGCGGAGAGTGCGGCAAAGCCTTCTTCTCTCACGCATAAAATGTACTATTCTCATTGGTAGATTCTCGAGGGATCTAGGCCTACACCTCTTTCTGGGAACAGCTACCTCAATCGCATTACGGAAGACCGTATTGAGCTCCTCAATACACCTGTCTATTTCTTCTACCGAGACGTTCCTATTCACTGGTAACCAGCAGCCTTCTAGACCCTGACGTAACTCTCCCTTAAACCGTGTTGTGTTTATACGGTCAAAATTTATATGACCCTGAATTACCTGCAGGTCTGGTTGGGATAACCGCCCTGCAAGCATCGAAAAACGGATTTTCTGAGAGATAGTCAACTAATATCCTACCTCTCGTATTTGCTTCTGTACCACCCCATAATTGGTGCTTTGCATTAAGGTCAGCCCCAACCAGAACTTCACCTCTACTATACATTTCGGTCACGGCATCAAGATCACTAACCTGGAATATGTCTTGGGGGCGGAGGTATAGGGAGATGAAGACTATCGAGGAGCCGTCTTCCCTCTACACCCTCACACCACAAGCTTCAATATTTCCAGTTTCTAAGGCTATTCTTTCAGAACGATAATTATCTTTAGCAAGGACTGCCGTACCCTATGCCGACGGTCACCCTCTCTAAATTGCCAAAAACATTTGTATCACTCAATAGATACATTGCGCGAAGCTGAAAGCTTATGCTCAGCTACGAGTATCATGGGCATCTCAAATAATCGAGTCCATTTAATTTTGCATGAAGAACTACAGATGAAAAAGCTTTCTGTAAGATGGGTGCCGCATTTGTTAACAGTCGATCAAAAACGCATAAGAATGAACATTTCTCAAGCTTGTTTGGATCGTTTTAAGCGAAATAAAATGGATTTTAAGCGTCGTTTCATAACTATTGATGAGACTTGGATCCAGAGACAAAAGAACAATCCAAACAATGGACTGAAGCTGGAGGAAGTGCCCCAAAGAAGCCAAAAACAATTCAATCGGCTGGTAAGGTTATGGCAACGGTTTTTGGGACTTCAAAGGTATTTTATTGATTGACTATCTGCAAAAGGGTAAAACAATAAATTCAGAGTACTATTGCAACCTTTTGGATCAATTAAATGTACAAATTCGAGAAAAAAGTCCTGGCTTACAACACAAAAAAAAAATTTTTTTCATCAAAGAAACGCACCAGCGCACAAGAGTGTTTTAACAATGGCTAAAATCGACGAATTAAAGTACGAGTTGCTTGACCACCCACCTTATTCTCCTGATTTAGCTCCGAGTGACTTTTACTTGTTCCCAAATCTAAAAAAATTCCTTGCTGGCAAGCGTTTTACCTCAAATGAAGATGCAATTACAGTTGTAAACCACTATTTTGAAGACCGTGAGGAAAACTGTTTTAATCAAGGGATAGAATTGCTAGAAAGTCGTTGGACTAAGTGTATTGAAGTTTCAGGAGATTATATTGAAAAATAAAAATATTTTTGAAAAACTAACTATTCTATTTCATTGATAGGCTAAGAAGTTTCCGAACCGCCCTCGTAGCAAGGCGTTTAGGACAATCCTTCGCGCAAGTAGGATGTCCTTCTTCATCACAATTGGATACATCTATCAAAATTTCCTTATCTTTTGGTGGGATGGTACAATTGTCCTTCTCATGGGACAATTCACATCTTACACAGCGGGGAGACATAGTGCAATTGTTTGCAACATGTCCAAACCGCTGGCCGTTGAAACATTGGGTAATTCTGTTTTGTGAAAATTTTCTTAATTTTATAAACATTTTCTATGTCTGACAATCTTGCCAGACGAAGGATACATTTTCTGTAGGAAATGGGTTGTAAACCAACTACTTCTACCTTGAAATCTAGATGCATGAGGAAGTTCTCTACCTCTGCCTTGGACCAATCATTATCCAAACCCACTATTACCAAGGAATATGGCAACAGTGGCTTTGGAGTGTGGGTATGAAATTTTTACCCCGCTTGTGCTAACAAACTCCTAGCAATACCATGATTGTATAGACCTTTTACTTTGACAGAAAGGACACCCTGACGAATAATTTTAACACTAACCTCACCTGGAGAAATCGATCGTTGCAAAGTGATGCTGACAGCCCTGAAGTTCACGTCATATACTGTGAATGATGGCATTGATGATTGGCTACCACCCGCCTTCTTATTTTGATTGATAATATTAATATTTGAAGTTGTATCAAAAGACTTCTCTGCTTCTGGAGCTTTTGTTGCTGATTTTGCTTCTACTGGAGCTGCTAATTTCATTGCAGTAATTTTTGATTTAGTCTTCTTCTTTACTTCCACCCACGAAGAGGAAGCATCGGCGTCATTATTGCTGGAGATAGGTAATTTTGCTGATCCCTCGTTGGGTGCGGGCAATGTGTACATTCATTTGTGTTGTCAGCTGTACCATTGTTTGTCGCTCTAGTACTACTATTCTCCGCTATGGTACTTCTTATGCATTATGTGTTGTTCTTACGCTATCCGCTAGGTATTTGACCGTTAATATTTGAAACAATTATTGTTTATATTAATTAAATTATTAATGTAAAATAATATTAAAAATATAATCAAAAACGAATATGATGACTTTTGGTCGTTACAGGGTGAATGGATAGAGCAGGAAACTTGAAATTTGGATTGATGCTGGAGAGTAGGATAGATGTATGGAGGTAGTTTTGGAACTACGTACTTATGCGTACGAAAAGTACTAAATGGTACTAAATGTTAGTTTGTTTGAACGGATGTAGCTGAAATCCTTAACACTTGAAACAAGATTACTGTTGGAAGAAAGGATGTGAATGATTTCAAATAGTTTTGGAAATTCCTACTTATGTGAACGAAAAGTACTATATGGTAAAAATTTTGGTACTAAATTTGGTACAATAGGGCTGGAACCCTGAACTTGGAATAAAGATTACTATTGGATATGGAAGTAGTTTTGGAAATTCGTACTTATGTGTACTAAATGACACTAAATTTGGAACAATTTGAATTTGGGTAAATGGATAGAGCTGGTCATTTTGGAAATTCGTACTTATGTGTACGAAAGATATTTATTGGTACTATATTTTGTATTGTTTGTAGGGAAAGTTTTTGAAATATGTAATATATTATTACGAAAGGTACTAAATGGTACACCCAATACAACGTTTGTGTGTGGGGTTGAGATATGGAGGTGGTTATGAAAATGTGTACCATAAAGGTACGAAAGTAATAAATTGTAAAAAATTTGGTATTGGGTCTTTCTGGAATTCTCAAATTGTGTAAATGCATGCTATAAGTGTACGAAAAGTGCTAAATGGTACAAAATTTGGAATAATTTTCGTATTAGATGAAGGGACAATTTTGCATTATGATCACATGAGATGATATGAGGAGAAAATTGAAACTATAAGCGTACCAAATGTGCTGGAATGGAATATATCTGTAATTCCGAAATTTGCTAACATGGTAACTATTTGTGACTGATGTTGAGATAATGAGATCCTTTTGGACTATAAGTACTATGAGCGTACGAAAAGTAATAAATGGTACCAAATTTGGTACATCTTGGTTGAAAGGATAAAGCTGGAATTCTTATATTAGGGTCACTGCTGGTGTTTACGTCGAAATAAGAAGATGGATTTTGAAATGTGTTTGGTATTAATACGAATGAATTGGAATCGTCTAACAGAAACCCGTCATAAGTAGTATTAGTATTAGAAATTTGAAATTTTTCAAAATATAAAGTCTGTTTGCATCCTCTTTTCTATTAATGTAGACTTTTCGCTAACGAAGTAGAGGGAAAATGATAGTATAAAATATAAAATAAAAATATAATATATGTAAAATACAAAATATAAATCACTCTCAGTAAATCAGTATTAAATGTGAATATTTCAAATAAATGAACCAAAATATGTAATGCTTACATAACATGAAATTGAACTTATTTAATAATGGTATGTTTTTCTGTACTAAATCTAAAACAATAACTCTGTGGAAAAATATGAAACATTAAAACCCTTTTTGTTTTATGTGCAACATGAAATCCAATGAAACCCCAAACTAATTTTCTTTCAGTTTTGTGTTGAGCTTTTCATGTTACAATTTTAGTTGTTGTTGTCATATAGAACGAATTAACTTTGTTTGCCTTTATTATTTTTTTGTGCTGTTTACCTTTTTCATGGACACTACAGTCATAAATTTCCGGGCACAGTAATAACAAAAAATTTGTAATCACGTATGTGTTTATTAGGGTTTTTTGATTTTATTACTAGCCGGTGTTGGCCCTTTATATTTTTCTGGCATCGCTTATTAGTCGGAATCTGCTACTGACTATAAATAAAAAATCTTCAGTAATGTTGGTATCGATATGAAATGGTAACATGCCGGCAAAGAACTGATGACTTGAGGCATACATTTAATTGATCTGCTGGAGTAGTATAACTGGAAGTGTTTGTCTGAAATGTAAACATGAATTGCTTCTTAAATCCTCAAGAAGGGATCTAAAGCATTTAGGAATTCTTATGTGCCATCGTACATTCGTTCCAGATGATAACTTCTACTTAATATTCCATGTGTGCCCTTTATTCAAATGAATGTTCAGTGCCAACTTAAGGACCTACAGTGTCGTCCTTCCACATTTTTATAGTGTATCTTATATACCTGGTGAAGCTATAGCTATCGATATTTTGCCTTCTAATCTAAACTCTTGCTTTCCAATAAGACCAAAGCTTCGTTATGCATAACATCTGGTATTTCCATTGATTTGTAACATATTTAAGAATGTGGGAGTGGTCGTGTCTTATGGCTAAAATATGTACCCAGAGTCGGGGAAACGAACACGTTCGTAAGTTTTGCATATATAGCGCATTAAAAAATAGGGGTTATTCCCTGTGCCATATTTTTAAATGCGCTATATATGTAAAACTTACGAACGTGTCCGTTTCCCGTCCGTTCGCCCCTCTCCTCCCAAATTCAACAAAATATACAGCCCATTTTCACCATTGGTCGTGCCAGCAAATCATCTGGAAATGACATGGAAATCGGTTCATAAGTTTTAGAGATATAACATATTTGGTGTGGTCGGGTGTTAAGGCCACAAATAAGTGTCTAGGGTGGAAGACACAACCACCATTGTCTATCGAATTAATTTTCAAACCCCGCTCCGCCGAAATTCAACAAAATATACAGCTTATTTTCACCAGAGGAAATCCCTGGACATCATCTGAAAATTACATGAAAATCTTTTCAGAAGTTTTGGAGATAGAACACAACCACCATTGCCTCGCAAATTAATTTTCTCACCGATACGTTCGTCAGCTTTGCTAAAATAGCGTTTTTAAAAAAATGGGGCATTGTGGAAGTTGTTGAAATTCAACAAAATATATAGACTATTTTCACCACGGGTGTTTCCTCTACTTACTAACTTACTTACTTAGCTGTCCCATTACAGAACATTTGTTCCAAAGATCGAACTAAGAAAAGATCTCCAATTCTCTCTGTTTAGTGCTTTGGGCATTTAGGTCAAAATAAGTACCTAGGTTGGGGGACACAAACAACATTGCAAATTCATTTTCAAACCTATACGTTCGCAACATTTACAAAAATAACGTTTTTAAAAAATGGGGCCTAGTGGAGGTTCCCCGGGGACATCCGGCACATTCTCTGAAGTAGTTTCAGAGATATAACATATTTAAAAAATGGTCGAGGTCAGGTATTTAGGCTCCAAATGAGTACCCAGGGTCAGAGACACAACCACCATTGCCTCGAAAATTAATTTTCTCACCGATACGTTCGTCAGCTTTGCTAAAATAGCGTTTTTAAAAAATGGGGCATTGTGGAAGTACCCCGCCCATTTGAAATTCAACAAAATATATAGACTATTTTCACCACGGGTGTTTCCTCTACTTACTAACTTACTTACTTAGCTGTCCCATTACAGAACATTTGTTCCATATACCGAACTAAGAAAAGATCTCCAATTTTCTCTGTTTAGTGCTTCGCTTTTTGGAATACCGCGCTTTTTCATCTCTTCTTCCACTTGTTTGCGCCATATATTCTTTGGCCTGCCAATTCTGCGTGAACCGCCATGTGGCTCGAATTTATACGCCTTTTTAGCGGGTTCATCATCGCTCATTCTTATTTTATGGCCTAGTCAACGCAATCGCTGCATCTCGATACGTTTAACTATTTTGATGTCGTTGTATAGATACAGCGTGTGGTTCATACGACGTCGATATTCACCGTCAACGCAGATCGGTCCGTAGATCTTTCGAAGAATTTTTCTCTCAAACACGCCAAGCACTGCCTTATCTGCTTGCGCAAGTACCCAGGATTCGAAACCATACATCAGCACGGGTAGTATCAGTGTTTTGTAAAGCGTTATTTTTGTTTGACGAGTTGTGGCATTGTTGTTAAAGTGCTTACTTAAGCCAAACTAGCATCTGTTGGCCAATACAATTCTTCTTTTTATTTCACAACTGATGTCGTTTGTTGTGTTTACGGCGGTGCCAAGGTATACGAAGCCTTTTACTACCTCAAAATTATAGGAATTAACTTCAACAGTTGGTTCGATCTCAATGGACGCATTGCGCGTCGACGCCATCAGCTTGGTCTTCTCACCGTTTACCGCCAGACCCACTTTAGCAGATTCTTCTTCGACCTTGATAAAGGTATAGGTTACTGATCGTCCCATGATGCCTATATCATCAGCATAAGCAAGTAACATGTGGCTATTGGTGTAGATTGTGCCACTTCTTTTGACGTTTTCCTCTCGTATAACCTTTTATGGCAGGATGTTGAAAAGATCACACGAAAGCCTGTCTCCTTGCCTGAAACCTCTTTTGGTACAAAACTCTTCGGAGAAGTTCTTTCCTATTTTAACTGCAGATCTTGTGTCAGTTAGAGTCATTTTACAAAGCCTAATGAGCTTTGCGGGGATACCAAATTCAGACATTGCTTGGAATACCTTTAAACGTAGCGGACTGTCGAAGGCTGCTTTATAATCGACAAGGAGGTGGTAGGTGTCGACCCGCATCTCTTGGGTCTTCTCCAGGATTTACCGCAGGGTAAATATCTGGTCAATGGTGGACTTGCCAGGTCTAAAGCCGCATTGGTATGGTCCAATTATTTCGTTGACCATGGGCTTTAGTCGTTTGCACAACATCCCTGACACTATCTTGTAGGCGATAGGAAGAAGACTTATGCCCCTATAGTTGGAGCATAAAGTCTTATCTCCTTTCTTATGGACGGGACACAGGATGCTCAGGTTCCAATCGTCGGGTACGCATTATTTCTGCCAGGTGGAGCTAACTAGCTGATGGATACACCTTATCAACGTGTCGCCTCGGGGTTTAAATAACTCGGGTGGTAGGCCTCAGTTCATGCTGCCTTATTATTCTTCAGCCGGTTTGTTGCTGTCTTTATCTCATCTTGGCCGGGTAGTATACATTCAATACTATCTTCTGGAATTGGATCTGTGGTATCTTCGTCGACTTCGCTACTATTGGATACATACAGTTTGGAAAAATGATCTTTCCATATCCTTAGAACACTATCTGTATCAGTTACCAGATTACCTTGCTGGTCTCTACAGGAGGATGTTCCAGTTCCAAAGCCATCAGTTTGATGTTTCACTCTGTGGTAGAATTTTCGGACTTTATTCTGTCTCCTGTACATTTCGATTTGTTCACACTCCCGCTTTTCCATCTCTCTCTTTTTCCTGCGGAAAAGACGTTTCTCCTCTCTCCTTTTCTCCCGATACCTCTCTCGTGCGCTACGCATTGTAAAGTAACCCTATATGCCGCATTTGGTAGCAGCACGACACTCCTGGTCATACCATGGATTCCTTGGTCTCTGGTATCCAAGCACTGATTTTGCGGCTGTTTGCATGGAGAGGGCAATGTTTTGCCATTGTCCTGATATGTTATCGAGACGAGGAGTGCTTTGATTAAGCAGTTGGGCCAGTTGAGTGGAATATGCCGTGGCTATCTGTTGTGATTGTAGCTTACCGATGTCCAACTCCCGTGTTGTGTCTGTTCGCACTTTGTTTGCTACGTTTTTTCTGGTACGTATCTTTGCTGCAACAAGGTAGCGGTCCGAGTCTATGTTTGCACCTCGGAACGATCGTACATCTAACACGCTTGATGGATGTCTTCCATCTATCACAACGTGATCAATTTGATTACTTGTTCTCTGATCTGGCGATAGCCAGGTGCCCTTATGAATATCGAGATGCTTAAATCTTGTACTTCTAACTACCATGTTTCTTGCAGCTGCAAAGTCTATCAGCCTCATACCATTGTCAGATGTTTCACTGTGGAGACTGAATTTCCCGACTGTTGGGCCAAAGATATTCTCCTTTCCAATATTGGCATTAAAATCGCCTAGAATAATTTTAATGTCATGGGCAGGACAATGGTCATATGTTTCTTCTAAGCGCTCATAAAATATATCTTTTGTCTGTTCGTCCTTGTCTTCAGTGGGAGCATGAGCGCAAATAAAGCTGATGTTGAAGAATTTTGCTTTTAATCGAATTGCAGCGAGTCTTTCATTCACTGGGGTGAAGCTGGAGACCAGATGTTTTAACCTCCGACAAATTACATGTTCGCAACCAAACTCATGCTTTACGTCAAGGCAGCTATAATACAGTGCGTCACCTTTAGGTGTTGCTGTGACGCCTTTGCCGTTCTATCGTATTTCCTCTATGGCAGTTATGTCGGTCTTGTACTTTTCAAGTACATCTGCCAATGCGTAAACTGCACCTTCTCTATAAAGACATTCCAGGTGCAGATTCGCAGGTCCTTAAAACGTTTGCGGGGTTCGTCAACTTTAGAGGGGTTTGTTTTTCTTTTCTTTTGTTTTTTTCATAGTAGGCTGTTTTTTCTAGGGGAGGGTTACTAACCCGACGCTCACGACGTTTTTTACGTTCTTATCGGAGGTATTGTTAGCTCAATACCTTTAACAAGTGTTAAAGGTAGTTCCCCAGGTGACACCACGGGGAGGTCAGTGTCCACTTGAGGAACCAAAATAAATCCTGGGCTTTGCCATGTTAAAGCCGGACAGGACCGTTCCTTGGTATCTTCCATCGGTTCAGCCGTTTTGGAGTCTATACTGAACATACAAACATACACACATTGGCTTTTATATATAAGATAGAATTTTTAAAGAAATACGGTAAAGGGGGAGTACATCGCCCCTTCCGAAATTCAACAAAAGATGTAGTCTATTTTCACAGGGGTCTAGCCATGTACATTCCCGGACAATTTCAGGACAATCAGTTCAGTAGTTTTTGCAGAAAAAAACAAGTAAAAAAGTATAAGTCGGCTTTGCCGACAGAAATATACCCTCAGCCTGTGTGAATTAAAATACTTTTTCTCGAAAAAAAAATTATGTATTTTGGGGGGCTTCAAAATTTTGAGCGTATGAACTTCCCTACAAACATATGGACTAGGATAAAAGCTCAAAGCTTCGAGAGTTGCCATGCACTCCAGCCACTACATATGATGCCATAGCGGTATTTTTACACTTTTTGGGCTGTTTTATCAAGAAGTATGGACTTGCCCCTGATAAAGCTTTTACCGCCGTAATGGAGACAGCGAATGCAAGTTGCTTCAACAAAAATCAAAGTGATTCGAGAGCAGGTATTAAAGTGAATTTATCCGTAATTTTATGTGAGAGGTACCCGATGGAGTGGACACATACAGTCTATATTCGGACATGATCTATATATGGTAGATATATTACGATGTGTAAAGTACCGACCAAATCGGTCACTCCCTTCAAGAGTTATAGTGCGCACAATTTTTCCGAACATTTTTGAACTTTTGTGGGGGAGGTACCTGAAGGAGTGGACCGATATGGCTTATCTTTGAACATAAACTATATTTTCACAAAATATTACGAAGGCATAATGGACCGAATCGGCATATCCTTTCGAGAGTTATCTTGAGCTTCAAAAACTACACACCGCTTCGCAGGGGTTTTTTGTAACTTTCAGGCTATTTTCTCAGCAAGTATGGACTTGCCCCTGATGAAACTTATACCGTCGTATGGGGGAAGTGAATACAAGTTACTACAAAAAACAAAACGAAGCGATTAAAGAACAGGTCCTAAACTGAACTTCTCCGAAATTTTGTGTGGGAGCTACCCGAAGCAGTGAACCGATTGAGTCCATATTGGAACCCCATCTAAGTCTAGTAGAAATTTCACTTTGTGCATAGTATGGACCAAATCGGTTACTCCTTTCAAGAGTATTCGGGCGCACAAATTTTCCGAACATTTTCAAACTTTTGTGGTGGAGGTACCGGAAGGAGTGGACCCATATAACCCATCTTCAAACTTAGACTAAGTTTGGGCAAACTATTACGAAAACCAAATTTTGAACCGAATCGGTTGATCCGTTCGAGAGTTATCGTGCGCACCAGCCAGCCAGACCGACAGACAGACAGACAGACGGACGGACATTGCCAGATCTACTCAAAATTGCCTGACACACATTTCGTCCAAACATACTTGGGGTCTAAAACCATTATTTCGATGAGGCACATTTTGCCCGTATGAAAGTGTATATGCCCACGTTAGCATAAATGCTGAGGGTATAATTAAAATTGAAAAAAGTGGGCGTAAAAGTGGACCTGGTCAAATTTTCTTTGCATAAAAACCTATGTTGGGTTATGACGAACATTTCCAAAAAAAAAAGAATTATCCAAATCGGTCCCGCCGCTTTCAACTGATGCCATTACCAACGAACGACGTTTGATAGATTTCATATATAATTTCCAATCAGTTACCAATTGAAAACTATTAAAGTACTGTTTTAATATATTTAAATCAGTTGGACAAAACATACGTCCTGTTTAACGATTTCGTGAAAATCAACCCTAATATCTGTGAAGTACATAATTTTATTTCACTTCTCTGCCACATTTCAGACATGTGGATATGGATATGCAGCTCACTCCATTTCAAAAGTCCCAACAAGTTTTTTCCTCTTTTTTGCTTGTGTTTTCATTTTATCCACAAACAAAAAAGGAATCCTTTTTAGTATGTGTCATATATGTATGTGAGCGTTTAAATTTTGACACTTAGAAACGAAGCTGCAGTTGTTGTTATGACCAAATGTTAATAACATCCAAATATAAACGAATATCCAACTAATGTCCTGTTGTTTGCTTTGTTCGGCCATGTGTTAAATGGGCCAAGAGTATTACAACACCATTTAGGTGTGCTCAACTGAGTTGTTTGTTGATATGTTTTGTTGGCACTGCTGCTGTTGTTGTTGTATGAAACTGATTTATTTGTTTCACACTTTTCGCCTTGTTGTTTTGTTTTTTGTTTATATCGTTCATTTAAAAACTGCTGCTTATAGCATAAAATATTTGTAGTGGCCACTTGCAAAGTGAAACAAAAAACAATTTTGACCGGTGGCAACATATGTTCCGGACAAAAAAGGGTTCGTGCCATAAGGTTCATTGAACTGTAACAATTGTTTATTAAAATTAATATTAAAAATAACATGGGTTTTTTATTTACAAGGAATGTGTTTTTTAATTTTCAACGTTTTTATTTGATATTTAATACTGGATGAAAAACCTGTTTTTTGACAGAAGTTGCGAGGTCCCTAATATGCACACATGTACGAGTATTTCTGAGAGAAGTTATAATCGATCATTCTTATCAAATATACCTAATATTGGAAAGATACGATTGCCCTTGTTTATAAAATAAATTTAAAGTACGTAGAAATACGGAAGATACCAAAGAACGGTCCTAAACGGCTTTAACATGGCAAAGCCCAGGTTTTATCTTTGTCCCTCTTTCATCTCAAGTGGACACTCACCTGGGGAACTGCCTTTAACACCCGTTAACAGCCTACTATGAAAAAAACGACAGAAAAGAAACACAAACCCTTCTATACTTGACGAACCTCGCAAACGTTTTAAGGACCATGATCTGCGAATCTGCACCTGGAATATTCGCACTCTGAAGACAAGGACGAACAGACCAAAGATATATTTTACGAGCGCTTAGAAGAAACTTATGACCGTTGCCCTGCTCATGACATTAAAATGATACTAGGCGATTTTAATGCCAAAATTGGAAGGAGAATATCTTTGGCTAAACAGTCGGGAAATTCAAACTCCACAGCGAAACATTTGACAATGGTATGAGGCTGATAGACTTTGCAGCTGCAAGAAACATGGTAGTTAGCTGTACCAGATTTAAGCATCTCGATATTCATAAGGGCACCTGGCGGTCGCCAGATCAAAGAACAAGAAATCAAATTGATCACGTTGTGATAGATGGAAGACATGCATCAAGCGTGTTGGATGTACGATCGTTCCGATGTGCAAACATAGACTCGGACCACTACCTTGTTGCAGCAAAAGTACGTACCAGATTAAACGTAGCAAACAAAGTGCAAACAGACACAACACGGATGTTGGACATCGGTAAGCTGCAATCACAACAGATAGCCACAGCATATTCCACTTAACTGGCCCAACTGCTTAATCAAAGCACTCCTCGTCCCGATAACATATTAGGACAATGGCAAAACATTACTTGGATACCAGAGACCTCCACCAACGGACCAATGGTATGACCAGGAGTGTCGTTCTGCTACCGAAGAGAAAAATGCGGCATATAGGGCTACTTTACAATCAGTAGCAACGAGCAGCGCACGAGAGAAGTATTGGGAGAAAAGGAAAGATGAGAAACGTCTTTTCCGCAGGAAAAAGAAAAAGATGAAAAAGCGGGAGTGTAAACAAATCGAAATGTACAGGAGACAGAATGAAGTCCGAAAATTCTACCAAAGAGTGAAACATCAAACTGATGGCTTTGGAACTGGCACATCCTCCTGTAGAGACCAGCAAGGTAATCTGGTAACTGATACAGATAGTGTTCTAAGGATATGGAGAGAGCATTTTTCCAAACTGTTGGTATCCAATAGTAGCGGAGTCGACGAAGATACCACAGATCCAATCCAAGAAGACGGTATTGAATGTATACCACCCGGCCAAGATGAGTTAAAGACAGCAATAAACCGGCTGAAGAATAATAAGGCAGCAGGAGCTGATGGCCTACCAGCCGAGCTGTTTAAAAACGGAGGCGACGCGCTGATAAGGTGTACGCATCAGCTAGTTACCTCCATCTGGCAGGAAGAACGCGTACCCGACGATTGGAACCTGAGCATCCTGTGTCCCGTCCATAAGAAAGGAGATAAGACTTTATGCTCCAACTATATGGGTATAAGTCTTCTCCCTATCGCCTACAAGATAGTGTTAGGGATATTGTGCGAACGACTAGAGCCCATGGTCAACGAAATAATTGGACCATTCCAATGTGGCTTTAGACCTGGCACGTCCATCATTGACCAGATATTTACCCTGCGGCAAATCCTGGAGAATACCCAAGAGATGCAGATCGACACCTACCACCTTTTTGCCAATTGTAAAGCAGCCTTTGACAGCCCGCTACTTTCAAAGGTATTCCAAGCAATGTCTGAATTTGGTATCTCCGCAAAGCTCATTCGGCTTTGTAAAATGACTCTAACTGACTCAAGATCTTCAGTTAAAATAGGAAAGAACCTCTCCGAAGAGTTTTGTACCAAAAGAGGTTTCAGGCAAGGAGACAGCCTTTCGTGTGATCTTTTCAACATCCTGCTAGAAAGGGTTATACGAGAGGCAAACGTTAAAAGAAGTGGCACAATCTACACCAATAGCCACATGTTACTTGCTTACGCTGATGATATAGACATCATGGGACGATCAGTAAAAGAAGTAACCGATACCTTTATGAAGGTCGAAGGAGAATCTGCTAAAGTGGGTCTGGCGGTGAACGGCGAGAAGACCAAGGTGTCGACGCGCAATGCGTCCATTGAGATCGGACCAACTGTTGAAGTTGGTTGCTATAATTTTGAGGTAGTAAAAGACTTCGTATACCTCGGCACCGCCGTAAAAACAACAAGCGACATCAGTTAGGAAATAAAAAAGAAGAATTGTATTGGCCAACAGATGCTACTTTGGCTTAAGTAAGCACTTTAAAAACAAAGCCACAACTCGTCAAATAAAAATAACGCTTTACAAAACACTGATACTACCCGTGCTGATGTATGGTTCCGAAGCCTGGGTACTTGTGCAAGCAGATATGGCAGTGGTTGGCGTGTTTGAGAGAAAAATTCTTCGAAAGATCTACAGACCAATCTGCGTTGACGGTGAATATCGACGTCTTATGAACCATGAGCTGTATCTGCTATACAACGACATCAATATAGTTAGACGATTGCGTTGGCTAGGCCATATAATAAGAATGAGCGATGATGAACCCGCTTAAAAGGCGTAGGAATTCGAGCCACATTCCGGTGCACGCAGAATTGGCAGGCCAAAGAATATATGGCGCAAACAAGTGGATGAAGAGATGACAAGGCGCGGTATTCCAGAAAGCGAAACACTAAACAGAGAGAATTGGAGATCTTTTCTTAGTTCGGTCTATGGAACATATGTTCTGTAATGGGCCAGCTAAGTAAGTAAGTACATATGAAACCTTTCTCCAGAATGAAAAAAACCCTTATGAAAACCCAGGATGCGAGTGACCTTACCCAACCGTCGACAAGACCATATCACAGAACTTTTCCCAACATTCTATTTAGATAATATTCTTTGAAAGTTCTGCTCTAAATATTTAAAATCCTTCAAAAATATTTGAAAGACAATATATTTAATTTTCCCTAAAAAAATATAAAAAAATTTATATCCTTTGGGGTGTACATTTTCACCTTCTTTACCATTTCAATGCATGTTTCTACCCCCACAAAACATAGACAAAATGAGTGAAAGGAAATACGAGCATGGAATAAAAATTGAATATTTTGCATATTTTATATGCAAATACATATCAAAAAGCAAATTACAAGCTTTTCTCCATCTCCTTCTTTAGCGTTGTTATCTTGCTTACTTCAGGTGAAAAGCAAAAGGAAGCAAAAAACGTCATGTGATGGAATAATAAAAGCGGAATAAATGAATGTTTAGTTACACCGGATATAGTTGCATTCCACTGGGACCAGGAACAAGAGAAAAGAACAGCAAAGAACATTTAAAATAGCTTGTAAACCACATTGGCTTTTGTTCTGCTGCCTGGTAGAAAATACTCCATTGTTAAATTGAGGCATAATGACGGTGATAATGACAGAAGATGAAATGATTATAAAATCATCGTTATGCCCTGTGCTGGCGATAAGGTACTCCGCTATTCATTGTGGAATAGCAGAATACTTTAATGCTAATAGCTGTGGGAATGATTTGCTCAATTCCATGTAAATTCCGGCGTAGAACAATGATAGTTCCGAGTCAGGTATAAGGTTTCTTTTTGCTGCAAGAATATTTTGTCATTGGCCATCACAGCAATAAACGTTGATTTTTTAAAGAATATTTTTTCAAGGCCCATCACAACAATAAACGTTGATTTTTTAAAGAATATTTTTCCAGGCCCATCACAGCAATAAACGTGGATTTTTTAAAGAATATTTTTTCATCAACCATCACAGCAAGAAACGTGGATTTTTAAAGAATATTTTTGATCAACCATCACAGCAATAAACGTGGATTTTTTAAAGAATATTTTTGCATCAACCATCACAGCAATAAACGTGGATTTTTTAAAGAATATTTTTGCATCAACCATCACAGCAATAAACGTGGACTTTTTAAAGAATATTTTTGCATCAACCACCACAGCAATAAACGTGGATTTTTTAAAGAATATTTTTTCATCAACCATCACAGCAATAAACGTGGATTTTTTAATGTATATTTTTTCATCAACCATCACAGCAATAAACGTAGATTTTTTAAAGAATATTTTTTCATCAACCATCACAGCAATAAAAGTGGATTTTTTAAAGAATATGTTTTCACCCACCATCAGACCACTAATCGTGGATTTTTTTAAAGAATATTTTTTTGCATCATCCATCACTTCAATAAACGTGGATTTTTTTAAAGAATATTTTTTCATCAACCATCACAGCAATAAACGTGGATTTTTTTAAAGAATATTTTTTCATTAACCATCACAGCAATAAACGTGGATTTTTTAAAGAATATTTTTGCATCAACCATCACAGCAAAAAAACGTGGATTTTTTAAAGAATATTTTTTCACCCACCATCAGACCAATAATCGTGGATTTTTTTAAAGATTATTTTTTTGCATCATCCATCACTTCAATAATCGTGGATTTTTTTAAAGAATATTTTTTCATCAACCATCACAGCAATAAACGTGGATTTTTTTAAAGAATATTTTTTCATCAACCATCACAGCAATAAACGTGGATTTTTAAAGAATATTTTTTCATCAACCATCACAGCAATAAACGCGGATTTTTTTAAAGAATATTTTTTCATCAACCATCACAGCAATAAACGTGGATTTTTAAAGAATATTTTTGCATCAACCATCTCAGCAATAAACGTGGATTTTTTTAAAGAATATATTTTCATCAACCATCACAGAAATAAACGTGGATTTTTTTAAAGATTATTTTTTTGCATCATCCATCACTTCAATAAACGTGGATTTTTTAAAGAATATTTTTTCATCAACCATCACAGCAATAAACGTGGATTTTTTTAAAAAATATTTTTTCATCAACCATCTCAGCAATAAACGTGGATTTTTTAAAGAATATTTTTGCATCAACCATCACAGCAAAAAACGTGGATTTTTTAAAGAATATTTTTGCATCAACCATCACAGCAATAAACGTGGATTTTTTTAAAGAATATTTTTGCATCAACCATCACAGCAATAAACGTGGATTTTTTAAAGAATATTTTTTCATCAACCATCACAGCAAGAAACGTGGATTTTTAAAAGAATATTTTTGCATCAACCATCACAGCAAAAAACGTGGATTTTTTAAAGAATATTTTTGCATCAACCATCACAGCAATAAACGTGGATTTTTTTAAAGAATATATTTTCATCAACCATCACAGCAATAAACGTGGTTTTTTTTAAAAGAATATTTTTTCATCAACCATCACAGCAATAAACGTGGATTTTTAAAGAATATTTTTGCATCAACCATCTCAGCAATAAACGTGGATTTTTTTAAAGAATATATTTTCATCAACCATCACAGAAATAAACGTGGATTTTTTTAAAGAATATATTTTCATCAACCATCACAGCAATAAACGTGGATTTTTTTAAAGATTATTTTTTTGCATCATCCATCACTTCAATAAACGTGGATTTTTTAAAGAATATTTTTGCATCAACCATCACAGCAATAAACATGGATTTTTTAAAGAATATTTTTGCATCAACCATCACAGCAATAAACGTGGATTTTTTAAAGAATATTTTTGCATCAACCATCACAGCAATAAACGTGGATTTTTTAAAGAATATTTTTTCATCAACCATCACAGCAATAAACGTGGATTTTTTAAAGAATATTTTTGCATCAACCATCACAGCAAAAAACGTGGATTTTTTAAAGAATATTTTTGCATCAACCATCACAGCAATAAACGTGGATTTTTTAAAGAATATTTTTGCATCAACCATCACAGCAATAAACGTGGATTTTTTAAAGAATATTTTTGCATCAACCATCACAGCAATAAACGTGGATTTTTTAAAGAATATTTTTGCATCAACCATCACAGCAATAAACGTGGATTTTTTAAAGAATATTTTTGCATCAACCATCACAGCAAAAAACGTGGATTTTTTAAAGAATATTTTTGCATCAACCATCACAGCAATAAACGTGGATTTTTTAAAGAATATTTTTGCATCAACCATCACAGCAATAAACGTGGATTTTTTAAACAATATTTTTTCATCAACCATCACAGCAATAAACGTGGATTTTTTAAACAATATTTTTTCATCAACCATCACAGCAATAAACGTGGATTTTTTAAAGAATATTTTTGCATCAACCATCACAGCAATAAACGTGGATTTTTTAAAGAATATTTTTGCATCAACCATCACAGCAATAAACGTGGATTTTTTAAAGAATATTTTTGCATCAACCATCACAGCAATAAACGTGGATTTTTTAAAGAATATTTTTGCATCAACCATCACAGCAATAAACGTGGATTTTTTAAAGAATATTTTTGCATCAACCATCACAGCAATAAACGTGGATTTTTTAAAGAATATTTTTGCATCAACCATCACAGCAATAAACGTGGATTTTTTAAAGAATATTTTTGCATCAACCATCACAGCAATAAACGTAGATTTTTTAAAGAATATTTTTGCATCAACCATCACAGCAATAAACGTGGATTTTTTAAAGAATATTTTTGCATCAACCATCACAGCAATAAACGTGGATTTTTTAAACAATATTTTTGCATCAACCATCACAGCAATAAACGTGGATTTTTTAAACAATATTTTTGCATCAACCATCACAGCAATAAACGTGGATTTTTTAAAGAATATTTTTGCATCAACCATCACAGCAATAAACGTGGATTTTTTAAAGAATATTTTTGCATCAACCATTACAGCAATAAACGTGGATTTTTTAAAGAATATTTTTGCATCAACCATCACAGCAATAAACGTGGATTTTTTAAAGAATATTTTTGCATCAACCATCACAGCAATAAACGTGGATTTTTTAAAGAATATTTTTGCATCAACCATCACAGCAATAAACGTGGATTTTTTAAAGAATATTTTTGCATCAACCATCACAGCAATAAACGTGGATTTTTTAAAGAATATTTTTGCATCAACCATCACAGCAATAAACGTGGATTTTTTAAAGAATATTTTTGCATCAACCATCACAGCAATAAACGTGGATTTTTTAAAGAATATTTTTGCATCAACCATCACAGCAATAAACGTGGATTTTTTAAAGAATATTTTTGCATCAACCATCACAGCAATAAACGTGGATTTTTTAAAGAATATTTTTGCATCAACCATCACAGCAATAAACGTGGATTTTTTAAAGAATATTTTTGCATCAACCATCACAGCAATAAACGTGGATTTTTTAAAGAATATTTTTGCATCAACCATCACAGCAATAAACGTGGATTTTTTAAAGAATATTTTTGCATCAACCATCACAGCAATAAACGTGGATTTTTTAAAGAATATTTTTGCATCAACCATCACAGCAATAAACGTGGATTTTTTAAAGAATATTTTTGCATCAACCATCACAGCAATAAACGTGGATTTTTTTAAAGAATATATTTTCATCAACCATCACAGCAATAAACGTGGATTTTTTAAAGAATATTTTTGCATCAACCATCACAGCAATAAACGTGGATTTTTTAAAGAATATTTTTGCATCAACCATCACAGCAATAAACGTGGATTTTTTAAAGAATATTTTTGCATCAACCATCACAGCAATAAACGTGGATTTTTTAAAGAATATTTTTGCATCAACCATCACAGCAATAAACGTGGATTTTTTAAAGAATATTTTTGCATCAACCATCACAGCAATAAACGTGGATTTTTTAAAGAATATTTTTGCATCAACCATCACAGCAATAAACGTGGATTTTTTAAAGAATATTTTTGCATCAACCATCACAGCAATAAACGTGGATTTTTTAAAGAATATTTTTGCATCAACCATCACAGCAATAAACGTGGATTTTTTAAAGAATATTTTTGCATCAACCATCACAGCAATAAACGTGGATTTTTTAAAGAATATTTTTGCATCAACCATCACAGCAATAAACGTGGATTTTTTAAAGAATATTTTTACATCAAACATCACAGCAATAAACGTGGATTTTTTAAAGAATATTTTTGCATCAACCATCACAGCAATAAACGTGGATTTTTTAAAGAATATTTTTGCATCAACCATCACAGCAATAAACGTGGATTTTTTAAAGAATATTTTTGCATCAACCATCACAGCAATAAACGTGGATTTTTTAAAGAATATTTTTGCATCAACCATCACAGCAATAAACGTGGATTTTTTAAAGAATATTTTTGCATCAACCATCACAGCAATAAACGTGGATTTTTTAAAGAATATTTTTGCATCAACCATCACAGCAATAAACGTGGATTTTTTAAAGAATATTTTTGCATCAACCATCACAGCAATAAACGTGGATTTTTTAAAGAATATTTTTGCATCAACCATCACAGCAATAAACGTGGATTTTTTAAAGAATATTTTTGCATCAACCATCACAGCAATAAACGTGGATTTTTTAAAGAATATTTTTGCATCAACCATCACAGCAATAAACGTGGATTTTTTAAAGAATATTTTTGCATCAACCATCACAGCAATAAACGTGGATTTTTTAAAGAATATTTTTGCATCAACCATCACAGCAATAAACGTGGATTTTTTAAAGAATATTTTTGCATCAACCATCACAGCAATAAACGTGGATTTTTTAAAGAATATTTTTGCATCAACCATCACAGCAATAAACGTGGATTTTTTAAAGAATATTTTTGCATCAACCATCACAGCAATAAACGTGGATTTTTTAAAGAATATTTTTGCATCAACCATCACAGCAATAAACGTGGATTTTTTAAAGAATATTTTTGCATCAACCATCACAGCAATAAACGTGGATTTTTTAAAGAATATTTTTGCATCAACCATCACAGCAATAAACGTGGATTTTTTAAAGAATATTTTTGCATCAACCATCACAGCAATAAACGTGGATTTTTTAAAGAATATTTTTGCATCAACCATCACAGCAATAAACGTGGATTTTTTAAAGAATATTTTTGCATCAACCATCACAGCAATAAACGTGGATTTTTTAAAGAATATTTTTGCATCAACCATCACAGCAATAAACGTGGATTTTTTAAAGAATATTTTTGCATCAACCATCACAGCAATAAACGTGGATTTTTTAAAGAATATTTTTGCATCAACCATCACAGCAATAAACGTGGATTTTTTAAAGAATATTTTTGCATCAACCATCACAGCAATAAACGTGGATTTTTTAAAGAATATTTTTGCATCAACCATCACAGCAATAAACGTGGATTTTTTAAAGAATATTTTTGCATCAACCATCACAGCAATAAACGTGGATTTTTTAAAGAATATTTTTGCATCAACCATCACAGCAATAAACGTGGATTTTTTAAAGAATATTTTTGCATCAACCATCACAGCAATAAACGTGGATTTTTTAAAGAATATTTTTGCATCAACCATCACAGCAATAAACGTGGATTTTTTAAAGAATATTTTTGCATCAACCATCACAGCAATAAACGTGGATTTTTTAAAGAATATTTTTGCATCAACCATCACAGCAATAAACGTGGATTTTTTAAAGAATATTTTTGCATCAACCATCACAGCAATAAACGTGGATTTTTTAAAGAATATTTTTGCATCAACCATCACAGCAATAAACGTGGATTTTTTAAAGAATATTTTTGCATCAACCATCACAGCAATAAACGTGGATTTTTTAAAGAATATTTTTGCATCAACCATCACAGCAATAAACGTGGATTTTTTAAAGAATATTTTTGCATCAACCATCACAGCAATAAACGTGGATTTTTTAAAGAATATTTTTGCATCAACCATCACAGCAATAAACGTGGATTTTTTAAAGAATATTTTTGCATCAACCATCACAGCAATAAACGTGGATTTTTTAAAGAATATTTTTGCATCAACCATCACAGCAATAAACGTGGATTTTTTAAAGAATATTTTTGCATCAACCATCACAGCAATAAACGTGGATTTTTTAAAGAATATTTTTGCATCAACCATCACAGCAATAAACGTGGATTTTTTAAAGAACATTTTTGCATCAACCATCACAGCAATAAACGTGGATTTTTTAAAGAATATTTTTGCATCAACCATCACAGCAATAAACGTGGATTTTTTAAAGAATATTTTTGCATCAACCATCACAGCAATAAACGTGGATTTTTTAAAGAATATTTTTGCATCAACCATCACAGCAATAAACGTGGATTTTTTAAAGAATATTTTTGCATCAACCATCACAGCAATAAACGTGGATTTTTTAAAGAATATTTTTGCATCAACCATCACAGCAATAAACGTGGATTTTTTAAAGAATATTTTTGCATCAACCATCACAGCAATAAACGTGGATTTTTTAAAGAATATTTTTGCATCAACCATCACAGCAATAAACGTGGATTTTTTAAAGAATATTTTTGCATCAACCATCACAGCAATAAACGTGGATTTTTTAAAGAATATTTTTGCATCAACCATCACAGCAATAAACGTGGATTTTTTAAAGAATATTTTTGCATCAACCATCACAGCAATAAACGTGGATTTTTTAAAGAATATTTTTGCATCAACCATCACAGCAATAAACGTGGATTTTTTAAAGAATATTTTTGCATCAACCATCACAGCAATAAACGTGGATTTTTTAAAGAATATTTTTGCATCAACCATCACAGCAATAAACGTGGATTTTTTAAAGAATATTTTTGCATCAACCATCACAGCAATAAACGTGGATTTTTTAAAGAATATTTTTGCATCAACCATCACAGCAATAAACGTGGATTTTTTAAAGAATATTTTTGCATCAACCATCACAGCAATAAACGTGGATTTTTTAAAGAATATTTTTGCATCAACCATCACAGCAATAAACGTGGATTTTTTAAAGAATATTTTTGCATCAACCATCACAGCAATAAACGTGGATTTTTTAAAGAATATTTTTGCATCAACCATCACAGCAATAAACGTGGATTTTTTAAAGAATATTTTTGCATCAACCATCACAGCAATAAACGTGGATTTTTTAAAGAATATTTTTGCATCAACCATCACAGCAATAAACGTGGATTTTTTAAAGAATATTTTTGCATCAACCATCACAGCAATAAACGTGGATTTTTTAAAGAATATTTTTGCATCAACCATCACAGCAATAAACGTGGATTTTTTAAAGAATATTTTTGCATCAACCATCACAGCAATAAACGTGGATTTTTTAAAGAATATTTTTGCATCAACCATCACAGCAATAAACGTGGATTTTTTAAAGAATATTTTTGCATCAACCATCACAGCAATAAACGTGGATTTTTTAAAGAATATTTTTGCATCAACCATCACAGCAATAAACGTGGATTTTTTAAAGAATATTTTTGCATCAACCATCACAGCAATAAACGTGGATTTTTTAAAGAATATTTTTGCATCAACCATCACAGCAATAAACGTGGATTTTTTAAAGAATATTTTTGCATCAACCATCACAGCAATAAACGTGGAGTTTTTAAAGAATATTTTTGCATCAACCATCACAGCAATAAACGTGGATTTTTTAAAGAATATTTTTGCATCAACCATCACAGCAATAAACGTGGATTTTTTAAAGAATATTTTTGCATCAACCATCACAGCAATAAACGTGGATTTTTTAAAGAATATTTTTGCATCAACCATCACAGCAATAAACGTGGATTTTTTAAAGAATATTTTTGCATCAACCATCACAGCAATAAACGTGGATTTTTTAAAGAATATTTTTGCATCAACCATCACAGCAATAAACGTGGATTTTTTAAAGAATATTTTTGCATCAACCATCACAGCAATAAACGTGGATTTTTTAAAGAATATTTTTGCATCAACCATCACAGCAATAAACGTGGATTTTTTAAAGAATATTTTTGCATCAACCATCACAGCAATAAACGTGGATTTTTTAAAGAATATTTTTGCATCAACCATCACAGCAATAAACGTGGATTTTTTAAAGAATATTTTTCACAGCAATAAACGTGGATTTTTTAAACAATATTTTTTCATCAACCATCAAAGCAAAAAACGTGGATTTTTTAAACAATATTTTTTCATCAACCATCACAGCAATAAACGTGGATTTTTTAAAGAATATTTTTTCATCAACCATCACAGCAATAAACGTGGATTTTTTAAAGAATATTTTTTCATCAACCATCAGAGCAATAAACGTGGATGTTTTAAAGAATATTTTTTCTTCAACCATCACAGCAATAAACGTGGATTTTTTAAAGAATATTTTTTCATCAACCATCACAGCAATAAACGTGGATTTTTTAAACAATATTTTTTCATCAACCATCACAGCAATAAACGTGGATTTTTTAAAGAATATTTTTCATCAACCATCACAGCAATAAACGTGGATTTTTTAAACAATATTTTTTCATCAACCATCACAGCAATAAACGTGGATTTTTTAAACAATATTTTTTCATCAACCATCACAGCAATAAACGTGGATTTTTTAAACAATATTTTTTCATCAACCATCACAGCAATAAACGTGGATTTTTTAAACAATATTTTTTCATCAACCATCACAGCAATAAACGTGGATTTTTTAAACAATATTTTTTCATCAACCATCACAGCAATAAACGTGGATTTTTTAAACAATATTTTTTCATCAACCATCACAGCAATAAACGTGGATTTTTTAAACAATATTTTTTCATCAACCATCACAGCAATAAACGTGGATTTTTTAAACAATATTTTTTCATCAACCATCAAAGCAATAAACGTGGATTTTTTAAACAATATTTTTTCATCAACCATCACAGCAATAAACGTGGATTTTTTAAACAATATTTTTTCATCAACCATCACAGCAATAAACGTGGATTTTTTAAACAATATTTTTTCATCAACCATCACAGCAATAAACGTGGATTTTTTAAACAATATTTTTTCATCAACCATCACAGCAATAAACGTGGATTTTTTAAACAATATTTTTTCATCAACCATCACAGCAATAAACGTGGATTTTTTAAACAATATTTTTTCATCAACCATCACAGCAATAAACGTGGATTTTTTAAACAATATTTTTTCATCAACCATCACAGCAATAAACGTGGATTTTTTAAACAATATTTTTTCATCAACCATCACAGCAATAAACGTGGATTTTTTAAACAATATTTTTTCATCAACCATCACAGCAATAAACGTGGATTTTTTAAACAATATTTTTTCATCAACCATCACAGCAATAAACGTGGATTTTTTAAACAATATTTTTTCATCAACCATCACAGCAATAAACGTGGATTTTTTAAAGAATATTTTTTCATCAACCATCACTGCAATAAACGTGGATTTTTTAAACAATATTTTTTCATCAACCATCACTGCAATAAACGTGGATTTTTTAAACAATATTTTTTCATCAACCATCACAGCAATAAACGTGGAGTTTTTAAACAATATTTGTTCATCAACCATCACTGCAATAAACGTGGATTTTTTAAACAATATTTTTTCATCAACCATCACAGCAATAAACGTGGATTTTTAAACAATATTTTTTCATCAACCATCACAGCAATAAACGTGGATTTTTTAAACAATATTTTTTCATCAACCATCACAGCAATAAACGTGGATTTTTAAAGAATATTTTTGCATCAACCATCACAGCAATAAACGTGGATTTTTAAACAATATTTTCCAAACACCATCACAAATAAACGTGGATTTTTAAACAATATTTTTTCATCAACCATCACAGCAATAAACGTGGATTTTTTAAACAATATTTTTTCATCAACCATCACAGCAATAAACGTGGATTTTTTAAACAATATTTTTTCATCAACCATCACAGCAATAAACGTGGATTTTTAAAGAATATTTTTGCATCAACCATCACAGCAATAAACGTGGATTTTTTAAAGAATATTTTTTCATCAACCATCACAGCAATAAACGTGGATTTTTTAAAGAATATTTTTTCATCAACCATCACAGCAATAAACGTGGATTTTTAAAGAATATTTTTGCATCAGCCATCACAGCAATAAACGTGGATTTTTTAAAGAATATTTTTGCATCAACCATCACAGCAATAAACGTGGATTTTTTAAAGAATATTTTTGCATCAACCATCACAGCAATAAACGTGGATTTTTTAAAGAATATTTTTGCATCAACCATCACAGCAATAAACGTGGATTTTTTAAAGAATATTTTTGCATCAACCATCACAGCAATAAACGTGGATTTTTTAAAGAATATTTTTGCATCAACCATCACAGCAATAAACGTGGATTTTTTAAAGAATATTTTTGCATCAACCATCACAGCAATAAACGTGGATTTTTTAAAGAATATTTTTGCATCAACCATCACAGCAATAAACGTGGATTTTTTAAAGAATATTTTTGCATCAACCATCACAGCAATAAACGTGGATTTTTTAAAGAATATTTTTGCATCAACCATCACAGCAATAAACGTGGATTTTTTAAAGAATATTTTTGCATCAACCATCACAGCAATAAACGTGGATTTTTTAAAGAATATTTTTGCATCAACCATCACAGCAATAAACGTGGATTTTTTAAAGAATATTTTTGCATCAACCATCACAGCAATAAACGTGGATTTTTTAAAGAATATTTTTGCATCAACCATCACAGCAATAAACGTGGATTTTTAAAGAATAGTTTTTCATCAACCATCACAGCAATAAACGTGGATTTTTTAAAGAATAGTTTTTCATCAACCATCACAGCAATAAACGTGGATTTTTTAAACAATATTTTTTCATCAACCATCAAAGCAAAAAACGTGGATTTTTTAAACAATATTTTTTCATCAACCATCACAGCAATAAACGTGGATTTTTTAAAGAATATTTTTTCATCAACCATCACAGCAATAAACGTGGATTTTTTAAACAATATTTTTTCATCAACCATCACAGCAATAAACGTGGATTTTTAAAGAATAGTTTTTCATCAACCATCACAGCAATAAACGTGGATTTTTTAAAGAATAGTTTTTCATCAACCATCACAGCAATAAACGTGGATTTTTTAAACAATATTTTTTCATCAACCATCAAAGCAAAAAACGTGGATTTTTTAAACAATATTTTTTCATCAACCATCACAGCAATAAACGTGGATTTTTTAAAGAATATTTTTTCATCAACCATCACAGCAATAAACGTGGATGTTTTAAAGAATATTTTTTCTTCAACCATCACAGCAATAAACGTGGATTTTTTAAAGAATATTTTTTCATCAACCATCACAGCAATAAACGTGGATTTTTTAAACAATATTTTTTCATCAACCATCACAGCAATAAACGTGGATTTTTTAAACAATATTTTTTCATCAACCATCACAGCAATAAACGTGGATTTTTTAAACAATATTTTTTCATCAACCATCACAGCAATAAACGTGGATTTTTTAAAGAATATTTTTTCATCAACCATCACAGCAATAAACGTGGATTTTTTAAACAATATTTTTTCATCAACCATCACAGCAATAAACGTGGATTTTTTAAACAATATTTTTTCATCAACCATCACAGCAATAAACGTGGATTTTTTAAACAATATTTTTTCATCAACCATCACAGCAATAAACGTGGATTTTTTAAACAATATTTTTTCATCAACCATCACAGCAATAAACGTGGATTTTTTAAACAATATTTTTTCATCAACCATCACAGCAATAAACGTGGATTTTTTAAAGAATATTTTTTCATCAACCATCACAGCAATAAACGTGGATTTTTTAAAGAATATTTTTTCATCAACCATCACTGCAATAAACGTGGATTTTTTAAACAATATTTTTTCATCAACCATCACTGCAATAAACGTGGATTTTTTAAACAATATTTTTTCATCAACCATCACTGCAATAAACGTGGATTTTTTAAACAATATTTTTTCATCAACCATCACTGCAATAAACGTGGATTTTTTAAACAATATTTTTTCATCAACCATCACAGCAATAAACGTGGATTTTTTAAAGAATATTTTTTCATCAACCATCACAGCAATAAACTTGGATTTTTTAAAGAATATTTTTTCATCAACCATCACAGTAATAAACGTGGATTTTTTAAAGAATATTTTTTCATCAACCATCACTGCAATAAACGTGGATTTTTTAAAGAATATTTTTTCATCAACCATCACTGCAATAAACGTGGATTTTTTAAAGAATATTTTTTCATCAACCATCACAGCAATAAACGTGGATTTTTTAAAGAATATTTTTTCATCAACCACCACAGCAATAAACGTGGATTTTTTAAAGAATATTTTTTCATCAACCATCACAGCAATTAACGTGGATTTTTTAAAGAATATTTTTTCATCAACCATCACAGCAATTAACGTGGATTTTTTAAAGAATATTTTTTCATCAACCATCACAGCAATAACGTGGATTTTTTAAAGAATATTTTTTCATCAACCATCACAGCAATAAACGTGGATTTTTTAAAGAATATTTTTTCATCAACCATCACAGCAATAAACGTGGATTTTTTAAAGAATATTTTTTCATCAACCATCACAGCAATTAACGTGGATTTTTTAAAGAATATTTTTTCATCAACCATCACAGCAATTAACGTGGATTTTTTAAAGAATATTTTTTCATCAACCATCACAGCAATAAACGTGGCTTTTTTAAAGAATATTTTTTCATCAACCATCACAGCAATAAACGTGGATTTTTTAAAGAATATTTTTTCATCAACCATCACAGCAATAAACGTGGATTTTTTAAAGAATATTTTTTCATCAACCATCACAGCAATAAACGTGGATTTTTTAAAGAATATTTTTTCATCAACCATCACAGCAATAAACGTGGATTTTTTAAAGAATATTTTTTCATTCAACCATCACAGCAATAAACGTGGATTTTTTAAAGAATATTTTTTCATCAACCATCACAGCAATAAACGTGGATTTTTTAAAGAATATTTTTTCATCAACCATCACAGCAATAAAGGTGGATTTTTTAAAGAATATTTTTTCATCAACCATCACAGCAATAAACGTGGATTTTTTAAAGAATATTTTTTCATCAACCATCACAGCAATAAACGTGGATTTTTTAAAGAATATTTTTTCATCAACCATCACAGCAATAAACGTGGATTTTTTAAAGAATATTTTTTCATCAACCATCACAGCAATAAACGTGGATTTTTTAAAGAATATTTTTTCATCAACCATCACAGCAATAAACGTGGATTTTTTAAAGAATATTTTTTCATCAACCATCACAGCAATAAACGTGGATTTTTTAAAAAATATTTTTTCATCAACCATCACAGCAATAAACGTGGATTTTTTAAAGAATATTTTTTCATCAACCATCACAGCAATAAACGTGGATTTTTTAAAGAATATTTTTTCATCAACCATCACAGCAATAAACGTGGATTTTTTAAAGAATATTTTTTCATCAACCATCACAGCAATAAACGTGGATTTTTTAAAGAATATTTTTTCATCAACCATCACAGCAATAAACGTGGATTTTTTAAAGAATATTTTTTCATCAACCATCACAGCAATAAACGTGGATTTTTTAAAGAATATTTTTTCATCAACCATCACAGCAATAAACGTGGATTTTTTAAAGAATATGTTTTCATGGACTGTCACAGCAATAAACGTGGATTTTTTAAAGAATATTTTTTCATGGACTGTCACAGCAATAAACGTGGATTTTTTAAAGAATATTTGTTCATCAAATGTCACAGCAATAAACGTGGATTTTTTAAAGAATATTTTTTCATCAACCATCACAGCAATAAACGTGGAATTTTTAAAGAATATTTTTTCATCAACCATCACAGCAATAAACGTGGATTTTTTAAAGAATATTTTTTCATCAACCATCACAGCAATAAACGTGGATTTTTTAAAGAATATTTTTTCATCAACCATCACAGCAATAAACGTGGATTTTTTAAAGAATATTTTTTCATCAACCATCACAGCAATAAACGTGGATTTTTTAAAGAATATTTTTTCATCAACCATCACAGCAATAAACGTGGATTTTTTAAAGAATATTTTTTCATCAACCATCACAGCAATAAACGTGGATTTTTTAAAGAATATTTTTTCATCAACCATCACAGCAATAAACGTGGATTTTTTAAAGAATATTTTTTCATCAACCATCACAGCAATAAACGTGGATTTTTTAAAGAATATTTTTTCATCAACCATCACAGCAATAAACGTGGATTTTTTAAAGAATATTTTTTCATCAACCATCACAGCAATAAACGTGGATTTTTTAAAGAATATTTTTTCATCAACCATCACAGCAATAAACGTGGATTTTTTAAAGAATATTTTTTCATCAACCATCACAGCAATAAACGTGGATTTTTAAAGAATATTTTTTCATCAACCATCACAGCAATAAACGTGGATTTTTTAAAGAATATTTTTTCATCAACCATCACAGCAATAAACGTGGATTTTTTAAAGAATATTTTTTCATCAACCATCACAGCAATAAACGTGGATTTTTTAAAGAATATTTTTTCATCAACCATCACAGCAATAAACGTGGATTTTTTAAAGAATATTTTTTCATCAACCATCACAGCAATAAACGTGGAATTTTTAAAGAATATTTTTTCATCAACCATCACAGCAATAAACGTGGATTTTTTAAAGAATATTTTTTCATCAACCATCACAGCAATAAACGTGGATTTTTTAAAGAATATTTTTTCATCAACCATCACAGCAATAAACGTGGATTTTTTAAAGAATATTTTTTCATCAACCATCACAGCAATAAACGTGGATTTTTTAAAGAATATTTTTTCATCAACCATCACAGCAATAAACGTGGATTTTTTAAAGAATATTTTTTCATCAACCATCACAGCAATAAACGTGGATTTTTTAAAGAATATTTTTTCATCAACCATCACAGCAATAAACGTGGATTTTTTAAAGAATATTTTTTCATCAACCATCACAGCAATAAACGTGGATTTTTTAAAGAATATTTTTTCATCAACCATCACAGCAATAAACGTGGATTTTTTAAAGAATATTTTTTCATCAACCATCACAGCAATAAACGTGGATTTTTTAAAGAATATTTTTTCATCAACCATCACAGCAATAAACGTGGATTTTTTAAAGAATATTTTTTCATCAACCATCACAGCAATAAACGTGGATTTTTTAAAGAATATTTTTTCATCAACCATCACAGCAATAAACGTGGATTTTTTAAAGAATATTTTTTCATCAACCATCACAGCAATAAACGTGGATTTTTAAAGAATATTTTTTCATCAACCATCACAGCAATAAACGTGGATTTTTTAAAGAATATTTTTTCATCAACTGTCACTGCAATAAACGTGGATTTTTTAAAGAATATTTTTTCATCAACCATCACAGCAATAAACGTGGATTTTTTAAAGAATATTTTTTCATCAACCATCACAGCAATAAACGTGGATTTTTTAAAGAATATTTTTTCATCAACCATCACAGCAATAAACGTGGATTTTTTAAAGAATATTTTTTCATCAACCATCACAGCAATAAACGTGGATTTTTTAAAGAATATTTTTTCATCAACCATCACAGCAATAAACGTGGATTTTTTAAAGAATATTTTTTCATCAACCATCACAGCAATAAACGTGGATTTTTTAAAGAATATTTTTTCATCAACCATCACAGCAATAAACGTGGATTTTTTAAAGAATATTTTTTCATCAACCATCACAGCAATAAACGTGGATTTTTTAAAGAATATTTTTTCATCAACCATCACAGCAATAAACGTGGATTTTTTAAAGAATATTTTTTCATCAACCATCACAGCAATAAACGTGGATTTTTTAAAGAATATTTTTTCATCAACCATCACAGCAATAAACGTGGATTTTTTAAAGAATATTTTTTCATCAACCATCACAGCAATAAACGTGGATTTTTTAAAGAATATTTTTTCATCAACCATCACAGCAATAAACGTGGATTTTTTAAAGAATATTTTTTCATCAACCATCACAGCAATAAACGTGGATTTTTTAAAGAATATTTTTTCATCAACCATCACAGCAATAAACGTGGATTTTTTAAAGAATATTTTTTCATCAACCATCACAGCAATAAACGTGGATTTTTTAAAGAATATTTTTTCATCAACCATCACAGCAATAAACGTGGATTTTTTAAAGAATATTTTTTCATCAACCATCACAGCAATAAACGTGGATTTTTTAAAGAATATTTTTTCATCAACCATCACAGCAATAAACGTGGATTTTTTAAAGAATATTTTTTCATCAACCATCACAGCAATAACGTGGATTTTTTAAAGAATATTTTTTCATCAACCATCACAGCAATAAACGTGGATTTTTTAAAGAATATTTTTTCATCAACCATCACAGCAATAAACGTGGATTTTTTAAAGAATATTTTTTCATCAACCATCACAGCAATAAACGTGGATTTTTTAAAGAATATTTTTTCATCAACCATCACAGCAATAAACGTGGATTTTTTAAAGAATATGTTTTCATGGACTGTCACAGCAATAAACGTGGATTTTTTAAAGAATATTTTTTCATGGACTGTCACAGCAATAAACGTGGATTTTTTAAAGAATATTTTTTCATCAACCATCACAGCAATAAACGTGGATTTTTTAAAGAATATTTTTTCATCAACCATCACAGCAATAAACGTGGATTTTTTAAAGAATATTTTTTCATCAACCATCACAGCAATAAACGTGGATTTTTTAAAGAATATTTTTTCATCAACCATCACAGCAATAAACGTGGATTTTTTAAAGAATATTTTTTCATCAACCATCACAGCAATAAACGTGGATTTTTTAAAGAATATTTTTTCATCAACCATCACAGCAATAAACGTGGATTTTTTAAAGAATATTTTTTCATCAACCATCACAGCAATAAACGTGGATTTTTTAAAGAATATTTTTTCATCAACCATCACAGCAATAAACGTGGATTTTTTAAAGAATATTTTTTCATCAACCATCACAGCAATAAACGTGGATTTTTTAAAGAATATTTTTTCATCAACCATCACAGCAATAAACGTGGATTTTTTAAAGAATATTTTTTCATCAACCATCACAGCAATAAACGTGGATTTTTTAAACAATATTTTTTCATCAACCATCACAGCAATAAACGTGGATTTTTTAAAGAATATTTTTTCATCAACCATCACAGCAATAAACGTGGATTTTTTAAAGAATATTTTTTCATCAACCATCACTGCAATAAACGTGGATTTTTTAAACAATATTTTTTCATCAACCATCACTGCAATAAACGTGGATTTTTTAAACAATATTTTTTCATCAACCATCACTGCAATAAACGTGGATTTTTTAAACAATATTTTTTCATCAACCATCACTGCAATAAACGTGGATTTTTTAAACAATATTTTTTCATCAACCATCACAGCAATAAACGTGGATTTTTTCATCAACCATCACAGCAATAAACTTGGATTTTTTAAAGAATATTTTTTCATCAACCATCACAGTAATAAACGTGGATTTTTTAAAGAATATTTTTTCATCAACCATCACTGCAATAAACGTGGATTTTTTAAAGAATATTTTTTCATCAACCATCACTGCAATAAACGTGGATTTTTTAAAGAATATTTTTTCATCAACCATCACAGCAATAAACGTGGATTTTTTAAAGAATATTTTTTCATCAACCACCACAGCAATAAACGTGGATTTTTTAAAGAATATTTTTTCATCAACCATCACAGCAATTAACGTGGATTTTTTAAAGAATATTTTTTCATCAACCATCACAGCAATTAACGTGGATTTTTTAAAGAATATTTTTTCATCAACCATCACAGCAATAACGTGGATTTTTTAAAGAATATTTTTTCATCAACCATCACAGCAATAAACGTGGATTTTTTAAAGAATATTTTTTCATCAACCATCACAGCAATAAACGTGGATTTTTTAAAGAATATTTTTTCATCAACCATCACAGCAATTAACGTGGATTTTTTAAAGAATATTTTTTCATCAACCATCACAGCAATTAACGTGGATTTTTTAAAGAATATTTTTTCATCAACCATCACAGCAATAAACGTGGCTTTTTTAAAGAATATTTTTTCATCAACCATCACAGCAATAAACGTGGATTTTTTAAAGAATATTTTTTCATCAACCATCACAGCAATAAACGTGGATTTTTTAAAGAATATTTTTTCATCAACCATCACAGCAATAAACGTGGATTTTTTAAAGAATATTTTTTCATCAACCATCACAGCAATAAACGTGGATTTTTTAAAGAATATTTTTTCATCAACCATCACAGCAATAAACGTGGATTTTTTAAAGAATATTTTTTCATCAACCATCACAGCAATAAACGTGGATTTTTTAAAGAATATTTTTTCATCAACCATCACAGCAATAAACGTGGATTTTTTAAAGAATATGTTTTCATGGACTGTCACAGCAATAAACGTGGATTTTTAAAGAATATTTTTTCATGGACTGTCACAGCAATAAACGTGGATTTTTTAAAGAATATGTTTTCATGGACTGTCACAGCAATAAACGTGGATTTTTTAAAGAATATTTTTTCATGGACTGTCACAGCAATAAACGTGGATTTTTTAAAGAATATTTGTTCATCAAATGTCACAGCAATAAACGTGGATTTTTTAAAGAATATTTTTTCATCAACCATCACAGCAATAAACGTGGAATTTTTAAAGAATATTTTTTCATCAACCATCACAGCAATAAACGTGGATTTTTTAAAGAATATTTTTTCATCAACCATCACAGCAATAAACGTGGATTTTTTAAAGAATATTTTTTCATCAACCATCACAGCAATAAACGTGGAATTTTTAAAGAATATTTTTTCATCAACCATCACAGCAATAAACGTGGATTTTTTAAAGAATATTTTTTCATCAACCATCACAGCAATAAACGTGGATTTTTTAAAGAATATTTTTTCATCAACCATCACAGCAATAAACGTGGATTTTTTAAAGAATATTTTTTCATCAACCATCACAGCAATAAACGTGGATTTTTTAAAGAATATTTTTTCATCAACCATCACAGCAATAAACGTGGATTTTTTAAAGAATATTTTTTCATCAACCATCACAGCAATAAACGTGGATTTTTTAAAGAATATTTTTTCATCAACCATCACAGCAATAAACGTGGATTTTTTAAAGAATATTTTTTCATCAACCATCACAGCAATAAACGTGGATTTTTTAAAGAATATTTTTTCATCAACCATCACAGCAATAAACGTGGATTTTTTAAAGAATATTTTTTCATCAACCATCACAGCAATAAACGTGGATTTTTTAAAGAATATTTTTTCATCAACCATCACAGCAATAAACGTGGATTTTTTAAAGAATATTTTTTCATCAACCATCACAGCAATAAACGTGGATTTTTTAAAGAATATTTTTTCATCAACCATCACAGCAATAAACGTGGATTTTTTAAAGAATATTTTTTCATCAACCATCACAGCAATAAACGTGGATTTTTTAAAGAATATTTTTTCATCAACCATCACAGCAATAAACGTGGATTTTTTAAAGAATATTTTTTCATCAACCATCACAGCAATAAACGTGGATTTTTTAAAGAATATTTTTTCATCAACCATCACAGCAATAAACGTGGATTTTTTAAAGAATATTTTTTCATCAACCATCACAGCAATAAACGTGGATTTTTTAAAGAATATTTTTTCATCAACCATCACAGCAATAAACGTGGATTTTTTAAAGAATATTTTTTCATCAACCATCACAGCAATAAACGTGGATTTTTTAAAGAATATTTTTTCATCAACCATCACAGCAATAAACGTGGATTTTTTAAAGAATATTTTTTCATCAACCATCACAGCAATAAACGTGGATTTTTTAAAGAATATTTTTTCATCAACCATCACAGCAATAAACGTGGATTTTTTAAAGAATATTTTTTCATCAACTGTCACTGCAATAAACGTGGATTTTTTAAAGAATATTTTTTCATCAACCATCACAGCAATAAACGTGGATTTTTTAAAGAATATTTTTTCATCAACCATCACAGCAATAAACGTGGATTTTTTAAAGAATATTTTTTCATCAACCATCACAGCAATAAACGTGGATTTTTTAAAGAATATTTTTTCATCAACCATCACAGCAATAAACGTGGATTTTTTAAAGAATATTTTTTCATCAACCATCACAGCAATAAACGTGGATTTTTTAAAGAATATTTTTTCATCAACCATCACAGCAATAAACGTGGATTTTTTAAAGAATATTTTTTCATCAACCATCACAGCAATAAACGTGGATTTTTTAAAGAATATTTTTTCATCAACCATCACAGCAATAAACGTGGATTTTTTAAAGAATATTTTTTCATCAACCATCACAGCAATAAACGTGGATTTTTTAAAGAATATTTTTTCATCAACCATCACAGCAATAAACGTGGATTTTTTAAAGAATATTTTTTCATCAACCATCACAGCAATAAACGTGGATTTTTTAAAGAATATTTTTTCATCAACCATCACAGCAATAAACGTGGATTTTTTAAAGAATATTTTTTCATCAACCATCACAGCAATAAACGTGGATTTTTTAAAGAATATTTTTTCATCAACCATCACAGCAATAAACGTGGATTTTTTAAAGAATATTTTTTCATCAACCATCACAGCAATAAACGTGGATTTTTTAAAGAATATTTTTTCATCAACCATCACAGCAATAAACGTGGATTTTTTAAAGAATATTTTTTCATCAACCATCACAGCAATAACGTGGATTTTTTAAAGAATATTTTTTCATCAACCATCACAGCAATAAACGTGGATTTTTTAAAGAATATTTTTTCATCAACCATCACAGCAATAAACGTGGATTTTTTAAAGAATATTTTTTCATCAACCATCACAGCAATAAACGTGGATTTTTTAAAGAATATTTTTTCATCAACCATCACAGCAATAAACGTGGATTTTTTAAAGAATATGTTTTCATGGACTGTCACAGCAATAAACGTGGATTTTTTAAAGAATATTTTTTCATGGACTGTCACAGCAATAAACGTGGATTTTTTAAAGAATATTTTTTCATCAACCATCACAGCAATAAACGTGGATTTTTTAAAGAATATTTTTTCATCAACCATCACAGCAATAAAAGTGGATTTTTTAAAGAATATTTTTTCATCAACCATCACAGCAATAAACGTGGATTTTTTAAAGAATATTTTTTCATCAACCATCACAGCAATAAACGTGGATTTTTTAAAGAATATTTTTTCATCAACCATCACAGCAATAAACGTGGATTTTTTAAAGAATATTTTTTCATCAACCATCACAGCAATAAACGTGGATTTTTTAAAGAATATTTTTTCATCAACCATCACAGCAATAAACGTGGATTTTTTAAAGAATATTTTCCATCAACCATCACGCAATAAACGTGGATTTTTTAAAGAATATTTTTTCATCAACCATCACAGCAATAAACGTGGATTTTTTAAAGAATATTTTTTCATCAACCATCACAGCAATAAACGTGGATTTTTTAAAGAATATTTTTTCATCAACCATCACAGCAATAAACGTGGATTTTTTAAAGAATATTTTTTCATCAACCATCACAGCAATAAACGTGGATTTTTTAAAGAATATTTTTTCATCAACCATCACAGCAATAAACGTGGATTTTTTAAAGAATATTTTTTCATCAACCATCACAGCAATAAACGTGGATTTTTTAAAGAATATTTTTTCATCAACCATCACAGCAATAAACGTGGATTTTTTAAAGAATATTTTTTCATCAACCATCACAGCAATAAACGTGGATTTTTTAAAGAATATTTTTTCATCAACCATCACAGCAATAAACGTGGATTTTTTAAAGAATATTTTTTCATCAACCATCACAGCAATAAACGTGGATTTTTTAAAGAATATTTTTTCATCAACCATCACAGCAATAAACGTGGATTTTTTAAAGAATATTTTTTCATCAACCATCACAGCAATAAACGTGGATTTTTTAAAGAATATTTTTTCATCAACCATCACAGCAATAAACGTGGATTTTTTAAAGAATATTTTTTCATCAACCATCACAGCAATAAACGTGGAATTTTTAAAGAATATTTTTTCATCAACCATCACAGCAATAAACGTGGATTTTTTAAAGAATATTTTTTCATCAACCATCACAGCAATAAACGTGGATTTTTTAAAGAATATTTTTTCATCAACCATCACAGCAATAAACGTGGATTTTTTAAAGAATATTTTTTCATCAACCATCACAGCAATAAACGTGGATTTTTTAAAGAATATTTTTTCATCAACCATCACAGCAATAAACGTGGATTTTTTAAAGAATATTTTTTCATCAACCATCACAGCAATAAACGTGGATTTTTTAAAGAATATTTTTTCATCAACCATCACAGCAATAAACGTGGAATTTTTAAAGAATATTTTTTCATCAACCATCACAGCAATAAACGTGGATTTTTTAAAGAATATTTTTTCATCAACCATCACAGCAATAAACGTGGATTTTTTAAAGAATATTTTTTCATCAACCATCACAGCAATAAACGTGGAATTTTTAAAGAATATTTTTTCATCAACCATCACAGCAATAAACGTGGATTTTTTAAAGAATATTTTTTCATCAACCATCACAGCAATAAACGTGGATTTTTTAAAGAATATTTTTTCATCAACCATCACAGCAATAAACGTGGATTTTTTAAAGAATATTTTTTCATCAACCATCACAGCAATAAACGTGGATTTTTTAAAGAATATTTTTTCATCAACCATCACAGCAATAAACGTGGATTTTTTAAAGAATATTTTTTCATCAACCATCACAGCAATAAACGTGGCGTTTTTAAAGAATATTTTTTCATCAACCATCACAGCAATAAACGTGGATTTTTTAAAGAATCTTTTTTCATCAACCATCACAGCAATAAACGTGGAATTTTTAAAGAATATTTTTTCATCAACCATCACAGCAATAAACGTGGATTTTTTAAAGAATATTTTTTCATCAACCATCACAGCAATAAACGTGGATTTTTTAAAGAATATTTTTTCATCAACCATCACAGCAATATACGTGGATTTTTTAAAGAATATTTTTTCATCAACCATCACAGCAATAAACGTGGATTTTTTAAAGAATATTTTTTCATCAACCATCACAGCAATAAACGTGGATTTTTTAAAGAATATTTTTTCATCAACCATCACAGCAATAAACGTGGATTTTTTAAAGAATATTTTTTCATCAACCATCACAGCAATAAACGTGGATTTTTTAAAGAATATTTTTTCATCAACTGTCACTGCAATAAACGTGGATTTTTTAAAGAATATTTTTTCATCAACTGTCACTGCAATAAACGTGGATTTTTTAAAGAATATTTTTTCATCAACTGTCACTGCAATAAACGTGGATTTTTTAAAGAATATTTTTTCATCAACTGTCACTGCAATAAACGTGGATTTTTTAAAGAATATTTTTTCATCAACTGTCACTGCAATAAACGTGGATTTTTTAAAGAATATTTTTTCATCAACTGTCACTGCAATAAACGTGGATTTAAAAAAATCGTTTTTCACAATTTGTGTCATTTGCAACATAGTATTTTGTTAATTTGTCGTTCTGTTCTTGTATGGCTGTTAACCAAATTCTTTAAAACAAGTGGTATCGCATTCACAAAAAGCTGCAACAACATTATGCGGTAGTTGTAGTTGATGATGTTCATGATCGTGTTGGTGCAATGTTTTTCTTCGACATATACTGTACTATAGACAGCAACAACATCGTAGTCATCATCACTACCTTATACAGCAACAATAACAACCACAACGCAACATTATAATAGCTACACATGACAGTGCTTCTTGTATTTGTAGTTTGTGTTTGTCTTAACAATCTGCAGCTGAAAAGTAGTTAATTTTGTTACTGAGCAGGATTGCAGGCAGCCTTTTTATGTTGGCACTGCCGTCACAAACAAACCTACCTTTCGCCCGGTGGGGCAGGTGTTTTGTCATTCACCGTGGCCGTGGTTCTATCAACAATAACATCAGCCATTGCCACCTTTATTCTCTACGGTAGCGGTTTGATGTTGGTGATGAGGAGCAGTTGGCTATGATGCTGATGGCAGCGAAAATATTTATATCCAACTTTAGTATGCTGCCATTTTACGAGCTTCCTTTGGAAAGGTGTGTCTGTATGTGTGTGAGTTTTTTGTCTTTGTTATGAAATGAAATGACAGTAAAACGATACTTTATTTACACTTGAGCAAAATTCTGTACATTTGAACAGGATATCAGTGGCACTAAGGGTATGCACAACCGCACTTTTTCCCATACGCAAACGCGCAAACACAGACACACACATGACACACTCACTTATACGATAATGCTACAAAGCACGCACGTAAATGCAAGTACTTCTATGGTGGATATTTGCTAAGATACCAATAGAAGTGGTACAAAAGCCATGAAGGGTTATTGATTTGGCTTCCAAAAATTCCTGTAAATGTCAAGCAAAGCTAACTAATTTTCATAGACAGATTGGGAAAAACAACCCGATTCAATTCTTATCCCAAAGAAGTAGGTCTCACCTTCTCATGGTCGAGTCCGAACTGAAAGATTAAGCAAGTGTAACTTGTTTTACTCTAAGATAACAAATATAGTTAATTTAAATAATTCCACAACTGATAACCCTTTCTTTTAAATCCATAATTCCAACACTTTATTTCACAAAAACGCTGGAATATATATGCCACACCCACCATCACTACCTTCCTTCTCGAAACCAACTGACTACCAAAGTGATTCTGCTGTATTTTACTTTATTTGCTGCTGATTGTTTGCCTGTAAAATAGTGTAGCACGTATTTCACACCAAATCCCACAAGAAACGATTTAAACAGCTCTTCAGTTACCGTTGAAGTCATAGATTTAGCAAAAACGACAAAGTACTAGCGAAAAGAGCAGGCAGGCAGAAGTAGTACCAGCTCAACACCATCAACGTCATCACATACCAAAGCTGATTGGTTTGAAACACAAGAGGACAATGTTGGCAAATTATATCAGCTGCATGGGACATGGTCGGATTGTTTATATCGTGTTAAGGGTAATGCCACAAAAAACAACAACAACATTTTGGAGTATTTCCTTTGAAATGACATACAGAGTTGGGGGAGCGAAAGAGCTACTACAAATCTTTTAAATGACGATGTGATATTTTAAGTGTCACCTTGTCACAATTGTTGTTAATTTTGTTGGTGAGAGTGTTTGATGTGGAGAAATTTAGAAACAGTTTTAAGTTAATATAGTGGTTAATTAGGGTGACGTAGGGGATGAAAGATACCAAGGAAAGGTCCTAACCCGCTTTAACATGGCAAATTTCCAGGATTTATCTTGGTCCCTCTTTCATCTCAAATGGACACTAACGTGTCCCGTGGTGTCACCTGGGGTAGCTGCCTTTAACAACCGTTAAAGTAGTGAGCTAAAATGTGTCGCGCGTTCACCTATAAGAACGTTAAAAACTTGGGTTGGGGCGCAGGGTTAGTAACCCTCCCCTAGAAAAAGCAGCCTACTATGGAAAAACAAAAGAAAAACAAATCCCTTTAAAGTTGAGGAACCCCGCAAACGTTTTAAGGACCATGATCTGCGAATCTGCACCTGGAATGTTCGCACTCTTTATAGAGAAGGTGCAGTTTACGCATTGGCAGATGTACTTGAAAAGTACAAGGCCAACATTACTTCCATACGGGAAATACGATGGAATGGGAAAGGCGTCACAACAACACCTAAAGGTGACGCACTGTATTATAGCTGACATGACATAAAGCATGAGTTTAGTTGCGGATTTGTAGTTGGTCGGAGGTTAAAACACCTGGTCTCCAGCTTCACACCAGTGAATGAAAGACTTGCTACAATTCGAATAAAAGCAAAATTCTTCAACATCAGCTTTATTTGCGCTCATGCTTCCACTGAAGACAAGGACGAATTGACCAAAGATATATTTTATGAGCGCTTAGAAGAAACATATGACCGTTGTCCTGCCCATGACATTAAAATTATTCTAGGCGATTTTAATGCCAAAAGTGAAAAGGAAAATACCTTTGGCCCAACAGTCGGAAAATCCGGTCGCCACAGTGAAACATCTGACAATTGTATGAGGCTGAAAGACTTCGCAGCGGCAAAAAACATGGTAGTTAGCAGCACCCGATTTCAACATCTCGACATCCATAAGGGCACCTGGCTGTCTCCAGATAAGAAAACAAGAAATAAAATTAATCACGTTGTGATAGCTGGAAGACATTCATCGAGCGTGTTGGATGTACGATCGTTCCGAGGCGCAAGCATTGATTCGGACCTCTACCTTGTTGCAGCAAAGGTACGCACCCGCTTAAACGTAGCAAATAAAGTACGAACAGACACAACACGAAAGTTAGACATCGGTAAGCTGCAATCACAACAGATAGCCACAGCATATTCCACTCAACTAGCCCAATTGCTTAATCAAAGCACTCCTCATCCCGATAACATTTCAGCGCAATAGCAAAGTATTGCCCACTCCATGCAAACAGCCGCAAAATCCATACTTGGATACCAAAGACCTCCACCAAGGAATCCAGGGTATGATCAGGAGTGTCGTGCTGCTACTGCAGAGAAAAATGCGGCACATAGGGTTACTTTGCAATACGTAGCAACGCGTAGTGTACGATAGAGATATCGGGAGAAAAGAAGAGATGAGAAACATCTTTTCATCAGGAAAAAGTGGGATTGTGAAAAAAATCGAGATGTACAGGAACCAGAATGAAGTTCGAAAATTCTACCAAAGAGTCAAGCATCAAACTGATGGCTGTGGTACAGGCACATCCTCCTGTAGAGACCACCAAGGTAATTTGGTAACTGATACATATAGTGTGCTACATATAGTGTGTGAAAAGAAAATTTTTCCAAACTGTTGGTGTCCAATAGTAGCGAAGACGGCGAAGATACCACAGATCCAATCCCAGAAAATGATATTGAATGTATACCGCCCAGCCAAGATGAGGTAAAGAAAGCATTTAGTCGGCTGAAGAATAATAAGGCAGCAGGAGCCGATGGCTTACCAGCCGAACTGTTCAAAACCGGAGGCGACACGCTGATAAGGTGTATTCATCAGCTAGTTAGCACTCTCTGGCAGGAAAAACGAGTACCCGAAGATTGGAACCTGTGCCCTGCATACAAGAAAGGAGATAAGACTGTATGCTCTAACTATAGGGACATAAGTCTTCTCCCTACTGCCTATAAGATAATGTCAGGGATAATGTGCGAACGACTTAAGCCTATGGTCAATAAAATAATTGGGCCATACCAATGCGGCTGTAGACCTGGCAAATCCACCATTGACCAGATATTTACCCTGCGGCAAATCCTGGAAAAGACCCTAGAGATGCAGATCGACACTTACTACCTTTTTGTTGATAACAAAGCAGCCTTCGACAGCCCCCTACGTTCAAATGTATTCCACGCCATGTCTGAACTTGGTATCCCTGCAAACTCATCCGACTTGTTAGAACGACATTAACTAACACTCGATCGTCAATTTAAATAGGAAAGAACCTCTCCGAAGAGTTTGGTACCAAAAGAGGTTTCAGACAAGGTTATGGCCTCTCGTGTGATCTTTTCAACATTCTGTTGGAAAAGGTTATACGAGATGCGAAGGTTGAAAGAAGTGTCACAATATATACAAACAGCCATATGTTGCTTGTTTATACGGATGTCATTGACATCATAGGTCGATCGGTGAAGGAAGTAACTGATACCTTTGAAAAAGTCGAAAGGGAATATGCTAAAGTGGGTCTGGCGGTAAACGACGAGAAGACAAAGTTAATGGTGTCGTCGCGCAATGCGTCCATAGAGATCGGGCCAACTGTTGACGTTGGTTCTAATAATTTTGAGGTAGTAAAGGACTTCGTCTACCTCGGTACCGCCTTAAACCCAACCAACAACATCAGTTATGAAATACGAAGAAGAATAGTGTTGGCCAACAGATACTACTTCGGGCTGCGTAAGCAGTTTAGGAATAAAGTCACATCTTGTCAAACAAGAACAACGCTTTACAAAACACTTATACTACCCGTGCTGGTGTATGGTTCAGAAGTCTGGGTACTTGCGCAAGCATGCAAGGCAGTGCTTGGTGTGTTTGAAATAAAAATTCTTCGAAACATCTACGGACCAATCTGCGTTGACGGTGAATATCGACGTCGTATGAACCACGAGCTGTATCTGCTATACAACGACATCAGTATAGATAAACGTATCGAGATGCAACGATTGCGTTTGCTAGGCCATATTATAAGAATGAGCGATGATGAACCCGCTAAAAAGACGCATAAATTCGGGCCGCATGGTGGTGCACGCCGAATTGGCAAGTCAAAGAATAGATGTCTCAAACAAATGGATGAAGAGATGACAAGGCGCGGAAAGCGAAGCGCTAAACAGAGAGAGTTGGAGATCTTTTCTTAGTTCGGCTTATGGAACAAAAGATCTGTAATGGGCCAGCTAAGTAAGTAAGTAAGTTTTGGAAAAATATTGTTTTGAAAAAAGTGGGCGTGGTCATCAATTTTCAAGATATAAAATATTTAAAAAAGTGGGCGTGGTCCGGTATTGTGGCTCCAAATATGTACCTAGGGTGCACACAATTTCATGGCCTACCAAAATGTATGCTGACACCGGTATAATCATAAGTTTGGCTTATACATATAGCGTTTAAAATAAAGGTACCCCACCTCTTCCGAAATTCATAAAATATATATGAGGAAAAGTCAAAATTTTTTAGTTTCCATGAAGCCAAGGTTTGCACTATTATAATACGCGAACTATTGTAGTTTACCAGTAACTATGACTATTGCTGGATTATTTTAGATGTTTTTGTACAAAGCTCAAAAATTTAGCAAAAAAATTTAATTTACGTGGTAGTTACGACCGCGTAAAGGAAAAAACATAGGTAAAAACACGTTGAAGCTAAACAGGTTTTTTACATTGCTATTCGATTTCTTATTAAACCATTCAAATGACGGACATCTGTCCAAAGTAAAAGTAGGAGAATACAAAATGAAGATTACACTTCTGATGTATCACTTTCCAAAATTTCCACTGCATCCACCTTTTATGGATGCTGACATTTTGAAGCCGGATTTCAGGTGTTTTTTGTATTTTTTATGTAACTGGGACGCGCATTCGGATATTTCGAAAAGCCAATTATAGGATTAAAGAACTCGCGATTTCGCATAATCTGATATGTATATTGAGTATGTAGCCCACACAGCAGCAGAGTAATCTACTGCCAAAGGCCAAAATTTAGTGTGATATTTTTCTAAAAAACCTATTTTTTTGGGTACAGTATTTACAATATCGTTTTGAGTGTGCTGGTACCCCGCGATATTTTAGTTTTTCGACGATCCGGATCATATGAATCACAGATCATAAAAATCCATCTACTAGAACGGCGGAAATGGCTACTGCAAAAATTGAAAAATTTGCGAAAAATGTTTTTCAAAATATCGCTGACTAATTCGCGTTTTATGTGGATCGTTTTCATTTCAATGAAGAAAGTGAATCATCACTCGCGGTTGTGCGAAAACAGCGGTTTGAAAAATTTAGTGGCGTGGGAGCTGTATCCGATTTATCCCAAAAATACTGTGTGATGCTACATCCACGGTTCTTGATGGATTTTATGGAAATATGTTTAGATCGATGTATTTTTTCACGGTTGATAGTGAAATCGGATGCGCATAAAAAGTGTATGCACTTTGTGCAAAATATAAGCGTTATACAGTTTGTTGCACACTAAACTGCAGACGATGCTACATCTTAGCGGCCAAAGTAAATCCTGGCAAATGTGTACAAATTAAAAGAGAAGAATTCGCTGTATTGGTAAACCGCATGCGCATCAAGTGATTTTGAGGATTTCGCGATTTACACGCATTTCAAAATGAACATTACCCGATACAATTTTATTTCAAGATTATACCCCATTTAAAGGAACCCAACATTTATTTGAAAGATATCCATATCTTCTGCTAGATGTTAGCATGTTTTCGAGAAGTGATTAGAATAAAAAAATGTGATTTATTGCGTGAAATTTAACTAAAATAGAAGAAAAACTCCGACCTATTTTTCTCACATTTTGTTCAACTAACTCACAAAATAAATTTTAATAAATATTTTCTCTTACAAAAATTTTATAAATTTCCTCAATATATTTTTTTGTTTTCGCCATAATATGAAAACCACTAAACGGATTTGTATAGTTTTGGTTTCATTTGAATCTTCGCGATGTATAGATTACGTACATATTTTTTATATATTTTTCAGAGGCATAAGCAGGTTGAATTGTATTAAAACAAGTTGCAAACTACCAATTGTTTGGAATTCTTTCCTAATTTCCGCGAAAATGCACAACTTTTTCACTAAAGTTATGGGACCTCAGTTAACATATAGTATGTAGGGAGCCCCTAATTAAGAGAGTTTCTCAATATAATGGTTAGAGTCTTTTAAAGATTTTTTTCTTTTTATCAGAATTGAAACCGCCATAACTTTTGCGCGCAACAACCAAAATTAGTATCACGAAGAGATTTAAGAATGGCATTTTTTTCCCAATCTATGTACCAAAAATCTTTCATGTAGCTTAAAAAAAAAATTTTAATTTTTTTTTTATGGAAAACTAAAAAATTTTGTCTTTTCTTCATATATATAACAACGGCAAAAATTGAGCTTTTGCTGCATATTTTATGGAAATTCTATAAGTAGTATTGGAGTTACGACATATTAAAAAAACGGGCGTGGTCAGGTCTTTAGGCCCTAAAGAAGTACCTAGATTGTACAGGGTGTTTTTTAAGCCCGATAGAACTTGAAATTGTAAAAAATAACACAAAAAATTAAATTTTAATCAACATTTTTTTTTATTCGAAAGATCGATACGTGACATTAGCATTTGAAAATGATTTCGGGCATATGGGCACCGCGGCTGTTCTTGACGAACTGCATTCTGGACGTCTAATTTTTGGCCACTTTTTCGAGCACTGCTGGCCGTATGTCACGAATAACACGAACAATGCTGGCCTCCAAGGCATCAATTGTTGCTGGTTTATCAGCATAAACCAGTGACTTCACGTAGCCCCACAGGAAATAATCGAGAGGTGTCACATCGCACGACCTTGGAGGCCAATTGACAGGTCCACTTCTCGAAATCAACTTATCGCCAAATTTTGATTTCAATAAGTCGATGGTTGCATTCGCCGTATGGCACATAGCGCCATCCTGTTGAAACCACATCTCTGCCGGATCAATGTCATCCATATTTTCAAACAAAAAATCATTGATCATGGTGCGGTAACGATCTCCATTGACCGTAACGCGAGCTCCGGCCTCATTTTTGAAGAAATAAGGTCCGATGATGCCACCAGCGTGAAAGCCGCACCATACGGTGCATTTTTCTGGATGTAATGGAGTCTGTAGGGTCTCTTGTGGATTGGTCTCACTCCATATGCGGCAATTTTGCTTATTAACAAACCCGTTAAGCCAAAAATGCGCTTGTTCAGATGGACGATTATGTACGCCATGCAAATGACGAAGTCGTCTATAAGTTGCGCGAATCGACGACTGAATTTCAAAGTAAATTTGGATAATTTCGTAGCGTTGTTCAAGCGTGAGTCTATTCACGATGATTTGTCAGAGTATACTGAAACGAATAAAAAAAAAGTTTCATCAAAATTTAATTTTTTGTGTTACTTTTTACAATTTAAAGTTCTATCCAGCTTAAAAAAACACCCTTTAGATTAATCAGTAAATTTTTAAACCGATACATGTATAATTTGTGAAAATATAATATTTTTTTAAAAATATCGCATAGGGGATGTACCCCGCCCCCTCTTAAATTTAATAAAATATGTAGCCTGTTTTCGGGGGATGTAGCATTTTTAAAAAATAGGGTATAGCGGAAGTACCCCGCCCCTTCCGAAATTCAGCTCTATTTATAGCCTATTTGAACCGGGGGCCATCCCTGTACATTTCCTGACAATTTCAGAAAAAATAGGTTCAGTAGTTTTTGTAGAAAGGAAAAATATTGAAAAATGAAAAAAGTGGGCGTAAAAGTGGGTGTGATCAATTTTTCTTTGCGTAGAAACCTAAGTCGGGTTATGGCGAACATTTCACAGAAAGAATTTGCCAAATCGGTCTAGCCATTCTCAACTTGTGCCATTACCAGAACGACATTTGATTTTTATTTATATAGTTATAGCATTTTTAAAGAAATAGGGTATAGAGGAAGTAACCCGCCCTTCCGAAACTCAACTTAATTTGTAGCCTATTTCAACCGGGGGCCATTCCTGTACATTCCCTGGCAATTTCAGGAAAATCGGTTCAATAGTTTTTGTAGAAACGATAAAAATTTAAGATTGAAAAAAGTGGGCGAACAAGTGGGCGTGGTCAAATTTTCTTTGATTAAAACGCCAAGTCAAGTGGGCGTGGTCAAATTTTCGTTGCTTAAAACGCCAAGTCGGGTTAATGCGCACATTTTACAGAAAGAAATCGGTCCAGCCGTTCTCAACTGATGCCATTACCAACGAACCACATTTGATTTGTATTTATAAAGATATATAATTTTTAATGAAATAGGTATATGGGACGTGCCACGCCTCTTCCAAAATTAAACAAAATTTGTAGCCTATTTTAGCCGGGAGCCATCCCTGTACATTCTCTGGCAATTTCAGGAAAATCGGTTCAGTAGTTTTTGTGGAAATGATACAAATTGAAAATTGAAAAAGGTGGGCGTGGTCCGATTTCCTTTGCATAAAAACCCAAGTTATGGCGCATTTTACGGAAAAAATTATTGAAATCGGTCCAGACATTCTCAACTGATGCCATTACCAACGAACGACATTTGATTTTTATTTATATATATTTGGAGTCGTGAAAAAAATCGGACTGATTTATATAGAAGAACTCAAAAGGTACTTTCAATAGAATTCGCTTTAACTAATTTTTCTATGTATAGGGGTCCAAAATTTGCCTATTTATAAAATACCTAAAAGTTATTTATATCTGTAGAAGAACTGAATTCCTTGTATGTCTCGAAACGTCTCCTCCCATTGTAATCTTGGTCTTCTATTGTAATCATATTAATCAATATTCCTAATCCACATCCATTCACAGTCGATAATTTTTAATTTACCACCCTCTATATAATTTATTCTAATCAATACAAATTACACAGCTTTAATTTGGTCAGTAATTTCACACCTTAAGGTAATAATTTTCCTCCTCGTTTTCAACTACAATATTCTACTACCTAATTATGGATACTCATCGTTTAAGAAATATACCTAATCTATGATAATTTCTACACAATTTATATATTGGCTTTATAAATTTGAACTCCCTTTTAATACCTGACATCAAATGGCAACAACAACAACTGATTATAATAACAAAGTAGAAGGAATCAACAATGCTTTTCCATTTCCCCCTCTCCTAACGCAAAAACAAGCAATGGACAACAAACAACAAAAACCAAAAGTTAAAGAAAATACCAATGAACAGCAGAGGTAAGCAGCTATTTTTCTACTCTAACTCATACATAGATAACGCTTTCAAAATATTCAATTAGTTTATGGTATTCCGGTCTGTTGGTTTTTCCAGTAGCCAGCCAGCCATCAATACTTCAATGCTGTTGTCGATGGCAGCAGCAGCAGCAGCAATGTTTGGTTGGTTGGTGAGGTGGTTGTAAAGTGAAGGTATGATGTTACTGATTTAAGGTCATTTGGTAGAGAAATGACATCCTTGCTACTGATGCTGCTGCTGTTTACAGTAATGTAGTATCTGTCGATACGACTGTCTGTATATTGGCCTCTCTGTTGACCCCCTTTTGGCCAATGTGTTGAAAGATACGATGTGAATATGGGTAGAATGTTTTGCCATGAAATGTTTTTATGAGCATCAAATGCCTCGTGAATTTTTACGTTAATGGTTGAGATGGTATTGGTGTTTTTCCCAAAACAGGTTTTTGATTTTTGCCCCTACAACTGACTACAACTACATTGCCAAGTTTTGTGGTTTCGGGATTTTAGGTTAGGTTATCAAAGCAAGTGATAACAACGAAATGCTTTTGTTTTCTATCTATTCTTTTTGTTGTATTCTGTGTGAGTTGAGGGATCGAGAGGAAAGAAATGTTAATTTATGCATTAATACTAACGAAACTTTTAATTTGGAATTGAAATAATGAAGAAATATTAAAAAACTCTGTTAAAGACAGAAGATTTGTACTGACTTTTAAATGGATGCGGGAACTTAAAATGTATAAATGAACTTACGGGTTTGAAAACATCTAAATTTAAACAAGTAACAAATCGATCAGTTCTGGCCGGCCAAACTTTTTAAACCATCGACAAAAAAAGTGAATACACTAATACCTCGATTAGCGTTAATGATTGGTTCCTACGAACTTCAAAGCAATGCGAAACAACGCAAATCGAAACACTTTTTTCCATATATTTATGTGAAGATTTTTTTAATTGGTTCCAACATTTTTTAAATTTAAAATATTTCTAAATTTTTTACTCGTAAAGGCCTCGGCACATAAGAAGCCTCGCCGTCTGGTTTTCTTCTGACTTAATAAAATTTAACCGTTCCACCTGATTTCAGGAAATTTGTCGTTTTAGCTAAATTGTCAAACGGACTTAGTTACAATTTGACAGTGAGGGTTCCTAGTAATCAGAAAATGTATCTACCAAAAATTGTGGATATGGGTCCATATTTTGATACAGGTCCCATATAACAGTACCTCCCGATTTGAGGTATTTTGACGTTTTTAACCATATTTCCAATTCAATTTAATTTTTTTTTGTATAGCCCCCAAGTAGCGTACCTCCCGATTTTAGGAATTTTGTCGTTTTAGCTACATTTCCAAACGGAATTAGATACAATTTGGCATTAAAGGTTCCCAGTTATCAGAAAATGTATCTACCAAAAATTATGAACATAGGTCCATGGTATTTTCAAGTTTTAGCTGGCCGAATTAGATAAATTAGGCAATTGGGGTCCCCAGTGCTAATTTCGTAACAGAAAGAAAACTAATTGTTCCATATTATTTCAGAATACATTGTTTAGGCTGGATGGTAAAAAGCTTTGACCGGGCCGAATTAACTTTTTTTATTTATTTGTACTTATGTACAAATACATTTGTGCAGAAGCCCCTTTTAAATTAATACTTTTTTGTTATGTAATTTAATATTCATACATATGTATGTATATGAATAATTTCACAATACAAAACATAATCCATATTTTTTGTATTTGTTCATTCATCAAAAATTTTATATTTACTTCTCTTACACACATATGAGTACATACCGAATTTCTCAAGTGTCTATATGAAAGCAAGTTAAAAAACAATTTACTTCATGAACAAGTTTTTCCAAGAAAGAAAAAGAAAGAATGTCAAGAATTCTTTAGTGAAATCAATAAAGGTAAAGATTCCATATCAATGTTGAAAACATGCGATACGATGCCATGCTTTACGAGAGAATGCAACAGAAACTTAAGAATTTCATTTGGAAGAAAAAGAAAATATTGCATTTAATCGTTGGCATAAAAGAGTAAAAACATTAAAGAAAAGGACAACAACAAATGAATGAAGAAAAAACATGAATGAAAATTTTTATTTGACTTTAGCTTCTTTAAAGGAATTTATTGAAAGAGCAATGACTGACAATATGGAACCTTAATTTTAACTTTATATACCCCATCTTTTGAAGTAGTTCCAAAATAGATATAAATATTAACAAGTAAGAGAGGGTTATAGTCGGACAGGGCCGACCATGTGATACCCGACTCCATTAAACCTGGGCACTATTTTCCAAAAATATTTTAGCCGTCCTGTCATATAAATGGTAACATACCCGAGGTATGGAACGTACATAAATATACGCCGTCATTACTTCAAACTTAAGGTATTATTTTCCGTATTTTATAATGACCACTCGGAACTTATTAAAATAAGTTATAAAGTATCAGTCAGATGTGCCGACGGAGATATACCCTCAGCCTCGGACACAAAGAAAACATGTAAACTCAATACTTATAACGTCTCTATGGTCTTTATACCCATAGCATTTATGCATTCATACGGGCAAAATGTGCCTCAAAATTTGGCTTTCGTAATATTTTGTCCAAACTTAGTTTAAGTTCGAAGATGGGTTATATCGGTCCACTCCTTCCGGTACCTCCCGCACAAAAGTTCGAAAATGTTCGGAAAATGTGTGCGCACGACAACTCTTGAAGGAAGCAACCGATTTGGTCCACACTTTGCACATCGAGAAATTTCTACCAGAGAAATTTCCAACTTCCACACAAAATTTCGGAAAAGTTCAGTTTAGGACCTGCTCTCGAAACGGTTTGATTTTTGCTGTAGCAACTTGTATTCACTGCTCCCCATATGACGGTATAAGTTTCATCAGGGGCAAGTACATACTTCCTGAGAAAATTGGCTGAAAGGTACAAAAAACCCTATGACACCGTGTGTAGTGGTTGGAGCGCCAGATAACTCTCGAACGGATCTGGCGATTCGGTCCATATTGTGGCTTTCGTAATATTTTGTGCAAACTTAGTTTAAGTTCGAATATAAGCCATATCGCTCCACTCCTTCAAGTACCTCCCCCACAAAAGTTCAAAAATGTTCGGAAAAATTGTGCGCACGATAACTCTTAATGTGACTGAATTGGTCCATACTTTACACATCCTAATATATCTACCAGATATAGATCTGGTTTGAATATGGACTATATTGGCCCACTCCTTCGGGTACCTCCCACACAAATTCAAATGGATAAATTCCCTTTAAGACCTGCTGTCGAATAACTTTGTAGTTGCTGGAGAGATCGACTCGAATACTGCGCTCGTCCACACTTTGGATATTGTAATATTTCGTCGATTATTAGATGAAATTCGAAGGTGGTGCTTATAGGTCCACTTTTTCCGGTACCTCCCCCACAAAAATTGGAAAATATTCGCTAAAATGGTACGCGCGACTTCTCGTAGACGTAGCAATCGATTTGTTCCAAACTTTCGATCTCAAAATATTGTCGAAACTTAGTTTATGTTCAAATTTGGGGCCTCTCTGTCCAATCCTTCGGCACCACCCACACAAATGTTCAAAATTTTTGTGTGGTTAAGGGTGAATTGAATTGAATTGCGTCTGAATATACACTACTTCGGAAAACTCCTTCGGGAGCCTCCCACACAAATTTAGGAAAGAGTGCCGTTTAAGGACTCGTCTCCAATTTTTTTGCATTTTTTATCTTTGTGGCCCTTGTTAGGCGGTAACATTTTTTTGTGGGTCAAAGTCCATTCTTCTTGGAAATTGGCCCAAAGTTAAAAAAAAACATGTAAAAAAAGTAGCTTTGCCGACAGAGATATACCCTCAGCCTGTATAGACTGAAAATTTTTTTTCCCAAAACAAAAAAATCTTATGCATTTAGGGGGTTTTCAAAATTTTGGGCGTATGAATCGACAAAAGTATGGATAGGATTAAAGGTCAAAAATTTACGGGGATAACGATAGATAGGGCTTTTTTATCACACTAGCCTACGAAAAACATAATATCGCTGTAAACAGGGCCACTAGGAAAACCTTCCGTAAAAATGTCCAAAGGATCCTCAAACAGACCCTTAACCACACAAAAATGTTGAACATTTGTGTGGCTGGTACCACAAGGATTGGGCAGAACATAAAATTTGAACATTAACTAAGTTTCGACAATATATAGAGATCCAAAGTTTGGACCAAATCGGTTGCTACGTCTATGAGAAATCGCGAATAGTTTCGAACTTTTTTGCACCACCTTCTAATTTCATCTAATATTCGAAGAAATATTATAATATCCAAAGTGTGGAGAAACGTAGTATTCGGTTCGAGCTCTGCAGCCTATGTAGTGTCCATGGGGTTTTTTTTTACAACTTTCTGGCAGTTTTCTCAAGAAGTATGGACTTGCCACTGAAAAACTTTTACTGTCGTAATTGAGGCAGCGAATGCAAGTTGCTTCAACAAAAATCAAAGTGATTCGAGAGAAGGTCTTAAAGTGAATTAATCCCAAATTTTGTGTGGGAGGTACCCGAAGGAGTGGGCAAATATAGTCCATATTTGAATCTGAATTATATCTGGTAGATATATTAGGATGTGTAAAGTATGGACCAAATTGGTCACTCCCATCATGAGTTATCGTGCGCAAAATTTTTCCGAAAATTTTTGAGTTTTTGTGGGGAAGGTACCTGAAGGAACTTAAACAAAGTTTTCACAAATTATTACGAAGGCCACACGTTAGACCGAATCGGTAGATCCGTTCGAGAGTTATCTCGCGCTCCAACCACTACATACGGTATCATAGGGCTTTTTGTAACTTTCAGGCTATTTTCTCAGGAAGTACGGACTTGCCCCTGATGAAACTTATAGCGTCCTATGAGAAGCAGTGAATATAAGTTGTCCCAATAAAAATCAAAGCGATTCCAGAGCAGGTCCTAAACTGAACTTTTCTGAAATTTTGTGTGGGAGGTACCCGAAGGAGTGGACTGATTGAGTCCATATTGAAACCTCTCAATCTGGTAGAAATTTCACGATGTGCAAAGTATGTACCAAATCGGTTACTTCCTTTAAGAGTTATAGTGCGCAAAAATTTTCTGAACATTTCCGCACTTTTGTGGGGGAGGTACCGGAGGGAGTGGACCGATATAACCCAACTTCGAACTTAAACTAAGTTTGGACAAAATATTACGAAAGCCAAATTTTGGACCAAATCAGTTGATCCGTACGAGAGTTATCGTGCGCTCCAGCCAGACAGACAGACGGACGGACATTGCTAAATCAACTCCAAATTGTCTGAAACACATTTCGTCCATACTTGGGGTCTAAACCCATTATTTCGACGAAGCACATTTTGCCCGTATGAAAGTGTATATACCCTCGTTAGCATAAATGCTGAGGGTATAAAAATGGGATGCATTACCGACTTTTGCGTTATCTCCGTAGTTTGACCACATATGCCAACCTACTTTGCAACAATGTAAAGCAAATTGTATCTTCCTTTTAAAATACGCCTACTAGAAGCGGAGATATTCACATATGAACTCAAGGTTGAATGTTCTCCACATAAGTATTTTGCCCATTCCGATCCCTGAATATTATCCGACCATCATCAAAATTAATAGGATAACCCTCAAAATTTCGTGACGATCCGATTGCATCCTGTAGTGTGATAAAAAAATTGAAAACTGGGATGTATTATCGACTATTGCGATATCTCCGTTATTTGGCCAGTTGGGTTTCATCGCTAATGTCCACCTACGCCAACCTACTTTGCATCGTTGTAAAGATGGCACTTTCTACTTTCATAATCAGGCAGGCCCCCACCAAAGCAGTGATATTTAAAATCTCAAATAATTAAAATCCCAAAAATTTAAAATTGGATTTCATTAGCGACTATTGCTATATATTCGTTGTTTGACCACCTACCACAACCTACTTTGCATTGTTAGAAAGGTGATATTTTCTACTTTCATTTTCAGGTTTATCTTTCGGTATACCCCTTATGGAAGCTGAGATATAATTTGTTTGTCCATTCCGAATAGGCATCTTCCCCTCCCGGACGCCCATCAACACACACAATTTTGTAAGGATCCGATCAAAATTGCGACCTGTAGCGTGATTATAAGGTTAAGATGGACAGACAGACGGACGGACTGCCGGGGGAACGGACACACATTGCCAGATCGACTCAGCTCGTCTTGGAATTCATTTTGGTATATATAAATATGATTCTACGACCATAATTTCGATGCCTTACAAACTTGTTGGCCAAAACCAAATTATAATACCCTCCACACATAGTAGGGTAGGGTATACAAATCGGGAGGTAAAGTTCCATGGGGGTTATATCATAACGGGAATCTATATAACCCATTTACAATACCAAATATCCTAGGAGTAATAGAAACTTTTGTATCAAATATAAAGCTCTATATTAAATATTGTGAGCTATATCCTGACTTAACATTTATACCTTATAGGGTCTCCTGCAAATAATTAGATGTGTTACAAAGATAATGACGAAATTAGTTATGAAGGTGATCTAAGTTGGGAACAATTAAGAAAACCTCAAGTTCATCCGGGCCGAATGAACCATGACATATTCTGAACTTATATGAAATAATTAGTTTTCTATCTGCTACGAAAATATCAATGTCAACATTTTGTGGTGACCACTGGGAATCCTAATTTTTCATTGAAATTTTTCTTGGACAAATAGTGTATCCGTGTCTCTACCTAAAATTGTGGACAGGAAAGTAAACTAATTTTTCCATTTTAGTTTTGGCACGGCTGAACCTAAAGATTTTTTACTTGTTTTTATTGAGGAGTCTTTTCGGGATTCCGCAAATAGTGCGATACCTGTAATTGTTCCACAAACATCACAAAATATCGGATAACGTAGGTTTTATCAATCCCATCAATATGGGTATCAAATGGAAGTGCTCAGCAAGCAGAATACAATATACTATAAAAAATTGAAATCCAAGATGGCGGCCGCTACAAAATGGCGGATAACGTAGGTTTTATCAATCCCATCAATATGGGTATCAAATGAAAGGGCTCAACAAGCAGAATACAATATACTATAATAAATTTAAATCCAAGATGGCGGCCGCTACAAAATTGCGGATAACGTAGGTTTTATCAATCCCATCAATATGGGTATCAAATGGAAGTGCTCAGCAAGCAGAATACAATATACTATAAAAAATTTAAATCCAAGATGCCGGCCGCTACAAAATGGCGGATAACGTAGGTTTTATCAATCCCATCAATATGGGTGTCAAATGAAAGTGCTCAACCAGTAGAATACAATGTACTATATAAAATTAAAATCTAAGATGACGGCCTCTACAAAATGGCGGATAACTTAGGTTTTATCAATCCCCTCAAAATGGGTATCAAATGAAAGGTCTCAACAAGTAGAATACAATTTACTATGCAAAATTGAAATCTAAGATGGCCGCCGCTACAAAATGGCTGATAACAATTTTTTATCAATCCCACCAATATGGGTATCAAATAAAAGGGCTTGACAAGAAGAATACAGTGCACTATACAGGACATCTTATACACCCGAAAGCCATACAGTTTCCAGCTAAGTACAATTACGGGACGGCTGAAAGAAGAATGTTGCCTTTAATACTATCATGGGCTTCTACTATACATAAAATGCAGGGCAGCACTGTGGATCACGCAGTCGTATACTTAGGTGCGAAACTGTTTGAAGAAGGTCAAGCCTACGTGGCTCTTAGTAGAGTAAGATCTTTGCAGGGACTACGTATAGAGGAGTTGGACTGCAATAAACTAACGGGCAAGAAACCTTGCAATAATGAAGCACTAAACGAATTAAACAGAATGCGAAATAAAAACTAAAAACTAGAAAATAAAAATAGGTAAAAAAACTTTTTAAGTTAAACGGTTTTATGTTAAACATACATTGCAATGTTTAAGATAAAGGTACTAAAAACCAAAAAATAATAAAATAGATGCAGTCGTGGGAATTTTAAACATATGCATAGACTAGACTAAAATAAAACCGTGGGGCACGTCAATTGTCTACACATTATCGACTTAATGTGCGATAGAAGAATCGTTTAATTCGTCGTTTGGCAGTTGGCCCGCAGACGGTGAGGAAATTACTTACTATTTCTTGCTCATGGAAATTCCAATAGTTATACACTCCATGTAAATAAAAGAGATGTTTCAACTAGTTTATCGTTGGACATTCACACTGCTGCCTGGCGAGGAAGCGTTTCACTGCTCGTAGTTTGTCTTTAATCGACAAAGTACTACTCACTAACCACTATGAAACCCTAAAACTCGCTTATAATCGAGCTTGCTAGCTTGTTTCCACATTCTAGCCCTACTAATCACACGTCCATCGTTGTCGGTTGAACAACTGCCTAATTATAGTGTAACATTACAAAACAAACATTTTAATCAACGATTGTAGACAATTGACGTGCCCACGGTTTTATTTTAGTCTAGTCTATGCATATGTTTATAATTCCCACGACTGCATCTATTTTATTATTTTTTGGTTTTTAGTACATTTATCTTAAACATTGCAATGTATGTTTAACATAAAACCGTTTAACTTAAAAAGTTTTTTACCTATTTTTATATACATTTCTAATGAATATTTCTAAATTGGAAAATTCACATCTTTAAGCCCCTTCTGCTACATATTTAAATTTTCTTTGAATATCATGTTTCTTTTGGGAATACACCTAAATAAATGAATGTATAAGCCCGACATAAGGACATCAAGTTCATTTTACAATATATTTATAGAAAACCCAATTGGAAAATTAATACGATAGGACTCCACGTAATTTCCATGATGGAGACAATTTGCAGAATGATAGGAATATTTGGTTCTCTACACAAAAGGCAGTAGGCCCATTATCTAACAGACACGTTATTGCAATTTGCATCAGGGGGAAAGATCAATAGTTCTTTTCACATACGTAGGCTACTTTGCCGGTATATGCCCTCCAGGAAATAAAATATAGACCAAAAATATTTTTTTATTTTTAATATAAAAGGAATGTCCATTCAAAATTGTAGGCATTTACAAATTGCAAGCTTCTTCTTTGTCATATACTCTTCTTAGTTTATTTAAAATTTCGCGTTGATCGGGCTATTATTGCGACCTACAGATAAATAAATATGTATTATGTTTTTGGCCCATTTCACCCTCTAAATATTTCACGATTATCGCCAATATGGTCTGAACCTCTATACAAAATTTCGTGACGATCGGTCCATAATTGCGGCCTGGAGTTTGATTACAATTTATAATGGACGGACTGCTGAAATAAAGTCTGTTCACTAAAAACTTAGTTGATCTATAGTAAAACCAATAGGCAAAGATCGTTATTAAATTGAACATCACTATGCGACCAGATAAAACGCTTGAAATATATAAAGTTTGATTTCCAAAACAAAGAATAACAATAAATTAAAGTTTCCTTCTGAAATCCCTACACATAAAACGCACATCTGTCTCTGTAAAAATTATTTACCATCACTTTTTTCCGTTTTTGCACTTTTTTTTTGCATCATCATGTAAATTCTATTCTATTTTTTGTTTTGTACGAATTTCTTTCGTATTTTTAATTGTTTGCGTGTGTTTTTCTCTGCTTCAGCTACTTTTCTCCTTTTGAAATTAACACTGACTTTCCGTTAGCATTTCTTTATAATAAACAAATGCAGAAAATAAGGAAGAAAAACAGAAAAGGAATACTTTCCATTTTTAACGTTTTCAACATCTTTGGGGAATTTGTTTCAATTGGCAACGCTCTGCTGCTACGAACTTCCGTTTTAAATGTTCATATATATTTTTTTGCGATTTCATTTAACAAAGATTGTTTTTATTCATTCTCTTTTCACCTTCTCGATTTTAATTCCGTCTTGGGAAGAAAACAAAAAAACACAATTCGTCGTGTCAGGTGTTCATTTAATGAAAAACATGGAACAAAAATTTAAACTGTCATATGTATGTCAATCAAGTACTTCAAAGAATGAGTTAAGTTTCTGAATGGAGTTATTGCGCTGGAATTTGTGATCTACTTCTTTTCCTTTCAACCGTTAAAACTTTTTCACAGTTAGGGAAATTTATTAGAAATTTTATATTTAAAATTTAGAATTGTTTAATACAGAATATGGGTACTTTGAAATGTTGAAGAAAATTGTTTCCTGGCTTTTTTCATGAGGGTGCCCCCTGAAACATTGGCAGCAATATTTTAAATCGTAATTTATTTTTATACTCTCCATCATGGTATGGATGGTATGTTAAATTTGTTATTCCGTTTGTAACGCATTGATGTAATAAATTGCGACCGTATAAAGTATATATTCTTTATCAGAATACAATTCTGAGACGATATAGCCATGTTCGTCTGTTGTAGTCACTGTAGCGTCCACAATAATTGAGCCAGAACGCTGTATTTTTGGCAGGTCAAGCTCGAAGATGGACTATATCGACCCACGTTTTGGTTTAGCCCCCATATAACGGTACCTCCCGATTTTGGGTATTTAGAGTATTCTAGCTAAAATATTTAACCAGACTAGCTGCAATGAGACATTTAAAGTTCTTAGTGGCCACAACACTTCTTTACTAAAAATTGTCAACATAGGTTTATGTTTTGGTATAGGCCCCATTTAACGGTCCCTCCCGATTTTCGGAATTTTGGGGATTTTAGCTAACCGAATTAGCTGTTATTTGGCATTTGAGATTCACAGTGGTCACGAAACTTCTACACTAAAAATCGTCAACATAGGACCATGTTTTGGTATAACCAACTCCCGATTTTCGGTGTTTTTGGGATCTTAGCTACATTGTTTGACGGAACTACCCGTAATTTGACATTTGAGGTTCTCTGCAGCTACACAATTTTTGCACCAAAATTGTCAAGATAGGTCCCCACTTTCATATAGTCTCCATATTGGTCCATAAATCTTTCGAAGAAATTTTCTCTGAAATATACTAAGTTCTACCTCACGTGTTTTCGAAAGTACCCATGCTTCAGATCCATACATACATAAGTACGGGTAGTATCAACGTCTGGTAGAGTGTAAGTTTGGCATGACGAAAGGTGGTTTTGTTTTGAACTGTTTACTTAGACCAAAATAGCGTCTGTTGGCCAATATTATTCTTCTCTTGATTTCATAACTGATATTGTTAGCTTATTTATGGCGGTGGCGAGGTAGATAAAGTCATTTACTACCTCAAAATTGCAATTCTGAACATCAACAGTTGGTCCTAGTCTACTGGACATCTTGCGTGTTGATATCACAAATTTGGTCTTATCGCCGTTGACTGCCAGACCCACTTTGGCAGACTCTTTTTAAATTTTCGCAAACTTTGGCTGTTACGTATCGAGCCGATCGACCTGTTATATCAATATCGTCTGAGCAGGTCAGTAACATTATATCCTTATTGTATATAGTGCTATTTTTATCTCTATCGATATATACATTCGCTTCTCGTGTGACCAATATTATTTTAAATATATCACACGATAGACTGTCACCTTGTCTGAAACCTCGTTTTGTTTCAAAAGGTTCTGAGAGGTTCTTTCCTACTTTAACAGCTGATCTTTTATTAGCCAATGTCATACTGCATAATCGTATAAGTTTTGCAAACATGGTTTGGAACACCTTTGGTCGAATGGGGTTGTCGTTTTGTCTTTCTTGGGTCTTCTCCAGTATTTGGCGCAGTGTGAAGATTTTGTCACTTGTCGATTTACCAGGTCTGAAACTGCATTGGTATGACCCGATTATGTTACTGACCATGTGTTTTAAACGTTCACACAGTGCACTCGACAGCACTTTGTATGCGATTGGTAGCAGACTTATGCCTTTGTAGTTTGTACACACAGTATTGTCTCCTTTCTTGTGTACGGGACATAGGAGGCTGAGGTTCCAATCTTTGGGTATGCTTTCTTCCTGCCAAATTTCGGTAATTAACTGGTGCATAACCCTTATCAGCATTTCGCCACCGGTTTTGAACAGTTTGGCGGGCAGCCCATCAGCTCCTGCTGCTTTATTGTTTTTCAGCCGATTAATTGCTGTCATGACATCGCTTTGGCTAGGTGGAAGGCTTTCAACATCGTCGTTTGCGATTGGTTTAGGTGTATCTTCATCGCCGCCCATATTCGATACTAAGAGCTTCATAAAATGCTCCTTCCAAATCCTCAGTACGCTATATGTACCAGTTACCAGATTCTCTTCATGATTTTTGCTGGAGAATGTGCCTGCACCATAGCCTTCAGTCTGGTGTTTTATACTCTGGTAAAATTTTCGGACTTCATTCTGACTCCTGAACATCTCGAGTTACTCACGCTCACTTTTTTTGCTCTATATTTTTTCTTCTGAAAATACGCTTCTTCTCTTCTCCCGATATTTTTCCCAGTGCCGTCTTCCAGCATGTGAGTCAGTTGAGCGGAATAGGCTTGTGCTATCTGTTGTGTTTGCAACTTCCCGACATACAGCTTCCGTCCTGTGTTAGATCACACTTTTGGCGCAACTTTAAGACGAGTGCGTACTTTTGCTGCTACAAAGAAATCGTCCAAATCGATGTTCGCTCCTCGAATCGATCGGACACTTAATACACTGGACGAGTGTCTTCTGTCTATCACCACGTGGCCTTGTGTATGTCAAGGTGTTGGAACATGGTACTGCTTACTACCATCCGCTGTTGGATGTTACCTCATGAAGGCTGAACTTTCCGAACGTAGGACCAACGATATTTTCCGTCCCAATTTTAGCATTAAAATCTCCTAGAAAAATCTTAATGTCATGGCCAGGGCAGCGGTCATATGCTCTCTTTAGGCGCTCGTAGAATATATCCTTGGTCTGTTCATCTTTGCTTTTATACGGATTGTGGCAATTCTCTCATCAGCCGGAGTGAAGCTGGAGAGGAAATTTTTAAGCCTTCGTTTTACCATAAATCCAACACCTAGCTCATGTTTCGTTTCATGGCAGCTATAATACAGTGCGTAATCGTTTGTTATTTTTACGTCTTTCCGGTTCCATTGCACTTCTTGTAAGGCGATAATGTCAGATTTGTACTTACCAAGTACATCCGCCAGTGCGCAAACTGCACCTGCTCTGTAGAGAGTCCTGACATTCCAGGAGCAGATTCGCAGATCATGGTCCTTAACTTTAGAGGTATTTGTTTTTCTCCTTTTTATACCATCAGCATTTATGCTTACGAGGGTATATACACTTTCATACGGGCAAAATGTGCCTCATCGAAATAATGGTTTTAGACACCAAGTATGTTTGGACGAAATTTGTTTCAGACAATTTGGAGTTAATTTAGCCATATCCGTCCGTCTGTCAGGCTGGAGCGCACGATAACTCTCGAACGGATCTGCCGATTCCGTCCAAAATTTGGCCTTAGTAATATTTTGTCCAAACATAGTTAAATTTTGAAGATAAGCCATATAGGTCCACTCCTTCAGGTACATCCCCCACAAAAGTTCAAAAATGTTCGGAAACAATTTTCGTACGGTAACTCTTGAAGGGAGTGGCCGAATTGGTCTATACTTTACACATCCTAATATATCTACCAGGTATAGATCAGGTTCAAATATGGACTATATTTGTCCACTCCATCCGGTACCTCCCACACAAGTTTTCGGATAAGTTCACTTTAAGCCCTGATATCGAATCACTTTGATTTTTGTTGAAGCAACATGCATTCGCTGCCTCAATTACGATGGTAAAAGTTTTTTTAGGGGCAAGTCCATACTTCTTGAACCGAAGAGTGTAAAAACCCCCTATGGCACCATATGTTGTGGCTGGAGATCCACTTCCATAACGGTCAAGTCGATCCATTCCTTTTAGTATCTCCTCCGCAAAATTTTTGATACTGAATCCTAATCAACATTTTTGTCTGTTCAAACGCCCTAAAAAATTGAAAAAATTGTTTCAATATACACATGCTGAGGGTATATCTCTGTCGGCAAAGGCGACTGATACTTTTTTACTTGTTCATATTTAAAGAGCTATAAGATCATTATGGGTGCACATATCGACAAAATTCTTTCAGATGTAAAAGTTAACATCACATTTTTTGATTTTTGTCCACGCGGCAACACTGTGGCAACGACGCGTCGTTCGTTCTCTATTCGTTGTTCAACCCATAACTACGAATAAATTATTTACTTCCCCATACAAAATTCTGTGAGCTAACAACGATTTGTGTACGTTGTTCGAGGAGAAATACTCTCCGAACGACGAATAAATATGTCCCATCCCTAAAAAATTACAGAATTTATCGAAAAAATAAATTATGACATGTCTAAATTCAAAAATTAAAAATTTATTGAAAACACAACAATTTTCAGAAAAAAAGAGGAATCAAGGCATATTTATATAAGGTAGAAGTGACAATCAGCTGTATTCTTACTTTTTTATAGTTTTCAAAATGTAATAGGGTCTTCTCATAAAATTTGAAATTTCCAAATTTGCTACCATAAAATGCTGCTTTTCATCATAAACGTGTAATAAAAATGCCCTAAGGCAGTTCTGAATACTTTATATTTACATTTTGATTCAAATTTGTTCTATTTTAGAAGATTTTCAAAATGTATTTATGTTTTTCCTGAGAACATTTTTGGAACGAACCTATTATTTAATATTTTCTTTGACTATTAATTTTCAATAACAACAATGTTGTATTTGTAAATTTGTTGTTTTGTTGTTGTTTTTATGAATTTGCCTTGAGAGGAATGGAAAGTAATGAACTAAGCCTTTTATATAGATGCAGAACGAAGAGGGTGGTGTTTTATTCTTAATCCCATACAAATTTCTTGTCCATTAGTTCAAAATCGCGTAAAAAATTAGAAACAAAAACGAAATCAATAACTGAAGGTCTGTATATACAAACATTGTTTTGACATGTATCTCTCTCCTCAATTTTGAAAATAAATACAAATAGAAAATAGATCACATGATTTTATCCCAATGATTTGTTTCCTGAGGCAAAGTTTGTTCAAACCGTTTTAGTCAACATACATATATTCCAATTTGCATACATATGTATGTATATGTTTCAGCCCATTTCATAGTTAACTCATCATAATGCTGATAATAACTGGTACATATACGATAAAATTAAAATAAAGGCAAATTTATTATGGTTGTTCCATAAATACATACATATTTAAACTATGTATATAACAGTGTGCAACATTTTTAAGGTGATCTTGTGCAAACAATTCGAACTGAGGATTTTTTGAAAGTACAGACCGAAACGACGAGAAACCCTAGTTGGGTTTTGTTGTGTCAGATCAAGCTCGGATTTTATGGCCCCATCTAAACATGGTTAAATATTGAGTTTTTTAAGAAGTCCGGGGCTATATCTCTGAAATCTATGCGAATCTTCTTCTGACCTCTGAAGCAATTTTGTAGAAAAGGACAACAATAAAATATTTGTAGAAATAATGAACTCGAAAAACTACATTTATTGATTAAAATTTCCAAATATATCTCTAAACCCGTTAATTTTTTCTGAATATTTTCTTTTGGAAAAATATTCGCTGGAATGTAATATGCCGTTGTATTCAGTACATTTTTCAACGACGACTTAATAAAAATGTCAATAATGTAGTGAAATCCGAAATGCTAGAATAGTCCTAGTCCTGTTTTTCGTAAGAGCATTTATTTCTTTGAACACGCCATTATTTTATCCGAGTAAAATTGATTTTTTGATGAGTACGTTCGACAGTTCAAGTTTACTCTTTTATGTAAAACGTTTACAAAATATTTCGATATCCACACTGGTTTCATCATTCATATTCTTCTTGGGGAAAAAATTGCTGAATGGCGCAAACATACATATATCACAAATGTAGATTTTTATGATGAGTGCGCTAGAATAAACTCTTGGTGTGAACTGTGTTTGAAATACGTGTTGTAAAAGATATGATGCAAAATACCGCTGAAACAACATGAAGTAAGCATTTTGGAGTTTCAGAATGTTCTAAAGAATTGTTGAGAACTTTATTTGGAAGATTTTTGCAAGTTCAACTGCCAATAGTTTAGCCGATACTGACCAGAATTTCAGCAATTATGTAAAATGTTATATATTTTATAGATGTTGATGCCCTATATGGAGTTTTTCTTATGTGGTTTTTTCAAAAGATAAGTTCTACTAGTTTAGGGCTACAATATTGCTAAAGACAGCAAGGCCAAATTCCTATTCGTTTCTGAGATAAAGGCCTCATAAATGCAGAAAAGTGTAGATTTAGCCATAAAATCCGAACTGGATCTGACAGGACAAAACCCTACTAGGGTTTTTGTAGTCTAAATATGTACTTTCAAAAAATGCATACTAGAAGTTGTTTGCATTTTCAGTGTTGCATAGTGTAATTAAGAAAATTTAATAATCAATGACTTCCCTAGTCCTGGCTACGTCAGTATCATACAGGCGTTGGATAATACTGCAGGACCTTGAATTAATATCTTATATGCAGTCGGGGACATCGGATGCCAGGGGTAAAAGTTAATATACAATTTTAAATAAAACAAACAGTTTTTCGTAAGAGCATTTATTTCCTTGTACACGCCATTATTTTATCCGAATAAAATTGATTTTTTGATGAGTATATGCAAATAGGTATTTACTTTTAGGTTCGAGAGTTCAAGTTTACTGTTTTATGTAAAACGTTTCCAAAATATTTCGATATCCATACTGGTTTCATCATTCATATTCTTTTTGAGAAAAAAATTGCTGAATGTCGCAAACATACATATATCAAAAATGTAGATTTTTATGATGAATGCGCCAAAACACAAATAAAATAAAAAGTTTTGGCGAACGCTTTTTTTATATTTTGAAAAATACCTTACCCTAAAATTTTTTACTTGGAGCCTAAAAAAATAGATTTTTTCCGAATGGCGCAAACATGCGCAATTTTTTATGATTGAATCTGATATTCGAGACTTAAAAGCATAAAACATCAGAAGGAACTATGGTCCGAAACGACGGGGAAATAGACTTTTTCAATTTTGAAGTTTGAGTTATCTTAAAAATTATCATAAAAAATATCCATGAAAAGGAGTTGTACCACCACTATTAAAGAGTAAAGATGCAAAAGCCATTTCAATATTTTAGAAGCTTATCTTGTTCCGAGACTTTATAAAAACAATAAATTTTGAAAAATATACATTTTCGCGAAAATAATAACATTTTAATGTTCACCTAATTTCTTAGTATGAGAACATGTACTTTTTTGCTTTCATTATGGTCGAGTTCAATCGACTACTGCGTTGGATTGGTTAACCTCAGAACGTTGCGGATGGTAATAGCGAATGGAGAAAAGAGTCAGGTTACTGATTATCAACACTTTTTTCACAAAAATGCGATTTTTGTATTTTGAGTTTTAAGAAACTTTTGGTCTATGTTTCCCCTCTGTGCGAAGGCGCAAATTTTTTTTCTGGGGCAAGTCCTTACATCCCGAGATAATGGACCAAAATCTTAAAAAAATCTGCCATTTAAAACATCTAAACTGGGTAGTACGTAAGATAACCCTTTAGGTCAGAAACCTATTTTGTCCAAACGTTTTACATCGTATTATTCCTTACAGCCTCGAATTATGTCGGAATATTAACTACATCGGACCACTCTTTCGGGTACCTTCTACACAAAGTTTGGAAAGAGTGCCGCTTAGGGATTCGTCTGGGATCGTTGTTTAGTTTTTGTCAACATGTTGGGTATGCGGTCCTAGTTAAGGCGGTTCAATTTTTTCGGGGGCAAACCTGTACTTCCAGTGAAATTGGCCTATAGACGTCAGAAGTATTGTGTTGGCTTCTTTTCTTTAGATCTGAGTCTGAGGGTATATATCTGTGGGCACAGCCGACTCACACTTTCTTACTTGTTTAAGATTATGTTAGATAATTTAGGCATTTGTTGTATCCGTGGTCGAAAACTGTGGTCAGGAAAGGAAAATCCTTATTCCATTTTAATTCATAATATTTTATGGTGGAGGGTATAAAGAGTTCGGCGCGGACCAACATAATGATTTTTTACTTGTTCCTTCTAAAACACCTAAATCATCTTAAACATATTTTAGCAATCTAAGCATTAAATATTTTCTCCATACCAAATGAATCGAAATACTCACACACAATAGCTCCCTTGTAATGAGTCACGATTTCAATTCCTATTTTGCCTTATGTTTACTAAGTACCTGAATACGTTTATATTTAATGACCTCCCCAAAAATCTGCCAACATATGTATGTCATAAGCGTTTTCTTTTATTGCTGTCCATCTAAAGTACAATTTAATATTAGAAGATTAACTTGGCCACATTTCACCTATGTTTTTGTCATTCCTTATTCCTTGCCAGTGTCATTACGTGGCATAAGTCGCTTTCGCCAAGGATTCTCATAAGGGATTAAATGTGGACTAAATGGACTTACCGACTAATGACAATTATATTAAGAACACTCTATCAAGATTCCCTTGAATGTGTGTATGTATTTGCACATACAGACTTACCAATGAATCATTGAAATGTGGTTGAATAAACTATTGAGGTTAAGAATATGAGAAATTATTAAATTTTGTGTAGAATAGTTTATGAGAGTTTAAGGGATTTTGCTGTTATATTTGTCAAATTTTTTTTGACAGCTTTGGAAAATAGTGTATTTATTTGTTGTTGTGATCACTAGATATGTGAGATGGTGGAGTTACTGACTTACATATAAATGTCTAGACGAAATTGCTAAGCCGATAATATGAAACTTTTTATGATGGTCACTACTTCTGCTTAGACGTGATATGTGAGGTTGGGTTTTTTCTGCGAACAGATATGACAAGCATCTTTAAATTTGGTATAAGTGTCACTGGTGGTGTGTATTCAAATAAGTAAGAAATTCTTGGAAAATTCAGACTAAAGTGCTAACAGATCAAGGACGTACGCAAATTATTATGTTTTTACAGTGTTTTATTTAACTTGCTTTGGTGTCCGTTTAGTTCAAATCTGGTAACTCAATTGTAGCACAACTGCAGTTGACCAATCGAACTGATTACAGATTCGGATGACAATACATGAATATGAAATCAAAACCGATATTGGTCCATTTCTACAGTGTTTTAACGGTGTTTTATTTAACTTGCATTTCAAATCTGGTAACTCATTTTTGACAAAGTTGCAGTTGCAATAAAAACCAATATTGGTCCATTTCTATAGTGTTTTTACGGTGTTTTATTAGGGTTAGTTTAGGTTGCTTTTCAAATCTGGTAACTAATTTTCCACACAGTTGCAGTTGACCAATCGAACTGAAACTTTGCACACTTTTCAGATTTGGATGACAATACATGAATATGAAACCAAATCCAACATGGGTCCATTTTTTTCTATAGCCTCCATATAACGGTACCACCCGATTTAGTTCAAATCTAGTAACTCATTTTTAACGCAGTTGCAGTAGACCAATCGAACTGAAACTTTGCACACCTTTCAGATTTGGATGACAATACATGGGCCCATTTTTTTCCTATATCCCCATATAGCGGTACCACCCGATTTCAGGTATTTTGAGGATTTTATCTTCCTTTGAGATTCCCAATGATATTTCCCCACCTAAAATTGTGAACATAGGCCCAGGTTTTTGGTATAGTCCCCATATATCGGTACAACCCGATTTCAAGTCATGAGAGGATTTTATCTTCATTTTTAGCCCGAATTGGTTGTAACTGGGACGCCCCAGTGGCACAGAAACTTTCTTACTAAAAATTATGGAAATAGGTACAGGTTTTGGTATAGCCCCCATATACCGGTAACACCCGATTTTAAGTGCTTTAAGGATTTTATCTTCATATTTAACCCGAATAGGCTATAATTTGCCATTTGGGGTTCCCAATGGTACTAAAATTTCCCAGCAAAAATTGCGGACATAGGTCCAGGTTTTGGTATACCCCTCCTTTTAGCGGTACCACGCGATTTCAGTTGTTTTAGCCATAATTGTCTGTAACTTGGCATTTGAAGTTCTCAATGGTACAGAAACTTCCGCACCAAAAATTATGGACATAAGTCCAGGTTTTGGTATAGCCTTTATATAACGGTACCACACGATTTCAGGCATTTAAAGTTTTTATCTACATTTTCGGCCTATATTAACTATAATTTTGTTCTTAGTGGTCAAAAAATTAATTTACAAAAAAGTTAAAAATAAAAAATAATTTAAAAAAATTAAGTTTCAGTGTTTTATTTACAAATGCACTTAAAACTAGAAAATAATTTGTCGCTTAGCTTCAATAAGTATATTCTTTCCCATGATGGAATCTCTCCCAAAAGAAAAGCCCATCAATGGATGAGGAAAATATCACCTTTATTATGATACAAAATAGGTTGGCGCACATCCTACTTTCCCATTTTTTATTAGAATTGTACTGCCGAGTATCTCTGCTTTGGTTGGATGCGTTTCAACCATGAAGACATTCTAAGACTCTGGGATATCCCAATTTCTAATTTATGTAGTTTTATTTCTATGTCAGATATTTCTGCTTCTGTTGGACATATTCCATGGAGAGAGCTTGATAATGAAACTAAACCGTCTGAGCTTCAAATTAATACGAAAAGTGTAATTTATGGTAAAATATCAGAGTTATTGCAAAAGGCGCTATGCTATCACAATTTCAATATTTTTAAGTGTATACAATTACGTCAAATACCCCTTGGTCTATTAAAGACATGTAAAATGCTAATAAAGACCAGCAAAACTTTCAATCAGTACCAAGTAGATGTCGACAGTAGTCAAATATAAAATTAAATATTAATTATTTTTAGTATTTTCCTTAGTGAAGTGTTTATGAGTGAAAAGCTTATGCACTGGGGTAGTGGAGTAGGGTATCACATAGTCGGTCCCGTCTCGACTACACACTTTGCTCACTTGTTATACCCTACACCACTATGAGGAAAGGGTATTATAAGTTTGTTTTGGCAACAAATTCATGTAACACCGCTAAATATTCGTCGGAGACCCCCAATGAGGTATACCAATCTTCATACCTCGGCGAGATAAAGCGATTTTGAGATGTGTGTCCGTCCGTCCGTGTGTCCGTCTGTCCATTATAAAGTGTAATCAAACTCCAGGCCGGAGGTCGGTTTCACATCAGAATAGATCGCTATTTTAATTGGTGATGATCGTGAAATATTTAGCGGATGAAATGGACCAAAAACATAATCCGATTTTGTAGCTGCTCTGTAGGTCGCAATTATAGTCCGATCACCTCGAAATTTTAAATAAGGCAAGAGTATAGGACAAAGAAGAAGCTTTTAATTTGAGATGGGGATAAGATAATATTTAGACGGTTAAATGGACCACAACTTTTGTGTGAAAATTTTGAAAAATTATAATACACAGCTTATAGACCATTACTTTTGTATGAATTATACAACAAATATTTTTGGTCTATATTTTATTTCCTGGCAAAGTAGACTACATATGAAAAAAGAACTTCTGATATTTCCCCTGATGGAAAAGTTGCAATCACGTGTCTGCTATATAACGGGCCTACTGCTTAATATATAATGTGTTTTGTGTAGAGAACCACATTTTCCTAATCCCAGTTTTGCATTATTGCAAATTACACGGTGCCCTAACGTTTTAATTGTACAATTAGATTTTTATACATACATTACAGCAAGGGTCGCTTTGCCACATGTTTTCAAAACGATTCCAGCCAAACAACATCAAATTTTCAACGGTGCCTAAATACCCTTCAGTAATGTTGGCGACATTTTCTGAGTATTTCAGCCATATAAAACTTCTCTACAAGTGGTGCCTTAGGGCACGCCGTTCGGACTCGCAGATAAGCTGTGGGTCCCATATCATTCAGCGAATATGAATCGGGGTACACTCAATCGTTGATATGAGAGAAGTCTCCTTTGTCCTTTCTGAGATGTTTGTGAGGCAATTATTATATTATTATTTAAGCTTGGTACGGTACCAGAATCCACAAAGTTATTTCTTGCAAAAAGTTTATTTGTTCCATAAAAAAATGTTGATTTGTGAAAAGGTAATTCACAGTGATAAATGTGTAGGGTAGCACATGGTCGGCCCCGTCCGACTATAGCCTTGGCTTATTTGTTCTCCTTAAGAACCGCAAAATATAGCGAAAATAAGTTGGGTTTTGAAAAATTTTGATTGTTTACTTCTAATTTGCATTTTTATGTATTTAAAATTATGGCATGAATTTTATGATTTTTGTCGTTGGGCGCATCTACTGTGCACTGGCAATTCCAAGTTTTCAATTTCAAAATTCAATTTTTTTCAATTAAAATTTTGTTTTCGCATTACTACTACTAATGAGGTACCAGACGATCGTATAATTTATTTTTTACTAATTATGTTGATAATCATACGCTTCAATGTCCATCTTGGAAATACACTCTGCTTATCCAGGTTAGAAACACACCATTTTACCAAAACACCGTTATTTATTTTATTTATTTAAAAGTATTCATTTTAATTACAAATTATAATAAAGAAAAAGCCAAGGCTATAGTCGGACGGGCCGACCATGTGATACCCTACACCTTTACCACTGGGAATTGGCTTTTCACAAATCAAGCTTTCTTTATGGAACAAATAAGCTTATTGTAAGAAATAACTTTGTGGATTCTGGTAACGTATCACATCAAGCTTAAATAATAATAATATAATAATTGTTTCACAAACATCTCAGATGGGACAAGGGAGACTTCTCTCATATCAATGAGTGAGTGTACCCCGATACAACTCTTTTAATGATATGGGGCCCACAGCTTATCTCCGAATACGAACAGTATGCCCTAAGACACCACTTGTAGAGAAGTTTTATATGGCTGAAATACTCAGAAACTGTCGCAAACCTTACTGAAGGATATTTTGCCACCGTTGAAAATTTGATTTTACCTGGCTGGGGAATCTTTTTGCAAAAAGTGGCAAAGCGACCCATGCTGCAATGTGTGTATAAAACATCAATAGAAAGGTCAAGCGTTCTTCCTCCAAGTATAGCATACTTGCCCGGAATATCTCTTCTAGGTATAAAGATATAAACTCTATATTAAAAATTTTCACACAAATGTTGTGGTCAATTTAACCCTTTAAATATTATCTGATCGCCATCTCAAATCGCAAGCTTCTTCTTCGTCATATACTCTTGCCTTATTTAAAATTTCGTTGATCGGACTACTATTGCGACATACAGAGCCGCTTTAAAATTGGATAAAAATTATATTCTTGGTCCATTTCACCCGCTAAATAATCACGATCATCACCAATAACAATAGATTTCTATTCTGGTCTGAACCCGACCACCATGTAAAATTTCACAATTGGGGCCTGGAGTTTGATTACAATTTATAATGGACAGACGGACGGACGGACACACATCTCAAATTTTGGTATACCACATTTGGGGTCTCCGACGAATATTTCGCAATGTTACCTGAATTTTTACCAAAACAAACTTATAATACCCTTGTCAGATAGTGGTGTGGGTATAAAAATACCTTTATGTAATAGTTGGAATTATAGTATTGAAATCAATGTTCTGGCGTTTTTGTAGTCCCACTTCTAGATTCAGATAACCATATTATCTATTGAAAATTAGTCGACAATTTAGATCTTTTTAATTTCTTGTATTTGATAGTCGTAAATAATGTAATTTTTTAGAACTTTCAAATATTAAAACAAGAACCTAAAATAGCACTTAAATTTGTGTTTCTCTAAAAAATAGAAAAAAGTTGGAAATAAATAAGTCGACGACAAAAGCGTACAACGAAATGTGAGGAAACAATTAACTTTATTCAAAATATATTTTTGCAAATTTTGGCGAACAAATTTCGAACAAATCGTCGAGTTTTTGATTAATGTACGAACGCTATTTTAGTTTTATATAATAGATATGGATAAAATGTGTGTGTTTTCCACTACCGTTTCCAATATTAATAAATAAGTGGACAACGAAGGCCTCCAACAAAATGTGAGGAAACAACTAACTAACTAACTAACAGAAATAACAATTCAACAGGTCAACAATAACAAACAGAAATATTTATTAAATATATGATTTTTTATATGAGTTTTTTGAAAGCCCAAGGAGAATTTTTAAATTTTTAAACAAATTTCAATTGTTTTTAATTCCATGGTTAACATATTGGTGTTTGAAATTTTTTGCAGCATTTGAAAAACTCAAAAACGCACATATTTTGATGCAACTTTGAAAAAAAACTTAAAATGTAACTTTGACCTTAAATTCCTCTGAAAAACTAACCCGAATTTATGTCTATCCGTACAAAAGTTAGAGAATTTTGACCAGATTAAAAAACGACTCTGAACCACTGTGCTACGGTAAACTTTTTGCGTAGGTTAGCCTATCTCAAAGACATAAAACTATAAAGGGTGGAAGAAATATAGTTACAAACATTTTGAACGTGCGTATCTGTATTAGAGATACATATTAAGAGAAAATACCAAAAACATCGCCCAGAAGCCCAAAAAACCCCCTACTCGCAACAACTAAAATGCTTACAAATTTTCAACTTTACCGAAACTTTGCATACCCTAAAATGTCCTTTAAGCCTTTATCAAAGTCTAAAATCTATATCAGACAACTCATACCGGTACCTTCTTTAAAAGAGTTTAACATCTTTCACTCAAGTAAAGTTTAATGACTGTTAAACTCCTTGATGTGCTATTTATAGTGATACTTAGCTGCCTCATTACAGAACATTTATTCCATAAGCCGAACAAAGAAAAGATCTCCAATTCTATATGTTAGTTGCTTCGCTTTCTGGAATACCGGCTTTTCATCTCGTCATTCACTTGTTTGCCTTGGCTTTCCAATTCTGCGTGCCCCGCCATGTGACCCAAATTTTGACACCTTTTTAGCGGGCTCATCATCGCTCATTCTTATGACATGGCCTAGCCAACGCAATCGTTGCATCTCGATACGTTTATCTATACTGATGCCGTTGTATAGCAGATACATATCGTGGTTCATACGACGACGATGTTCAGCGTCAAATCAGATTGGTCCATAGATCTTTCGAAGAAATTTTCTCTCAAACACACCAAGCACTGCCTTACCTGCTTGTGAAGGTACCCAGGCTTCGGAACCATACACTAGCACGGGTAGTATCAGTCTTTTGTAAGGCGTTGTTTTTATTTGACTAGATGTGACTTTGTTTTTAAACTGCTTACTTAAGCCAATGTAGCATTTTTTGGCAAACACAATTCTTCTTTTTACTTCACAATTGGTGTTGTTTGTTGCGTTTATGGTGGTGCTGAGGTAGACGAAGTATTTTACTACCTCAAAACTATAGGAACCAACTTCCACTGTTGGTCCAAGCTCTATGAACGCATTGCGCGTCGACACCATCAACTTTGTATTTTCGCCGTTAACCGCCAGAACCACTTTTGTTCATTCTCCTTCGAAATTTTTAAAGGTACCAGTTAATTTATTTGAAGGTATCAGTTACTTCCATGATTCCAATGTCATCAGCATAAGCTAGTAACATGTGGCGGTTGCTGTATATTGTGCCATTTCTTTTGACATTTGCCTCTCGTATAACCTTTTCCAGCAGGATGTTGAACAGGTCACACGAAACGCTGTCTCCTTATCTGAAACCTATTTTGGTACTGAATAGTTCGGAGAGGTTCTTTCCTATTTTAACTGAGGACCTAGTATGTCTTAAAGTCATCTCAAAAAGCCGAATGAGCTTTGCGGGGATACCAAATTCAGACATGGCGTGAAATACCTTTGGGCGTAGGCGGCAGTCGAAGGCTGGGTACTCGTACTTTCTGCTGGGTACTCGTACTTTCTGCCAGATAGTGCTAGCTATCTGATGAATACACCTTATCAGTGTGTCGCCTCCGGTTTTGAACAGCTCGGTTGGTAAGAAATCGGCTTCTGCTACCTTATTATTCTTCAGCCGATTTATTGCTGTCTTCGGCTGGGCGGTATACATTCAATATCATCTTCTGGGATGGGATTTGTGGTATCTTCGTCGTCTTCGCTGCTATTGGATACCAACAGTTTTGAAAAATGTTCTTTCCAAATCCTGAGCGCACTATATGTATGTGTTACCAAATTACCTTGTTGGTATTTACAGGAGGATGTGCCTGTACCAAAGCCGTCAATTTGATGCTTGACTCTTTGGTAGAATTTTCGTACTTCATCCTGGTTTCTGTACATCTCGATTTTGCCACACTCCCGATTTTCCATCTCTCTCTTTTTTCTGCGGAAAATATGTTTCTCCTCTCTCCTTTTCTCACGATATCTCTCGTGAGCTACGGATTGTAAAGTAGACCTATATGCCACATTTTTCTCTTAGGTAGCAGCACGACACATGGATTCCTTGGTGGAGGTCTCTGTTATCCAAGTATGGCTTTTGCGGCTGTTTGCATGGAGTGGACCATACTTTGCCATTGCGCTGAAATGTTATCGGGATGAGGAGTGCTTTGATTAAGCAATTGGGCTAGTTGAGTGGAATATGCTGTGGTTATCTGTTGTGATTGCAGCTTGCCGATGTCTAACTTTCGCGGTGTGTCTGTTCGAACTTTGTTTGCTACGTTTAACCGGGTGCGTACCCTTGCTGCAACAAGGTAGTGGTCCAAATCAATGTTTGCACCTCTGGACCGATCGTGCATCCAACATGCTCGATGAATGTCTTCCATCTATCACAACATGATCAATTTGAATTTGAATTTTCCGACTGTTGTGCCAAAGATATTTTCCTTTCCAATTTTGACATTAAAATCGTCTAGAATAATTTTAATGTCATGGGCAGGACAACGGTCATATGTTTCCTCTAAGCTCTCATATAATATATCTTTGGTCAGTTCGTCTTTGTCTTCAGTGGGAGCATGAGCGCAAATAAAGCTGATGTTGAAGAATTTTGCTTTTATTCGAATTGTAGCAAGTCTTGCATTCACTGGAATGAAGCTGGAGACCAGCTGTTTTAACCTCCGACCAACTACAAATCCGCAACTAAACTAATGCTTTATGTCATTGAAGTTAAAATACTGTCCGTCACCTTAAGGTGTTGTTGTGACGCCTTTCCCATTCCATTTCAGGTATCGCAGTAATGTCGGCCTTGTACTTTTAGGGTACATCTGCCAATGCGTAAACTGCACCTTCTCTATAAAGAGTGCGAACATTCCAGGTGCAGATTCGCAGATCATGGTCCTTAAAACGTTAGCGAAGGGGATTTGTTTTTCTTTTCAGAGAGGCTGCAAGTTTTTAACGTTCTTATGGATGAACGCGGCACATTTTAGCTCACTACCTTTAACTGGTAAGGCAGATACCCCAGGTGACACCACGGGGAGGTCAGTGTCAACTTGAGAAGAAAGAAGGACAAAGATAAATCCTGGACTTTGCTATGTTAAAGCCCGTCAGGCCCGTTCCTTGGTATCTTTCATCCCTACGTCACCCTCTGTATTTAACATTATCAAAATAGGTTAATGTTTTGATGTAGCCCCTTATATTACCGTACCGCCAATTTTTAGGCATTTTAATGTTGCTGGTCACTTGTTCGAAACAAATTGACTGAATGTTTACATTTAGAGATCTTAATGAGTAAAGAGTATGCCTGCGTATTGATATAATGATAGCGACCGCTATGAAGTTAAAATTTATAAATTTATGAAACTTGTATAACAACGTAAAATAAAAGATGTCCATTTGATAAGTATTGCCGTTATATTTAATAGCTCTATCCTCATCCGTTAATGAAATGCAGATTTTTGTCACAAAAATCTCATTTAGGCCACACTTTCCCTCTGTCGGTAAATGGTAACATTCATACTTATGTTAAATGATTTAGGTTTTATTCATGTATGTGATAATATTTTATTATCAGGTGTAAATATGTCGCGTTTTTTTCCTTCGCATTTCCTTACCATTTTTTGGGAGTTTGTTACTTTCCTTCTTTGCTTTCCCTTAACTCCAATAAGGCATAAATCATTAGCTGAAAAGTTCCAGGTTCAGTACAATTTGTGATACCATTTAATTTTTGCTATCCTTAACCACAACTTTCAATACTCGTGTGTTCTTTTTTGAAACAATTATTAAAAAACTGTCCACAAAACTGCCACTTAAAAGAACACATACAAATATTTAATCGCATCTAAGCCATCCAGCCAGCCAGCCAGTCAGTCAGCCACACACATAAAATAGAAGGAAGACAAATGTCAACAACATATTTTTTTAAGGACTCTTTACTTGGCACACATATTAAAGTCCTTCGTAACAACGCACGACGGAAGTATTAAATTTTAAAAATGAAAAAAAAAAACAAAAAACACTTCTCAAAAGTCTCTTTTATGTCGCCCAGACTTCTTGGGATGAGGGAAGAAAAATTACCGGTAGTGTGGAAAGAGCCGGTGGAACAATGTTATTTTTACTTTGAAATTGTGGGACAAGGATCTCAAAAAGCCGAAGTGTGTGACATAAAATGTTACTAACCTACAACAACATATTTTGCTACAATAGCTACAAATGAAATAAATGGTGGATGTGGGAAAGGGAAGAGGAAAAGGGAAGTGCTTAACTAGTGGTGTTGGTGCGTTTTGGGAGAGTCAAAGTGAAAGGTTTTTTTTTTGTGTTGGGCTACAATTCCAACGACCAAGTGAAAATCTGGAGTCAAAGTGTGCTAGTTCGTTTGTTTGTTGTTGTTTTCTTCTTTTATGTTGTGAATACAAATAAACAGGGAATATGTGTCAGCACATTTTTATGTGAAGCCTTCAAAAAGCGCTTAGGTTGTACCTCTGGCTATGGCTGCTCCCCAAAAACTAACATGTTAACGTAATGGAATGTTAACACAGTTTGAGCCACTTGCAGAATTTGAAGTTAACACGTGTTCTGTTATGTTTTGACATACAAACTGAGAAAGAGAGTAACATAAAAAATGAGAGGAAAGTAAACTTAACAGTATTTCGAATAGGATTTTGGGGTTCATGCGCATTCCATTTACCATCCACACGATTCGTCTTGCACCTAAACAAAAAAATTAAAACTGGCGCCAAAATTTTAATTTAAACCAATACCTATCTCTGTACCATTAACAGATTTTCGAAATGTTAATCTCCCATATTTTAGCACGACAAGAGCTCATTTACCTCTGTTAGAGGGATAAAACTAAAATAGGAATTCGGTAGGTGCCTTATGCAGAGGGTTTCGTTGGGTGTGTATGTGGCTGTGTGTCTCCTACCGAGTTTATGGTTACTTGGAACAGCATCCACCAGTTTAACGACGATGCTTTTTGCGATAACAACGTCTTTAACGCATTGTGTGTTTTCCGGCTTAAATTGAAGCGGCAACAAATTTCTTGTTTGTTGTAGCCAAAACAAAAAAGAAGAAGAATAAAAATAGCAGAGCAAAAAATGAAAAGCTAAATAGAAAACGTGATTTTTGTGTTTAGCCAACAAAAGGAAAATTAATTAAAAAAATCAAAAAAGAGAACAAATCTCTAATCAAAAAAATAAATAAAATCAAAAGTAATTTTATTTAATTAAAAAATAAGCTCCAAACAAGCAAATTATTTTATATCCTCCATTTGTGTTTGTTGTGAATTTACTGAAAAATTACACCACTGCTGTATCCTGTTTAATTTCCTCTTTTAAACACAAATAGTTATTCCAGTGTTTTCTTGTCATATTTCCCATGTTTGTGACTTCGTGGCGGAAATTGTAGATTTATCTCAAACAAAAAAAGTTTTATGCCGTTTAACTATTCTAAACACAAACGTCGTCGACATCGTAGTCTCGCAGTCCTCCCAAATATATGTGAAAACGTGTGTGCGTTCTAGTTTCTGGTGCGTGTTCGAGTCAACAATTGTTATAGTGATATAAAGTTTTTCCCTCCCATTGGGAAACCGTGAAAAACAAACCAATTTCCCCAAACAAGAAAAGATAGAGGCAAATCAAACCAAAGAAAATCACTAGAGATAAAACAAATTTGTTCCTGTTAACCGTAAAACTTGTGGATTACCAAGGCATACAAGGGAATTGTGGTGCACTTGTGTACGTTCTGGTGTGTTCTTTTTTTCTTTTTGTTGCACTTCGTCGAAGACAAACAAACACGATTTTTAAGGTGTGTTCTTTTAGAAGTAATTTCACAAAATATATTGAAGTTTTTTCAAAGTTTTTTAATTAGTTTTGTTGGTGTTGCTCTTGGTAGTTGCCTTCTTGGGTTCCAGTGGCGTATGAGTGTTTTTAATTGCTTAACTATGGAAATTAGAGGAAATGGAAATGAAAAAAAGAAAAAAAAAATAATTAAGAAATGTGAAAAAAGTTTTAAATTATAAATTTTAAAATGTTGATTCATTAAAAGTTTAGTGAAATAACAGCACTATGTCTATAAAAAATAATAAAATTTTTATCTTTGAAAGTATATTACTACACAGAAAGTCCATAGATTTTTTGCATTAAAAATTAAAAAGTGAATTCTGGAAAAAAAATCATAAAAAATGGAATAAGAATCTAAGAAATAGTAAAAATATCAGCGATCTCCAAAAACCCTTCCAAGTCCTAATTCTCAATGGAATGATTGTTTTAAGGCCATTGTTATTGTGCTAAAGATTATAAATTATGGTTGACTATGTTATACCCGTTCAATTTAATTACATTTTAAAGTTAAAAACCATTTTCTAATGAAAACTAAATTTCTCTGGGACACAAGGAAAAAGTTTGTTTTACACAAACAATTTTATTTTGAAGTTTCTTGTTATCCCATTTTTATAATTGGTCCCAAGGATGTTTTGGTGGATTCAGGCTCCAAATAGAATAACTTAAGAACATGGTGGTACATTGTAAGTGTGTTGGACTATTTTAATATTTATGGCCTGTTTCACCATGACGAATTGATTTCAAATTCGTTCGAATTATTTCCAAATTCCTGATTTTGCAGAAAATATTTATTGGACTGAAAACAAATATTGTTAAAAACAACACGGTGCTCTTGAACCAACTTTAAATGGAAAATGCTTACACCTGGGAAGTTTTTGGGGATTCTCCGGAGCGGTTTTTAAATAAATCGCGATTCTAGTTGACATTTTTAGGGTTTTTTATGTTTTTACGATTTTGCTTGGAAGCCGCAAGTCCTATCGGAATAAGACTAAAGAAAATGTTGTTGCTATGAAAATTTTCTTCATGATAAACCTCTATGATAATTTCGTAGGTTTTACCATTTTTGAGATATTGAAGTTCAAATTGGGACAATGTAATGACTGTATCGTCTCCTTATAAAACAGTGTCATGACTACAATTTCCCAACGTAAACTTATGTATCTCAAAAATGGTACCACCTAGGAAGAAGATACGAAAGCCAATCTTGTAGAGAATTTTCACAGCTACATAATTTTTTTTAGTCCCATTCCGATAGGACTTGCGGTTTTCAAGCAAAATCCCGAAGACCTGAGAAAAAAATCTGAATGATTGATCTGAACTTCTATATCTCAAACAAGTAAGCAAAGGCTATAGTCGGACGGGGCCGACCATTTTATACCCTACACCACAGCCTCTAGGAATTAGCTATGTGCAACCGCCTTGCACGCTGAATGTGCGGGTTCAATTCACAGGCCTTGTCAAATCAAATTTTCAACGGTGGCAAAATACCCCTTAGTAATGTGGGCGATATTTCCTGAGTATTTCAGCTATAAAAAAGTCTCTACAAGTGGTAACTTAGGACACGCCGTTCGGACGCAGTGATAAAAACTAGATCACATATCAATAACTTAATATGAATCCATTGATATAAGAGAAGCTTTCGTTGTCCCTATTGGGATGTTTGTGGAACAATTATATAAATTATACATTTCTAAAAATATTCGAAAATTGGAAAATTCACATGGATTAGCCCCTCCTGCTACATCTTCAAATTGTCCTTGAATATCAGGTTCCTTGTTATAATACACCTAAAATAAATAAATATTTATACAATGCAATTTGCTATACATATCTCTGATATTTGATATTTGGGAGTGAGTTTATTGAAAATATATCGTCCAAAAATTGTTCACTTGTACCTCACATATGCTTGATAATGCAATTTTGTGTTTTTTCAGGGTATTTCGAAAATAGTTCATTGTGGGTATATATTGTGGTATCAAAAATATATTTTGTACCGATAGAAATAACTAATAATGAATATATTCAATTAATTGTATTCAAATAATTTTTATGCAAACAAATTTATAAATCCCAAAATTATGCATATGCAATTACACACCAACGAAGATAGTATAAATCAGCTGCGCTAACGGTGATATACCCTCAGCCTCTGACCAAAAAAGGAACAAACACAATAATTATGCCCTATAAAAATATATTGATTTTCTATCACAGGTTTGCTTCAAGATACGTGGAATCTGTAGGTATCGTAAAGTGGGGCTATACCAAATATTGTGCGGGAGGTACTCCAAGGACGGGACCGATATAGTCTATATTTCAACCTGATACAAGACTGGATGCAATAATACGATGTTTGAACCAATCAGTTATTCCCCTTGAAAGTTATCTTGCGGATTTGCCATTTTCGGCCATAATCACAGGAAGTATGGACTTGCCATTGCAATTGTACCATCTTACGCGATCTATATCTGGAAGGAATAGTAATATATGGAAAGTGTGGTCCAAATCGATTGCTCACTTCGCCAATTATCATTCACACAATTTTTCGAAAAAAATTTTGAACTTTTGTGGGTGAGGTGCGGACCTATATAGCCTATATTCGAACTTAAACCAAGTTTGAGCAAAATATTACGAAGTATAAAATTTGGTTCGAATCGGTAGATCCGTTCGAGAGTTATCGTGCTTACCAGCCATCTAGACAGTAAGAGGGACATATTAACGGACTAAATCGACTCCAAATTGTCTGAAACGAATTTCGTCCAAACATACTTGGGGTCTAAAACTATTATTTCAATGAGACACATCTTTGGTCGTATTTTGTATGTATCCCCTTTACCCAAAAACCTGAGGTATAAAATAGGAGGCGATATTTGTTTAAAAAATCCAATTGGACAACTGAACTGAAAATTTCTCTGCAGGATAGAGACAATTTGTAGCATGGGAAGAAATTGTGGTTCTCTACGCAAAATCCATTATATATTAGGCAGTAGGCCCATTATATAGCAGACACGTTATTGCAATTTGCATCAGGGGGAAAGGTCAGTAGTTATTTTTCCATATGTAGGCCACTTTGCCGGTATATGGCCTCCAGGAATTAAAATATGGACCACAAATAAATTTTTTATATTTTTCATACAAAAGTAATGGTCTATGTCACCCGCTAAATAATATCAGACCATCATGCAAAATTATAGGCATTTTCTTCAACCTAAACTCTTATATATATATATATTAGGCTGTAACTCTGTTATATGATTACGTACATCAACATAATTGACATCAATGGAAAGGTCAAGAGATCTTCTTACAAATATAACTCACGAGTGAGGAATGCGTTTTTCAGGAACAAAGATACAAGCTGTATACTAAATATTTTCACAATTTTCACACAAAAGTTGTGGTATATTTAAGCCTCTAAATATTATCTGATCGCCATCTCAAACTGCAACCTTCTTCTTCGTCATATACTCTTACCTTATTTAAAATTTCGCGTTGATCGGACTATAATTGCGACCTACAAAGCGATTTTTTCTTGTTTTTGGATTTTTCTCACCTATGAATATTGCTGTTTCAAAATCCGCAAAAACTTCCCAGATGTAAGCGGTATTCACTTAAAGTTAGTTAAGGTGCACCATGTATGACATTTTTTTATAAGGTAGCGATAAACAGACACTGCATTGTCCCAATTTGAACATCTATATCTCAATAACGGTAAAACCTACGAAACTATCATAAAGGTTAATCTTGTGGAGAATTTTCATAGCTATAACATTTTCTTTAGTCCGATTTCGATAGGACTTGCGGGTTCCAAGCAAAACTGTAAAAACCTTAAAAAGCCCTAAAAGTGTCAACTTGAATCACGATTTATTTAAAAATCGCTCCGGCGACTTTTTTCTCATCTATGAACCACCGACGTAGCCAGGGGGGGGGGCCCGGGGGGCCCGGGCCCCCCCCGAAATGATTTTAGTTCCCATAGGATATTAGCTTATATTACACATTTTTTTAATTTTTGAGTAAAATTTTAAACTGTTTTAAATTGTTCAAGAAATATGAAAAGTAGTTGGAAGCATTACAGAGAATTGTATATTTGAAAATATAAAAATATAAAAATAATGAAGTTAGGCTTTTTTAGCAATTTTATGCATAGTTCTTGCTAAGTTTTAAGGTGTTGTTTAAGGGTTTAATTGGAATTTTAGGCTGACTGTGTTACTGAGTCCAATACTTTGCCTTATAAACAACATGCAGAAAAAACATTTTTGCGATATTTTGTTTTTGAAATTTTTTATAAGAGCAATTCAACAATAAAATGTAAAACCGTTGCTTAATCTTTGTGGTTTTAAGTGTTTTTATATTTTCTTTAAAATTTTTTTATAATGTCTATTGGACAAAAGGATTTTTCTGTCGAATTTTTATGCTTTGTTCGACCTTTCGAATGTTAATAAAATCAAGATTATTGAGCTTGAGGTCAATGTTTATATTTTTTCTAGCTGAACCCGGTGCGCTTCGCTACCCCGAATAAGGTAAAATATATTTTGAGAAATTTATTTGTAGGCCAATTTTCGTCACTCATTGCAACTTTCATTAAAATCGGGTATATATAGCTTGTTTGGTGCATAAAATACACGAAAATATGTATGGGAGCCATATCCAAATCTGAACCGATTTCAATATAATTTGAAAAATTTATTTATAGACCCAATTCCGTCACACATTCCAAATTTCATTGATATTGGACATGCATAGCTGTTTAATGCATAAAATACATGAAGTGGCCGAAAATATATAGTCACCATAAATGCCCGAAGACGTAACCGACATGAAAATCGAAATTGGTTTTTGACGTAATCTGATACATAAAGCTAAAATACATGCTCTGGCAAAATTTCAAGCTTCTACCTTCAAAAACAACGATCCTATTCAAGAAATGGCATTTCGGAAAATGGGATAATATTGCTGATTTTGTTGTAATGGAGGATCTCAGAACTGAGCACTTCAGCGGTTTTGGTTTCAGTACTTATTCCCCTTCGTATATGATCGATAATATCCCATATAATATTCCATAAAACAGTTTTTAATTTTATAACGTTTTTTGCTTCTCCTGTAAAGTTTTGGTTTTGTGGGTTACGTCTTCGGGCATTTATGGTGACGATATATAGGCGCTATATCCAAATCTGAACCGATTTCAATTCTAGACCTTTTAGACCGATTTATTTCTAGACCAAATTCCTGCACACATCCAAAATTTGGAGACGTTATCTGTTACCATTCTATGGATACTTGCATAAAAAATCTAAATTTTTTGGAGGTACCTCCGATTGTGATGCTGCTATATCTCCGGATCAACGAGGAATTTCAGAAATTTGTATAGCCTATGTTACCTTCAGGCCATGTAGTGATAAACTCTGACAATTTCAGGAAGATCGGTTCAGCGGTTGTTGAGTCCATAAACTTCAAACAAACAAACGTACAAAGATTTTTCTATTTTGTATATACATATTGATTTATTACATATTATTACAAATATTTAAAAATTACAATGGATTTCATCTTCAGAGATTTTTCTGTCGATTACTCTTTGAATAAAAAAAAAGAAAACGTCATAGAAACCCACAGCAATTGTATTTTGAGAAGTACTTTCAATGGATGCACATTTCAGAAATGTTAATTTTTCCTGCTTCGGTAAAGGACCTTGTGACGACAAACGAAATCTAAAAACTGATCGGAAACAGGTTCTTCTTCGTCAAAATCTCAACAAGTACCACTCGACTTTGCGGACAGGAATATACCCTGATCCTGTGTGAATTGAAACTTTCATCTATAGACAGATCGAATAGCGACTACACAGCCAAAATCTTTGAATCCAAAAACTATGCATTAGGAGATTTTCAGAAATTTGTAGCCGTTTTCGGACATATGAACTTGCAAACAAAATATGGATTTGTATCATTGATCACAAGTGTTGCGGAGGAGGTATGGAGAAATGGACCGGACCTACATAGTTCATTTTTGGGGAAGATCTTATTTTGGGAGTCATTCCTTTTAAAAGATATTGCGCCCACCAGTTATTTCAGTTCGTCACAGTATAATTTTCACCTTTTGACTCTTATGTCAGGAAATATGGAATTGCCCACAAAAAACTTAATACCGCTCTAAACAGCACTTAAACAACTATTTTGAAGGTTTGTGAGGGAGGTACCCCAGTATGGTCCATTTTCGAGCAAAAACTAAGTTTGGAAAAAATGTTACTAAATCCAAAGTTTGGACCAAATCTGTTGCTCCGTTCAAGAAAACTCGCGCATACCACTTTAGCTAAAACTCTTGAAATTTGGGGGAAAATACCAGAAGAAGTAGACCGAAAAGCACCATCTTCGAATTTTGTATATATAAGGCTCGCTGAAATATTGCGATAAAAAAAGTTTGGACCAACGCAGTATCCGGTTCGAAAGTTGTCGTGTGTACTAGTCACTACACATGATTGCCTTAGGTGTTCTTTACAGCTTTCGGGCCATTTTCTCTGGAAGTATATACTTGCTTCTGAAAAACTTGTACGGTAGTAATAGGAGCCCCGAGAACACTTGTTGCAAAAAATCAAAGCGTTTCCAGGGAGGACTTTTAAATTATTAATTTATTTATTTCATATTATTATTTCATATGACCATTGAGGTCTTAAGCTTACACAGCTTATCCAGAGAGGTCTTAAACTGCACTTCACTGAAAATTTTTGAAATCACGAAGGACAAATTTTGGACCGACTCGGTTGATCTGTTTGAGAATTATCGGGCTCCCTAGGCGGCCACCCAGACGAACGGACATAGCTAAGTCGACTCCAAGTTTTCTGAAACAGATTTCTTCCAAACACACTTTGGCCCTAAAGCCATTATTTCGATGAGGCACATTTTAGCTAAAGGCTGAGAGTATAAAAAATTTAGATTGGGAAAACTTGTGTTTATGGATTTTTGCTAAAAGAATGTATACATGTATAGACCTTAGATTGGGCGATATAATTTCATTTTAAACGAAGTTAAGACTGGATTCCAGAGATTCCCTTGTTTCTGATAAATTTATGAGAAGATCCAGAATTTTTATAAGTGAAGTCCGACGATTGGACGCCAAAATTAGTCTATTGACAGATGCACGATTTGGCGACAGATTTTGTCATTTATATAACCGCGATTTGGTGCTAGAATTTCTTGATGGATAGACTAACTATTGCTCAGCATTAGTTCTCGGCCTTCCGAAATTCTAAGGTTTTCCATTGTATTCGCTTTCTTTTGGCCTTACCGAAGTGATATCACTGAATTTCATAACTTCACTGTAGTTGTGAATTATTTGATAAATGATACGCCCAAAAATATATGGCATTATTAATATATTCATTGTTATGACCATATATTAACTGTGACATATTGTCAAAAAAGTTATAAAAACAAGATAAAATTGGCCAAGAAGTCTTGCGCCATATGAACTAAAAAATTGTATTGAAAATTATTTCATCAGCAGAATAAGTCTAAAATAAGGTTTAAATCTTTGCTAAATAAGACATTTTCGCTAACGTGAACTTTCAAAATTTTGGTCAGGTGGGCCCCCCCCGAAATGAAATCCTGGCTACGTCCCTGCTATGAACATTGTAGTTTCAGAATCCGCAAAAACTTCTGATGTGTAAGCACCTTCCATTTAAAGTTGCTTCAAGAGCGCCGTGAGTAGTTTGTTTTACACAAACAATTTTATTTTGAAGTTTCTTGTTATGGCATTTTTAAAATTGGTATCTAGGATGTTTTGGTGGATTCAGGCTCCAAATAAAGTAACTTAAGAACATGGTGGTACAATGTATGTTGGACTATTTTAATATTTATGGCATGTTTCACCATGACCAATTGAATTCAAATATTAAAATATTTGTTCGACTGAAAAAATATTATTAAAAACAAGTAAAAAATATGACGAAGACCAAATTTTTGTCTATGTCGGTTGATCACTTCGAGAGATATCGTGCTCTCCAGCCACTACATATGGTGCCATAGAAGGTTTTTACACCTTTCGGGCTTTTTTCTCAGGAAGTATGGTAATTGAGGCAGCGAATGCAAATTGCTTTAACAAAAATCAAAGTGATTCGAGAGCAGGTCTTACACCAAAATTATCCGAAATTTTGTGTGGGAGGTACCCGAAGGAGTGGACAAATATAGTCCATATTCGAACCTGATCTATATCTGTTAGATACAGTAGGATGTGTAAAGTATGGACCACATCGGTCACTCTCATCAAGAGTTATCGTGCTCAGAAAATTTTCCGAATATTTTCGAACTTTTGTGGGGGAGGTATCTGAAGGAGTGGACCGATATGGCTTATCTTAGAACTGGAATTAAGTTTGGACAAACTATTACGAAGGCCAAATTTTGGACTGAATCTTCAGATCTGTCCGAGAGTTACCTTGCGCTCCTACCACTACACACCGTGTCATAGGGGTTTTTGAAACATTCAGGCTATTTTTCAGGAAGTATGGACTTACCCCTGATAAAACTTGTACCATCATATAAGGGGCAGTGAATGCAAGTTTTTCCACCAAAAAACAATGCGATTCGAGAGATGGTCCTAAACTGAACATTTCTGAAATTTTGTGTGGAAGGTACCCGAAGGAGTGGACCGATTGAGTCCATATTGAAACCTCATCTAAGTCTGGCAGAAGTTTTATGATGTGCAAGTTATGGACCAAATCGGTTACACCCTTCAAGGGTTATCGGTTTCTGAACATTTTTTTTGTGGGGGAAGTACCGGAAAGTTTGGACAGATATTACGAAAGCCAAATTTTGGACCGAATCGGTTGATCGGTTCGAGTGTATCGTGCGCTCAAGCCAGCCAGACAGACGGACGGACATGGCTAAATCTACTCCTAATTGTCTGAAAAGGATTTCATCCAAACATAGTTGCGGTCTAAAACCATTATTTCGATAAGTAAATTTTGCCCGTATGAAAGTATATACATATACCCTCGTTAGCATAAATGCTGAGGGTATGAAAAACAAAAGTTTGGTAGTATTTCGCACGAATTTGAATGGCATGTTTTACTAAGACGATTCAAATTCAAATTCGTTTGAAACACTACCAAAGATTTGTTTTTAAAATGTTTCAGTCGAACAAGTATTTTCTACAAAATCAGGAATTTGGGAGTAATTCGAATGAATTTGAGTTCAAATCGTCTTGGTGAAGCATATGTATTAAACTAAATCTTATGTATGACCTGATGGGATGTTTTATAGACTTTATATTCGACCAAAACGAATTTGGATTCGAATCGTCTTAGTGAAACAGGCCAGTACGAGGGCTACAAGCAACGTTTTTGGTCTAGTAATTAAAACGTCACCTTCAAAACATTATTTTTGGACATTTCAGCAGCATGTTCTGGCGATTGCTGGTCATCTGGAATCTCTAATAAACTACTTTTGAAGCACCGCAATCGTATTTTTTCGAAATTTCTTGCACAGATCGACACAAGATCTAACAAGAAGAAAAATTGCGGCCAAGTGTTCATGCCATTTTTTGGCAAATTTATTTTTTAAATCACTGTAAACAACGCAACAAATGGTCATTTATCAAATCGTACTGAATTAGTTTAGGTTAAACATGTCAAACTTTCAAGTAAAAATGCCGAATGGAGCCTGGCAATACGTGGTATTTGTCAGGCTAGAGACTTATCTACTAGCTCTTGCACAGTCATTTCATTTGGTCGATGTGTGTACAACCCTTAAAGCACGTAAAATCGGAAGGTACCTTGATATGGGGTGTATACCAAAATATTAACCTATACTTATGCGTGGAGGTTTCCCACTCGAAATAACAAATTACAGGCATTTCAGTAGAAAAATGCATGTTATATGATTTCACATCGTGAAATTACGAAATTGCACCGTGTGTAATAGGAAAGGACTTGCGGTTTCCACGCAAAATCGTGAAAATCTAAAAACCCATAAGAATGGCAACTTGGAACGCGATTTATTTAAAAAGCGCTCCGCCGATTTTTTCGTTTACAGCACCTTCGGTCGAGAGGAAGCGTTATATGTGGGTTATACCCAAATCTGATCCTATCCTCATTTACTGAAAGAGTGACACATCTCAAAAATCAAGTTTCGAGAAAAACGCGTTTTAAGTTTGCCGTTTGGAATTTGACTTCCCAACTTTAACAGTTTATTCCACAATAAATAAAATAACTACTTGGACCATCTTTTGTAAAGGGCTAGTCAGATTTCAGTGCCAAATCTCTGTGCAAGCATGATTTACAGTGTTTCAGTGCTTCATAAACTCAAAAAACTTTTTTGGTGATTAATGCTAAACTCCTAGAAAATAAACTGTAACTCGTTGAGTTTTAGAGGTATCAACGTGAAAATTTGACCTGAGATAAAAAGATAGAAATTTCTAGAAACTCATAAAACCTATTTTGTTAGTTATACCACTCTTTGAGTAAATGTCTACAATTTTGTGGATAAAGGCAATAAACCTTAAATTGCAAATTAGAGCTATTTAGCCGGAAATTTTGCCGAATACCTGGTAATACCAAAATGTGTACTGCACAAAATAGGCTGTGCAGAAAACAATGAATGCAGAGCATGCGGAGAAGACGACGAAACGTTGGAACATTACCTCTGCCATTGCCAAGCTTTCACAAATCTGAGAGCCCAGCTATTAGTGAAATACATTATACAGGGACTCAACCAAATAAGGAAAATGGAGTTTAAAACAAGTGAGCAAAGGCTATAGTAGGGACGGGATCGACCATGTGATACCCTACACCACTACTCTTGTGCATAAGCTTTTCACTGGTAAACATTTCTTTTAGGGAATATAATCCGACTACCACCAAACGTAATATGCCTCTTTCTCTCTGGGACTCCCATAAGCAACCAAAATTTCGTGATCATCCGATCAAAATTACGACCTGTAGCGTGATTAACCACCTTCGCCAACCTATTTACACCAATGTAAAGGTAATATTTTCTTCTTCCATTGACAGGCTTCGCTGTTGGAATACCCCTACTAGAAGCCGATATATTCACAAAGAATAAAACTTTGAATTTGTCTCCACACCAAAGTCAATAGGCTTCTCCCACTGTGGGCCCCCATCTACCCCCAAAATTTCGTGACAATCCGATCAAAATTCCAACCTGTAGCGTGATTACAAAAAATTAAAAAATGGGATGTATTGCAGACTATTGCGGTATCTCTGTTATTTGGCCACCTACGCCAACCTTTACATCATTGTAAAGATGGGACTTTCTACTTTCATAGTCAGACTTTGCTTTTGGAAGGTCCCCAACCAAAGCTGTGATATTCGTCGTTATTATTAAACTCGCAAAAATGAAAAGGTGTATTCTATTAGCGTCTATTGCGATATCTTCTTTGTTTGACCACCTACGACAACCTACGTTACACCGTTGCTCACCTTTGCAACTTTACTTTCATTAGCAGGTTTTGCTTTTGATATACCCTTATAGAAGCGGAGATATTCGCTTTGAAATAAAATGTTCACTTTTTCTCTAAATAAGTTGTTTGCCAATTCCGACCCCTGAATATTATCCGACCATACCCAAAATCAATAGGCTTCTTCCTCTCCGGGACCTTCATCAAAACACAAAATTTGGTGACGATCGGATTAAAATTGCGACCTGTAGCGTGATTACAAAGTTAAGATGGACAGACGTACGGAAAGACGAACACATATAGCCAGATCGACTCGGCTCGCCGAGACATTCATTATGGTATATATATGTATGGGTCTACGACCATTATTTCGATGCGTTACAAACTTTTTGGCCAAACTTATAATACCCTCCCCACATAGTGGTGTAAGGTATAAAAATAAGAAACTATGCCAATAGAACAGAGATCCTAAACTAAAGTCAAGTGGTCAATCTGGAATTTATAATAAATTCTAGTTATAACCTCATCCTGACCCCAAAATTAGAGAGCACAACATGCCTCCTTTATGGCTTAAGTGTATGTCCATACGCACATGTGGTGATCTTGCATCACCCCTCTTCTTAACCTAACCTAACTTACAAATTGACCGTAAAATTCATTATTTTTACATGGGAATGTCATAGGAGGGAAATAATGCCTTAAATATTTTTTAGTACACATTTAACCACATACTAGTTTTCGAAAAAGCTAAAAGGCATATTTTCTATTTTTAGAACAATTGAGGTGAAATCATATTCAAATTCAACACTCCACATTTGTTTGTTTTTTTTTTGCTCCCTGCAGGTTTTGAACACCCGAACTTCTGTCAGCCAAACATAATGCACACTAGGTCACTCTTACGAACAGTAAGGGTTCTTTAGACACATTTATATAATTCAACATTTCTTCGTAATTTTGTGAAAAAAAAACTCCCATGCCGACGATGAGCTTTGACCACAAAACCCTAAGATTTATAGCCGGACACACTAGCTCTGTACCACCGTACTCGTTACTTAATAAGTAAGGAAGTAACTAGTTATGTGTAAACCATTATACATATATGTACTGCCTGATAATGCGGAGTGTAATGAGTAGAAAATAGTAAATACCATCTTTACAATGATGCGAATTAGGCTGGCATAGGCCTAATAGGCTGGCAGTGGCCAAATAACGGAGACATCGCAATAGCCGGTTATACATCCCATTTTTTTTTTAATTTTTATACCCTCCACCATAGGATGGGGGTATATTAAGTTTGTCACTACGTTTGTAACTACTCGAAATAATCATTGTAGACCCCACAAACTATATATATTCTTGATCAGCGTGCAATTCTACATCGATATAGCCATGCCCGTCCGTCTGTCTGTCTGTCCGTCTGTGGAAATCACTCTAGCGTCCGAACGGATTGACGTAGGTGGATGAAATTTTGGGAAAATCTATTATATGTACGTAGGACTTTTGCTATTGAAAGCCGGCTATGTAGGTCCACGCTTTCGTATAGCCCCCATACAAAATGACGCGTGACGCGTCGTCGTTTTAAGGAATTTTTAAGATATTTGTCCCATTTAACCACCGAATTGGTTGTAATTTGGTATTTTGTGCCTCCAGAGACCAAAACACATTCATACCAAAGTTGGTTTATATAGGTCCACGTTTTGGTATAGCCCCCATATAACGCCCCATATAAAGTACGCGTCATTTTAATTTATTTTGAATGTATTAGTGCCATTTGACAACAGAATCGGTTGTAACTTTGTATTTTGTGTTTCCAGAGGCTAAGAAACATTTCTACCATAAAACGTTTATATAGGTCCACATTTTGATATAGCCCCATAGGACGATATCTCCCGATTTTCGGTATTTTGAAGGTTTTGGCCTCATTATCACACCGAGATGGCTGAAATTTGGTATTTAGTGTTCGTTGGGGGTATGAAACTTTCCCCCAGAAATTTGTAGGTATAGGTCCACGCCATCATATAGCCCCCATAGAACGGTACCTTCCGATTTTCGGTATTTTGAAGGTTGTGGCCACATTAATCCACCGAAATGACTGAAAATTGTGGTGGAGGGTATAAAAGGTTCGGCCCGACCGAACTTAACACTTTTCTTATTTGTTTTTTTTTTTTTGTCATTTTATTCATCTTTGAACATGTAGTTTCAGAATCCGCAAAAACTTCCTAGGTGTAAACACCTTCCATTTAAAGTTGGATCAGGTGCAACGTGACCTATAAGTGTGTTTTACTTAATAGTTTTGGTTTGCTTATAAAGAACTACGTCTGCCTTCCATTTTACAAAATTTGGCAACCAAGTTTTTTTTGTTAAATTTATGCTACCTTTGATTACAAGTAATATAATACCTCGAAATATTGATCTTTTTCATTGATCGAATCGGATATAGTCACCAAAAGCTATTTCAAAATAATTTTGATATTTTTTCTTTCTTAAAACAAATTTTTAATTTTGGGAAGAAATAGGTACCCAGCAAAATTTGAAGGAAGGTGTTCCATGCGATGACGTGATTTCATGGCACCTTTTGCATTGGTTCAAACGAAGTCGTGAAAGATCCGATCTTTTCAACAGCATTTGTACCCATGCAAAGAAAGTCGTGAAAGATCCGATCTTTTCATCAGCATTTGAACCCATTCCATCGATCCAATAGAGACGGATTTTGTGTTTTTATTTAAACACATTTTTCTAAATATATACGATTAATTATTTACAATAGGCTTGATGTTGTCGGAGACTCGAAATCACAACCAACGTTGTTAAAACTCTCGTTGTAATGATAATGTAATAGCAAAGGGTTGGTGAAAATTACATGCCAAAGCATTGGTGGAAATGACATGCCAAAGCATTGGTGAAAATGACATGTCAAAGTATTGGTATAAATGACATGCTTTGGATCCAAACATGAATAGCATTTTTGGGGTCCACGCTCATATAAAATTCATCGATGAAGATGCTAAAAAGATGACATGCCAGCTCACTTGCACCCATGATTGAATGGCATCTTTGGCATCGAACATTTTGCTGGGGTATGTAAATGTAGCCAAAATGGTCCATCTATCCATTACGAAATAATGAAAATAATATATAATGTGTCGCAATCATACATACATATATTCCCACAACATCCCCGAAGGAAAAAGGGGTCTCATATAAATAAATTCCGCGTGAAACTAGTGCCTAGGGAAAGTGGTGTAGGGTATCACATGGTCGGTCCCGTCCAACTATAGCACATTTTAACCTATCTTAAAGTTTTTAATATGTTTACATCTCCTGTTCTTTTGCGTGTTAATTTACCATTAAAAATGTATTGTAGACTCTTAAAAATGAGACATACACTTGGGCATAATAATTTATTCTTAATGTCTTGCCCAAGTGACACTTCTTCGACCTTCTTAATGTCTTAATTTATAAAACATCAGCATTAATGTTTCAATGTACGTTAAATGTCTTTTGTTTAAAGCTTAGGCTTGTTTATCTTCTACTGTTGAAATATAAGATTTGAGATTTTATGCTTAATACAATAATTACTAGCAAACTTTTCTAATCTATTACTAATTAAGAAGAAGCAAAGAAAAAACGTCCAAAAACAAAAGCTACGACAGCAACATTTCAACTGACCCTTTCGTTAATCCAAATATAATAAGGGTTGCATAGAGCAATTTAATAGCTCCCCTTCTCCGTCTGCTGCCTCAAATTCAGATGTTATCATTGTGTTATTTGAATAATCCTTGGAATTTTATGTGCTTCAAAATAAAGGCATAAACATTTAATGGTATTAAAGAATTTTATGCCAAATGATTTTTTTTTTTCTTTCTTACACTCAGTACGGAATGGTTGAAATTCGATGAAGTTTTTTTTTGTACCATTGAGAAATTCCTTTTTTATGTTTCATGTGATTGATGTGCTTCACTTGAAAATATAAATAGACAAAGGAAAAAAGGATTTGTTGCATGGCAAATATCGGCCATAACTCTCTGAAATATTCCATAGAATTTGAGGAGACATTTTTTGCGTTATGTTTTTTTATACCCTTTTTCCTTAAATACTCAATAACTATTTGACCCCACAAATAGGCATTCAGCACTACAAGGCAGTCATATTACTATTTTGTCATGTTCTGCTTGTTCTTCTTTTTCAAATGCAATATGGTCATTAAAAAGCCATCAACATTATTACTGTCATCATAAATCTTTCGCTTTTTGCACACACACACACGTATATACATAAAATTTAGTCTCATGACTCCACTATCATTTTGATTTGTAATGAAATGTATGTAGTTTCGGTTTATATTGTGGGAGTCACAAACATACAAACTGAATGTGGGTGAGTCGAGTTTGCTTTTTTCAATTTCTGTCAATACCTTTCTCTGAAAGCCATGGGCATTTTTGTGTCAAAGATTAGATGATGCATGCTGTTGTCTACGTGTCCGGTAAAAGGGTTATCTCATTTTGTCGTGCAAACAAAATCCAAATACACACAATGTTCAGGCAATGTAAATGAACGTTTTTTTTTTTTGTTATTTTATCAAGGATTCGAAATAAAGTGTTTATTTGAAAGGACATCTGATATTAATAAGAGGAAAATTACATTGCCTTTATATGTATATAAATATTTATGAAAGTAAATGTTGTTCATTATACCCGAACTAATTCAATTCACGTAACAAGTGGTGAAACAGAAGTCAAGGAGCTTACATTTGTGTTTAAGATAAAATATTTAAATTTCAGTAAACATTTTTAATAACACAGTGGAACACAACCAGTGGATAATGAGCTTTTTAAAAATGTCCATTGTGAGCTAAACTAAATAGGGGAGGTGTCCACGTTACCCAATTTCCAAGATTTTTGTGAAATATTCTGCTTAAGATTCTTTGTATTTTAGATGTGGAACTATTCGGAAATTATTAATCATGACATCTTGCGCCGACTCATGAGCATGGAAGGTATGTTGGAAATTGTGACGTGTCTGACATATTATATAGGTTTACGACGTTTCTGACGTATGCAATATACGACAGAATAAAAAAATCGAATTTTATAATAACAAAAGTTATTTATTTATATTTTTTGAGATCTTATATGTTTTTCAAAAGAAGCTAACATACAAAGATTTGATTCTACAAAATTTTGTTTTTTTAATTTCACCCGCAAATGCTTTGAATCATACGTAAAGTAGTGTTCAGAATGTACTGTAGATACCGTGCTATGTGCGTAATTCAATTTATTGTTCAATTATTTTAGTTATTTAAAAAAACAGTGAGAAAGCACCACTACCCCACGTAAACATTTCATTTAGGGAGATACTAAAATTTTCACCTATCTGAATTTTATACCACATGTCGAACTGAACCAAAGTAATAAATATATACACGGTGCTCTTAAAGCAGCTTTAAATGGAAGTTTTTGCGAAGTTTTTGCGGATTCTGAATCTACAATGTTCATAGATGAGCAAAATCGAAAAACAAACAAAAAATCGCCGGAGCGCTTTTTAAATAAATCGCGATTCAAGTCCGTATTTTTGGGGTTTTTTAGTTTTTCACGATTTTGCTTGGAAACCAAATGTCCTATCGAAATAAGACAAAAGAGAATGTTGTAGCCATGAAAATTTTCTAAAAGATTGACCTTTATGATAACTTCGCAGGTTTTACCGTTATTGAGATATAGAAGTACAAATTGGGACAATGCATTGACTGTACCGCCTCCTTATAAAACAATGCCATGACTGCAATTTCCAAACTTAAACTTATACATATGGTAACATGGGGCGCCTTCGCCACGTTTTTTTCAAAATGTTCTCATATCGACATCATTAAAGTTTTTCCAAATATTATTTTTGGTAAGAATATTAGCATGTCTTGACTATAAGTTTTGATATATAAATGATTATAATTTTGTTTTTTAAATATTATTTTTTAACATTTACAAAATGTCTAAAAAGTGGCGAAGCCTCCCCACCCATGGGGTAGCTTCGCCATCGACATAGGACATATATCAACGGACTCTAAAACTGGCATTTACCATTTTTTCAAAATGTTCTCATATCGACATCATTAAAGTTTTTCCAAATATTATTTTTGGTAAGAATATTAGCATGTCTTGACTATAAGTTTTGATATATAAATGATTATAATTTTGTTTTTTAAATATTATTTTTTAACATTTACAAAATGTCTAAAAAGTGGCGAAGCCTCCCCACCCATGGGGTAGCTTCGCCATCGACATAGGACATATATCAACGGACTCTAAAACTGGCATTTACCATACTTCCTCCCCAAATATCAACATTATGCATAAAAGGAACATGTTTTCTATTTAATAATCAAAAATGATTCTAAAATTTACAAAAAGAAAGATATTCTAGCCGTTAATTGAAGTAGGTACCTTGAATTTAGGCATAAAAATGAAAATTTTGCCAAATTAGATAGGTTTAGCACAATATTTGATTTCAACTTCACATTATAGCGTGGTATATCAATAGCATAAACAATTTAAGTTAAACCTGACATATTTCTCACATTAACCCACAACACCTCTATCATGGCGGAGCCGCCCCTCCCCCTACATAGTTCATAATATGAATATATTGACGTTTCTAATTACTTTTATCATGCAAATTATTTGGATTTATATTCTTCAGTAGCTGTCTATTAACGGTATAAAATATAATTTTGATATCACAAAAGGTATACAAGATATTACAAAATATACCTACCATAAATATTTTTCGCAATACCCCAGAAACATGAAACCGCGTGCATCAGCAATCATATATTTGATAGAAATGCCAATTTTTGGGAGAAGAAAGATCTTCGTTAAACTCACAATTTTTCCTTTAACGGCATTTCTGTAGCAGTTATAATTATCAAGAAAATCGGTGCTGGCGAAGGCGCCCCAGTGGCGAAGCCGCCCCATGTTACCATATATCTCAAAAATGGTTCAACCTAGTAAAAAATTACGAAAGCCAATCTTGCAAAGAAGCGAAAACATTATCTCTAGTCCCGTTTCGATAAGACTTACCGTTTTCAAGCAAATCGTGAAAACCTAAAAAGCTGAAAATGTGACTTGAACATCTATATATCTCAAAAATGTTAAACCATAGGAACAAATCATAACGATCCTCTAGAGAATTTTCTCAGCTCTATTTCGATAGGACTTGTGATTTCCACTCCAAATCGCGAAAACCTAAAATAAACCTAAAAATGTGAATTTTGACCGCGATTTTTTTAAAAGTCCCTCCAGTGATTTTTTCTTGTTTTTGAATTTTTCTCACCTATGAACATTGCTGTTTCAAAACCGTAAAAACTTCCCAGGTGTAAGCGGTTTTCACTTAAAGTCAGTTAAGGCGCACCATGTATGACATTGTGTTATAAGGTAGCGATACAGTCAATTCATTGTCCCAATTTGAACTTCTATATCTCAATAACGGTAAAACCTATGAAGTTATCATAAAGGTCAATCTTGTAGAGAATTTTCATAGCTATAATATTTTCTTTAGTCACATTTCGATAAGATATGCGGTTTCCAAGCAAGATCGTGAAAACCAAAAAACCGATAAAAATGTCATCTTGATTCGCGATTTAATTAAAAAGCGCTCCGGCGATTTTTTTTGTGATTTTTCTCATCTATGAACATTATAGTGTTAGAATCCGCAAAAACTTCTCTGGTGTAAACACCTTCCATTTAAAGTTGCTTCAAGAGCACCGTGTATAATTTTATATTTGACTACTGTCGACATCTACTTGTTACTGATTGAAAGCTTTGCTGGTCTTCTTCATTAACATTTTACATGTCTTTATTACACCAAATGGAGGCAGAGATATTTTCTATTAAAGTAAATACTTTAAAATATTAAAATTAGATAGTTAGCGCTTTTTGCAATATCTTCAATATTTATACCCTCAGCATTTATGCTAACGAGGGTATATACACTTTCATACGGGCAAAATATGCCTCATCGAAATAATGGTATTAGACCCCAAGTATGTTTGGACGAAATGTGTTTCAGACTATATTTGCCCATTCCTTCGGGTACCTGCCACACAAAGTGTCGGATAAGTTTACTTTAAGACCTGCTCTTGACTAACTTTGATTTCTGTCGAAGCCACTTGCAATCACTGTCTCAATTCCAACGCTAAAAGTTTTTTCAGTGGCAAGTCCATACTTCTTAGGAAAACAGCCAGAAAGTTGTAAAAAACCCCTATGGCCCATATGTATGTAGTAGTTGGAGAGCACAATAACTTTGGCCTTCGTCATATTTTGTCCAAACTTATTTTAACTTCTAAAATTGCCCATATCGGTTCTCTCCTTAGGATACCTCCCCCACAAAAGTTCAACATTTGTGTCCAAGTGCAGTTTAGGGTCTGTTCGGAGATCCTTTGGACATTTATACCGATTATGTGCAGCCATATTATGTTTTCCGTGGATAAGTCCATGCTTCCTGGCATACTGGTCCAACATGTGTACGATAACCCACTGAAATGACTAGTGGGCGCGATATCTATGGAAAAGATATGACTCTCAAAATAAGACCCACTTCCGTAATGCATTATGTCGGTCCATTCCCTCCTCCGCAAAACTTTTGAACTTTAATCCTAATCCACATTTTTGTCGGCAAGTTCAAATGTCCAAAAAGTGCCACAAGATTTTAAATACAGACCCTAAATACATTCGATATACACATTATCTACTTGTTTACCATAAATGCCACATTTTGTAATAATTTAAAGCTGAGATGGTTTAGTTTCATTATCAAGCTCTCTCCTTGGAATATGTCAGAATATCTTCATTGTTGAAACGCATCCAACAAAAGCTGAGATACCCGTCAGAAAAATTCAAATAAAAAATGGAAAGTGGGATGTGCGTCAACATATTTGGCATCATAATAAAGGTGATATTTTACTCATCCAACTGACGGGCTTTCCTTTTGGAATACGGCTACTAGAAGCGGAGATATTCGCACAAGAATATTAACTACTAAATTTTCGTGACGATCATATCAAAATTGCTACCTGTAGCGTGATTACAAAAAATAGAAAATTGGGATGTATTAACGACCATTGCGATATCTCCGTTGTTTGACCACCTACGCCAACCTACTTTGCAACAATGTAAAGTCCATATAAATATTATAGTACGTTTATATATAACCGGATTTAACAAACCCACTGGGTTTCAAATGTCAATTCCTTTACGTATACGTCAAGTAAATCCTCACTAAGAAGGTTAACCCTGCAAAATGCTATAATATAAACATGGCCTTAGGCAATTTTCCTTGCGGCAATTGTCAGTTTGTAGGTGAGAGAGGGTGATGAGAGGCAAAGAGTTTCAATATGCCTCACCTCTCCCTCCTCAAACTGACAATTACCGCAAGGAAAATTGTCTAATATAAATATGGAATTTTCTTTTGGAATAGGCCTACTAGAAGCGGAAATATTCGCAAATGAATAAAACTTTGAATGTTCTCAACATAAGTTTTTGCCCAATCCGAACCCTGAATATTATCCAACCATCACAAAAATCAGCAGGCTTCTTCCTCTATGGAACCCCCATTAACCTTCAAAATTTCGTGACGATCCGATCAAAACTGCGACCTGTATGGTGATTAAAAAAATTGAAAAATGGGATGCTTTACCGACTATTGCGATATCTCCGGTATTTGGCCACCTACGCCAACCTACATTGCATTGTGGTAAGGGTGGGATTTTCTACTTTCATAGTCAGACTTTGCATTTAGAAGGTCCTTAACAAAAGCTGTGATATTCGTCATCACAATTATAATCGCAAAAATGGGTTGGATTAGCGACTATTGCGATATCTCCGTTGTTTGGCCACCTACGCCAACCATTTACGTAAAAGTGAAATTTTCTACTTTCATTGCCAACTTTCTCTTTTGGTATACTCGTTATAGAAGCTGAGATATTTGCTTTTAAATAAAATGTTGAATTTTTCTCCAAATAAGTTTTTTGTCCATTACGACCCCTGATTATTATCTGATCATCACAAAAATCGGGTCAAAATTGCGACCTGTAGCATGATTACAAGGTTGAGATGGACAGACGGACGGCGGGACGGCGGAAACATATAACCAGATCGACTCAGCTCGTCGAGACATTCATTATGGTAAATATAAGTATGGGTCTACGACCATTATTTCGATGCCTTACAAACTTCTAGGCCACAACTTTATAGGATTTAACCAACTTTTTCAACAGAATTGTCTGTAATAATGTATTTCTGGTTCTCATTTTTACCAATATTATAACTAAAATATTTGGCAACCCTTGCAATTTAGAAGAATTCTCATAACTAGAAAAATGAAGCTTAGGTAATTTACTAAATGATTCACCTTAAGTTAAGGCGTTAAAATAGTGCTTTGGTTCACAAATTCACTTAGAATATAACTAATTTTTTAATAGGCTTTATCTCCTCGAGAACCGCGAAAAATGGAAAAAACAAAAACTACATGAATTTTTCGATTTTTGTCGTTGGGCGCATACACTGTGCATAGTGGTGTAGGGTATAAAAATAATGAACCCAATATTTGCAATTTTTCCATATTTTGTATATCGTGGATATTTTGACATATTTGGCCGAAATGGCTGAAATTTCGGATTAAGTCTTAGGTCTATGAAGACGTGGGCCTATGCGGACAAATTTCAGGTGTAAAGTTTTATACCCCTAACTTTACACCTGATTTTTGTCCACATAGGCCCACGTCTTCATATAGCCCCATAGAACGGTACCTCCCGATTTCCGATATTTTGAAGGTTGTGGCCTCAACATCACACTGAAACGGCTGACATTTTGTATTGAGTCTTGGTTTGGAGTATAAAACTTTCCACCTGAAATTCGACAGTATAGGTCGACGTCTTCATATAGCCCCCATAGAACGGTTCTTCCCGATTTTCCGTATTTTTAAAGTTGAAGCCTCAATATTCCACCCAAATGTCTGAAATTTGGTATTTAGTCTTCGTTGACGGTATAAAACTTTTCACCCAAAATTTGTCGGTGTAGGTCCACGTCTTCATATAGCCCCATAGAACGATACCTCCGGATTTCTGATATTTTGAAGGTTGTGGCCTCAATATCCCTCCGAAATGGCTGAAATTTGGTATTAAGTCTTCCTTGGGAGTATACAATTTTCCACCTGAAATTTGTCGGTATAGGTCCACTTCTTCATAAAGGTTTTGGCCTCAATATCCCTCCGAAATGGCTGAAATTTGGTATTAGGACTTCCTGAGGGGTAAAAACTTTCCACCTGAAATTTGTCGGTTTAGGTTCAGGCCTTCATGTAGCTCCCATAGAACGATACCACCCGATTTTCGGTATTTTGAAAGTTGTGGCTGTAGTTATTTTAAACAGAAAAATTTTACACACAAACAATTTTGTACCTATTATTGAAGTATTAGTTGTATAAAAAAATATGTAAAATGCATAAATTTTGCTTATGCACATATTTTTTTTTGTTGCATATGCAAAATTTATGCATTTTGCATATGTCATATGTCTCGATTTCAATTTAATCAAAAGCCAAAAATATGCCCAGTCCCAAAATCTGACTTGAATCGGACCAAAAATAGGGTTTGCATACAGTTCCGATGTCTATTGATGAAATAAGGTAAGGGAATCCAAAAAGTTATTTCTTACATTAAATTTATTTGTTACATAAAATTTATTTATTTCCGCGGAATGCTCATTACCCTGTACTAAGGATATCACATAGTCGGCCCGACTCCGACTATAGTCTTCGTTATTATTATACCCTACACCACTATGTGGGGAGGGTATTATAAGTTGGTTTTGGCCAAAAAGTTTGTAACGCATCGAAATAATTGTCGTAGACCCGGAGGGGAAAAAGCCTATTGATTTTGGTGATGGTCGGATAATATTTGGGGGTCGGAATGGGCAAAAAACGTATGTGGATAAAAAGACAACGTTTTTTTCAAAGCGAATATCTCAGCTTCTATATGGGGTATACCAAAAGCAAAACCTGACAATAAAAGTAGAAAATATCACCATTCTAATGGTGTAAAGTAGGTTCTCGTAGGTGATCAAACAACGAAGATATCACAATAGTCGCAAATAAAACCAAATTTTAATTTTTGCGATTTTAATTATAATGACGAATATCACAGCTTTGGTTGGGGACTTTCCAAAAGCAAGTAGAAGATCCCATCTTTACAATGATGTAAACTAGGTCGGCGTAGGTGACCAAATAACGGAGATATCGCAATAGTCGGTAATACATCCCATTTTTCCTCTTTTTTGGAAATCACGCTACAGGTCTCAATTTTAATCGGATCGTCACGAAATTTTGAGGGTTAATGGGGGTCACACAGATGAAGAAGCCTATTGATTTTTGTGATGGTCGGATAATATTTAGGGGTCGTAATGGGCAAAAAACTTATTTGGAGAAAAAGACAACGTTTTTTTCCTAAGCGAATATCTCAGCAAAAGTGTTCCAAAAGCAGAACCTGGCCATGAAAGTAGAAAATATCGCCTTTCTAATGATGCAAAGTAGGTTCTCGTAGGTGATCAAACAATGAATAGCCGCTAATAGAACCCAACTTTTTATTTTTGCGATGTTAATAATAATGACGAATATCACAGTTTCGGTTGGGGATCTCCCAAAAACAAAGTCTGACTATGAAAGTAGAAAATCCCATCTTTACAGTGATGCAAAGTAGGTTGGCGTAGGTGGCCACATAACGGAGATATCGCAATAGTCGGTAATGCATCCCTTTTTCCATTTTTGTGCAATCACACTACGAAATTTTGATCAGATCCTCACGAAATTTTGGGGGTTGATGGGGGTCCATTTTTTATTTGGGTTGTACTGTCGATGCACTTAAATGCGTTTCAAAAAAATTGACCTGTGTTAATGAAGACATTCGGAGCAAAGGCGCTAAGCTATCCCAATTTTAATATTTTGAATTTTATTAGTCAAAAGCTTATGAACAGGGGTAGTGGTGTAGCCTTGGTTCACATGTTATATTTTGAATTTGTTTTTATTAATTGTAGCGGTTCGATTAAATAAGACACTTGTTGAATATTGTATCCGATTGAAGATGTTGAATGGAACGATGTAATCATGATTTAACCATCGTTTTTATAACCACCTCATGTCCCAGAAGAAGTGTCGAATATGATATGGTATGCCTAGCCTTGCCGATTTTTTCTAAATTGTTTTGTTTCATTTTAGATGGATATCGAATTAAAATTCATTATTTTACATAATCCACATACATTCTTTAGAAATTTAAACTTTTCTTAAAATATATATATAAATGAAAACGTGTATTTTCATTTTAAAATGCCTATATTATGTCTCCACCAAGGCCTTCAGCTACACCTGTACTTAATAATGTCAATGGCAATTTTATTTTGTTTTTCTTATTGTTGCAAAATATTCCCATTGTCTCGAGAATACAAAACGCTTTTTCTCTAATCCCATTGATCCTTTTGTAACAGTAGCAGTAATATGTTATCATCTGCTTTAAATTTCAAATAGGACTAAATTTATACATATTTTATGAATTTATTTACATCGTAAATCCCAAATAATTCTATTCTAAGTCCACGTCAAACGGTTTCATTTATAAATGACGGTTTTCGACATAAATACATACACGTGTGCGTATAATGCATTCACATGTTTTACAATATACTTCACCTGAATACATAAAATAAGCTGTTATTTATCCTTCCTGTTGCTAAACACAACAATAGGTGTTTCACTGCGTTATTGATGTTTAGAAGTGTATTACCGCGTACAACAGTGGTTTGAAATTAACTATATCGAAATGGAATTAAAATAAAGTAAATCAAAATTTTTTAATGAAAGAATATAGTATTTAAATCTTAAAGATGTCATATTACATGGATGATATGTTATGTATTGCTTCGTCATTACAAAAACAAAGTGTTTCAGGGTTCCTTTTAGTTTTATTAAAAATCAAGAGAACTCTCCGTCAAAATATAAACTTAACATTGCTTAGACATACCTTAATCAATGCAGCCTAAATTTTCGCTTACTCAGCTTAGTAATAATACTTTGTGCTGTCCAAAAAAGGTCTCCTATTACTGGACAGAAAATTAATTGGGCGACATTTTTTAATATGAGAAAAAGTCCTAATTATACCCTACACCACTATGTGGGGAGGGGTATTTTAAGTTTGTTTTGGGAAAAATTCATGTAACACCGCGAAATATTCGTCGGAGACACCCAATGTGGTATACCAATCTTCACATCTCGGCGAGATAAAGCGATTTTGAGATGTGTGTCCGTCCGTCCGTCCGTGTGTCCGTCTGTCCATTATAAATTGTAATCAAACTCCAGGCCGCAATTATGGACCGATCGTCACGAAATCTGGTATGGAGGTCGGCTTCACATCAGAATAGATCGCTAGTTTAATTGGTGATGATCGTGAAATATTTAGCGGGTGAAATGTACCAAAAACATAATTTTTATCCGATTTTGTAGCTGCTCTGTAGGTAGCAATAATAGTCCGATCGCCTCGAAATTTTATATAAGGTAAGAGTTATGACAATGATGAAGCTTGGAATTTGAGATGGCGATCAGATAATATTTAGAGGGTTAAATGGACCACAACTTTTGTGTGAAAATTGTGAAAATTTTTAATAAACAGCTTATATCTTTGTTTCTGAAAGACACCTTCCCCACTCGTGTGTTACATTTGGAAGACAATCTCTTGACCTTTCAATTGATGTCAATTATGTTGATGTACGTGATCAGATAACAGAGTTACAGCCTAATATATCCAGTTTTTTGTTTGTAGTGTAATCATAAACCCGCTAGAGGTCGCAATTATAGCTCAATAGTCACGAAATTTTGCACGAAGTAAGAGTTTAGGTTTTTGTATAAAAAATATACAAATTTTATTTTTGGTCCATATTTTCATTCCTGGAGAGCATATACCGGCAAAGTAACCTACATATGGAAAAATAACGCACCTATTGCCTGACATATATAATGTATTTTGTGTAGAGAACCACGACTCCGACTCCAGTCCATTTTTTTTTCTCGACTCCGACTCCAACTCCGGAGTCGATTCCGAAAATAGATAAAATTAAATTCACAACTTAAATTACAGTCATCTCAGTTTGAACTTTCAAGATACATTACATTGGGAGGATACCAAAACATAGACCAATATTGTTCGTTTTTTTCTCGTTGACAATACGGAATACAAAGTAACAAGCACTTCAGCATACTTCACACTTCAGAACATGTAGCAACACCCTTCAAAGCAACTGCAATCGGACGGTATCCTTACAAGGTTTCTCTGCCTAAACACCGACGTACGAGTATATTTACAATTTTCCGAATTTGACTTATGTTCCCAATGAGACTCGAAATAACAAATTACCATAATTACTGACCGGTAACACTCTTTGTAATTTTTTGAATTATGCAAAATTAACGATATTTTAACACCGCAACGTGATAGAAGACCAAAATAGCGTATTGCCCCTTAACATACACTTTCGTGGTTAAGGTTACTTGAAACATTTATGATAAAAGGGATCATTGTCTTCAAACCAATAAGAATTTTGATTTATACTTGTAGGCCTTTGCCTCTTGTCCGTCCATAGTTATTTTTTACGTATTGCACCACGTAATGTGACAAAGAAAACCTTCGAAATGCATAAAATCGGGCCGTGCCGTTATACTAAATCGTAAACCTATACCGGCAATTTTACATCTTCATACTTTATAAAGTTCCCGACGAATATTTCGATGTGTTTCAAACCGAATGACAAGTTAGTATCTTATGGTGGAAAGTGTCTTTTGTCTACCACCTCAAAAAGAATACAAGTAAAACCAACGTTTAGTACGGCTAAGCCGAACTGACAATCGGAAATAATTAAATAGTTCTAGAAATGTATATATCCACCATCCTATAGAGGTAATGCTCATAATTTAACGTCAATTTTTTAAATATTTTTCATTTCTCAGCATAAATATATTGACAAATTTTTCCCAGATGCATGACTTAATCGAAAAATCATTTGATCTCTTCTCATCGTAGAACAATAGGATAGCATAGGAATATCACCTTAAATAGAGAGAGAAATGGTTAAGTAGGTTTACTTATAGATAACCACAAACTATTCTATTAGACTTCTTTATAAAAGACGCATGGTTCTTCAAAAATAGCAGGAACATCGTCTTTAAGAAGATTCTAACTCATACAATTTCAGCAAGAAGTCTAGTAAGTCTTTCAAATGATTTCCCTTAAAGTACTACAAGGTCTTTCATAGAAGTCCAACAGGTTCTTTCACAGCAGACATAAATGACTTCTAATAAAAACAACAAGAGAAGACCAGTGAGTCTTCTATAAAATGGCCTGTAAATCTTCTAAAAATCTTCCCTAAGTATATTTGGAACATGCAAACATTATTCCAATCAATTGACCCAAATATGTTTCCGGTATGCATTTTGTAGTCAAAATAGAGATTAGGAGTTTTTTTTTTAATTATGATCATTTAAATAATTTAAGTTTATTTGACAAATTTTGATAAATGTAGAACAGATTGTTGCCCGGAGTCGGAGTCGAGCTTTTTTTCACGACTCCGGCTCCGACTCCAGCAAAATTTGCTAGACTCCGACTCCGAAGCCCTGGTCTCATCGCAATATTGGTTTTAGACCCCAAGTATATTTGGACGAAATTCGTTTCAGACAATTTGGAGTCTATTTAGTGCTGTCCGTTCATCTGTCTCTCTTAATGTCTAGCTGGCTGGTGCGCACGATAACTCTCGAATGGATCTACCGATTAGAAACAAAATTTAAACAACGTAATATTTTGCCTAAACTTTGTTTAAGTTCGAATGTAGGCTATTTCGGTCCACACCTCCCCTAAAAAAGTTCAAAATTGTTTTCGAAAAATTGTGTGAACGATAACTGGCGAAGTGAGCAATCGATTTGCTCCAAACTTTCCATATATTATTATTCCTTCCAGATATAGATAGGATAAGACTATATCGGTCCTTAGGGTACCTACCACACAAAATTCGGAAAAGGGAAATTTAAGAGTCCTCTAGAATCGTTTTGATTTTTTTTCAGCAGATTGTACTTGCGCCGCATATCCGCAAGTTAAAAACGGATTTTCTGATTGGTCGAAACTTTACACATCGTATTATTTCATCCAGTCATGTGTCAGGTCGGAATATGGACTATATCGGTCCCTCCTTCGAGTACCTCCCACACAAAATTTGGGAAAAGTGGATCTATTTGATGATTATTTTCTTTTTTTTAAGAAGGTTCTTTTTACGGTCCGTATTCTGGTCCCTTTCCCAGGGTAAGTCATACTTCCTGAGATAATAGTCCAGAAGTTCCAAAAACCCCTGCCGCTCCAACTAAAATTACATATCTGAAAAAATAATTCTCAAATATTTCCAAAACTTAGAATTTAGCTTACTAAAATTGATTTTGTATAGCCCTATATTACGATACCTACAGACTCCACATATTTTGAAGCAAAGTCGTGTTACAAAATAATTATATTTTTAGAGGCGGAAGGTATATCACCGTTAGCGCAGCTGACTTATACTATCTTATTTGCTGTATAATTGAATATGAATAGTTTTGGGATTTATAAATTAGCTTGCATGCAAAATTTTGAATTTCTATTCATTGTTAGTTATTTCTACCGGTATAAAATAAACTTTAGATATCACAATATATGCCCGCAATGAACGATTTTTGAAGCATATGTGAGGTACAAGTGCACAATTTTGGACGATAAATCTTCAATAAACTCCCAATTTTCCCATTTATCAAATATTCCAAATTGCGTGGTATATATGTTCTTATTTTAGGTGTATTCAAAAGAGGAACCTGATATTCAAAGACAATTTGAATACGTAGCAGGACGGGGTAATCAATGTGAATTTTCCAATTTTCGAATATTATTTAGAAATGTATAATTTATATATTTTTCCACAAACATCCCAGTAAAGACAAGGGAGGCTTCTCTTATATCAATGGATTCATATTAAGTTATTGATATGTGACTTAGTTTTTATCGCCGAGTCCGAACGACGTGTTCTATGTTGTCACTTGTAGAGAAGTTTTTCATGGCTGAAATACTCAGGAAATATCACCAACATTACAAAGTGGTATTTTGCTCCCGTTGAAAATTTGATGTGGCCAGGCCTGGGAATCAAACCCGGACATTCAGCGTCCAAGGCGGTTGAATATAGTTAATTCATAGAGGTTGTGGTGTAGGGTATCACATGGTCGTCCCGTCCGACTATAGCCTTTGCTTACTTGTTTTTTTCTATGAGCTTTGTATATTTCAAATTTCCTTTACAATTTCATTAAAAAAAAAAACAATCAAATGAGATTGAAACTTCAACCAAAACAACACAAACAAAAAACAGCGGATGGAACGCGCAGTTGAATTTAATAAATTCCAACAACAATTACTCACAGGCAATTGTGGTGATGTTCTTTTCAACTTACAGTACTAAGTGAGTTCTTAGTTGATACGTGCTGATAGTTGTTTGCAAATATTTTTGTTCTGATGTTTTTTTGGGAAAGCTGAAAAGTGAGTGTGATTCTCATTTATTTGAGAATACTAGGGGTAATACTCCAGACTTAAAAATAAGTGTTGTCACGGCGTGTTAGTGTTCAGAGCCATACTCATAACATGCGTCATAACTTTCAAAGACTTCGCTAAGCGTTTGTCATAAAAGCCATACAATGATTGAACAAATATTCAGTGTTGTAAAACACAAATTACGTTTGAAAGAGAAAAAGTTAGATGATATCGAAGCCGCCCCACAGGCGATATGTCTGAGTAGCATCTACCCCAGGCGAAACATGTCATGTCACATAGTGGTGGTTGTGTGGGTTCGTATCGTCGGCTTTCGTTTTTCACTCGCAACATTGGTCATTAAAGATCGTTTCTAACGAAAAATTAATTAAAAAAAATTAAAAAAAATTAAATTGAAAGAGAATGGAATAATTAGTGTCCTTTCATTTACGAAAGTACTTAGCTCCGCCTAATTACCAAATTTCAACCATTTTGGTGGGATAATGAAACTAAAACCTTCAAAATACCGAATATCGGGAGGTACTGTTCTATGCGGGCTATATGAAGGCGTGGGCCTATAACAACAAACTTCAGGTGGAACGTTTTTATATATCCTCCACGAAGACGAATTACCAAATTTCAACCATTTTGGTGGGATACAGAAGCTAAAACCTTCAAAATACCGAATATCGGGAGGTACCGTTCTATGGAGACTATAGTAAGGCGTAGACCTATACCAACAAATTTCAGGTGGAAAGTTCTATACAATCAACGATGACTAAATACCAAATTTCAGCTATTTTGGTGGGATAATGAAGCTAAAACCTCCAAAATATCGAATATCAGGAGGTACCGTTCTATGGGGGCTATATCAAAACGTGGACCGATATATCCCATTTTCAATACCAACCAGCCTGCAAGTAATAAAAACTTCTGTACCAAATATTGACTCTCTATCTTTAAAATTGCAAGCTGTATCTTGATTTTAACAGACAGACGAACGGACGGACAGACGAACATGGTTAAATCGACATAAAATTTTATGCTGATCAATAATATATATACTTTATAGGGTCTCCGACGAATATTTCGATGTGTTACAAACGGAATGTGTTACAAAGGTATAAAGGAAAAATTGAATTGACAAATTTTAAAAAATTCAGAAAAAATAGTAATCGTCCGATCCCATTACCACATAGGACTTAAAATTGTTGTAATTGAACGTAGTTTAATACAAAAAATTTAAAGAAAATCGAAGGGGTCGAACATCTTTAAAAATTGATTTTAAATATTAAATCGCGAAAATAGCATCCAAGCCCACTGTGCAATTTGTTTCACTATTTTTTATTTAATAGCTGATAAAACAACAAAACATACAAAATTTACAATTTGGACCAATATTAAAGAAGTTATGAGTATTACATTGCATGTAGTTTTTACAGAATTTGACTTTTTCAAGGCGCGATATCTCTGGAACCGTTAGTCAAAAAAAATCTGAAAACATACTAAAATGTTTTGTTAATCAACAGCATCACCACAGCAAAAAATAAAGGAAATCAAAAACCTCATCTTGAAAAAGTGTCCGATTTCACTCAGAAATCCCCATATATAAATCGTTAACAGCATTTCTATCCTTAGATGCTAAAATGTTTGCTAAATTTATTTTTATTTTTGCGGAATATCAAATAATGAAGAAATCATGGACTACATTTTATTTATTCTAACTCAGAGTCCATAAAAATCTCTAAAAAAATAAATTAAAAATACTTACAGAATCTAGACAATGCCCAGACAAATGTGAGACCAAATTTTTAAAGATATAAACCCATATTACAGTAACAACAAAAGACGAAAACTTATTGTTGGAAGGTAATTTATTTGTGAGAGTGTTCGGTTTAATACTAAAGATTGGAGAAAAACTTTTGGGAATTATTCTGCTATTTCGCAAAATTTCCATACAAAACCTAAAGTATTTTGCTATAACTTCTACAGGAATAAAAATAATTTAAAAAAATAAGTTTCAACTTTTTATTTATAAATGCAGTTAAAACTAGAAAATAATTTATAATTTAAATACAAGCGTTTTATTTGAGAGATTCCACCATGAGAAAGAATATACTTATTGAGGCTAAGCGACAAACTATTTTTTAGTTTTAAGTGCATTTCTAAAAAAACACTAAAACTTAATTTTTTTTTTAAATTATTTTTTTATTTTTAACTAGACAAACCCGGTGCGCTTCGCTGCCTCGACAAAGATAAAATATAGTGGAATGCTATAATTATATAAACTTTTTTATATTTTAACATATAAATATAGGAGAGCCCATTCATGGCTCCCATGAAGCTACTATGGTTTTTTTGTATGTTTCAGTGGGTAACACTCCTCCTAAAACCTTATAATCTTACACTATTAATTTCTCTTTATTTCTACAGATTGGATTTAGATCTACCTGACTGAATTAATTTAAGAATAGAACCAGGTTTGAAAACCTTAAGTTTAAGGATGGTTTTAATTTATTTTATATGTACAGGGGACATATTTTTTCCAGGTCATATACATATTAACATGTTGTGATATCTTAATTTACACTTAGGATAACTCCCACTTTTATTTATAATTTTTACTCAAATAATGATTTAGATATATCATAATAAAAAAATATTCTTAAAAAGTCTCTCAAATATATGATATTTAATAGCTGTACACTTGGTCTATTCCTTCCCAACTATATGTACTTCCGTATATAATGACGGCTTCTACTAACTTCTGAGTTTCTTCAGAATTTCGTTGAAATTGGACCTATGTATCAAAAACATGAAATCGACCGAAAATATATATGAGAGCCATATTCCGATATGAACCCATCTCGATAAAATTTTGCACATTTCCTTTTAGACCAAATCCCGCCTCACATTCAAATGTCATTGACATAGGGTGTTTGGTGCATCAAATACAGGAAAACGGCCGAAAATATATATGGGAGCTATATTCAAATCTGAACCGATTTCGATATAATTTGGCACATTTATGTCTAGACCAAATTCCGTCACCCATTCGAAAATTCAGCGAAATTGGACATATATAGCGTGTCTGGTATATCAAATACAGGATATCGGCCGAAAATATATATGGGGGCTATATTCATATCTGAACCGATTTCGATATTATTTGGCACATTTATTTCTAGAACAAATTCCGTCACACATTCCAATTTCATTGAAATTGCACATTCATAGCGTGTTTGGTGCATTGAATATAATGGCCGAAAATATATGTAAATCGGAGCTATATCCAAATCTGAACCGATTTGAAAATCATTTGGTAAATTTATTTCTACATCAAATTCCATTACATATACCAAATTTTGAGATTGTATCTGTAACAGTTCTAAATATATTTGCATACAATATCTAAATTTTTTGGAGCTACTTCCGGTTTTTATGCTATATCTCCAGATCAACGCGGAATTTAAAAAAACAAAAATATATAGCCTATTTTCATTCCAGGCGATGTAGCAATATACCCTAGACATTTCAGAAAGTTTGGTTCAGCGGTTTTTGAGTCTATAAGGCACAAACAAACAAACGTGCAAACAAATTTCTATTTTATATATATAGACTAGCTGACCGGTTCCGCGTTGCTGGCCCGTTGTTGAATTTTCCGTGTAAACCTTAGTAATCTATCTACATATCTATTTATCTAGCATTGATATCTCTAGATTTTCGAACCGAACCCAGCAAAATTTGAAGGAAGGGGTTCCATGCGTGATTTCATGGCATCGTATGCATTGGTTCAAACGAAGTCGTGGAAAATCCGATCTTTTCATTAGCATTTGAACCAATGCAAAGGAAGTCGTGAAAGATCCGATCTCATCAGCATTTAACCCATTCCATCGATCCAATAGAGACAAATTTTGTGTTTTTATTTACAAAAAGTGTTCTAAATATATAAGATTACAATAGGCCTGATGTTTACGGTGACTCGAAATCACAACCAACGTTGTTAAAACTCTTGTCGCAATGAAATGTCGTTGCAAAGGGTTGGTGAAAATGACATGCCAAAGCATTGGTGTAAATGACATGCCAAAGCGTTGGTGAAAATGGCATGTCAAAACATTGGTGTAAATGGCATGCTTTATATCCCAAACTGAATAGCATCTTATGGGGTCCACGCTCATATAAAGTTCATCGATGAAGATGCTAAAAAGATGACATGCCAGATCACTTACACCCCTGATTGAATAGCATCTTCGACATCGAACACTTTGCTGGAAATAGGCGTCAATAATGCATTTTTTTAACTTCGTGAAAAAAATCGATGTTTTGGCAATGCCCTCATGTAATGGTATCTCCAGATTTAATATGGAAAATTTCTTTATTTATACCCTCCACTATAAGATGGAGGTTATAATTAACTTTGTGATTCCGTTTGTAACACATCAGAATATTCGTCGGAGACCCTTTAAAGTGAATATTCTTGATCAGCGATTTTCGCAATTTTCAAGGTTATAATTGTATTATTCTATCGATATGGCTTATATTTGGTGTTCATATTCGTTGGGGGTATAAAACAGTCCGTATTGTATGGTCGGCATAGAAAAGATTTTTAGAATATCCTTCCTGAAACGGTACCTCACTATTTTCAATATTTGCAAGGTCTTTATATATGTAGGTCCACGTTCTGATGTAGCTACCATAGAAAGGTACTACCCTATTATCGGTATTTGTTAGCTGATACCGGTCCGCGTTGCCGTCACGTTGTTTCGGGTTTCCCTGTAAATCTTAGTAATATATCTAGTTATCTGTCAGTCAGTCTTTCTGTCTTTCTTTTCTTTAAATAGGCGTAATGATGTGGCCCTACACCGGAGCAACCTCTCCGGAACAGCTTTCTCATTACTTCGAAGGGAGTTCATAGACTGGTCTCGTCAGCTTTCATAGTTGTATCTACTTCCCCATCAATTGTATATTGTGAATAGGATTTCGAATGTAGTCTTTGGCAATATTTTTTCTCCCATAATTGTTTGTAAAGCTTATTTGCACCACAATCTTTTTGCCTCAGCATTTCTTTAAAAATTCTTCAATGGTTACCTGATTAGATATTTCAAATTGCACTCTGTCTTCTTTTCAATTTTTGCCCAGAAGTATTGTGTGTTCCACATTGTCTTCGCCATGGAATCTGAACTGACGACTTCCGAAATTTGCATGACTGCTGAAAATGGTAAATGGAAGTTGAGTTCGCAATATTTTTGCCTATTCAAGGTTTTACGTATGGAATTATTTTAAAAGCCCATCTACCTTGAACACAGTCTTATTCGGGCTTCGTTATGTTAACATGCTTGCTAATTCTCTTTTTGCGCGTCCCTTTCGTGTAGGGAAAGGAGAATCTATGTAATTTCCGCAACCAAAGACAGTGCCGGCGTTGAAGTTCTATATGCAGATGATTATGCAGTTGTTTGCTTCCTGCAATATTCTCGCAGAAGACAGGAGCCACGTACGTCGCTTGCACATACGCTACTATAGCTATTAATATCCGTCTTAACTCAATTGATTAATTTTAATTTAACATTACTGGCCTTTTGCTAGAGGGAATCCTTTTCAATATGCAAAAGCTTCCGTGAAAAATTTCCCCAACTTTAAAATAGCGCCAAGTTTTCGGCAAATACACCAATTAATGATAGAGTCCCCAATTACTATTGAATTGAGTATCAATACGGCCAAAAACTCCTTGTTTTCGCATTTTGGTAAAACCCGTTGTGTAGGAGGTCCCCCGCCCTTCCATTCGTTGGTATAAAAACGATCCTTCACACAAAATGTCTAATAATCTCTGATATTTTGCATTGTAACTCTTGCTCCTTTCCAATCGATATTTCTAGAATTTTGGTCAAGTGACAATTCAAATTATCGGGATTTTACTGTTGATCGCAATATCTCACTTATTGACGACAGTGTATATAGCCCTTTTGAAGCCACGGTTATTAACATTAAGGATATTACACTAATTACACATTTTCAGGGTCAAGACAGTAATTACCAAAGTACTGCAAACAATTTTTAAGCAATACGTCCAAAAATATATATGATTTCACGTTTTCTTAAAAAAATTATGGGGGAGGTACCCACTGACCAGTATAAAAAAATAGCTAAAAACCTATTCTCAGACCTAAAAACTCCACATACAAAATTTCATCGAATTCGGTCCAGCCGTTTCGGAGTAGTTTAATTTCGAACATCATGGCAGACTCGAAGAATTTTATATATATAGATATATGGTGGTTTCTGAGTGAAATCGGACACTTTTTCAAGATAAGGTTTTTGATTTCCTTTATTTTTTGCTGTGGTGATGCTGCTCATTAGCAAAACATTTTAGTATATTTTCAGATTTTTGTAAAAAATTTAATTTTGTATTGTTTTGGTAAAATAACAAATGTTTCACACGGGTATAAAGGAAAAATTATATTGAAAAATTAAAAAAAAAAAATCAGAAAAAATAGTAATCGTCCGAATCCCATTACCACATAGGACTTAAAATTTTTGTAATTGAACGAAGTTTAATACAAAAATAATTAAAGAAAATCGAAGAGGTCGAACATCTTTAAAAATTGATTTTAAATATTAAATCGCGAAAATAGCATTCAAGCCCACTGTGCAACTTTTTTTGCTATTTTTTTAAATAGCTGATAAAACAACAAAACATACAAAAAAAGATTTTTTCAAATTGGATCAATATTAACGAAGTTATGCGTATTTCATTGCATGTAGTTTTTACAGAATTTGACTTTTTCAAGGCGCGATATCTCTTTAACCGTTAGTCTAAAAAAAAATCTGAAAATATACTAAAATGTTTTGCTAATGAGTAGCATCACCATAGCAAAAAATAAAGGAAATCAAAAACCTCATCTTGAAAAAGTGTCCGATTTCACTCAGAAACCCCCATATAGATTTTTAGTAAATACATTTTTTTGACCACTGAAAACAAAATTATAGTCAATTTAGGCCGAAAATTTAGATAAAAACTTTAAAGGCTATACCAAAACTTGGACCTATGTCAACAATTTTTGCTGGAGAAGTTTATATACCATTGGGGACTCCAAATGCCAAGTTACAGCCAATTCGGTTTCAAAATGAAGAAAAAATCGGGTGGTACCGCTATGAGGGAGCTATACCAAAACCTGGACCTATATTCAAAATTTTTTGTGGGGAAATGTCTGTATCATTGGGAATTCAAAATTCCAAATGACAGCTAATTCAGGCTAAAAATAATGATAAAATCCTCAAAATACCTGAAATTGGGTGATACTGCTATATGGGGGCTATAGGAAAAATTGACCCATATTCATGTATTGTCATCCAAATCTGAAAAGTACGCAAAGTTTCAGTTCGATTGGTCAACTGCAACTGCGTTAAAAATGAGTTACTAGATTTGAACTAAATCGGGTGGTACCGCTATATGGGGGCTATAGGAAAAAATGGACCCATATTGGATTTGGTTTCATATTCATGTTTTGTCATACAAATCTGAAAAGTGTGCAAAGTTTCAGTTCGATTGGTTAACTGCAACTGTGTGGAAAATAAGTTACCAGATTTGAAATGCAAGTTAAATAGAACACCGTAAAAACTCTGTAAAAATTGTGAAAATGGACCAATATTTGTTCTGATTCCATATTCGTGTATTGTTGTCTAAATCTGAAAAGTGTGCAAAGTTTCAGTTCGATTGGTCAACTGCAACTGTGTCAAAAATGAGTTAGCAGAGTTGAACTAACCGGACACCAACAAAAAACAAAAAAAAAAAACATTGTTCCACAACATCCCATACGGGACAAGGGAGACTTCTCTCATATCAATGAGTGCACCCCGATTCATATTTAGCTCAATGATATGGGACCTACTGTTTATCGCCGAGTCCGAATGGCGTGTCCTAAGACACCACTTATAGAGAAGTTTTTCAAGGCTGAAATACTCAGGAAATGTCGCCAACACTACTGAGGGGTATTTTGCCACCGTTGAAAAATGTTTGGTGTTGCCTGGCCGGGGAATCGAACCACCGACCTTCTGCGTGCAAGGCGGGCGTGCATACCATTGCACCACGGTGGCACCCAAACGGACACCAAAGCAAATTAAATAAAACACGGTAAAAAACCTTTAAATGGGTAAAAATTTCGCGATGTACATATGCTTGTAAGGCGAATCCGATTTCAGTGACCGCCTGATAAAAATACATCAATATAACAATTTTCAAACAGATTTGTAAAAAACCGCTGCACATCATATTCTACTTTGGGTTAAATGCGAATATTACTTCTGAATCTCTGTCATTTATGAATATTATAATCGCGTATAATGGATTCCATTTATGTATAAATTTTCAAAGAAAATCCCGGTTTAATGCGCGGAATATTCAAAATATATATTTTTTTCAGATTTTCCCATAATCAAGGTATCTATATCCGTCATTTTAGTGGATGAAATAAAACGCAGAAAGACGCGGGGTTCAAAGGTACCTGTGTAACAGTTTTAATTTTGTAAGACAATTTTTTTTAAAAAAAAGGTACTTCTCAAATTTACGAATTTTTGGACTCCTATTATCAGGAAGCTCTACAAAGCACACTCATGGGATATAGATCAAACGACGTGGAATCACGAGTTCTACAATCCTACACATAGTTTGGATCATTATCTGATTGCGCCTTCTAATTATAAAAGAAAATTCAAAAAACGCCGAAATCAAAACTTCAAAATTTCAGCATAGATTTTAGGGGGATGCAGTGTATACATCGACATACATTAGAACCATGTTCCCCAAGGGGTACTCTTTAATTCTTTCTTCGAGCACAGGTCTGAATGTGGCGTGGTTTGGGCTGAAAAGAAGAAAGACCATAAAAAACTTGTTTACTTCAACACATTTTTACCCGCTTTTGTGTATTACCACCAACACAGCTTCCACGTAAATTTTTTTTACGGTCCATGTTATGAGATCTTTGCTAAAATCTTCAATCGACAGAAATATATTCATATTGCATACAATTTATTTACAGTTCGCGATTTATTAAATGGTAAACTTCAATTTCAACGATTGTAAAACTTTTTTGACGATTACCATATGTATGTATATGTTTGTACTAGAATATAATAAATATTTCAAAAATGTTCATGGTTTACTCATACAACACTGTCAGTTTCTATATGCTGGTATTGCAATTCATGGTAACAAATATATATGATATAATAAATAAATTATTTCTTATTAAATATATGTTTTTATAAAACCACTATGCTTCTCCGACGTTTCCTAGTAACCGGATGTAACAATTGAAGGTTACAACTAATCTTTCAGTGATGGAATTTATCGCATCACAAAGCGAAGTGGGGTAGTGAAAGGGTATGTCACAACACATATGATTTCATATAGGTATAAAGTATTTATTTTATTCAGCTCTTTTTATATAAAACCACAATGCTTCTCTGACGTATCCTAGTAACCGGATGTAACAATTGAAGGTTGCAGCTAATCGTTTAGTGATGGAAATTATCACATCACAAGGTGAAGTGAGGTAGTGAAGGGGTATGATAACTTTTCAGAAATATTTGTGTGTTAAAAGATAAGTAGCCATTAATGTTTATTAATAGTTAATTATCATTTTACTTTGATCAAATATGCATGTAGGTCAAGTATGGAAATTTCAATTTCATTAAAATATGTTAAACAGATAACAAACAAATCATTTCAATTACTTAAAGACCTCTTTAAATTTAACGACCTTATCACATTTTCTAATCAAATGGGCGTAATTTGTAATTACATACATTAATGTTTGCTTTTAATTAGAAGCTAATGTGTGTTTATGAGAACAACAAAAACATACATATCGCTCATTTACTCAAAGAGTGACACATCTACAAAAATCCAGTTTCGAGAAAAACGCCGATTGAAATTTGACTTCCCAACTTAAAAAGATTATTACACAAAAACTAAAATAACTTCTTGGACTATATTTTTTAAACAGCTAGCCAGATATCAGTGCTAAATTTCTGTGCAAGACCAAACAAGATTTGAAGTGTTTTAGTGCTTCATAAATTCAAAAATTATGACAAACTCGTAGTAAATGTGTTGTAACTCGCTGAGTTTTAGAGATATCAGCATAAAATTGAGCACAAGATAAAAGAGAAGTCGTAGAAAAAATAGAAGTTGTTAACACAGAAAACGCATATTTTGAGTTATGTCACTCTTTGAGTAAATGAGCTATATGTATTACATACAAAAAACAAAAATACAGAGAATTCGTGGAATATTTCTTGAGAGTATGTATTTGAAAGAAAATTTATTAGCGCCAAATACAGTTTGTCAAGCAATTGTTTTCAAACTGAGAAAACACTTTTCATGCATTAATTAGCAAAAAAATTACAAATAATTGTAATAAAAATGTCGTTTTTTTACAAGAATTAGTTGGTTTGGCTTGTTTAAGACCAGTTTGAATTTACAAATAAAGATTTAACCAACGTAGTTCAACAATATTAGCCAAAACCAATAATTAACATGTGATGCAAGGTGCCAAGAAAATATTTTCAAAATGTAATTAAGTTTTCAAAATACCAAACACGTATCAACAATATTAGGCATAAAATATCCTTACTAAGAGGGTTATAGGTCTCAAGCCGGGAATATCTGAGAACTAAGACGTTTTATGAGTTTTTTTATATCACCAGACTGCCATCAATTATAATAAATGTTACCTGCAGCAGATCGGTTGCCGGGTAAATGCACAGAAGGACCATGAAAACGAGACCAAGTCGATTAAGATGCCTGAGAGAGTGTCCTCTTTCAGCCTAAATATACTTTTTACATCCATACCGTTCCTTCCGTTTAAAATTTGTTTAAATTTATTGAAATTACATGTAAATGTCTGTGTTTTGTACCCTAAGTCTTTATACCAACGAGCGTATATACAAGGTTTATAACTATTCTTTTTTCCCTTGTACAGCATGGACAAATAATTGAATATAATTGAAATTGAATATAATCTTCAATATGGGACCCTTCTACATAAGTTTAATATACGAGTTCGCCAAATCGCCATTTGTTTTAATTTCAACACGCTTCATATATTTTTTTATTTTGCTCTCTAAGAGATTTGATCATGATAACTTCTGATTTGTAGCCGAACACATTACTAGGCTACGCATACGAACATTAAGGGTTGTTTGCACACAACCCTCGGATTTGTAGTCGGACAAACGCGCTCTTTGCCACTGTACACATAAATTAGTAAGGAATAATATAAGTAGTTATTTTTGTTTACATTACTTTTTAATGGGTTACATAATAAGTAACGGATCAGAATGTTTGCTGCGAACTTAAATGAAGCAAATGTTTACCAAATATGTTTGTTCAACAAATTAAAATCATTTTTTGTTATGAAAAAAAAAAAAAAAAAAAATTATCAAATGGTCTTTAGAAATCGCTTTTTTGTCCGAATAGACCTTAAAACGCATTTTCGCTATTACATGGTACTGGTGTGTTTTTGTTTACACTTTCAAATTCGGCCTTCGTAATATTTATACCCTACACCACTATGTGGAAAGGGTATTATAAGTTTGTTTTGTTAAAAATTCATGTAACACCGCGAAATATTCGTCGGAGACCCCCAATGTGGTATACCAATCTTCATATCTCGACGAGATAAAGCGATTTTGAAATGCGAGTCCGTCCTTCCGTCTGTCCATTATAAATTGTAATCAAACTCCAGGCCGCAATTATGGACCTATCGTCACAAAATTTTGTATGGAGGTCGGGTTCAGACCAGAATAGATCCTTATTTTTATTGGTGATGATCGTGATATATTTAGCGGGTGAAATGGACCACAAACATACTATGTATCCAAATTCGTAATGGTTCTGAAGGTCGCAATAAAAGTCCGATCAACGCGAAATTTTAAATAATGTAAGAGTATATGACAAAGAAGAAGCTTGCAATATGAGATGGCGATCAGATAATATTTAGAGGGTTAAATGGACCATAAGTTTTGTGTGAAAATTGTTAATGTACAGCTTATATCTTTATTCTTGGAAGAGACATTCCGAGCAAGTAAGTTATAATTGTAAGACGTTCTTTTGAACTTTCCCTTGATGTCAATTACGTTGATGTACGTGATCAGATAACACCGTTACAGCCTAATATATCCAGTTTTTTGTTTGTAGTCTTATCATAAACAGGCTAGACGTCGCAATTACAGCTCAATTGTAACGAAAATTTGCACGATGTAAAGATTTAGGTTGAAGAAAATTAATATAATTTGAATTTGATGATCTGATACTATTTAGCAGGTGACAGAGATAGACCATTACTTTTGTATGAAAAATATACAAATTTTATTTTTGGTCCATATTTTAATTTCTAGAGGGTATATACCGGCAAATTAGCTTACATATGGCAAAATAACTGCTGACACTTCCCCTGATGCAAATTGCAACAATGTGTCTGCTAGGTAGCGGGCCTACTGCCTAATATATAATGGCTTTTGTGCAGAGAACCACAATTTCCTCCCATAATACAATTTGTCTCTATCATGAAAGAGAATTTTTCAGTTCAGTCGTCCAAGATGATTTTTTTTTGTTGGAAAGCTTGACAGCACGGTGAGCCTTAACTAATTTTAAATGGAAGGTGCTTACACCTCGGAAGTTTTTGCTGATTCTGAAACTACAATGCTCCTAGATGAGAAATATCATGAAACAAAAAAAAAAAATCGCCGGAGGGATTTTAAAACAAATCGCGATTTAAGTTCTTAAGGTTTTCACGATTTTGCTTAGAAACCGCGGGTCCTATGTAAATAGGCCTAAAGAAAGTATTGTAGCTGTGAAAATTCTCCACAAGATTGGTATTTATGATATGTTCGTAGGTTTTACCGTTTTTGAGATAAAGAAGTTCAAATTGAGACAATGCAATAACTGCAATAATGCGGGTCCTATGTAAATAGGCCTAAAGAAAGTATTGTAGCTGTGAAAATTCTCCACAAGATTGGTATTTATGATATGTTCGTAAGTTTTACCGTTTTTGAGATAAAGAAGTTCAAATTGAGACAATGCAATAACTGTATCGCTTCCTTATAAAACAATGCCATTACTGCAATTTTACTAACTAAACGTATATATCTTGAAAATTGTACAACCTAGGAAAAAATAAATCATCCAATCTTGTAGAGAATTTTCTCAGCTTCAACATTTTCTTTAGTCCCATTTTGATATAACTTGCGGTTTTCAAGCAAAATCGTGAAGATTTAAGATAAAAACCTAAAAATTTGAATTGAACCTCTATATCTCAAAAACGGTAAAACCTACGAAAATATCATAAATGCCAATCTTGTGGAGAATTTTCACAGCTATAACAATTTCTTTAGACTCATTTCAATACGACTTGCGGTTGCCAAACAAAATCGTGAAAACAAAAAAAAAACCCTAAAATTGTGATTTTTTGATCGATTTTTTTAAAAATCCCTCCGGCGATTTTGTCTCTTTGTTTATTTTTCTCATCTATGAACATTGCTGTTTCAGAATCCGCAAAAACATCCCATGTGTAAGCCGTTTTCATTAAAAGTTAGTTAAGGGACACTGAGCATGATATTGTTTTATAAGGGGGCGATACAGTCAGTGCATTGTCCCAATTTGAACTTCCATATCTTAAAAACGGTAAAATATACGAAAATATCATGAAGGCCAATCTTGTGGAGAATTTTATCTGCTACAACATTTGTTTTAGTGCCATTTACATAGAACTCGCGGTTTCCAAGCAAAATCGTGAAAACCTAAAGAACCCCTAAAAATGTGAACTTAAATCGCGATTTATTTTAAAATCCCTCCGGCGATTTTTTTTGTTTCATGATATTTCTCATCTATGAGCATTGTAGTTTCAGAATCAGCAAAAACTTCCGAGGTGTAAGCACCTTCCATTTAAAATTAGTTAAGGCTCACCGTGCAGTTTTTAGCTTAAGCGTACTCAGGACAGTTTGACATACAACCATGTGTTGATTTGTTTACAGTAGCTTGATTGAGACACCTCCAAAACATGGTTTTTGAACGCTTTTACAGCATCTTCTGGCGATTGTTGCGATTTTCGGGCTTATACGCATAGTTCCATGAATCGTCACCTGTATCTATCTTATAATCGTCTTTTGAAATTTCTTTCACCGATATACACGGGATCCGTCAAGAAAAACCCCATTTTTGGCGCCAAGTGTTCATGGAACATCAAATGTTAGTTGGTGGAATAAATACCCAAGGATGTCTCTATCTCACAGTACATAACATGGCGTGGCACTATCCGTTCACACACGGCTTAATTTCTTCTGCCACAACGACCAGTTTTTCATAGTGCTAAAGGATGGTCCTTTATCGACATACAAAGATTTAATTTGATCGATGCACTCTTGCCGTGATTACCCACGTCTAAAGTTGTGAAAAATTATCGGACGAAAACGTTCACAAGTAAATTCCATTTTTGTTGCAAAGTGATTTTTTCAAGCCACTGTAAACAACACAACACATGGTCGTATGTCAAACTGTCCTGGGCATGCTTAGGCTATAAACTGTCAAACTTTTGAAAAAAAATGTCAAATGACGCCTGGCGACACTGCGTGTTGCCTAGGTCAGAAGGTTTTTTAGTGCTCCTCGTATTAAAACTTAAAAAGATTTTTGTGGGAGATCACCTTATAATTAAGATTTTATCTTAAAAACTCAAGAAAATATGATACACGGATACGAGGTTGTAAAAAATCCATAACCCTTATATGCATACCTACATCAAAATCCTATCCGATTTTCTTAAATTTTTGTAACGTGTCGCAGTCGTTTAAAATAAATTCCTTGGAAACCTAGTGCCCAGAGATAGTTGTCGCTTGTTAAATTTTGGAATTGAATTCGCCTAGCTGCACGATATTTCTGGTCATACTATGACCGTTCATATCAAAGGGACCTATCAGACCACAATAAAATTATTTGTCTTCAATATTCATGGTGGTTGATTTGAAACTCCTAATGACTACGCAAGATTTTTAAGCGCTGAGCTAATCCCTAAAGCATAAAATTTTAGCACTATTTAGATTCATTAATTGGACGGAAAGTCCGTTTTCTTAAGCTGAAACAGATTTGGGCCGCAAAAATCCACATTTATCCATTATGCGGTATTTAAGACAAAAAAACTATATTTGCAATATTGTTCATGACAGGATCGACCTCATAGCCTCAATCTACATTTTTTTAATATTCTCACAAAACAATTATACGTCACTTCATTGCTACCAAAGTAGATTTAATTTGATTATTGAAATACCTAATTAAAACTTTTCACTTTATTTATTTTCAGATATTTCCCCCAAAAACGAAACCAAAATTGTCATAAACTTTTTATTGCTGAGCATAAGTACATCAAAACTGACTGACTTACATTCTTCGGCACAAGGAAGGAACAAAAATTCTACTAAATCAAATCAACTTCAAAGTGAACTTAATCAAATTAATGGCATTTCCATAAGATGCTTAAAGTGCAGTGAATAACAAAAATCCACAGAATAAAGTCAACACAAAGCTCTATATAAGAAAAAAAATTTAATTGAAAGTGAAAGTAAAAGAAAACGCAAAAGGAAAAGAAAAAAAAAATTAAAATCAATATTTGGAATGTTGAAGAATTTTCTTCTAGATTTGTGTAACATTTTGGGAAAAATCTTTAAAAAAGGAAGAAACATATCGAAGACGAAAGTGCAATACAGTAAAGTAATCCACAGAATTGTGTGAAAAGAAAAATCAAATCAAAATCTACTTACAAAACTGAAACACATGTGGTTTCATTGAAAACAGAAACTCTCAAAGGTATTACTTTGGCTCCACAAAGAAGTGACCAAAAAAGATTGTTGTAAAATTGATTACTCCAATACGTACTTGGAGGTAAGATATGGGAAAAGCTACATTTTCACTATATCAAAAAAGAGAGTTTAAATAGTGTAAGTTACTAAAACTTCTACTAATATAATAAAAAATCATACCTTTTTATTCAAATATTGACACAAAACTAACAATTAATAAAAGCTAATTCCAAATTATAGAATGTAATCCATTCTCCACCCCCACAAATTTACTATGCCAAAAAAAGTTTACAACAAATTAAATATTTAAAAACAATAAACATTGAATGTCGAAGGCCATTTTAAAAATGCCATTATTTACACAAATTAAATCAAACATTTTAGATATTTAACTAAATTATAACAAAAATATTCCATAATCAATGAATAAACCACAAAATTGTCTATGGTTTTGTGTGTACATGTGTGTGTGTGTCCGTGTGTCTATTTGTGGATCTCCTGTGCTCTTTGATTAGTGTTTAATTAATTTTTAATAGTACATATTGTATATACAATATATTTGTGTGTTTATTTTTCTTGTGGAATGTCCAATTAAATCATATATCAACAAATAAAGCCCGCATAAATTTGTGTACAAAATAAAGTAGAACAAAAAAAATTAAATTAAATAAAGTTTGAAAATTTGCCGAAAATTAAATGTTGCCGTAATTAATGAAAAATTAAAAGTTCCATTAGCAAGCAGTGCGTTTAATGAAAAGTGAAATAAAAATATATTTAAAAAAGCCTAATTAAGTGCATATTATAAAAGCATTAAAATCAAATTAAATTAATTATTAATATTTAACATAGAATATTAAAAACAAAAAGCTTTCGCTGAATGCCGGAAAAAACAAGGTAAGAGTCAATGTTTGTATTGTATGAAGAAAACACGATGTAACCGCTATTTGTGCAAAGTTACAAATTGCAGTCTAAACATCAATTTTAATGTCTCAAAATAGCCACATATGCTAACGTATATGAGAAGAGGAAGTTGTATTTACTGTTGTTTAAAAGTACTGTTAAATGGTTGAAAATACAACGTCATTTGGAAGTCTAGCAAATACTTCTAAATTTGTGAGTGAATCATTCTACTCTTGAGTGAATCGTTCTAAACTTCAGCTGATAAAAACTTTTGAATAAAATATTCAAAAGACACTACGTCTTGGATAAATTCTAAGATGCTTATACAGGTTAGGATATCAATCATCTAATAAATAATTTCAGTAGCAAAGGTAGACATCTTTGATTAAAGTTCAGGCAATATTATTCAATAATCATGTCAATCTCATTCAATAATAATGATATTTTATTATTTTTTGATCTCTCTATAGAAAATGTATTCTACTCTTATCTTCTCAGCGCAGTGTGCCTATTTTGCATTTTTGCAGGTAAATTTACATATTTTTGCATTTAGCCGCAATTATCATTTTCCAATTATTACAATAATTGTTTCACAAACATCCCAGGCGGGACAAGGGAGACTTCTCTAATATCAATGAGTGCACCCCGATTCATATGGGACCTACAGTTTATCGCCGAGTCCGAACGGCGTGTCCTAAGACAACACTTGTAGAGAAGTTTTACATGGCTGATATACTCAGGAAATGTCGCCAACATTACTGAGGGGTATTTTGTCACCGTTGAAAATTTGATGTTGCCTAGCCGGGGAATCTAACCCACAACCTTCTGCGTGCAAGGCGGGTGTGCATACCATTGCACCATGGTGGCACCCACTTTTCAATCATTAATTTAGCATATTTAGCATTATTCGAAATCTCAAATATTTTAGTATTTAAAAAAAATCTGATAATGATTATTGTTTAAAAATATATATATGGCATCACAGCTCAATAGAAAAACTGTTAGAGCAGCTCAACACAAACCTGCACCATAAGATGGAGGGTATATTAAATTTGTAATACCAAAGTATATATTTTCTTGATCTGCGTAAAATTCGAATTGTCGATTGCAATCCCGTTATCTTTCGAATCAATTGAGATAGAACGCTGAAATAAGCACATTTGTTTGTGGTCTGAACTTAGACAACATTTGGACATGCTTTTTATTTTTATGTTTTTATACACTACACCACTATGTGGGGAGAGTATTATAAGTTGGTTTTGGCCAAAAAGTTTGTAACGCATCGAAATAATGGTCGTAGACCCATACATATATGGTAAAAATATTTTACAACCGATGAATCCGAGTTTCACCCATTCAGAATTCGCGAACTGTAAACATATTGTATTTACACTATGCAACACTCAAAATGCAAACAACTTCTAGTATGCATTTTTTGAAAGTACATATTTTGACTACAAAAACCCTAGTAGGGTTTTGTCCTGTCAGATCCAGTTCAGATTTTATGGCCTCATCTAAACCGGGCTAAATCTACACTTTTTTGCATTTATCAGGCCTTTATCTCAGAAACGAATAGGAATTTGGCCTTGCTGTCTTTAGCAATATTGTAGCCCTATACTAGTAGAACTTATCTTTTGAGAAAACCACATAAGAAAAACTCCATCTAGGGCATCAAAATCTATAAAATATAGAAAATTTTGCATAATTTCTGAAACTCTGGTCAGTATCGTCTAAACTATTTGGAGTTGAACCAAGTAACCTTTTGCAAAGATCTTCCAAATACAGTTCTCAACAATTCATTAGAACATTCTGAAACTCTAAAATGCTTACTTCATGTTGTTTCAGCGGTATTTTGCATCATATCTTTTACTGCACGTATTTCAAACACAGTTCACACCAACAGTTTATTCTCGCATTTCGGATTTCACTACATTATTGACATTTTTATTAAATCGTCGTTGAAAAATGTACTGAAAACAACGGTATAGAGGCATTTTACAACAATGACATGTTCTGAAGAGTTGTGTATTACATTCCGGGGAATATTTTTCCAAAAGAAAATATTCAGAAAAAATTAACGGGTTTAAAGATACGATGCGAAATTTATAAAAATTGTGGAATTTTTGCATATATTTTGAAATTTGTGGCAATAAATGTAGTTTTTCGGGTTCATTATTTCTCAAAAAATTTTATTCTTGTCCTTATCAACAAATTTGCTTCAGAGGTCAGAAGAAGATTCGCATTGATTTCAGAGATATAGCCCCGAATTTCTTTAAAAACTCAATATTTAACCATTTTTAGATGGGGCCATAAAATCCGAGCTGGATCTGACACAACAAAACCCAACTAGGGTTTCTTGTCGTTTGGGTCTGTACTTTCAAAAAATCCTCAGTTCGAATTGTTTGCACAAGATCAGCTTAAAAATGTTGCACAGTGTTAGTATGACTGAAATTCTTTAAAATGAAGTTTTTTGGGAGAAATCCCAAATTATCGACCATTAAAATTAATATTCGTGGAAGCTGTATTGGCATCAATGTAGAAAAATGGGTTGAAGCCAACAAGTTTTTTTATGTTCCCTTCCAATTTCTGGTTTCACCTTACATTTTATAGACCTATGCCCAAACAAAGACTCAAAGAATACTCCATGGACAAAATGATACTAGCGCATGGTTTTTCGATATATCCACTGCATCCACCTAAAAGTGATGCTGACATTTTGAAGCCGGAATTTCGGGATTTTTTGAACTTTTTAATAATCCGGACGCGCAACAACATAATATTCAAAACTCATAATATGATTTTAAAACTCGAGATTGTACATCGTTTAATGTATATCTCATGAGTGTGCTCCGTAGAGCATCCTAGTAATTAGAGTCCAAAAGCCAAAATTTAATGCGTCAATTTTCTTAAAAAACCTATTTTTTGCGTTCAATATTTACAAGTGTCATTCAATTTCCTTTGAACCCCGAGTAAATTTAGTTTTTTTACTCGACGGATCTAATGAGCCCTTCCGCGACAGAATCCATCCACCAAAAACGCGGATATAGATACCTTGGAAAAAGGAAAATTCGGGAAAAATATATTTTGACAAACCCGCATACTAAACCACGGTTATCTGTAAATTTTTTTACATAAATGGAATCCTTTATACGCGATTATAATATTTGCAAAAACGCGTGTCATAAATGACAAATATAATGTGGAAGCACATCCGCGGTTCTTGAAGAATCTATTTGAAATAGGTGTATATTAACGTATTTTTGATGGGCGCTAATAAAACAGGATGCGCATCAAAATCGTATGCATATTCCGCGACTTTTACCCACTTTAAGGGTTTTGGCATTGTGAGATGCAACTGACGGCATACAATGGACGCCAAGTGAAACATCGAAATATGCATAGGTATTGCATCGCAAATCCGATGCGCATCAACCGACTTTAACTAATTCGCGAACAACAAGCATTTTATTTTTTTTTTGAATGATTGTAATTTCAATATTACTCTTAACTTCCTATCCTTATAAGTTATCACAGTAAGCAGTTAAGTTTTCCCGATGGTAAACCATATTTCTTGATGAAGTTTTAGCAGTATACATTAATTATTGTATGTGATTTTTTAGCGAAACAGTTGGAGACTCCCAAATATTTTTTTTGTAATTTTGCTAATTAAAAAAAAAAAAACAAAAATATATTTGGAATAATATTTATACCCTACACCACTATCTGGAAAGGGTATTACAAGTTTGTTTTGGAAAAAATTCATGTAACACCGCGACATATTCGTCTTAGATCCCCAATGTGATATACCAATCTTCATATCTCGACGAGATAAAGCGATTTTGAGATGTCTGTCCGTACGTCCATCCGTCTGTCTGTCCATTATAAATTGTAATCAAACTCCAGGCCGCAATTATGGACCGATCGTCACGAAATATTGCATGGAGGTCGGGCTTAGACTTTTAATCCAATTTTGTAGCGGCTCTGTAGGCCGCAATAATAGACTGATAACCGCGAAATTTTAAATAAGGTAAGAGTATATGACAAAGATAAAGTTTGCAATATGAGATGGCGATCTGATAATATTTAGAGGGTTAAATGGACCAAAACTTTTGTGTGAAATTTGTGAAAATTTTTAATATACAGCTTATATCTTTATCCCTGGAAGAGACATTCCGGGCAAGTAAGCTACACTTGAAAGACGATCTCTTGACCTTTCCATTGGTGTCAATTATGTTGATGTACGTGATCATATAACAGGGTTACAGCCTAATGTATCCAGTTTTTTGTTTGTAGTGTTATCATAAACACGCCAGAGGTCGCAATTATAGCTCAATAGTCACGAAATTTTGCACGATGTAAGAGTTTAGTTCGAAGAACATACCTACAATTTTGAATGATGCTTAATATTATCTAGTGGGTTAAATGGACCATTACTTTTGTATGAACAAGTAAAAAAGTATCAATCGGCTTTGCCGACAGAGATACACCATCAGCCTGTTTGGAGTGAAATACTTTTTTCCAAAAAAAAAATTTCCCCAGAAAAAGCTTTTACTGTCGTAATTGAGGCAGCGAATGTAATTTGCTTCAACAAAAATCAAAGTGATTCAAGAGCAGGCCTTAAAGTGAATTTATCCAAAATTTTGTGTGTGAGGTACGCGAAGTGAGTGAGAACCTGATCTAACCAAATCGACCACTCCTATCAAGAGTTATCGTGCGCACAAATTTTCCGAACGTTTTTGAACTTTTGTGGGTGAGGTACCTGAAGGAGTGGACCGATATGGCTTATCTTCAAACTTAAACTAAGTTTGCACAAAATATTACGAAAGCCACATTTTGGACCAAATCGGTAGATCCGTTCGAGAGCAATATTGCGTTCCAACCAGTAAACACGGTGTCATGGATGTTGTTTTGTAACTTTCAGTCTATTTCTTATGGAAGTATGGACTTGCCCCTGATAAAACTTGTACCGCCGTATGGGGGGCAGTGAATACAAGTTGCTACAACAAAAATCAAAGCGATTCGAGAGCAGGTCCTAAACTGAACTTTTCAGAAATTTTGTGTGGGAGGTACCCGAAGAATTAGACTGATTGGACCAAATCGGTTACTCCCTTAAAAAGTTATCGTGCGCACAAATTTTCCGAACATTTTCGAACTTTTGTGGGGGAGGTACCGGAAAGAGTGAACCGATATAACCCATCTTCGAACTTAAACTAAGTTTGGACAAAATATTACGCAAACCAAATTCTGCACCGAATCGGTTGATCCGTTCGAGAGTTATCGTGCGCTCCAGCCAGACAGACAGACGGACGGACTTGCCTAAATCAACTCCAAATTGTCTGAAACATATTTCGTACAAACATATTTGGGGTCTAAAATTTTGCCCGTATGAAAGTGTGTATACCCTCGTTAGCATAAATGCTGAGGGTATAAAAATATAAAAATTTTATTTTTGGTCCATATATTAATTCGTGGATGGCATATACCGACAAAGTAGCATACATATGGAAAACTAACTACTGGCATTTCCCCTGATGCAAATTGCAATAATGTGTCTGCTAGATAACGGGCCTACTGCCTAATATAAAATGGGTTTTGCGTAGAGAACCGCAATTTCCTTCCCATCATGACAGAGACATTTTCAGTTCAGTTGTCCAATTGCATTTTTATACAAATATTGCAGCATGGGGTCTATTCGCCCCATCAGCCTTTAGGATAAACGGAATATATACAAAATACGACCAAAGATGTACATCATTGAAATAATGGTTTTAGAACCCAAGTATGTTTGGACGAAATCCGCCGAATCCGAAAGGCGTGTCCTAAGTTGCCCTACCCTTCCAACAAAATTCAGCTTTGTGGGAATTTTTGATAATACTAAAAAGTAGGTTCCTTAAGTGTGCAGTAGAATGGTTTTACAAAATCGATGTCAGATTTTTTATGCGCACCCTCCTAAAATGTTTACTTTTATTAAAATTAAGATTGCCAAAGTTTGAGCTCGATCGGAATATGTTGACACGTGCCCCTGAGGCCTCAAAGTTTCCATGGGCCCTTTATATAGCTAATATTAAAATCTAACGCGATTTTCAAAATTTTTTGTAGGATTACTTGTTTAGCCTCTACAAAGAACTGGTAAACTGTTTTCATTGATTGGACAATAAATGTGGTCTGTAGAGTGATTTTGTGAAAATTCGCCTTTGGTCCCATACAAATTTCAAAGAACACATTTATTGTCCAATCGATGAAAACAGTTTACCAGTTCTTTGTAGAGGCTAAACAAGTAATCCTACAAAAAATTTTGAAAATCCGGTCTGATTTTAATATTAGCTATATAAAGGGCCCACGGAAACTTTGAGGCCCCAGTGGCACGTGTTAACATATTCCGATCGAGCTCAAACTATGGCAATCTTAATTTTTAACATAACTAAACATTTTAGGATGGTGCCGCATTCATTGGCTCCGCCAAATATCATCTGATTATTATCCAAAGGTGTAGGCTGATTCTTTGCAATGTACCCCAACCATGGATGAGGTTTAATATTATATTTATGTATGTAGATCTTATATTTGTCGAGGACATATATAGATGTGTTACAGACGGAAAGACACAATTAAGTATCCCCATTATGGTGGAGGGTGAAAAAATTATATTGCGGCTAAAAGACGCTCACATTTATCCGTCAAATGAATATTCATATACGCTAAACAACAGAAACAAAAAAATCTGTAATAAAATGCATAACTAGTGTTTTATATTTGTTGCTTGTTAAACGTGTTTAATAAAAACAATATTCAAATAAGGAACACGGACACATTGTGATGTCGACACATTTACAAAATATTTTTATAATATTCACAAAAAAACTGTCTATAGTCATATAGAGTCTAAAGCCGTAGTTTATTTCTATATTCTTATCAAATTTGTTAGCATATTGTAAAATAGTTAAAACTCATTATTTTGTTTTGTGGATTGAAGCAAGAAAAAATCAATTGATACACAAAAAATAAATCTCTCTTAAAAATATACATCGATTGATTTGTCAGAGAAAATCATAAATCGTTATGAGATTTGCTAAAAATATGCATAAAATATTTATGAAACGAATAAAAATTTATCTACATTTAATATAATTAAATTTATGGGAAATTACAAAACAATAAGAAACGAATGATTTCGGGAACTCTCTATATATTACGGCAAAAAAGTATATTATATAAATAAATACATATGTATATAGCACAAATTTATGGCAAATTGTTTCCTGAGGTATTAAATCCATATGCATGCATAAATCAACCGGGGTTTTTTATTGTTCGTTTTGTTATATGCACTTTAAAGCTGCAAAAACAACATCAGACATCAATTGTAATATTTAAAAAAATATTAAATATTTATTTCTCCCAAGCTCAAAAAAGGTGTTAAAATGACGTTATGTAGGTATGTACACAAACATACATATATTGCATAATAGATTAATGTTAAAAAGTTCGTTTTTTATCTTATCACAATCATGTATATGCAAGTATTGTACAAATCACAAAAATTCAATTTAAAATGTTTGTATTTTTTTCTTTTCTTTAAAGTCCATTGAGAACAAATTTAATTAAATTCGGCAATGTTTACGTATATTAAAATAAATATAAAAAATATATATAGATGAGATAGAAGATTTGGGATATCATGCAACAACGGTCGTGATTGGCAGCATTTTATAATCCGGGAAAATTTTTTAAAAAATCCACGTTTTTGTGGCTGAAGATGTTCTTTAAAAAATCCCCATTTATGTGGCTGAAGATGTTGTTTGAAAAATTCTTTAAAAAATCCACGTTTTTGTGGCTGAAGATGTTCTTTAAAAAATCCCCATTTATGTGGCTGAAGATGTTGTTTGAAAAATTCTTTAAAAAATCCACGTTTATGTGGCTGAAGATGTTGTTTGAAAAATTCTTTAAAAAATCCACGTTTATGTGGCTGAAGATGTTGTTTGAAAAATTCTTTAAAAAATCCACGTTTATGTGGCTGAAGATGTTGTTTGGAAAATTCTTTAAAAAATTCACGTTTATGTGGCTGAAGTTGTTGTTTGAAAAATTCTTTAAAAAATCCACGTTTATGTGGCTGAAGATGTTGTTTGGAAAATTCTTTAAAAAATTCACGTTTATGTGGCTGAAGTTGTTGTTTGAAAAATTCTTTAAAAAATCCACGTTTATGTGGCTGAAGTTGTTGTTTGAAAAATTCTTTAAAAAATCCACGTTTATGTGGCTGAAGTTGTTGTTTGAAAAATTCTTTAAAAAATCCACGTTTATGTGGCTGAAGTTGTTGTTTGAAAAATTCTTTAAAAAATCCACGTTTATGTGGCTGAAGTTGTTGTTTGAAAAATTCTTTAAAAAATCCACGTTTATGTGGCTGAAGTTGTTGTTTGAAAAATTCTTTAAAAAATCCACGTTTATGTGGCTGAAGTTGTTGTTTGAAAAATTCTTTAAAAAATCCACGTTTATGTGGCTGAAGTTGTTGTTTGAAAAATTCTTTAAAAAATCCACGTTTATGTGGCTGAAGTTGTTGTTTGAAAAATTCTTTAAAAAATCCACGTTTATGTGGCTGAAGTTGTTGTTTGAAAAATTCTTTAAAAAATCCACGTTTATGTGGCTGAAGATGTTGTTTGAAAAAAATCTTTAAACAATCCACGTTTATGTTGCTGAAGATGTTGCTTGAAATATTCTTTAAAAAATGTAAGGTTATGGGGCAGAAGATGTTGTTTGAAAAATTCTTTAAAAAAAACCCACGTTTATGTGGCTGAAGATGTTGTTTGAAAAATTCTTTAAAAAAATCCACGTTTATGTGGTTGAAGATGTTGTTTGAAAAATTCTTTAAAAAATCCACGTTTATGTGGCTGAAGATGTTGTTTGAAAAATTCTTTAAAAAATCCACGTTTATGTGGCTGAAGATGTTGTTTGAAAAATTCTTTAAAAAATCCACGTTTATGTGGCTGAAGATGTTGTTTGAAAAATTCTTTAAAAAATCCACGTTTATGTGGCTGAAGATGTTGTTTGAAAAATTCTTTAAAAAATCCACGTTTATGTGGCTGAAGATGTTGTTTGAAAAATTCTTTAAAAAATCCACGTTTATGTGGCTGAAGATGTTGTTTGAAAAATTATTTAAAAAATCCACGTTTATGTGGCTGAAGATGTTGTTTGAAAAATTCTTTAAAAAATCCACGTTTATGTGGCTGAAGATGTTGTTTGAAAAATTCTTTAAAAAATCCACGTTTATGTGGCTGAAGATGTTGTTTGAAAAATTCTTTAAAAAATCCACGTTTATGTGGCTGAAGATGTTGTTTGAAAAATTCTTTAAAAAATCCACGTTTATGTGGCTGAAGATGTTGTTTGAAAAATTCTTTAAAAAATCCACGTTTATGTGGCTGAAGATGTTGTTTGAAAAATTCTTTAAAAAATTCACGTTTATGTGGCTGAAGATGTTGTTTGAAAAATTCTTTAAAAAATCCACGTTTATGTGGCTGAAGATGTTGTTTGAAAAATTCTTTAAAAAATCCACGTTTATGTGGCTGAAGATGTTGTTTGAAAAATTCTTTAAAAAATCCACGTTTATGTGGCTGAAGATGTTGTTTGAAAAATTCTTTAAAAAATCCACGTTTATGTGGCTGAAGTTTTTGTTTGAAAAATTCTTTAAAAAATCCACGTTTATGTGGCTGAAGATGTTGTTTGAAAAAAATCTTTAAACAATCCACGTTTATGTTGCTGAAGATGTTGCTTGAAATATTCTTTAAAAAATGTAAGGTTATGGGGCAGAAGATGTTGTTTGAAAAATTCTTTAAAAAAAACCCACGTTTATGTGGCTGAAGATGTTGTTTGGAAAATTCTTTAAAAAATTCACGTTTATGTGGCTGAAGTTGTTGTTTGAAAAATTCTTTAAAAAATCCACGTTTATGTGGCTGAAGTTGTTTGAAAAATTCTTTAAAAAATCCACGTTTATGTGGCTGAAGTTGTTGTTTGAAAAATTCTTTAAAAAATCCACGTTTATGTGGCTGAAGTTGTTGTTTGAAAAATTCTTTAAAAAATCCACGTTTATGTGGCTGAAGTTGTTGTTTGAAAAATTCTTTAAAAAATCCACGTTTATGTGGCTGAAGTTGTTGTTTGAAAAATTCTTTAAAAAATCCACGTTTATGTGGCTGAAGTTGTTGTTTGAAAAATTCTTTAAAAAATCCACGTTTATGTGGCTGAAGTTGTTGTTTGAAAAATTCTTTAAAAAATCCACGTTTATGTGGCTGAAGATGTTGTTTGAAAAAAATCTTTAAACAATCCACGTTTATGTTGCTGAAGATGTTGCTTGAAATATTCTTTAAAAAATGTAAGGTTATGGGGCAGAAGATGTTGTTTGAAAAATTCTTTAAAAAAAACCCACGTTTATGTGGCTGAAGATGTTGTTTGAAAAATTCTTTAAAAAAAACCCACGTTTATGTGGCTGAAGTTGTTGTTTGAAAAATTCTTTAAAAAATCCACGTTTATGTGGCTGAAGATGTTGTTTGAAAAATTCTTTAAAAAAATCCACGTTTATGTGGCTGAAGATGTTGTTTGAAAAATTCTTTAAAAAATCCACGTTTATGTGGCTGAAGATGTTGTTTGAAAAATTCTTTAAAAAATCCACGTTTATGTGGCTGAAGATGTTGTTTGAAAAATTCTTTAAAAAATCCACGTTTATGTGGCTGAAGATGTTGTTTGAAAAATTCTTTAAAAAATCCACGTTTATGTGGCTGAAGATGTTGTTTGAAAAATTCTTTAAAAAATCCACGTTTATGTGGCTGAAGATGTTGTTTGAAAAATTCTTTAAAAAATCCACGTTTATGTGGCTGAAGATGTTGTTTGAAAAATTCTTTAAAAAATCCACGTTTATGTGGCTGAAGATGTTGTTTGAAAAATTCTTTAAAAAATCCACGTTTATGTGGCTGAAGATGTTGTTTGAAAAATTCTTTAAAAAATCCACGTTTATGTGGCTGAAGATGTTGTTTGAAAAATTCTTTAAAAAATCCACGTTTATGTGGCTGAAGATGTTGTTTGAAAAATTCTTTAAAAAATCCACGTTTATGTGGCTGAAGATGTTGTTTGAAAAATTCTTTAAAAAATCCACGTTTATGTGGCTGAAGATGTTGTTTGAAAAATTCTTTAAAAAATCCACGTTTATGTGGCTGAAGATGTTGTTTGAAAAATTCTTTAAAAAATCCACGTTTATGTGGCTGAAGATGTTGTTTGAAAAATTCTTTAAAAAATCCACGTTTATGTGGCTGAAGATGTTGTTTGAAAAATTCTTTAAAAAATCCACGTTTATGTGGCTGAAGATGTTGTTTGAAAAATTCTTTAAAAAATCCACGTTTATGTGGCTGAAGATGTTGTTTGAAAAATTCTTTAAAAAATCCACGTTTATGTGGCTGAAGATGTTGTTTGAAAAATTCTTTAAAAAATCCACGTTTATGTGGCTGAAGATGTTGTTTGAAAAATTCTTTAAAAAATCCACGTTTATGTGGCTGAAGATGTTGTTTGAAAAATTCTTTAAAAAATCCACGTTTATGTGGCTGAAGATGTTGTTTGAAAAATTCTTTAAAAAATCCACGTTTATGTGGCTGAAGATGTTGTTTGAAAAATTCTTTAAAAAATTCACGTTTATGTGGCTGAAGATGTTGTTTGAAAAATTCTTTAAAAAATCCACGTTTATGTGGCTGAAGATGTTGTTTGAAAAATTCTTTAAAAAATTCACGTTTATGTGGCTGAAGATGTTGTTTGAAAAATTCTTTAAAAAATCCACGTTTATGTGGCTGAAGATGTTGTTTGAAAAATTCTTTAAAAAATCCACGTTTATGTGGCTGAAGATGTTGTTTGAAAAATTCTTTAAAAAATCCACGTTTATGTGGCTGAAGATGTTGTTTGAAAAATTCTTTAAAAAATCCACGTTTATGTGGCTGAAGATGTTGTTTGAAAAATTCTTTAAAAAATCCACGTTTATGTGGCTGAAGATGTTGTTTGAAAAATTCTTTAAAAAATCCACGTTTGTGTAGCTGAAGATGTTGTTTGAAAAATTCTTTAAAAAATCCACGTTTATGTGGCTGAAGATGCTGTATGAAAAATTCTTTAAAAAATCCACGTTTATGTGGCTGAAGATGTTGTTTGAAAAATTCTTTAAAAAATCCACGTTTATGTGGCTGTAGATGTTGTTCGAAAAATTCTTTAAAAAATCCACTTTTATATGGCTGTAGATGTTGTTTGAAAAATTCTTAAAAAAATCCCCGTTGATGGTTGAAGACGTTGTTTCAAAAATTCTTTAAAAAAATCCACGTTTATATGGCTGAAGGTGTTGTTTGAAAATTCATTAAAAAATCCACGTTTATGTGGCTGAAGATGTTGTTTGAAAATTCATTAAAAAAATCCACGTTTATGTGGCTGAAGATGTTGTTTGAAAATTCATTAAAAAATCCACGTTTATGTGGCTGAAGATGTTGTTTGAAAATTCATTAAAAAATCCACGTTTATGTGGCTGAAGATGTTGTTTGAAAATTCATTAAAAATCCACGTTTATGTGGCTGAAGGTGTTGTTTGAAAATTCATTAAAAAATCCACGTTTATGTGGCTGAAGATGTTGTTTGAAAAATTCATTAAAAAATCCGCGTTTATGTGGCTGAAGATGTTGTTTGAAAAATTCTTTAAAAAATCTACGTTTATGTGGCTGAAGATGTTGTTTGAAAAATTCTTTAAAAAATCCACGTTTATGTGGCTGAAGATGTTGTTTGAAAAATTCTTTAAAAAATCCACGTTTATGTGGCTGAAGATGTTGTTTGAAAAATTCTTTAAAAAATCCACGTTTATGTGGCTGAAGATGTTGTTTGAAAAATTCTTTTAAAAATCCACGTTTATGTGGCTGAAGATGTTGTTTGAAAAATTCTTTAAAAAATCCACGTTTATGTGGCTGAAGATGATGTTTGAAAAATTCTTTAAAAAATCCACGTTTATGTGGCTACAGATGTTGTTTGAAAAATGCTTCAAAAAATCCACGTTTATGTGAATGAAGATGTTGTTTGAAAAAAATCTTTAAACAATCCACGTTTATTTGGCTGAAGATGTTGCTTGAAATATTCTTTAGAAAATGTAAGGTTATGGGGCAGAAGATGTTGTTTGAAAAATTCTTTTAAAAAATCCACGTTTATGTGGCTGAAGATGTTGTTTGAAAAATTCTTTAAAAAATCCACGTTTATGTGGCTGAAGATGTTGCTTGAAATATTCTTTAGAAAATGTAAGGTTATGGGGCAGAAGATGTTGTTTGAAAAATTCTTTTAAAAAATCCACGTTTATGTGGCTGAATATGTTGTTTGAAAAATTCTTTAAAAAAATCCACGTTTATGTGGCTGAAGATGTTGTTTGAAAAATTCTTTAAAAAATCCACGTTTATGTGGCTGAATATGTTGTTTGAAAAATTCTTTAAAAAATCCACGTTTATGTGGCTGAAGATGTTGTTTGAAAAATTCTTTAAAAAATCCACGTTTATGTGGCTGAAGATATTGCTTGAAAAATTCTTTAAAAAATCCAGGTTTATGTGGCTGAAGATATTGTTTGAAAAATTCTTTAAAAAATCCACGTTTATGTGGCTGAATATGTTGTTTGAAAAATTCTTTAAAAAATCCACGTTTATGTGGCTAAATATGTTGTTTGAAAAATTCTTTAAAAAATCCACGTTTATGTGGCTAAATATGTTGTTTGAAAAATTCTTTAAAAAATCCACGTTTATGTGGCTGAATATGTTATTTGAAAAATTCTTTAAAAAATCCACGTTTATGTGGCTGAAGATATTGTTTGAAAAATTCTTTAAAAAATCCAGGTTTATGTGGCTGAAGATATTGTTTGAAAAATTCTTTAAAAAATCCACGTTTATGTGGCTGAATATGTTGTTTGAAAAATTCTTTAAAAAATCCAGGTTTATGTGGCTGAAGATATTGTTTGAAAAATTCTTTAAAAAATCCACGTTTATGTGGCTGAATATGTTGTTTGAAAAATTCTTTAAAAAATCCACGTTTATGTGGCTAAATATGTTGTTTGAAAAATTCTTTAAAAAATCCACGTTTATGTGGCTAAATATGTTGTTTGAAAAATTCTTTAAAAAATCCACGTTTATGTGGCTGAATATGTTGTTTGAAAAATTCTTTAAAAAATCCACGTTTATGTGGCTGAATATGTTATTTGAAAAATTCTTTAAAAAATTCACGTTTATGCGGCTGAAGATGTTGTTTGAAAAATTCTTTAAAAAATCCAGGTTTATGTGGCTGAAGATATTGTTTGAAAAATTCTTTAAAAAATCCACGTTTATGTGGCTGAAGATGTTGTTTGAAAAATTCTTTAAAAAATCCTCGTTTATCTGGCTGAAGATGTTGTTTGAAAAATTCTTTAAAAAATCCACGTTTATGTGGCTGAAGATGTTGTTTGAAAAATTCTTTAAAAAATCCACGTTTATGTGGCTGAAGATGTTGTTTGAAAAATTCTTTAAAAAATCCACGTTTATGTGGCTGAAGACGTTGTTTGAAAAATTCTTTAAAAAATCCAGGTTTATGTGGCTGAAGATGTTGTTTGAAAAATTCTTTAAAAAATCCACATTTATGTGGCTGAAGTTGTTGTTTGAAAAATTCTTTAAAAAATCCAGGTTTATGTGGCTGAAGATGTTGTTTGAAAAATTCTTTAAAAAATCCACGTTTATGCGGCTGAAGATATTGTTTGAAAAATTCTTTAAAAAATCCACGTTTATGTGGCTGAATATGTTGTTTGAAAAATTCTTTAAAAAATCCAGGTTTATGTGGCTGAAGATGTTGTTTGAAAAATTCTTTAAAAAATCCACGTTTATGCGGCTGAAGATATTGTTTGAAAAATTCTTTAAAAAATCCACGTTTATGTGGCTGAATATGTTGTTTGAAAAATTCTTTAAAAAATCCACGTTTATGTGGCTGAAGATGTTGTTTGAAAAATTCTTAAAAAAATCCACGTTTATGTGGCTGAATATGTTGTTTGAAAAATTCTTTAAAAAATCCACGTTTATGTGGCTGAAGATGTTGTTTGAAAAATTCTTAAAAAAATCCACGTTTATGTGGCTGAAGATGTTGTTTGAAAAATTCTTTAAAAAATCCACGTTTATGTGGCTGAATATGTTGTTTGAAAAATTCTTTAAAAAATCCACGTTTATGTGGCTGAAGATGTTGTTTGAAAAATTCTTAAAAAAATCCACGTTTATGTGGCTGAAGATGTTGTTTGAAAAATTCGTTAAAAAATCCTCGTTTATCTGGCTGAAGATGTTGCTTGAAAAATTCTTTAAAAAATCCACGTTTATGTGGCTGAAGATGTTGTTTGAAAAATTCTTTAAAAAATCCGCGTTTATGTGGCTGAAGTTGTTGTTTGAAAAATTGGTTAAAAAATCCACATTTATGTGGCTGAAGTTGTTGTTTGAAAAATTCTTTAAAAAATCCACATTTATGTGGCTGAAGATGTTGTTTGAAAAATTCTTTAAAAAATGCACATTTATGTGGCTGAAGATGTTGTTTGAAAAATTCTTTAAAAAATCCACGTTTATGTGGCTGAAGTTGTTGTTTGAAAAATTCTTTAAAAAATCCACGTTTATGTGGCTGAAGTTGTTGTTTGAAAAATTCTTTAAAAAATACACGTTTATGTGGCTGAAGTTGTTGTTTGAAAAATTCTTTAAAAAATCCACGTTTATGTGGCTGAAGATGTTGTTTGAAAAATTCTTTAAAAAATCCACGTTTATGTGGCTGAAGATGTTGTTTGAAAAATTCTTTAAAAAATCCACGTTTATGTGGCTGAATATGTTGTTTGAAAAATTCTTTAAAAAATCCACGTTTATGTGGCTGAAGATGTTGTTTGAAAAATTCTTAAAAAAATCCACGTTTATGTGGCTGAAGATGTTGTTTGAAAAATTCGTTAAAAAATCCTCGTTTATCTGGCTGAAGATGTTGCTTGAAAAATTCTTTAAAAAATCCACGTTTATGTGGCTGAAGATGTTGTTTGAAAATTTCTTTAAAAAATCCACGTTTATGTGGCTGAAGTTGTTGTTTGAAAATTTCTTTAAAAAATCCACGTTTATGTGGCTGAAGTTGTTGTTTGAAAAATTCTTTAAAAAATCCACATTTATGTGGCTGAAGATGTTGTTTGAAAAATTCTTTAAAAAATCCACATTTATGTGGCTGAAGATGTTGTTTGAAAAATTCTTTAAAAAATCCACATTTATGTGGCTGAAGATGTTGTTTGAAAAATTCTTTAAAAAATCCACGTTTATGTGGCTGCAGATATTGTTTGAAAAATTCTTTAAAAAATCCACGTTTATGTGGCTGCAGATATTGTTTGAAAAATTCTTTAAAAAATCCACGTTTATGTGGCTGAAGATATTGTTTGAAAAATTCTTTAAAAAATCCACGTTTATGTGGCTGAAGATGTTGTTTGAAAAATTCTTTAAAAAATCCACGTTTATGTGGCTGAAGATGTTGTTTGAAAAATTCTTTAAAAAATCCACGTTTATGTGGCTGAAGATGTTGTTTGAAAAATTCTTTAAAAAATCCACGTTTATGTGGCTGAAGATGTTGTTTGAAAAATTCTTTAAAAAATCCACGTTTATGTGCCTGAAGATGTTGTTTGAAAAATTCTTTAAAAAATCCACGTTTATGTGGCTGAAGATGTTGTTTGAAAAATTCTTTAAAAAATCCACGTTTATGTGGCTGAAGATGTTGTTTGAAAAATTCTTTAAAAAATCCACGTTTATGTGGCTGAAGATGTTGTTTGAAAAATTCTTTAAAAAATCCACGTTTATGTGGCTGAAGATGTTGTTTGAAAAATTCTTTAAAAAATCCACGTTTATGTGGCTGAAGATGTTGTTTGAAAAATTCTTTAAAAAATCCACGTTAATGTGGCTGAAGATGTTGTTTGAAAAATTCTTTAAAAAATCCACGTTTATGTGGCTGAAGATGTTGTTTGAAAAATTCTTTAAAAAATCCACGTTTATGTGGCTGAAGATGTTGTTTGAAAAATTCTTTAAAAAATCCACGTTTATGTGGCTGAAGATGTTGTTTGAAAAATTCTTTAAAAAATCCACGTTTATGTGGCTGAAGATGTTGTTTGAAAAATTCTTTAAAAAATCCACGTTTATGTGGCTGAAGATGTTGTTTGAAAAATTCTTTAAAAAATCCACGTTTATGTGGCTGAAGATGTTGTTTGAAAAATTCTTTAAAAAATCCACGTTTATGTGGCTGAAGATGTTGTTTGAAAAATTCTTTAAAAAATCCACGTTTATGTGGCTGAAGATGTTGTTTGAAAAATTTTTTAAAAAATCCACGTTTATGTGGGTGAAGATATTGTTTGAAAAATTCTTTAAAAAATCCACGTTTATGTGGCTGAAGATGTTATTTGAAAAATTCTTTAAAAAATCCACGTTTATGTGCCTGAAGATGTTGTTTGAAAAATTCTTTAAAAAATCCACGTTTATGTGGCTGAAGATGTTGTTTGAAAAATTCTTTAAAAATCCACGTTTATGTGGCTGAAGTTGTTGTTTGAAAAATTCTTCAACAAATCCACGTTTATGTGGCTTAAGATGTTGTTTAAAAATTCTATAAAAAACCACGTTAATGTGGCTAAAGATGTTGTTTAAAAATTCTATAAAAAACCACGTTAATGTGGCTGAAGTTGTTGTTTGAAAAATTCTTTAAAAAATCCACGTTTATGTGGCTGAAGTTGTTGTTTGAAAAATTCTTTAAAAAATCCACGTTTATGTGGCTGAAGTTGTTGTTTGAAAAATTCTATAAAAAATCCACGTTTATGTGGCTGAAGTTGTTGTTTGAAAAATTCTTTAAAAAATCCACGTTTATGTGGCTGAAGTTGTTGTTTGAAAAATTCTTTAAAAAATCCACGTTTATGTAACTGAAGTTGTTGTTTGAAAAATTCTTTAAAAAATTCCCGTTTATGTGACTGAAGTTGATGTTTGAAAAATTCTTTAAAAAATCCACGTTTATGTGGCTGAAGTTGTTGTTTGAAAAATTCTTTAAAAAATCCACGTTTATGTGGCTGAAGTTGTTGTTTGAAAAATTCTTTAAAATATCCACGTTTACGTGGCTGAGGATGTTGTTTGAAAAATTCTTTAAAATATCCACGTTTACGTGGCTGAGGATGTTGTTTGAAAAATTCTTTAAAAAAATCCACGTTTATGTGGCTGAGGATGTTGTGTGAAAAATTCTTTAAAAAATCCACGTTTATGTGGCTGAGGATGTTGTTTGAAAAATTCTTTAAAAAATCCACGTTTATGTGTCTGAGGATGTTGTTTGAAAAATTCTTTAAAAAATCCACGTTTATGTGGCTGAGGATGTTGTTTAAAAAATTCTTTAAAAAATCCACGTTTATGTGGCTGATGATGTTGTTTGAAAAATTCGTTAAAAAATCCACGTTTACGTGGCTGAGGATGTTGTTTAAAAAATTCTTTAAAAAATCCACGTTTATGTGGCTGATGATGTTGTTTGAAAAATTCTTTAAAAAATCCACGTTTATGTGGCTGATGATGTTGTTTGAAAAATTCTTTAAAAAATCCAAGTTTATGTGGCTGAGGATGTTGTTTGAAAAATTCTTTAAAAAATTCACGTTTATGTGGCTGAGGATGTTGTTTGAAAAATTCTTTAAAAAATCCACCTTTATGTGGCTGAGGATGTTTTTTGAAAAATTCTTTAAAAAACCCACCTTTATGTGGCTGAGGATGTTTTTTGAAAAATTCTTTAAAAAATCCACGTTTATGTGGCTGAGGATGTTGTTTGAAAAATTCTTTAAAAAATCCACGTTTATGTGGCTGAGGATGTTGTTTGAAAAATTCTTTAAAAAATCCACGTTTATGTGGCTGAGGATGTTGTTTGAAAAATTCTTTAAAAAATCCATGTTTATGTGGCTGAAGATGTTGTTTGAACAATTCTTTAAAAAATCCATGTTTAAGGTGCTGAAGTTGTTTGAAAAATTCTTTAAAAAATCCACGTTTATGTGGCTGAAAATGTTGTTTGAAAAATTCTTTAAAAAATCCACGTTTATGTGGCTGAGGTTGTTGTTTGAAAAATTCTTTAAAAAATCCACGTTTATGTGGCTGAAGTTGTTGTTTGAAAAATTCTTTAAAAAATCCACGTTTATGTGGCTGAAGATGTTGTTTGAAAAATTCATTAAAAAATCCACGTTTATGTGGCTGAAGAAATTGTTTGAAAAATTCTTTAAAAAATCCACGTTTTTGTGGCTGAAGATATTGTTTGAAAAAATCTATAAAAAATCCACGTTTATGTGGCTGAAGATGTTGTTTGAAAAATTCTTTAAAAAATCCACGTTTATGTGGCTGAGGGTGTTGTTTGAAAAATTCTTTAAAAAATCCACATTTACGGGGCTGAAGATGTTGTTTGAAAAATTCTTTAAAAAAATCCATGTTTATGTGGCTGAGGATGTTGTTTGAAAAATTCTTTAAAAAATCCACGTTTATGTGGCTGAAGTTGTTGTTTGAAAAATTATTTAAAAAATCCACGTTTATGTGGCTGAAGATGTTGTTTGAAAAATTCTTTAAAAAATCCACATTTACGGGGCTGAAGATGTTGTTTGAAAAATTCTTTAAAAAATCCACATTTACGGGGCTGAAGATGTTGTTTGACATTTTTTTAAAAAATCCACGTTTATGTGGCTGAAGAAGATGTTGTTTGAAAAATTCTTTAAAAAATCTACGTTTATGTGGCTGAAGATGTTGTTTGAAAAATTTATTAAAAAATCCACGTTTATGTGGCTGAAGATGTTGTTTGAAAAATTGTTTAAAAAATCCACGTTTATGTGGCTGAAGATGTTGTTTGAAAAATTCTTTAAAAAATCCACGTTTATGTGGCTGAAGATGTTGTTTGAAAAATTGTTTAAAAAATCCACGTTTATGTGGCTGAAGATGTTGTTTGAAAAATTCTTTAAAAAATCCACGTTTATGTGGCTGAAGATGTTGTTTGAAAAATTGTTTAAAAAATCCACGTTTATGTGGCTGAAGATGTTGTTTGAAAAATTCTTTAAAAAATCCACGTTTATGTGGCTGAAGATGTTGTTTGAAAAATTCTTTAAAAAATCCACGTTTATGTGGCTGAAGATGTTGTTTGAAAAATTCTTTAAAAAATCCACGTTTATGTGGCTGAAGATGTTGTTTGAAAAATTCTTTAAAAAATCCACGTTTATGTGGCTGAAGATGTTGTTTGAAAAATTCTTTAAAAAATCCACGTTTATGTGGCTGAAATTGTTGTTTGAAAAATTCTTTAAAAAATCCACGTTTATGTGGCTGAAGTTGTTGTTTGAAAAATTCTTTAAAAAATCCACGTTTATGTGGCTGAAGTTGTTGTTTGAAAAATTCTTTAAAAAATCCACGTTTATGTGGCTGAAGATGTGTTTGAAAAATTCTTTAAAAAATTGATTGGACATATTTTGGAAAAAAAACCTTTTGAAACAGTTTCCCAAACAGAGGAAACAAAATTAATCATTCCAAATAAATCTCTATTCGAATAATTTTGAATACAATCGCAAATTATGAATATAAAAACCCTTACTTTTGCCTTTGAACATCAAAGAAAAACAATTTCTCTTTCATCTTTGCTCCGAATAGCAACAAATCGTCTATTTATTTCAAAGAGCATTAATGGCTGACAAAGAGAAAAAGCAAAACGAAAAGAAATTATATTGCAAGATAATCAAATTACAAATGAGACCATATGCTAGATAGGCAAACTTTCGAAGTGTTTGGTTCGTTGGTTGTTTGGTGGCGGTGGTGGTGTCATCCGGCCCATTAACGCACAATGCCACACACGTATTTCTCTATGCCCTGTTTTCCTACTATATAAGTTTACAGTCATTACGCCAAGGATAAAAGCTCATTAAAACATAATCTTTTTGCCTATTTAAACTATTAAAGTGACAGCTATGATAATGACGTGGATGTGGATGCTTGATAGCGATGCTAGTGCCGATAACGATGCTTCTGTTATAACTAGAACTACTACTACTACGACTACTGATGATGGTGGTATTGCCGGTGTTAGTGTTGTGGCGGTAATAATAACAAGGCATAGCATACACAGAGAATGTTGCTGCAGATAAGTAATATCCTTTGCACAATCAGCGAGCACACACAAACACACATAGAGCCAGAGAGGGAGAACGTAATGCCTGCCTTGTGTTCGTTGTGAAATTGAGAAGAGTGAAGGTACTTAACCCAAATATCCACGTGCAACAACACCAACATCATAAATTTTTATTAAAATGCACACAAACATCCTACCAGCAATCCAACAAGCGAAGCTTATATTCATTCATCCATTGCAAGATACTCACAGCGCTCCAAACCCGTATTACCTACCACTACTCCCTGTGGATGATAGCTTAAGTTTGCCCATGTATGCATCCTTAATTACGAACAATCAATTTAATTATATTCCAAAAAATGGGATATTATACCATAAGGTAAACTTATGAAAGGCTAACAAGTCGTTCGCTTACAGGCTTGGGGACAGGTTAATTGGATAGAAGGCAAATATGGCCGAAGTTGAAATTTAAAAATTCTTTATAGAATTTTCATTTAAGTGATTGTAGATGTGACTGATCACGGTTTTTAGAAAAATATATAATTCCATAAAAACCAACATTTATGTGGCGGAAGAGGATTTTTGTAAAATTCTTAAAAAATCCATGATTGTGTGGCTGACGACATTTTTTTTAAAAAAATTGACGGAATTTGGTCTATAAAAATCTTTCTTTCTTTTCATTTTCTTTCTTTCATTTCCCACGATAACCTAAACATTCAAGTTATTACGGTTCTAATTGTCTTAACAGATACCGTACTATCCACAATCCCAAAAAAACTTCTTCTTTAAACTTTTTGTTCTAGATATGAAAAAGAAACTACAGCAATTTATTAACACGCTCACACACGCAGCGTGACTAATTATATACGATTATTAAGAAAATTACCACGGAATAATGATAGTTCTGCTGGACAAATTGCTGATGAGGTTTAAGGCAACGTTGATAATTAACAACGGGTTAATGAATGGCAGACATCGTTGTTGTAGTTGCAGAAAAATTACTACGTAAGGAATAATTAAAATTGAAGTGTAATTGGATAATAAACGATAAGTTATTAAGGATAACATAATGGATGACATTACAGATAGGGATACCATGCTTCCGATTTCAGTAAACCGAAATAATTTAAAATGCTATTACAATTTCTTAAAGCTGTTTATTAGGGTGTTTATGTCAGGAACTACATATTGGACCATTTTTTCTATGGGATGGAATTTTGTTACTCAAACTATTCTTTTCCAAATTTTTTTTATTGAAGTGGTGATCTTAACACTTTATTGTGGATTTTGAACAAATCTTTTTATATACTACAAACTTTTTGATAAAAAGCACACACAACATCCTCTTCACATTGTGGTGTAGTGTATAAGAATCAAATTTTAATTGAATCAGAGCGAATAATGGTTCGAGTATGAGCAACATAGTCGAATTCTTCGGATCAGACTTTAATATAAATTGGGAAAGAGCTAAAACCTTTGGACCCATTTTCAAAGAGATTCAAGCGAAAGCCGGTTTAGACGCTGCCATGTCTGCATGGCTTATATTTATAGCTGGTAATGTTGACTTTTAAAGTAGCATTTCTAAATGTGAATTCACTTGACTCTTTAACAAAGAGAAATTATTTGCAGGACTATATAAAGGAGCGAAAGCTCGCTGAACATAAACTCAGACTTTCTAATAAGTTCAGCCTAGAAGGGTTTAGATGTTTTATTCAATGTAGAGAGGGTGGAAATGGAGGTGGGACTGCAGTGCTAGTTAGATATAAATACCACTGTGATCGTATCTCCATTTCCACCGGTGAGATAGAATCTTGTGTCGTCAGGGTATTGAGGGATGATGGATCTTCGAATTTCTTCGCCTCAGCCTATTGCCGACCCTTAACTAATTTTGTTGCTGCTGACCTCCAGCCCCTGTTAGATCTGTATGTGGAAGGGAAGGTTTTGATAGGCGGAGATCTAAATGCCAAACACCCCTCTTGGGGAGGCATAGAGTTCAATGCTAGTGGTAAAGCCCTAGCTCTTTTCTTGGCTGATCGCCCTAATTTTGAAAGTTTCTCGTCAGATCGTCCCACCAGACCTAATGACTCTGGGGGTTCTTTCATTGATGTATTCATTAGGACCCCTGGTCTCCCAAGGGTTGGTGGTAACAATGCTGTAGCGAGTCACGACTTCGAATCAGATCATAGGTCGATTGAAGTAACTCTTCACTTGGGTGGGCTCTCCACAAGAGAAGTTAATACTTTCCAGAACTTCGACAGAATTAACCTCAACCGTTTTAGGGGAGGGATAAGTCGGGATCTATCAGAAATCTCTTTACCGACAAATATAAATGCCTCTATCGACAACATTGATACAACCGTTTATAACTTGGAAACCGTTTTCAAGAAAGCCATTGATGATTCAGTCCTTAAACATAAATGTAGGAACCTAGCGTTAGGGAATCTTCCCCCCAGGATACTTGACTTTATCCGGGGAGAAGAATAATCCAAAAAACTCTTTGTAGATCAAATGATCCGTCCAGATTCCCCCCATTGAGGGATGATATTCGAAATCTGGATCGTATAATAGAAGACTCTATATGTTTATTTGAAGAAGAACGCTTTCAGGGTTTCCTGGAGAGAATTCCAATTGGTAATAAGACCTTCGGGCAAGTCAAGGTGGCAGCTGGGCTTGCCTCCCGGGAACCTATTAGGGACTTAACGAATCCAAACGGTGAACATATATTCAGCGATACCTTAAAAGCTGAAGATCTCGCAGACCATGTGCAGGGTGGGCTGAGTCCCATGGATGGGTCGGTGGACCATTCCTTCCGGAGTTCAGTTAATCGAATTGCGGAGGAGATGGACGATCGGCCACCCATGGCAAACTTTAGCGACACGTTTACTGCTGATGGTGCATCTATCGATAATGCTGCGACATGGAAGGAAGCAGATTTTATTCATCCCAGCTCTACAGGCAACGCTCTTGCCTGTAGACGTTCAAAAAAATCGTCTGGTTTGGACAGAATCCCTGACACCAAATTGAAAAAAGCTGGCAATGTCATATTTGTTTTTCTGTCCATTCTCTTCAATCATTGTTTGAACCCAGGCAACTTTCCATACGCATGGAAGCAAGCCATGGTAGTTCCCATTTTAAAAAAGGGCTCTCCATCCGACAAATTTGAAAGCTACAGGCCAATCTCTATGCTGACTGCTTTCGGAGAGCTGTTCGAATCCTTTATCCTCACTCGATTAAAAATTATTGGTGAGGATAAAAGAATCCTTAAGAAATGCCAATTCGGATTCCGAACTGGCCATTCCACATCACATGCCCTCACGGTTTTCTCTAATTTTGTTGTGAAGGGATTCGATCGGAGACATGGAACGATTGCTGTAGGGCTTCATTTTGCTAGAAGATTTGACTCAATCTGGCACAATGGGATTCTTTACAAGATGACGCAGTTGGACTTCGACCACCAAACTTGTAGGCTTGTAGCCAGCTTTCTAAAGGGCAGGGGTTTTAGGCTTGAAGTAGGAGATAGTCTTTCAACTGCAAGACCAATTATGGCTGGGGTCCCCCAGGGCTCACTCCCAGGCCCCACGTATATAATATATAGCGATATGCCGGAACCTCCTCCAGGTGGTATTAAACTGTTATATGCTGAAGATGTAATCTTAGCAATGTCCGGACTTAGAGCAAGTACGCTGACATCCGGCCTTAACATGCATCTTGAGGACCTACATAGATATTTCCCTATGTGGGGCCTCAGGCTGAATGTGGGCAAATGTACAGCGGTCGTTTTTAAGGGGAAACTAAAGTGGTATACCTTAACTATAGATCCGCCCGCCCGATCCTGAAAATTGGGGGCGGGTTAATTAAAGTCGCCGACAAGATTAGATACCTCGGTATTATTTTCGACGAAAAGTTCGAGTTCATCAGACATGTGGACTTTATATTAGACCGGGCCAAGAAAGTATATTTCAGTTACCATAGCGTATTACGCCATAGTGGCGGCTTAGCGAACAAAATCAAATTACTGATTTATAAGCAGGTCATAAGACCAATCGTTGCTTACTCTTTTCCAGTTTGGTATTTAATCTCTTCAAGCCAAATGGATAGGCTGAGGAGATGTGAAAGATCAATAATAACATACTGTCTAGGATTGAGACCAACTGTTAGTAGTGATGTCACAATAAAAAGACCATCGTGTAGGGTAACATATGATTCTGCAAATCGCGAAAGAATTGACAGATTCCTCATAAGGGGAGCCCTAAATTTCGTGGAGACAGCAGGGACGGTGCAAAATGAACTCATCGAGGAATCCCTGCAATATTCGAACGACGCAAGTGCCTTAAGCAACAAAAAACATTTGCCTCCTGCTGCCCTTCCATTGCTTAACAATGAAGGACTTCTTTATAACAATGAAGAAAAGCTTGTATTTTACCACAAAAGGTACAATACAATGGACACCAACAATACTGTTTATATAACAACACAGTGATTGCTATATAAAAATAAAATAAAAACAACCGTAAATAGTGTAAAAGTAGCTTAAGTTATTCTTAGTTATATTTAGCAATAAGTAATTTTGTATAGAAATAAGATTTTCTTCAATAAATAATGGCTCTAGCTAAAAAAGTCAAAAGAAGCAATGAATCGAACAAAAGTTTCAGCTTTTGATATTAGCGAAGTATTCAGGTAACAGCATTCGCTCCTAATAATATCAAACAAATTTTAAATAAAGGATTGAATTGAACAAAAGTTTCAGGTTTAAATATTAACGAAATATTCAGGTAACATTCTTAGCGCCTAATAATATCGACGCCTCCAAACAATAGTATGTCAAGTCGACTTAGCATGTTTTTAAGTTCTTTACATTTTTATATTTAACGTCCTTTAACTTAAATTCTGTCAAATGTTGGTAATGATCGGACAATCCGAACAGAAGCTATAAACAAATATTTACTTAGCATAGTACTGAAGGTCAAAGATATTTCCAAACTTTTAGAGCTTGTCCTGCAAAACTCGCTTTTCAGAATTAGCAAACTATTATTTGGAGGTGTCGAACGTCCTTTAACTTAAATTCTGTCTAATTTTGGTAATGATCGGTCAATCCGAACAGAAGTTATAAACAAATATTGACATAGCATAGTACAGAAGTTCAAAAAAATTTCCAAACTTTGAGAGCTTCTCCTGGAGGTGTCGATATGTATCTCATTTTTAATTTTGTTTTGGGTTTCTGACAAAATTTTCAAGTCTTGATATTGACAAAATATTTAGGTTATAATATCCACCAACTGTAATGTCCAGTCATTATATTTTCTTTCAGGCTCACATTAGTTAACTATCTGACAAAAGTTTCAGGTTTCAATTAACGAAATATTCAGGTGACAAGATAAGATTCATCTTAGAGTTAGTTTTTCACTCTCACAACTTGCTTATTTCGAGTTTGTTTCTTAAGTCATATATTAAAATGATTCGAATAGAAGATAAATTGATTTCGTATTGTTTGCTCTTCAGCAATACAAGAGAATCCTCAAAGACTGTCAATTTGGGTTCAGGACAGGCCTCTCGACGTCTCATGCTCTTTCGGTCTTCTCATCCTATGTGGTGAGTGGATTTGATACAATAGTTATTGTATCTCCGACTTTACCTACTTTTTAGGACCCAATGATTTGACCACGCCCACTTTTTTAAAATATGTTACAATACAACTACAGAACCAATTTTTCTGAAATTTTCAGGGATGGTGAAAATAGGATGCATATTTTCTTAAACTTCGAATATATCTTTACGAATAAAAATCAAATGCCGTCATAACACAACTTAGGTCTTTATGGAAAAAAATATTTTTTGTGCTTCAAAGTCCCGTTGTTTCTTTCGGCTTTTTGGTTACGACATTTCCACAATAATTTATTTAAGATATGTACACCTTGTTGTTTTTATTAAATTTTTAAGTTGTAAATCAAAAAGATTTTTAAGGTTATTATATTAAAGCCCGTATATAATTTGACTTATACGTCTTTTCCCTGAGCTGTCCGAAAACGAACTGAAAGAAAATTTTACCACGCCCACTTTTCTCAATTTTCAATTTATTTTTTTTCTACAAAATCTACTGAACCGATTTTCCTAAAATTGTCAGGGAATGGCCCCCGAACACAGACTACATACATTTTTGAATTCCAGAGGGGCCGGGATACCTCTCCTAAGCGATAGTTTTTAAAAGCGAAAAAAATTACGCATGTATCGGTTTAAAAATATACGGATTAATCTAAAATCTATGTACATTTTTGGGGTCTAAAGACCCGACCAATTCTGTTTATTTCAAATATGTTTTATCTCCAATATTACTGAAGGGATTTCCATCAAATTTGCAGCAAAAGCCAAACTTATGATTATATCGGTTTAAGCATAAATTTTGGGAGGCAATGGGGTTGTGTGTACCCTAGGTACATATTTGGAGCCAAATTATCGGACCTCGGCCACTTTTTTAAATATGTTATAACTTGAAACTGATGAACCAAATTTCATGCAGAAAATGTTAAGGAATGTCCCGTGGTCCAAAAGCCTATTGTTTCATAATCAATATATTTGCTAAACTTATGAGTGTATCAGCTTGCAAATTTATTTTCGAGACAACGGTAATTGGGCCCCTGATCAAAAAAAAAAAAAAACTATACATTTACAAATTTCCTTAAATGATGAGCTTCAAAAAAATAAAACATTTAAGTCTCAATAAGCGGGAGAATTCGACTTAACCATTTTTTAACTTTTATAATTAGATCGCTTTAGAAGAGAAAGAAAGGTTACAGACTAAATCTGTTGATAAATTTAAAAAAAATCTCCTCAAAGTTGTCATCAAAACTTATTACGACGGGCCAGCAACGCGGACCGGAGTCTGGTAGTTATACCCTACACCACAATGTGGAAAGGGTATTATAAGTTTTGTTTTTCAAAAAATGCATGTAACACCGCGAAATATTCGTCTCAGACCCCTCATGTGGTATACCAAAATGCATATCTAGACGAGATAAAGCGATTTTGAGACGTGTGTCCGTGAGTCCGTTCATTAAAAATTTTACGCACGCTACAGGCCGCAATTATGGACCAATCTTCAGGAAATTATGTATGGAGGACGGGTTAATACCAGAATAGACCCCTATAGTTTTTGGCGAAGATCGTGAAATATTTATGTTGTGAAATGGACCAAAAACTTCATTTTTATCCAATTTTGTAGCAGCTCTGTATGTTGCAATGGTAGTCTGATCGGCGCGAAATTTTAGTAAGGTTTGGGTTTACGATAAAGAATATGCCTGCAATTGCAGATAATGGTCAGATAACATTAGAAGGTTAAATAGACCAAAACTTTTGTGTGAAAATTGGTAAAAATTTTAGTATTATGAGAATATCTTTATTGCTGGAACAAATGTTCTACCCACGTAATTTATATTTGAAAGTGGAAATTTCGACATTTCCACTGAAACAAATTATTATTTTATGCAGGGATCCCACAGTTTTAATTGTGTAGTGTAATAATAACCACGCTAGTTATCGCAGTTATAGCTCAATACTGAAATATTTTTGCACGAGGTAAGACTTTTGGTCAAGGAGAATGCCAATCATCTTGGATAATAAGAGGATAGTAGTAAGCGGGTGAAATTTACCCTATTTTTTGTGGGAACAATATTAAAATTTAGTTTTTGTTCCATATTTTGAATTCTTGAGGACATGTTCCGAAAAATTAGAAAAGCGAAACTTGAAAAGTAACTCTTGACCTATCCGTTGATGCAAATTGTAGCAACCCAGCAAAATTTGAAGGAAAGGGTTCCATGCGATGACGTGATTTCATGGCATTTTTTGCATTGGTTCAAACAAAGTCGTGAAAGATCCGATCTTTTCATCAGCATTTGGACTCATGCCAAGGAAGTCGTGAAAGATCCGATATTTTCATCACCATTTGTACCCATTCCATCGATCCAATCGAGATGAATTTTGTGTTTTTATTTATACAATTTTTTTCTAAATATATAAGATTACTTATTTACAATAGGTTTGATGTTGTCGGAGACTCGAAATCACAACGAACGTTGTTAAAACTCTCGTCATAATGATAATGTCATTGCAAAGGGTTGGTGGCAATGACAAGCCAAAGCATTGATGAAAATGACATGTTAAGGCATTGGTATAAATGACATTCTTTGGATCCAAAAATTAATAGTATCTTTTGGGGTCCACGCTCATATAAAATGCATCGATGAGGATGCTAAAAAGATGACATGCCAGCTCACTTGCACCCATGATTGAATGGCATTTTTGACATCGAACATTTTGCTGGGAATATACCGGTTAAATAACGGAAGAACTATTGTCGAACATATAAGAATGTAGCAAATTTCGCAATGATTATGGAAAGGTTCTCAAATCATGATAAAGAAATTCTCAGTTTTTTTTTACAATTCTGTGCTGGGTCTAAAGTTTGTGTACCACCTTTGGTAAAAAGCAATGTTAGAAATATTAGTTTTATAGCCTTTAGGCTAACGATGGTTTATACACATTGATTCGACCAAATGTGTATATAATCGAAATAATGGTTTTAAACTCCGAGTATGTTTTGCGGAAATTAGTTTCAGACTCTTGATACAAAATCAATATATATTATGTACTGTAAAATTATTGTGTTTGCTTCCTTTTTTGGTCAGAGGCTGAAGTTATATCTTCGTCAGCACAGCTGGCTGATGCTATCTTACTGGTTCTTTGGTCAATTCGGTAAAAGTCGTCTAATGCTATTTTAAAATTCTTTTAGTTTCGTTCTTAATACAAATTTTAAAGCAAAATATAACGTGTCGCAATAATATAAAATAAATTCCGTACAAAACTAATGCTCAGGGCAAGTGATGTAGGGTATCACATGGTCGGACCCGTCCGACTATAGCTCTCTCTTACTTGTTTTTAATATAATAATTACTTATTTGAGTTTGATTACAAAAATGGCCGATTACTGGTACTGGCTAATAGGAGATTTTGCCCTAATTTGATACCAATTTTCTATTCATTATTGATCATGAAAATGCTGTGGAATGAACATATTAACCTTCTGTCTACCTAGCTGGCTGCAGGGCACGACAACTCTCGAACGGATCAACCGATTCGGTCCAAAAATTTGGCTTTCGTAATATTTTGTCTAAACTTGTTTAAGTCGAAAGATGGATTATATCGGTCCACTCCTTCCTGAACCTCCCACAAAAAAGTTCGGAACTGTTCGGAAAATTTGTGCACGCGATAACTCTTGAATGGAGTAATCGGTTTTATCTATACTTTGCACATCGTGAAATTTCTATCAGACTTATATGAGGTTTCAATATGGACTCAATCTGTCCACTCCTTCGGGTAACTCCCACACAAAATTTCCGAGAAAGTCAGATAAGGACCTGTTTTCAAATCGCTTTGATTTTTGTTGTAACAACTTGTACTCACTGCCCCCAAAAGGTCAGTATCAGTTTCATCAGGGGCAAGTCCATACTTCCTGAGAAAATGACCCGAAAGCTGTAAAAACCCGCTATGGCACCGTGTGTAGTGTATGGAGCGTACAATAACTATCGAACGGATAAACCGAATCGGCCCAAAATTTCGCGGTCGTAATATCTTGCGGAAACTTAAATCCAATTCTAAGACGGGCTATATCGGCCCACTCCTTTGTGTACCTCCCCACAAAAGTTCAAAACGTAAAATGGCGCGCACGATAACTATCGAAGGCAGTAAACGATTCGGTCCATACTGTGGACATCGTGATATTTCTAACAGACATAGATCAGGTTATAATATGGACTATGTATGTCAACTCCTTCGGGTACCTCCAACACAAAATTTCGGAAAAGTGAAGTTTAGGACCTCCTCGTTTTGATTTTTCTGGCAACAGGTTGCACTCAGGCCCCTATTACGATGGTACAAGTTTTTTGAGTGACAAGTCCATACTCCTTGAAAAAATGAATCAAAATCTGTAAAAAAAAACCCTACCAGCCAGGCCCACGTATCGTATATCAATCATATCGTAATATTTCTTCGAATATTAAATAAAATTCGAAGGTTGTGCTTATAGCTCAACTACTTCCGATATCTTCCTCACACAAGATCGAAAATATTCGCTAAAATGCTACGCGCGATATTCCATAAACGAAGCAACCGATTTGGTCCAAACTTTGGATCTCGAAACTTAGCTTATGTGCTAAAGTGGGCACTATCGGTTCACTTCTTTGTTTTAAAATCCTCGCAAATGTTCAACATTTTTGTGTCTTTAAGGGTAGTTCGAGGATCCTTTGGACATTTTTACCGAAGGTACTCCTAGTGGCCTTGTTTATAGTGATATTATGTTTTTCGTGGGCAAGTCCATTTTTCCTGATATTATGCTCCAAAAACTTATAGGGTGACCAACTGAAATAACGGGTGGGCGCGATATCCATCAAGAGGAATAACTCCCAAAATAAGACCCACTTCTAAAATGGACTATGTCGGTCCATTCCTTTAGGTACCTCCACTCCTTTAATCCAAATACATATTTTTGTCGGCAAAATCGATACTGATACTTTTTTACTTGTTTAAGTTTAGTTTACTTTCAAGAATACATTTGTAGTGAAATATTTAAAATATTACTACTTTTTTAAAACTGGTTAACCGACAGAAATAACCGGTTTTGCGGTCAACCGAAAATGAAGTTTTTGATGAAAACTGGTTTCGATTTTATAACTCAATACCGGATATCCTGTTTTGTACACCCTAACGACAATCAAACATTTACTCCATGGCATTTCCTTCTGGTATAAATAATTGTTCCACAAACATCCCATACGGGACAAGGGAGACTTCTCTCACATCAATGAGTGCACCCCGATTCATATTAGCTCAATGATATGGGACCTACTGTTTATTGCCGAGTCCGAACGGCGTGTACTAAGACACCACTTGTAGAGAAGTTTTACATGGCTCAAGTACTCAGGAAATGTCGCCAACATTGCTGAGGGGTATTTTGCCACTGTTGATATTTTTGATGTTGCCTGGCCGGGGAATCGAACCAATGAACTTTAGCGTGTAAGGCGGGTGTGCATACCATTGCACCACGGTGGCACCCTTCCTTTCCTTCTGTTTCTAACTGTTTAATTGGCAACATTTCATATGTCTTCTGGACTTTCCACCTATGCAGCCGATAGGAATGTTTCTCCGAATATATGTCTTTACAATAATCGGAGAATAGAGAAACACTTTGCTTCAATTTGTTTCCCAACACAAATATATAACTATTATTGCGGTCAATTCAACTTCCCAACTGTTCCTCGTATCAGCTTTAGATTTACTTTGCTAATTCAAAGCTAACTACAAATGCCGTACACAGCATACGAGTAAGAATTATTTTCCCTTTATGCATACATACCGAAACATTGCCGCTTAACAAGCAGAGAGCGAAAAAAACCTATTGCACACACATATTTTATAATCGCATGTGTATGTGTGTGTTTTAAAGGAGCAGCCTTAGACTACGGCAGTGGTAATAAATGCAATAGAATCAGCTTCGATACACACACAAATACATGAGTATTTGTGTAGACCTTTGATACACACATACCCACACATTTACGATTATGTACACGTATCATATATGCAAGCGCATATGCAAAGAGGTATTATAAACAATGTTCCAATTGGTACGTGTTACGCGCTATCCTCAAAATAAGCTAGAATGGATGTTCAAAATCCTGTTACTACACATTTCTGTGTGGCGTTTGAATTCTGGAAACGGTAGTAAGCATCATCGTCAACGTACAACATGTTCCTTTTCCCACGAACAAAACGAATGAATGAACGACCGAGCGAACGAACGAATGTGAGTGTCTGTAATTACATGCTAGGCAAAATGTTGCATATTATGAAAAATTTATTATTTGCTTGGGCTGCTACGCCTCCCGCTTTGCATTTGAGTGAGCTAACAATTTTTAACGAGATGTTGTTCATATGGTGGGTGGAATGTAAAGCAAGTGTTACATTTCAATGGGAGTTTGTATTTGGTATTAGATTCGTTCATACTTTGCATGCTTGGGCATATAAGAGCTGGTTGGCACTTAACAGCAGCAGTAGTCGAAGCATAAGAATGCTTTTGCAGTTTAATTGAATTAATTTAAGCTAACACTGGGATATACTGAAATTAGGTTGTTGTTTTTGTTGATCCTTAGAGGGGCATTTTAATTTTGTTAAAGTGTGAAAAATATGGTGGCAGCTGGAGGTTGGATGTTGCCAGCCTAACTATTTAAGACTCAGGGATCGACAATATATCTCCGCAGGAGACACTACTATGATTGTAAATATTAGCCTTAAATTAAATAAATGACTATGATATAATCTGGACTTTGAAAATGGGACTTTGTTTGACATTTGTTCTACATCTGATTTCACTTAAGCCCCTGTTACTGTTATTATAAATCATACTCATATTAAACCTCCTGCATATTTAATATGAACTAAATAATCCAATTTGTAGAAACATTTTTAATAAAATATTCTCCCATATAATGACTTTGTTATTCACATACCCATGCGATAGTGCATTCCAGTTATCATTACTGTGTCTTAAAATCTGTCGTTCTACTGGCATTCATCATAAAATCTTCTTCATAATTTTATATTCAATTTAAACCATTAACACTGGATGCTTGGCACATTCTTCCCAGGTTTATCCATGTGAATGTGAATTTGTGGCTGCTTCTGCCAGTTCGTTGCCTGTTTAATGTTGTCATGGCATAAAATGTAAGTTCAAGTAGCATCGTATAGATTGCATTATAATAATGCCATGGTTATGCTGTTGAAAGAATGTGCGGGTTTGTGACTATGTTCACATAGATGATTTCATACATTCTTATAGTATGGAATAACTTTAATTCTAATGTACAACGAGACATAGGAAAAGTTAACCCATAAAGGACCATGAAAAAAATAATCTTTAAAAATGAAACAATAATCTTTATGAAACAATAATCTTTAAAAATCGACGTGGCTAGAGGTTCACGAACAAATATCCTTTAAAACCCCACGTGGTCTAGAGGTTCATGAAAAATATTTTTAATAAATCCACTATGAAAAATTATTCTTTAATAACCCACGTGGTGACGAAATTCATGAAAAAGCATTCCTTAAAACCCCACGTGGTCAAAAGGTTTAAGAAAAATATTCTTAAAACAATCCATGTGGTCGAAAGGTCCAAGAAAAAATATTCTTAAAACAATCCATGTGGTCGAGAGGTCCAAGAAAAAATATTCTTAAAACAATCCATGTGGTCGAGAGGTCCAAGAAAAAATATTGTTTAAAAAATCCACGTGGTCTAGAGGTCAAAGAAAAAATATTAAAAAAACCACGTGGTATCGATGTCCAAGAAAAAATATTGTTTAAAAAATCCACGTGGTCTAAAAGTCTAGGAAAAAATATTTTTTAAAAAAATCTAGATGTCCAAAAAGATATTGTTTAAAAAATCCACGTGGTCTAAAAGTCTAGGAAAAAATATTTTTTAAAAAAATCTAGATGTCCAAAAAGATATTGTTTAAAAAATCCACGTGGTCTAAAAGTCTAGGAAAAAATATTTTTTAAAAAAATCTAGATGTCCAAAAAGATATTGTTTAAAAAATCCACGTGGTCCAGAGGTCTAAGAAAAAATATAGTTTAAAAAATCCACTTGGACTAGAAGCCTAAAAAAATTAATTGTCCCACAAACATCCCAGATGGGACAAGGGAGAGAAGTCTCCCTAGTCTAAAAAAAATATTCTTTAAAAAATCCACGTGATCTAGAGGTTCATGAAAAATATTCTTTAAAAAATTCACGTGATCTAGAAGTTCATGAAAAATATTCTTTAAAAAATCCACGTGATCTAGAGGTTCATGAAAAAATATCCTTTAAAAAATCCACGTGTTCTAGAGGTTCATGAAAAAATACTCTTTAAGAAATCCATGTGTTCTAGAGGTTCATGAAAAAATATTCTTTAAAAAATCCACGTGTTCTAGATGTTCATGAAAAAATATTCTTTAAAAAATCCACGTGTTCTAGAGGTTCATGAAAAAATATTCTTTAAAAAATCCACGTGTTCTAGAGGTTCATGAAAAAATAGTCTTTAAAAAATCCACGTGTTCTAGAGGTTCATGAAAAAAATATTCTTTAAAAAATCCACTTTTTCTAGAGGTTCATGAAAAAAATATTCTTTAAAAAATCCACGTTTTCTAGAGGTTCATGAAAAATATTCTTTAAAAAATCCACGTGTTGAAGAGGTTCATGAAAAAATATTCTTTAAAAAATCCACGTGTTCTAGAGGTTCATGAAAAATATTCTTTAAAAAATCCACGTGTTGAAGAGGTTCATGAAAAAATATTCTTTAAAAAATCCACGTGTTCTAGAGGTTCATGAAAAAATATTCTTTAAAAAATCCACGTGTTCTAGAGGTTCATGAAAAAATATTCTTTAAAAAATCCACGTGTTCTAGAGGTTCATGAAAAAATATTCTTTAAAAAATCCACGTGTTCTAGAGGTTTATGAAAAAATATTCTTTAAAAAATCCACGTGTTCTAGAGGTTCATGAAAAAATATTCTTTAAAAAATCCACGTGTTCTAGAGGTTCATGAAAAAATATTCTTTAAAAAATCCACGTGTTCTAGAGGTTCATGAAAACATATTCTTTAAAAAATCCACGTGTTGTTATGGGCCATGAAAAAATATTCTTTAAAAAATCCATGTGTTGTTATGGGCCATGAAAAAATATTCTTTAAAAAATCCACGTGTTGTTATGGGCCATGAAAAAATATTCTTTAAAAAATCCACGTGTTGTTATGGGCCATGAAAAAATATTCTTTAAAAAATCCACGTGTTGTTATGGGCCATGAAAAAATATTCTTTAAAAAATCCACGTGTTGTTATGGGCCATGAAAAAATATTCTTTAAAAAATCCACGTGTTGTTGTGGTCCATAAAAATTATTCTTTAAAAAATCCACGTGTTGTTATGGTCCATGAAAAAATATTCTTTAAAAAATCCACGTGTTGTTATGGTCCATGAAAAAATATTCTTTAAAAAATCCACGTGTTGTTATGGTCCATGAAAAAATATTCTTTAAAAAATCCACGTGTTGCTTTGGGCCATGAATAAATATTCTTTGAAAAATCCACGTGTTGTTATGGACCATGAAAAAATATTCTTTGAAAAATCCACGTGTGGTTATGGGCCATGAAAAAATATTCTTTGAAAAATCCACGTGTTGTTATGGGCCATGAAAAAATATTCTTTGAAAAATCCACGTGTTGTTATGGACCATGAAAAAATATTCTTTGAAAAATCCACGTGCTGTTATGGGCCATGAAAAAATATTCTTTGAAAAATCCACGTGTTGTTGTGGGCCATGAAAAAATATTCTTTGAAAAATCCACGTGATGTTATGGGCCATGAAAAAATATTTTTTAAAAAATCCACGTGTTGTTATGGACCATGAAAAAATATTCTTAAAAAAATCCACGTGTTGTTATGGGCCATGAAAAATATTCTTTAAAAAATCCACGTGTTGTTATGGGCCATGAAAAAATATTCTTTGAAAAATCCACGTGTTGTTATGGGCCATGAAAAAAATATTCTTTCAAAAATCCACGTGTTGTTATAGGTCATTGAAAAAAAATTGTTTGCAATATCCACGTGTTGTTATGGCCCCTGAAAAAATATTCTTTCAAAAATCCACGTGTTGTTATAGGTCATTGAAAAAAAATTGTTTGCAATATCCACGTGTTGTTATGGCCCCTGAAAAAATATTCTTTAAAAAATCCACGTGTTGTTATGGGCCATGAAAAAATATTCTTTGAAAAATCCACGCGTTGTTATGGGCCATGAAAAAATATTCTTTGAAAAATCCACGTGTTGTACGGGTCAATGAAAAAATATTCTTAAAAAATCCACGTTTTATTATGGGCCATGAAAAAATATTCTTTTAAAAATCCACGTGTTGTTATGGGTAACATGAAAAAATATTCCTTAAAAATACACGTGTTGTACGGGTAAATGAAAAAATATTCATTGAAAAAAACAACGTGTTGTTATGACCCATAAAAAAAATGTTCTTAAAAAAATCCACGTGTTGTCACGGGCCATGTAAAAATATTCTTTAAAAAAATCCACGTGTTGTTATGGACCATGAAAAAATATGCTTTGAAAAGTCCACGTGTTGTCGTGGGCCATGTAAAAATATTCCTTAAAAAAATCCACGTGTTGTTATGGACCATGAAAAAATATTCTTTGAAAAGTCCACGTGTTGTCGTGGGCCATGAAAAAATATTCTTTGAAAAATCCATGTGTTGTCGTGAGCCATGAAAAAATGTTTTTTAAAAAATCCACGTGTTGTTATGGGCCATGAAAAAATATTCTTTGAAAAATCCACGTGTTGTTATGGGCCATAAAAAAATATTCTTTGAAAAAGATAAAAAGATAGTCTTTAAAAAATCCACGTGTTTTTATGGGCCATAAAAAAATATTCTTTGAAAAAGATAAAAAGATAGTCTTTAAAAAATCCACGTGTTGTTATGGGCCATAAAAAAATATTCTTTGAAAAAGATAAAAAGATAGTCTTTAAAAATCCACGTGTTGTTATGGGCCATAAAAAAAATATTCTTTGAAAAAGATAAAAAGATAGTCTTTAAAAAATCCACGTGTTTTTATGGGCCATAAAAAAATATTCTTTGAAAAAGATAAAAAGATAGTCTTTAAAAAATCCACGTGTTGTTATGGGCCATAAAAAATATTCTTTGAAAAAGATAAAAAGGTAGTCTTTAAAAAATCCACGTGTTGTTATGGGCCATAAAAAAATATTTTTTGAAAAAGATAAAAAGATAGTCTTTAAAAAATCCACGTGTTGTTATGGGCCATAAAAAAATATTCTTTGAAAAAGATAAAAAGATAGTCTTTAAAAAATCCACGTGTTGTTATGGGCCATAAAAAATATTTTTTGAAAAAGATAAAAAGATAGTCTTTAAAAAATCCACGTGTTGTTATGGGCCATAAAAAATATTCTTTGAAAATGATAAAAAAATAGTCTTTAAAAAATCCAAGTGTTGTTATGGGCCATAAAAAAATATTCTTTGAAAAAGATAAAAAGATAGTCTTTACAAAATCCACGTGTTGTTATGTGCAATAAAAAAATAGTCTTGTTATGGGATATGAAAAGAGATTTTTTAAAAAAATCCATTTTTGTTATGGGCCATGAAAAATATTCTTTAGAAATCCCAAGTCGCCTAAAGGATTTTACTGAATCTCCACGTATCTTGTAAGTCTTCTCATCTCTAATACCCTTATGTTTTGAAGTGAAAAACAAATTCCCCAGAACTCCTTGCATACATCTCATAATATATGGAATTTACACTTGACTTACAAATTGTTGTCGCCATTGCTAACGGTTCGGTAGTTAGAAACTCCTGTCATACTATCATTGGATAGTGTTGTGCGCTCCCTCTTTCGAACACCAACCAACATCCTAACGGTGAACAGGTAAACTGTGCCAAGTGCTGGAGGCAATGAGGAAAAGAACAAAACACTCAGCCAGAAACCAGGCTAAGTTCACAATATATGGCTCTTGGGATGATAAACAAGAGAATCTGAATTGTAACGTATACAGCTAGTGGAAAGTTGGCGTGTTAGTGTTTAGATTTAAGGCAATGAAAAAACAAAACATTTTTAGCTTTTTGTTCGTCTACATCTTCCCTTCTTTGATATGCAAAATGGAACATAAAAAATTATTCCTCATAACTTTCTGATATTCACTTACACTTTTAAGTCCATGTTCATATCCATGAGCGTGTGTGTGTGTTTTGTATTACACTTCTCTGTTATTTAGCATTCTGGGCCTCTTTGCCACCTTTTTGTAGTAATTTTTCGTTTCATTCCTTTGCACTGCTTTAGGGGCAATATCGTTAACAATGCGCATTAAATAGTTTGCCTCTAACTGCTCTTTTGTGAATAAAGTACTGGGAACTTACGGCCATAACGGATGTACACGTTTAGCTAAAGCTTTTTTTTTGGTTGGTTTAATAGGTTTTCTAAGCTGAAAATTATGTCTGCACCTAAAATTTCCGTTGGCATTTGGTACTCATTTTCTCTTTTAGTCTTAACGAGTTTTGGTCATTCAAAACTGCTGAACACATGGTTGGTCAACAAACCACAATGGTTGGTTGGGTGGTGTGGAGATGTGACGTTATCCCTGTAAAAATTGGTATGCAAATTAGGATGTAATGAAATTAAAAAAAAATGCAGTATTAATATTTGGGTCAAACACATTTTCCCCTTCTCTGCTCTCCAGGAAAGTGTGCAATACCTTAGAATGAACGAAATCGTCCACGGTTGCCCTCTGCAATTCCATTTGCTATAAATTTCCTTTTTTTGCATACCACCTTCTTAGCAAATTTAGCAATTATGCTAACGGACACACCTGGAACACAGTTTGTGTGGTGTCCAGTATCATAATGTTGATGTTGGTTTAAATGGCTACGACACACACACACATCCTTGCAAACGTTTACACATAAACAAGAATAACTATAATGTATAGTTACTGCTGCGACTACTGACATTATTGTGGTGTTTGTTACGTTAATTGTTTGCCTAGCACTTGGCCCCTTCATACCCACAGTGAAAATATTTGATATTTATCGGCGAATGTGCGTAAAAATTCTATCAAGTTTATTTGGTATGTTACCACAGCTACACTAGGTGTGATTGTGTGTGTACGTGTTTTTTATTGTCCAAACTTCACCCAGCACATTGCCACGACATATTTATGCACACAACCTGGACACCGGAATTTGCGTATACGTGTGTACTTACCCAGCCAACGTTATGTGTATTTCCTGAAGCAAATGCCAACAAAATGAATAAACATAAATTCATATTATCGTTTGTTTAGCCCGTTACCCTTTATGGGGTTCCAAAAAATATATATAGAGCCCGAATTCATACTCTGCTTGTTTAACACAAATCGTAGAAAATAAACGTGTGTCATTGATGAAATACTGCAACTGATAACCGCAGGATAAACTTTCAACTTTGTTATATTTGGCTAGTGAAACACTGACATCATTATAAACTACATATATTTAAAATATAGATTTAGGAACACTTTAAAAACGAGAGAACATTTAAAATTGGTTTTTGAATTATGGAAATGTGTAACGACTTTTATAATAATTAACAACACGTGGATTTTTTAAACAATATTTTTTCATGGACCATAACAACACGTGGATTTTTTAAACAATATTTTTTAATGGACCATAACAACACGTGGATTTTTTAAACAATATTTTTTCATGGACCATAACAACACGTGGATTTTTTAAACAATATTTTTTCATGGACCATAACAACACGTGGATTTTTTAAACAATATTTTTTCATGGACCATAACAACACGTGGATTTTTTAAAGAATATTTTTTCATGGACCATAACAACACGTGGATTTTTTAAAGAATATTTTTTCATGGACCATAACAACACGTGGATTTTTTAAAGAATATTTTTTCATGGACCATAACAACACGTGGATTTTTTAAAGAATATTTTTTCATGGACCATAACAACACGTGGATTTTTTAAAGAATATTTTTTCATGGACCATAACAACACGTGGATTTTTTAAAGAATATTTTTTCATGGACCAAAACAACACGTGGATTTTTTAAAGAATATTTTTTCATGGACCATAACAACACGTGGATTTTTTAAAGAATATTTTTTCATGGACCATAACAACACGTGGATTTTTTAAAGAATATTTTTTCATGGACCATAACAACACGTGGATTTTTTAAAGAATATTTTTTCATGGACCATAACAACACGTGGATTTTTTAAAGAATATTTTTTCATGGACCATAACAACACGTGGATTTTTTAAAGAATATTTTTTCATTTACCATAACAACACGTGGATTTTTTAAAGAATATTTTTTCATGGACTATAACAACACGTGGATTTTTTAAAGAATATTTTTTCATGGACCATAACAACACGTGGATTTTTTAAAGAATATTTTTTCATGGACCATAACAACACGTGGATTTTTTAAAGAATATTTTTTCATGGACCATAACAACACTTGGATTTTTTAAAGAATATTTTTTCATGGACCATAACAACACTTGGATTTTTTAAAGAATATTTTTTCATGGACCATAACAACACGTGAATTTTTTAAAGAATATTTTTTCATGGACCATAACAACACGTGGATTTTTTAAAGAATATTTTTTCATGGACCATAACAACACTTGGATTTTTTAAAGAATATTTTTTCATGGACCATAACAACACGTGGATTTTTTAAACAATATTTTTTCATGGACCATAACAACACGTGGATTTTTTAAACAATATTTTTTAATGGACCATAACAACACGTGGATTTTTTAAACAATATTTTTTCATGGACCATAACAACACGTGGATTTTTTAAACAATATTTTTTCATGGACCATAACAACACGTGGATTTTTTAAACAATATTTTTTCATGGACCATAACAACACGTGGGTTTTTTAAACAATATTTTTTCATGGACCATAAGAACACGTGGATTTTTTAAACAATATTTTTTCATGGACCATAACAACACGTGGATTTTTTAAACAATATTTTTTAATGGACCATAACAACACGTGGATTTTTTAAACAATATTTTTTCATGGACCATAACAACACGTGGATTTTTTAAACAATATTTTTTCATGGACCATAACAACACGTGGATTTTTTAAACAATATTTTTTAATGGACCATAACAACACGTGGATTTTTTAAACAATATTTTTTCATGGACCATAACAACACGTGGATTTTTTAAACAATATTTTTTCATGGACCATAACAACACGTGGATTTTTTAAAACAATGTTTTTTCATGGACCATAACAACACGTGGATTTTTTAAAACAATGTTTTTTCATGGACCATAACAACACGTGGATTTTTTAAACAATATTTTTTCATGGACCATAACAACACGTGGATTTTTTAAACAATATTTTTTCATGGACCATAACAACACGTGGATTTTTTAAACAATATTTTTTCATGGACCATAACAACACGTGGATTTTTTAAACAATATTTTTTCATGGACCATAACAACACCTGGATTTTTTAAACAATATTTGTTCATGGACCATAACAACACGTGGATTTTTTAAAACAATGTTTTTTCATGGACCATAACAACACGTGGATTTTTTAAAACAATGTTTTTTAATGGACCATAACAACACGTGGATTTTTTAAAACAATGTTTTTTAATGGACCATAACAACACGTGGATTTTTTAAACAATATTTTTTCATGGACCATAAGAACACGTGGATTTTTTAAACAATATTTTTTCATGGACCATAACAACACGTGGATTTTTTAAACAATATTTTTTAATGGACCATAACAACACGTGGATTTTTTAAACAATATTTTTTCATGGACCATAAGAACACGTGGATTTTTTAAACAGTATTTTTTCATGGACCATAACAACACGTGGATTTTTTAAACAATATTTTTTCATGGACCATAACAACACGTGGATTTTTTAAAACAATGTTTTTTCATGGACCATAACAACACGTGGATTTTTTAAAACAATGTTTTTTCATGGACCATAACAACACGTGGATTTTTTAAACAATATTTTTTCATGGACCATAACAACACGTGGATTTTTTAAACAATATTTTTTCATGGACCATAACAACACGTGGATTTTTTAAACAATGTTTTTTCATGGACCATAACAACACGTGGATTTTTTAAACAATATTTTTTCATGGACCATAACAACACGTGGATTTTTTAAACAATATTTTTTCATGGACCATAACAACACCTGGATTTTTTAAACAATATTTGTTCATGGACCATAACAACACGTGGATTTTTTAAAACAATGTTTTTTCATGGACCATAACAACACGTGGATTTTTTAAAACAATGTTTTTTAATGGACCATAACAACACGTGGATTTTTTAAAACAATGTTTTTTAATGGACCATAACAACACGTGGATTTTTTAAACAATATTTTTTAATGGACCATAACAACACGTGGATTTTTTAAACAATATTTTTTCATGGACCATAACAACACGTGGATTTTTTAAACAATATTTTTTCATGGACCATAACAACACGTGGATTTTTTAAACAATATTTTTTAATGGACCATAACAACACGTGGATTTTTTAAACAATATTTTTTCATGGACCATAAGAACACGTGGATTTTTTAAACAATATTTTTTCATGGACCATAACAACACGTGGATTTTTTAAAACAATGTTTTTTCATGGACCATAACAACACGTGGATTTTTTAAAACAATGTTTTTTCATGGACCATAACAACACGTGGATTTTTTAAACAATATTTTTTCATGGACCATAACAACACGTGGATTTTTTAAACAATATTTTTTCATGGACCATAACAACACGTGGATTTTTTAAACAATGTTTTTTCATGGACCATAACAACACGTGGATTTTTTAAACAATATTTTTTCATGGACCATAACAACACGTGGATTTTTTAAACAATATTTTTTCATGGACCATAACAACACGTGGATTTTTTAAACAATATTTTTTCATGGACCATAACAACACGTGGATTTTTTAAACAATATTTTTTCATGGACCATAACAACACGTGGATTTTTTAAACAATATTTTTTCATGGACCATAACAACACGTGGATTTTTTAAACAATATTTTTTCATGGACCATAACAACACCTGGATTTTTTAAACAATATTTGTTCATGGACCATAACAACACGTGGATTTTTTAAAACAATGTTTTTTCATGGACCATAACAACACGTGGATTTTTTAAAACAATGTTTTTTCATGGACCATAACAACACGTGGATTTTTTAAAACAATGTTTTTTAATGGACCATAACAACACGTGGATTTTTTAAACAATATTTTTTCATGGACCATAAGAACACGTGGATTTTTTAAACAATATTTTTTCATGGACCATAACAACACGTGGATTTTTTAAACAATATTTTTTAATGGACCATAACAACACGTGGATTTTTTAAACAATATTTTTTCATGGACCATAACAACACGTGGATTTTTTAAACAATATTTTTTCATGGACCATAACAACACGTGGATTTTTTAAAACAATGTTTTTTCATGGACCATAACAACACGTGGATTTTTTAAAACAATGTTTTTTCATGGACCATAACAACACGTGGATTTTTTAAACAATATTTTTTCATGGACCATAACAACACGTGGATTTTTTAAACAATATTTTTTCATGGACCATAACAACACGTGGATTTTTTAAACAATATTTTTTCATGGACCATAACAACACGTGGATTTTTTAAACAATATTTTTTCATGGACCATAACAACACCTGGATTTTTTAAACAATATTTGTTCATGGACCATAACAACACGTGGATTTTTTAAACAATATTTTTTCATGGACCATAACAACACGTGGATTTTTTAAAACAATGTTTTTTCATGGACCATAACAACACGTGGATTTTTTAAACAATATTTTTTCATGGACCATAACAACACGTGGATTTTTTAAACAATATTTTTTAATGGACCATAACAACACGTGGATTTTTTAAACAATATTTTTTCATGGACCATAACAACACGTGGATTTTTTAAACAATATTTGTTCATGGACCATAACAACACGTGGATTTTTTAAACAATATTTTTTCATGGACCATAACAACACGTGGATTTTTTAAAGAATATTTTTTCATGGACCATAACAACACGTGGATTTTTTAAACAATATTTTTTCATGGACCATAACAACACGTGGATTTTTTAAAGAATATTTTTTCATGGGCATTAACAACACGTGGATTTTTTAAAGAATATTTTTTCATGGGCATTAACAACACGTGGATTTTTTAAAGAATATTTTTTCATGGGCATTAACAACACGTGGATTTTTTAAAGAATATTTTTTCATGGGCATTAACAACACGTGGATTTTTTAAAGAATATTTTTTCATGGGCATTAACAACACGTGGATTTTTTAAAGAATATTTTTTCATGGGCATTAACAACACGTGGATTTTTTAAAGAATATTTTTTCATGGGCATTAACAACACGTGGATTTTTTAAAGAATATTTTTTCATGGACCATAACAACACGTGGATTTTTTAAAGAATATTTTTTCATGGACCATAACAAAACGTGGATTTTTTAAAGAATATTTTTTCATGGACCATAACAACACGTGGATTTTTTAAACAATATTTTTTAATGGACCATAACAACACGTGGATTTTTTAAACAATATTTTTTCATGGACCATAACAACACGTGGATTTTTTAAACAATATTTTTTCATGGACCATAACAACACGTGGATTTTTTAAACAATATTTTTTCATGGACCATAACAACACGTGGATTTTTTAAACAATATTTTTTAATGGACCATAACAACACGTGGATTTTTTAAACAATATTTTTTCATGGACCATAACAACACGTGGATTTTTTAAACAATATTTTTTCATGGACCATAACAACACGTGGATTTTTTAAAACAATGTTTTTTCATGGACCATAACAACACGTGGATTTTTTAAAACAATGTTTTTTCATGGACCATAACAACACGTGGATTTTTTAAACAATATTTTTTCATGGACCATAACAACACGTGGATTTTTTAAAACAATGTTTTTTCATGGACCATAACAACACGTGGATTTTTTAAAACAATGTTTTTTCATGGACCATAACAACACGTGGATTTTTTAAACAATATTTTTTAATGGACCATAACAACACGTGGATTTTTTAAACAATATTTTTTCATGGACCATAACAACACGTGGATTTTTTAAACAATATTTGTTCATGGACCATAACAACACGTGGATTTTTTAAACAATATTTTTTCATGGACCATAACAACACGTGGATTTTTTAAAGAATATTTTTTCATGGACCATAACAACACGTGGATTTTTTAAACAATATTTTTTCATGGACCATAACAACACGTGGATTTTTTAAAGAATATTTTTTCATGGGCATTAACAACACGTGGATTTTTTAAAGAATATTTTTTCATGGGCATTAACAACACGTGGATTTTTTAAAGAATATTTTTTCATGGGCATTAACAACACGTGGATTTTTTAAAGAATATTTTTTCATGGGCATTAACAACACGTGGATTTTTTAAAGAATATTTTTTCATGGGCATTAACAACACGTGGATTTTTTAAAGAATATTTTTTCATGGGCATTAACAACACGTGGATTTTTAAAGAATATTTTTTCATGGGCATTAACAACACGTGGATTTTTTAAAGAATATTTTTTCATGGACCATAACAACACGTGGATTTTTTAAAGAATATTTTTTCATGGACCATAACAAAACGTGGATTTTTTAAAGAATATTTTTTCATGGACCATAACAACACGTGGATTTTTTAAACAATATTTTTTAATGGACCATAACAACACGTGGATTTTTTAAACAATATTTTTTCATGGACCATAACAACACGTGGATTTTTTAAACAATATTTTTTCATGGACCATAACAACACGTGGATTTTTTAAACAATATTTTTTCATGGACCATAACAACACGTGGATTTTTTAAACAATATTTTTTCATGGACCATAACAACACGTGGATTTTTTAAACAATATTTTTCATGGACCATAACAACACGTGGATTTTTTAAACAATATTTTTTAATGGACCATAACAACACGTGGATTTTTTAAACAATATTTTTTCATGGACCATAACAACACGTGGATTTTTTAAACAATATTTTTTCATGGACCATAACAACACGTGGATTTTTAAAACAATATTTTTTCATGGACCATAACAACACGTGGATTTTTTAAACAATATTTATTCATGGACCATAACAACACGTGGATTTTTTAAACAATATTTTTTCATGGACCATAACAACACGTGGATTTTTTAAACAATATTTTTTCATGGACCATAACAACACGTGGATTTTTTAAACAATATTTTTTCATGGACCATAACAACACGTGGATTTTTTAAACAATATTTTTTCATGGACCATAACAACACGTGGATTTTTTAAACAATATTTTTTCATGGACCATAACAACACGTGGATTTTTTAAACAATATTTTTTCATGGACCATAACAACACGTGGATTTTTCAAACAATATTTTTTCATGGACCATAACAACACGTGGATTTTTTAAACAATATTTTTCATGGACCATAACAACACGTGGATTTTTTAAACAATATTTTTTCATGGACCATAACAACACGTGGATTTTTAAACAATATTTTTTCATGGACCATAACAACACGTGGATTTTTTAAACAATATTTTTTCATGGACCATAACAACACGTGGATTTTTTAAACAATATTTTTTCATGGACCATAACAACACGTGGATTTTTTAAACAATATTTTTTCATGGACCATAACAACACGTGGATTTTTCAAACAATATTTTTTCATGGACCATAACAACACGTGGATTTTTAAAACAATATTTTTCATGGACCATAACAACACGTGGATTTTTTAAACAATATTTTTTCATGGACCATAACAACACGTGGATTTTTAAACAATATTTTTTCATGGACCATAACAACACGTGGATTTTTTAAACAATATTTTTTCATGGGCATTAACAACACGTGGATTTTTTAAAGAATATTTTTTCATGGGCATTAACAACACGTGGATTTTTTAAAGAATATTTTTTCATGGGCATTAACAACACGTGGATTTTTTAAAGAATATTTTTTCATGGGCATTAACAACACGTGGATTTTTTAAAGAATATTTTTTCATGGGCATTAACAACACGTGGATTTTTTAAAGAATATTTTTTCATGGGCATTAACAACACGTGGATTTTTTAAAGAATATTTTTTCATGGACCATAACAACACGTGGATTTTTTAAAGAATATTTTTTCATGGACCATAACAAAACGTGGATTTTTTAAAGAATATTTTTTCATGGACCATAACAACACGTGGATTTTTTAAACAATATTTTTTAATGGACCATAACAACACGTGGATTTTTTAAACAATATTTTTTCATGGACCATAACAACACGTGGATTTTTTAAACAATATTTTTTCATGGACCATAACAACACGTGGATTTTTTAAACAATATTTTTTCATGGACCATAACAACACGTGGATTTTTTAAACAATATTTTTTAATGGACCATAACAACACGTGGATTTTTTAAACAATATTTTTTCATGGACCATAACAACACGTGGATTTTTTAAACAATATTTTTCATGGACCATAACAACACGTGGATTTTTTAAACAATATTTTTTCATGGACCATAACAACACGTGGATTTTTAAACAATATTTTTTCATGGACCATAACAACACGTGGATTTTTTAAACAATATTTTTTCATGGACCATAACAACACGTGGATTTTTTAAACAATATTTTTTCATGGACCATAACAACACGTGGATTTTTTAAACAATATTTTTTCATGGACCATAACAACACGTGGATTTTTCAAACAATATTTTTTCATGGACCATAACAACACGTGGATTTTTTAAACAATATTTTTCATGGACCATAACAACACGTGGATTTTTTAAACAATATTTTTTCATGGACCATAACAACACGTGGATTTTTAAACAATATTTTTTCATGGACCATAACAACACGTGGATTTTTTAAACAATATTTTTTCATGGGCATTAACAACACGTGGATTTTTTAAAGAATATTTTTTCATGGGCATTAACAACACGTGGATTTTTTAAAGAATATTTTTTCATGGGCATTAACAACACGTGGATTTTTTAAAGAATATTTTTTCATGGGCATTAACAACACGTGGATTTTTTAAAGAATATTTTTTCATGGGCATTAACAACACGTGGATTTTTTAAAGAATATTTTTTCATGGGCATTAACAACACGTGGATTTTTTAAAGAATATTTTTTCATGGACCATAACAACACGTGGATTTTTTAAAGAATATTTTTTCATGGACCATAACAAAACGTGGATTTTTTAAAGAATATTTTTTCATGGACCATAACAACACGTGGATTTTTTTAAACAATATTTTTTAATGGACCATAACAACACGTGGATTTTTTAAACAATATTTTTTTCATGGACCATAACAACACGTGGATTTTTTAAACAATATTTTTTCATGGACCATAACAACACGTGGATTTTTTAAACAATATTTTTTCATGGACCATAACAACACGTGGATTTTTTTAAACAATATTTTTTAATGGACCATAACAACACGTGGATTTTTTAAACAATATTTTTTCATGGACCATAACAACACGTGGATTTTTTAAACAATATTTTTTCATGGACCATAACAACACGTGGATTTTTTAAAACAATGTTTTTTCATGGACCATAACAACACGTGGATTTTTTAAAACAATGTTTTTTCATGGACCATAACAACACGTGGATTTTTTAAACAATATTTTTTCATGGACCATAACAACACGTGGATTTTTTAAAACAATGTTTTTTCATGGACCATAACAACACGTGGATTTTTTAAAACAATGTTTTTTCATGGACCATAACAACACGTGGATTTTTAAACAATATTTTTTAATGGACCATAACAACACGTGGATTTTTTAAACAATATTTTTTCATGGACCATAACAACACGTGGATTTTTTAAACAATATTTGTTCATGGACCATAACAACACGTGGATTTTTTAAACAATATTTTTTCATGGACCATAACAACACGTGGATTTTTTAAAGAATATTTTTTCATGGACCATAACAACACGTGGATTTTTTAAACAATATTTTTTCATGGACCATAACAACACGTGGATTTTTTAAAGAATATTTTTTCATGGGCATTAACAACACGTGATTTTTTAAAGAATATTTTTTCATGGGCATTAACAACACGTGGATTTTTTAAAGAATATTTTTTCATGGGCATTAACAACACGTGGATTTTTTAAAGAATATTTTTTCATGGGCATTAACAACACGTGGATTTTTTAAAGAATATTTTTTCATGGGCATTAACAACACGTGGATTTTTTAAAGAATATTTTTTCATGGGCATTAACAACACGTGGATTTTTAAAGAATATTTTTTCATGGGCATTAACAACACGTGGATTTTTTAAAGAATATTTTTTCATGGACCATAACAACACGTGGATTTTTTAAAGAATATTTTTTCATGGACCATAACAAAACGTGGATTTTTTAAAGAATATTTTTTCATGGACCATAACAACACGTGGATTTTTTAAACAATATTTTTTAATGGACCATAACAACACGTGGATTTTTTAAACAATATTTTTTCATGGACCATAACAACACGTGGATTTTTTAAACAATATTTTTTCATGGACCATAACAACACGTGGATTTTTAAACAATATTTTTTCATGGACCATAACAACACGTGGATTTTTTAAACAATATTTTTTCATGGACCATAACAACACGTGGATTTTTTAAACAATATTTTTCATGGACCATAACAACACGTGGATTTTTTAAACAATATTTTTTAATGGACCATAACAACACGTGGATTTTTTTAAACAATATTTTTTCATGGACCATAAACAACACGTGGATTTTTTTAAACAATATTTTTCATGGACCATAACAACACGTGGATTTTTAAAACAATATTTTTTCATGGACCATAACAACACGTGGATTTTTAAACAATATTTATTCATGGACCATAACAACACGTGGATTTTTTAAACAATATTTTTCATGGACCATAACAACACGTGGATTTTTTAAACAATATTTTTTCATGGACCATAACAACACGTGGATTTTTTAAACAATATTTTTTCATGGACCATAACAACCGTGGATTTTTTAAACAATATTTTTCATGGGACCATAACAACACGTGGATTTTTTAAACAATATTTTTTCATGGACCATAACAACACGTGGATTTTTTAAACAATATTTTTTTCATGGACCATAACAACACGTGGATTTTTCAAACAATATTTTTCATGGACCATAACAACACGTGGATTTTTTAAACAATATTTTTCATGGACCATAACAACACGTGGATTTTTAAACAATATTTTTTCATGGACCATAACAACACGTGGATTTTTAAACAATATTTTTTCATGGACCATAACAACACGTGGATTTTTTAAACAATATTTTTTTCATGGACCATAACAACACGTGGATTTTTAAACAATATTTTTCATGGACCATAACAACACGTGGATTTTTTAACAATATTTTTTCATGGACCATAACAACACGTGGATTTTTCAAACAATATTTTTTCATGGACCATAACAAAACGTGGATTTTTTAAACAATATTTTTCATGGACCATAACAACACGTGGATTTTTTAAACAATATTTTTTCATGGACCATAAACAACACGTGGATTTTTAAACAATATTTTTTCATGGACCATAACAACACGTGATTTTTTAAACAATATTTTTTCATGGGCATTAACAACACGTGATTTTTAAAGAATATTTTTTCATGGGCATTAACAAACACTGGATTTTTTAAAGAATATTTTTTCATGGGCATTAACAACACGTGGATTTTTTAAAGAATATTTTTTCATGGGCATTAACAAACACGTGGGATTTTTTAAAGAATATTTTTTCATGGGCATTAACAACACGTGGATTTTTTAAAGAATATTTTTTCATGGGCATTGGCATTAACAACACGTGGATTTTTTAAAGAATATTTTTTCATGGACCATAACAACACGTGGATTTTTTAAAGAATATTTTTTCATGGACCATAACAAAACGTGGATTTTTTAAAGAATATTTTTTCATGGACCATAACAACACGTGGATTTTTTAAACAATATTTTTTAATGGACCATAACAACACGTGGATTTTTTAAACAATATTTTTTCATGGACCATAACAACACGTGGATTTTTTAAACAATATTTTTTCATGGACCATAACAACACGTGGATTTTTTAAACAATATTTTTTCATGGACCATAACAACACGTGGATTTTTTAAACAATATTTTTTCATGGACCATAACAACACGTGGATTTTTTAAACAATATTTTTTCATGGACCATAACAACACGTGGATTTTTTAAACAATATTTTTTAATGGACCATAACAACACGTGGATTTTTTAAACAATATTTTTTCATGGACCATAACAACAGGTGGATTTTTTAAACAATATTTTTTCATGGACCATAACAACACGTGGATTTTTTAAAACAATATTTTTTCATGGACCATAACAACACGTGGATTTTTTAAACAATATTTATTCATGGACCATAACAACACGTGGATTTTTTAAACAATATTTTTTCATGGACCATAACAACACGTGGATTTTTTAAACAATATTTTTTCATGGACCATAACAACACGTGGATTTTTTAAACAATATTTTTTCATGGACCATAACAACACGTGGATTTTTTAAACAATATTTTTTCATGGACCATAACAACACGTGGATTTTTTAAACAATATTTTTTCATGGACCATAACAACACGTGGATTTTTTAAACAATATTTTTTCATGGACCATAACAACACGTGGATTTTTCAAACAATATTTTTTCATGGACCATAACAACACGTGGATTTTTTAAACAATATTTTTCATGGACCATAACAACACGTGGATTTTTTAAACAATATTTTTTCATGGACCATAACAACACGTGGATTTTTAAACAATATTTTTTCATGGACCATAACAACACGTGGATTTTTTAAACAATATTTTTTCATGGACCATAACAACACGTGGATTTTTTAAACAATATTTTTTCATGGACCATAACAACACGTGGATTTTTCAAACAATATTTTTTCATGGACCATAACAACACGTGGATTTTTTAAACAATATTTTTTCATGGACCATAACAACACGTGGATTTTTTAAACAATATTTTTTCATGGACCATAACAACACGTGGATTTTTTAAACAATATTTTTTCATGGACCATAACAACACGTGGATTTTTTAAACAATATTTTTTCATGGACCATAACAACACGTGGATTTTTCAAACAATATTTTTTCATGGACCATAACAACACGTGGATTTTTTAAACAATATTTTTTCATGGACCATAACAACACGTGGATTTTTCAAACAATATTTTTTCATGGACCATAACAACACGTGGATTTTTTAAACAATATTTTTCATGGACCATAACAACACGTGGATTTTTTAAACAATATTTTTTCATGGACCATAACAACACGTGGATTTTTAAACAATATTTTTTCATGGACCATAACAACACGTGGATTTTTTAAACAATATTTTTTCATGGACCATAACAACACGTGGATTTTTTAAACAATATTTTTTCATGGACCATAACAACACGTGGATTTTTTAAACAATATTTTTCATGGACCATAACAACACGTGGATTTTTTAAACAATATTTTTTCATGGACCATAACAACACGTGGATTTTTAAACAATATTTTTTCATGGACCATAACAACACGTGGATTTTTTAAACAATATTTTTTCATGGACCATAACAACACGTGGATTTTTTAAACAATATTTTTTCATGGACCATAACAACACGTGGATTTTTTAAACAATATTTTTTCATGGACCATAACAACACGTGGATTTTTTAAACAATATTTTTTCATGGACCATAACAACACGTGGATTTTTTAAAGAATATTTTTTCATGGACCATAACAACACTTGGATTTTTTAAAGAATATTTTTTCATGGACCATAACAACACTTGGATTTTTTAAAGAATATTTTTTCATGGACCATAACAACACGTGAATTTTTTAAAGAATATTTTTTCATGGACCATAACAACACGTGGATTTTTTAAAGAATATTTTTTCATGGACCATAACAACACTTGGATTTTTTAAAGAATATTTTTTCATGGACCATAACAACACGTGGATTTTTTAAACAATATTTTTTCATGGACCATAACAACACGTGGATTTTTTAAACAATATTTTTTTATGGACCATAACAACACGTGGATTTTTTAAACAATATTTTTTCATGGACCATAACAACACGTGGATTTTTTAAAGAATATTTTTTCATGGACCATAACAACACTTGGATTTTTTAAAGAATATTTTTTCATGGACCATAACAACACGTGGATTTTTTAAAGAATATTTTTTCATGGACCATAACAACACGTGAATTTTTTAAAGAATATTTTTTCATGGACCATAACAACACGTGAATTTTTTAAAGAATATTTTTTCATGGACCATAACAACACTTGGATTTTTTAAAGAATATTTTTTCATGGACCATAACAACACGTGGATTTTTTAAACAATATTTTTTCATGGACCATAACAACACGTGGATTTTTTAAACAATATTTTTTCATGGACCATAACAACACGTGGATTTTTTAAACAATATTTTTTCATGGACCATAACAACACGTGGATTTTTTAAACAATATTTTTTCATGGACCATAACAACACGTGGATTTTTTAAACAATATTTTTTCATGGACCATAACAACACGTGGATTTTTTAAACAATATTTTTTCATGGACCATAACAACACGTGGATTTTTTAAACAATATTTTTTCATGGACCATAACAACACGTGGATTTTTTAAAACAATGTTTTTTCATGGACCATAACAACACGTGGATTTTTTAAAACAATGTTTTTTCATGGACCATAACAACACGTGGATTTTTTAAACAATATTTTTTCATGGACCATAACAACACGTGGATTTTTTAAACAATATTTTTTCATGGACCATAACAACACGTGGATTTTTTAAACAATATTTTTTCATGGACCATAACAACACGTGGATTTTTTAAACAATATTTTTTCATGGACCATAACAACACGTGGATTTTTTAAAGAATATTTTTTCATGGGCATTAACAACACGTGGATTTTTTAAAGAATATTTTTTCATGGGCATTAACAACACGTGGATTTTTTAAAGAATATTTTTTCATGGGCATTAACAACACGTGGATTTTTTAAAGAATATTTTTTCATGGGCATTAACAACACGTGGATTTTTTAAAGAATATTTTTTCATGGGCATTAACAACACGTGGATTTTTTAAAGAATATTTTTTCATGGGCATTAACAACACGTGGATTTTTTAAAGAATATTTTTTCATGGACCATAACAACACGTGGATTTTTTAAAGAATATTTTTTCATTTACCATAACAACACGTGGATTTTTTAAAGAATATTTTTTCATTTACCATAACAACGCGTGGATTTTTTAAAGAATATTTTTTAATTTACCATAACAACACGTGGATTTTTTAAAGAATATTTTTTCATGGACCATAACAACGTGGATTTTTTAAAGAATATTTTTTCATTTACCATAACAACACGTGGATTTTTTAAAGAATATTTTTTCATTTACCATAACAACACGTGGATTTTTTAAAGAATATTTTTTCATTTACCATAAAAACACGTGGATTTTTTAAAGAATATTTTTTCATTTACCATAACAACACGTGGATTTTTTAAAGAATATTTTTTCATTTACCATAACAGCACGTGGATTTTTTAAAGAATACTTTTCATTTACCATAACAACAAGTGGATTTTTTAAACAATATTTTTTCATTTACCATAACAACACGTGGATTTTTTAAAGAATATTTTTTCATTTACCATAACAACACGTGGATTTTTTAAAGAATATTTTTTTCATTTACCATAACAACACGTGGATTTTTTAAAGAATATATTTTCATTTACCATAACAACACGTGGATTTTTTAAAGAATATTTTTTCATTTACCATAACAACACGTGGATTTTTTAAAGAATATTTTTTTCATTTACCATAACAACACGTGGATTTTTTAAAGAATATATTTTCATTTACCATAACAACACGTGGATTTTTTAAAGAATATTTTTTCATGGACCATAACAACACGTGGATTTTTTAAAGAATATTTTTTCATGGACCATAACAACACGTGGATTTTTTAAAGAATATTTTTTTCATTTACCATAACAACACGTGGATTTTTTAAAGAATATTTTTTCATTTACCATAACAACACGTGGATTTTTTAAAGAATATTTTTTCATGGACCATAACAACACGTGGATTTTTTAAAAAATATTTTTTCATTTACCATAACAACACGTGGATTTTTTAAAAAAATATTTTTTCATTTACCATAACAACACGTGGATTTTTTAAAGAATATTTTTTCATTTACCATAACAACACGTGGATTTTTTAAAGAATATTTTTTCATGGACCATAACAACACGTGGATTTTTTAAAAAATATTTTTTCATTTACCATAACAACACGTGGATTTTTTAAAAAATATTTTTTCATTTACCATAACAACACGTGGATTTTTTAAAGAATATTTTTTCATTTACCATAACAACACGTGGATTTTTTAAAGAATATTTTTTCATGGACCATAACAACACGTGGATTTTTTAAATAATATTTTTTCATGGACCATAACAACACGTGGATTTTTTAAAAAATATTTTTTCATTTACCATAACAACACGTGGATTTTTTAAAGAATATTTTTTCATTTACCATAACAACACGTGGATTTTTTAAAGAATATTTTTTCATGGACCATAACAACACGTGGATTTTTTAAAGAATATTTTTTCATGGACCATAACAACACGTGGATTTTTTAAAGAATATTTTTTCATGGACCATAACAACACGTGGATTTTTTAAAGAATATTTTTTCATGGACCATAACAACACGTGGATTTTTTAAAGAATATTTTTTCATTTACCATAACAACACGTGGATTTTTTAAAAAATATTTTTTCATTTACCATAACAACACGTGGATTTTTTAAAGAATATATTTTCATTTACCATAACAACACGTGGATTTTTTAAAGAATATTTTTTCATGGACCATAACAACACGTGGATTTTTTAAAGAATATTTTTTCATGGACCATAACAACACGTGGATTTTTTAAAGAATATTTTTTCATGGACCATAACAACACGTGGATTTTTTAAAGAATATTTTTTCATGGACCATAACAACACGTGGATTTTTTAAAGAATATTTTTTCATGGACCATTACAACACGTGGATTTTTGAAAGAATATTTTTTCATGGACCATAACAACACGTGGATTTTTTAAAGAATATTTTTTCATGGACCATTACAACACGTGGATTTTTTAAAGAATATTTTTTCATGGACCATAACAACACGTGGATTTTTTAAAGAATATTTTTTCATGGACCATAACAACACGTGGATTTTTTAAAGAATATTTTTTCATGAAACATAACAAAACGTGAATTTTTTTAAGGATATTTTTTCATGGACCATAACAACACGTGGATTTTTTAAAGAATATTTTTTCATGGACCATAACAACACGTGGATTTTTTAAAGAATATTTTTTCATGGACCATAACAACACGTGGATTTTTTAAAGAATATTTTTTCATGGACCATAACAACACGTGGATTTTTTAAAGAATATTTTTTCATGGACCATAACAACACGTGGATTTTTTAAAGAATATTTTTTCATGGACCATAACAACACGTGGATTTTTTAAAGAATATTTTTTCATGGACCATAACAACACGTGGATTTTTTAAAGAATATTTTTTCATGGACCATAACAACACGTGGATTTTTTAAAGAATATTTTTTCATGGACCATAACAACACGTGGATTTTTTAAAGAATATTTTTTCATGGACCATAACAACACGTGGATTTTTTAAAGAATATTTTTTCATGGACCATAACAACACGTGGATTTTTTAAAGAATATTTTTTCATGGACCATAACAACACGTGGATTTTTTAAAGAATATTTTTTCATGGACCATAACAACACGTGGATTTTTTAAAGAATATTTTTTCATGGACCATAACAACACGTGGATTTTTTAAAGAATATTTTTTCATGGACCATAACAACACGTGGATTTTTTAAAGAATATTTTTTCATGGATTTTTTTTAAAGATTTTTCTTCATGACCTTTAGACCCTGTGGATTTTTTAAAGAATATTTTTTCATGGACATCTAGGCTCCGTGGATTTTTTAAAGAATATTTTTTTATTTACTTCTAGACCACCTGGATTTTTTAAAGAATATGTTTCATGGACCTCTAGACCACATGGCTTCTTTAAGAATACTTTTTTTTATTAAATTCTAGACCACCTGGATTTTTTAAAGAATTTTTTTATGGACCTCTTGTTCACCTGGATTTTTTAAGGAATAATTTTTCATTGACTTCTAGGCCGTTGGATTTTTTAAAGAATATGTTTTTCGTGAATGTTTTGCGATAAACATGTGGTGACATTTATTCCATGCTAAAGTCACAATCTTTTTTGTCCTACAGCTTACTGAACTTTCTAAAAATGTCGATATATTTAATTTAAATTAAATTTAATTCTCTTAAATTTGTTACTTATTACGAAAATAAAACACAAAACAAATTTTGGGTAGAAATTATTTATTCTGTCTACGTTTCATTTCGTCTTATCATTTAAATTGTTATGCTTATTAGCTTATATTTCTTTTTTCTAACGGCTGCCTATCTTATGTCGCCTCTTAGATATACCATCTTTTCATGTAAATGTCATAATTTGTAAGTCTGTCATTTGTTTGTCTATCTTTAACATTAATTATGTGGCTGTGTGTGTATAAATGCGGTCATATTTATTCTTCTAAATATCGAAGAGGGGTGTGTAGATTTAAATTGTGTAGCCAAATTATGTTGAACCGATATTAAGTAGAATATTTATGAATTGTTACCACTTGACATTCTACGAACACTTAAAATTCTTCTTCCCTTCTCCTTCTTTCTTCAACTTTTCATCTAATCAAATTTTATATTAAAGTCGAAATTTATGTAACCTTTTGATATTTAAGAATATTTAAGTTACTTATGATGATGATGTTGCATATGGTATAAACTCTGGTGTGTGTTGCCAACTTTTGATGGGTGGATTCTCGGGGGGTATCATGCATGAATTCATGCTTAACTTTGATGAAAGCAAAGACAAAACGGAAGAAGATGACAAAGACGAAGCAGAAGAAGAAGCTGTAAAGACGTCTATGACGATAAGAGTATAATCACAATTTCTAATTTCGTTGGAAACTTAAACAAAGTTAATGACAAATATTTGCTTACAATCTCCAAACACATGGGCGAACAACAAACATGTACATCATATAAAGGCATACATCCATCCTTCTTATCGTACTTCTTTGGTTGGCACAAAATAGGGTTACAAAGTTGGCAGGGGCTTGGTATGTTTATATCAGGAAGTTAACATATTTTAAAGGAAGATGAGTGTTAATATTAGAAAAGAATTGCTCCTTTCCGCATATGGCAAGAGTGTGCATGATATGAAAATTTGTACTTACATTCTAGAGATATTCCTATCCCTGTAATAAAAGGGAGATTAAGAAGGTACACACTGCTTCATTTCCATGTAAAGATGAACAACACAAATTTGTCATTATTGTGGGGTGCTATTTTTCATACCTTTAATTAACAACTAATAACCATATGATTTGACTGTATAGAGATTGCGTTGCTCTCTACTCTATCTGCCTTAGCAGTGCAATAATGATATTTATAATCTATGGGGTGGAGAGCTTGAAATAATTGTACATTTATATTTGCTTCCACATATAGTTGAATGTAGTTGTTACCTTTGATAAGGATTTTTGCCAATACACTAAACTGAAAATTTTCTAAATGAAACTTTCTTAAATATGTTGTGGTGTAGAGATATTCGATAGAGAACTAAGTAATGCGGGATAATATTGTTGTGTATTTAACATTTTGTCTACAACACATACACGTGCAAACAAATAATGACAAAATTTTCTTCATAAGCTTGCAAATTTGTATTTGTCTTGTTATGTGCGTTGGTAAATGTTATGTATGTTGATGGATCAACTACAAAGTGTTCATTAAGTATATCCTGTTTTCGCATGATACCAACAGTCTAAGGGTTAATGTACAGTTTGTGAATGAACATTCAGTTTCTTTTCTCTTCCTTTTGCACTTGCCTTCACGTTTGTGTCATTGCCTTTGTAACCAAGGACATGGTATGTTGTTCGTCTTTAACTTATTCATATTCTAGCGGAAATATATTATGAAGTTGTAAGCTTATATGGTAATATTCAAAAAAGTTTTACAATCGATGAAGTTGAGGTTTACCATTTAATAAATCGCGAACTGTAAATATATTTTATGCAATATGAATATATTTCTGTTGATTGAAGTGTTGTAGCAAAGATCTCATAACATGGACCATAAAAAATAATTTACGTGGAAGATGTGTTGGTGGTAATACACAAAAATGGGTAAAAATATGTTGAAGCAAACAAGTTTTTTTGTGTTCTTTCTTGATTTCTGGCCAAACCACTCCACATTAAGGCCTGTTCTCAAAAAATTAAAGAATACCCCTTGGGCAACATGATTCTATTGTATGATTTTTCGATATATGTATACACTCCATCTCACAAAAACCGGTGCCGACACCTTGAAGATTTGATTTCTCCACCATAGGATGGGGGTATATTAAGTTTGTCACTACGTTTGTAACTACTCGAAATAATCATTGTAGACCCCACAAAGTATATATATTCTTGATCAGCGTGCAATTCTACATCGATATAGCCATGTCCGTCCGTCCGTCTGTGGAAATCACTCTAGCGTCCGAACGGATTGACGTAGGTTGATGAAATTTTGGGAAAATATGTTATATTTACGTAGGACTTTTGGTATTGAAAGCGGGCTATGTAGGTCCACGCTTTCGTATAGCCCCCATACAAAATGACGCGTGACGCGTCGTCGTTTTAAGGAATTTTAAAGATATTTGGCCCATTTTACCACCGAATTGGTTGTAATTAGGTACTTTGTGTCTACAGAGGCCAAAAAATATTCCAAAGTTGGGTTATATAGGTCCACGTTTTGGTATAGCCCCCATATAAGGCCCCATATAAAGTACGCGTCATTTTAATATATTTTGGATGTACTAGACCCATTTGACCAAAGAATCGGTTGTAACTTTGTATTTTGTGTTTCCAGAGGCTAAGAAACATTTCTACCATAAAATGTTTATATAGGTCCACGTGTTGATATAGCCCCCATGATACAATATCTCCCGATTTTCGATATTTTGAACGTTTTAGCCTCATAATCACACCGATATGGCTGAAATTTGGTATTTAGTATTCTTTAGGCGTATAAAACTTTCCCCCAGAAATTTGTAGGTATAGGTCCACGCCATCATATAGCCCCCATAGAACGGTACCTTCCGAATTTCGGTATTTTGAAAGTTGTGGCCACATTAATCCACCGAAATGGCTGAATTCGGCCCGACCGAACTTAACGCTTTTCTTACTAGATAATGATCCAAACAATATGTAGGATTGTAGAACTCGTGATTCCACTTCGTTTCTTGTGTATCTCAAGAGTGTGTTTTGTACAGCCTCCTAGTAATAGGAGTCCAAAGTCAAAAGTTTGGTGCGTAAATGTTCTTAAAAGAACTATGTTTTGGTATTAAAAATAGCAGCTGTAACACAGGTACCTTTGAACGCCGCGTGATTTTAGTTTCTTTACGCGCCGGATCTATTGAGTGCTTCCGCCTTGGAATCCATCAACTAAAACGGCGGATATAAATAGCTTGAATATTGGAAAATCTGTAAAAAATATATTTAGACAATTACGCGCATTGAACTTTTCTTTGAAAATTTATACATAAATATACATAATATACGCGATTATAATATTTGTGGTGTGTCATAAATTACAGAGATTCAGGAGTAATATTCGTATTTACCCACAACAGAATGTGATGGCACATCCGAGGTTCTTGACGAATCTGTTTAAAATGTATTATATTGGCGTAATTTTATCAGGCGGTCACTGAAATCAGATGCACCATACAAGCATATGCACATCGCAAAATTTTTACCCATTTGAAGGTTTTTTGAATGATAAGATGCAACTAGATAATTGGCATCCACTCGCTGTATCCTAAAATCGCATGCGACTCGACCGATTTTAAAGGATTCGCGAAATACACGCTTTTTAACATTTGTGTTTTCTCTTTGGTTGTAATTTCATTATTACTCTCTACTTCTTATAACATTTTCTAGCAGGATGTTGAAAAGATCACACGAAAGGATGTCTCCTTGGCTGAAACCTCTTTTGGTACAAAACTCTTCGGAAAGGTTCTTTTCTATTTTAACTGAAGATCTTGTGTCAGTTAGAGTCATTTTACAAAGCCGAATGAGCCTTGCGGGGATACCAAATTCAGACATTGCTTAGAATACCTTTGAACGTAGCGGGCGTCAAAGGCTGCTTTATAATCGACAAAAAGGTGGTAGGTGTCGATCTGCATCTCTTGGGTCTTCTCCAGGATTTGCCGCAGGGTAAATATCTTGTCAATGGTGGATTTGCCAGGTCTAAAGGTCCAATTATCTCGTTGACCATTGGCTTTAGTAGTTCGCACAATATCCCTGACACGATCTTGTAGGCAATAGGGAGTAGACTTATGCCCCTATAGTTAGAGCATACAGTCTTATCTCCCTTCTTGTGGACGGGACACAGGATACTCAGGTTCCAATAGTCGGGTACTCGTTCTTCCTGCCAGATGGTGCTAACTAGCTGATGAATACACCTTATCAGCGTGTCGCCTCCGGTTTTGAACAGCTCGGCTGTTAAGCCATCGGCTCCTGCTGCCTTATTATTCTTCAGCCGATTTATTGCTGCCTTTACCCCATCTTGGCTGGGCGGTATACATTCAATACTATCTTCTGGGATTGGGACTGTGGTATCTTCGTCGTCTTCGTTGCTATTGGATACCAACAGTTTTGAAAAATGTTCTTTTCATATCCTGAGTACACTATCTGTATCAGTTACCAAATTACAGGAGGATGTGCCTGTACCAAAGCCATCAGTTTGATGCTTGACTCTTTGGTAGATTTTTCGGACTTCATTCTGGCTCCTGTACATCTCGATTTTTTCACACTCCCGCTTTTCCATCTCTCTCTTTTTCCTGCGGAAAGGGCGTTTCTCCTCTCTGCTTTTCTCCCTGTATCTCTCTCGTGCGCTACGGATTGTAAAGTAGCACTATATGCCTCATTTTTCTCTTCGGTGGCAGCACGACACTCCTGATCGTACCATGGATTCCTCGATGGAGGTCTCTGATATCCAAGTATGGATTTTGCGGCTGTTTGCATGGAGTGGGCAATTCTTTGCCATTGCGATGAGGAGCGCTTTGATTAAGCAATTGGGCTAGTTGAGTGGAATATGCTGTGGCTATCTGTTGTGATTGCAGCTTACCGATGTCTAACTTTCGTGTTGTGTCTGTTCGTACTTTGTTTGCTACGTTTAAGCGGGTGCGTACCTTTGCTGCAACAAGGTAGTGGTCCGAATCAATGTTTGCGCCTCGGAACGATCGTACATCCAACACGCTCGATGAATGTCTTCCATCTATCACAACATGATCAATTTGATTTCTTGTTTTCTGATCTGGAGACAACCAGGTGCCCTTATGAATATCGCGACGATTAAATCTGGTACTGCTGACTACCATGTTTTTTGCAGCTGCAAAGTCTATCAGCCTCATACCATTGTCAGATGTTTCACTGTGGAGGCTGAATTTCCCGACTGTTGGGCCAAAGATATCCTCCTCTCCAATTTTGGCATTAAAATCGCCTAGAATGATTTTAATGTCATGGGCAGGGCAACTGTCATATGTTTCTTTTAAGCGCTCGTAAAATATATATTTGGTCCGTTCGTCCTTTTCTTCAGTGGGAGCATGAGCGCAAATAAAGCTGATGTTGAAGAATTTAGCTTTTATTCGAATTGCAGCAAGTCTTTCATTCACTGGAGTGAAGCTGGATACCAGATGTTTTAGTCTCCGACTAACTTCAAATCTGCAACCAAACTCATGCTTTACGTCATGGCAGCTATAATACAGTGCGTCACCTTTAGGTGTTGTTGTGACGCCTTTCCCAATCCATCGTATTTCCTGTATGGCAGCAATATCGGCCTTGTACTTTTCAAGTACGTCTGCCAATGCGAAGACTGCACCTTCTCTATAAAGAGTGCGAACATTCCATGTGCAGATTTGCAGATCATGGTCCTTAAAACGTTTGCGGGGTTCGTCAACTTTAGAGGGAGTTGTTTTTCATTTCTTTCGTTTTTTCATATTAGGCTGTTTTTCTAGGGGAGCGTTACTAACCCGACGCCCAAACCCAAGTTTTTAACGTTCTTATGGGTGAACGCGCGGCACATGTTAGCTCACTACCTTTAACGGGTGTTAAAGGCAGTTCCCCAGGTGACACCACGGGGAGGTCAGTGTCCACTTGAGATGAAAGGGGGACCAAGATAAATCCTGGGCTTTGCCATGTTAAAACCGGTCAGGACCGTTGCTTGGTATCTTCCGTCCCCTACGTTCTTGCATAGAACTACATTTAAATTCCATGTTACAAAATTTCGCAATCATGATAGAAAAGTTTTCAACTGATGAAAAAAGGATTCGCAGGTTTTTCAATTGTTACAAATTACGGGTCCTTGATGTTTTTGTTATACTTTTGTTGTTAAATAATGTAATAATACCTCGAAATATTATTTTTCATTGATCGATTCGATAAAAATCGCCGACAACTATTTCTAAAATTTTATTTAATATTTGTTTATACCCTCAACATTAAAGCCAACGAGATTATCGAAAAAATGATTTTAGACAGCACGAATCTTTTTCAGTACAATAACTCCCCACGAATCAACCTATTTGGTTTAACTTTTAGGTCTCGTAAATATTGTCCAAAATTTGTTTAAGTTCGAAGATTAACCGTATCAGTCTACCACTTCCGTTAATTACCCCCACAAAAGTTCAAAATTTTTCGGTAAGATTATTCGCACGATAATTCCAGAAGAGACTAACCGAATTATTCCAAACTAGGGATGTGGAAATATTACTTGCCTGCATATTTCAGGTTCGAAATATCAGCTGGCTGATGCTTTCTAACTTGTTTTAATAATATATAGCGAAGAAGTGAGCCAAGGCTATAATCGGTTCGGGGCCGACTATGTGATACCCTACACCACTACCCCTGTTCATAAGCTATTGACTAATAAAATTCAAAATATTAAAATTGGGATAGCTTAGCGCCTTTCCTCTGAATGTCTTCATTAACACAGGTCAATTTTTTTTTGAAACGCATTTAAGTGCATCGACAGTACAACCCAAATAAAAAATGGAAAAGTGGGATGTATGCCAACCATCAATAGGCTTCTTTCTGTGTTAGACCCCCATCAACCCCCAAAATTTCGTGAGGATCCGATCAAAATGTCGTAGTGTGATTGCACAAAAATGGAAAAAGGGATGCATTATCGACTATTGCGATATCTCTTTTGTTTGACCACCTATGACAACCTACTTCACATCGTTGTAAAGGTGATATTTTCTACTTTCCTTGCCAGGTTTTGCTTTCGATATACCTCCTACAGAAGGGAGATATTAACTTTGAAATAAAACATTGGCCTTTTTATTACAGTGTTTACAGTGTTTTATTTAACTTGCTTTTGTGTGTGTTTAGTTCAAATCTGGTAACTCATGTTTAACACAGTTGCAGTTTACCAATAGAACCAAAACTTTGCACACTTTTCAGATGTGAATGACAATACATGAATATGAAATCAAAACCAATATTGGTCCATTTTTACACTGTTTTAGAGTATTTTATCTAATTTGCTTTTCAAATCTGGTAACTCATTTTTCACATAGTTGTAGTTGACCAATCGAACTTAAAATTTGCACACTTTTTAGATTTGGATGACATGAATATAAAATCAAAACTAATATTGGTCCATTCTTACGGTATTTTTACGGTGTCTAACTTGACCCCCTTTTCTAATCTGGTAACTGATTTCTCACAAGGTTGCAGTTGACCAATCGAACGAAAACCTTGCACACTTTTCAGATTTTGATGACAATACATGAATATGAAACCAAAACCAATATGGGTCCATTGTTTCCTATAGCCCCCATATTACGGTACCACCCGATTTCCTGTATTCTGCTTTTCAAATCTGGTAACTCATTTTTCACCCTGTTGCACACTTTTTAGACTTGGATGACAATACATGAATATGAAATCAAAACTAATATTGGTCCATTCTTACAGTGTTTTTACGGTGTCTAACTTGACCACCTTTTAAAGTCTGGTAACTAATTTTTAGCACCGTTGCAGTTGACCAATCGAACTAAAACTCAGCACATTTTTCAGATTTAGATGACAATACATGAATATGAAACCAAAACCAATATGGGTCCATTTTTTCTATAGCCCCCATAAAACGGTACCACCCGACTTCTGGTATTTTGGGGATTTTGTCTTCATTTTTAGCCCGAATTTGCTGAACCTTGGCATTTAGAGTTCTCAATAGTCCAGGAACTTCCCCATAAAAATTGCGGACTTAGGTCAAGGTTTAATATAGTCTCCATATTACGGTACCACCCAATTTCAAGCATTTTAATCTACATTTTCTGCTCAAATGAACTGTAATTCCGCATTTGGGGTGCTCAGTGGTCAAAAATATGTATTTACTAAATAGTTAATAATAAAAAATAATTTAAAAAAATTAAGTTTTAGTGTTTTATTAGAAATGCACTTAAAACTAAAAAATAATTTGTCACGTAGCCTCAATAAATATATTCTTTCTCATGATAGAATCTCTCAAATAAAACGCTTGCCGTTTAATTTTGCCACCATTCATAATTTAAATGCAAGCATTTTATATGAGAGATTCTATCATGAGAAAGAATATATTTATTGAAGCTAAGCGACAAATTATTTTTTAGTTTTAAGTGCATTTCTAAATAAAACACTGAAACTTAATTTTTTTAAATTATTTTTTATTTCCAAATATTTTTTGTCACATTCCGACCCCTGAATAATATCCGACCATTATCAAAAATCAAAATGGGGGTCCCGGAGCGGAAGAAGTCTATTAATTTTGGTGATGGTCGGATAATATTTAGGGGTCGGAATGGGCAAAAAACGTATGTGGATACAAATACAACGTTTTTCCAATGCGAATATCTCAGCTTCTATACGGGGTATACCTGACAATAAAAGTAGAAAATATCGCCTTTCTAATGATGCAAAGTAGGTTCTCGTAGGTGATCAAACAACGAAGATATCACAATAGTCGCAAATAAAACCCAAATTTTATTTCTGCAATTTTAATTATAATGACGAATATCACAGCTTAGGTTGGGGACTTTCCAAAAGCAAAGCCTAGAAAAACCCATCTTTACAATGATGTAAACTAGGTCGGCGTAGGTGACCAAATAACGGAGATATCGCAATAGTAGGTAATACATCCCATTTTTCCACTTTTTTGGAAATCACGCTACAGGTCTCAATTTTGATCGGATCGTCACGAAATTTTGAGGGTTAATGGAGGTCACACAGATGAAGAAGCATATTGATATTGGTGATGGTCGGATAATATTTAGGGGTCGTAATGGGCAAAAAACTTATTTGGAGAAAAAGACAATGTTTTTTTCCAAAGCGAATATCTCAGCTTCAATATGGGGGCCATGAAAGTAGAAAGTATCGCCTTTCTAATGATGTAAAGCAGGTTCTCGTAGGTGATCGTACAACGAAAATATCGCAATAGCCGCTAATAGAACCCAACTTTTTATTTTTGCGATTTTAATAATAATGACTAATATCACAGCTTCGGTAGGGGATCTTCCAAAAACAAAGTCTGACTATGAAAATAGAAAACCCCATCTTTACAGTGATGCAAAGTAGGTTGGCGTTGGTGGCCACATAACGGAGTATCACAATAGTCGGCAATACATTTTTCATTTTTTTGTAATCACGCTACAGGTCGCAATTTTAATCGGATCGTCACGAAATTTTGGATGCTAATGGGGATCCTACAGAGAAAGAAGCATATTGATTTTGGTGATGATCGGATAATATTCAGAGGTCGGAATGGGCAAAAAACTTATTTGGAGAAAAAGTCAACGTTTTATTTCAAAGCAAATATCTCTGCTTCTAAAAGGGGTATATCAAAAGCAAAATACGCTGATGAAAGTAGAAAATGTCACCTTTGCAACGATGTTACGTAGGTTGTTGTAGGTGGTCAAACAACGAAGATATCGCAAAAGCCGCTAATAGAACACAACTTTTCATTTTTGCGATTTTAATAATGACGAATATCACAGCTTTGGTTCCGGACCTTCCAAAAGCAAAGTCTGACAATGAAAGTGAAAAATCCCATCATTACAATAATGTAAAGCAGGTTGGCGTAGGTATCCAAATAACGGAGATATCGCAATAGTCGGTAATACATCCCATTTGTCCACTTTTTTGGAAATCACGCTACAGGTCGCAATTTTAATTGGATCGTCACGAAATTTTGGGTGTTATTGGGGGTCCCACAGAGGAAAAACCCTTTTGATTTTTGATAATGGTCGGATATTATTCAGGGGTCGGAATGTGACAAAAAATATTTGGAAAAAAGGCCAACGTTTTATTTCAAAGTTTATATCTCCCTTCTGTAGGAGGTATATCGAAAGCAAAACCTGGCAAGGAAAGTAGAAAATATCACCCTTACACGATGTGAAGTAGGTTGTCATAGGTGGTCAAACAACAGAGATATCGCAATAGTCGGTAATGCATCCCTTTTTCCATTTCTGCGCAATCACTCTAAGAAATTTTGATCAGATCCTCACGAAATTTTGGGGGTTGAAGGGGGTCTAACACAGAAAGAAGCCTATTGGTGGTTGACATACATCCCACTTTTCCATTTTTTATTTGGGTTGTACTGTCGATGCACTTAAATGCGTTTCAAAAAAAAAAAAAAAAATACCTGTGTTAATGAAGACATTCAGAGCAAAGGCGCTAAGCTATCCCAATTTTAATATTTTGAATTTTATTAGTCAAATGCTTATGAACAGGGGTAGTGGTGTAGGGTATCACATAGTCGGCCCCGACCCGACTGTAGCCTTGGCTCACTAGTTTTTCTTATACAAATTTAAATAAAGAAAAGAAAACATATAAAATAAATTCCGTGGAAAACTAATGCCCATGGGAAGTTGTGTAGGGTATTAAATGGTCGGCCCCGTCCGACTATAATGCTACCTTACTTGTTTCATATAAGTTCAGAATATTTCATGGTTCGGCCTGGCCGAACTTAACGATTTGTACTTGTTAGTTGCTAAAGTACCTCACTGGTTTGCCGTTTCAAATGCAGACACCGCTGCAAATGTCAAATGTTCAAGTTAAGTATATGATAAATCCATATATAAGATTAATTAATATTTATTTCTATAGAAGCAAACAAGAAAAAACTGCTGTCACTTTTTTAATGTTGATTATATTTATCAACATTAAAAAAGTTACAGCAGTTTTTTTTCTTGTTTGCTTCTATAGAAATAATAACCTAAAACAAACATCGTAACTTAAACTCTTCACAAGCATCTTGAAAGTGCTAACTAAGCAAAAATGACTTGGAACGCAAAGATATGTTAAATAAGCGACAGTTTTTAAATTAAAATTGACAATCTGGAAAACAATCAACTTAAGATGGTCATTATTCAGCAAAATTTGCAGAAACTACTTGTTAAGCAAAAAACCATAAAAACTCGAGAAAACCTCAACAACAACAAAACCTGGACGTCAAGTGTTTGATTATGAAAGAACAAACAAAAGAATATGCCATAAATTGGAACACATTGTGTTTTTTGTGTTTGCCGGGGTTTTTTGTTTTAGAACACAATGTCCATGCAAAACATCATGGTTGCAATGCTTTGCATTGAAGTTAGAAAATTTCATTATGACAAAGCAAATGAACAAAAAACGAGCACTAACTGTCAGCTTCACTCATAAAACATAGTTCAGAAAAAAGACACTTTATGGCGCAAAATGCAATTTTCAAATTGATCTCTGCGGAATTTTGTCATTATGCTGCAGCAATGCCAATTATTAGATAGAAAGAGTGAGTGATGTTATAGCTAACTGAAGGCGGCCTTAAAAAAACAATTGCCATGAAACTGCAACTATGATACACATGGAGAAATGAACCAGGGATGTTTAAGAATGTGACTAAAATTTGATTATTATCTTAAATGAAAAAGCTCATCTAAAAATAGAAAAAACAAGTGAGCCATGGCTATAGTCGGGTCGGGGCCGACTATGTAATACCCTACACCACTACCCCCGTTCATAAGCTTTTGACTAATAAAATTCAAAATATTAAAATTGGGATAGTTTAGCGCCTTTGCTCGAAATGTCTTCATTAACACAGGTCAATTTTTTTGAAACACATTTAAGTGCATCGACAGTACAACCCAAATAAAAAATGGAAAAGTGGGATGTATGCCAACCATCAATAGGGCTCTTTCTGTGTTAGACCCCCATCAAGCTCCAAAATTTCGTGAGGATCCAAATAAAATTTCGTAGTGTAATTACACAAAAATGGAAAAAGGGATAAATTACCGACTATTTCTGTTGTTTGACCACCTATGACAACCTCCTTCACATCGTTGTAAAGGTGATATTTTCTACTTTCCTTGCCAGGTTTTGCTTTCGATATAACTCCTACAGAAGGGAGATATTAACTTTGAAATAAAACGTTGGTCTTTTTTCCAAATATTTTTTTCACATTCCGACCCCTGAATAATATCCGCCCATTATCAAAAACCAAAGGGTTTTTTCCTGTGTGGGACCACCAATAACACCCAAAATTTCGTGGGGATCCAATTAAAATTGTGAAAGTGGAAAAATGGATGTATTACCGACTATTGCGATATCTCCGTTATTTGGATACCTACGCCAACCTGCTTTACATCGTTGTAATGATGCAATTTTTTACTTTCATTGTCAGACTTTGCTTTTGGAAGGTCCCGAACCAAAGCTGTGATATTCGTCATTATTATTAAAATCGCAAAAATGAAAAGTTGTGTTCTATTAGCGGCTATTGCGTTATCTTCTTTGTTTGACCACCTACGACAACCTACGTTGCAAAGGTGATATTTTCTACTTTCATTAGCAGGTTTTGCTTTTGATATACCCCTTTTAGAAGCGGAGATATTCGCTATGAAATAAAACGTTGACTTTTTCTCCAAATAAGTTTTTTCCCATTCCGACCCCTGAATATTATCCGACCATCACCAAAATCAATAGGCTTCTTTCTCTGTAGGATCCCCATTAACCCCCAAAATTTTGTGACGATCCGATCAAAATTGCGACCTGTAGCGTGATTACAAAAAAAAAAAAAATGAAATAAGTAAAAGACGTTAAGTTCGGCCGTGCCGATCTCTTTATACCCTCCACCATGAAAGAGTCTTAATTAGGATGGAATAATTTGGGTCCTTTCACAATTTTAGGTGGAACAACTTTTCGACAATGGATAGACTCCTACTGCCTCCCAATATTGCTTAAATTACACTGTGAACACAAATGTTGGGGCAGAGAATGATAGATGCGCCGTGAGTCGAACTTCCGCGTTATGGCTTGATGGAGTTTTTGCAAGAGACCCTGTAAGCCATCATGAATTAGCATTATATCTTTGTTTGTTGTTTTTGTAGAGCACTTAAGCAACAGTGAAAAAAGATATAACGCTAATTCCTGATGGCCCACAAATTACCGCTAGTTCGGTTAAAATTGTAACTAAAATGCTCAAAATACCGAAAATCTGGAGGTACGATTATAAGGGGGCCATACCAAAACATGGACCTATGTAGACGATGTTTGGTAGAGATGTTTCATGACCACTGAGAACCTCAAATGTCAACTTGCAGACAGTTTGGTTAAAATTTGTGGCTATAATTCTCAAAATACCGAAAATCGGGAGGTACCGTTATATGGGGGCTATACCAAAACATGGACCTATGTTGACGATGTTTAGTGGAGATATTTCATGACCGCTGACAACCTCAAATGGCAAATTACATCTAGCTCGGTTAAAAATTTTAGCTAAAATTCTCAAAATACCGAAAATCGGGAGGTACCGATATATGGGGGCTATACCAAACATGGACCTATGTTGACGATGTTTGGTGGAGATATTTCATGACCACTGAGAACCTCAAATGTCAAATTGCAGATAGTTCGGTTAAAAATTGTGGCTAAAATTACCAAAATACCGAAAATCTGGAGGTACCGTTATATGGGGACTATGCCAAAACATGGACCTATACCCATATCCTTTGGGATATAAGTTTGTTGATCACTAGGAACTCTAAGTGCCAAATTATAGCTAGTTCGGTCTGCAAATGTGGCGAATAACGTCAAAATACCTCAAATCCGGAGGTACCGTTATATGGGGGCTATACCAAAGAGTGGACCGATATAGCCCATCTTCGAACTTGACCTGCCTATGAAAAAAAAGACCCTCGGGTGCAAAATTTCAGCACTCTATCTCAATTATTGCGGACGCTAGAGTGATTACAACAGACGGACAGACGGACAGACGGACATGGCTAGATCGTCTTAGAATTTTTCCTGACCAAGAATATATATACTTTATAGGGTCGCAAATGATTAGTTCGATGTGTTACAAACGGAATGACAAACTTAATATACCCTCCATACTATGGTGGAGGGTATAAAAATGGGATGTATTGCCGACTATTGTGATATCTCCGTTATGTGGCCACCTACGCCAACCTACTTTGCATCACTGTACGAGAACCTACTTTACACACATAGCCAGATCGACTCAGCTCGTCGAGACATTCATTTTAGTAGACCCATACTTATGGGTCTACGACCATTATTTCGATGCGTTACAAACTTTTAGGCCAAAACCAACTTATAATACCCTCCCCACATAGTGGTGTAGGGTATAAAAAAAATATGTTTTCCAATAACAAAATTTTCCTATTTGTCTAAATTTTATTTACAATTATATTTTTTTCAATGTAGTTTCTAAGTAAATTCCTTATTGCATTAAGTTTTAAATAAAAAGGCAGTAACGTGGGGAGTGTGAACCCCTTTGAAAATAGAAATTTAAAATAAAGAAATTTCCCTTTAAAATTGATTTTGCCTCAACGATTACCAACACCCAACTACGCCCCTGGTGAAGTCATTCGTCTTTCTTTCAATTTCTGTGACATGGAAATATGCGAAAAGTTACTGACATTGCTACCCCACCACTACTACATACTAATGTTGTTGTCATGATGTTCCTCGTTGGAGTAAAAGAAAAAAAACATGCCACACTAACTAATTGGAAGTAAAAGTGACGGAAATTCCTGTCTGTACTTTTGTGTGTTTCCTGGGGTAACAAACGACAAACAAAAAACTCATTGAATTTCCTTTCTTGTAACTCATAAATCATGTTCTTCTCATTTTCTCTATTTCCATTATTTTCTTTAGTTTTTTTCTTTTTCTTTTGCTTGTCGGTGTTGTAATTTTATACCCTATACAAAAAGAGGAAACTTTAATATTAGTTTATTTGATCATGAAATTTTCAATAAAATTTAAATTGAATTTAGAAATATTCGTAGTTTGTTTGTTGGAGATAGAACCACTAGAACAACAGTCCAGCGAAACTTTCGATTATCAAATGAGGGGGTTTCGTCGTTTTCGCTTCCGCAAAGCAGTTGTTCTTGTGTCATCCCATGTAAAGTTATTTTGTCTTAGTTCTTGGGATACGGTTATTTGTAGACCTCGATTTTATGGGGATTCCATTCAAGCGTCATTCTGTGCAAAAGAAAAGAAGAACAAATCCCTCTAAAGTTGACGAACCCCGCAAACGTTTTAAGGACCATGATCTGCGAATATGCACCTGGAATGTTCGCACTCTTTATAGAGAAGGTGCAGTCTTCGCATTGGCAGACGTACTTAAAAGTACAAGGCCGATATTTCTGCCATACAGGAAATACGATGATTTGGGAAAGACGTCACATGATTTTAATGCCAAAATTGGAAAGGAGAATATCTTTGGCCCAACAGTCGGGAAATTCAGCCTCCACAGTGAAACATCTGACAATGGTATGAGGCTGATAGACTTTGCAGCTGCAAAAAACATGGTAGTTAGCAGTACCAGATTTAATCATCTCGATATTCATAAGGGCACCTGGCTGTCTCCAGATCAGAAAACAAGAAATCAAATTGATCATGTTGTGATAGATGGAAGACATTCATCGAGCGTGTTGGATGTACGATCGTTCCGAGGCGTAAATATTGATTCGGACCACTACCTTGTTGCAGCAAAGGTACGCACACGCTTAAACGTGGCAAACAAAGTGCGAACAGACACAACACGAAAGTTAGACATCGGTAAGCTGCAATCACAACAGATAGCGACAGCATATTACACTCAACTAGCTCAATTGCTTAATCAAAGCACTCCTCATCCCGATAAGATATCAGCGCAATGGCAAAGCATTGCCCACTCCATGCAAACAGCCGCAAAATCCATACTTGGATACCAGAGACCTCCACCAAGGGATCCATGGTATGATCAGGAGTGTCGTGCTGCCACCGAAGATAAAAATGCGGCATATAGGGCTACTTTACAATCCGTAGCAACGCTTAGCGCACGAGAGAAATACAGGGAGAGAAGGAGAGAGGTGAAACGTCTTTTCCGCAGGAAAAAGAGAAATGGAGAGATGAAAAAGGAGCCAGAATGAAGTCCGAAAATTCTACCAAAGAGTCAAGCATCAAACTGATGGCTTTGGTACAGGCACATCCTCCTGTAGAGACCAGCAAGGTAATTTGGTAACTGACACAGATAGTGTACTCAGGATATGGAAAGAACATTTTTCAAAACTGTTGGTATCCAATAGCTGCGAAGACGACGAAGATACCACAGTCCCAATCCCAGAAGATGGTATTGAATGCATACCGCCCAGCCAAGATGAGGTAAAGACAGCAATAAATCGGCTGAAGAATAATAAGGCAACAGGAGCCGATGGCTTACCAGCCGAGATGTTCAAAACCGGAGGCGACACGCTGATAAGGTGTATTCATCAGCTAGTTAGCACCATCTGGCAGGAAGAACGAGTACCCGACTATTGGAACCTGAGTATCCTGTGCCCCGTCCACAAGAAGGGAGATAAGACTGTATGCTCTAACTACAGGGGCATAAGTCTACTCCCTATTGCCTACAAGATCGTGTCAGGGATATTGTGCGAACGACTAAAGCCTATGGTCAACGAGATAATTGGACCATACCAATGCGGCTTTAGACCTGGCAAGTCCACCATTGACCAGATATTTACGCTGCGGCAAATCCTGGAGAAGACCCAACAGGTGCAGATCGACACCTACCACCTTTTTGTCGATTCTAAAGCAGCCTTCGACAGCCCGTTGCGTTCAAAGGTATTCCAAGCCATGTCTGAATTTGGTATCCCCGCAAAGCTCATCCGGCTTTGCAAAATGACTTTAACTGACACGAGGTCATCAGTCAAAATAGGAAAGAACCTCTCCGAAGAGTTTGGTACCAAAAGAGGTTTCAGACAAGGAGACAGCCTTTTGTGTGATCTCTTTAACATCCTGCTAGAAAAGGTTATACGAGAGGCACACGTCAAAAGAAGGCGCACAATCTACATCAATAGTCACATGTTACTTGCTTATGCTGATGATATAGACATCATAGGCCGATCAGTAAAAGAAGTAACTGATACCTTTATGAAGGTCGAAGGAGAATCTGCTAAAGTGTAAACGGTGAGAATGCGTCCATTGAACTCGGACCTACTGTGGAAGTTGGCTCCTATAATATTGAGGTAGTAAAAGACTTCGTCTACCTCGGCACCTCCGTAAACACAACAAACGACATCAGTTGTGAAATAAAAAGAAGAATCGTATTGGCAAACAGATGCTACTTTGGTTTAAGTAAGCAGTTTAAAAACAAGGCCACATCTCGTCAAACAAAAATAACGCTCTACAAAGCACTGATACTACCCGTGCTGATGTATGGCTCCGAAGCCTGGGTACTTCCGCAAGCAGACATGGCAGTGCTTGGTGTGTTTGAGAGAAAAATTCTTCGAAAGATCTACGGACCAATCTGCGTTGACGGTGAATATCGACGTCGCATGAACCACGAGCTGTATCTGCTGTACAACGACATCAATATTGTTAAACGTATCGAGATGCAGCGATTGCGTTGGCTAGGCCATATCATAAGAATGAGAGATGATGAGCCCGCTAAAAAGGTGTATAAACACGGACCGCTTGGCGGTACACGCAGAATTGGCAGGCCAAGGAACAGATGGCGCAAACAAGTGGATGATGAGATGAAAAGGCGCGGTATTCCAGAAAGCGAAGCAACAAATAGAGAGAATTGGAGATCTTTTCTTAGTTCGGCCTATAGAACAAATGTTCTGTAATGGGCCAGCTAAGTAAGTAAGTGGCCATTCCATTTCCTACGTTTAATCAGCTTTTTTATCTGTTCCTGTTTCGTTAGGTTTCACAGCTCTATGTGAAAACAGAATTTAATTTCATGGTCGATGGTAACAGAATTCCGACCACAAACCATCCCCAAAATTCTAGTAGTTACATTCGACAGCATGTTCATGTCGTCCGCGCACGCCACAGCTATCTGCGACAACCTGATATATAGAAATAAGGTCCTCTAGTCCTTAGCAGATGATACCACATGGATGACAGTGTCCACTTGAGATGAAAGAGGGGCCAATAAAGATAACTCCTGGGCGTTAGCATCTTAATATCGGTTAGGGTCGTTGCTTGGAATCTTTCATCTCCTACTTGACCCAATGGAAAGCAAAGCATAACTGATTTTCTCACCAACAGCCTTTGTAAGCTTATTACAAAATCAAAACATTTGTACTCATTGCCAAGAGCATGTTGTTGTCGCTAAAATATCTTAATTGACCTCAGAACATTTGCCCTTGCTGCATAGAAAACTAAAAGGAACTACAAAAAACAAGAACACGATGCTTTCATTACAAATGTGTGTTTATTAAAAGCATTATTGTGTCAACATCAGCGCCCCCCAAACCTCTCCTCTTAATCTTACTTAACCTTACATTTAAGAGATGAACTTGTTTTCTCTGTTTCTCTCCTTTGACTCCAAGCCTACTTAGCTGACTTAAAGTTGTTGTCTTCTTTTGCTATGGCATAATCGCTGTTGTGGCCATACTGGTGTTTTTTCTGGTTTCAACAAAAATAAGCCGCAAGGTTGAAGGCAAATTAGTCTCTTAACTATAGTTATTTTGGGGGAAATAAGGTATTAAGCAACAACAAAAATGTTCTCTCGAGAAAGAAGCAGGTCATAAATAAAGAATGCCAAAGGAATGAAAGATTCACATTGCACGGCTTAAAGGTAAAACATTAATGGCCCAAAAAAAACAAGCAGAAAAATAAAATGCCATAAACGATGATGATGATAAAAAGAAGCCAAAGTCCTTATTGAAAAAATGCGACAAACACAAACTCACACACACAGCATTATCCAACAACCACCAACCATACACGGAAATGCAGTTGTGTGGTAATATTTAAAGGACCACTTACCATCAACGGAGCCACAAGTGACGCCACAATTTCACAATGCAATTTAAGTATCCCCATCATCCTTGAAGGTATGTGTAATGTAAATGTATGACCATGTAACTATGTATGTGTGTAGGGCAACTTTCATATATGCACACCACGTAAAGCAATAGCAAAATATTTAAAGATATTAAATAACCACTATGGCTAAAAGCATATGGTCATGAAGTGTTTAACACATTTAAAGTGAAATTGTAAACCAAACCCCCACCACCACTCCGCACCACATCAACCATTCCAAACGATTATGTCTCCTGCAAATAAATACCAGCATCGAGATCTTCAATTTCACAAAAAGAAATTCTCATCACAAAGAAAGTCTCGTTTGTGTTTTCATGTTTCTCTTTTGCTGTCAGTTTTTATTGTTGTCTATAAAATGAAGCCACAATGTAGAAAACGTTTTTGACCAAACCTTAAATGCCATTAAAATCGTAAAGGCCATTGGACATTTGGGTAGACAAGGTGGATTTTTCTTTTTATATGTCATTGACACAGATACGATGCTTTGAAGAATGAACAGATGTTGAGAAAACTTAATCATTTTAAATTAAATCTAAAAACCGATAGTCAAAAATGTTTTCGCCTAATCGATTCCAGAGGGACTTGTCTAAAGCAGGACTTCAGAGTTGGCATCGGGGTGCAGCTATTTGGATGAAATTTTTGGTGATGTAGGAATTTACGATTGGATTTGTAAAAATGTTTTGTTGGAGTCAAAAACTATACAAAACATTGTCGACTTCGATTTAAGAATTAGAAATTCCTCCTTGAATACGTCGTAAATTCGCATTGGAAAATTGTGACTTAATGGTTATTCTACGGTCAATTGCAAAAAAATACTAACAAATCGCGTCCCGGAACATCGCAGATGTAGAAATTTAAAACTCCAAATTTTCTGGAACGGATTCCGTCCAAACATACTTTGGGTCTAAAACCATTATTTCGATGAGGCTCATATTTGTTCCTATCAATGTGTATATAGCCTAATTAAATAAAGTCTATTTGACCATCAACACCAACACATTGTTCTCAGCCTTTAGGCTAACGAGGATATGGTAAAAACCAAATTTCTGTTGCAATCCATTTGAAAAAATTTAATTTTTTTATAAGAAAATTTAGGCACAAATCGTTTACAGCATTCCCTATCTATTCACAGATGTTTAAATATTTACTAAATTTATTTTTATTTTTGCGGCAACAAATAATAAAAGACATTGAAATAAATCCAAATTATATTGCCCAATATTCCGTACAAGCCTCAAAAAATAAATTAAAAATATCTACAGAATCAAGAAATGCATATCAAGCTTTTTGTAGAAAATTAACTTATGTTGAAACTGAGGTATGGGGCATTGTAACTCGCGATCAGTTTTACTATACCATAACTTTTGACCGCATTTCGGTAAAATAAACTGTTTTAGCCCGATTCACCGAGGGGTTTCTTAAAATAATAATTTGAGCGGAAGCTGTGGTCGTAGTAATGTAAAAAAAATCGGAAAAAATCGTTGAAAAAAACGAGTTTTATTATGTTATTTTCCAATTAGTGGTTTTACAACACAATGTAGAGCTTAATGCTCAAAGGAGAAGTTAAAGAGTACACTTCAGAGTTGATGTTTCTAATGTATGATTTTTTAATATATCCACTGTATCTACCTCAAACGGATGCTGACATTTTGAAACGAGAAAAATGGGTTTTTTTGAATTTTTGCTCTAATCGGGACGCGCAGCTGGATTTCCCTAAAAGCTTATTACTTGATTGTAGTACTCGCGATTTCGCATTTTTTAATGTATAACATGAGGGTGTAGCCCTCACAGGATCACAGTAATCTGCGCCCAAACACGAAATTTTTGTGCGTAAATTTTTCTCAAAAACCTATTTTTTTGGTTTAAAATTTACAAACGTCAATCGATTTCCGTGGAAACCCGCGTAAATTTAGTTTTTTTGCGTTCTGAATCTAACAAGCCACGACGCGTAAAAATCCGCCCACTAGATCGGCGGATATGATACCCCTCAAATTTCGAAAATTTGCAAAAAACTATTTTGAAAATATCGCATAATAAAACGCGTTTTGGATGTGTCAGTTCTACTCAAATAAATAGATCGATACGCGTGTTTAAACTGCGCGAAAACAGATATTTAAAAACTCTCGTAAATCCAGAGATATAATAGATTTTTTCTAAAAATTGAGTGCGATGCTACATCCACGGTTCTTGATGGATCGCATTGAAACGGCATAGAATGATGTATTTTTTAATGGTGATTATTGAAATCGGATGCGCATAAAATGTAAATGAACTTCGCGGAAATTATGACCATTTTACAGTATTTTGCACCCTAATATGCAGCAGATGCTACATCGTGGTCGCTAAATAGAATTTGACAAACTGTACATCAAATAAAAGGGATTGATTCGCTGTGTTGGAAAATCGGATGCGCATCATGTCATTTTCATAATTGCGCGGTTTATATGCATCTCAAATGTTGTAATATTCAATATAACATTATTTTAACGTTATGCCACCATTGGAATTCCTTGTGATTTGATATAAGGTTCTAATAATATTATCCAATAGGAAAACTATAAGCGAAAAATTTGTTACAACGAAATATCATCATTATTGCGTGAAATTTTGACGAAAATGCCGAAGAACTCAAAAATTTTTTCTCCAACTTTTTCTAGAAAACCATAAAAAAATAAAAGTAGAATAATATGATTTTAATTTTTTTTCGTAATATTTTCTTCGTATTTTTGCAAATAACTTGAATACTATAGCTCCAACCTTCACAACTTAGGTTTCATTTTATTCCTCAAAATGTCTGGATGCTGTTATAATTTTTTTATATATTTTTCGTAAGTATGAACGCTATTGTTTCAAAAATATGTTTGTAAATACGTGAAATTATTTAACAAATTTGATTTTTCGCGAATCCATTGAGACTTTGCGATTATTTTTTTGCATCATCGCAAAGGTTACGAATTCAGTTCACGATAATAGGATATAACAGCTAACAATATTAAGCCGCGATTTTTTTAGAATTTTTTCTAATTATCATAATTAAAACAGTCATATCTTTTGCGCGCAACGATCGAAGTTAGTAACGAAAACAGATTTGGAATGCTGATTTTTTTCTTAATCTATGTACCAAAAATCATTGATGTAGTATCAAAATTTTTTTTTTGATTTTTTTGAAATGAAAAAGACAATTTTAGACATTTTTCCTGATATACATATATGAAACAAAATTTATATAGATTGGTTATATAAATTGTGTATTATAACAACAACAAAAGAGAAAAAAACTTATTGTTGAGATGTTGTTTCTAATATCTTTTTTGGATAGATTAGAAAAAAAAGTAAAAAAGTATCCGTCGGCTGTGCCGACAGAGATATACACTCAGTCTATGTGAATTGGACATTTGAATTTGCCGTCAAAAATATGGATTAGGATTAAAGTACAAAAGTGTTGCGGAGGAGGTACTTGAAGGAATGGACCGACATAGTTCATTATGGAAGTGGACCTTATTTTGGGAGTCATATATTTTCGATAGATATCGCGTCCACTAGTCATTTCAGTATGCTAGGAAGCATAGACTTGTCCACGAAAAACATAATATCGCTGTAAACAGAACCACAACGAAAAGCATCGGTATACATTTCAAAAGGATCTTCGAACAGACCCTAAACTGGACTTAGACACAATGATGAACTTTTGTGGGGGACATACCCTAAGGAGAGGACCATTTTAGAAGTTGGACTAAATTTGAACAAAATATAAGAAGATCCAAAGTTTGGACCTAATTGGTTGCCCCGTTCAAGAGACATCGTAGTGACATATTTTTTAGTGAAGGAGGAATTATCGGAGGTTGTGGGCTGGTATTGCCCATCTTCGTGCTCTCCAGCCACTACATATGGTGCCGTAGCATGGACTTGCCCCTGAAAAAAATTATCGTCGTAATGGAGGCAGCGAATGCAAGTTTCTTCAACAAAAATCAAAGTGATCCGAGAGCAGGTCTTAAAGTGAACCTAACCGAAATTTTGTATGGGAGGTACCCGAAGGAGTGGACAAATATAGTCGATATTCGAAATTGATCTATATCTGGTAGATATATTAGGATGTGTAAAGTATGGATCAAATCGGTCACAACCTTCAAGAGTTATCGTGCGCACAACATTTCCGAACATTTTTGAACTTTTGTTGGGGAGGGACCTGAAGAAGCGGACCGATTAGGCTTATCTACGAACTTAAACTATGTTTGGAAAAATATTACGAAGGCCAAAGGCCAAAAACCAAGGCGATTCGAGAGCAGGTCCTAAAATGAACTTTTCCGAAATGTTGTGTGGGACGTACCCGAAGGAGTGGACCACATTTGAATCTCATCTAGGTCTGGTAGAAATTTCCCCATGTGCAAAGTATGAACTATATCGGTTACACCCTCCAAGAGTTATGGTGCGCTCAAAATTTCCGAACATTTCGAACTTTTGTGGAGGAGGTACCGGAAGCAGTGGACCGATAGAACTCGTCTTCGAACTAAGTTTGGGCAACATATTTAGTAGTGCAAAATTTGGTTCGAATCGGTTGATCCGTTGGAGAGTTATCCTGCGCACCAGCCAGCCAGACAGACAGACGGACGGACATGGCTGAAGCAACTCAAAATTGTCTGAAACGGATTTCGTCCAAACCATTATTTCGATGAGGCACATTTTGCCCCTATGAAAGTGTATATGGTAACAAGTAAAACGGTATCAGTCGGCTTTGCCGAAGGAGATATACCCTTAGCCTATGTATATTGAAACAATTTTTTTTTTTCAAAAAACGTATGTAGTTAAGTGTTTTTAAAAATGTTGGGCGTTTGAACCGACAAAAATGTTGATTAGGATTAAAGATCAAAAGTTTTGCGGAGGAGATACTAAAAGGAATGGATATACATTGACCATTATGGAAGTGGATCTCCAGCCACTACATATGGTGCCATAGGGGTTTTCCACCTTTCGGCTGTTTGCTCAAGAAGTAATTGAGGCAGCGAATGCAAGTTGATTAAAAAAAAAATCAAAATGATTCGATATCAGGTCTTAAAGTGAACTTATCCGAAATTTTGTGTGGGAGGTACCGGATGGAGTAGACAAATATAGTCCATATGTGAACCTGATCTATATCTGGTAGGTATAATAGGACGTGTAAAGTATGGACCAATTCGGCCACTCCCTTCAAGAGTTACCGTACGAACAAATTTTCCGAACATTTTTTAACTTTTGTGGGGTAGTTATCTGAAGGAGTGGACCGATATGGCTTATTTTCGAACCTAAACCGATATGGATTATCTACGATTTTAAACTATGTTTGGACAAAATATTACTAAGGCAATATTTTGGACCGAATCGGCAGATCCGTTCGAGAGTTATCTTGCGCTCCAACCACCTCACACGGTGTCATAGGAGTTTTTTTTTGCAACTTTTAGGCTATTTTCTCAGGAAGTATGGACTTGCCCCTGATGAGACTTGTGCCGTCGTATGGGGGCAGTGAATAAAAGTTGCTAAAACAAAAATCAAAGCGATTCGAGAGATGGTCCTAAACTGAACTTTTCCGAAATTTTGTGTGGGAGGTACCCGATGGAGTGGACCCATTGAGCCCATATTGAAACCTTATTTAAGTCTGGTGCACATTTTACGATGGACAAAGTATGGACCAAATCGGTTACTCCGAAACGAGTGGATCGATATACTCCATCTTCGAACTTAAACTAAGTTTGGGCAAAAAGCCAAAATTTGAACCGTGATCAAAATTTATCGTGCGCTCCAGCCAGACAGACAGACGGACGGACATTGCTCAATCGACTCCAAATTGTCTGAAACACATTTCGTCCAAACATACTTGGGGTCTAAAACCATTATTTCGATGAGGCACATTTTGCCCGTATGAAAGTGTATATGCCTTTTGTAGCGATGATTCTCATTTATTTGAGAATACTAGACACTTAAAGAGTTCGGGTTTTCGCTAAAAAGGCATCATTTCAAAAAGCTGATAAAGCCAATTGATTATTCCCTTAGCCGGGATGATATCTTGATATTGGTAGCGATCATTAAAATGTTGCAACACTGTCAGTTCGTTTTGAAAAACATTACTCTCTGTAATAGAGGGTAATAAATGAAGTTAAGCCATTGGGGGAATACTCCAGCTTAAGCAATCAAATTATATTTTATTTTTAACTTTTTAATAAATAAATTTTTTGACCACTGAGAACAACATTATAGTCAATATAAGCCGAGAATTTAGGTAAAAACTTTAAAATGCGTGAAATCGTGTAGTTTCGTTATATAAAGGCTATACCAAAACCTGGACTTATATCCATAATTTTTGGTGGGGAAATGTGTGTATCATTGGAAATGCCAAATGACTGCTAATTAGGGCAAAAATGAAGATAAAATCCTCAAAATACCTGAAATCGGGTGGTACCGCTATATGAGGGCTGTGAGAAAAATTGGACCCATATTCATGTATTGTCATCCAAATCTGAAAAGTGTGCAAAGTTTCAGTTCGATTGGTCAACTGCAACTGTTTGGAAAATGAGTTACCAAAGTTGAAAAGCAAGTTAAATAAATCACTGTAAAATGAACCAATCGTTGTTTAAGTTTCATATTCTTGTATTGCCATCCAAATATGAAAAGTGTGCAAAGTTTTAGTCCGATTGGTCAACTGTAACTGTGTCAAAATTGAGTTACCAGATTTGAAATTCAATTTAAATAAAACACCGTTAAAACGCTATAAAATGGACCAAATTTGGTTTTGATTCCATATTCATGTATTGCCATCTAAACCTGAAAAGTTTGCAAAGTTTCAATTCGATTCGTCAACTGCAACTGTGTTAAAAATGAGTTACCATTCCATATGGTTCCATGGTTTTGATTCCATATTCATGTATTGCCATCTAAACCTGAAAAGTTTGCAAAGTTTCAATTCGATTCGTCAACTGCAACTGTGTTAAAAATGAGTTACCAGATTTGAACTACACCGACCAAAGCAAGTTAAATAAAACACTGTAAAGACCAAACATGTTTTACAATCGATGAATTCGAGTTTCACCCTTTCAGAATTCGCGAACTGTTAACATATTCTATATAGCATGACTGAAATTCCTTTAAATGAAGTATTTTAAGAGGGATCCCATACATTTTATACACCTTTGACACAAAAAGAATGACGGAATACTCCATGGGCAATATGATACTAGTGTATGATTTTTCGATATATCCACTGCATCGACCTAAAATTTATGCTCACATTTTAAAGCTGGAATTTCAGGGTTTTTTTTTAATTTTTTTTTAATAATCCGGACGTGCAACAGGATAATCAACTCATAACATAGGATTATACAACTCGTGATCTTACGTCGTTTAATGTATATCTCATGAGTGTGCTCCTTACAGTATCCTAGTAATTGGAGTCTAAATACCAAAATTTGATGGATAAATTTTCTTAAAAAAATTATTTTTTGTGTGTAAAATTTACAGGTGTCAATTATTTACCATATACAAACATAATGTATATTATGTATATATAATGCACATTTTGCATATTTTATTCCGATGCGACCAAAAATTTACCTTGACGAAAAAATGATTTTAGACAACACGTGTGTTTGTTCGAAATTTGTTTCAGACAATTTGGAGTCCATTCGTCTGTCTATCTGTATGAAGCGATATGGTTAGTATTTTGGGTATCGTAATATTGTGTCCAAACATATTTTAAGTTCGAATGTAGGCCATATCGGTCCACCCCTTCCAGTACCTCCCCATAAAAGTTAAAAAATATTAGCTAAATGGTGCATAAATTTGCATATGGAAATATTAATTTAACCAAGTTATAGCAAAATCGGGGAAAATATATGTGGGCTATATCCAAATCTGAGCCGATATAGACCAAAGTTGAAATTTTTCCTCCCTATGCCATCATAAGTGCTTGAACAAAAATTAATCAACCTAGGTCACCTCCGTCTATTTGTGCCCACTTTTGTATGGAAGCGGCAACACTGTGCGGCGGTCATATGCCCGTTCTAGGCGCTCATAGATTACATCTCGCCCTTTTATTCCGTCGGTATGTACATATTAAACTGACGTTGAAGAACTTACCTTCAGTCATATTGTCTTCAATCAGTCATACCCTGAAGTGAATCCGAGGAAAAAAATAATAAAACACACTTTGCACAAACTAATGTCTATTTTATTGTCAGATATAAGTGCGAGAATGAACATACTTTTAATAATAGAAAGTTTTACGCTGTAAAACATTTCTCTAACTCTATTTAGACAACTACAACAAAAGATTTCCATCACTAAACACAATATCCAAAAATATTCACCGCCTAAGGACCTTGTATACAAAACCCATTTACAAAATACCCAGGTGTTTTTCGCATGTCATAACTTTCTTCATTGTCTACAAACCATGTAATTTAATATTTGTTTTAGAAACTTCTTAAGGATATTCTTTAAATCATGGCCTAATTTGTTTTTACCGCTTTTTAAGCTATCGTCGCAGCAAGCAGTAGCGCACGTTACAAGGCAAATATTAAAAATATTTCAAACAATACACGTGGCAGAAATACCAACAAAATATGTTGCTGTAAATGTTTTACATCAAAGTTTTGTAAATTGCTTTTTATTACTTCGACTTTTATCTTGATACTAGCAAATGCCCGCTACTTCGTATGCGGAAAGGAAACGAAATATATATAAACAATATTTAATACCGGAATGGTGAATACTGCAGATTCTGTTGTACTAAGACCTATTTTTATTACCAATATTTTTTTCGATTGTAGACAGAATTTACAAAAAAAAAAAAAATATCTGCCGTATCGCATCCCTACACAACTACCATATTTTTTATTTCGAATTTCCAAAACTAAGTATCATATTGCAAATTTCAGATTTGACTCCTGGTTTTAACCCTTCACTAACACAGCATTCCCTTCCAGTACGAATTTCCAAACACTAAACTTTATCTCACCCTTTCGCCCAGAACCCGAATAGGTCCGTTAAATTTTCGGCATTCAAAATGGTCATAAAAATCCACGTTTTCGTATATCCTCGTATAACGGTACCTCTCGACTTAGTGTATTTTAAAAGAAGAACAAATCTATATTGTCCAATTTTCTTTAAATTTGGACCTTGAATACTCAGAGGATATAAAAGTTTAATTTAAAAAATCTCCACTTCAATCCACGTTTATTAGAAAATATATTTTGAAGATATAGAGTATTTTGAAGATCTTCTGCACATTTTCCAACCGAAATTCGGAATTTGTGGCATGAAGGGCTAGAAAACTTCTTTACAAAAAATTGTAGTTAATGTGCACGGGTAAGTCAACCGTATATAACGGAAAATTTTTTGGAGGCATTTCAATTTAGGATTTTTTAATATCAGGGGGTAAATACCTTCTAGTTAACAAAATTGTCGCATTGGACCACGTTTTCAAATTTACATACCAAAGCGGTCAGAACAATAAACATTTTTTGAAAAGATACTTCACGTTTGACTACTTAATCTCAGTACATTATTTAGAATCTCCTTGGCGTTAACATCAAATCAATGGAACAATATTCAGTACAATTTTTCAAACTCAGAACTTTGTCTCAAATTTTAGATTGACCTTCATAACAAATATTTTTCCATTTCGTATTTTTTGTACAAATAGGTACCCAACTTCTCGTAAACATAGGTAAACGTTTCAAAAATTACTTCAACATATATCCTAACCCTAATTCACTTTTCCAGTCTTACCAGTTCCCCTGAAACCCATTTGAGGACTATTTAGTAGTTTTTGTATAAATAAGTACGAATTTTCAAAACGTCCTTCCTACCTAAACACCCTAATACCGAATTTTAAAATTCCAGTTCTACCCTTTACAAAATCACAAATTGTACAAAATTCTATACCATATAGCAACTACCAAAAGGTGCCAAATGTTGTACCATTTAGCACTTTTCGTACACGATTTTCCAAAATGTATTTTCATATCTCAGCTATATCCGTTCACCTAAACGCAAATTATAGCCAATGTAGTTCCATTTAGCACTTTTCCATAAGTACGAATTTCCAAAACTACGTCAATCCTACACTCCAACAATAATCTGTTCACGCAAATACAAATTATAGCGAATTTCGTACCATTTAGTACTACTTCGTGCACATTAGTACGATTTTCCAAAGCTACCTCTATATCTCAATTCTATATTCCAACAGTAATCTTAATTCCAAATTTCAGGATTCCAGCTCTTCAAATCCAAATCATACTAAACTCACTACCATTTACGACTTTTCGACCTTTGGCACATCTTTCTTACTCTTCATCAGTGACCCCCATTCCAAATTTCAGGATTCCAGCTCTATTCGTTCACCCAAACCCAAATTGTACTAAATTTAGTACCATTTAGTATTTTTCATGCACTTATAGTTCAAATTTCTAAAAACCTTTCTTTGTTACTCTCCATCAGTGACCCTCATTAGAAAATTCAGGATTCCAGCTCAATCTATTCACCCAAATCCAAATTGTACTAAATTTAGTACCATTTAAAACTTTTCATGCACTTATAGTTCGAATTTCCAAAAACCTTTCTTTGTTACTCTCCACCAGTGACCCTAATTTCAAATTTCAGGATTCTAGTTCCATCCGTTCACCCAAATCAAAATTGTACTAAATTTAGTACCATTTAGTACTTTTCGTACCCTTGTAATTCGAATTTCCAAAAACCTTTCTTTTTTACTCTCCATCGGTGACCTTCATTCCAAATTTCAGGATTCCAGCTCTGTTCGTTCACCAAAACCCAAATTGTACTAAATTTAGTACCATTTATTACCTTTTGTAACTTATAGTTCGAATTCCAAAAACCTTTTATTTTTACTCTTCATCAGTGATCCTCATTCCAAATTTCAGGATTCCAGCTCTATCCGTTCACCCAAATCCAAATTGTACTAAATTTAGTACCATTTAGTACTTTTCGTGCACTTATAGTTCGAATTTCTAAAAACCTTTTTTGTTACTTTCCATCAGTGACCCTCATTACAAATTTCAGGATTCAAGCTCAATCCGTTCACCCAAATCAAAATTGTACTAAATTTAGTACCATTTAGAACCTTTCGTGCAGTTTTAGTTCGAAATTCCAAAAACCTTTCTTTGTAACTCTTCACCAGTGACCCTAATTTCAAATTTCAGGATTCCAGCTCTATCCGTTCACACAAATCCAAATTGTACTAAATTTAGTACCACTTACTACTGTTCGTACCCTTATAATTCGAATTTACAAAAACCTTTCATTGTTAGTCTTCATCAGTGATCCTCATTCCAAATGTCTGTATTCCAGCTCAATCCCACCCAAATCAAAATTGTACTAAATTTAGTACCATGTAGTACTTTTCGTACCCTTATAGTTCGAATTTCCATAAACCTTTCATTGTTACTCTTCATCAGTGACCCTAATTCCAAATGTTTGTATTCCAGCTATATCCGTTCATCCAAATCCAAATTGTACTGTATTTAGTACCATTTAGTACTTTTCGTATACTTTTAATTCGAATTTCCAAAAACCTTCCTTTTTTACTCTCCATCAGTGACCTTAATTCCAAATTTCAGGATTCCAGCTCTATTCGTTCACCCAAACCCAAATTGTACTAAATTTAGTACCATTTATTACTTTTCGTACACTTATAGTTCGAGTTCCAAAAACCTTTTATTTTTACTCTTCATCAGTGATCCTCATTCCAAATTTCAGGATTCCAGCTCTATCCGTTCACCCAAATCCAAATTGTACTAAATTTAGTACCATTTAGTACTTTTCGTGCACTTATAGTTCGAATTTCTAAAAACCTTTTTTGTTACTTTCCATCAGTGACCCTCATTACAAATTTCAGGATTCAAGCTCAATCCGTTCACCCAAATCAAAATTGTACTAAATTTAGTACCATTTAGAACCTTTCGTGCAGTTTTAGTTCGAAATTCCAAAAACCTTTCTTTGTAACTCTTCACCAGTGACCCTAATTTCAAATTTCAGGATTCCAGCTCTATCCGTTCACACAAATCCAAATTGTACTAAATTTAGTACCACTTACTACTGTTCGTACCCTTATAATTCGAATTTACAAAAACCTTTCATTGTTAGTCTTCATCAGTGATCCTCATTCCAAATGTCTGTATTCCAGCTCAATCCCACCCAAATCAAAATTGTACTAAATTTAGTACCATGTAGTACTTTTCGTACCCTTATAGTTCGAATTTCCATAAACCTTTCATTGTTACTCTTCATCAGTGACCCTAATTCCAAATGTTTGTATTCCAGCTCTATCCGTTCATCCAAATCCAAATTGTACTGTATTTAGTACCATTTAGTACTTTTCGTATACTTTTAATTCGAATTTCCAAAAACCTTCCTTTTTTACTCTCCATCAGTGACCTTAATTCCAAATTTCAGGATTCCAGCTCTATTCGTCCACCCAAACCCAAATTGTACTAAATTTAGTACCATTTATTACTTTTCGTACACTTATAGTTCGAGTTCCAAAAACCTTTTATTTTTACTCTTCATCAGTGATCCTCATTCCAAATTTCAGGATTCCAGCTCTATCCGTTCACCCAAATCCAAATTGTACTAAATTTAGTACCATTTAGTACTTTTCGTGCACTTATAGTTCGAATTTCTAAAAACCTTTTTTGTTACTTTCCATCAGTGACCCTCATTACAAATTTCAGGATTCAAGCTCAATCCGTTCACCCAAATCAAAATTGTACTAAATTTAGTACCATTTAGAACCTTTCGTGCAGTTTTAGTTCGAAATTCCAAAAACCTTTCTTTGTAACTCTTCACCAGTGACCCTAATTTCAAATTTCAGGATTCCAGCTCTATCCGTTCACACAAATCCAAATTGTACTAAATTTAGTACCACTTACTACTGTTCGTACCCTTATAATTCGAATTTACAAAAACCTTTCATTGTTAGTCTTCATCAGTGATCCTCATTCCAAATGTCTGTATTCCAGCTCAATCCCACCCAAATCAAAATTGTACTAAATTTAGTACCATGTAGTACTTTTCGTACCCTTATAGTTCGAATTTCCATAAACCTTTCATTGTTACTCTTCATCAGTGACCCTAATTCCAAATGTTTGTATTCCAGCTCTATCCGTTCATCCAAATCCAAATTGTACTGTATTTAGTACCATTTAGTACTTTTCGTATACTTTTAATTCGAATTTCCAAAAACCTTCCTTTTTTACTCTCCATCAGTGACCTTAATTCCAAATTTCAGGATTCCAGCTCTATTCGTTCACCCAAACCCAAATTGTACTAAATTTAGTACCATTTATTACTTTTCGTACACTTATAGTTCGAGTTCCAAATACCTTTCATTTTTACTCTTCATCAGTGATCCGCATTCCAAATTTCGGGATTCCAGCCCTATCCGTTCACCCAAATCCAAATTGTACTAAATTTAGTACCATTTAGTACTTTTCGTTCACTTATAGTTCGAATTTCTTAAAACCTTTATTTTTTACTCTCCATCAGTGACCCTCATTCCAAATTTCAGGATTCCAGCCCTATCCGTTCACCCAAATCAAAATTGTACTAAATTTAGTACCATTTAGTACTATTCGTGCACTTATAGTTCGAATTTCCAAAAACCTTTTTTGTTACTCTTCATCAGTGACCCTAATTTCAAATTTCAGGATTCCAGCTCTATCCTTTCACACAAATCCAAATTGTACTAAAATTAGTACCATTTAGTACTTTTCGTACCCTTGTAGTTCGAATTTCCAAAAACCCTTTGGTACATCTTTCCAACTCTCCATCAGTGACCCTCATTCCAAATTTCAAAATTCTAGCTCTTACCGTTTGCCTAATACAAAGGGTACCATATTTAGTACCTTTTAGTACTTTTCGTACACTTCTAGGTCGAATTTCCAAAAACCCAGCCTTATCTCACCCCTACACACCAACAGCAACCTACACCCAAAATTTCAACTTTCTAGCTTCAGCGGTTTCGTCTGGGCGTTGATGAATCAGTCAGTCAGTCAGTCAGTCACTCACCTCACTACTCTTTTATATATATAGATAACATCTTGTTGTACTGTTGCTGCATGCAGAAGGAAGACATGCTTTTATTGGGTTTGTGGTAACTTGAACAATTTCTGATAATGATGAAGATGATAAGTTTGAGCTACTTGCTACTCATTCTACCATACATCCATTCCAACCTCCCTCCCGTCCGCCTTCGAAAGCCAATTAACAGCTAATAATAATGGTTTTTCATTAGATGGCAAAGTTTTGTTCGTTTCAACACTCCACGGTTATGGCCATAGTTTATGAATGAGTATGAAAGGCAACGTTGTTGGTGCTGGTGGTGGTGGTGGTCCAACTGCCGATCTATGTGTGTGTGTCTACTGGCATTATGTTCTATATAATGAAAGTTATATTTAGTTATCTGTTTTTTATCTTGTTTTCTATGTCGATAACATTGGTCATTATTTACAAGCTGACAAACGAATTACTTATTGTAAGAATAGAAAATATTGCCCGAAAATTTATAAGGAGTAATAGTTGAGACGTCTAGTAGGATAAAGTTCGACCAGTTAGTTGTTTGCTATGGTTTGAGGGTATTGGGAAAAATTATCATTGTAATTTATTTGCTCGTTGATTTTCGGATAACTTTTGTCTATGTGGTAACTATGTTGGTATAAAGTACATTATACATAGTTGGATGTTGCCTAATAAGTTATTGCACCATAACGATATGTTAGCAAATAGGATTCCAAATTAGAACTATAGTGTGGTGAATTTCTGTCCACTGCATTAAATATTACACAACTAAATATTAGTTTAGTTAGCGAATCGGAAGAAGTAGATTCAAGTTTTATTTAGCAACAGCCGAAGTTCGACCGGACCAAACTTCTTATACCCTCCACCATGAAATTATCGGAACTTATGTGGAATAATTAATTTTCGCCGTTTTATGTGGAGATTTTTCTGAGCACGACAACCCTAAATGCCTAATTTTAGCTTATTCGGTAAGCTAAAGATGCGCGGTACCATTATATGGGGGCTAATGTGGGTCAAGGTCAACAATTTCTAATAGAGAAGTTTTTATCCACTGGGAACCATAAATGCCAGAGGACATCAAATTGTGGCTACCTATGTTGAAAATGTCAGTGGAAAAAGATTTGTGATCACTTTTTGACCCATGTCAAATTACTGATATTTCAGTCAAAAAGGAAAGAAAAACCCTCAAAATACCAAAAATTTGGAAGTACCGTTATATGGGGAACAATACCTAAACATGGACCTATGTTGAAAATTTTTGGTGGGGAATTTTCGTGAGTGCAAAATTATGAATGCCAAATTACGAGTAGTACAGTCAAAACATATACCTAAAGCACTCCTGAAAATCGGGGGATATCGTTATACGGGAGCTATTTTTAAACGTGGACCTATTTTTTCTGTTTTTTTTTTATTAAATTCATATTTTGCTTACATTAAAATTTCCCCGATAAAATCCTCAAAATATCGAAAATCGGGAAACATATAGCCCATCTTCGAACTTGACCTGCCTTTGGAAAAAATATGTTCTGGGGCAAAAATATTTCGTTCTATCTCAATTTTATGGACGCCAAAGGGATAACAACAGACAGATATAATCCTCTCAGACAAATTAAATAATAATCATACAAAATCTGTACCGATTCTCAGATGAATACATGTTCGCTAAGAAAGAAGGCAGGGCTCGCTGAATTCGCTCGCAAAAATACGACAACAAGAAGGACCATTGTCATTATTTTCCAGGATCTTCGATGTTCAAAGTATGGACCAAATTGTTTATTGCCTTCTAGAGTTATCGTCCACACAATTTTAGCGAAAAGTTTTGAACTTTTGTGGGGGGTTGTACCGGAAGTTGCGCCCTTCTGTGATCTTACACTAAGGCCAAGCTTCGGACCCCATCGGTTGTTCCATTTGAGAGCTATCGCGCTCCTACTAACCAGACGTACGGGACGTACATCGCTAAATCTATTCGAAATTCGGTAGGGCACATTATGTCCTTATGAAAGTGTATATCGTCACCTAAAATGCCCGAAGACGTAACCCTCAAAAACATAATTTTACATGAGAAGCAAAAAACGTTATAAAACAAGTAAAAAAGTATCAGTCGGCTTTGCCGACAGAGATATACCCTCAGTCTATGTGAATTGAAACTTTCATCTTCGGACAGATCGAATGTATTTAGGGTCTTTTCAGTATTTTGAGGCCTTTTTTGAACTTGCCGACGAAAATATGAATTAGGATAAAAGTTCAAAAGTGTTGCAGAGGCGAACAGACCTTAAACTAAGGTACCTCCATTTTAGAAGTTAAACTAAATTTGGACAAAATATAAGGAGATCCAAAGTTTGGACTAAATTTGATCAAGACATATCGTGCATACAATTTAAGTGAAATTTTTTAAATATTCGAGTGAAGTACCGGAAGTTATGGACCGGTATTGCATATCTTCTAACTAAAACTATGACAAGATATGGCAAAGGCCAAACTTTTGGACAAAATCGGTTCATCAGTTCGAGATATATCGTGTTCTCCATACACTACATATGGTGCCATAGTGGTTTTTTCATATTTCGGGCTGTTTTCTCAAGAAGTATGGACTAGCCCCTAAAAAAAAACTTTACCGTCGTAATTGATGCAGCGAATGCAAGTTGCTTCAACAAAAACCAAAGTGATTTGTGAACAGGTCCTAAACTGAACTTTTCCCAATTTTTGTGTGGGAGGTGACCGAAGGAGTGGACCGATTGAGTCGATATTGGAACCTAATCTAAGTCTGGTAGATATTTCACGATGTGTAAAGTATGGACCAAATCGGCTGCTCCCTTCAAGAGTTATCGCGCGCACAAATTTTCTGAACATTTTCGAACTTTTGTAGGGGAGGTACCGGAAGGAGTGAACCGATATAACCCATCTTCGAACTTAAACTATGTTTGGACAAAATATTACGAAAGCCAAAATTTGGACCAAATCGGTTCATCCGTTCGAGGGTTATCGTGTGCACCAGCCAGCCAGACAGACAGACGGACGGACAATACTAACTCGACTCCAAATTGTCTGAAACACATTTCGTGCAAACATATTTGCTGGCTCGGACACACCCTTAGAAGACCATACGACGAAGTATCTCACGCAACTCTCGAATGAAACCCCCCAAGGACACAAAGGCCGCGGAAAGCCCAGGAAACGTGGAGGCGCACAATCTTTACAGAAACAGGAACAACTTTTAATGAACCCGGTGCGCTTCGCTACCCCGACTAAAGTATAATATAGTTTGACATATTTGTTTGTAGGCCAATTTTCTTCAAAATTTCATTAAAATCGGGTATACATAGCGTGTTTGAAATATATGGGAGCTATATCCAAATCTGAACCGATTTCGATATATTTTAGCACATATATTTGTAGGCTATATTCCGTCACACATTCCAAGTTTCATTGAAATCGGGCATATATAGATTCCTTGGTGTATCAAATACATGAAATCGGACGAAAATATATATGGGAACTATATCCAAATCTGAACCGATTTCGATATATTTTGGCAAATTTAGTTGTAGGCCAAACTACGTCGCACATTCCAAATTTCATTGAAATCGGGCATATATAGCGTCTTTGGTGCATCAAATGCTTGAAATCGGACGATTTCGATATGTCTTGGCACATTAATTTGTAGTCCAAATTCCATCACACATTCCAAATTTGGAGTCTGTATCCCTAACCGTTCTAAAGATATTTGCATACAAAATCTAAATTTTGTGGAGGTACCTCCGATTATGATGCTATATCTGCGGATCAGGGCGGAATTTCAAAACATTTTATAGCCTATGTTACTTCCAGGCTATGTAGTGATAAACCCTGCAAATTTGAGGAAGATCGGTTCAGCGGTTTTTAAGTCCATATCATTTTCGAACATTTGGTGAATGTTTTTCTTCAAAGAGAAATCGTTTCGAGAAACATTTTTTACTTTGAATTTCTTTTTTGTTTTCAAAAATAATTTTCTGTAGTTTGTAAAAAATTCCCATTTGCTTTTTTCAAATAATTTCGATATAAATGCTACGTATAACAAAAACAATAAGTGTTGATAAGCACAATACAAGACAACAATGTTATCAACAGTTACACATCGAATCGCAAGCACATATCAAAGAAATAAAGGCGAAAAAGGCACATAACAGAAACATAAAGAAACTCCACCAAAAATGTTTTTCGCCATTATCGTAAAAACTATCGTTAATCTTTCGCAAATAATATTATTAACGATATTCGAAATCGAAGGATTTCCTGCCACAAAATGTGCGACGAGTGAATCGTTTACAATTCATTCTAGTGTGTCACTCTCGAACAAATTATCCGAAAAACTATCGAGAAACATTCGAAACCTATGTCGTTTTCGATAGCAATGGTATGGTGGGTATAGATATATGTATAACAAATTCGCCTGTCACGATGTTTTACATTAAACTCCTCCGAAACGGCTGGACCGATTTCCATGAAATTTTGTATGTGGGGTTTTTAGGCTAATTGGTGGGGCCGGGGTACCTCCCCTACAAACAAATTTAAGAAATCCAATAAATTTTTAACTTATTGGTTAATAACTGCAATAATATGGTAATAGCTGTCTTGATCCTGAATGGTAATGTCGGAAGTAGAATATTGCGGTCAGCCCAATTTTTCAAAAATGTAGAATTTAAGATAATATCGTTAAATTTAGGAAGCGTGACTACAAAAACGCTATAAACACTGGCTACAATAAGTGGGAAAGCGCGATCAACACAACATTTTGGAATACAGTACAACCCCGATAATGTTAAATCTAGATAAATACAACTAGCATTTTGAAGTCATTTTTTTATGAATCACTGAGGTTTCATGTTTAACCCCCAGTTTTTGTAACTTATTTTTGTTCGTTCGTCTATATTCGTAATAATTTAGGCATTCATAACTCAGCCCCCAGATGACATACACATCTAATTTTTCGTATACCCGTTTCATATATCATTAAGGATTCCTCATTTAAAAATCGGCGCTCTACATTTGCGCTAAAGCGAGTAAATCGACCTACAAAATTTGACAATTCGTGTGAGAAGACGAACTTTTATACCTCCACCATAAATTATATTGAAATCAGATTTCAGCCATTTCGGTTATCGGCAGTTATCGATTTATGGGGGCTATAGCAAAACGTGTTTCTATACCGACAAATTTCTACTGAATATTTGATACATCCAAGGGAGACTAAATACCAAATATATTCATTACTGTTGAATAATGCCGCTAAAACCTTAAAAAAATATCGAAAATCGAAAGGTACCATTCTATGGAGACTACATAAAACCTGTACCTGTACCGAATATTCTATACGGGAATGTTTTATATCAACAATGAAGACTAAACACCAGATTGTAGCCATTTCCGTAGGATAATGAGACTAAAACTTCCATGATATCGAAACTCGGAAGATCGTTGACCTATGCCAGTAATTCTCTGCAGAAATGTTTTATACTCCCAAGGGAGACTTTATAATACCAAAGACCGGGAGGTACCGTTCCATTTACAAAACCTGGACCTGTACCGAATGTTCTTTATACCCACACTGAAGACTAAATATCAAATTGTAGCCATTTCGGTGGGATACTGAGACTAAAATCCCCAAAAAGGGTAGCTGCATCAGAACGTGGAAATATGCCGATAAGTCATTGCAGAAATGTTTTTGCCTCCAAGGGAGACTAAATACCAAATTATTACAATTTCGATCGGATAATGCGGCTAAAACCTTGAAAATACCGAAAATCGGTTGGTCTATGGGGGATATATCAAAAGGACTGCTATTACCAATTTTCATTACCATACAGCCTATTAGTAATAAATATAAACTTTTGTTATTTTGACGCTTTCCTGTTCCCTTGCACTTTAAATACTATAGCCAAGTTATAATAGTACCTACATTATAAATATTTCATACATCCCAGGTAATGATTGTATGCCGTCACATTTTCTAGGTAGACAAAACTTTTCTCTAAAAATTTATAGAGATTGCTCCACGTTTCCTAATAGTCCCAATATAACAGTGTTAGACATAAATCAACTTCAAATCACTCAGAGGAATGTTTTACATACATTGAAGTCTACACAATGCTGAAATTTGTTTTGCGATGTATCGAATCCGTGACTTTTCTGTGAACCAAGTCAAGAGACAACCTTGGTAGCATTATCATGAAATTTTCATATTATAATATTTCACCTATTATCTATAAATTTTATGTTATCTATAGCGTCCAAAAACAAATTGGAAGTGTCATTTCAATATCCCTACACCCTTCATCCGTTATGCCACACATACACATTTTTACATCTTCTTATGGCACTCGTTTGGTATTTAATTTATTTGCTTTTTACTGGTGGTTTTCTTGTCTATTATTATGTCCAGCTAATAAACAAAAACATGTATATATATGTATGTATATGCGTTTGTATATAAATGTGTCTATATCCAGTTACTAATTGTTAAGATTAATATGTTATCTATGTGTGTGTTAATAATGTTTTTATCCCAGCCACATGTTTACATTGATTTCGTGTTTAAGGACATCTAATTAACAGTTTACTGATTGATTACTTAGAGTAGATTTATAAAAGTCCTTGTTGTGGTAATTAAGGAATCTTGAGAATATAACAAAAACAAACCAAAAAAGAGATAAAACGTTGATAGTAGAAACTACATTAAAAAGAAAAAGTAAGTAGTTAATAACACTGTGCGACAACAACGAAAATGACAAGGAAAACTGAGTAGATTATGAAAATAGAGCTAAAAATATGAGACACGTGTATCGGCGTTTTTAAAGTTTACATCGGAAAGTAACCAAAGTAGGCGGGACAAGTTCTCCCAATTTCCAGTTTTTTTTCCAAACATTCGAGCTAAGATATCTTGAAATCCTTGCATTTAAGTACATAGTGTCTTTGGCAACTTTCCAGAGGAGGATGTAGGGAATATACATACATACATATGTTCCCACAACATCCCTGAAGGGACAAGGGAGACTTCTCTCATACCAATGAGTGCACGCCGATTCATATTGGCTCAATGATATGGGACCTACTTTTTATTGCCGAGTCCGAACGGCGTGTCTTACGACACCACTTGTAGAGAAGTTTTTCATGGCTTTTTTAAATACTCAGGAAATGTCGCCGGCATTACTGAGGGGGAATTTTGTCACCGTTGAAAATTTGATGTTGCTTGGCCTGGGATTCGAACCGCAGACCTTCTGAGTGCAAGGCGGACGTGCTAACCATTGCACCACGGTGGCCCCCGGGAATATATTTTTCCAAAAATCCTCCAAAAACTTCTTTAAAATGTGATCATGTTGTCATGTGATCATATAAAATCCAAATATTCTACAAAATTGTTTGTCATAACATTTTACAATAGGTTTCTGAATACACCAAATCTATAAATGGATATGATATGAGTTTTTGACGGATTTTCGAAAAAATGACCAAAAAGACCCCTTTGGTGAACCGCATGTGGGTTAATATTCTTAACAACTATATTCCCCACATCCTTCTCTGTAGAGTCGCCAAAGACAATATGTACCTAAAATTGAAGGATTTCAAGATATCTTAGATCGAATATTTGGTAAAAACTAGAAATGGGCGGAACTTGCCCCTCCTGCTTTGGTTACGAGTCTCATATTTTTAGCTCTATTTGCATAATCTACTCGGGGTTTTCCATCATATTGAAAAAAATTGAATTTTGTTGCACAGTGTAATGTTGCTGACAACATACATAAATAATGGTATTAGTAACTTTTAATCAAATAAATGAATACAATTGGTAATATATCAGGATATTGAGAACAATGATAGGAAATTCGATAATATGATATGGTACACATGTTTTTTTTTTAACAATGGATATGCTTTCCTGTTATGATAATATGAGAAAGATATTTTCCAGAGTTACAAAAGAACTTCCGATAAAGTTTAAGAGTGGGCTAACAATAAAAGGTCAACGTGATTTTCAAAATTAGAGTAGGGCAACATTTCTTATGCAACCAGATCATCACTATTTATTATAAACGTATATGCAAATCAATATCCTGGGTGCTCCCACAATGCAGAGTGGTTCTGAATCAGACTAAAATATTTTATTTAATAATTTAATTTTGTTTTAAGACGGACGTTGCATAGTTGTTGAGGAATCGATTGTCCTGGCCAAAACCCTAATTTTTTGTCGTAACCGATTGTTAATTTCTATATGGGATTCAATAGTAAACATATTTAAACTAAGGAGACCAATAAATTAGGTGAAGGTATTAGTAGGTGCGGGCGTGCACTGGTCCTAATGACGACCATTTCCGTCGCAATTTTGGAAAACACGTAATTTTTGCACATTTCTGGGGAGAGGAATAGCTTTTTTCGGAAACTATAACAGATGTTGTATTCTTTTTTTTGTTAGGTAGGTAGGATTGTTGGCTTTATGAACTGATTCAATAAATTGCTGTAGCGTTTACGCAAAGTGAGCAACTTTGTTATCCCTCAGGTAATAAATTTTAGTGAAATTAAAATGTTGGTGGACTAGAACTTTTAGGGAACAGCTTGGAAAACAATGTTCCGTTTCCACAGAGTAATGACAGAGAATGTCCTCTTTCAGCCCATATATACTTCTGTCCCGAAATTACTTATTTACTTAGCTGGCCATTACAGAACATTTGTTCTATAGGCCGAACTAAGAAAATATCTCCATTTCTCTCTCCATTGCGCCTTGTCATCTCTTCATCCACTTGTTTGCACCATCTATTCTTTGGCCTGCCAATTCTGCGTGCACCGCCAAGCGGCTCATATTTATACGCCTTTTTAGCGGGTTCATCATCGCTCATTCTTATGTTATGGCCTAGCCAACGCAATCGTTGCATCTCAATACATTTAACTATATTGATGTCGTTGTATAGCAGATACAGCTCGTGGTTCATGCGACGTCGATATGCACCGTCAACGCAGATTGGTCCGATCGTTCGAAGAACTTTTCTCTCAAACACACCAAGCACTACTTTATCTGCTTGCGCAAGTACCCAGGCTTCGGCACGGGTAGTATCAGTGTTTTGTAGAGCCTTATTTTTGTTTGACGAGATGTGGCTTTGTTTTTAAACTGCTTAGTTAAGCCAAAGTAGCATCTGTTGGCCAATACAATTGGTTTTATTTCACAACTGATGTCGTTAGTTGTGTTTACGGCGGTGCCGAGGTAGACAAAGACTTTTACTACCTCAAAATTATAGGAACCAAGTCATTTTACAAAGCCAGATTAGCTTTGCGGGGATACCAAATTCATATATGGCCTGGAATATCTTTAAGCGTAGTGGGCTGTCGATGGCTGCTTTATAATCGACAAAAAGGTGGTAGGTGTCGATCTGCATCTCTTGGGTCTTCTCCAGGATTTGCCGCAGGGTAAATATCTGGTCAATGGTGGACTTTCCAGGTCTAAAGCCGCATTAGTATGGCCCAATTATCTCGTTGACCATAGGCTTTAGTCGTTCGCACAATATCCCTTACACGATCTTGTAGGCAATCGGGAGTAGACTTATGCCCCTATAGTTAGAGCATACAGTCTTATCTCCCTTCTTGTGGACGGGGCACAGGATACTCAGGTTCCAATCGTCGGGTACTCGTTCTTCCTGCCAGATGGTGCTAACTAGCTGATGAATACACCTTATCAGTGTGTCGCCTCCGGTTTTGAACAGCTCGGCTGGTAAGCCATCGGCTCATGCTGCCTTATTATTCTTTAGCCGGTTTATTGCTGCCTTTACCTTATCTTGGATGGGCGGTATACATACAATGCCATCTTCTGGGATTGGATCTGTGGAATCTTCGTCGTCTTCGCTGGATACCAACAGGTTTGGAAAATGCTCTTTCCATATCCTGAGCACGCTATCTGTATCAGTTACCAAATTACCTTGCTAGCCTCTACCGGAGGAGGTGCCTGTACCAAAGCCATCAGTTTGATGCTTCACTCTTTGGTAGAATTTCCGGACTTCATTCCGGCTCCTGTACATCTCGATTTTTGCACACTCCCGCTTTTCCATATCTCTCTTTTTCCTGCGGAAAAGACGTTTCTCCTCTCTCCTCTTCTCCCGATATCTCTCTCGTGCGCTACGCGTTGCTACGGATTGTAAAGTAACCCTATATGCCGCATTTTCTCATCGGTAGCAGCACGGCACTCCTGATCATACCATGGAATCCTTGGTGGATGTCTCTGGTATCCAAGTATGGATTTTGCGGCTGTTTGCATGGAGTGGGCAATACTTTGCCATTGCGCTGATATGTTATCGGGATGAGGAGTGCTTTCATTAAGCAATTGGGCTAGTTGAGCGGAATATTCTGTGGCTATCTGTTGTGATTGCAGCTTACCGATGTCTAACTTTCGTATTGTGTCTGTTCGTACTTTGTTTGCTACGTTTAACCGGGTGCGTACATTTGCTGCAACTAGGTAGTGGTCCGAGTTTATGTTTGCTCCTAGTAACGAGCGCACATCCAACACGCTCGATGAATGTCTTCCATCTATCACAACGTGATCAATTTGATTTCTTGTTTTCTGATCTGGAGACAGCGAGGTGCCCTTATGGATGTCGAGATGTTTAAATCTGATGCTGCTAACTACCATGTTTTTGCCGCTGCGAAGTCTATAAGCCTCATGCCATTGGCAGATGTTTCGTTGTGGAGACTGAATTTTCCGACTGTTGAGCCAAAGATATTTTCCTTTCCAATTTTGGCATTAAAATCGCCTAGAATAATTTTAATGTCATGAGCAGGACAACGGCCATATGTTTCTTCGAATTGTAGCAAGTCTTTCATTCACGGGTGTGAAGCTGGAAACCAGGTGTTTTAACCTCCGACCAACCACAAATCCGCAACCAAACTCATGCTTTATGTCGTGGCAGCTATAATACAGTGCGTCACCTTGTTGTTGTGTTGTTGTGACGCCTTTCCCGTTCCATCGTATTTCCTGTATGGCAGTAATGTCGGCCTTGTACTTTTCAAGTACATCTGCTAATGCGTAAACGGCAGCTTCTCTATAAAGTGTGCGAACATTCCAGGTGCAGATTTGCAGATCATGGTCCTTAAAACGTTTGCGGTGGTCGTCAACTTTAGAGGGATTTGTTTTTCTTTTCTTTTGTTTTTTCATAGTAGGCTGCTTTTTCTAGGTGAGGGTTAATAAGCCGGCGCCCAAACCCAAGTTTTTAACGTTCTTATGGGTGAACGCGCGGCACATGTTAGCTCACTACTTTTAACGGGTGTTAAAGGCAGCTCCCCAGGTGACACCATGGGGAGGTCAGTGTCCACTTGAGATGAGAGAGGGACCAAGATAAATCATGGAGTTTGCCATGTTAAAGCCGGTCAGGGCCGTTCCTTGGTATCTCTCATCCCCTACGTCATCCCGAAATTACATAGCTAAAAATGTGTGTTTTTTCCGTACAGCTACAATAGTTTCTTTACTCCCATTTCGATAGAACTTGCGGTTTCCAAGCAAAATCTTGGAAACCAAAAAAAAAAACCCTTAAAATGTCAACTTGAAGCGCGTTTTATTTAAAAAGCGCTCCGGCATTTTTTTTAATTTTTCTCATCTATGAACATCGTAGTTTCAGAATGGGAAAAAAACTTCCCAGGTGTAAGCACCTTCAGTTTAAAGTTGTTTCAAAAGCACCGTGTAGTTAGCAAAATATATGCAAAATATGAAAAAAAAACTAAAATTTTTAACTTTGGCCTTAAATTTCTCTGCAACTGCAACAGTGAAATCGAGTGGTTTTAAAGCTCTCGGAAAGCTGATTATTTTACTTGTCGAATAAGAAATATTATGAAAATATCTCTTTCCGTTCAATAGTTACAGAGTTTTGACTAGGAAAAAAACGATTCTGAACCACTTTGCGTTGTAAGAAATCGGGACAAGTTTAAGAAAACGCCTTAATTTATAGAATAACTTATTTACCTTTAACACATACATACGAGTATATACATACTTTTACAACGAGTCAATCAAAATTATGCCTTCCCCATATGTATGGTATACCCCTATATTATTTATTTGAAATACCGGAAAATTGAACGACAAATTACGATTTTATCAGATTTCCAAATACAACAACAAAAACAACCGTTATTTTTCATCCCATTCCAACATGAACTTCCTGATTCCTTTTCCGCTTATAAACTATTCTAGTCACGCAATACAATGACCCCTGGCGTTATGCCAACAAAAATCTTTTCCTGGCAAATACAAACGCTTTTCGCTGATTTGTTTTGTGTTAAATAAAGTTTATGGTGGAATTTAAACCCAAAAATTATTCGATGAAATATTTAGTCCAGTCGAATACGCACACACGCGCACATGTCAGCCATAATCCTCCAAAATCTTTAACTGTTCAAAAATTGAACTGGCAAACAAGCATTTGGGCAAATAACAATGATGTTGATGTTTTCCTTGAAGTGACTGCGAAAAAAATCCCCATGCAAATCCTTTAAAATGCCACTAGGCATTCTAACACCAGCTCGCTCTCTTCCTTCCCCTTCAGTATGCATAAATATTGTTTAGATTGGCAGACAAATAAACAAATTATAAGGGCTCCCGCAAAGTGAGCTTTGCCAATGGCAGAGTAGATTAACTAGTACAATCACACACACATATATACATGTTGGAGTCGACTACTCCTCTCCCACCTTGTAGCATTGGCAATAAAACAAATATTTCCAACAAATATGTGAAATTGTCTGCAAATAGAGCATCGAATGATTTGGCTAAGAAAATGCTTACCATACTAACGAAGCGTTAGTGGAGAAAAAAGCGAAAAAAAAAGAATGTTGAATTCAAATTCCAAAGTGTCTTTAAGGAAATGGAATGGAGCATAAAAATCTTATTGCAAAATACCAAAACCTACTGTTCGTAGGAAATCACATAACTGCTGTTCTAGTTAACGATGGGATTATGGTCATTGGTAGTAATGCTGTGAAGGTAAGAGTATATCTTCTCTCAAGGATAATTTGATAGACGTAATAAGTTATGCCATAAGAGATAATCGTTAACTTTTGAATACTATTTGATTTTTTCAAATACAGGAACTGTGGGAACTGTGTCTCATAAAACAGTCCTCCAAAAGGCTACTCCTGGAATACCAATACCTGTTCTCGTAGTACACGAATAAGCTTCCTTTTTAAATATGAAAGTTTTTCTTATATAATCACTAACTGTTCCAATAGGTCTTCTTAGAGAAGATCAGTGAGAATTTCTGAAGAAAACCTGCGTATTTTTCTTTAGGAGTCAAATTAAATTGTAGGTATTCTTATAGAAGAAGAAAAGGCTAAACATAACTTATTTAAAATACCAGAAGTTTCCTTATACCCCTATATGTCCAGTACACATACATGGAATGTATGGAGGATGTTGTTGTTGTTGCAACAGTGTTAATAATTGTATGCTTGTGTGTTTGTTCTTCTGCTCAATCTTCCTCTGGGTCTATCTCCAGTTCCAGGAGAGTGGCTGCTTCGATGGGATGTAAACACAGATCTACTGGAGTTAGGTGAGTAGGTTTCACAGGGCAGTTTAAAACAGTATCCGGCAAAAAGGGACACACGTGCCCTAGATGAGAATAACAACAGAACAACCAACATTCAGTCTTTGCTCAGAAGTCTGTGAAGAAGGTTCTGCTGTCGCTTGTTTCAATGATTTTTATACCCTCCACTATAATGTGGGGGGTATAATTAGATTTGTCATTCCGTTTGTAACACATCGAAATATTCATCGGAGACCCTACAAAGTATATATATTCTTTATCAGGGTAAAATTCTAAGTCGATATAAACATGTCCGTCTGTCCGTCCGTCCATCTGTTGAAATCAAGATACAGCTCTAAATTTTTAAGATAGAGCTTTGTAATTTTGCACAAAAGTTTCTATTACTCCTTGGATGTTTGGTATCGCAAATGGGTTATATCGGTCCACGTTTGAACGGTACCACCCGATTTTCTGTATTTTGAAGGTTTTAGCCTCATTATCACTCCAAAATGGCTGAAATTTGGTACTTAGTCTTCGTTGGAGGTATAAAACTTTCCCACAGAAATTTGTCGGTATAAGTTCGCGCCTTCATATAGTCCCCATAGAACGGTACCTCCCGATGTTCGGTATTTTGAAGGTTGTGGCCACAATAATCCACCGAAATGGCTGAAATTTGGTACTTAGTCTTCGTTAGGGATATAAAACTTTCCCCAGAAATTTGTCGGTATAAGTTCGCGCCTTCATATAGTCCCCATAGAACGGTACCTCCCGATGTTCGGTATTTTGAAGGTTGTGGCCACAATAATCTACCGAAATGGCTGAAATTTGGTAGTTAATCTTCGTTAGGGATATAAAACTTTCCCCCAGAAATTTGTCGGTATAGGTCCACGCGTTCATATAGCTCCCATAGAACGGTACCTCCAGATTTTCGGTATTTTAAAGGTTGTGGCCACAATAATCCACTGAAATTACTGAATTTTTGTACTTAGTCTTCGTTAGGGATATAAAACTTTCCCCCAGAAATTTTTCGGTATAGGTCCACGCCTTCATATAGCCCCCATAGAGCGGTACCTCCAGATTTTCGGTATTTTTTAGGTTGTGGCCAGAATAATCCACCGAAATGGCTGAAATTTGGTATTTAGTCTTCGTTAGTGGTATAAAACTTTTCCCCAGAAATTTGTCGGTACAGGTCCATGTCTTAATATAGCCCCCAATACAACTCGTAGTGGGGGCTATAGGGAGTCGTATGCGTGAGACAGCAAACAATGCGTTTGTATTAGTGCCGATACCTGGTTTAAAATATGCTGTGTGTTGTGTGGGCCCATGCCGCATGCTGGGCAGATGTTTTGCGCGGTGCTATCGATATTTGCCCAATAGGAATTTAGGTGATTGAAGAGATACCCTCTTGCTGTTCTCAGGGCGGCATTCTGACAAGCTTGAATCTTTTTCCAATGCTTATAACATAAATTCGAGGACCAAACTGGCTTACCACAGACAGACCTATCGCGTTATATGTGGTCAACAAGGTTTCTTTATCTGAACCCCAAGTGCTGTCGGCTAGGGGCTTGAGGGCCTTGTTCCTACATTTCAGTTTTTCGCAGATAGCTGTGGCATGCGCGGACGACGTGAACGAAGTGTCAAATGTGACCCATACAATTTTGGGGCAGTTTGTGGTCGGAATTCTGCTACCATCGACAACGACATTCAACTCTCTGCGCCGTCCATGTGGTGAACAGAGTGGCCGTAGATTTAGTGGCGGATATCTGCATATTCCTCGCGTGGAAAAAGGTGGTAAGATCAGATAAATAGGAGTTCAGTCTCTCGCAGATGTCATCAGGGTAGCTACCTGACGACAAGATCATACAATCATCCGCATACGTTACGATCTCAATGCCGTCTGGAGGGGGTGGAATATAGGAGAGGTAGAGGTTAAACAGTTCCGGAGATATCACTCTACCTTGGGAACTCCCTGTTTCACACTACGGTGTTTGGACTTCTTGTTCCTGTATTCCACGTACGACTGGAGCCCACACTTATAATTGATTATCCACGTTTTAAGTTTGGCCGGAGGGTTGTCTGCTATACGAGTATGTCCTCAAACAGCGTGGTGTGCCTGACAGTATCCAAGGCTTTTGATAAGTCAAGCGCCACTATTACTATCCTGTCACACGGCGGGCTCTGGTTGAGTCCTCGACAAATATGTGTGGAAATGGCGTGCACCGCTGGTGTCGTTCTGTGCTGCTTGCGAAATCCATGCTGATGATCGGCAACTACATAAATATTTCTAACACTGGGGAGGACTAAGACCTCAAGGGTCTTTGCTACAGGCGACAAAAGCGAAATCGGCCAGGTAGTGCTAACTATGTACCTGATGCATACCCCTTATCAGCGTGTCGCCTCCGGTTTTGAACAGCTCGTCTGGTAAGCCACCGGCTCGTGCTGCCTTATTATTTTTTAGCCGGTGTATTGCTGACTTTACATTCAATACCATCTTCTGGGATTGGATCTGTGGTATCTTCATCGTCTTCGCTTCTATTGGATACCAACAGTTTGGAAAAAATGTTCTTTGCACATCCTGAGCACACTATCTGTATCAGTTACCAAATTACCTTGCTGGTCTCTACAGGAGGATGTGCCTGCACCAAAGCCATCAGTTTGATGTTTCACTCTTTGGTAGAATTTTCGGACTTCATTCTGGCTCCTGTACATATCGATTTTTTACACTCCCGCTTTTCCCTTTCTCTCCCTTTCCTGCGGAAAATACGTTTCCCCTCTCTCCTTTTCTCCCTATGCGCTACGCGTTGCTACTGATTGTAAAGTAGCCCTATTTGCCACATTTTTCACTTCGATAGCAGCACGACACTCCTGGTCTTACCTGGATTACTTGGTTGAGGTCTCTGGTATCCAAGTATGGATTTTGCGGCTTTTTGCATGGAGTGGGCAATATTTTGCCATTGTGTTGATGTGTTACCGGGACGATGAGTGCTTTCATTATACAGTTGGGCCAGTTGAGTGGAATTTGCTGTGGCTATCTGTTGTGTTTGCAGCATACCGATGTCCAACTTCGACGTTGTATGTGTTCGTGCTTTATTTGCAACGTTTAGACGGGTGCGAACCTTTGCTGCAACTAGATAGTGGTCCGAGTCTATGTTTCCTCCTTGGATAGTACATCCAACACACGCTCGATGATCAATTTTATTTATTGTTCTTTGATCTGGAGACAGCCAGGTGCCCTTATGAATATCGAGATGCTTAAATGTGGTACTGCTAACTACCATGTTTCTTGCCGGTGCGAATTCTATCAGTCTCATTCCATTGTCAGATGTTTCACTGTGGAGACTGAATTTCCCGACTGTTGGGCCAAAGATATTCTCCTTTCTAATTTGGCATTAAAATCGCCTAGAATAATTTTAGTGTCATGGGCAAGATAATGGTCGTATGTTTGTTTGTGTGTGGAGACTGAATTTCCCGACTGTTGGACCAAAGATATTCTCCTTTCCAATTTTGGCATTAAAATCGCCTAGAATAATTTTAATGTCATGGGCAAGACAACGGTCGTATGTTTCTTCTAAGCGCTCGTAGAATAGATCTTTGGTCTGTTCGTCCTTGTATTCGGTTGGATCATGAGCGCAGATAAAGCTAATGTTGAAGAATTTTGCTTTTATCCGAATTGTAGCAAGTCCTTGATACACTGGGGTGAAGCTAGAGACCAGATGTTTTAACCACCGACAAACTACTATATTTGGTGTTGATGTGACGCCTTTCCCAATCCATCGTATTTCCTGTATGGCAGTTATATCAGCCTTGAACAGTTATATCGGCCTTGTCCAACTAGATCTGCTAGTTCGTAAATGTGCCTTCTCTATAAGGGGTGCGAAGATTCCAGGTGCAGATTCGCAGATCATGGTCCTTTAAACGTTTGCTGTGGTAGTCAACTTTAGAGGGGTTTTACTTTGTTTTTATACCCTCTACCATAATATGGAGGGCATAATTAAATTTGTCATTCCGTTTGTAACACATCGAAATATTCATCGGAGACCCTATAAAGTATATATATTCTTGACCAGGGTAATTCTAAGTCGATATAACCATGTCCGTCTGTCCATCTGTTGAAATCAAGATACAGCTCAAAATTTTTAAGATAGAGCTTTGTAATTTGGTAGAAAGGTTTCTTTTACTCCTAGGATGTTTAGTATTGCAAATGGGCTATATCGGTCCACGTTTTGATATAGCCCCCATAGAACGGTACCACCCGATTTTCGGTATTTTAAAGGGTTTAACCTCATTATCAAACCGAAATGGCTGGAATTTGGTATTTAGTCTTCGATGAGGGTATTCAACTTTCCCCCAGAAACGTGTCCTTACAGATCGACGCCTTAGTATAGCCCCCATAGAACGGTACCTCCCTGTTTCCGGTATTTTGAAGGTTGTGACCTCAATATTTCACCGAAATGGCTGATATTTGGTATTTGGTCTTCATTTGGGGTATTAAACATTCCATATTAAATTTGCCGGTATAGGTCAGTATAGGCCCGCTTAAAACGGTACCTCACAATTTTCGGTATTTTGAATGTTGTGGCCGCAGTATTCCTCAGAAATGGCTGAAATTCGGTATTTAGTCTTCGTTGGGGATATAAATCTTTTTGCCAGAAATTTGTCGATATAGGTCCTCGCCTTAATATATCCCCCATAGAACGGTACTTCCCGAATTTCAGTATTTTCAAGGTTGTGGCCACAGCAACCCACGGAAATGGTTGAAATTTGGTATTTAGTCTTCGTTGGAGGTAAAAGCCTTTCCGACTAAAATTCGTGTTAAAGGCAGCTCCCCAGGTCAGTGTTCACCTGAGATGAGAGAGGAACCAAGATAAATCCAGGGCTTTGCCATTTTACAGAGGGTCAGTACCGTTACTTGGTATATTTCATCCGCTACGTCATCCCTATTGCGTTATCCAATAACTTATACTTATTACACCTCGCGCGTTTTCTCTGCATAGATAATAATCCTGTTCTTATCACTTTTGGCCATACAATACCATCTCTACACTCAAGATCGGCAGGAAGTAGAAGGTAAAAAACCTAACCAGCCCTCTTCTTGCTTTCTTCTTACCTTTATATTTCCCAAAGAATAGAAAGAATATTAAAGTTGTTTTCTTTTGGCCCGAAGCCCCTGCATAGAAACAGAGAAGAAAACAGTGAAATGCCACCAAAACATGCTAAGCCATTTGTGGAAGGCAACGAGAGCCATAAGAAAGCAATAGAAGAAAAAAGAAATAACAAAACTCAAAGAAAAGAAAACAGCAGCAGCAGCACATAAAATAACCGAAAGCTGCTTTAAATACCAAAATCTGCAAATTTGGTTTAAAATTTCTGTTGGTATTTTCTCCACTCACAGAGGGAAAAAAAATCGCTCGTTTGTAGAACCATTGCGATTGTGATATGCAAGACAAACTCTTCAACCAAGCCAAGTTAATAGGAATTGTAGTACCGACAAACCGATAAAGATAAACACAAAAGCCTCCACAAATATAAATTTTTAGCTGCTGATGCTGCTGCTGTGGCATTATACCTTGTGTACAGACGGACTTGTGTTGCAAATGACATCTCAAAGAGTTTTGCTAGCAAAATGCAAACTGCGGCAAATCATTTTGTGTACGCCCAATTGCCAAATAGTGGTACATGTTTTTTTTTCTTTGCATGCATTTGTTGTTAGTTTTGTAATTTTTTTTGGTTTTTGGTTATTTTCTTTGTTAACTTTAATAAGTACGAAATACTTGTAGATGGAGTCAGTAGCAGCGGCAGCAGTCGTTGCAGTTGTTACTTGGCATTTGCTGGCCTGGATTTTTGGTTTTTTGTTTTGCTTTTCATCTGTATTTTTATCCTGTGGCTCTGATTCAAATATGCTATTTGCTTTCACTTCCATATTCCAAGGATTTCTTTGTAAACCATTCCAACAACATGTTGTTATGCAAAAGAAGCTGCTGTTCGAAAATGAAGGAGACAAACAAGAAGGAGACAAACATGGGCAAATTGTCGAAATATCCGAAATTCCATTAACTTAGAAGTTTAAGGACAAACAGTGAATGCTTTGTAAATAAACGATATGATCTAACTGATATATGAGGCGCTCAGCGCCAAAACGGCCTAACCCACATGTTAAAAAATTCAAAGTGGCTATGAAGATCAAACCAGAACCTTTTGAAATTAATACTAATAAAATTCATATTGCATTGTTTTAGGAGGTAGTATAACCTAATGTTATATAATGCAATAGGGAGTTTTTTTAGTATTTATTTCAAAATATTCCGGTTAGATCTGTATAGTTAGATTAATTTTTTTGGTCATGTGGGTTAGGCCGTTTTGGTGCTGAGCGCCTCGTATATATAACACAAATTTGTAGATATAAAATATAAATAAAATATATAATATGAAATATAAAATCTATATAAATAATAATCAAATGTCGTTCGTTGGTAATGGCATTAGTTGAGAACGGCTAGACGGATTTGGATAATTCTTTTTTTGAAATATTTGTAGGGTTTTGGGTTTTCCCGGTTTTTATCATTCCCGGGAAACGGGAATCAAAAAATCGCCATTTCCGGGAATCCGGGATTTCTCGGGAAACTTTAAAATACGAAAGTGGATCAATATTTCCTTGATTTTATTATCTTCCCATAGTAACTTATATGAAATACAATATTTTCAAAGAGTTGCGGGCTCAAAAATGGATGAAACGTTTTCGCTCTATCGATTAAAAACGAAAAAATATGGAAAAATGCACCATGTTGCCCGGATTTTGCACACACTGACCATTTTCATTATTCAAAGCTAATGAAATCGCTCTATGGAAAGTGATTTGGCTCAAACAATGAAGTTATTGATCAGAAATTCCAATTTTATGGACCTCAAAAATCATATGTTTTATTCTTATGCTTAAGATTGCTTGAAACAAGTAAGAAGGTTTCAGTCAGCTGTGCCGACTGACTCGGACCTAAAGAAAAGAAGCAAACACAATACTTCTGACATTTCTAGGGGCTTTTTTGAGTTTTTGGGCCAATTTCTTAGGAAGTATGGAATTTGTATCGTTTTAACAATGGCCGCACACAAAACATGTTGCCAAACATTTAAAAGAGAGAGTATGGGAGATTTCTCCCTTCGACGGTTATCTTACGTACTACCCAATGTAGTTGGTATCGGCAGCTTTGTTTTTCAGATTTTGTGGCTTTACCTCAGGAAGAGTGGACTTGCCCTCCCAACAAAAGTTGCGCTGTCATAACAGGGCCATCAAGTAATACTTTTTGGAAAGAATTACAAAACGATTCGAGATAAGCTGTTAAACTGCACTTTTCCCAAATTTTGTGTAGGAGGCACCCGGCCCTTCGTACCGATATAGTCCCTATTCCAACCTGATACATAACTAGATGAAATAATACGATATGCAAAGTTTGGACCAATCAGAAACTTCCTGCTGGAGTTATATTGCCAATTTTCCATTTTATTGTTGCCGTCAAGGTTTCTTGGGGCTTTTAAAACATTATCTCAGGAAGTATGGACTTGCCCCCGACAAAGGGGGCCGTAAAGACAAATTGCTGAACAATTTCAAATCGATCCGAGTGGAGCCCTAAAACTTCACTTTTTCCGAATTTTGTGTGGAACCAGTTCTATGCCTGGAACTAATAATACCATATGCACTAATCTATATATATAAAAGAGCTTAGTGATGACTGAGTGAGTGAGTGAGTGAGTGACTGACTGACTGGCATATCATCGCCCAGACGAAACCGCTGAAGCTAGAAAGCTGAAATTTTGACTGTGGGTTGCTGTTGGTGTGTAGGGGTGAGATAAGGCTGGGTTTTTGGAAATTCGACCTAGAAGGGTACGAAAAGTACTAAAAGGTACTAAATATGGTACCCTTTGTATTAAGCAAACGGGAAGAGCTAGAATTCTGAAATTTGGAACGAGGGTAACTGATGGATAGTTAGAAAGGTGTACCAAAGGGTTTTTGGAAATTCGACCTCTAAGTGTACGAAAAGTACTAAATTTTGTACCAATTGTATATATTGAACGGATTTAGCTAGAAACTTGGAATTTGGTATGGAAATCAAGGTTGGGAAGTGGTGTTTATAAAAGGAAATGGTTTGTGAAATTCGTACTCATGTGTACGAAAAGTACTAAATGGTACTAAATTTAGTACAATTTGGATTTGGGTGAACGGATAGGACTAAAAACCTGAAATTTGGAATTAAGATTACTGAAGGAGTATAGGATTGCGATATGGGATAGTTTTCGAAATTCGTACTTATGGTTACGGAAAGTACTAAAGGGTACTAAGTTTGGTACAATTTGGATTTGGGTGAACAGATAGAGCTGGAATCCTGAAGTTTGGAATTAAGATTACTTATGGAGTGTAGGATTGAGGTAGTTATGGAAATTCGTAGTTATGGGTACGGAAAGTACTAAATGGATAGAGATGGAATCCTGAAATTTATAATTTAGATTACTTATGGAGTGCAGGATTGAGGTAGTTTTGGAAATTCGTACTTATTGGTACTGAAAGTACTAAATGGTACTTAATTTTGTACAATTTAGATTTGGATGAATGGATACAGCTGGAATCCTGAAACTTTGAGTTAAGGTTACTGTTGGAGTGTAGGATTAGGGAAGTTTTGGAAATTCGTACTTATGGGTCCGAAAAGTACTAAATTTGGTGCAATATGGAGTTGGGTGAACGGAGAGAGCTGGAATCCTGAAATTTGGAATTTTGATTACTCTTAGAACTTATGTATATGAAAAATACTAAATTTGGTACATTTTAGATTTGGGTGAACGGACAGAGGTGGGATAGTTATTGAAATTCGTGCTTTCACACGAAAAGTATTAATGGTATTATGAATAGAGGTGGAATTCGGAAATTTGGTATTATAGCCGCTGTTGGTGTGTAGGGTTGAGATATGGATGTGGTTGCGGATATACGTACAATAAGTATACGAAAATTACTAAATGGCACAGAATTTGGTTCAAATTGTAAATGTGTAAAGGGGTAGAGCTGAAATTGTAAAATTCGGTATTAGTACAGCAGTTGGCGTTTAGAGTGGAGATAGAGAGGAAGTTTTGGAAATTCGAACTTATGTATATGAAAAATACTAAATCGCGGTTGGATATAGTTTTGGATATAAGGAAGTAATTTTTGAAACTAATACGAATTGTTGTATGAGGGTTTGTGTTGGTGTTTAGATAAGGATTTTTTGATATGCATACAAATTCTGAAATTAGGCTAAGTGCTGGCCGATTTATTGAGAAATACCAAATGCACTAAATTGTATTAAATTTGACGTTGGGTGCAGCAATGAAGCCGGAATTATATAATTAGTGTGTGAAAAGTTTAAAATTGCAATAAATTTGGTATTATTTATTTGTCAGGTTCATTGTTAGAGGTGGTCGTACAATAAGTGTTCCAGAAGTATTAAATAATACTAAATATTGAAGCATTAGTATTGAGTGAATCGATAAATGAAATTTGTTATGAGAATCACTGTTGAGATTGGATCAGAATGTTTATTAAAATGTATGAAAGGTTTCTACATGTAATACCATTGGCATTGGGTGAACAAGTAGAGCTAAAACTGAAAAATTTTAGCTAAGGTCCTGGATTTTAAAAATTTTACAGAATATTGTACTATTGTTTTCATGTTAACACGAATTCGGTTTCTAAATATTGTACTTCATTTGAAAAGGTAGAACTATGCGACTAATGTTTTATAAGAAGGTTTTTAAACCCTGAGAATAAAAAGGCCTAAAATAAAATGTCTCAAAAATGAACTGTTATATAGGGTAACATCTTTTGAATAAAGGTTTTCTACATTTAGATATCACAAATTCCAAAATTCGGTTGGAAAATGTGAATACAAAATGTGGATAATATTTTTAAAATACCCATACCGTTTTTATAAAACATTGACTGGAATTTAAAATGTAGGCCCCTGGAGAAGTGCAGAGGTGCGATAAGGTCTTTTTTGAAATTCGAACAAAAGGTGTACGAACAGTACTTAAATAAAATTAAATATAAATTAAACAAGTGAGAAAAGGCTATAGTCGGTACGGGGCCGACTATGTGATACCCTACACCACTACCCCTGTGCATAATCTTTACACTCGAAAACATTTCTTTTACGGAGATACAAAAGTTTTCACCCAGCTGGCTTTTATACCAAATGACATAGGCGAACTGAACCAAAATACTTAATATTTAGTTTTATATTTGACTACTCTCGACATCACCAACATCAATAGGCTTCTATCTCTGTGAGAAAATTTCGTGATGATCCGATCAAGATTCCAACCTGTAGTGTGATTGCAGAAAAAAGGGATGCATTAAGGACTATTGCGGCAAAGCCGACTGATACTTTTTTACTTGTTATTATTAAAATCGTAAAAAATGAAAAGATGGGTTCTGTTAGCGACTATTGCGATATCTTTGTTGTGTGACCACCTACGACAACCTACGTTACATCGTTTCAAAGGTGATATTTTCTACTTTCATTGCCAAGTTTTGCTTTTTATATACCCCTTATAGACGCTGAGATATTTGCTTTGGAATAAAATGTAGACTTTTTTTCCAAATAACTTTTTTGTTCATACCGACCCCTAATTATTATCCGACCATCACCAAAATCAATAGGCTTCTTCCCCTCCGGGACCCCCCCATCAACACCCACAATTTCTGACGATCCGATCAAAATTGCACCATGTAGCGTGATTTCCAAAAAAATGGAAAAAATGGGATGTATTACCGACTATTGCGATATCTCCGTTAGTTGGTCAACTACGCCGCCTTGGTTGCATCATTGTAAAGATGGGATTTTCTACTTTCATAGTCAGGATTTGATTTTGGAAAGTCCCCAACCAAAGCTGTGATATTCGTCATTATAATTAAAATCGCAAGAATGAAAATTTGGGTTTTATTTGCGACTATTTAATATCTTCTTTGATCACCTACGAGAACTTACTTTACATCATAAGAAAGGTGATATTTTCTACTTTTATAGTCAGGTCTTGCTTTTGGTATACCCCATATAGAAGCTGAGACATTCGCTTTGGAAGAAAACGTTGTCTTTTTATCCACATAAGTTATTTGCCCATTCCGGCCCCTGAATATTATCCGACCATCAACAAAATCAATAGGCTTCTTCCCCTCCGGGACCCTCATCAACGCCCAAAATTTCGTGACGATCCGATCAAAATTGCGACCTGTAGCGTGATTACAAGGTTTAGATGGACAGACTGACGGACGGACGGACTGACGGACGGACACACATAGCCAGATCGAGACATTCATTTTGGTATATATAAGTATGGGTCTACGACCATTATTTCGATGCGTTACAAACTTTTTGGGCAAAACCAACTTATAATAACCTCCCCACAGAGTGGTGTAGGGTATAAAAAGGTATTAGTACATCAAAATTTTCAGTGTTGACCATATTAAATATTGTTTGTTCGTATGTTATTCCTTTTCCGCATACGAAGTAGCGGGCATTTTGCTAGTAATATCATATTATGACCGATTCGGTTATTCCCTTCGGGAGTTATCGTGCGCACCATTTTAGCGATAATTGTTGAACTTTGTGAGGATGGTACCGGAAGTAGTGGGCCACCGATATGGTACAACTTCAAACTTAATGCGGTAATTTTAAAAAGGGGCGGGGTAATTTCCCCTATACCCTATTTCTTTAAAAATGCTATATTTACAATAGTTACGAATGTATCAGTTTGGAAATTAATTTGCGAGATGATTGTGTCTCCGACCTTACCTAGTTTTTAGGACCCAAAGACTTGACCACGCCGACATTTTAAAATATGTTACATCTGCAAAACTACTCAACCGATTTTATATAGGATGCATATTTTCTTGAATTTCAAAGGGGGCGGAGTACTTCCCTTTGTCATCTTTGAAAAACTTCATGTATTTATGAATAAAAATCAAATGCCTTCATAACCCAAGGGTTTTTTATGGAAAACAAATTTTACCACGCCCACTTTTCCCAACTGTCAATTTAATTTTTTTCTACAAAACTAGTGAGCCTATTTTCTTGAAATTGTCAGATAAGGTACAGGGATGGCCCCCGAAAATAAGGTACATATTTTGTTGAATTCCAAAAGGGGGCGGGCTACCTCCCCTATGCGATATTTTTATAAAGCGCTATCTATGTAAAAATTACGCTTGTATCGGTTTAAAAATTTACGGATTAGTTTACAATATAGGTACTTTTTTTGGACCCTAAAACCCCAACCACGCCTGTTTTTTTTTTAAATGTGTTATATCTTCAATACTACTGAACCGATTTCTCTCAAATTTGCAGTAAAAGCTCAATGTTTGCCGTTCTTATGTATATTTTATGAATTTCGTAGGTACATATTTTGAGCCAAAATACCGGACCACGCCACTTTTTTAAATATGTTATATTTTGAAAATTGATGACAACACCCACTCTTTTCAATAATTTTTTTTCCAAAACTACTGAACCTAATTTCATGCAACTTTCAGAAAATGTTCAGGAATGTCCCGTGGTCCAAAATTCTATATACTTGTAGACGAATTTCGAATAAGTGATGTAGAAGATACCTATTTTTGAATTGTCAAGCATAAAGTCCATAAAAAGTTGTCACTAAAACTCATTACAACGGGCAGGCAACGCGGACCGGGATCTGCTAGTAAAAAATATAAAATAAACAATTGCAAAAGTATCAGTCGGCTTTGCCGACAGAGATATACCCTCAGTCCTCAGGATTACGGATTTTGTGACCCTTTGTGGAATTTGCCGACAAAAAATATATTTGGTTTGAAGCTCAAAAGTATGTACTTGAAGGAATGTATCGATGTAGTCCATTTTGGGAGTGGATCGTATTTTAAGAGTAATTCTCTTTGATAGATATTGTGCCCATCAGTCATTTCAGTTGGTTTGGAAGCATGGAATTGCCCACGAAGTACATAATATTGATCGTTTTTACAGCTTTCGGGCTATTTTCTCAGGAAGTATGGACTTGTCCCCGAAAAATCTTGTACCGTCGATTCGATAGCAGTATTAAACTGATTTTTTTCGAAATTTAGTGTAAGAGGTACCCGAAGGAGTTGACATATATAGCCAACTTTCGAACCTGATCTTTGTCTTGTAGAAATATAACGATGTGCAAAGTATGAACCAAATCGGTTACTGCCTGGAGTTATCGTGTGCACCATTTTAGTGAAAAGTGTTGAACTGTTATAGGGGAGGTACCTGAAGGTGTGGACCGATATGGTCCATCTAAGTTTGGACAAAATATTACTAAAACCAAATTTTGAAACAAATCGGTTGATCCGTTCGAGAGTTATCTTGCGTTCCAACCACTACACACGGTGTCATGGGGGTTTTTTGCAACTTTCAGGCTATTTTCTCAGGAAGTATGGACTTGCCCCTGATGAAACTTGTACCGTCATGTAGGGGACAGTGGATACAAGTTGTTACAACAAATCAAAGCGATCCGAGAGCAGGTCCTAAACTGAACTTTTCTGAAATTTAGTGGGGGAGGTACCCGAAGGAGTGGACCGATAGAGTCCTATTGCAACCTCAACTATGTCTGGTAGAAATTTCATCTTCGAACTTAAACTAAGTTTGGACAAAATATTACGAAGGCCAAATTTTGGATCAAATCGGTTCATCCGTTCGAGAATTATAGTGCGCCCCAGCCAGCCAGACAGACAGACGGAAGGACATTGCTAAATCGACTCCAAATTGTCTGAAACGGATTTCGTCCAAACATGCTTGGGGTCTAAAACCATTATTTCGATGAGGCTCATTTTGCCCGTATGAAAGTTAGCATAAACGCTGAGGGTATAAAAATATAAAATATCTATATAAATAAAATAGAACAAGTTAAAAAGTATCAGTCGGCTTTGCCTCGGCCTGTGTAACTTTCAGTTTGGACCAGCATGTACTTTAAACAGGACCACAACGAACAGCATCGCTATACGTTTCCAAAGGATCTTCGAACAGACCCTAAACTGCACTTAGACACAAATATTGAACTTTTGTAGGGTAAGTACCCTAAGGAGAGGACCGATATGAGCCGTTTTAGAAGTTAAACTAAATTTGAACAAAATATTAGGAGATCCAAATTTGGTCTAAAATGGTTGCCCCGTTCAAGAGATTTCGTGCATACCATTTTTTAAATATTGGGGAGAAGTATCGGAAGTTGGAAACCAGTATTGCCCATCTTCGAACTGAAAGTAAGTTTGGACAAAATATAACGAAGGCAAATTTTGGACCAAATCGGTTGACCAGTTCGAGAGTTTTCGTGCTCTCCAGCCATAGCAGGTTTCTACACCTTTCAGGCTGTTTTCTCAAGAAGTATGGACCAGCCCCTTGAAAAAACTTTTACCATCGTATTTGAAGCGGCGAATTCAATTGCTTCAACAAAAATCAAAGAGATCCGAGAGCAGGCATTAAAGTCAACTTATCCCGAAGGAGTGGTCCATATTGGAACCTGATATATATATATAGTAGATATATTAGGCTGTGTAAAGTATGTTTTTTGCAACTTTCAGGCTATTTCGTCAGGAAGTATGGACTAGTCCCTGATGAAACTTGCACCGTCGTATGGATGGCAGTGAATACAAGTTGTTACAACAAAAATCAAAGCGATTCGAGAGCAGGTCCTAAACTGAACTTTTCCGAAATTTTGTGTGGGAGGTACACGAAGGAGTGGACCGATATGGCTCATCTTCGAACTTAAACTAAGTTTAGACAAAATATTACGAAGGCAAAATTTTGGATCAAATCGGTTCATCCGTTCGAGAGTTATCGTGTGCACCAGCCAGCCAGACAGACGGACGGGCATAGACAAATCGACTCCAAATTGTCTGAAACGGATTTTGTCCAAACATACTTGGGGTCTAAAACCATTATTTCGATGAGGCACCTTTTGCAAAAATGCTGAGGGTATAAAAATATTTGTTTGTACGTTTGTTTGTTTGTGCCTTAATAACTCAAAAACCGCTAAAAGCAACATAGGCTATATAAATTTTGGAAATTCAAAGTTGTTCTGGAAATATAGCATCAGAATCGGAGTTAAAAAAAATTAGATTTTGTATGCAAATATCTTATGAACGGTTGCAGATACATTCTCCAAATTTTGAGTGTGTGACGAAATTTTGCCTAGAGATACATTTGCCTAATTTTTGTTGAAATCGGTTCAGATTTAGATATAGCGCCCATTTATGTATATTTTCCGCCGATTTCTTATATTTTATGCACCAAATACGATATATATTTCAGATTTCAATTAAATTTGAAATGTGCGACTGATTTTTGCCTAGAAATAGATGTGCCAAATTATATCGCATATATATTTTCAGCCGATTTCATGTATTTTATGTACCAAACACGCTATATATGCCCGATTTAAATACAATTTGGAATGTATCACGGATATTGCTATAGAAATAGATGTGTCAAATTTTATCGAAATCGGTTCAGATTTGGATATATGTAGCTCCCATATATATTTTCGCCCTATTTCATGTCTTTAATGCACCAAACACGCAATATATGTCCGATTTCATAGAAATATATGTATCAAATTATATTGAAATATGTTCAGATTTGGATATACATAGCTCCCATATATATTTTGTTTTGATTTTGTGTGGAATATGTGACGGAATTTGTAATTATCAATACAACATTTTTAAGGTGATCTTGTGCAAACAAGTCGAACTGAGAATTTTTTGAAAGTACAGACCCAAACGACAAGATACCCTAGTCGGGTTTTGTTGTGTCAGATCCAGCTCGTATTTTATGGCCCCATCTAAACATGGTTAAATATTGAGTTTTTAAAGAAATTCGGGGCTATATCTCTGAAACCAATGCGAATCTTCTTCTGACCTCTGAAGCAAATTTGTAGATAAGGGCAAGAATAAAATGTTTGGAGAAACAATGAACTCGAAAAACTACATTTATTGCCTCAAACTGCAAAATATATGCAAAAATTCCACAATTTTTATACATTTCGCACAGTATCTCCAAAACCGTTAATTTTTTCTGAATGTTCTAAAGAATTGTTGAGAACTTTATTTGGAAGATTTTTGCAAAAGGTTACTTGGTTCAACTCCCAATAGTTTAGCCGATACTTACCAGAATTTCAGCAATTATGTAAAATTTTCTATATTTTATAGATTTTGATGCCCTAGATGGAGTTTTTCTTTTTAAAAGATAAGTTCTACTAGTATATGGTTGCAATATTGCAAAAGACAGCAAGTCCAAAATCCTATTCGTTTCAGAGATAAGGGCCTCGGGTTTTTGTAGTCTAAATATGTACTTTCAAAAACTTCATACTAGAAGTTGTTTGCATTTTCAAATCGGAAAGGATTTAGGAGGAATGTTACCTCCTACAGCATACAAAAGTTCATTTATTTATATTTTATCTTAGTCGTGATGTCACCTGGGGAACTGCCTTTAACACCCGTTGAAGGTAGTGAGCTAACATGTGCCGCGCGTTCTCCCATAAGAACGTTAAAAACTTGGGTTTGGGCGTCGGGTTAGTAACCCTCCCCTAGAAAAAACAGCATACTATGAAAAAACGAAAGAAAAGGAAAACAACCCCCTCTAATGTTGACGAACCTCGCAAACGTTTTAAGGACCATGATCTGCGAATCTGTACCTGGAATGTTCGCACTCTTTATAGAGAAGGTGCAGTCTTCGCATTGGCAGACGTACTTGAAAAGTACAAGGCCGATATTACTGCCATACAGGAAATACGATGGGTTGGGAAAGGCGTCACAACAACACCTAAAGGCGACGCACTGTATTATAGCTGCCATGACGTAAAGCATGAGTTTGGTTGCGGATTTGTAGTTAGTCGGAGACTAAAACATCTGGTATCCAGCTTCACTCCAGTGAATGAAAGACTCGCTGCAATTCGAATAAAAGCTAAATTCTTCAACATCAGCTTTATTTGCGCTCATGCTCCCACTGAAGAAAAGGACGAACAGACCAAAGATATATTTTACGAGCGCTTAGAAGAAACATATGAACGTTGCCCTGCCCATGACATTAAAATCATTCTAGGCGATTTTAATGACAAAATTGGAAAGGAGAATATCTTTGGCCCAACAGTCGGGAAATTCAGCCTCCACAGTGAAACATCTGACAATGGTATGAGGCTGATAGACTTTGCAGCTGCAAAAAACATGGTAGTTAGCAGTACCAGATTTAATCATCTCGATATTTATAATGGCACCTGGCTGTCTCCAGATCAGAAAACTAGAAATCAAATTGATCATGTTGTGATAGATGGAAGACATTCATCGAGCGTGTTGGATGTACGATCGTTCCGAGGCGCAAACATTGATTCGGACCACTACCTTGTTGCAGCAAAGGTACGCACCCGCTTAAACGTGGCAAACAAAATACGAACAGACACAACACGAAAGTTAGACATCGGTAAGCTGCAATCACAACAGATAGCCACAGCATATTCCACTCAACTAGCCCAATTGCTTAATCAAAGCACTCCTCATCCCGATAACATATCAGCGCAATGGCAAAACGTTGCCCACTCCATGCAAACAGCCGCAAAATCCATACTTGGATGCCAGAGGCCTCCACCAAGGAATCCATAGTATGATCAGGAGTGCCGTGCTGCCACCGAAGAGAAAAATGCGGCATATAGGGCTACTTTACAATCCGTAGCAACGCGTAGTGCACGAGCGAAATACAGGGAGAAAAGGAGAGAGGAGAAACGTCTTTTCCGCAGGAAAAAGAGAGAGATGGAAAAGCGGGAGTGTGAAAAAATCGAGATGTACAGGAGCCAGAATGAAGTCCGAAAATTCTACCAAAGAGTCAAGCATCAAACTGATGGCTTTGGTACAGGCACATCCACCTGTAGAGACCAGCAAGGTAATTTGGTAACTGATACAGTTCCTATAATATTGAAGTAGTAAAAGACTTCGTCTACCTCGGCACCTCCGTAAACACAACAAACGACATCAGTTGTGAAATAAAAAGAAGAATCGTATTGGCAAACAGATGCTAATTTGGTTTAAGTAAGCAGTTTAAAAACAAAGCCACATCTCGTCAAACAAAAATAACGCTCTACAAAACACTGATACTACCCGTGCTGATGTATGGCTCCGAAGCCTGGGTACTTGCGCAAGCAGACATGGCAGTGCTTAATGTGTTTGAGAGAAAAATTCTTCGAAAGATCTACGGACCAATCTGCGTTGACGGTGAATATCGACGTCGTATGAACCACGAGCTGTATCTGCTATACAACGACATCAATATTGTTAAACGTATCGAGATGCAGCGATTGCGTTGGCTAGGCCATATCATAAGAATGAGCGATGATGACCCCGCTAAAAAGGTGTATAAACACGGACCGCTTGGCGGTGCACGCAGAATTGGCAGGCCAAGGAATAGATGGCGCAAACAAGTGGATGATGAGATGAAAAGGCGCGGTATTCCAGAAAGCGAATCAACAAATAGAGAGAATTGGAGATCTTTTCTTAGTTTGTCCTATAGAACAAATGTTCTGTAATGGGCCAGCTAAGTAAGTAAGTATCTTAGGGGTAGCGAAGCGCACCGGGTTCAGCTAGTACTATATAAAACATAAAAATAACATATATAAAATATATAATCTATACTTATAAAAGAGTTCAGTAATGATGACTCACTGACTCACTGATTCACTGACTCACTGACTCACTGACTGACTGACTGATAATCAACGCCCAGACTAAACGGCTAAAGCTAGAATCTTGAAATTTTGGGTGAGGGTCACTCTTGGTCCGAAGGTGTCGGATAAGGCTGGATTTTTGGAAATTCGAACTAGAACTGTACTAAAAGTACTAAAAGGTACTAAATATGGTACCCTTTGTATTAGGCAAACGCGTAGAGCTAGAATTCTGAAATTTGGAATGAGGTTCACTGATGGAGAGTTAGAAAGGTGTACCAAATGGTTTTTGGAAATTCGAACTATAAGTGTACGAAAAGTACTAAAAGTTACTAAATTTAGTACTATTTGGTATTACGTGAACGGATAGATCTAAAATCTTGAAATTTGGAATGAAAATCAAGGTTTAGAAGATGAGTTGATATAAGGAGGTGGTTTTGAAAATGTGTACTCATGTGTACGAATAGTACTAAATGGTACTAAATTTGGTACAATTTGAATTTGGGCGAACCGATAAAGTTGGAATTCTGAAATTTGGAATTACTATTACTGTTGGAGCGTAGGTTTGAGATATGGAGGTAGTTTTCGAAATTCGTACATATGGGTACGAAAGGTACTAAATAGTACCAAATAAGGTACAATTTGGATTTGGGGGAACGGATGGAGCTGGAATCCTGAAATTTGGAATTAGGATTACAGTCGGGGTGTAGGATAGAGGTATTTTGGAAATTCGTACTTTTGGGTACGAAAAGTACTAAATGGTACCAAATTTGGTACAATATGAATTTAAGTGATCGGATAGAGCTGGAATAGTGAAATTTGGAATTAAGATTACTATTGGAGTGTGGGATTGGGATACTTTTGGAAATTCGTACTTATGGCAACGAAAAGTACTAAATGGTACCAAATTTGGTACAATTTGGATTTGGGTGATCAGATACATTTGGAATCCTGAAATTCAAAATTAAGATGACTTTTGGAGTGCTGGATAGAGGTAGGTTTGGAAATTCGGACCTACGGGAACAAAAAGTACTAAATGGTACTAAATTTGGTACAATTTGGATTACGGTAATCTGATGCAGCTGTAATTCTGAAATTTGGAATTAAGATTACTGTTGGCGTGTAGGATTGAGGTAGTTGTGGATATTCGTACTCTTGGGTACGAATAGTACTAAATAGTACCAAATTTGGTACAATTTGGATTTGGGTGAACGTATATAGCTGAAATTCCGAGATTTGGAATAAGGAGTACTATTGGAGTGTAGGATTGATAAAGTTTTGGAAATTTGTAGTTATGGGTAGGAAAAGTACTAAATAGAACTAAATTTGGTACAATTTGGATTTCAGTGATAGGATACATTTGGAATCGTGAAATTCGGAACTAAAATTGATATTGGAGTGTTGATAGAGGTAGGTTTAGAAATTCGTACTATGGATACGAATAGTACTAAATGGTACCAAATTTGGATTTGAGTTATCGGATGTATCTGGAATTCTGATATTCGGAATTAAGCTTATTGTTTGAACATAGCACTGAGGTAGCTTTGAAAATTTGTACTTATGTATGTGTACGAAAAGTACTAAATGATACCAAATCTGGTACAATTTGGATTTGGGTGAACAGATATAGCTGGAATCCCGAGATTCGGAATAAGGATTACTGTTGGTAAGTAGGATTGATGAATTTTTTGAAATTTTTAGTTATGGGTACGATAAGTACTAAATGGTACCAAATTGTAATTTATGTGATCGGATACATTTGGAATCCTGAAATTCGGAATTACGATTACTGTTGGAGTGTTGAAAGAGGAAGGTTTGGAAATTCGTACTTTGGATACGAAAAGTACTAAATGGTATCGAATTTGGTACAATTTGGATTACGGTGATTGGATGCAGCTGTAATCCTTAATTTTGGAATTAAGATCACTGTTGGCTTGTAGGATTGAGTTAGTTCTAGAAATTCGTACTCATGGGTACGAAAGTACTAAATGGTACCAAATTTGGTACCAATTTGGAACGGATATAGCTGGAAACCCGAGATTTGGAATAAGGAGTACTGTTGGAGTGTAGGATTGATACAGTTTTGGAAATTTGTAGTTATGGGTAGGAAAAGTACTAAATACTACTAAATTTGGTACAATTTGGATTTGAGCGAACGGATACATTTGGAATCGTGAAATTCGGAATTAAAATTGATGTTGGAGTGTTGATAGAGGTAGTTTTAGAAATTCGTACTATGGATACGAATAGTACTAAATGGTACCAAATTTGGATTTGAGTTATCGGATATATCTGGAATCCTGAAATTCGGAATTAAGCTTATTGTTTGAACATAGCACTGAGGTAGTTTTGAAAATGTGTACTTATGGGTACGAAAAGTACTAAATGGTACTAAATTTGGTACAATTTGGATTTCGGTGATCTGATGTAGCTGCCATCCTCAAGTTTGGAATTAAAATACCTGTTGAATTGTAGGATTGATAAAATTTTGGAAATTTTTAGTTATGGGTAGGAAAAGTACTAAATTTGGTACAATTTGGATTTGAGCGAACGGATAGAGTTGGAATCAAGAAATTTGGAATTAAGATTACTGTTGGAGTGTAGGATTGAGATGTGGAAGTAGTTTTTGAAATTCGTACTTATGAGTACGAAAAGTACTAAATTTGGTACAATTTGGATTTGAGCGAAAGGCTAGAGCTGGAATCTTGAAGTTTGGAATTAAGATTACTGTTGGGGTGTAGGATTGAAGAAGTTTTGGAAATTCGTACTTATATGTACGAAAACTATTAAACGGTACTAAATTTGGTACAACTTGGATTTGAGCGAACGGGTAGAGCTAGAATCAAGAAATTTGGAATTAATATTACTGTTGGGGCGTAGGATTGAGATATGGAAGTAGTTTTGGAAATTCGTACTTATGAGTACGAAAAGTACTAAATTTGGTACAATTTGGATTTGAGCGAAAGGCTAGAGCTGGAATCTTGAAGTTTGGAATTAAGATTACTGTTGGGGTGTAGGATTGAGAAAGTTTTGGTAATTCGTACTTATATGTACGAAAAGTACTAAACGGTACTATATTTGGTACAACTTGGATTTGAGCGAACGATTAGAGCTAGAATCTTGAATTTTGGAGTTAATATTACTGTTGGGGTTAGTTTTGGAAATGCGTACTTAGTTTTGGAAATGCGTACTTAGTTTTGGAAATGCGTACTTATGCTTACAAAAAGTACTACATTTTGTACAATTAGGATTTGGGTGAAATTATAGCGCTCGAATCCTAATATGTGGAATTAGGTACACTTAGGGGAACGAAATGGTTCCATGTATGGTACAATTTTGTATTGGATGAGCGGATAGGTCTGGATTCATGAGATTTGGAATTAAGATTACTGTTACCATTTGCTTATAACGTCCGATTTAAGAAATATGTGCCATAAATATACGAAAAGTTGTAAATAAGGATTTGGTACAATTTGTTATTGTGTAAAGGGAATTTTGAAATAATAGGAGGAGGTTCGTATTTATCTATTTACATGTAAACTACTAAATAGTTCTATAATTGGTTCTGGGGGAACAGATAGTGCTGGAAATGAGGATGGCGGTTGTTGGGTTAGGCCGTATTTGCGCTGAGAACCTCAATTAAACTATTTCAAAAAATGTGGATTGCTCTTGATGTGTAGGCGTGACGAAAATCGAACAAAAGTGGTACGTATTAGTACACAAAATGTTTCCACCAATCTATATTATATATTGTTTATTTGTTTTGTATATTTAACGCATACGTAGAGATGGGAAATGGGTAAATACCCAAATGGTAAATACCCATTAAAATAGGTAAATTGGGTAGAAATGGGTACATACCCGGGTATTTACCCAAATTGTGGGTATAAACTACAGAAACTAAAATCATGAAATTAGATGCGAAAACGCAGTGTTTTACCAAATTTTAAATGAGTATGAATAAAATTACCGTCTTTGGATACGGGGCAAGTTAAAATATGATCAATTTTGGTCCATATTTTGGTAAATCGCTCATATATTGTGACATCATATTTTCGGTATTTGACAACTTTTAGAGCAGTTTGTTGCATATATTCTTGCAGAAAATTATAAATGGTAGATCGAAATCCAAACTTTATGATATGTCAGATGGATTTACCCACGACTTCAGCGGATAATCTTGAGATTTGAGTCCTCCTCGAAAAAGCTATAATTTTTGCATTCTTCGCTAACTGTTTCGCACAAGCAACTCCAACGACCGATTTGACGTATAAAAAGTTTAGTCCGCGTGGTTTTACCGCTTTTCTGGTATTCTTTTTGATTTTCGGTCTGTTAGAAAAAACAAAACTTTGATTTCAAAATTAAATTTTATTTACCCAAATAAACACCCAAAAAAGATATTTATTTGGTATTTACCTGTTATTTACCCAAGTTTTGGGAAAATACTGCGTAGAAACCCATCTATACGCATACGAAGTAGCGGGCACTTTGCTAGTATAAAATATAAAAGGTCGAATTCTTTAAATCTAAAATTCTGTGAACTTAAATTTACCTTTCGTAATTCCGAACATACAAAGTTTTCCCTTCTAATAATACCTTTGTATGTAGGAATACACATTATGTTACATCAGAAAATTATTTCGTTTTTCTATGCAAATACGAAAAAGTAAATGTAATAAAATTACACTAATTCTCTTTGTACTGAAAATTGTTTTTTTTTTTTTACTACAGATTGTTTACTTGACTCCGTCCACAACTTTTGGTAAAATTGCGACCAAGTGTTAATCGACAAACATTTGTTGGTGTCTAACTAATCCATGATTATAATTAGACTAATTTATATTCTTAGGGAGATTAGAAATGAAAACATTTACGTTACACAAAAATAAAATAACCAGCAAAATACTGGGAGAAAAATTCTGCTTTAAGTTTGTACTTTATAATTTGGAGAATGTTCAACAATTTAATTTCGTTTACATTTCGTGTTGTAACAAAAACACCATATTAATACATATATTAAAGTAATTTACATAACAATTCAGTCAGTCACTTATTATAAAGTGTATTTAACTGGGTATGAAGTTTTTTATTTCCGTGTTATGGAAATTAAATTAATTTTATCACTTTTGTTCGCATCATGTAATTCACTTACATAATTGTAAAAAAACGAGGAGAATGAAAAACATCTATGATAATTTCCAGTATTATCAGCTTGGTTTTCAATTTTACTTAAAATTTAATACTGAAATATTAAAATTGTTGGTTTAATATTCCAGAAGACGACCTTTACGTTTAGTATGAATTATAATATATTTATTTCTTTTAATATATTACATTTTTTCATTCAATTTTATCACCCTTTTCTCTCGAAATCTGACTAATAATGTACATATCTCTTTTTGTACTTTGTTACAGTTGAAATATTAAAAAATTGGTAAGTTTAATAAAATATTATTAATAACAATAATACAATATTGGCATTAATTCAATAAAAAATGCAATATAAATAATAACACTATTTTCTTTGATAAGCTTACGATAAATTTTACACCAATGTGAAATTTAATTATTTTTTCAACGAAGTTTTTTCATCTGTGAAATTTAACACATCAGCATAAACTTTGAAAATCCATGAACACCTGCAAACATTTCACAGCTACCATACATACATATATGCTATTAATACATAATTAAATCTTACATATAATATTTTGTTTAAGTTATCCGTAGTTATTAATAATAAATTTATTAATAACAATTGATTAATAAATAGTTGATGTGTCCTTTTACATCAATGTTGTAGTTTATTTATGGGGTTACTTTTAACCGTAGACACCAGTCAAAGCAAAATCTATCAAGCAAATTAAATGAGCGTCATAGTTAACATATAAAATGTGACAGTATAAACTCGATATAGTGGAATATTAAAATAGCAATCAGCATCCATTAGGGATATTCTATCTTATAATACATGAGTTTTACATTTGTTTATGTAACGTAATGTTATTTTTGGGTAACATAGGGCCCTGACTGGCTTCAACATGGTAAAGTCCACTTCTTCATATCAAGTGGGCACTGACCTCCTCGTGGTGTCACCTGGGGAACTAACTTTAACACCCGTTAAAGGTAGTGAGCTAAAATGTGCCACGAGTTCATAAAAACGTTAAAAACTTGGGTATGGGCGTCGGGTTGGTAACCTTACACTAGAACAAGTAAAAAAGTATCAGTCCACTAGTCATTGCAGTGGGTCATCGTATAACTTATGGATGAGTATGCCAGGAAGCATGGACTTGTCCACGGAAAACATAATACAGCTGTAAGCAGAACAACAACGAACAGCATCGTTATACAAAGAATCTTCGAACATACCTTAAACTCCACATAGACACAAATGTTGAACTTTTGTAGAGGATGAGAGGATTTGGAGAAAATAGTAGGAGATCCAAAGTTTGCACAAATGTTGTTCAGGGATATCGTGCTAGCATTTAAGTGATTTTTTAAATATTCGGGGGAATCACCGGAAGTTGTGGGCCGGTATTGCCTATCTTCTAACTGAAAGTATGACAAAATATGGGGAAGATAATTTTGGACCAAATCGGTTAGTTCGAGAGTTATCGTGCTCTCCTGCCACTACATATGGTGCCATAGGGGGTTTTTGCACCTTTCGGACTGTTTTCTCAAGAAGTATGAACTTGCCCCTGAAAAAACTTCTACCGTCGTTATTGAGGCAGCGAATGTAAGTTGCTTCAAAAACTCAAAGTGATTCGAGAGCGTGTCTTAAAGTGAACTTATCCATAATTTTGTGTTAAAGGTACCCCAAGGAGTTTACAAACATAGTAAATTTTCGAACCTGAACTATATCTGGTAGATATATTACAATGTGTGAAGTATGGACCAAATCGGTCACTTCATTCAAGAGTTATCGTGCGAACAATTTTTCCGAACATTTTTGAGCTTTTGTGGGGGAGGTACCTGAAGGAGTGGACCGATATGGCCTATGTTCGAACTTAAACTATGTATGGACAAAATATTACGAAGGCCAAATTTTGGACCAAATCGGTTGATCCGTTCGAGAGTTATCTTGCGCTCCAACCACTACACACTGTGTCATAGGTTTTTTTTTGCATCTTTCAGGCTATTTTCTCCGGAAGTGTGGACTTGCCCCTTATGAGACATGTACCGTCGTAAGCAGGGCAGTGAATACAAGTTGAGGTTCGATAACACGTCCTAAACTGAAGTTTTTCGAAATTTTGTGTGGGAGGTACCGGAAGGTGTGGACCGATTGAGTATATACTAGAACCTCATCTAAGTCTGGTAGAAATTTTACGATGCGCATAGTATGGACCAAATCGTTTACTCCCTTCAAGAGCTATAGTGCGCACAACATTTCCAAACTTCTGTGGGGGAGGTACCGGAAGGAGTGTCCGATATAACCCATCGTTGAACTTAAACTAAGCCAAATTTTGGCAAACAGACAGACAGACGGACATTGCTAAATCGACTGCAAATTGTCTAAATTTTTTCCTAGGTTGTACCGTTTTTGAGATATATAGGTTTAAGTTGGGTAATTGCACTAATGGCATTGTTTTATAATTTGAGCTTCTATATCTCAATAATGGTAACAACTACGAAGATATCATAGAAATCAATCTTGTAGATCTTCATAACTATAACCTCTTCTTTAGTCCCATTTCAATAGGACTTGCGGTTTCCAAGCAAAGTCGTGAAACCATAAAAAAACCCCTAAAAATGTCAACTTGAATCGCAATTTATTTAAAAAGCGGTCTGGCGATTTTTGTTAGTTTTTTGATTTTTCTCATCTATGAACATTGTAGTTTCAGAATCCGCAAAAACTTCCCAGGTGTAAGCACCTTCCATTTCAATTTGATTCAAGAGCACCAAGAGTGTATATGGTACCCATATCCAAAACAATTCCGATATAATTTGGCACATTTACGAGGGCAGTTCGGAAACTTCTTAGCCCAGCACAAAAAGCGCGGTATAAACAGAAGTGTTTTGGAAACTTCCATCTCTGTTATGAACACATGTTAAATTTTGTTTCGATCTGGCAACTCCTTCATATAGAAACAGGTGTTCAAAAAAGACGCATCCGCAATTTTTTTACAATGGAAAAATTAGAAATGCGTGCTGTCATAAAATATTTACATAAAAAAGGTTTATCGGGACAAGAAATTCATAATGATATGGTGAATGTGTTAGGTGAAAGTGCTCCTTCATATGCAACAGTAAAAAATTGGGTTGCTGAGTTTAAACGTGGTCGTACAACCATTGAAGATGAACCACGTAGTGGACGTCCAAAAACAGCAACAACAACAGAAATTGTAGCCAAATTGCATGATATGGTATTAAATGATCGACGAATAAAAGTGCTTGAAATTGCTTATTAATTAATTTTGCATGAAGAATTACAGATGAAAAAGCTTTCTGCAAGATGGGTGCCGCATTTGTAAACAGTCGATCAAAAACGCATAGGAATGAACATTTCTCAAGCTTGGGACTTCAAAGGTATTTTATTGATTGACTATTTGCAAAAGGGTAAAACAATAAATTCAGAGTACTATTGCAAACTTTTCGATCAATTAAATGTACAAATTCGAGAAAAACGTCCTGGCTTACAACACAAAACAATAATTTTTCATCAAGACAACGCACCAGCGCACAAGAGTGTTTTAACAATGGCTAAAATCAACGAGTTAAAGTACGAGTTGCTTGACCACCCACCTTATTCTCCTGATTTAGCTCCCAGTGACTTTTACTTGTTCCCAAATCTTAAGGAAAACTATTTTAATCAAGGGATTGAATTGCTAGAAAAGCGTTGGACTAAGTGTATTGAAGTTTCAGGAGATTATATTGAAAAATAAAAATATTTTTAAAAAACTAACTATTCTCTTTCATTGATAGGCTAAGAAGTGTCCGAACCGCCCTCGTATTTCTAGACCGAAGTCAGTCATACTTTCGAAATTTCATCAAAATCGGACATATATAGCGTGTTTGGTGCAGCTATATCTAAATCTTTATAGATTTTCTATGTCTAAGAAATTATATTCCCCAATTTTCAGCTGGATAGGACAATAAATGCGGCCTGTAAATCGACTCAGAAAGTGATTCTATGTATATCCCAAAAAGGAACAGTGCACCGTGAACCTTACATGTCAATTTACAGAAAGTTCGGACAAAAATGCAATTAAACCCCAACTGCAAAATAACTAAATTCCGAAGGTACCTACCAAATTATAGACAGATATTACCATTCTTGCTGGATCACTAGGTGCGCCTTAACTAATTTTAAATGAAAGGTGCTTTCACATCGGAAGTTTTTGCGTATTCTGAAACAGCAATAGTCATAGATAAGAAAAATTCGAAAACAAGAAAAAGATCGCTGGGAGGACTTTTAAATAAATCGCGGTCAAAGTTCCCATGTTTAGGTTTATTTTAGGTTTTCAGGATTGTACTTGGAAGCGACAAGTCGTATCGAAATGCAACTAAAGGAATGTTGTAGCAGCGAAAATCCTCTACAACATTTTCTTTAGTCCCATTTCGATACAACTTATCTATTCCAAGCAAAATCCTGATTTATTTAATAATCTCTCGAGCGATTTTTTCTTGTTTTTTGGATTTTTCTCATCTATGAGAATTGCTGTTTCAGAATCTGCAAAAACTTTCCAGGTGTAAGCGGTTTTCTTTTAAAGTTAGTTGAGATGCACTCTGCATGTCATTGTTTTATAAGGAGGCGATACATTCAGTCAATGCATTGTCTCAATTTGAACTTCTATATCTCTAAATTGGAAAAACCTATGAAAATATGATAAAGGTCAATCAACGATTAAGGCCATTTCGACAGGACTTGCGGTATAAGCAGAATCGTGAAAACCTAAAAACGCCCTAAAAATGTGAATTTTGACCGCGATTTATTTGAAAATCCTCCGGCGATTTTTTTGTTTCTCGATTCTCCTCATCTATGAACATTGTAGTTTCAGAATTCGCAAAAATGTCCCATGTGTAAGTACCTTTCATTTAAAATTAGTTAAGACGAACCGTGAGCAGTTTAGGAACTGGGAACCCTGAATGTCAAATTACTCCTAGTTCGGCTTAAAATTCTAGTAAAATTTCGAAAACCCCTAAAATCGGGCGGTTATACCAAAACATGGACGTATGTTGACAATCTTTTGTGGAGAAGTTTTGTGACCATTGTGAACCTCAAATGCAAATTCCAGCTAGTTGGGTAAAAATTGTAGTGAAACTTCTCAAAACAACATGAGTCCATTACAGATGGCTCGATTAACAAATGAAGCGAAAATCTTCAAAACAACTGAAACCGGGAGGTACCGATATATGGGGGCTATACTAAAAATGGACAGATGTAGCCAATTTCTGAGAACTTCAAATACAAATTCCAGCTAGTTTGGTAAAAAATTGTAGGGAAACTCCTTATTTTGTATATTCTTGGTTGAGACATTTTGGTACCACTGGAAACCTCGAAAATCAAATTGCAGCTAGTGTGCTTCAAAATTGTAAATTGCTAAAACATCAAAACACCTGAAATCGGGGGGTTATTAAAAACATGGATCTATGTTGATGGAGAAGTTTTGTAATCACTTGGAACCTTAAATGTCAAATAACAGATAGGTCGGACAGAAAATGCAACTAAAATCCTCAAAATACCGAAAATCGTTAGGTACCGTTATTTGGTTCAATTTTTGTGGAGAAGTTTTGTGGGAACCTGTAATAGCAACTTACAGCAAATTCGGTTACAATTAGTATCTAAAATTATTAAAATAACGAAAATGCGGAGGTATCGCTATACAGGGGCTTTTCGAAATCTTGTACTTATGTCCTAAAATTTTGATGGAGAAGTTTTTTACCACTAGGAACCCGAAATGCCACATTATACCTAATTTGGTCTGAATGTGTAGCTAAAACGTCAAAATACCTGATATCGAGCGGTACCGTCGTACGTTTTGAACTAGGAACTAGATAACCCAACTCTACTAAAAATACGTCAAAATTCGGACCGCATGGCGGTACGCTCATAACTGGCGTCGATTAAGTAAAAAAGTGGAAGACGAGTTCGAAAACACGGTACTTATAACCTACACCACATTGTGTCTTTGTGCATTTGTGTGTAACATACAAAAGGAAACGAGATGGACCCATAGTTCATTTTAGGGATATATAGAATCAATTTCTGAGTCGATTTATGCATGTCCGTCCTTCCGTCCGTTCGCAACGTACAGGTCGCATTATTGTGCGATTTAGCCGAAAAATGGGGAATATCATTTTTAGCCATAGGAATAACGGCATTGCTTTTGGTGAAAATCGGTTCAGATTTGGATATAGCTCCCATATAAATTTTTGCCCGATTTAAGGTATGCTGCTCATTATCAATTTTGATGAAATTTGGGAAATAATACCCAATTCAAATTAGAATAAGTTTGACAAATTATATTAAAATCGGTTTATATTCGTATATATCTCCCATATATATGTTCGTGTATTTTGTGCACCAAACACCCAAATTCCGCCCAATTTTGATGAAATTTGGAAAATGGCAACGAATTCAAACTGGAAATTAGTTTGCCAAATTATATTAAAATCGGTTCAGATTGGGATATAGTTCCCATCTATATGTTCGCCCGATTTCATGTATTTGGTTCACCAAACACGCAAATTCCGCCCAATTTTGAAGAAATGTCACCGAATTCAAAATATAAATTAGTTTGCCAAATGATATTAACATCGGTTCAGATTTGGATATAGTTCCCATCTATATGTTCGCCCGGTTTCAGGTAATTGGTGCACCAAACAACCAAATTCCGCCGAATTTTTATGAAATTTAAAAAAAAAAATACTTTACCAAATTATATCGAATTATACAGCTTTCCTTTTTCACATTTCGATCATAAAGATTAACTCTAGACGAGAAATTATATAACAGCCAAAATTTCAAAAAATAACAAGTAAAAGAACGTTAAGTTCGGCCGGGCTGAACTTTTCATAGCCTCCACCATAAAATATTGTGAACTAAAAGGGAATAATTAGTTTTCACTCCTGCCGTAACTTTAAGTGGTTGCCTAAAAATGTCAGATAATGTACCTAAAATGTCTTCATTCGTGCGGCACTTTTGTATGAGGCCTATTTTTGGACGAGCTCCACCATAGGGTAAAAAATTTAGCTAAAACCATTAAAATACCGAAATTCGGGAGGTACTGTTATATGGAGGCCATACCTAAACATGGACCTTTATTTATTATTTGTTGATGGAGAAGTTTCGTGGCTGCAGGGAACCTCAAATGTCAAATTGCGGGTAGTTTAGACAAAAAATTTAGCTTAAATCCTAAAAATACCGATAATCGGGAGGTATCGTAACGTTATATAGGCGACTATATCCAAACATGGACCTATGTCAACAATTTTGGGTGGAGAGGTCTGGTGACCACTATGAACTTCAAATGTCAAATTACAGCTAGTTTGTTTCAAAATTTTTAGCTAAAACCAAGTAAGCAAAGGCTAAAGTCGGACAGGGCCGCCCATACGATACCCTTCACCACTACCCTGCGAATTAGCTTTCAGCAAATCAAAATTCCTTTTGGACAATTAAACTCAGAAGGGACAGGGAGTGCACCACGATTCATATTACATCAATGATATGGGTCCTGCTGTTTATCGCCGAGTCCGAAAGGCACGTCTGAAGACACCACCTGTAGAGAAGTTTTACGTGGCTGAAATACTCAGAAAATTTCGCCATCTTTATTGAGGGGTATTTTGCCATCGTTGGAAATTTGATGTTTGCTGGCCGGATCGAACGCCCTACCTGCGAGTGCAAGACGGGTGTGCATACAATTGTACCACGGTGGCGCCAATAAATAATTTTACATTTAGTCTGGACCTAATTTTTTGCATATTTTGACATATTTGCATAAAATAAACATATGCAAGACTTTGTGGCCGAAATATCACAACAAATTGACTGATATTTTGTATAAAGTCTTCGTTGGGGGTATACATTTTTCGACCTGAAATTTATCGGTATAGGTCCATGGCTTCATATAGCTCCCATAGAACCGTACCTCCCGATATCCGGTATTTTGGAAGTTGTGGCCTTAAGATTCCACTGAAATGGCTGACATTTTGTATTAAGTCTTCGTTGGAGGTAAAAAAAAACTTTTCACCTGAAATTTGTCGGTATAGGTCCACGTCTTCATATAGCTCCCAAAGCCAGTACCTACCGATTTTCTGTACTTTGAAGGTTATGATCTCAGTATCCCTCCGAAATGGCTAAAATTTGGTATTAAGTCTTCGACAAATTTCAGGTGGAAAGTTTAATACCCTCAACTTGCCACCACTTTAAATGTTGGACAAATGAACAAGTAATACGCTAGGGCTCCACGCAATTTGCAAAACTGGGACTTTCTCTGTCATGATAGGGGCAATTTGTAGCATCGGAGGAAGAGGTGTTTCTCTTCACAAAACTCATTATATACTAGGTAGTAGGCCCGTTCTCAAGCAAACATGGACCTATGTTGTCAATTTTTGGTGGAGAGATGTGGTGACCACTAAGAACTTCAAATGTCAAATAACATCTAGTTCGGTTAAAAATTGTAGGTATAAGGGCTATTCCAAAACATGGACATATGTCCAAAAGTGTTGTTATATAAGTTTCTTAACACTTAGGAACACTAAATGTCAAATTATAGCTAATTCGTTCTGAAAAACGTCAAAATACTGGAAATTGGGGGGTACCGTTATATGGGGGCTATACCAAAACCTGGACCGATAAAGCCCATCATCGAACTTGACCTGCCTGCAAACAAAAGACGCATTTTCAGCGTCCTATCTCCATTGTTGTGGATGCTAGATGCTACCACAGACGGGCGGACGGACATGCATAGATCGACTCAGAATGTTGTCACGACGTGTTAGCGTTAGCCAAATATCCGTTATTGTATAAAACACATTTGCATTTGAAAAACCAGAAGTTCGATTGCAGAGAATCTACTCCACTTCCGTTATCTCTGACGAGCTGCTAACTAACAGCGAAACTAGTAGCATAATTTGGTGGTTATGTGGGTGAGTCTCCGGCTTTCCTTTTTCGCCAAAATATATTGAAATTGCTGTGGTTTAGGGTATCATATAGTTGGTCCCGTCAAACTAGAGAAGTAAATCAACAAATAGAGACAAATTGAAATGTTCTGTAGAGAGCCAACTAAGTACGTTTTTATGTTTGTGGAACGTAATTTCATCTCTACATTTTTATTTCCAACTCCTCCGTAAAGGCTTTTACTTCTCATATAAAGTTTGATAAATTGAGTAAAAATGAAGGTGTTGGTCAGGTTTCACTGTCTATCCGAATTAATCAACCCACTTGGCACGTGTGAAATATTATGCCATTTTTAAATAATTTTCAATTAAAATTAATTAATATTGAAAACCAAAGCACCAACCATTCAACCCTACTTAATATAGCTTACCTGCTGTGTAATTACACACAAAGGAATATTAATTTTTTTTTTAAATTGTGCCACAAATGCAATTAAATATTGATAACCCACAGCGATAGTTGGCCTAAATAGTTTGTCGTTAAAATTAAAGAAAAATTCTGTGATGTATTAACAGGTTATGGAAATTTATTAATATTGTATCAAATGTTCAATTTTGTATCAAAAGTTACGCTTTTGTGGTTAGTACACATATCCACATGTTTTAATTTTTAATCTCGTTTGATTTTAAATAATCAATACTGTTAGTTGAAAAATATGTTGCAAGTAGCACTTCAGATTATACAAAGAAGTGATAGATTTCCCCTTGAGATGAATGAGGGTCTAAGAGAAGTCATGAATTTTGTCATTTTAGCAACAACCAAGATCGTTGATTGATAACTATTATCCCGTACTTCACCTTTGCCAGAATCCATACCTGCCGTATATTTCCTTTTAATGGAGTCGTATGAAGAACACAGCAAATACTGATATAATTGTCACCTCCGTATTAGATTTATGTGTGGAGGGAATGTATCAAAAAATTTCACACATTCCCAATAGTGAAATATTTCGCGTAAAATTTTCCACCTTCGTTTGAAGTGAAAATTTCATTTAACCACATGTGCGTTGAAATGCTTTCAGACTTGCATCCACACACTTAAACACATCACCTCACATGATTCATAGTTTCCATCAAATATTTTTTTTTTCGTTTTCCATGAAATATGGAAGTATTCGCTGCTAACAACTGACTCACTCACATAGATGACTGGAGAAGAAAAAAAAAAACGGAAATGTTACATTCATTTACTCTGGAAATATGCGAAATCTCTGGACAACTATGTGTTACGTGGAAACGGATGCGGTCAATGATTGGTGTCTGATGGTATTTTCTTTATTACGGTTTACATGCGGGCGGGGTGTGAGAATGTGTTTCAGTATGAATTTTGTATGTACCCAGTAAACAAGCAAGAAGTTTTTTATAACCTCCAAAACTTTCTATAAAATCGCAAAAAAAAAAAAAAAACAAAAAAAAAAAATAAACCAGTAAGAACAGGATCAAATCAAAAACCACAACGATTTCGCCAAATTTTCCAACTTTTTTCAAAATGTCTATAAATTTTGTGTTTATACCCTCAGCATTTATGCTAACGAGGGTATATACACTTTCATACGGGCAAAATGTGCTTCCTCGAAATAATGGTTTTAGACCCCAAGTATGTTTGGACGAAATCGGTTTCGGACAATTTTGAGTCGATTTAGCAATGTCCGCCTGGCTGGCTGGTGCGCACGATAACTCCCGATTTGTTGTAAACTTTGGCTTTCGTAATATTTTGTCCAATCTTAGTTTAAGTTCGAAGATGGACCATATAGGTCCACTGCTTTAGTTACCTCCCCCACAAAAGTTTGGAAATGTTCTTGAAGGGAGTAACCGATTTGGTCCATACTTTGCACATCGTGAAATTTCTACCAGACATAGATGAGGTTCCAATATGGACTCTAACGGTCCACTCCTTCGGGTAGCTTCCCAATAAATAAATACGTTTTTTGAAAAAAGAACTGTATAAATTCACACAGGCAGAGGGTATATCTCTGTCGGCAAAGCTGACTGATACTTTTTTACTTGTTTCTATGTCAAATTCATAAAGTCGGGTAAAAATATGTATATAGCTGCCTTACATCGAATCCAAACCCTTTTCTGAATAATTTGGCGAACTTTTTTCTAGCCAAAATGCCGTCAACATTTTACGAAAATAAGTTAGAGACTTATCCAATTCTTGGTCGATTTCAATATAATTTGGCAAATAGAGCAAATACCGTCACTAGGCCGGGGCGATTTGTATGGAAGGAAAAAAGTGTTATCGGGCGCCTGGAGTTTCTGATTCTTGGGATTGTACTGAGCAAAAAAGTCAACTAGACCATATGTCTACGGTGAAAATCGAGCCCCCGGATTTTGACTTGAAGTTTTTTTGCAAGGATTTTTGCATATTTTGGCAAATAACAACCAAACCACTGAGATTTTCGATCCAACACTAAGACAACAATTGTAGCCAAGACAATAATAAAGAACTCTTTAGTATATCGCAAAAGCATTGGAACGCTCCTTCAGGAAGTTATGGCCTCGAGAAGGTGCAAATTTTTCGGAAAATATCGATAAATGACACTGTGCTACAAAATGGGACTCAAAGTCTGTGGATGGAAAATTCTTTTTGGAGATGAAAGCCCTTGGTGAGTGTAGTAAGAACCCAAAAGGAAATTTTCACCATAGGTCAAGTTTCCGAGATATTGCGTGATTAATGGTTCAATTTTGGCCCCTTAATATGTGAGAAAATAGCTTTATATCTCTCTAAAGCGTTATTGTAGCTTCATTTTGACATTACATATCTTCAGTCAAATCGGATGGTGAATCTTTTTGTAGAATATTTCATCCCTCTAACTCGATTCCTTTCCCGTCCTTTTCGTCATTTATTTCTTGAACCGTAGTGAAAGTACCACAAGACGAGATTTTACAACATCCAAATATTCTACAAAAATGTTGTTATAAGATTTTAGGTACGGTTCTCATTGATTACCAATCGATATTTCCCCGATTTCATGGTCCTTTTTGACATTTACCCAGTTTTTGTTCAGAAAACTATGCTTTGTTTTTATGCATATTCGTTATAGGTCTGAGGTGCTTCTGAAATAATTACCATAAATAGCTCTTGTAATGACGGACACGTTAATAACAAATTTGATTGAAGGCTAGATCCGGTTATCTAAATTTTTGAACCGGATATTCTGATATTGAGACCGATTTTAACTAACCGATTAACCTATATGTATATCATTAGGAAGCCAATAAAATGGTGAATCAAATGACAGCAAGTAGCTGATTACAACTTTGTTGGTTCCAAAGCTAGAACAACAAAACCGCTAACTTAGAAGTTTGAACCACGTCAATAACCGTCCGTCCTTACCATTTTCATTTTTTCATAGCGCAAAATTTTAAAAATGTTCTATGTCTTATTATTGTTATGTTCCAAAACCTGCAAGCCTGGAACCTGGAAGCCATTTTATTGGCTTCCTAATGATATACATATAGGTTAATCGGTTAGTTAAAATCGGTCTCAATATCAGAATATCCGGTTCAAAAATTTAGATAACCGGATCTAGCCTTCAATCAAATTTGTTATTAACGTGTCCGTCATTACAAGAGCTATTTATGGTAATTATTTCAGAAGCACCTCAGACCTATAACGAATATGCATAAAAACAAAGCATAGTTTTCTGAACAAAAACTGGGTAAATGTCAAAAAGGACCATGAAATCGGGGAAATATCGATTGGTAATCAATGAGAACCGTACCTAAAATCTTATAACAACATTTTTGTAGAATATTTGGATGTTGTAAAATCTCGTCTTGTGGTACTTTCACTACGGTTCAAGAAATAAATGACGAAAAGGACGGGAAAGGAATCGAGTTAGAGGGATGAAATATTCTACAAAAAGATTCACCATCCGATTTGACTGAAGATATGTAATGTCAAAATGAAGCTACAATAACGCTTTAGAGAGATATAAAGCTATTTTCTCACATATTAAGGGGCCAAAATTGAACCATTAATCACGCAATATCTCGGAAACTTGACCTATGGTGAAAATTTCCTTTTGGGTTCTTACTACACTCACCAAGGGCTTTCATCTCCAAAAAGAATTTTCCATCCACAGACTTTGAGTCCCATTTTGTAGCACAGTGTCATTTATCGATATTTTCCGAAAAATTTGCACCTTCTCGAGGCCATAACTTCCTGAAGGAGCGTTCCAATGCTTTTGCGATATACTAAAGAGTTCTTTATTATTGTCTTGGCTACAATTGTTGTCTTTGTGTTGGATCGAAAATCTCAGTGGTTTGGTTGTTATTTGCCAAAATATGCAAAAATCCTTGCAAAAAAAACTTTAAGTCAAAATCCGGGGGCTCGATTTTCACCGTAGACATATGGTCTAGTTGACTTTTTTCCTCAGTACAATCCCAAGAATCAGAAACTCCAGGCGCCCGAGATGATGTTCAAATCGCCCCACTCTAACCGTCACCCTTTCGAAGTATTTGGTGTATCAAATACATGAAGTCGGCCGAAAATAAATATGCGAGCTATATACAAATCTGAAATAATTCTCCAAAAACCTGGATATTTTTGCCAGCAAGTTTTATATTTCCAATTAACAACCAATTCGGTGCACAAATGTGACTAAAATCCTCAAAAAAGTCTAATTCTGGTGGTACCTTATATATGGGGGCTATAACAAAACGAGGGATGTTTTGTACCTGCTGTATTTTTGTGTACTTGTGACTTAGCTAGTCGTTTTTGTTAATGAGGCCAAAACCTTCAAAGAACCGAAAACCGAGTATTGTTCTGGGGGGCTGTATCGAAACGTGGATCTGTGCCGAGAAATTTCTAAAGGGAAGTGTTTTAACTCCAAAGAAGACTAAATGCCAATTTTCAGTAATTTCGGTTGAACAATGTGGCTAAAACTTTCACAAAACGGAAAATCGGGAGGTATCGTTCTATGAGGGCTATATGAAAACGGTAATCTATACCGACAAATTTCTTTACCCCTAACGAAGATTCACTACCAAATTTCAGCCATTTTGGTGCGATAGTGAGATCACAACCTTGAAATACAGAAAATCGGGAGGTACTGTTCTATGGGGGTTAAACGTTTTTATAGGCTTTATGCCCAAATTCGGTCAGTTGGGTTGGATATTTGCGGCCACAACCTTCAAAATACCGCAAATGGGGAGCACTGTTCTATAGGGCTATATGAAGACATAGATTCATGCCCCTAACGAAACCTTACAAATACCCAAAATCAGGCGGTACTGTTATATAGGGATTGAAAGTTTTTTTTTAGTTCGGGCCACGGTGACTATATGCCAAATTTCTGCCATTTGAGTAAAATATTGTGGTCACAACCTTGAAAATGCAGAATATCGAAAGGTACCGTTCTATGGGCGCTATATCAATACATGGACCGATATAGCCCATTTTCAGCACCAAACAGCCTAGGGGTAATATAAACTTCTATACCAAATAACAAAGCACGAATAATACAATTAACACTATGCAACATTGGTTTTGTCCTGTCACATCCAGGCCAATTAAAACCGAGCTAAAACGAATATAAATTTGTCTTTCTGTCTTTAGCGATATTATAGCCCTAAACTAGTAGAACTTATCTGCTGGAAAGAACAAACAAAACAAGTAAAATATTGTATTATTTTACAACGCGCACGTGCTGAATCATATATGTATAATGTCACCATAATTAAGCCCATTTATAAGTACCTGTCAGAAAAATATTGAAGCATTCTCTTATAAATGTGTGTTTATTGATCGTTTTGAGTCATTCAACAAGTGTTGAAACCCTCGAAGAGAACAAATATAGAAAAAGGGAATAGTGAAAGTGAAGTGAAAAGTGAATTGTAATATGCCATTCAATAAGAGTGCTTCCAACGCGAAGAAGAACAAAAAAAAACTGGACAAAGAACCTAGTCCAGTTTCAAGCGCCACTATGCCTGTCAATTGTGGGAACAGCACTGAGTTAACGGAGTCGCGTGCCCCTGAAGATACATGTCATTGGACGCATCAAATTTCTTCAGTCTAATTGCTATAGAGCTTAAGGTTCTATGGAGTAAAATATTGATCTTCCCGCATTTATGGGACCAAGCCATTCAGGGAAAACTAAGAACTCTTCTGAAAGACTACGAGCGCTGCAGAAGAAAACGACATTTTGATCCAAAGAGGGAACTATTTGACATCACTAATGTAAAGAGCGAGTGAATGTGCAACGAAACCGAGAAACTCTACAAACTGCAAATTGAGAGCAAAGGCCGGGTTGGTTATTCAAGCGGCCAATCTGCTGGTGTCAATACCATTCACCCGTCCAAGAAGACAATTGAAGCGAGTGTGCCCACAATTACCAGTTCAGCGATACCTGATTGTTCGGAAAGTGTCTCGGATTTTTACGACAGTAGTAAAGATAGTCGCTGGGAGGATAAAAATGCAGCATCAACGAGCAAAAGGATGCATAACCAAACAGGTATTGCGAGACACCTTGTTACAAGTTCAAAGATTTCGTCTAATAAAGCAGCTAAGATGTTCCAGCAGCTTTCCGCTGAAGACATTGAAATCCCAACCCCATGTCAGGCAGGAATCCACAGTGCTATCTACAAGGAAACTGCTCGGCTTATTTTTGCCGATTCAACAAGACTGAATACCGGTAAAAAGACAGGCGTTGTAGTTCGACTGTAGCAAATGTTTGCAGCGAAGGGTTACACGGCACCCAAGTTCATCAGTTGCCAGCACCATGTGCTGAATCGAGTTCTTCGGGTTGTCATGGACGATGAACTCCATGCGTCTGCAACATCACCAAACATCGAATACTTTTTTGTGAAGGATTTGATGAAAAACTATGCTCAATTGAAAGCAGCCTACAGTAATGGTACAACTTTTATTAAGGAAACAGGTGGCTGGAGAGACGACATGAAGTTTCTCTTCCACCTTACTCGTGTTTTCCGCCATTTCACTGAGAAGAGTGAGATTGCTTTTGTAGATTTTAAACAGATTCCAAACATTTGCAAAGCACGCTGGAACTCTCGTGCCATTCTAGCTCTCCTTGCTTTTATACTGATACCTGAAACCCGGAGCAGGTTGCGTAAAATCTGTTTATTCATAGGCTGATCATTGGTTCAGTAGTGAATTGTTCCGCTCTAAAGATTTCGAAGAACTATCTGCAGATCTGAATGACTACCTAAAAGCTCTCAAATGCTTGAATACTCATTGGAAAAAAGATGAATCTCCAATGAACATTGCCCGAAGCAACCAGTGTTGTGAGCGCGATCAAAGATATGCAAGAATTATACAACTCCTGCCGTAACAAGGACAACCTTCCGCTGAGATTCATCCTCTCCAATGACAATGTGAATATTTAACTTTCTTTTGTGTTTTATGATCTTTGTTATGTTAGTATATTTATTTTATTATTTACTAGGGGACCCGGCGAACTTCGTCTCGCAGTTTGTTAGGTACAGAACTTGATGGCTTTGGTTCAAACCTATAATACTATTATTGCTATCACCTTGTTCAATTGCAAATATTTCTTTGTTTTGAACTTTTTAGGACCATCTTCGAAGCAGATGCACATAAGACAATTGTACTTCCGACAATTGTCAGTTTGACGAAGAGAGAAGGTACTGAGAGGCAAAGTATTTCTATTTTCCTCGACTCTCTCTCCTTTAAACTGACAACAGCTGCGAAAAAATGAGACAACTGTAAATCGGGACTAAGACATATTTTTTAAACAAATAACACGTTTTGCGATGTTCTACCGTTTAAGCAAAATAATATAATAACGCCCCTATTCGTTTCATAATCGATGGTTTCCTGCAATTCTTGTTTTCACCACTGAACACGATAGTTCACTCAAGCAATTGAATACGAAGGAAGGAATGCGATCGTAGGAATTTGAATTTAATGCTGAATATGATGCTTATTTAAATTTGCGTTTTAATCAATTAACCTGTTTTGAGCAGAAGGATCCGGTCGTTATCAGGTAACCACCTTCGTCTGCTTTTTTCTGACTTCTCTGTTTAACGTGATCTCCCGAATTCTACTTGCATTGCAAGTTCGGAATTAGATGCAATGGCTCTGGTAACACGGACAAATGCGGTAATTGAATTTTGACTGAGACTGTACAATCCAGTACTTGGTACATTGATCCTTGTTAGCAGAGCTATTCTATTAGTTGCCGTTCTTTGATTGTTTCGGATGCTTGAAGTCTTGTCACACTAACTCGGGACTGTTGTCGATTACTTGGTCCCCCTATATTTAATTTCGACTTAAATAACATAGTCAAATTAATATCACAAACTAATTAACGTTTAATACGTATTTACCTACATGTGTCGCCCTATAAAGAATATTTGTCAGATATTTCGACCAAAAAATCTCCAGTACCTCCAATTTCTTGTTTTTTCTTTCCAATTTTGAATATCATCCTTTTTCGATGTACATACACACAGTGTACCAACAGTACCAGTGTACATATGTATGTATTTGGCATTTGTAATTGCTTTCCAGCTCTGCGGGAACTATACTGATTGAATTCATACTCCTTTTCAGTGGGGACATCATTTTTTATTATCATAACAGGATCTAAACAGTATCAATATATATCTGGTACAGCTTAAATTTTATACCGCATAAATCGGATGTTGATCTTTCGAAGATGTTTTTACTTAAAAAGTATAAATATATGCCATCACCTCACTTCCAATAAAATTATCTCCAAACTCTTGATTTTTCAAATAACCCACCAATTTTGTGGATTTTTACCTTTTTCCTCAAACCTGTAGAAACCACTTTCGGCGTTATCATCTTCATCTTTTTAATCGGAATCTGACCGAAACCACCACTAATCTTTACAAACTCTAAACTAAGCCCTCTCCTTTTAAGCATTTTTCGCTGTTAATTTCATAAAATAAATGAAAATCGATTTGACTGTAAATAAAAAATTCTATACAACTTTCAAAAATTGACAAAACAGAGGCGTACAATGGACCTTCACAGTTCGTCCAAAAAGGTGTAAAGGTATACTCCAAATGCGAAGCGCGATAGAAATTTGTGGAAAAATTGACTTTCTTGAAAAAATATTTTTGCAAATTTTTCGCAAATGTTGGCGATTTTTTTAGGTTTTATCCTTTTCTGCCATGAGACCTTTCCGAATTGGTGCGAATTGTCAAAATCTGTTCAGCCGTTCTTGAGTTATAAGCGTAGTAACTAACATCATCCTTTTTTATATATATAGATATATTTTTTTATATCTACTTATATTGACTCCAAAAAATGACAAAAATGCATAAATAAAATTTTTGAAATGATTTTGTGCGTGAGTTTTTTTTTATCCAATTAACATTTTATGTATTCTTATGTTAAAGTTCATCCCAATATGATGCATGGATATGAGGTTGTAAAAAAGTCATAAAATATTCGCATTCGAAGTACCGTTAAGTGCCGTGAAATTAGGAGTTCTCGATGCCAATACATGAATATGGACCCATTTTTCCCACAGCCCCCATATAGCAGTACCACCCGATTTCAGGTATTTTGGGGATTTTATCTTCATTTTCTCCCGAATTAGCTGGAATTTGGCATTTGGGATTTCTAATGATACAAACATTTCCCCACCAAAAATTGTGAACATAGGTCCAGGTTTTGGTATAGCCCCCATATAGCGGTACCACCTGACTTCAAGTGTTTTAAGGATTTTATTTTTAACCCGAATAGGCCGTAGTTTGGCATTTGGGGTTCCCAATGGTACTACAACTTCCCCACCAAAAATTGTGGACATAGGTCTGGGTTTTGGTATAGCCCCCATATAGTGGTGCCACCCGATTTCAAGTGTTTTAAGGATTTTATCTTAATTTTTAGGCCGAAGTGGCCGTAACTTGGCGTTTGGAGTCCCCTGTGGTACAGAAACTTCTCCACCAAAAATTTTTGACATAGGTCCAGGTTTTGGTATAGCCCCCATACAGTGGTACCACATGATTTCAAGTGTTTTAAGCATTTTGTCTTCATTTTTAGCCAGAATTGGCTGTAACTTGGCATTTGGAGTTCCCAAGGAGTTAAATTATAAATGGTGGCAAAATTAAACAGCAAGCGTTTTATTCGAGAGATTCCATCATAAGAAAGAATATATATATTGAGACTAAGCGACAAATTATTTTCTAGTTTTAAGTGCATTTCTAAACAAAACGCTGAAACTTAATTTTTTAAATTATTTTTTATTTAGGTTTCAGCCCCATTTTAAAACTGAGTTGTCAATTTGTGTTACAAGAGGCTAAATATTATTCTTTCACAAAAGAATATTATTCTTTCGCAAAAAAAGAAGACACTTGTCTCGCCTAACTAACTTTCTAACTTTCGCTTTGATGTAAAAAAGGGCCATTTAGTCACGACTATATCTTCCAAACCGTAAGGAAATTTGAATTTATATCTCAGAGGCAAAGTTGTAGCTCTTGTCTTAAAGAACAAAAATTGTGAACACATATAATCCATCAAACTTCATCTGCAAGGTCAAAATGGCCAAGGTCAAATTTCTTTTAAATTTTTTTCTCGGGTTTTGGTATACAGTTATCAAACCGATCAACAAACAACTTTCTGGAACTATGAAATTTCTATGAACGGTTCTTAATGGAAAAAATAGCACAAATCTTTTGAAAATATTCAGTTTTTATACTTTTTTCTCCGACTCTGGTCCAAAGATACCCAACCGCCCAAAAATTAAAGATAGAGTCAACTACAAAAATTTACCATAGATTTCAATAAACAAGTTTCTAGAATATAGGAAGATTCTAGGAACGATTCTTCAAGCTCAAAATTCGATTATTTTGAATAATTCTTTCCTGTTCAGGTCCGTAAATAACAAGCCTTACAAATTTCCTTGAGTTTTTAACAGTTGGTTATTTCCAAACCTGAGCTTAGGTACATTTTTGTGGACCAGAATCGGAGAAAAAAATGTAAAAATTTAATATTTTCAAAAGTGTTTTGCTAATTTTACCATTAAGAACCGTTCATAGATATTTTGCATGTTCCAGAAAGTTGCTTATTGAGGTCTATGCTACATTATTGTAGTTGGTTATTTTCTTGAATATTGAACGGTTTAGTATCTGTGGACCAAAACCAGAGAATACAGGATAAAAAATCCATTTGCTTTGGTATTTTGACCTTTAGGAATCGTATACACAATGTTCGTATGTTCTAGAAAGATGTTTATTGAGATCTAAGGTACATTTTGGTTGTTGCTTGTTTGCTTCAAATTTGATCGGTTTGATAGCTGTAGACCAAAACTTGATAAAAAATTTTAAAAGAAATTTGAAATTGGCCCTTTTTACCATGCAGATGAAGTTTTATGGATAATATGTGATCACAATTTTTGTTCTTTAAAACAAGAGCTACAACTTTGCCTCTCAAGAAAATTCAAATTTCCTAACGGTTTGAAAGATATAGTCCTGACTAAATTACCCTTTTTACATCAATACCTCAAAGTTTGAAGGCCTATTACCTCGAAAGTTGATGAGATAAGAAAAAACGGTGAAACACGTTTCCTCTCTTTTTTTGGTCTTCTAGCACGCTGCGGTGTCAGAATATGGTTAATAATTATTCGTGTTGCACAGCGAGATTCAACAAACTGTTAATTTTATTGGATTTAGATAATGGTTGAATTTGTGAGACTTCGGTGAACTCCTAAATTTTCAATGCACCTTTTATTGAAAAATTTGCGAGAAATATTATAATGTACAAACTGAATATTTGCAAAAATTCTCAAAACGTCGACATACGTATCTTCGATTTTCGCATTTCTTTCATAATTTGACCTATTATACGTAGTTTTAGAAAAAAATTTACGGTGTAAGCTATACTGATGTATCGATAAAAGTTACACGATAACCCTGCTGATCAGAAATCGCAACTTTGACAACTTGGTTTTCTGGGTAGTTACATTCATAGTTTATGCATGTATCTGAAGCATATATTAATTGCTTACACACATACACCCAAACATCCACCCAACATACATACAATTCACGTAGTTTGAAAATGTTGCACTTTATATTCGATTTATTTGAAAGTGCGTGTGAATGTGTATTTGTATTGATGTTTTGATGGCAAACTCATACAATTTACACACAATTCCCTTGAACGCAACAGAAAAAAAATGAACAGAGTAAAGAATTTGTGATGTATCGGTATGTGAGGACAACTACATGGGAATGTTCGATGGTGCAAGTTGGTAGGGTGAGCGTGTGTATGTCTGCGTTAGTATATAGTTATTGCAAAAATATTTTATAAAATATCCTCTTCCTCCCTGTGGCAATATTATTTGCTATGCAGTTCAATTCCGAGTCCAGTATATTTATTTATTGTCCATTCCCATGTGTTGCCACCGAAGGTATGTACTTGACGTGAGGGTGGAGGGAGCGCTTTTTATGTGAACAGGAACAAATAGTTGTTCCAGTTTCATTTCATAGTTTGTTGTTTCTTATTGCAAAAAATTTATCATCATGATATTCTGTTGCATTGTTTTTTGGGGGAGGGGGGGGGGGGATTATAAATGGTGCTGTGAAATTGCTGGTGAATTCTGCTGAACTACACACAGCATTCATGTGGACACATTTTTTTGGGGGAATTATTAAATTGTTAATTTTTTATGATTAAATCTGAGCGGATGCTAAGGTAGGGACTATTAAGAGGACACTGAGTTTCCTGTTTGAAGGTGTTTTAAAAAAAATATATAAAAATTTTCTCGGGGGGAGGCTGTAATCCCTAGAGAACGCGTCGCAGGTGGCGGATAGCGAATGCTTCCCAGATATGGGTGGTAGGAGGGAAATGAAATACCTCCCGCGGACCAAACAGCCCGGAGAGTTTACTTCGAAAAAAAAAACACAGCAAAGAAGCGTCTGTACTCCAGAGGAGCGGCTTGTAATATAGAAGGACAACTTTAAACCCTTCAGAAGGCAACGGAAAACCACTGAAGTATATTTCCTTGAAAACCAAACAATTTATGGATTTAAGAAATAACACATGGCCCTCAATCTCCGGTAATACGAGGGTGCTAAGAATACCCGGAGGTAAAACAAATCAAAGCCTAAACATTGGCACATGGAATGTACGGAGTCTCTACGAATCTGGTAAACTCGCGAATACTATATCTGAAATGGAAAGGTTAAATATTGATATCCTCGGAATAAGTGAGACATGGTGGCCCAATAACGGAGAATTTTCTTCTAGAGACATGAAAATCTACCACTCAGGTAATAGTAATCAAAATCATAGGAATGGAGTGGGAATAATCGTAAAGAATACAGTGGCGCAATGTATAACAGGTTTCATCCCGAAATCTGACCGATCTTTGCTTATAAAACTAAAATGCAAGCCTATTAATATAAATATTATTCAAATATATGCACCCACTGCTGATAAAAGCAATGCCGAAATTGAATTTTTCTACGAAGAAGTAGAGGATCTTTTAAAAATGACAAAGCCACACGAAATAACTATAATTCAAGGCGATTTTAATGCTAAAGTAGGGAGGGAAAGAGTTCCTGGAATTACAGGATTATACGGACTAGGTGAAAGGAACGAAAGAGGCGATAGGCTAGTTCAGTTCTGTCAAGAACACAAAATGAACATAGCTAATACAATGTTCTGTCTCCCCCCAAGAAGGCTGTACACTTGGAAATCACCCCAAGATAGAAGAGATCACATTGTACGTAATCAAATAGATTTTATTTTAATCAACTCCAGGTATGGGTCATCTGTTTTAAAAACCTCGACCTACCCGGGAGCAGACGTTCCATCAGACCACAATCTTCTGATGATGAAGTTGCGAACAAAGATTGCTGTAACGAAGAAACGAAAATCTCGACGAAAGCTCGACGTGGCAAAACTTAACGATATCTCTCTGAAAACAAGCCTAAAAGACCGGATAAACCAGGAAATAAACGCAATCAATAGCGAAACCGTTGAAGACATATGGAACGATGTTAAAAATAAACTCAAGCTCATAGCAGAAGACGCTCTAGGATATTATAAACGATCCAAAAACAAGGAATGGATGACACAAGATATATTAAATTTGATGGATCAGAGACGAAAATATAAAAATAATAATTATGAACTATATTGGGAGCTGAATAGAGAGATTCAAACATCTATACGCGTTGCAAAAAATGAATATTTAAAAAGCCAATGTCTGGAGATTGAAAGATTACAAAAACTTCACGACGATTTCAACCTCCATCGAAAATTAAAAGAAACTGCCGGAGCATACCGAAAAACGCCAGCGAATGTAATATATAATAAAAACAATAATCCCGTATTCGATATCAATGAAAGGAAAATTCTATGGCGAGACTACATAAAAGATGTTTTTACCGACGACAACAGATCAATCTTTGAACAGCACAACCAACAACCACTAACAGGAACAGCAATAAATAGAAGAGAGGTGGAAGCAGCAATAAAGTCGCTAAAAGATAAGAAAGCGTGTGGCCCAGATGAGATTCCCTCTGAAATCTTGAAATTGATTAATAATGACAATATAGATCTCTTAACAAAATTATTTAACAAGATATATGATACAGGTCAATATCCACAGGAATGGCTAAAATCAACTTTTATTACCATCCCCAAAAAATCTCACGCCAAATATTGCCATGAATTCAGACTAATTAGTCTTATGAGCCACGCATTAAAAATATTCCTTAGAATTATTCATTCAAGAATATATCCAAATTGCGAAAATGTAATGGGAACGTCCCAGTTCGGCTTCAAAGAAGGTATGGGAACCAGAGAGGCTCTATTCTCCATACAAACTTTGATACAGAAATGTAGAAACGTCCAAAAGGATGTATTTCTATGTTTCATAGATTACGAAAAGGCCTTCGACAATGTCCGACACGATAAACTGATAGATATTCTGAAAACTTTAAACATACAGCAGAAAGAAATTCAATGTATAAAGAGCCTTTACTGGCATCAGATTGCTCAAATCGAGGTGAACGGAGAAATGACAGAATGTGTACCTATATCCAAAGGAGTCAGACAGGGATGTATACTGTCTCCCTTGCTTTTCAATATTTACTCCGAACAAATATTTCAAGAATCGGTCAACAGACTTCGATATGGTATAAATATAAGCGGTTCGATTTTAAACAACATTAGATATGCTGATGACACAACCTTAATGGCACATAGCATATCTCAACTTCAGAAACTTGTGGCTACCCTCGCAACTTGTAGTGAAAAGTATGGCCTAAACATTAATATCCAGAAAACCAAGTTTATGGTTATAAGCAAAAAGCAAGGACATAATAACTCAGTATTAAAAATTCATAATTTAAACGTAGAGAGAGTTAAGAGTTTTAAATATCTCGGAGCCACAATTACCGAGCAATGGGACTCGTCGAAGGAAATAAGATGCCGAATAGAATTGGCGAGGGATGCATTTTTGAAGTATAAGAGAGTTTTTACCAGCCATGACGTTAATCTTGACACGAAAACTCGATTTATTAAAGCATATGTCTGGTCAGTCCTACTGTACGCAATGGAAGTATGGACCGTAAAATCTACTGACATTAAAAAGCTAGAAGCTTTTGAAATATGGATATATAGGCGGATACTCAAAATTCCTTGGACTGCCCATGTTTCAAATGCTGAAGTATTGAGGAAAATGCATTGCGAAAGAGAGCTAATATCAAACATAAAAAGGAGAAAAACTGCGTATTTGGGACATATCATGAGGAACCAAAAATATAAATTATTACAAAACATAACCCGCATAAAAATTGAAGGAAACCCGATTAGAGGAAGGAAGGAATTAACATGGCTTGATAACATCAAAGAATGGACTGGTATTCGAGATGAGACAAACTTATTCAGTATGGCGAGACACAGAGAAGGATTTGCGGATTTAATAAATAATTTGTGAAATCAAATTATGTACAATTTTGAAATGTAACTAAATTGTATTGGTCGCTAATATTCGGAAAACGAATTTGCAAATAAAGAAGAAGATATAAAAATTAAATCTCTAATATTGTGATGCTCCTAATCGATACGCAAATCTGCGTCAGCATTATCAGCGATGCAGAAAAGATGCATTTAACACACTCGATGATCAGTGATGCCAGATTTGCCGATTTATAGGCATTTTGCCGATTTTTAGTCCAAGAAAATAGAAATGCCGATTTGCCGATTTTACCCCTAAAATGCCGATTTTTAGTTAAGGCAACTTGTTCACATAAAATTTCCATTTTGTATGAAAAATGTGGTTACTAGAACTAATTTGGTACAATAACAAAGACAACTATATCGTCAAGAGTATTTTGATTAATAATATTAACATTTTTTAACATTTTATAAAAACAGTTTGAATTTTCTTGATTACTATAACGTGTACTTCAGTATATACGTCGAAGAAATTGTTCAAAAAACGAAATTGTCGAAAAGTGGGTTAGTGGAAATAATTAAAAACTGCACAAATTTTTATATTGAACTTTGTGGTCAGATTTTGTTTAATTTTGAAAATAAATGTAAGTGCCTAGCTTCAATAAATCAAAGTTTTGTAATAAATGGCACACAAGATTCATTTTTCGACATTATAAGGGAATACGAATGCTTTATAAACATAAACGAAAAGCAAGAATCAAATTTAAAAAAATTGTTTAAAGATAAAAACGTAGAGTTGCTAGAATTTTGGAAACAATATGTGAATTAATTGGCCTGTTCCTTTATTTTGAAAATGGTAAAACCGGCAAAAGTAGTAAAAGTTGTAAACTGCTCTCATATGAATTGTATTGTGTCAGAAGTAAAGGAACGCTTTCCGAGTAAAAAGTGGTAAAACTTGAAGATTCTTGAACGTGAAGGAACAGAGCTAATATGTGCAAATTCTGAATCATTATTTCCTATTTTGTCCAAATTTATTAAACATGTTTTAGTCTTGCCACATTCTTCAGCAAATGTGGAAAGAGTTTCTAGCCAAGTAAATTTAAATAAAAACAAGTAAAAAAGTATCAGTCGGATTTGCCGACAGAGATATACCCTCAGCCTGTGTATATTGAAACCATTTTTCCCAGGGGGTTTTAAAATTTTGGGCGTTTGAACCGACAAAAATGTTGATTAGGATTAAAGATCAAAAGTTTTGCGGAGGAGATACTAAAATGAATGGATCGACATTGACCATTATGGAAGTGGATCTCCAGCCACAACATATGGTGCCTATGGGGTTTTCACACCCTTCGAACTGTTTGCTCAAGAAGTATGGACTTGCCCCTGAAAAAAGCGTTTACCATCGTAATTGAGGTAGCGAATGCAAGTTGCTTCAATAAAAATAAAAGTGATTCGAGAGCAGGTCTTAAAGTGAACTTATTCGAAATTTTGTGTGAGAGGTACCCGAAGGAGTGGACAAATATAGTTCATATTCCAACCTTGTCTATATCTTGTATATATATTGGGATGTGTAAAGTATGGACCAATTCGGCCACTCCCTTTAAGAGTTACCATACCAACAATTTTTCCGAACATTTTTGAACTTTTGTGGGGGAGGTACCTGAAGAAGTGGACCGATATGGCTTATCTTCGAACTTAAAGTTTGTTTGGACAAAATATTACTAAGGCCAAATTTTGGACCGAATCGGCAGATCTTTTCGTAAGTTATCTTGCGCTCCAACCACCTCACACGGTGTCATAGGGTTTTTTTTTGCAACTTTCAGGCTATTTTCTCACGAAGTATGGACTTGCCCCTTATGAAACTTGTACCGTCGTATGGAGGGCAGTGAATACAAGTTGCTAAAACAAAAATCAAAGCGATTCGAGAGATGGCTCTAAACTGAACTTTTCCGAAATTTTGTGTGGGAGGTACCCGAAAGAGTGGACCGATATAATCCATATTCGAACTTGATGTGTGCCTAGACGTAGTATTACCATATGCGAAGTTTAGTTCAATTCGGTTATTCCCTTCGAGAGTTATCGTGCGCACAAGTTTTGCGACAATTTTTGAACATTTGTGGGGGAGGTACCTGAAGGAGTGGACCTATATGGCCCATCTTCGAACTTAAATCAAATCTGGACAAAATATTTGGATACCCAAAATTTGAACCGAATCGATTGATCCGTTTGAGAGTTATCGTGTGCACCAGCCAGCCAGACAGACAGACGGACGGACATTGCTAGATCTACTCAAAATTGTCTGAAACGGATATCGTACAAACATACTTGGGGTCTAAAACCATTATTTCGATGAGGCACATTTTTGGTCGTATCAAAGTGTAAATACCCTCTTTAGCCTAAAGGCTGAGGGTATAAAAACTCCAGGCCCCAATTATGGACCGAACGTCACGAAATTTTGTGGGGAGCTCAAGTTCCGACCAGAAGAATCCCTATTATTTTTTGGGGACGATCGTAAAATGTGAAATGGGCCAAAAACACAATTTTTATCATATTTTGCAGCGGCTCTGGAGATCGTAATGATGGTTTCATCGGCGAGAAATTTTAAGTACGGTTTGGGTTTACGACAAAGCAGATGGTTGCATTTTAACATGATGGTCAGATAATAATTAGTGGGTTAAATGGACCGAAACTTGTGAAAATTGTAAAAATTTTTAGTATAATGACTATATCATTATTCCTGGAAGACATGTTTCATCCCCATAAGTTATATTTATAATAATATAATAATTGTTCCACAAACATCCCAGGCGGGACGAGGGAAACTTCGCTCTCTTCTCTAAGATATATTTAGAACATGCCAAATATGTTGATATGGATAACAGAGTTCCAGCCAAGTATATACCAGGATCCACAGTTTAAATTGTTTATATTAACCATAATCACGCAAGAGGACGCATTTATTGTTCAATATCGACAACATTTCCTACGAGGGAAGATGCTACTAATTGTGGACGAGATCGGATAGTACTTGGCTGATGAAAAAAATCACATGGTGTTAAAAATAGCCAAGTTTAACTGTTGGTGTATATTTTAATTTATGCAGGACGTATTTCGGTAAAGTTGCTTAAAAAATATATGGAAAAAAACTTTTGACCTTTCCACTGATGCAAATTAAAGTAGCGGTTAAATAACGGCATTGCCAAGTATATGTGTGGGTAGAACAGCATTGCTGTTATTCCATTATTATTATACTCTCCACCACAATATGGAGGTTATACCTCCACCATAATATGGAGGGTATAGCTAAATTTGTCATTCCGTTTGTAACACATCGAAATATTCATCGGAGATCCTATAGAGTATATATTCTTGATCAGGGTAAAATTCTAAGTCGATATAACCATGTCCGTCAGTCCGTCCTTTCGTCCGTCTGTTGAAATCAAGATACAGCTCGCAAATTTTAAGATAGAGCTTTCTAATTTGGTATAGAAGTTTTTATTACTCCTAAGATGTTTAGTATTGTAAATGGACTATATCGGCCCACGTTTTGATATAGCCTCCATATAACGGTAGCACCCGATTTTCGTTATTTTTACGGTTTTAGCTTCATTATCACACCGAAATGACTGAAATTTGGTACTTAGTCTTAGTTGGGGGTATGCAACTTTCCCCACGAATTTTTTCGGTATAGGTCCACGCCTTCATATAGCCCCCATAGAAGGGTACCTCCCGATTTTCGGCATTTTGAAGGTTGTGGCCTCAATATTCCTCCGAAATAGCTAAAGTTTGGTATTTAGTCTTCGCTGGAGATATAAAACTTTCTCTCAGAATTTTGTCGGTATAGGTCCATGCCTTCATATAGCCCCCATAAAACGGTACCTCCCGATTTTCGGTATTTTGAACATTGTGGCCTCAATTTTCCACCGATATGGATAAAGTTTGCTATTTAGTCTTCGCAGGGGGTATAAAACTTACCCCCAGAATTTTGTCGGTATAGGTCCACGCCTTCATATAGCCTCCATAGAACGGTACCTCCCGAATTGCGGTATTTTGAATGTCATGGAAACAATAATCTATCGAAGTACCTCTAATTTTGTCAGTATAGGTCCACGCCTTGAACGGTACCTCCCGATTTTCGGTAGTTTGAAAGTTGTTGCCTCAATATTCCACCGAGTTGGCTGAATTTTGATGTTTAGTCTTCATTTGAGGTATAAAACTTTTCATATGAAATTTGTTGGTATAGGTCCACGCCTTAATATAGCTCCCACAGAACGGTACCTCCCGATTTTCGTAATTCTTAAGGTTGTGACGTCAATATCCCACCGAAATGACTGAAGTTGGTTATTTAGTCTTCCAGGCGGTTATAAAGTATTCCTGAAAAGAATTATTAGTATATTTTCACGCCTTCCTTTATCCCCCATAGAAACATACCTTTGATTTTTGGAATTTTTCAAGTTTTAGCCATATTATCTTACCGCAATATCTGAAATTTGGTAATTAGTCTTATTTGAGTCTAAAAACTTTCCGCAGGAATTTGTCTGTATAGATTGACGAAATTTGCTGAAATTTGGTAGTTAGTCTTCTTCAGTAAAGAAAGGAAACTTATTGCTCCATTTTACTTCAATACAACTCGTGGTGGAGGGTAGTTAAACTCTTCCCCTGATCCGAAAAGTTCAGTTCAAACCATTGATCTCAATTTGACATGTATTTAAAATTTTGCATCATCGATTAGATGGAATATTTTTAAATATTGGAACGTTTTTGAAATTTTGAAAAAATGTATGGTTCAAATACATAAAAATATATGATTATTAGGGACTGCTTGGCAAATGCCTATATTATCAGCGAAAACATTAACGTTTTTATTTTGCAAAACACAAAGAAAGTATTACATATAAACACCACACGTAATTTTAAGTACGATTTACGACAAAACAATAAAAAATTGGATTTTTTACAAATTTTGCAATATGCATGGTATTTGAACACATACATCATCGCAATTTGCATCAATGAAAAGGCCAGGAGTCCACCTTTCATAATCAGTGCACTTATAAAGCAAAATAGCTGTCAAGTTGCAAAATAAATAATTAAATAGAAATTATCAGATTTTTATGCCAAAGTTCCGTCCTTTGGCTCCGCCAAATATCATTCGATTATCGTCCAAAGTTGTTGGGTGCTTTTTTGCAAAGTACCCCAACAATGCCACGGTGCTCTTGAAACAAATTAAATGGAAGGTGCTTATTCCTGTGGATTCTGAAACTATATTTGTTGATTCAAGTTGACATTTTTAAGGGTTTTTAGGTTTTCACGATTTTGCTTGGAAACCGCAAGTCCTATCGGGACTAAAAAAATTTTTATAGCTATGAAAATTATTTACAAGGTTGACCTTTATGATATCTTCGTAGTTTTACCGTTATTGAGATATAGAAGTTCAAATTAGGACAATGGATTGACTGTATCGCCTCCTTATAAAACAGTCTCATGACTGCAATTTCCCAAATTAAACTTATATATCTCAAGAATGGTACAGCCTAGGAAAAATTTTTGAAAGCCGATCGTGTACAGAATTTTCACTGCTACAACATTTTCTTTAGTCCCATTTCGATAGGACTTGCGGTTTCCAAGCAAAATCGTGAAAACCTAAAAATGTCAACTTTGATCGCGATTTATTAAAAAATACATCAAAGGATTTTTTTCTAGTTTTTCGATTTTTCTCATCTATAAACATTGCCGCAAAAACTTCCCTGGTGTAAGCGGTGTTCATTTAAATTTAGTTAAGCTGCCCTGTACATAACATTGTAATATAAGGTGCGATACAGGACAATGGATAGCCTAATTTGAACTTCTATATCTGAATAAAGGTAAAAATTACGAAGATATCATAAAAGTCAATCCTCTAGAGAATTTTCATAGCTATAACATCTTTTTTAGTCCAATTTAGATAGGAGCTAAATCGTGAAAACCTAAAAACCCCTTAAAAATGTCAACTTGAATCGCAATTTATTTAGAAAAGCGCTCCGGCGATTTTTTTTTATTTTTTGAATTTTTCTCATCTATGAATATTGTAGTTTCAGAATTCGCAAAAACTTGCCAGGTGTAAGCACATTTCATTTAAATTTGGTTCAAGAGCACCGTGATGTATGACGTTTATTATTATATCTGAACTACTTTAGCTGTAGTATTGATTTAAAATAAAACTTTTCCTGTGGACTTACGACCTTTTCGTCTTCAAATTTTCACATTTTGTGGACTTACGACCTTTCCCGACAGGGGCAAAACATATAGAAAACCGCGATATTATACCATTTTCACTACATCATGCGCCGTGTTTTGATTTGTACTATCATTCTGTAACAAAAACCGATTTCCAAAAAAGTGAGCAGACGATATATACTTTATGGAGACCCTATAAACAAATATTTCGATGTGTTACAAACGGAATGACAAATTTTATTATATCCTCCGTTTCCATAAAAAAAGGATTAAAACTGCGAAAATGTTTCACAAACGCCTGAGGTCCAAATTGCTCTTCAGGACCACTGTAGCTACCACCTTAATTTGTTTGATTCCAGTTGTGGGAAATACCAAAGGGCTATAATATAAAACTTCGCATAGAATTCACTGTGAAATGTGTTGAAAATAATATCCATAGTATAACACAGGATATACATGTACATACATATGTACATGTATGTGCATACCTATATATTTTTCTATAGCAATAATGGTATGCTCGCATGAAGTTGACTTGGATAATTTATATTTGCCGGGTATTTTATTTATGATTTTTAATTGCAGGTGCATTTCTGTATTATAATTATTGCACAAATACACACGCCCAGACGTAAATGAACAACATGCATGCAAATGCACATACACATACAATATAATCTATCTTTCTTTATTATCCTGTGTGTGTATTTTATTGTTAAGGATAATAATTTAACCTTTTTGTACGTTTTTAATTTGTTGTGAACATTTATTTATCATTCTTTTTTATTTCAATTTGCCTTTTTCTTTTTTCATATATTAATTAAAGGTAAATGATATATTGGCGAGGGGTATTAACGCAAATAAATTTGACAGAACACACTGTGGGATGTAGTAAATCCATTATCGGATATGTACAGATTTTTCCATAGCTAGAGGCCTTTATTAAAAAATATATATATTTCAAAATGTGGAATCGTGGATAACTGAATGTCCTTCCATCGATTTGTGGGAAGAAAAATAGTCTAAAATCAGCTAAGAATCAAAAAAAGTATCAAAAATTCGAATTCTGTAAAAACTATATGCAAAGAAATACTTCTTTAAAATTGGTCCAAATAGAAAAAAACCTTTTTTTGTATTTTTTTTTTATTTTTTTTTATCAGCTATCCACAGTGCTCTTGAATCAAATTTAAATGGAAGATGCTTACACTTGGGAATTTTTTGCGAAACTAAAATATTTACAGATGAGAAAAAAAAAAATTGCCGTAGAGCTTATTAAATAAATCGCGATTCAAGTTGAAATTTTTAACGGTTTTTTAAGGTTTTCACGACTTTTCTTGGAAACCGCAAGTCCCTACGAAATAGGACTAAAGAAAATTTTGTAGCTATGAAAATTCTGTACAAGATTGATTTTTATGACATCTTCGTAGTTTTCATCGTTATTTAGATATAGAAGCTCAAATTGGGACAATTGATTGACTGTATCGCCTCCTTATAAAACAATGTCATGACTGCAATTTCCCAACTTAAACTTATATATCTCAAAAACTGAACAACCGAGGAAAAATTTACGAATGCCAATCTTGTAGAGAATTTTTACAGCAACAACATATTCTTTAGTCACATTTCGAAAGGATTTGCAGTTTTCAAGATAAATCCTGAGGACCTATGAAAAATATCTGAAAGTTTCATCTGAACCTCTATATCTCAAAAATGGTAAAACCTAGGAAAATGTCAATCAGCCAATCTTGTACAGAATTTTTGCTGCTAAAACATTTTCTTTAGTTCCATTTCAATAGGACTTGCGGTCTCCAAGCAAAATCGTGAAAACATAAAAACCCTTAAATATGTAAATTTGAATCGCGATTTATTTAAAAAGCTCTCTGGCGATTGAGGCAGCGAATCAAAGTTGCTTCTTTGCAGCGCTCAGCAACAATGGTGGAATTAATAAACTAACCATCTGTTGAAATCACGATAAAGCTCGCTATTTTTAAGATAGAGTTTTGTGATTTGGTATAGAAGTTTCTATTACTCCTAGGATGTTTGGTATTGCAAATGGGCTCTCCACGTTTTGATATAGAACGGTACCACCCGATATTCGGACGAAGTGGCTGAAATTTGGTACTTAGTCTTGGTTGGGGGTATACGCCTTCATACCCCCAAGGAACAGTACCACCCGATATTCCTCCGAAATTGCTGAAATTTGATATTATTCCTCATTTGAGGTATAAAATTTTCCATATGAAATTTGTCGGTATAAATCAACGTTTTAATATTTCGGTATTTTGAAGGTTAGCGACATTGTTTTACCGAAATTACTGAAATTTGGTATTAAGTCTTCTTCATTAAACGAAAGGAAACTAATTGTTCCATTTTACTTAAATACCACTCGTGGTGGAGGGCCGAACTTAAAGCCGTTCTTACTTGTTAAATTTCTGAAGTTTTTAATTAGCTTACAAAGACTCTATCACTTCTGTAAAAAAAGCAAATTTGGCGTTGTTATGGCATTTGGCATAGCTAGATATAGAAGTCCAATCTTTGCTCGCGGATTCGAGTTACACTTCTTTTGAAGGAATTTAATTTATAGAAGTCGTTTATGTATCTCGATATGTAATAAAAAAATAAGGCGTTATGTTTGAGTCGAACTATACTCCTATTCCCTATAACTCCTGTATAACACAATTCGTCCTACTTGTGAATATAGTTATGTAGGGATTGGATTTAAATGTGGATATATTTTAACCACTTTCTGCATGGAGATTCTTCAACAAAAAGGAATCCCAAAATCGATATTACAGCTGATATTCTAAAAATTAGATTAAGAGCTTTGAAATACTGAAAATCTTGAGATAGCAGAAATAATGGCAAATATCTTTGCTTTTAAAATTCTGGGATATACAATAACGTGGACCTATATTTTTTAATCATATAGGTTCAAAATATTGAAAACGGGGAGGAACTTTTATGTGGCATAAAGCATTATTATGGGACATTTACTGGATAATAACCTGACACCTAAGGTAAACGAATTCATATTAAGCAAATATCACGGGTTGCGAACATTTTAAGTAGCTTTCCTGGCTACCAAATTTATTTCTTAATTGTATCCGTGTATTTATAAATATTTTTTTCAAGGATCTAAACATTGTTGCCCATGTACACATATTGATTTTCAGTGTCCATGGGACATGAGCCTCTTGGTACTTGAGATTTAACTTCAGAATTCAAATGCACTCATCTCATTATGGTGAATATATTTTAGCCCCTATGAACATCAGCAATTGACTTTGCCTTGTCGTCGAAACCAAAAAAGGTTTTATATAAATGTTACAGTTTTAGAATAAGACAATGAAATTTAAATCTACTGGTTGTAAAATTACAAGAATGCAATACAACATTCCGTAGTTACCGTTGATTTTGCATATCAAAGAAGATTTTGTATATCAAAGAATTTCTATACAAGAAGTGCGATTCTCCAAATAACTGTTTTGCGTGTCCGAAAAAATCGAACAACTTAAATTACTTACAATTTCGGTAATTAACGGTAGTTTTCAGTAAGTTGCCGACCAAAAAAGTGACCGCTAAGTTATGCATATAGCAAGAGTGCTTGTCAATTTTGTAAAATTTTATTTAAACTTTTCATTCATAATTTTCCATTTAATTTTACCGATTTTGCTATTATTCCCAATGCTTTAAATGTTTTAAACATGTCTAGGTACAGTTCCAAGGGACTTCCTCACTAATCGGAGGCCTAATGAACGAATTCCTTTAGATGAAAGGAACAATCAACATCGATTTTTAAGGGAACTTGGCAACCCAACACTAGGTATAAAATACTGTTGCTTATCATATTCAGCTAACTATAGTTGAAGGGTAGAAACATCATTAGTGAATTCCATATGGACACAATATATGCCAGAGAGACGAGATATGGGCCGAAAACTTCGAAAAACTTAATTTTTCTTATTTAAACATTAATATTGATGTCCGGATTATCGAGGTACGAAAAATGTGATATGTCCGGATTACCGAGTCCACAATGTAACAAATTCTAGTGTCCAGATGACCGCGTTGTCCGGATTAACGAGTGTCATTTTTTGAAATTCCAATGCTTTAATAAAATCAGTCTAAGTATAGCTTGGTCTATTATGGAATGAATCTTAGTCATATCTTTTCGATAGATATCGCGCCCACTAGTCATTTCAACGGGTCATCGTATAACTTTTGGACCAGTTTGCCAGGAAGCATGGAATTGTCCGCGGAAAACATAATATCGCTTTAAACAGGACCATAACGAATAGCATCGATATACATTTCCAAAGGATCTTCGAACAGACCCTAAATTACACTTAAACCCAAATGTATTTTCGTGGGGGAGTACTATATGGAGAGGACCAATATGGTCATTTTAGAAGTTAAATTTGGGAGATCCATAGTTTGGACAAAATTGGTTGACCGTTCTAGAGATATCGTGCATAACATTTTGTGTGGGAGGTACCCGAACGAGTGGACAAATATACAGTCGAAACATCTTATAACGTCGGTCAAGGGACCGAACAAATTCGGACGCTATAAGCGACAGTCGTTATAAACGATATTAATAAAAAAGTGAACTTAGGGTATACATAAGTTGTTTTATTGAGTAAAAAATAAATGCAATTAAATTTTTGAACTTTTTCATTCTATATACATACGTATAAAAGACTTGAAAATAAAATAATATAAAATAACGACATTAAATTCATTCTACAGCAGATATATTACGTTAATATAGGATTCGATTTCATTTTAAATATTCTGTAATTATACCCTACACCACTATGTGGGGAGGGTATTATAAGTTGGTTTTGGCCAAAAAGTTTGTAACGCATCGAAATAATGGTCGTAGACCCATACTTATATATACCAAAATGAATATCTCGACGAGCTGAGTCGATCTGGCTATGTGTGTCCGTCCGTCAGTCCGTCCGTCCGTCCGTCTGTCCATCTAAACCTTGTAATCACGCTACAGGTCGCAATTTTGATCGGATCGTCACGAAATTTTGGATGTTGATGGGGGTCCCTGAGGGGAAGAAGCCTATTGATTTTGGAGATGGTCGGATAATATTTAGGGGTCGGAATGGGCAAAAAACTTATGTGGATAAAAAGACAACGTTTTTTTCCAAAGCGAATATCTCAGCTTCTGTACGGGGTATACCAAAAGCAAAACCTGACAATAAAAGTAGAAAATATCACCTTTCTAATTATGTAAAGTAGGTTCTCGTAGGTGATCAAACAACGAAGATATCACAATAGTCGCAAATAAAACCCAAATTTTCATTTTTGCGATTTAAATTATAATGACGAATATCACAGCTTTGGCTGGGGACTTTCTAAAAGCAAAGCCGGGCTATGAAAGTAGAAGATCCCATCTTTATAATGATGTAAACTAGGTCGGCGTAGGTGACCAAATAACGGAGATATCGCAATAGTCGGTAATACATCCCATTTTTTCACTTTTTTGGAAATCACGCTACAGGTCGCAATTTTGATCGGATCGTCACGAAATTTTGAGGGTTAATGGGGGTCACACAGATGAAGAAGCCTATTGATCTTGGTGATGGTCGGATAATATTTAGGGGTCGTAATGGTCAAAAAATTTATTTGGAGAAAAAGACAACGTTTTTTTCCTAAGCGAATATCTCAGCTCCAATATGGGGTATACCAAAAGCAGATCCTGGCCATGAAAGTAGAAAATATCGCCTTTCTAATGATGTAAAGTAGGTTCAAGTAGGTGACCAAACAACGAATATATCGCAATAGCCGCTAATTGAACCCAACTTTTTATTTTTACGATTTTAATAATAATGACGAATATCAGAGCTTCGGTTGGAGATCTTGCAAAAACAAAGGCTGACTATGAAGGTAGAAAATCCCATCTTTACAGTGATGCAAAGTAGGTTGGCGTAGGTGGCCACATAACGGAGATATTACAATAGTCGGCAATACATCCCATTTTTATACCCTCCACCATAGTATGGAGGGTATATTAAGTTTGTTTTTCCGTTTGTAACGCATTGAAATACTCATTTGCGACCCTATAAAGTATATATATTCTTGATCAGGGTAAAATTCTAAGTCGATCTGAGCACGTCCGTCGGTCCGTCCGTCCGTCCGTCTGTGGTAATCACTCTAGCATCCACAAAAATGGAGATAGGACGCTGAAATTTTGGGAAAATGCGTCTTTTGTTTGCAGGCAGGTCAAGTTCGATGATGGGCTATATCGGTCCACGTTTTGGTATAGCCCCCATATAACGGTACCCCCCGATTTCCGGTATTTTGACGTTTTTAGCTACATTTTTAGACCGATTTAGCTATAATTTGACATTTAGGGTTCTTAAGTATCAATAAACTTATATAACAAAAGTTGTGGACATAGGTCCACGTTTTGTTATAGCCCCCATATAACGGTACCCCCCGATATACGGTATTTTGACGTTTTTAGCTACATTATCAAACCTATGTAGCTATAATTTGACATTTAGGGTTCTTAAGTGTTGATAAACTTATATATTAGAAGTTGTGGACATAGGTCCACGTTTTGGTATAGCCCCCATATAACGGTACCCCCGATTTACGGTATTTTGACGGTTTTAGCTACATTTTCCGACCGATTTAGCTATAATTTGACATTTGAAGTTCTTACATGTCAATAAACTTATGTGACAAAACTTGTGGACATAGGTCCACGTTTTGGTATAGCCCCCATATAACGGTACCCCCCGATTTACGGTATTTTAACGTTTTTAGCTACATTTTCAGACCGATATAGCTATAATTTGACATTTAGGGTTCTTAAGTGTAACTAAACTTATATAACAAAAGTTGTGGACCTAGGTCCACGTTTTGGTATAGCCCCCATATAACGGTAGCCCCGATTTACGGCATTTTGACGTTTTTATCTATATTTTCAGACCGATTTAGCTATCAATTGACATTTAGGGTTCTTAAATGTCAGTAAACTTATATAACTAGTGGACATAGGTCCATGTTTTGGAATAGCCCCCATATAACGTTACCGCCCGATTTCAGGTATTTTGAGAATTTTACCAACAAGTTTTAACCGAATTATCTGTAATTTAAACATTTGACATTTGAAATTCTTAGTGGTCACCACACCTCTCCACCAAAAATTGTCAGGAAAGCCCCCATATAACGGTACCTCCCGATTTTCAGTAATTTGATGATTTTAGCCACAATATTAAACCGAACTAGCAGTAATTTGACATTTGAAGTTCTTAATGGTCGCAACACCTCTCCATCAAAAATTGTCAACATAGGTCCATGTTCGGATATAGCTCCCATGTAACGGTACCTCCCAATTTTCAGTAATTTGGCAATTTTGGCTACAATTTTTAACAGAACTAACTGTAATTTGACATTTGAAGGTTGTAGTGGTCACCACACATCTGCATCAACAATTTTCAACATAGCCCCAATATAACGATACTTCCCGATTTTCGGTACTTTGAGGATTTTACTTAAAATGTTTAACCGAACGTAGGTCCATGTTTTTGTATAGCCCCAAAACAAACCTGCCGATTTCCCGTACCTTAGCTTTATTTTTTGGACGAACTTTCTGTAGTTTGAAATTTAAAAGTCAACAAAAATTGTTCATTTAAGTTCATATTTTCGTATAGCCCAGATACCTCCGAACTAGCTGTTAATGACATTTGAAGTTCCCACGTTATGTACCGATTTTCGATATTTTGAGGATTCTAGCTAAATTTTTTAACCTAATTAGGAGTTATTTGACATTAAAGGCTCCCATCAAAAACTGTCAACATAGGCCAATGTTTTATTATAACCAATATATAACAGTACCTCCCAATTTCTAGCCCACCAAAAATTGTCAACAGTTAAGGGGAGTACACATTGACAGTCAAAACTGACAGTCAGCGTACTTTTAGGACAATTTTCTGCCAAATAAAACTTTTATTTAGAAAAAACTGTTTGAAATATAATATTTAAAGTATTATTTAGTGGTTAGGAAAGTAATAATTCAGATAGACTTTGATATTGACGAAATAGACTTCGCTGACTGTGGGTCTTGTTGGCCAATGTGTACTAGGCTTTAGATATAGGCACCATAAAAAGGGCGTCCAGAATGAAGCATTTTATGTACATTATCTGACATTTTAACGTACTCACTTAAAGTAGGGGACAGGAATGAATATTTTATGGTGGAGGGTATGAAAAGTTCGGCCCGGCCGAACTTAATGTTTTTTTACTTGTTTCATTTTTTTTTGTAATCACGCTACAGGTCGCAAATTTGATCGGATCGTCACGAAATTTTGGGGGCTAATGGGGATCCTACAGAGAAAGGAGCCTATTGATTTTGGTGATGATCGGATAATATTCAGGGGTCGGAATGGGCAAAAAACGTATTTGGAGAAAAAGTCAACGTTTTATTTCAAAGCGAATATCTCCGCTTCTAAAAGGGGTATATCAAAAGCAACACCTGCTAATGAAAGTAGAAAATATCACCTTTGCAACGATGTTAAGTAGGTTGTCGTAGGTGGTCAAATAACGAAGATATCGTCGCTAAAGCCGCTAATAGAACACAGCTTTTCATTTTTGCGATTTTTATAATAATGACGAATATCACAGCTTTGGTTCGGGACCTTCCAAAAGCAAAGTCTGACAATGAAAGTAAAAAATCCCATCATTACAATGATGTAAAGCAGGTTGGCGTAGGTATCCAAATAACGGAGATATCGCAATAGTCGGTAATACATCCCACTTTTCCACTTTTTTGGAAATCACGCTACAGGTCGCAATTTTAATTGGATCGTCACAAAATTTTGGGTGTTATTGGGGGTCCCACAGAGGAAAAAACCTTTTGATTTTTGATAATGGTCGGATATTATTCAGGGGTCGGAATGTGGAAAAAAATATTTGGAAAAAAGACCAACGTTTTATTTCCGTAGGGGGTATATCGAAAGCAAAACCTGGCAAGGTAGAAAATATCACCTTTACAACGATGTGAAGTAGGTTGTCATAGGTGGTCAAACAACAGAGATATCGCACTAGTCGGTAATGCATCCCTTTTTCCATTTTTGTGCAATCACAAAATCACGAAATTTTGATCGGATCCTCACGATGGTTGGCATACATCCCACTTTTCCAGTTTTTTATTTGGGTTGTACTATCGATGCACTTAAATGCGTTTCAAAAAAATTGACCTGTGTTAATGAAGACATTCAGAGCAAAGGCGCTAAGCTATCCCAATTTTAATATTTTTAATTTTATTAGTCAAAAGTTTATGCACAGGGGTAGTGGTGCAGGGTATCACATAGTCGGCCTCAACCCGACTATAGCCTTGGCTCACTTGTTTTAGTTTTAGCTTTTTTAGAATTCATAAGTTTTAAATTTAACTCCGATCTGAGTTTTTAAAGCTTTTCCAAAACACGTTCTTTGTTGTAACATCTTCTTCGTAAATACATTTTTGAGGAGTTTCTTCAGCTAGACACACATCTAACACTGACAGTAATTGAAATTCTGGTTATGTAGTATCCTCAATTCGTTAGAACTGACTTCATATAAAACTTCCAATATTATGTCGTCATTATACATACATGGCATATTTGAAAATATTGTCATCGATGGCAACTAATTCAGCAATGTTTTCTAGGAGTTGGGAGAAATGAATGTCTCAAATTCGTTCAAAGGACCATTTATTCCACATAATGAAAACAATTAGCAATGACAGAAGACGTTAAATTCATCCAGGCTTCATCTAACAATAACTTTCCATCCAAAGATTTAATTTAGTATATTCATCCTTTTCTATTCTTCCCGCCTACATGACATCGTCATTCAGTTGTCCAACCCCATCTTCGAATATGCTGTGGATATGTTTGGTATTTTGTTGTAGTTGGAGTTTGAAAAGAAAATACATACAACAACATATTGAGAGAAATTTTTCTTCCTTGTATGGTTCGATGTTATAACCGATAGCATCATTCAAATATTTCACAAAAATCCGACGTTACAACCGATATGACGTTATAAGCGATATTTATTTGTGTGGAATATAAAGGGCAACAATTCGGGACTTTCGGATTTCGTCGTTATAAGCGATATGACGTTAAAAACGACGACATAATTAGCGATTTCGACTGTAGTCCATATTTGAACCTGATCTATATTTGGTAGATATATTAGGATGCGTGAAGTATGCACCAAATCTTTCACTACCTTCAAGAGTTATCGTGCGCACACTTCCGAACATTTTTGAACTTTTGTGGGGGGGGTACCTGAAGGAGTGGACCGATATGACTTGTCTTCGAACTGAAACTTAATTTGGACAAAATATTACGAAGGCAACATTTTGGACCAAATCGGAAGATCCGTTCGAGAGTTATTTTGCGCTCCAACCACAACACATGATGTCATAGAGGTTTTTTTGTACCTTTCAGGCTATTTCCTCAGAAAGTATGGAATTGCCCCTGAATACAAGGTCACAGTGAATACAAGGTGTTAAAACAAAAAAAAAGTTATTCGCGAATCGCTCCTAAACTGAAGTTTTCCGAAATTTGGGGAGGGAGTTACCTGAAGGAGTGGACCGATTGAGTCCATTGATGTGCAAAGTATGGGCCAAATGGGTCACTGCCATCAAGAGTTATCGTGCGCACAAATTTTCCGAACATTTTCGAACTTTTGTGGGGGAGGTACCGAAAGGAATGGACCAATATAACCCATATTCGAACTTAATTATAATTAGTTATAAATCTTATATTATTGGGGAGCTTCTTTTGAAGTCTACCTTGCTCAGAAATTGGGAATTTTTATGCAAAAGTAGGGTTAGATTTGTAATTCTCTTCTATTTATTGGAGATCAATGTCTGCAAATCCACATTTTCTGTCAACATGGTGCATTTTTACATCGTTTTCAGCACTTTGATTTTTCTTCGTAAAAACTGCAGTTATAATCTGATTTTTGATAATCTTTATTACCTATACTCTAATTTTATATTTCGTTACAAAGTTTAGCACCAACATTTCCTATACTAAATTAAAATCTATGACTTTCAAGTGCATTTTTACTTAAATGTTAATAATTTAGCTAAAGCAAATAATTTTCGTACCAAAAAGTACGACTAGTACCAAAAGTAATATAATCATTGCTGAGAGGTAAAACAAAAAATCTAAGCGGGAAATATCCCGTTCCATGAGTTCTGACTATAATTATATGCCTTTTACGACAAATTAAGAGTTTGTCAAAATAATTATACCTCCCATTGACTTTATTGCTAAACCAACTTCAAACCGAACAAGTAAAAAAGTATCAGTCGGCTTTGCCGACAGAGATATACCCTCAGCCTGTGCATATTGAAACACTTTTTTCACAAAAAACTTATGTATTTAGGGGGGTTAAAAATTTTGGTCGTATGAACCGACAAAAATGTTGATTAGGATTAAAGTTCAAAAATTTTGCGGAAAAGGTACTTAAAGGAATGGATCGTCATAGACCATGGGAGTGCCATAGTAATTGAGGCAGCGAATGCAAGTTGCTATGTAGATATTATGAGAATGTGTAAAGTATGGACCAAATCGGTTACTTCCTTCAAGAGTTATCGTTCGAACATATTTTCCGAACATTTTCGAACTTTTGTGGGGGAGGTACCGGAAGCAGTGGACCGATATAATCCATCTTTGAACTTGAACTAAGTTTGGACAAAATATTACGAAAGCCAAATTTTGGACCGAATCGGCAGATCCGTTCGAGAGTTATATTGCGCTCCAACCACTACACACTGTGTCATAGGGTTTTTTGTAACTTTGAGGCTATTTTCTCAGGAAGTATGGACTTGCCCCTAATGAAACTTACAGAGTCGTATAGAGGACAGCGAATACAACTTGCGTAAACAAAAATCAAAGAGATTCGAGACCAGGTCCTAAACCGAACTTTTCCGAAATTTTGTGTGGGAGGTACCCTAAGGAGTGGACCGATTGAGTCCATATTGGAACCTCATCTAAGTTTGGTAGAAATTACACGATGTGCAAGGTATGGACCAAATCGGTTATTCCCTACAAGAGTTATCGTGCGCACAAGTTTGGCGACAATTTTTGAACATTTGTGGGGGAGGTACCTGAAGGAGTGGACCTATATTGCCCATCTTCGAACTTAAATCGAATCTGGACAAAATATTACGATACCCAAAATTTAAACCGAATCGATTGATCCGTTCGAGAGTTATCGTGCGCACCAGCCAGCCAGACAGACAGACGGACAGACAGACAGACAGACAGACGGACGGACATTGCTAGATCTACACTAAATTGTCTGAAACGGATATCGTACAAACATACTTGGGGTCTAAAACCATTATTTCGATGAGGCACATTTTTGGTCGTATCAAAGTGTAAATACCCTCTTTAGCCTAAAGGCTGAGGGTATAAAAATTACGCAGTTTTTAAGATGCTTAATATAAATTTAAAAATAAAGAAGTAAAAATGTATCAGCCGGCTTTGCCGACAGAAATATTCCCTCAGCCTATGTGAGTTGAGACTTTCATCTAAGGACAGAGAGAATGTATTTACAGGTCCTAAACTGAACTCCTCTGATATTTTGTGTGGGAGATATCCGAAGGAGTGGACCGATCGAGTCCATATTGGAACCTTGTCTAAGTTTGGTAGAAATTTCACGATGTGCAAAGGATGGACCAAATCGGTTGCTCCCATCTAGAGTTATGGTGCACACAAATTTTCCGTACATTTTCGTACTTTTGTGTGGGAGGTACCGGAAGAGTGGAGAGATGTAACCCATCTTCGAACTTAAACTAAGTTTGGACAAAATATTAAGAAAGCCAAGTTTTGGACCGAATCGGTTGATTCGTTCGAGAGTTATCGTGCGCTCCAGACAGACAGACAGACGGACGGACATGACTAAATCAACTCCCAATTGTCTGAAACGGATTTCGTCCGAGCATACTTGGGTATAAAACCATTATTTCGATGAGGCACATTTTGCCCGTATGAAAGTGTATATACCCTCTTTAGCATAAATTCCGAGGGTATACTCAATAAAACAAATGTAAAAAAATTTTTTTTTGGTAAAATAACAAATATTTTTCACTGGTATAAAAGAAAAATTGTATTGACAAAATTAAAAAAAAATTTAAGAGATAGTGATAGTTCGAATCCCAGTTCTAAATAGGATATACAATTTTTTTAATTAATCGTAGTTAAATACAAACAAACACCAAAAATCAAGAAAATTAAAGATTACAATCACTGATAAAAATTGATTCTAAATACCAAATCACGAAAATTTCATCCAAGCCCACTATGCAAATTGTTTTTCTAATTTTTATTTGATAGCTTATAAAGAAACAAAAAATACAAAAAAATATTTTTTTCAAATTGGATCAATATTAAAGAACGTATGAGTATTTCATTGCACATAGTTTTCACAGAATTCGAGTTATTCAAGGCGCGATATGTCTGCAAACATTGGCAAAAAAAAAAAATCTGAAAATAAAGGAAATAAAAAACCTCATTTTGAAAAAGTGTCCGATTTCACTCAGAAACCCCCATATATTCCTTAAGCCATATGGTCGTGGGTATGTAAAAGCTCATGCAAAGTTACTCCTGCAAATACTTTAAAATTTATAATAACGAAAAACATTTGCTACCCACAACTTATCGTTGATTTTCATATTACCCAGGCTGGCATTGTAAAACTCGACTATGTGATGAGAACATGCAACCCAGCACGTACCACTTACTTGTTCAATATTGAAGTAAATATTGTTGTATTGTATTGTTCATTTATAACTTCTGCGGTAAACGGTTTTGCAAATGAAAAAAACTTCACAATCATAAACAATTCAAATAAAAAGAGGGGGAGAATATAATAACAACTTCACAACGTCATGAGCAATCGTAAATACTATCACAACTATAGAAAACCCCGACAACAATAATCAACAGTTCTATGACTATACGAGAACGACAGGACATTCTCATACTGTTGTCATTGTGTTATCCATATTTTTTCCAGGAATTTAATTTTTTTTCTTTTTTCCATTATCCACTCAATATTGCTTTGTTGGTTATTATACTGAGAAATCTCGCTGTCATTGCCTGTCGAAAAGTTTATTGAATAATGAAAAAAACTGAAAACCGGAAACTGGTGAAAAGAAACCCTTTTTGCAATTTTCCATTGCCATAATGATTTCTTGTTTTCCGTTAAGAATAAAATTACTTTTAATTTATAGTCAAACGTACGTTTGCAGTTTTGGTATTCTCGTGTTCCTTGTTAATTGGCACACAAATTTCTTCCTTATTTCATTTCTTGCCAATTTCAACGTGGAGAATAATTAATGTTTGCGATTTCCAACCATTTATTCATTCCACATTTCGTAAATCATTGAATTGCACGTATGAATGAAAAATAAGATTTATTTGTGAGAGAAAGAAAATTCGGAGAAAACGTAAAAGTTAATTTCAGAACATGTTTTTCTTCGACCATTCCTCTTTGAAAGGTGGTGGACGTTGAAGCAAAATTATGTTTGTATTTACCTCAGAGGAAAGAATCATTATGATGTGTTTCAACTGGTAAATAAAAAATAATTAAAAAATTAAGTTTCAGTGTTTTATTTAGAAATGCACTTAAAACTAGAAAATAATTTGTGGCTTAGCCTCAACAAGTATATTCTTCCTCATGATGGAATCTCTCAAATAAAATGCTTGCCGATTATTTTGCCACCATTTTTAATTTAAATGCAAGCGTTTTATATGAGAGATTCCATCACAAATTATTTTCTATTTTTAAGTAAATTTATAAACAAAAAAACACAGGGATGCCCATTGATAGAAAAAGGCTATATATTTTGTTCAATTTCGTAGGTGCGGTTATGCCCAGCAACGGGGACCGGGTCAGCTAGTATATATATAAATCTGAACTCATTTCGATATAATATGGTACGCTTATTTATAGACCAAATTCCGTCACACATTCCAAATTTCATTAAAATCAGGTACATTTATATAGTGCGTTTGGTGCAGCAAATGCGTGAAATCGACCTAAAATACTTATGGAAGCTATATCCAAACCTGAACCGACTTCGATATAATTTGGCACATTTATTTCTAGACTGAATACAGTCAGTCACACATTCCAAAAAAAAAAGCAACAACAACAAAACCGAAACAAATACAATAATTATGCCATATTAAAAAATATATTGATTTTTTATCACGAGTTTGCTTTAAAATCTGTAGGTAACGTAATGTAGGGCTTTACCACATCATTGATATATACCAAACATTTTTAGTAACCAAACTTCTTCATAAAGGACTCGAAAAATTAAATCGTCTGCTCCGTCGGAAAAGGTCGTAAGTCCCTCTCAATAAATTTTTCAGGAGGAAGAAAAAACATTCCAGCGCTTTCTGTATTAAAGATTTTATTATGGTGGTAAAGGCAGTATTTTTCGTTTATTTATTCCGCTTCAATATCTGTACTTTGTTTGATAAAATTCCATCGCGTTTGGGAGATAATTGGAAGTCTTTGGACTTACGACCTTTTCCTTGTACAGTTTTGTATTTTTGTAGGGACTTACGACCTTTTCCTACAATTTACGTACGTTTTTAAAATAAAATATTTATACTTTACAAAACAATGTGGAAAGGGTATTATAAGTTTGTTTTGTCCAATATTCGTGTAACATCGCGAAGTATTCGTCGTAGACCCCCTCCCCTTGCCATTTTTTGATATCTTGGTGAGATAAAGCGATCTAGCTATGTGTGTCCGTCTATCCATTAACAATTGTAATAAAGCTCCAGGCCTCAAATTTGGACCGATCGTCACGAAATTTTGTGGAGAGGTCGGGTTCCGACCAGAAGTGACCCATTAGATGTTGGTTATGATCGAAAGGTGTGAAATGTACCAAACCCACAATTTTTACCCGACTTTGTAGCTGTCCTGTAGATCGCAGTAATATTCCGATCGGAGCGAAATTTTAAGAATGATTTCAGTTTAAGACGAAAAATAAGCTTACAATTTAACATGGCGATGAGATAATTATTAGCGGGTTTAATGGACCAAAACTTTTGTGTGAAATCTTATATATAAAAGACAATGTGTGTATGTTTGTATGTTCCGCATAGACTCAAAAACGGCTGAACCGATTTTTTTTAAAATTTCAGAGAATATGCAAGGAACAACCGAGGTGAAAATAGGCTTTATAGTTTTTGAATTTCGGAGTGGGCGGGGGCAGGCCCTATTTAAAAAAAAAAAAACGTTTTTTTGCAAAAGTTATGAAAGTATCGGTCAGAAAATTAATTTGCGAGGCAACGGTTGCTGAATCTCCGACCCTAAGTTCCATGTAATTTTCAGATTATGCACAGGAATGTCCCTTGGTGGAAGTAGGCTATATATTTTGTTGAATTTCGGAGGAGCGGGTTAAAACGGTGCCCTATTTTTTAAATGCTCTATATATATAAAACTTACGAACGATTCCGTTTCTCCCATCCTGGGTACATATTTTAGCAATAAGACCCGACCAGAGTAAAATTCTAAGTCGGTGTAACTATGACCGTCTGTCCGTCTTTTGAAATTAAGAGTTTCTATTACTTCTTGGATGTTTGGTATTGACATCATCAGAGCTTTCAGAATCACCGTGAAAACCATAGGGAACTAGACCCATGACACCATCTTCTAATTTCATTCCAAATTCATACTGCTCTTTGTTAGCAAAAACCATGATCACTTCTTAGTTTAATAACATTTCAATCAATTATTATTATAGAATCATTTAATAATATAAACATTGCACTTACCCGTCCGTTAGAAGGTATTACTTTATTGAATTCAGAATACACACTAATCTCGTTATGTGAATGTCCTATGTCCTATGAATGTCCCTCGAGAAACCACAAATGACCAGTTGATAAAGTTAAGTAAGATATACGACAGTAAAAAAAGTAAAATTTTTGATTTTTTTTTAAATTTTCAATATATGAGGTATTTGAACACATACAGCATCCCAATTTGTATCAATGAAAAGGCCAGAAGTCCATCTTTCATAATCAGTTCGCTTATAGGGGAAAATAGATTTCAAATGTAAATTTTCGTTGCAATATAGAAATTATCACATTTTTGTTCAAAAGTTTGGTCCACAGGCTCCGCCAAATATCATCCGATTATCATCCAAAAGTGTAGGCTAGTTCTTTACATTGTACCCCAACCATGGATGACGTTAAACATTATATATGAACTATATTAGCTGTAGTATTCTTTTAAAGTATACATTTTCCTGTGGACTTACGACCTTTTCGTACTCAAATTTGTACGTTTTGTGGACTTACAACCTTTTCCGACAAGGGCAAAACATATAGAAAAACGCGACATACTACCATTTTCTTTGTATCATACGACGTGTTTTGACTTGTACTATCATCCTGTAACAAAAACGCGATTTCCAAAAAAAGTGGACTTACGACCTTTTCCGACGGAGCAGACGAAATGACGTTAAACTAAGTTTGGAAGAAAATTTTGAAAACGTTTTGGAGTTATCTTGCAATAGCCGGCATTGTTTTGGAGCTTTTGGGCCATTATCTCAGGAAGTATTGACTTACTCCGGGAAAAATTGCACCGCTATAAATGAGGTCGCTAGAACAACCTACTGAAAAAAAGAATCAATACAATGCGAGAGGAGTTCTGAAATTTCACTTTTCCGGAATTTTGTGTGGCAGGTACCAGCTTTGAGCTTTTAGGACAATATCTAGGACTTGCGTATGAAAAAAATTATACAATCGTAAAGGGAACCGCAAGTACTACCTACTGAAAAAATGTTCAAAACGATCTGAGCCGAGCTCTTAAACTTCACTATATGCCGAAGAAGTGGAGTAGGAGGTACCCGAAGGAGTGGACCGATATAGTACATATTGGAACAAATAATAATAAGAAATAATAATAATCACAAGGAAAGGAACAATCACGAGAAAAATGCAAAAACAAAAATCTCACGACCTTCTCGATACTCTTTTACGTTATACTCTAATACATTTCAAATTTATGCAAAATCTGGACACATTTTGACGACTTTTTTAAACGGATTTCTACAACTCTTTTGCTAAAACAATTTTATTCCGAAATATTGAGAACTACCTCAATTTGATACATCCATACTAAAAATCGCAATTTTATCGGTTCAAAACCACCCAAATTTAAGTTTTTTCACATGCGGACAAAAAATTGAAAAATTTCTCAAATTTAACACAGTTCAACAAGAAAATATGTTCTGATAATTCCATTAAGCGCCTTTTTTTTGAATTTGATCCCTTCGTGCGGCTGATTTGTCCATCAAAGAGGCGCTGGTTTGAATCGATGTGTGAGAGCTCACAATGTCATGGTGCACATAGATTAGTCCTCTTTTGTTCGTTTTTTGAATTTCTCCTAAGACTTCAGACAAACAAATTGTAGTGTACCCCTCAAAATTGACCGTCCCACTGTGGTCAAGCTGCATAGTAGTCATATGGTCAGTTTTCCCGAAGAAACAGACGACCATTTGCTTCGAAGTGCTTCTTCCATGAACAACATTCGTTGCTTTTGGCTCGTCTTCGAAGACTCACACACGGTCGGTTGTTGTTTTGTTTCCGGCTCATATGATCCATTATTCGATCTTACAGTGTCTTTTGAAGCACCGAGATCCAATTTTTCAACATTTCTTTGCACCAATCGACATTAGATTTTTTGAGTGATTGTCATTTTGTGCTGGATCCAACGAGAACAAACCATTTTTACGGACAGGTGTTTATACAATATCGAATGTATGCTGGTGGAAGAAATGCCCAATGATGCCTCTATCTCAAGGTATGTCACATAACGATCATAAATTATCAGTTCACGTACGGCATCAATGTTCTCTGGCACATCGACGACTCTCACGACCTTCGTTTTTGAGTGAGCTCCGTCCACGACTGATTTCAAAAAACCAGTATTTCGCAGTCCAATAGGATGGTGCTTCCCTTCCGCGACTCGTTCGCTTCCCGCTCATATGATCGTCTTCTCGTTTTAGGCTGGATAAACCAAAGGGCCCCAACGAGAATCACAAACCCGACAACTACACCCGAATATAGCAGCCGAGGGTCGCAACACGAACAAGCCGACGACCATCAACACGAATACGACAAGCCGAGTCGCTTCAACATGACCACAGTAAGCCGAGTATCATCAACCCAAGCCGAGAGTCACAACACGAACACATCAAGCCGAGTATATTCAACCCGAGTCGCTTCATCACGACTACACAGAAAAAATACTTTAAGAATAGTGTCCATAAAGTCATGCCAAGGTTCAAATTTCTGCATTTCAAGAACGCCTTTCATAAAGAAAAAAAATACTGGTTTCTTCGGAGAGATTGAAAAAACAATTTTGGCGTGTTGTTTTATTTTTATTGAATAATTACCACCACACACTACCAATCAAACCAAAGACAAATTTTGCTGCTTTTTATTTACTAATGCTTTTATTTTCTATTATTGTAAATTACCATTTCTTCTAATGATTTTCATGGTAGTTGTTATCGTCTTGTAAGCATAGGAGAGCAATGTGAACATATGTACATACATGTAGAGTCTATCAGCCCAAGTTTGAGATATTAGATGTTGCCTTTTATATTAAAGAAATTAAAAAAATTGTAGATGCGAACTACAGGCTATCACTTTGTTTTTTTTCGACACCAACCGCATTGTAGTTGTTTGGTTTGTCAGTTAACAGACAATTGTTATGATGGTGGTAGTTTAGTTTAAAGCGTTTAGTTGCATGTATTTTTTAGTCAGGTTGTGTGTTGTTGTGGTTTGTTGATATAGTCTCAATGTGATGGCGAGGCGATGGTGGGGGTTGTGTTGTGTTTTGTTGATACATGTCAATGGGATGGTGAGACGATGAGATCATACAAAAAAAGAGTACAAATTTGAGAGCATTTACCAAACAAGAGAGGAATTATGAGAAATAATGTGAATACCGGAAAAAAATAGAAAAGTTATTATGCATCTCATGAAAATCTTACATATTTTTGAAAAATAGTGGCTTTCGGATGGATTTAAGAAACTGCACATGTATCTTATGTGAGGTACCTGCACAGCAGCATCAGGCAATCCATACCAATGCACATTACGATGTTTGTTTTAGTATTGGAAACATAACACGCTCAATAGACCGTGATCCATTCGCTAAGTGAACGTATACACAAAAAAAAAAACAAAACAAGTGACACACAACCTCCTCCATTGACTGCTCAGCTGAGACTAAATTGTTTTGTTCTCTCCACATAGTGTATACGTGAATAAATGTACGCTCCCAAAGAACGTGCGTGCATCAATTGCCTAACACTGCTGTACATTATGCAGAAACTACACCACTAACGAATATATGTAAAAATTCTTGAAATATTTTTTTCTGTGTACACTAAGCCGAGTCATTTCAACACGACTACATAAATCCGAGTACTATCACCACGAATACGACAAGCCAAGACGCTTCAACACGTCTACACCAAGCCGGGTATCATCAACCCGAATGCAAAAAGACAAGTCGCTTCGAACGGGTACTACATCCGAGTACCTACCGGGTACTACCACTACCACTGGGTACGAGCATCGCCGAACCACTACCACAACTTTATAAACATCCCTCTTTCTCGTGTCACCCGAAGACGATCGACTGCGGGTTTACAGTAAGATTCCACCCAGCTGAGACGAACAATCAACATATTTAAGTACACTAGCGGTCATCTGAATAGGTTTGAATTTTTTTCTTTTTATATGTTAAGGTATCTTCTGATGTGTTTGTATTGCAGATCCATACTATTTAGTTTTTGAGAGTCCTATACTATGCCAACATTCCCAAGAAAAAACTTGACGGTGTTGCCATATTTTCGGAAAATATCCTAATTATAATAAAAAATGTACAAAAAGTGACCAATTTTTGCGATCATCAGAATAGGTTTGAATCAAATAAAATTGAAAAATTGTACTATAGAAGCAAATATTGCGCAGTTTTTTAGTTTAGTTTAGTAAAATGGAACATTCTGATAAATCCTACAACAAATTTGACCCGCTTTATTTGGAACGTGGGTTCAATTCTCAACATTGAAAAGTTACCAAGAACTTTCAGATAAAATCAAGAAATACTCAAACCAAACCGTTTTATAAATTTGCTTTAAATGACTTTTTGATTTCGTTAGATCTATTCTGAGCTTCGAAAATTGTCTGAAAGCAAATACCAAGTGTAGCCATATTATTAGGATCGATAAAATAGAAAGGTCATTGAAAATAGATGGTATTTTAGTTCAAGTTTCATTTTTTAACTATCCTTGCAGTACAAATTTGTGTGTTATCATGCTCATAAATCCACCATAGTTGACCACATGTATCATTAATGTTCGAAAATTGGTATGGAAGAATGTTTCTTCGACGACAATAAAGTAGAAAATTGTAATTCAGATTTAAGTCAAAGGGGCATGATATCGCCGACTTTTATAGTGCTGTATAACCTCAGTAGTCCATTCTTTTGTACTTATTCGTGTTTGTTTTATGACTTGTGAACAGAAAAAAACCTTTTGAACTGACTATATAGATATTACAGCACTATAACAGTCGGTGATATCATGCCCTTTTGTCTTAAATTTGAATTACAATTTTCTACTTTATTGTCGTCGATTAAACATTCTTCCAGACCAATTTTCGAACATTTATGATACATGTGGTCAACTATGGTGGATTTATGAGCATGATAACACATAAATTTGTACTGCAAGGATAGTTAAAAAATGAAACTTGAACTAAAATACCATCTATTTTCAATGACCTTTCTATTTTATCGATCCTAATAATATGGCTACACTTGGTATTTGCTTTCAGACAATTTTCGAAGCTCAGAATAGATCTAACGAAATCAAAAAGTCATTTAAAGCAAATTTATAAAACGTTTTGGTTTGAGTATTTCTTGATTTTATCTGAAAGTTCTTGGTAACTTTTCAATGTTGAGAATTGAACCCACGTTCCAAATAAAGCGGGTCAAATTTGTTGTAGGATTTATCAGAATGTTCCATTTTGCTAAACTAAAGCAAAAAACTGCGCAATATTTGCTTTGATAGTAAAATTTTTCAATTTTATTTGATTCAAACCTATTCTGATGATCGCAAAAATTGGTCACTTTTTGTACATTTTTTATTATAATTAGGATATTTTCCGAAAATATGGCAACACCGTCAAGTTTTTTCTTGGGAATGTTGGCATAGTATAGGACTCTCAAAAACTAAATAGTATGGATCTGCAATACGAACACATCAGAAGATACCTTAACATATAAAAAGAAAAAAATTCAAACCTATTCAGATGACCGCTAGTGTATATCACCATATCACGTAAACATCCACATCATCCGCCAAAGTCGACGGGTTCTGACCACGACAGCTCTGTCAGCACATCAACAATATTCGCCAACATCGCCTACTGCAGCAGCAAAAAACCTGCCAGCACACCTTGTCTACGCCATGAATGAACCTGTAAAAATTTTTGCAATTCTCAACGTTCTTGGAACTCCGTCATCGTGCAACCAGCATTGGCCCCGCCAAGCAAATATCAGCCAGCGCGATAACAACAGGAACTTTATAAGAGAGGGGTGTAGAAAAACATTGTTTGTTTTTGTTTCTTTTTCCGAAGTAAGGGGAGAATGGGATGTATCGTGACCATTACATTTATTTCTTTTTAATTAATTTTGTATTCAACCCACCTCATTTTATGTCCCACCTTAATGTAAATATTTCAATAAACTCCGCTATTTATGAATTTAGCATTGGTCATTACATATTCTGCTCATCATTAGTCCACAATACTCGATGTAATGGAATTATTTTAGTTTAGCGCATAAAAATGAGAATTATTTCTGAAGTGTGTGAAAGTAATTCTCATTCACTTCTTTTTTCTCCCCGAATAAATATTTTGGTTTTCATCACCAGAGGTCGTGTGGTGTTGGAGTTAAACCGAGGATATTGTCGTTAATGTCTTCGGTTGATCATGAAATGTCCGATCTGGAACTGGTTCTTTTATGATCGACATGTCCAAACGTGTTAATTGAAGAGGGCCCACATTTGCACTTGAACGAAAACTCAATTGTCGTGCGACAGAAAGACGTTTGAGATTTTGCTAGGCTGAGTTTTCATAAGTGGCCTGTATGGTTGTTTAATTGGTCCCTGATTCTTAAGCTTAACGGTATGTGCTGCTACCCAGTGCTTCACTTGTTGTGTGCTTGTTTTAAAGTCATAGCCGTCAGCAAATCCAACTGATGTTTCTTATTTGTTTTCAATTATATTGCCTACCATCTGTCAGCTATCAGTTGAAATATTTAACTCAGACAATCAATTTGAAGTTCAAAAAATTATCAAACGACAAAACAATCTTCATCGAATAACTGTCTCTCCAGAGCAAAAATAGAAACTATAAACATTCCTAGTATAAACATCTCTTCGTTTTTGTTGCTGTTATTGCTTTGGCCATTGTCTAACATAATATATTAACTTAACTGCAAAGATATTGTCTTGAATCTCAGCCAGAGTCTTAAGTTTAAACATCTTCCTTGCATCTCCTATTCAACGAAGTTCATTTCACTTTGGTTAAGTAAAAACTGTTTCCTTGTTTCATATCGTAGCTGATGACTAACTATAGCAACAACAACAGGAATGATAAATGGATGTTGGCAACAATTAAAACATCGTCGTAGTGGAGAAAATATCAACCACCACTGCTACTGTTCGCCCCCTTTTTGCATTTCATTGTATTTATTTATGGCAGCATAAAAATGTAAGGCAATTTCAGGAAACCCTTCAGGAAGGAAAATAGAAAAAAATAAAAGAACAAAACTAGAAATTAGCGGAAAGTACAAGCAGTTGATCGAAGGAAAGGATGAGCTATAATTTACTATGTGCACCCTACATTGACAATTTTAACCCCACGGCAGTGGGCTCCCTAGTACCGGATTGACCCGGAACTGTAATGAGTCGGAAGAATATCAAGGTCGCGGCGGTGCAAGAAGCCAAGCTCATCAACAACTGTAGCTTACAGCGTTGTGATGGTTACAACGTGCTAAGGAAGAATCGCAACAGAAGTGGAGGTGGGGGATTAGATTTCCAATTGCACCAGTCTGTTCAATACAGACCTATCTCGCTTGAGCCTGTCCCTAAGGAACAATAGATGGAATGTATGGGGGCAGCAGTCAGGTGTGAAACTGCCGAGATAGAATTGCTAAACGTATACATTCCGCCGAAAAATAGCTGTATCTCAGGTTACGAGATAAAAAATTAGCCCTCTCTTGGAAGGTCATAACCGTCTGGCCTTGGGGGGTGGTACAGCGCTGGCCGAACAGTTTGACAGCTCAACGTTTTGCTCGGTCAATGAGGACGCCCCTACCTGAATTAGAGGAGAGTGTCATAGTTCGTTGTCACATAACCATCATGTCACCTGGTCTGACAAATGACGTCACATGGCAAACCGTCATTTTCCTTGGATCAGACCATCTCCCCATAATTGTATACATTAGCAGACCACCCGATTTCATCACCTCTGAACGCCGAACATTCGTCAATCATGGGCAAGATGATTGGCCGAGTTTCCGGAAGTTCACTAATCACCGCTTCAGAGAACTGCCCAATCATTGTGATGTTCGAGTATCGGAGAGGACGTTGCGAGACATCATCACCGCCGCTCACTAAACGAATACCCGAAGTAGGACCAAACTTCCCAGCAGTGGCGACGGGACTAGCATATGAGCGTGATGAGCTTCGCCGATACAACCCCAAAGACCCCAGAGTTAGGGAGCTGACACTGGAAGTTAAAAGGCTGGTAGGCGAGCATAAGCGAAACGAGTGGTTAAATCATCTGAAGAGTTGCAACATTGGAACCGCACGTTTGGCGACGTTACGTTGACTGATCCGAAGAATCGGCAGTTTGCGTGCAGCCCGGGAGTGACAGGAGGAAGAGAAGAGTAGTACGTTGCATCAGATCTCTTCCTGCCGAAGATGAACCACCAAAGTTTACAATGGATAATGTTCCGAATGCCATCAATAATGAAATATCCGTGGTTATGCTGAAACAGATAGATGAGCCGGGATTGGAGTATCTCACTAAAGTTTTCAACTTGTCGCTATCCACCCTCATTGTTCCCGAAGTCTAGAAAATGGGTTGGGCGATCCCGCTACCGAAGCCAGGCAAGGATGCCGGCAATAGTGAATTTCCCTCTTGTCGCCAGTAGCAAAGAACCTTTAGGCCTTAGTCCTCCCCAGCGTTAGAAATAGCTATCACCAGCATGGATCCTGTAAGCAGCACAGCACGACAACAGCGCTGCACGCTATCCGCACACATATTTCTCAAGGACTTATCCAGAGACCGCCGTGTGATAGAACAGTGATGGAAGCGCTTGACTTATATAACGAGTGGTTTTCTCTAGGGCTGAGGTAAGCTCAGTCGCTGCCAGGGTTGACCTAAGGACCCACAAACCTTAAGTAAAACACGAGTGTTTACAATTTCAATGTTTATTATAAAACTCTTTGTGTTTGATAGACGAACAATATGTGTGAGGAATATGGAGGAGATGCGTCTTAGATAACCAATGGATAGATGACAACATGGTTGTTGTAATCGGATCGATGGTGATCGGGTTTTGGATGTGGGCTCAATAGTAGTCGGGTTGTTGTTGTCGACTCGATGGCAATCGTGTATGCTTGCGTCGGTTCTGATGTATTCGGATGTTGTCGGCTATTCGGGTGACTGTAAACTCGGCAGTCGTCGGGTGTGTGGCTCGGCTCTGTGGTGTTCGGATAGCTGCCGGTTCGTCTACAATCGTTGTGTGTGTGTATCTCGGCTCTGTAGTATTCGGGTTGCTGTGGGCTCGTTGGCAATCGTCGGGTATGTGACTCGGCTTTGTGGCATTCGGATTGCTGTCGGCTCGTTGGTTATGTGGCTCGGCCCTGTGGTATTCGTGTTGCTGTCGGCTCGTTGGCAATCGTCGGGTATGTGGCTCGGCTCTGTCGTATTCGGGTTGCTGTCGGCAGTCGTCGGGTGTGACTCGGCTCGGGTTGCTGTGGGGGAAGAGATCGGTTAATGGGAGCTGGCTAAGAGCATGGAGCTGGCTATGAGCTTGAGCTGACTGTGAGCTGGAAGCTTGCTAAGAGCTGAGAGCTTGCTATGAGCTGTGAGCTTGCTAAGAGCTGGGAGCGTGCTAAGCGCTGAGAGCTTGATATGAGCTGGGAGCTTGCTAAGAGCTGAGAGCTTGCTATGAGCTTGGAGCTTGCTAAGAGCTGTGAGCTTGCTAAGAGCTGAGAGCTTGCTATGAGCTGGATCGAATCGTGGCTAACTAGTATGGTAGACTGCGGACGAGCCACACGTCTATTCGTACTTTGTTCGGCTGGTGATCGACCATTTCGGTGAATAAAACCAGAATACATATTCGGGAAGTTATACGGAGTGAATGAGAATTATTGTGTAGCAGTGATTGTAACTAATTACATTGAAGTTACATTTGTCCACTATGCTAACTGTGTAGTTATAGTTGATGGAAATGAACGCGTGTACCTGCATATGAAACGGTCACGTTACACTTATCAAAAGCCTTTGATACCGTCATGCACTCCACACTGTTGGAGGAAATTGAGCTGACAACCCTCCGGTCAAGCTTGACACGTTGGATAGTCAATTATATGTGTGGACGCCAGTAGTACGTGGAATTCAGGAACAAGAAGCCCAAACCCCGTAGAGGAAACATGGAGTACCCCAAGATGGGGTGATATCTCCGGAACAGTTTAACCTCTACCTCTCCTGTATTCCGCCCCCTCCGGGCGGCATCGAGATCGTAACGTATGCAGATGGTTGCATGATCCTGGCATCAGGTACCTTCCCTGGTGACATCTGTGAGGGAATGAACTCCTATTTAACCGATCTATGCCAGGAATATGCAGATTTCCGCCACTTAATCTACGGCCACTCTGTTCACCACATGGACTGCGCAGTTTGAAAGAGAATTGAATGTCGTGGTCGACGGTAGCAGAATTCCGACCAAAAACTGCCCCAAAATTCTAGGGATCACATTCGACACTACGTCAAGTCGTGCGAGCATGCCTCAGCTAACTGCGACAAACTGAGGAGTAGGAACTGGGTGCTCAAGTCTCTAACCAGCAGCACTTGGAGTGAAGACCAAGAAACCTTGTCGATCATATATGATGCGATAGGCCGTTCGGTGGTAAGCTGTACGGCTCCAGTTTGGTCCCCGAAATTTTGAGATACGAATTGGGAAAAGATTCTAACTTGGCAGAATGCCCCCTGTCTTCAGTGGACCATCTACATGAGGAGACAACGATTCTTCCAGTACAGCAACACAGAGATGCTTTCATTGCAGTACTTGCTTGGGTGTTACGGTGAGAGTCATCCAAATCACAATCACAACAATGATATCCACAATCTACAGGAAGAGGTCCAACGATACGGGAGAGAACCCTTGGATCAAAGGGCATATCAAGTAGGTTTAAGTAACATTCACACGAATGCAGTTGCTAAGGCCATAAGCAAATATAGTGTGAATAAAGTCCTCGGAGTACATTCCGCATATATCGCAGCTGAAAAACGACAAACCAGAGTTGTTTTGACTCAACTACACTCGGGATATTGTAGTTGCTTAAATTCTTATAGGGCAAAAATCGATCGCACCGTGCAAAACATCTGCCCAGCATGCGGCGTGGGCCCGCATGACACACTGCAACTATTCAACTGCCCTGCCAAACCTTCACATCTAACTGCAGTGGATCTGTGGCTATATCCCATCGAAACAGCCCCTTTCCTGGAACTGGTGATAGACCCAGAGCCAGATTGAGCAGAAGAGCGAACACGCAAACATACAATAATTAACCCTGTTACAACAATAAACATAAATATTCCAAAAAATTTAATATTTTCTTTTATGACTTCTCACGCAAATTGAAGATATTCGTATGTTTTATTCGTTAGTAAATTTTTAGGAATCATTTCAAGCCTATCCCTAAATTGGATATTGGTTTTTTAATCAATTAATTAGCTGTAGGGAACAATCAAGTTACTTAGACCAACCCTATTCCACATTTCCCTTATTAACTCTAAACAAAACAAAACTAAAGATAAATGAATAGCCAGATATTATGTACAACCACACTGGAACGTTAACGGAAAACAGAGGGGACTACAAGCATTATTTAATTCATTTCATTTCGCCAAAAGGGATACATCTTTCTGCTTCTTGTTCTTCTTCTTGCTGCTATTCATATCTATCATTAAATGTAGATTGTAAGAACAACTGTATTTGCAACCATTTGTTGTAATCTCTCATGGCAAATTTTTAGATTCATTATTTTGCCGCTTTGTCTTAAGTTTTATAGTCATTGGGTGTTTGTTTGGAGAAGAAGAGAACTACAACATTAGGATTATATTATAGTATAGTTGTGTGAGTGTATGTGTTTCTGCTCCACGAATATGTTTGAATATTTAAGACATACAAAGCTCCAACATAAAAGCCACTTGTCTTCAATTTAAGTTCACATTTTCCGCGGACATTGTGGCTATTTGGAGTGTAGCGAAATTATATTCTTGGCTGGCTGACTGGCTGACTGGCTGACTATTCGTTACGCTTGGCAACCACTCAACAACGGCAACGGTTCCTTGATTTTACATTAAAATCAGTGAAAGCTCCTTAGCCATTATGCTTTTAATTTAGATACAAGAACCCCATTTACATAGATAAATCTGTATTTTGAACTAAATTTTGAGATTAAAAGTAGTGGAGTTATGTATTGGAAGATACAAAATGCCATTATTTGTTAAGGTATATTGTATTTGATGTGTGTTTTGTTTATGTCGAAGCAAAGTGTTTTCATCACATTGCACTGCAGTGTTGAGAGGGTATTACAAATATATGCTTGTTTTGCCCAAATATCATTTAACATCTCGAAATATTGGTCCTGGACCACCATCAGGCTGCACATCTGACTAAGTAAACGGAGAGATTAACTCTCCACACACAATTGAAATAATTTAAAACAACTGAGCAAAATTCCAAAATAAAACAACAAAACAGATGTTAAAAAAGTTTTTTTTTTATTTTTTTGTTCCAAATTTTTCACACTGCACAGTGGGCCCACTTGTAAGGAAAAAGCGCCACTGCGCTGGGTACAGCTTTGTGCTGCTGCTAAGAGTGTTATACGAAACAATGAACGTAGCGTTCTCCCCCTTTCCCCTCTGCAGGGGGTGTATGATGCAAATTGTTTTATGCAAACGTATGAACAAAATGTCAAAACAGAAGAAACGATTATCTTATGATGCAAAAATACGCAAAGGGAAACAACACAATCTACAAAACTACAGAAAAACCAACCAATTTAGCAAATTTTTGTCGAGCGGGCCCATGCCGCATACTTGGCAGATGTCTTGCACGGTGCTATCGATTCCCGGCCAATAGGAATTTAGGCGACTGCAATATCCCTAGCGTAATTGAGCCAAAACTACTCTGGTTTGTCGTGGCAGCTGACGCTCTCCAGCTGCGATATATGGGGGATGTACTCCGATGACTGCAATCACACAACAGCTGTTTTCCTTTACTTACCCGAGGTTACCATTTTTACCATTTGTTACCATTTTTAACCTGCAAAGCGTTCCTTGACCCCGAAAAGTGGCAAAACTGGAAGCAATTTTTAAGAGAGTGAGAGAGCGAAAATGGCTTTCTCTTCTACCACAGGCTACCAGCAAAATTTCTAGCAGAACTGATTTTTCGACCTTTGTTTGAGGATTATTTAAAATGAAGAAGAAAATGGACGAAAAACAGAAGAAAAAGTCGAACGCTCACAAAACTAAATTAAAAACTGTGAAATAAAAGACGAAAATTGATTTTTTATGTTTCTTTTTGACATTGCTGCCAGACCTACCATTTTTCTAGTAAAAACTTTACTTTTTGGTAAAAATGTTCATGAGAGAGCAATTTCGAGCAATTTTGACACTTTTCTCTTTTACCACTCTTACCATTAAAAAAGTAAAGGAACAAAGCTAATAGTTGCTTATGGTCTTAGCAACTGTGTCCGTGTGAATGCTGTTCAAACCTGCCTGTTATGCCTGTTGATCTAGAGGTTCTCTCCTATATTGTTGAAGATTTGAGGAGGCACCCTGTTGCTGTTCTCAGGGCGGCGTTCTGACAAATTTGAATCTTATCCCACTGCGTGTCACATAAATTCGGGGACCAAACTGGCGTCGCATAGCTTACACACACCGACCTATCGCTTTATACGTGCTCAACAAGGTTACCTTATCTGCACCCCAATTGCTGCTGTCTTGGACTTGAGGACCTTGTTCCCATTTTAGTTTATCGCAGATAGCTGTGGCATGCGAGGACGACGTGAAAGTGGTGTCGAATGTGACCCCTAGAATTTTGGGGCAGTTTGTGGTCGGAATTCTGCTACCATCGACCCTGATATTCAACTTTCTTCTATACTTCGCCGTCCATGTGGTGAATATCTGCATATTCCTCACGTGGAAAAAGGTGGTAAGATCGGTTAAATAGGAGTTCAGTCTCTCACGCCAGGATCGTACAATCATCCGCATACGTTACAATCTCAATGCCGTCTGCAGTGGGCGGAATACAGAAAAGGTAGAGGTTAAACAGTTCCGGAGATATCACCCCTCCTTGCCGAACTCCCTGTTTCACTCTACGGGGCTTGGATTTCGTGCTCCTGAATTCGACATACGACTGGCGACCACACATATAGTTGATTATCCAACGTTTCAGACTTGGCCGGAGGGTTGTCTGCTCGATGTCCTCGAACAGCGCACAATGGATCCACCAATTGGCCAAAAATAAAAAAAATGAATGTCAAAATTTTAGTACAACATCTGGCAACTCCGACAGCTATGACATGGACCTTTTTAAAAATATATTAGTTTTTGTTTCATTCGAACGCGATCTTCTTAAGAATTGCTTCAAAAGTCGGAATATTTGACTAATATTGTTTGTTGTGAGTACTACCTATTTTTTAAGTGCAAGTAAATATATTCAAAATATCGCGAAACTAATACGTATAGCAAAACATTATAGTGGATTTTGAAGGAGGGGGTAAAAGCTTAATTTTCATTAAAAAATAGTGCTTAAGCGTGTTGTGGAATTCAAGTTAGCTGCATATTTTCTTTGTGTATTTTGTAATGCCAATTCGATCTTATACATAAATTTGACCTAAAGTTTTAGTCATGATGTCCACCAGTGCCCACCTCGGGAATAATTTTCGAAAGTTGGTCATGGGTTTAAGATTGTTCAGTATTAAAATCAGCTGTCATCTAGTGCCAGACTATAGATGCTGGGTCGCTGACTAAATCTGCCCTAGTTTTTATGGATATATTAGCGTATGACTCTGTTATCTGACCACGTACAATAACATAATTGGCAGCAGTGGCAAGATGAAGAAATCTTCTACCAAATTTGTCTTACGTTGGCGGTACGTGCCTTCCAGGAAGATCGCTATAAGATCTATATTAAAAATTTTACCAATTTTCACACAAAAATGTAGATTTAAACCGCTTAATTGGTTGTATTATATGTTATTTCTGGAGATTGTTTTGTTTCCCCAAGCCTATTTTTGCATCATAAGATAATCTTTTGTTCATGTCATTTTGTATTAACAGCATAAAACAATTCTTACCGTATAACCGCTCCAGAGGGGAAAGGGGGAGAATGTTACTCTCGTGGTTTCTTAAAACACTTTTCGCAGCAGCACAAAGCTGTATCCGGCCCATTGGCTTGATTTTTACACTCTAAATATTTTTGGCCACCTTATCCATACAAGTGGATCGACTGTGCAGCGTGGAGTGCTTGACAGTATCAAAAGCTTTTGAGAACTTAAGTGAGATACTCCTCATCCAGCTGTTTCAACATTACCATGAAAATTCCGTCAGGGCCCAACCATTTGGTTGATTTAGTGTTCCTGACGGCATTCGCAACATCGTCCATTGTAAACTGTGGTGGTTCATCCTCGGCAGGAAGAAATCTAATGCGACGTAACACTCTTCTCTTCGCCCTGTCACTCTTGGCGTACTCGAAAATATGTCGATTGAAGTAACTTGCCTCTTAGGGTCAGTCAACGTAACGTCGCCAAACGTGTCTGAGGTCCTGTCATCCCTCCTTCCGGGGTTCGAGAAAGACTTAACCGTTGCCTAAAATGTACTTATACCGGCTCCAATGTTGGAACTTTTTAGATGATTTAACCACTTGTTCCGCTTATGCTCGCCGACCAGCCTGTTAACTTCCAGTGTCAGCTCCCTGACTCTGGGGTCATCGGGGTTGGTTCGATGAAGCTCATCACGCTCATTCAAGCGGCTGCCACCTAAGTGTACATGTGTTTGTATTTGTTTCGTCAAATTCTAGTGAAATGTTTTCCCTTAAATCACCAGCAAACCGATAGGTATAATGGAAGATACTGAATAATTATGCAAATTGGAATATCGTTTTGTTGGATTCTGGAAATTTTTATTCAAACACTGCCTAAGCACGTTTTTTTTCGCATATTTCAAACTCTTAAATCACCGTATGAGAAACGCTGAACCAAATTGGAATAGCGTACATCAAAATTGGACGTATACATGTCTTATTTATTAAAAGCTTTGTCGCATTGGGAATATATTTGTTACACAAAATTACTGCCAACGACCCCTTTACATTATGAGCTCACCAAAGCATTAATCGAGCGTGTTCGGTTGTTCAGTCAATTTAATAAGTCTATACCGTTCATTACTTCTTTTAAATTTTCCACTCTTTCCGACTTTGGACATTTTCACAATTATTATTTATATATGCGTACATGTATGTTTGTGTGTGTGTGTGTGTGCGTAAGAATGTCTAAGTTTGCATTGGTAATGTCGTTGACTAATAATCCAACCCTTGAAGACTCCTTCAACTTCTAGCTAATAGTCGGTCGTCCAACACAGCACAGTTTGTCATGTTGGTTTTGTTAAGTGGAAACGTTTCATTTCTTCAGATGTCTAACTAATAGAAACAGCAGCAGGAAGAGCAACAACAGCAACAATGATATTACAACTATTTAATACTTTATACCGTTAACAACAAACGTCGTAGCAAAATCAAAGGGGCGTTGTCTTACAACAACCACATTGACTACACTAAAGGAGAGTTTAAGATGAAAATGAATTCCACGACGACGAACAGTCATCTTAACTTACTACAAAACTACCTCAATACTTGTTGTTGTAACTCTGCAAATACTTAGAATAAAGTGGATGGATGGATACGTTCGACCAAATGGTAGTTTAACAAAGAAAACATGACAACAATAGTGATTTGGCGAGAGGGAGTTACGTCGCGGACGGTGTAAAACTTATACTAAACTCAATAAATCTTTATTACAAGGAGAAATGTTCATTTACACTTGATCCTTTGCTATTTTCAATGTTTTATGTACAGTGGTAAATTGAACCTTATTTTATGACAGAACAATAGAACAGATCTTTCGATTCACTGTTGTGTGGAACATCAGGAGGTATATGTTTCCCCAATGTTTTACATTATACTGTTATAAACATGATCACAAGGAAAACAGACTATTCAAAGGTAGATTAGAGAAGTAGTCTGAAATTAGATGGTGATGCACATTAGGAGGAATTACCTGAGGAAATGGGCAGACATAGATAGTCCAATGTGTGTTTGATTAATTGACTTTAGCTAAAAACGCTTTCGCAAGTGCTTCCCTACATTTGGGATCAATCTGTGTATATTTCCAGACTGCCCTGAGGATAGTTAACATCAGCCAAATGTTACTGATTGGATAGAGATTGGCATATATCCTCCTGTCGCCAGATTTGAGTATCAATTAAGTGAAAACCGGCCATGCGCCTCAATATCGGAGTCTAAAAACAGCCCTTGCAGCTTGAAAGTGAATCAGGATGTTTAGAGGCTGGGTCTCCAATCGTTCAACGTTCATAGCAAGGGTGCTTTCGATTGTTCCGGTAATCAGAATTGACGCAGCTCTTAGCATTTGCCACCATGATTAAGATGAGCAGAACACGCAGTCAGTATATTCCTTTTCAGGTCAAGCGATGGTCCAGGATTGTACTGAGCTATTTAGCTTCTGTAAAAATTTCTAATGACACTCCTTTCAAAACAGGTGACTAGAATTCGGGATGTTTAGGTTTTCTGGTGAATAGTAAGGGATCTTTTCACCATGTCTGGATTGGGGACAAGGTGATCAGTAGCTTTGCATTTCAAATTTATCTGAATAATGGTGAGCACTTGCAGATACTTCAGAGAGATTCTGAAGCATTACCTCCCCAATAAAAACCTAAAACATATATAAATCAGGACCATTTATTAATCATGTCCTGTTTTGTTTTTTTAATTCCTTTATTTAAAATTATTTCTTTTAATGTTTTATAACACTGTGAACACAAATTTTGGGGCAGAGATAATTCCTTTTGGAGATGAAAGCCCTTGGTGAGTACATTAAGAACCCCGAAGGACAGATCCGCAGTGAATCCAACTTCCGCGTTATGGCGTGATGAAGTTTTTGCAAGAAACCCTGTTAGCCGTCAGGAATTAGCGTTATATGTTCGATCACTGTTGCTTCACACAGAAAAAAAAATTTTAGCCATTTGATAAAGAAATTCAAAGATTCAACCAAAAATTTATCGATTTTCCGGCAATAAAAAAAATTGTCATATTGACAAAATTCGATAAAATTTTTTGATCATAAAGTAAAAATACATGTTGATAAAATAAAATTGTAATATTGATTAAAATATTTATCGATTTTTTTATTTTGAGCTGATAAAACATTTCACATATTGACAAAAATATTTATCAAAATATTCCACATTTTGCTTGATAAAAACAAAATATTTTCTTGATTAAAAAAATTGTTGAATGCATTTTTTCCAATCAATAAAAAAATATTCATATTTACAACTATTATGTTGTTTTTTTGTTAAATACAAACCCAAAAGCCACAAAAAAGATACATACACACATTTATAAATGGTCGTGGTTATTTATTTAATTGAAATGCCAAGTACAAAAGCAACACCAAACGCATAGGTACATAAAAAATAGCAGATGAAAGAAAGAAAACGGAATGGAATAATTAATAACAGAAGTACATAATTATTTAGTGCCATACATTAATTTTAATATAAGAAAACAAATAAATCACTTTTAAATATAAAATACAGGGAACATCATTGAACGTTGTGAAATAAAACACATTCTTCTGCCACACTGAAAATCATCAGCGGAAAATGGGTATCTGTAATGTGAGAAATAGTACATCCATATATATTTCAAATATATAAAATGTTTTGATGTTATTACCAATATCACATGCGGTTGTTTCTTTGTCCAATAAAATATTCTTATTATCCTTTTTCATATTCGTGAATTCAATTATAAAATGTATTGGGCATTTAATTTACTTGAAAGGTACCTTTACTTTAAGAAAACACACAAACATTGATTTATTTCTGCACTACCGATCCACACAGAACCACTGCTTTAAAGAGACTGCCAAAAATACCAAACTGACTGTTTTACCCCTGTTTGCTCAGAAAAAAAGACAGTGTTTTGTGTTTTTGTATGTTCTGTAACGAATATACAAAAAAAAAAAAAAAAACAAAATATAGTCTTTTTCTGAACAAAACAGGGTAAATGCACAAAACGATCTTGCAGATGGTACTTCCAAGGTAGGAGAAGGCTGTAACATCATCGATTGTCTGTTCTCCGTAGGTTAGTGCTGTGGTGTTCTTAGTTGCAATTCGCATTAACTTGGTTTTCCTTCCGTTAATTTTTAGTCCCACTTTGTTGGCGTTATTTGAGATTGCGTGTAGTTTTTACTCGATATCCTCAAATCGGTGCACATACAAGCAGATATCGTCTGCATAATCGATGTCATGGAGCAGCTCATTTATGTTCCAGCGAATACCATATGGCGCATCAACATTTGTGTGCTGCAACACGCAATCTAAGAGGATCATAGATCACAATGGACCGGAAGGTCTCCGAGTGACGCAGTCACAATTAGTGACTGCACATCCCCTAACCTAACCTATGAGGAGTAAAAACAGTGTGGTGTAACGTGGCCAAATGATCACGTACATATTAGCAACAACATTACGGTCCACCACCTTACAACGCAATGCCATCCACACTGTTAAAACCCATACCTATACAACCAGTACACATTCACTATTATGGAGATGTTGCGTTACAATGCATTTTGATTAATCACTAACATGAGAACAGCGGAGTAATTCTCAATTGCTTTGTGCGACCGTTCATTTAAGTATTTCAGTTTGTGGTGGGACTGTTAGGCTTGCTACTGCAGGGAGCCAGCCATACGGGTTTGAGTACAGTTGTGTGTTCGTAGTCCGCCAACCGACACGGGAGTGTAGAGTAGAGTTGGGAAGTATTTTTGAGAGCTACCCCTTTTACGCGGTGGCTAATACATTCACTTCACCTCCGGGTGTTGTTCCACTCCACCTTTGGGTGTTGTTCCACTCCACCTTCCGGTGTTGTTCAACTCCACCTTCGGCTGTTGTTCCAATCCACCTTCGGGTGTTGTTCCACTCCACCTTCGGTGTTGTTCCACTCCACCTTCGGGTGTTGTTCCACTCGACCTTTGGGTGTTGTTCCACTCCACCCCCGGGTGTTGTTCCACTCCAGTACTCGTAGTATACTGTTGAAGTTAATTTAGAACTAACACTAACTAACCGCGACCCGAACAACCGAACCGAGTGCTGAATCACCGAGTGGCCGAACCCCTACACTGAATCACCGAGTACCCGAACACATACGAACCCCGAGTAGCCGAACCCCTAACACCGAATCACTGAGTGGCCGAACACATACGAACTCCGAGTGGCCGAACATCTACAACACGAATCACAGACTGGCCGAACCACAAATAACGAATCACCGGGTGGCCGATCACATACGAACCCCGAGTAGCCAAACATCTACAACACGCATCACCGAGTTACAGAAGACATACGAACCCCGAGTAGCCGAACATCTACAACACGAATCACCGAGTTCCCGATTATCTTCAAATCGCCTACTACCGAACAGCGAATCATCGAGTCCCGATTATTTTCAAATCGCCTACATCCGAACAGCGAATCACTGAGTTCCCGATCATCAACAAATCAATTACTGAATCCAAGTAGCCGATCCCCCAGCCAATTATCCTTCTTATCGTATTTACACATCAGTAGATTATACATTAGTTTTACATCAATAAATATCCGATTAAACACCCCAGGAAAGGTCTTATTACTCCGTAAGGATTACTCGTCTTATTATTCCGTAAGGTTTAGTGAGCCCTTATGGTGACGCTGGACATGACTAAATCTACCCCAGCCTGCGACAAAACCACTTTACAGTGGGCGACAAGACACAGCCCTGTTTAACGCCAGAACAGGTCTCAAAGAGTTCACTTTCTTGTCCTTTGCACCATTGTAAAGGTCTCGAATCAGGCTATTGTTTTCGGAGGAATCCCTTTAAGCGCGTTCAAAGTCTACGAACAGGAGATAGAGACTGCTGTTATATTCAATTGACTGCTCTATTATAATTCGAACAGTGTTTATATGATCCGCACAAGATCGCCCCGGTCTAAACCCTTGTTCTTTACGAAGGATGGTTTCTACTACTGGGGATATTCGCTGTAGAATGATGGTAGACAAAAGTTTATTAACCGCGTTTTGAAGGGTTATGACTCGCCAATTATTGCATATCCTCGGGTCACCTTTTTTCGGTATGGTGACTACGATGCCCTCTTTCCAGCATTCTGGTATGGTCTCTTGCTCCCAGTGTTCTCTTATTATATATGATAAGCTCTGCTGGGATATTGTCCTGGCCAGGAGATTTTGAATTTTTAAGTTTCGTCAATGCACTCAATACCTCAGAATATGTAGGGACTGCAGTAGAAAGATCTCTTCTTGGTGGGCGTCGACCTTCAGGCCAGGTCCAGGAGGAAGTTTGGAGTGTTTCTGACATTGGAGCGGTTGCAAAATTCTTTCCAGCGAGATAATTGCTCCTTTGTGGATGAAATTTCATTTCTATTTTTGTCTGTTATCACATCAGTAGTGCGTGCGTTCTTACCTCCAAGCTATTAGTGGTATTGTACACACCTCGCATGTTTGCTACCGATGCTGACTTTTCAGCTTATTGAAAGCTTCACGATCCTTTCGTGCTAATATTTTAACTCCTGAAGCCGATTGCCGATATTCTGTGTTTGTTCTGGTTTTGGCCTACGTCTATTTAGCATGGTTTAATATATTTTTTAGTCTCTTCTTCTTTGCTATTTCTTCAGAAATCCACGGCTTGTGGGTTCTTTTCTGAGTGCCAAGAATATGTGTTACACTATGGTGGCAGCTGTTTTGATTGGTGGACCAAGAAGTATGTGAGTCATGTTCAACTGGTCCGCTATGTTATTCTTGTATTGTCTAGCGGCATTGATGTTCTGGAGCTTGTGTGTATTGTACTTGGGATGCTTCTTTTTAGTGTGAACCGCAGCTTGAAGCTGCCAACTAAGAGATGGTGGTCGCTATCAATATCAGCACCTCTGCGTGTCTTCACATCCAGAAGGCAGCCAAGGAATAATTTACTAATAATTATATGGTCAATTTGATTGCGAGTACGGTGACTGGGGGATTCTCACATGTATTTGTGAATGGCTTTGTGGCTGAATTTGGTGCCGCCAATATAGAGGTGGTGTCTTGCACACATGTCGATTAATCTGTCACCGTTATCATTTTTGACTGTACCCAGACCATGTTTTCCCATTACTGATTTCATGTTGTTGTTATTGTTGCCGACTTTAGCATTGAAGTCACCAATCAGGATTTTAATGTCGCCACTGTGTATTGAAAAGAGATGAGCTCAAGTTGTTCATAGAAGCATGATTTTGTTTCTTCATCATCTGGTTCTGTGGGTGCATAGCATTGTACAACTGTGATGTTTCGAAATTTAGATCTGAATCGTGCAGATATTATACGTTCAGACACAGCTTGGTGTTGTATGTACCATTTTCTTGCATTTGGTGATATTAAGAGGCCGACGCCGCACAGTGTCACGACTGTGGCCAAAAATGGTCAAAATCAAGTACTTTGGAATACAAATTTATTGTTGAGAATTTATAGTAAACATTTCAATTTGAAGGAAATAGAATTATGGTATTGATTTGTCAAGTAGTTTTGTCCAAGGGAAGGTTCAAATCCGATAATTGTTGGAAATATGTATTTTTGTCCTTATTTTACTAAAATTAATAACTTGTATTATGCTCCAGAATTTTAATTTTTAAAGTAATTTATCGTTCTAAAATAAATGTTTAAAGTTGCTTTGGATGTAATAAACACGGATTTAGTTTTGTTTAGAAGTAAATAGTGATCATATGGTGTTTACAACTACCCAAGTCTGTGGTACTTAGCACATCGATTTTGTGAACCAGATTTTAAAATTAGTGGAGTGGGAAAAAAATTGTATAAAAGTGTATATCGATATTATTTGTTGTTTGAGTTGTGAAAAGTGAGTACTTCAAACGTATATAGGTTCCAGCTGCTGAGGTTTGCAGACGAACATGTTATTTCTCTTTTTCAGCGACCACCTCACTCAGGGGTTACCCCTATTTTAACAAAGAGCTTTGCTGTGTTGGCTATAGGGCGAAAACGAATGAACCGATCATCATATATTTTTGTGGACTTATTAAGTACGTGATGATCTTGCTTTAAAATGAGAGACTTTTAAAAATATAATTTTTTAAAAAAATGGTGGATAGCGAAAATCTAAATCAAATTTTTTACAAAAAATGGACCGTTTTTGACCATTAAGCGTTCAAAAAACGTTTTTAAAGGAAAATTCTCATATAAAAAGACAAGAGTTTGATGTATTCACAATAAACTCATTTTATGGGGGCTATAGGAAGACGAGGGGCTATACTGACAGATTTCTGGTGGAAAGTTATAAGCCCCCAACGAAGACTTAATACCAATTTTCAGCCATTTCAGTGTGATAAACAAGCTAAAACCTCCATAATACTGAAAATCGGGAGGTACCGTCATATGGGGGCTATATGAAGTCGTGGACCTATGCAGAAAAATTTCAAGGTGAAAGTTTTATGCCCCCTCAGCAATTTCGGTGTAATAATGAAGCTAAAATCTTCAAAATACCGCTAATCGGGAGGTACCGTTCTATGGGGGCTATATCAAAATATAGACCTACACCCAAAATTCTCAGTTGGAATGTTTCAAAACCTCTGCTGAAGACTAACCACCAAATTTCAGTAATTTCAGTTGGTCATTATGAATAAAACTTTCAAAATACTGAAAATATTGAGGTACGGTTCTATGGGGTCTATGTCAAAACGTGGGCCGACCATCCCAGTTTTTTGTCCTGGATATTGTAAGTCAATAACAGGTACGTGTACCAAAATTGATGCACCTACAACAACTCCTTCTATTTTTGACCACAGTTAATATGAACTCGCGACATAGTGCGCCGTTAATTCTTGAGTTTTCATTACCAGAGAAAATAAATTTGTGACCAGATGACATACCCATTTCTCCACTCTTTTCTCCATTTCACTTCGCTAAGGCCAAGTATATCGATATTGTATGTTGCCATCTCGTTTCGTACTTGGTTGAGTCTAGAGGTTTCCGAGAGAGATCGAACGTTCCAGGTACCATTCAAAATCCGTTGTTTGAAGCCGAGTGTTGTCGTCGTATGGGGGGTTGTTGTTTCATTTTCATTTGTTGGCATTTCACTAATATACTTTTTTATGAGATTGGAATATTAGCCCAAAGCTCAACCTTCTTGAGGGCGAGGGACTCACATGAAACCGATGTTTCGAATCCTCCTACCCAAGAAGCTGTCAGCCAATTGGGGTTCTCGGTTTTCCATCTTTCTTCATCCGGGATTGCGACCGGCGAGCTATGTACTCGTGGCACACAACCAGGCGGTGTAATAATTCAATATTCTCACAGTTAAAAACTGATTGTAGCTCTGACAATAATTACTAGCAAATGCCCGCTACTTCGTATGCGGAAAGGGAACAAAATATATATAAACAATATTTAATACGGGAATGGTGAATACTGGAGATTCTGTTGTACTAAGACCTATTTTTATTAACAATATTTTTTTTCGATTGTAGTCAGAATTTACAAAAAAAAATCTGAAGTATCGCATCCCTACACAACTATCATATTTTTTATTTCGAATATCCAAAACTACGTATCATATTGCAAATTTCAGATTTGACTCCTGGTTTTAACCCTTCACTAACACAGCATTCCCTTCCGGTACGAATTTCCAAACACTAAACTTTATCTCACGCCTTCACAACAACAATTTCGCCCAGAACCCGAATAGGTCCGTTGAATTTTCGGCATTCAAAATGGCCATAAAAATCCAAAATGACCATAAAAATCCACGTTTTAGTATATCCCCATATAACGGTACCTCTCGACTTAGTGTATTTTAAAAGATTACTTCCTTATATTCAACATATATCCTATCCCCAATTCACTTTTCCAGCTTTATCTGTTCTCCTAAAACCCATTATAGTACTGTTTAGTACTTTTTGTATAAATAAGTACGAATTTTCAAAACCTCCTCCCTACCTCCACTCTAAACACCAATTTCTAATCTAGTACCGAATTTCAAAATTCCAGTTCTACCCTTTACAAAGTCACAAATTGTACAAAATTCTCTACCATATAGCAAATCCCAAAAGGTACCAAATTTTGTACCATTTAGCACTTTTCGTACACGATTTTCCAAAATATACTTTCATATATCAGCTCTATCCGGTCACCTAACCCCAATTTATAGCCAATGTAGTTCCATTTAGCACTTTTCCATAAGTATGAATTTCCAAAACTACCTCAATCCTCACTCCAACAGTAATCTGTTCACGCAAATACAGCGAATTCCGTACCAGTTAGTACTGCTTCGTTCACATTAGTACCATTTTCCAAAGCTTCTTCCATATCTCAATTCTATATTCTAACAGTAATCTTAATTCAAAATTTTAGGATTCCAGCTCTTCAAATCCAAATCCAAATCATACTAATCTCACTACCATTTAGGACTTTTCGACCTTTGGTACATCTTTCTTACTCTTACTCAGTGACCCCCATTCCAAATTTCAGGATTCCGGCCCTATTCGTTAACCCATATCTAAATTGTACTATATTTAGTACTATTTAGTAGTTTTCGTATAAGTTTAGTTCGAATTCCAAAAACCTTTCATTTTTACTCTTCAACAGTGATTCTCATTCCAAATTTCAGGATTCCAGATCTATCCGTTCACCCAAATACAAATTGTACTAAATTTAGTGTCATTTAGTACTTTTCGCGCACTTATAGCTCGACTTTCTAACTCTCCATCAGTGACCCTCATTACAAATTTCAGGATTCAAGCTCAATCCGTTCACCCAAATCCAAATTGTACTAAATTTAGTACCATTTAGAACTTTTCGTGCACTTATAGTTCGAATTTACAAAAACCTTTCTTTGTTACTCTCCACCACTGACCCTAATTTCAAATTTCAGGATTCATGCTCTATCCATTCATCCAAATCCAAATTGTACAAAATTTAGTACCATTTAGTACTTTTCGTACCCTTATAGTTCGAGTTTACAAAAACCTTCATTGTTACTCTTCATCAGTGACACTCATTCCAAATGTCTGTATTCCAGTTCAATCCGTTCACCCAAATCAAAATTGTACTAAATTTAGTACCATTTAGTACTTTTCGTATCCTTATAGTTCGAATTTCCAAAAACCTTTCATTGTTACTCTTCATCAGTGACCCTCATTCCAAATGTTTGTATTTCCGCTCTATCCGTTCACCCAAACCCAAATTGTAATAAATTTAGTACCATTTAGTACTTTTCGTGCACTTATAGTTCGAATTTCTAAAAACCTTTCTTTTTTACTCTCCATCGGTGACCCTCATTACAAATTTCAGGATTCCAGCTCTATCCGTTCACCCAAATCCAAATTGTACTAAATTTAGTACCATTTAGTACTTTTACCCTTATAGTTCGAATTTACAAAAACCTTTCATTGTTACCCTTCATCGGTAACCCCCATTGCAAATGTCTGTATTCCAGCTCAATCCGTTCACCCAAATCCAAATTGTACTAAATTTAGTACCATTTAGTACTATTCGTGCACTTAAAGTTCGAATTTCCAAAAAGTTTTCTTCGTTACTCTCCACAATTGACCGTAATTTCAAATTTCAGGATTCCAGCTCCATCCGCTCACACAAATCTAAATTGTACTAAATTTAGTACCATTTAGTCATTATACCCTCAGCCTTTAGGCTATGAAGGGTATATATACTTTCATACGGGCAAAATGTGCCTCATCGAAATAATGGTTTTAGACCCCAAGTATGTTTGGACGAAATGTGTTTCAGACAATTTGGAGTCGATTGAGCAATGTCCGTCCGTCTGTCTGTCTGTCTGTCTGGCTGGCTGGAGCGCACGATAACTCTCGAAGGGATGAACCGATTCGGTTCAAATTTTGGCTTTCGTAATATTTTGTCCAAACTTAGTTTAAGTTCGAAGATGAGCTATATCGGTCCACTCCTTCCGGTACCTCCCGGTACCGAAAATGTTCGGAAAATTTGTACGCACGATAACTCTTGAAGGGTGTAACCGATTTGGTCCATACTTTGCCCATCGTGGAGCGTGTACCAGACTTAGATCAGGTTCTAATATGGACTCAATCGGTCCACTCCGTCGGGTACCTCCCACACAAAATTTTGGAAAAGTTCAGTTTAGGAACATCTCTCGAATCGCTTTGATTTTTGCTTTAGCAACTTGTATTCACTGCCCTCCATACGACGGTATAAGTTTCATCAGGGGCAAGTCCATACTTCCTGAGAAAATAGCCTGAAAGTTGCTAAAAACCCCTATGACACCGTGTGAGGAGGTTGGAGGGCAAAATAACTCTCGAACAGGTCTGCCGATTCGGTCCAAAGTTTGGCCTTAGTAATATTTTGTCCAAACATAGTTTAAGTTCGAAGATAAGCCATATCGGTCCACTCCTTCAGGTACCTCCCCCACAAAAGTTCAAAAATGTTCGGAAAAATTGTGCGTACGATAACTCTTGAAGAGAGTGGCCGAATTGGCCATACTTTACACATCCTAATATATCTACCAGATATAGATCAGGTTTAAATATGGACTATATTTGTCCACTCCATCCGGTACCTCCCACTCAAAATTTCGGATACATGTTCACTTTAAGACCTGCTTTCGAATCACTTTGATTTTTGTTGAAGCAGCTTGCATTGCTGCCTCAATTGCGATGGTAAAAGTTATTTCAGGGGAAAGTTCATCCTTCTTCAGCAAACATCCCTGAAGTTCTAAAAAACCCCTATGGTACCATATGTAGTAGCTGCAGATCCATTCTTTTTAGTATCTCCTCCGCAAAACTTTTGATATTAAATCCTAATCAACATTTTTGTCAGTAGAACGCCCAAAATTTTTAAAACTCCCTAAATACATGCGTTTTTTGGAAAAAAAATTGTTTCAATATACACAGGCTGAGGGTATATCTCTGTCGGCAAGGCCGACTGATACTTTTCTACTTGTTTTCGTACACATAAGTACGAATTTCCAAAAGCACCCTCATGTCTCAATCATACACTTCAACAGTAATCTTAATTCCAAATTTCAGGATTCCAGTTCTAGCCGTTCCACCAAATATAATTTGTACTAAATTTAGTATCATTTAGTACTTTTCGTACACATTAGTACGATTTTCCAAAAACATTTAATTACATCAACACCACTTCCCAACCTTGATTTATATACCAAATTCCATGATTCTAGCTATATCCGTTCAAAATATACAATTGGTACTAAATTTTGTAAATTTTAGTACTTTTCGTACACTTAGAGGTCTATTTTCCAAAAACCCTTTGGTACATCTTTCTAGATCTCCATCAGTTACCCTCATTCTAAATTTCAGACTTCTAGCTCTTACCGTTTCCCTAATACAAAGGGTACTATATTTAGTAGAGTTGTGTCGTTCATGAACGAACCGGTTCAAAGGAACGATTCCGTGAAAAGAACGAACGGATCCGTATCCAGCTCATTCCTTTATGTCGTTCATTTAGATCCCCGATGGACGAGTCATTGCTGTCAAAACAAAACCACCACCATTAGCTTTGCATACACACAAGCAAGCAAAAAAAACAAATGCATTGGTTTTGCAGTCAAACTCTAAACAAACGCTGCGTTAGTGCAAGCAGCACAAATTTCCACACAAAACAAACAATGATTCAAAGAGCTACTCTGCTCAGTAACAGCACATCTCGGTCATATCTTTCTTTTACATCATTCGTTCATCTGGTTCTTTCATATCAAAACCACCACCACTACGTTCAGAAACAAAACCACCCATTAGCACACAATGTGTCATTCGTGAACGAACATTTTCAAAAGAACGATTCGGTGAAAAGAACGACGGATTCATATGCAGCAGAGAACGAACGACTTCAAAAGAAAATAACACAGTCAAATGTATTGTGGAACGAAAAAGAGCCAACGAACGAACTAAACGACCCGGATCTTTTTGGTGAACGGAATGAAAAAGATCGATCCGCTCAATGAACGAGATTGCCCAACACTAATATTTAGTAGCCTTAGCAGCCTTATCGCACCCCTACACACCAACAGCAACCTACACCCAAAATTTCAACTTTCTAGCTTCAGCGGTTTCGTCTGGGCGGTGATGAATCAGTCAGTCAGTCAGTGAATACCTCACCTCACTGCTCTTTTATATATAGATAATAAAATTGTTTAAAAATTTCCGATTACAGCTCTAAACATCATAGACACCATACCAACCACTGTTCACCACATCTTCCAATAAATTGCTGAGGGGAATAAAAATTGCTTTTATTCAACTATTAGCGGTCGGGTCTTTGTTCTTGTTTCATCAGCAGTGGTATCAGCCAACGTTGTTCTGGTTTGATTTGATTAATACAAGTTTTAATTCGTTTAAACAATATTTCTCTTGGTTGGTATTTCCACAGCTTGTTCAATGCTGTGTTGTCGTGGCGATGACGCGAAGCATGGTTATTTTGTTTTATTAAAAATTCCTTAGTTCAATAACAATAAAGCGGAGAAACCCACAACTGTCTGTCTGTGTGACTATACTCGTGCACAGTTTTTCTTTGCGAGGGTATGTGTGTCGTCCGCTAATTCTCTTAGCTCGTGCAGTGCTGTTCCTTCCCTTCTTCTTATACATATATACTAACGTTTTACGCTATTCATTTCTTTCTTATATTTATTTGTAATCGTTGTTATTTTCTCTCTCATTTTTGTGCTTCCTGTTTCATAACTGGATAATAAACTTTATGATATTCGTTTTTGTTTATTAGTTGATGTTGTTGTCGTTGGTGTCGTTGGTGTATTTGTTTAGCTTGTTTATGAGTATTGATAAAAATAACAACAACCGCCGGGCTTGGTAACACAATATCCGGTAAAAACATACATATACATACATATATGTGTAGCATCCAATCCGCCACGAAATTAGTTTCCACTTTCCATATTCGTATTCATTCATTAAGTTTTCCTCATTTACTACTTTATATCATTGAATGAATCTTAATTCTAGGTTTCGTTTTCTTTTTCGGATAGATGGATTTATTTTTTTTTTTTTGCTACGTCTTTGTTTTATTGTTGTTTATCATTTTTTATGATGATAAATGTTTCTGAGTAATGCCTTTCGCAGTAGTAGTTGTGTGTGTGTGTTAAATTAGTTTGTTATTTTGCTGACTTCGGGTATGATTGATACCCCGAGAGACAAAACCGTAAAAGTTTAGCTCATGAAATATAGTCATAATGTTTCGTTGTTTTTTTTTCATGTCAAGGGCATGATTTCCTTTCTACTAATCGTATCCGCAATAAAAATTATTGTATTCAAACGTATGTCACTAAGAGGCTTTCAGTTTTTTATTTGTTTAATGAAATAAACAATAAAAACTGATTATAATGACTTGGTACCAGGCTACATAATAACTTAAGTCTAGAAAATTAAATTAAATATGTTTATATGACAACAAAGTATGAGTATATTACAGTCGACGTTGCCATGTGATGCCCACACCAAATAATTTGACAAACCTTTTCTTTACTTAGTTAATCTCATCTAGTCTACCTTTCAGTTTTGTGGTAAAGGAGTTTCCCTCTGGCTTTATCTCTGGCCATATTTTTTGCATTCTCCGGATCTACGTAGTGATTCCTCCCATGTCAATCATCTTTTACCTTTAACCCTTCGCACTTTGCTAACACCACTTGTCGAGGAAGTCTGTCTGCTGGCATTCTGACGACATGGCCAGTCTATTTCATTTGTATACCCTCCACCATAATATGGAGGATATATATTTTTTCGTTTTTAACGCAATGAAATAATCATTTGTGGTTCTATAAAGTATATATGGGGATTTCTGAGTAAAATCGGACACTTTTTAAAAAGTGATGAATGAGATCATCTTCCAAAATTTTAGGCATGCTCTTGACCTAAACTCTTACATATAATTGCGACCTCTAGCGTGCTTCTGATTGCACTAGAAGCAAATAACAGGACATATTGGGCTGTAACTCTGTTATTTGAGTACGTAAATCAACATAATTAGCATCAATGGAAAGGTCAAGAAATTGTCTTCCAAATGTTATTTACATGGGCGGAACGTATCTTCCAGCAATACATATATAAATTGTATATTAAAAATGTTCACAATTTTCACACAAAAGTTGTGGTCCATTTAACCCTCTAAATATTATCTGACCACTATCTAAAACTGCAAGCTTCTTCTTTGTCATATACTCTTACCTTATTTCGGGGCGATTGGACTGTTATTGCGACCTATAGAGCAACTATAAAATCAGATAAAATTTTTGTTTTTGGTTCATTTCACCCCCTAAATATTTCACGATCATCACCAATAACAATAGGTGTCTATTCTGGTCTGAACCTGAACTCCATTCGTGACGATCGGTCCATAATTGCTTGATTACAATTTATAATGGACAGACGGACGGACACACATCTCAAAATCGCTTTATCTCGTCGAGATATGAAGATTGGTATACCGCATACCGATATTTCGCGGTGTTACATGAATTTTTCCCAAAACAAACTTATAATACCTTTTCCACATAGTGGTACAGGATATAAAAACGCCATATCTTTATGAATAAAAATCAAATGCCGTCATAACCAAACTTAGTTTTTTATGGAAAGAACATTTTACCTCGCCCACTTTATTCAATTTAAATTTTGTCGGCAAAACTACTGAACATATTTTTCTGAAATTGTCAGGGAGTGTAAAGCGATGGCCCCCGAAAACAGGCTACATACTTTATTGAACTCCAGAGAGTGTAATGGACACACATTTAAACTGTTATGGATGCAGTTCTTTTGATAAAAAGTTAACCAGGCATCTCTTGGACTATGTAAAGGTAGGACTTCGGGAGCCATTGAAGCCTGGCTACAGTCGGTTGCGGGGTTCGCGTCCTTCTCTACACTAGCCGAGTTTATATTACGAGAATTATTAAAGACTCCCCTTTTGTTTGCACTAAAACATGGACCAAAAACTATAATGTATAATTACTAAAAAAATACCCCTTTAAACTATGTCTGATTCTTACTTTTTTTTAGTCGGAAAACTCTGAAAACTACTCTCTGACAAGTCCCTAGGATATTTCTTCCCAAGAGAATCCTGGCAGGAGAGTGGGAACTCTCTGGTGTTCTGAGAGTCAGCCTCAATACCCTCGCCAACCTTTGTGCTAGTGGCCACGACAAATATTTTAGGACCCTTAAGTTTTCCTCACTCTAATATTATAACCATATCCCATATTGCAAAAAAAAAACGTCTCGAATAGTGTTTACAGATTCATGTGGAAAGATATTTACTTTTATTCAAATCATATTTATTAGTACTAAAAAATATAATAAAATTTAGTAATTTTTTAATATTTTCTCATATGTAATTAAATTTACTCAATGTGATTATATAAAAATTCATTCATTCATTCTTATCCCTTAAAGGGTTAATATTTCAAGAAAGTATCTGTTCTATGAAAAGTTTATCCTAATAAAATAAAAGCAAAGAATGAAATATATTTTTTCGTATTTACGTTTGTTTTTTTTTTCTCCTCTTTTATTGTTTTTTTATGATACTTGTTTCTATATCTATTCATAACATTCTCTAATAATGAATGAGATTATAACACTTTTTAACTATAGCTCTCTTTTGGTTTGTTCATTGATCAGTACTAGAAATGGAAGAAGTAATGAAACAAAAACACTTACCTGCATACTACGCTCGTCTTGAAGGCCTCCAATTGATGTGCATGTCTTTGTTGGTATTTACTAAAATTTCTGTTTAATTATATTTTTATAATGTTTCTGCATACATATCAATGAACACTCTTGTTTTTTTTCTTATTTAGCTTCAATCAATCGAACAGTGGGAACCATTTGGAATGACATTTAAAAATTAATTATTGCTTAGAAGTGATTCACTGCCTATGTTTTCAAGAATCCTGTGATTCTAAATACTTTAATATTGAAATTATGTACATATTAAAATTAAAATCAAATTAAATCAGTATAAATAAAGAGATTAATTTTCATCCATTATTTCTTGAAAATATAGACACTGCATCAATTTTGAATTATTTACTTAACATATTAATTTTGGAAGTTGTTCCATTAGAGTCAATTTTATGACGAATTACCAGAAGCCATGGGAAATATTCCAGTTATTTGGCTTTAAATTACTCAAACTTCATAAATGTCTGTATGGCACGAAATGGCCAACAGTATTTGGAATTATCGATAGATTTGCTACATATTGGGCTGATGGTGGAGCTGCAAACGTCATTCTTGGATTATATTTTATGGACTGGTTTCCAGACTGGTTTCCAAAAATAAAAGTTTGCTAAGACTCAAAATGATTATAATTCCGTTTGTCACAATGAAGCTACGCTTATATTCCGGCATCGCTCGTTGTGGTTTCGTATGTGGCAATATTCTTAATGGGGATTACTTAAGCATCAGGCGTGTAAATTTGATTGAATTTGACTGTTGGTCTTATATCCACATAGGTAGATGAATGGTATGGTCCGATTGTTGTTTCCGCGGTGAGGGCAAGTTTTAACGTCAGGGGGGAATCCAATTGGTAAACATTAACAAATCGTTATAGTTGTAATCCAGTAAAAAGAGGGCAAAGATATTGCTTTTAATTTCTTTAAGAAGCACTGTAGTGCCGTGTCTGCCCTGTGGGCAGAACACTAACAGGTTTGTCACGTTTTTATAAAATCACTTGCACTCCTGATACTTTTGCCAAAATATATTGATGAAAACGATTCTTTTTTAATTGATGCAGATGTATGCTGTTGAATTGATGCCTACTCCAAGTCCCAAAAATTGTGAACTTTAGGAAATTTATATTTTCACTTGGTTTCACATTCTTACCCTTATTAGGTGGAATAATAATATAGTATTGCAATTTTGCTCGTTAATAGGAATTTTTAGATTTTTTAATATGATTACACTTATTAAGATGACTTTGGATTTTTACTGATTATAAAAGTTTATTTTTGATGCTTGTGATTCTAATGTTTGTACAAAAAGGAAGTCTATGATTTTATCAGTGGCTAATGAAGCCTACAATTTTTGTTCGACACTTTCATATTACAAAATTTAGGGTGTAAAATACAATCTGGTAAAATTTTTATATATTAAGGAAAATCTAATTGCATTTTTTTTTTGTGTTCGTATTTCTACTATTGACAAATGTTTGTACAGTACGTGGTCCATGGTCCATACTAGTGAATATCTATATTGCGTTATTGATGAACTTTGCTTAGTGCCAAATGTCATTTGATCAAGTGCTCAAAACAAAACTACCAAAAAATATTCCATTTCACTTTACTGTTTTTTTACCTACGAGTTTTATGCTTGTGAATAAAAGAGATTTTATGCATTGTTTTAATACAGAAGATCTGAAAACAATATAATTATCACCTTCAATCATTTTTATACCCTACACCACACAGTGGTAAGGGGTATTATGTCTTTGTGCATTTGTATGTAACAAAAGGAAACGAAATAGACCCACAGTTCCTTTTGGGGATATACATATAATCACTTTCTGAGTCGATTTATGCGTGTCCGTCCGTCTGTCCATGTATTTTTGTTCGCAACATACAGGTCGCATTTTTTGTCCGATTCAGCTGAAAATTGGGGACTACAACTTTTTTAGCCATAGGAAGAACGCTATTGTTTTTCGTGAATATCGGTTCAGATTTGGATATAGCTCACATATATATTTTCGCCCGATTTCACGTATTTGCTGCACGAAACACGCTATATACGTCCAATTTTGATGAAATTTTGAATGTGTGACTGAATTTTGTCTACAAATAAGTGTGCAAAATTATATTGAAATCGGTCCGGATTTGGATATAGCTCCCTATATTTTCGGCCGATTTCACGTATTTCCTGTACCACACACGCTATATATGTCCGATTTCGATGAAATTTGGAATGTGTCACTGAATTCAGTCTAGAAATAAATGTGCCAAATTATATCGAAATCGCTTCAGATTTGGATATAGCACCCATATATATTTTCGGCCGATTTCGTGTATTTTCTGCTCCAAACACGATATATAAGTCCGATTTCAATGATATTTGGAATGTGCGACTGAATTCGGTGTGGAAATAAATGTGCCAAATTAAATCAAAATCGGTTAAGATCTGGATATAGCTCCGATTTATATTTTACATATTCACAGTGGTGGAGGGTATCATGTAGTCGGCCCCGCCCGACTTTGATCCTTTCCTTACTGGTTCACCGTGATGTCGTTGCAGAATTGTCATCAAGTATATTTCTAACACATATCGTGGAACTGGCCAAATATGTATGGTGGTGAGGAGACTGAATGCAAATTTAAACAAATTCTTTAATTAAGGCAAGCAAAAGATCTAAACGGGGAACAGCATACAAATAAGAAACAATATAAAAGGAAAGGCCGACATCAAGACAAAGTGACATAAGTCAAAAATTAAAATTTATAAAAAAAATGTTTTAGCTTTGTATTTTTGGACTGCAGAACATGCGTTTTATATGTTTCTAGAGATACAGTTCAAATTTCGTACTTGGAATATAAATATGTAAATATATGAAAAATAAATTTTGGTATGTGAAAAAATGCGTATATAATTTGCGGTGTCTTACTGCGTGTCCACCACAAGAAGGAGGGGTACCTCCCCTATGCGATATTTTTTTAAAAACACTATATGTGCAAAAATTACTCATTTACGGATTAATCAACAAATTATGTTATAAATATGTTATATTTGCAATACTACTGAACCGATTTCCTCCAAATTTGCAGCCAAAGCTCAATGTTTGCCGTTGTTATGTATATTTTATGAATTTTGGAGGAGGTGGAGCACCTTCCCCACGCCTTTCTTTTAAACGATATAAGTATAAGCCAATTTTATGATTATATCGGTTTCAGAATAAATTTGGGAGGCAATGGGGTTGTGTATGCCCTAGGTACATATTTAGAGCCAGAGTTCAGGATCACGCCCACTTTTTAAATATGTTATATCTTGAAAACTAATGACCACGCTCACTCTTTAATGCATTATTTTTCCAAAGCTACTGAACCAAATTTCATGCAATTTGCTCGTTCGCTAATAGAGATTCTAGCAACACCCACTCACTACTGCCTAAATCCTTAAATACTTGTGTAACTCTACATGATATTTTTGTACAAAAAGCTAATGCAGTTATTGCATTTATTTCTTTAAATGTTAAATTCCATTAAATTTAACATTTACTTTGTTTTGATTTTATAAATGCTTTAAGCAGTAGAAAATTTATTTCACTTTTAAATTCTTTTGGATTAAAGTCCCATGTTTGGTTGTGTGTCTTTTTTTCTCAGTAAGTCTTTTCGTAAATTCCAACAGCATTTCTCAGATACTTTTCCTGTAATTTGGTCCATATACTGTGAAAAATGTCTTTGCTTTAAATGGCAGCTTACAAATTGTTTGCATAGCATCAGAAATGAAAAGTTATATTGTCATTTTTAAGAAAACAAAAAACAGTACTGAAACAAAAGGGTAATGGAGTTGATGCTGATGGGAGAAATATGTATACCATTGACGTCAAAACAACAAGAAGATGTTGAATGGATTACATTGTTATTTTCCTTATTTTGTGTAAGATTAATGTATTTCAAATATTTAACTTATCTCTAAATAAATAACAATTTAAACATTAACAAATATTTATTAAAAGTTATGTTTACTATTATTTTTATAGAACAGGACGTAATTTCTTCTCATAAAGAAAGATTATAGTATATCTCTCCTTCTGAAAAGAAATTTTGTCATATCTACCCACTTTTGTTACTCATTATATGTATTCCTGTAATGCCATATACTTAAGTAAGTTTATGTAGCGAAATACGTAGAAAAACAAGGAGCATAAATTAAAAATTTTCCACTTTTGTTAACTTTCACCACCACCATAACTAAGAGTAGCATCTTCCATTCTCAACTTGCAGAACACCTACATATTTAGCCAATATAAAAGTGCCACAGTGCCATCATTGTACCAACACATTTGTTTGCTTTTGTTGTCTCTTGGCCCCTTTTTTTGTCAAAGCATTTCTAAAGACTTTGTCATTGCATTTGCAACATATTTTTGTTTTCTTTTTCCGTTGTTGTTGCTGTTGTCTTACTAGTAATTTTTCCGCTAGTGTTATTTGGTTGTGCTCTTTTTCTTGTTGTTGTTTTTTTAAGAGGAAGGTGCATGAAATCTCGTGTCAGTTGTTTTGCAGTTGAATACGTTTGAATAACAAATGGCCACTCTACAACTGCATTAAGAAAAGTACAATGGCCGTGTAGGTAGCTAGGGAAATATGTGTGTATATGTTCTTTTTGTATACATAAACAGAGTGAACCGGATGTTAAACATGTAAATGGCGGAAAGCTTACGACATTCTTGACACAAAGATGATTGCGTGATCAGTGTTCCGGTACGAAAGCAAATCAATTTCAACCACCTCCTCATCTTTTAAACCAGTGAGGACCACATCGGGCAATTTTCTCAGAAACTATGGCTTTGCCCCTTAAAAATGGGATTAAAAATTTAGCTTAAGGCTTCAGTAGACAGCGCTAATACCCACATTATGTTTGTAATTATAATTAAATAAACATAATTGTAAATAAAAAGTAAGAACAGCTTTAAGTTCGGCCGGGCCGAACTTGTTACACCCTCCACCACGAGGCTGTACTAAGGTGTGTACCTGTACCAAAAAATTTCTTGGGGAAAGTTTTATACCCCAACGAAGAGTAACTATCAAATTTCAACCATTTCAACCTGCAAAATACCGAAAATCGGGGGTACCGTTCTATGCGGGCTATATGAAGGCGTGAACCTGTACCGACAATTTCTGGAGGAAAGTTTCGTTCATCCACGAAGACTAATTACCAACTTTCAGCCATTTCGAAGGAATATTGAGAATCTTCAAAATACCGAAAATCGGGAGGTACCATTCTATGGGGGCTATATAAAGGCGTGGATCCATACCAACAAAATTCTGGGGGGAAAGTTTTATATCCCCAACGACAACTAACTATCAAATTTTAGCCATTTCAGTGTGATAATGAAGCTAAAACCTTCAAAATACCGAAAATCGAGTGATACCGTTCTACGGACCGATATAGCCCATTTGCAATACCAAATATCCTAGGTACTTCTATACCAAATTACAAGGCTCTATTCGGACATGGTTATATCGACTTAGAATTTTACCCTGATCAAGAATATATATACTTTATAGGGTCTCCGATGAATTTTTCGATGTGTTACATATTATGGTGGAGGGTATAATAAAGTTGGGTAATATTAAGTCACAAAAATCACAATTATTGGGGAATAAAAGGGAAAGGTGACGTATGGTTATCCATACTTTATAACCAATTGCTGTCTGTCATACGCCACATTGTACTCAGGTAGTTGCAAGTTTAAACAAACTGGACTATAAAATTTACTTATCTATACATATAAAAGAGCTTAGTGATGACTGAGTGAGTGAGTGACTGACTGGCATATCATCGCCCAGACGAAACCGCTGAAGCTAGAAAGCTGAAATTTTGACTGTGGGTTGCTGTTGGTGTGTAGGGGTGAGACAAGGCTGGGTTTTTGGAAATTCGACCTAGAAGGGTACGAAAACTACTAAAAGGTACTAAATATGGTACCCTATGTATTAGGCAAACGGGAAGAGCTGGAATACTAAAATTTGGAATGAGGGTAACTGATGAAGAGTTAGAAAGATGTACCAAAGGGATTTTGGAAATTCGACCTCTAAGTGTACGAAAAGTACTAAAAGTTACAAAATTTAGTATCAGTTCCATATTTTGAACGGATTTAGCTAGAAATTTGGAATTTGGTATGCAAATGAAGGTTGGGAAGTGGTGTTTATAAAAGGAAATGGTTTAGGAAATTCGTACTCAGGTGTACGAAAAGTACCCAATGGTACTAAATTTAGTACAACTTGGATTTGGGTGAACGGATAGAGTTCGAAACCTGAAATTTGGAATTAAGATTACTGACGGAGTATAGGATTGAGATATGGGGGTAGTTTTAGAAATTCGTACTTATGTGTACGAAAAGTACTAAATAATACTAAATTTAGTACAACTTGGATTTGGGTAAACGGATAGAGTTCGAAACCTGAAATTTGGAATTAAGATTACTGTTGGAGTGTAGGATTGAGATAGGTTTGGAAATTCGTAAATTTTGTGAACGAAAGGTACTAAGTGGTACTATATTTAGTACAACTTGGATTAGGGTCAACGGATAGAGCTGGAAACCTGAAATTTGGAATTAAGATTACTATTGAAGTTTAGGATAGAAATATGGATGTAGTTTTGGAAATGCATACTTATGTACACGGGAAGTACTAAATTGTACTAAATTTGGTACAATTCATATTTGGGTGTACGGATAGAGCTCGAATTCTGAAATTTGGAATCAAGATTACGGTAGAAGTGTAGGATTGAGATAGTTTTAACATTTTTACTTATGTTTATGAAAAATGCTAAACGGGACTAAATTTGGTACAATTTGGATTGGGTGAATGGATAGGGGGAATTAAGATTTCTGTTGAAGTATAGAATTGATATATGGAGGTATTTTGGAAATTCGTAATTATGTGTACGAAATTAACAAATGGTACAAAATTTGGATTAATAATAATTGTGGGAGTATAGGAATGAGATAGTTTTGGAAATTCGTACTTATATGTACGACAAAAACTAAACGTACAATTTGGATTTGGGTGAACGAATAGAGCTGAAAACCCAAAATTTGGAATTAGGATTACTGTTGAAGTGTAGGATTTAGGTAGCTTTGGAAATTCGTACTTATGTTTACGAAAAGTATTAAATTTGGTACAATTTGGATTGAGATGGAATTCTGAAATTTGGAAACATAATTACTTTTGGAGTATAGGATTGAGGTAGTTTTGGAAATTCGTACTTATTGCGTGCGAAAAATACTAAATGGTACTAATGTGGTACAATTTGGTTTTGGATGAACGGTTAGAACTCGGGTCCAGAAATTTAGAATTAAGATTACTGAACGAGTGTAGAATTTTTTGAATTTCGTACTTATGTGTACGAAAAGTACTAAACGGTACTGAATTTGGTACAATTTGGATTGAGGTGAAAAGATATAGCTGTAAACCTGAAATTTGAGGAGGAGGATTGAGATATGGAGGTATTTTCGGAAATTCGTAACAAAAAGATACTAAATTTGGTACTATTTGGATTTGATTGAACGGATAGAGACAGAATTCTGAAATTTGGAAATAAGATTACTGTTTGAGTGTAGGATTGAGGTAGTTTTTGCAGTTATGCGTACGAAAAGTACAAAATGGTACTAAATTTAGTACGAATTGGTTTTGGGTGAACGGACAGAACTAGGATCCTGAAATTTGGAACAATGATTACTGTTGCAGTGTACGATTGAGATATGGAGATTGTTTTGGAAATTCGTACTTATGTGTACTATATTTGGTACAATTTGGATTTTGGTGAAATGATAAAGCTGGAATCGTGAAATTTGGAATTATTATTGCTGTCGCGTGGAGGACTGAGAAAGTTTTCGGAAATTGCGTTTAGTGTGGAGATAAGGATAATTGGTTTTGTGACAACAGATTGAGCTGTACATGAGTATCACGGTTGTGATATATGTAGTTTTGGTTTTGATGTTGCATGAAGGATATAGCTGGAATTTCGAATTTTTGTATTAGGGTCTATGTTGGTGTTTTGATAAGGAGTTTTTGAAATGCATACAAATTCTGAGATTAGGTATGGAGGTCGCTAAGGAATGAATTATTGAGTTCTTTTTGGAAATACGAAAAGTACAAAATGGTACTAAATTTGGTGTTGGGTATAGCTGGTTTACCGTTAGAGGTGGTAGTGCAATAAGTGTACTGGAAGTATTAAATAATACTAAATATTAAAGCTCCGGTATTGAGTGAACCGATAAATGAATTTTGTTATGAGGACCACTGTTGAGATTGGGTCAGAGTGTTTATTAAAATTCGCTTTTAAATGTATCAAAGGTTTCTACATGTAATACCATTGGCATTGGGCGAACAAGTAGAGCTAAAACTGTAAAATTTGTGTTAAGGTCTTGGATTTTAAAAATTGTACTGAATGGTGTACTGTTGATTTCATGTTAACGCGAAGGCGGTTTCTAAATGAAATCAAGAAGTCAAAAATACGTCGAACAAAATTGTAGAAGGTTTTTATCCCCTGTGAAAAAAAGGGTTAAATTAAAATGTCTAAAAAATTAACTGTTTTATATGGGGGCCACCGTGGTGCAATGGTTAGCACGTCCGCCTTGCACTCAGAAGGTCTGCGGTTCGAATCCCAGGCCAAGCAACATCAAATTTTCAACGGTGGCAATATTCCCCCTCAGTAATGCTGGCGACATTTCCTGAGTATTTAAGCCATGAAAAACTTCTCTACAAGTGGTGTCGTAAGACACGCCGTTCGGACTCGGCAATAAAAAGTAGGTCCCATATCATTGAGCCAATATGAATCGGCGTGCACTCATTGATATGAGAGAAGTCTCCCTTGTCCCATCTGGGATGTTTGTGGAACAATTATATGGGCCGTGTCAAAGAGTGCGCATTAGGGTGGGGCGATTTGTGTGGAAGGAAAAAAAACCTTAATGAGCCCTTCGCGTTTCTGATTCCTGGGATTGAACTGAGCAAAAAAGTCCACTGGACCATATATCTACCGTGAAAATCGAGCCTCCCGATTTTGACTTTAAGTTTTTTATTGACGTTTTTTGGATATTTTGGCATATAACAGCCAAACCATTGAGATTTTCGATCCAACACAAAGACAAACATTGTAGCCAAGACAGTAATTGAAAACTCTCTAATACATCGCAAAAGCATTGGAACGCTCCTTCAGACAGTTTTGGCCTTAAGAATGTGCAAACTTTTCGGAAAATGTCGATAAATGACATTATGCTACAAAATTTGACCCGAAAAATATGCAAGTGTTCTGATGCAAAATTATATCGTGTTGGGATCCATGGACAACGACAATGTCTTTATTTCGTTTGGATTACTTCGTTTTATTTTTTTATAACGGTAAAAGTAGTGAAAATCTGGGTTTCTTACATTTTCAAATTTAAACGGGCATATCTTATTTTTTCCACAACGGATTTCTCTTGATCCTTCTTCCTTTTAAAGGGGTGAATAATGTCTTTTGAATAAGCTATTATTGTTTTAAATCGGTTAACAAATGGCTAAGTTATAGTGGTTTATGTCTGAAAAACCCCACAAAAAACCTATAAAGGAATTTCTCATAATTTTCAAAAATATAATGTTTTTTTGTTTTGTTCAATATTTATTTTGAAAATTATGAGAAATTCCTTTATAGGTTTTTTGTGTGGTTTTTCAGACATAAACCACTATAACTTAGCCATTTGTTAACCGATTTAAAACAATAATAGCTTATTCAAAAGACATTATTCACCCCTTTAAAAGGAAGAAGGATCAAAAGAAATCCGTTGTGGAAAAAATAAGATATGCCCGTTTAAATTTGAAAATGTAAGAAACCCAGATTTTCACTACTTTTACCGTTATAAAAAAATAAAACGAAGTGATCCAAACGAAATAAAGGCATTGTCGTTGTCCATGGATCCCAACACGATATAATTTTGCATCAGAACACTTGAATATTTTTCGGGTCAAATTTTGTAGCATAATGTCATTTATCGACATTTTCCGAAAAGTTTGCACATTCTTAAAGCCAAAACTGTCTGAAGGAGCGTTCCAATGCTTTTGCGATGTATTAGAGAGTTTTCAATTACTGTCTTGGCTACAATGACTGTCTTTGTGTTGGATCGAAAATCTCAATGGTTTGGCTGTTATATGCCAAAATATCCAAAAAACGTCAATAAAAAACTTAAAGTCAAAATCGGGAGGCTCGATTTTCACGGTAGATATATGGTCCTGTAGACTTTTTTGCTCAGTTCAACCCCAGGAATCAGAAACGCGAAGGGCCCATTAAGGTTTTCAAATCGCTCCGGCCTAGTGCGCATACAGTAGCATTTTTTGAATATGGGTTTCCTCCATTTTGAAATCACAAATTCCGAAATTATAGTTACTTCTAGAGGTGCGATAAGGTCCATTTTTGGAAATTCGAACTAAAGGTATACGAACAGTAATAAGATGAAATTAAATGTCAATTAAAATAGGTATTAGTACATCGAAAATTTCAGTGTCGAACATTCTCAAATTAAATATTGTTTATTCTGTATATTATTCCCTTCCGCATACAAAGTAGCGGGTATTTTGCTAGTAATTTATATATCTCTCAGATTTTGTGTAGTGTGTCCAAGAATGAAAATCATAAATTGTTAAAAAATAACACAAAATCGCTATAATTTGAAAAAAATTATTTTTATTTATTTCACTTATTTGCAATTGAAGCCATATCATAGTTTTGAGGCAAATTTATATGATTACAAAAATCCACCTAAATACCATACCTACTCTAATAATCATATATGTATATAATTCATCTTAAATCTAGAAATTGGAGATCTAATTATTTTGGTTACAATGATGCCATTGCATTTTTTAGAACATTCTTCATTACATCCTAGCTACTCCAGGGCAACACTAAAAATGAAAATAGTTTTATTTTTTGAAATTTTGCCTTTTAGGGCGAATATCATTTTTAATGATTTTTTATTAATTTTCTCGCTTAGAGTTAAGCTTGATGATCGGAAATTATTTGCAAGTGAAAAAGGAAAGCCAAGGCCTCAACCCACATAGTCACCAAATTACGTTACCTGGTTTCACTGGTGGTAAAGCAGATCTACGGACGTATCGACTATGTAGTGGCTTCTCTGTCCTAATTACTTTTCCTGGTTTCACTGGTGGTAAAGCAGATCTTCGGACGTATCGACTATGTAGTGGCTTCTCTGTCCTAATTACGTTACCTGGTTTCACTGGTGGTAACGTAATTTGGTTACTATGTGGGTTCGAGTCCTTGGCTTTCCTTTTTCACTTGCAAATAATTTCCGATCATCAAGCTTAACTCTAAACGAGAAAATTAATTAAAAAAGAAAATAGTTTTAAATAGACATTTCGGAAACCATTACAATTTTTATACCCTAATCCACCATTGGCAAGTGAATTATAAATTTGTTTTGTTAAAAATATATGTAACACCGCGAAATATTCATCGTAGACCCCCAATGTATAATGTATGTTAAAAAAAAGCCCCGATTGGTCATTATAAAATCCGGAAAATAATACCGTACGTTTCCAGTAATAACGGCTTATATGTATATGTATGTATGTTCTACATCTCTGGTATGTTATCATGTATATCAACTTATGTATGTATGACGGGACGGCTAAAATATGTCGTAATTATATAAAAGAAATTCCTAGGAAAGTAATGCCCAGGTGTAGTGGAGTAGGGTATCACATGGTCGGCCCTGTCCGACTATAACCCTCTCTTATTTGTTTAGTTTTCAGTCTGTAACCGGATTATCTAAGCTGTAAAATCGTCATCAGACTTTTATTGAGGAATAAACACGTACATATTCCTCACAGTATTGTCGCTTTTTTATTCTTGCCTCTTTGGGACCCCATGATTATATATAACGGTAAACGAACAAACTACCATATCGAACATTTTTTATACACCTTTGATCCAAAACCAATATATAACAGCCTCTCCAAAATGTCGTGTAGGATATAAGCACATTCACACGATCTTAGTAGCGGTAGTAGTACCTCTTTTTATGGTTCACCTTGTCTTCGCCAAATGCACCAGCGTTCGCATGAAATTATCATTGCACTTTAGTTTTCGTTGTTGCAGTTACATTTGGCGTGTTTGGCTTTTGCAAACGCATCTTCTTCTTCTGGCGCTAACTGTTAAAAATATTTTAACAGTCAACAGAGTCGTTTACATTGTTTACTTTTTAATGTCGTCCTGCTTATTACGCATCCTTCAGAATTCACAAGGGGCGGGGCGGTTGGTCTTACATATTAAGGGCTACTTCACAGTAGTTATTTGTTGAGTAAATTCGTTTTTTTTTTTGTTTTTAATGGAAACGAGAACGACAATTTGGCCCATAGTATTTACCTCGGGCAGCTGTAGCATTTGTATTGTTTTGTAGTTGCTGTTTTGTTGTCGCTGTCCGTCCACAAAGTTGCCTGTCTTTAACGCTACAGCATCATCTGCAGTTGGTTGCATTCCTTCAAAGGAAAGAAAAAGAGTGAGAGGAAGAGAGAAAGGGCTTGGTAGTACTAAACAGCAAAAAACAACAATGCAATGCCCTCCAGTGTCAGCGACATTTTGGGTTGTAGATTTTAATTAGTCTTAAGCTATTTTGTTGTTTTCGTTTTTTCCATATTTTTAAACATCTCTTACATTAGGTTTCTCTAGTCAGTCTGTGCTATTGTGACATGTAGCCGTGAAATGACAATGTTTAATTCTAATTATCTCACTAAATGTTTTAATTAAATACAACTTTATTAAAATTGTGATGATACTAAACGTTTGTGGAATTTTTAATGTATAACAGCAAAAAAGGAAAACAATGAGTGAACATTATTTCGGAGAAGGGGAAATGTCTAAGGAATTTGTCAGCTAATTAAATATTACAACACAGAATCGTAATACCATTTTTTTTGTTTTATGTAGCAGTGTAAAATTTATCGAATCTTAAAAGCAATTTTAAGTTGAATGGGTTGGGAACTCCTAAAAAAAGGCCCCGTATGATTGACTACTATATACTATAAATGCAGGAACATTAAGAGGCATTTGGAATTTTTTGAAAAATGCCTGCAATAAAGAAATCTTTTCGGTTGTTGAAGAAAAGAAAATTGAAAAGGTGGCTTATTCTTCAGAAACGTACAAAAAGATGAATAAGACAGTACATTTACTAGGAGGTTTTTTGCAAGTGATAAAATCGACTCTTTTGATAACTTGTATGTTGACAAGTATAATGGACAAATGAAAATAAAGATGACCATAATTTTATTTATTCAGATAGTTTGAAAAAAGTGTTTATTAAAAAATTATTGTAGCATTATTTTATATTGTAAGTAAAAAAATCTTTGAACATTTATGTGAGATTTTTTCTACTTAAAGAATTTTGAGTAGAGCGCAACTCATGGGGGAAACACACGGAAACACTATTGGACTTTTTTAATATTAAATTACATACTACGAGATATCTACTCCAAATTCTTCCTTTTTTGTCCTTTTTCATGTTATCAACAATTTTATAAATCCATTTTTACAGAAAATATGTAATTTAAAGTAGGACATTTGTATGAGGATATACCAAAACGCGAACCTAAGTGAATAATGTTGTTTGTTTTTCAATTAAAAGCCCGATTTACAGCCATTTAATTTAGAAAATGTTGCTAAAACCTTCTTATTTCTGAAAATAGTGGATCTCCGTCAAACATTTTGGTACGGAGGTTTTTGTGTGTACTTAGTACCCAAAATAACAAAGTACAGCCAATTTAGTTGGAAAATGTGAAGAATGCCTTCAAAATAACTAAAATCTCGGGGCTAGATCAAAATGTAGACCTATGGCCCCCATAATTGGAAATAATGTTATATACCCCTGAAAACCCTTAATACCGGAATACAGCAAAACTAACTGTGGAATGTGGTCCGGAAGTACCGTTACGAGTATGATATGTTTAAACGGTGGTGACCATACTCAGTGTAATCATACCTATACATAAAAGTAATATCTGTACCAAATTATAGCTACTTACCTCAATTAGTTTAGAAGTTATTAATTTTTCCCCGCTACATTTGGATTTAGCCCAGAGTGTGTCCGTCTGTTGTAATCACTCTAGCGTCCGCAATAATTGAGCTAAAACCCTATATTTTCCACCCGAGTGTCGTTTTTCTATAGGCAGTCAAGTCATAGTCAAGTTCGAAGATGGGCTATATGGACTCATGTTTTGGTACACCTCTCATATAACACTGCGCAACACTGAAAATGCAAACAACTTCTAGTGGGCATTTTCTGAAGGTACATATTAAGACTACAAAACCCCTACTTGGATTTCGTGCTTTTAGAAAGGCTTTTATGGCCTCATCTCTACCGGTCTAAAACGCTTTATCTCAGAAACTAATAATAATTATGCTTTGCGGTCTTCAGCAATATGGTGTCCTAAGGTAGTAGAACTTATATGTCAAACAGACGAACTAAGAAAAACCGCATAGAGCGCATCAAAATTGATAAAATTTAGGAAAGATTACATCATTTCTGGAATTATGGTCAGTAACTGCCAAACTATTGAAAGTTGAACCAAGTAGCCTTTAGCAAACATTTTCGAAATAATGTCCTCAGCAATTTTTCGGAAAATTCTGAAACTGTAAAACACTTATTTCATGTTGGTTAGGTGGTACTTCATACCATACTTTCTACAAAACATAGTCCATATTTATATTAGGAATTTTCCTTGCGGCAATTATCAGTTTTATGGAGAGAGAGGTGAGGCATATGGTAACCCTTTGCCTCTCAACAACCTCTCTCAACGGCAAACTGACAATTGCCGCAAGGAAAATTGCCTAATGTAAATATGGACATATTTCAAACAACGTTCACAAAGGCTGTTTGTTCTCATATTTGAAATTTCAATGTATTGTTGATATATTTTTCAAATTGTTATAGAAAAATATGCTAGAAACAACGCGATAGACGCATTTTACAGCAATGAAATGTTCTGAAGAGTTGTGTATTACATTCCAGCGAATATTTTCCCCAAAGATAACATTAAGCAAAATTTGACAGTTTTGGAGATATGCTGCGAATTATATACAAAAACATCGTAGTATAGCCTCCAAATAACGGTACCTCCCGATTTTCGATATTTTGAGGATTTTAGCATTTTTTTGCCGAACTATCTGATGTTTAAGGTTCCAAGAGATCACAAAAAATCGTCCATGTCTCGGTGTAGCCCCCATATAACGGTACCTCCCAATTGTCGGTATTTGGTGGATTTAAGCTAGATTTTTAGACCGAACTACCTGCAATTTAGCATTTGAGGTTCCTAGTGGTCACTGAATATCTCCATCAAAAGTCGTCAACATAGGTCAATATTTTGGTATAGCCACCATACCTCCCGTTTTTCGGTATTTTGAGTATTTTTGCTACATTTTTGGACCGAACCAGAGTTTCGGAGTCGAGGTATTTTTGGGACTCCGACTCAAGACTAGTTTTTTTCACGACTCTGGCTCCGACTCCGGGTCGACTCCGAGAGTGAATTCCTACACCACTAAAAATAAATAAAATAAGCACAAATATTTAACTTTTTCCTATATTTTGGCCTATATAGGCTAATGTGTTAGTTTTTCCTTACATATTCATTGGAAAGGGCATTCGTTCGAATACTTTCGAACATATCAAAATGGTTTCTGCCAAATCTTTCATTGAAAAATAGCAAAGTTAGAAAGTTTTTGTCGGTTTTCCTTTTTTTGCACGAATATATTCTGCACGGAATTCCTCCGCGTGAGAAAATCTTTAGGCTTTCAAAATATGTGAAAATGAAGGGGCAATACAAATTGTCCTTACGATGACATGCAATAAAAATTATAAGCAAGTTTCAAACTGGATGTAAGCCAATATTTTAGTGTGCTTAGCCTTAAAAGAAGACCCCCAGTTGTAAAGCTCAATAAAAGCCATTTTTCATGATTTTTCCGAGAAAAATGGCTTTTTTTGGCCACATGTTCTATGCTATTTATACTTTCTACTTTTTTCTGAAATTTAAAGTAGGGATCACCCCTTAAACTAAAATTCAGTGCTCACATTTTGAACTTTGGTGTGGAGTGGATAATTTTATTGAAATATTTGAGATATATTGTGTACAACACCCAGCACGTAGGCAGATGGATGTTTACTGAAACTGAAAAATTAGCACACGATGAGATTTCGTGCAAGAAAATATATTACAAAATCGATATTGTCATTTTTTCATTGTCCTTTATCACTTTTACCCGATCCTTTCTCATGAAAAGTCTATGATTATGTATTTCATTGAATTTCGTATATGCTATTGATTGTGTAGAAAACTCGGATATATATGAACTATATCTGTTCCTGGCGGACAGATCCGGTTATTGGAATGCACATCTAAAGCCCTCATTGAGCCCTGGAAGAAAGATTCGCCGTTGTCAGACTTCTGAGTTATGGAGGGATGAATATGTCGTTGACCAACATGATGCCCAAATTCAGAAGCGTAACCATCCGAATTCCATATATAAATTTATGCGAAATTTACCGAAATACATAAACATACGGTTTTTTTGGAGAAAGTAACGGGTAAAACTGATAAAGGAAAATGAAAACGTGTCAATATCGGTTTCTTGGATATGGAAACTTACATATAATTTTATGTGGAAAAGGACATGAAAGGAACTGAGCTAGGAGGACAGCATATTCGACAGAGAGTTTCCTCATTCTATTTAACTGAAAACATGTCATCTAAAAATGATGAAACAATATCTCCAAACAGAGATATAAAGCTATTTTCTCAATGATTGATGGGGGCCAATAAAAAAATTCATTATGTCATAACTCAGAATTTTCAACTACGGGTTCCTTTGGGGTTCTTAATTGGGGCTTTCATTCCGAACCTGAATTATTTTCACTCCCGGATCTTGACTTCCTTTTTGTGCCACAAGGAATACAAGGATTACTTCTCATAAAAAACATGATGAGAATACCAATAGACCTTTGTGAGAAGACCAGTAAGACTTCTGACGAAAGAGGTTAAATGTCCAATCTTAATTTGATTGTCATAAAACTTTACTTTTGTTTGCAAAAACAGAGTCAATTGGATCAACAAAATAGAGATGAATAGACTACACTTCTGGGGATAGTAAATATCCTGTGAATTGTCCTTTAACTTAGTATAATATACCATTTGCATATATGTTTACTTTCACCTTTCTTTTAAAATAAATAATGACTTTTAAAAAATGGTCTTGTTCCGACTCCAGCAAAATTGCTCTACTCCGACTCGTAGACTCCGAAACCCTGGACCGAACTAACAGTAATTTCACATTTGAAGTTCCCTGTGTTCTGGTATAGCCCCCATATATCGGTACTCCAGATTTTCAGCATTTTGAGGAGTTTAGTTATAATTTTTAACCGAACTAGCCGAAAGTTTACATTTACGGTTTTCAGTTGTCCCGAAATTTCTCCACCAAAAATCGTTCACATTGTGGTAATATGAGGATTTAAGCTAGAACGGATTCAGCCTTAGGATAGGGAAGGTATATAGACTTTGTGCCTCATCAAAATAACAGTTTTAGACCCCAAGTACGTTTGGACGAAATTCGTTCTACACAATTTGGAGTCGATTTAGCCATGTCCGTCCGTCTGTCTGTCTGGCTTGTGCGCACGATAACTCTCGAACGGATCTACCAAAGTTTGGGTATCGTAAAATATTGTCCAAACTTAGTTTAAGTTTGAAGATGGACCATAACGGTCCACTCCTTCGGTTACCTCCCCCGCAAATGTTCAAAATTTTTCTGTAAAATGGTGTGAACGATAACTGTCGAAGGAGCAATCGATTTGGTCCAAACTTTGCACATCGTATTATTCCTTCCAGGTATAAATCTGTTTCGAATGTTGGCGATATCGGTCCACTCCTGAGCGTGCCTCCCACACAAAATTCGCAAAAAGTGAAGAGCTAATCTCGTTTTGAAGATAATTCTTTGAATTTGCACATCGTATTATTTCATCCAGTCATGTATCAAGTTGGAATATGGACTATATCGGTCCACTCCTCTCGCATCGTTTTGCTCGTTTTTTCATTCTAGCGACCTCATTTACAACAGTACTATTTTTCCGGAGTAAGTGAATACTTCCTGAGATAATGGCCCAAAAGCTAAAAAACCCTGCCGGCACTACAGTGGAACCTCGATAATTCGTACCTCGATAAATCGAAAATCTCGATAATTCGTATAAACTTTCGGTCCATTAAAGCAAAGCAAACAAATTCAAAAACTCAGTTTATAGTAATGACATGTTTGTTGGGAGACGTTCCAATAAACCAGCACCGTTTTTGATCATCATTTTCTTTTCAAATAAAAAGCCAAAAATAAAGTAAAAAATTGAAGAAAATAAAACAGTAAAAAGTGCTTCGTTAACGAAACTGAAACTGAACTGCTATTGAAAACAATAATTTATATTTTTTAATCTCACTGCTGTTTCTTTTTTACTCATATCGGATTTTCTTTTTATAACAAATACCATTCCTTCGCTCAATTGAAACTCCGCACTATTATTTCAATGGTACACAATATCAATGGCTTCTTCATAACTTTTCATTCGATTTACTGAATTCATGAGTATTACTTAATCAAAAAAATTGTGTACATATTTGATTAAAGGAGCAATTAAAATGGCCAGAAAATGTATTTTAAGTGATTTGCAAAAAAAAAAAACGAAACACTTTTCCCCTTAAGCTTATGATTTAATAATGAAATTAAAGGTATAATAATTTTCAACAAAATTCAATATGCAGTATTTTATAGTTTACAAAATTTTGTTAGCCATATTTTTACACAAAATCTTGTTTTTTGCTTAATACTCTCTTTTATGGGAAATTAAAAATTCTATTAAACTAATTTATTTACGAGACTTTAGCATGTATAAAGATATGTAATGTGTGGTCCAACATTTTTTTGGTTGGGGTAAAGTTAATTATTCGTTACAATGTTACATTAAGTTTGGAGTGAGAGAAAGGATTTAGATATAACAAGTAAAAAAGTATCAGTCGTCTTTGCCGACAGAGATATACCCTCAGCCTATGTGAATTGAAACTTTAATTTTGTGGCCTTTTTGGACATTTGAACTTGCCGACTAAAATATGGATTAGGACTAAAGTTCAAAAGTGTTGCAGAGGAGGTACTTAAAGAAATTGGCCGATACAGCCCATTATGAAAGTGGATCTTATTTTGGAATTCATATCCTTTTCGATAGATATCGCGCCCACTAGTAATTTCAGTGGATCATCGCACCCACTAGTCATTTCAGCGGGGCGTGGACTTGTCCACGGAAAATATAATATCGCTGTAAACAGGACCACAACAAACATCATCGGTATATATCTCCAAAGGATCTTCAAACTGGCCTTAAATTGCACTTAGACACAAATGTTGAATTTTTGTGAGGGAGGTACCCTAAGGTACCTCCATTTTAGAAGTTAAACTAAATTTGGACAAGCTATTAGGAGATCCAAAGTTTGGACCAAATTTGTTCAATAGATATCCTGCATACAGTTTAAGTGTATCGAGGTTACGAAAGTTGTGGACCGGTATTGTCCATCTTCGAACTGAAAGGCCAAATTTTGGACAAAATCGATTGATCAGTTCGAGAGTTAATGTGCTCTCCAGCACTACATATGGTGCCATAAGTGTTTTTTTTACACCTTTGGCTTATCTTCGAGCTTAAACTAAGTTTGCACAAAAACAAACACCAAATTGTGGACCAAATCGGCAGTTCCGTTCGAGAGTTATCTTTCGCTCCAACCACTACCCACTGCGTCATAGGGCTTTTTTACCTGACATGCTGTTTTCTCAGGAAGTATGGACTTGCACCTGATGAAGCTTATACCGTTTTATGGAGGGTAGTGAATGCAAGTTGCTACAACAAAAATCAAAGCGATTCGTGAACTGGTCAAAACTGAACTTTTCCGAAATTTTGTGTGGGAGGTACACGAAGGAATGGACCGATTGAGTCCATATTGGAACCTTATCTACTTTCACGATGTGCAAAGTATAACCAAATCGGTTGCTTCCTTCAAGAGTTATAGTGCGCACAAATTTTCAGAACATTTCCGAACTTTTGTGGGGGAGGTACCGGAAGGAGTGAACCGATATAACCCATCTTCCAACTTAAACTAAGTTTGGACAAAATATTGCGAAAATTTTGGACCAAACAGGTTCATCCGTTCGAGAGTTATCTGGCGCTCCAGACGGACGGCTAAATCAACTCCAAATTGTCTAAAACACATTTCGTCCAAACATACTTGGGGTTTGAAGCCACTATTTCGATGAGGCACATTTTGCCCGTATGAAAGTGTATATACCCTCGTTAGCATAAATGCTGAGGGTATAAAAAATATGCATGAAAGAAGAGACGTACCACCATTATTAAATAATGAAGATGCCAAAACAATTTGGAATTTCTATAAGCTTATCTTGTTCAGGGAATATACAAAAACAAAAAACTTTGAAAAATATATTTTTTCGCCTAATTTTATATTACTCGAACATGTACTTTTTTCCTTTCATTATGGCTAAGTTCAATCGACTGCCGTGTTGGACTGGTTAACCGCAAAAAGTTGTGGATGGTATAACGAACGGGGAAAAGGTTCAGGATACTGTTTACCAACAGTTTGTTTTTACAAACGCGATTTTAGTATATTGGGTTTTGAGCAACTTTTGCTCTATGTTTCCCGTATGTGCACCCTTTCAACTTATCCAAATTTTGGACTAAACCCGTTGCTTCGTTTAAGATGTATCGCGCGAGTTACGTCCCAAGCCTTCCCCCTTGTTTAAAATTTAATTAAATTCATTTGGGTCTGCTGAATGTAGCGAAAAACAAAAGTCTTAAGTGATATTTGATATATTTGTTTTCGTTCCTACATTCTCAGTCATTCAAATAGCAAAAAGTGAATCCACTTGTAAGGAGAAAGTGAATATTTCCAGTGTAAATATTAGAGTAATGCGCTGGTTATAGTTTTATGCTGCTACAAAGATTGTTTTAAGAAACCATGAGCTCAGAATTCTGCCCTCTATTTTCCCTTTGGTGGGGGTATACGGTATGAATCGTTTTATGCTGTTAATACAAAATATCTTGAACAAAGTTACCGATTATCTTATGATGCAAAAATGGGCATGTGGAAACAAAACAATCTCCAAAATAAGATGAAAATCAACCGATTTGGCGCTTTAAATAGACCAACATTTTTATCTGAAAATTGGTAAAATTTTTAATATAGATCTTATAGCGTCCTTCCTGGCAGGCACGTACCGCCCACGTAAGTCATATTTGGAACAATAATTCTTGATCTTTCCACTGATGTCAATTATGTTAATGTACGTGGTCAGGTAACAGAGTTATAACCTAATATATCCACAGATTCTAGGGCAACTTTAGTCTGCGGCCAACCATTTATAGTCTGGCACTAGATGGCATCTCATATAAATTCTGGATAGTCTTAAATACATGACCTACATTGGAAAATTATATTATGGTGGGCATCTTTACTAAAACTTTAGGTCAAATTTGAGTATATGATCGACTTGGCATTAACAAATACACTAAAAAAACATTCAGCTAACTGGAAGTCCACAAAACGTTAAAACACTATTAAAAAAAATATATTAAGCTCTTACCTCTTCCTTCAACATCCCTTATAATATTTTGCAATACGTATTAGTTTCGCGATATTTTGAATATATTTATTTGTACGTACATTGCGAGTTGTACTCACTACAAAAGATATTAGTGAAATGTTACGACTTTTAGAGCTATTTTTAAAGGAGCGCGTTCGAATTAACCGAAAACTAATATATCTTTAAAAAGGCCCATGTCATAGCTATCAGAGTTGCCAGATGTTGTACCAAAAATTTGACATTAATTTTTTTTATTTTTGGCCAATGCACAGTGGTCCCACTTCTATGGGAATGTGCGACAAAAATATTTATAATCGTCGGATCAATCTGATTTTTTCAGTATATGCTAAAAATAATTAAAAAATACTTTGGCCAAAAAACCATCAATATGGGTCCAGTTTTTCCTATAGCCACCATGTAGCGGTACCACCCGATTTTAGGTATTTTGAAGCTTTTATCTACATTTTCGGCCCTAATTGGCTTTGCTTTGGTATTTGGGGTTTCCAGTGGTCAAAAACTTTCTGCGCCAAAAATTGTGGTCTTAGGTCCAAAAGTATGGTGCCACCGAACTTAAAATTTTTACATTATTATGTTTTTCATATTTTATGTAGCATCATACATATATCAAAACAAGTAAGAAAAGTCTATAGTCGGACGGAGCCGACCATGGGATACCCTATACCACTATCCCTGGACAATCGCTCTCTATGGAACTTCTTTTCAATGATTGTGAAAATTTAATTATCAAATATCAAAGATGTAATGTATAATACTTATGACCAAAACCAAAAAGTTATCTAGCATGACAAAGACATTTTTGTAGCAGGAAAGGAAAATTTAGTTCACACAAACTAAAATGTAATGAAACCCACTTATGCAGTACTACTACTTCCGTTGTTTAACCGCTACGTTATTGAAATTTTTACCAATTTCACACAAAAGTTTCAGTCCATTTAACCCGCTAAGTATTATCTGATCTTCACGTTGGTTTGTACGCTTCTTCTTCATCATAAACTCAAACTTTGTTTAACATTTTGCGGGTTTTATTTTGACCTACAGAGCCGCTACAAAATTGGTTATTTTTTTTTTGGTCCTTTTCATCCCCTGAACATTTCACGATCATTACCAAAAACTAATCATTTCTATTCTGGCCCGAACCTAACCTTCTTAAAAAATTCGTTACAATCGGTCCATAATTGCGCCCTTAAGCTTGTTTACAATTTTTAATAGACGGACACACATCGCTAAATCGCTTTATCTCGTCGAGATATGAATTTTGGCATACCAAATAAGGGGTTTAGGACGAATATTTCGTGGTGTTACATAAACTTTTGAAGAGACAATATGTAGCATGGGATAAAAATGTGGTTCTCTACACAGAACCCATTATATATGTATAAGGCAGTAGGCCCGTTATCTAGCAAACACTTTATTGCAATTTACATCAGAGGAAAGGTCAGTAGTTTTTTCCCATGTGTAGGCTACTTTGCGAAACATATGTGTCCTCAAGGAATTGAAATATCGACCAAAAATAAAACTTTTATATTTTTCATACAAAAGTAATGGTCCATTTCACCCGCTAAAGAATATCAGATCATCATTCAAAATTGTAGGCATCTTTTTCGACCTATACTCTTACCCGGTGCAAAATTTCGTGACAATTGAGGTATAATTGCGACTTCTAGCGAGTTTATTATTACACTACAAACAAATAACGGAATATATTAGGCTGTAACTCTGTTATCTGATCGTGCACACGAACATAATTGGCATCAATTGAAAGGTCAAGCGTTCCATTTTCAAGTATATCTCACTTGTCCGGAATGTCACTTCCAGGAATTAAGATATAAGCTGTATATTAAAAATTTTCACAATTTTCACACAAAAGTTTTGGTCCATTTAACCCTCTAAATATTATCCGATCGCCATCTCAAATTGCAAGCTTCTCCTTTGTGATGTACTCTTACCTTATTTAAAATTACGCGTTGATCGGACTATTATTGAGACCTACAGAGCCGCTAGAAAATTGGATAAATATTATGTTTTTAGTCCATTTCACCCGCTAAATATTTCACGATCATCACCAATAAGAATAGGGATCTATTCTGATCTGAACCCGACCTCCATACAAAATTTAGTGACGATCGGTCCATAATTGCGGCCTGGAGCGTGTTTACAATTTATAATGGACTGACGGACGGACAGACACACATCTCAAAATCGCTTTATCTCGTCGAGATATGAAGATTGGTATACCACATTGGGGGTCTCCGACGAATATTTCGCGGTGTTACATGAATTTTTACCAAAACAAACTTATAATACCCTTTTCCACATTGTGGTATAGGGTATAAATATACAGATGTAAAAAATACACTCATAAGTAGATCCCAAAACAAAAATGCCTAAATCTTTAAAGAAAAAGTCAAAACAAACAATTTAAACACAAAACAAAGAAGAAACTGAGAATACAGTAACACTGAGCAACATTTTTAAGGTGATCTTGTGCAAACATTTCGAACTGAGGATTTTTTGAAAGTACAGACCCAAACGACAAGAAACCCTAGTTTGGTTTTGTTGTGTAAGATCCAGCTCTGATTTTATGGCCCCATCTAAACGTGGTTAAATATTGAGTTTTTAAAGAAATTCGGATCTATATCTCAGAAACCAATGCGAATCTTCTTCTGACCTCTGAAGCAAATTTATAGATAAGGACAAGAATAAAATATTTGGCGAAATAATAAACTCGAAAAACTAAATTTATTGCCTCAAATTTCAAAATATATGCAAAAATTCCACAATTTTTATACATTTCGCACCGTATCTCCAAAATCGTTAATTTTTTTAATATTTTCCTTTGGAAAAATATTCCCTGGAATGTAATACACAACTCTTCAGAACATGTCGTTGTTGTAAAATGTCTCTATGCGGTTGTTTTCAGTACATTTTTCAACGACGATTTAATAAAAATGTCAAAAATTTAGTAAAATCCGAAATGCGAGAATAAACTGTTGGTGTGAACTGTGTTTGAATTACGTGTTGCTGATTCAACTCTCAATAGTTTAGCCGATACTGACCAGAATTTTTTAGTTTTGAGTTACATGCCTTGTAAGAAGTCACAACATTACTGATGTTTTTAAAGTTTTTAAGAGATCATACGTAAATGACAACTTCTTCTGTTTTGTTAAAACCGTTATAATTTACAAAAAAAGTACTGGAATATTAAAATATGATATGCTTAGAGACATTTGCTGAATTGTCGCAGAGATTTGCTGATATCGATTTTTCGATTTTTGTCGCATGTTGGGACCAGTGTGCAAGGGCTGGATCCACTGTGCAGCGTAAGCAAAAAACCTTCATTACATTGAATGACAAACTATTTAAACTAAATTGCAAATGTTAGTTTTAATAAAATACACTTATAGTGAAAACTTTTGTTGTTCAATTTTTATACCCTCCACCATAGTATGGAGGGTATATTAAGTTTGTTTTTCCGTTTGTAACGCATTGAAATACTCATTTGCGACCCTATAAAGTATATATATTCTTGATCAGGGTAAAATTCTAAGTCGATCTGAGCACGTCCGTCCGTCCGTCCGTCCGTCCGTCCGTCCGTCCGTCCGTCCGTCTGTGGTAATCACTCTAGCATCCACAAAAATGGAGATAGGACGCTGAAATTTTGGGAAAATGCGTCTTTTGTTTGCAGGCAGGTCAAGTTCGATGATGGGCTATATCGGTTCACGTTTTGGTATAGCCCCCATATAACGGTACCCCCCGATTTACGGTATTTTGACGTTTTTAGCTACATTTTTAGACCGATTTGGCTATAATTTGACATTTAGGGTTCTTAAGTGTCAGTAAACATATATAACAAAACTTGTGGACATAGGTCCACGTTTTGGTATAGCCCCCATATAACGGTACCCCCCGATTTGCGGTATTTTGACGTTTTTAGCAAAATTTTTAGACCGATTTAGCTATAATTTGACATTTAGGGTTCTGAAGTATCAATAAACTTATATAACAAAAGTTGTGGACATAGGTCCACGTTTTGGTATAGCCCCCATATAACGGTACCTCCCGATATACGGTATTTTGACGTTTTTAGCTACATTATCAGACCGATGTAGCTATAATTTGACATTTAGGGTTCTTAAGTGTTAATAAATCTATATATTAGAAGTTGTGGACATAGGTCCACGTATTGGTATAGCCCCCATATAACGGTACCCCCCGATGTGCGATATTTTGACGTTTTTAGCTACATTTTCAGACCGATGTAGCTATAATTTGACATTTAGGGTTCTTAAATGTCAATAAACTTATATAACAAAAGTTGTGGACATACGTCCACGTTTTTATATAGCCCCCATATAACGGTACCCCCCGATTTACGGTATTTTGACGTTTTTAGCTACATTTTCAGACCGATGTAGCTATAATTTGACATTTAGGGTTCCTATATGTCAATAAACTTATATAACGAAAGTTGTGGACTTAGGTCCACGTTTTGGTTTAGCCCCCATATAACGGTACCCCCCGATTTACGGTATTTTGACGGTTTTAGGTAAATTTTCAGACCGATTTAGCTATAATTTGACATTTAGGGTTCTTAAGTATCAATAAACTTATATAACAAAAGTTGTGGACATAGGTCCACGTTTTGGTATAGCCCCCCTATAACGGTACCCCCCGATTTACGCTATTTTGACGTTTTTAGCTACATTTTCAGACCGATGAAGCTATAATTTGACATTTGAAGTTCTTAAATGTCAATAAACTTATGTGACAAAACTTGTGGACATATGTAGGTCCACGTTTTGGTATAGTCCCCATATAACGGTACCCCCCGATTTACGGTATTTTGACGTTTTTAGCTACATTTTCAGACCGATATAGCTATAATTTGACATTTAGGGTTCTTAAGTGTAACTAAACTTATATAACAAAAGTTGGGGACCTAGGTCCACGTTTTGGTATAGCCCCTATATAACAGTACCCCCGATTTACGGCATTTTGACGTTTTTATCTACATTTTCAGACCGATTTAGCTATCAATTGACATTTAGGGTTCTTAAATGTCAATAAACTTATATAACTAGTGGACATAGGTTCAAGTTTTGGAATAGCCCCCATATAACGTTACCGCCCGATTTCAGGTATTTTGAGAATTTTACAAACAAGTTTTAACCGAATTATCTGTAATTTGAACATTTGATATTTGAAATTCTTAGTGGTCACCACACCTCTCCACCAAAAATTGTCAAGAAAGCCCCCAATAACGGTACCTCCCGATTTTCAGTAATTTGATGATTTTAGCTACAATATTAAACCGAACTAGCAGTAATTTGACATTTAAAGTTCTTAGTGGTCACAACACCTCTCCATCAAAAATTGTCAACATAGGTCCATGTTCGGATATAGCTCCCATGTAACGGTACCTCCCAATTTTCAGTAATTTGGCAATTTTAGCTAAAATTTTTAACAGAACTAACTGTAATTTGACATTTGAAGGTTGTAGTGGTCACCACACATCTGCATCAACAATTATCAACATAGCCCCAATATAACGATACTTCCCGATTTTCGGTACTTTGAGGATTTTACTTAAAATGTTTAACCGAACGTAGGTCCATGTTTTTGTATAGCCCCAAAACAAACCTCCTGATTTTCCGTACTTTAGCTTTATTTTTTGGACGAACTTTCTGTAATTTGAAATTTAAAAGTCAACAAAAATTGTTCATTTAAGTTCATATTTTCGTATAACCCAGATACCTCCGAACTAGCTGTTAATGACATTTGAAGTTACCACGTTATGTATAGATTTTCAATATTTTGAGGATTCTAGCTAAATTTTTTAACCGAATTAGGAGTTATTTGACATTAAAGGCTCTCATCAAACTGTCAACATAGGCCCATGTTTTATTATAACCCCTATATAACAGTACCTCCCAATTTCTAGCCCACCAAAAATTGTCAACAGTTAGATATAGGAACCATAAAAAAGGGCCTCCCGAATGAAGCATTTTATGTACATTATCTGACATTTTAGCGCACTCACTTAAAGTTGGGGACAGGAATGAATATTTTATGGTGGAGGGTATGAAAAGTTCGGCCCGGCCGAACTTAATGCTTTTTTACTTGTTTATAATATTACTCGCGTACCATTTTATCGAATATTTTTGAACTTGTGTGGGGTAGGTGCTGCAAGGAGGGAATAAGCGTCATCTTCAAATTTTATCTAATGTTCGAGGAAATATTATGATATAGGAAGTTTAAAAAATGGTGTTAACGATAACTCTCGAAGGGAGCAATTCATTTGGTACAAAGTTTGCACGTCGTATTATTCCTTCCAGATAAACACTCCTTCGGCTACTTCCCAACAAAATTTGGAAAAAGTGGAGTATAAGAGCTACCCTCGGGCAGTTTTGAAATTTTTCAGTAGGTTGTCTTTGCGGTCTCCTTTACGACTGGTTCAAGTCAATATTTCTTGCGATAATGGTCCAAAAACTTTAAGAAACCCTAACGGCACTAACTTAAATGGCAAATCCGCAAGATAGCTCTAACAGGGAGTTTCTGACTGGTCCATACTTTAGACATCGTATTATTTCATCCGGTCATGTATCATGCTGGAAGATGGACTTTATCGGTTCCGTCCTTCGCTTACCTCCCACACAAAATTTGGGAAAAAAGCAGTTGAGGACTCGTCTCTGATAAATTTGAAATATTTTGGAAAATGTTATTTTCACGGTCCCTATTACAACGGTACAATTTTTTCCGGAATAAGTCCATACTTCCTGATATAATAGCTCAAAGGTTACAAAAACCCTGCCTTTTAATATTAAAATGGATAAGGTGCAAGACAACTATCAATATTTTCAAAAATTTCTTCCAAACTTAGTTTTAATTAATTTAATATATCAGAAGTTTGCCAAATAAAATTTATGGTATATGCCAATTACAAAGTAATATATTTTATATACGACATAATTATTGTGTATGCTTCTTTTTTGGTCATAGACTGAGGGCACAGCTGACTGATACTTTCTTACTAGTTAATTGGAAAATTGTGTACACAGAAGATAGAAAACTTACTCTCACAATCTATCCATACACGTATATCCAGGTTTAAGTTTACACGCAGAGAAAAAAAAATTTTGTAAAATTTTATTTTGTCTGGCACCAAATAATTTTTATTATTTTAAAGGCGATAATGTATATTGCCAATTTTGATTCGGTTCACCATATAAAACAACAACAAATCACAAAATCTCGATATATGGTAATATTTTCATAATTATCTGATGTTCAATCCAACCACAATCTGCTTAACTTTCTCAGTTTTACATATGAAGTGTCAAAAACAATGTTCTCTCATTAGTTGTTCTCTCGATGAGTAAGAAGATTGTAAATTTTGTTTCATTTTCTTTTAAATGAATGGTATAAAATTAGTTAAAACAGCATTCCAAACAAGGAATGAAATAGTTCGAGTATTGGCTGACAATTTATATGTGAATGAAGATATAAAAATATGAAGAAAGAAAAATCAAAAAGTGACAAAAAGATATTAGTGCCTGAGTTATGTTTCATTTTCTTTCACTTAAATAAAAAGAATCTCCGAATGTTTCGTGCAAATTTTGTGCATTATTTAATTTTGTCTATTAATAATTAATAGAAATCGTATGCAAGTGATCGAAATAACAAGAAAAAGAATGTATGTATAACATAAACATCTGTTGTTGTTGTGTTCGGTATAAGTATGAAACAAACGGAGAGACAACAGAGAGAACTGCATAGTGTTTGTTAATGTTATAAAGTATAAGTATATTCAATATTATACTTGTTTATTCTATTTTATCCAAATTGTTCTTAAAAAATAAAACTTTTATTTAAAATACATTGACAAATCGTACAAAGGTACAGTGTATAACATATTTCAAAAATTGAATCATATTTTTTCTCTGCGTGTATTGCCTAAATTTAAGTATTTCGAAAGTTTTTTGACAAATTTTCGTACCGAGTTTGCTGAAGTCTAAAGGCCTGCGTACATAAGCTGCCTTGCCTGATTGCCTTGCTTTCCTTCTTCATTTCTGACGTAATAAAAATAAAAGAATAAAGAAGGCCGAGCAAATTTCGAACTGGGTTTCCCTTTTCTTTTTTATTCTTTTATCAGAAGCAAGCAAGGTAAGTAGGCTAGGCAGCTTATGTACTCACCCCTTAATATTGTGTGTTGCCAGAGAATACAAAAACTCAATTAAGACAAGTAAAAAAGTATCAGTCGGCTTTGCCGACAGAGATATACCCTCAGCCTGTGCAAATTGAAACACTTTTTTTCACAAAAAACTTATGTATTTAGGGGGTTTCGAAATTTTGGTCTCGTATGATCCGACAAAAATGTTTATTAGGATTAAAGTTCAAAAATTTTGCTGAAAAGGTACTTACAGGAAAGGACCGACATAGACCATGGGGGTGCTATAGGGGGTTTTTACACCCTTTGGGCTGTTTTCTCAAGAAGTATGGACTTGCCCCTGAAACAACTTTTACCATCGTAATTGAGGCAGCGAATGTAAGTTGCTTCAAAAAATCAAAGTGATTCAATAGCAGGCCTTAAAGAGAACTTATCCAAAATTTTGTGTGGGAGGTACGGGATGGAGTGGACAAATATAGTCCATATTCGAACCTGATCTATATCTGGTAGATATTATGAGAATGTGTAAAGTATGGACCAAATCGGTCACTCCCATCAAGAGTTATCGTGCGCACAAATTTTCCGAACATTTTTGAACTTTTGTGGGGTAGGTACCTGAAGGAGTGGACCGATATGGCTTATCTACGAACTTAAACTAAGTTTGGAAACAATATTACGAAGGCCAAATTTTGGCCGGAACCGGCATTTCCGTTCGAGAATTATCTTGCGCTTCCACCCATAAACATGGTGTCATAGGGTTTGTTTTTCAACTTTCAGGCTATTTTTTCAGGAAGTATGGACTTGCCCCTGAGGAAACTTGTACCTTCGTATAGGAGACAGTGAATACAAGATGGTACAACAAAAACCAAGGCGATTCGAGAACAGGTCCTAAACTGAACTTTTCCTAAATTTTGTGTGGGAGGTACTCGAAGGAGTTTATCGATTGAGTCCATATTGGAACCTCATCTAAGTCTGGTAGAAAATTCATAATGTGCAAAGTATGGACCAAATCGGTTACTCCCTTCAAGAGTTATCGTACGCACAAATTTTCCGAACATTTTCGAACTTCTGTGGGGGAGGTACCGGAAGGAGTGGGCCGATATAATCCATCTTTGAACTTGAACTAAGTTTGGACAAAATATTACGAAAGCCAAATTTTGGACCGAATCGGCCGATCCGTTCAAGAGTAATCTTGCGCTCCAACCACTACACACGGTGTCATAGGGTTTTTTGTAACTTTCAGGCTATTTTCTCAGGAAGTATGGACTTGCCCCTAATGAAACTTACAGCGTCGTATAGAGCACAGCGAATACAACTTGCGTAAACAAAAATCAAAGCGATTCGAGACCAGGTCCTAAACTGAACTTTTCCGAAATTTTGTGTGGGAGGTACCCGAAGGAGTGGACCGATTGAGTCCATATTGGAACTTCATCTAAGTTTGGTAGAAATTACACGATGTGCAAAGTATGGACCAAATCGGTTATTCCCTACAAGACTTATCGTGCGCACAAGTTTTGCGACAATTTTTGAACATTTGTGGGGGAGGTACCTAAAGGAGTGGACCTATATGGCCCATCTTCGAACTTAAATCGAATCTGGACAAAATATTTCGATACCCAAAATTTGAACCGAATTGATTGATCCGTTCGAGAGTTATCGTGCGCACCAGCCAGCCAGACAGACAGACAGACGGACAGACAGACAGACGGACGGACATTGCTAGATCGACTCAAAATTGTCTGAAACGGGTATCGTACAAACATACTTGGGGTCTAAAACCATTATTTCGATGAGGCACATTTTTGGCCGTATCAAAGTGTAAATACCCTCTTTAGCCTAAAGGCTGAGGGTATAAAAATTGTAAATATTGCTACGGAATTAGAGTTTGATCTTAATCACGTATATACGTTGTTTTATTCTTCGATACGAATTGTACCAAATAAAACAGGGGTACGATTCTACAATGCTTTATTGACGTTATTCACGCAAGGCTTTATTTCTCTACTAGCATACAGCTAACTCTTCAGTAAGCACAGAGCTTTACTCTATTCTGGTTACTTCTTTACTTACACTTTCGCTCGCGGTTTATTAACAACTAACTCTGCCCACCCGCGACATACTCGTATTTATACCCGCTTGTATATGCATAGAAAGTTCCAGTCCCCTTAATTTGGGAGGTTCTTCAATATTCAGACTAAATGCTAATGCTTGGCTAATACACACATGTACGCACATACAGACAGACGAATTAATCTAAACAACGCACGAGCACGAGCGGTTACAATGCCGTCATAATATCGAAGCATAATTGAATAGTCAAAATGAATGAGAGAAAGAGAGAGTACAAAAACAATATAGCTAAGTAAAGAGTGCACATTTCATGATTGCAGTAATTTTGGTTGTTGCAAAATTGATACGAATAAACTGAATGCTTAACAAGAATTTACGTTACAATTCAAATTCTTAAATTAACAGAAATTCATCTAAATTTACTTAAGTCTACCAGTTACATTCGTAACAATATTTTTCCATTAGTTGGAAAGAACAAATATGACGCCTCATTTGAGCTCTTTTTAAGGGAGTATTATCAGTTAAGGTATTCCGCTCCTGCAAGGAATAACAGGAATTGGTTAGTACCTTCGTAAACGAAAGGAAACTGATTGCTCCTATTTGCTTCAATACAGTTCTTGTTAGAGAATATAAAAACTTCGGTCCGGTCGAACTTAAAGCCGTTTTTACTTGTTTAATATTTATAAATTTTTAAGACTTTTTCTATGTACATTAGGGCTATAACCAAAAAAATACCACCACATAGCCGTGTAGAGCATGGAAAACTATTATGAAATACGGCGTCAATTTTTCTTTATCGCGAAAAAAGTTTCCGCACCAAATGCATTGAAGTTCAGTAATGCATTTTTTAATTTTAGCTGCTATGACAACATATTTGCTTTTAATTAAAATTTTTATTTTTTTGTAATCTAATTTAAAATCATTATCAAAGCATTCTGGACCAATTTGTTCTCAAATCGCGCCATTTCGGAGCATTTATGAATTTTTGACACTATTGCAGTTTTTGCTTTTTCTTTATAAACTCGTGAATTTTATGTTTATATTTTTTGTACCTACCGGACAAAAGAATATGGGGTCATTTGCAACGAAGTCGCGAAAGTTACAGGCTGTTGTTGTTGACTTTGCCTGTGAGAATCGTATATGTTTTTTACAAAAATACAACACCAGTACCACGTGGGGAATTTTGTCCTAATAATGAAAACGCGTTTCTAAGATCGATTCGGTGAAAAAAGTTTCCGCGCCGACTGTAATTACTAAAACCCTTTTGATATTTTTTCTACTTATAATTTTAAATTTGCATTGTTTGAATAAATATTCATAGAAAAAATACAATTCTCACAGGCAAAGTCATTAAAAACTGCCTGTAACTTTCGCGAATTTGTTGCAAATGACACCATATTCTCTTGTCCGATAGGTACAATAAATATAAACATAAAATTCACGAGTTTATAAAGAAAAAACAAAAATTGCAATAGTGTCAAAAATGCATAAAATGCTCCGAAATGGCGCGATTTGAGAACAAATTGGTCCAGAACGCTTTGGTAATGATTTTAAATTAGATTACAAAAAAATAAAAAATTTAATAAAAAAGCAAATATGTTGTCATAACAGCTAAAATTAAAAAATGCATTACTGAACTTCAATGCATTTGGTGCGGAAACTTTTTTCGCGATAGAGAAAAAATTACACCTTTTTTCATAATAGTTTTTCATGCTCTACACGGCTATGTGGTGGTATTTTTGATATTTGCAAAAAAGTGCAAAAAGTTATATCCCTAATGTACATATGTATCTACTACTGTTAAAAACAAATTTACAAACCTATTTTATAGTGATTTTCCATTTATATTATATATTATTTTCCATTATAACATCATAATTCTTAACCATTTTCTTTTCAAATAAAAAAGCCAAAAATAAAGTTGACATTCAAGGAAATAGAATACAAAACTGCGTCGTAAACGAAACTGAAAGGGAACTGCTATTGGAAACAATATTTTATACTTTTTAATCTCATTGCTGTCTCTTTTTCTGATATCGGATTTTCTTTTCATAACAAATACCATTCCTTCACTCAATTGAAACTCCACGCTTTTATTTCAATGGTATACAATATCAATGGCTTCTTCATAACTTTTCATTTGCCCAGAAAATATATTTTAAGTGATTTGGGAAAAAAGAAATTTTTCACCATAAGCTTATGATTTAATAATGAAATTAAAAGGTATTTTATATGTTGACCCCTAATAATTTTCAACAAAATTCAATATGCAGTATTTTATAGTTAATACAATTTTGTTAGCCATATATTCACACGAAATCTTCTTTATGCCTTATTTTATGCGAAATTTAAAATTCTATTTAATTAATTTATTTACGAGATTTGAGCATGTATAACGATGTGTAATGTGTGGTCTAACATTTTTTTGTTGGGTTAAATATTCGTTACAATGTTGCATTAAGTTTGGAGTGAGAGAAAGCATTTTGATAAAAAAAACACAAATACGAGAGGGTTGTCGGACAGGGCCGAACATGTGATACCATACTACAATACACCTTTGCACTATTTTCCAAAAAAAATCTTTATTCTTTATACATGATATACATGGTAACATACCAGAGATATAGAACACACATACATATACATATATGCCGTCATTACTGGAAACGTAAGGCATTATTTTCCGTATTCTATAATGACCAGTCGGGGCTTTTTCGCTACATATTATTAAAACAAGTTAGAAAGTATCAGTCAGCTGTGCCAACGGAGCTATACCCTCAGCCTCGGACACAAAGAAAATAAGTAAATTCAAAACTTATAACGTCTTTATGTTTTTTTTTAATTTTGGGCCAATTTCCCAAGAAAAATGGACTTTGACCCACAAAAAAATTGTACTGTGGTAGCAACGGCCACAACGACAAAAAATGAAACAATCCGAAATGAGTCCTTTCTCTTTACTCTTTCCAAAATTTGTGTGGGAGACACCCCAAGGAGGGCTTCGATGCAGTACAAAATTAAGACCAAATCGGTTTCTCCCTCCGAGGGTTAAGTTAGTCACTAGTCAGTTAAGTATCGTCTCAGGAAGTATGGACTTGTCCACAAAAAAAAAAAATCATGCTCCGTCGTAAAAGGGGCCGCAAGGCGAACATGTTTCAAACAAATTCAAAACGGTGCGAGAAGAACTGTTATACTATACTTTTCCCAAAGGAGTTGGCCGATATAGTCCATATTCGAACCTGATATATGCATGGAAGTAGTATTTCCACATCCCTAGTTTGGAACAATTCGGTTAGACCCTTCTGGAATCATCGTGCGAATAATCTTAGCGAAAAATTTTGAACTTCTGTGGGGGTAATTAACGGAAGGTGTAGACAGATATGGTCCATCTTCGAACTTAAACTAAGTTTGGACAAAATTTACGAGACCTAGAATTTAAGTCAAATAGGTTGATTCTTCGACTCCAATAAATAAATTGACTCCAAATTGTCTAAAATTGATTTCGTCCAAACATACTTGGGGGCTAAATATTGAGGGTAAAAAACAAATATTAAAAGAATTTTAGAAATAGTTTTCGGTGATTTTTATCGAATCGACCAATGAAAAACTATCCGCTCATTATCCAAAATTGTTGGCATCTTACTTGACAAAAATTCTTACCTTGTGTAAAACTGTGTCAGTGTTAAACTATTACCGTGAACTCTAGCGTGATTATGGTTACTATAAGCACAATTATAACTGTGGAATTTCTGTATATAATAAGCTGTAACTATGTTATCGGAGCACGTACATAAATATCGTTTTTCAAAAATAACTCGCGTGGGCAGAACGTGTCTACTAGGAATAAAGATATAAGATATATATTAAAATTGTTTCCAATTTTCACAAAAAAGTATCAGTCTGACAATCAATCATCAATTGCAAGGCTCTTTTCCGTCACAAGTTCACAACTCATTTAAAATTTCGCGCTGATCGGACTATGATTGCGACCTACAGAGCACATACGAATTCGGATAAAAATGTTGTTTTTGATCTATTTCACCCCTAAATATTTCAGATCATCACCAATAACAATAGCGATCTATTCTAATGTGAAACCGACCTCCATACCAAATTTCGTGACGATCGGTCCGTAATTGCGGCCTACAGTATGATTACAATTTCTAATGGACAGACGGACACACATCGCTGTATCTCTTTATTTATATGAAAAATGGTATATAACATTAGGTATCTACGACGAATATTTCGCGGCGTTACACGAATTTTTAATAAAACTAACTTATAATACCCTTCCCACATTGTGGAGTGGGGTGTAATATATTAAAAAATTATCAGTCGTTTTTTCGACAGAGATACACAAAGAAATGCAACAAACCGAATACCGGCTGCACAATCAAAATCCTTTTCAACAAAAATTATGTATTAAAGTGCTTTCCAACAGTTTGAGGGCCTTTTTAAGCGCATGAACTTGCCGACAAAAAGATGGTTGGAATAGGGATGATTAAATGTGATGACTAAAAGTGTTGCTGAGGTGGTACCTGAACGAATGGACCACATTGTCTATATTAGCAGTAAATTTTATTTTGTGTGTCATTCCTTTCGATAAATAGCGCGCCCATGCCTGTAATCAGGACACCATCGAACAGAACTTAAACTGCACTTAAAAAAAATGTTGAACTTTTCTGAGGGAGGTACCCTAAGCAGTGAGCCGATATGGCCCACTGGCTCCGTTTAAGAGATATCGCGCCTACCATTTCATACAATATTATAGAATGTTTGTGGTGCTGGAAGCAGTGGACCGCTAAGCACCATCTTCGAATTTCTTCTAATATTCGAGGAAATTTTACGAAATATTAAGCAAGGTACCTCTCAAACTTTTTCAAAAATTCCTTCTAAACTTCGTTTAACGTAATTTAATATTTCGAGTTTTCTATGAATTAGAAGTTGGCTTATAAAGGACATAAAAAGATGGTAAGTGTCATTTTTTTCAAGTGGTAGGGGACTAATGCCCCTATAATTTGAGCACACATCCTTCCAATCGTCGGGTGTGTGTTCTTTCTGCCATATGGTGCTGACTAGCTGATGCATACACCTTAGCCTGAAGCCAACTGCTCATGCTACTTTATGATTCTTCAATCGGTTTATTACTGTCTAAAGCTAATCTTGGTCCAGGCGATATACACGCAATTCCATCTTCACGAAAAATGCTCTTTCCATATTTCATGCTCGTCTCTACAAGATAATGTGCCTGTATCAAAACCATCAATTTTATGTTTTACTCTTTGATAGAATTCTCGGACATGATTCAGGCACCTGTAAATCTCGCTTTTGCAACATTTTCGCTTTCCCATTTCTCTCTCTTTCGTGGGAAAAAACATTTCTCCTCCCTTATTTTCCTCGACACTTCTCTCATACGCTACGCGTTGCTAAGGCCATAAATGCCGAATTCTTATCTTTAGGACCAAATCTGTTAATTCGTTCGAGAGTTATCGAGGCAGAAAGACAGACAGGTGGATGGACATGGCTTACTCGATTCTACATTGTCATGGTCTTAAGAAATATCTGGTCTATTAGGCAAACTTTCGACCGTATACAAGTTTACACAACCACTTTAGCCACAAGGAAATGTAATCCCAAATGAAAAAAACATTCTAGCTAATAACATTTCGAGATTTTCAATGATTTTGTTAAATATTTTCTATGATTCATCTTCAAAGTTTATATAAGTTTAAAATAAATATTACAATGTACACAGTTTTTTTCAAATCAGTGTAGCTCATCCGATAGTACCGCTGTAGCCACGAACATAAGCATTATATATGACCCAACAAATGTCTTCGAAGGGCCAATGGAGACTTCTCTTATGTCAACGAATGCGTTCCGATAAATATTAGCAGAATAATATGGGAGCTAACTACGTGACCGAATACGAACGGCGTGTCTTAAGACACGCTTTGTAGATATTTTACATGGCCAAAATACCCATGAAATGTCGCATACATCATGCTGAGGGGTACATGATGTGATGTTGGCCTGGGAATCGAACACGTGTATTCAGTTGGGACGACGGCGATACCCATAAGAATTATCTATGGTAAACATTTTTAAAGTTTACATTTAACTGTAGTTAAGGAAAAAATGAAGAAAAATACATATCACACATTTTAAGCAAAATAATAGTAACTCAAAGTTTTGAAATGGTCACTTTTTATTGAAAAACGGTACATAATACTCAACTCCACCCACTGTAAATATCTCCCATTATTTTGTCTTGGTTTGTACCGCACTAGGATTTTTGATCGAAAAATATCGTGTCCATGAGATATCTAGACTGACAGAAGGACATGGCTAAATCGACTCCAAATCTGCAACAGATTTTGTCTTCAAATAACTTATCGAATCATGATAGAACAGTGAAATGAGCAAAATATATAAACATAAAGTTCCAAGCGCAGGGTTCCTCTAGCCATATGGTAATGATATCCAGATGATGATGCAACGTACCACCTCTAAGCACATTTATAGAAATTTGTTTTCACATAAATTTTTAGGTTGCATTTTTGAACTTTTATACACACATACATATATATGTATGTATATGAAAAATTTTTGAAATCAAATCACGTAATTTAAAGTAACCCTTTTTACCAAAAATATTTAAAACTTTGTTTTCTCTTTGATGGAAAGAGCTGCACAAAATTAATACGCAATCATTTGACGGCAAACAAAATGTGCACGTACCAAAACATTTTAACACAGTGCTGCGAACGAACAACCGACAGTTCGACCGTGTTTTTGTCTCATCGTATGTGTGAATTCTGTGTAAGTTACTTAGCGTTCCTATGGCAATAAAGAATGAAGGCGCATTTGGATGTGTGTAGACACTTACTTATACCCTGCTCACACACACGCACATAGTGTGCAAGACAAACAACATTCTGCTACTGGGACATGCTGTTATTTTTAAACCGTGACACATATACACATACATACATATTTGATAAGCAAAGATGCTCCCATTCACACATTTATAGTCAACAAATTTCATGCCCGTGGAAAGGAGCACGTTTTTCACACACAACACACACAGAGCGAAAGTCACGCTTATTACTGCAGTGGTAGGTAGAGCATATATTTTGAGACAAGCGATTTTTATCAGAACATGTGGTTTTGTAGGAGGCAATGGTAATTGATTGTGTGATGATGCAATCTATATTTCATTGGAAACCCATTCATTGGTAGGGTTAATATTTTGTTACTTCATTAACGGCATTTTTCATGTAATTTGACACCCCTTCAGAGATCTCGAGGAAGTGATGTGAAATCACATTTGCGAAATAATATAAAATGGATATTATACCAAATTCCAATTCCCTTAAACACATAGTTTTGGAAAGTGAAATATCCCCAGTTACTTCAAAACTAATTTCCATACACCCTTGTAACCACCATGAACATTTGGTGCTTCTTCTGCAACATGTGTGTTGCTAAAAAATCCCAAAAAGTATTCTGTCCTTCTTCGAAATTCATTCTGTTCTACTTTATTCGTCTGAGTTTTTGCTATTACCAACCTTGGGGGTTACTTTTAAAGACTCCTTACGTTGCTCATGCTGTTGAATAGCTCTACAGAAAATTATTATTTTTCTCCACTTTCTTTCTTGTCTTTTTTGCATCCGGGAAATCTGTTGCAAAACAAGACATGGTACATGTTTTTACAGATGTGTTTTTGAGCTGCCATAGTCTTGTCCTGGTTACTGCGTTTACTGCATACATTTCTCGAAGATGACACAATTTCTGGTTGATGTAGTGGGAAGGGTTGTAACATATGGAGCTGTCTGGCGTCACAGTGTGTGCGTTAGAGTTGGGCAATTGAACGACCTAGTTCACTGTCCTAGTTCAAAAACGTATGAGTAACGCCATAAAAACTAACGTGAGATATTAAGTATACACATTTTGTTCATACAAGCGGCCAGTGTCCATTGAACTAGATTATGAACTAGGTCGTTCAATTGCCCAACTCTAGTGTGCGTGTTTTGTGAGCCAGTTGGTGCCCAAAAATTATGTACAAACAAGAATTTAATGTGGCAAACAAGACCGAAATTATAGTCATGCAAAATTGTATTAAAGTGTTGAAAAGTTATGAAAACAAGCTTTACACGGAAATAAATTTGTTTTTCCAGAGTGTGAAAGGGTTTTGTAATAGAATTACGTGTTGGACCAAAATTTGTAATAAGTAAATATGTATATACATAAGTGTGAGTTTGAAAAAAGTGTTAAAAATACATACAGTTTTACAAGTAATTGTTTTCAAACTGAGAAAACGAACACTTTTCATGCATTAATTACTAAAAAAATAACAAATAGTTGTGATAAAAATTTCGGGTTTTTTCCAAAAATTAGTTGGTCGACTTATTTAAGACCAAAATAAATGGATAAATAAAAAATTAACCCGCTTAGTTCAACAATAATAACCAAATGAATAATTAACATGTAATGCAAGGTGCCAAGAAAATGTTTTCAAAATGTAATTAAGGTTCCAAAATACCCCATGTTTTCGGTAAATGCTTAAAAATCATGACATTTTATGAATTTCATTCTTAACTAGGATTAGTTGCTAACAAGTATCAGCAATATTAGGCATGGGATATCCCCACTAAGAGGGTTACCATATGGACCAAGGGGGTATCAGATCATATTGCATGTAAACAATGTCCTATAGGTCTCAAGCCGAGAATATCTAAAAACTAAGACGTTTTATGAGTATTTTGGTTTACCAAGATGGTATGACATCAATTGCAATGAATATTTCCTACAGCAGAACTCGATCAGGAGGGATCTGGCGATCGACTAAAAATGTACCAGGTCTTAATAACAGTATACTGGACATCCAAGGCCCACAATTAGATCTTAAAAGTGGATTATTTAACTGAAATTTAATTTAGGGATAAGGATATTCACTAAAACAAACCAAAATATAACCAAGAAGTACAAAAATCGGTTAGAAATGCATATGGAAGATATTGCTAAATCATACTGAGCTTGCTATAGACATCCAATTTTATCTATTAACAGCCAGATTGAGGAATTCCCGTAAGTTTTTTGACTTTGATGGTATACCATGGTAACACTGTAGCATTATTTCCCCGTCACTTAGAAATTTTTTGTTACAGTATTACTTCACAGTACACGAAATGTCTCCAGTAGGTCATGGTAAGCATTTGCGAAAATTGTAGAAATCTGTACCCCACAAATTTCTAAGGAATATTAGTCTCCAAATGTGCTATTTTCGACTGTTTCATGAAATATTCTTATCTCTTAATAAATTTTGAGTTGAATGAACCACTTGTAGGCAGAGATGGTCTGTCTACAATGATGACGTATATGACATACATTTCTGACGTATATTACATACGTCGGAAACGTCGTAAACCTAGCCAAACAAACAAGGTTTTTGACAGAATAAACAAACGAATTTTATATCCTAAAAATCGATGTTTTTCATAATAATAAAACTCATTTTATTATTATTTTTTGAGATCCTATTTTATTACAAAACAGGCATAAAAAGATTTCACTCTAAAATGTACATTTTATATATATTTTTTATATTATATGGGCATTATACATATGTTTGTTTATTACTTCACCCGCAAATTCTTTGAATCTACGTAAAGTAGTGGTAGTGTTCGGAATATATTGTAGATGGCGTACTAAGTGCGTAATCCAATTTATTGTTCAATTATTTCAGTTATTTTAAAAATTAAAATATTAATAAAAATATGCTGTTATTTTCAAAAAGGGTACGGACCCTCTCCAATAACAAAGACAGGCTTGCAGAATTAATATTAAGTGAAAAATATGATGGTAACATAAATTTTTTGAGGTTTATGACATTTACTACTTTTTATACGTTTTCTACGGGTATATGACGTTTTCGACGTTTACAACTTTCTTACAGTCGAAAACCTAAAAAATCGTCATACAGACCATCTCTGCTTGTAGGCTGTGGTTGTGGGCCTAGTTGGTCCCTTTTACTGTTAATAAGACCTGGTACTTTTTTAGTCGATCTGGCAACCCTCCTGATCGAGCTATTCTGTAGGCAATATTTATTGTAATTGATGTCATACCATCTTGGTAAACCAAAATACTCATAAAACGTCTTAGTTGTTAGATATTCTCGGCTTGAGACCTATAGGACATCGTTTACATGTAATAATATCTGGTACCCCCTTGGTCCATATGGTAACCCTCTTAGTGGGGATATCCCATGCCTAAAATTGTTGATACTTGTTAGCAACTAATGCTTGTTAAGAATAAAATTCATGAAATGTCATGATTTTTAAGAATTTACCGAAAACATGGGGTATTTTGGAACCTCAATTACATTTTGAAAACATTTTCTTGGCACCTTGCATTACATGTTAATTATTCTTTTGGTTATTATTGTTGAACTAAGCGGGTTAATTTTTTATTTATCCATTCATTTTGGTCTTAAATAAGTCGACCAACTAATTTTTGCAAAAAACCCGACATTTTTATCACAACTATTTGTCTTTTTTTAGTTTAATTAATGCATGAAAAGTGTTCGTTTTCTCAGTTTGAAAACAATTACTTGTCAAACTGTATTTACTTAGTTAGACAGAGCATAAGTCAAACTAAGTAAAGATTGCATTCCTCTACATTTAGTTGCTTTGCTTTTCCAATTTGGAATACCGCGTTTTCGAACTCATCTTCCACTTGTTTGCTCTATGGAAGGCTTGGCCTGGTACGTTGCATCATCAGTTGGATATCATTACCATACGGCTAGAGAGACCCGGTGCTTGGAAGTTTATGTGTATGTATCTTGCTCATTTCTCTGTTCTATCATGATTCGATAAGTTATTTGAAGACTAAATCTGTTGCAGACGATTTGGAGTCGATTTAGCCATGCCCTTCTGTCAGCCTCGATATCTCGTGGACACGATCTTTTCCGATCAAAAATCCTAGTGCGGTACAAACCAAGATAAAATAATGGGAGACATTTACATTGGATGGAGTTGAGTATTATGTACCGTTTTTTTAGTAAAACTTTGAGATACTATCCTTTTGTTGAAAATGTGTGATATGTATTTTTCTTCATTTTGTCCTTAAATACTATTAAATGTAGTCAATTAAATCGTCGGTCCAACTGAATACACGCGTGCGATTCCCTGGCCATACAACATCACATCATGTACCCATCAGCATGATGTAGGCGACATTTCATGGACATTTTGGCCATGTAAAACATCTCTATAAGTCGTGTCTTACGACACGCTGTTCATATTCGGCCCCGTAGGTAGGTCCCATATTATTCAGCTAATATTTATTAAGATGTCAGTTGTGAAACGTCATTAAAGATTAAAAACGGTAACATCGAACGTGTAAAATCTTTTACATACCTTGGCGTTTTAATCAACGACCAATGGAACATATCAAATGAAATTAAGCGTCGAGTGGAGATGGCCAAAAACGCATTTTTTAAATACAAAAAAAAAAACTCACAAACCACGAAATAAGTCTCAAAACGAAGGCAAGATTTGTAAAATGCTACATTTGGTCTATACTTCTATATGCAAAAGTAACCTGGACCATAAAAAGTGCAGATGAGAAAAAAATTGAAGCATTTGAGATTTGGGTATATCGAAGAATACTGAAGATACCCTATACATCGCATATTACAAATCAAGAAGTTCTAAGACGAATGAACCTCGACAGACAACTTCTAAGCACCGTTAAATCAAGAAAAACCGCATACCTGGGACATCTGATGAGGAATCACAAATACAAGTTTCTACAAGCCATTATAATATGTAACATAGAAGGGCACAGAGCAAGAGGCAGAAGAGAGACATACTGGCTAAGAAACATTCAAGAATGGACAGGATACAGGGATGAAACAAACTTATTACATGCTGCTAAGAATCGAGAGCTGTCAATAATTTCATAATATAAAACATTAAATTGTAACACATATAATATTGTATGATCGCTTATATCCAAATAACGGATCTGCAAATAAAGAAGAAGCAAAAATCCATAAACACAATTTTTCCCAATCTACATTTTTTATACTCTCAGCCTTTAGCCAAAATGTGCCTCATCGAAATAATGGCTTTAGGGCCATAGTGTGTTTGGAAGAAATCTGTTTCAGAAAACTTGGAGTCGATTTAGCTATGTCCGTTCGACTGGGTAGCTGCCTGGAGATCACGATAATCCTCAAACAGATCGACAGATTCGGTCCAAAATTTAGCCTTCGTGATATTTTGATCAACTTCGAAGATGGGCCATATCGATCCACCCTTTCGGCAAACTTCCGCACAGTATTTCAAAAATTTTCAGCGAAGTGCAGTTAAAGGCCTCTCTGAATAAGCTGTATAAGCTTAAGACCTCAATGGTCATGGCTTCACTTCATTTATGCTAATAATTTAGTTTTAAGTAAAAATATGAAATAAATAAATTAATAAATAAAAAGAACTCTATGGAAACGCTTTGCTTTTTTGCCACAAGTGTTCTCGGGGCCCCTATTACTACAGTAAAAATTTTTCAGAGGCAAGTCCATACTTCCAGAGAAAATGGCCCGAAAGCTGTAAAGAACACCTAAGGCAATTGTGTGTAGTTGCTAGTGCGCACGACAACTTTCGAACCGGATACTGCGTTGGTCCAAACTTTGTTTATCGCAATATTTCAGCGAGCCTTATATATAAAAAATTCGAATATAGTGCATTTTAGTCTACTTCTTCTGGTATTTTTCCCCTCAAATTTCAAGAATTTTAGCTAAAGTGGTATGCGCGAGTTTTCATGAACGGAGCAACAGATTTGGTCCAAACTTTGGATTTAGTAATATTTTTTCCAAACTTAGTTTTTGCTCGAAAATGGGCCATACTGGTGTACCTCCTCCACAAACCTTCAAAATAGTTGTTTAAGTGCAGTTTAAAGTCTACTTGAGGCTCTTTAGACATTTTTACTGAATGTATATCTTGTGTTTAGAGCGGTATTATGTTTTTCGTGGGCAAGTCCATATTTCTTGACATAAGGGTCAAAAGATGAAAATTATACTGTGGCGAACTGAAATGACGCAGTATCTTTTAAAAGGATTGGCTCCCAAACTAAGATCTACTCCCAAAATGAACTATGTCGGTCCGGTTCATTTTTCCATACCTCCATACCTTGCAAGTTCATACGTCCGAAAATGGCTACAATTGTAATTTTGAAATATTGGAAATAATATGTAATAAATCATCAATATATATAAAGTAGAAAAATGTTTGTACGTTTGTTTGTTTGTTTGAAGTTTATGGACTCAAAAACCGCTGAACCGATCTTCCTGAAATTTTCATGGCCTGAAAGTAACATTGGCTATAAAAATTTTTGAAATTCCGCGTTGATCCGGAGATATAGCATCAGAATTGGAGGTACCTCCAAAAAATTTAGATTTTTTATGTAAATATCTATAGAATGGTAACAGATAATGCCTTCGTCTGCCACAAAAACAACATTCAATACGCCTGAAGATCGGCTTAACCACCCGTGAAACGTAGCGTAATGGTTGAATGCGTGGGACTTCGGTAGACTCATAATTTTTCAATGTATATAAAGGTCTAATAAGCTCAACTCGAAAGAGAATTAATTAAATATCACTATAAATGACCTTCGCCTTAATAAGGCAAAAATAAAAGATAATGTCTCCAAATTTTGGATGTTTACAGGAATTTGGTCTAGAAATAAATTTGCCAAATTATATTGAAATCGGTTCTAATTTGGATATAGCGCCCATATATATTTTCGTCCGATTTACTGTATTTGATGCACCAAACAATCTTTATATACCCGATTTTAATGAAAGTTGGAATGAGTGACGAAAATTGGCCTACAAATAAATTTGTCAAAATATTTTTTACCTTATTCGGAGTAACGAATCAATAATCTTGATTTAATTAACATTCGGTAGGTCGAACAAAATATAAAAAAATCGACAGAAAAATCCTTTTGTCCAATAGATATTTACGACACTGCGGAGGAACAGAAATTATATCATAAAAAATGGTTGATATAGTTTTTTATTGCAAATTTCAAACATAATGAAGAATTTGTAATTGTTATTAATTACAAAATAGTTCATTATAAAAACGTGTTAGAGAAAATATACAAATACTTAAAACCCCAAAGATTAAGCAACGGTTTTATATTTTATTGTGGAATTGCTCTTATAAAAAATTTCAAAAACAAAATATAGCAAAAATGTTTTTTCTGAATGTTGTTTATAAGCCAAAGTATTGGACGTAATATATTGCAAACGTTCAATAAATACCAATAAACGTATTGTTCTGAACTCAGTAACACTTACAGTCAGCCTAAATTCCGATTAAACGCTTAAACAACACCTTAAAACTTAACAAGAACTATGCATAAAAATGCTCAAAAAGCCTAACTTGTTCATTACTTTTATATATTCAAATATGTTGGACAATAAATATACCAATGTAGTTAAATAATTCTCTGTAATACTTCCAACTACTTTAAATATTTCTTGAATAATTTAAAACAGTTTAACATTTTTCTCAAAAATTAAAAAATGAGTAACATAAGTTAATATCCTATGGAAACTAAAAACATAGGGCCCTCCCCTGGCTACGTCGGTGCATTCGTTGACATTGGCCCTTCGAAGATATTTATGGGGTCATATACAATGCTTATGTTCGTCGCTACAGCGGTACTATCCGATAAGCAACACTGATTTGAACCAACTGTGTACATTGTAGTATTTATTTCAAATTTATATAAACTTTGAAGATGAATCATAGAAAATATATAACAAAATCATTTAATTTCCTGGTGGCTAAAGTGGTTTTCGAACTCATTTTCCACTTTTTTGTTCTATGAAAGGCTTAGCCTTCCAGTTCTTCGTGTACCGCAATGTGGCCCGTATTTATACGCCTTCTTAACTGGTTAATCATCGCTTAGTCTTATGACATAGTCTAGCCAACGTAATCGTTGTATCTCGATACGTTTATCTATTCTGATATCGTTGTTTGGCCGATACAACTCATGGTTCATACGACGTCGATTTTCATCGTCACCGCAGTTTGGCCCGTAAATGTTTTTTTCTCTCGAACACACCAAGCACTGCCTTATCTGCTTGCGCAAGTACCAGGCTTCTGAAACATACATTAGCACGGGTAGTTTCAATGTTTTGTAAATTATGATTTTTGTTTGACGAGATGTGGCTTACTTAAGCCAAAGTAGCATCTGTTGGCCAATACAATTCTTCTTCTTATTTCACAACTAATATTGTTTGTTGTATTTGAGGCGGTGTCTAGCTAGACGAAGCTTTTTACTAACTCAAATTTATATGAACCACACACTTGGTCCAACACTATCTTATAAGCAATAGGGAACAGACGTATGCCCCTATAGTTAGAGCACACAGTTTTATCACCATTCTTGTGGACGAGCACACAATGCTCAGGTTACAATCGTCGGGTCCGCGACGTTGATGGTGCTAGCTAGCAGATGCATACACTTTATCAGGGTGTGGCCTCCGGTTTTGAACAGCTCGGATGGTAAGTTTGTTGCTGTCTTTATATCATATTAACCGGGCGGTATACCTTCAATACCAACTTTTGGGGCTAGATCTATGGTATCTCACTCGTCTTCGCTAGTATTGGATACCAACTATTTTGAAAAACGCTGTTTTCATCTCTTGAGACCACTTTGTGTATCAATACCTTGCTGGTCTGTACACACATTGGATGCGCCAAACGACAAAATCAAACAAGTCAGAAATGGCTATAGTCGGTACGGGACAGACTATGCGATACCCTACACCACTTCCTCTGTACATAATCTTTTCATTCGAAAACATTTATTTTAGGGAGATACGAAAGTTTTCACCTATCTGGCTTTTATACCGAATGACTTAAGGCGAACTGAACCAAAATAATTAATATTTAATTTTATATTTGATCGACATCACCAACATCAATATGCTTCTATCTCTGTGAGAAAATTTCGCAATGATCCGATGAAAATACCGACCTGTTGTGTGATTGCAGAAAAAGTGGACAAAAGGGATTTATTACCGACTATTGCGATATCTCTATTATTTGACCACCTACGCCAACCTACTTTGCATAATTTTAAAGATGGGATTTTCTACTTTCAGAATTTGACTTTGCTTCTAGATGGTTCCCAACTAAAGGTGTGATATTCGTCATTATTATTAAAATCGCGACTATTGCGTTATCTTCGTTATTTGACCACCTACGACAACCTACGTTATATCGTTGTAAAGGTGATATTTTCTGCTTTCCTTGCCAGGTTTTGCTTTTTATATACCCCTTATAGACGCTGAGATATTTGCTTTGGAATAAAATGTTGACTTTTTACCCAAATAAATTTTTTGCTCATTCCGGCCCCTAAATATTATCCGACCATCACCAAAATCAATATGCTTCTTCCTCTGTGAGACCTCCATTAACCCTCGAAATTTCGTGACGATCCGATCCAAATTGCGACCTGTAGCGTGATTTTCAAAAAAAAAAAAAAAAAAAATTGGATGTATTACCGACTATTGCGATATCTCCGTTATTTGGGCACCAACGCCGACCTAGTTTGCATCATTGTAAAGATGGGATCTTTCCTGACTATGACAGAAGTCAGGCTTTGCTTTTGGAAATTCCTCAACCACAGCTGTGATATTCGTCATTATAATTAAAATCGCAAAAATGAAAAGTTGGGTTTTATTTGCGACTATTGTGCTATCTTCGTTGTTTGATCACCTACGAGAACCAACTTAAGATCATTAGAAAGGTGATATTTTCTACTTACATTATTTTGGTATACCCCATACAGAAGCTGAGATATTCGCTTTGGAAAAAAACGTTGTCTTTTTATCCACATAAGTTTTTTGTCCATTCCGACCCCTTAATATCATCCGACTACCACTAAAATCTATAGGCTTCTTTCTCTCCGGGACCCCCCACAACACCCAAAATTTGGTGACGAGCGGATTAAAATTGCGACCTGCAGCGTGATTACAAGGTTTAGATGGACAGTCGGACGGACGGACTGGCACACATAGCCAGATCGACTCAGCTCGTCGAGACATTCATTTTGGTGTATATAAGTATGGGTCTACGACCATTATTTCGATGTGTTACAAACTTTTTGGCCAAAACCATCTTATAACACCCTCCCCACATAGTGGTGTACGGTATAAAAATTCATGTCACATTTTAAAAATGTAAAGATGCAAATTGCTTCTAAACATTTAAATTTTTTCGAAACTCTAGTTTTTCCCATTTTTCGCGGTTCTTAAGGAGAAAAAGGCTTACCAACATTAGGGAAACAAATTATTTTAAAATGAGAAAAAATGGTTATATTATAAGCGAGTTTCTAAAACAAATGAGTATTATTCACGCCTTAACTTAAGTTGAATGATTTAGTAAATCTCCTAAGCTTCATTTTCCCACTTATAACAATTCCTCAAATTTGCAAGGGTTACCAAATATTTTAGTTATAATATTGGTCAAAATTAAGATATTTATTATAGATGCATGGATTTCCTTAAAGTTTTAGTTACTTTACAAGCATATGGAAGAATCGACATTATTTAGTCTTCCAGGGGGTTATAAAGTATTCCTGAAAGGAATTATAAGTATAGGTTTACGTCTTCCTATATCCCGCTTAGAAGCATGCCTTTTGATTTTTGGAATTTTTTTAGTAAATATCCGAAATTTTGGTAATAAGTCTTCTTTGAGTCTAAAAACTTTCCGCAGGAATTTCTCGGTATACATTGACGGAATTTGCTGAAATTTGGTAATTAGTCTTCTTTAGTAATGAAAAGAAACTAATTGTTTCATTTTACTTCAATACAACTCGTGGTGGAGGGTATAATAAGTTCGGCCCAGCCGATCTTAACACCGTTCTTAATTGTTTTTCTTTTTTTAAAGTTTTGAACGTTCTTATGGGCGAAGGCTTTCTTTAACTGGTGTTGAAGGCAGCCCCGCCGGGGAGACTTCGCGGCGAGGGCAGTGTCAACTTGAGATGAAAGTAGGACCAATATAAGTCCGGGGCTTTATCATGCTAAAGCCGGTCGGAACCGTTGCTTGGCATTTCCGTTTTATAATTAGGCTAATACCTTATGCAGACGACAGCGTTAATTTGCCTTAATTCAAATTAATTCGTGCATTATCCACATTCTTAATGAACAAAATCAAAGGGAATTTAAACTGAATTTAGCAATTTCAATATGGCAATGCTGTTGAAAATCAATCAAATTTCCATGTTTAAGAAAATAAAAAAGGAAAGCAAATCAGCAATTTTCGCGTTTCTTTAAGATAAGTAGTGGTCTTTCGCGAGTAGAATAGCAGCTAATCGTTTTTCAAGCCTTCTAACAAGTATCTTTTTAAAACTTTTATTTTGACATACATTTCATTACCCACCATATCAATTCTATCGACAATTATTTCTTCTTCAAATGTTTTTTTTAAAGTTTTACAACATTTCTATAATATTAAAAAGACTCAAAAATATCGCGAATAAATTAAATTTATTTTTGCTTCAACGTGGTGAAAAAGTCAATGGTAGAAAGTGCATGTATTGGTTTCGCATATTTTGGCGAACTTTTGTAAAGCTTTATGAAATGGTCTGCTGGGTACAAACAAACAACACAATCAGCTGTTTCATAAGTGCAGGAACTATCAGGGTGTCAGGGTGAAAAATTAATTCAAATTAGGACATTTTTAATGCAAATTAACTCTGCCGTCTGTCTAGGGTATAAAACCTTGAATGTACAGAAAATGGGTAGGTATATTTCTATAAAAACGTGGCAACAAATTTCTAGGGGAAAGTTTTCCGTTCCCAGCGAAGACTTAATACGAAATTTAAACCGTTTCGGTGTTTAATTAGGTTAAAACTTGAAATTTCGCAAATCGGGCCGTTTAGTTTGATTTGGTCTATATCAAGAAGTCTATCGATTTTCAATACCAAACATCCTAGGAGTAATGGAATTTTCTCTACGAAGTTATGAAGGTATTTGTTAAATGTTGCGAGACGGACTGACGTACAGACGGACATCGTTATATATGTATATGTCTCCCACGTATATTTTTATGTGTTAGTATAACGGAATGAGAAGTATAATTATACCATCCATCTTAAGGTGGAGGCTGTGAAAAATAATAAATGAACCCTATGTTGCTAACGATTTCCAATTACAAAATTAGAGAAAAATATTCGTCCACGTCTTCCATTAACAAATTGGGGATGATAAAAATTAGGCTTTAGGAAGCTAGAAAATCTCATAAGTTTCACCCAAGTCAGTTAAAGAGCTGTTAGAGGCTGATTATACAGATATATTCGTGGGCAAATGCATCCCTCCTGACGTAAAGACGCAAAAGCTCGCAGAAAAAATCACGGTACTAACATAAATTTATTGTGGACACAATATCAACTGGTTCATTTCTGTTGGTACTTCCATCACAAAAGTTATATACTTCGTGTTTAAATCCAATTTAGGGCCAGTTCTTTTATCTTGTTTAAATTTTTTCCATACTTCAATCGACAATCGCCCGAAGGGAAAGAAATATAAACTCCACTTTGTTATTTTAACGTTTTGCATTATTTTCCATCGTAAAGTAATATTTAAGGTATCGTAAGGTAATATTTATCTTGTTTAAATTTTTTCCATACTTCAATCGACAATCGCCCGAAGGGAAAGAAATATAAACTCCACTTTGTTATTTTAACGTTTTGCATTATTTTTTATCGTAAAGTAATATTTAAGGTAAATTGTTTTTTTTTTGCTTTTTTCCTGCATACCATGCGGTTGTTAATATGGCAATCTATATACCATGCTGGCAGCTGACATATGAGTCTATGGAGTCCATACTGTAAAAATAACTTTTAATTACAAGTTCTTTGCAACACAATATTTGGAAGCTGGATTCTCTAACCCAGAGACTGCCCACTGCAGTAGAAAGTGGCTAGTTGGTGTATGTTACTTGGCATGACTCTAGTTACAAGCTCTCCTTGAAAGTTATATTTATTAATACGAAAAATAATTTCAATGATATTGAACACAACGGCGCAAAGGAAACGGAAAAAAATCTGCAGTGGGCAATTCGTTTTATTTTAATAGCATAATTCTATGCCATCATTTAAAAACATCCTTATTAACTAACAAAATCCAGTGTTGCCTTTCATTTGATTAGGCCATCCTAGCTTTTAAAAAGTTCCCTGCCCAACTGGTCGCATACCCAAAGCATTGTATTCATTTTTAACTTAGATGAATATAAATTGGCTCTTCGTCCTCATGCAATTGCAATTAATTAATTGAAGTGAATACCATCAAACGTGCGAGTGCATGCAATTTTTGTCCTGGTACAAAGGCTACAAATTTTCTCTCTCTCCCTTTTATACACATACACTCTCAAACAATGGTTAACTTTAAGTGTCAATATCACAAGGTCGTAAAACACTCATTGAACAATGCATAAAGGTTGGTTTTTCATACAATGAAGGCTGGCTGTACTACAACTGTACACCTGATGGCTTGATGAAAAAAAAAACAACAACAAACACACAAGCACTCACAAAACACTGAGGACATTTTTCGAACAAGTTGAAGCTTTCATTTTACAAACTCAACTCAATCATTCTCTACAACTACCCACTGCAGCAATTACAGCTTATTCTGTGGGTGTGTGTGTGTATGTGGATGTGCTGTGGCGAGGGAACTGGTTGGACGGTTTCATGTGACGCCATAGCGATTAATTCGTTTCGCATTTCTGATTTTTTTCTCCCGACATTTGACAAATGTGTTTAATAAACAATTTATATGTCTTGTAGTACTTTTTTCCAGGCTGTTTTAAGCAGAGGATTTTGGCTAGCAAATGTCGAAGGTATTTGTTCAACAGGAGATGATGGAAATACAAAAAACGAACTAGGAAAATAAAAACGTGTAGTCTGTAACATTTGTAAATCTTAGCTATGCATCGAAGTATCAAAAGAAATGTAATTTATTTTTAAATTGTTTAAAAAAAGACATTGTTATGAAAAAAGTACAATAGTTTTTTTAGTTCGTAATGGGGAGCTGTCTTTAACACCCATTAAAGTTAGTGATCTAACATGTGCCGCGCGTTCCTCTATAACAACGTTAACAACTTTTGTTGGGCGTTGAGCTAACCTAATATGAATCAATTAAGAAAGGCGTTAAATTCGTGCTGGCCGAAATTGTTATACCCTCCACCATGAGTTGTATTGAAGTAAAGTGTAAAAAACTAGTTTCCTTTGGTTTATGAAGAAGATATTATACAAAATTTCAGCAACTTCGGTAAAACCCTGTGGCTAAACTTCAAAATACCGAAATTCGGGAGGTACCGTTCTATGGGGGCTATACGTGTATGATGTATACCGACAAATTTCTGGGAGAATGTTTTATACTCCCAACGAAGACTAAATACCAAATTTTCGATATTTCGGTAGGATAAATAATGTGATTAAAATCTTCAAAATATCGAAAATCAGGAGATTCGCTTCTATGAGGGATATAGGGAGACTAAATAACAAATTTCAGTAATTTCGGTGGGATATTAAAGCCACAACCTTTAAAATAGCTAAAATCGTGTGGTACCGTTCTATGGGGGTAATATGAAGGCATTGACCTATACCTACAAATTCCAGGTGGAAACCTTTATAAACCCAACGAGTACCAAATACCACATTTCAGCCATTTCGGTGGGTTATTGTGGCCACAACCTCAAAAATACCGAAAACCGGGAGGTACCGTTCTATGGGGCTATAAAAAGGCGTGGGCCTACACCGACAAACTTATATGGCAAAGTTGGATGCCCCAAAGAAGACTAAATACCAAATTTCACCCATTTCGTTGGAATATTGAGGTCACAACTTTCTAAATACTGGAAATCGAGAGGAACCGTTCTATGGGGGCTATATGAAGGTTTGGACCAATACGGACAAATTTAGTGGGCAAAGTTGAATGCCCCCAAAGAAGACTAAATACCAAATTTCAGCCAGTTTGGTGGAATATTGAGGTCACAGCTTTCAAAATACCGGAAAGCGTGAGGAACCGTTCTATGAAGGCTATATGAAGGCGTGCACCTATGCCGACAAAATTCTAGGGGAAAATTTTATAGACCAAATGAAGACTAAATACCAAATTTCAGCTATTTCGGTGTATTATTATAGATGCGACCTACAAAATACCGAAAATCGGGAGGTACCATTTCCTATGGTGGCTTTATGAAGGCGTGGACCTATACAGGCAAAATTCTGGGGGGGAAGTTTTATACCACCAACGAAGACTAAGTACCAAATTTCAGTCATTTCCATGTGGTAATGAGGCTAAAACCTTCAAAATACCGAAAATCGGGTGGTAGCGTTCTATAGGGCTATATCAAAACGTGATCCGATATAGACAATTTGCAACACTAAACATCCTACGAGTAGGAGTAATATAAACTTCTATACGAAAATGCAAAACTCTATCTTAAAAATTGAGAGCTGTATCTTGATTTCAACAGATTTTGATTTCAACAGGTTTAAATGACTTAGAATTTTACCTTGATCAAGAATATATATACTTTTTAGGGTCTCCGATGAATATTTCGATGTGTTACAAACGGAATGGCAAATTTAATTATACCCTCCATATTATGGTGGAGGGTATAAAAACAAAGAATAAGAAAAAACCCTCTAAAGCTGACGACCCCCGCAAACGTTTTAAGGACCATAATCAGTGAATCTGCACCTTGACTGTTTCCGTTACATATATAGAGAAGGTGCAGTTAAACGCATTTACGCAACAGATGTACTTGAAAGATACAAGGCCGATATTACTGCCATACAGGAAATACAATAACATCTAAAAAAGACGAACACCATTATAGCTGCCATGACATAAAGCCTGAGTTAAGTCGGAGGTTAAAATATTTGCTCTCCAGCTTCACCCCGGTGAATGAAAGACTAGCCACAGTACGTATAAAACCGCCTTATTTGCTCACATGCTCCAACTGAAGACAAGGACGAGCCACAGTGGTGCCACTTCCTAGTAAACCTGGACAAAAATAGAAGGAGTTGACCTAGGATGATGAATTTTTGTACAAGTACTTATGAGGGCATAGGAATGAAAAATACCAACTTTGGCCCATATCGGTTCAGATTTGAATATAGCCCCCATATATATCTTTTCCCGATTTTGCTATAACTCGGTCAATTTTAAAAGAATAACCTTCATATTAATATGTGATATGTTCTTAGGCCCATGATCAGTATTACCGATTTTTACAAAAATCGGTTCAGATTTGGATATAGCCCCCCATATATATTGCCCCGAATTTGCAATAAACCGGTAAATTTTAATTGAATAGCGTTAAAATTTAATATGCGATGTTTTCTTAGGTCGTTGATCAGTTTTATCAATTTTGACCAAAATAAGGTAGAGATTTTGATATAGTCTCAATATACCATTCTCCGATTTTGCTATAACTTAGTCAATTTTAATTGAATAGCCTTCAAATTAAATACACGATATTTTCTCAGGTCCCTGTTCAGTTTACCGATTTAAACAAAAACCCTATTGATTTGGATGTAGCCCCAATATTTGTTTTTAATATTACCTCGTTTATGACCTGGCTGGAGTTGCCACATAGTTAGTTTGAATTTGAAATAAATTTAATTGCAACTACAGTCATGTTTATACTAACGGTTTTTTATCTCGATTTATTTGACGTGAAATGTTTGAAAGCATATGCCAATTAAATCAATATTAAGCCATTATCATGACAGTGTAAACTTTTTGTAAGGCAAAGGCCACTCTTTAATTCCCAATTCAAAAGTTGTATTATACCCTACGTCTAAAATCAGGACGTCTGTAGGTTAAATTTATCGTCCATATAATAACAATATCACACTCCTATATAATAGTGGCATTAACTATCGGCAAATTTATTTTAGATTCCAGCATTTTTAACTGTTTTCGATAACGTATTAACAAAAATAACACGAGGCAATCAAATACAGTGAATTGGTAAACTGAGGCAAAAAAAGGAAACTTGCATTTTTTCATACAAATTGTTTTTGATATTGTGATTGTGTCTCAAAGAATCGGATTTTGTGGGATGTAATTTTTGCATAATCCTAATCGTAAGGGATGTCTATTTCATATAACAAAATGTTGAAGCTGCAATTTGCTGAAATTTTTAGATACACTGCATGAAAAAGCTAAATTCGACAACACATTTTTTGATTTTTGTCCACTGATGCATCATTGTGCGAGCCGACCAAAGATGTATTTAACGAGCGCTCCGAAGAAACATATAACCGTTGCCCTGCCCATGATATTAAAATTAATCTATGCGATCTTATTGCCAAAATTGGAAAGGAGAATATCTTTAGCCCAACAGTAGGGACATCTGACAATGGAATGAAGCTGATAGACTTCGCAGCGGCATAAAACATGGTAGTTAGCTCTACCAGATTTAAGTCTCTCGAGATTTATAAGGAAAACTGGCTGTCTCCAGACCGAAAAAAGAAACAAGATATCAAATTTAGCACGTTTTGATATGTGGAAGACTTTCAGTGTTGGTTGTACGATCGTTCCGAGGAGCAAACATATACTCGAACAACCGCCTTATTGAACCAAAGGTACGTACCCGAAGAAACGTACCAAATAAAGTACGAACAGACACAACACAGATGTTGGACAGCGGTAAGCTGCAATCACAACATATAGCCGCAGCATATTCTAATCAACTAACCCAATTGCTTAATCAAAACACTCCTCGTTCCGGAGGAAATCATTGCCCACTGCACACAGATAGCCCCAAAATCTATACGTCGATACCAGGGACCTCCGCCAAGGAATCCATGGTATGACCAGTAGTGTCGTGCTGCTACCGAAAGAAAAAATTCGGCATATACAACTACTGTACAAACAGTTGCAAGGCGTAGCGCACGTGGTTGGTATCGGAAGAAAAGGAGAGAGGAGAAACGTGTTTTCTGCAGGAAAAAGAGAGAAATTGAAAAGCGGGACTGTGAAATAATCGACATATACAGGATACATAATGAAGTCGAAAAAGTTTAGCAAAGACTAAAACATTAAACTGGTGGCTTTGATACAGACACATCCCCTTGTCTGCGGCAAATCCTAGAAAAGACTCAAGGGATGCAGATCGACGCCTACCACCTTTTTGTGGATTAAAAAGTAGCCTTCAACAGCCCCCTACTTTTAAAGATATTCCAAGTTATGTCCGAATTTGGTATCCTCGCAAAACCCATCCGGTTTTATAAGATGCCTCTAATTGATACTCGTTCTCAGTTAAAATAGGGTAAGCTCTTTCAGTCTAGTACCAACATAGTTTTCAGATAAGGAGACAGCCTTTCGTCTGTTTTCTTCAACATACTGCTGGAAAAGGTTATACGAGATGCAGATGTTAAAAGAAATGACATACTTTACACCAATAGCCACTCGTTACTTGCTTTCGCTGACGATATTGACATCATCTGCCGATCAGTAAAGGAAGTAACCAATATATTTAAGAAAGTCGAAGGAGAATCCGCTAAAGTGGGTTTGACAGTAAACGGCGAAAATACAAAGTTGATAGTATCGACGTCCAGTGCTTCCATAGAACACTGTCTAACTGTTGAATTTGGCTTCTATAATTTTGAGGTAGTTAAAGACTTCGTCTATCTTGGCACCGCCATAAAATACATAAAAACAACAGATGCTACTCTGGCATAAACGAAAACAAAAAAAGACTTTACAAAAAACTGTACTACCCGTTCCGAAGACTGATTACTTGCGCAAGATAACTCAGTGCTTGATGTGTTCGAAGAAAAATTCTTCGAAAGATTTACGGGCCAATATGCGTTGATGGTGATATCGACGTCGTACGAACGAATTCTATCGGCTATACAACATCAATTCAGTTACACGTATCAAAATACAACGATTGCATTGGCTAGACCATGTCATAAGAATGAGCGATGATAGGCCGGCTTAAAAGGCGTATAAATAAGGGGCACATGGCCGTACCTGCAGAACTGGAAGGCCAGGGCTTCGATGGAACAAACAAGTGGAGGAAGAGATCGAGATTCCAAATTGGGGAAAAGCAACAAATATAGAGACATAAAAATCTTTTTTTAGTTCGGCTCATAGGACAAATGTTCTGTACAGGGCCAACTATGTAAGTATGTATTTTTTATACCCTCCACCACAGGGTTTCGGAGTCGGAGTCTACAATTCGGAGTCGAGCAAAAATCATTATTTATTTTAAAAGAAAGCTATAAGAAAATATACATACAAACGGTATATTATACTTAGTTAGAGGACAATTCACAGGATATTTCTATCCTCTGAAGTCTACTCTATTCATCCCTATTTTGTTGGTCCGATTGACACTTTAAAGTTTTGCAAACAAAAGTTAACTTTCTATGTCAATCGAATTAAGATTATACCTTTAACCTACTTGGCCAGAAGACTTACTGGTCTCACAAAGGTCCACTGGTCTTCTGATATTGGGAAATCCTACTGAATACCCTGTGTCACAAAATGAAAGTCAAGGAAGGTCTGGGATGGAAAAGTCCCTTTCGCAATTAAAGCCCCTATTGAGTATTTTAAGAACCCCAAAGGATTACATAGCTGAAATTTCTGAGTTATGTCGTAATGGATTTTTTGATTCATCCCCAACAATAATTGACATCAGTTTGAGATGACATCTTTTCAATTAAATAGTATAATATTTTTTCCTCTAAGCTCAGTTCCTTCCATGTCCTTTTTGTTCATGAACACATGAACCCTTTCCACATAGTGGTGTAGGGTATAACTAGTTCTAATTTGATATTTGGGGTTCTCAATCGCCGGTCTTCACCAAATATCGTCAACATAGGCCCATGTTAAGGTATAACTCCCATTTAGTGGTTCCTCCCGACCTTCGGTATTTTGAGGATTTAGCTATAATACCCCTCAGTAATGTTGGCGACATTTCCTGAGTATTTCAGCCTTGAAAAACTTCTCTATAAAGTGGTGTCGTAAGACACGCCGTTCGGACTCGGCGATAAACAGTAGGTCCCATATCATTGAGCTAATATGAATCGGGGTGCACTCATTGATATGAGAGAAGTCTCTCCTGTCCCGTCTGGGATGTTTGTGGAACAATTATTATTATTATTATAGCTATAATTTTTAACCGATCTAATTAGACAGTTGAGGTTCTCATTCATCATAAAAGTTCTCTACCAAAAATTAAGGGTTTAAGTTAAAATTTTTAACCGAAGTAGCATTAATTTGACATTTGAAGTTCCCAGTGTCCCAAAATATTTCCACAAAAAAGCCCGAACATAGGTCCATGTTTTGGTATAGCGGTACTTCCCGTTTTCGATATTTTAAGGATTTTTTATATAATTTTTACCGAACCTATAGTTCCTATAGCTGTAGTTTGACATTTACGGTTCCCAGTGGTCGCGAAACTTCTCCACCAAAAATTGTTAACATAGGTCCATGTTTTAGTATAGACCCCATATAACGGTACTTCCCGATTTTCGGGTTTTAAAGATTCTAGCTACAATTTGTAACTGAACTAGCTGTAGTTTGTCTTAAAATCGTCAACATGAATTGGTATAGCCCCAATATAACGGTACCTATCGATTTTCGATATTTTGAGGATTCTAGCTACAATTTTTAACCGAACTAGCTGTAGTTTGACATTTGAAGTTTCCAGTGATCACGAAACTTCTCCACCAAAACTCGCCAACATAGGTCCATGATTTTGTATAGCCCCCATATAACCGTACTTCCCGACCGTACTTACCCGATATATGACATTTAAGATTCCCAGTGGTCACAAAACGTTTTCACTAAAAATGTTCAATATATTTCCTCATCTAGGCGTACCTCCTGATTTTCGGTATCTTGAAATTTTGACGTTTGAAGTTCCTATTCGTCACAACACTTCTCCATCAGAAGCTATCTATATATGTAGGTTCATGTGTTGGAATAGGACCCATATAACGGTATTTTGAGGGTTTTGACAACATGTAAAGACGGAATTACCCAAAATTTGACATTTAAGGTTCACTGCAGTCATGAAAATTCCCAACCAAAAATTGTAAACATAGTTTTATGTTTTTGTATAGCACCCCCATAACAGTTACGCTCACCAAACGTATCTACGTTTTGGTATAACCCCCGTATAAAAGTATATTCCCTGCCGTCATAAACTTTGACAACATAGGTCCACATTAAGATGATTTTAACTCAAGGAAAAAACTCGATGTCGGATTTATTTAGGTGGCACACCCCAAAAGTGTTTTGTTAGATTTAAAGATTTCCAAAGTTTGAGAAGAATCGGAATATGTTAACACGTGCCACTGAAGCTTCGAAGTTTGGAAACCTTGGGCCTCGGTAGCACGTGTTAACATATTCCGATTGTTCTTATACTTTGATATTAAGAAGCTGCAACCACAACATTGCGTAGAAGCCTTTTCCACTTACCGACTTGCTAACTTTAACTAACTTACCGACTTGCTAACATTAACTAACTTTAAATTAAAGGTACTTACACCTGGGAAGTTTTTGCGGATTCTGGAACTACAATGTTCGTGAATGAGGAAACTCAAAAATTAAAAAAAAATCGCCAGGGGGATTTTTGAATAAACCGCGTCAAAAGTTCAAATTTTTAGGGTTTTTTAGGTTTTCACGATTTTATTTGGAAATCGCGAGTCCTATCAAAATGGGACTAAATAACATGTTGTAACAACGAAAATTCTCTACCAGATTGAAATTTGTGATATTTTCGTAGGTTTTACCATTTCTGAGATATAGAAGTTCAAATAGGGACAATGCAGTGACTGTATTGTCCCCTTATAAAACAACGTCGTGTACGGTGCCCCTTAACTAACTTTAAATGAAAGCAGCTTACACCAGGGAAGTTTTGCCCAATTTTGAAACAGCACTGTTCATAGACGAGAAAAATCCAAAAACAAGAACAAATAGATGCAGAGATTTTAAAATAAATCGCTGTCAAAGTTCACATTTTTAGGTTTCGTATAGGTTTTCCGGATTTTGCTTGGAATCGGCAAGTCCTATCGAAATAGGACTAAAGAAAATATTGTAGAGGATTTTCACTGCTATAACATTTTCTTTAGTATCATTTTAATAGATCTCGCGATTTTCAAAGAAAATCGTGAAAACCTAAAAACCCCCTAAAATGTGAAATTTCAATTATTCAAAAATCCCTCCAACTATTGTTTTTGTTTTTTTTTAATTTTTCTCATCTATGAACATTGCTGTTTCAAAATCCGCAAAAATTTTCCTGGTGTAAGCGGCTTTCATTTAATGTTAGTTAAGGCCCACCGTACCAAACATTATTTTATAAAAGTTCGATACAGTCAGTGCATTGTCCCAATTTGAATTTCTATATCTCAGAAATGGTAAAACCTACGATAATATCAGAAAGGTCAATCTTGTAGAGGATTTTCACTGCTATAACATTTTCTTTAGTCCCATTTTGATAGGATTTACGATTTCCAAGCAAAATCGTGAAAACCTAAAAAAACCTTAAAAATGTGAACTTTGACGCGATTTATTCAAAAATCCTTCCGGCGATTTTTTGTTTTTTGATTTTTCTCTTTCAGAATCCACAAAAACTTCCCAGGTGTAAGCACCTTTCATTTAAAGTTAGGTAAGGCGCACCGTGCTATAGGAGACCTTCTAACTAAAGAAAAAACTTCAAAAGTTATTCTAACTATAGAAAACCGGAAGATCATTGGAGGTATAATAACTATCCTAACCACTAAGGCGTCTTCTAACTTTCCTGCATTTAAGTTTTTTTATATATCTACTAGCTTAACCCGTTGCGCTTCGCTACCCCGACTAAGTGAAAAATAAATGAATGAGTCCTACGTAGGTCACATTTACAAATTTTATATACTCTAACACTCCTGAGTCCACTCTCTCCTTTAAAGAAGATAATTAAATTAGGAAAAACACTAAAATTGAGTACCTTAAGTTTGAGGATACTTATCATTTATTCAGCCTATTGGGACATCTTAAATTACTCTTAGGATAACTGCTTCTGTTATTGATAATTTTTACTCCAATATTGATATAGATATGTCAACAATGGTACAAATTTCATTGAAATGGGACGTATATATCAAATCAAATACATGAAATCGACCGAAAATTTACATGGGAGCTTTATCTAAATCTGAACCGATTTCGAAAGATTTTGGCACAATTATTTCTAGGCCAAATTCCGTCGCACATTACGAATGTCATTGAAATCTGACATATACAGCGTGATTGGTGCATCAAATAAATGAAATCGGCCGAACATATATATGGGCACTATATCCAAATCGGAACCGATTTCGATATAATTTTGAACATCTATTTCCAGGCAAATATTCCTCATAATTTACAAATGTCATTGAAATCGTACATATACAGCGTTTTTGGTGCATTAACTTCATCAAATCGGACGAAAATATATATGGGAGCTATACGTAAACCTAAACCGATTTCGATATCATTTGGCACATATATTTCTAGGCTAATATCCGTCACACGTTAAAAGTTTCATTTAAATCAGACATATATAGCGTGTTTGGAACATCAAATACATGAAATCGGCCGAAAATATATATGAGCGCTATATCCAAATCTGAACCGATTTCGATATAAATTGGAACATCTATTTCTAGGCCAATATCCGTCACATATTCCAAATTTCAACGAAATTGGACATAATAGCGTGTTTGGTGCATAAAATACAGGAAATCGGCCGATAATATATATGGGAGCTATATTCAAATCTGAACCGATCTCGATATAATTTGGCAGATTTATGTCTAGACCAAAACCCATTACGCATTCCAAATTTGAGCGAAATTGGACATATAAAGCGAGTTTGGTGCATAAAATACAGGAAATAGGCCGAAAATATATAAAGGAGCTATATCCAAATCTGAACCGATTTCGATATAATTTGGCACATTTATTTCTATATCAAGTTCTAAAACACATTCCAAATTTCAGCGAAATTGGACATATATAGCGTGTTTGGTGCATCAAATGTGGAAAATCGGCCGAAAATATATATGGAAGCAATATCCATATCTGAACCGATTTCGATATAATTTGGCACATTTATTTCTAATCCAAGTTCTGTAACACATTCCAAATTTCAGCGAATTTGGACATATATAGCGTGTTTGGTGCATCAAATGCGGAAAATCGCCCGAAAATATATATGGGAGCTACATCCAAATCTGAACCGATTTCGATATAATTTGGCACATGTATTTTTAGACCAAGTTCAGTCACACGTTCCAAATTTTATTGAAATTGGCGTGGTTGGTGCCTCAAACACATGAAATCGGTAGAAAATATATATAGGAGCTATATCCAAATCCGAACCGATTTCTATATAAATTGGCACATATATTTCTAGGCCAATATCCATCACAGATTCTAAATTTCAGCGAAATTAGACATATATAGCGTGTTTGGTGCATAAAATAAAGAAATCGGCCGAAAATGTAGGTATATGGGAGCTATATCCAAATCTGAACCAAACTCGATATAATATGGCACATTTATTTCTAAAACAAATTTCGACCAAATTTCCAAATTTCATTGAAATTGGACATAAATAGCATGTTTGGTACATAAAATAAGGAAATCGGCGGAAAATATATATAGGAGCAATATCAAAATCTGAACCGATTTCGATATAATTTGGCACATGTATTTCTAGACCAAGTTCAGTCACACGTTCCAAATTTTATTGAAATTGGATATAAATACCGTGTTTGGTGCCTCAAATACATGAAATCGGCAGAAAATATATGTAGGAGCTATATCCAAATCTGAACCGATTTCGATAAAAATTGGCACATATATTTCTAGACCAAGTTCTGTAACACATTCCAAATTTCAGAGAATTTGGACATATATAGTGTGTTTGGTGCATCAAATACATGAAATCGGCAAAAAATATATATAGGAGCTATATCCAAATCTGAACCGATTTCAAAATAAATTTGCACATATATTTCTAGGCCAATATCCATCACACATTCTAAATTTCAGCGAAATTGGACATATATAGCGTGTTTGGTGCATAAAATAAGGAAATCGGCAGAAAATATATATGTAGGTGGGAGCTATATCCAAATCTGAACCGATTTCGATAAAAATTGGCACATATATTTCTAGACCAAGTTCTGTAACACATTCCAAATTTCAGAGAATTTGGACATATATAGTGTGTTTGGTGCATCAAATACATGAAATCGGCAAAAAATATATATAGGAGCTATATCCAAATCTGAACCGATTTCAAAATAAAATTGCACATATATTTCTAGGCCAATATCCATCACACATTCCAAATTTCATTGAAATTGGACATAAATAGCATGTTTGGTACGTAAAATAAGGAAATCGGCCGAAAATATATGTATGTGGCAGCTATATCCAAATCTGAACCGATTTGAATAAAATTTAGTAAATTTATTTCTACACCAAATTCCGTCACACATACAAAATTTGGAGATTGTATCTGTAATAGTTCTAAAGATATTTGCATACAAAATCTAAATTTTTTGGAGGTACCTCCGGTTTTGATGCTATATCTCCAGATCAACGCGAAATTTCAAAAAATGATATAGCCTATTTTCATTCCAGGCCATGTAGCAAAGAACCCTAAACGTTTCAGTAAGATCTGTTCAGCGGTTTTCGAGTCTATAAGGCACAAACAAACAAACAAACAAACAAACAGACAAACAAATTTCAATTTCATATATATAGAAGATAGATAAGGCATATTTCTTCAATTTAGCAGTCACAGGATTATATTCTAGGTTGCTTCAATTGTTACTACTTCGAATTTAGCATTTTAACTCCTTCCCCTGACTTGGATTACATTTCGCGTAAAGGTTCTTACTCATTTATTTTCTTGAATGGAGCTATTTGCACTGTATCATTTGTCCCGTCCAGCGCATGAATTTTTTTTTTCAAACCTTTAAGCTCACTTTGGGGATTTTAAATTGTCCCACAAACGGCATTTATTATTTATGCACTGTAACCGCGTTTCTCACAGCATTCAGCAACGCCTTGACAGTGACAATAACACTCAACATTAAAGTAAACGTGTAATTTTCGGCCATGTGGATTTTTTTCTGTTTGGTTTTTCCTTTTTCCATGACGTTTTTTTGTTTGCTTCTGCCGCATTCAATGAATATTTACTGGTAGTTTATAATGATTTATTTATGTTGTGATGCTGAAGTAGCCAGCATTTTATATCGTTACTTGTGTGTGTGTTTCGTATACAATGTATACAATTACAGATTAGATTTTACATCGTGTTTGTGTGCGATTGTGAGTATTGTGTATGTCAGTTAAAAATTTTTGAAATATTACCTTAGAGATTAGGGAGTCCAAACAAAGACAATTTTTGTTTATGAATTTTTTTGAACTACGACTACAAACTGCTACTTCTTGTTTAGAAATTCATAAAGCACCACTTGTATGCCTTTATACGCTTCAATGGGAATTGTAAATAATTAAGATGTGTTGGAAGGTCAGGGATTGTGTGTATTTGGAACAAAATGAAAAAAATGCGAAATTTGAAAAAATAGTATGACTACATTACGAGAATGCCATACAATATTTGATCCGTGAATGAAATATAAGTAAACAATATCGAAATATGGAATACTGATGAATTAATAATTAGTTAATTAACCATGGTTTTCCTCTATTATCCCTGGTTTAATAATGCCCTTTTTTAACCATTCGTATCTCTAAAATTTTGTGATTTCCCTTTTTATTTCGAGTTAATATAGAGCATACAATTATATTAACTCGATAATTGAAATTTGACCAGTCAAAGTGCTTGTTCGAAACTGGCTCAACAACAATTAAAAACAAGTAAGAGAGGGTTATAGTCGGACAGAGCCAACCGTGTGATGTCCTACTCCACTACACTGGGTACTATTTTCCAAGGAATTTTTTATATGACTGTGATATATTTTATACGTCCGGCCATAAATACCTGAGTTGATATACATGGTAACATACCAGAGATATAGAACACTGCTCAAAACATTTGCAACGCAGATGCCTATATCACATTTAAACTATTTTTAGGGACATTTTATGTTTTGATATATATTTACTTTTGATTCTTTATTGACCCTACTTTCAATATTTAGAAATGATTATTCAGTTTTTAACACTTATGTTCAAGAAATGTGTGAAATATCGGACAATTACGTGTTTTAGGCTGTTGAAAATATATGCCACTCCGTTGTTCGAATATCCATTACCTAATTGTTGATGGGCTTTTTGTTTTTATTGGCATAAGATGGTTTTTAATCAGAAGTAGGTGGCAAAAAGCTTTCACGAGGAATACATTTTATCCGGTCCATGTTTAATTTTGACAGACAGTTATGTCGAAAATAAGACATTTCTAATATTTTGAGAAAAATAAAAGTTATCGTCCGAAATTGTATCAAAGATATGCAAACATGTTTATTTCTAAACATACGAAAAGTACAATATTTAAAATTGAGCTGTATATACGCTGTAATTACCAAAATCGCCGTAAGATGGAAAGGAGGTGAATGCACAACTATATACTGAAGCAGATCTTTCAGAGGTTATCAATAGATGTTAAATAAAGGCTTTACATCGATAAATCAATAAAAAACTCTTCAATACATACCATAAATACCGGTGTACCAATAAGGGCAAATTTTAGGAAAACAGTCATTTGCAGGAAAATTCAAATTTTCATATAAATTTTGCAAAAATTGTTTGGAATTGTTTTTTGAGTTGTAAATCTTTTCGTCGACTTAAATCAATACTTGAGTTATATGACTTCAGAAAATGTACTTGACCACCAGGTCGAATGATAATTGCATTTGTCCTCTTATACAGAAAAGTTGAATCAAAACGTAAAAGGTGTTTTATATTGATCTGGAGGTATTTTTTTTGCACAGAGATGGTAGTTGTCGATCTAGAGGCATGAGGTCGAGATATTTATTGGATTAAAAACTAACCGGACATACAATATGTCGAAATCGCACCACGTACACTCCACAGATGTCGTATAAGAGGGTGTTTTGGCATAATACCGCCACTAAACGTATATATAACGACGTAAAACTAGTAATTTTTTGTAAATGTACATGAGGTTCCGGGCCCTAAACTGGACTCTACATTTATAAATATCGAAAAAAAAAATTGGTATTTAACAACTATCTTTAGAGACACGATTCCAAAGGATATATTAATTTATTTCGTTAACTTTATGATGTGTCCAGATAATAAATAAAAGGTTTAACTCAAAATATATTAGCAAAACAAAAATAATGTCTTCAAATTTTGAATCAAATTTTCTCAAATGCAAATATTTTGAGCAGGACCAAAATTCGTCGGTGTCATGCTTAAGTGTTCCATACGCCATTTGCCTGATTCGAGAAAAACTCAAGTTAATGTTTGAGCCCATACGGATTAAAAGTGGTCTACTTAACTAACTCAAAGAATATATCCTGATATATGTATGGAAATAAAATTTCCACATCCCCAGTGTGGAACAATTCGGTTAGTTCCTTCTAAAACTATCTTGCGAATAATCTTAGCTAAAAAATTTTAACTGGGTGACGTAGGGGATGAATGATACCAAGCAACGGTCTTGACCGGCTTTAACATGGCAAAGCCCAGGATTTATCTTGGTCCCTCTTTCATCTCAAGTGGACACTGACCTCCCCGTGGTGTCACCTGGGGAACTGCCTTTAACACCCGTTAAAGGTAGTGAACTAACATGTGCCGCGCGTTCACCCATAATAACGTTAAAAACTTGGGTTTGGACGTCGGGTTAGTAACCCTCCCCTAGAAAAAACATCCTACTATGAAAAAACGAAAGAAAAGAAAAACAAACCCCTCTAAAGTTGACGAACCCCGCAAACGTTTTAAGGACCATGATCTGCGAATCTGCACCTGGAATGTTCGCACTCTTTATAGAGAAGGTGCAGTCTTCGCATTGGCAGACGTACTAGAAAAGTACAAGGCCGATATTACTGCCATACAGGAAATACGATGGATTGGGAAAGGCGTCACAACAACACCTAATGGTGACGCACTGTATTATAGCTGCCATGACGTAAAGCATGAGTTTGGTTGCGGATTCGTAGTTAGTCGGAGACTAAAACATCTGGTATCCAGCTTCACCCCAGTGAATGAAAGACTTGCTGCAATTCGAATAAAAGCTAAATTCTTCAACATCAGCTTTATTTGCGCTCATGCTCCCACTGAAGAAAAGGACGAACAGACCAAAGATATATTTTACGAGCGCTTAGAAGAAACATATGACCGTTGGAAAGGAGAATATCTTTGGCACAACAGTCGGGAAATTCAGTCTCCACAGTGTATCATCTGACAATGGTATGAGACTGATAGACTTTGCAGCTGCAAAAAACATGGTAGTTAGCAGTACCAGATTTAATCACCTCGATATTCATAAGGGTACCTGGCTGTCTCCAGATCAAAGAACAAGTAATCAAATTGATCATGTTGTAATAGATGGAAGACATTCATCCAGCGTGTTGGATGTACGATCGTTCCGAGGCGCAAACATTGATTCGGACCACAACCTTGTTGCAGCAAAGGTACGTACCCGTCTAAACGTTGCAAATAAAGCACGAACAGACACAACGCGGAAGTTGGACATCGATAGGCTGCAAACACAACATATAGCCACAGCATATTCCACTCAACTAGCCCAATTGCTTTACGCGAGCACTCCTTGTCTCGATAACATAACAGCACAATGGCAACATATTGCCCACTCCATGCAAACCGCCGCAAAATCCATACTTGGATTCCAGAGACCTCCACAAAGGAATTCATGGTATGACCAGGAGTGTCGTGCTGCTACCGAAGAGAAAAATGCGGCATATAGAGCTACTTTAGCGCACGAGAGAGATATCGGGAGAAAAGGAGAGAAGAGAAACGTCTTTTCCGCAAGAAAAAGAGAGAAATGGAAAAGCGGGAGTGTGAAACAATCGAGATGTACAGGAGCCAGAATGAAGTCCGAAAATTTTACCAAAGTGTGAAACATTAAACAGATGGTTTAGGTACAGGCACATCCTCCTGTATAGACCAGCAAGGTAATCTGGTAACAGATACAGATAGCGTGCTCAGGATATGGAAGGAACATTTCTCCAATCTGCTGGTATCCAAGAGTCGCGAAGACGATGATACCACAGATCCAATCCCAGAAGATGGTATAGAATGTATACCGCCCGGCCAAGATGAGGTAAAAACAGCAATCAACCGGCTGAAGAATAATAAAGCAGCAGGAGCCGATGGCTTACCAGCCGAGCTGTTTAAAACCGGAGGCGACGCGCTGATAAGGTGTATGCATCAGCTAGTTAGCACCATCTGGCAGGAAGAACGCGTACCCGACGATTGGAACCTGAGCATCCTATGTCCCGTCCACAAGAAAGGAGATAAGACTGTATGCTCCAACTATAGATAAGACTGTATGCTCCAACTTCTCTGAAGAATTTTGTACCAAAAGAGGTTTCAGACAGGGAGACAGCCTTTCGTGTGACCTATTCAACATTTTGCTGGAAAAGGTAATACGAGATGCAAATGTCAAAAGAAATGGCACAATTTACACCAATAGCCATATGTTACTTGCCTATGCTGATGACATAGACATCATGGGACGATCAGTAAAGGAAGTAACTGATACCTTTAGGAAGGTCGAAGCAGAATCTGCGAAAGTGGGTCTGGCGGTAAACGGCGAAAAGACCAAATTGATGGTGTCGACGCGCAAAGCGTCCATAGAGCTCGGACCAACTGTGGAAGTTGGTACCTAAAATTTTGAGGTAGTTAAAGACTTCGTCTACCTCGGCACTGTCATAAACACAACAAACAACATCAGTTGTGAAATAAGAAGAAGAATTGTATTGGCCAACAGATGCTACGTCAAACAAAAATAACACTATACAAAACGCTGATACTACCCGTGCTAATGTATGGCTCCGAAGCATGGGTACTTGCGCAAGCAGATAAGGCAGTGCTTGGTGTGTTTGAGAGGAAAATTCTTCGAAAGATCTACGGGCCGATTTGCGTTGACGGTGAATATCTACGTCGTATGAACCACGAGCTATATAAGCTATACAAAGACATGAATATAGTTAAACGTATCGAGATGCAACGATTGCGTTGGCTAGGCCATATCATGAGAATGAGCGATGATGAACCCGCTAAAAAGGCGTATGAATACATGTCACATGGCGGTGCACGCAGGATCGGCAGGCCTAAGCTTAGATGGAGCATACAAGTGGATGAAGAAATGGAAAGGCGCGGTATTCCAAAAAGTCAAGCAAAAAACAGAGAGGAATGGAGATCTTTTCTTAGTTCGGTCTATGGAACAAATGTTCTGTAATGGTCCAACTAAGTAAGTAAGTAAAAATTTTAACTTTTGTGGGGGTAATTAACGGAAGGGGTGAATCGATATGGTCCATCTTCGAACTAAAACTAAGTTTGAGCACAATTTTTGAGAACTCAAATTTGAACCAAATAGAGAATTATCGTGCGAACGGACGGATATGGGTAAATCGACCCCAAATTGTCAGAAATGGATTTCGTCCAAACATACTTGGGGTCTAAAATCATTATTTCGTTTCATAATCTCTTTGGCCTAAATGTTAAGGGTATAAAACAAATTTAAAAGAATTTTAGAAATAGTTTCGGTGATTTGTATAGAATCGATCAATGAAAAAATATACAGGGCAATCATGAATATTCCCCTCGGAATTTTCCGCACTGAATATAATTTTTAAAAGTGAAATTCTTTTAAAATCAATATTTTAAAATTTTGAAAACTACTAGAATCCCATAGTTATGGAACGTTCTCACCGAATGGACAAAAATATTTTATTTTTAGACATAAATATGGAAATATAAAATTGTGAAATTGGGGAAAGGGAACAGATTCCGCACGGAATTTTTATCCATGATTGACCTGATAATTTAAAAAAATTAATGGCCTGTTTCACTAAGACGATTCGAATACAAATTCGTTCGATTTACTACCAAACTTCTGTTTTTTTAAAAATATTTGATTCATAAGTTTCAGTGTTTTATTTAGAAATGTACTTAAAACTAGGAAAAATTTTGTCGCTTATCCTCAATAAATATATTCTTTTAGTTTTAACTTTTTAGTAAATACATTTTCTTTTTGACTACTGAGAACAAAATTATACTAAATTTAGGCCGAAAATTTAGATACAAATTTTAAAATGCCTGAATGCCTGGTACTGCACGATAGTACCGTTATATAAAGGCTATACCAAAACCTAGACTTATGTCCATAATTTTTGGTGGGGAAGTTTCTGTGCCATTGGGGACTCCAAATGCCAAGTTACAGCCAATTCTGGTTAAAAATGAAAATAAAATCCTTAAAACACTTGAAATCGGGTGGTACCACTATATGGGGGACCTATGTTCACAATTCTTGGTGGGGAAATATCTGTATCATTGGAAATGCCAAATGACAGCTTATTCGGGCAAAAATGAAGACACAATCCTCAAAATACCTGTAATCGGGTGGTACTGCTATATGGGGGCAGTAGGAAAAATGGGGCCCATATTCATGTATTGTCATCCAAATCTGAAAAGTGTGCAAAGTTTCAGTTCGATTGGTCAACTGCAATTGTGTGGAAAATGAGTTACTAGAGTTGAAATGCAGGTTAAATAAAACACCGTTAAAACACTGTAAAATGGACCAATCTTTGTTTTAATTTCATATTCATGTATTGTCATCCAAATCTGAAAAGTGTGCAAAGTTTTACTCCGATTGGTCAACTGCAACTGTGTCAAAATTGAATTACCAGATTTGAAATGCAATTTAAATAAAACACCGTAAAAACACTGTAAAAATGGAAAAAATGGACCAATATTGGTTTTGATTTCATATTAATATATTGTCATCCAAATCTGAAAAGTGTTCAAAGTTTTAGTCTGATTGTCAACCGCAACTGTGTCAAAATTGAGTTAAATAAAACACCGTTAAACACTGTAAAATGGACCAATATTTGTTTTAATTTCATATTCATGTATTGTCATCCAAATCTGAAAAGTGTGCAAAGTTTCAGTTCGATTGGTCAATTGCAACAGTGTTAAAAATGAGTTACCAGGTTTGAACTAAACGGACCAAAGCAAGTTTAATAAAACACTGTAAAAAAGACCAATACTGCGAGGTACTATTACATAAACTTTTGCAAATGGTATCACAAAAACTTCAGTACCACGTACAGCATTGTAATTTGTAACAATTTAAAAACCTGGGAAACCTTCTTTCATGATTGCCATTTTGTAACATGGAATGTAAATGTAGCCCTATGCAAGAAAATCACAACAATAAAAAAAAACACTTATATGTTAGTCAGTAGTTCAGTTATCTATATTCATGTTGGGTTTCAAGTTTATTTTCGTAGATTGCCGAAATATGTCCCCTAGAAATAAAATATAAACCAAAAATTTAATTTGGATATTTTTCCCACAAAATTTCAACCGCTAAGAACTATACGCTTATTATCCAAAATTGTTGGCATCTTCCTTGACCACAATTCTGACCATGTGTAAAAATTTGTCAGTATTAAACTATAACTGCGAACTGTAGCGTGGTTATTTCGTAACGATCGGTCCATAATTGCGGCCTGAAATTTGATTACAATTTATAATATAGTCTGGCTGAATCCCATTGTTGTTGTTTTAATATTTTAAAACAACTGTTTTATTAGTGGAAAAGATTTGGCATTGTTCGCCAAGGGGTAAGGCAGGGAATACTATAGTTTCGATCCACGCCACTGGATCTCATCAGTTCCCTTGTTTCTTGTTTGTGGATATTCTCCACCGAAGTTATTTTTCAATAACTTCTTCAACAAGAAACTTTTTATACCCAAACATCAATCGTCAGCTCGAATTATAAAGGTAAGCAAAGAAAAAAGTTCAATGAGAAGTTTTTCCTTGGCAACCTCATTCAACTCCGACGAAAGCGTCTGCGAAAACAATTCAAACCTCTTCCACTTGTGTGTGTCGTCGAATTTCGACGAATGTACACACCAAAATTTTGGTTGGTCTGCTTTACAATGCCAAATCTGTTCCATTAATAAAATAGTTGTTTTAAAATATTAAAACAACAACAATGGGATTAAGCCAGACTATTTTGAAAAAACAAAATTGCAAACGCTATCCCAATAAAAAAACGCCACAATGCTTCAAATTAAAGACACTGGCACGACGTGTGTTGTTTTTGCTGTAAAGCAGACCAACCAAAATTTTGGTGTGTACATTCGTCGAAATTCGACGACACACACAAGTGGAAGAGGTTTGAATTGTTTTCGCAGACACTTTCGTCGGAGTTGTATGAGGTTGCCAAGGAAAAACTTCTCATTGAACTTTTTTCTTTGCTTACCTTTATACTTCGAGCTGACGATTGATGTTTGGGTATAAAAAGTTTCTTGTTGAAGAAGTTTTGAAAAATAACTTCGGTGGAGAATATCCACAAACAAGAAACAAGGGAACTGATGAGATCCAGTGGCGTGGATCGAAACTATAGTATTCCCTGCCTTACCCCTTGGCGAACAATGGCAAATCTTTTCCACTAATAAAATAGTTGTTTTAAAATATTAAAACAACAACAATGGGATTAAGCCAGACTATTTTGAAAAAACAAAATTGCAAACGCTATCCCAATAAAAAAACGCCACAATGCTTACAATTTATAATAGATAGGCGGACACACGGAGGGACGGACAGACACACATCGCTATATCGCTTTATCTCGTCGATATATGAAAAATTGTATATAACATTGGGGGTCTACGACGACTATTTCGCGGTGTTACAGGAGTTTTTAACAAAACAAGCTTATAATACCTTTCCCAAATTTTGGAGTAGAATATAAAAAATCAAATAAAAGTTGACAACACTGCTGCTGTCGGTAGAGTTTTACGACTACTTGTTATTGGTCGCTAACTTATCGAATTATATCGTTAATTACCGAAATTATTAGCATTTTAATTGTGACGATTTTTGTCGGTAACTAAAAAAATGGGTTAGAGAATAGCACTACTGATCATCATGTTAAATTGCAAGCTTTTTCTCTGTCATAAACTCAATTCATATTTAAAACTTCCCGATTTTGGACAATTATTGCAACATACAGAGCAGTTACAAGTCGGATAAAAATTTAGTTTTTGGTATATTTTACCCCCGAAATATTTCACGATCATCACAAATAACAATTGGTGTCTATTCTGCTCGGAGCACGACCACCATACAAAATTTCGTGACGATTGGCCCATAATTACGGCCTACAGTTTGATTACAATTTTTTAATGGACGGACAGACGGACACACTCCTCAAAATCGTTTTCTCTCGTTGAGATATGAATTTTGGTATAAACAAACTTATAATAACCTTGCCACATTGTGGTGTAGGGTATAATTAGGTATTTGGCAAGGCCTACATAAGGTCGGCCAATAAGCCCAGCTGGTTATTATGTTTGCTGTCAAAAACATTATTGTGATTTAAAATACAAAGAAACTAAAATCACAATAACGTAAAATCTATTATGTTGGTTCTCAAATATTGTTAACAGTACTCTGAATGGCCGACCTTTTGTAGGCCTTGGTATTTGGGGTTTCCATTGCTCAAAAATAAAAAAATCTCACATAAAATTGTGAAAATTAATTATTCCATGTAAGATCAGAATATTTTATGGTGAAGGGTATAACAAGTTCGGCCGAACTTAACGATTTTTTACTTGTTTGTGTTAAATATATACAATTCCAATGAAACAAATCTCGTTTGCTTTAAACGAAATCACACAAACCCAAATTTTTTCATGAACGTGGAAAAATTTCCGATAGCATACAAACATTCTTAACGAACAAACGTCTAGCACAAAAAATCAACTGTCGAAAAAAAAAATATTTTGAGATATCTAAAGAATGGTATGTGTATTTTTTTTTCTTCGGCAACAAATTCAAATGCATTAAGAAAATTACGAAAATATGCATGTTTTTTAAGAATTGTATGCGTTTATGTATGCATTATGTGTATGTCACATACTTACAGAGACATTGTGATTACTTAACATATGTGTGTGTTTGTACATGACTATAAGTATGTGAGAATATAGTACATACATATTGATAATGTACAATCCGGATCATACATTAAACAAATAGATAAGTATATGCTGCTGCTGCAGAAGCAGCTAAATTTGGAGTGTATTACAGTAGGAATAATAAATAAATATAAAAAAAAATAATGACGTTTTTATGAACTCTGTAAAGAACAAATATAGTTTATCCAGTTGGGGACAACTAATCGGGTATGAGAGGGAACTATACCAAAACCTACCCCTCTCGTATGGAAAATTTATACTCCTGCATTCATGCCCAAAGAATACCCGCTAACAACATTTCAAGTCGTTTCGAGAAGTGGTCTTAAACTGGAAGCCATACAGTCCGTGAATTGTCCCAATTTGAACTTCTATATCACTAAAATGATAAAACCTACGAAGCTCCTTTCATATAATGTTGGTTCAAGTAAAATTGCGACCGGTAGCGTGATTTCCAAAAATGGAAAATGGGATGTATTACCGAATATTGCGATATCTCCGTTATTTGGCCACCTACGCCAACCTACTTTCCACCATTGTAAAGATGGGATTTTCTACTTTTGGAATGTCCCTAACCAAAGCTGTGATATTCCTCATTATAATTAAAATCGCAAACATGAAAAGTTGGGTTTTATTTACAACTATTGTTTTATCTTCGTTATTTGACCACGTACATCGTTAGAAACTTACTTTACATCGTTAGAAAGGTGATATTCTCTGAGATATTGGCTTTGCAATAAAACGATGCTTTTTTCTCCAAATAAGTTTTTTGTCCATTTCGACCGTTAAATATTAACCGACCGTCACCAAAATCAATAGCTTCTTCCCCCCGGGAGCCCCATAAACACCCAAAATTGACGTGCAGAGAGTTTACAAAGTTTAGATGGACAGACGGACGGACACACATAAGCCATATCGACTCAGCTCGTAGAGACATTAATGTTTGTTTGTGTATATAAATATGGCTCTACGACCATTATTTCGATGCGTTACAAACTTTTTGGCTTTTTGGCCTCACATAGTGGTGTGGGGTATAAAAATTATATTATTGTAATCAAACTAATATTCCAAAATGCTTCTGGAATGTCTCAGTTACTGATGTCATATTATTCCTCGATCTGCTTATTCTGGATATTTTTTAGAGAAATGTGTTTTAATATAATTATTTTTATTATATTCTCTGCAAAAAATGCAACAAAATCTCCCACTGTGCCACACAGAAACGAATATGATTATTAAAATAAATTTTCTTCCTTTGCATGCTGTTGATGATGATGTTGTGATAAAAACGCAGAAAGCATAAGCTGTAATGTAAATAATGAAAAACTCGTTTTCCATAATCTCCAAAAAGAAATGAAGAAAATTCAGCTTTCTTCGTTATGCCATCATCAAACCATGAATGACTTTGGTGCTTTGAGACAAAAGGAAAACAACGAAATAATTGAATACAAATTTCTATCGTACGGATGCATATAAGTTTGGCTGAATGACAGAGTGAACGAACGAAATTCTGAATAAAGCAAATCATTTGCGGGCTGCATGCAACACAAGCGTTATCTTAAGAAATTGCATATTCGGCATCAATAGAAAAAGAATAACAGAAAGCGGCACAGTCACTCAGACTCGTTCATTCAATGAGAACATGGTGGCAATGAGAATTGAGTTGATACAAAACCAAACTTCAAGGGATTTGTATATATGTAATGAAATTAATTATACTAAGACCATATTAAATAACACAAAAGATGATTCGATGATGAATGGAAAGAAAGTAAGATATAATAAATACATGTAGCATGGAATGCATGTATGCCTACAGTCTTTGCTATTCATTGCTATTGTTCATAGCTTAGGAAATTGAATATGAAATTATTAATCAAGATATGAGTTGTAAGGCGTTATATTTGATCTTAATTTAAATTATTAGTTGCTTATACTATTAATATCAAAGAAGAAGAAGACATATTGTAGTGCTGTGAATAAGAAAATGCAATTATAAAAGATTTATGATATGAAATGAATGCATGATGAAGCTATAAAAGATAGAACATAAGAAATTTGAAAGGAATATCAAGATTGCAAGATCGAGGTTTCTCATCATTTCAGCATAACACTAAAAAGTATTACAATAACTAATAATTTCAATAAATAGGAGGCGTTTGGAAGTTCACATGAGGATATAACATTAATCCATTAATACTATTTTTTTTATTTTTTTTGTGGAAATTTTCGAATAAAGATGTATGTTGATCCTCTGATTTCCGACATACAGTAATCTAGGAAATGAAATATACCAAGCATCAGTCCTGATCGGCTTTAGCATGGCAAAGCCCAGTACTTATATTGGTCCCTCTTTCATCTTAACTGGACACTGACCCTTGTTGATATCTGGGGATGTGCCTTTAACACCCGTTAAATGTAGTGAGCAAGCATGTGCCGCGAGCTCACCCATTAAAACATAGGTTGGACTAGTGACCCACACATCCTCTAAAATACTATGAAAATCAAAGCAAACCCCTCTAAGGTAGATTATACCCGCAGACTTTTTAAGGACCATGATCTGCGAAGGCCCAGTTTACGCACTGATAGATGTGCTTGCAAAATGCAAGGGAAAGGCGTCACAACAACACTTAAATGTGACGAATTGTTTTACAACTTCCATGACATAAATCAGGATTTTTTTTGGGGATTTGTAGTTGGTTAGAGGTTAAAACATCCGGTCTCCAGCTTCACTCCAGTGAATGAAAGACTATACGGATAAAAGCAAATTTCTTCAACATTAGCTTTAATTGCGCTCATGGTCGCAATGAATACAAGGACGAACATACCAACGTTTAAATTTACGGGCGCTTAGAAGAAACATATGACAGATGTCCTGTCCATGACATTAAAATTATTCTAGGTGCTTGTACGCTCAGCATTTATGCTAACGAGGGTATATGAGGCGCTCAGCGCCAAAACGGCCTAACCCACATTTTCAAAAAAATCAAACTGACTATGCTGATCGAACCGGAACTTTTTGAAATATATACTAAAAAATTCCTTATTGCATAGGTTAACCCTATATTATTCTACATGCCGAAAACTGTTTTTCCTTTAATGTAGGCGAAAAACGCGTGTTACGTTTTAGTCAGGAGTATATTTGAAAAAAAATATAAAAATAAATTTTCGAGAAGAATTTGTAAATAAAAACCAAAGGTTAACTAATAAAGTTGACTTACGCCCTGGCGTCAATGTAAAATGTAAGAAGTTAATAATGTATAGCGATCAATGTGGTGGCCAAAACCGGTTGACCAAAACATGGTCAATAATTCGACCTTCTCAGTGGAACAGATAGACAAAAAAATTTAGTGTCTGGCCATTCATTCCTACCATGCGATCACGATTTTGGTCTCAATGAAAAGGCAAAAAATATTATAAGGACATTTTTAGGTCTGATGATTGGGATCGTGTAATCCTCGCGGCAAAAAAGAACAATTTCACTTGGTAAAGATGACGACAGATGAAATAACAAGTAAAAAGTATCAGTCGGCTTTGCCGACAGAGATATACGCTCAGCCTGTGTATATTGAAACAATTTTTTCCCAAAATACGAATGTATTTAGGGGGTTTTTAAAAATTTTGGGCATGAACCGACAAAGATGTTGATTAGGATTAAAGATCAAAAGTTTTGCGGAGGAGATACTAAAAGGAATGGATCGACATTGACCGTTATGGAAGTGGATCTCCAGCCACAACATACATAGGGGGTTTTTACACTTTACGGGCTGTTTGCTCAAGAAGTATGGGCTTGCCCCTAAAAAACTTTTACCATCGTAATAGAGGCAACGAATGCAAGTTGTTTCAACAAAAATCAAAGTGATTCGATATCAGGTCTTAAAGTGAACTTATGGATGGAGTGGACAAATATAGTCCATATTTGAACCTGATCTATATCTGGTAGATATATTAGGATGTGTAAAGTATAGACCAATTCGGCCACTCCCTTCAAGAGTTACCGTACGATCAATTTTTTCGAACATTTTTGAGGTAGGTGGTACCTGAGGTAGGAGGTACCTGAAGGAGTGGATCAATATGGCTTATCTTCAAACTTAAACTATGTTTGGAAAAAATATTACTAAGGCCATATATTGGACCGAATCGGCAGATCCGTTCGAGAGTTATCTTGGGCTCCAACCACCTCACACGGTGTCATAAGGGTTTTTTTCAACTTTCAGGCTATTTTCTCAGGAAGTGTGGACTTGCCCCTGCGCGTCGTATGGAGGGAAGTGAATACAAGTTGCTACAACAAAAATCAAAGCGATTCGAGAGATGGCCCTAAACTGAACTTTTCCGAAATTTTGTGTGGGAGGTACCCGAAGGAGTGGACCTATTGAGACCATATTGGAATCTCATATTACTCCGGTAGAAAGTTTACGCTGTACAAAGTATGGACCAAATCGGTCACTCCCTTCAAGAGTTATCGTGCGCACAAACTTTCCGAACATTTTCGAAATTTTGTGGGGGAGGTACCGGAAGGAGCGGACCGATGTAGGTCATCTTCGAACTTAAACTAAGTTTGGGCAAAATATTACGAAAGCCAAAATTTGAACCGAATCGGTTCATCCGTTCGAAAGTTATCGTGCGCTCCAGCCAGCAGGACAGACAGACGGACGGACGGACATGGCTAGATCGACTCAAAATTGTCTGAAACACATTTCGTCCAAACATACTTGTGGTCTAAAACCATTATTTCGATGAGGCACATTTTCATCGTATCAAAGTGTATATACCCTCCTTAGCCTAAAGGCTGAGGGTATAAAAAGCATATCCTCAATTGAGAAACTACCCAGCAAAAATTTAGATCCGGTAATCATTACGTAACCCTTTACAAAGTAATGTAAACAAGCTTCTTTTCGCATTACAGGTAACCTGAAAAGTAATGGGTTACTTCTTAAAAAATTTACAAGGTAAACCTACTTACTTTACTCCTCCCTAAGTAATGACTACGGTGGCACAGTGAGTGTGTGTCCGACTATAAATCCTAGGGTTGTGTGTTCAACGCTCACTGTCGGCACGCGAGTTTTTTTTTAATTAAAAAATAACAGTTCGTGGTGAACATGTGCACTGCACATTTAAGTTCTTAAGCAACCCTTAATATTCGTGTGCGTGGCATAGTGTGTAGTGTCTTTGGCTAGAAATCAGAGGGTTCGTGGGTTCAATTCGGGCAGACAGCGAAATAAAATAAAGTAAAATAAAAGTAAGATGTGTGATGAAATTAAAAACAAATTATCTACATCAACTGTCTAAAAATGAAATTTTTTTCACCTTACTTTTCAACTTCTAGTGGCCACAGAATAACTAGTTATTCCTATACCGACAAATTTCAGGTGGAAAGTTTTATACTCCCAATGAAGACTTAATACCAAATTTCAGCCATTTCGGTGGAATATTGAGGCCGCAACCTTCAAAATTCAGAAAATCAGTACAGCCTTCAAAATACAGAAAATTGGTACAGTTCCATGGGGGCTATGTCAAAACGTGGACCAACCATCCCAGATTTTTGTCCTCGAGATTAAAAAACAACTATAAATACTTGTACCAAAATTGATGCTCCTCAGATAACTCCTCGTATTAAAAAACAACTATAAATACTTGTACCAAAATTGATGCTCCTCAGATAACTCCTCGTAGTTTTGGCCTCAGTTAATATGAATTCGCGACATAGTGAGTCTCAGACGGTTCATCCGTTGAGTCCAATTTTCAATGACTCGTTCAAGCTTTTCGACTGGTACCACTGTGACACAAAATGGAGGCGAAAATCTGGGGCAGAGATAATTCCTTTTGGGGATGAAAGCCCTTGGTGAGTATATTAAGAATCCCGAAGGACAGATCCGCGTGAGTCGAACTTCCTAGTTATGGCGTGATAAAGTTGACATGTCTTCAGTCAAATCGAATGAGGATTATTTTCGTTGAGCATTTTGACCTTCTAACTCGCTTCCTTCATTGTCCTTTTCGACCTTTATTTTAAGAACCGCTATAAAATACCACAAGATGATGTTTTCAGCTTCGAAATGTTCTGCAAAAATGTCGCTCAGAAAATTTTAGGTCATGGTCATTTTGACATTTACTCTGATTTTGCTGCACAAAAACCGGGTAAATGCACAAAAGAACTATGAAAACGAGACACTATCGACAAGTTGTCAATGAGAACCGTACCTAAAATTTTCCCAGCAGAACATTTCGAAGCTGAAAAACGTCAACATGTGGTACTTTTATAGCGGTTCTTAAAATGAAGGACGAAAAGGACATTGAAGGAACGAAAATAATCCTTATTCGATTTGACTGAAGACATGTCATCCCATTAATAAGCTAAAACAACAGTTAACAAAGATATCACGCTAATTTCAGATGCCTTACAGGATCTTCAGCAGAAATTTTATCACGCCATAATTCGGGAGTTTGAGTTACGGCCCCTCTGTCCTTCCGGATACTTAATATACTCACAATGGGCTTTTAAGGACTTTCCAACGTATTTGGTTGTATTTTGACATTTTATGTTCTTTGTAGATAGAAAACATCTGTGCGAAATATTAGCAACGTAGGTTCGCGTTTCGGTATAGCACTCATATGACAGGTTCCTCATATTTTGTTTTTTAAAGGTTAAAAAGAAATTAATTTATATAATCCTTATTATTATTTATTATACTAACCACAACGAACACCATCGCTTTGTATTTCCAAAGGAACTTCAACAGACCCCACACTGCACTTCGATACAAATGTTGAACTTTTGTTGGGGAGGTACCCTAAGGAGATGACAATTTTAGAAGTTAAACTAAATTTGGACAAAATATTAGGAGATACAAAGTTTGGACCAAATGAGTTGCCCGTTCAAGAGATATCGTGCATACCATTTTAGTGACAGTTTTTAAATATTGGGGGAAAGTACCAGAAGTTGTGGAGCATAAATGCCCATTTCCGAACTGAAACTAAGTTTGTACAAAATATGGCGAAGGCCGTTCGAGAGTTATCGTGCGCTTCAGCCAACCAGACAGACATACGGACAGATATGGTTAAACCAACTCCAAATTGTCTGAAACTGAGTAATGGGTTACTTCTTAAAAAAATTATAAGGCAAACCTACTTACTTTACTCCTCACTAAGTAATGAGGACTGTGGCACAGTGTGTGTGTGTCCGACTATAAACCCTAGGGTTGTGTGTTCAACGCTCACCGTCGGCACGCGAGTTTTTTTTTAATTAAAAAATAACAATTCGTGGTGCACGTGTGCACTGCACATTTAAGTTCTTAAGTAACCCTTAAAATTCGTGTGCGTGGCACAGTGTGTAGAGTCTTTGTCTAGAAATCAGAGGGTTCGTGGGTTCAATTCGGGCAGACAGCGAAATAAAATAAAGTAAAATAAAAGTAAGATGTGTGATGAAATTAAAAACAAATTATCTACATCAACTGTCTAAAAATGAAATTTTTTTCACCTTACTTTTCAACTTCTAGTGGCCACAGAATAACTAGTTATTCTAGTGGTCATAAAATATCTACAAACTGAGTGCGACATGCCCTTGTAAAAATAATGGGGAAGAAAGGGGGTTTGAGAGTAGTTACGGCTGCCAAAAATCCCTTACGAAACCCATGATTTTGGTAGGACTTTTTTTGCTGGGTAGTATCAAACAGAAAAATATCCGAAGACAAGACTTTAAAAGTTGAATGGCTTAAGATTCAGTGCCTTCGATTCCAAAATGCGAACCATTTATAATTCAATACAAATATTCAAATGACACAAATGTTTTATTTCAAGAAGTTGATATTTCAAAAAGGAACTCCAGCAAGTACGTACATTTTATATTGGAACCGCTTTATCCGGGAGGAAGATTAATTGAAGCTGCAAAGTTTAAGGATTTGCAGAAATTCAAAGAGTTCATACCTCCTATAAATCATGCATTTTATAATAATTTAAAAACATATTCGAGGGCCGAAGATGAAGATATCCTGCAAGAAGACTAATACATAGTTATTATTAATATGTATCAATTTTTATTATTCATCTGAAGAACTTTTGTTGTTTTAATAAATGGTGACAAAATGGCCTAACCCTCAGTTGTATCAATATATATTTTTTAAATGGATGCCAAAACGGCCTAAGCCACTTTAATTTTTTTATTAACAGTTTAAAAAAGTCTTTATCTATGTAAACTAATACCTAATGATTAACCTAAAACAAATATTACAACTAATATGTATTTATGATTAATAAAAAAATATAAAAATATTTTAAAATCTTGTTTTCTTTGAACTTCGTTTTTCTCAGAATCATATCTTTGTGGGTAGGCCGTTTTGGCGCTGAGCGCCTCATATACACTTTCATACGGGCAAAATGTGCCTCATCGAATTATTGGTTTTAGACCCCACCCAGCAAAAAAGTCCTCCCAAAATCATGGGTTTTGTAAGGGATTTTTGGCAGCCGTAACTACTCACAAACCCCCTTTCTTCCCCATTATTTTTACAAGGGCACGTCGCACTCAGTTTCTAGTTATTTTACGACCACTAGAATAACTAGTTATTCTGTGGCCACTAGAAGTTGAAAAGTAAGGTGAAAAAAATTCTATTTTTAGAACAGTGGATGTAGAGAATTTGTTTTTAATTTCATCACACTTCTTACTTTTATTTTATTTCGCTGTCTGCCCGAATTGAACCCACGAACCCTCTGATTTCTAGACAAAGACTCTACACACTGTGCCACGCACACGAATTTTAAGGGTTACTTAAGAACTTAAATGTGCAGTGCACACGTGCACCACGAATTGTTATTTTTTAATTAAAAAAAAACTCGCGTGCCGACGGTGAGCGTTGAACACACAACCCTAGGGTTTATAGTCGGACACACACACACTGTGCCACAGTCCTCATTACTTAGTGAGGAGTAAAGTAAGTAGGTTTGCCTTATAATTTTTTTAAGAAGTAACCCATTACTCAGTTTCAGACAATTTGGAGTTGGTTTAACCATATCTGTCCGTATGTCTGTCTGGTTGGCTGAAGCGCACGATAACTCTCGAACGGCCTTCGCCATATTTTGTACAAACTTAGTTTCAGTTCGGAAATGGGCATTTATGCTCCACAACTTCTGGTACTTTCCCCCAATATTTAAAAACTGTCACTAAAATGGTATGCACGATATCTCTTGAACGGGCAACTCATTTGGTCCAAACTTTGTATCTCCTAATATTTTGTCCAAATTTAGTTTAACTTCTAAAATTGTCATCTCCTTAGGGTACCTCCCCAACAAAAGTTCAACATTTGTATCGAAGTGCAGTGTGGGGTCTGTTGAAGTTCCTTTGGAAATACAAAGCGATGGTGTTCGTTGTGGTTAGTATAATAAATAATAATAAGGATTATATAAATTAATTTCTTTTTAACCTTTAAAAAACAAAATATGAGGAACCTGTCATATGAGTGCTATACCGAAACGCGAACCTACGTTGCTAATATTTCGCACAGATGTTTTCTATCTACAAAGAACATAAAATGTCAAAATACAACCAAATACGTTGGAAAGTCCTTAAAAGCCCATTGTGAGTATATTAAGTATCCGGAAGGACAGAGGGGCCGTAACTCAAACTCCCGAATTATGGCGTGATAAAATTTCTGCTGAAGATCCTGTAAGGCATCTGAAATTAGCGTGATATCTTTGTTAACTGTTGTTTTAGCTTATTAATGGGATGACATGTCTTCAGTCAAATCGAATAAGGATTATTTTCGTTCCTTCAATGTCCTTTTCGTCCTTCATTTTAAGAACCGCTATAAAAGTACCACATGTTGACGTTTTTCAGCTTCGAAATGTTCTGCTGGGAAAATTTTAGGTACGGTTCTCATTGACAACTTGTCGATAGTGTCTCGTTTTCATAGTTCTTTTGTGCATTTACCCGGTTTTTGTGCAGCAAAATCAGAGTAAATGTCAAAATGACCATGACCTAAAATTTTCTGAGCGACATTTTTGCAGAACATTTCGAAGCTGAAAACATCATCTTGTGGTATTTTATAGCGGTTCTTAAAATAAAGGTCGAAAAGGACAATGAAGGAAGCGAGTTAGAAGGTCAAAATGCTCAACGAAAATAATCCTCATTCGATTTGACTGAAGACATGTCAACTTTATCACGCCATAACTAGGAAGTTCGACTCACGCGGATCTGTCCTTCGGGATTCTTAATATACTCACCAAGGGCTTTCATCCCCAAAAGGAATTATCTCTGCCCCAGATTTTCGCCTCCATTTTGTGTCACAGTGGTACCAGTCGAAAAGCTTGAACGAGTCATTGAAAATTGGACTCAACGGATGAACCGTCTGAGACTCACTATGTCGCGAATTCATATTAACTGAGGCCAAAAATACGAGGAGTTATCTGAGGAGCATCAATTTTGGTACAAGTATTTATAGTTGTTTTTTAATACGAGGAGTTATCTGAGGAGCATCAATTTTGGTACAAGTATTTATAGTTGTTTTTTAATCTCGAGGACAAAAATCTGGGATGGTTGGTCCACGTTTTGACATAGCCCCCATGGAACTGTACCAATTTTCTGTATTTTGAAGGCTGTACTGATTTTCTGAATTTTGAAGGTTGCGGCCTCAATATTCCACCGAAATGGCTGAAATTTGGTATTAAGTCTTCATTGGGAGTATAAAACTTTCCACCTGAAATTTGTCGGTATAGGTTCACGTTTTCATATAGCCCCCATTGAACGGTACCGACCCATTTTTGGTGTTTTAAAGGTTTTAGCCATATTACCCACCCGAAATGACTGAAATTTGATATTCAGTCTTCATATATTTGTGTGGGCTTTTTAAATACATATTAGTTTTTTTATTAGGTACCTAATAAGCCTACAAAAATATATGATTCGACATCGTAAAACACTTTTGTAAAAAGGCGGTAAAGCATTAATGAGGTGGTCACTTAAAAAATAATTAATATATTCGTCTGCAAGACTCTGCAGATGGCACCTTTATGCATTCGAACTTCTCCCTTTTCACAACTCAAACAGCAAATAATATGGATATACACTTTTTAAAATTTTTCCGCCACTCCACTAATTTTTATATTTGGTTCACAATACCGATGTACTAAGTACTACAGACTTGTGTAGCTGTAGACACTAGAGTTGTGCAAAAGGAACTATATTGAACTATATAGTTCACTTCGCTGTTCCAATGGCCCACATGTTTTCTTTGAACAAACTGCGTATACTTAATATCACACGTTATATTTCATGATGTTACTCATACGTTTTGGAACTAATCCAATGCAACTTTAAAAATTAGTTTTGTAACGATTGTCACTTAAAATATTTAAATGTTTGAACATGTTAAGAATTGTTAGTTTTGAGAAAATAAGGTGAAAAATACACATTGCCAACAATTATCGGATTTGAACCCTCATATAGACAAAACTACTTGACATATTAATGCCAAAATTCAAAATTCTTCTACTTGGAACATTTTCTATCGATTCCCATCAATGTATTTGTTTTTCGTGGTACTTGGTTTTGACCATTTTTGGCCGCTGTCGTGACATTGTTAGACGTAGCCTCGGCCAATATTTGTTAGACATAATCTGCAAAAATTAAATGTCATCGAATTTTTTTTCACATGATAATAAACTTTCAACATTTAATATGATTTTTTTTCATTAAAGAAAGTAGTAATCTCTAAATGGATCAACCTTTTTAAGACGAATTATGATATATATATTATCCAGTTTATGATGTAGATAGTGCTGATTTGGCTCGCCAATAAAATAATTAGCCCACTGTTTTTGATACCTAGTGGTACAACTACAGTCTTCGCGTACTTGTTTAATATTTGGAAGGAGATGTTACGTCTACTGAGAACACTTAATGTATAATTTCTGTCGATTCAAAGAGGTGATGCAAAAATGTTCGCAATACATGAAGTTGAGGGTATCGATGTATATGCAATGCATCAGAACATAGACCTACGTTGACGATTTTTGTTTTACAAAATAACGTCTTCACAATTCCCCAAAAATCGAATTATAGCAAAACCGAAAACAATGACTTTTACGTTGTGTTAAGGCAAACATTATTAGTAACGTCCATATATGAGACCATGATGAGCAGCCTATGTTAGCATACTTTCTGTGAAATTACGATAATTTCGATTTCCCTACTCATCTGTACCCTTTCTTTTACAGCTATATTCTGTTTTATCATAATTTAATGCAAACCAATTTAAAGCTTCTCCCTTCCTCGTTATTTAAAACTAAATAACCAATATCACTGGCATATACGATCAATATCCTTTGTCCCCAAAGGCAAGAAAGGAAATTAGAAATTTAAAACAATTCCATAACAGAAAAGGTCTCTAAGCAATTTCCATAAAACCTAGGCAATACTTCGGCATACATAGTGGGACAACAATTTTACATACAAATTGTTGCTTTTTTGTAACATTTTTGACTATGGCTCGCTCGGCTCCTTTCATCAACTTCAACACGAAAATTACATTAGATTATTATTGTCGTTCTGTTCGTTCAACTGTTCTGATGCTGTTGCTGGTTGCTGCTGCTGTTTATTTATTATTACCCTTCCGGTTATGGAATAACATGCAAAAGGCTTTGGCAAATGCCAAACACTGACTGGTAAAGCTCCCCCTAAAGCTAGGCCATACAAAGTGTTGTACTAACAACAATGTTGGAGTGCTACTAGAATTTGTGTAATGACACAACCTCTGACACCATTATAATGCATATAGAGTAAAATGTTGCACACTCAAACACACATATACATTGCAATAACAACATCCAACACCCATGCCGGAATAGAAAGATTTTGTGTACTGGCTGCCAGACACCAATGCAAAAGCCATTGTCATAGAAATCATGTTCTATTTTAAAGGATATTGTTGCATGAATATAATCACATTCAGTCAGTCGGTCGTTCGTTCGGTTATTCATTGGACAAGCCCTAACGACATTTCCACAACAACAACAACAGCAGCTGCAACAACATAATGGTATCATTGTTATGTTGTTATTTCAGTCTCATCTATGCACTTTTGAAAAAGTAATCACCCGAATGACTCAAGTCAAGCCAAGAATTTTGTTGCTTCCTTAATATAAACAACTACAGCATATCACTAAGGATACATTTACAAACAAAAGAAAAACATGATACAAGATTTTAAAGTTTGCCATGTCCAAACTTGGGGAATTGCAACTTTAGTGTTGATTTTTTCTTTAAAGGAAATAACTTTTTGTTAATATAAGAAGCATTAAATAACATTGAAAAATTACACTAAGTTTTCTTTGGTTTGGATGGCCAATGGGGAAGAGATAGAAACTTCCTTTTAAAGTGCTCTAAAAGAAAATCTTAACAGAAATCCCGCTGTGAATTTTAAATTAATTTTTATTTTGCAAAATTTTTATCAATCCCAAAGAAATGCAAGTAAATCAATTCCCCTTATTTCATGTGCAACATTAATTAAAAATATATCCTATTTTTATGTTGCTCTTATGCGGCCCGTATTGCGTATGAGTAGTATAGTAATCCTATCGCACGGATGTTATACGCCCCGATGGACGAATCAGATGTTAGAAAATAGTGAGCATGGACACGATATTGGTAGAAAAATCAAATTGGAAATAAATCACTAAATAATAAAAAAACAATAAATAAATTAATTAAAATTTATAAATATTAAGTAAATAATCTATATATATAAAAAAGGATGATGTAAGTTACTACGCTTATAACTCAAGAGCCGCTGAACTTATTTTGAAATTCTCACCAATTCGGAAAGGTCTCATGGCAGAAAAGGATAAAAACTAAAAAAACGGGAAAATCTGCGAAAAAAATTGCAAAAATATTTTTTGAATAAAGTCAATTTTTCCACACATTTCTATCGAGTTTCGCGTTTGGAATATACCGTGACACTTTTTGGATAATTTTTTTGCGAAAATTATATATGTATAAACTGTCAATTTTTGAAAGTTGTAGACATTAGGTTTGTCTCAGTAAATATTACTCAGTAACTTCTTTTTAGAGAGTAAAGCATTTTATACTCTTTCAAAGGAAAAAATTAAAAAAGTAAAAAGACAACATTCAGTAAAAATTTTCAATTTTATTAATATTTACGATTATGATAATTGAATATTTTAAACTTTTGACAACTGCCTAAAGCTACAAAATGTTACTGAACAAAATTCCTTCAGTAAAAATTATAAGTTCTCAGTAATAAAAATTTCAAAACAAGTTTCTCAATTCATTCTCTTTTACTGAACATTTGTGTAAAAAAACAACATTCAGTAATAATTTGTAATAATTATTACAAATTATCGAGTACGCAGACACACTTATTTTTTATTCACAATCAAGGCATATCGACCAGGTATCGACATTTTTGTGGCATCGACATTTTTGTAATATGTTATTTCAAAATTTTCTTTATGTTTTTGGAGAAATTGGACACTTCACATTCGAACAGCCGGTGTGATACCACTACCTTGGTAATTGTGCCATGTTCACAATCAAATCCATTTACATTTATTTTCAAGCGTAATGTTTAAAAGCATGGTTAAAAGAAAGAACGTCATACAATAATACCAATTGATGTATTCATTTGCTGTCAAAACATCTTTTTAATCAACAATAAATAACAAATATTTCACTTCTGTAAAGAAAATCTGCGTACAACATCTTTATTTAAGCTTCGCGAAGAATATTTTAAAATTGTCTTCTACCTTTTGGGGATATTTCGCGCAAAAGAATTCGACAGCAAATGAAGACTACGGCCTGAATTTGCCCGAATTCGTCTTTTGGATCACCTTATTACATTCCCATTTGTTAAAAGGAGAGAGTTTAATTTAGAGTTTGCAAAGATTAGTAGAAGTTTCGGTCACATTCTGATTGAAAGGATGAAGATAATAACGCCGAAAGTGGTTTCCACAGTTTGGAGGAAAAAAGTACAAAACCCACAAAATTGGTGGGTTATTTGAAAAATCAGGTGCTCAGAGGAAAAATCATTGGAAGTGAGTTTGCGCCATATATGTATACATTTAAACTGTAAGAAAAAACATTTTCGAAAGATCAACTTCCGATTTATATCGTATACAAGGTCCTGTCAAGACGCAGAGCTGTAAGGCAACTCCAAAGGACCAAATACATTCAAAATTGGAAAGAATAAAGCAAGAAACCGGTGGTACTGCTGATTTTTTGGGCGAATTATGCGACAAATATTCTGTATCGGGCGACATAAGTAAGTAAATACGTATTAAACGATAATAAGTCAGAAGTTTTTATCTTTAGCACCAAATCCGTAATGCAACATGATCTCGAAATTAAATTCAAGTTGAACAAGAATCGCTCGAGAACAGTCAGGTGTTAGTGAAAACACATATGTAAAAAGCATTTATAATGAAGCACTACAAGTTACTACTATCACAATAATAAATTATCAAATGATAAGAAGTCATCAAAGGACTTAAATTGGAGAAAGTATTGCAAATTATCATTGACTCAATCCGAAATTTAACTTAAACAACATCAATTTAGTTCGGCATAGCCTTTCGATTATAGTAAATCTCTGATTCCTAAATGGCACAATTTAAGACGATGCGTTTCCAATGTAACCCGTTCGCTCATTCGACATTGAAATTCAAATACTTGGCATTAAATTAAAATCTATCTATTCCTTCCTTCAAATTCAATTGCTTGATTGAAATCTCACGTGGAGTGGTGAAAATAAGGATTTTAGAAAACCATCGATTTTGAAACAGTAGGTGCGTTATTATATTACTTTGCTTCAACTGTTTTACCGAATATTTTTATTTACACCGCAAAATGTGTTGTTTTCTTAAATAATATATCATAGTCCCGATTAACAATTGCCTAATTTTCTAGCGGCAATTGTCAGTATATAGGGGAGAGAGATTCGAGGAAAATAGAAACACATTGCCTCTCAGCACCCTCTCTTCGAACTGACAATTGAGGCGCTCAGCGCCAAAACGGCCTAACCCACATTTTCAAAAAAATCAAACTGACTATGCTGGACGAACCGGAACCTTTTGTAATATATACTAAAGAAATCCCCAATTGCATAGGTTAACCCTACGTTATTCTACATGCCGTAAATTGTTTTTCCTTTACTGAAAGTTTGAAAAAATGTGGAAGCCAAAATGGCCTAAGCCACATAGGCAAAATCGAATACTGGAAATAAAAAAATGCGTGTGGGTTAGGCCAAAAACGCATGTTACGTTTTAGTCAGGAGTATATTTGAAAAATAATATAATAATAAATTTTCGAGAAGAATTTGTAAGTAAAAACCAAAGGTTATGTAATAAAGTTGACTTACGCCCTGGCGGCAATGTAGAATGTAAAAAGTTAATAATGTATCGCGATCAATGTGGTGGCCAAACCCGTAACATAGGAATGAACACTATTTGCACATACATGGTCAATAATTCGGCCTTCTCAGTGGAACGGATAGACCACAAATTTGTAGTGGCTGGCCATTCATGCTCACCCTGCGATCAAGATTTTGGTCTCATTGAAGAGGAAAAAAATATTATAAGGGCATTTTACGCCTGATAATTGGGATTATGTAATCCTCACGGCAAAAAGGGAACCATGTCACTTGGGAAAGATGACGACAGATGAAATAAAAAGCATATCCGCAATTGAGAACCTAGTAAAATCTCCGAGGACAAGACTTCAAAAGTTGAATGGCATAAGATTCACTGTCTTCGATTCCAAAATGGGAAGCTATAATTCAATACAAATATTCAACTAACATAAATGTTTTATTTCAAGAAGCTAACATTTCAAAAAGGAGCTCCAACAAGTACGTAAATTTTGAATTGGAACCGCTTTAGCCGAGAGGAACATTCATTAAAGCTGCAAAGTTTAAGGATTTACAGAAACTCAAAGGGTAAATCATGCATTTTATAATAATTTAAAACAAATTCGAGAGCCGAAGATGAAGATATCCAGGAAGAAGACCAATAATTTTTATTAATATGTATCAATTAAAACGCTCACAGTTATTTTTATTATTCATCTGCATAACTTTTGTTTTAATAAATGGAGACAAAATGGCCTAACCCTCAGTTCCTATAAATATATTTTTTTTTAAATGGATGCCAAAACGGCCTAAGCCACTTTAATTTTTTTATTAACTGATTAAAACAGTCTTTATCTATGTAAACTAATACCTAATGATTAATCTAAAACAAATATTACAACTAATATGTATTTATGAAAGATAAAAAAATTATAAAAATATTTTAAAAATTTGTTTTCTTTCAACTTCGTTTTTCTCAGAACCATTTCTATGTGGGTTAGGCCGTTTTGGCGCTGAGCGCCTCAATTGTCGAAAGTACAATAGTCTAATGTGCATCTGCTTCATAGATCATTCTAAACTGTTCAAAACAAAGAAATATTTGCAAATGAATGCTACAAGGTGATAGCAATAACAGTAATATATGTAGGTTTGAACCAAAGCCATCAAGTTCAGTTCCTTAACAGACTGCGAGACGAAGTTCGCCGGGTCCCCTAGTAAATTATTAGTCCGGTCAAAATAGACATTGAAATAGCAAAAATTCCCACAGAGCTGAAATTTGGTAGAGAGCAAGGGTTTGCCATTAGAAGCAACGTCCTAAAAGTCCCCATCGATCCCATGTGTGCAAAAAAAATTATTCGGGGTCAAAGGTCAAATTTTAAGGGTTTTTAGGTTTTCGGATTTATTTTTTGATAACGCTTGATCTAATCAAAAAGTGACTAAAGCAAATATTGTAGACAGAGAAGTTATCTACAAGTTTGACCTTTATAATTTTTTTCCTAGAGGGAACCATTCTTGAGATATAGCTGTTCTGATAAACACATGATTTTTATGCACTTATAAGGGAAATATGCACATATTCAGACTAACCGGCTAAAATAAGCGAAGTAATCGGGTCTGTCCCCCAAAAAATATATATTTTCTTGAAGAGAGAAATTATAGCTGTCTGCTAAAAAAAATTCCAACAAAATCGGAGTGTGTTTAGTAGAGTTATTCAATGTTAGAGTCATTTTATGCAAAAATATCCCATTTAACCCACATGTATAATCGAAAGCCCAATGGGAACGACCCCAACTAAAGCTCTCAGATTTTTTTCACGTTTTGTCCGAAGGTAGGGTGTGTTGCTCTGATTACGGAAATGTATAATTTTCAACGGTTGCTAATCCGGTTCGCCGGTTATTCGACCCGAAAGGCCAAATTTAAAAACCGGGTTAGACCCGGTTCTACTGAACCGATTACTGCAAAGTGGATATCGTTTGAAAGCTTAGGGAAGTATCTAACACATAGTGTCGTTACTTTAACCGGTTCGCCTCATAATGTACTTAGGCGGCTAATTTTTTATTTGACATATAGATCGCTATATCTCGAAAATATGAAGTCTTTTTTAAGAACCATAAAGACCACTCTTGTAGACAATTATTAAATCTACAACTTTTACTTTAGCCGGCTTTTGCTAAGTCTTACCGTTTTTGAGAAAAATTAAAAGAACTGAATAATGCCTCCAACAATGACCTTTGACCCCGAATAACTTGTTTTGCACACATGGGATCGATGGGGACTTTTAGGACTTTGCTTCTAATGGCCAACCCTAGCTCTCCACCAAAATTCAGCTTTGTGGGAATTTTTGCTATTTCCCCCTTCTACGCATGTCTATTTTGACCGGACTATATAAATAAATAAAATATATCAAATACACTTTTGCAAAAAGTGGTTTTTGATTTCCTTTATTTTTTGCTCTAGTTATGCTGGTCATCAGCATAACATATCAATATATTTTCAGATTTTTATGATTAATGGTTCCAGAGATATCGCGACTTGAAAAAGTAGAATTCAGTAAAAACAGTGTGTACAAAACACTCATAATTTCTTTAATATTGGCCTAAATAGAAACAAATATTTTTTTGTTTTTTTGGGTTTCTTTTTTTGGATGAAATAATACGATGTGCAAAGTCTGCATATCAGAAACTCCCTTCGAGAATTATCTTGCGGATTTGCCATCCGTATGTCAAGAAGTATGGACTTGTGCAAGAAAAAATTTCACTGTAGCAAAGGGAACCGCAAGGACAACCTACTGAAGAAAATTTAAAAACGATCAGAGAGGAGCTCTTAAACTTCACTTTATCCGAATTTTGTGTGGGATGTACCCGAAGGTGTGGACCGATATAGTCCATATTCGAATCCAATCTATATCTGGAAGAAATAATACGATGTTCAAAGTTTGGACCAAATCGATTGCGCCCTTCGGCAGTTATCGTTCACATCAGTTTGCAGAAAAATGTTGAACTTTTGTGGGAGAGGTACCCGAAGGAGTGGACCGATATGGCCCATCTTCGAACTTAAAATGAGTTTGTAAAAAATATTACTATACCAAAAATTGGTAAATCCGTTCGAAAGTTATCGTGTGCATCAGCCAGACAGACGAACGGACATGGCTAAATCGACTCCAAATTTTCTGAAACGAATTTCGTCCAAACATACTAGGGGTCTAAAACCGTTTCAATGAGGCACATTTTTGGTCGTATATACCCTTTCAAGCCTAAAGGCGCAGGGTTGACTCAATGATTGTACTCTTCGATTTTCTTGACGAAACCGCTGAAGCTAGAAAGTTTACCTTTTGACTGTGGGTTGCTGTTGTTGTGTAGAGGTGAGATTAAGCTACGTTTTAGGAAATTCGAACTAGAATGGTACGAAAAGTATTAAGGAAACTAAATTGGTACCCTTGGTATTAGACAAACGGGAAGAGCTAGAATTCTGAAATTTGGAAGAAAGTTTAGTGATGGTGAGTTAGACAGACGTAAAGGTTTTTGGAAATTCGACGAAATATGTCATGCCATTTAATTTTTAGAAAATAATAAATCAGCAGGCATTGGCGAAATGGCAAAAGCGAACCCATACACAAGCGCATTGATCTTACATTGATCGACAACCTAAAGGACGGACTGGTAATAAATGTGCCAAAAAAGACAATCTTTCTCAATGCTCAAACTACAAGGGCATAACTCTTTCGAGCATAACAAATATATTCTAAACAACATAATTTCATCAGCAATTTCACCCGAGTTAAGAAAGCAGCAAGCTGACTTTCGACAAAACTATTCCTGTGTAGATGACATAAATATCATAAATCAATTTATGGAATGAAAAACATCATTATATTTAACGTTCATAGACTTTCAAATAGCATTCGACACTACATCCCACAATGCCATATGGGCTCCCTAGTATGCAAGGGTGTTTAAAACAATTGACCTTATTAAAGCTCTCTGTGGTGACTCACACTGCAGTATTTTGCACAACTGTTTACCTAGCCAGAGAATTAAAATATATTCAGAAGTAAGACAAAGAGAAGCTGAATCTTGTCGGAATCATCTAGGGTCTGACTAATTTAGACTAAGCTGATGATATACGCATTTTTCGCATCATGACTCAAACATGCAAAATAAAATAAACCAAGTGCAGGAGCATGCACAGAGAGCTGGCTTTTAGATTAACACATCTAAGACTAAATTCGCATCAATGCTGGGAACACAACACCAGTAACCTTGGATAACACCCCTTTGGAAGAAGTAGAAAAATTTAGCTATCTCGACAGTATGTTAACGTCGACTGGAGGCTCTGAAGAAGATATAAAAAGCGGCATGTGAAAGGTAAAACAAGCATTCGGAGCACTCAACAATATATGGAGAACAATATATGGCAAATCAAACGTAGAACAAAAATATGACAATTTAACTCAAACGTAAAATCAGTCTTATTGTACGGATGCAAAACACGGAATATGTTCTCAATATGGAATATGGAGTAAGTCAATACTTCCTGAGATAATGGTCCAGAAGCTCTAAACCCCTACTTAAGAAGAATTTTAAGTATACATTGGCCTAATCTGATTACGAACCAATGTCTTTATGAAATATGCAATCAACACCCAATGGTCAAGGAAATTAAACTAAGAAAATGAAGATGGATTGGTCATACACTGCGGAAACAAGACGGAAATATTGCCAAGGAAGTCGTTGAGTAGAACACGCAGAGTAGCCGGAGAAGGCAAGTTTTGGAAGAACTGAGGAAGGTGAATAAATCATTGAATGAAATTAAAACTTTAGCTTTAAATCGAAATAATTGGAAAAATTTTGTTATGGCACTATAATCCACCAAGGAAACTGGATATTAATAACACAGTGCAACAGAAAAAATAATTACAGGTGAAATCGGGCAGATTATGATAGAGGGTCGAAAAAGACACGTGTATCGGCGTTTTAAAAGTTTACATCGGGAAGTACCCGAAATGCGTAGGGGAAGTTCCTGCTATTTGTATATTTTTGGAAATATTCGAGTTAGAATTCTCCACGGGTGACGTAGGGGATGGAAGATACCAAGCAACGGTCCTGACCGGCTTTAACATGGCAAAGCCCAGGATTTATCTTGGTCCCTCTTTCATCTCAAGTGGACACTGACCTCCCCGTGGTGTCACCTGGGGAACTGCCTTTAACATCCGTTAAAGGTAGTGAGCTAACATGTGCCGCGCGTTCACCCATAAAACGTTAAAAACTTGGGTTTGGCGTCGGGTTAGAAACCTCCCCTAGAAAAAACAGCCTACTATGAAAAAACGAAAGAAAAGAAAACAAACCCTTCTAAAGTTGACGAACCCCGCAAACGTTTTAAGGACCATGATCTGCGAATCGGCACCTGGAATGTTCGCACTCTTTATAGAGAAGGTGCAGTCTTCGCATTGGCAGACGTACTTGAAAAGTACAAGGCCGATGTTACTGCCATACAGGAAATACGATGGATTGGGAAAAGCGTCACAACAACACCTAAAGGGGGAGCACTGTATTATAGCTGTCATGACGCAAAGCAAGAGTTTGGTTGCGGATTCGTAGTTAGTCGGAGACTAAAACATCTGGTATCCAGCTTCACCCCAGTGAATAAAAGACTTGCTGCAATTCGAATAAAAGCTAAATTCTTCAACATCAGCTTTATTTGCGCTCATGCTCCCACTGAAGACAAGGACGAACAGACCAAAGATATATTTTACGAGCGCTTAGAAGAAACATATGACCGTTGCCCTGCCCATGACATTAAAATCATTCTAGGCGATTTTAATGCCAAAATTGGAAAGGAGAATATCTTTGGCCCAACAGTCGGGACATTCAGTCTCCACAGTGAAACATCTGACAATTGTATGAGGCTGATAGACTTTGCAGCTGCAAAAAACATGGTAGTTAGAAGTACCAGATTTAATCATCTCGATATTCATAAGGGCAACTGGCTGTCTTCAGATCAAACATAACACTCCTTGTCCCGATAACATAACAACACAATGGCAAAATATTGCCCACTCCATGCAAACAGCCGCAGAATCCATACTTGGATTCCAGATACCTCCACAAAGGAATTCATGGTATGACCAGGAGTGTCGTGCTGCTACCGAAGAGAAAAATGCGGCATACAGAGCTACTTTACAATCAGTAGCAACTCGTAGCGCACGAGAGAGATATCGGGAGAAAAGGAGAGAAGAGAAACGTCTTTTCCGCAAGAAAAAGAGAGAAATGGAAAAGCGGGAGTGTGAAAAAATCGAGATGTACAGGAGCCAGAATGAAGTCCGAAAGTTCTACCAAAGAGTGAAACACCAAACATATGGCTTTGGTACAGGCACATCCTCCTGTAGAGACCAGCAAGGTAATCTGGTAACAGATACAGATAGCGTGCTCAGGATATGGAAGGAACATTTCTTTCAATCTGCTGGTATCCAATAGTAGCGAAGGCGATATACCGCCCGGCCAAGATGAGGTAAAAACAGCAATCAACCGGCTGAAGAATAATAAAGCAGCAGGAGCCGATGGCTTACCAGCCGAGCTGTTTAAAACCGGAGGCGACGCGCTGATAAGGTGTATGAATCAGCTAGTTAGCACCATCTGGCAGGAAGAACGCGTACCCGACGATTGGAACCTGAGCATCCTATGTCCCGTCCACAAGAAAGGAGATAAGACTGTATGCTCCAACTATAAGGGCATAAGTCTTCTCCCTATTGCCTATAAGATAGTGTCAGGGATATTGTGCGAACGACTAAAGCCAATGGTCAACGAAATAATTGGACCATACCAATGTGGCTTTAGACCTGGCAAGTCCACCACTGACCAGATATTTGCCCTGCAACAAATCCTAGAGAAGACCCAAGAGATGCAGATCGACACATTTCACCTTTTTGTCGATTATAAACCAGCATTCGACAGTCCCCTCCGATCAAAGGTATTCCACGCAATGTCTGAATTTGGTATCCCCGCAAAGCTCATCCGGCTTTGTAAGATGACTTTAACTGATACTAGGTCCTCAGTTAAAATTGGAAAGAACCTATCCGAAGAATTTTGTACCAAAAGAGGTTTCAGACAAGGAGACAGCCTTTCATGTGACCTATTCAACATTTTGCTGGAAAAGGTAATACGAGATGCAAATGTCAAAAGAAATGGCACAATTTACACCAATATCCACATGTTACTTGCCTATGCTGATGACATAGACATCATGGGACGATCAGTAAAGAAAGTAACTGATACCTTTAGGAAGGTCGAAGCAGAATCTGCGAAATTGGGTCTGGCGGTAAACGGCGAAAAGACCAATTTCATGGTGTCGACGCGCAAAGCGTCCATAGAGCTCGGACCAACTGTGGAAGTTGGTACCTACAAATTTGAGGTAGTTAAAGACTTCGTCTACCTCGGCACTGCCATAAACACAACAAACAACATCAGTTGTGAAATAAGAAGAAGAATTGTATTGGCCAACAGATGCTACTATGGTTTAAGTAAGCAATTTAAAAACAAAGCCACATCTCGTCAAACAAAAATAGCACTATACAAAACGCTGATACTACCCGTGCTATGGGTACTTGTGCAAACAGATAAGGCAGTGCTTGGTGTGTTTGAGAGGAAAATTCTTCGAAAGATCTACGGGCCGATTTGCGTTGACGGTGAATATCGACGTCGTATGAACCACGAGCTCTATCAGCTATACAAAGACATGAATATAGTTAAACGTATCGAGATGCAACGATTGCGTTGCCTAGGCCATATCATGAGAATGAGCGATGATGAGCCCGCTAAAAAGGCGTATGATTACATTCCACATGGCGGTGCACGCAGAATCGGCAGGCCTAAGCTTCGATGGAGCATACAAGTGGATGAAGAAATGAAAAGGCGCGGTATTCCAAAAAGTCAAGCGAAAAACAGAGAGGAATGGAGATCTTTTCTTAGTTCGGTCTATAGAACAAATGTTCTGTAATGGGCCAACTAAGTAAGTAAGTAAGTACAATTCTCCACACAGCACAGTGGTGGCACTTACATGGGAAAGTGTGACAAAAATACTTCTAGATAATATATCGAACTAAAATTTTAACAAAAATATTGAAGTCCTAGGTCCAAGTTCTCGCGTGGTTCCCATATAACGAATCATCCAGAATTATGGTATTTTACTGTTAAGGACACATCCTTCAACCGAATTCGCTGTAATCCGGTACTAGGTGTTCTTATAGCATAGTAAACCCCCCGAGAAAAATTGTCAATATTGGTCCATGATTTGCAATACTCCTTCCATGATTTCTATCTCCATTTAATGTATATTACATATATTAACCAAATTTTCAAAGGGAATAGGCTTTAATATTGAGCTCAGAGTTTAGAACATCACCTTATAAAAAATTTTATATCGGACCACTTTTGGCCACAGCATCCATATAGGGTTGTCATTCATTTTCTGTACTTTATAGGATTAAATCACCTTTTTCTGCAGAACTATCTGTAAAAACGTATTTTGGTTCTCAGTGCGGAGAAAATTTCCAGGTTTTGGTGTGTTGCACCATTATTAATTTTTTTTCTTTCACGACTTTTCAGTGCGGCTCCAAGTTAACATTGTAAAATAAATCACTAATATCACAAAAAACATTTTATTGAACATACACATAAGAAAAGAAATAGAAATACCTAAAAATATTCCAAAAAATAAAAAATTCAGAACCTAATAACCGAGTTAAACTTTTGGTCATAACTGCCTAAAACTAAAAAAAACTAAAAAACTAAAATCATGTATGTTAGGGCCTATATGTCATATATATTTTCAATATACTATAACCATAAACGTTTCTCGAATTTTAACATACAATATCAAGAACCCATGGTTTATACCGGAAGAGTAATTTTAGTTTAGAGTACGAAAAATACGTAATGTTACAAAGTCCGATCCAAGTTTTCAATATATTTCAAATATGTTTTCACCACAAATAACAAAAACTGTACACAACATCTTCTGGGCGATCCATACCGAAAAATTTTATTTTTTATGTCTTATGTCCAAGCATAATGAAAATCTCGTAAAACATGACCTTAAACTATATATCAACAAGGGCTGTTAATAATAGTATAAGTTATGGTTTCAGATTGCTTTTCTTCAGAGACTCATAGTGAAAATTGATTTGGAACTTTTCTTCTTTTGAAACTATACCCAAGAAGTGAAGTATTTTGGGAGACTTTATTTACTCAGCATAATAACATTCAAACTTAACATTAAAAAATGTTAACAAATAATTTCTACCTTACATATATAAATTTCTGGTATAATTTTCATAAAAATACTAGCGTTGCAGGCTCGTAGTTTAGGTTCTCCGTGTATAGGTTAGTAAGGTATTTATCAACTATGATAACGCAGTTGGTTGCTTCTTGCAATGCTCTCGCTGAAGACAGGAGCCGCGTGCGTCACTTGCACATAAACTAATGTAGCTATTAACCCCATTAACTCAATTGGACCTTCAAAATATCTATCAATATAATTTTGCATTTCTGGCCTTTTGCTAGAGGGAAGCAATAGCTTCCCTGAAAAATGTCCTCTATTTTAAAAAGTGCCCAAGTATTGATATTTTCACAATTTATTTATTTTTAATTTTCAGCGAAATTATCGCATCGAATTTACCATGACTTGGCACAATATCATGCAATAATATCTCCAGATTTATGATAGAGTAACCCAAAATTACATAATATTGTTTAATTACCACCTTATCATTTTAAACTCGTTAACATAAAAACCTTAGTAATTTACAAAAAATTAATTTTAAATAAAAGTTGCAATTATCCGGACTTTACTATATTCAAAAATGTGGCCTCCATCGAGCATTGAAATCAATGTACATGGCGTTTTGGCAGTTCTACTAACTAAATTTAGAAATCATATCTCTAATAATAAAATTTAAAATATCGGTCGCCATCGCGATATTCTGAGGTAATTTTGAAAAAATTCGTGCTTTTGTGTACCAAAAGTACTTAATTATACTAAATTTGGTACAGTCGGATTTTTTAGAACGGATGGAGCTGGAATTTTGACATTTGAAATAAAGATTGCTGTTGGAGTATAGGATTGAGGTAGTTTGCACGAAAAGTACTAACTGGTACTAAGTTTTATACAATTTGGATTTGGAAGAACGGATGGAGCTGGAATCCTGAAATATGGATTTGAAATTGTGGGTATTAGCAATTGTACATTGTATATACCTGACAATACTGTCAAAATAATTCCCGAGATAATAAAAATAAGAATAAACGTGGCAACATTGTTTTTATATGTATATGTACGCACGCATACTCAATTTATTTCTCTCTTTATGTTCTCTTTATCTAGTCTGCCATGCATTATGAAGTTATCATCCAACCTTTTAATTGTACATCCCTGCAAGCAAAAACTATCGCGGAAGTGACTTAGGCGTGTCGCCCAGGGCGATGAAAACAGTCGCGGCGATAGTCGCAGAAGTCACCCAGAAGTGACCTCCGTTGTGAAGAAATGAACCACGCCGGCGTGTCGCCTTGGAAGTCACTCCAGCGACAATTCTAGAAGATCGTTTCCGCGATAGTTCTAGAAGTTAAAAAAAATATTTTTTTCTATTTATTTTGATTTATTTTTTTTTTATTAATTTTATATATTTTTTTTTTCATTTTTCTTCTCTTTTAGAGAAATTATTCTTTGCAATTTCGGCCTACATTAATTTTGTCATTTTGAAAATGTGATGTTTTTTTGCCTGACTTGGGAAGCGAACCCGGACCTTCAGAGTGCAAAGCGAGTATGCTTATCACTGCACCACCGCCTCATATAATCATCAGATAGAAAATGTTCTATATATGTTCAAATGTGTTGAATTACGGGGTACCTGTAACCCCTATAGGGCGCGTCCCCAGGTGGCGGATAGGGGAATGCTTCCCAGATATGGGTGGTAAGACGGAAATCAAATACGTCTCGTGGACCAACAGGTGGCTGCGTCTGTCTTCAGGTGAAGCGGCAGCAAACAGCGTCTGAACTCCATGAGGAGCGGCTGCAAACAAGATGGAAAACTTTAAATCCTTCAGAAGGAAACGGGAAACCACTGAAGTAACTTCCCTTGAAAATCATACAATGAACAACAGAACACAGAATGAATGGCCCTCAGTCTCCGGCGAAATGAGGGTGCTAAGAATCCCCGGAGGTAAAACAAAACATAAACTAAATATTGGAACATGGAATGTTAGAAGCTTATATGAAGCTGGGAAACTCAACAATGCGGTATGTGAAATGAATAGATTAAACATGGACATACTTGGAGTCAGCGAAACTTGGTGGACAGGTTGTGGAGATTTTAGATACGAAAATACAAGAGTGTACCACTCTGGAAATCTAAACGGTGTACATAGAAAAGGTGTGGGCATTATAATGAAGAACCATATAGCTAACTGTGAATCTGGATATGTCCCAATGTCTGAAAGAACAATGATGGTAAAAATAAAGGGAAGACCAATAAACATAAATATAATCCAAGTCTATGCACCCACATGTGATGGGAGTTCAGATGAAGTTGAAAAATTCTACGACGACATAGGAAAACTTTTGAAAATGACAAAATCCCACGAATTGACCATCATACAGGGTGACTTCAATGCTAAAGTTGGCAATGAGCATGTAGCTGGCGTCACGGGAAAACATGGCTTGGGGGAAAGAAACGAAAGGGGAGATAGACTCGTACAGTTCTGTCAAGAACACAATTTTATAATATCAAATACGCTATTTCAACTCCACCCAAGAAGATAATATACTTGGAAATCCCCACAGGACCATAGAACCAATGTGGTTCGTAACCAAAGAGATTACATTCTGATCAACAGACGTTTTAGTTCCTGTATAACAAAATGCTCTACATATCCTGGAGCGGATATACCATCAGATCATAACCTTCTTATGGCAAATGTTCGGACAAAACTTGCAACAATTAAGCGCAAAAAGCATGTATCGAAACCCGATTTCAATAAGTTAAGCAACCCGACAATTAAACAAGCACTTACGGATACAATAAACGCAGACCTTAGAAGAATTCATCAAGATGGAATAAAAAATGTATGGAATGATGTTAAGGATAGTATTAAAACTACTATGAGAAGTGCTCTAAAAAAAGATCCAACACCAACATACGCAGAATGGATGACTGATGAGATAAGAGAACTTCGATCAGAAAGAAAAAGATGTAAAAACATAAACTTCGAAAGATATTGGGAAATCAACAAAGAAATAAGAATCGCAACGCGTATCGCAAAAAATGAACAACTCAAACGAAAATGTGAAGAGATTGAAGCCCTACAAACACTCCATGACGACTTTAATATGCACAAAAAGCTGAAAGAAACAGCCGGAATATACAAACGGAAACCTCCATCTATACTCTTTGATAATAATAACCAAGCTGTTTTTGAAATCTCGCAAAGAAAGCAAATATGGAAAGAATACATATTAAAACTATTTACAGATCATAAAAGATCAGATTGTGATCGTAATGAAAACTCTGACTTAAACGAAAATTCTCTCGTAAGTGTCAATCCTATTACCAAAGAAGAAGTCATATATGCAGTAAAATCGTTAAAGGACAAAAAAGCCGTTGATCCAGATGAAATTCCCGCCGAAATGCTCAAATTAATCGATGAAAACAATATACAATTGTTTGTGAAACTGTTCAATAATATATACGACACAGGACAATATCCGCGAGATTGGTTGAAATCTACATTTGTCCCCATACCAAAGAAAGCAAACGCCAGAAAATGCAACGTTTATAGATTAATTAGCCTAATGAGCCACGCCTTAAAAGTATTCCTACGTATAATTCACAAAAGAATATACCCCAGATGCGAGGCAGCAATGGGAGAAACGCAATTTGGATTTAAAGAGGGAATGGGAACTCGAGAAGCACTAGTTGGTGTTCAAGTGCTAATCCAAAAGTGTCGCGATGTCCAAAAAGACGTATTTATGTGTTTTGTAGACTATGAAAAGGCTTTTGACACTGTTAAACACGACAAGCTAATGGAAATTCTGACATCCATAGGCATTGAAAACAATGACATAAGATGCATAAAAAATCTATACTGGAACCAGACAGCATCAGTAGAAGTATCCGATGAAACTTCAGATGAAGTAGTAATATCAAAAGGTGTTCGACAGGGGTGTATACTTTCACCATTATTGTTTAATGTATATGCTGAACAAATATTTCGAGAATGCGTAGAAGGAAAAAGGATTGGGATACAAATACATGGACAATTCATTAACAATATTCGATACGCTGATGACACCATGATAATAGCGAGTTCTTTAGTTGGACTCCAAAGTCTCTTAAGTTCCCTCAACGAGATAAGTAATTCATACGGATTATACATTAATCTTAATAAGACAAAATATATGATCGTTAGTAAAAGTACCAATTTCTACAACTCCACACTAAAAATCCGTGAATCAGAAATAGAGAGAGTAAAATCATATAAATACTTGGGAGCACAAATAAATGAGCAGTGGCAATCTTCTAATGAAATACGATGTCGTATAGAAATGGCGAGAGAAGCGTTTCTCAAATACAAAAAAGTACTAAGCAGCCACGACATCAACATTGAGCTTAAAACCCGCTTTATCAAGTGCTATGTATGGTCTGTTCTATTGTACGGGGCTGAAACATGGACTGTAAAATCAGCAGACGAGAAGAAATTGGAAGCATTTGAAATGTGGGCATACCGACGTGTGCTCAAAATTCCATGGACCGATCGAGTGTCAAATGCCGAAGTTCTGTGAAGAATGAATGTACAACGGCAGCTAATTAAAACCATCAAAACCCGGAAAGTTTCCTATTTGGGACATTTGATGAGGAACAACAAATATAAGATCCTGTAGATCATTCTCAAATCCCAATTTGAAGGAAGACGTGGTAGAGGTCGACGAGAATTGTCCTGGCTAATAAATATTCAAGACTGGACCGGATACCGCGATGAACTCAGTCTTCTAACAGCGGCTAAAAACCGACAATTATCGCTTTCCACATAAACTAGATATTTGCAAGAACAATGTAATAAAATGTAATATTGTATGATCGCTTAACATCCGGATCAAGGATATGCAAATAAAGAAGAAGAAACAATCGCCTTGGAAGTCACTCAGAAGTCACTCCGAAGTGTCGGCATACGCGATATAACGTAAGGCTATAGAAATTGTTTGTGTAATTCACCAACGATCTTCCTTGGCGTGTCTCCGGAGTGACTTCTTAGGCGAGGGAGTGCGAAACTCACTTCCAATTGCTGGCAGGGATAATACTCATAATACATAACTCATTTTCTGTAATATATAGTTGATAGTTGCTTATTGCCTTTCTTTAAATAAAGAACTTGCTAGAAAAGAAAAGATCTTCGAGCATTTACATTTCTAATAGAATTTACTGTTGGAGTGTAGGATTGAACATTGTAGTTTCTTCCCAAAACTTCCCATGTGTAAGTTCCTTTCATTTAAAGTTGGTTCAAGAGCGCCGTGGAGTGTAGCGTTGGTATTGGAGGTGGTTTAGAAAATATGTACGTACCATAAATATACAAAAATAACTTAATCGTACTTAATTTGGTATTTGGTGCACAAACTGCACTGGAATTATAAAATTTGGTTTTAGTCACTGTTGGTGTGTTGGTTTTAGTTATGCAGGAGGTGTGAGGTTGAGATACGATAAGAACTAAAGGGGTTTGAATTTCGGTATTGGAAAAGCAGTTGTCTGTATTAATTGGTACCAAATTTCGTAAAATGGATAGACCTGGAATCCTGACATTTTTAATTAAGGGAGATATGATTTTGGAAATGTACGAAAAGTACTAAATGACACAGAATTTCGTATAATTTGTTACTGTGTAAAGGGGATGAGATAGGAGTTTGAAATATTAGGAGGAGGTTTTGGATATTCCTACTTATGTATGAATGTATGTATGTATGTATATAAAATGCACTAAAAATGGCCTTAATTGTGTCTGGGGAACAGCTAGATCTGGAAACAAAAACCGCGGTATATATTTTGAAATTATATTATTAGTGCATAATAGGGATATAACTTTTTGCACTTTTTTACAAATATCAAAAATACCACCACATAGCCGTGTAGAGCATGAAAAACTATTATGAAATACGGTGTCAATTTTTCTCTACCGCGAAAAAAGTTTCCGCACCAAATGCATTGAAGTTCTGTAATGCATTTTTTAATTTTATCTGTCATAACAACATATTTGCTTTTCATTAATTTTTTTATTTTTTTGTAATCTAATTTAAAATCATTATCAAAGCGTTCTGGACCAATTTGTTCTCAAATCGCGCCATTTCGGACCATATTAGGATTTTTTAACACTATTGCAATTTTTGGTTTTTCTTTAAAAACTCGTGAATTTTATGTTTATATATTTTTAACCTATCGGACAAGAGAATATGGGGTCATTTGCAAAGAATTCGCGAAAGTTACAGGCTGTTTTTGTTGACTTTGCCTGTGAGAATTGTATTTTTTTCTATAAATATTTATTCAAACAAAGCAAATTTAAAATTATAAGTAGAAAAAGCATCAAAAGGGTTTTAGTAATCAAAGTTGGTGCGGAGACTTTTTTCACCGAATCGATCTTAGAAACGCGTTTTCATTATTAGGACAAAATTCCCCACATGGTACTGGTGTTGCATTTTTGTAGAAAACAAATACGAATCTCACAAGCAAAGTCAACAAAAACAGCCTGTAACTTTCGCGTATTCGTTGCAAATGACCCCATATTCTCTTGTCCGATAGGTTAAAAATATATAAACATAAAATTCACGAGTTTTTAAAGAAAAACCAAAAATTGCAATAGTGTCAAAAAATCCTAATATGGCCCGAAATGGCGCGATTTGAGAACAAATTGGTCCAGAACGCTTTGATAATGATTTTAAATTAGATTACAAAAAAATAAAAAATTTAATGAAAAGCAAATATGTTGGTATGACAGATAAAATTAAAAAAATGCATTACAGAACTTCAATGCATTTGGTGCGGAAACTTTTTTCGCGGTAGAGAAAAATTGACACCGTATTTCATAATAGTTTTTCATGCTCTACACGGCTATGTGGTGGTATTTTTTTGGTTATAGCCCTAGTGTATAAGTTCTAAATAATTTATTGGCATCAAATTAAATATTGTTCACAGAAAAAAACTTTACCGATAAACAGCTTTATCAAAATTTGTATTTTGTAACTTCAATAAATAACTTCAACTTCAATAAATAACTATGTGAACAAAAAAGCACGTCAAAATAACTGAAAATATTTGGAGAAATATTTGATAAACACGTTTGTAAATATGATAATTCGTTTGTCGGCAAAAATCAATCAAATTTTAATTGAATATTTGAATTTGTTTATCAAATCCTTTTAAATTTCCGCATACGAAATAGCCGGCACTTTGCTAGTAATTAATAAATAACAAGGTTACAATATGTCCTCGATGTCGACTTCTTCTTATATTTTAATTGCTAAAAGTTCAATGACGCTGAGTCTTCTGAAAATATTTTAGATTTTTTGGCAGAAAATCCCATTGAAGTATTTTTAAAACTCCAACCTAAGTAAGTAACAGTTTTAATTTTTGTTCTGAAAACTACTGATTTATGTCGTTTTCTTTGACTAGGAAAATAATTACAAAATGCCTTTAATTACATTACATCCGGCTGATAGTCAGCCACTCATTTATTTTATTTAAATGCATCTTACTTTTATTCGCCACTTAACTCTATTTATTGTTCTAGATTTCCATTTGGCTAGCATTCATTTATTATTATTCTTTGTTGCTGCATTCTTTCGCTCTGGCTTCTGTTTAGCACCATTTTCATTGGCCATAAAGATTTCTATCTATGAAATATATTGTGGTCTGGTGTTAGCCATTTGTTGGACCAAGAAAAAACAACAAAAACGATTTGCAGAAGAACAAGAAAAAATGGAATTTTCATGTTTTTCATACATTGGTCCTTGTTTTATCTTTTTTTCTTTTTTATTCTTTTATTGTATACTATCTCTCACTTGTAGACTTTTCTTTCCGCTTTCAGTTTTGTTTTAATCTAATTTTCGGTGAGCCCATAGAAGCCGGATAAATGTAAGGAAACTGTAAATGTCATCTGTGTGGTCAAATGTTAAATTATAAATGTCTACCAGGCTTCCTGGCCCTCCACACCATGATGGTGATGATGATGACGATGGTGATGTTTAAATATGACAATGTATTTAATGGCGCTGGAAGGGCAGTGATGCCAGTTTCTTCATTTAGTTTCTTGCCAATACCGGAATGTAATCTTGAAATATTCTTAATGAAGTTTAAGCTTTAATGAATACAAAGATTAGTTGTTGTTGTTGTAGCAGCTTCTACAAGAACATGTAAATCTTCATTTTATTGATTCGGCTCTGCTTCAAGCTCCAAGTTCAGAAAGGACGCAACCTGAAAAGGAGCGTGGAGTCAGGTTAGTCGTGTTGGCTGGGCAGTTAAACAGGTGCTGCGTAATATGCGGACCGATGCCACATGCTTGGCAGATATTCCGCGTGCCATCTATCTTGGCCCAGTAGGAATTGAGGCGGCTGCACCAACCAGTAGTGCGATTCTCTAACTCATTTTTTGAGTTACCGACAAAAATCGGTAACATTAATACGCAAGATTATGAATGAAAAATTCAAATAAAAGTTGACAACACTGTTGCTATCAGTAGAACTTTACGACTACTTTTTATTGGTCGCCAACTTACCGAATAATATCGTTAATTACCGAAGTTATAAGAATTTTAATGTTACCGATTTTTGTCGGTAACTAAAAAAAGAGTTAGAGAATCGCACTACAGATCTTAGTTGTGCCAACACGACTCCTGTTTGCCTTGGCAGCTGTTGCTCTTCCGCTGCCACGGGTGGTGGGTGATCATCGAGGATGATATTCGCACTATAGGCTGCCAGAGCCTCAGCAACCACATCAGTGTGAATATCTCTCAAACCTGCCTGATAAGAACGTTGATCTAGAGGTTCTCTTTTATATCCTTTTATATTCCAGATCACCACAATCCTCCCTATCTCAATGAGCAGATGGTGATTTGGATGGTCTTGCCTATAGCATCCAACCAGGTACTGCATCGTCAACATCCTGTTGTGTCGACGCAAAGGAAGGATCTCAGTCTACTCATGTAAATGGTCCACTGCAGACATGAGATGACACCATATCAGCATATAAATGTAGCAGTTAAATAAAGGAAGTGCTTTCACCTGGGAAGTTTTTGCAGATTCGAAATCTACAATGTTCATAGATGAGAAAAATCAAAATAAATAAAAAATAATTTAAAAATTTAAGTTTCAGTGTTTTATTTAGAAATGCACTTAAAACTAAAAAATAATTTGTCGCTTAGCCTCAATATATACATTCTTTCTCATGATAGAATCTCTCAAATAAAGCGCTTGCATTTAAATTATGAATGGTGGCAAAATTAAACGGCAAGCGTTTTATTTGAGAGATTTTATCATGAGAAAGAATGTATATATTGAGGCTAAGCGACAAATTATTTTTTAGTTTTAAGTGCATTTCTAAATAAAACACTGAAACTTAATTTTTTAAATTATTTTTTATTTTTAACTTTTTAGTAAATACATTTTTTGACCACTGAGATCCCCAAATGCAGAATTACAGTCCATTTGAGCAGAAACTGTAGATTAAAATGGTTGAAATTGGGTGGTACAGTTATATGGATGCTATATTAAACCTTGACCTACGTCCACAATATTTAGTGGGGAAGTTCCTGGACTATTGAGAACTCCAAATGCCAAGTTACAGCAAATCCGGGCTAAAAATGAATACAAAATCCTCAAAATACCAGAAGTCGGGTGGTAGCGTTATATGGAGTGTATAGGGAAAAATGGACCCATATTGGTTTTGGTTTCATATTCATGTATTGTCATCTAAATCTGAAAAATGTGCAAAGTGTTAGTTCGATTGGTCAACTGCAACCGTGCTACAAATCAGTTACCAGATTTTAAAAGGGGGTCAAGTTAGACAGCGTAAAAACACTGTAAGAATGGACCAATATTAGTTTTGATTTCATATTCATGTATTGTCATCCAAATCTGAAAAGTGTGCAAAGTTTTAGTACGATTGGTCACCTGCAACTGCGTGAAAAACGAGTTACCAGATTTGAAAAGCAAAATACCGGAAATCGGGTGGTACCGTTATATGGGGGCTATAGGAAACAATGGACCCGTATTCGTTTTGGTTTCATATTCATGTATTGTCATCTAAATCTGAAAAGTGTGCAAAGTTTTAGTTCGATTGGTCAAGTGCAACCGTGTTAAAAATCAGTTACCAAATTTGAAAAGGGGGTCTAGTTAGACACCGTAAAAACACTGTAAGAATGGACCAATATTAGTTTCGAATTCCTATTCATGTATTGTCATCCAAATCTAAAAAGTGTGCAAATTTTAAGTTCGATTGGTAAACTGCAACTATGTGAAAAATGAGTTACCAGATTTGAAAAGCAAATTAGATAAAACACTGTAAAACAGTGTAAAAATGGACCAACAGTGTAAAAATGGACCAAATCTGAGAAGTGTGCAAAGTTTTAGTTCGATTGGTCAACTGCAACCGTGTTAAAAATGAGTTACCAGATTTGAACTAAACACACACCAAGGCAAGTTAAATAAAACACTGTAATAATAATAAAAAACAAAAAAATCGACGAAGGTAAATACCTAAATAAATTGCGATCGAAGTTCACATTTTTAGGGTTTTCACGATTTTGCATGAAAACCGCAAGTCCTACTGGACCACGATTAGAGAAAATGTTGTTACATTTTCACAGTAACAACATTTTCTCTAATCTCTACAAGATTGACCTGCATGATATTTTCGTATGTTTTATCATTTTTGAGATATAGAAGTTCAAATTGGGACAATGCACTGACTGTATCACCTCCTTATAAAACAATGTCAGGTACGGTGCGCCCTTGGAAAGTTTTTGCAGATTCTGAAACAGCAATGTTCATAGATGAGGAAAATCCAAAAACATGAAAAAATCGCTGGAGAGATTTTTAAATAAATCGCGTTAAAAGTTCACATTTTTAGGGTTTTCAGGATTTTGAATGTAAACAGCAAGCCTTATTGAAATGGGACTGACAAAAATGTTGTGGAGAATTTTCACTGCTACAACACTTTCTTTAGTCCCATTTCGATAGGACATGCAGTTTCCAAGCAAAATCCTGAAAACCTAAAAAAAAACTCTAAAAATGTGACCTTTGACCGCGATTTTTTCGAAACTTTCCAGGTCTAAGTACTTAAAATTAGTTAAGGCGCAACGCGCATGACACGTTTTGTAAGGAGGTGATACAGTCAATTCATTGTCCCAATGTCAACTTCTATATCTCAACAAGTAAAAAAGTATCAGTCGGCTTTGTCGACAGAGATACACCCTCAGCCTATGTGAATTGGAAATTTCATCTACTGACAGATGGAATATATTTTGGGTCTTTTCTGAATTTTGTGGCACTTTTTGTACATTTGAACTTGCCGACAAAAATGTGTACTAGGATTAAAGTTCAAAAGTTTTGCGGAGGATTGAATGGACCGACATAGTGCATTACGTAAGTGGATCTTTTTTTGAGAGTCATATCTTTTCGATCGATATCGCGCCCACTAGTCATTTCAGTGGGTTATCGTACACCTGTTGGACCAGTTTGACAGGAAGCATGGACTTGTCCATGGAAAATATAATTTGGCTGTAAACATCACCACAAATAACATCATCGGTATAAATTTCCAAAGGATCTCCGAACAGACCCTAAACTGCACTTGGACCCAAATGTTGAACTTTTGTGGGGGAGGTATCTTAAGAAGAGGACCGATATGGGCCATTTTAGAAGTTAAACTAAGTTTGGACAAAATATGACGAAGGCCAAATTTTGGACCAAATCGGTTTATTAGTTCGAGAGTTATTGTGCTCTCCAGCTACTACATATGGTGACATAGGGGTTTTTTACAACTTTTGGGCTGTTTTCCCAAGAAGTATGGACTTGCCATTGAAAAAACTTTTACCGTCGTAAAATTTCTACCAGAATTGGATGAGGTTCCAATATGGACACAATCGGTCCACTTCTTCGGGTACGTCCCACACAAAGTTTTGGAAAAGTTCAGTTTAGGACCTGCTCTCGAATCGCTTTGATTTTTGCTGTAACAACTTGTATTCACTGCCCCCCATACGAGGGTATAAGTTTCATCAGGGGCAAATCCATACTTCCTTAGAAAATAGAAAAAAAACCTTATGACACCGTGTGTAGTGATTGAAACGCAAGATCACTCTCGAACGGATCTGCCGGTTCGGTATGAAATTTGGCCTTCGTAATATATTGTCCAAACTTAGTTTAAGTTCGCAAATAAGCCATGTCGTTCCACTCCTTCAGGTACCTCCCCCACAAAAGTTGAAAAACGTTCGAAAAATTGTGCGCACGATTACTCTTGATGGGAGTGACCGATTTGGTCCATAATTTGCACATCCTAATATATCTGACAGATATAGATCAGGTTCGAATGTGGACTATATTTGTCCACTTCTTCGGCTACCTCCCACACAAAATTCTGGATAAATTTACTTTAAGACCTGCTCTCGAATCACTTTGATTTTTGATGAACCAAATTTCATTCGCTGCCCCAATTACGAAAGTAAAAGTTTTTTTAGGGGCAAGTCCATACTTCTTGAGAAAACAGGCCGAAAGTTGTAAAAAAGCCCTATAGCACCATATGTAGTGGCTGGAGAGCTCGAACCGAATACTGCGTTCGTCCACACTTTGTAATATTGTAATATTTCTTCGAATATTAGATGAAATTCGAAAGTTGTGCTTATAGGTCCACTCCTTCCGGTACCTCCCCCACAAAAGTACGAAAATATTCGCTAAAATGGTAAGCGCGATATCACATAGACGTAGCAACCGATTTGGTCCAAACTTTGGATCTCTAAATATTGTCGAATCTTAGTTTATGTTTACATTTGGGCCCTATCTGTGCAATCCTTGTGGTACCACCCACACAAATGTTCAACATTTTTGTGTGGTTAATGTTCTTTTCGAGGATCCTTTGGACATTTTACCAAAGGTTTTCCTAGTGGCGGTTCATACGCCCAACATTTTTTTTGGGAAAAAGTATTTCAATCCGCACAGGCTGAAACTTTATACTTGTTTTTTTTTTTAATTTTTCTTCATCCATGAACATTATATTTTCAGAATCCGCAAAAACTTCACAGGAAGCTCCTTCCATTTAAAGTTGGTTCAGGCGCACCGTGACATATAAGTTTGTTTTCCCTAGTAGTTTTCGTTTGCTTATAAAGAACTACTTTTACCTTCGATGCTATAAAATTTCGCAACCATGATAAAACATATTAAAATCATGATAGAGGAATTCCAAGTTTTTTTGTAAATTTTTTGTTACCTTTGTAAATATCTCGAAATAGTGATTTCGTTCATTGATCGAATCGGATATAGTTACAAAAAGCTATTTCTAAATACAGTGACTGTCACTAGTAATGATGCAACCTGAAATAAAAAATGTAAACGTTGATAACTTGGAAACGAGTTGAGATTTTTTAACAATTCAAAAAACAATTTTGTAGGCGAGTAATTGTCTTTACGATGACATACAAAAATATTCCGTTTCCAGTACCGTTATACTAAAATTTAACCGGAAAATAAAAAATTGTCCTTTTTAATGTGAGCATTAAAAATTATGCACCACAATAATAGATTAATAATTTCCAAATTAGTAATCAGAATGGTGGCATTATTGGTTCCCTATCATTTTCAGTAGTTTTGTTAATGATTCCGATAGAAAAAATGATATTCTTGACGGAATATTGGCATGATTGTAAATAATGTCCCTTTGTGGGCAATTTGGCTAGTTTTTGAAGTTATTTTCCAAAACATGACCATGAAAAATCATTAAGGGTTATATCCAGGTTATATGTACAAACAACCTAATGATAAATGGAAAATCCTTTTATAAAAGCAAACATGGTCAAAACATTGTTAAGGATATTTCTGAAAACTATTTTCAAAGAAAAGTGCCAAAAATTTTGTTCTATGCCCCAATTTTTACCTCTATTAGGCAACGCCGTTAAAAACTAGTATAATATAGGACAATCCTGCCGAATACAGGACTTTCCATATATTAACAGATTGTTTTTACGTACTCTGGGCATAACCCTTAATGATTTCTCATGGTAATTTTTTGGAAAATAATTTCAAAAACTAGAAATTTCTAGCAAAATTGCCTACAAACGGACATTAATTACAATCATGCCAATATTAAATCAAAAATACCATTTTTTCTGTCGAAATCATTGACAAAACTACTGAAAACGATAGGGAACCAATTATTTCACCATTCTGATTACTAAAATTGCATAAAAAGCGAAAAATTTGGAAATTATTGATTATTGTGGTGCATTATTTTTAATGCTCACATTAAAAGGGGTCATTTTTTATTTTTCGGTAAAGATATCTGTCCATTACGAAACAATGAAAATAATATATAACGTGTCGCAATCATACATACATACATTCATACATACATATATTCCCACAACAACACCGAAGGAACAAGGGAGACTTCGTAATCATATAAATAAATTCCGCGGAAAACTAGTGCCCAGTGGAATTGTTGTAGGGTATTACATGGTCGGCTCCGTGCGACTATAGCCCTCTATTACTTGTTAAAATTTACTGTACCCTTCAAATCTCGTAGAACGATCTCTATTGATTTGAACAAAGAATTTAATTTCCGTAACTATTAGCGTTGCTGTAATAATTTCTAGATGTTGTGTAGTATCTCTTCAATTCCCAATTTAGAATTTAGACTTTTAAAATATTATAAAAAAACCTTGATTATAGTTAACGTCAATTTACTTTCTCATGCAAATTATGTTTAATGTATTCACCAATTTGACAACAAAAAGTATATGTCACCACCCATACTAAGGAAAAAACAAATCATCTAAATTGAAATAGCCATAAAACACAATATCAAAAACCTCGTAAAAAAACACATATGAAACACATTTTGTAAAGTTTTGAATTCAATTTACAGACTTTGAAATATCTCGCCACCTCCACACTGCTCTCTTGATGCGCAACATGGGACTCACTCAATTTCCACACCAAATCTAAGCGAACATCATCGACATGGCTCATCATAATCTATATGAACTTGTTCCTAAAAGATACAAAAATATCCTTCAAATCCTAAGGGTTTGTGTGCGTATACATCTCTCAGTGCGATGCAACTGTTAAAATATATCAAATAATATTTTTCCACATTTTCTGCTTCTTCTTTGTCTACTTTTACATTCGGTGTTTTTTCTCTCCTTCATTTTACCAGGCGTGTTATGTTTGAATGCGTTTTTAGAATTCATGATGAGCAGCTAGAGAATGGTAGTGCTTCAAGCTGATTCAGGTTTGGTTTCGTTTCATTTTTTGTTAGGTTTTTTTTTCAACTTCATATTATTTTCATTTGCCCTGAAAACGTTCATTTTACACCAACTGGTAGAAAAAACTGCCAACAACAACAAAATGGGTTTTTTCACTTTCAAAATAGAATTGCACTTTGACCGGATATAAATTGTTGCTGGCAGCTGTTGAATATGCTGTTTCATTCACTTTTCGTTACGTTACATTTCGTTGTTGTTTTTGTTTTTTTTTTTCGGCTTCAAAATGTGAAACGTACAAAAAATATTTATTTTCTATTTCGTGATGACCATAAGTATGAATAGAGTGGAGTGCGGTGAGATAAAAGGGATGATGAGAGTCATAAGAAATTTGCTGCTAGCTAAAGTAAGACATAAGTGCTTACATTCCAATGCTTAATGTCCAATGAAAATGCCAAAATATCGACATTTTTCAAATTGTCTTGTAGTTAAGGAGAAAACGAAGAAAAACGAATGTAAATGTATCTATCAATGAATTGTCAAGGGTGCTTAAGTTATCAATCAAGGGATCGTTACAGATATTGTATTAGCTGAAAAATGTTTAACGAAGGACTAATTTTATGGAAACCAACTGTAAATACTAACTTACGTACTTAGTTGGCCCTCTACAGGACATTTGTCCTAAAAGTCTAACTAAAGTACAGTACACATTGTCAGTTTTGAATGACGATTTTTTGCAATTATCGATAACTGTCCAACCGTCCAGCAACCACAAAATATTTTGTGGTTGCATGATGAATGACAAAAATGAACGGCCACACTAGCAAGCAACAACAAAGCTGTCATTCAAAACTGACAATGTGTACCCAGCTTAAGAAAACATTTCCATTCCTATCTATTTGTTGCTTTACATCTTCAACTTGAAATACCGTGTTTTTATACCCTCAGAATTTATGGTAACACTTTCATATTGGCAAAATGTGCCTCATCGAAATAATCGTTTAAGACCCCAAGTATGTTTGAAAATCAGTTACAGATAATTTAGAGTCGATTTAGCAATGTCCGTCCGACTGTCTGTCTGTCTGGCTGGCAGGAGGGCACGATAACTAACGAATGGATTAACCGATTTGTTCGAAATTTTGGCTTTCAGAATATTATATCCAAACTTAGTTAAATTTCTGGGATGGGCCATATCGGCAAACTGTTTCGGGTACCTGCCCCACAGAAGTTAAAATTGTTTGGCAAAAAATATGCGCACGATATCTCTCGAAGTCGATTTACCGATTTGGTCCATACTTTGCACATCGTAATGTGGCTGTGTGTACACTTTTTTAAATATGTTATACCTTGAAAATTGATGACCACGCCCACTCTTTTCAATACATTATTTTTCCAAGACTACTGACTGCATCGGCTTGCAAATTAACTTTCGAGACAACGGTGGTGGCGCCCCCGGTCAAGAAAAACGATATATTTACAAATTTCCTTAAATGGCGAGGTTTAACGGTCCATCAGCCAAACTAAAACATATTATTCTCAGTAAGCGGGAGAATTTGACTTCACCATTTTTTAATAGGCGAAAAATCCGACAAAATCCGTGGAAACGCCAATTGTGGGTGTTCTCACTAGAAAGAAGGGCGGTTGGGTTTCTGCTGTAAGCCTCGAAAATATTTTAATAGTGGAAATATTTTCCTCAAGATTCATTCACCAAGGAATAATGAAAATGGAAAAAAAGAAAGAAAATGCAATGTTTAGAATTTTGAAATAAGAATAATAATGGTTCTTCTTTATTGAATGTGTAAAACAGGAACGACCACTTACCAAGGACAACAGTATTGGTTGATGCTTAGCTAACAAGTGTTTATTATAAAGAAAATTACAATGCAGGTTTAGCAAGAATGTTCAGAGAGGGAAAATGAGAGCATACAGGTGCAGTACTGAACAGAATTAGGGATGCCGAATGCAAGTATTTCGGAACGTAGGAAAATGCGAATTAGGGTTGTCGAACAGTCCGTAAGATTGACAATGGGTCGAAGAAGTACTACCTACATAAAGTCCATAAAAAGTTGTCATTGAAACTCATTACGACGGACCAGGAACGCGGACCGTGGTCTGCTCGTAGACATATATAAAGTTAGAATATGAACTATATCGGTTCACTTCTTCGGGCACATCCCACACAAAATTTCGGAAAAGTGAATTTTAAGACCTCCTCTCGAATGCTTTTGATTTTAGTTGTAACAACTTGTATTCGCTGCCCCCATTACGAGGGTTGCAAGTTTTTTCAGCAGCCAGTCCACATTTCCTGAGAAAATGGCCTGAAAGTTGCAAAAAAAACTCTATGGCACTGTGTGTAGTGGTTGGAGTGCAGGATAACTCACGAACTGTTCTGCCGATTTGGTTCAAAATTTTACCTTCGTAATAATTTGCCCAAAGTTAAATTAAGTTTTTAGATGGGCCATATCGGTCCACTCCTTTGGGTACTTCCCCCCACAAACGTTCAAAACTGTTCCCTAAAATGGTGCGTACGGCAACTCTCGAAGGCAGTAACCGATTTTGTTCATTCTTATATTTCTACGTTATATTTCTATGAGACATAGATCAGGTAAGAATATGAAGTAAAAAGTGTTAACTCCTTCGAATACCTTCCACACCTAATTTCGGAAAAGTTCAGATTAGGACCTCTTCTCGAATCGTTTGAATTTTTCTTGCCACAGGTTGCACTCAAGGCCCATGTTACGATGGTAAAATTTTTTTTCAGTGGCATCTCCAATCTTTTTCAGAAAATTACTAGAAAACTGTAAAAAAAAACTCCTACGGGCTGGCTGGTGCGCACGACAATTTCCGAACCGAATACTGCGTTGGTCCACACTTTGCATATCGTTATATTTCTTTGAATATTAGATGAAATTTGAAGATGGTGCTTATAGATCCACTCCTTCTGGTACATCCCCCACAAAAGTTCGAAAGTATTCGATAAAATAGTAAGCGCAATATCTCATAAACGGATCTCAAAATATTTTGTCAAAACTTAGTCTTTGTTCAAAAGTGAGCCCTATCGTTCCGAAGGAACTCCTAGTAGCCCTGTTTACAGCGATACGATGTTTTACGTGAACAAGTCCCTGTTTCCTGACATAATGGTCCTATCAAGAGGAATGACTCCCAAAATAAGACAAACTTCCAAAATGGAATATGTCGGTTCATTTCTTTAGGTATCTCCCCCGAAAAACTTTTAAGATTTTATCCTAGACCATATCTTTGTCGGCAAGTTCACACGCCCAACATTCTGAAGACCCCCTAAATACATAAGTTTTTTGAAAAAAAAGGTGTTTCAATTCACACAGGCTGAACCGAATATCTCTGTCGGCAAAGCCAACTGATACTTTTTATGTGCTCAATCATGTTTTCCGCTTGTTTATTCCATCGAAGCCTTGGCCTTGCAGTTCTGCATGTACCGCCATGCGGCCCATATTTATACGCCTTTTTAGCGCGTATAACCTTTTACAGCATGACGATGAATAGATCACACGAAAGGATGTCTCCTTGTCTGAAACTTTTTTGTTACTTAAACCGAGTTAAGGTAATCTTACGAAGCCGTATGAGCTTTGCGGGAATACAAAATTCAGATATGGATTGGGTTACCTTTGAACGTAAGGTACTGTCAAATGCTTGTATATAATCGACAAAAAAATGGTAAGTGTCGACCCGCATGGTAAATATGGGGTCAATGGTGGATTTGCCAGGTCTAAAGCCGCATTGATGTGGCCCAATTATTTCGTTGACCATTGGCTTTGGTCGTTCGCAAAATACCCCTAAGTCTTATTTTCTTTCACGTGGAGGAGACACAGGATGTTCAGGTTCCAATCGCCGGGTACTCGTTTTTCCTGCCTATTGCTGCCTTATTATAAGTCGGCCGGCTTATTCCCTAGTATTCGTTACCAATAGTTTGGAGAAGTGCTCTTTCCATATCCTGAGCACTCAGCACACAGGAGAATGTGCCTGTACCACATCTATAAGTTTGATGTTTCACTCTTTGCTAGAATTTCTGAGTGAAACATATCGATTTTTTCACACTCTTGCTTTTCCATTTGTCCTTTTTTCCTGTGGAAAAAAGTTTCTCTTGTTTCCTTTCCTCCCCATACCTCTCTCGTGCGCTAGGCGCACGGCCAAGGCTTTGATAGAGTAAACAAGTGGATAACGTGATTGAACAAGTAAAAAAGTATCAGTAGCCATACATATATACCGAATTTTTCCTTTCGGTATTTAAGTATGGATTTTACGGCTGTTTGCTTGGAGTGGGTAATAGTTTTCCACGGTGCTGACAAGATACTGGGACGAGGAGAGCTTTGATTAAGGGGTTATATCTAATTGTGCAAATTAAAAAAATCATTCTTCATGCATTTTTACAAAAAAAAAAAAAAAACAATGTGCCTATCCTTCAAAATACTGCAATTCCGTTCTATACTGACAATTTTCTGACGGAAAGATTTTAGACTCAAAGAAGACTAAACAACAAATTTCCGATATTTCGGTAAGATTAGCTACATTATCTTCAAAGTACGGAAAATCAAGAGGTACACTGCTATGGCGGATATAGGAAGACGTAGACCTATACTGACAATTAACTTCTGCAATACTTTGTGACACCATGGAAGACTAAATACCAAATTTCAATAATTTCAGTGTGATATTGACGACACAGCCTTCAAAATGCCGGAAATCGAGAGGTACCGTTCTATGGGGCTATATCAAGGCGTGGCAAATTTCAAATTTCACGAAAAAATGTACAGTTTTTCGTCAAAAAATCGGGTATTTTTTAAATCTGTCTCGCTTAGAGACAACCTTTTTATACCCTCAGCCTTTAGGCTAAGGAGGGTATATACACTTTGATACGATGAAAATGTGCCTCACCGAAATAATGGTTTTAGACCCCAAGTATGTTTGGACGAAATGTGTTTCAGACAATTTGGAGTCGATCTAGCCATGTCCGTCCGTCTGTCTGTATGTCTGTCTGGCTGGCTGGAGCGCACGATAACTCTCGAACGGATGAACCGATTTGGTTCAAATTTTGGCTTTCGTAATATTTTGCCCAAACTTAGTTTAAGTTCGAAGATGAGCTACATCGGTCCACTCCTTCCGGTACCTCCCCCAAAAAAAAATCTTGAAGGTAGTGACCGATTTGGTCCATACTTTGTATAGCGTAAACATTCTACCAGAGGAATATGAGGTTACAATATGGTCTCAATAGGTCTACTCCTTCGGGTACCTCCCACACAAAATTTCGGAAAAGTTCAGTTTAGGGCCATCTCTCGAATCGCTTTTATTTTTGTTTTAGCAACTTGTATTCACTGCCCTCCATACGACTGTACAAGTTTCATCAGGCGCAAGTCCATACTTCCTGAGAAAATAGCATGAAAGTTGCAAAAAACCCCTATGACACCGTGTGAGGTGGTTGGAGCGCAAAATAACTTTCGAACGGATCTTCCGATTCGGTCCAAAATATGGCCTTAGTAGTATTTTGTCCCAACATAGTTTAAGTTTGAAGATAAGCCATATCGGTCCACTCCTTCAGGTACCTCCCCCACAAAAGTTCAAAAATTTTCGTTTCGGAAAAAATGTTCGTACGGTAACTATTGTAGGGAGTGGCCGAATTGGTCTATACTTTACACATCCTATTATATCTACCAGATATAGATCAGGTTCAAATATGGACTATACTTGTCGACTCCATCCGGTACCTCCAACACAAAATTTCGGATAAATTCACTTTAAGACCTGATATCGAATCACTTTGATTTTTGTTGAAGCAACTTGCATTCGCTGCCTCATTTACGATGGTAAAAGTTTTTTAGGAGCAAGTCCATACTTCTTGAGCAAACAGTCCGAAGAGTGTAAAAAACCCCTATGGCACCATATGTTGTGGCTGGAGATCCACTTCCATAACGGTAAATGTCGATCCATTCCTTTTAGTATCTCCTCCGAAAAACTTTTGATCTTTAATCCTAATCAACATTTTTGTCTGTTCAAACGCCCAACATTTTTAAAACCCCCTAAATACATACGTATTTTGGGAAAAATTGTTTCAATATCACTGTGCAACATTTTTAAGGTGATCTTGTGCAAACAATTCGAACTGATGATTTTTTGAAAGTACAGACCCAAATGACAAGAAACCCTAGTTGGGTTTTGTTGTGTCAGATCCAGCTCGGATTTTATGGCCCCATCTAAACATGGTTAAATATTGAGTTTTTAAAGAAATTCGGGGCTATATCTCTGAAGTCAATGCGAATCTTCTTCTAAGCTCTGAAGCAAATTTGTAGATAAGGACAAGAATAATATATTTGAAGAAATAATGAACTCGAAAAACCGTTAATTTTTTTCTGAATATTCTCTTTTAAAAAAATAGTCCCTGGAATGTAATACACAACTCTTCAGAACATGTCATTGTTGTAAAATGACTCTATGCTGTTGTTTTCAGTACATTTTTCAACGACGATTTAATAAAAATGTCAATAATGTAGTGAAATCCGAAATGCGAGAATAAACTGTTGGTGTGAACAACCGATGCTGTTTGTTGTGTTTATGGCGGTGCCGAGGTAGACGATGTCTTTTACTACCTCAAAATTATAGGAACCAACTTCCACTGTTGCTCCTAGCTCTATGAACTCATAGCGTGTCGACACCATCAACTTTGTCTTTCCTCCGTTTACTACCAGACCCACCTTTGGGCATAGGGGGCTGTCGAAGGCTGCCTTATAATCGACAAAAGGTGAAAGGTGTCGATCTGCATCTCTTGGGTCTTCTTCAGGATTTGTCGGAGGCTAAATATCTGGTCAATGGTGGACTTGCCAGGGCTAAAGCCGCATTTTTATGTTCGTTCGCACATTTACCTGACACTATCTTGTAGGCAATAGGGAGAAGACTTATGCCTGATACCTACATGAGGGCGTGCCTGTCACAAAGCAATCAGTTTGATGTTTTACTTTTAGTAGAACTTTCGGACTTCATTCTGCCTCCTGTACATCTTGATTTTTTCACACTCTCCCTTTTCTATATCTCTCTTTGTGCGGAAAAGACGTTTCTCCTCCCGTTGCTACTGGTTATAGAGTAGCCCTATATGCCGCATTTTCTCTTCGGTAGCAACACGACACCCCTGCTCATACCATGAATTCCTCGGTGGAGGTCTGTGGTATCCAAGTAAGGATTTTGCGGCTGTTTGCATGGAGTGGGCAATATTTTGCCAATGTGCTGACAAGTTATCGGGACGAGGAGTGCTTTGATTAAGCAATTGGGTCAGTTGAGTGTAATATGCTGTGGCTATCTGCTGTGATTGCAGCTTACCGATGTCTAACTTTCGTGTTGTCTCTGTTCGTACTTTATTCGCTACGTTTAACCGGGTCCGAATCTATGTTTGTTTCTTGGAACGAACGTACATCCAACACGCTAGATGAACGTCTCCCATCTATCACAACGGGATCAATTTAATTTCTTGTTTTCTGATCCGGAGACAGCCAGGTGCGCTTATGAATGTCGAGATGCTTAAATTTGGTGTTGCTAACTACCATGTCTTTGCCGCAGCAAAGTCTATCAGCCTCATTCCGTTGTCAGAGGTTTTACTCTGGAGACTGAATTTTCCGACTGTTGGGCCAAAGATATTCTCCTTTCCAATCGTGGCATTAAAATCGCCTAGAATAACTTTATGTCATGGGCACGACAACGGTCATATGTTTCTTCTAAGGGCTCATAGAATATATCTTAGGTCTGTTCCTCTTTGTCTTCGGTTGGAGCATGAGCGCAGATAAAGCTAATGTTGAAAAATTTTGCTTTTATCCGTATTTTACCAAGTCTTTCATTCAGTGGAGTGAATCTGTAAAAACAAAAACATGTGGTCTCCAGCTTCACCCAGCTTTGTGCTATACTGGTAAAAGTAAAATTGTTCAAAATGTATTGTGAATATGCGGTAATCAAATTTCGCAAAAAAAAAATACTCATAATCATTACTTTAGAATGCCATTGTCCATTGTTGATTGTCCTGATTGTCATAACCATTGCAAATTTAATGTTCGTTCAAACATTCAATAAAAATAAATTTCAAGTATCTAAAATTATTTGTAATAATCTCAATTATTTTCTTTTCAGGATAGCTAACAAAGTATTTTTGGTTACGAAAGGTAAGTACTTTATTAGTTGTTAACTAATAGACACATTAATCAATTGCTCTGAGAGACGTCAAAGGTATTTATGATAAACACCTTTCAACGATTTTAAATTTATAACAAATTCATAATATAATAGAAGCAATGATTTTAGTGAAAATACACATAAACGTCACTTTGCGATTTATAAATATATGTCTAAAAACATAAAAAGTCATAATTCAATTATTCATTCTAAAATGTTTTTTCACCATCACTAAAATATGTAAATGCGAGTTAATGTTTTAAATTCCGCCATTTAATTTTATGTCATAAAATATTAAAATAAACCCTTTCATAGTATTTTTTCGATGGTTATTATACAACGTTGTTTTTGTAGTTCCTACGTACTTTAGATTATTATTTCGTCATTCATTCACTTCATATTAAAAACAAAAACAATAGCAAAATGTTTTGCATAGAAACTTTTTTCAGATTTTCATGTACAAGTTTGAATGAATAAATATTTACATCTGTTGCGTAGTTTAAGTTCGGAAAAAAACTTTTTTAATTTTATTGCTCGTCAAACCTATTTACTCGTATACCCTACACAACTAAACAGTGAATAGGTAAATTAGGATCGCTCCCCACTAAAATGGTCATAATTAATATAAGCTTATTTTGTGAGGTAGAAGGCGAAAGATACCAAGCCTCTAATACCCGGTTTATATATAACCGGATTTAACAAACCGACTGGGATTTAAATGTCAATTCCATTGCTTATATTTCAAACAAATCCTCATAAAGAAGGTTAACCCTGCAAAAAGCTCTAATATAAACTAAACACGTGCAATGGTATAACTGTTTGTATCAACAAAACAGATATATCATATACATAACAGATATAATATGATATAAATGTGGGAATGAGTGTAACAGTTATGATATTGTTTGGGTTGTGTATACTCACAATAACATAACTGTTAGAAACAGTTCTGTGTTGTATATGAACGAGTGAGAACTTTTTTTGTTTTTTCGTTCTCAAATATCTGTTGTACAACAGATATTTTTAAAATACTACAGATACCAACAGATACTATAGGTCTAACAGGCTTGTGTGAATAACTTCTAAGGAAAATTTCATAAAAATTACATTTTTCCACATTTTTTTATTTAGGGGATAAATATATTACAGATGTGAACTGTTACAACTGAACGCACCAATTTTAATGTTTTTCTGGTTTCAGTGGGTGGAATGTACGAGGGCTACTAGAAAAATGTCCGACCTAATAATGAAAACGCGAATATTTATCAAAAATAGTTTTGTTATATTCCAAAACTTTCTCCAGCTAGATTTATACACTTTTTCACGCGCATAAACCAATTGTTGAAGCGTTTTTTTTTGTGGTTATTTAAAAACTAGATTTAAAATACCTTTAAACCAATTTATTTCCCGCAGGGAAGAGTTAGCTTGTTACATTTTTAAATTGGTGTGGTGGTGATTAAAGAGAGAGGGAGATAGAGAAACATACAGTTTGACAAGTAATTGTTTTCAAACTGAGAAAACGAACACTTTTCATGCATTTATTACTAAAAAATGACAAATAGTTGTGATAAAAATGTCGGGTTTTTTGCAAAAATTAGTTGGTCGACTTATTTAAGACCAAAATGAATGGATAAATAAAAAATTAACCCGCTTAGTTCAACAATAATAACCAAAAGAATAATTAACATGTAATGCAAGGTGCCAAGAAAATGTTTTCAAAATGTAATTGAGGTTCCAAAATACCCCACGTTTTCGGTAAATACTTAAAAATTATGACATTTTATGAATTTTATTCTTAACAAGGATTAGTTGCTAACAAGTATCAACAATATTAGGCATGGAATATCCCCACTAAGAGGGTAACCATATGGACCAAGGGGGTACCAGGTCGTATTACATGTAAACGATGTCCTATAGGTCTCAAACCGGGAATATCTTAAAACTAAGACATTTTATCAGTATTTTTAGTTCACGAGGATGGATTTCCATCAGTTACAATAAATATTGCCTACAGAATAGCTCGATCAGGAGGGTTGCCAGATCGACTAAAAAAGTACCAGGTCTTTTTAACAGTGAAAGGGACCAACTAGGCCCACAACCACAGCCTACAAGTGGTTCATTCAACTCAAAATTTATTAAGAGATAAGTATATTTAATGAAACAGTCGAAAATAGCACATTTGGAGACTAATATTCCTTACAAATTTGTGGGGTACAGATTTCTACAATTTTCGCAAATGCTTACTATGACCTACTGAAGACATTTCGTGTACTGTGTAGTAATACTGTGACAAAAGTTTCTAAGTGACGGGGAAATAATGCTACAGTGTTACCATGGTATACCATCAAAGCCAAAAAACTTACGGGAATTCCTCAATCTGGCTGTTAAAAGATAAAATCGGATGTCTATAGCAAGCTCAGTATAATTTAGCAATATCTTCCATATGCATTTCTAACCGGTTTTTGTACTTCTTGGTTATATTTTGGTTTATTTTAGTGAATATACTTATCCCTAAATTAAATTTCATTTAAATAAACCACTTTTAAGATCTAACTGTGGGCCTAGGAGGTCCAGTTTACTGTTATTAAGACCTGGTACATTTTAGTCGATCTGGCAACCCTCCTGATCGAGTTCTGCTGTAGGTAATATTCATTGATATTGATGTCATACCACCTTGGTAAACCGAAATACTCATAAAACGTCTTAGTTTTTAGATATTCTCGGCTTGAGACCTATAGGACATTGTTTACATGCACTATGATCTGATACACCCTTGGTCCATATGGTAACCCTCTTAATGGGGATATCCCATGCCTAATATTGCTGATACTTGTTAGCAGCTAATCCTTGTTAAGAATGAAATTCATAAAATGTCATGATTTTTAAGCATTTACCTGAAAACATGGGGTATTTTGGAACCTCAATTACATTTTGAAAACATTTTCTTGGCACCTTGCATTACATGTTAATTATTCTTTTGGTTATTATTGTTGAACTAAGCGGGTTAATTTTTTATTTATACGTTCAATTTGGTCTTAAGTAAGTCGACCAACTAATTTTTGCAAAAAAAACGACATTTTTATCACAACTATTTGTATTTTTTAGTAATTAATGCATGAAAAGTGTTCGTTTTCTCAGTTTGAAAACAATTACTTGTCAAACTGTATTTGCTTTCCTATGGTTCGTTTAAACATATTACAACATCGCGGAAGGAAGAGGGATACTTCTTCCATATCAATGAGTGCACAGCGATTCATATTGGCACAATAATATTGGTCCTACTTTTATCGCCGAGTCCGGAAGAAGTTTCTTACGACACAACTAGTAAATAAGTTTTCATGGCTGAAATACTCAGGCCGCCGAAAATGTTGGTGTTCTCGTCGGAGATTGACCTTAGGAGAATAATAACTTCAAAAGCCCTCAAAACGACGCGTCACTTTGTAAGGTAGGGGTTGCTGAAGCTGAATGGACCTACAATACATTTACCAACGTATTATCCACCTACATACTTCGGACATTAAAGTGATTTCCACAGGCTATATCGATGACAACATAGCATAATGACAATCTTAATATACCCTCCATTACAAATTTAACGATTTTGTTATTCCTAATGGTTTTCATCATGTAGAATTTGTTATTGGTCCATGGAATGATTCTGAAGAAATTCGAAATTCACATTTTTGATTTTATTTGTAGTACTCGGTCCAGTAGCACCAGGTCTAACCAGATTTTGCATTCTGACTTTCGGGTCAAATAAGTTATAGGTACTTTATATGTGCATATCATTATTATGTGAATTTTAGGAACGCGATATCATATAGAGAATTTTACGGTCGTTGTCTTTTGCTTTAGTCACTTTTTGGTAAGGCTCACAGTTATTGAGATATATATAAAAAACCAAAAATATGACCTAGGACCATGAATAAGCTTCTTTGCACGCATGGGATCGACAGAGATTTTTAGGACCTCATTTGTAATGACAAATCCTACATTTCCACCAAAATTCAGCTCTGTGGGAATTTTTCTATTTCAATTCTAATTTTGTTTGGGCTACATACAATAAGTACTTATTGTATCACACCAGTATCCATTTATATCAGTTTGTACAAACCAGATATAAACAAATATGTTCCTTTTTTTCTGTCTATACCAACTCATATCATACCTGTTTGAAAAAGTATCAGTATCAACTTGTAACTGAAACTACATTCTACATATCCATACTCACTCAATGTTGAAAAATGTCGGAACTGATATATTCAGTTGTATCCATGCAGGTGTTTAATATAAACAGCATATTACGGTCTATAACATTGCAAAGCCCAGGAGTTATATATCCTATCCAATTTCCGGTCAAGTGAATACTTATCTCCACGTGGTGTCACCTGAATAGCTGTCTTTAACACGCGTTAAAGGAGGTGAGATAACATACTCGTATGTCGCGCCTTCAATCATTAGACTTTAAGACTTTAAGGTGCTCTTGAACAATAATATTGAACTTTTGTGGGGGAACGTTATGGCACATTTTGGCACTTGAACTAAGTTTGGACAAAATATAACTATAAAAAATTAAATCGGTTGCTCCGTTTGAGAGATATCGCGCGTATTATTTTAGCAAATATTTTTGATCACTAGTGGGGAACATCCGAAAGGAATGGACGGAAAAGTACCATGTTCGAACTTTATCTAAGATTCGCTAAAATATTTATTTAATACTCACCCCAAAAGGGTTTTTTATAGCTTTCGGGCAACTTTCGCGGATAGTATGGACTTGCACCTGAAAAAAACTTGAACTGGTTGAAAAAACATCTAAGAGATTCAAGAGCAGGTCTTAAACTGGAGGAGGAAAGAGTGGGCCGATACAGTCCATTACGATCCTCTTTGCAGTGATTTTTAAAGAATCTGCCTATGAACAAAAAAAAAACACATCCAATATTTCGAAGTATTTCATTACTTTGACCATAGATAGCACAACATCTTCAAGACCCCTTAAAGCATTGTAGTTTGCATCAATTTAAATTGTGGGAATTTCTCTGTCACGGTTTGAAACATTCTCATATCATGACATTTTGTATCCTGGAAGCTAAATATAGTTCTTTGCGAACAATTTGGATATTTCTCCCAAGAAATTTTTGGACAATTTCGTTGTCAACATTTTTGGATAAAACTCTTACAGCGACCACTAGCGTGATTATGATTACACCAAATACAATTAAAACTAAGGGATCCCTGATATAACAGGTTGTCACTTTGTTATCTGATCACATACATCAACATAATTGACATCAATGGAAAGGTCAAAAGTTCCTCTTCTAAATATAACTTACGTGGGTTTAACATATTTTCTAGGAATAAAGATATAGTCATTACACTTACAATTTTACCAATTTTCATACAAAAGTGTTGGTCCATTTAACCCTTTTATTATTATCTGATCATCATGTTAATTTACAAGGTTTTTCTTCTTGCGACCTATTGAGCTGCAACAAAATTGAGTTTGTTTTTGGTCCATTTAACCCCCAAAATATTTCACTATCGTCGTTAAAACTATTGAGGTCCATTCTGGTCTAAACCCTACCTCCATACAAAATGTCGGTCCATAATTGCGGCCTGTAGCGTGATTACATTTTTTTAGGTGCAGACGGACACACCCTTCAAAATAGCTCTATCTCGTCGAGATATGAATTTTGGTATAACACATAAGGTTCTACCATGAATATTTCTCGGTGTTACATGAATTTTCGGAAAAGCAAATTTATAATACTCTTTCCACATTGTGGTGTAGCTTATAAATATTTTTACGAATGAAACTGTTAAATTAGTTGAATTTCGGTTAATTTAAAAATTTTAATTGTAACGTAAAGTTTTATTACGCTGTTCCCTGCCCGCATTTGGAAGTGAGTGTCTCACTCCCTCGCCCCAAGTCAGGCAACAAAACATCACATTTTTAAAACGACAAAATTAATGTAGGTGGAAATTCCAAAGAATAAATTCTCTAAAAGAGGGTACTTCAAAAAAAAAATGTAATAATAAAAATAAAAAATTAAAATAAATAGAAAACAAGTAAAAAAGCATTAAGTTCGGCCGGGCCGAACTTTTCATACCCTCCACCATAAAATATTCATTCCTGTCCCCAACTTTAAGTGGGTACGTTAAAATGTCAGATAATGTACATAAACTGCTTCATTCGGGAGGTCCTTTTCTATGGTGCCTATATCTAACTGTTGACAATTTTTGGTGGGCTAGAAATTGGGAGGTACTGCTATATAGGGGTTATAATAAAACATGGGCCTATGTTGACAGTTTTTGATGGGAGCCTTTAATATCAAATAGCTCCTAATTCGGTTAAAAAATTTAGCTAGAATCCTCAAAATATCGAAAATCGGTACATAACGTGGGAAATTCAAATGTCATTAACAGCTAGTTCGGAGGTATCTGGGCTATATGAAAATATGAACTTAAATGAACAAATTACAGAAAGTTCGTCCAAATAATAAAGCTAAGGTACGGAAAATCGGGAGGTTTGTTTTCTGGCTATACAAAAACATGGACCTACGTTCGGTTAAACATTTTAAGTAAAATCCTCAAAGTACCGAAAATCGGGAAGTATCGTTATATTGGGGCTATGTTGAAAATTGTTGATGCAGATGTGTGGTGACCACTACAACCTTCAAATGTCAAATTACAGTTAGTTCTGTTAAAAATTGTAGCTAAAATTGCCAAATTACTGAAAATTGGGATGTACCGTTACATGGAAGCTATATCCGAACATGGACCTATATTGGCAATTTTTGATGGAGAGGTGTTGTGACCACTAAGAACTTCAAATGCCAAATTACTGCTAGTTCGGTTTTATATTGTAGGTAAAATCATCAAATTACTGAAAATCGGGAGGTACCGTTATATGGGGGCTTTCTTGACAATTTTTGGTGGAGAGGTGTGGTGACCACTAAGAATTGCAAATGTCAAATGTTCAAATTACAGATAATTCGGTTAAAACTTGTAGGTAAAATTCTCAAAATAACTGAAATCGGGACAAAACATGGACCTATGTCCACAAAACATGGACCTATGTCCACTATTTATAAAGGTTTATTGACATTTAAGAACCCTAAATGTCAATTGATAGCTAAATCGGTCTGAAAATGTAGATAAAAACGTCAAAATGCCGTATATCGGGGGTACCGTTATATGGGGGCTATACCAAAACGTGGACCTAGGTCCACAACTTTTGTTATATAAGTTTAGTTACACTTAAGAACCCTAAATGTCAAATTATAGCTATATCGGTCTGAAAATGTAGCTAAAAACGTCAAAATACCGTAAATCGGGGGGTACCGTTATATGGGGACTATACCAAAACGTGGACCTATGTCCACAACTTTTGTTATATAAGTTTATTGACATTTAAGAACCCTAAATGTCAAATTATAGCTATATCGGTCTGAAAACCGTTATATGGGGGCTATACCAAAACGTGGACCTATGTCCACAACTTTTGTTATATAAGTTTATTGATACTTAAGAACCCTAAATGTAAAATTATAGCTAAATCGGTCTGAAAATGTAGCTAAAAACGTCAAAATACCGCAAATCGGGGGGTACCGTTATAGGGGGGCTATACCAAACCGTGGACCTATGTCCACAAGTTTTGTTATATATGTTTATTGACACTTAAGAACCCTAAATTTAAAATTATAGCCAAATCGGTGTGAAATTGTAGCTAAAAACGTCAAAATACCGTAAATCGGGGGGTACCGTTATATGGGGGCTATACCAAAACGTGGACCGATATAGCCCATCATCGAACTTGACCTGCCTGCAAACAAAAGACGCATTTTCCCAAAATTTCAGCGTCCTATCTCCATTTTTGTGGATGCTAGACGGACGGACGGATGGACGTGCTCAGATCGACTTAGAATTTTACCCTGATCAAGAATATATATACTTTATAGGGTCGCAAATGAGTATTTCAATGCGTTACAAACGGAAAAACAAACTTAATATACCCTCCATACTATGGTGGAGGGTATAAAAAATTAAAATTTTTTTTTTTAATTCCAAGAACTATCGCGGAAATGATCTTCTAGAAGTGTCGCTGGAGTGACTAACAGATCGTCTAGACCGCCTAGAAATATCGGGAACCAGAGGCGATTGGTATAAATACAGGTGGATTCTGCAATAGTGAGCTAGTTGTGTTTTAGACGTCAAACTGAGCAGTCGGTTAAAGAAGTAAAGGAAAGTTGTGTATTTAATAGTGAAGTATTTAAAGTCGCTTGCGAATACCCAGCAAAATAAATTGGAAGTAGTGCAATGTAGACTACTTCTTTCACGGCATGTTTTTATGCAGTTCAAACGGAGTCGTGAAAAAGGCACTCCATTCCTCACATTTTAACCTCATTTGGATGCAATCCAAAGAATCACATCCATTTGTCACATTTTAACAACATCCGGAGGCAGTTCAACGGAGTCGTGAAAATGGCACTCCAATTCCTCACAATTTAACAGCATCCGGATGCAGTGCAAACGGAGTCGTGAAAAAGGCACTCCATTCACTACATTTTATTAGCAGTTGTTAGAGATCCCTACATGTACATAAATCAGTTTGTACATCTCTACAGGCTGCGGAATACATTTCCAAAAAGAGATAATCGTGTTAACATTTCCAAACATTTGTTAATACAAACTAAATAATATTTAATTTGTGAACATTGTTCCGGTAACTCACGAGAAGAAAATTTCCCAATGGAGTGCTGTTGGAGTACATGTCGAAATCTTAACTAGTGATGGGAAGACAATATCAAACCCATTGAAGCAAAAGCACTTAAGCTTGGATTAAATGAAGATCGGAGGAAACACACATGTTTGCGATTGAATTCAATAGAGAATTTTCATAATTTGTGTTAATTTACGTAATAAAGTTATTAATATGTTTGTTTTACACAAATAATAAATGCATTTGATTTTGTTATTCAAAACACGTGCTCTGGACTGCCTCCTATTCTACCCCAAAGGGTCAGTTAAAATGCAATGCCAAAGGGTCAGTTAAAATGCAGTGCCAAAGGTTCAGTTAAAATGCAATGCCAAAGGGCCAGTTAAAATGTAAAATGTAAAAATCATGAGTGAAAATGCATAATTTTATGCACTTCCAAATCACTTGTACATATCATTTAACTGCCTCTTTGGAGGCAAACTTTTCGCTGGGTAAGTGTAATAAGCATTGTAGAAACGTACTCTGAAAGGAATCATGTTTTACTTGGTACAAATCGTGTTGGGGAATAAAACAGGGAGATTAGTTAAGTCTAATTCCGTAACAATATATTCCCAGCAAAATTTTATGGAAGCGGTTCCATGAGATGCCATGATTTCACTGGATCTTTTGCATTGGTTCAAATGAAGTCGTGAAAGATCCGATCTTTTCATCAGCATTTGAACCCATTCGAAGGAAGTCGTGAAAGATCCGATCGTTTCATTAGCATTTGAACCAATTCAAAGGAAGTCGTGATAGATCCGATCTTTTCCTTAGCATTTGAACCCATTCCATCGATCCAATAGAGATGAATTTTGTGTTTTTATTTTTACACATGTATATATTCTTTTATTTATCTAAATATGTACGTTTAAAGCAATGTAAGATTTATTATGCTAGGAAGTCCCAATCGTAAAAAAGTAGAGTCGGACTGCACTCTTTGGTATTAGTCGTGTTCCTTTACGTGCCTGAGGTTACCAGTTTTTACCTGCAAAGTGTTTCCTTACTTTTAAAAGCATACAATTTATATGAGAGCAGTTCACCACTTTTACCATTTTTGCAACAATTACCATTTTTAAAAGTAAAGGAACAGACCAATTATAAAAGTTTCCTTGCCTGCTCTAGAGAACCCCGCTCAACAAGTCGATTTGTAGATCCCTACAAAACAACAAACATTTCCAAATCGTTCTAAAATAAAATTCACGAAATAGTAATCTGCAGTTGGAGTCAATGTCGAAATCTGCACTGATGGGAAGTAAAATCCTTTTGTAAGATGAATCAAAACCTGTTGCGGATGAAGTAAACTCTGTTGCGTGCAGCGGCGGTGTTTAGACTGCAACAGCTGGGAGGGCCGGAAGTCAAGTTTCTCACTTAAATTTACAACCTGTCGCTTGCCAAACACATTGTTTCCGAAGTCTGGAAAATAGGCCAGCTATTGAGGCCCGAAAAGGATGCCAGCAAAGGTGAATGTTACAAACCGATTTCGCTTTTGTCGCCCGTAGCAAGGACCCTTGTGGCTTTATTTCTTCCAGCATCAGAAATAACTTTCCAGTTGCCGATCAATAGCATAGGATCCGTAAGCAGCACAACAACTGCGCTGAAGGCCATCTCCATATTAGCCGAGGACTCACTCAGAGCAAGCCGTGCGATAGAGCAGTGATAGTGACACTTGATTTAGCAAAGCCCTTTGATATTATCAAGCACCCTCGTTGTTTGATGTCATGGAGCAGACTACGCACCGATGATGAAAAATAAATTATAGTTATTTCATTAATTCCTTTGAGTTAATAAAATAAAAAAAGAAAATAATTTTTCAATACAGCATTTTCCATTTTCCGAAAAAGTCGTGAAAATTACATGCCAAAGGGTTGGTGAAAATGACATGCCAAAAATTAGTGAAAATGCTATTCTTGGGAATTGGTTAAGATGCCATGCCAAAGAATTGTTGAAGATGCCTTTCCATCGAGTTAGTAAAGATGACATGCTTAGGATCTGAAAATGAATTGCATCTTTTGGGGGTCACGCTCTTGTAAAAAGAATGAGTGAAGATGCTGAAAAAATGACATTCCATTTCACTTGCACCCATTCTTGAATAGCATCTTCGGCATCGAACATTTTGCTGGGTTAATAAATCACATTTTCTTTGAACTTCTAAGGGCTAATAGCACTGTGCAACAAAATGGAGGTGAAAGTCTGAAGAAGAGATAATTTCTCTTGGGGAAGAAAGGCCTTGGTGAGTATATCAAGAACCCCGAAGGACAGAATCGCCGTGAGTCGAACTTCCGCGTTATTGCGTGATGAAGTTTTTGGAATCAGGAATTAGCGTTATATCTTTGTTCACTGTTGTTTTAGCTTATTTTTGAGATGATGATGATATTTCAGCTTCGAAATGTTGTGCAAAAATGTCGCTTAGAAAATTTTAGGTATGGCTCTCATTGACAACTAATCGATTTTGTCGCGTTTTCGTGGTCGTTTTGTGCATTTACCCTGTTTTTGTTCAGAAAAATACTATACGAGTATTTTGTTTTTTTGTATATTCGTTACAGAAGATACAAAATAACAAAAAACCGTTTTTTCTGAGCAAACAGGGTTAAATGTCAAAATGAATATGAAAACGTGACAAAATCGATTAGTTGTCAATGAGAACCATACCTAAAATTTTCTGAGCGACATTTTTGCAGAACATTTCGAAGCTGAAAACGTCATCTTCTCTGAGCGACATTTTTGCAGAATATTTCGAAGTTGAAAAACGTCATCTAGTGTTACTTTTTTAGCGGCTCTTAAAATAAAGGACGAAAAGGACATTGAAGGAAGCGAGTTAGAAGTTCGAAGTGTTCTACGAAAATAATCCTCATTCGATTTGACTGCATACACGTCATCTCAAAAATAAGCTAAAACAACAGCGAACAATGATATAACACTAATTCCTGACGGCTTACAGGGTCTCTAGCAAAAACTTCATCAGGCCATAACGCGGAAGTTCGGCTCACGGCGGATCTGTCCTTGGGGATTCTTAATGTACTTACAAAGGGCTTTCATCTCCAAAAGGAATTATCTCTTTCCCAAAATTTGTGTTCACAGTGTAACCTAAAGATAAAATTTAATCACATTTATTTATTTCATAATTACATACTTGCAAAATGTTGGGTATTTTCCTACTACATAATAATAACAACATGTTCACACGAGCGTTTCAATTACGCTGTCCACCTGCCGAAATACGTACACGAATTAACCCGTTTCCACGACACCGCTAAATATTCGTCGTAGACCCTCAATGTTATATACCATTTTTCATATCTCGACGACATAAAACGATATAGCGATTTGTGTCCATCCGTCCGAGACGGACGTCTGTCCATTATAAATAGTAATCAAAATCCAAGGCGCAATTATGGACCAAAATGTGGTATGGAGTTAGGTTTCACAGATCGCTATTGTTATTGCACTGTGCGACATGAAAATTATTAACCATATTCTGACACCGCAGCGTAATAGAAGACCAAAAATAAGAATACACGTGTCCCGGCGTTTTTCCCTATCACTTCAACTTTCGCAATTATGGGCCCTCAAAGACCCAAGGACTTGATATCAAAAGGGATCATTTAGACAGGCACATATCTTCTAAACCGCTAAGAACTGTGGTTTACTCGTGAAAGAAAAGTTGTAGCTCTTGTCTTAAAGAATAATAATTGTGAGCACATAAAATCCATTCAACCTCACCTTGAAGGTCAAAATCGTCAAGGTCAATTATCCCTTTTAATTTTTTCTCGGATTTTAGTCTACAGATATCAAACCGATCAAAATTGAAGCAAACAACCAACTAGAAAAATGCACTTTAGACCTTGGTAAACAACTTTCTAGAACAAGCGAACTCTATAGAACCGTTTCCTTATTGTCAAAATAGTAAATCTAATGCGATTTTTATCCTCTTTTCTCGGTTCCTGCTTCATAGATACTAAACCGTTCAAAATTAAAGAAAACAATGGACCACAATAATGTAGCAAAGATATCAGCAAACAACTTTCTTAGGTGTGAAAATAGCCAAAAACACTTGAAAATATTCGATTTTTATAAATTTTTCTCCGATTCAAGTGAAATGAGATATGAGCTTATGACAGGAAATAAGCTTGAAATATTGATCTGATGGCTTTTAGCGATTGAAATGGATACAAATTGTTGTGTGAACATTGAACAACAAATTTCAATACATATCTTATATTGTTATTCCTGATAGACACATTCCGCCCATGTGAGTCATTTATGAAAGGCGATCTCTCGACCTTTGTATGTATGCCAATTATTTTGATGTACGTGCTCAGGTAACAGAGTTACAGCCTATTTTCTACAGAAATTCCACAGTTTTACTTGTGGGTATAATAAACATAACCACGTTGGAGTTATAGTTTAATACTGACAAATTTCTACACGAGGTAAGAATTTTGGTCACGGAAGTTGCCAACAATTTTTGATAGTGAGCGGATAGCTGTTGGCGTGTGAACTTTTGTGGCAAAAATATACAAATTCATTTCCTTCGACCTCCTTAAAGGTATAAGTTACTTGTTTTAGTAATCGACCCATGATTCCTATATCGTCATCATAAGCAAGTAATATGTGCCTATTTGTGAAAATTGTGCAACTTATTTTAACATCTGCATCTCGTATAACAAAAAATGTTTCGAATGATCTACGGACCAATCTGCGTTGACGGTGAATATCGACGTCGTATGAACCACGAGCTGTATCTGCAATACAACGACATCAAAATAGTTGGCAACGTATCGAGATGCAACGATTGCGTTGGCTTGGCCATATAATAAGAATGAGCGATGATGAACCCGCTACAAAGGCGTATAAATTCGGGCCACATAGCGGGGCACGCAGAATTGGCAGGCGCAAACAAGTGGATGAAGAGATGACAAGGCGCGGTATTCCAGAAAGCGAATCACTAAACAGAGGGAATTGGAGATCTTTTCTTAGTTCGGTCTATGGAACAAATGTTCTGCAATGGGCCAGATAAGTAAGTAAGTATCTCGTATAACATTTTCCAGCAGAATGCTGAATAATTTACACGAGATGCTGTCTCCTTTTCAGAAAACTCTTTTGGTACTAAACTCTTCGTAGAAGTTCTTTCCAATTTTAACTGAGGACCGAGTATCAGTTAATGTCAATTTACAAAGCCGAATGAACTTTGAGGGGATACCAAATTCAGAATGAATTCCATTTCTATGAAAATGTGAAATGAAAAGTTTATAGTGGAAAAAAAACTGTCAAATGAAAAAAATTATAAAAGAAATATTTTTCATTTCAAATTTTCATAAAACGAGAATCCAGCCCCTGGATTGGAATAACTTTGACGTAGGAGCTGTCTCAGACTGCTTAATAATCGACAAAAGGCGGTAGGTGTAGACCTGCATCTCCTAGGTCTTCTCCAGGATTTGCGGTTGGGTAAATAGCTGGTCAATGGTGGATTTGCCACATCTAAAGCCGTTTTGGTATGGCCAATTGTTTCGTTGACCATAGGCTTTAGTCGTTCGCACAATATCCCTGCCACTATCTTGTAGGTAATAGGGAGAAGTCTTATGCCTCTGTAGTTAAATCATAAAGTTTTATCTCCTTTCTTGTGGACAGGGCACAGGATGTCAGCTTCCAATCGTCGGGTGCTGTCTTTATCTCATTTTGACTGGGCGGTATACCTTCAATACTATCTCCTGGAATTGGATCTGTGGTATCCTCATCATCTTCGCTACTATTGGATACCAACAGTTTGGAAAAGTATTCATTCCATATCCTGAGCACACTATCTGCATCTGTTACCAAATTACCTTGCGGTCTCTACAGGAGGATGTGCCTGTATCGAAGCCATCAGTTTGATGTCATCTTTTGGTAGAACTTTCGTACTTTATTCTGGCTCTGTAAATGTCACACTCCCGCTTTTCCATTTCTCTCTTTTTCCTGGGAAAAGATGTTTCTCGTCTCTGCTTTCTTCACGCATTTTTTCTTCGGTAGCAGCACGACATTCACGGTCATATCATGGACTCCTTGGATTAGTTCTCAGATATCCAAGTTTGGATTTTTCGGCTGTTTGCATGGAGGGGGCAGTATTTTTCAATGTGCTGATATGTTATATGGACGAGGAGTGGAATATGCTGTGGCTATCTGTTGTGTCTGTTCATTCGTTATTTGCTACGTACTTTTGCTGCATCAAGGTGGTGCACAGTGGGAAAAAGTACAGATCTAGCGTGCAGAAAATAAAAGTCGCTGTTTTAATGTATGTTTATCCATATTTTAGATAAGAATGACTCAATATTGACAATTTTACATCATTTGTATTATTATTGGTATATTTTTATTTTTTTATTTATTTTTTTAAGGTAAATTATTATTTTTAAGGATAAATTATTACATTTTTTTAAGTATATTTTTACAGCTTTTCAATCTTAAAAATTAAACTATTTGTACTTTAATACATTGTATACACTATTTCTTAAAAACTAATCACTTTCCAAATCCAGGTTTTGATCTGAATTAGTTGGTAGCATTGGATCCTGCAGTAATTTGAGGACTTCCTTAGATAGGGGCTCCCTATATCGCGAGACAAACTCGATATTTTCGGATCAGAAGAAAAGAGCAACCTGTTGAAAAGATCTCTCATTGTTTCCTCACGACTCATTTTTCTGGTGTACAGTTCCCTGCACTTTTAATTATATCAGCACCATGCACTAATATTTTGTGTATGCTTGAAGGCATGTAGAACCAAGGATATAATTTAACGAAATGAATAAACGTTTGCTCCGTAAATTGTTTAAATAAATCAGAATTTATTGCGTATCCACTAGTTTGTATCCGCCATCAATAAAGAGTGCAAGTGCTTCTTCTGGCGTATGTGGAGTTGGACAAACTTGAGAGCGAGTAATCTTTTGTTTTAACTTGGAAGCACTTGTTGGGGATTTTCCTATGGCTTCTAGAATTGTTGCCGCATCCCTTTTACCAGATTTGTATGAGCTTTTGATATTTTGTTGTAATTGCATTATTGAGTTACAAATACTGTTTAAATACTCCTGCACTTTTTAGTAATAAAAACATGACTTTAACAGTTTGTTTGGGCACGTGTCACTACTTCCGGTTCGCTACGTCCACTCATTTCAGAGAAACCGCTGGACAGACAACTTCAATTTTTATTATCTTATCTGTTATGGTGTGATCAATTCCAACTGAAATCTAACATATTATATCAAAAATTTTACCAGAATAGTCATTTTATTTTAAATAAACTTTAAAAAGCATCCTGCGCTAAATTGACATATTTCCTTAAAACTGGCAAAAAACGCAAGAAGGCGCAAGAGATATTTTAGGAAGTTATTCTAGACAATATGTACAAAAAATAAAAAAAATATCTCGATCCGACCTGATCCGAATTTATACTTTACCCCTCATTTAATTCCAGAAATGGAATATAATGGCCGTAACATATAATTAGCCCGTAACATCTACATTAACGTAACTTTTGGCTTATAAAACTGTTTAGTTTAATTAAATACCTCCACGTTAAACCAAAAATACAAAACAATCGACAATTATATGTTCACAGACTGCACACGTCCATCACAATTTTACAAATAAAAACATCATCGTGAGCACTGTAAGAAATATCGATATTAAATGTACCGTTATTCCGTTCCAAATACTTATTTCCAATTATAGTGTATGCAGTTAAGTACAGTCAAGCCTCTAGTTTAGATCGCTAGATCAGGAATTTTTCCCACTGTGTGGTGGTCCCTGTCTATGATTGCTCATCGGAACGAACGTGCGTCCAACACCCTCGATGAATGTCTTCCATCTATTACAATACGATGAATTTGATTTCTTTTTTTTCTGTTCGGCGCCCTTATGAATGTCGAGATTATTAAATCTGGTTTTGCTATTTACCATGTTTTTGCCGCTGCAAAGTCTATCAGCATCATACCGTTGTCAGATATTTCAATCAGTACCAACTAGATCTTGACAGTAGTCAAATATAAAATTATATATTAATTATTTTGGTACAGTTCGCCTTAAGTAATTTGGTATAACAACCAGATAGGTGAAAACTTTAATATCTACCTAAAAGAAATGTTTACTAGTGAAAAGCTTATGCACAAGGGTAGGGTTGTAGGGTATCACATAGTCGGCCCGGTCCCGACTATAGTGTTTGCTCACACGTTTCATAGTAGAATGCTTTTTTATACCCTCAGCATTTATGCTAATGAGCCTCATCGAAATAATGGTTTTAGACCCCAAGTAGACGAAATGTGTTTCAGATAATTTGGAGTCGATTGAGCAATGTCCGTCCGTCTGGCTGGATGGTGCGCTCGATAACTCTCGAACAGATGAACCGATTTGGTCCAAAATTTGGCTTTCGCAATATTTTGTCCAAACTTAGTTTAAGTTCGAAGATGGGTTATATCGGTCCACTCCTTCCTGTACCTCCCCCACAATAGTTCGAAAATGTTCGGAAAATTTATGCGCACGATACCTTATGAAGGGAGTAACCGATTTGGTCCATACTTTGCACATCGTGAAATTTTTACCAGACTTAGATGAGGTTCCAATATGGACTCAATCGGTGCAGTCCTTCGGGTACCTCCCACACAAAATTTCGGAAGGGTGCAGTTAAGGACGTGCTCTCGAATCGCTTTGATTTTTGCTGTAGCAACTTGTATTTACTGCCCCCATACGACGGTACAAGTTGCATCAGGGGCAAGTTCATACTTCCTGAGAAAATAGCCTGAAAGGCGCAAAAAACCCCCCATGACACCGTGTGTAGTGGTTGGAGCGCAAGATAGGTGTCGAACGGATCTGCCGATTCGGTCCAAATTTGGCCTTCGTAATATTTTGTCCAAACTTAATTTAATTCGTTGACAAGCTATATCGGTCCACTCCTTCAGGTACCTCCCCCACAAAAGTTCAAAAATGTTCGGAAAAATTGTGCGCACGATAACTCTTGAAGATTCAGAACGATTTGGTCCATACTTTACGCATCCTAATATATCTACCAGATATAGATCAGGTTTGAATATGGACTATATTTGCCAATTTCTTCGGGTACGTCCCACACAAAATTTCGGATAGGTTAATTTTAAGACCTGCTCTTGACTAACTATGATTTCTGTTGAAGCAACATCCAATCGCTGTCTCAATTACAACGGTAAAAGTTTTTTCAGTGGCAAGTCCATAATTCTTGGGAAAACAGCCAGAAAGTTGTAAAAAACCCATATGGCACCATATGTAGTAGTTGGAGAGCACAATAACTCTCGAACTGATAGACTGATTTGGTCCAATCGGTCCTCTCCTTAGGATACCTCCTCGACAAAATTCAAAATTTATGTCCAAGTGCAGTTTAGGGTCTATTCGGAGATCCATTGGAAATTTATACCGATGTTCTACAGCCATATTATGTTTTCCGTGGACAAGTCCATGCTTTCTGGCATACAGGTCCAACAGGTGTACGATAACCGAGAGAGACTTTAAAAAAAACTGCTGACGGAGTCAGAAAAAATATCAATTTTGTACAGTGTTTTGTTTTTGTTAAAATCGAAATTTTGATTTTAACTGTTCAAAATTTTTAAAAATTTATTTTTTTAATTCCTTTTCGATAATGGACAAGATTATTAGGTTCGTAATGATCCCACAAAAATATATCTGATCGGTTTATTCTTTTTCAAACTACAGGGGGTACCGCAAACTGCTTTAGTAAAAACAGTGCTTTATAAGCGGGCATTTGAATGTAAGATTTTTCAAAAAAGAAAATAAATAAATAAATAGAAGGTAACTTAAGGTTTAATAGATTTTTTATAAAAAATGCATGAAAATGGCTTATCTCATGCTTATAAGTGGCCATAACCCCTTAAAATAGCTTTACGTAACGCTACACAACATTTGAATTTTTCATGATTTTTGGTCAAGTTGTGGAACCCCCCCCCCCCCCTCCCCCGAATTGAAATCCTGCGTACGTCCCTGACGCACTGTATTATAGCTGCAATGACACAAAGCCTGAGTTTGGTTGCGGTTTTGTAGTTGGTCAGAGGTTAAAGCATCTGGTCTCCAGCTTCACCCCAGTGAATGAAAGACTTGCTACAATTCGATTAAAAGCAAAATTCTTCAACACCAGCTTTATCTGCGCTCATGCTCCAACCGAAGACAAGGACGAACAGACATTAAAATTGTTCTAGGCGATTTTAATGCCAACATTGCAAAGGAGAATATCTTTGGACAAACAGTCGGGAAATTCAGTCTACATAGTGAAACATCAGGTAATGGAATGAGGCTGATAGATTTCGCAGCGGCAAACATATGGTAGTTAGCAGTACCAGATTTAAGCATCTCGATATTTATAAGGGCACTTGGCTGTCTCCAGACCAAAGAACAATAAATCAAATTGATCACGTTGTGATAGATGGAAGACATTCATCGAGCGTGTTGGATGTACGATCGTTCCGAGGCGGAAACATAGATTCGGACCATTACCTCGTTGCAGCAATAGTACGTACCCGTCTAAACGTTGCAAATAAAGCACGGACAGACACAACACGAAAGTTGGACATCGCTAAGCTGCAAACACAACAGATAGCCACAACATATTCCACTCAACTGACCCAATTGCTTAATGAAAGCGCTTCTCGTCCCGATAACATACCAGCACAATGGCAAAATATTGCCCACTCCATGCAAACAGCCGCAAAATCAGTACTTGGATACCAGAGACCTCCACCAAAGAATCCATGGTATGACCAGGAGTGCCGTGCTGCTACCGAAGAATAAAATGCGGCATATAGGGCTACTTTACAACAAACCCGTTCGTGGGTATTGATTTGGTTACGAAGTTTTTCGGCAAATCACACACACGCGACCCGAACGCAAAGTAAGAGAGCAAATGTTTTGATTTTTTACTTCAGTTTTGTACTGAATGTCATGCAAGCAGGTTGATGCTGCTTTATTTGTTTTTTTTTTTTGGGTACACTGAAAAGATTTTGCAGTTGTACAGCAAATATGTGGAGGGAAGAATTTGAAAATGATTTTTTGTTTTGTATTAATATTTGTAATGACGCAGAATGCCTCGTCTGCAATGCAACAATAAAAAATGTACATATATCCATCTTACCTTAGGCGTCATTATAATACGCATAAAAAATATAATTTAATGACGGGAAATGTGCGAAAAAAATAATATGAGTTGATAGTTTTCACTGTGCGGTTGAAATCGATGTTGTTTAACAATTTTTTTGTTAATTTTCTCGTTTAGAGTTAAGCTTGATGATCTGAAATTATTTGCAAGTGAAAAAGGAAAGCCAAGGACTCGAACCCACATAGTCACCAAATTACGTTACCTGGTTTCATTGGTGGTAAAGCAAATCTTCGGACGTATCGACTATGCAATGGCTTCTCTGTCCTAGAACTTATCGTTTTTCAAATGCAAATGTGTTTTTGTACATTAACGCGGATACTTGGCCACAGAAATGTATTTTTATTTTTTTATCTAAATTTACCCGAATTTCGTTAATTTTATTTTATTATATTTAAGTTAAGACCCTAATGTACAAATATAAAAAGAACGAAATCGCAATCATTAATCAACTCTTAGCAATCGCAGTTTTAATAAAAGATACTGAAGTGGATACTTTTGACTGTGATTCACTGCATATTATTTTTAATTTTAGTCATACAAAGCGAACGCGCCAACAATATATTTTTTCTATTTGAAAATTTTGCCTTTTTAGGCGAAGATCATTTTTAGTATTAATTTTTTTTAATTTATTAATCGAGCTTTTTTATGATCTATAATGCAAATGAAAAAGGAAAGCCAACGATTCGAACCCACACACCCACCACTCTGTTTGGCTCTGAACGCTAACACGCCGTGACAACTTTTTTCCTGTGTTTTTCATTTCATACTCAATCATCACCCTGTTCTGTTCTGTCAGTGTAATTTTACACACACATAAACAATTTAAGCGCTCGCTCTTCTTGGTCGGCTATGCTTTACAATCAGTAGCAACGCGTAACGCACGAGGGAGGTATCGGGAGAAAAGGAGAGAGGAGAAACGTATTTTCCGCAGGAAAAAGAGAGAGATAGAAAAGAGGGAGTGTGAACAAATAGAGATGTACAGGAGACAGAACGAAGTCCGATAATTCTACCAAAGAGTGAAGCATCAAACTGATGGCTTTGGTACAGGCATATCATCCTGTAGAGACCAACAAGGTAATTTGGTAACTGATACAGATAGTGTGCTCAGGATATGGAAAGAACATTTTTCCAAACTGTTGGTATCCGATAGCAGTGAAGACGGCGAAGATACCACAGATCCAATCCCAGAAGATGGTATTGAATGTATACCGCCTAGCCAAGATGAGGTAAGGATAGCAATAAACCGGCTAATGAATAATAAGGCGGAAGGAGCAGATGGCCTACCAGCCGAGCTGTTCAAAACCGGAGGCGACACGCCGATAAGGTGTATGCATCAGCTAGTTAGCACCATCTGGCAGGAAGAACGCGTACCCGACGATTGGAACGTGAGCATCCTATGTCCAGTCCACAAGAAGGGTGATAAGACTGTGTGCTCCAATTACAGGGGCATAAGTCTGCTCCCTATTGCATATAAGATAGTATCTGGCATATTGTGTGAGAGACTAAAGCCTATGTTCAATGAAATTATTGGACCCTATCAGTGCGGCTTTAGACCTGGCAAATCCACCATTGACCAGAAATTTACCTTGAGACAAATCCTGGAAAAGAGCCAAGAAATGCAGATCAACACCTTCCATCTTTTCGTCGATTATAAAGCAGCATTCGACAGCCCTATACGTTCAAAGGTGTTCCTAGCCATGTCTGATTTTGGTATTCCTGCAAAGCTCATTCGGCTTTGTAGAATGACATTAACTGAGACGAGATCCTCAGTTAAAATAGGAAAGAGCCTCGCCGAAGAGTTTACTACAAAAAGAGGTTTCAGACAAGGAGACGGCCTGTCGTGTGATCTATTCAACATCCTGCTGGAAAAGGTCATACGAGACGCGAAGGTCAAAAGAAATGGAACGATATACATGAACAGCCATATGTTACTGGCTTATGCCGACGACATTGACATCATGGGTCGTTCGGTAAAGGAAGTAACTGACACCTTTGCAAAAGTCGAAAGAGAATCTGCTAAAGTTGGCCTGGCAGTAAATGGCGAAAAAACCAAGTTGATGGTATCGACGCGTAATATATCCACAAACCCCGCACCATCTGTGAATGTTGGTACCTACAATTTTGAGGTAGTAAAGGACTTCGTCTACCTCGGCACCGCCATAAACACAACAAATAACATCAGTTGCGAAATACGAAGAAGAATAGTGTTGGCTAACAGATGCTACTTTGGGCTGAGTAAGCAGTTTAGGAATAAAGCCACCTCTCGTCAAACAAAAGTAAAACTTTACAAAACACTGATACTACCTGTGCTAATGTATGGTTCCGAAGCATGGGTACTCAAGCAGATAAGGCAGTGCTTGGTGTGTTCGAGAGAAAAATTCTTAGAAAGATCTACGGGCCAATCTGTGTTGACGGCGAATATCGGCGTCGTATGAACAACGAGCTGTATCAACTATACAATGACATCAATGTAGTCGAACGAATCGAGATACAACGATTGCGAGGCTAGGCCATGTTATAAGAATGAGTGATGATGAACCCGCTAAAAAGGCGTATAGATACGGGCCGCATGGAGGTTCCTTTGAAAAGGGCTTTAAGTCGGCAAAGTTTGATTATGTTTTTCTTGACGTACATCCTTCCCATTTAAAGTGTATGAGTCTCTCAAAATAGTAGCTTACGTTAGAATCAACTTTACTTCAGCACTTATTTTCAAATGCATGCGTTTCCCTGAAGTTTTGTTTTATTCCAATATGTATAGTTATTATAGTGTAGCACATTACACGGTCTACTGTGCCGATTACTAGCTACTTTATCTTCTGCATCCCTACCATAGACCAGTGTAATTTATTTAAAACTGCAACAACTTTTACATAAGAAATGAGCTTCGAAGCAGGCAGACTGAACCATGATAACATTATTTAAATTGAAAGCGTTTATTTTTTACTGTAATGCTGGCAAGGACAACAGCACCAACATCTACAACAACACACAAACATAGAAACTATTACATTTCTATACCTTCCCTATTCCATCAATTTCACCTACATTTCAAGTTCTTCAACTCCCTATTTCCAACAGAAGATAGATACCTTAAACTAAACAAATTTAAACAAATGACTTACATTTAAATAGCCTCATAAAGAGAGTGAGAAAGAGGGGGACGAAACAACGAAGAAAGGGTGTAAAGCCATTTGCCATGGCTACAATATTTTTACAGGTGTGGATAATGAAAAACTTCTATTTTTCTATTTGGTTAAATAAACATTTACCCAACGTGTTGCTGCTATTCTAGAAAAATGGAAGAAAAGCGAACGAAACTTGAGGGTGGGTCTTGGTAAGGATTTTGGACGGATAGTCGTAGTGAAGGGGAGGGATGTGCTATAATTGTTTAACTAAAGTATTCGAATAATAGAAAGTTTAAGTCCTAAAAAAACTTGTTTATTAATATTTTTATGACACAAAGTTATGATAGGTTGGATTTAAGGGCATTGTTTATGATATGGTAAATTTTATTTTGGATTTGCAGGCAAATTTTGTTACAACAGAAAAGGATATAATTTCTTTTGACATTTTTAGGTAACATATTCTTAATAGTAAGATATTATTGTTGTAAAACTGAGTGAATTGTAAATATTTTCCGTAGATAAATATCCATGGGATACTGTGAATAAAGTATTGTTCAAAATTGAATTTAGAAACACCTAAGCTAAGATGCAAATCATTCATAGACATGACTAAAGAATGTAAAGTTACACGATATTTAAATTTTTGAAAACAATTTTAATTTTTTTTAATTATTAAAATTTAACATAATACAACAGTCAATTGTCAGTTTATGACCATTACAATAAATCTTTATAAATAAAAATCAAATGTCGTTCGTTGGCAATGGCATCAGTTGAGAACGGCTGGATCAATTTGGATAATTCTTTTTGTGAAATGTTTGCCATAACCCGACTAAGGTCTTTATGCAAAGAAAATTTGACCGCGCCCACTTTTTTTCAATTTAAATTTTTTATCTTTTCTACAAAAACTACTGAACCGATTTTTCTGAAATTGTAAGGGAATGTACAAGGAAATGGGCTACAAATTTTGTTGAATTTCGGAAGGGGCGGGATACCTCCCAAATAAGCTTTTTTTTTAAAAAATTCTATATCTTTATAAATAAAAATAAAATGTCGTTCATTGGTAATGGCATCAGTTGAGAACGGCTAGACCGATTTTGTGAAATGTTTGCCATAACCCGACCTAGGTCTTTATGCAAAGAGCATTGGACCACGTCCACTTTTACGCCAACTTTTTTCAATTTTCAATTTTTATCTTTTCTACAAAAACTACTGAACCGATTTTTCTGAAATTGTCAGGGAATATACAGTGATGAGCTAAAAATGTTGTTGAATTCCGGAAGGGGAGGGATACTTCCCATATACTCTATTTTTAAAAAATGCGTTATTTACAATAATTACGAATGTGTCGGTTTGGAAATTAATTTGCATCCTTACGTACTTATTTGGGACCCATAGACTTGACAACGCCCATTTTTTAAAATAGGTTGCATCTACAAAACTACGGAACCGATTTTACTGAAATTTTCAGGGAGATATAGTAGGCCGGGGCGATTTGAAAACCTTAATGGGCCCTTCGCGTTTCTGATTCCTGGGATTGAACTGAGCAAAAAAGTCTACTGGACCATATGTCTACGATGAAAATCGGGCCTCCCGTTTTTTTGACATCTTGGCGTATAACAGCCAAACCGTTGAGATTTTTGAGCCAACACAAAGGCATTTTCGTTCTCCATGGATCCCAACACGATGGAATTTTGCATCAGAACGCTTGAATATTTTCTGGTCAACTTTTGTAGCACAGTGCCATTTATCGACATTTTACGAAAAGTTTTCACCTTCTCAAGACCAAAACTGCCCGGAAAAGCGTTCCAATGCTATTGCGATGTATTATAGAGTTCTTAATTACTGTATTGTCTACAATTTTTGTCTTTGTGTTGGCTCAAAAATCTCAATGGTTTGGCTGTTATATGCCAAGATGTCAAAAAACGTAGATAAAAAACTTAAAGTCAAAATCGGGATGCTCGATTTTCATCGAAGACATATGGTCCAGTAGACTTTTTTTGCTCAGTTCAATCCCAGGAATCAGAAACACGAAGGGCCTATTAAGGTTTTTTTTTCTTCCACACAAATCGCCCCGGCCTAATGTATAGGGATGGCTCCCGGTGAAAATAGGCTGCATACTTTGTTTGTAGAGTTTGGGAATTCCTGACTTTTTTCATTCCCGGAAAACCGGAAATTTCCCGTGACTATGGGAAATCGAATTCGTGGGATATAGACATGACAGCGAGCAAACAAAAATGAAACACCACACCTTTTATGCATAGTTGTGCCATTAGTTATTTCTTTGAAACAGTTTTAAGGATGAAAGTACCAATTAATCAAAACATACATATGTACAAGAAGAACACCCAATTCTTTCTTACTAATTTGCGGAGGTTATATAAAATATCTGTTTCTCACGACCATCATAGCAAAGGATTCCTTCATATCAAAGTGTGCTGTAGGATTATATTTTTATGGTTCGAAGTGCGTGTCGATCATAGAACAAATTCGTTTATAACGAATTTTTAGACAGCAGACCTTTTGTGTGCAAGGCTTCACAATTGTAACCCGGTGGTACAAAGGTTATAGGGACGTACTTACATATATTAACATTCATAGTTATTACCGACTTCGAATCCTGATATACTCGATTTGCCACTTACATATTGCGCAATTCTTAATATTGTATACATCAATTCGAATCGATCACAGCTTTTATGCCTTATCAAATTAATATCCTTCAAAAATGCATGCCATCAATATAAATTTAGATAAGGAAATGGCTTCAAAAAGTTTATTCTTTGACGTTGCCAACTAAAAATTAAAATTATGTGAGTTTTTACAGACTTCGAATTCCAGAAAAAAACATTAATTATCCAGTGAACATAAACCCACAGTTTGCTTGAAAAATCCGGGCACTAGTTATCGCTATTCCACTATATTTCCAACATTAAATAACTATAAGGCAAATAATATATGACTTGTACATGAAAATGAAAATAACCGCATTTGGGCGGCATTTCAAGGGATTTTTTTTTTTGAAATTCCCGGGAAATGCCGCCCAAAATTTTCGGGAATTCCAGGGGAGCGAATTCCCCAAACCAACCTCTATTTGTTTCATATTAAAAAAACGTTACATTTTCAATAATAACGTATGTATGGGTTTGAAAATTTACGAATTATTCTAGAATCTAGGTACTTCTTTTGGGCCTAAAGGCCCGACCTCGTCTACTTTTTCAAGTTATATCTCCAAAATCCTGAAGGGATTTCCATAAAATTTGGCAATGTGTACCTTATGAATTTCAGAACAGGTGGGGTACCTTCCCACGCATTTCTTTCAAACGCTATATGTACATATATGCCAAACTTATATGATTATATCGGTTTCAGCATTAATTTTGGCAGACAATGGGGTTGTGTCTCTGATCTTAGGTACATATTTGGAGACAAAATACCTTTTTAAATATGTTATTTCTTGAAAACTGATGACCACGCCCACTTTTTTGAAAAACTATTGAACAAAATTTAATGAAATTTTAAGAAAATGTTCAGGAATGACCCGTGTTTCAAAATGCTATATACTTGTTGATGAATTTTGGGGGTCTGTTGTTTTATAATCGGCTTACAAATTGATTCTCGAGACAACGGTGGTTGCGCCCCGATCAAATGTTCTTTCTCAATAAGCGGGAGAATTTGACTTTACCATTTTTTTAACTTTTATTATTAGATCGCTTTAGGACGATAATTCCTAAACAGAATGAATGGGCGAAAAAATCCGACAAAGTCGATAAGAGAATAGAAAGGTTTGACAGTGGACCCGACGAAATGAGGTAGCAAATACCTATTTTTGAGTTGTAAAGCATAAACTACATAAAAAGTTGTTACTAAAACTTAGTTTAAGCTCGAAGATGAGTTCTATCGGTCCTACACAAAAGTTCGAAAGTGTTCGGAAAATTTGTGCGGACGATAACTCTTGAAGGGAGTAACCTCAATCGGTCTACTACTTCGGGTACTTCCCACACAAAATTTCGGAAAAGTGCGGTTTAAGACCTCCTCTCTAATCGTTTTGATTTTTGTTGTAATAGTTTGTATTCACTGCCCCTCATACAGCTCTACAAGTTTCATCAGGGGCAAAACCATACTTCCTCAGAAAATAGCCTGAAAGGTTCAAAAAGCGCAAGATAACTCTCGAACGGATCTGCAGATTCTATCCAAGTTGTGGCATTCGTAATATTTTGTCCAGGTTTAGTTTAAGTTCGAAGATAATTCATATCGGTCCACTCCTTCAGGTACCTCCTCCACAAAAGTTAAAAATGTTCGGAAAAATTGTGCGCACGATAACTATTGAAGGGTGTGACCGATTTGGTCCATACCTTACACATCCTAATATATCTACCAGATGTAGATCAGATTCGAGCATGGACTATATCTGCCCACTCCTTCGGGTACCTCCCCCTCAAAATTTCGGATGAGTTCACTTTAAGACCTGCTCTCGAATCACATTGATTTTTATTGAAGCATCTTTCATTCGTTGCCTCAATTACGAAGTAAAAGTTTTTCAAAGGCAAGTCCATACTTCTTTTGAGAACAGCCCGAAAGGTGTAAGAAAAACTTTTGGCACCAAATGTAGTGGCTGTAGAGCACGATAACTCTCGAACTGATCAACCGATTTGGTCATATTTTGTCCAAACTTAGTTTCAGTTCGAAGATGGACAATAGCGGTCCACAACTTCCGGTACGTCCACCCAATATTTAAAAGATGTCACTTGTATGCGCGATATCTCTTGAACGGGGCAACCAATTTGGTCCATACTACGATCTCCTAATATTTTGTCCAAATTTAATTTAACTTCTAATATAAACCATATAGGTCTTCTCATTAGGGTACGCCCCCAAAAAAGTTCAACATTTGTGCCAAGCGCAGTTTAGAGTCTTTTCGAAGATCCGTTGGAAATGTATACCGAAGCTGTTCGTTGTTGTCCTGTTTACAGTGATATTATGTTTTCCTATGTCAGACTATTCCTTCAAGTATCTCCTCCGCTACACTTTTGAACTTTCAGCTTAATCCATATTTGTCGGCTAATTCAAATGTCCAAAAAGGCCCAAAAATTTTGAAAAGACCCTAAATACATTCGATCTGTCCCTAGATGATAGTTCAAATTCACATTGGCTAAGGGTATCAGTCGGCTTTACCGACAGAGATGCAAAGCCGACTGATACTTTTTTAATTGTTAATATTAATTTTTAATTAATTTCTCGCATGTTTCGCCTTTGGCAGAGGCTCTTCAGACATATGGATCAAAAGGTAAATCTGGGAATTCCTTTCTCAAATGTTACGGTCACTTTCACCAGCTAAGCACAATCCGATCATTATCCAAAATTATTGGCATTTTCCTTTACCAAAATTCTTAATTCGTGCAAAAATTTGTCAGTATTGGAAAATAATCATTGGAAAGGTCGACATCATTGGAAAGGTCGAGAATTCCTCTTCCAAATGTCAGTTACGTGGGTGTAATGTGTTTTCCAGGAATAATGATATAGTCATTACACTAATTTAAATAAATAGGGAAGTGGCCGACATATGAACCACCAGTATAAAATTGGTAAATGTTTTTCTCGAAAAAATTCCGTCACATTTTTCAAAATTGCACATTCAAAAATTGCAGGAGGCTTAAATTCGTTTACCTGCCCAACAAAGCAGATATATTAAATATTATTTTATAAACAATGTTGAAATAACAAAGTGAGAGTCATTTTATGCTCGGGAGAAAAAACATTATATTTTTTACTTTACATTCTCTTTTCTTGTGCTGCTTTTGTTTTGTACACTTCTGTTCAATACAAAATCAGAGTGGTTGAATATTGATCTTATTTGAGTTAGTAAACAAAATTGACTTTTTCAATTTCTACAACCAAATTAAGGTAAAATAACCAAAAGCCAAAATGCAGGTATTGATGATGCGGTAACCAGAAATTACTGTACTACGTCTGAACCGATATAAGATGGTAAATTTATTTCTAAACCAAATACCGGCACTAGGCCGGGGCGATTTGTGTGGAAGGAAAAAAACCTTAGTGTACCCTTCGTTTTTCTGATTCCTGGGATTGAACTGAGCAAAAAAGTGCACTAGGTCATATGTCTACGGTGAAAATCGAGCCTCCCCATTTTGACTTGAAGTTTTTTATTGACGTTTTTTGAGATATTTTGGCATATAACAGACAAACCATGGAGATTTGTGATCCTATCCACAGACCAAATTGTAGCCACGCGATAATAGAGAACTCTCTAGAACATCGCAAAAGTATTGGAATACTCCTTCATGCAGTTTTGACCTTGAGACTTTAAAAAATTAAAAAAAATTAAAGAAAATCGCGGTTTAGTACGCGGATTTGTCTAAATATATTTTTGCTGAATTTCCCATTTCCAAGCTATCTATATCCGCATTTTAGTTGATGGATTCGATCGCGGAAGGGCTCATTAGATCCACCGCGTAAAAAAACTATATACTTGTATATTTTAAACTCAAAAAATAGGTTTTTTAAGAAAATTCACGCATCAAATTTTGGCCTTTATACTCCAATTACTAGGATACTATAAGGAGCACACTCATGAGATATACATTAAACAACGTAAAATCACGAGTTCTATAATCCTATTATGAGTCGGAAATATTATCCTGTTGCGCTTCCGGATTATTAAAAAAATTCAAAAAACCCCGAAATTCTGGCTTCAAAATGTCAGCATCAATTTTAGGTAGATGCAGTGGATATATCGAAAAATCATACACTAGTATCATGTTGTCCATGAAATATTCTGTCATTCTTTTGTTGGACATAGGTCCATAACATGTATGGTTAGGCCAGGAATCGGAAGGGAACATAAAAAACTTGTTGGCTTCAACCCATTTTTCTACATTGATGCCAACACAGCTTCCACGAAAATTAATTTTAATGGTCGACATTACGGGATCCCTCCTAAAACACTTAGTTTTAAAGAATTGCAGCCATACGATATAGAATATGTTAACAGTTCGCGAATTCTGAACGGGTGAATCTCGGATTCATCGATTGTAAAACATTTTTGGTTTTTACAATATATACATTAGGGCTATAACAAAAAAATACCACCACATAGCCGTGTAGAGCATGGAAAACTATTATGAAATACGGCATCAATTTTTCTCTATCGCAAAAAAGTTTCCGCACCAAATGCATTGAAGTTCAGTAATGCATTTTTTAATTTTAGCTGTTATGACAACATATTTGCTTTTAATTAAAATTTTATTTTTTTTGTAATCTAATTTAAAATCATTATCAAAGCGTTCTGGACCAATTTGTTCTCAAATCGCGCCATTTCGGAGCATATTAGGAACTTTTGATACTATTGAAATTTTTGCTTTTTCTTTATAAACTCTTGAATTTTATGTTTATATTTTTTGTATCTACCGGACAAAAGAATATGGGGTCATTTGCAACAAAGTCGCGAAAGTTACAGGCTGTTTAATTAAAAGCAAATATGTTGTCATAACAGCTAAAATTAAAAAAAATGCATTACTGATCTTCAATGCATTTGGTGCGGAAACTTTTTTCGCGAAAGAGAAAAATTGACGCCGTATTTCATAATAGTTTTCCATGCTCTACTCGGCTATGTGGTGGTATTTTTGATATTTGCAAAAAAGTGAAAAAAGTAATAACCCTAATATACATGTTTTCAAACTCAGCCTTTGTCTAGCACCACATCTAAATATGCCTGATGAGCTGAATTAAATCACCAGCGAAACGATCGTAGCATATTGGTTGGATGTATGTGGACTTCGCTAGATATCACTTTTTCAATACAAAAACCCTTAGGTCATGATAGCTCAATTAATTCAATTAAATAAAACACTCACAAATAAATTACCTTCGTCCTAATAAGACAACAATTAAATAATAATGTAATTGATTTGCCACATGATTGAGGACAATCATAATGTTCATAATTTAAGACCACTGATTCCAATGACCCGTTATATCTTCCCTTGGTACCACAGAACTAAAAATTCAATGTTATATAATTTCTATAGAACTTCTCAAAATTATTAAAACCTGGATTAAAGTGTGTCATTCTCCTGAAGAATACTGATACTTCATCTCAAGGACTGATTTTCTACTACAACATTTTCTGCACCTTCGACTGCAACAATGAATTATTTTTTCCCATTCATATCTTCTCCGTTTCGTCTGTTATTATACTGGTGTAGAATCTATCTACAGATATAAATTTCGCATGAATTTGGCTTGTGTTTTCAAACACCCATTCCTCCCCATTTTCCCAAGACAAAAGTTTAAACAAGTTTTTACTAGAATATTTAAATTCTATAACAGAGCTGTCAATTCAACATGAACCCTAAACTTTTTCTTCAAGAACTATAGCAATAACACTTACAATAGACTGTTGTTAAATCCTTTTCGAATTTCATGCTTTTTAACGAAAGGTGTAACAGAAGGGACTTCGCTTTTTTTCTTTGACGATTTACATACCGATATGTAGGTGATCTAAAGGAATTGCGAATAGGAGTGATAATAAATAACAAAGGATTTTCAAAAGTCGGAAATTCTCACATTTCTAGCAGATATCTTGGTAAAGAAGGCAATTTATGCGAGTTACATTTTTGTTAAATAAAATCTTTTGTTTGTTATTTGTTTAACTTTCGTACAACTTCATGGATTGGTCTGCTGTGTAACAAACAATTCATGACAAATTCAAAGGTATATTTTCTTTATTATATTTCTCACAATTCGTTAAAGAATACAGAAAAATAAACATTTCAATATTTAAAAAGAAACATTTACAAAACTACAGACAATCGAAACAACCACTATTTCCTCAGAATTCAACGAAACACAGCCGTAGACTAATAATCGCCTTTATGTTGAACGCTTGATAAAACCCATAAAACAACAAACAAATTTCCATAAAAAATAACTTTTTATTTTTATTTTATTTCTTAAAACTTAACAATCCAACAGGGACCCCAAACAGCAACCCATTTTTGGGGATGTTGTTGCTGTTGTTGTTGTTAAGCCACTCAAGTGGCAAAGGAGTTTTGTTAGAACGTTTTAATACTACTCTTACCAATAAACAAAAATGTCTTTCCACTGATTTCAAATTCAAGAACAAAAGTTTTTCGTGTTTCAAATACATATCTGTTGAAGTTTTTTGTGTAGTTTTGTTGTTGTTGTGTTGCGAGAGAAATTCAAAGATTTTGCATAAGCACACATACATGCGTAATATAAAAGTGCAAAACCTCAGATATGTATAAATATGGAAATCAATGTTAGAATTGGCAAACTTGAATATCTCGCAACCTATAGTAGTTCAAAATGTCAATATACAAATAATATGAAATTAAGAGCATTAAGCGCAACGTAGACTTCGACTTAAAGGTGATTTCGAAGCTCCAATAATAGGGAATTCATGAATATAACACCATATGATCTGAGTAAAGTGTCTTTCGAAACACTATACGAAACGGGCTTATATTTTCCTTATTGTTTATAGACGGCTGTAGTTCGAATTGGCTTCAAGTTTTTTATGACTTTTTTATACCCTACACATGTTTATACCCTAAAAATTCATGTAACACAGCGACCTATTGGTAATAGACCCCCAATGTGGTATACCAATCTTCATATCTCGACACGATAAAGCGATTTTGTCCGTCCGTCTGTCCATTATATTATGGACCGATCGTCACAAAATTTTGCATGGTCGGTCTTAGACCAGAATAGACATCATTGTTATTGGTGATGATAGTGAAATATTTAGCGGGTGAAATGGACCAAAAACATAGCTGCTCTGTAGGTCGCAATAATAGTTCGATCGCCTGGAAATGTTAAATAAGGTAAGAGTATATGACAAAGAAGAAACTTGCAATTTGAGATGGTGATCAGGTAATATTTAGAGGATTAAATAGACCACAACTTTTGTGTGTTTATTATTCCTGGAAGAAACATTCCAGGAAAGTAAGCTATACTTGGAAAATGAACTCTTGAACTTTCTATTGATGTCAATTGTGTTGGTGTACGTGATCAATTAACAGAGTTACAGCCTAATATATCGAGTTATTTGTTTGTAGTGTAATCATAGACACGCTAGATGTCGCTCAATAGTCACGAAATATTGCACGAAGTTAGAGTTCAGGTCGAAGAAGATGCCTACAATTTTGGATGATAATCTGATATCATTTAGAGGGTGAAATGGACCATTACTTTTGTATGAAAAATATAAAAAATTTATTTTTTTGTCCACGTTTTAATTCCTGGAGGGTATATACCGGCAAAGTAGCCTATATATGGAAAACAAGTAAGAAAGTATCAGTCGGATTTGCCGACAGAGATATACCCTCAAACTATGTGAAGTGAAATTTTCCTCTACTGGCACATGGAATTTTTTAGGGTCTTTTCTGAATTTTGTGGCCCTTTTTGGACATTTGAACTTGCCGACAAAAATGTTGATTAGGATTAAAGGTCAAAAGTGTTGCGGAGGAGGTACTTGAAGAAATGGACCATTATGGAAGTGGATCTTATTTTGGGAGTCATATCTTTTCGATAAATATCGCGCCCACTTGTCATTTTAGTGGGCCATCGTATAATTTTGGACCAGTATGCCAGGAAGCAAGGACTTGTCCACGAAAAATATAATATCGATGTAAACAGGAAAACAACGAACAGCATCGGTATACATTTCCAAAGGATCTTCTAACAGACCCTAAACTGCACTTAGACATAAATGTTGAAATTCTTGTGAGGGAGGTACCCTAAGGAGAGGACGAAATATTAGGAGATCTAATCTTTGGACTAAATAAGTAGCCTTGTTCAGTAGCTTTCGTGCGTACCCCTTTAGTGACATTTTTTTAAATTTTGGGGGAAGTAGTGGACGCGTATTTCCCATTTTCTAACTGAAATTAAGTTTGGTCAAAATATGACGAAGCTCAAATTTTATACCAAATCGGTTGATCAGTTCGAGAGTTATCGTGCTCTCCAACTGGTGCCATAGGGGTTCTTTACACTTTTCGGGCTGTTTTCTCAAGTGGTGTGGACATGCACCTTTACCGTCGTAATGGAGGTAGATATCGTAATGGTGGTAGATATATTAGAATGTGTAAAGTATGGACCAAATCGGTCAATCCCTTCAAGGAGTGGAGTTACCTGAAGGAGTGGACCGATATGGCTTATCTTCGAACTTAAAATAAGTTTGCACAAAATATTACGAAGGCTACATTTTGGACCGAATCGGCAGATCCGTTCGAGAGTTGCACTCCAACCACTACACACGTTGTCATAGGGGTTATTTTTGCACCTTTCAGGGTATTTTCTCAGGAAGTATAGACTTGCGCCCGTTGAAACTTGTACCGTCATATGGGGGGCAGTGAATTTGTGTGAGAGGTACCCGAAGGAGGGGACCGATTGAGTCCATATTGGAACCTCATCTATGTAAGTCTGGTAGAAACTTCACGATTTGCAAAGTATGGGCCAAGTCGGTTACTCCCTTCAAGAGTTATCGTGCGCTCAAATTTTCCGAACATTTTCGAAGTTTTGTGGGGGAGGTACCGGAAGGAGTAAACCGAAACTTAAACGAAGTTTGGACAAAATATTACGAAAGCCAAACTTTGGACTGAAACATTTGATCCCTTCGCGAGTTATCGTGCGCTCCAGACAGACGGAGGGACATGGTTAAATCAACTCCAAATTTTTATACCCTCAGCCTTTAGGCTAAAGAGGGTATTTACACTTTGATACGACCAAAAATGTGCCTCATAGAAATAATGGTTTTAGACCCCAAGTATGTTTGTACGATATTCGTTTCAGACAATTTTGAGTAGATCTAGCAATGTCCGTCCGTCTGTCTGTCTGTCTGTCCGTCTGTCTGTCTGGCTGGCTGGTGCGCACGATAACTCTCGAACGGATCAAGCGATTTGGTTCAAATTTTGGGTATCTAAATATTTTGTCCAGATTCGATTTAAGTTCGAAGATGGGCCATATAGGTCCACTCCTTCAGGTACCTCCCCCACAAATGTTCAAAAATTGTCGCAAAACTTGCGCGCACGATAACTCTTGTAGGGAATAACCGATTTGGTCCATACTTTGCACATCGTGTAATTTCTACCAAACTTAGATGAGGTTCCAATATGGACTCAATCGGTCCACTCCTTCGGCTACCTCCCACACAAAATTTCGGAAAAATTCAGTTTAGGACCTGGTCTCGAATCGCTTTGATTTTTGTTTACGCAAGTTGTATTCGCTGTCCTCTACACGACGCTGTAAGTTTTATTAGGGGCAAGTCCATACTTCCTGAGAAAATATCCTGAAAATTACAAAAAACCCTATGACACCGTGTGTAGCGGATCTGCCAATTCGGTCCAAAATTTGGCTTTCGTAATATTTTGTCCAAACTTAGTTCAAGTTCAAAGATGGATTATATCGGTCCACTCCTTCCGGTACATCCCCCACAAAAGTTCGAAAATGTTCGGAAAATTTGTGCGTACGATAACTCTTGATGGGAGTAACCGATTTGGTCCATACTTTGCACATTATGAAATTTCTACCAGACTTAGATGAGGTTCCAATATGGACTCAATCGGTAAACTCCTTCGAGTACCTCCCACACAAAATTTCGGAAAAGTTCAGTTTAGGACCTTCTCTCGAATCGCCTTGGTTTTTGTTGTAACATCTTGTATTCACTGTCACCTATACGAACGTACAAGTTTCTCAGTGGCAAGTCCATACTTCCTGAAAAAATAGTCTGAAAGTTGAAAAACAAACCATAAGCCATATCTGTCCACTCCTTCAGGTACGTGGGGTAGGTACCTGTTCAAAAGTTCAAAAATGTTCGGAAAAATTGGGCCACGATAACTCTTGATGGGAGTGACCGATTTGGTCCATACTTTACACATTCTCATAATATCTACCAGATATAGATCAGGTTCGAATATGGACTATATTTGTTCACTCCATCCCGTACCTCCCACACAAAATTTTGGATAAGTCCACTTTAAGACCTGCTATTGAATCACTTTGATTTTTGTTGAAGCAACTTACATTCGCTGCCTCAATTACGATGGTAAAAGTTGTTTCAGGGGCAAGTCCATACTTCTTGAGATAACAGCCCGAAGGGTGTAAAAACTCCCTATGGCACCCCCATGGTCTATGTCGGTCCATTCCTTTAAGTACCTTTTCCGCACAATTTTTGAACTTTAATCCTAATCAACATTTTTGTCGGTTCATACGACCAAAATTTTGTAACCCCCTAAATACATAAGCTTTTTTTTGTGAAAAAAGTGTTTCAATTTGCACAGGCTGAGGGTATATCTCTGTCGGCAGAGCCGACTGATACTTTTTTACTTGTTTGAAACTGGTTTCGATCAAACATACTTGGGGTCTAAAACCATTACTTTGATGAGGCACATTTTGCCCGTATGAAAGTGTATATATGACAAAAAGTCAAAAAAATTTAACATTGATGAAGCCAAGGTTTGCACTGTTATAACTCGCGAAATGGTGCAGTGTACCACGAAATATGACCATAATTGGATCAAACGAAGTGATTTTAATCAAAGCTCAAAAATGTGGCTAAAATAGTTAATTTGCGCGGAAGCTATGTCCGCGTAAATGAATAAAAATAGGTAAAAACACGTTGAAGCAAACGAGTTTTTTATGTTGTTATTCGATTGGCGGTTAAACCGTTTAAATTACGGATATTTGTCCAAAGTAAAAGTGGAAGAATACAAAATGAAGATTACACTTCTAATGTATCATATTTCAAAATCTCCACTAAATCTACCTTTTTTGGATGCTGACATTTTGAAGCCAGATTTTATGTGTTTTTTGTATTTTTTATTTAAAAGGGACGCGCATCGGTTTTTTCTAAAAAACGTTTATTAAAGTACTGCGGTTATGCATAATTTGATATGTATATTGGCTATGTAGCCCCCACAGCATCAAAGTAATCCACCACCAAAGGCCAAAATTTAGTGCGATATTTTTTCGAAAAACCCTATTTTTTTGAGGACAGTATTTCCAGTATCCTTTTGATTGCGTTGGGACCACAAGATATTTTAGTTTTTTGACGGTCCGGATCATATAAATCATAGATCGTGAAAATCCATCCACTAGAACGGCGATAACAGCAACTGCAAAAACCGAAAAATGTGCGAAAAATGTTTTTGAAAATATCGTGGATTTAATGGCGTTTTTTGTGGATCGTTTCCTTGTCAATGAAGAAACTGACACATCACTCGCGTTTTTGCGAAAACAGCGGTTTAAAAAATTTAGTGGCATGGGAGTTGTATCCGATGTATCCTAGAAATAGTGTGTGATGCTACATCCACGGTTCTTGATGGATTTTCTCGAAATAGGTTTAGATCGATGTATTTGTTCATGGATGATAGTGAAATCGGATGAGCATAAAAAGTGTATGCACTTTGTGCACATTATAAGCGTTATACCGTTTTTTGCACACTACGCTGCAGGCGATGCTACATCTTAGCCGCCAAAGTAAATCCTGGCAAATGTGTACAAATTAAAAGAAAAGAATTCGCCGTTTTGATAATCCGCATGCGCATCAAGTGATTTTTAGGATTTCGCGATTTACACGCATTTCAAAGTGAACATTACCAGATACAGTTTAATCTGAAGATTATACCCCATTCAAAGGAACCCAAAATTTGTTTGAACGTTACCCATATCTTCCGCTAGATGTTAGCGTGTACTAGAGAAGTTATTAGAATAAAAAATGGGATTTTTAATGTGAAATTTAACTGAAATAGAATAATAACCCCGACCTAATTTTCCTACATTTTTATCAACTAACTCACAAAATAAATTTGAAATAATATTTTCTCTTACAAAAATTTTAAAAATTGCCTCAATATATTTTTTTGTTTTTTTTTTCTATAATATGCAAACCGCTTAACAGAAATGTATATTTTTGGTTTCATTTGAATCTTCGCGATGTTTAGATTACGTACATATTTTTAAAATATTTTTCCGATGCATAAACAGCTTAAATTTTATTAAAACAAGTTGCAAGTCAGCAATTTTTTTGAATTCTTTCTTAAATTCCGTGAAAATTTACAATTTTTTCACTAAAGTTATGGGACCTCAGTAAACATATAGTATGTAGGAAGCCACAAATTAACGCTGTTCCTCAATATAATGAATAGCGTTTTTATAAGATTTTTTCTTATAATCAGAATTGAAACCGCCATAACTTTTGCGCGCAATAACCAATATTAGTATCTCGAACAAATTTGAGAATCGGAATTTTTTCTCAGTCCATGCACCAAAAATCTTTCATGTAGCTTCAACAAAAATTTTTAAGTTTTTTCAAACGGAATATTAAAAAATTTTGACTTTTCCTCATATCCTCGTTAGCATAAATGCTGAAGGCATAAAGAACTACTGACGTTCCACCTGATGCAAATTGCAATAATGTGCCTGCTAGGTAACGGGCCTACAGCCTAATATATAATGGGTTTTGTGTAGAGAATCACATGTTCCTATCATTCTACAAATTGTCTCGTATTAATTTTTTTATTTTTAAAAATTTTTAATATGTAGCAGAAGGGGCACGGTTCTCTTGCAGCAACTTTAAATGGAAGGTGCTTACACCTGGGTAGTTTTTGCGGATTCTGAAACTAAAATGCAAGAAAAAAATCGCTGGAGGAATTTTCAAATAAATCGCGGTCAAAATTAACATTTTTAGGTTTATTTTAGGTTTTCTCGATTTTGCTTGGAAACCGCAAGTCCCATCGAAATATAGTCCGGTCAAAATAGACATTGAAATAGCAAAAATTCCCACAAAGCTGAATTTTGGTGGAGAGCTAGGGTTTGCCATTAGAAGCAACGTCCTAAAAGTCCCCATCGATCCCATATGTGCAAAAAAAATTATTCAGGGTCAAAGGTCAAAATTTAAGGGTTTTTAGGTTTTCGGATTTATTTTTTGAAAACGGTTGATCTAATCAAAAAGTGACTAAAGTAAATATTGTAGACAGAAAAATTATCTACAAGTTTGACCCTTATATTTTTTTCTTAGAAGGAACCATTCTTGAGATATAGCTGTTCTAAAAAACACATGATTTTTATACACTTATAAGGGAAATATGCACATATTCAGAGGAACCGGCTAAAATAAGCAAAGTAATCGGGTCTGTCCCCCAAAAAAATATATATTTTCTTGAAGAGAGAAATTATAGCTATCTTCTAAAAAAATTCCAACAAATTCGGAGTGTGTTTAGTAGAGTTATTCAATGTTAGAGTCATTTTATGCAAAAATAGCCCATTTAACCCACATGTATAATAGAAAGCCCAACGGGAACGACCCCAACGAAAACTCTCCGATTTTTTTCAGGTTTTGTCAGAAGGTAGGGTTTGTTGCGCTGATTACGGAAATGTATAATTTTCAACGGTTGCGGATCCGGTTCGCCGGTTATTAGACTCGAAAGGCCAAATTTAAAAACCGGGTTAGACCCGGTTCTACTGAACCGATTACTGCAAAGTGGATATCGTTTGAAAGCTTACGGAAGTATCTAACACATAGTGTCGTTACTTTAACCGGTTCGCCTCATAATGTACTTACGCGGCTAATTTTTTATTTGACATTTAGATCGCGATATCTCGAAAATGGTAAGTCTTTTTTAAGAATCATAAAGACCACTCTTGTAGACAATTATTGAATCTACAACTTTTACTTTAGCCGGCATTTGCTAAGTCTTACCGTTTTTGAGAAAAATTAAAAAAAACTGAATAATGCCTCCAAAAATGACCTTTGACCCCGAATAACTTGTTTTGCACACATGGGATCGATGGGGACTTTTAGGACGTTGCTTCTAATGGCCAACCATAGCTCTCCACCAAAATTCAGCTTTGTGGGAATTTTTGCTATTTCCCCCTTATACGCATGTCTATTTTGACCGGACTAATAGGGCTACAGAAAATGTGAAAGTATTCTAGAGGATTGACCGTTATGATTTGTCACAGGTTTCACCATTTTTGAGATATATAGATGTTCAGGTCTATTTTTTAGCTTTTTAGTTAGGTTTTCACGATTTGCTTGAAAACGGTAAATCTCGTCGAAATGGGACTAGAGAGAATCTTTTAGCTGTGAAAATTCTCCACAACGTTGGCTTTCGTAATTTATTCCTAGGTTGTACCATTTTCAAGATATATAAGTTTAAGTTGGGAAATTGTAGTCATGACATTGTTTTATAATTAGGTGATACAGTCAATGCAATGTCCCAATTTGAACTTCTATATCTCAAAACCGGTAAAATCTACGATAATATATTAAAAGTCAATCATGTAGAAAATTTTCATAGCTACGATATTCTTTTTAGTCCGATTTCGAAAGGACTTGTGGTTTCCAAGCAAAATCGTTAAACCTACAAAAAAAACCCTATTAGCTGATGGCCATTGTAGCCATTGCTATGTCTTATTAACATTGTATTTACTACAAGTTAATATAATAATAAATAAATAAAATTATAAAAAAAAACCCTAAACATGTCATGAATCGCGATTTATATAAAAAGCGCTCCGGCGATTTTTTTGTTTTTTGATTTTTCTATCCGATGAACATTGCTGTTTCAAATTCCGCAAAATCTTTCCAGGTGTAAGCACGTTCCATTTAAAGTTGCTTCAAGAGCAACAATGTTAATTTTCCAACTTAGGAATATTTATTAGAAATGTATAAAATATAATTGTTCCACAATTTTTGTTCTCTAAGACAAGAGCTAAAACTTTGCCTCTGAAAGTAAATCAAATTTCTTAACAATTTGGAAGATATGATTCTGACAAATTGATCCCTTTTGACATCAAAGCCTCAATCATTTGGAGGTCTATAATCGCCAAAGTTGATGAGATAGGGAAAAACGGCGAGACACGCATCATTTCGTTTTTGGTCTTTTATCACACTGCGGTGTCAAAATATGGTTAATAAAACAAGACTCAAAAAATTACACACAGTGTTATTTAAGCTTGATGTGATGAGGTGGCAGAATTCACAAAGTCATTTCTTCCCAGCAAAAATTCGGATCCATTAGTCATTACGTAACCCATTACAAAGTAATGTAAACAAGCTTCTTTTCCCATTACAAGTAATCTGAAAAGTAATGGGATACTTCTTAAAAAATTACAAGGCAAACCTACTTACTTTGCTCCTCACTAAGTAATGAGGACGGTGGCACAGTGAATGTGTGTCCGACTATAAATCCTAGGGTTGTGTGTTCAACGCTCACTGTCGGCACGCGAGTTTTTTTAATTAAAAAATAACAGTTCGTGTCGCACATGTGCACTGCACATTTAAGTTCTTAAGCAACCCTTAATGTTCGTGTGCGTGGCATAGTATGTAGTGTCTTTGGCTAGAAATCAGAGGGTTCGTGTGTTCAGCTCGCACAGCGAGCGAAATCAAATAAAGTAAAATAAAAGTAAGAAGTGTGATGAAAATAAAAAAAATCTCTACATCGACTGTTCTAAAAATAGAATTTTTTTCAACTTACTTTTCAACTTCTAGTGGCCACAGAATAACTAGTTATTCTAGTGGTCATAAAATAACTACAAACTGAGTGCGACATGCCCATGTAAAAATAATGGGGAAGAAAGAGGGTTTGCGAGTAGTTACGGCTGCCAAAAATCCCTTACAAAACCCATGATTTTGGGAGGACTTTTTTTGTTGGGTTGCAATAAGTTTATTTGTTCCATAAAGGTATGTTTTTTATGTATTCTCTCGAGTTTTCAAGTCGATCCAGTAGCGTAGGGTGTCCCATTTGTATTATATTCACAACCGTATATGGCAATATGTAAATTTGTATACGAACTGAAAACTAGTTATGTATTATAAATGCGTGTATACATAAAACTGAATGTGTGTATGTGATTGTGTAGTAGTTTTTCCTTTTTGTTTTATGTGGTTTTTTTCAGACGACTATCCTGATTTGTTGTTCACCAGTGAATTTGCACTCGGTGTGATTGCGTATCTTTTATTCTCTCGACTTTATCTTTGGCAGAAAGACATATTAAAAGTCGAACCGAAAAAGTTTGTTATTATTGTGCAATTTTTGCTGTTGTTGCTATTGCTTTTGTGGTTGTTTTAGTTTTTTTGTTGTTCTTTCTTCGTACAATTCGTCTGTGTGTCATTTGAAAAGACATTTTGTGGTTGACACTTTATTATATTGTTTTGCAAGTGGGAAACAAATGTTTCTGGTGAGCTCTGTTCCATTTCCATTCTACTCGATGTTGAGAATAGAGTAAGTTTTTTTCTTGTTGCTTCTTTTAAAATTTGCCATCACATGAAGAAACTTATGGGAGTCAGAGAAAATTGACTTTATTCAAGTTGTTATAAACAAATTTGATAATATATGCATGTATGTGGATGAGAATAAGTTAAGTGTGTAAAAGAATTTTAATGTGCATAAATTCCAAAAAGCCTTCTATATGTGTGTGACATGTAAGTTATATTGACTTATATAACATGTGTTAAGAAAAGAAACTTTTAATTGTTTTAAATATTTTATTCAATTTTTGAAACAGATATTTGTGTTACGAAATGGGAAGAAAGATAAATTGCGTGGGAATTCTGAGCAATTTTAATTTTTGACATGTAAACATTTGAAATATTTATTTACAAATAACCATTGAATGGCGTAATGTCGAATCTTCTAACTCGCTTTACTGGAATATGATAGAATATAAACACAAACACATAAAATATATTTTTGTCGTTATTTAAGGTCACAAAATTAAGAATGGAATGTATTTACTTTCCTAAATAATAAACCAAAAATCACTCGAAACCACTAATTATCCTTGACAATTTGGATCCTTTTAATTTCTGTTAAATATTTGATTGTCGTAAATAAAATAATGTTTTAGAACATTCAAATATTGATAAAACCAAATCCTAAAATACCACTTAAGGCAAAGCCACATTGGGCAGATATTTGCTCCAGTAACGTACGAAGGTCATTTCAGTTTTATATAATAGATTTATGTATTTAAAAATTAAACAAATATTAAGTTAGGTTTTAGCAACAATTTTCTTAAAACCTGATGCACCCAAATTTCTTGCATTTGATAGTGAATATCTGTGTGAATATTTACGTTAATAAAAAAGTAACAAAAAAAAACAACAAAATTTTAGTCATCAGGGTGCTCCATATAAAAATATGTGCTTAAATGCAGGTGACAATCCGTTGTTGGATCTTTTTATAACCTCCACCATAGGGTGGGGGGTATATTAAGTTTGTCATTCCGTTTGAAACTACTCGAAATAATCATTGTAGACCCCACAAACAATATATATTCTTGATCAGCGTGCAATTCTACATCGATATAGCCATGTCCGCCCGTCTGTGGAAATCACTCTAGCGTCCGAACCGATTGAAGTAGATGGATGAAATTTTGGTAAAATATAGTATATGTGTGTAAGACTTTTGGTATTGAAGGCGGTCTATATAGGTCCACGTTTTCGTATAGCCCATACAAAGTGACGCGCCGTCGTTTTAAGGAAATTTTACGATATTTGTCCCATTTGACCACCGAATTGGTTGTAATTTAGTATTTTTGTCTCCAGAGGCTAAAAATTATTTCTACCAAATTGTGTTTATATAGGTTCACGTTTTGGTATAAATAGTACGCGTCATTTTAAGATATTTTGAATGTATTAGTCCTATTTGCGTTTCAAGAGGCAAAGAAACATACACTCCGGTTCATCTGATTATTATTATTATTATTTATTGCTTTCGCGCCGGTTAGGAGGCGCATAGTGGCGTACAAAAATCCTTAAATTTTTTACGATCTTTAGCAATTGCTTTTACTTGAGACCAGCTAAGGTTCTCGTTAACAGATTTTATTTTAGTATTTAAACTTCAACGCCAACAGCCTCTGGGCCGTCGTGTACTTCGGGCCCTTTGTAGGTTCCAGTCTAAGGCTTGTCGAGCTATGTTGTCTGGGGATTTACGCAGCGTGTGTCTTATCCAACCCCATTTTTTATGAGCAATTTCTTTTTCGATTGGGATTTGGTGGCATCTTCTGTGTAATTCGGAATTTGGTATCCAATTATCAGGCCACCATATATGTAAGATGTGCCTTTACAAAGCACTGTAATTTATTTGTCCCTCTGGTGCATACTAGCCATGTTTCACATCCGTATAAAAGTATGGATTTTACGTTCGAGTTGAAAATACGCATTTTTGACGAAATTGATAACTGCCGGGAGCGCCATATTTTCCGCAGTTTAGCTAAGGCACCTTTAGCTTTAGCTAATCGGGCTTGGATGTCTGCCTGGGTGCCACCATCTGGTGTTATTTGGCTTCCAAGGTATGTAAAGTTGGCTACATCTTCAATTGGCCTGCCATCAAGATGGAAGTTGTCGGGGATCACATGATTTAACTTCATCGATTTTGTCTTATTAACATTGATTCGTAGTTGATATTTCTCTTCCTTGGTTTGCAAGTCATTTAGTTTGCTTTGCATATGGCGTTCGGAAGAGGAGATCAATGCAATGTCGTCAGCGTATGTTAAATCGTTTAGATATTCCATATTTATGGGGTGCCAGAGAATACCTCTGTTTGCTGGAGCATCCACACTCGACCGGAGTAACTCATCCATCACAATTAAAAATATAATAGGGGATTGAATGCATCCCTGTCAAACACCGGCCACAATATCTATTGTTTCCGATAATGTGCCATTATGAAGAATTCTTCATTGAAATTCAGTGTATTGCGCTTTTAATAACAATTTTGTTGGGTACACCTTTACGGAGAAGAGTTTCCCATATTTTTTGGTTATTTAAGCGGTCAAAGGCTTTTTCGAAGTCGACAAAGACTAGATGTAGGGTCTGTTTGAATTCGTTCGTTTGTTCAATATTTATACGGAGCGACGCAATATGGTCAACACATGAGTATTGTGATCTGAACCCGGCTTGTTGCTTGCGAAGTGTGGGTTCGATTTTATTCGAAATTCGGTCGAGTATAATCTGACAGAAAACGTTGGTGGTGTGGATAACAACATGATTCCTCTCCAGTTGTTGCAATCTGAGGTTGCGTCTTTTTTTTTTTTTGGTACTTTTACAAGTGTTCCCTGCAACTATTCTATTGGGAATTTTTCGGTTTGCCATATGGTTTCAAATAGGGGGTGAAGAATCTGAGCACTTTTGTGTGGGTTTGCTTTGAACATTTCGGGTACGATTCCATCTGCTCCTGCCACTTTGCCAGGTTTGATCTTTCGAATAGCTAATTCGATTTCATTAATACTGGGAATTTGGATATTAATGCGAGATATTTTTGGGATGTTGAGAGAGCTTACATCGATGTTGTTAGTAGGAGAAGAAAGAGGGGGGCTTAAAACCTCGGTAAAGTGTTCTCTCCATCGCTTAAGCTGATCTTTCGGATTTGTGAGTAATACTCCATCTCTATCTTTGATAGGTACAGCCATGTTCCTTTTGTTTTCAATTATGCGGTTTGTACAGTCATAGAGCAACTTTGAATTTCCTGTAGTTGCAGCGGATTCAGCTTCTTCGGCAATTGATTCAATCCATTTGCGTTTATCGCGTCTGCATAACCGTTTGACACTGGTATCTATTGAGATGTATGCTTGCCTGGCTCTTCGTACGTCGCTCCGCGTTTTGACATTGTTCATGGCATTGTTGGCATTCCTCCTCTCATCAATTTTCGCCCACGTGTCGTCGGAAATCCATTTTTTACAAGATTTTGGCATTTTGCCCAAAACTGTTTCGCTGGTGGAAATGAAAGCACTCTTAATTGTGTCCCATTGCACGTCGATTGGAATATCTCGGGAAACATTTTCAGTTTCAGTTTTTACATTGGAGTAGAAAGCATTGCTTATTTGAGGGCTCTTGAGCTTCCCAATGTTAAACTTGAGTGATCTTATTGTTCCAGGATCATTTGCCCGTACAACTCTTAGTTTCAGCTCTGCAATGACAAGGTTGTGATATGATGAGATGTCAGTACTACGTTTGTTTCTGACATCCATTATGCTTCGCCTCCACAAGCGATTAATAGAAAAATGGTCTATTTGGTTTTTGTTGATCCATCTGGTGATACCCATGTTATTTTATGTGCGGTCTTATGCGGAAATAATGTGAAGCAAATGACAAGATTGTTAGTTCCGCAAAACTCCTTTAGAAGCTCACCGTTTTCATTCGCTGTTCCCATGCCATTGTTTCCCATCACATTTCAAAATCTGTGTTGACACAGCCTACTTTGGCATTCATGTCGCCCATAACAATTTTGACATCTCCGACGGGGATACGCTAAAATATTCCCGATAAGCTACTATAAAACATCTCTTTTTCGATTGGTCCTGCCGATTCTGTTGGTGCATATCACTGAATGATTGAATGCGTTTATGAAAAAATGTTAAAATATTAGCATTATGTAATGGTTCACCAGGATAGAGCCACCCTAAGAACTTACACAAACCTTTTGTTAGATGTGCTAAACTTTAACAAAAAACTATTTATAATTATAAATAAATGCCGTTAGTGTTGATTGCCAACAAACATTGTGAACAAATTTGTATTAGGGTCTTGAAATTTGATGAAAATCGATGCTCAGAGCTCCAAGAAATATTTTTATGAAGAAATCGGTAGAAACAGTTTATAAGGTAAAAAATGTACACTGAATTATGTTCAACATTTTCTATACTACAATAAAATTACAAAAAAAAGTCACATTTGATAGGTTTATGAGTCCGAAACAGAGGAAATATGGTAAAGATAACTCAAATTTCTTCCTTTCCAATCCAAAAATTGATATTTTATCTCAGGAAAGTTAATGCAAATCGATGGGTTCCACCCAGTTTCGTTGGCTATGGACATCTACAGGTCCAAAAAAGAAAGAAAATCCCAGAGCCGAACGCTTCATGTCACCATGCTAATATTTTGACATTTTTTCATAAAGCGTGTAAAAAGTACCGTTATAGCGCATATGTAAAATATGTTAGGTATTGAAAATATTGGCTACTATATACTCTAAATGTCCACAAAATTATAATTTACAATTCCTCTTCTTTCGTCAGATATAACGGTATTTGTAGACAAATATTGGTTGGTTCTATTCAGATGAACCGGGGTGTATCTACCATAAAATGTTTACATAGGTCCACGTTTTGGTATAACCCCCATACAACGCCCCATATATGTATAGTACGCGTCATTTTAAGATATTTTGAATGTATTAGTCCCATTTGGTCACCGAATTGGTTGTAGTTTGGTATTTTGTGTCTCCAGAGGCTAATAAAAAAATTTCTACCAAAGTTTGTTTATATAGGTCCACGTTTTGGTATAGCCCCCATATATACACTGCCGCTCACTTGAATAGAACCCCCCTGCAAAATTTTATTCAACCTCCATTTTTTCCGAATTATACAAGATATGAAGTTTTTAACTTTTATTATATTTTGCGTCATTTGTTTGGAGTAAACTTAGTCATTCATTTGCATTCAAATCAAATATATAAGAATTGTACAAGAAATACAAAATAAAGTCAAAAATTGGAGTAAAAAATTTGGCTGATTTGAATAGAACCCCCCTTTAAAACTTGGGAATGCAGAAAGATTGTGTTAGAATAGCGATGCATATTCACTCTATATTGAAAACGAAGTACTTTCAGTACTATTCAGTAAAAGGATATCCCTCCAGATTAAGGATACATCCGTATATCCTGTTTTGGCAAGGATTCTTTAAATAATCAAGTGTAATGCCTAACAAAGCTTGCTTTTTTCTGTCAACAAGTTTATTTTTGGAAGCGTACTGTCTCATTTAGTCATATATTTTACGCATAAGTCATTCCCATACAGTTTAGAGAATATATACCACTGTAGAATATGATGGCCCCTCCAGGATATCCGCATTTCTATTCAAATCTTTAAGTTGTGATGACTCGAAGTGTACAAAAGTTTAAAAAGTCGTAATGAAATTGCCACTCGGGATATCCGAAAATGTTTCTCAATACTGGAAATGTCTGTTTTTGAACTCCTTTATAAGTTGTCGTGCGTATTTAGGATGAACTAAATTGACGCTCAAGTCCTTGATAATTAGTAATGCGTTCCAGCACAATAAAAACACATTCATCGCTACAGAAACAATTTAGAAGATGGTCTTCCATTCAATAGACGCGAAAATAATAGTTATATAGTTATAAAATTGTTTACTTAATGAGGAGAGTCCTTAATAATTATGAAGGACTTGGGCGTTAATTTCTTTCACCCTAAATGCCCACGACAATTTACAAAGGAGTTCTAAAACCGGCATTTCAATATTGAGAAACATTTTCGGATATCGCGAGTGGCAAATTTCATCACGATTTTATAAACTTTTGTACACTTCGAATGATCAAAACTTAAAGATTTGAATATAAATGCGGATATCCTGGAGGGGCCACCATATTCTACAGTGGTAAATATTCTCTAAACTGTATGGGAATGACTTATGCGTAAAATATACGACTCTAGGAGACCGTACGCTTCCAAAAATAAACTTGTTGACAGAAAAAAAGCAAGCTTTGTCCCTATTTTCGGTATTTTGAAGGTTTTGGCCTCATTATCGCAGCGAAATGGCTGAAATTTGGTATTTAGTCTTCGTTGGGGGTATAAAACTTTCCCCCGGAAATTCGTCGGTATAGGTTTACGCCTTCATATAGCCCCCATAGAACGGTACCTCCCGATTTTCGGTATTTTGAAGCTTGTAGCCTTAATATTCCACCGAAATGGCTGAAATTTGGTGGTTAGTCTTCATTTGGGGTATAAAACATTCCATATGAAATTTGTCAGTATAGGTCACACGACCTCATATAGTCCGTAGGATGATATCTCCCAATTTTCGGTATTTTTGAAGGTTTTAGCTATACTATACTACCTGAAATTTGATATTTCGTCCTCTTTTGGGATGCAAAACTTTATCCCAGAAATTTGTCTGTATCGGTCCACGCTTTAATGTACACCCCATGGAACGGTACATCCCAATTTTCGGTGTTTTGAAGGGTTTAGTCGGTATAGGTCAACGTCTTCATATATCTCCCATAGAACGGCACCGGCCCTCAGAAATTTGTCGGTATACGTGCATGTTTTGGGGGTACCCCCATAGAATGGTATATCCCAATTTTCAGTATATTGAAGGTTTTAGCCTCATTATAACACGGAAATGGCTGCAAGATGGTACTTAGTCTTCGTTGAGGGTATAAAACTTTCCAACTGAAATTTGTCGGTATAGGTCCATGTCTTTATATAGCCCCCATAGAACGGTACCTCCCGATTTTCTACATATAGCTCGTTCTCCACCAAAAAAGCTGATATTTGGTATTAAGTTTTTGATAGATGTATGAAACATTCCAGCCGAAATGTGCCGGTTTAGGTCGACGTCCTCAAATACCCCCATAGGACCGTACCTTCCGATTTACGGTATTTTGAAAGTTGTGGCCTCAATATACCACCGATATTACTGAAATTTAGTATTTAAATTGCCATGGGTGTATAAAATATTGCAGAAGAGAATTATCAGTATAAGCCCTTTTCTTGCAATAACCCCATAGAAGCGTACTTCCCAATTTTCGGTATTTTAAGGTTGTGTCATCAATATTCCATCGAAACGGATGAAATTTAATATTTAATATCCGCTGGTGGTATAAAACTTCCCAACTGAAAATGTCCTGTAATGCCCCATGTTTTTATATATCCCCCATAGAAAGATCCCTCCCAATTTTCGGTATTTTGAAAGTTTTAGCCACAATATTCAATGGGAATAACTGAAATTTGGTATTTGGTCTTCGCTGGAGTTACGAAACTTTCCTCCAGAAATTTATCGGTACAGGTTAACGGCGCTCCCGATGTTGTTAACTATCCAAATCCAGAATATCCAGGTTTAGGTCTAGTCGGTTTTGCCCAATTTTATGTATTTCGCTCAATCCAGAAAATTGTAAATATTGGTCCATGATTTGGAAAGAACATAAATGTCCCCCCATATTAACTGTTTTGAAGAGAGTATTATCAGTTGAGATATATGTACTACTCCTGCAATAAAAGGAAGAGCTTAGTACTTTCATAAACGAAATAAAACTAATTGTTCCTAAATGTTCCTATATAAAAAGTTTTTATAGTCCTTGTGGAATCTTTCAAAACCTATTCTTTAGTGACCCAAAAAATTATATTAAGAAGGTATTAGGAATCTGTTCTATGGACATTGAAGTCCTTTACTCCTGATATTGTTGTTTTCTGGCAGTCTTATGCTGTGGGTGTTTAGCTTCGTCATTATTTCCAAAAAAAAAAACTTAAGAGATAACAAGTAAGCAAAGGCTATAGTCGGACAGGGCCGACCATACGATACCCTACACCACTACCCTGCGAGTTAGCTTTCAGCAAATCAAAGTTTCTTTTGGACAAATAAGCTCATTGTAAGAAATAACTTTTTGGAGTCTGCAACCTTATCACATTAAGTTTAAATAACAATAGAATACTTGTTCCACAAACCTCACAGAAGGGACAGGGCGTGGACCACGATTCATTTTATCGCCGAGTCCGAAAGACATGTCTTAAAACACCACCTGTAGAGAAGTTGTACATGGTTGAAATACTCAGAAAATCTCGCCAACTTTACTGAGGGATATTTTGCCATCGTTGGAAATTTGATGTACCACTTGTACCATGGTGGCACCAATAAGTAATTTTAGAACGGACATTTAGTCTGGACCTAATTTTTTGCATATTTTGACATATTTGCTAAACCATATGCAAGACTTTGTGCCCTAAATATCCCATCGAATTGGCTGAAAGTTTGTATTTAGTATTCGTTCATCACAATTTTCGACCTGACATTTATCGGTATAGGTCCAGGTCTTCATATAGCTCCCATAGAACCGTACCTCCCGATACACGGTATTTTGAAGGTTGTGGCCTCAATATCAAACTGAAATGGCTGACATTTTGTATTCAGTCTTCGTTGGAGGTAAAAAAACTTTCCACCTGAAATTTGTCGTTATATGTCCACGTCTTCATATAGCTCCCATAACCAGAACCTACCGATTTTCTGTACTTTGAAGGTTATGGTCTCAATATCCCTCCGAATTGGCTAAAATTTTTTATTAAGCCTTCATTGGGGGTATTAAACTTTCCATCTGAAATTTGTCGGTATAGGCCTAGGCGTTCATATAGCTCCCATACTACGAAAGCTCCCCATTTTCGACATTTTGAAGATTGTGGCTCTGGTTACAGATTTCTCTATTTTATTGACTTGTTTGAAGTGAATTTCAAACAAAAAATGTACACATAAACATTTTAGAAGATATTATAGAAATATATGTAGCATACGAAAATATGTGATATACAGAAATTTTCCATATGCAAAAATAATATTTGCATATGCATAATTTATACATTTCGCATATTTTTGCATATGTGATATACATATTTCGATTGGAATTTATTTAGAAGCCAAAAATATGCAAATTTTACAAAAATAGGTGTTCCATAAAATTCCGCTGTCTACATATCATTGAGCTGATATTAATCGGGGTGCTCTCATTGATATGAGAGAAGGCTCCCTTGTCCCTACTGGGATGTTTGTGGAACAATTATATACAGTACATTTTAAGAAATATTCTTAAATTTGAAAATTGGCGTTGTTTAGCAATTTCTGCTACATCTTTAAATTTTGAACAATTGGATAGGTAATATGATAGGGTTCCACGCAATTTGTAAGAACTGGGGATTTGTCTGTCATGATAGAGAAAATTTGTAGCATGGGAGGAAGATGTGGTTCTCTTCACAAAACTCATTATATCTTAGGTAGTAGGTCCGTTACCAAGCAACATGTGTGATTGCAATTTTCATCAGAGGAAAGATCGGTAGTTAATTTTTCATATATAGGCGACTTTGCCGGTATATGGTCTCCAGGGATTCAAATATGGACCAAAAACAAAATATTTTTATTTCGTATACAAAAGTAATGGTCCATTGCACCCGCTAAATAATATCAGATCATCATCAAAAATTGTAGGCATCTTCTTCGACCTAAACCCCTACCTCGTGCAAAATTTCGGAACTATTGATCTATAATTGCGACCTCTAGTATGCTTTTGATTACATTACAAGCAAACACTCGATATATTAGGCTATAACTCTGTTATCTGACCACATAAATCAACATAATTGGCATTAATTGAAAGGGCAAGAGTTGTCCTTCCAAATATTATTTATGTGCGCGGAATGTGTGGTACAGGAATAAAGATATTACCGGTATATTAAAAATTTTCACAATTTTCACACAAAAGTTGTGGTCCATTTAACCCTCTAAACATCATCCGATCACCATCTCAAATTGCAAGCTTCTTCTTTGTCATATAATCTTACTTCTTCTTCTTTATTTGCCATTCCGTATTCGGGTTTTAGCGATCATACAATTACATAATGATAATTTGGTATATTTAACAAATCAGTTTATTAATTTATATATAAGTTTCTGTTTTTGGCGGCATTCAGAAGAGTTCTTTCATTATGGTGTCCAGTCCAGTCTTGAATGTTTTTGAGCCATGATGTTTCCCGTCGCCCTCTCGGTCTTCTCCCATCGATTTTTGTTTGGATAATTGTTTGCAGAAGCTTATATTTTTCATGCCTCATAATGTGACCAAGATATGCGGTTTTTTGTGTTTTTATAATTTTTATTAATTGGCGTTCGGCTTGCATGCGTTCTAACACTTCGTCGTTTGTAATGCGCTCGGTCCATGGGATCTTTAAAATTCGACGATATATCCATATTTCAAACGAGTTCAGTCTTTTTTCATCTACAGCTTTCAAAGTCCATGTTTCCGCAGAGTACAATAAAACGGACCATATGTAACATTTTACAAATCGTATTTTTGTAGTAAGACTTATGTCGTGGCTAAGTAAAACTTTGTTATGTTTGAAGAAATTGCTTCTTGCCATTTCTATTCGGCATTTAATTTCTCTTGATATGTCCCATTTATCGTTGATTTGAATTCCGAGGTATTTGTAGGTTGTCACTCGCTCTATTTCATCGTTATTTATCTTTAGTGGCGTATTATTGTCGGCATGATTCCTGCTTACTACCATATATTTTGTTTTCTTAACGTTGATTTTTAATCCGTATATTTCGCTATTTTGTGTTACTGCGTCTATTAATTTTTGTAGTCCAGCTATGCTGCTTGCTACTAGTACGGTGTCATCGGCATAGCGTATGTTATTTATTAAGGTGTTGTTTAGTTGGATACCAATATTCTTTCCACGTACAGATTCTTCGAATATTTTCTCGGAATATATGTTAAATAAAAGAGGGGACAATATAATCTTACGTTATTTAAAATTTCGAGGCGATCGGACTATAATTGCGACATACAGAGCCGCTACAAAATCGGATAAAAATTTTGTTTTTGGTCCATTTCACCCGCTTAATATTTCTCGATCATCACCAATAAGAATAGGGATCTATTCTGATCTGAACCCGACCTCCATACAAAATTTCGTGACGATCGGTCCATAATTGCGGCCTGGAGCGTGTTTACAATTTATAATGGACAGACGGACGGACGGACGGACAGACACACATCTCAAAATCGCTTTATCTCGTCGAGATATGAAGATTGGTATACCACATTGGGGGTCTCCGACGAATATTTCGCGGTGTTACATGAATTTTTACCAAAACAAACTTATAATACCCTTTTCCACTTTGTGGTATAGGGTATAATCATTGGCATTTAAATATTGAATGTAATTATTTTTCTAATAAAATCTAAATTGTCACATAATTTGACTGTTCATGAAGTCATCATTGGGGTAATTAGTAACTAACTGTGGCCATAATAAGAATATAAAAATTCCACAATTAAAATGTCAAAGCTTTTTGATCAACCATCAAAAACTGTCAAACAATCTTCGGTCTTTTTAATGGCTGCAAAAAAACGATGAGAACTGTTAAGTGTATATTAAACATTATGTAATTATCATAATAATGATGATTTCCCCAGGGTATTTCTAAAAATATTTTAGCCTACGCAACAGATATTGTCAAACATCTTATTCAAACGTTGCTCCCTATTATCGCTTTTTTAATATCCCCCCAAGCAAGACGCTTTTCGTTTCGTGTTAAGTTGAATTTTAATTATGGCTTCGCTGTTTTTCAGTCGTCCGTTCGTTTATTTCCCTTTGTGTTGCTGTCGCTGTCGTTGTTGGCGCTTTCTTTTGTTTCAAAAACCAAAAGTTTGATCCTATGACCAAAACACACGCTTAACACTTGAATGTGTCCAAGGAAAAAAGTGAAAGGAATTTTAAATAAAATCACTATAATTTTTCCTCTATGTCCTCTTGGAAGATTTCCCTTCACAAAACTGGAAATTTGTTGAAATGTTAGAAATAATTGTTGAGTTGAGCTGCATAGTCCATATTTACATTAGGCAATTTTCCTTGCGACAATTGTCAGTTCGATGGAGAGAGAGGTGAGGCATATGGTAACCCTTTGCCTCTCAACACCCTCTCTCACCGACAAACTGACAATTGCCGCAAGGAAAATTGCCGAATGTAAATATGGACATAGTGGGGAATATCAAGTTGGGTAATTGGAATTTAATTTCAACACAAAATGGAATTGCTTTGTAGGTTAGGTGGCGTATGGTTAATCATACTTCAAAGCCGTTATTGTCATACGCCATATGGTACTTAGGTTTTTTAAACAAATTCCTCCAGAAAAAATATTTAAATTTATTATTATTATTTATTTACTTATTTATTTGTTAATTAATTTATTTATTAAACATATATTTAGTTAGATTCTATCAATTTTATACCGAAACACACTACCACGAAGAAATGTTGTGATCTGGGGCTGGATTCTTGTTCTATGAAAATTTGAAATGAAAAATATTTCCTTTATAATTTTTTTCCATTTGACATTTATTTCATTTTTAAAAGTTTTCATTTCACATTTTCATAGACACAGAAATGAGCCCCTGTTTTGAAATTTACGTTTCATTAACCCCCAGTTTTTGTAAACATTTTTATTCATCTCACACGAATTGTCAAATTTTGTAGATCAATTTACTCGCTTTAGTGCAAATATAGAGCGCTGATTTTTAAATGAGGAATCCTTAACGATATATGGAACGGGTATACGAAAAATTAGATGCGTATGTCATCTGGGGGCTGAGCTATGAATGCCTAAATTATTACGAATATAGACGAACGAACAAAAATAAGTTACAAAAAATGGGGGGTAAAAATACAATTTTCCAAAAAATTTTAAAATTCCAATTTTCCAAATTTTCATGTAAACTAATAAATATTACATTTAAAAAAATTTAATTTCATTCTCCCTCTCATATAGTGTCCCATATTACTGTCTTCCATTTTGAAAATGCCCCTCCTTCTATTCCCCACACACAATCACGTAGAATAGTGACACCAACTTCCGTTGTAAAAAATTCAAGTGTTTGCATAATTGTAAAAGAAATTTATGTAAATTAACACGCCAACTATGTAAGATAAGCATTTAGAACAAAATTACTTAACACAATTAATGAGGGAGCAAGCTCGGCACGATAGCTTACTTAGAAACTGACTGTCCGACCCACCAACGACCAACAACTAACAAACAAACCGGAAAGTGACGATGTCCACAACGACGGCAACAACACAATTCAATTCAAGAACCAAATTCACAATCACGACACTGGTGGTAGTGGTGATGTTGTTAGGGAACATGGAGAAGAAGAACAAGCATCTAAGTAATAAAAAGCCATGACATCTTGTTTTTGGCATGAACTTTAACAAGAAACGAAATATAACCAACGGATATTAAATTGAGGGTGGGTTTTCATTGAAAGCATATTTTTCGCTGCTAATTATGAAGATACAAATTATGAATTTTTTATTATTTGCGCAGTTTTATTGATAAGGTTTGTAAATGCTATACAATTAATGACGAACAATACATTTTTTGCGCTACCGCTTAAATATGCATTTACTGCTTTTACTCAAATTGATGTAACTAAAAATTTGTTTGGTGACATAGGGTATGAAATATATCAACGAACGGTTCTGACCGGCCACATAATAGCAATAATTTATGTTGGACCCTCTTTCATCTCAAATGGACACTGACCTCTCCATGGTGCCACCCTGGGTAACTGTCTTTAACACCCCTTAAAGGCTAGGACTAGCACGTGCCGCGGGTTCAGATATGAGAACGATAAAAGCATGGGTTGGACATAGAGTTAGTAACGCATCCATATAAAGAGTAGACTTCTATTAAACAAGTACTAATTGATAAGTTTGGCCGAGCCAAACTTTTTATACCCCAACCATAAAATATTCTGAAATAAAGTGGTATAATCATTTTTCTTTCCTGTCAATAATTTTAGACCTATGATGACAATTTTTAATGGAGTAAGTACTTCAAATGTTACAGACTGTTCGGCCAAGAAATGTAGCAAATTGCTCAAAACTCCTAAAAACCTGAAGTATCGTTTTCTGCAGGCTATACAAAAACCAGGACATAGGCCGAAAATTTGTCATGGAGAACTTTTGTGATTACTACCGTTATATGAAAGCTATACCAAAACATTGGCCTATCTTGACAATTGATGGTGGTGAAGTTTATTTTACCCCAAGGAATACCGAAAATCGGAGGTACCGTTATATGGAAGCTATATCGAAGCATGGTCTTATGTATGTTGACAATTTTTGGTGGAAAAGTTTTTGACCACTGAGAACTTCAAATGTCAAATTACACGTACTTACCCTCTTACTTAGCTGGCCCATTACAGAACATTTGTTCCATAGACCGAACTAAGAAAAGATCTCCAATTCTCTCTGTTTAGTGCTTCGCTTTCTGGAATACCGAGCCTTGTCATCTCTTCATCCACTTGTTTGCGCCATCTATTCTTTGGCCTGCCAATTCTGCGTGCACCGCAATGTGGCTCGAATTTATACGCCTTTTTAGCGGGTTCATCATCGCTCATTCTTATTATATGGCCTAGCCAACGCAATCGCTGCACCTCGATACGTTTACCTATATTGATGCCGTTGTATAGCAGATACAGCTCGTGGTCGATATTCACCGTCAACGCAGATTGGTCCGTAGATCTTTCGAAGAAATTTTCTCTCAAACACGCTAAGCACAGAACCATACATCAGCACGGGTAGTATCAGTGTTTTGTAAAGCGTTATTTTTGTTTGACGAGTTGTGGCTTTGTTTTTGAAGTGCTTACTTACGCCAAAGTAGCATCTGTTGGCCAATACAATTCTTCTTTTCATTTCACAACTGATGTCGTTTGTTGTGTTTACGGCGGTGCCGAGGTATACGAAGTCTTTTACTACCTCAAAATTATAGGAACCAACTTCAGCAGTTGGTCCGAGCTCAATGGACGCATTGCACGTCGACTCTTGGTCTTCTCACCGTTTACAGCCAGACCCACTTTAACAGATTCTCCTTCGACCTTCATAAAGGTTTCGGATACTTCTTTTGCTGATCATCCCATGATGTCATATGCAAGCAACATGTGGCTATTGGTATAGATTGTGTCACTTCTTTTGACGTTTGCCTCTCGTATAAACTTTTTTAAAAGGATGTTGAAAAGATCACACGAAAGACTGTCTCCTTGCCTGAAACCTCATTTGGTACAAAACTCCTGGGGAAGTTCTTTCCTATTTTCACTGAGGATCTTGTGTCAGTTAGAGTCATTTTACAAAGCCGAATGAGCTTTGCGCGGATACCAAATTCAGACATGGCTTGGAATACCTTTGACCGTAGCACGCTGTTGAAGGCTGCTTTATAAACGTCAAAAAGGTGGTAAGAGTCCATCTGCATCTCGTGGAACTTTGGATTTGCCGCTGAGTAAATATCTGGTCAATGGTGGATTTGCCACGTAGCCTTTAGTCGTTCGCACAGTATCCCCAACACTACCTTATTGGCAATAGGGAGAAGACTAATGCCCCTATAGTTGGAGCATAAAGTCTTATCTCCTTTCTTATAGACGGGACACAGAATGCTCAGGTTCCACTCGTCGAGTACGCGTTTTCCCTGCCAGATGGAGCTAACTAGCTGATGCATACACCTTATCAGATTCAATACCAACTTCTGCGATTGGATCTGTGGTATCTTCGTCGACTTCGCTAATATTGGATACCAACAATATCCTTGCTGGTCTCTACAGGAGGATGTGCCAGTTCCAAACCCATCACTCTGATGTTTCACTCTTTGGTAGAATTTTTGGACTTCATTCTGTCTCCTGTAGATTTCGATTTGTTCACACTCCCGCTTTTCCAACTCTCTATTTTTCCTGCGAAACAGACGTTTCTCCTCTCTCCTTTTCTCCTGATACCTCTCCCGTGCGCTAGGCGTTGCTACTGATTGTAAAGTAGCCCTATATGCCGCATTTTTCTCTTCGGTTGCAGCACGGCTCTCCTGGTCATATCATGGATTCCTTGGTGGAGGTCTCTGCGGCTGTTTGCATGGACTGGCAATGTTTTGCCATTGTCCTTATATGTTATCGGGAAGGAGTGCATTGATTAAGCAGTTGGGCCAGTTGAGTGGAATATGCTGTGGCTATCTCTTGTGATTGCAGCTTACCCATGTCCAACTTCCGTGTTGTGTCTGTTCGCACTTTGTTTGCTACGTTTAATCTGGTACGTACCTTTGCTGCAACAAGGTCGTGGTCCGAATCTATGTTTGCACCTCGGAAAGATCGCACATCCAACACGCTTGATGCATGTCTTCCATCTATCACAACGTGATCAATTTGATTTCTTCTTCTTTGATCGGGTACTGCTAACTACCATGTTTTTTTGCAGCTACAAAGTCTATCAGCCTCATACCATTGTCACATGTTTCACTGTGGAAACTGAATTTCCCGACTGTTGGCCCAAAGATATTCTCCTTTCCAATTTTGGCATTAAAATCGCCTTGTATAATTTTAATGTCATGGGCAGGGCAACGGTCATAAGATTCTTCTAAGTCCTCGTAAATAATATCTTTGGTCTGTTCGCCCTTGACTTCAGTGGGAGCATGAGCGCAAATAAAGCTGATGTTGAAGAATTTTGCTTTTAAACGAATTGCAACGAGTCTTTCATTCACTGGGGTGAAGCTGGAGACCAGATGTTTTAACCTCCGACCAATTAAAAATCCGCAAACAAACTCCTGCCTTGCGTCATGGCAGCTATTTAACAGTGCTTTACCGTTAGGTGTTGTTGTGACGCCTTTCCCATTCCATCGTATTTCCTGTATGGCAGTAATGTCTGCCTTGTACTTTTCAAATACATCTGCCAATGCGAACATTCCAGGTGCAGATTCGCAGATCATGGTCCTTAAAACGTTTGCGGGGTTCTTCAACTTTAGAGGGGTTTGTTTTTCATTTCTTTTGTTTGTTCATAGTATGCTGTTTTTTTTCTAGGGGAGGGTTGCTAACCCGACGCCCAAGTTTTTAACGTTCTTATGGGTGAACGCGCGGCACATGTTAGCTCACTACCTTTAACGGGTGTTCCCCAGGTGACACCACGGGGAGGTCAGTGTCCACTTGAGATGAAAGAAGGGCCAAGATAAATCCTGGGCTTTGCCATGTAAAAGCCGGTCAGGACCGTTCCTTGGTATCTTCCATCCCCTACGTCACCCAAATTACAGGTAGTTCGGTTGAATATTTCAGCTAGATTTCCGGATATACCGAAAACCTTGAGGTACACTTATATGGGGGCTATATCAAAACATGGACCGATAAAGCCATTCTTCGAACTTGTCCTGACTATAGAAAAAAATACTCGCACTCTAGCTCAATTTTTTCCTATTAAAGGACGTATATGGGGATTTCTGAGTGAAACACGACATTTTTTAAAAGAAGTGTTTTTTCGATTTCCTGTTTTTTTTTTTGCTGTGATGATGCTGCTCATTAACAACATATTTTGGTATATTTTTTTGCCACAAACGGTTCCAAAGATATTGCGCCTTGAAAAAGCCAAATTTCTTCATTAATATTGGTCCTATTTAAAAAATATTGTTCTGTATATTATGTTGTTTTATCAGCTACTTATTGAAAAATAAAAAAAATGCAAAATGGGCTCAGATGCAATTTTCGCGATTTAATATTTAAAATCAATTTTTAACAATGATTGTACTCCATGTTTTTTTGGAACTGTTTTGTATCAAACTATAATTAATTACGAGGGTTGGCGTTTTTTCAAAATAGTCAGGCTTAATCCCATAGTCGTTGTTTAATATTTTATTAAAACAACTTTAATTTATTCGTGGGAAAAAATTTGGCGATGTTTACCAAGGGGTAAGGCAGGGAATACTATAGTTTCATATCTCGCCACAGATCCTTATCAGTTCCCTTGTTTCTTGTTTTTTCAACAAGAAACTTTTTATACCCAAGTGTCAATTGCTAGCTCAAATAGATACGTGCGCAAAGAAACACTCTGATCGAGAATTTCTTTGGCACTACTTGCAAACAAAACCAAATTTTTCCCACTGCTATGCGTTCGTCGATTCTCGACGAAAAAACACATAACTGACTATTTTGAAAAACAAAATATAATTAAATACAAAAATGTTAATTCCTATTTGGTAGTGGGATTCGAGTAATTACTATTTTTTCTAATTATTTTCAAATCTGTCAATGCAGTATTTTCTTCATACCAGAGCGAAACATTTGTTATTTTACCGAAAAAATAAATTTTTAACATTTGTTGTGTTGTTTTATTTGGAATTCATCTTAAAATCTTAAAGCAGCTTTACTTCTCGATTTTAAAAGTGTTCAGAAATTATTGGCGAATATTCTACCAAATATTAAAGGGATATTTCTTCAGAAGATGATTATTTAAATACAATAGAGGATTGAAATATGTAATGGCTAAACCTATCGCGGGCACAAAATCTTCATTCAGTAATACCCACTAATGAAGGTGAGAGTATCTGATTGTATATGGGTGTCAACCTGTAGGCAACAATGCACATCTGGACACCAATGTATCACAGGCCAGATAGCTTTGGATATCATGCACCCAAACTCCATAAGCTATCTGCGATGTACCTTCTCTAGGTAGCTCTCACGACGTTCGTCGGTGTAGTTGCACATTGTTCAGTTGATAGTTCATTGTGCACCACTTGATGTAAGACCTTGATGTTGTATCAACACAAATATGCTGATTCGTATATCTTTTCAGTTATCTGGATGTAGTTCCTCTGTATCCAGATTAAAACATTATTTAACCTGAACTGGATGCGTTCATAAAGGTTCATGAGGCGGGTGAGTGGGTTTTTTTAATTTTGGGCCAATTTCCAATGACGAATGAACTTTGACCACCAAAAAAATTTTTAACGTCGTAACAAAAGCCACAAGGAGAAAAAATGAAAAAAAAATGAAAAAATCCGACATGAGTCCTTATACAGCACTCTTTGTAAAATTTGTGTGGGAGGCACCCGAAGTAGTGTTCCGATGTAGTCCAAATTTGGACGTAATCCAAGTCTCTAAGAAATAATACGATGTACAAAATTAAAAACAACCCGGTTTCTACCTTCGAGGGTAATCTTAGGCACTAGTCAGTTAAGTTGGCGTCGTCTCAGGTAGTATGGACTTGCCCCAAAAATATTGCACCATCGTAAAAGGGGCCGCAAGGCGAATATAGTTCAAACAAATTCAAAACGTTTCGAGAAGAGCTGTTACACTATACTTTTCCCCAAAGAAGTGGGCCAATATACTCCATATTCGAATCTGATATAGGTATGGAAGTAATATTTCCACATCTCTAGTTTGGAACAATTCGATTAGTTCCTTCTGGAACTATAGTGCGTATGATTTTAGCGAACAATTTTGAACTTTTGTGGGGGTAATTAACGGAAGGGGTAGACCGATATGGTCCATCTTCGAACTTAAACTAAGTTTGGACATAATATACGAGACCTAAACTTTGGACCAAATAGGTTGATTATTCAATAGTTATCGTGCGCACCAAGCAGCCAAACAGACGGACGGACATCAGTAAATCGACTCCAAATTGTCTAAAATCGTTGGCCTTAATGTTGAGGGCATAAACAAATATTAAAAGAATTTTGGAAATAGTTTTAGGTGCTTTTCTCGAATCGATCAATGAAAAAAGACCAATATTTCGAGTTACTTCCTGGACAGCATTGTAATTTCTAACAAATTAAAAACCAGGGAATCCTTCTTTCATGATTTGAAAACTTTTCTATCATGATTGCGATATTTTGTAACATGGAATGTAAATGTAGTTATATGCAAGAAAATCACAACAATAACAAGTAAAAAAGTATCAGTCGGCTTTGCCGACAGAGATATACCCTCAGCCTGTGTATATTGAAACAATTTTTTCCCAAAATACGTATGTATTTATTTACAAAAATGTTGATTAGGATTAAATATCAAAAGTTTTGCGGAGGAGATACTAAAAGGAATGGATCGACATTGACCGTTATGGAAGTGGATCTCCAGCCACAACATATCGTCGGTGTCATGCTTAAGTGTTCCATACGCCATTTTTGACTTTTTGAGATACAGGTGGTTTCTAGGGTTTTCCGGTATGCTCTTTCAGAATTTCTAGTCGGCTTTCTCCTATCTGCTCTAGTTTCCGAGATATCCACGCCTCGACGGAAAAGCATAAACTTTTTTCAATTATGAAATTAATATTTTAAAAACTTAGAAGTTTAAAAACACATTTCAAAAATCAGAATTTTAATTTTCGATTTTGAAGTATTTAATTTATTGAGGCAAATATGGAAAAAAATTTTGTCACTTTGTTCCATGTGATTTACATTATTTCACATTTGTGTCATAAGCGCGGATATGGAACAAATCGACAAAAATTCTTTTTTTAAAAAAATCTCTATAACTTTTATATTCCAATACATATTCCTCTAAATTTTTGCAAATATGTTCTATATACTATTATTAATATTTCAAGTCAAAAATATAATTATTTGCTTTAGTCAGCTCCACACAGTTTTGACGCAAAACATTAAAATGCGATTATCTCAAAACGGGCAAATGGCGTATGGAACACTTAAGCATGACACCGACGATATGGTGCCATAGGGAGTTTTCACACTCTTCGGGCTGTTTGCTCAAGAAGTATGGACTTGCCCCTAAAAAACGTAATTGAGGCAGCGAATGAAAGTTGCTTCAACAAAAATCAAAGTGTAGTATTTGTAATAAAGCATTGAAAAATAGGGTTACCAGCCAAGTCGGACTATAGGAAAGGTTTGGAATTAAATGACTAACATTAAAATAAATAAATAATTCGAATATACAAATTTCGAATGATTTGTGATATAAATGCTAGTCTCCAAGCTTAGCCTTCGTCCACCCACTAAAAAACACCATTCAATATGCCTGATGATCGGTCTAACCACCCGTGAAACGTAGCATAGTGGTTGAATGTGTGGGACTTCGGTGGATTCCTAATTTTTCAATGTACCTATCAGGTCTAAATAGCTCAACTCGAAAGAGAATTAATTCAAAAATCAAAGTGATTTGATATCAAGTCTTAAAGTGAACTTATCCCAAATTTTGTGTAAGGAGTGGACAAATATAGTCCATATTTGGAACTGATCTATATTTCTGGTAGACATATTAGGATGTGTAAATTATGACCAATTCGGCTACTCCGTTCAAGAATTACCGTACGAAAAAATTTTCGAATATTTTTAAGCTTTTGTGGGGCAGGTACCTGAAGGAGTGGACCGATATGGCTTATCTTCAAACTTAAACTATGTTTGGACAAAATATTACTAAGGCCAAATTTTGGGCCGAATCGGAAGATCCGTTCGAGAGTTATCTTGCGCTCCAACCACCTCACACGGTGTCATAGTGATTTTTGGCAACTTTCAGGCTATTTTCTCAGGAAGTATGGATTTGCCCCTGATGAAACTTGTACCGTCGTATGGAGGGCAGTGAATACAAGTTGCTAAAACAAAAATCAAAGCGATTCGAGAGATGACCATAAACTGAACTTTTCCGAAATTTTGTGTGGGAGGTACCCGAAGGAGTAGACCGATTGAGTCCATATTGAAACCTTATCTAAGTCTGGTACACATTTCACGATGGGCAAAGTATGGACCAAATCGGTTACTCCCTTCAAGAGTTATCGCGCGCACAAATTTTCTGAACATTTTCGAACTTTTGTGGGGGAGATACCGGAAGGAGTGGCCGATATAGCATATCTTCGAACTTAAACTAAGTTTGGGTAAAATATTACGAAAGCCAAAATTTTAACGAAATCGGTTTATCCGTTCGAGAGTTATCGTGCGCTCCAGCCAGCCAGACAGACAGACAGACGGACGGACATTGCTCAATCGACTCCAAATTGTCTGAAACACATTTCGTCCAAACATACTTGGGGTCTAAAACCATTATTTCGACGAGGCACATTTTGCCCGTATGAACGTGTATATACCCTTGTTAGCATAAATGCTGAGAGTATAAAAATCACTTATATCTTAGGCAGAAAATTCATGTTGGTTTTCAAGTTTATTTTCGTAGATTGCCGAAATATGTCTCCTAGAAATAAAATATAGACCAAAATTTAAATTTTGATATTTTTCCCACAACAGTTTATCCGCTAAGAACTATCCGCTCATTATAAAAAATTGTTGGCAAAAGTCTTACTTTATCAGTATTAAACTATAATAGCGAACTCTAGCATGGTTATGATTACAATACACACAATTAAAATTGTGAAATTTCTGTATATACTAGGCTGTAACTCTGTTATCTGAGAACGTACATAAACATAATTGACATCTATGGAAGGGTCGAAATATCGTCTTTCAAAAATATTCCACGTGGGCGGAATGTGTCTACCAGGAATAAAGATATAAGATATATATTAATTTTTTTTTTTTCGAATTTTCGCACAAACGTTTCAGTCTATTTTACCCACTAAAAACTATCTAATCATCATGTAAAATTGCAAGCTTCATTTCTGTCATAAGCTCACACCTTATTTAAAATTTCGCGATGATCGGACTTGCATTGCGACCTACCCTAAATTTCACTTCACCCCCTAAATACTTCACCATACCAAATTTCGTGACGATCGGTCCATACCTTCTACCTGGAGTTTGATTACAATTTATAATGAACAGACGGACATATGCACGGACACACATCACTTTATCGCTTTATCTCGTCGAGATATGAAAAATGGTATGTAACATTGGCCTTGATCTCGTGGTTCGTGTATGTAACTTTAGAACTCTTTCTCTGACGTGGCTGGGTGGAGGAAGCCTGTTCACCCTATTGTGGCAGGAATTATCATGGCGATAAACCCAAGCAGACATTGAATCGCCAAAATTTTGTTGTGCTGATGCACTGCTAAACTCTTCGTATCTTCATGAAGGAAGCATCCTGCTGTAGTCTTCAGGGTGGCATTCTGACAGTTTTTATACTCTCCAGCATAGTAGGGTTTATTAAGAGTGTTTTTCTGTTTACAATTCATCGAAATAAACATTTCCCCCATATAACGGTACCTTACGATTTTCGTATTTTGAGGGTATTTGCTACATTTAGATAGCTGCAACCCAGTTGTCACAGAACCCCCCCATCAACAAGTTTTCAACGTGGGTCGTGCGTTGGTATAGCTCCCAAATGGTCCCTTAATTAATGTGTAATGGTCAGAGAGAGTAAACCATCCATGGTTTATTTCCTGCAAATTGTGGTGTAGGTTACCATTTAAAATTTATTTTCCTACCAAGTGGGCTGTAATTTAGACACTATGCCGCAACGCGTCCTTAGAAAAGCTCAAACCATGATTGTAAATAATTGCCTTAAACTAAGCATATATTTCATTTTGCAAAAAAATTACCATAAAGAAAATCTGCTACCAAGATATGATGCTTTTCATCAAATTCGCCTCAGATTTATATCATTTTCCTGTGCCTGTTATAGAAGAAGAAAAACAAACCAAAAAAACCGAAATTATTTTTCATTTGTAAGGCTTTATGATTTAGGCAACAGCAGTAGTGCTGCCGTTGCTTTTACCATTGTTACTGAAGTATTGTTAAATCTTAAACGCAAACAATTTTTAAACTATCAAATGAAAAGCAATGCCAGAGGAAACGGAAGATCTCAAGTTTACGAATGACATAAACATATGTGAGACAACAATCCGCAAACACAGAGGCGCACAATCATATGTGGATTCATCAATGTAAACAACCCAAACACAAGAGAGTGAACAAGAGTGAACGAAAGAGAGAGAGAGCGAAATGTATGCCAACAATTGTACATATTGATATAGAATACTAAACAAATGTAAATATGAATGAATAAAAATTTCCCCAACCATTGCATCCTTTATGCGATGATGGATATGAACATTTATGCACAATTTTGCATGCAGTCAAACTGTGGTCAAAGTCGAAGGATTTTAATGTATGGTAGAGTGATATTTGAGCTGGAACAGTGGGGTATTTTGTGGTGACCTTTCAAATGTGTGAACAATATTTCTCAATAAGCGACGAGAGAAGACTTGAGAATGGACAAGGAAAGACTTGTCAAAATGCCAGGCACTCACTTGGTAGAAAAATTTTTTATTGAATTGCTCGCAGAGGTTCCATTCTTTAATATGGATATTTCGTAAGCAGTCTTGAGCTTACTTATTTACTTAGTTGCCCTCCTAAAGGATATTAGTAATATAAGCCGAACTAATAAAATATGTCCATTCCTCACTATTTTATTTATGCATTCCACTTTCATTCTGCCTGGAGCGCCAAGCCCATATTTCAACACCTTTTTAGCGGGTTATTCATCTCTCGTTTTTATGACATTGCCTAGCCAACACAATCTTTTTTTCTCTTTCAAACACTGCATTTTCTGGCTACGCAAGTACCCAGGAATTGAAACACTACATTAGGACGGATAGGATCAGTGATTTTTTAAGATTTATTTTTGTTTGAGAGCAGTTCACATCAATTCAATTTTCTAGCGACTCTGTAGGTTGCAATAAAAGTCCGATCAAGGCGAAATTTTATATAAGGTAAGAGCGTATTACAGAGAAGAAGCTTGCAATTTGAGATGGTGATCAGATAATATTTAGAGGGTTAAATGGACCACAACTTTTGTAGGAAAATTTTGAAAATTTTTAATATACAACTTATATCTTTATTCCTGGAAGATACATTCCAGACAAGTAAGCTACCCTTGGAAATGGAACCCTAGACCTTTCAATTGATGTCAATAGTGTTGGTGTGCATGATCAGATAACAGAGTTACATCGCAATATTTTCAGTTATTTGTATATAGTGTAATCATAAACTCGTTAGAGGTCGCACTTTTACCCCAATAGTCACGAAATTGTTCACCGGGTAAGAGTTTAGGTCGAAGAAGATGCCTACAATTTTGAATGATATTCTGATATTATTTAGCGGGTGAAATGGACCATTACTTTTGTATGAAAAATATACAAATTTTATTTTTGGTCGATATTTTAATTCTTTGAGGACATATATCGGCAAAGTAGCCTACATATGGAAAAAAAGACTGGCCTTTCCCCTGATACAATTTGCAATAAAGTGTTTGCTAGATAACGGTCCTACTGCTTAATATATAATGGGTTCTGTGTAGAGAGTCACATTTTCCTCCCATGCTATAAATTGTCTCTATCATTCCCAGTTTTTACATCATTCCTAGTTTTTACACCGCAATGTAGAAATTTGGAGTTTCACAGTTCACAATTTTTTTTTTTAAATGGATATTTTTAATTATGAAGATTTTAAGGTCTTTTATGATACCGCAAAAGCATACGCTGATCGGTTTATTAGTTTTCGAACTACAGTGGGCAGCGCAAACTGCTTAATAACAAGAAGGAAAGTATCAGTCAGCTGTGTGGTTAGAGATCTACCCTCAGCCACGTACCTAAAGAATAGAAGTTAACAAAATACTCTCGACGTATTTAGAGAGTTTTGTAGCTTTTCGATCAATTTCTTTGGAAGTATGGACTTGCCCCCTAATAAAATGTATCGTCGTCAATGTATAAGGCCTGCAAGGGTAACATGTTGCAAAAAATTTCAAAACGATCCGAGACGAGTCCTTGAGTGGTCTAATGTAGTCCATATTCGGACCTACAAGTCTGTAAGAAATAAGACGATTTGCAAAGTTTGCACCGAATCCGTTCCTCCCTTTGAGGGTTTTTTTACACACTTGTCAGCTTAGTAGCTTTAGGCAGGGTTTTCTGAAGCATTTGGGCCATTATCTCAGGAAGACTGCACTTCCCCCGAATAATTTCACTGTCGTTAAGGGGCCGCAAGAAAAACCTGTTGCAACAAAAATCATGATAGAGCGAGACCCGTTGTTAAACTATACTTTTTCCTAATTTTGTGTGGGAGGTATCCCAAGGAGTGGGTCGATATAGGGCATATTAGAACCTGATTTATGCCTTGAGTTAATATTACCATATGCAAAGAGTTATCGTGCGCACAATATTTGAGAAAAAAATTTGAACTTTTGTGGAGTGGACCGATAAGCCCTATCTTCGAACTTAAACTTAGTTTGGACAAATGCAAAAGGTATAAAAACAGTAAAAATGGATGAAAAAAGACATGTTTGTTCTCAATAACTGACAATAACCCCTAAATGTTGTGTAAGATAAAGAACAATGCAATAACAAGGAAGCAAATGGTTGGAATTACGGTTTAATAGTCATTGAATTTTGCAAAAATGTAGTAGATGAGATGAAAGGACGCCGTTAGGACTTGGCTATAAAGATGAGATCACATCATTGAAAAGAGAAGTCCCATGTTAAATCCACTGTAGATATATCCGATGGTACTCGTATTCAGCGGGTGAAGTAGCACTATGAAATAAACTTTACAAAACTTCGAGCTATTAATTTGTATATCTATACCCTATACCACTATGTGGAAAGGGTATTATACTCGTAAGCTTGTTTTGGTACAAATTCATGTAACACCGCGAAATATTCGTCAGAGACCCCCAATGTGGTATACCAATCTTCATGTCTCGACGAGATAAAGCGATTTTGAGATGTGTGTCCATCCGTCCGTCCGTCTGTCCATTATAAATTGTAATCAAACTCCATGCCGCGATTATTGACCGATCGTCACGAAATTCTGTATGGAGGTCAGGTTCATACCAGAATAGACCCCTATTTTTATTGGTGATGATCGTGAAATATTTAGCGGGTGAAATGGACCAAAAACATAATATTTATCTAATTTTGTAGCGGCTCTGTAGGTCGCAATGGTAGTTTGATCGGCGCGAAATTTTAAATACGGTAAGAGTATATGACAAAGAAAAAGCTTGCAATTTGAAATGGCGATCAGATCATATTTATAGGGTTTAATGGACAATTACTTTTGAAAGTGAAAATTGTGAAAATGTTTAATATACAGCTTATATCTTTATTCCTATAAGAGACATTCCGGGCAAGTAAGTTATACTTGGAAGAGGAACGCTTCGGACCTTCTATTGATGTTTATTGGGATGGTGTACATGATAAGATAACAGAGTTACAACCTAATATACTCAGTTATTTGTTTGTAGAGTAATCATAAACACGTTAGAAGTCACAATTATAGCTTAATAATCACGAAATTTTGCACGAGGTAAGAGTTTAGGTAGAAGAAGATGCCTACAATTTTTAGACGATGATATTATTTAGCGGGTGAAATGGATCATTACTTTTGTATGAAAAAAATTGTCTATATTTTATTTCCTGCAATAACGTGTTTGCTAGATAACGGGCCTAATATATAATGGGTTTTGTGTAGAGAACATTTTGTCATTTCCAGTTTTTGCATTATTGCAAAATACATGGTGTCCTAGCTTATTAATTGTCCAATTGGATTTTTATAATACATTGCAGCATGGGTCGCTTTGCCACCATTTTTGAAAACAATTCCCAGGGGTAGTGGTGTAGGGTATCGCGTGAGATCAATAAATTTGTTTACATAAACAGGGGGTTAGTCTTTATTTCTATTCGGTCATTTTCCTTGCGGCAACTGTCAGTTTGCCGGAGAGAGAGGGTATTGAGAGGCAAAGTGTTACATTCACCTCATCTGTCTCTCCATCAAACTGACAATTACCGCAAGGAAAATTGCCTAATACAAATATAGACTAAATTCCACTTTTTTACAAAGAATTTTTTTCGAGTCAGTGTAAACAACAAAACACATTGTATGTCAAACTGTCCTGAGTACATTTAGGCTAAATACTGTCAAACTTTGTAATGGAAATTCCCCTCGTAACATATGGATATTGGTGTGTATTGTGGCATATTTTTTTAAGTTTGCATCCCGTATTACCTTTCCTGGTAGGATGTTGAAGAGATCACACAAACGGCTGTCTACTTGTCTGAAGCCTCTTTTGTTTGGAGAGGTTCTTTCCGATTTCAATTGAGGCCGAGTATCGGTTAAAGTCATCTTACAAATCGTGAGAAGCCATGCTGGGATTTTAAATTCAGACATGGATTGGAATACCTTTGAGCGAAGGTGGTAGAAGTCGATCTGAATTTCTTGGGTCTTCTCCACCATTTGCCTCACGGTAATATCTGGACATTGATGGATTTGCCAGGTCTAAAGCCGCGTTGGTATTGCCGATTTTTTTCCTTGACCATAGGCCTTAATCTTTCAAAAAATATTCCCCACAACTATCTTATAAGCAATAGGGAGCAAACTTATGTCCCTATAATTAGAGTACAACGTCTTATCTCCTTTCTTGTGGATGGGCTTCAATCATCGGGTACGCGTTCTTCCTGCCAGTATGCCGCCTCCGATTTTGAACAGCTTGGCTGATAGGCCATCGGCTCCTGCTGCTTTATTACTCTTCAGCCGCTTTATTGCTGTCTTTATCTCATCTTGTCCGGGTGGTATACATTCAATACCATCTTCTTAGATTGGATATGTGATATCTTCGTCGTCTTATCATGTATAAGACACCAACAGTTGGGAAACATTCTCTTTCCATAACACTATTTGTGTCAGTTCCCAAATTATCTTGCATGAGGATTTGCCTGTACAAAAGACATCGGTTTGATGTTTCACTTTTTGGTAGAATTTTCTAACTTCAGTCTGCCTCCTGTACATCTCCATTCTTCCACACTCCCGATTTGCCACTTCACTCTTTTTGCTGAGCAAAGGGTATTTTCTCCCCTCTTCTCTCTTGAGCCCTCCCTGTATTTTCGGTAGCAGTGAAATAAAACAAGTAAAAAAGTATCAGTCGGCTTTGCCGACAGAGATAAACCCTCAGCCTCTGCAAATTGAAACACTTTTTTTCACAAAAAACTTATTTTGGTCGTACAAACCGACAAGAATGTTGATTAGGATTAAAGTTCAAAAATTTTGCGGAAAAGGTACTTAAAGGAATGGACCGACATAGACCATGGGGGTCCATAGGGGGTTTTTACACCCTTCGGGCTGTTTTCTCAAGAATTATGGACTTCCCCCTGAAACAACTTTTACCATCGTAGTTGAGGCAGCGAATGGAAGTTGCTTCAACAAAAATCAAAGTGATTCAATAGTGAACTTATCCAAAATTTTGTGTGGGAGGTACGGGATGGAGTAGACAAATATAATCCATACTCGATCCTGATCTATATCTGGTAGATATTATGTGATTGTGTAAAGTATGGACCAAATCGGTCACTCCCATCAAGAGTTATCGTGCGCACAATTTTTCCGAATATTTTTGAACTTTTGTGGGGTAGATACCTTAATAGTGGACCGATATGGCTTATCTACGAACTTAAACTAAGTTTGGAAACAATATTACGAAGGCCAAATTTTAGCCGGAATCGGAATTTCCGTTCGAGAATTATCTTGCGCTCCCACACATAAACATGGTGTCATAGGGTTTGTTTTCTAAATTTCAGGCTATTTCAGGAAGTATGGACTTGCCCCTGAGAAAACTTGTATGTTCGTATAGGGGACAGCGAATACAAGATGTTACAACAAAAGCCGAGACGATTCGAGACCAGGTCCTAAACTGAACTTTTCCGAAATTTTGTGTGGGAGGTACCCGAAGGAGTGGACCGATTGAGTCCATATTGGAACCTCATCTAAGTTTGGTAGAGATTACACGATGTGCAAAGTATGGACCAAATCGGTTATTCCCTACAAGAGTTATCGTGCGCACAAGTTCTACGACAATTTTTGAACATTTGTGGGGAAGGTACCTGAAGGAGTGGACCTATATGGCCCATCTTCGAACTTAAATCGAATCTGGACAAAATATTTCGATACCCATAATTTGAACCGAATCGATTGATCCGTTCGAGAGTTATCGTGCGCACCAGCCAGCCAGACAGACGGACAGACAGGCAGACAGACAGACGGACGGACATTGCTAGATCTACTCAAAAATGTCTGAAACGGATATCGTACAAACATACTTGGTGTCTAAAACCATTATTTCGATGAGGCACATTTTTGGTCGTATCAAAGTGTAAATACCCTCTTTAGCCTAAAGGCTGAGGGTATAAAAATTGTTTTCATTTTCGTTTTCGTAAATGCTTTTCATGTTCAGTTTTCATAAAAGTAAATTTGGAGATTCTAATTCGTTTTATAAAAACTATGTTTCGTTTTGCATATAGCATTTCCTCTCCTAAAAATTCGGGACACAAGCCTTAAAATATTTATACAAAAATCTACTAATAATATTCCTTTTATTTTGAATATTTAGTTACACTGCGACACGAAAATTATTAACCATATTCTGACACCGCAGCAGGAGAGAAGATACGTGTCACGACGTTTTTCCCTATCACTTCGACTTTCGCGGTTATGAGCCCCCAAAGACCTGAGGACTTGATGTCAAAAGGGATCAGTTTGTCATACACATATCTTCTAAACTATTTAAAATTTGGGTTTACTCGTCAAAATACTAAACCGTTCAAAATTCATGAAAACAATGGACCGCAATAATCTAGCAAAGATATCAGCAAACAACTTTCTGGATTATACGAGAAGTCTATGACCGGTTCTTACATTTAAAAATAGCCAAAAACTTTTGAAAATATTCGATTTTTATACTTTTTTTTCCTATTCCGGTCCACAGATAACGAATCGCCCAATAATTAAGGATACAGTCAACTACAAAAATGTACCTAAGATTTCAACAAACAACTTTCTAGAGCATAACAAGATTCTAGTAGCAAGTCTTTTATTCACCAGATGTTTTATCCTCTGACCAACTACAAATTCGCAACCAAACTTTATGTTATGACAGCTTGCATCACCTTTAGGTATTGTAGTGATACATTCCCCAACCCATCATATTTCCTATATGGCAGTAATGTCGGCCTTATATGTTTCAAGCAGAACTGCCATGCGTAAACTGTAGGTGCAGTTTAAGAGTGTGAACATTGCAGATGCAGATTCACAGATCATTTTCTTTAAAACAATCGCTCTGGTCCTCTTAAGACTTTCTCTGGGTGAGACCAAGATAGTTCCTGATATCTATTATTATCTGCGTAAACCGTGGAACTACAATTTACCAGCTACTCACTGCACCCACTGTAACCTTCAATGTGAACTTTTATTTTGCCTCAAAACACAAACGTGTTCTCGGAACAGCAGTAAATGTCCATATCCATACTGACAATATTTCGTACACCGACTGCATGCAAATTTTTAACCACAAATGCCCAACTCAAACACATCACACCACAATTGTTCACCTCATGGCCTGGTTGCCTGCTGCCTGTGTTTAAATAGATGGTCAAAAACTGAGTTCAATATACGAAAAGGCAGGCATTGCTGTCATGAGAAAAGTAAGAAATACTAAAAAAAACTCAGCTTACTGGAGATTGTATGACTGACTATCTATATGTCCAGTAGAAGAACAAAAAAAAACTAAAGTATTGAAATTTTTAAACACTCCTGAAAACATGCACAATAACATCTGCTAAGACATGTACAAATGCAGATTGTGATGGAATTAATTTGTTGTTGGTTTTTTTCTATTGAATAGAAAATGACAAAAACAAAAACAAATAAAACCTGTTCACCATAATTTCTTTCTTAACCATTTGGGACATGTTGTTATAGTAAACACATAATGGATATGTCAAACAAATCCCTAAATACGAATAACAATCATCTATCTGATGTGATTGAAGTATTTTTTTTTTGAAATAACAAATTGAAATTGATATTTTGTCACAATAACATCATTTCTAATTAATAATACAAACTGTCTGATAGATTGATTGTTAAGCAATTCGAGATGATTGAAAATACTACGACGAAATGATTGAAAGTAAATAACATGCCTGAAATTACATACATTTGTAGTTGTGTGTGTGTTTGTAAGAGTGATTTTGTGTCATACATGTGTTATAATCATTGAACCGATATCATACCTGGAAAAGTTTTCAATCATATTTGCGACATTTCATTTGAAATCGTTCACCATTACATTCCACTTTTTGATCAAAATCAAGGATGGGGTTTTGTGTTTACGAGCAAGTAATGAGGATGACACTTGAGAAACTTGATCTCTTTGTCATTGATGGCGCATCATTTTCGAAAAAAAAAACTAACAAATAAAATGGATTCTGTCGTCCGGCCCCAACAAAGCGCCACACAGATAATGAAAACATATTCACCCACATATTCACCCATAAGAACGTTAAAAACTTTGGGCTTCAGGTTAGTAACCCTCACTCGCACTCTTTATAGAGAAGGTGCAGTTTACGCATTGGCAGATGTACTTGAAAAGTACGACATTACCGCCATACAGGAAATACGATGGAACGGGAAAGGCGTCACAACAACACCTAAAGGTGACGCACTGTATTATAGCTACCATGACGTAAAGCATGAGTTTGGTTGTGGATTCGTAGTTAGTCGGAGACTAAAACATCTGGTATCCAGCTTCATTCCAGTGAATGAAAGACTTGCTGCAATTCGAATAAAAGCTAAATTCTTCAACATCAGCTTTATTTGCGCTCATGCTCCCACTGAAGACAAGGACGAACAGACCAAAGATATATTTTACGAGCGCTTAGAAGACACTTATGAACGTTGCCCTGCCCATGACATTAAAATTATACTAGGCGATATTAATGCCAAATTTGGAGAGGAGAATATCTTTGGGCCAACAGTCGGGAAATTAAGTCCCCATAGTGAAACATCTGACAATGGTATGAAGCTGATAGACTTTGCAGCTGCAAGAAACATGGTAGTTAGCAGTACCAGAATTAAGCATCTCGATATTCATAAGGGCACCTGGCAGTCGCCAGATCAAAGAGCAAGAAATCAAATTGATCACGTTGTTATAGATGGAAGACATGCATCAAGCGTTTTGGATATACGATCGTTCCGAGGTGCAAACATAGACTCGTTGCAGCAAAGGTACGTAACAGATTAAACGTAACAAACAAAGTACGAACAGACACAACACGGAAGTTGGACATCGATAAGCTGCAATCACAAGAGAAAGCCACAGCATATTCCACTCAACTGGCCCAACTGCTTAATCAAAGCACTCCTCGTCCCGATAACATATCAGGACAATGACTAAACATTGCCCACTCCATGCAAACAACCCCTAAATCAGTACTTGGATACCAGAGACCTCCACCAAGGAATCCATGGTATGACCAGGAGTGTCGTGCTGCTGCCGAAGAGAAAAAATGCGGCATATAGGGCTATTTTACAATCAGTAGCAACGTGTAGCTCACGAGAGAGATATCGGGAGAAAAGGAGAGAGGAGAAACGTCTTTTCCGCAGGAAAAAGAGAGAGATGGAAAAGCGGGAGTGTGAAAAAAAGTCAAGCATCAAACTGATGGCTTTGGTACAGGCACATTCTCCTGTAGAGACCAGCAAGGTAATTTGGTTACTGATACAGATAGTGTGCTCAGGATATGGAAAGAACATGTTTCAAATCTGTTGGTATCCAATAGCAGCGAAGACGACGAAGATACCACAGTCCCAATCCCAGAAGATGGTATTGAATGTATACCGCCCAGCCAAGATGAAGTAAGGACAGCAATAAATCGGCTGAAGAATAATAAGGTAGCAGGAGCCGATGGCTTACCAGCCGAGCTGTTCAAAACCGGAGGCGACACGCTGATAAAGTGTATTCATCACCTAGTTAGCACCATCTGGCAGGAAGAACGAGTACCCGACGATTGGAACCTGAGTATCCTGTGCCCCGTCCACAAGAAGGGAGATAAGACTGCATGCTCTAACTGTAGGGGCATAAGTCTACTCCCTATTGCCTACAAGATCGTGTCAGGGATATTGTGCGGACGACTACAGCCTATGGTCAACGAGATAATTGGACCATACCAATGCGGCTTTAGACCTGGCAAGTCCACCATTGACCAGATATTTACCCTGCGGCAAATCCTGGAGAAGACCCATCAGATGCATATCGACACCTACCACCTTTTTGTCGATTATAAAGCAGCCTTCGACAGCCCGCTGCGTTCAAGGGTATTCCAACCATGTCTGAATTTGGTATCCCCGCAAAGCTCATCCGGCTTTGTAAAATGACTTTAACTGACACGAGGTCCTCAGTTAAAATAAGAAAGAACCTCTCCAAAGAATTTGGTACCAAAAGAGGTTTCAGACAAGGAGACAGCCTTTCGTGTGATCTCTTCAACATTCTGCTAAAAAGGTTATACGAGAGGCAATCGTCAAAAGAAGTGGCACAATCTACACCAATAGTCACATGATACTGCTGATGATATAGACATAATGGGCCGATCAGAAAATAAGTAACTGATACCTTTATAAAGGTCGAAGGAGAATCTGCTAAAGTGGGTCTGGCGGTTAACGGTGAGAAAACCAAGTTGATGGTGTCGACGCGCAATGCGTTCATTGAGATCGGACAAACTGTTGAAGTTGGTTCCTATAATCTTGAGGTAGTAAAAGACTTCGTATACCTCGGCACAGCCGTAAACACAACAAACGACAACAATCGGAAAAATTAAATCACAAAATTATGACTAAAAACATAAAGAAAAGTTGGCATCACTGTTTGTGTCGGTAGAGGCTAGCGACTACTTTTTATTCATCTTTAACTTACCAACAAATTTCGTTAATTATCGAAATTATAAGTATTTTAATTTTAACAATTATCGATAACAGCAAAAATGAGTTACAGAATCCCACTACAGTTGTGAAATAAAAAGAAGAATTGTATTGGCCAACAGATGCTACTTTGGCTTAAGTAAGCACTTCAAAAACAAAGCCACAACTTATCACACAACAAGTGAGCAAAGGCTATAGTCGGGACTGGGCCGACCATGTGATACCCTACACCACTACCCCTGTGCATAAGTTTTTCACTGGTAAACATTTATTTTAGGGAACATAATCCGACTACCACCAAACATTTTTTGGTTTTTAATAAAAAATATACCTCTTTCTCTCTGGGACCCCCATAAGCAACCAAAATTTTGTGACCATCCGATCAAAATTTCGACCAGTAGAACGGAAGAATTGGATGCATTACCGACTATTGTGGTATATCCCTTGTTTGACCACCTTCGCCAACCTATTTTACACCAATGTACAGGTAATATTTTCTTCTTCCATTGACATGCTTTGCCGTTGAAATAACCCTACTAGAAATCGATATATTCACAAAGAATAAAATTTTGAATTTGTCTCCGCATGAGTTTTTCCCCATTCCGATCCCTAAATATTATCCGACTATCAATAAAATCAATAGGCATCTTCCTCTGCGGGGCCCCCTATCAACCCCCAAAAATTCGTGACTATCCGATCAAATTCCAACCTGTAGCGCGTTTACAAAAATGGAAAAAATTGGATATATTATATTTTATAATATATTTTGCGATATCTCGGTTGTTTGACCACTTACCCCAAAATACTTTGCGTCAATATAAAGGACATTTTTTCTTCTTCCATTCATTTTGGAATACTCCTACTAGAAGCGGAAATATTCGCATATAAAAACAAAACCGTTGACTTTTCTCCACATAAGCTTTTCGCTTATTCCGGCTCCTGAATATTATCCGACCTTCATCAAAATAAATAGGCTTCTTCCTCTGTGGGACCCGCATAAAATTCCAAAAACTTCGTGATGATCCCATCCAAATTGCGACCTGTAGCGTGATTACAAAAAAATCGGAAAATGGGATGCATTACCGACTGTTGCGATATTCCTGTTGTTTGAGCAGCTAAGACAACCTACTTGTAAAGATGATATTTTCTACTTTCCTTGCCAGGTTTTGCTTTTGATACACCTCTTAAATAAACAGAGATATTGGTTTTGAAATAAAACGTTGAAAATTCTCCAAATAAGTTTTTGCCCATTCCGACCCCTGAATATTATCCGACCATCATTAAAATCAGTAGGCTTCTTCCTCTGTGGGACCCCCATTAACCCCCAAAATTTCATGACGATCCGATCAAAATTGCGACCTGTAGCGTGATTGCAAAAAAATCGGAAAATGGGATGCATTATCGACTATTGCCATATCTCTGCTATTTTACCACCTACGACAACCTACTTTACATCGTTGTAAAGGTGATATTTTCTACTTGCCTTGCCAGGATTTGCTTTTGATATACCTCTTAAAAAAACAGAGATATTGGCTTTGAAATAAAACGTTGACCTTTCTCCAAATAAGTGTTTGCCCATTTCGACCCCTGAATATTATCCGACCATCATTAAAATCAGTAGACTTCTTCCTCTGTGGGACCCCCATTAACCCCCAAAATTTCGTGACGATCCGATCAAAATTGTGACCTGTAGCGTGATTACAAAAAAATCGGAAAATGGGATGCATTATCGATTATTGCCATATCTCTGCTATTTTACCACCTACGACAACCTACTTTACATCGTTGTAAAGGTGATATTTTCTACTTTCCTTGCCAGGTTTTGCTTTTGATATACCTCTTAAAAAACAGAGATATTGGCTTTGAAATAAAATGTTGACTTTTCTCCAAATAAGTTTTTTGTCCATTCCGACCCCTAAATATTATCCGACCATCACCAAAATCAATAGGCTTCTTTCTCTTTGGGACCCCCATTAACCCCCAAAATTTCGTGACGATCCGATCAAAATTGGGACCTGTAGCGTGATTTCCGAAAAAATGGATAAATAAGATGTATTACCGACTATTGCGATATCTCCGTTATTTGGTTACCTACGCCGGCCTAGTTTACATCATTGTAAAGACGGGATCTTCTACTTTCATAGTCAGGGTTTGCTTTTGGAAAGCTTCCAACCAAAGCTGTGATATTCGTCAATATAATTAAAATCGCAAAAATGAAAATCGGGGTTTTATTTGCTAGTATTGTGATATCTTCGTTGTTTGATCACCTACGAGCAACAACTTTACATCATTAGAAAGGTTATATTTTCTACTTTCATTGTCAGGTTTTGCTTTTGGTATACCCCATATAGAAGCTGAGATATTCGTTTTGGAAAAAAACGTTGTCTTTTTATCCACCTAAGTTTTTTGCCCTTTCCGACCCCTAAATATTATCCGACCATCACCAAAATCAATAGGCTTCTTCCCCTCCGGGACCCCCATCAATATCCAAAATTTCGTGACGATCCGATCAAAATTGCGACCTGTAGCGTGATTAGATGGACAGACGGACAGACGGACAGACGGACGGACGGACGGACTGACGGACGGACACACATAGCCAGATCGACTCAGCTCGTCGAGACATTAATTTTGGTATATATAAGTATGGGTCTACGACCATTATTTCGATGCGTTACAAACTTTTTGGCCAAAACCAACTTATAATACCCTCCCCACATAGTGGTGTAGGGTATAAAAATAGCGCTTTACAAAACACTGATACTACCCATGCTGATGTATAGTTCCGCAGCCTGGGTACTTGCGCAAGCAGATAAGGCAGTGCTTGGTGTGTTTGAGAGAAAAATTCTTCGAAAGATCTACGGATCACTCTGCGTTGACGGTGAATATCGACGTCGTATGAACCACGAGCTGTATCTGCTATACAACGACATCAATATAGTTAAACGTATCGAGATTAGTGATTGCGTTGGCTAGGCCATATAATAAGAATGAGTGATGACGAACCCGCTGAAAAGGCGTATAAATTCGAGACACATTGCAATGCACGCAGAATTGGCAGGACAAAGAACAGATGGCGCAAACAAGCAAATGAAGAGATGACAATGTGCGGTATTCCAAAAAGCGAAGCATTAAACAGAGAGAATTGGAGATCTTTTCTTAGTTCGGTCTATGGAACAAATGTTCTGTAATGGGTCAGCTAAGTAAGTCCATTATAAGATAGTATTTAACACTCAATCAGAAAGTAAACCTATGGGTTCTTTATAAACTCACTCAACCTTAAAAGGAATTTTCAACCCAGATCATGAGTTTCATTTTGTATCACAGTCCTATATACAGTAGTACGAAAGAATATTCAAGAGTCGGGATGAAGCGCCAGAATTTAAGTCAAAGATAATTTTTCAAAATGTTCGTATCCTGTAGTGACGTCAGCAATGACTCCATTGAATCAATATCAAACAATGGTATAGAATCCAGAGAGAAAGTTGCATAAAGCCACGTCAAGAAGAAGTGGAAAACAGAATGTGTTGCTACCCTTCTGTATGGGCCAGTGTTTCTACACATAAACGTATCAAATTGCAAAGGTTAAAGGGTGACCCCCACGTGTAAATTTCAGAAAATCTTAAAATTTCTTATTGGCTTATTTTAAAGTAGAAATAGAAACAATATTTCTTGAGATATAAGCTTTGGAAGGGACAAATTTATTGCGTTTTGTATGCAACATAGAAAGTAGAAACGCGTTCCTCTTGAAATAAAATTTTGAAATCGGTGCCATCTCTAGGTAGACATCTCATGAACCGATTGTCATGCAATTTTGTGGGGTTTTCATGGACATCAAAATCTAGTCCTTCATCGATCGATTTTATATTTAAAAAATTTTTGGCTCGTTTTATGACGATAAAACGTAAGTTTTTTAAGTCAAAATTAAAAATTTCACTTTCTTGGTTCAACATTTCAGAAAAATCTAATATTTTTAAAAACATCGATCGATGAGGGACTAGTTTTTTATGTTCTTGATATGCCCACAAAAATATATGACGATATGTTGATTTGTTTTTGAGCTAGAGTTTGTATCGCAAAACATTTTTACAAAAGAATAGGTTTCGTGGACGACCATTTGTCACAAAGTGGTAGTTTAATGGAAAAATTCATGAAAAACTGCATTTTTGGGCTTTACAAGTGGAGGTCACCCCTTAAGCTGGCTTGATCACGTTGAAGGCATCATAACTGTGTGCTATTACAATACAGTCGAACTTCTCTATAACGTAGCACTTGGGGACCTATGAATTACTATGATATAGAGAAAATTCGTTATAAACTAAGGCAAAGTGGTTAATTTGATCTACATACATGATTAATAGAGAAACAAACGTGTGTTTATGAATAAAAATAGATGTAATTATACCCTCAGCCTTTAGGCTAAAGAGGGAATTTACACTTTGATACGACCAAAAATGTGCCTCATCGAAATAATGGTTTTAGACCCCAAGTATGTTTGTACGATATCCGTTTCAAACAATTTTGAGTAGATCTAGCAATGTCCGTCCGTCTGTCCAGACCTGGCTGGTGCGCACGATAACTCTCGAACGGATCAATCGATTCGGTTCAAATTTTGGGTATCGAAATATTTTGTCCAGATTTGATTTAAGTTCGAAGATGGGTTATATCGGTCCACTCCTTCCGGTACCTCCCCCACAAATGTTCAAAAATTGTCGCAAAACTTGTGAGCACGATAACTCTTGAAGGGAATAACCGATGTGGTCCATACTTTGCACATCGTGTAATTTCTACCAAACTTAGATGAGGTTCCAATATGGACTCAATCGGTTCACTTCTTCGGGTACCTCCCACACAAAATTTCGGAAAAGTTCAGTTTAGGACCTGGTCTCGAATAGCTTTGATTTGTGTTTACGCAAGTTGTATTCACTGTCCTCTACACGACGCTGTAAGTTTCATTGGGGGCAAGTACATACTTCCTGAGAAAATAGCCTGAAAGTTACAAAAAACCCTATGACACCGTGTGTAGTGGTTGGAGCGCAAGATAACTTTCGAACGGAATTGCCGATTCGGTCCAAAATTTGGCTTTCGTAATATTTTGTCCAAACTTAGTTCAAGTTCAAAGATGGATTATATCGGTCCACTCCTTCCGGTACCTCCCCCACAAAAGTTCGAAAATGTTGGGAACATTTGTGCGTACGATAATTCATCGGAACCGACAAAAATGTTGAAACCCCCTAAATACATAAGTTTTTTGTGAAAAAAAGTGTTTCAATTTGCACAGGCTGAGGGTGTATCTCAGTCGGCAAAGCCGACTGATACTTTTTTACTTGTTTTTATTTAGTTGTAAATTAAGGCGTGATTTTATTTATTTATTTATTTATTTTTTTTTGATTTTGCTTTATCAAAGTCTTTAACATTGTTTCGACACTCCAAATTTGAAGGAAGGGGTTCCATGCGATGACGTGATTTCATGTCATCTTTTGCATTGGTTCAAAGGAAGTCGTGAAAGATCCGATCTTTTCATTAGGATTTGAACCAATGCAAAGGAAGTCGTGAAAGATCCGATCTTTTCATCAGCATTTGTACCATCGTTCCAATAGAGATGATGTTTGTGTTTTTATTTACACACCTGTTTGTTTTCATTTTGGTATGTTCCATTACTGCAAAAATCTACTAATTTTTATTTTTTTTTCCGATGGCATAAAAAAATGGTTATCGTAGTAAAAATTAGTAGATTCTTGCAGGTTCTGGAACAGACCAAAGTTGTTAGAACTGTCGTCGTGATATTGTCTTACATTTCCTGCATATCATACAACTAAAACTTCTAAACAAACGTTTCAAAACCCCTTGCAAGCATCAAATAAGCTGACATAAACTTTGCACATCATAAAATGTCTTCCAATCGTAAATCATGTCCCGGAAGGTTTATATTGCGAAACACGGCGGGTACTTTCCTCACAATTCTGTTTCTATGAAAATTTTAAATAAAAAATATTTCCTTTATAATTTTTTTTCATTTGACATTTATTTCTTTTATAAAGTTTTTCATTTCACATTTTCATAGAGACAGAATTGATACCCAGGTTAGAAACTCTTTTCGGAATTTTCTTAATAACAAATTATGTCACAAGTTGTGGCTATATACTGGTCCAAACGTTTCAAAACCCCTATTGTATGAAGCTCGAAATGTCTGCAATAAAAATGAAGTCCCAATCATCGAGCTAAAAATAGAATCGGACTGCACATATTGCTATTTTAAAAGTTTCTTGTCTGTTCTAAATCTGACATACATAGAACGAAATCAATCAAATCTCGCTTCTTGGAATTTGAAAAAAGTCCAAAACGAAAAGGAACAAGAATCTGAAAATAAAGAAGAAACGACTTTGGGAAAGAAACAATTAAAAATAAATTAAGCATAAATGGTATTTTCCAGAAAAAGTCTCTCCTCCCCGTTCGTTACATTTTGTTCTTAGAGATCCCTAAAGCAAGCCGGGTTGTAGATCCCTACATATTTTCGTCACTAAACGAAAGAGTATCAATTTCCAAAATGTTGTTATAAAATAACAAAATTATAAAATAAAAGTAATTTACGAAACAAAAATACTTAAAGGAGTGCATTTGGAGTCCATGTCGAAATCTGAACTGGTGATGGGAAGATAATAGAAAAAACCTTTTGTAAGATGAAAGAATATCAGTTGCGGAGAACGGAGGAAGTAATCTTTTGCGTTGCAGCGATGGTGATTACAATGCAATTTTGGATGTAAACTTTTTGCTGATCAATTAATTGTAGTTATTTCGTGAATTCGTTTGAATTAATAAAGAGTTTGCTTTGTCCATATTTCAATAGAGCATTTCCATTTTTCAAACAAGACATGAAAATGTCATGCCAAGGGGTTGGTGAAAATGACATGTCAAAGCATTGGTTAAAATGACATGACAAAGAATGGGTGAAAATGACGTGTCAATGCATTGGTGAAAATGACATGCCAATGCATTGGTGAAAATGGCATGTTTAGGATCCAAAAAAGAACGTCATCTTTTGGGGATCACGCTCATATAAAATTCATGAGTGAAAATGACAAAAAGATGACATGCCAGATCACTTGCACCCATGATTCAACTCATGATTTTTCATTAAAAATTTTACAGGGTGTATGCTATTAAAATACGTGTTTGAATACCCGTCAATTGGTTTAGTGGCGTATGCTTGTTGTTAGGTGAAACTCAAAACGTATACTCACAATGGTTATGACTTTTTTACTACCTCATATCCCTGTATCCTAGCGTGATGAGCTTTTACCTAAGATTAGATGAAATCGTAATTATAAGGCGATTCGATAAGAAAAGCTCACGCACAAAAATCAGTATTTTATATATGAGCTCTTTTGCAAAAAAATTTGGAGTCACTTTAGTTATTAATAGGCAAAAGGTCATTCATTTTTGCAACAGGATATACTTTTTTAAATTTGTATACCCTCCCAGCAAAATTTGAAGGATGTCGTGATTTCATGGCATATTTTGCATTGGTTCAAAGCAAGTCGTGAAAGATCCGATCTTTTCATTAGCATTTAAGCACATGCAAAGGAAGTCGTGAAAAATCGTGTCGTGATTTCATGGCATATTTTGCATTGGTTCAAAGCAAGTCGTGAAAGATCCGATCTTTTCATTAGCATTTAAGCACATGCAAAGGAAGTCGTGAAAAATCCGATCTTTTCATCAGCATTTGAATCATTTGTACAGATCACTATAAACAAAAAAGTCGATTTGTACATCCCTACATGTAGCGACATCAAAACAAAAGATTATACATTTCCAAAATTGTTGTTATAAAATTAAAAAATTACAAATTAAATGTAGGTTCACGAACTAGAAATTTTTAAAGGAGTGCTGTTGGAGTCCTTGTCGAGATCTGAACTGGTGATGAGAAGATAATAGAAAAGCTTTTGTAAGATGAAAGAATATCAGTTGCGGAGAACGGAGGAAGTAAACTTTGTTGCGGTGCAGCGGCGGTGATTAAATTGAAATTTTTCGTGTAAACCAGAGTTCGAAAATAAACAGTACACTAACATAGTGTACCGCTCCGAGAACAGTATCACTAAGAAATTTTTAGCGTTAGTGTTCCGGAACACAAACACTAAAAAATATTTTAGTGATACTGTTCCGGAGCACAACGATGAACGTAGTGTACCACATTTTGGTACACTAAAAACGTTGGATACCGCGGTCGGAACACTACGATTTTTTATGCTCCATTGTCTAAAAATCAAATCAGATGTTTTACACATTTTCTTCTAATTTTTATTTATTAGATAGTAATTTTAAAAATGCGAAAGGCAAAACAAGCATTCGGAGCACTCAACAATATATGGAGATCATCGCAAATCAGACGGAGTACAAAAATACGACTGTTCAACTCAAATGTGAAATCTGTTCTATTGTACGGATGCGAAACATGGAACATGTCCTCAATAATAGCGAACTCACTCCAGGCATTCGTCAATAGATGCTTAAGAAGAATTTTGAGAATACATTGGCCTAATGTGATTACAAACCAATCTCTTTATGAAAGGTGCAACCAAAATCCAATAGTCAAGGAAATCAGACTAAGAAAATGGAGATGGATCGGTCATACACTGAGGAAACAAGAAGGAAATATTGCCAAAGAAGCCCTTGAGTGGAACCCGCAAGGTAGCCGCCGTAGAGGTAGACCTTTGCTAACGTGGAGACGGCAAGTTTTAGAAGAACTGAGGAAGGCGAATAAATCATGGAATGAAATTAAAATTTTAGCTTTAAATAGAAATAATTGGAAAAATTTTGTTGTGGCCCTATGTTCCACCTAGGAACCTGGATATTAATAATAAAATAATAAATTTTAAAAATAATTTATTAAATAATAAATAAATACATATTTATTCTAAAAACATAAAATATTTAATAAACACATAATAAACAGACGATTATCTTAACATTATTATTAGCGTTTCGGCTCGTGGTACGCTACGATTTTTAGTGCTCCGACAGCCGGAACACTACGATTTTTAGTGCTCCATTGTCCAAAAACCAAATCAGATGTTTTTCACACTTTCTTTTAATTTTTATTTATTAAAAAAAATATATAATATTTAATTTCCTCAGAAATCATAATAAATTAATGTATGGTTCATTACCTTATAGTTTCAAAACGTGGTACAAAACGGGTTTTAGTGCTCCGGCACGACGATCTTTGTGCTTCATTCCACAAAAACTAAATATTGTTTTTTTCATAATTTTGACCAAATTTCGCAATGTGTTTAACTAATCTAAACATACATGGATGTAACAGTTTATCTTAATTTTTATTTTAGTGCTCCGCAGTCGGAGCAGTACGATTTTTAGTGCTCCGGCAGTCGGAACACTAAAATTTTTAGTGCTCCGCAGTCGGAACACTACGATTTTTAGTCCTCCGCAGTCGGTGCACTACGATTTTTAGTGCTTCGGCATGCGGTACACTACGATTATCGTTGTGTTCCGGTACAGTATCACTAAAATATTTTTTAGTGTTTGTGTTCCGGAGCGGTACACTATCGTAGTGTACCTATCCACCTTGGTACGGTACAGAACTGTACGGTACGATACCATAGTGTTTATTTTCGAACACTGGTGTAAACTTTATGCTGATAAATTAGTTCTAGTTATTTCATGAATTGAATTGAATTGAATTAGTAAAGAGTTTGGTTTGTCATGAAATTCAATACAGAATTTTCCATTTTCCAAACGAGACATGAAAATGTCATGCCAAAGGGTTGGTGAAAATTACATGTCAAAGCAATGGTCAAAATGACATGCTTAGGATCCGACAGTGAATGTCATCTTAAGATCCGAAAATGAATGTCATCTTATGGTGGTCACGCTCATATAAAATTCACGCTCATATAAAATGCTAAAAAGATGACATGCCAGATCACTTGCACCCATGATTCAATAGCATCCTTGGCATCGAACATTTTGCTGGGCATTTTTTTCTGTGTGCACAGATTGCAAAGGGAAGTGACCCCCACTTGTAAATTAAAAAAAAATCTAAACATTTGTATGGCTTATTTTAAGGTAGAAGTAGGAACAATATTGTCTGAGATATGAGCATTGCACAATTACCAATGTGGTGGAATCACACCAGCTGTTTGAATATGAAGTGTCAAATCCCTTTATAAAGAATATTTTTGCTCCAATTTCCCCAACAACATAAAGAAGGTTTTGACATAACATATTCAAAATTTTGCGATGCCACTACCTTGGTAATTGTTCCATGGAAGGGAAAAATTTATTATTTTTATACCCTCAGCATTTATGCTAACGAGGGTATGTACACTTCCATACGGGCATTGGTTTGAACGAAATCCGTTTCAGACAATTTGTATTCTATTTAGCAATGTCCGTCCGTCTGTCTGGCTGGCTGATGCGCACGAAAACTCTCAAATGGATGAACCGATTTGGTCCAAAATTTGGGTTTCGTAATATTTTGTCCAGACTTAGTTTAAGTTCGATGATGGGGTATATCGGTCCACTCCTTCCAGTACCTCCCCCACAAAAGTTCGGAAAATTTGTGCGCACTATAACTCTTGAAGGGAGTAACCGAGTTGGTCCATACTTTGCGCATCTGAAAATTCTACCAGACTTAGATGAGGTTCTAGTATGGACTCATTTAATCTACTCCTTCGGGTACCTCCCAAACAAAATTTCGGAAAAGTTCAGTTTAGGACCTGTTCTTGAATGTCTTTGATTTTTGTTGTAGCAACTTGTATTCATTGCTCCGCTTACGACGGTACATGTCTCAGTAGGGGTAAGTCCATACTTCCTGAGAAAAGATTAAAAACACACCCCTATGACACTATGTGTAATGTTTGGAGCGCAAAATAGCTCTCGAACGGATCAACCGATTTGGTCCAAACCGATCAGGTTCGAATATAGACTATGTTTGTCCACTTCTTCGGGTACTTCCCATTCAAAGTTTCGGATCAGTTCACTTTAAGCCCTGCTCTCGAATCACTTTGATTTTTGCATTCGCATTCGCTGCCTCCATTACGACGATAATATTTGTTCAGGAGCAAGTCCATACTTCTTGAGAAAAACGCCCGAAAGGTTTAAAAAATCCGCATGACACCATATGTATTGGCTGGAGAGCACGATAACTCTGGAACTGATCAACCGATTTGTTCCAAAATTTGACCTCTGTCATATTTTGTCCAAACTTCATTTCAGTTCGAAGATGGGAAATATCGGTCCACAGCTCCCGTACTTCCCCCCAATACTTAAAAAATGAGACTAAAATGGTATAGAGATGGGAAATATTTTATATTGTTAGAGATGGGAAATATTTTATCGCTGTTTGGAGAGTAATATAAAATGAACAACGTATAAAAATGTTTTTTTCGCTCACAAAATTTTGTATGGAAAATGAAGTAATTGATTTCCAATTTGAGGTCGAGCGAATTACCATCAGTATGAAAAAGGCATTAGTGGCGTATGCTTGTTGTTAGGTGAAATTCAAAACGTATACGTACTAGGGTTATGACTTTTTTACAACCTCATACCCCTGTATCATAGCGTGATGAGCTTTAACCTAAGATTAGATAAAATATTATTTATAAGGTGATTCGATTTAAAAAGCTAACGCATATAAATCTTTAAAAGATTTCATATATGTCTTTTTAGAAAAAAAATTATATCATATATACATTTATTCCATATATCATATCAAGTGAAAGTGGTTTGTTCGTTACCTTTTTCAATATTTAAATGGAATAAAAGTTATTTTAGTTATTAATAGGTCATTCATGCAAAGTATTTTTTCAAAAAAAAAAAAAAAAAAAAAAAGATAATAATAATAATAATCAAAGTGGTTTGTGCGAGACCCTTTTTAATAATTAAATAGAAGTAACGTTAGTTCTGGCATTAGTAGGCAAAAGTTCATTCATTCTCGCTACAGGAAATCATTTTTGAGAAAAAGGGTCAAAAAGTCATAACCCTAATACGCGCGAATAATCTTAATATGTATTCGCTTGATGTGGAAAAGTTCGACAACCCAGAGAGACAACGTTTCATGTTCAGGAGTGGCTATAACCCGTGAAAAAAAAATGTGTTCTGATATTTTGTCTAAGTAAAATGTGTGATTTTTTTGGCTAAGTGAAATGTCTTCACAGGGAGCTCAAACTTGTTATCTTATTTTTTAGTCACATTTTTGCATCAGTATTATTATCTCTAGAGTTGTGTCGTTCAGGAACGAACTATTTCAAAGGTTTTTGGTCTGAACTTAGATCAAGTTTGAAGATGTTCTATATCGGTCCATATTTTGGTATAGCCCCCATATACCGGTGCCGCTCGATTTCAGATATTTTGACGTTTTTAGCCACATTTTTGGACCGAATTAGGTATAATTTGGCATTTAGGGTTCTCAGTGATCCAGAAACTTCTCCACCAAAAATTATAGTCATATGTCTACATTTTGGTACATCCCCCCATATAGCGGTACCGCCCGATTTAAGCTTTTTGGACGTTCTTAGCTACACTTTCATTGTTCCATGCGACCAAGAAACTTCTCCACCAGAAAATATGGACACAGTCTAGGTTTTTTTATAGCCCCCATATAACGGTACTGTTCGATTTCAAGTATATTGACGGTTTTAACTAAATTTTTTGACCGAACTACCTATAATTTGGCTTTTAGGGTTTCTAGTGGTCAAGTAACTTCTCCACCCAAAATTGTGGCATAGATACTTTTGCAACAGAAAGAAAACTAATAGTGCCATATAAGCTCAAGTTATTCATGGTGGAGGGTATAAAAAGATCGGCCCGGCCGAACTATACGCTTTTTAACTTGTATATATTTTTTCACTATCATCATTTTTTTGAGATGTTGTCTTTGCAAAAATGTTTAAACAGAAACTTCTTCTGAATCTGTGCATCTGTTTCCTTTTTCCTTGCAGTCTGTTTTGCATACTCACTCGCGGATACAAGTGATGACAAGACACTCTTTGTTCATTCAAGTATTCATTTCGAAATATTCGTACCATCTCTTATTCCACTATTTTTCTTTTTCGCTTATGTTTTGCAAACTGTCAACAAAAAGCGAATAAAAAACGATAATTAATTATCTTTTGCGTTGCATTAATCTGATATCGTTAAGAATTTGGCCACAATATGCATCCTCTCTGCAGCCAAAGGAAAATGATTTAAAAATAAAGATAAAAAACTTACCGAATCACTGAAACTGAATAATACATTTATTCTTAACAAGATAAGAAGTAAAATCTTCTTGAGAACAAAAGAGAAGAAACTGCAAAAGTATGATATTGGAAAATGAAAGCAAAAAGAAACGACATTGAATGGGCGAGGCAAGTAAAATGATACAAACGCTATTTTTAAAGAAAAAAAGAAAGGATAGGGTGACTTAAATGGCTTGAGTGTTTTGTGTCAGGGTTAAAAATAAATTTGAATATTTTTAGGAGATTTTAGGAATCATAGTAAATGTTACTTTCTGTACTTTTTTCATAAAATGTTGATTTAATTTAAAATAAGGACCAAACATTCCTCTTATTTTCTAACTAATAAAAATGTCTAGACATTTTGAACATCAAATATTGCTAATTTATACAAATTTGTTGAACCCCCTGAGATTCAAGTGATGAACACTCTATACCATAAATTCTGCAAAACCTGAAATAAAACGTCCCAAAATACATAACGCATGTCATCGACAAAACATTGTATATAAAATCAAGCGCTCAACTCCATACAACAAAATAAAATATATCAAAATATTGAGGTCACTCGCAACAACAAATGTCACAATAAAACCATCACATTGTATATCAATGTATGTTTATTTCTATGTTTGTGAGCATGTCAGCGATATTTATTCCTCACTTCATGCGCTCTGCACTTCCCTACATTCATCCAAAATTGGGGTGTTGTTGTTTAATATTGAAGAGCTTTACAAACCATAACGCTAAATTAAAGTTAACCACAAAGTGATGCCAAAATATTGTTGTTCAATGTGTCAAGTAATAAATTGACAATTTTGTATTGTTGATAGATTGTAGACAGGCGTACAAACACACATATACACACTCATCCATAATACTATACAATGCTGTCCTGTGTGGATCACTCTGCTAGCTTTAATTATTATTGAATTTTTTTTCATAATCCACAACCACAGCCATCACCTCACCTCAAATCCAACAACGACACATTTTCAAGTCAGTCAGCAAATTTTCACTTTAAACCGCATCGTTCATACAGTGTCAAGCGTTGGCCTAAACTGTCAATTGTGTTGTTGTATACGATGAAAACTGAAATTTAAACAAAAAGAATTTGTTATTTGGATGACTGAACTTGTTTTGAGTAGGATTTATGTGAATCCTATTCAAAACAAGTGGGTTAAGGTGTGAAATCTTGATGCTGGCCCCTTTGGGCATACCGGTATTCATACCTTGACATCATAAAACGAGCTAGCTATGTCGAAGATCACACTAGAGCGGCTTCATTAAAACTTTTAGGTATACCTACTTCGAGTTTTCCACTGCATCAACCTCACCACATTACCCTACTATGGAACTCGACCTTGGAACCCTTGATTTCATGAAATTGTTTCAATGAAACCACAATTATAGGCCGGGCATTACGAAATTTTTAATCCAGATTGGGTTCCACCCAGAATAAAAATCAGGCAGCAATTATAGGCCCAGCATTACGAAATTTTTAATGGAGATGGGGTTCCACCCAGAATGTACCTAAAGATTTTTAAAGGTAATCGTGTAAAATGGACTAAAAACGAAATTTTGGTGTAATTTTCTAGATGCCCTACAGGCTACTATTATTTTCGGATCAGGACAGACATTTAAAAGAGATTAGGAGAGTGTTAGGGGGTAGGCGAACAAAACAATTTAGTTTGATGATCAGATAACATTTAGCGAACTTTTATGAGAAAATATCAAAATTTCCTTATGTAGCCCAGTCAAAATAGACAGACCCATAAATGGGTAATAGCAGAAATTCACGCGTGGCATAGGGAATGAAGGATACCAAGCAACTCCCCAGATCATCTTCGCAATGTCAAAGCCCAGGACTTATCTTGGTCCATTTTTAATCTCAAGCGGACACATACCTCCCCGTGGTGTTTCCGTAGGAGCTGCCTTAAACACATGTTAAAGGTAGTGAGCTGATATGAGCCGCGCGTTCGCCCATAACAACATAAAATACTTGGGTTGGGCGTTGGGCAAGTAACCCATCTCTTCAAAAAGAAACATACTATGGAAACAAGTAAGAAAGTATCAGTCAGCTGTGCCGACAGAGATACACCTTCAGCCTTGGACCTAAAAAAGGAAGCAAACACAATACATACTTCAGATGTCAATAGGTGTTTTTTTGAGTTTATGGACCAATTGCTCAGGAAGTATGGATTGTACCGTATTAACTAGATCCGTATATATAACATATTGCTAAAAATTTGAAAACGATCCAAGACGAGTCCTTAAACTGCACTCGTTCCAAACTTTCTGTGGGAGATCCCCAAAAAAATGGTCAGATGTAGTAATTATTCGGACATAATTCGAGGTTATAAGAAATAATACGATGAACAAAGTTTGGACCAAATCGGTTTCACACTTCGAATGTTATCTTACGTACTATCCAATATAATTGGCAGGCTTTTTACTCCATGACATTCAAATTATTCGAGGCTATTTGAATGCCAAAATTGAAAAGGAACCCTAAATAAAGATTATAGCTAATTCGGTCTGCAAATGTAGCTGAAAACGTCAAAATACTTGAAATCGGGAGTTACCGTTATATGGGTGCTATATCAAAACGTGGACCTATATTGGCTATTTTAAGTGGAGAAGCTTTTTGGTCATTGGGAACTTTAAATGTCAAACTTCTGCTAATTTGGCCAGAAAATGTTGCAAAAAGCCTCAAAATACTTGAAATCGGGAGGTTCCGTTATATGGGGCTGTACTAAAACGTGGACCCATCTTGTCAATTTTTTGTAGAGAAGCTTTTTGGTCGTTGGGAACCTCAAATATCAAATGTCAGCTAATTCGGTCAAAAATTGGACCTAAAAGCCTCAAAAATCTTTAAATCGGGTTATACCGTTATATGGGACCTATACCGAAACGTGGACCTATCATCACTATTTTTGGTGCAGAAGTCTTTTGATCTCTTGAAACTTCAAGTGCCAAATTTGAGCCAATTTGGGAGGAATATTTGGCTAAAATACTAAAATTACCTTAAATCGGGATATACTGTTATATGGAGATTGTACCAAAACTTGGACATATCTATTAAGAACCTCAATTGTCAAATTTTAGCTAGTTAGGTCAAAAAATTTAAAAACCTTAAAGGGGTAAAAGTCGCGCAATGTGCATATGATTTTGATGCGCATCCAGTTTCATTAGCGCCCATCAAAAATACGTGAGTTTTCGCAAATAGTATAACCGCGAATAAGGGATTCCATCTACGTATAATTTTTTAAAGTAAATCGCGCGTCCGGATTATTAAAAAAACAATTAAGAACGGCGTTAAAATCGGCCGGGCCGAACTTGCTATACCCTCTATCACGAGATGTATAGTAGTAAAACGGAACAATTTCACTTCGTTTATGAAGAAGACTAAATTCCAAGTTTCACCAGTTTCGGTAAAACAGTGTGGCTAACTTTCAAAATAACGAATTTCGGAAGGTACCGCTCTATGGGGGCTATATTAAGACTGTACCGACAAATTTCTGGGGGAAAGTGTTATACCACAAACCAACACTAAATACCAAATTTCAGTCATTTCGGTGGATTATTGAGGCCACAACCTTGAAAATACCGAAAATCGGTAGGTACCGTTCTATTGGGGTTATGTAAAGGCATGGACCTATACCGACAAATTTCTGGGGGAAAGTTTTATACCCCAACGAAGACTAAGTAAAAGATTTCAGCCATTTCAGAGTGATAATGAGGCTAAAACCTTCAAAATACCGAAAAATCGGGTGGTACCGTTTAATGGGGGCTATATCAAAGCGTCGACCGATATAGATCATTTGCAATACCAAGCATCCTAGGAGTAATAGAAACTTCCATACCAAATTACAAAGCTCTATCTTAAAAATTGCGAGCTATATCTTGATGTCAACAGACGGACATGGTTATATCGAATTAGAATTTTACCCTGATCAAGAATTTATACTATATAGGTTCTCCGATGAATATTTCGATGTGCTACAAACGGAATGACAAATTTATTTATACCCTCCATATTATGGCGGAGGGTATAATAAAACAAGTAAAAAAGTATCAGTCGGCTTTGCCGACAGAGATATATCCTCAGCCTGTGTGGACTGAAATATAATATTGGGCGTGGTACCACAAGGATTGGACAGATAGGGTCCAAATTTGAACATAAACTAAGTTTCGGCAATATTTAGAGATCTAAAGCACTACCTTCGAATTTCTATTCTATTCTATTTCTTCTATTCGAAGAAATATTACAATATCCAAAGTGTGGACGAGAGCAGTATTCGGTTCGACCTCTCCAGCCACTACGTATGGTGCGGTAGGAATTTTTACAACTTTCGGGCTGTTTTCTCAAGAAGTATGGATTTGCCCCTGAAAAAGTTTTTACTGTCGTAATTGAGGCAGCGAATGCAAGTTGCTTCAACAAAAAAGAAAAGCGATTCGAGAGCAGGTCTTAAAGTGAATTTATCCAAAATTTTGTGTGGGATGTACCAGAAGGAGTACACAAATATAGTCCACATTCGAACCTGATCTATATCTTCTAGATATTTTAGGATGTGTAAAGTATGGACCAAATCGGTCACTCCTATCAAGAGTTATCGTGTGCACAATTCTACCGAAAATGTTTGAACTTTTGTGGGGGAGGTACTTGAAGGAGTGGACCGATATAACCCATCTTCGATCTTAAACTAAGTTTGCACAAAATATTACGAAGATCAAATTGTGGACCGAATCGGCAGATCCGTTTGAGAGTTATCTTGCTCTCCTACCACTACACACGGTGTCATAGGGCTTTTTTGTACCTTTCAGGTTTTTTTCTTAGGAAGTATGGACTTGCCCCTGATGAAACTTATACCGTTATATGAGGGGCAGTGAATAAAAGTTGCTGCAACAAAAATCAAAGCGATTCGTGGACAGGCCCTAACCTGAACTTTTCCGAAATTTTGTGTGGGAGGTACCCGAAGGAGTGGACCGATTAAATCCATATTGGAACTTCATCTAAGCCTGGTTAAAATGCCCCGATGTGCAAAGTATGGACGAAATCGGTTACTTCCTTCAAGAGTAATCGCGCGTCAAATTTTACGAATATTTCCGAACTTTTGTGGGGGAGGTACCGGAAGGAGTGCACGAAGAAGAAGTTTGCACAAAATATTACGAAAACAAAATTTTGGACCGAACCGGTTGATCCGTTCGAGAGTTATCGTTCGCTCCAGCCAGACAGAGAGACAGACGGACGGACATGGCTAAACCAACTCCAAATTTAAAGCACAATTTGAAGCACATTTTGCCCGTATGAAAGTGTATATAGCCTAAATGCTGAGGGTATAAAAACGAAAGAAAAGAAAAACTAACTCCTCTGATGTTGACGAACCCCGCAAACGTTTTAAGGACCATGATTTGCAGTTCTGCACCTGGAATGTTCGCACCCTTTATAGAGAAGGTGCAGTTTACGCATTGGCAGATGTACTTGAAAAGTACAAGGCCGACATTACTACCATACAGGAAATACGATGGATTGGGAAAGACGTCACAACAACACCTTAAGGTGACGCACTGTATTATAGGTGCCATGATTTGTTGTTTGGCGGATGTTAAAACATCAGGCCTCTAGCTTCACGCCAGCGAATGAATGACAATAAGGATAAAAGCTAAATTTTAGAACATATATATTTGCGCTCATGCTCCCACTGAAAGCAAGGACGAACAGACCAAAGATATATTTTACGAACACTTAGAAGAGACATATAACCATTGTCCTGCCCATGACATTAAAATTAATCGAGGCGATTTTATTACAAAAAGTTCAAAAAAGGAATATATTTGACCCAACAGTCGGAAAATTCAGTCTCCACAGTGAAACATCTGACAATGGTATGCAGCTGAAAGACTTTCCGAGAAGGAAACATAGACTATGTTCAGCACCTTGTGGTACGTACCCGACTAAACGTGGCAACTGAAATACAAACAGATACTAAACGGAATTTAGACATCGGTAATCTGCAATCACAACGGATAGCCACAGCATATTCCACTCACCTAGCCCAATTGTTTAATAAAAGCTAACCACAACCCAATAAGATATCAGCATAGTGGCAAATTATTACTTACTCCATTCTCCATACTCCACGCATGATTGGAACCTGAACATCCCGTTCCCCCGTCCACAAGAATGGCAATAAGACTGTGTGCTCTAACTACAGGGGCATAAGTCTGCTCTCTGTTGCATATAAAATAGTATCAGGTATATTGTGCGAACGTCTAAAGCTTATGTTCAACGAAATAATTGCGGCTATATATACATGGGAAATGGGAAATCCGTTTCAGACAATTTGTAGCTAAGTTCGAAGATGAGCCATATCGGCCGTCACCTTCGGATACCTTCCCCTCAAAAATGTAAGGGGGCGTTCTTTCGGAACTGAGGAAATGATTTGGTCCCAACTTTGGATTTCCTAATATTTTGTCCAAATTTAGTTTAACTTCGAAATTTGTCCGCATCGGTCTTCTTCTTAGGGTACCTCTTCCACAAACCTTCAATATTTTTGTGAAAGTGCAGTATAGGGTCTGTGCAAAGATCAAATGGTAATTTATACCTTTGGTTCTTCATACGTCGATATTATGTTTTTCGTGAGCAAGTCCATACTTGCTGACATAGCTGTCCAAGAGTTCTAAATTATACGGTGACTATGACAACCAAAATAAGATACACATCTAGAATGGACTATTTCGATCCATTCCTTCAGGTACCTTCGCAAGACTTTTGAGCTTTAATCCAAATATTTATATTCTTGGCGGCAAGTTCACATGTTGGCTGCGTAGCCGGTTTTCGATTCAATATTGTTAATAGATGAACGCATCAATTTATAGAGGCTGAGGGCATATCTCTGTCGACAAAGCCGGCTGATACTGTTTTGCTTGTTTTATTTTTCGGATTATTTGAAATGCTTCATATTGTCTTTCTTCGAAAAATTTGGTGAGAGTTGAACATTTCCCGAGGAATTATTCTACATATAGCATTAGTATTTACGTTGTATCAATCAATTATGGAAACCATAACAAATGTGAAAAGTAGGCAGATAAGTCCCTTATCATGTAAACTGAGATGGATTTGGACACACTCATGTAATCCCCATCCCTCTCTCTGTGTGTTCAATTCACATTACAAATTGATAACAATAGGACCAAGTTATTTCCTCTTAAACATTTTTAATTGACCTTATTTTAATATCCGCAATTGTTTGTGGAAAATTCAATAGCGAGAAAGCGTTAATGTACGTGTCTACATCCCCCGAGATTCAGGAATTCATATCAACTTACATATTACAAAAACACAAAATTCTCGTTATAATGGTTTGGATATCCATACATATGTACATTACGCACGTTCATACTCCATATAATATCCGCCAACACTTAAGTGACAACGTAAAATTTTAATGATTATGTTGAGGTCGTCGCTTTATGTTTTTGTTTCATTCTTTTTTCGTCTGTTTGTTTTGTGTTTTTACCAAAGCAATTAATCACAGTTTGAGTGTCACTTAATTTTATGGCTGACATAAAATGTTGGTATTTTAGATGATTTCGCCTTTCGACTCCATTAGAGTTCACCAGAGCCCTTGTTATTTGTCTAAGTGGAACGCACGAGAGGGAAGTATATGACGTCGAACGTCACAGTTTTTCGTTGTTTGTAGTACTAGTACATCACTTTGTTGTAAAATATGCATAAGGTACAATGGGAGGATGGGAGGCGAGAATATTGCTTTGGGGCTAATAAAAAAATCACAATTGTTTCTTTATGACACATTTTTATGTGCGACATGTAAGAAGATCATCCATCTGAACAAGGGCAGGGTAATTCGTTTGACGCCTGTATGAAGAGTAATGCCTTATTGTTTTTTTCCAATATAAGTGGAGTTATTTTCAATGGAAGCTTTTGAAACATAGTCGTCTGAAATTCAATAATAGTTATGCCATAATTTGTAAGATTATCACATATGCATGTAGAATATGTATTATGATTATTTTCTTTTAGGGCTTATTTATAATTGGTCTGTAAATGTAAGATTTGACGATTTAATTTTACAATATTTTGGCTATATAAAATATTTATTATTGGGTTATAGACAATGATAGACATCAAACAACGGCGTATGTTAAACTTTAGTAGTAATTTGGGTTCATCTTAAGTCTAAAACCGCCTTGACTTATAACCAAGAGAGCAAACATGCGACAATAGGAGGCATTAGGATAATAGAAAAAGGCATAAACTAATTTTTTACGTGGACGGCCAATACCAGGCACACCTGCATCTGCTGGTCAACACTATTTTTCTTCTTATTTTACAATTAGTTTGTTGTTGTTATTGCGGTGCCGAGGTAAACGAAGTCTTTAACTACTTAAAGACTATCAACTACCACAGTTGGCATCATGTTCTATAACGCATTGCGTTTACTGCCTGACCCAGGCCAGACATAAGCGAATAGCATGTGAATTTTGGTGTATATTGTGCCATTTCTTTTAACTTTTGCATCTCGTATAATCTTTTCCAGCAGTAAGTTGGATAGTTCACACGAAAGGCTGTCTCCTTGTCAGAACCTTCTTCTGCAACTAAACTGTACGGAAAGGATTTTTTATACACTCCATCATAGTATGAAGCGCTATATTAAATTTAATAGTGGATTTTATTCGACCTATTTATTGATTTTAAATTAATAGATAAGTATTTATTGAGCTTGAGGTCATTATTCGGGTTTTTTTCGTACAACCAAATCCAAATTGTAACAATTTTAGTACAATTTAACACGTTTCGTACACATGAGTACGAATTTCCAAAACTATTTCCACATCAGAGGTCCGCAAAATGCCACTCGCTTTTAATGCATATTCGCGATTTCGTGCCTTTTTCATTGCTTGCTATTGCCATCTCTGTTTAGTGCTATTGCTTGCTTTGCCTTTACTTTCATGAGTGTGTGCCAATTGCACACACACAACACACTAAAAGAACTCGTTGCCTTTTTGTTGCACGCTGCCTTCGAAAAAGCACGTTGCATTACAAAAAGCAGTAGATATTTCTGGTCAAATTTACATGTTAATAAACATAAAAAATGAATGTTGAGACAATAAAAACAATTACTAGTAATGGTGTTTATCCTATTATTAAAGAAACTCAAAGAAAAAGTTAAATTTGGCAAATGTATTCATTTATTCAAACAGAAGATGGTACGATACTGTGTGGTGGTATGCAGTATTGTGCATACTGCATTTGCGAATCGTGTGAATACAAATGTAAAAGCAAGCAAGCATGCACTAAAGCAGTGAATCATTTTTTGGGGTGAATCTGCTTTTTGCACATTCATATTTTTTATGTGCAAGGCACTGCACTATTCGCTTTTGGGTAAAGGCAATAGAGTGTGCCTTTTATATGCATTTTGCGGACCTCTGTTCCACATGTCAACATTACTTTCTATCCTTGATTACCACACCAAGTTTCAAGATTCTACCTATATCCGTTCAAAATATGCAATTGGTACCAAATTTAGTAACTTTTCGTACACTTATAGTACGAGTTTCAAAAAACCCTTTGGTATATCTTTCTAACCCTCCATCAGTGACCCTCATTCCAAATTTCTAGAATTCTAGCTCTTCCCGTTTGCCTTATATAAAAGGGTACCATATTTAGTACATTTTAGTACTTTTCGTACCCCTCTAAGTCGAATTTTCAAACACCTACAGTAAAAATTTCGACTTTCTAGCTTCAGCCGTTTCGTCTGCTCGATGATATGTCAGTCTGTCACTCAGTCACTCACTCAGTCATCACCAAGATTTTTATATAGTAGATATGCTATCATAACCAGGCGTGCTTTGATTAAGCAATTGGAATTTGATGTGGCTACCTATTTTGATTGTAGTTTACCGTTGTTCAACATCCCTGTTTTGTCGGTTCTTACTTTATTTCCAGCACTTATTCGGGTACGTTCCTTTGCTCCAACAAAGTGGTGATCCGAGTCGATGTTGGTTTCTCGGAACGATCGTACATCCAACAGGATCGATTATGACTACAATTTATCACAACGTGATCAATTTGATTTCTTGTTTTTTGGACTGCTGATCAGCAATTTTCCATTGTCAAATATTTCTTGTGGGGACTGAATTTTCCGGCTGTTAGGCCAAAAATATTCTCCTCTCCAATTTTTGCATTAAAATTGCGTAGAATATTTTTAATGACATTCGCGGGATAACGGTCATATATTTCTTCTAAAATTTCGTAAAAGATATCTATGATCTGCTCGTCTTTGTGTTCAATGGGAGCATGAGCGCAAATAAAACTAATGTTGAATAAGTTTGGTATTTGCCGAATTGTAGCCTGTCTTTCGTTCACCGCGGTGAACCTGGAGACCAGATGTTGCAACTTCCGACTAACTAGAAGCCCGTAACCAAATGAATGCTTTTTGTTTGTCATGACAGCTTTAATACAGTTCTTTAGATGTTGTTGTAACGCCTTTTCCAGTCCATAGTATTTCTTGTATGGCACCCTCATACCTCATACTTCTCTATAAAGATTCCGGACATTGCATGACCAGGTTTACAGATCAAGGTCCTTAAAACGTTAGTGGGGGTCGTGAACCTTAGAAGAGTTTCTTGTTATTTTCCATTGTTATTTCATAATGGGTGTAGGAATGGGTCACTGCCTAAGGCCTAGCCCAAATTTTTAACGTTCTTATGGGTGAATACCAAGCAAATGTTAGGTCTACGTAGTGACCCAGTAACGGGTATTAAAGGCAGCTCCCCAGGTGATACTATGGGGTGGTCAGTGTCCCCTTGAGATGAAAGAGGTACCAAAAATAAAAGTCCTGTTTTTATATCATTTTAAAGCTGGTCAGAGCCGTTGCTTGGTTCACCGGGTGACTGTTCACAAGCATATTATTTCGTTTGAACATTGAAACAATAACTTGTGTAGAACTGTAGTGGTGGTCGAAAGGCAGCATTTCTTCAGACTAGATCTTTTAAAAATATTTAACAAAGAGGCTGTTATTCCTAACAATGGTTTTATGTGAATGCAGAATATTTGTTGAGCTTTATTTATTTATTTTTTTCCCTCTCATTCCCTTTATTAATTTCATTTTGTTGTAGCTGTCATTGCCATCAGTTCAGTGGCAACGACAAACCATACCTATGTACTTCCATAACATGAATACAATAACAACAACAATGTTGTTGACAACACTTCATAATACTTCGTAGAACAAGGCGATGACGGCAAGGATTTGCATTTTTAATAGAATTACGGCCATTGTATAGGAAAAATATACGTATGAATTTATGTAAGGTTTGCATACAAACATTTTTTTATATTTTTGCTTTGTCGTCACACATTTTTAAGCCTTGTGGCAGCTCAATGGTCATTGTTTTATATATGTGATGGAAAACAACTGATATATATTTTGAATAAATTTTAACGAATTTTATTTTTGCAAATTGTATGACACGCAACATGTTGTATAAGATATTTGTATTTTTGTCAGTTGAAAATGACATTTTTTGTATGTATGTCAACAACTTTTTAGAATACTTAATTGTGTGTCATATATCCAACAGAGTGGTTTTTTACTCTACACCATAATATGCGAGGTTTATTTTGGTCGACAATATTGTTACACTTATATACGTGTACCGAAGGGATAAAAGTATGTAGCCCTGTTTATATTCATTATAAATTGTGGTCAAACAATTATGGATCGACAATCACGAAATTTTGCGTTGATATTCACTAGACCCCTACTTACTTACTTACTTAGCTGGCCCATTACAAAACATTTGTTCCATAGACCGAACTAAGGAAAGATCTCCAATTCTCTCTGTTTAGGGCTTCGCTTTTTGGAATACCGCGCCTTGTCATCTGGTCATCCATATGTTTGCGCCATCTATTCTTTGGCCTGCCAATTCTACGTGCACCGCCATTTGGCTCGAATTTATTCGCCTTTTTAGATGGTTCATCATCGCTCATTGTATCTCGATACGTTTAACTATATTGATGTCGTTGTATAGCAGATACAGCTCGTGGTTCATACGACGTCGATATTCACCGTCAACGCAGATCGGTCCGTAGATCTTTCGAAGAATTTTTCTCTCAAACACGCCTTATCTGCTTGCGCAAGTACCCAGGCTACAGAACCATACATCAGCAAGGGTAGAATCAGTGTTTTGTAAAGCGTTACTTAAGCCAAAGTAGCATCTGCTGGCCAATACAATTCGTCTTTTTATTTCACAACTGATGTCGTTTAGTGTGTTTACTGCGGTGCCGAGGTAGACGAAGTCTTTTACTACCTCAAGATTATAGGAACCAACTTCAACAGTTGGTCCGATCTCAATGGACGCATTGCGCTTCGACAACATCAAGTTGGTCGTCTCGCCGTTTACCACCAGACCCACTTTAGCAGATTCTCCTTCGACCTTCATAAAGGTATCGGTTACTTCTTTTACTGATCGACCTATGATGTCTATATCATCAGCATAAGCAAGTAACATGTGGCTATTGGTGTAGATTGTGCCACGTCTTTTGACGTTTGCCTCTCGTATAACCTTTTCTAGCAGGATGTTGAAAATATCACACGAAAGGCTGTCTCCTTGCCTGAAACCTCTTTTGGTACAAAACTCTTCGGAGAGGTACTTTCCTATTTTAACTGAAGATTCTGTGTCAGTTAGAGTCATTTTACAAAGCCGAGTGAGCTTTGTGGGGATACCAAATTCGGACATGGCTTGGAATACCTTTGAACGCAGCGGGCTGTCGAAGGCTACTTTATAATCGACAAAAAGGTGGTAGGTGTCGATCTGCATCTCTTGGGTCTTCTCCAGGATTTGCCGCAGGGGAAATATCTGGTCAATGGTGGACATACCAGGTCTAAAGCCGCATTGGTATGGTCCAATTATCTCGTTGACCATTGGCTTTAGTCGTTCGCACTATATTGTAGGCGATAGGGATAAGACTTATGCCCTTATAGTTGGAGCATAAAGTTTTATCTCCTTTCTTATGAACGGGAAACAGGTTCCAATCTTCGGGTACGCGTTCTTCCTGCCACATGGATCTAACTAGCTGATGAATGCACCTTATCAGCGGGTCGCCTCCGGTTTTAAACAGCTCGGCTGGTAGGCCATCAGCTCCTGCTGCCTTATTATTCTTCAGTCGGTTTATTGCTATCTTTACCTCATCTTGGCCCCGTGGTATATATTCTATACCATCTTCTGGGATTGGATCTGTGGTATCTTCGTCGACTTCTCTACTATTGGATACCAACAGTTTGGAAAAATGCTCTTTCCATATCCTTAGCACACTATCTATATCAGTTACCAGATGACCTTGCTGGTCTCTACATGAGGATGTGCCCGTATTAAAGCCATCAGTTTGATGCTTGACTCTTTGGTAGAAATTTCGGACTTCATTCTGGTTCCTGTACATCTCGATTTTTCACACTCCCGCTTTTCCATCTCTCTCTTTTTCGTGCGGAAAAGACGTTTCTCCTATCTCCTTTTCTCCCGATATCACTCTCGAGCGCTACGCGTTGCTACGGATTGTAAAGTAGCCCTATATGCCGCATTTTTTCTTCGGTAGCAACACGACACTCCTGATCATACCATGGATTCCTTGGTGGAGGTCTATGGTATCCAAGTATGGATTTTGCGGCTGTTTACATGGAGTGGGCAATGCTTTGCCATTGCGCTGATATGTTATCGGGATGAGGAGTGCTTTGATTAAGCAATTGGGCTAGTTGAGTGGAATATGCTGTGGCTATCTGCTGTGATTGCAGCTTACCGATGTCTAGCTTTCGTGTTGTGGCTATTCGTACTTTGTTTGCTACGTTTAACCGGGTGCGTACCTTTGCTGCAACAAGGTAGTGGTCCGAGTCCATGTTTTCTCCTCGGAACGAACGCACATCCAACACGCTCGATGAATGTCTTCCATCTATCACAACGTGATCTATTTGATTTCTTGTTGATCTGGAGACAGCCAGATGCCCTTATAGATGTCGAGATGTTGAAATCTGGTGCTGCTAACTACCATGTTTTTTGCCGCTGCGAAGTATATCAGCCTCATACCATTGTCAGATGTTTCACTGTGTAGACTGAATTTTCCGACTGTTGGGCCAAAGATATTTTCCTTTCCAATTTTGGCATTAAAATCGCCTAGAATAATTTTAATATCATGGGCAGGACAACGGTCATATGTTTCTTCTAAGCGCTCATAAAATATATCTTTGGTCAGTTCGTCCTTGTCTTCAGTGGGAGCATGAGCTAAAATAAAGCTGATGTTGAAGAATTTTACTTTTATTCGAATTGCAGCAAGTCTTTCAGTAACTGATGTGAAGCTGGAGACCAGATGTTTTAACCTCCGACCAACTACAAATCCGCAACCAAACTCTTCCATCGTATTTCTTGTATAGCAGTAATGTTGCCCTTGTATTTTTCAAGTGTATCTGCCAATGCGTAAACTGCACCTTCTCTATAAAGAGTGCGAACATTCCAGGTGCAGATTCGCAGATCATGGTCCTTAAAACGTTTGCGGGGGTCATCAACATTAGAAGGATTTGTTTTTCTTTTCTTTTGTTTTTTCATAGTAGGCTGCTTTTTCTAGGGGAGGGTTATTAACCCTGCGCCCAAACCCAAGTTTTTAACGTTCTTATGGGTGAACGCGCGGCACAGTTTGGGGGTTATCATGAATGAAATTTCCCCGTGAGTTTCGTCTTTCCGCCGTTGCAACTTAAGGGAGAAAGTGAAAAAATTCACGGGGAATTTCCGTTCTTGATAACCCCCTTTAGCTCACTACCTTTAACGGGTGTTAAAGGCAGCTACCCCAGGTGACACCACAGGGACGTCAGTGTCCACTTGAGATGAAAGAGGGACCAAGATAAATCCTGGACTTTGCCATGTCAAAGCCGGTCAGGACCATTCCTTGGTATCTTTCATCCCCTACGTCACCCGCATTAGTACTACCCGATTATGGGTCCTAAACGTTAACACAGTACGCTCGACAGCACTTTGTATGCGATTGGTAGCAGACTTATGCCTCTGTAGGTTGTACACACCGTCTTGTCTCATTTCTTGTATACGGGACATAGGAGGCTGAGGTTCCAGCCGTCGGGCAGGGACGTACGCAGGGGGGGGCACGGGGGGCCCGGGCCCCCCCCTAAATGGTTTGGTCGAACAAAATTTTTTAAACTACTGTAACTAGTTATTATATTTTTTTATCATAAAAATGTTTGTATATTTGAAGATTTCAAATTAAAACTTATACTTTCATAAGTTTCTGAACAGAAAATGTACTTCATTAACAAGTTTTGTAAGAAAATATTTTAAAAATTTTTGTTTGTAAGCTGTTTTTGAGAGAAACTTCCAATAAAATCTGAATTACTTCTTCATGTCATATCATACCACTATCAAATGCTAATTCCTTAATGAATATACCCCCTGTCTATTATTTATTCGAACTGTATAGAGCTCTCGAGGCTTAAAACTCATCCGGTTATAACAAAAAAAAAAAACGAGTTCAGTATTATGGGAATGGAAATATGTAAAAAAAATCTAATGAATAAAATGTATGAAGGGTCGGTCCTTCGTGGACTACATATTGAAAGCCAATTAGAAATTTGTTTTACTGCCATCGCCAAAATGTTGTTATTCTGTTTTAGACAAATTTGCTGCTAAACAGTAGGAGAAAATAATGAAGACAAATGAATTTTTGTGCGTCACTTGATTTTTACTTATCATTACCGAAGTATAATTGTAACCTCAGACTTTAGATTACGAGATTATATACACTTGGATTGTATCGTATAGATTTCATAAAAATAATGATTTAAGACTTCACATATGTTTGGACGATATTCGTTTCAGACAAGATGGAAGTACTTACCACCGTCCGTCCGTCTGTATCTCTGTTTGTCTGGCAGGTTGGAACTGATAACGCTCGGTCCAAGTTATGGATCTCGTAATGTTTTGTCCAAATTAAATTTAAGTCATATCGGTACCTCCGCCATAAAAGTTCAAAAATGTTCACTAAAATGGTCGAAGGGACTAACCGATTCGGTCTAAAATCGAACCTAATATGGTTCGCAAGATTACTTCCAAAAGTACATCAAGGTCCAAGAGAATATGTTTGGACAACATCTTCAGGTCTCTTACACAAGTCTAACATAACTGCAGTTTAAAGACTGTTCGATGATTTTTTGGACATTTTGTAGTCTTGTTTACAGCGATATCCCACTTTTCGTGGACAAGTTTATGCTTCCTGACAAAGCTCTAAATACTACGGTGGCCAACTAAAAAGCTTATGGGCGCTGTAACTATCGAGAGGAGTGCCTCTCAAATAATTATTAGTGAATATTTATGTGGTGTTCAATAAGGATCGATTGTTATTTGTCAAAACTATATAGAACTAAGTCCATCAAAGTGTTTGCCATCGAGTCCAAAAACTTCTAATTATACAATTAAGAAAACAAATTATAACGCTTCTTTTGTAACATAATATTAGAAGTAAAAATAATCCTGGTATCAGAATCTATCTCTTTCGATAAATAACACTGTGCAACATTTTTAAGGTAATCTTGTGCAAATAATTTGAAGTGAGGATTTTTTGAAAGTACAGACCCAAAGTACAAAAGCCCTAGTTCCGTTTTGTTGAGTCAGATACAGCTTGGATTTTATGGCCCCATCTAAACATTGTTAAATATCGACTTTTTAAACAACTCGGGGCTATATCTCTGAAACCAAAGCAAATCTTCTTCTGACCTTTGCAGCAAATTTGTAGATAAGGGCCAAAATAAAATATTTGGAGAAATGGAAAAAAATAAATTTTATAATATATCTAAAAATTCCATAATTTGTATACATTTCGCACCATATCTCAAAAACTGTTAAATTTTTCTTAATGTTTTCATTTGGAAACATATCAACGACAACGACAGCCGATATTCTTAAAAATTATGCTAAGATCATCGAAATAGTGAAAATCTTGCTATAGCAAAGACAACGGCAATTCTTTGTGGTTGTAAAATTCTGCGATAAACCATAACGTGGACCTGTATGATTAAAAACTTCAATATACTTCAATAAATTTTACATGGCGACCATTACCGAACGTGGCCCGATATTGTCTATTTTCAATTCTAAATATCCTACTTTGTAAATATTTAAAATTGTATCCTTAGTCCCAATTTACATTAAACGATTTTTCTTGCGGCAATTTTTCTCGTTCTCTTTTAAACTTGCCTCTTGCGTTTATACAGGCAATTCTGTTTTCAAAACTATGAAAATAATGTCAAAAACGAAACATATAAAAGGAATTGCCTGAAAATTGCCGGTACGAGCAATTTTTTTCCACGTCCATACCCCTTACGTGTGTCTCCTACAAACTGAGACTTGCCGCAAGTAAACTCGCCTAATGTAAATTGGGACTAAATATTATGAATTCTTTCTATTGAATTTATATACTTTGTACCATTATTTCATATAAAATATAGAATAGAATATAGAATAGAATATGTGCCAAAATTTCCAGTCCATCGGACAAAAATTGACCGAGATATGAGCTTTCGAAGGGAAACATTTATTGTGTTTTGTATGTAGCATAGAAACTAAAAACGTTTTTTCCTCGAAGTGGCCCTTTATATGTTTTTGTGGGACTATTGTACACATAAATCATGTTTTTAACCAAGAGAGTCTTTAAAAAAACTGCTGACGGAGTCAGAAAATATATAAATTTTTTACAGTGTTTTGTTTTTGTTAAAATCGACATTTTGATTATAACTGTCCAAAATTTTTAAAAATTGATTTTTTTAATTCCTTTTCGATAATGGACAAGATTATTAGGTTCGTAATGATCCCACAAAAATATATGCTGATCGGTTTATTTTTTTTTTAAACTACAGTGGGTACCGCAAACTGCTTTAGTAAAAACAGTGCTTTATAAGCGGGCATTTGAATGTAAGATTTTTCAAAAAAAAAAAAAAAAATAGAAGGTAACATAAGGTTTAATAGATTTTTTATAAAAAATGCCTGAAATGGCTTTTCTCATGCTTATAAGTGGCCATAACCCTTTAAAATAGCTTTACGTAACGCTACACAACATTTGAATTTTTCATGATTTTTGGTCAAGTTGTGCCCCCCCCCCCCCGAAATGAAATCCTGCGTACGTCCCTGCCGTCGGGTATGCTTTCTTCTTGCCACCGGTCTTAAACAGTTCGGCGTTCAGCCCATCTGCTTTATTGTTTTTCAGCCAATTAATTGATGTAATGACCTCGCTTTGGCTAGGTGGAAGGCACTCAAAGTCGTCGTTTGCGATTGGTTCTGGTGTATCTTCATCGCCGCACATATTCGATACTAAGAGTTCATAAAAAATGAAAATAATCTTAGATCCACAAACAAGTTAAGACATGACACATATATAGCTTCAGTTTGCACTTACTATAATAAATAGAATTATTTATGCCATTCTAATCTAAAGAAAACATTTAATTTGGGGATTAAATTAAATAATTTAAAATATTAAATTTATAGCCATAAATATCAGTGGTTGTTGTTTTTTTTATTAATTTGTCCATAATATCTTATGCACATTTTTTGACACTAAATGACAGCATTACTAACCATATTGGCATGTCCTTGCTTAAAAAGTTATAAAATGATTTTTTGCCATCATTATAAATGGTGTTGGTGGGAGCGAAAATGCCAATCAGGCACAAGTCAAGTTATCTGTAGCTGTGGCTGTTGCAAAGCAGGACCAACTTTGACGAAGAAAATGAAATCACTTTAAATCACGTTTAAAAATTTATGATCGATTTATGGCCAAAGTTATAGCAAGTGATTCACAATATAGCCGAGTAGAGAGGACATGCATGTCTGCACACTGAAGTGTTTTCATTGTTGTTGGTGTTGTTGTCTACACAAGCAATGTAAAAGTTTGTTTAAAGTGTTCAGAAGGCGGATGGATGGGTGTGTTCGAAGAGACAGACCACCTTTTTTTTCTTTTGTCAGCATGCTCCAATGTACAACATGTATTTTGTCAATGCGTTTATTGGCGACAATCAATGTTGTTTAATGTTGTGTAATCATGCACCGAGGCACAATGGAGGAAACAGGTTGGAAACAGTTTTCCTCACTTTCTGTGAAGAATTGCTTTTACTAATTTCTATCTGCTAAAACTACTACGCTTCTACAGTATTTTAAGCTTCTTATGTTGGAAGATGTAAGTGATGAGAAATACCATGAAAAGGTAGTAGGCGGTATTATATTTTATTATTTTGTATTTCAGTTTTTCTTTCTTTCAATTTACGTTCAATTTATTTACTTCCACTGTGTACACTCTAAGAGTATGTGATGTTGGTCTATCCACTTTAGATGTGACACATAAAGGAGGTACTTTATTCATCAACAACAGCAAATAACGACATCAGCAGCAGCGGCAACAACAACAACAACCGCATTAACATTGAACATTCCGTTTCACAAATGTATGTCAACGTAATAAAGTGTATGTGTTGAAATTGACAGCATCAACAACAGATTTATAATAAAATCAATTATGTTTAATAAGAAAACACTCCTCCGCCGCTATACAATAGCTATAGAACGAGCTCGATCACGAACTAACATAGCGTAACGCAACGTAAATGTCATAGCTTTTATATCGATGAAGTGAAATCAAATTGTGAATCTAAATTCGTGACGACAACGGCGACGACGAAACAACTTTCCTCCAATTCACGTTTGCTGTGAAGAGTTAAAAAGCAAAGAGAGGCGTGTGTTTACATTTGATGTCAAGTAGGTACTTTTTTTGCGGAAGATATTTTTTCTTTCTCCTGCTTGCCGGATTGAGTAAAAAGGTCATGGTTTTACAAATTATAAATGTCATACGTCGAACATTAAAATTTACTCATCAGCATCAAATAGAATGTGTGTATGTATGCATGTACGTATGTATTTATGTATGTGGAGACTGATTGGAATGTTACAAAGGATGACACTTGAGGTGAATTTTGCAATAATTATGCCATGAATGTGCCATTAGAATTGTTAAATTGACATCATTATTGAAATTTTGTTTGAGAATTGTAATGAAGGTTGAGGAAATTTCCGAGAATATACAACATACCTCAACAGTATGGGTGGAATAAATATATTTATTAAGGAAGTCGTATATGTGTCTATTACAATAATAGCTGTTTATACCCAACGCCACAATGTGGAAAGCGATTTCGAGATGTGTGTCCGTCCGCCCATTACAAATTTTACGCATACTACAGGCCGCAATTATGGACCAATCTTCACGAAATTTTGTATGGAGGTTGGGTTCAGACCAGAATAGACTCCTATAGCTTTTGGCGATGATCGTGAAATATTTAGGGGGTGAAACGGACCATTGATGCTAATTTTGTCGATGTACGTGGTCAGATAACAGAGTTATGGCCTTGTATATGCAGAGATCCCTCAGTTTTAATTGTGGGTAGTGTAACCTTAATCACGCAAGAGATTGGCGTTATAGTTCAATACTGACAAATGTTTGCACGAGGTAATAGTTCAGGTCAACGATAGTGCCAATAATTATTGATAATGATCGTATGGTGGAGGTTGGGTTCAGACCAGAATAGACTCCTATAGTTTTTGGCGATGATCGGGAAATATTTAGGGGGTGAAACGGACCATTGATGCTAATTATGTCGATGTACGTGGTCAGATAACAGAGTTATGGCCTTGAATATGCTGAAATCCCTCAGTTTTAATTGTGGGTAGTGTAACCTTAATCACGCAAGAGATTGGCGTTATAGTTCAATACTGACAAATGTTTGCACGAGGTAATAGTTCAGGTCAACGATAGTGCCAATAATTATTGATAATGATCGTATGGTATTTAACGTGTAAAATTGAACATAACTTTAATAGGAAAATATCCAAATTTATTTTTTAATCAGTAATTTAAATTCTGGGGCATACTCGGACAACTTGGCCTCTCACTTGAGGCAAATTATATCAATGTAATCATATAAATAAATTCCGCGGAAAACTAGTGTTCAAGGGAAGTGGTGTAGAGTATCACACGCTTTTTTGGCGGGTTCATCATCGCTCACTCTTATTATATGATCTAACGAACGCAATTGTTGGATCTCGCAACATCTGGCTATTGGTTTAAATTGTGCCATTTATTTTAACGGTTGCCTCTCGTATAACCTTTCCCAGCAGGATGTTGAAGAGATCACACGAAAAGCTGTCTCCTTGTCTGAGACCTCTTTTGGTACAAAAGCCGAATGAGCTTTGCGGGGATACCAAATTCAGACATGACTTAGAACAACATGTAACGTAGGGGTCTGTCGAAGTTTTTTTTTTATAATCGACAAGAAAGTCGACACCTAGATCTGCATCTATTGGATCTTCTCAAGGATTTACCTGGTCTAAAGCCGTATTGGTATGGCCCAATTGTTTCGTTAACAATTGGCTTTAGTCGTACGCACAATATTCCTGACACTATCTTGTAGGCAGTAGGGAGAAAAAGTATGTACCTATAATTAGAGCATACAGTCTTATCCCTTTTCTTGTGGACAGGGCACAGGGTACTCGTCCTTCTTGTCAGATGGTGCTAAGTAGCTGATGAATACACTTTATCAGCGTGTCGCCTCCGGTTTTGAACAGCTCGGCAGGTAAGGCATCGGTTCCTGCTGTCTTATTACTCGTCAGCCGGATTATTGCTGTCTTTACCTTATCTTGCCTGGGCGGTAAATATTCATCACTTTCTTCTGGGATTGGATCCGTGGTATCTTCGTCGTCTTTGCTGCTATTGGATACCAACAGTTTGGAAAAATGCTCTTTTCACACCATCTATATCACTTACCAAATTCCCTTGCTGCCCTCTTCAAGGTAGTATCCCTTATTGACCGTACGATTTTGTGGCAAGAATAATGTACCACGCCATTGTAGTCATAGAAAACAGTGAGCAAAACCTTCACATTTAACCGAACTTTATGGGCTTTTTTATCTTGGTTCTGTAACGCTCAAAAGTCGTGGGTACTCGTTTTTGATTACATTAAATAGTGATGCTATATTAAACTGTAATTATTTCAAATGTTAAATTCAAATTTAACGGGCGAAATGTCCTCTAGCGGTGACGAAGAGCATTAACCTGATGAATGAGTCCTCCTAGCGGCAATGCGGACGAACATAAACAATCTGTCAACAAGCAGTCAGCTGGCATCATCAGCAGGTATAAAAGGAGGTGCTTCAGAGACAATCGGGGCAGTCGTCTGTTGGCGGTTGTTGAGTCAAGTGGTGTTGGAAAACAAAACCTTGACTCTGTGGAAAATAGAGTAGATGTAGTTTCTACGTAGTCGAGTGGTGTGAAAACGAACCTCGACACGTAGAAGAATTAGTGTTTGTCCCGTCGAGTGGGGTTGTAAAACGAACCTCGACGCATTGTAGAAATAGTGTCTGTCTCGTCGAGTGGGGTGCAAACGAACCTCGACGCACAGAAGAATTAGTGTTGTCCCGTCGAGTGGGGTTGTAAAACGAACCTTGACGCATTATAGAAATAGTGTCTGTCTCGTCGAGTGGGGTTGTAAAACGAACCTCGACGCACCGTAGAAATAGTGTCCGTCTCGTCGAGTGTCTGTCTCGAACCTCGACGCGCAGAAGATTAGTGTTTGTCTCGTCGAGTGGGGTTGTAAAAACGAACCTCGACATTTCGACAATACCTCAGCGCGTACCCGACCGCCATTGCTACATCCGGACGCCGTTGCTGTGCTTACGTCGCTGCAAATCGTCGTGCCTCCAGCATTTGTCGGGCCACGGCTGTGCCAAACCATATGCCAATTACGCAGTCGTCATTCAACGAATCAACGTCATATTCATCGCGCCGCTGCTGCGCTAAAGCCTGTGCCTACCGCCTTGTCCCGTTGTCTCGACTCCAAGCCACATCAAACCTGACTCATCCAGCATATCATCTCGTGCCAAAATTTCTTCGTATAAACTTGCCCGGCCATCTATGTACCAGTATATTTAGGTTCAGAACAACGATGCAGTGTTAAATATGTGTAGTGTTATTGTGATAAAAATAGTTAATAAAGTGTGTTTATAACGTATTATGAAACAAGTAAGAAAAGTCTATAGTCGGACGGAGCCGACCATGGGCTACCCTATACCACTATCCCTGGACAATCGCTCTCCACGGAACTTCTTTTCAATGATTGTGAAAATTTAATTATCAAATATCAGAGATGTAATGTATAATACTTATGACCAAAACCAAAAAGTTATCTAGCATGACAAAGACATTTTTGTAGCAGGAAAGGACAATTTTGTTCACACAAACTAAAATGTAATGAAACCCACTTATGTAGTACTACTACTTCCGTTGTTTAACCGCTACGTTATTGAAATTTTTACCAATTTCACACAAAAGTTTCAGTCCATTTTACCCGCTAAGTATTATCTGATCTTCACGTTGGTTTGTACGCTTCTTCTTCATCATAAACTCAAACTTTGTTTAAAATTTTGCGTGTTATTATTTTGACCTACAGAGCCGCTACAAAATTGGTTAACATTTTGTTTTTGGTGCATTTCATCCCCTGAACATTTCACGATCATCACCAAAAACTAATCATTTCTATTCTGGCCCGAACACAATCTCCTTAAAACATTTGTTATTGAAGTTCAAATTGCCTTAAGCTTGTTTACAATTTTTAATGGACGGACACACACCGCTAAATCGCTTTATCACGTCGAGATATGAATTTTGGCATACCAAATAAGGGGTCTAGGACGAATACTTCGTGATGTTACATAAACTATTGGAGAGACAATATGTAGCATGGTATAAAAATATGGTTCTCTACACAGAACCCAATATATATTAGGCAGTAGGCCCGTTATCTAGCAAACACTTTATTGCAATTTACATCAGAGGAAAGGTTAGTAGTTTTTTTCCATATGTAGGCTACTTTGCGAAATATATATGTCCTCAAGGAATTAAAATATCGACCAAAAATAAAATTTTTATATTTTTCATACAAAAGTAATGGTTCATTTCACCCGCTAAAGAATATCAGATCATCATTCAAAATTGTAGGCATCTTTTTCGACCTATACTCTTACCCGGTGCAAAATTTCGTGACTATTGATGTATAATTGGGACTTCTAGCGAGTTTATTATTACACTACAAACAAATAACGGGATATATTAGGCTGTAACTCTGTTATCTGATCAGGCACACCAACATAATTGGCATCAATTGAAAGGTCAAGCGTTCCACTTTCAAGTATATCTCAATTGTCCGGAATGTCACTTCCAGGAATTACGATATAAGCTGTATATTAAAATTTTTCACAATTTTCACACAAAAGTTTTGGTCCATTTAACCCTCTAAATATTATCCGATCGCCATCTCAAATTGCAAGCTTCTCCTTTGTGATATACTCTTACCTTATTTAAAATTACGTGTTTATCGGACTATTATTGATACCTACAGAGCCGCTACAAAATTGGATAAATATTATGTTTTTGGTCCATTTCACCCGCTAAATATTTCACGATCATCACCAATAAGAATAGGGATCTATTCTGATCTGAACCCGACCTCCATACAAAATTTCGTGACGATCGGTCCATAATTGCGGCCTGGAGCGTGTTTACAATTTATAATGGACAGACGGACGGACGGACTGACGGACTGACGGACGGACACACATCTCAAAATCGCTTTATCTCGTCGAGATATGAAAAATGATATACCACATTGGGGGTCTCCGACGAATATTTCGCGGTGTTACATGAATTTTTACCAAAACAAACTTATAATACCACATTGTGGTATAGGGTATAAAAAGGAAATCAACTGATGTGTTTCTCTCTCTAATATCTCTAAATCAAAATAAATTTTTGTGACGACCCTGGCCCCGCTGAACCTACCCCAGCTTCAAAGTAGAAAATACGTCGTCACAGTTCTTGTGGAGGTTTCCATAAGGACGATATGGTCATAGCCATATACCCACGATGCATCAGCAATTATGTCCTTTTTGAGGTAATCTGCATCGTCGTTGACGATGACCAGCAGCTCCTAAGCGATGTCCATGTAAAAAAATCGAAGAGCTTACCAAAGCATGTATCTCTCAACAAATAAGAAAGTTATATAACCTCAGTCGCTGACAAAAAAAAGAAAAACCAACCCAAACACAATAATTATGCCATATATAAATTGATTTTGAATCAAGAGTTTGTTTTGAAATCTATAGGTACCGTAATGTGGGGGCTATACCAAATCACTGACAAATTCCAAGCATTTTAAGTAATCAAACTTCTTCATAAAGGACTCGAAATATTAAACTAGTTTTAGAGTTATCTTGCACAATAGCCAGGGCTTTGAAGCTTTTGTGCCATTATCTCAGGAAGTATTGACTTACTCCAGAATAATATTTTACCGTTGCAAATGACGCCGCTAGAACAACCTACTGAAAAAAACAATTAAAACGATGCGAGAGGTGTTCTTAACCTTCACTTTTCCCGAATATTGTGCGGTAGGTACTCAAAGGATTGGATCGATATAGTCCATGTTCCAACCTTATACATGACTGGATGAAATCTGCACCAATCAGAAACTCCCTGCGAGAATTATCTTGCGGATTTATCATTTTGGTTGGTGCCATCAGGGTTTCTTGGAACATTTAGGCCAATATCTCAGGAAGTATGGACCTGCGCAAGAAAAAAAATAGTACCGTAGTAAAGGGAGCCGCAAGGTCAACCTACTGAAAAAAATCAGAACGATCCGAGAGGAGCTCTTAAACTTCACTTTAACTGAATTTTGTGTGGGAGGTACCCGAAGAAGTGGACCGATCTAGCCCATATTTCAACCTGATACATGAATGGATGAAATAATATGATGTGCAAAGTCTGCTCCAATCAGAAACTCCGTGCAAGAATTACTTGCAAATTTGCCATTTTGGTTGGTCTCGTCAGGGTTTCTTGGCACTTTTAAGCCAATATCTCAGGAAGTATGGAGTTGCGCAAAAAAACTGTGCCGTCGTAAAAGGAGCCGCAAGAATAACTTACTTAATCAAATTTCAAAACGATCCGAGAGGAGATCTTAAACTTCACTTTAACCGAATTTTCGAAACCGATCTATATCTAGAAGGAATAATATGATGTGCACACCATTTTACAGACATAATTTGAACTTTTGTGGGGAAGGTACCAAAAGGAGTGGACCGATAAGGCCCATCTGCGAACTTAAACTAAGTTTGGGCAAGATATTACGAAAAATTTGGTTCGAATCAGTTGATTCGTTTGAGAGTTATCGTGCGCACCAGCCAGACAGAGAGACGGCTAAATCGACTACAAATTATCTGAAACGAATTTCGTCCAAACATACTTGGGGTCTAAAATCGTTATTTCGATGAGGCACATTTTTGGTCGAATCAAAATGTCTATACACTTTCTAGCCTTAAGGCTGAATGTATAAAAATCATAAAAAAATATTCAATCGGTCGGGAACCATATATATGGGGCTAAATTAAAATGTGGATCTATGTTTTTGGTGGAGAAGTTTTGTGACCACTGAGAAACTCAAATGTCGAATTGCAGATACTTGGGTCAAAATTTGTAGCTAAGATCCAAAAAACGAAAATAGGGAGATACCGCTATATAGGGGCTCTACCAACACACATATGGACAGTTTATCGAATTACAGAACATGGACCTATGTTGACAATTTATATAGGGGGCTATACAAAAACATGGACCTATGCCGGCAGTTTTTGGTGGAGATGTTGTGTGACCATTGGGAACCTCAACTGTAAAATTACAGGTAGTTCGGTCAAAAACTGTAGCTAAAATCCTCAAAATGCCGAAAATCGGGAGGTACCGTTATATGGGGCTACACCAAAACATGGTCCTCTCTTGACAGTGTTTAGTAGAGATGTTTTGTGATCACTAGGAACCTAAATTGTCAAATTACAGGTAGTTCGATGAACAATTTTAGCTAAAATCCACAAAATACCGAAAATCGGGAGGTACCGTTATATGGGGGCAATACCAAAACATGGACCTATGTTGACGGGTTTTAATGAAGATATTTTGTGACCACTGGGAACCACAAAATTGAAATTACTGGTATTTCGGTGAAAAATTTTAGCTAAAATCACCAAAATACCAAAAATCGGGATGTACCATTATATGGGGGCTACACCAACACATGGACCTATGTTGACAGTTTTAGGTGGAGATGTTTTGTGATTACTAGGAACCTCAACTGTCAAATTACAGGGAGTTCGGTCAAAAATTGTAACTAAAATCCTCAAAATACCGAAAATCGGGAGGTACCGTTATATGGGGGCTATACCAAAACATGGACCTATCTTGAAGGTTTTTAGCGGAGATATTTTGTGACCACTGGGAACCCCAAACATGAAATTACAGGTAGTTCTGTCAAAAAATGAAGCTAACATCCCCAAAATGACGAAAATCGGGAGGTATCGTTATATGGGGGCTATACCAAAAAGTGGTCCGATATAGCCCTTCATCGAACTTGACCTGCCTATGGAAAAAAGACACTCGGATGCAAAAAATATAGCGCTCTAGCCCAACTATTGCGAACCCTAGAGTGATTACAACAGACGGACATGACTAGATCGTCTTAGAATTTTATCCTGATCAAGAATATATATACTTTATATGATCGCAAATTTTCGATGTGTATAAAAACGTAAAAAAGATATTTTCTAATTGGACCAATAATAAAGAAGTTATACGTACTTCTTTGCACGTAGTTTTGACAGAATTCAACTTTTTAATGCGCGAAATTTTTGGAACGTCTAGTCCAAAAAATCTGAAAATATGAGCAGCAGCACCACAGCAAAAAATAAAGGAAATCAAAAACTTAATTTTGAAAATGTTTCCGATTTCAGACAAAAATTCCCATATACAATTTTTAGCCTAAAGGCTGGGGATATAGAAAAGCCTTTACAAAATGTTTCCTTAGACTCAGTACTGAACAATTAAACAAGAGTGCTTGGTGTGTTTGAGATACAAATTCTTCGAAAGATATACGGGTCAATATGCGATTACGGTTAATATCGACGTACCGGCTACACAAGGACATCAGTATAGGTGAAATTATCGAGATACAACGATTGCGTTGGTGATGATGTCAGTACAGCAAACAAGAGGAAGACGAGATCAAACAAGTAAAAAGTATCAGTCGGCTTTGCCGACAGAGATATACCCTCAGCCTATGTGAATTGGATCTTTCATCTACGGACGTATCGAATGTATTTAGGGTCTTTTGAGAATTTTGTAGCACTTTTTGGGCATTTGAACTTGCCGACAAAAATGTGGATTAGGATTAAAGTTCAAACGTTTTGCAGAGGAGGGAATGGACCGACATAGTGCATTACGGAAGTGGATCTTTTTTTGAGAGTCATATCTTTTCGATAGATATCGCGCCCACTAGTTATTTCAGTGGGTTATGGTACACCTGTTGGACCAGTATGCCAGAAAGCATGGACTTGTCCACGGAAAACATAATATGAATGTAAACAGGACCACAAAGAACAACATCGGTATAAATTTCCAAAGAATCTCCGAACACAAATGTTGAACTTTTGTGGGGGAGGTATCCTAAGAAGAGGACCGATATGGGCCATTTTAGAAGTTAAACTAAGTTTGGACAAAATATGACGTAGGCCAAATTTTGGACCAAATCGGCTTATCAGTTCGAGAGTTATTGTGCTCTCCAGCTACTACATATGGTGCCATAGAGGTTTTTTTACAACTTTCAGACTGTTTTATCAAGAAGTATGAAGAAACATTTACCGTTGTAATTGAGACAGCGATTGCAAGTTGCTTCAACAGAAATCAAAGTTAGTCAAGAGCAGGTCTTAAAGTGAACTTATCCGAAATTTTGTGTGGGAGGTACACGAAGGAATGGACAAATATAGTCCATATTCAAACCTGATCTATATATCTGGTAGATATATTAGGATGCGTAAAGTATGCCTCAAATCGGTCCTTCCCTTCAAGAGTTATCGTGCGCACAATTTTTCCGAACATTTTGAACTTTTGTGGGGGAGGTACCTGAAGGAATGAACCGATATGGCTTATCTTCGAACTTAAACTAAGCGTGGACAAAATATTGCGATAGCCAACTTTTGGACCAAATCGGTTCATCCGTTCGAGAGTTATCGTGCGCAAAAGCCAGCCAGACAGACAGACGGACGGGCATTGCTAAATCTACTCCAAATTGTCTGAAACACATTTCGTCCTAACATACTTGGGGTCTAAAACCATTATTTCGATGAGGCACATTTTTGCCCATATAAAAGTTTGCATAAATGCATGATGGGTATAAAACATGATATTCGAAATTGGAAAAATAAAACAACAAATAGATAGTAAGAGAATTCGTTCATAGTTCGGCGTATATGACAGTTGTTCTGTAGAAAACCAACTATAAAATAATTACGATTATTCCCGACCCTATTGAAGGAGTAATTATGCTCTCAGTCTTTATAAATTCTCTAGATATTTCCCATATCGGCTTTTAGTACAATACATGTACACTTTTATATGCTCTAAAATCAAATTTTTATATTGAACGTGAATATGGCATTTAAACACAATTTGTTTCTACTTCAATTCAAAACAGTACCAACACAACAACTTAATTACATTTCACGTGTTGGTCTTTCTCCCTCTTAATTAAAACATACAATATTGTGGTTATTCGTTTTTGTAAATCTAGGCCATGATAAATGTCCCCAAAATGAAATATCTACTCGACACAAATAATTTGCTATTATTTGCCCATACACAAACAAACACACAGTAATTGAACAATTATTTGTATTGCAAAACACACAAATATATATTTTGGCATTGAAATAATTTATTACAACAACAATAAAAAACAATTCTGCATTTCAAAGGAATGTTTTTTTTTTTGCAGGAACAGTCACACAAAACAATGGTACAATTAATTTTAAAATTTTCATTTCAAAAAAATACTTTGACAATGTTTTTCAACATTCTATTGACCAAATTATTTCGGTTTCGGTTATATGGAATTGACATAACAATTTTGGAAATTTATGCCGGTAGCATTGCCAAATTAATGTTATTTTGTTTGGTTGGCTAGGGAGGGTTGTCGGTGTGTTTTTGAAAATTATAATAATTGATTCATATACTGGCTGGAGGAGCCCGAGCCTGGCCTAAATGAAATGTGTAGTCAGCCGTTCGTTGAGTATTTGTTGTGCGTTGATGAATATATTGTGTTTGTTTAATTATTGCAATTAGGCCACACACATAAATTAAAGTATGTATGGAAATTTGATATTTATGTTTTTCAGGGAAATGCTGATAAACAAACTATATATGTATGTGTGTAAATAAATGATGTATAAATAAAATTAGAAACGCAAAAAAATGTTTTCATAAACATTGGCAATATTAAAGGTAAATTAGTTGTGAACAAAAGTATAAACAATGTCAAGTGGTCATCGTCAGACCAAAGAGAGTTTGCTGTGTGTTTTTAATCAATAGAAATTAAAATAGGATTATCGATAAAATGAAACAATTCGCGACACAATACTGTGAACAAAAGGTCACGTACTGTTGCCAATCTGATTATGTATATTATGGGTAGAGTTTGTGAACATATTTTTTGTTGTAAAATACTTTTATACATATTTTAAATAAATATTAAAATATTTTATGTGAGCGAAATATGGATCGCAAAAGAAATTCAATTAAACGTAATCACAACATTCAAAATTGTATAATTGTTCCTGAGTATTAAATACAGAATATTAGGGAGCAACAGCGGATGTCTTATTTTCATATTTTCAAGTATTAAAGGAAGGGAAAACATTGGATTGAGCGGTGCATGTGCGATGTGCGACTTTTTCAGAAAGTCATAGGAATATTGAAATATCGTTATTTTTGAAAATTTGATGGAAGAATCGGCATTAGACGTCAATGTTGGTTTCGTGTATCCCAAAATGGGTTCACCAATATTAAGAAATGTTGCTCTTTATAGTTTGAAGACTACTCTTGCTAATTTCATTCACATAATATAGAAAAAATTTGAGCAGTTTTCTCTGGACATTGCAAAGTACCTAAAAAAGCATAGTTACACCAGATGCTTTTAGGTGATATACACATTTGCAGAATCGTGTAATAAGATAAACATATCCTCAATCGAAACGTTCAATTTGTAAAATGTATGTTTTATCAATGGCACTATACTAAAAATAAAAAAAAAACTCAAAAATTTATTTTTTTATTTTCATTTATTAATGTATTTGGATGCTCTCAATGGGGGCTATACCAAATACGCTAACAGAAATCGTAGGACTTATCTAGATACAAATTTTTCAATGTAATCTCCTTAGGTCATAGAGCTCTATTAATTAAAATCTCACAAATAATGGTCTTCGCCCCTAAAAAGGCAAAAACTTAAAAAAGAAATCGACAATATTTTGTACAGATGTTCTCCATCCACTGAAACCCCAATATACCAATTTGCAGCAATATCGGTTGAAAAATGAACCTAATACGCAAAAACGCTCGGCACCGATACGTGGAGGATATAGGAAACCGCAGGTCTATTTGGCCCTTATTTATCTACATACAACCATCAACTATAGGAAACATTCTTGGAATATTTTAGTAACCTTTACAGTAAAAGTTATGAGTAAAGTTCCACTTAAGTTCCCATATTTCGCAATGTGCAGCTGGTACAATAATAAAAAATCGCAAAATGGTGCAGTTTTTAAGATATTTAAAACATATACTTAAATAACACAACAAAACAAATGTTAAATAAAAATAGGTAAAAAAACTTTTTAAGTTAAACGGTTTTATGTTATACATACATTGCAATGTTTAAGATAAATGTACTAAAAACCAAAAAATAATAAAATAGATACAGTCGTGGGAATTATAAACATAGACTAGACTAAAATAAAATCGTGGGACACGTCAATTGTCTACAAATTATCGACTTAATGTGCGATAGAAGAATCGTTTAATTCGTCGTTAGGCAGTTGGCCCGCAGACGGTGAGGAAATTACTTACTATTTTCCTGCTCATGGAAATTCCAATAGTTATACACTCCATGTAAATAAAAGAGATGTTTCAACTAGTTTCTCGTTAGACATTCACACTGCTGGCTGGCGAGGAATCGTTTCACTGCTCGTAGTTTGTCTTTAATCGACAATGTACTACTCGCTCAACACTATGAAACCCTGAAACTCGCTTATAATCGAGCTTGCTAGCTTGTTTCCACATTCTAGCCCTACTTATCACACGTCCATCGTTGTCGGTAGAACAACTGCCTAATTATAGAGTAACATTACAAAACAAACATTTTAATCAACGACTGTAGACAATTGACGTGCCCCACGGTTTTATTTTAGTCTAGTCTATGCATATGTTTATAATTCCCTGTATCTATTTTATTATTGTTTGGTTTTTAGTACATTTATCTTAAACATTGCAATGTATGTTTAACATAAAACCGTTTAACTTAAAAAGTTTTTTTTACCTATTTTTATTTTCTAGTTTTTAGTTTTTATTTTGCATTCTGTTTAATTCATTTAGTGCTTCATTATTGCAAGGTTTCTTGCCCGTTAGTTTATTGCAGTCCAACTCCTCTATACGTAGTCCCTGCAAAGATCTTACTCTACTAAGAGCCACGTAGGCTGGACCTTCTTCAAACAGTTTCGCACCTAAGTATACGACTGCGTGATCCACAGTGCTGCCCTGCATTTTATGTATTGTAGAAGCCCATGATAGTATTAAAGGCAACATTCTTCTTTCAGTCGTCCCGTAATTGTACTTAGTTAGAAACTGTATGGCTTTCGGGTGTATAAAATGTACTGTATAGTGCACTGTATTCTTCTTGTCAAGCCCTTTTATTTGATACACATATTGGAGGGATTGATAAAAAATTGTTGTCAGCCATTTGGTAGCGGCGGCCATCTTAGATTTCAATTTTGCATAGTAAATTGCATTCTACTTGTTGAGACCTTTCATTTGATACCCATATTGATGGGATTGATAAAATCTACGTTATCCTCCATTTTGTAGCGGCCGCCATCTTGGATTTCAATTTTTTATAGTATATTGTATTCTGCTTGTTGAGTCCTTTCATTTGATACCCATATTGATGGGATTGATAAAATCTACGTTATCCTCCATTTTGTAGCGGCCGCCATCTTGGATTTCAATTTTTTATAGTATATTGTATTCTGCTTGTTGAGCCCTTTCATTTGATACCCATATTGATGGGATTGATAAAACCTACGTTATCCCCCATTTTATAGCGGCCGTCATCTTGGATTTCAATTTTTTATAGTATATTGTGTTCTGCTTGTTGAGCACTTTCATTTGATACCCATATTGATGGGATTGATAAAACCTACGTTATCCACCATTTTGTAGCGCCCGTCATCTTGGATTTCAATTTTTTATAGTATATTGTATTCTGCTTGTTGAGCCCTTTCATTTGATACCCATATTGATGGGATTGATACAACCTACGTTATCCGCCATCTTGGATTTCAATTTTTTATAGTATATTGTATTCTGCTTGTTGAGCTCTTTCATTTGATACCCATATTGATGGGATTGATAAAACCTACGTTATCCGCCATTTTATAGCGGCCGCCATCTTGGATTTCAATTTGTTATAGAATTTTGTATTCTGCTTGTTGAGCACTTTCATCTGATACCCACATTGATGGGATTGATAAAACCTACGTTATCCACCATTTTGTAGCGGCGGCCATCTTGAATTTATAATGATAATGAATAAATATGTCACCAAAATCCAAAGTGTATACAAAATTTCAGATTAATCGGTTGACAGGAAGAGGGTGAAATTTGAATTACTAAATTTGACCCAAGAATAAATAATAAATAAAACAAACGGGGTGAGCTAAATAAAACCTTTTAAAAATGAAATTTTGTAGTTTTTTTGGTAAAATAACAAATGTTTTACATTTTTTATAAGGGAAAAATTATATTGACAAATTTTAAAAAATTACGAAAAAATAGTAATCATTCGAATTCCACTACCAAATAGGACTTAACATGTTTGTAATTGATCGTAGTTTAATACAAAAAATTTAAGAAAATCGAAGAATACAATCGTTGTTAAAAATTGATTTTAAATATTAAATCGCGAAAATTTCACCCAAACCCGATTTTTTCAAATTGGACAAATATTAATTCAAAAAATCTGAAAATATACTAAAATGTTTTGCTGACGATCAGCATCACCACAGCAAAAAATAAAGGACATTATAACCCTCATTTTGAAAAAGTGTCCGATTCTTGAGGGATTTACCTACGTTTTTAACCGAGCTTCCCCTAATATGACATTTGATTTTCGTAGGGGTCACAACATTTCTTCAGCAATGTTGCAAACATATACCCATGTTTAGGCAAAGCCGCCATATAATGGTACCTCCCAATTTTCGGCATCTTGAGGGTTTTAGTTACACTTTTTGACGGAAGTGTCCGTAATTTGACACCTGAGGTTGCCTATAGACATGAAACTTACCAAAAATTCTCATCATAGGTCCATGTTTAGGTATAGCCGCCATATTTCGATACCTCCCGAATTGGGGTATTTTGAGGATCTTAGCTAAATATGCCCAAAAATGTTGGGCATATGTCAACGATTTGGGATAGCGCCATATACTGGTACCACCCGATTTCAGGTATTTTGAAGTTTTAAGCTAGATTTTCAGACTGAAATAGATGTAATTTGGCATTTGGGTTTCCAAGTGGTCAAAACACTACTCCAGCAGAAATTGTGGTGATAGGTTCATGTTTTGATTCACGTAGCCTTTAGGCTAAAGACGGTATATACACGTTGGTAGGACCAAAAATGTGCCTCATCCATTATTTCGATGACCCCAAGTATGTTTGGACGAAATTCGTTTCAGACAATTTGGAGTCGATTTATCCTGTCCTGTCCGCACGGATCAACAAATTCGAAACCAATTTTGAACTACGCAATATCTTGCCTATAAAGATGGACCATACGATCCCCTTCTTCGGGCACTTCCCACATAAAAGTTAACAATTTTTCTGTAAAATTGTGTAAACGATAACTCTCAAAGGGAGTAATGGATTTGGTCCAAACTTTGCATTTACAGATATAGATCGGGTTCGAATATGGTTCGTCTACTCTTCTTTGTTTTTCAAATTTCTCAGGAGACTTCAGGCACTCAGAATTAACAGTTACACATTTCTCAAGCCGTGTAGTCACCACACCATCAATTTTGCCGAATAAACAGGCGACCATTTGCTTTGAAGGTCGTCTTCCATGAACAACTTTCGTTGGATTTGGCTAGCTTTGGAAGACCCAAACGGTCGATTCTTGTTTTGTTTCGGGCTACTAAACATAGATCCAAGATTCGTCGTCTGTGACGAACATATAAACTGTCCTGAGAACGTTTAGGCTAAAAATTGTCAAACTTTGCAAAAAGAATGTCAAATGGCGTCTGACAACACTCGGTGTTGCCTAGGCCAGAAAGTTTTCGACGAGGCCTCGTATTAGTCCCATTTGCCATTCGAATTGGTTGTAATTTACGATTTTTTGTTTTCAAGGTAAGACAATGTTTTCACAAAAAGTTTCTATATTTGTTGCTATACCCCATATAAAGGCAACACTCGATTTCAGTTATTTTGAAAAACTTCTCTAACTAAAGTTGTGGACATAGCTCCTCGTTTTGGTATGGCTACCATATACAGGTATAAGTCGTTTTCGTGTATTTTTGAAGATTTTTCTATATTTTCGTTCTCAATTGACTGTAATTTGGCATTTTTAGAAACACCTTTTCAAAAATCAGAGCTTTAATTTTCGATTTAGAAGTATATAATTGGGTGACGTAGGGGATGGAAGATACCAAGGAACGGTCCTGACCGGTTTTAACATGGCAAAGCCCAGGATTTTTCTTGGTCCCTCTTTCATCTCAAGTGGACACTGACCTCCCCGTGGTGTCACCTGGGGAACTGCCTTTAACACCCGTTAAAGGTAGTGAGCTAACATGTGCCGCGCGTTCACCCATAAGAACGTTAAAAACTTGGGTTTGGGCGTCGGGTTAGTAACCCTCCCCTAGAAAAAAACAGCCTACTATGAAAAAACGAAAGAAAAGAAAAACAAACCCCTCTAAAGTTGACGAACCCCGCAAACGTTTTAAGGACCATGATCTGCGAATCTGCACCTGGAATGTTCGCACTCTTTATAGAGAAGGTGCAGTCTTCGCATTGGCAGACGTACTTGGAAAGTACAAAGCCGATATTACTGCCATACAGGAAATACGATGGACTGGGAAAGATGTCACAACAACACCTAAAGGTGACGCACTGTATTATAGCTGCCATGACACAAAGCATGAGTTTGGTTGCGGTTTTGTAGTTGATCGGAGGTTAAAACATCTGGTCTCCAGCTTCACCCCAGTGAATGAAAGACTTGCTACAATTCGATTTAAAGCAAAATTCTTCAACATCAGCTTTATCTGCGCTCATGCCCCAACCGAAGACAAGGACGAACAGACCAAAGATATATTCTACGAGAGCTTAGAAGAAACATATGACAGTTGTCCTGCCCATGACATTAAAATTGTTCTAGGCGATTTTAATGCCAAAATTGGAAAGGAGAATATCTTTGGACAAACAGTTGGGAAATTCAGTCTACATAGTGAAACGTCAGACAATGGAATAAGGCTGATAGACTTCGCAGCGGCAAAAAACATGGTAGTTAGCAGTACCAGATTTAAGCATCTCGATATTCATAAGGGCACTTGGCAGTCTCCAGACCAAAGAACAATAAATCAAATTGATCACGTTGTGATAGAGGAAGACATTCATCGAGCGTGCTGGATGTACGATCGTTACGAGGAGCAAACATAGATTCGGACCATTACCTCGTTGCAGCAAAGGTACGTACCCGTCTAAACGTTGCAAATAATGCACGGACAGACACAACACGAAAGTTGGACATCGCCAAGCTGCAAACACAACAGATAGCCACAGCATATTCCACTCAACTGACCCAATTGCTTAATGATAGCGCTTCTCGTCCCGATAACATATCAGCACAATGGCAAAATATTGCCCACTCCATGCAAACAGCCGCAAAATCAGTACTTGGATACCAGAGACCTCCACCAAAGAATCCGTGGTATGACCAGGAGTGCCGTGCTGCTACCGAAGGAAAAAATATGGCATATAGGGCTACTTTACAATCAGTAGCAACGCGTAGCGCACGAGAGAGGTATCGGGAGAAAAGGAGACAGGAGAAACGTCTTTTCCGCAGGAAAAAGAGAGAAATGGAAAAGAGGGAGTGTGAACAAATGGAGATATACAGGAGACAGAACGAAGTCCGAAAATTCTACCAAAGAGTGAAGCATCAAACTGATGGCTTTGGTACAGGAATATCCTCCTGTAGAGATCAACAAGATAATTTGGTAACTGATACAGATAGTGTGCTCAGGATATGGAAAGAACATTTTTCCAAACTGTTGATTTCCGATAGCAGTGAAGACGGCGAAGATACCACTGATCCAATCCGAGATGATGGTATTGAATGTATACCGCCCAGCCAAGATGAGGTAAGGACAGCAATAAACCGGCTGAAGAATAATAAGGCGGCAGGAGCAGATGGCCTACCAGCCGAGCTGTTCAAAACCGGAGGCGACACGCTGATAAGGTGTATGCATCAGCTAGTTAGCACCATCTGGCAGGAAGAACGCGTACCCGACGATTGGAACGTGAGCATCCTATGTCCAGTCCACAAGAAGGGTGATAAGACTGTGTGCTCCAATTATAGGGGCATAAGTCTGCTCCCTATTGCATATAAGATAGTATCTGGCATATTGTGTGAGAGACTAAAGCCTATGGTCAATGACATTATTGGACCCTATCAGTGCGGCTTTAGACCTGGCAAATCCACCATTGACCAGATATTTACCTTGAGACAAATCCTGGAAAAGACCCAAGAAATGCAGATCGACACCTTCCATCTTTTCGTCGATTATAAAGCAGCATTCGACAGCCCTATACGTTCAAAGGTGTTCCAAGCCATGTCTGATTTTGGTATTCCTGCAAAGCTCATTGGACTTTGTAGAATGACATTAACTGAGACGAGATCCTCAGTTAAAATTGGAAAGAACCTCTCCGAAGAGTTTACTGCCAAAAGAGGTTTCAGACAAGGAGACGGCCTGTCGTGTGATCTATTCAACATCCTGCTGGAAAAGGTCATACGAGACGCGAAGGTCAAAAGAAATGGAACGATATACACGAACAGCCATATGTTACTGGCTTATGCCGACGACATTGACATCATGGGTCGATCGGTAAAGGAAGTAACTGACGCCTTTACAAAAGTCGAAAGAGAATCTGCTAAAGTTGGTCTGGCAGTAAACGGCGTAAAAACCAAGTTGATGGTATCGACGCGTAATATGTCCATAAACACCGCACCATCTGTGAATGTTGGTACCTATAATCTTGAGGTAGTAAAGGACTTCGTCTACCTCGGCACCGCCATAAACACAACAAATAACATCAGTTGTGAAATACGAAGAAGAATAGTGTTGGCTAACAGATGCTACTTTGAGCTGAGTAAGCAGTTTAGGAATAAAGCCACCTCTCGTCAAACAAAAATAACACTGTACAAAACACTGATACTACCCGTGCTAATGTATGGTTCCGAAGCATGGGTACTTGCTCAAGCAGATAAGGCAGTGCTTTGTGTGTTTGAGAGAAAAATTCTTCGAAAGATCTACGGGCCAATCTGTGTTGACGGCGAATATCGGCGTCGTATGAACATCGAGCTGTATCAACTATACAATGACATCAATATAGTTGAACGAATCGAGATACAACGATTGCGATGGCTAGGCCATGTTATAAGAATGAGTGATGATGAACCCGCTAAAAAGGCGTATAAAAACGGGCCGCGTGGAGGTTCTCGCAGATCTGGAAGGCCAAAGCTTCGTTGGAGCGAACAAGTGAAACGAGATATCACAAAGCTACATATCCCAGATTGGGAAAATACAGCAGCAAACAGAGAGGATTGGAGATTTTTTCTTAGTTCGGCTTATGGAACAAATGTTCTGTAAAAGGCCAGCTAAGTAAGTAAGTAAGTAAGTATATAATTTATTGAGGCAAAGATGGAAATTTTTTGTCATTTTGTTCCATGTGATTTACAATATTTCACATTTGTGTCATAAGTGTGGATATGGACAAATGGAAAAAAATTCTCTTGTTAAAAAATCTCTATAACTTTTATATTCCAAAACAAAGGTCAAGGTCTAGAGTTCCTACTCCAAGTATAGCTTTCTTATCCGGAATGTGTGTTCCAGGAATAAAGATGTAAGCGGTATAATGAAAAATTTCAAAATTTTCACACAAAAGTTGTTTTATATTTAACCCTATAAATATCATCTGATCATCATCTCAAATAGCAAGCTTCTTCCTCGTCATATACTCTTACTTTATTTAAAATTTTTGAGGCGATCGGACTATTATTGTGACCTATAGAGTACCTACAAAATTGGATAAAAGTTATGTTTTTGGTCCATTTCACCTGCTAAATATTTCACCATCATTGCCAATAACAATAGATGTCTATTCTGGTCTGAACCCGACCTCTATGCAAAATGTCGTGACGATAGGTTTATGATTGCGGCCTGGAGTTTGATTACAATTTATAATGGACAGACAGGCGGACGGAGGGACGGACACACATCTCAAAATCACTTTATCTCGTCGAGATATGAAGATTTCGCGACGAATATTTCGCGGTGTTACATGAATTTTTACCAAAACAAACTTATAATACCCTTTCCACATAGTGGTGTAGGGTATAAATATTGATGTCCGGATTATCGAAGTAAGAAAAATATGTGATGTCCGGATCACCGAGCCTACAACGTAAAAATTCTAGTGTCCGGATTGCCGCGTTGTCCGGATTAACGAGTGTGCTGACTATCGAGACTATACTGTATATTTTTGTAGGCGTTTAAAGAACCGAATAATCTTGTCTTTAAATGAAAAAGAATTAAAAAAATCAATTTAAAAAATGTTTAGCTGTCAAAGTCAATATAATATGTCTATTTTAACGAAATATTAACGTTTGTCTCAAAAAAAGCTGTCCCGCTTGAGGACAAGCTTTTTACATGCTCACCACAATATATGAACGGTCAATTCGTTTTCGAGCTATCGTTGGCACCGACTTCGATTAAAAATTAAACAAGAGAGCTTTTGTTTTTGAAATTACAATTTTCAATACCATTTTTTTTCCTATGGCAAAAGACAACCCAGCATACTAAAATTACTTGAGAGAATATTACAAACTGCATGTGTAATAACTAGAAAATGATCTAAACGCTATCCCATGGAAATTTTTTAATATGCACGCTTATTGTAGGCTTCTCCTGTGGAAGCAGAACATATGTATAAATATTTTTTGTTTTGGTATTTTATAAAATGACACCAAATGGCATGTTGGGATACTATGGGAAATATTTGTATTTTCAAACAAATACAATCTTAAAATATGTATGTATGTAGTCGTGTGCACAGGCCTATTTTAACCCAGTAGAAATTGTCTTGAAGATAACATGGACGAATCGTTTAAGAAAATGCTATATCCCTGAAGACACCTTGCAGACAGCAATGTGAAATCATCGACGAAATTTTCACACAAATGGGATTTTCAAATTTTTTAATTGACTTCACCTACATACGCGAATTTAAAGAAAAATTACAATTATTTTTATGCAATATAACACTGTGCAACATTTTTAAGGTGATCTTGTGCAAACAATTCGAATTGAGGATTTTTTGAAAGTACAGACCCAAACGACGAGAAACCCTAGTTGGGTTTTGTTGTGTCAGATCCAGCTCGGATTTTATGGCCCCATCTAAACATGGTTAGATATTGAGTTTTTAAAGAAATTCGGGGCTATATCACTGAAACCAATGCGAATCTTCTTCTGACCTCTGAAGCAAGTTTGTAGATAAGATAATGAACTCGAAAAACTACATTTATTGTCTCAAATTCCAAAATATATGCAACAAGTCCACAATTTTTATACATTTCGCCCGTATCTCCAAAACCGTTAATTTTTTCTGAATATTTTCTTTTGGAAAAATATTCCCTGGAATGTAATACACAACTCTTCAGAACATGTCATTGTTGTAAAATGCCTCTATCACGTTGTTTTCAGTATATTTTTCAACGACGATTTAATAAAAATGTCAATAATGTAGTGAAATCCGAAATGCGAGATTAAACTGTTGGTGTGAACTGTGTTTGAAATACCTGTTGTAAAAGATATGATGCAAAATACCACTGAAACAGCATGAAGCAAGCATTTTAGAGTTTCAGAATGTTCTAAAGAATTGTTGAGAACGTTATTTGGACGATTTTTGCCAAGGTTACTTGGATCAACTCCCAATAGTTTAGCCTATACTGACCAGAATTTCAGCAATTATGTAAAATTTGCTATATTTTATATATTTGGATGCCCTAGATGGAGTTTTTCGTATGTGTTTTTTTCAAAAAATAAGTTCTACTAGTTTAGGGCTACAATATTGCTAAATACAGCAAGGCCAAATTCCTATTCTTTTCTGAGGTAATGGCCGGATAAATGCAAAAAACTGTAGATTTAGCCCGGTTTAAATGAGGCCATAAAATCCGAACTGGATCTGACAGGACAAAACCCTACTAGGGTTTTTGTAGTCTAAATATGTACTTTCAAAAAATGCATACTAGAAGTTGTTTGCATTTTCAGTGTTGCATAGTGTAATTTACTTATTAAAACTTAGCCTTTACTATTTAATTCCCTTTTTATAAACAGTAAATTAAACAGTTAATTCGAAAAACAGTTGTTAATTCGAGACGCGGCTTATGATTTTTATAAGATTTCATTTATTACAAAAGGAAAATATATATTTGCATACAAATGTGTACAATTATTTCAAAGCACGTTTTTCATTTTTTTGGGTTTGTTACCAAGACACAATGCAAGATATGGTCATGCAACTTGTCGTACATGACAATTTCGGAAATTTCGTCAACGTATCGTCGACGAAAATGTCATCGAAAAGTCGATTTTCTACTGGGAAAGTTTCTAATCGTATGCTTCATAATAATAACAATAAATTGTTCCATTCTAATGCTTATATTTCTGCCAATTCTGTTCCGAACGACTTGAAATTTTTTACGACATACTCTATACTACCTGTACTTTAAAATAAGCAAATATTTTTCGATTTTTGAATGTGCTAAGGGAGGTAACCCCTTAAAAAGTATCATTATTTATGCTTTGAATCGTCTTAAATTCCATTTTATGTATAGTCCGGTCAAAATAGACATGCGTATAAGGGGGAAATAGCAAAAATTCCAAAAAAGCTGAATTTTGGTGGAGAGCTAGGGTTAGCCATTAGAAGCAACGTCCTAAAAGTCCCCATCGATCGCATGTGTACAAAACAAGTTATTCGGGGTCAAAGGTCATTTTTGGAAGCATTATTCAGTTTTTAATTTTTCTCAAAAACGGTAAGACTTAGCAAAAGCCGGCTAAAGTAAAAGTTGTAGATTCAATAATTGTCTACAAAAGTGGTCTTTATGATTCTTAAAAAAGACATACCATTTTCGAGATATCGCGATCTAAAGGTCAAATGTAGATTCAATAATTGTCTACAAAAGTGGTCTTTATGATTCTTAAAAAAGACATACCATTTTCGAGATATCGCGATCTAAAGGTCAAATAAAAAATTAGCCGCGTAAGTACATTATGAGGCGAACCGGAATTTTTGCTATTTCAATGTCTATTTTGACCGGACTAGTATGTATATTTTTGAGTTTTCAAACAAACCTTTTTTTAAGGTACAGTTTATCTATTTGTTTGTTAAAACTGTCTTAGGACCATTATTATATGTCTCCTTCTGCTATTGGATTGATTTTAAAACGCGAAATAAACAAATTGAATTTGACATTAAAAGTTAAATGGTCACTTTTAACTTTAATATAACCCAAATGCTATAAATCTGGTCGGAAAATCCAAACAATAGTCTTATAATGGCTTTTGGTTTAAAAAAAAAAAGAAAAAAAAAAAAACATCAGCAAAAATCCATATTTAATGAATTAACTGAGTAATTTCATATAACACCCCCTCACATACTACCTTATGTGTATAAATGAATTAATTTAATAATTTACTGATATTCCCCGAATAACATGTCACATTTTCAACAAATGTGACCTTCTTCAAATTATTTACTTTTATTTATTACTTATGCAGGGCGGCATAAACAACAGACACCACCAACAACTACATTGCCGAGTGCCAATCTTTAGAACAGCGGCACCAACAACCGTCATAACAACAACATTGCTATACATATACCAAACTTTAGAAACAAAGTCACAACATTTAATGTTACGCTTTAATGTTGTTTCATGTCTACGCGAATATCCAGTAATAATCTTGATGATAAATTTTAAACCTCTCCCGGTCTGTTATAACATAAAAAATATATCTTTGTTTTTTTTCTGTCTTGTTTATTTCTCACACTTACATGAGGATAAGAAAAATAAACGAAAAAACAACGAAAACAAATTCCAATTACACAGACACTCTCAGACCTATTGTGTCTCGTTTACATTCTAATGTGGGCTGTAAATAATAATCAAAGGCGAGAAGAGACATGGAGAGCAAGGGAGAGAAAATGTTTGTTTGGGTTTGCGAAAAAACATCAAAGTTAACACAGCACAAGTTACATACATATATTTTTTACACACTTACTAACACACACAGGCGCAAAACAAAAGAAAAGTTAACAGCGAGACCGAGAGATAGATGTCCTTCTCTGCACAACAATTCTAACTTTAGTATTCATCTCGTTTCGAAAGCGTTTATGTGGGTTATGTGCGTGCGGGTGCGGGCAAAATCTTTGTGCCACGTGATGTGTTTTTAACGTAAATTGTTTACGAAATACGAAACGTGTGACGGGAATGGAATAAATTGTGTAAAATGAGTTTGAAAATTAAGGAATAAAAAAGTATTGAAAGAAAGGAAAAAGTAAATTAAAAAAAAATAAATTAAATAATCTATAAAAGAAGTGATTCTTAAAAATATAGTTATAATAAAAGTAATTAATCTGAAATAAAAAAATGTTGTAAAATTGTGGTATTTGTGTATATAGAAATTTCCTGAATAAAGGAAAATTAAAAAAAAAATAATTAAAGAAATTTCAAATAAATATGTTTTAAAAAAATAACATATAATAAGGAGATTCTCAGTGTGTATCGTAACCGTGCTATTTGTATTCTATTTAAAAAAAATTTAAATTTCTTAGCAGCAATAAAAAGTTAATCATTAAAACCAATTCCAAATTCGATTTTATGCAAAAAAATAAAAACTAGTAAACAAAATATCATAGAGGTAAGGCCCTTAAAAAAATCAGAAAGTGAATGCCGGTAAGAAAAGTGGGATTTTTTTTTTAAATGTGTCATAATTGGAAATCTCTTAATAAAATAAGAAATTTAAAGAATTCAGAAATATGTACCATATATAAAGAAGGTAATTTGTTTTAAAAATGTGTCATAATTGGAAAACTCTTAATAAAATAAGAAAAAATTTAGAAATGTGTACCAAATATTAAGAATGAATCGAATTGAATTAAGTTAAAAATATTGTTTGTGTAAAAATAAAAAAAAATTAAAAACTCATTTAAAAATAATTTGTATTCAATGCGTTATGTATGCGTTTGTGTGTGTGAATTTAAACATATGCAATTCCACTTGTATGTAATTGTGATCGTTAAAATTGAGAAAAAGATAAACGTGTAATTAAATAAATTCCGATTTAAAATAAGTTCAAATTATTGTCTTTGAAAAATAAATTCTTAAAATATCTTATAACGGATTTCCATAGTTAGCTCGACTTTTAAAAACATCTTACGAGAAATTTGCCAATGGATTTTTTTTCTTATGAAAAGTTTTACTTAATTGCCAGTTATATGATAGTTTGCATATTAACATGTGAAAAATATAAAAATATCTGCATGAATATAACACAATAAGCAACTCCACTCCTTTATAAATTGAAGCTTAGTATAAAATGTTTTCCCAAAAAATTGAAGAATTGAAAGAAGTTAATTAAGAGTAAAATTAAAGCTTAATAATAAACCATTGTTCATTCAGATTATCGTGAAAATCGGGTACATAAACAATTTACAATATAATTTAATTCAAATCATTTTCTATGCAAAACTAAAGTGCTGAAACTTAAAGATGAAAAACGAAGTCCAAAAGAATTAACGAAAAAATTAGCTGTAGCTATATTGGTGAAAACATTTAAACTCTTGAAAAGTGAGTATACAGCTTTTCCAACAGTGATATGGGCAAAAATAAGTAAAATTGAGTTTTCCATTAAAAAAAAAATCAAAAAAAATTTTTATGCTACATGTATGATTTTTGGTACATAGATAAAGAAAAGAAGTGAGCCAAGGCTATAGTCGGATCGGGGCCGACTATGTCATACCCTTCACCTCTACCCCTCTGCATAAGCTTTTGACTGGTAAAATTCAAAATATTAAAATTGGGATAGCTTAGCGCCTTTGCTCTGAATGTCTTCATAAATACAGGTCAATTTTGTTGACCTTGCATTTAAGTGCATCGTCAGTACTACTTAAATAATAAAATGGAACACTGGGATGTACCCCAGCCATCAATAGGCTTCTTTCTCTGTGAGACCCCCCATCAACCCCCAAAATTTCGTGAGGATCCGATCAAAATTCCGACATGTAGTGTGATTGCACAAAAATGGCGACTATGAAAATAAAACTGAGGAGTATATGCAAGAAGAGACAGAACAAAATACCAAAACGCTTTAATGTTAAAAAAATTGAAAATCAGGCTGAAACGATATGATTTCAGAAACGCGCTAAGAGACTGCGTACCGTCAACAAACACAACATGGGAAGACGCGTATAAAGCAATTATAAATATAGCGAAGGATGAAATTGGTTACAGCGAGAAAACAGAAAGAAAGTGTGGATATCAGAAAACATGAAAATTCAAAAAAATGCCAACCCCATTTTTTAAACAAGGTATTCCAATCTAGCGAAAAAAGTTAAAAGAGCTGCGAGAAATGACAAAAGGAAATACTTGGAGGCAATGACTAGCGAGGCGGAAGCAGCGACAGGGGCAAATAACATGAAATAATTTTATCAAATTATCAACCATATTTCAAATAAAAACGGAAACCAAAAAAATGGTAATCTTTTGACCAAGGTGTCGGAGGCGGAGTCGGAGTCGAGCAATTTTGCTGGAGTCGGGGTCTGAGTCGGAAAAAATAGCTCGACTCCGAATCCGGGCAACATTTTTTCTACGTTATAGAAATATAACATCAAATTCGGCACACCAAAATTTTTTCAAAAATCATTACTTATTTTAAAATAAAGCGATAAGAAAACATAAATGCAAACGTTATATTATACTATGTTAGAGGACAATTCACAGTATATACAATCCTCTGACGTCTAGTCAATTTATCCCTATTTTGTTGGTCCAATCGATCCACAGAGGGGAAATTTGTGTTAAAAGTTGATCGAAAGCTCATTTATAGTCCGATTGATATAAATTTTGCACAAAGCATATCTTCAGTACAAGGATTTATCCTATAGAAAATAATGAAAATCGGTTCAGATTTGGATGCAGCTTCCATATATATTCGCATCTGATATGAGATAAAAATGCACCAAAATCACTGAAATTTGACACATGCAACCAGAACTAGCCTAAAAAAATATTGAGCCAATTTTCAAACAAATCGGTACAGATGTAATATGGTCCCATACACATATATTTCATTCCAAATTTTATTTTTTGAAACTTACTTAAATTAAATTTTTCTCAATTCACATGAGAAAAGCCGTGAATGTTTCTGAATAATGCAAACATATTTGATAGGTGTTGGTTTAGTCTGTTAAATAAGAGCCCCGGTTATAAGGCGGAGCAAAATTTAGTGTGAGTAAACCTTGCAATTCCATATAAAAATATTTCATATTTTAGTTGAGAAAAATTAGATTTTTTCGGAATGGCGCAAATATGCGCATTTGTTTATGATTGAATCTGATATTTGAGATTCAAGCGCATAAAACATTAGAAGAAACTATGGTCGGGAAACGACGGGGAAATAGACTTTTTCTCCATTGAAATTGTAGTAATCTTAAAAATTATCATAAAAAATTTTCATCAAGAGGATATGTATCACCATTATTAAAGAGCAAAGATGTAAAATCAATCTGAAAATTTTAAATGCTAATCTTGTTCGGAGACTGTACAAAAACAATAAATCTTGAAAAATATAAATTTTCGCGAAAATAATGTCATTTTAATGTTCACCTAATTTCATAGTTTTCGAAAATTTAATTTTTGTTTTCAGTAGGGCTGAGTTCAATCGACTGCTGCATTGGATTGGTTAATCTTACAAAGTCGAGGATGGTTACAGCAAATGTAGAAAAGAGTCTGGTTGCCGTTTATCAACATTTTTTCATAAAAAAACTATTTTCATATTTTGAGTTTTGAGCAGCTTTAGGCCTATGTTTCCCCTCTGTGCGATCCTTTTAATATTTGCAAACAAAAGTAAAGTTCTGTGACAATCAAATTAACATTAGACCTTTAAGCTCTTTTGCCAGAAGAATTACAGGTCTTCTCGCAAAGGTCTACTGGTCTTCTCAACTTGTTTTTTATGAGAAGTCATACTTGTCTTCTATTAAAGACATTGTGGTCTCTACGGGAAATCCTACTGAATACCCTGTTACACTAAATGGAAATCAAGGAAGGTCTGAGGGTTGAAAATTCTCTTTTGACATGTAAGCCCCTATTGGGTATGTTAAGAACCCCAAAGGATCACGTAGCAGAAACTTCTGAATTATATCGCAATGAATTTTTTGATTGACCCCAAGAATGATTGAAAAAATAGCTTTATATCTCTGTTTGGAGACATTGTTTCATCATTTTGAGATGGCATGTTTTCTGTTAAATAGAGTGAGCTGTCTTTCTGTCGAATATTTTTTCCTTCTAGCTCAGTTCCTTCCATATCCTTTTTGTTCTTGAACTGAAAAAGTAACACAATAAGAAATGTTGTACAAAAAAGTTATAAAGCACACCAACGTTCAAAATGTGTGCGCTGAATTTTAGTTTTAGGGGTGATCCCCACTTGTAAATTTCAGAAAAAATAAAGAGTATAAATAGCATTGAATATGAGGTATAAATAGTCGATCGGAAAAATATTATCTTAGATATGAGCGTTGGAAGGGAAACATTTATTGTATTTTGTATGCAGCATATAAACCAGGGTTTCGGAGTCGGGGTCTACGAGTCGGAGTCGAACAATTTTGCTGGAGTCGGAGTCTGAGTCGAAAAAAATAACTCGACTCCGATTCAGGGCAAAATTTTTTCAACGTTATAAAAATGTAACATTATATTCGACACACCTACATCAAAAATCATTATTTTAAAAGAAAGCTTTAAGAAAGCATAAGTACAAGCGGTATATTATACTAAGTTAGAGGACAATTCACAGAATATTTACTGTCCTCTGAAGTCTAGTCTATTCATCCCTATTTGTTGGTCCAATTCATCCTGTAAATGTTGTCAAACAATAGTAAAGTTCGATGACAATCAAATTAAGATTAGTCCTTTAACCTCTTTCCAGAAGACTAAATGGTCTTCTGGTCTTGTTTTTTACTAGAAGTCATCTTTGTCTTCTATTAAAGACTTTGTGGTCTCTATGGGAAATCCTACTGAATACCCTGTGACACAAAAGGGAAGTCAAGGAAAGTCTGGGTGTGGAAAATTCCCTTTCCGAATGAAAGTCCCTATTGAGTATATTATAAAACTCAAAGGATCACATAGCTGAAATTTCTGAGTTATGTCGTAATCCATTTTTTGATTGACCCCAACAATGATTGAGAAAATAGCTTCATATCTTTGTTTGGAGATAATGTTTCATCATTTTGAGAAGACAAGTTTTCAGTTAAATAGAGTGAGGAATCTCTTCGAACAACTTTGGTCTTCTTGCTCAGTTCATTCCATGTCCTTTTTGTTCTTGAACTGAAAAGTAAAACAAGATGACATTTTGTATTTTTTTATATCCGAAAATTGTTTGTAGGATCGGGTAAAAGTAAAAAAGGACAACAACGTTCAGAATGTGTGCACTGAATTTTAGTTTGAGGGGTGATCCCCACTTGTAAATTTTAGAAAAATTATAAATACGAGGGGCACTAAAAACCTTCTGGCCTAGGCAACACGCAGTATCGCCAGGCGTCTTTTTTGGAAAATTTGACAGTTTTTAGCCAAAGCGTACGCAGGACAGTTTGACATACGACTATGTGTTGGGTTGTTCACAATGGATTGTTTGAGACATCTACTGACTACGAACAACGTTGACCATACCTTTTTTTCTTGATGTGTTGGAATTAGATGAAGTCATTGGATCCCCAGTCACGGCTGTTCCGAAGCCTAGTTTATATCAGACAAACGTGTTTTTCTCGAAATTACATTTATAAATCGGCCACAAAAATATAGGACAATGGATTTATTAGTTTTTCGAGCTAGAGTTGGCACCGCAAAATGCTTTAACAAAAACAGTGTTTCGTAGACGACCATTTGCCACAAATTATCGTAATATTTTTCTCTTTCAGATGAAGAAAAAAATCTATCAAAAAATGTTTTCTCGGAAAAATCATAAAAATGGCTATTATTGGGCTTTACAACTGGGGGTCTCTTTTCAAGGCTAAGTACATTGGCTTACATTCAGTTTAAAATTTAGTCTTGAATTGCTTATAATTTTTATCGCATGTAGTCCTTATGAGTTGTATTGCCTCTTCATTTTCACAAATTTCGAAAGAAGAATATGCTGTGCAAAAAACCCGTAAAACGGGCAAAAACTTTCTACGTTGTATTTTCTTGCTATTTCAAGGTAAGATTCAGCGGAAACAATACATGCATGTAGCTATGAATTTTACTTCATATTTATGTTCTGTAGTTGAGTATTATATTCGAACGAATGCCCTTTCTAAAGAAGATGTAAGGAAAATCTAACAGATTAGCCAATATAGGCCAAAATATAGAAAAGGTTAAAAAATGTGCAAATTTTATTAATTTTAGTGGTATAGGAATTCATTCTCGGAGTCGGCCCGGCGTCGGTGTCGTAAAAAAAAACTGGTCTGGAGTCGGAGTCGTACCAAAAATACCTCGACTCCGAAACCCTGTGTATTACCGACCATTGCGATATCTTCGTTATTTGGACACCTACGCCAACCTGCTTTACATCATTGTAAATATGGGATTTTCTACTTTCATAGTCAGACTTTGTTTTTGGAAGGTCCCCAATCAAAGCTGTTATGTTCGTCATTATAATTAAAATCACAAAAATGAAATGTTGGGTTCTATTAGCGGATATTGCGATATATTCGTTGTTTGAGGTGATATTTTCTACTTTCATTAGCAGGTTTTGCTTTTGATATACCCCATATAGAAGCGGAGATATTCGCTTTGAAATAAAATGTTGACTTTTTCTCACAAATAAGTTTTTTGCCCATTCCGACCCCTGAATTTTATCCGACCATCACCAAAATCAATAGGCTTCTTCCCCTCCGGGACCTTCATCAAAACCCAACATTTGGTGACGATTGGATTAAAATTGTGACATGTAGCGTGATTACAAGTTTTATATGGACAGACGGACGGACACACATAGTCAGATTGACACAGCTCGTCCAGACATTCATTATTTTGATGCGTTAAAATTTTTTTGGCCAAAACCAACTTATAATACCATCCCCACATAGTGGTGAAGGTTATAAAAACAGTAAAATGGACATAATTTGCACGAAGTGCATTTACATTTTATGCGCATACGATTTCAATGATCACCATTCAAAATACATCATTCTATGCCATTTCAGTGCGATCCATCAAAAACCCTGGATGTAGCATCTCACTCTATTTTTGGAAAAAATCTATTGTATATCCTAATTCCGGATAGTTTGTAATTATCTGTTTTTTCACATTTTAAAGAGGCGTATAGTCCTATTTATTTAAGTAAAATTTACTTTTTTACTACGCGATATTTTAATTTTTTTTTGCAAATTCTCGAAATGCCAGTGTTTGGATTTATACACGCCGTGTCTTATCTGTTTCTAAAACTAATTTTTCGCGGGTTTCCACGGAAATCGTATGACAGTTGTAAAATTTGAACCAAAAAAATAAGTTTTTTAAAAACATTTACCCACAAAAATATTGACTTTGGGCCCAGATTGCTGCGATCCTTTGAAGACTACACTCTCGACCTATATCTTAAAAAAGCGAAATCGCGAGTACTGCAATCACATAATAAACCTTTAGACAATCTAGTTACGCGCCTGCATCACAGCAAAAATTCAAAAAAACCCCAGTTTTTTGCTTCAAAGTGTCAGCTTCCTGTTGACATGGTTACATTAAAAATTCGAAAAACTGATGTATAGCAAGATTAATGTCTGAAGTGTTTGCTTTAGCTTTCTCTTTGAGCATAAAGCTGTGCATTGCATTTTAAAGCTAATAATTGGACAATAACAAACAAAAACGTGTTTGCTTCAACACATTATTCCCTATTTTTTTAACCCACGCAAATGATTTTTTTTTAAATCGTGCTAAAACTGTTCATTTTATCAAAATGTGTTTAAAGTTAGTGTTGAAAAACTACAGTTCCCGCGTTATAATAATCCATACATGCGCTACAACATATATTTAATTTCTATGTAATTGCCCATATACCATCAGCATGTGACATTAAGACAATTTGTAAACCCAAATCTTTTTGTCCTGACGTCTATAAAATATATTGATTTCTATTTCTATTTCCATGCTTTTTTAGACATTGACCGAGAAGGGATATCCATCCTTATATTTCGCCAAAATAGAACCCTACCATCATAGTTTTAGCATGAGACAGACCTTCGTCCGAAATTGGGTTGATATCTATGCACTGATAAAATACCGGCTACACAATCGAATTCCTTTTTTTGTCCAAAAGTATTTTTTTTGTTGCTTTTTTTAGGAACAATCATTGTTTTTTTGAGCTTTTTGAGACTTTATCTTAACAATTGTGGACGTTTCGAAAAAATGCGGATGTTAAAACCTGGAGAGTTTTCCAGGATTAGCATAAATTTTATTAAAAGATAAAAAATCAAGTTATATTCTAAGGGTTCTTCTCAGCTTAAACATGATATATGTTGACAAGTGATGTAGGGGATGAAAAATACCAAGCAACGGTCCTGACCGGCTTTAACATGGCAAAGCTCAGGATTTGTCTTGGTCCCTCTTTCATCTTTAGTGGATACAGGTCTCCCCGTGGTGTCACCTGGGGAGCTGGTTTTAAAACTCGTTAAAGGTAGTGAGCTAACATGTGTTAAAACATGGGTTGGGCGTTAGGTTAGTTACCCATCCTTCCAAAAAACAACATACTATCAAAAACCAAAGGAAAAAGAAAACAAACCCCTCAAAACTTGATGTCGATAAAAGACTTGCTACAATTAGAATAAAAGCAACATTTTTCAACATTAGCTTTATCTGCGCTCATGCCCCAACCAAAGACAAGGACGAACCTGCCAAAGATATATTTTACGAGCGCTTAGAAGAAATATATGCCGTGCCCATGATATTTCAGGTGAAAAATCTAGCTAAAATCTTCAAAATTCAAAATCTTCCATAAAATCAGGATCACAAACATCCCAGATGGGACATGGGAGACTTCTCTCATATTTGTTTAATGATATGGTAGCTACTTTCTATAGCCGAATCCAAAGGTCATGTAAAGTTTCACTTGACCGAAATACTTATAAAAAGCTTCAGTATTACTGTGGGGTGTTTTTTCCACCATTGAAGATGTCATATTATCTGGCCAGAGAATCTAATCGGCTAGACAACAAGAAGGGTTGGCTTACCATTGCACCACAGTGACACAAGGAATAAAAACTACGAATCGATTTTCGTTTGGTCCCACCGTGGTTTGGTCCCAACGTGGTGCAATGGTATGCACACTCGCCTTGCACTCTGAAGGTCGTGGGTTGGAGTCCCCTGCCAGTCAACATCAAAATTTTCAACGGTGGAAAAATACCCCTCAGTAATGTTGGCGACATTTCCCGAGTATTTCAGCCATGTAAAATTTCTCTATAAAGTGGTGTCTTAAGAAACGCCGTTCGGACTCTGCGATAAACAGTAGGTCCCATATCATTGAGCTAATATGAATCGGGGTGCACTCATTGATATGAGAGAAGTCCCCCTTGTACCGTATGGGATGTTTGTGGAACAATTATTATATCGATTTTCGTTCATTTCTTAAAAGGAAAAATTTTCAACTCTTGAGTAGACCAAGGAGTAGACCAAAATAGTTCTTTTCCGAGGATGAAAAATTGATTACTAAATTCTGGAACTGGAAGCCACAGTCTTCCTCCATTATGTCTACTTTCTACAAGGTACTGGAAATCTCCAAAAAAAATTTAAATATGTTGTTCTTTTTTATTGTTGACCTGTTGTTGTTATTATATGTTGAGGGTTAGTTTGGCTTAAGGTCTTCGAATAAAACAATGTTTATTTTATTGTTTGTTCTCTAATTTTTATTGTTTCCAATATTTCGACTGCCATCGACAGTCATCTTCAGGGATATTCTACGAAAAACACAATATATTATAAATAGATAACAACAAATTACAAGACACAAATTTACATTTTGTGAGAAAAGCCACAGTTTTGCTGCACTGTCTACGCTAAACTAAAGTTTTTTCTCTTTATACTTATGAACTAAATTCCTATAGATATGTGCACAGTGGTCAGTGTCAGTTTTGTAGTTCATTCTTTGGTCAGTCGGGACATTTATTATATGCAACATTTCTAATGTAAAATGTCGTTTGTAATTATTTTCTTGTGTCAATATATCTACATCTTTAAAATTTGGTTTGTGTCCAGTTAATGTGCAATGTGCTGCTAGCGCCGTCTTCTGTTCTATAGGTTTGTCTGTTTTTTGATCCGACTTGTGTCCGGATAGTCTAGTTTTTAGTTTTGTTTTTGTCATTCATTCGACAAACACATACAATTCACTCACGAAGAAGAGGTGAATCAAAAATTACCATATTTGGACTCAATAATAATTAGACGAGACAATAAAATTACTATAGATTGGTACCAAAAGCCGACAGCATCAGGACGATTAATCAATTTTTATTCAAAACACCCACGACGAACTATAATAAACACGGCTTTAAACTTCATAAATAGAGTATTCAATATAAGTGACCAACGATACCACCAAAAGAATGAAAAGAAAATATTTGAGATATTGGCGAAGAACGATTTCCCGCAAAAAACAATAACAGATTTAATTCAACACGCAAAACAAAAGCAAACATCACCAAAGGAACAAGAAAATTCTAAACTATATAAACCGATAACTTATATCCCAGGGCTATCGGAACGATTTTGTAACTCCAATATTTATAATAAAGAAAAATATCAATTAGCACAAAAATGTAGGAATACCGTCAATAGTTTATTTAGTAAGACAAAAGCAAAGCTTAAAAAAGAAGACAAGTGCAATGTAGTTTATAAGATCAAATGTAATGGGGACGAAGCCAACATATGCCCGAAGGTATATGTTGGCACGACAAAAACAAAACTAAAAACTAGACTATCCGGACACAAATCGGATCAAAAAACAGACAAACCTTTAGAACAGAAGACGGCGCTAGCAGCACATTGCACATTAACTGGACACAAACCAAATTTTAAAGATGTAGATATATTGACTCAAGAAAATAATTACAAACGACATTTTACATTAGAAATGTTGCATATAATAAATGTCCCGACTGACCAAAGAATGAACTACAAAACTGACACTGACCACTGTGCACATATCTATAGGAATTTAGTTCATAAGTATAAAGAGAAAAAACTTTAGTTTAGCGTAGACAGTGCAGCAAAACTGTGGCTTTTCTCACAAAATGTAAATTTGTGTCTTGTAATTTGTTGTTATCTATTTATAATATATTGTGTTTTTCGTAGAATATCCCTGAAGATGACTGTCGATGGCAGTCGAAATATTGGAAACAATAAAAATTAGAGAACAAACAATAAAATAAACATTGTTTTATTCGAAGACCTTAAGCCAAACTAACCCTCAACAATTTTAAATATAAATATTTTGACAAGTGTGTCTCCCAATGGAGCACCACTTACATATAAACAAGGTACACTAGTTGGTGTTAGATTACACTGTGCAACATTTTTAAGGTAATCTTGTGCAAACAATTTGTGCTGTGGATTTTTTGAAATTATAGACCCAAACGACAAAAACCCTAGTTGTGTTTTGTTTTGTCAGATACAGCTTGGATTTTATGGCCCCATCTAAACACGGTTAAATATTGACTTTTAAAATCAATTCTGGACTATATCTCTGAAACCTATGTGAATCTTTTTAGATAAGGGCAAGATTAAATTTTTTGTAGAAATAATGAACTCGAAAAACTACATTTATTGCCTCAAATTTTATAAAATATCGAAAACTTCCATTATATGTATACATTTCGCAACATATCTCCACAACCGTTAATTTTTTTCTTAAAGTTTCCTTTTGGAAAAATATGTCAATAATGTGGTGAAATCCGAAATGCGAGAATAAACTGATGGTGTGACCTGTGTTTGAAATGCGAGTTGTAAAAGATATGATGCAAAATACCGCGGAAACAATATGAAGCAAGCATTTTAGAGTTTCAGAGTGTTCTGAAGAATTGCTGAGAACTTTATTTGGAAGATTTTTGCAAAAGGTTACTTGGTTCAACTCCCAATAGTTTAGCTGATACTGACCAGAATTTCAGCAATTCTTATATATAAAAGGCAATGTGTGTATGTTGGTATGTTTGCGTGTTTGTATGTTCCGTATAGACTCAAAAACTGCTTAACCGATTTCTTGAAAATTTCAGAGAATGTACAGGGAACACCGGTGGTGAAAATAGGCAAAACTTTTTTTTTGCATTTCGGAGGGGGCGGGGAACCTCCCCTATGCCCTATTTTTTAAAAACGCTATTTTAACAAAATTGAAGAAAGTATCGGAGAGAAAATAAATTTGCGATACAATGGTTTTTGTGTCTCCGATCCTAGTTACTGATTTGGAGCCTGAAGACCCGACCACGCCCACTTTCTTCAATAGCTTATATATTAAAAACTGCTTAACCGATTTTCCTTAAAATTTCAGATAATCTACTGGGAGGACCCGTGGTGAAAATAGGATATATATTTTGCTGAATTTCGGAGGGCCCATGCCCTACTTTTTTAAGAACTCTATTTTAACAAAACTGACGAACGTATCGATGAGAAACAAACAAGGGCATTTTAATGCCCTAGATGAAGTTTTTCTTATGTGGTCTGTTCGAAATATAAGTTCTACTAGGTTAGGGTTACAACATTGCCAAAGACAGCAAAGCGAAATTCCTAATAGATTCTGGGATAAAGGCCAGATAAATGCAAAAAACTGTGGTTGTAGCCCGGTTTAGATGAGGCCATAAAATCCGAACTAAATCTGACAGGACAAAACCCTACTAGGGTTTTTGTAGTCTCAATATGTACTTTCAAAAAATGCATACTAGAAGTTGTTTGCATTTTCAATGATGCATAGTGTTATCTACTCACTTTACCATACAGGTGTCATACTCTTTGCAGGAAACTAAAGTTGATTTATAATACTCATACGTCTTCTGAATCATTCACAAACATGACGAAATTGGAGTCAAGCTGTCGTCATTGTAAATTTAATTTATATCCTGGAAAATGTTAATTTTCTTGAACTTATGTCAACATTAAAATTTGTGTGTCAAATTACTCTCGGATATTTATTGGCACCTTTGTTCTTTAAATTACGACTTTCACATGAAATACCAAATAAAAATATTTCATATTTTTATTGCTCTTTAAAAAAATAAGTGCATTTTTATATTTCCCGTTGTCAAATAAGCCAATAAAAAAGATGTGTAATAATAACATTTAAATTTGATTAGACTACTTCACCTGGATTTGTTGTTATTGTTGGCAAAAATAATGATAAAATTTTAAATTTTTCTGTAAGCGTATGCTGTTTCAACTTGTAAATTGAAATACACAAAGGTGTGAAGTTAGTAAAGTCCCTCGGCAATAACTATGCTTCCCCTTATTTTGAATAGCTAACAATATGATAGACATACACCCTAAGAAATATACTTTTATTAACTTTCAAGTACTGTACAAAGCATGAGAAAAAAGCACGCACACAATAATAACACTTAACCATTGCACTAACACAGCTGCTCTTAAACACCTACTTCAATGGTAACAATAAACAATTGTTGAAATGGGGGGAGACAAGAACTGAAGAGGTGATGCTGACATAACCTACAACTACTGCTGCTGCCAGTAGTACCTATGGATGTTGATGAATTGTTGATGTTCATGCAGAAAGGAGGAAACAAAAAATGAAAACGTAAAAGTGATCTGAAAGCCAAATCAAAAGAACTCATACAGATGCATAAACACACATACATACATAAATGTTTATTCATATTTTCGTATGAGGATAACTTAAACCTGAACATCTATACAAGACACACACTCACACACATTCACTTGAAGAAACTTGTATTGTGATGGGTTGTAGAAGGATATGATGATGAAAAAAATTAAGTTAATTTATTTCATTGCTCTTTTGTGACACAACATAAAAATACACAACAAAAACACCTAACAAAAATAACAATAACAGCAACAACAACAACAAGAGGTGTAGCATGAAAAAAAACAGGAGGAAAACTAAGTGAAATGAAACGAATCTCTCACTCTCACTGTAGCAACAGTGAGTGATTGTTTCATTGTTCTTCTTTCCTCTTGCATTTCACGCTTTGTTATTATTGTTATGGTCTCTTGTTGCTGCTGCTGCTGCTGGAGGGCGGTGGAAACAAGGCAACCAACCGGTTGGTTGTTAGGTAATACCTTCTTTGGTTTATGGAAACCAACAAAAAATAATATCCGATGGGTGGTCGGTCGTACCATGAACATGATTTAATGTGTGTAAAAGTCAAATGCATGAGTTTTTGTGTGAGCCATTCTTTGTTTGTGAGAGCGTGTGTGTGTGTGTGTGTCAAAGTTATATTAGTGTGCGTACGTATGCATACTTAAGTAGACAGAAATAGAAATGATTTAGTAGGTGTTAACTTGGAATACTTTCTCATAAAGTATGCATAGAAAAAAAGAAAGAAAGAATAAGAAAAGTCGATATAAAAATTGAAATGAAAATAAATGTAGATGTGTGTGATCATGACTGTATGTGAGTCGGAGTGTGTCCGTGCGTATGATAGGGAAGTAATTGCATAAAGACTGATATAAAAGTTTAATTTACTATCTCTACGAGGGTAAATATTTAGAAGTGAGGAAACGTTTTATTAAAGTTTATATACGGTAGGTTTGGCATACTGTTCGTTGCATCGCTTTTCCACCCGCGAATACGATTTCCTACATATCATCTATAATAATAAATCCAATAAATATTAACGGGTTTTACCCCGTCCTTCTGTCACTCTATCTTCCGAACATATAGAAGTAACATTTTGTTGTATTTTATTTTGAGCCAATAGAATTTTTGGTTTTGAAAATTGGCTGTATTTGTTATAGGCCCCATGTAATGATATCGCCCGATTTTAGGCATTTTACGACGGTTACTAAAAAACCTTCTTGCCCAGCCAACACGCAGTGTCGCCGGTCGACATTTTTGGTTTTGAAAACTGGCTGTATAAGCTCACATTTTGTTATAGGCCCCATCTAATGATATCGCCCAATTTGAGGCATTTTACAACGGTCACTAAAAAACCTTCTTGCCTAGCCAACACGCAGTGTCGCCAGGCGTCATTTGACATTTTTTTTTTTTTTGAAAGTTTAACAGTTTTTAGCCTAATCGTACTCAGGACAGTTTCAAATACGAGCATGTGTTGTGTTGTTTACAGTGACTTGAAAAAATCACTATGCAGAAAAAAGTAAATTTATTGGTGAAAATGTTCGTCCGATAAGTTTTCACAAATTTCGACGTGGATAATCACGGCAAGAGTGAATCGATCAACTTAAATCTTTGTACGTCGATAAAGGGCCATCCTATAGCACTATGAAAAACAGGCCACAAAAAAAAAAAAAAACCAAGTTCGTGAGGTTCATCCAAAAATGGTCGTTGCGCCAGACAAAATTAAGACGTGCGTGAACGGGTAATGCAAGATCGCCATGTTATGTACTGTGAGATAGAGGCATCCTTGGGCATTTATTCCACCAACTAACATTTGATATGCATGGACGCTTGGCGCCAAACATGGGGTTTCTCGTCGGATCCCGTGTTGGTCGGTGCAGGAAATTTCCAAAAAAAATACGCGGTGCTTCAAAAGACGTTTATAAGGTGGATCCTGGTGAAGAATCATGAAACTATGTGCATGGGCCCGAAAAATCGCAGCAATCGCCACTAGATGTAGTAAAAGTGTTCATCAACCATGTTTTGAGGGTGTCTCAATCACGCCACTGTAAACAACCCAACGCATGGTCGTATGTCAAATTGTCCTGAGTACACTTAGGCTAAAAACTGTGAAACTTTTCAAAATGTGTCAAATGACGCCTGGCGATTCTGCGTGTTGCCTAGGTCAAAAGGTTGTTTAGTGACCCTCGTATAATACACATTTAACAACCGAATTGGTTATAAATTGACAGTTTTTGTCTCCAGAAGGTAAAAACATCCATGCAAAAATAAATCAATATATAGGTCTACGACTTGACATAGCTTCGATGTTCCGGTACCGCCGGATTAAAGGTGTTTTGAAGGTATGAGCAATCTCTTCCAACACAATTAAATGCAAATCAACATGTTGTATTCTCACAGGAGCAAAAGTAAGTGTAAATAAAACAAGTAAGAAAGGTGTTTAGTTCGAACTGTACTGAAGTAAACAAGAACAATTAGTTTAATTTCGTTGATGAAAGTACTGAGCTCTTCCTATTATTCCTTGAAGTAAACAAGAACAATTAGTTTAATTTCGTTGATGAAAGTACTGAGCTCTTCCTATTATTCCTTGCAGGAACAGAATATCTTAACTTATAATACATCATTTATTTGAACCCATATGGGGAGTCATCGTTGTTCTTTCCAAAATATGGAATAATATCTATAATTTTCGAATCCTATGGTAACACACAATATTCAATTACAGTAATATCGATTTGAAAATATTACAACAAATTCGAAAACATTGGCTAGACTTACAACTTGATATATATGAATAGTTTTCTTACGAGTGAGTTTTCTATCTTCTGGGAACGGAAAATTCCAATCAACAACCATTTCCGTAGAAAAATTTGACAACAATTAAAAAAAAACAAGTGAGCAAAGGCTATAGTCGGGACGGGGCCGAGCATGTGATACCCTACACCACTGCCCCTGTGCATAAGCTTTTCACTGGTAAAAATTTCTTTTAGGGAATATAATCCGAATACCACCAACCATAATATGCCTCTTTCTCTCTGGAACCCTCATAAGCAACAACCATCCACACAGAGGGGAAACATAGGCCTAAAGTTGCTCAAAACTCAAAATATAAAAATGGGGTTTTTATTAAAAAATTGTTGATAAACAGCAACCTGACTTTTTCCTACATTTGCTATAATCATCCGCAACTTTGTAAGATTAACCAATCCAATGCATCAGTCGACTGAACTCAGCCATACTGCAAATAAAAAAGTACATGTTCGAATACTAAGAAATTAGGTGAATATTAAAGGGATATTATTTTCGTGAAAATGTATATTTTTCAAAATTGATTGTTTTGTACAGTCTCAAAACAAGATAGGCTATTACATTTTTCAGATCGCTTTTGCATCTTTATTCTTTAACAATGGTGATACATATCCTCTTTCATTCATATTTTTTATGATAATTTTTAAGATAACTAAAATTTCAATATTGAAAAACTCTATTTCCCCGTCGTTTCCCGACCATAGTTTCTTCTGATGTTTTATGCGCTTAAGTCTTAAATATCAGATTCAATCATAAAAAATTTCGCATATTTGCGCCATTCCGAAAAAATCTATTTTTCTCAAATTAGGCTCAAAATATGAAAATTCCAAGGCAATATATTTTTTCAAAGTGTAAAAAGATTTTGGTTTCAGCGTTCGCCAGGACTTCTTATTTTGTTTGTTCTTTGTCGTATTCACCATAAAAACTAAATTTGTATATATGTTTGCAACATTCAGAAAAAAAGCTTGGTTGCTTACTGTGATAATAGGATAGGAAATTAAGAGTTATATTCCACTTATAATAATTGAAAAAATATGAAAATTAAAAAGGCAGCGCTAAGCGTTTGTCGTGAAAGCACAACTAAATGGACAAATACCCATTGTTGTTGTAAAAAAACAAAAAAATGCATTTGAAAGAAGAAAAGTTCGATGACAGAGAAGCCGCTCCACAGCCGATATGTCTGAAGAGCTTCTAGCAAAGGCGAAACATGAATGTCACATAGTGGTGGTTGTATGGAAAGGATTCCACATATGTGAAATTTTTCAAAGAAAATCGCGGCTAAGTACGAGGATTTGTCAAAATATATTTTTTGCAGATTTTGCTAGTTTCATTAGATCCGTCGCGTAAAAAAACTAAATTCACGCAAGGTTCAAGGGAAATTTAAGGAGACTTTTAAATTTTTTTTCTACATTGAGGTCAACACAGCTTCCACGTAAATTTAATGGCCATTATGGGATTCCTCCTAAAACACTTGAGGGTGAAACTCGGATTCAAAACATTTTTGGTTTTTACTACATATGGAAGACGTGTACATCTGAACCGATTTTGTCTAAATCCCATCTAAATAGTCCTACTGAAAATCTATGATACATTTTATCAAATATAATCGTGATCTGAGGTATGTATATTGTGACTATTGTGCAACTTTAACAAAATGTAAAATAAAAAAAATATATATTGGGACTACAAATAAATCTGAACTGATTTGGACCAAATTAAGCACGCTTTACATCGGCTAAGTTTGGATGTTTTCCGCTTCTTTCAAATGTATATAGCGTTTTTGTGTATGATTTATCTAAACTCGGATGCCAATATATATGGGAGCTATACCTTAATCTGGACCAATTCTCACGATTTTCTGTAGTATTAATCTTTATGCCGAAAATATGATATGTGACAAAATTTACGTCAATCGGACTACAAATGAGCTTGTTAGGTATTTTAATCAATTTTTAACATACATTTCCCCTCTGTGCATCCGATCAAAATTACGACCTATAGCGTGATTGCAAAAAATTGAAGAAATGGATGCATTACCGACTATTGTGGTATCTCCCTTGTCTGACCACCTTCGCCAACCTACTTTAGACCAATGTAAAGGTAATTTTTTCTTCTTCCATTGACAGGCTTTGCCGTTTTAATACCCCTACTAGAAGCCGATATATTCACAAAGAATAAAAATTTGAATTTGTCTCCACATGAGTTTTTCCTCATTCCAACTCCTAAATATTATCCGACTATCACTAAAATTAGTAGGCTTCTTCATCTGTGGGGCCCCATCTACCCCAAAAATTTCGTGACTATCCGATCAAAATTTCACCCTGTAGCGTGAGTACAAAAAATGGAAAAATTGGATATATTACTGACTTTTGCGATATCTCGGTTGTTTGCCCACGCCAACATCAACACTTTGCATCAATATAAAAGAGATCTTTTTTTCTTCCACTGACGGGCTTTCCTTTTAGAATACTTCTATCAGAAGCGGAGATATTCGCATAAGAAAAAACGTTGACTTTTCTCCACATAAAATTTTTGCTTATTCCGACTCCTGAACTCCTATCACCAAACATAATAGGCTTCTTCCTCTGAGGGACCCGCATCAACTCCCAAAATTTGGTGACGATCCAATTAAAATTGCGACCTGTAGCGTGATTATAAGGTTTAGATGGACGGACGGACACACATAGCCAGATCGACTCAGCTCGACGAGACGTTCATTTTGGTCTACGACCATTATTTCGATGCGTTACAAACTTTTTGGCCAAAACTAACTTATAATACCCTCCCCACATAGTGGTGTAGGGTATAAAAATGATATGGGTGGTACCCTTATATGGAAGTTATAACAAATCGTGGGCCTATACTTTCTGCCTTTTTGCAATGGATGTTTTGTATCTGTAGCTTTGTACCACCAGCGAAGGCGAGCACTTATACCGACAAATTTAATGCGGAACGTTTAGTGAAGACCAACTACCAAATTTCAGCCATTTCGGTGGATTATTGTGGCCACAACCTTCGCAATACGGCAAATCGGGTGGGACCGTTCCATGGGGGCTTTATGAGGGCGTAGACCTATACCAACAAATTTCTGGGAGAAAGTTTTATATCCCCAATGAAGACTAAGTACCAAATTTAAGCCATTTCGGTGTGATAATGAGGCTAAAACCTTAAAAGTGCCGAAAATCGGGTGGTACCGTTCTATGGGGGCTATATCAAAACGTGGAACGATATGAACCCTATCTTAAAAATTTCGAGGTGTATCTTGATTTCAACGGACGGACATGGTTATATCGACTTAGAACTTTAGCCTGATCAAGAGTATATATACTCTATAGGGTCTCCGATGAATATTTCAATGTGTTACAAACGTAATGACAAATTTAATTATATCCTCCATATTATGGTGGATGGTATAATAAAAAATCGCTATTTTACCCGGTAATAACGACTCTAAAACCTTGCATGTGGTCATACACTGCTTCTTACATAGATTTTGTTCCCAGCTTTATTCATACCCAACTACTGTTGCATCTCAAGTAACACTGCCAATACTTTCATAACCAACTGCATGCTACGGCTCCATCGTTTCCTGTGTGATTTATTACAAAGTGGATTAAGGTTAACACATTTATCACACACCAACACCACCACCTCCAACACCAACGTCAGTTACACAGCCTTTTCCTCTTCAAGTTATGAATAACTCAGAAATGTTGATTTATTTTAGAATCAAGATAATAAATGTTTTCATTAATATACACACATACAGTGAATATAGAATATATAAGTATTTTTTACATATTTCATCTTCTTATATGCCTGAATTCATATATATTTATTAAAAATAAATTTTTCTTTTGTTCCTCTCCTTTCTTTTTAGTGCTATTGTGTGTGTGTGGACTATACCAAGAGAAATATAAACGGTAAGTTTTCACATTATATTTTATTGTCGGTTGGTGTCAGTGACCGTTTTGTGATTTGTATCTTAACATTTGACTTTATTGCTGTGAATTTTATCAACTCATTTAGATGGTAATAGAATGAGTGGCAACGGAAGCTGAGGTTGTGTGTTGGTTTGGGGTTATCTTTTCTCTTCTCAAGTTGTGATGGTATTTTTTAAAAAAATATACAATGAGTGAGAGATCCTGTCATATCCGTGATTCTTCAGCATAAAAGCATATTCTGAACATAGTCAAAATGAATTGTAAACGCTTTGGTTTTGTGCGCAATATTAATTAATTTCATTTCTTCATCTGATTACAATGTTAAAACCCCTGAATCTATTATGTTATAGAGAACAAAATATCGAATACAATTTGTTAATTACTATTAGAAGGCCCTAGAAAACCTAAGCGGCAACTTTTAAGATTTGCAATTTTTTACAAAATAATCTCCATTTTTGAATCTCAGCCAGGTAAAACTTCTGGAGTATTGATTCGCATATTTTGATCCGATCAAACATGTGCTTTATCGAAATAACGGTTTTGTATCCCAGATATATTTGGAAGAAACGCGTTGAGTTGATTAGGTACTTTCACAAAACTGCAGGTTAATGACACTCAACAAGTCTGTACTTCCTGAGGTCATGTCCCGAAGGAACTCTGCATTCATCAACTCAAAGATTACTTTTAATGGTTTGCAAGGCCAAAAGGACATAAATTCTAAGAAGGTCTATATCGGATAATAGCTTCGCGACAGCTTATGTGTTGTTTAAGGGCTCGTATAGTACTCTGGCCTTTTTTTATTATTGGTAATTGACATTTTCATCACTTTATATTGGTAAATGTAGCAACATCGAAGCGAACGAATTGTGAATAATATGGGTTTTAAATTGTTAATACAGTACATGCGATTTGCCCACGCAACACTCGGTGGTGCCGAAGTTTTTCTGCAATTTGCACACATACGACACGATTGCCAAGAAGGAGGGTGACAAAGAGAAAAAATTATTCGTTTGTTGTTCTTAAAAAGCTTGTTTGGCCTGCCAATTTACTAATACATTTGCAATGGTTGCGTTTTCTAAAATACATTCTCATTTTTGCGTTCTCTTTTTGGTCTCCGCTGCAGTAAATAATCACTGGCGAGTGGTCGCATTCTTAATTTTTTTATAAATTCTGTTCATAACCATACGCTCCAATGTCCATAATGAAAATACATAAGAGGGTGAGTATTGTGAAAATACTTGTTTCTGTGTCTATTCGCAAAGAAGACTAAACACCAAATTTCCAATATTTCGGTAAAACCTTCAAAATACCGAAAATCAAGAGCTACGCTTTTGTACCTATACTGAAATTTTGTACCTACATTTGATAACCCCATGGAAGAGTAAATTTCAGTCCTTCGGTGGAACATTGACGTCAAGAATTGACCTTAAGAATTACAAAAATCGGGAGGTACCGTTCTATGGGGGATATATGCAGGCGTGGACCTATACCGTAAAAATTCTGGGGGAAAGTTTTATACCCCCAGACTAAATACCAAATATGGAACGCTTAATACTCCAAATGAAGACCAAATACCAAATTTCAGGAATATTGTGGCCACAACCTTCAAAATACCGAAAATCGTGAGGTACAGTTCTATATGAAAGCGTGGACCTATACCGACAAGGTTTGTACCTTCAAAAAATACAGGAAATAGGGAGGTACAGTTCTACAGAGGCTATACTAAGTCGTGGACCTATACCAACAAATTTCATATGGAAGATTTAATACCCCAAATGAAGACCAAATACCAAATTTCAGACATTTCGGTTTAATATTGAGGCCACAACCTTAACCTCAACCTTACCGTTCTATGGGGGCTATACTAAGGCGTGAATCTGTACGGAAAATTTGGAGTTTTATACCCCCAACATAGACTAAATACTAAATTGCATCCATTTCAGGAGGTACGTTCTGGGGGGGCTGTATGAAGGAGTGGATATATACCGACAAATTCCATATGGAACGTTTAATACCCCAAATGAAGACCGAGACCAATAATTGGTGGATTATTGTGGCCACAACCTTCAAAATATATGAAAGCTTGGACCTATACCGACAAATTTTTGGGGGGAAGTTTTGTACCCCCGACGGAGATTTTAGTCATTTCGGTGTGATAATGGTGTTAAAGCCTCCAAATCCCGAAAATCGGGTGGTACCGTTCTATGGGGGCTATATCAAACCGTGGACTGATATGTCCCATTTGCAATACCAAACATCCTATTAATAATAGAAACTTCTATACCAAATTACAAAGCTCTATCTTAAAAATTGCGAGCTGTATCTTGATTTCAACAGACGGACGGATGTTCAGACGGACATGGTTGTATAAACTTAGAATTTTACCCTGATCAAGAATATACATACTTTATAGGGTCTCCGATGAATATTTCGATGTGTTACAAACGGAATGACAAATTTAATTATACCCTCCATATTATGGTGGAGGGCATAAAAATTGTCCATATAGGTGTTCTGCATAGGGTTTCTCCCTTACAAAAGTGCATCATTTTAGTTTAAGTGCAGGTTAGGGTCTATTGGAAGATCATTTGGAAAATTATAGCGATACTACCCCTTGTGCTATATGATGTTCTTTGTGAGCAAGTTCATTCTTCCTGACATAAAGGTCTAAAACCTCTAAATTATTCAGTGACCAACTGAAATGACTGGAAGACGAGATATCTATCAAAAAATGACCCCCAAAAATAATATTCACTTTCAACATGGATCCATTCCTTCAGGTGCCACCTCCGCAACATATCTGAAAATCTTAAAACCTCCTAAATACATAATTATTGGGGAGACAGATTTTGGTTGCGTAGCCGGTATTCCATTTATTTATCAAAAGATGAATGTTTCAATTCACACAGTATGAGGGTATAAGTTAAAGCTGACTGATATTTATACCCTACACCACAATGTGGAAAGGATATTATAAGTTTGTTTTGGTAAAAATTCTCGTAACACCGCGAAAAATTCGTCGGGGACCCCCAATGTGGTATAACAATCTTCATGTCTCGAAGAGATAAAGCGATTTTGAGATGTGTGTCTGTCCGCCTGTCCACTATAAGTTGTAAACACGCTCCAGGCCGCAATTATGGACCGATCGTCACGAAATTTTGTATGGGGGTCGGGTTCAGGCCAGAATAGATCCCTATTCTTATTGGTGATGATCGGAAAATATTTAGCGGGTGAAATGGACCAAAACATAATATTTATTCAATTTTCTAGCGGCTCTGTAGGTTGCAATAATAGTCCAATCAAAGCGAAATTTTATATAAGGTAAGAGTATATGACAGAGAAGAAGCTTGCAAATTGAGATGGCGATCAGATACTTTTTTGAGGGTTAAATGGACCACAACTTTTGTGTAAAAATTGTGAAAATTTTTAATATACAGCTTATATATGTTTTCCTGGAAGATACATTCCGCCCGCGTTAATAAAATTTGGAAGGCCATTTTTTGACCTTTCCATTGATGCCAATTATGTTGATTTACGTGCTCAAATAACAGAGTTACAGCCTAATATATCTAGTTATTTGTTGGTAGTGTAATCAGAAGCACGCTAGAGGTCGCAGTTATAGATTAATAGTCACGAGATTTTGGACGATGTAACAGTTTAGGTCGAAGAACATGTCTACAATTTTGGATGATGATCTCATATTATATAGTGGGTTAAATTGACCATTACTTTTGCATGAAAAATATAAAATTTTAAAATAGGGTCCATATTTTCCTTCCTGGAGGGCATGTACCAGCAAAGTAGCCTACATATGGAAAAGGAACTACTGACCTTTCCCCTGATGCAAATTGCAATAATGTGTCTCTCCTATATCGGTCCAAGTAACGGGTCTACTGCCTAATATATAAAAGGTTTTGTGTAGAATACATGCTACAATTTGTCTCTACCATGACAGATAAATTCCCAGCATTATTGCAAATTACCTGGAACCCTAGCATATTAATTGCCCAATTACATTTTTTATACATATGTATATTGCAGCATGGGGTCGCCACCTTTATTCAAAATGCACTCTGTGAAGGCACCCCCGTCTTGGCACATAATTAAATATGAATACTTTTGGGAGTCATAAATTTGTTTGCATGGAAATTATTTGAATTTCTACTCATTATTAGTTGTTTTTTACCGTTTAAAATATATTTTTGATATCACAATATATATCCACTATGAACTATTTTCGAAATACCCTAAAAAGCACAAAATCGCGTGCATTTCCAAACAATATGTATGGTACAAGTACACTTTTTTGGACGATAGATCTTCAATAAACTTATAATGTTCCCTTTGAAATAAAATAAAATTGGAGCAATGTCCGTCTGTCGAAAATTTCACGGCCAGATATGGAAAATTGCATTGTAATGGCATTGTAATTGCAGCGCCTTTTATATTTATTTATATTAGGCGTATTCCAAAAACGAACCTGATATTCAAAGAAAATTTATAGATGTATCAGAAGAGATTTTCCAATTTGGAGCTTTTACTTGAAATGTATAATGATATACACAATTGCTCCACAAACATCCCAGTAGAGACTAGGGAGGTTTCTCTAATATGAATGAGTTCACCCCGATTCATACTAGCTCAATGATAAGGAACCTACTGCTTATCGCCGAGTCCAAACGGCGTGTCCTAAGACACCGCATGTAGAGAAGTTTTTCATGACTGAAATACTCAGAAAATGTCACCATCATTACTGAGGGGTATTTTGCCACCGTTGAAAATTTCATGTGCCCTGGCCTAGGAACCGAAACCGGGCATTCACGGTGGCACCCTATTAGATATGTCAAAACATTTTATGCTTTTTTTAAGAATAGACTTCGCAGACATTTAATATGCTCAAAGCAACAAAAATCATTACGTATCTTCGTTTCTAATATTATTCCATAGAGTGCAGCTATATTTCAACTTTACATCAGCCTTGTACACAGAATGTCGTCTGTTCGATTCCTCGGCGAGGTAACATCAAACTTCCAACGGTGGCCAAATACACCTCAGTAATGTTGGCGACATTTTCTGAGTATTTCAGCCATATAAAACTTCTCTAAAAGTGGTGTCTTACGACACGCCCTTCGGACTCGGCGATAAACTGTAGGTCCGAAGCTTAATGTGATAAGGTGGCAGAATCCAAAAAAAGTATTTTTTACAATAAGTTTATTTGTTCCATAAAGGAATTTTGATTTGCTATAAGCTAATTCCCAGGGACAGTGGTGTAGGGTATCGCATGGTCGGCCCCGTCCGACTATAACCTTTACTTACTTGTTTTTACTTGTTATTTTTATAGTTTATTCATTGGGTTTTTAGTTGTTTATATATTGTAAGATATAAAAACACAAAATGCTCATATTCTAATGCAAAAAAATTAAAAAACCCAAAATTTTAAGTTTAAACTTGAATTCCTAGACCAAATTTGATTGTTTTTCATTCACCTAAAAAAAGTATGAAAATATCATTCAAAGATTTAAATACATATAGATTGGAAAACTCAATTGTTAACATTTGTCAATAGATGGAGTTAAGATCTGTTGTTACAATATCATAACATCACTCTGTTAAGTAGTTAACCATTTCACGCGTTTTTAACCATCAAGTTCATATTCAATGAACTGAAAACTGCTATGGAATACAATCCTGACTACAAATTTTTGTTTTTCTACAATTTGTTTAAGCCGAATTGCGCTTTAATGGGGTTTTTATCATTAAAATATCCCTGTTGTTGGTAAAATGTTTATATACTTTGTTTCATAAACATTTGTGCATTATGCATCTTTTCCAGTCTTTACAGTTCTATGTCTTTGTATCTTTATCCACTCAAAAGTTACAAAAACAATTCAGAAGCACTTTGGGTCAGTGTGCTGAGTGTATATCTCTGACGGCAACGCCTTCTGTAGTGGAATTCTCTAACTCATTTTTCGAGTTACTGACAACTATCGGTAAATTAAATATGCTTATAATTTCGGTAATTATCGAAATTTTGCGGTAATTAAGAAGTTTATTTTACTCTTTATCTTCCTCAAATTGCATCAATGTGCCAGGGGAGCGTGTACTTTATATATCATCAATTATGTTCATACCCATACGCCACAATGTCCATACTGGAAATACATACATATAAGTTTAGACATTTTGTAATTTACAATTTTTGAAATGTTGACAATTTAAAATTTATAAATTTGTCAAAAAATTCAATAATAGTAATAATAATAATTATAGATTCTTCCCGGTTCCGGGACAGAGTAAAATGTATGGCATATAAAACAAAATTATTTCAAAAATTGCTTATGTTTTATGTTTAAATAGTCACACTAAATATAGTGATTTAATTAATAATCGTTTGTGTTTCTATAAAGCTGTAAAATTTATCCTATAAAGACACTAAAAAAATTATGTTCCAAAAAGTATATTAAAGTGTGTTTATAGAAAAAAATTGAGAGCAACAAACTAGTCAAGTGTCTAGAAATTTAATGAATATATGCATAGCATTTTCGATCAGCAACAAATGTTTATGTAAGTCCAAAATAATGTATTGCCAAATTCATGCCAAAGGTTTTGGTTGACTAGTAATAACATAAGCTTAGCCAACAGTCATTGGGGTTACTATACCAAATATTACATAGATTATGGTTTAATACATAAACAGGAACTAGCACTAATGCTCTACTTATTTTGAACAAATTAGTTTCATGATATATATCCAATATTTGCATTTTTATGATAAACTTTTGTCTGAAGTATGTATTTGGATCTAAAGTCTGGATATGTATCGATATTGAAACTTGTTTAAAGCGAACAAATATGAATGTGAGTAAACCACCAAAATCAGAGCTTAGCTATAACCACTTCGTGAATATTTATGAAAATTAAATATGTGTGACTTTATATTTACCAACAAACTCCTTGATGTTTTTTGAACAATTAGCCGTTTCGGTTGTAGGCGCTTTCAGATTCTCTCAAAGTTTGTGCCTCATATTTTCAATCTGTGTTTATTGGCACACATTTGAATGTCGGAAACATAATTTAATGTTTTCGGCATAACATATGCCTCCAAGTAAAGTGGCATAAATTGGTTTGGATTGTTGGCAATATTGATCGCTCTTGTTTCATTGAAATTATAAAATAACCTTTATAATAGTATGAAATATGTAAGATCCATCAATAATCAATATTTTTTTTTTTTTTGGAGAAATAAGCCACAAATGTTTCAACAAAAATTATCGATTAATGCCTGTGATATATTGTGATTACAGATTCCTAGAAGTAAGGTATCCTTCTTAATATTTCCTTTGCAAAAATGTAAACTTTATTCACATGAAAATAATGTTGTGTAAGAAGAGGTTACCATTTTTTTGGCATGGCAAATATAACATACCAATTTGTTATATAAATATTTTAAATAAAAACCATTGAGTAGCAATCTGTAATAACTACTCTTATTTCCTGATGATATCTGTATACGTTGATCTTTGTTGACCTAGAGACTCTCCAAGCAACCCACAATTTATATCTAGTTGAGGATAATTCCTAGAAAGCTAATGAAAGCAATAAATTTTTTAGTAGCTTATTGTGTCATTATTAAACAGAAAAAGGGACAAACAGACAGACACATTTCCTTTGGCCGGAAGTTAAATTTTTCATATCCTGAATTCACACGAAATAAAATAATATGCAAAACAAACACGCGCACCCGGACTGGCACACACGCACCGACTTTATGTTGTCAACGAAACGGATATATTTTTAATATAACACCAACAAAACAGCTGACACGGGTCAGCTGTTTATTCAACCATATCAATTTTATTTTCTCTGAGGATGTGTGTGTTTGTGTGCTTGGGAAAATATGAAAATGTAGAGCAAGAAAAATAACCAACATCAAAACCCAGGGCATGGTTGACTAACTGATGGTCGTCTGAATGTTTTGCCTGATCTGAAATAGCAACAGATGTAACATTTGCAACAAATATCAACGCAAAGCTTTGACACATTAACATGAACCCAACTACCATGAAAATCACCTCTAGTCCTCCTCCCCTCTTACCGTCTATATAATATATACTATTGTCGTCGTCATCGTTACAAAAGGTAGTGAGAATCTGCTTCAAGCTAAAAAAAAAAAACATTTTAATAAATTTAATAGATTGCCTTTTTCCTTTTCAATTGGTTGGTTGATTGATTGAACGATTGAATAAACAGGATTTAAGGATAAATGGAAATGTTAATAGAGCTCGTATTGGAAACAAATAGCATTCGAACAAAACATTTCGAGCTGCAAGCTTTTATGGCATATTTTTATTTGAGACTAAAAAAAGAAATACTTGAAACAGCTGCTAACAAAAGCATCAGAGCCAATAAGAGGTCAGTGAAATGGAAAAATTTTTTATAAACAAAATAAAATCTCTGTGGCACAATTTAAATAGGTTTATAATATTAAATTATATATTTTAAGAGTGACATTAAATTAATTGAAAATCAACTTTTCTTTTTGTGGATGGCATATTATTGCATTTCAAAATAATTCAGGTCAACAAACAAAATATATTTAGAATTTTGGAAAAATGAAAGGGAAGAACTTTGCCAACAATAGAGTAACTTAGGGACTGGGAAGTACGCAGGGCGGTGGAATCCGGCACCAACAGAAATTTTATGGAACTGAAGAAACTATACGCTGCCTTCTTTTAGAAAAAGTCCTACTGTGAGACCTTCCCTGACGTACAGTTCGAATTCTCATAGCCAAAATCATTCATAGTTTTGTGAAATGGTTGTTGACGTTTCCAATAAATGTGGACTTTGGCCAGAGCTTATCTATCCAGTCCACAGAAAAATTTAAAAAGCTTGGAGGTCCATGGAAAAAAGTTGTCGATATCAAAAACTTCTGACGCATATATTTCCTGTCAATGGAGAAATTGTTATGTCAATGTACGGCAAATTCGGTTGGAAAATGTGGCTAACAATACACCAAATTAGTATGAACCAATTTACAGTGCTGGATATATCAATGGAAACTTTTTCAACTAAACTAAATATAATAATTTTTGACTAAATTAATTTATTCCTTAGCTAGATATACCTGAATATGTTTGCATAAAATTAAATATGCAGGTATATTTGGCTAAGGAATAAATGTACTTAGTCAAAAATTATTATATTTAGTTTTCTGAAAAAAGTTTCCATTGATATGTCCAGCACTGTATGCCAAAATATATCAATAAACCAAAATATTGATCTATGCAAACAAATTTTTGGTAATCAGATTTTGGTTCGTATAGAAATATCAATTCATCTGGAATGCGGTTTCAAATGTGGCATACATTTTCAAATCCGAAGTTATCGTTAAGTGGGATTTATACAAACACGTTGACTGATATTGATATGGTCCACCTGAAACTTCAAGAAAGTCTGGAAGAAATATTAGGGTGTTTTGATCAAACGATAACATTTTGGGTCTAAACTATTTTTACAGGGTTTTATTTAACTTGCTTTGGTCCGTTTAGTTCAAATCTGGTAACTCATTTTTAACACAGTTGCAGTTGACCAATCGAACTGAAACTTTGCAAACTTTTCAGATTTTGATGACAATACATGAATATGGAATCAGAACCAATATTGATCCATTTTATAGTGTTTTAACGGTGTTTTATTTAACTTGCTTTTCAAATCTGGTAACTAATTTTTGACACAGTTGCAGTTGATTCATGAGACCAAATCCAATATGGGTCCATTTTTTCCTATAGCACCAATATAGCGGTACCACCCGATTTAGTGCAAATCTAGTAACTCATTTTTAACGCAGTTGCAGTTGACCAATCGAACTGAAACTTTGCACACTTCTCAGATTTGGATGACAAGACATGAAATGGGCCCATTTTTTCCTACAGCCCCCAAATAGCGGTACCACCAGATTTCTGTTATTTTGTGGATTTTATCTTCATATTTGCCCGAATTAGCTGTCATTTGGCATTTGTGATTTCCAAGGATACAGACATTTCCCCACCAAAAATTGTAAACATAGGTGCAGGTTTTGGTATAGCCCCCTTATAGCGGTACCACCCGATTTCAAGTATTATTAGGATTTTATCTTCATTTTTAGGCCGAATTGGCTGTAACTTGACAATAGGTCCCCCCATTGGTACAGAAACTTCCTTACTAAAAATTATGGACATAGGTACCGGTTTTGGTATAGCCGCCATATGAGTCGTTCAGTGCACACATCGATTAACTCCACTTTTTGAAAAATCTTAAATTTACGTGTCAAAGCACTTGATATGGTCATAACTTTTTGTATTAAAAATAACTTTCGTGAATAATAAAGTTTATCACCTTTAAATTACAAATAAACAATGGCAAATATACAGAGATACAATGGCAAGCATAAACTTCATCATCGTTTTTCTCAACTTTTCGTTTTATGGAGGTAATCGATGGGCGGCTCATATAGCGGTAGCACCTGATTTGAAGTGTTTTAAGGACTTTATCTTCATTTTTAACCCGGATAGGCTGTAATTTGGGGTTCCCAATGGTACTGAAACTTCCCAACCAAAAATTGTGGACATAGGTCCAGGTTTTGGTATAGCACCCAAATAGCGGTACGGCCCGATTTCAAGGGTTTTAAGGATTTTATCTTCATTTTTAGGCGGAATTGGTTGTAACTTGACATTTCCAGTTCCCAATGGTACAGAAACTTCCCCACCAAAAATTATGGACATAAGTCCAGGTTTTAGTATAGCCTTTATATAACGGTACTACACGATTTCAGGCATTTTAAAGTTTTTATCTAAATTTTCGCCCTAAATTGAATATAATTTTGTTCTCAGTGGTCAAAAAAAATTATTTACTAAAAGTTTAAAAATAAAATATAATTTAAAAAAATTAAGTTTCAGTGTTTTATTTAGAAATGCACTTAAAACTAGAAAATAATTTGTCGCTTAGCCTCAACAAATATATTCTTTTTCATGATGGAATCTCTCACATAAAAGGCTTGCCGTTTAATTTTGCCATCATTTATAATTTAAAAGCAAGTTTTATTTGAGAGATTCCATCATGAGAAGGAATATATTTATTGAGGCTAAGCTATTATCGGTTAAGAAAAGGCTAAGTTATAGTGGTTTAAGTCCGAAAAAGCCCACAGAAAAACTATAACTGAATTTCTCATTATTTTCAAAAATATAATGTTTTTTTTTTGTTTTGTTCAATATTTATTTTGAAAATTGTGAGAAATTCAGTTTCGTTTTTTTGTGGGGCTTTTCAGACTTAAACCACTATAACTTAGCCACTTGTTAACCGATTTAAAAAAAATAATATATTGTTCGAAAGATATTATTCACCCCTTTAAAAGGAAGAAGGATCAATAGAAAACCTAGTGAAAAAAGATAATATGTCCGTTTAAATTTGAAAATGTAAGAAATACAGATTTTCACTACTTTTACGGGTATAAAAAAATAAAACGAAGTGACCCAAACGAACTAAAGGCATTGTTGATGTCCATGGATCCCGACACGATATAATTTTGCATCAGAACGCTTAAATATTTTTCTGGTCAACAGAGTAACATTTATTGACATTTTTCAAAAAGTTTGCACCTTCTCAAGGCCAAAAACTGCCTGAAGAAGCGTTTCAATGCTTTTGCGATGTATTAGAGAGTTATTAATTACTGTCTTTGCTACAATTTTTGTACTTGTCTTGGACCGAAAATCTCAATGGTTTGGCTGTTATATGCCAAAATGTCTAAAGAACTTGGATAAAAAACTTAAAGTCAATATCGGGAGGCTCGATTTTCACCGTAGACTATGCTCTAGTGGACTTTTTTTCCTCAGTACTCGTACAATCCCAGGAATCAGAAACGCGAAGAGCCCACTAAGGTTTTTTTCCTTCCATACAAATCGCCCCGGCCTAATATGGGCGTAGCCAGGAATAGCTATATCCTACAAAAAAGTTTATTTGTATGTAAAAAACAAGTAAGAGTGGGTTATAAACGGAAAGGCCGGCCATGTGGTACCCTACTCCACTACACCTGGGCACTATTTTCCAAGAAATTTCTTTTATATGATTGCCGTCCGGGTATGTATACATAACTTGATATACATGGTAACATACCAGAGATATAGAACATACATACATATGTATATACGCCGTCATTACTGGAAACGTAAGGTATTATTTTCCGTATTTTATAATGACCAATGGAGGCTTTTTCGCTACATATTAATAAAACAAGTTAGAAAGTATCAGTCAGCTGTACCGACCGAATTTGTGCGCACGATAACTCTTGAAGAGAGTAACCGTGTTGGTCCATACTTTACCCATCGTAAAATGTGTACCAGACTTAGATAATGTTTCAATATAGACTCAATCGGCCCACTCCTTCGGGTACCTCCCACACAAAATTTCGGAAAAGTTCGGTTTAGGGCCATCTCTCGAATCGCTCTGATTTTTGTTTTAGCAACTTGTATTCACTGCCCTCCATACGACGGTATAAGTTTCAGTAAGGGCAAGTCCATACTTCCTGAGAAAATAACCTGAAAGTTGCGAAAAAACCCTATGACACCGTGTGAGGCGGTTGGAGCGCAAGATAACTCTAGAACATATCTGCCGAATCGGTCCAAAATTTGGCCTTAGTAATATTTTGTCCAAGCATAGTTTAAGTTTGAATATAAGCCATATCGGTTCACTCCTTCAGGTACCTCCCCCACAAAAGCTCAAAAAATTTCGGAAAATTTGTTCATACGGTAATTCTTTAAGGGAGTGGCCGAATTGGTCCATACTTTACACACACTAATATATCTACTAGATATAGATCAGGTTCAAATATGGACTATATTTGTCCACTCCATCCGGTACCACCCACACAAAATTTCGGATAAGTTCACTTTAAGACCTGCTATCGAATCACTTTGATTTTTGTCGAAGCAACTTGCATTCGCTGCCTTAATTACGATGGTAAACGTTTTTTTAGGGGCAAGTCCATACTTCTTGAGCAAACAGCCCGAAGGGTGTAAAATCCCCCTTTGGCACCATATGTAGTGGCTGGAGATTCACTTCCATAATGGTCAATGTCGATCTATTCCTTTAAGTATCTCCTCCGCAAAAATTTTGATCTTTAATTCTAATCAACATTTTTGTCGGTTCATACATCCAAAATTTTTAAAACCCCCTAAATACATACGTTTTTTGGGAAAAATTGTTTCAATATACACAGGCTGAGGGTATATCTCTGTCGGCCAAGTCGACTGATACTCTTTTACTTGTTTATATACCGTTTCCTTTATAAAATATAGCTTTGACATTTTGGACATGACATTTTTATTCCCTACACCACTATCTTTAGGGGCCGGAATGGACAAAAAACTTATTTGGATAAAAAGAAAAAAGTTCTTCCATTTTTTATCACGCTACATGTCGCAATATTGATCGGATAATCACGAAATTTTGAGGGTTAATGGGGGTCCTACAGAGTAAAAAGTCTAATTTGGTGATGGTCGTATAATATTCAGGGGTCGGAAGGACAAAAATTCGACGTTTTATTCATATGCGAAAATCTCCGCTTTTAGTAGGCGTATTCCAAAACGAAAACGATATGATATCCTTTACACTGTTGCAAAGTAGGTTGGCGTAGGTGGTCAAACAATGGAGATATCGGGAAATTCGGTAATGCATCCCATTTTTCCATTTTATGTAATCGCGCTACAGGTCGCAATTTTGGTGGTTAATAGGGCTCCCAAAGATGAGTTTGGTGATGGTCGGATGATTTTGAAGTTTTTAATTTAAAAACAAATACCTCTACTTATATTTTGTGTATTAAAGACATGAAAAATGCTATCAAGAAGACCAGCAAAGCTTTCTATCAGCAGATGTCGACAGTAGTCACATAAAAAATTATATATTAATCATTTTGGTTCAGTTCGCCTTAATTCATTTGGTATAAAAGCCAGATAGGTGAAAACTTTAGTATCTCGCTAAAAGAACTGTTTACGATAGAAAACCTTTTGTGCAGTGGTAGTGGTGTAGGGTATCACATAGTCGGCCCCGTCCCAAATACAGCCTTTGCTCACTTGTTTATTATATGAGTTTTTATAAGAGTTTTATGAAAACCCAAGAACCATTTTTATTAAAATTTATTTTTTTATTTGACCTTTTTTAAATAGATAGAACATGTAAAAACACAAACAAAAAATATAATTTTTAACTTTGACCTTGATTTTCTCTGCAACTATTAGACCGAATAATTGTTAAAGATTTTAAGCATTGGAAAGCTGATTATTTTATCCGTCGAACAAACAACTATGTAAATATCTATATCCGTTCAAAAGTTACAGAGATTTGACCGGGAAAAACGATTCTGAACTACTCTGCATCGCCAGATGTTTCACTGTGGAGACTAAATTTCCCGACTGTTGGGCCAAATATATTCTCCTTTCCAATTTTGGCATTACAATCGTCTAGAATAATTTCAATGTCATGGCCAGGACAACGGTCATATGTTTCTTCAAGGCTCTCGTAAAAAATATCTTTGGTCTGCTCCTCCTTGTCTCCTGTGGTGAGTGAAAGTGAGTACTTCTCCTTAAAAATCTAATATTTATTTCATACCTTCATCCAATTTCAGTTAACCTCAAATTAGTGTAGCTTTTATTAAGCGTTTTATAATACCACTCAGTGAGTGGTAATCTAGATACATATATGTGTATATGTAGCTTGAATGGAAAAAAATGCAACACAATAATGACAAAAACCAACTCGCAGCACTAGAAAAATCGCTGCTGTGCGTAGAGCGTGATCGTCATTTAAAACAATAGCAATGACCTAAAACTACTAAAACAACTTTGTCTGAAAACAACAACTGGTGGGTGGGCATAAATAGAAGAAGATGAATGAATATACTCTATGGCAGTGAATATACAGTGAACAGAAAATGAAAAAAAAAACTAAAACAATAATAACAACAGCATCAACCGAAATTGGAACAAAACAAAAACAAAAGCAACATAAAGCCATACATTATCCCAACAAATACTCCACTGCCACCACCAACCAAGCCATTATAAAGTAGTTTAACGATTCAAAAACATACACGCACACAAACAAGCACATGTGATACAATTTTTGTAAGCCTTTGGGTGGGCGGCTGAATGCTTGTGTGCCTGCGTGTATGAAAGAAGTCCATGTAAGCTGTTGGGAGTATTGCGTATTCCTAAGCATTGTCTCATTTTGTTTTCTTGTTTTGTCTTTGCCCTCTTTCAATCACCCTTTATTTATGTCATTTGTGTTGTGATATTCTATTCTATTTTGTTTTGTTTTTGTTGTATCATTATTGTACCATTGTTATTATTTTCTGTTTGACAACAAACGCTTAAGCTCTAAAATGTTAGTTACGGTCTGGAAGACCTTTTTCGGGTAATCATTGGAACAACCTCAAACAAATGGCAAAATCATGAATCAGCCGGAATTTTTTCGGAGAAGCTGCATGAAACTAAACGTACGGGTGGGCACAGTGGTAACAATTAGGGAGGACCAACAAATTTTGAAGTTTTAAAATATAATTTTTGCAGAATTTTCTGTGGACCATCCAGAGATCCTTAAGGAATATTTATGCAACAAGTTTTGGAGTACAATTCATTAATAATGAAAGCAGGTTATTGATATATTTGCATGTTCGACTCATTATGTCGAATTTGCACCCTCCGTAGGAAGGCTATAAGTTTTTTTAAGGCAAGTTTTACGACGATTTTTGAGGACTTTGAAGGTCCAATCGGGATTAGCTATGAATCAAAATTATTTCACACCTACCGTGCACCACATTTCAACCAAACACCATGCCGGCAATAGCAGCAACGTCATGTTAATTTTTCTAAATACAAACGTACATAATCAAGGTTGTTTTTTTTCCTAAAACACACATATCCACGCACTCACATAAGCACGCACGCAACACTAAACTCACGAAAAGCCCACTGCTACCAACATCCACAAGTAATCGCTTTTTGTGTGCGAGTCTGCAAGCTTATGATAAAAGAGCATAGTTAATAGAAAAATTATTGTTCAACTAGATGAATGGTGGCGGCGGTGGTGCTAGTGATGGTGGTATATTCCAGAATTCAACCTTTTACAAAACAACTACAACAACAAAAAAATCACAAAAGAAGAACTGATACACATATGCTGGGTAGGTATTAAACTACAAAACAACCCACTCGCCTGTTAAATTTCCAAGGCTAACAGGGCACACACACACGTGGTGAGGACACATATCATGGCAGCGATATTAGACAAAACCTCACTGGGAATAAATGAACATTCGTTGTGGCGTTGGACAAGGAACGTTTAGAGTGAGTGAATTGAAAGCTTTTAGAAAATTCTTTATAGAATTTATGATGTGCTTCATATGGCGCCCAACAAGTTGAAAACATTCCTTAAAGAAGTTAAAAAAGAACACATATAAAGAATATTTTAGTGGGGTAAAACGATCTGCTGATACCTTATACTACTTTTTTGGGTCCTCAATGTTTAAACTAGGTTTTGGAAAGCCTATGTGTTGAAAATGTTTGAGGCTATCTAATGGCAAAACTTGATAAAATTTCTTAAATTAAAGAAAATTACAAACTTAGTCCCGTCATGATGTAGGGTACTAAACGGCAATATCTACCGTACAACAACAATCAAAGAATGTCAAACGTTTTTTACACAGTCATTTTGTGACATACAAACAAAAATGATTTTGCAAAACAGCAAAATCATTTTTGTTTCTTTGTGTGTTTATTTTTACTACTATCATACGCCGTTTCCTTCATTCTATAACTTTGTTAGCGTTATGGTTAAGGTGGTTGGTGGCATATGTCGAATATCACATTGCTTAAAGCGTAGAGGAAAAGAAGAAGGTAATAATGCTTAACAATTTAAAAAAAATTATTAATTTCAAATTTAATAACAGATTTATATTTTAATGAAATATAAACTAGAGCAAGTAAAAAAATGTCAGTCGGCTTTGCCGACAGATATATACCCTCAGCCAATGTGAAGTGAAACTTTCACTAACGGACAGAATTTTGTGGCCCTTTTTGGACATTTGAACTTGCCGACAGAAATGTGGATTAGGAATTAACTGCACTAAGAAACAAATGTTGAACTTTTGTGGGGGAGATGCCCTTAAGAGGTCCGATATGGGCCATTTTAGAAGTAAAACTAAATTGTGACAAAATATTAGGAGATTGGTTGCCCCATTCAAGTGATATCGTCCTAGAATTTTAGTGATTTTTTTTTTTTAAATATTGGGGAGAAGTACCGGAATTTGTGGGCCGGTATTGCCCCATGAAACTAAGTTTGGATATAATATGACGAAGACCAAATGTTGGACTAAATCGGTTGAACACTTCGTAAGTTATCGTGCTCTCCCACCGCCACATATGGTGACATAAGGGTTTTTTACACTTTTCGGGCTGTTTTCCCAAGATATATGGACTTGCCCCTGAAAAAACTTTTACCGTCGTAATGGAGGTAGCGAATGCAAATCGCTTCAACAAAAATGAAAGTGATTCGAGAGCTGGTCTTAACGTGAACTTATCCGAAATTTTGTGTGAGAGGTACCAGCAGGAGTGGACAAATATAGTCAATAGTCGAATCTGATATATATCTGGTAGATAATATCAGATCCGTTCTAGAGTTATGTTGCGCTCCAACCACTACGCACGGTGTCATAGGGGCTTTTAGCATGTTTCAGGTTATTTTCTCAGGAAGTATGGACTTGCCCCTGATGAAACTTATACCGTTGAATGGGGAGCAGTGAATACAATTTGCTAAAACAAAAATCAAATCGATTCAAGGGCAGGTCCTAAACTGAACTTTTCCGAATTTTTGTGTTAAATATTCTGAACAAAAATGGAATAACTGCATGACAGTTTTATGACCACTGGGAACCTCAAATGTCAATTTACAGATAGGTCGGTCAGCAACTGTTGCTAACCTTCTCAAAACGCCTTAAATCGGGAGGTATCGCTATAACGGCGGCTATAAAAAAACATTGAACTGCGTTTAAAATTTTTGTGGGGAAGTTCCAAATTACAGGTAGTTCGGTTAAAAAAAATTCCAACGCCACAACGTATTTTTTTATAGGGGCCATACCAAACTAAGGATATATGTTGAAATTTTTGAGTCGAGAAGTCTGGAAAGCAATGGGAATCTCAAACGTCAGATTACATGTACTTCGATAAAAATATGCAGCAGGGTAAATATCTGGTCAATGGTGGATTTGTCAGGTCTAAAGCCGCATTGGTATGATCCAATTATTTCGTTGACCATGGGCTTAAGTCGTTCGGACAATATCCCTTACACTACCTTGTAGGCGATAGGGAGAAGACTTATGCACCTACCCAGCAAAATTTGAAGGATGGGCTTCCATGCGATGACGTGATTTCATGGCATCTTTTGTATTGGTTTAAGCGAAGTAGTAAAAGATCCGATCTTTTCACTAGCATTTGAACCAATGCAAAGGAAGTAGTGAAAGATCCGATCTTTTCATCAGCATTTTAACCCACGCAAAGGAACTCGTGAATGATCCGATCTTTTTATTAGCATTTGAACCCATTCCATCGATCCAATAGAAATGCATTTGGTGTTTTTATTTATACACATTTTTCTAAATATATAAGATTAATTATTTAAGCATCGTTGTAAATGACATGCTTTGGATCCAGAAATGAATAGCATCTTTTGGGGTCCACGCTCATATTAAATTCATCGATGAAGATGCTAAAAAGATGACATGCCTGATCTCTTGTACCCATGATTGAATGGCGTCTTTGGCATCGAACACTTTTCTGGGTATAGTTGGAGCATAAAGTCTTATCTCCTTTCTTATGGACGGGACACAGGATGCTCAGGTTCCAATCGTCGGGTACGCGTTCTTCCTGCCAGATGGAGCTAACTAGCTGATGCATACACCTTATCGTCGTGCGCTACGCGTTGCTACGGATTGTAAAGTAGCCCTATATGCCGCATTTTTCTCTTCGGTAGCAGCACGACACTCTTGGTCATACCATGGATTCCTTGGTGGAGGTCTCTGGTATCCAAGTACTGATTTTGCGGCTGTTTGCATGGAGTGGGCAATGTTTTGCCATTGTCCCGAAATGCTATGGGGCGAGGAGTGCTTTGATTAAGTAGTTGGGCCAGTTGAGTGGAATATGCTGTGGCTATTTGTTGTGATTGCAGCTTTCCGATGTCCAACTTCCGTGTTGTGTCTGTTCGCACTTTGTTTTCTACGTTTAATCTGGTACGTACCTTCGGTGCAACAAGGTAGTGGTCCGAGTCTATGTTTGCACCTCGGAACAATAGTACATCCAACACGCTTGATGCATGTCTTCCATCTATCACAACGTGGTCAATCTGATTTCTCGTTCTTTGATCTGGCGACAGCCAGGTGGCCTTATGAATATCGAGATGCTTAAATCTGGTACTGCTAACTACCATATTTCTTGCAACTGCAAAGTCTATCAGCATAATACCATTGTCAGATGTTTCACTGTGGAGACTGAATTTCAAGACTGTGGGGCGAAAGATATTCTCCTCTCCAATTTTGGCATTAAAATCGCCTAGTATAATTTTAATGTCATGGGCGGGGCAACGGTCATAAGTTTCTTCTAAGCGCTCGTAAAATATATCTTTGGTCTGTTCGTACTTGTCTTTAGTGGGAGCATGAGCGCAAATAAAGCTGATGTTGAAGAATTTTGCTTTTAATCGAATTGCAGCGAGTCTTTTATTCACTGGGGTGAAGCTTAAGACCAGATGTTTTAACCTCCGACCAACTACAAATCCGCAACCACACTCATGCTTTGTGTCATGGCAGCTATAATACAGTGCGTCACCATTAGATGTTGTTGTGACGCCTTTCCCGTTCCATCGTATTTCCTGTATGACAGTAATGTCGGCCTTGTAATTTTCGAGTACATCTGCCAATGCGTAAACTGCACTTTCTCTATAAAGAGTGCGAACATTCCAGGTGCAGATTCGCAGATCATGGTCCTTAAAATGTTTGCGGGGTTCGTCAGCTTTAGAGGGGTTTGTTTTTCTTTTCTTTCGTTTTTTCACAGTAGGCTGTTTTTCTAGGGAAGGGATACTAAAACGACGCCAAAACCAAAGTTTTTAACGTTCTTATGGGTGAACGCGCTGCACTTGTTAGCTCACTACCTTTAACGGGTGTTAAAGGCAGTTCCCTAGGTGACACCACGGGGATGTCAGTGTTCACTTGAGACGAAAGAGGGACCAAGATAAATCCTGGGCTTTGCCATGTTTAAGCCGGTCAGGACCGTTCCTTGGTATCTTTCATGCCCTACGTCGGTCAACTAATGTAGCCAAAAACCTCACGGCAGCTACTAACGGAGGATATATCAAAGCATGGACTTATGTTGATAATGTTTGATAAAGAAGTTTTCTGATCGCAGAGAACCTCAAATGTCAAATTACATAGAGTTCAGTCAACGACTGTAGCTAACCTCCTCAAAACACCTAAATTCGGGGGGTGCCTTTATATGGGGCCTATATCAAAACATGGACCTATTTTCACAAAATTGGGTGGAGAAGTTTTGTGAACCTTGGGGACCTCAAATTACAAAAATCACCTGGTTCAGTAGAATATTGTATCCACAATCCGAAAAAACACATACAATCGAGAGGTATCGTTATATGTGAGCCATGTCAAACCATGCACCTATGTTGAACATTTTTGGTGGAGAAATTTTGTGACAACTGGGAATTTTAAATATGAGGTTACAAGTAGTTCGGTCAAAAATTTAAACTAAAATTCTCAATATACCTAAAAATCCGCAGGTACCGTTATGTGGAGGCTGGCTGTAGCTAGCCATACCCCTACCTTTATTAAACATTTTTAGTGGATAAGCAAGCTTTGTGACCGCTACGAATATGCAGGTGAAATCCCCAAAAAACTAGAATCCGACGGTACCGTCATATGGGGGCTAGGCCAAAACGTGGATCGATATAGTTCATCTTCCGAATTGAGCTGCCTTCGGGAAATAGACACTCGGCAGACATGATCTAGCCATGTCTACCTGTCCGTCTGTTGTAATCACTCACTCACGCTATGTTTTTTCACCAGAGTGTCTATTTCCCGAAGGCAGGTCAATTTGAATATTATCCTGATAAATAATATATGGAGATTTCTGAGTGAAATCAGACACTTTTTATACCCTACACCACTATGTGCGGAGGGTATTATAAGTCGGGTCGGGCCCGACTGTGTGACACCCTACACCACTACCCCTGTTCATAATATTTTCAATGTAAACATTTCGTTTAGGGAATATTATCTGACTATCACCGAACTCAATATGCTCATTCCTCTCTGGGACCCCCATTAGCCAAAAGCATTTCTAGACGATCCGATCAAAATTGCGACTTGTAGCGTGATTACAAAAAATGGAAAAGTTGGATGTATTATAGACTATTGCGATACCTCCCTTGTTTGGCCACCTTCGCGTACCAATTTCGCATTAATATAAAATTGATATTTTCTTCTTCCATTGACAGGCTTTGCAGTTGGAACACTCGTACTAGAAGCTGATATAAGCGCATAAGAATAAAAGTTTGAATTTTCTTAACATAAGTTTTTGCCCATTCCGACCCCTGAATATTATACGACCATTAGGCTTCTTCATCTGTGGGACCCGCATCAACTCTCAAAATTTAGTGATGAACCGATCAAAATTGCAACCTATAGCGTAATTACAATCAAATGGAATACATGACCGACCGATATCTCCGTTGTTTGATCACGTACTCGAACCTACATTGCATCGTTGTAAAGGTGTGATTTTCTACTTTCAATGCCAGGCATTGTATTTGGAAGGTCTCCAACCAAAGCTGAGATATTCGTCAATACAATTAAAATCGCAAAAATTAAAACTTGTTTTTTTTTATTATCGAGTAATGGGATATATTCGTTGTGTGACCACCTACGACAACCTATTTTACACCGTTAAAAAGGTGTTATTTTTTACTTTCATTGTCCCTTACAGAAGCGGGTATATTCGCTTTGTAATAAAACTTTGACTTTTTCTCCAAATACGTTTTTTGCCCATTCCCAACCCTGAACCGAATCTAGCCATCACCAAAGTCTCCTTCTCCTCCGGGAACCCCATTAACCACCAAAATTTCGTGACGGTCCGATCAAAATTGCGACCTGTAGCGTGATTTACAAAGAAAATGGAAAAATGGGATGTATTATCAACTATTGCGATATCTCCGTCATTTGGCCACTTACCCCAACCTACTTTGCATCATTGTAAAGAATAGATTTTCTGCTTGCATAGCCAGCCTTTGCTTTTGGAAATTCTCCAACCAAAGTTGTGATATTCGCCATTATTATTGCTATATCTTCGTTACTTGACAACCTATGACAACCTACTTTACATCGACCTACTGACAAACTACATTACATTGATATACCCCTTATAGAAATGCAGATATTCTCTTTGAATGAAAACGTTGACTTTTTCTCCAAATAAGTTTTTTGCCCATTCCGACCACTGAATATTATCCGACCATCACCAAAATAAATAGGGTTCTCCCTCCTCTGGGACCCTCATCAAAAACCAAAATTTGGTGACGATCCGATCAAAATTGCGATCAGTAGCGTGATTACAAGGTTTAGACGGAGAGACGGACAGACACACATAGGCAGATCGACTAAGCTCGTCGAGGCATTCATTTTGGTGTACATAAGTATGGGTCTGCGACCATTATTTCAATACGTTACAAACTTTTTGGCCAAAACCAACTTATAACACCCTCCCCATAACAACACAAAGAAGAATGAAAAAGAAGTAACCGGTGAAAACAACAATCTCAATGTTGCTGTTTATACACAAAGATAAAATCATCCTGTCATTCAAACAAAACTCATCAAAATTGTTTTTTCACCACGGTATCGAATGCCGAGATAAAAGGATAAAATTGTCGAAAAAAAATTAAAAAAACTTTACAGTTGACAAAAACTATTATTGGATTTGATAACAACTATTGTTGAATCTGACAAAAACAATTGCTGAAATTCACAAAAAACAATTATTGGAATCACAATACTGCATACGGAATCTAACCATATCTTTACAATACATATTTTGCTCCTCGAATATTGTTTGATCAATCATATTTTTCTCTGCGTACAATTTAAGTCCATTTAACGGCAAGATTGTACAGTTGACAAAAACTATTATTGGATTTGACAACAACTATTGTTGAATTTGACAAAAATAATTGCTGAAATTCACAAAAAAAAAACATAATGCATACGGAATCTAACCATATCTTTGATCAATCATATTTTTCTCTGCGTACAATTTGACTCTATTTAACGGCAAGATTGTACAGTTGACAAAAACTATTATTGGATTTGACAACAACTATTGTTGAATTTGACAAAAATAATTGCTGAAATTCACAAAAAAAAACATAATGCATACGGAATCTAACCATATCTTTGATCAATCATATTTTTCTCTGCGTACAATTTGACTCTATTTAACGGCAAGATTGTACAGTTGACAAAAACTATTATTGGATTTGACAACAACTATTGCTGAATTTGACAAAAACAATTGCTGAAATTCACAAAAAAAAAAAACATTATTGGAATCACAATACTGCATACGAATCTAACCATATCTTTACAATACATATTTTGCTCCTCGAATATTGTTTGATCAATCATATTTTTCTCTGCGTACGATTTGACTCCATTTAACGGCAATACTTTCCCGTTTAATAATGGACTTTAATACACCGGTATCAAAATTGAACCATTGACGAAGCCTTTAGCAGTTTAGTTGTGGGTTTCCTGATGATCTATCGGTATGGAATTTGTATGTAGTTTTAGAGGTGGCTCATTGGATGTTGGGTTACCAGTTTACTGCTGGTATAAACGCGGTGGCGACGATGCTATAGAACTTTTGTGCTTTCCTCAATTAACATTCGTCGGTTCACATGGTGTTTCATATTTTAGATTATGGTTCACCAAGCGCTTTCTGAAAAGGGTGAAGCGGATTTAACTGACTTGTTTTCCTGGGCAATGTACCCGACATTTCAACGTTTATAGCATGAATTTCAGGTTTGCTCACAATGCTTTTGCTTTCATTCGAGTGTTACTGTCTGTTGTGATTGTCTACATTATGTAATACTTTGTAAACATTTTATAGATTTCACCCTTTTGAACAAATAGGTTAGGGTCTCTATACAATTTTGAGCAATAAATGGTCATGCAAAAATCGTTTTTGTGCGCAAAGCCGTTTTTTAAATTGTTTAAATCTTTTAAATAATGCACTTAACAAAACTGCTCCAACCAATCGTTTTAAATGCAACAATCCGGTTATACGAAACCACACGCTGAGTCTATTAAGTTTCTCGGAAAATTGTTATCTTTGCTTAAAGCAAAGTTACAAACGAAAGGCTTCACATTTGTAAAACAAAGCCCAACGATGACATGCCCATAAGAGGTTTGTCTGCTGATACTCAGCTGGATTACACAACGCATGGCATACAAGCACACATACATACAGACAAACGCCTTACAAGTATATATACTGACAGATGAAAGGACATGTTCATGTGTCATTCATTCATTGTGCAAAAGTGCAAGTATGACTGAGTAAGTGTCGTGTTTCGTGTTGGGCGTTGGGTGTCACTGCTGGCTACAACAGTTAGAGCTGTGGATGTTGGTGTTGTTGTAATAGTTTATACATACATATATGGTTATCCTTTAATTTCTCACTGGGGATTTGTAACTGGTCACATGGATGAATGTCAATGTAACAATCGAATAGTAGTAGTCGCAAACTTTATCTTGTGCGTACAACAATTCTATAGTCAGCGTATGGTTGAATATGTGTGAGTGAGCGTAAAGATTGTATAGTGAGTGCAGCATAATTGTTTACGACTGTGTGTCTTCTGGAATGTGTGTGCGTGTGTGTCCGTGTTGTGAAAGAGGAATTGAGTAACTGATTGTTTCGTGCCTTAATGTTGAGGGATTGGCCAATGAGTCATTTGGGTCATAACAAACACACTCAATGACACTCCACGTACAATCTGTGTGTGAATGTAGATATATTATAGCCATGGTCATGGTTCAATTCATCTACAAATCGTCTATAAATACTAATCAGTGAGTTTAGTGATTTGTTTGACTCCTAAGTAGTTTCAGTTAGTTGTTGTGCTAAGTTGACCATACAATTGTAGGAAATTAAATTATGGCTTAACTCGTAAACTGGAACACAGAGAATAACAACAACAGCAAGAACATTAGTAAAAGAGAAATTGACAGTAAGCAGAAAATAAATACAAATTAAAGAATTGTGCTTAGTTTGGTGGAAGTTTTTTTTATTGTGTGGCTTTCTGGTGTTGGCTTTCTTTCTTCCATGTGGTCTCTCTCAGATGTTTTTGAAGAAGGCAAGAACAAGGACCATCACAACAATAAACGTGGATTTTTTAAAGATTATTTTTTCAAGGACCATTACAACAATAAACGTGGATTTTTTAAAGAATATTTTTTCAAGGACCATTACAACAATAAACGTGGATTTTTTAAAGAATATTTTTTCAAGGACCATTACAACAATAAACGTGGATTTTTTAAAGAATATTTTTCAAGGACCATTACAACAATAAACGTGGATTTTTTAAAGAATATTTTTTCAAGGACCATTACAACAATAAACGTGGATTTTTTAAAGAATATTTTTTCAAGGACCATTACAACAATAAACGTGGATTTTTTAAAGAATATTTTTTCAAGGACCATTACAACAATAAACGTGGATTTTTTAAAGAATATTTTTTCAAGGACCATTACAACAATAAACGTGGATTTTTTAAAGAATATTTTTTCAAGGACCATTACAACAATAAACGTGGGTTTTTTAAAGAATATTTTTTCAGGGACCATCACAGCAATAAACGTGGATTTTTTAAAGAATATTTTTTCATGGACCATCACAGCAATAAACGTGGATTTTTTAAAGAATATTTTTTCATGGACCATCACAGCAATAAACGTGGATTTTTTAAAGAATATTTTTTCATGGACCATCACAGCAATAAACGTGGATTTTTTAAAAAATATTTTTTCATGGACCATCACAGCAATAAACGTGGATTTTTTAAAGAATATTTTTTCATGGACCATCACAGCAATAAACGTGGATTTTTTAAAGAATATTTTTTCATGGACCATCGCAGCAATAAACGTGGATTTTTTAAAGAATATTTTTTCATGGACCATCACAGCAGTACACGTGGATTTTTTAAAGAATATTTTTTCATGGACCATCACAGCAATAAACGTGGATTTTTTAAAGAATATTTTTTCATGGACCATCACAGCAGTAAACGTGGATTTTTTAAAGAATATTTTTTCATGGACCATCACAGCAATAAACGTGGATTTTTTAAAGAATATTTTTTCATGGACCATCACAGCAATAAACGTGGATTTTTTAAAGAATATTTTTTCATGGACCATCACAGCAATAAACGTGGATTTTTTAAAGAATATTTTTTCATGGACCATCACAGCAATAAACGTGGATTTTTTAAAGAATATTTTTTCATGGACCATCACAGCAATAAACGTAAATTTTTTAAAGAAAATTTTTTCATGGACCATCACAGCAATAAACGTGGATTTTTTAAAGAATATTTTTTCATGGACCATCACAGCAGTAAACGTGGATTTTTTAAAGAATATTTTTTCATGGACCATCACAGCAATAAACGTGGATTTTTTAAAGAATATTTTTTCATGGACCATCACAGCAGTAAACGTGGATTTTTTAAAGAATATTTTTTCATGGACCATCACAGCAATAAACGTGGATTTTTTAAAGAATATTTTTTCATGGACCATCACAGCAATAAACGTGGATTTTTTAAAGAATATTTTTTCATGGACCATCACAGCAATAAACGTGGATTTTTTAAAGAATATTTTTTCATGGACCATCACAGCAATAAACGTGGATTTTTTAAAGAATATTTTTTCATGGACCATCACAGCAATAAACGTGGATTTTTTAAAGAATATTTTTTCATGGACCATCACAGCAATAAACGTGGATTTTTTAAAGAATATTTTTTCATGGACCATCACAGCAATAAACGTGGATTTTTTAAAGAATATTTTTTCATGGACCATCACAGCAATAAACGTGGATTTTTTAAAGAATATTTTTTCATGGACCATCACAGCAATAAACGTGGATTTTTTAAAGAATATTTTTTCATGGGCCATCACAGCAATAAACGTGGATTTTTTAAAGTATATTTTTTCATGGACCATCACAGCAGTAAACGTGGTTTTTTTAAAGAATATTTTTTCATGGACCATCACAGCAATAAACGTGGATTTTTTAAAGAATATTTTTTCATGGGCCATCACAGCAATAAACGTGGATTTTTTAAAGAATATTTTTTCATGGACCATCACAGCAATAAACGTGGATTTTTTAAAGAATATTTTTTCATGGACCATCACAGCAATAAACGTGGATTTTTTAAAGAATATTTTTTCATGGACCATCACAGCAATAAACGTGGATTATTTAAAGAATATTTTTTCATGGACCATCACAGCAATAAACGTGGATTTTTTAAAGAATATTTTTTCATGGACCATCACAGCAATAAACGTGGATTTTTTAAAGAATATTTTTTCATGGACCATCACAGCAATAAACGTGGATTTTTTAAAGAATATTTTTTCATGGACCATCACAGCAATAAACGTGGATTTTTTAAAGAATATTTTTTCATGGACCATCACAGCAATAAACGTGGATTTTTTAAAGAATATTTTTTCATGGACCATCACAGCAATAAACGTGGATTTTTTAAAGAATATTTTTTCATGGACCATCACAGCAATAAACGTGGATTTTTTAAAGAATATTTTTTCATGGACCATCACAGCAATAAACGTGGATTTTTTAAAGAATATTTTTTCATGGACCATCACAGCAATAAACGTGGATTTTTTAAAGAATATTTTTTCATGGACCATCACAGCAATAAACGTGGATTTTTTAAAGAATATTTTTTCATGGACCATCACAGCAATAAACGTGGATTTTTTAAAGAATATTTTTTCATGGACCATCACAGCAATAAACGTGGATTTTTTAAAGAATATTTTTTCATGGACCATCACAGCAATAAACGTGGATTTTTTAAAGAATATTTTTTCATGGACCATCACAGCAATAAACGTGGATTTTTTAAAGAATATTTTTTCATGGACCATCACAGCAATAAACGTGGATTTTTTAAAGAATATTTTTTCATGGACCATCACAGCAATAAACGTGGATTTTTTAAAGAATATTTTTTCATGGACCATCACAGCAATAAACGTGGATTTTTTAAAGAATATTTTTTCATGGACCATCACAGCAATAAACGTGGATTTTTTAAAGAATATTTTTTCATGGACCATCACAGCAATAAACGTGGATTTTTTAAAGAATATTTTTTCATGCAATAAACGTGGATTTTAAACGTGGATTTTTTAAAGAATATTTTTTCATGCAATAAACGTGGATTTTAAACGTGGATTTTTTAAAGAATATTTTTTCATGCAATAAACGTGGATTTTAAACGTGGATTTTTTAAAGAATATTTTTTTTATGGACCTTCACAGCAATAAACGTGGATTTTTTAAAGAATATTTTTTTTATGGACCTTCACAGCAATAAACGTGGATTTTTTAAAGAATATTTTTTCATGCAATAAACGTGGATTTTAAACGTGGATTTTTTAAAGAATATTTTTTCATGGACCATCACAGCAATAAACGTGGATTTTTTAAAGAATATTTTTTCATGGACCATCACAGCAATAAACGTGGATTTTTTAAAGAATATTTTTTCATGGACCATCACAGCACTAAACGTGGATTTTTTAAAGAATATTTTTTCATGGACCATCACAGCAATAAACGTGGATTTTTTAAAGAATATTTTTTCATGGACCATCACAGCAATAAACGTGGATTTTTTAAAGAATATTTTTTCATGGACCATCACAGCAATAAACGTGGATTTTTTAAAGAATATTTTTTCATGGACCATCACAGCAATAAACGTGGATTTTTTTAAAGAATATTTTTTCATGGACCATCACAGCAATAAACGTGGATTTTTTAAAGAATATTTTTTCATGGACCATCACAGCAATAAACGTGGATTTTTTAAAGAATATTTTTTCATGGACCATCACAGCAATAAACGTGGATTTTTTAAAGAATATTTTTTCATGGACCATCACAGCAATAAACGTGGATTTTTTAAAGAATATTTTTTCATGGACCATCACAGCAATAAACGTGGATTTTTTAAAGAATATTTTTTCATGGACCATCACAGCAATAAACGTGGATTTTTTAAAGAATATTTTTTCATGGACCATCACAGCAATAAACGTGGATTTTTTAAAGAATATTTTTTCATGGACCATCACAGCAATAAACGTGGATTTCTTAAAGAATATTTTTTCATGGACCATCACAGCAATAAACGTGGATTTTTTAAAGAATATTTTTTCATGGACCATCACAGCAATAAACGTGGATTTTTTAAAGAATATTTTTTCATGGACCATCACAGCAATAAACGTGGATTTTTTAAAGAATATTTTTTCATGGACCATCACAGCAATAAACGTGGATTTTTTAAAGAATATTTTTTCATGGACCATCACAGCAATAAACGTGGATTTTTTAAAGAATATTTTTTCATGGACCATCACAGCAATAAACGTGGATTTTTTAAAGAATATTTTTTCATGGACCATCACAGCAATAAACGTGGATTTTTTAAAGAATATTTTTTCATGGACCATCACAGCAATAAACGTGGATTTTTTAAAGAATATTTTTTCATGGACCATCACAGCAATAAACGTGGATTTTTTAAAGAATATTTTTTCATGGACCATCACAGCAATAAACGTGGATTTTTTAAAGAATATTTTTTCATGGACCATCACAGCAATAAACGTGGATTTTTTAAAGAATATTTTTTCATGGACCATCACAGCAATAAACGTGGATTTTTTAAAGAATATTTTTTCATGGACCATCACAGCAATAAACGTGGATTTTTTAAAGAATATTTTTTCATGGACCATCACAGCAATAAACGTGGATTTTTTAAAGAATATTTTTTCATGGACCATCACAGCAATAAACGTGGATTTTTTAAAGAATATTTTTTCATGGACCATCACAGCAATAAACGTGGATTTTTTAAAGAATATTTTTTCATGGACCATCACAGCAATAAACGTGGATTTTTTAAAGAATATTTTTTCATGGACCATCACAGCAATAAACGTGGATTTTTTAAAGAATATTTTTTCATGGACCATCACAGCAATAAACGTGGATTTTTTAAAGAATATTTTTTCATGGACCATCACAGCAATAAACGTGGATTTTTTAAAGAATATATTTTCATGGACCATCACAGCAATAAACGTGGATTTTTTAAAGAATATTTTTTCATGGACCATCACAGCAATAAACGTGGATTTTTTAAAGAATATTTTTTCATGGACCATCACAGCAATAAACGTGGATTTTTTAAAGAATATTTTTCATGGACCATCACAGCAATAAACGTGGATTTTTTAAAGAATATTTTTTCATGGACCATCACAGCAATAAACGTGGATTTTTTAAAGAATATTTTTTCATGGACCATCACAGCAATAAACGTGGATTTTTTAAAGAATATTTTTTCATGGACCATCACAGCAATAAACGTGGATTTTTTAAAGAATATTTTTTCATGGACCATCACAGCAATAAACGTGGATTTTTTAAAGAATATTTTTTCATGGACCATCACAGCAATAAACGTGGATTTTTTAAAGAGTATTTTTTCATGGACCATCACAGCAATAAACGTGGATTTTTTAAAGAATATTTTTTCGTGGACCATCACAGCAATAAACGTGGATTTTTTAAAGAATATTTTTTCGTGGACCATCACAGCAATAAACGTGGATTTTTTAAAGAATATTTTTTCGTGGACCATCACAGCAATAAACGTGGATTTTTTAAAGAATATTTTTTCGTGGACCATCACAGCAATAAACGTGGATTTTTTAAAGAATATTTTTTCGTGGACCATCACAGCAATAAACGTGGATTTTTTAAAGAATATTTTTTCGTGGACCATCACAGCAATAAACGTGGATTTTTTAAAGAATATTTTTTCGTGGACCATCACAGCAATAAACGTGGATTTTTTAAAGAATATTTTTTCGTGGACCATCACAGCAATAAACGTGGATTTTTTAAAGAATATTTTTTCGTGGACCATCACAGCAATAAACGTGGATTTTTTAAAGAATATTTTTTCGTGGACCATCACAGCAATAAACGTGGATTTTTTAAAGAATATTTTTTCGTGGACCATCACAGCAATAAACGTGGATTTTTTAAAGAATATTTTTTCGTGGACCATCACAGCAATAAACGTGGATTTTTTAAAGAATATTTTTTCGTGGACCATCACAGCAATAAACGTGGATTTTTTAAAGAATATTTTGTTTTTCAAGGGACTAAATGGATCATATTGACCCAACATGATGCCCTTATATCTTATCAATATGAAATTCCTTATACATTTTCAAAGATAATGCAATAATTAGATTTTCTTCCCAGAAAGGAAGGAAGTAATAAATAAGCACAATAATGGCTGAAGAAGGGTTGTCATAGACAACAAACTGTCTGGTCTTTGTTTGTTTTTTATATTTCTTTTGACTTCATTTGAACAAACAAAGCAGAAATGTCCACGCGAAGTAGCTGTATCTAATTGATGTGAGTTAGGTCGCCTGTTAACAAGAAAGTCCATAAGTATCTATGGCAAAAAATGCTGTAATTGAGTATCAAATTAATTGATGTCAACAAACTAAATTGACTTTGTCGTATTTCTTTTACAAGCAAAAAAAAACATTGCGACATTTGGTTGACACTTTGAATTAACGTTATAAATATCAATATCCAAGAAAATTGATACACATTTTGTGTTTTTCCGTACCAAACAAAAATAAAACTTTTTAAATTTATAAAAGGGAAAAATGGTAAGTTTGAAGCCTCTGTAATATTTTTGAAGCGCTATAATATTGAAATTTTTGCTTTAAACTTAAAGTGTTCTAAATCAAAACCCAATATTTTGTTTGTACTATTTACATCAATGAAAAGAGATCCAAAAAAAATCTTATATTCTATCATTACGGGTGAGTAGAACAGCAAACCCCCCATTCAATACACGTTATGAAATTAACACACAAATAAGAAATGATGTCTGCTGGCGTAACACAATTTTCTTTATTTATGTGTCATGACGATCGAAAGCAACATCAATGGCAACAACACCAGCGTCAATACGAGTACATTAGTCGTTATTGAAAACAAAATTTTCTTTCATGTTGTCTGTTTTTGTTTTCGGCTGAAAAATATTGTCGTCCCAACCAATTTATGTCACCAAAAGTAGTTGTCTCCCCCTTCCCCAACCCCCTAAAAACAGACGACACAAAACAAAGTTTTCCATTAAATTGAAGCTGTAGCTGTTTTTGTTGTTTTGCCTTTAAAATTGAAATAAAACCAATATTCATGGTCTATTGGAGCAATTAAAAGTTGTTCGTTCATGTATTTTCTTGTTGTTGCTATATTTCGTATCAACCAATAATAATAACAACAACTACAAAGGACTACAATGGCTAGCTGCTGACTGTCTGTCTGCTGCTATACATTCAACAAAGCGTAATGATTTTTTTTTTTTTTTTTTTTGTAGAATATACTTTTGCCTTTGTCCGGCAAAAAAGTTTAATACAAAAAAATAAATAGAACAAAGCGAATAAAAACATGGCAACAAATACAGCAGTTTTGTTGTTGTTTGTATTTTTAGTAAATATATGCAAACATATTTATATTAAAGTAAAAATTTTGCTTTAAGCCAACAAGCATTTAATGTCATTTAATGCCGACACCTACAACACACAATACCAAATTCTAAGAAATTCGGTTTGTGGGAATATTTATACCGGGCCGGGGCGATTTGAAAACTTTAACGGGCACGTCGCTATTATGATTCCTGTCCATGAACCCCAAGACGATAGAATTTTTGCATCAGAACGCTTGATTAGTTTTCCGGTCTACTTTTGTAGTACAGTGCCATTTATCGACATTTTCCGTAAAATTTACACTGTCTCAAGGCCAAAATTACATGAAAGAGCTTTCCAATGCTTTTGCGATATACCAGAGAATTCTTAATTATTGTCTTGGCTACAATTATAGTTTTAATGTTGGATCAAAAATCTCATTGCTTTAGCCGTTATATGCCATCTCATTGCTTTAGCCAAAAAGAGTGGATAAAAAACTTCAACTCAAATCGGGAGGATTTTCACCGTAGGTATTTGCTCGAGTAGACTTTCTTGATCAGTACAACCCCAGAAATCAGAAACGCGACGCTCCCATTAAGGTTTGTTTTGCTTTCATGCAAATCGCCCCGGCCTATTGCATACCCTCCACCATAGTATAGGAGGGCTATTAAGTTTTTTTGCCCCTTTTAAACGCATTGATATACGAACCTGTGAACTAATCCATTCTTGATCAGGATCAATCTGAGTCGATTTAGCCATTTCAGCCTCTCCGTCGATTACAATCACTCTAGCGTCCACAATAGTTAATTTAGAATTGAGAATAATTGATCTATATTTTTTGCACCCTAGTATCCACTAGGGTGAAAAGCAAAGGCCCTGTCCGGCTTTTAGATGACAAAGTCCAGGGCTTTTCTCGGCCGCTCTTTCATTCCAAGTGAACACTGACCTCTCCGTGGTGTCATTTGGGGAGGTGCCCTTAACACCGTTAAAAATAGTGAGGTAACATGTGCCGCGCGTTCACCCATAAGAAGGTTAAAACTTGGGGGGCGTTGGGCTGGTAACCCATCCCTCCAAAAAGCAACATACTATGAAAAACCAAAGGAAAAGAAAAAACACTCTAACTTTGACGACCCCGTAAAAGTTTTATGGACCACGATCTGCGAATCTACACCTGGAATATTCTCACTCTTTATAGAAAAGGTGCAGTGTACGCATTGGAAAATGTACTTGAAAATCGCAAGTCTGATATTACTGTCATACAGGAAATACGATGGATTAGGAAAGGCGTCATTAAAAACAACTAAAGGTGACGTATAGCCCTCAATAATGTTGGCGACATTTCCTGAGTATTTCAGCCATGTAAAACTTCTCTACAAGTGGTGTCTTAGGACACGCCGTTCGGACTCGGCAATAAACAGTAGGTCCCTTATCATTGAGCTAATATGAGTCGGGGTGCACTCATTGGTATGAGAGAAGTCTCCCTTGTCCCGTATGTGGAACAATTTTATAAAGGTGACGCATTGTATTATAGCTGTTATGACACAGAGCATGGATTTGGTTGTGGATTTGTAGTTGGTCGGATGTATGTTTGCACGAAATTTGTTTCAGAAAATGTGGAGTCGATGTAGTCATGTCCGCTATGGTTTGTGCGCACGAGCGGATGAAGCACTTCGAAGCAAATATTGCGCTTCATAATATTTGGCCCAAGCTTAGTTTAAGTTCGAAGGTGGGCCATAGTAGTCCACTCCTTCGGGTACCTCCCCCACAGAAGTGACAAATTGTCTGTAAAATGTTGTAAACGATAACTCTCATAGGGAACAATCGATTGGGTTTAAACTTGGCACATCATATTATTCCTTCCAATTCTTTCCTTCGGGTACCTTCCACACAAAATTCGGGAAATATGAAGTTTAAAATGATCCGAGATTTTGAAATTTTGTCAGCAGGTGGTCGTTGCAGACCCCTTTACAGCGGAACAATTGTTTTCGGGCACAAGCCCGAGTGAGTGATCCAATAAAACTAAGCAACATTCCTCGTTTTATTGGATCACTCAAAAGCATTCGATTGTGTAGATCATCATATTTTATGCTTTAAACTGAGAGAACAATTTAACTTCACTAGCACTGCTTTTAAGCTGATTTATACTTATCTTATACAACGGACACAATCTGTCATAGTTAACGATATTGCATCGTCACCATTACCAGTCCATCGAGGTGTTCCCCAAGGATCAGTTTTGGGCCCTCTAATATTTTCTATGTACATTAACGACCTACCACAACAACTCCAGTTTTCCAGTATCCATATGTATGCGGACGACGTCCAAATTTATCATACATGTAGTACCCAATTAATATCTGATGGTATCCAGAAACTTAACAGTGACATGGAAAGAATATATACATGGGCATTAGCCAATAAACTGCATTTGAACCCCGATAAATCAAAATGTATCATCATCGCCAGAAAATCTATAAACCTCCAAATTGACCAGCATATTCTAATTGGAAACCAGCACATTGAGATCGTCGATAAAGCAAAAAATCTGGGTATAACTTTTAATAATCGTCTTAGTTGGAGCGATCATATAATTAACACAACTGGGAAAGTTTTTGGAATGCTACGCACATTATACCAAACGCAGTACTATACTCCGGTTCATATCCGGACCCTCCTAGCAAAAACATACCTAATGCCTACACTATTATATGGTTGTGAACTTTTTGCTAGCTGCGACAGCAGAAGTCAGTCGAAGTTACATGTGGCTTATAATGCAGTGATAAGATATGTTTACGGAATTAGTAGACAACAATGATGTTCAGAATACGCCAAATCACTTTACGGAGTTACATTTCCTGACCTGCTAAAAATAAGAACACTAACACTCCTGCATCGTATTATTCATACCAAAGAACCTGGATACTTATATGACAAATTATGACAGAAATGCATTTCATAATTAATTCCACCAGACTTTGGAACTCGCTACCAAACGCAATTCAAAACATTTGCAACGCAGTATCGTTTAAACGTTTACTTTTCAATTATTTCAATAATATTTAATCTGATTTATCTGTTCTATGCATGTTTAATAATTAAATTAATGTTTTCTTTTTTTTTAATTATTTAAATCAATAATTTATAACCCATTTTGTGTATACCCGAACGTGTTAAATAACTTTACACTGTCACATACCTTAATATAAGATACTACATCTTGTGGTGTGTGAATACAAATTCAATAAATAAAATAAATAAATAAAAATAAAATTAAAGCCCATACTTCCTGAGATAATGGCCTAAAAGCTACAAGAAATCCGGACAGCACCAACTTAAATGGAAAATCCGCAAGATAACTCTCGCAGGGAGTTTTTGATTATTCCAATCATTGCACATCGTATTATTTCATCCATTCATACATCAGGTTGAAATATGGACTATATCGGTCACGTACTTTGGGTAACTCCCACACTAAATTAGGGAAAATTGCAGTCTGAGGACTTGTCTCATACCTGTTTGAATTTTTTTGCAGAAACTTGTTTTCACGGTCCCTACTACAACGCGTTGCAACGGTACAATTTATTCCGGAGTAAGTACATACTTCCTGAGACAATGACCAAAAATTCCACAAAAAACCCTGCCTGTATGCATTAAAATGAATGGTGTGCAAGATAACTCTCACCATTTTCGAATAATTCTTCCAAACTTAGTTTGGAATCAGAAGTTTGCTTACAAACAGCTAAAAAAGTATCAGTCGGCTTTGCCGATACAGGTACACCCTCAGCTTATGTGAGTTGAAACTTTAATATACGGACATATCAAATGTATTTAGGGTCTTTTCAGAATTTTGTGGCCCTTTTTGGACATTTGAACTTGCCAACAAAAATATGGATTATGATTAATGTTCAAAAATGTTGCGGAGGAGGTACTTGAAGGAATGGACCCACATAGTCCAATATGGAAGTGGATTTTATTTTGGGAGTCATATCTTTTCGATAGATATCATTTGGACCAGGAAGCATGGACTTGCCACGGAAAACATAATCTCGCTGTAAACAGGACAGGATGAACAGCACCGGTATACATTTCCAAAGGATCTTCCTACAGACCCTACACTGCACTTATTCACAAATGTTGAACTTTTGTTTTTGAAGTACCTTTCCTTACTGTACCGATATGGACCATTTTAGAAGTTAAACTAAATTTGCGGACCAAATTGATTGCACCGTTCAAGAGATATCGTGCATACCATTTTAGTCACATTTTTTAAATATTGGGGGGAAGCACCTGAAGTTGTGGACCGGTATTGGCCATCTTCGAACTGAAACTAAGTTTGGAAAAAACATGACGAAGACCATATTTTGGACGAAATCGGTTGATCAGTTTGAGAGTTTTCATGCTCTCCAAACACTATATATGGTGCCATAGGGGTTTTTATATCTTTCGGGCTGTTTTCTCAAGAAAAAAAACTTTTAGCGTCGCTAATGCAAATTGCTTCAACAAAAAATCATTTTTTTTTTTTAATTTTGCCTGTTAGGGCGAAGATCATTTTAATGATTTTTATTTATTTTCTCGTTTAGAGTTAAGCTTGATGATCGAAATTTTTTGCAAGTGAAAAAGGAAAGCCCAAACAGCCATCAAATTATGTGACCGGTTTCGCTGTTAGTTGGGCAGCTCTTCAGACATATCGACTGTGGAATGGCTTCTCTGTCCTAGAACTTTTGGTTTTTCAGATGCAAATGTGGTTTTATACGATAACGGATATTTGGACGTTGAATTGTATTTCTTCATGACAAACGCTCTTTTTGCGCTCTCTTTGAATTGTTTTCGCAGACACTTTCGTCGGAGTTGTGTGAGGTTGCCAAGAAAAAACTTCTCATTGAACTTTTTTCTTTGCTTACCTTTATACTTCGGGCTGACGATTGATGTTTGGGTATAAAAAGTTTCTTGTTGAAGAAGTTATTGAAAAATAACTTCGGTGGAGAATATCCACAAACAACAAACAAGGGAACTGATGAGATCCAGTGGCGTGGATCGAAACTATAGTATTCCCTGCCTTACCCCTTGGCGAACAATGCCAAATCTTTTCCACTAATAAATTAGTTGTTTTAAAATATTAAAACAACAACAATGGGATTAAGCCAGACTATTTTGAAAAAACAAAAATAAAAAATCTTTTTTGTATGTTTTGTTGTTTTATCAGCTATTAAATAAAAATAGCAAAAAAATTGGCACAGTGGGCTTGGATGCTATTTTCGCGATCTAATATTTAAAATCAATTTTTAAAGATCCCGTTCGATTTTCTTTAAATTTGTTTGTATTAAACTACGTTCAATTACAAAAATTTTAAGTCCTATGTGGTAATGGGGTTCGGACGATTACTATTTTTTCTGAATTTTTTAAAATTTGTCAATTCAATTTTCTCTTTATACCTTTGTGCAAAATTTATTATTTTATTAAAAAAAAATTAAAATTTTCATTTATAAATATTTGTTTTGATTTTATATTTAGGAATTTATCTCAAACATCTTAAAAACTGCGTCATTTTTCGATTTTGAATATGCATCAGGGAAAAGTCCATTAAAGCCCACTGTTCATTTTTTTCTATTTTTATACCCTACACCACTATGTGGAAAGGGTATTATAAGTTTGTTTTGGGAAAAATTCATGTAACACCGCGAAATATTCGTCAGAGACCCCCAATGTGGTATACCAATCTTCATATCTCGGCGAGATAAAGCGATTTTGAGATGTGTGTCCGTCCGTCCGTCCGTCTGTTCATTATAAATTGTAATCAAACTCCAGGCCGCAATTATGGACCGATCGTCACGAAATTTGGTATGGAGGTCGTTTTCACATCAGAATAGATCGCTATTTTAATTGGTCATGATCGTGAAATATTTAGCGGGTAAAATGGACCAAAAACTTAATTTTTATCAGATTTTGTAGCTGCTCTGTAGGTCGCAATAATAGTCCGATCGCTTCGAAATTTTAAATAAGATAAGAGTATATGACAAAGAAGAAGCATGCAATTTGAGATGGCGATCAGATAATATTTAGAGGGTTAAATGGACCACAACTTTTGTGTGAAAATTGTGAAAATTTTTAATAAACAGCTTATATCTTTGTTCCTGAAAGACACCTTCCCCCCTCGTGAGTTATATTTGGAAGACGATCTCTTGACCTTTTAATTGATATCAATTATGTTGATGTACGTGATCAGATAACAGAGTTACAGCCTAATATATCCAGTTTTTTGTTTATAGTGTTATCAAAAACGCCCTAGAGGTCGTAATTATAGCTCAATAGTCAGGAAATTTTGCTCGAGGTAAGAGTTTAGGTTGAAGGAAATGCATATAATTTTGCATGATGATCTGATATTATTTAGCGGTTGACATTCACGATTACTTTTGTATGAAAAATATACAAATTTTATTTTTGGTCCATATTTTCATTCCTGGGGGCCATATACCGGCAAAGTAGCCTACGTATGGAATAATAACTACTGACCTTTCCCCTGATGCAAATTGCAAAAATGTGTCTGCTAGATAACGCACTTACTGCCTGATATATAATGTGTTTTGCGTAGAGAAACACAATTTCCTCCCATGCTACAAATTGTCTCTATCATGATAGAGAAATTTTCAGTTCAGTTGTCAAATTGGATTTTCATACAAATATTGGAACATGGGGCCACCTCGCCACCTACCACCCTGCGCACGATAACTCTCGAACGGATCTACCGATTAGAACCAAATTTTATACAACGTTGTATTTTGCCCAAACTTTGTTTAAGTTCGAATGTAGGCTATGTCGATCCACACTTCCCCCAAAAAAGTTCAAAATTGTTTTCGAAAAATTGTGTGAACGATAACTGGCGAAGTGAGCAATCGATTTGCTCCAAATTTTCCACATATCCTTAGGCTACTTCCCACACAAAATTCGGAAAAGGAAAATTTAAGAGTCCTCTCGAATCGTTTTGAATTTTTTCAGCAGATTGTACTTGCGCCGCAAATCCGCAAGTTAATTCTCAAGGGGATTTTCTGATTGGTCGAAAATATACACATCGTATTATTTCATTCAGTCATGAAATAATACGATGTGTATACGGTACGGTCCCTATTCTGGTCCCTTTCCCGAGGTAAGTCCTGCGATAATAGTCCAGAAGTTCCTAAAATCCCTGCCGGCCCCAACTAAAATTACAAATCTGAAAAAATAATTCTCAAATATATCCAAAACTCAGAATTTAGCTTACTAAAATTCATTTGATATATCCCCATATTACGATACCTACAGATTCCACGTATTTTAAAGCAAACGTACAAAAAAATAAATATATATTTAGAGGCTGAAGGTATATCACCGTTAGCGCAGCTGACTTATACTATCTTCTTTGCTGTATAATTGAATATGAATAATTTTGGGATTTATAAATTTGTTTGCATGCAAAATTTTTGAATTTCTATTCATTGTTAGTTATTTCTACCAGTATAAAATATATTGTTGATATCACAATATATGTCCACAAGGAACTATTTTCGAAGCATATGTGAGGTACAAGTGCACAATTTTTGGACGGTAGATCTTCACTAAACTCGCAATTTTCCCAATTTTCAAATATACCGAATTGCATGGTATATATATTTATTTTGTTTTAGGTGTATTCCAAAAAGGAACCTGATACTCTAAGACAATTTAAAGATGTAGCAGGAGGTGCTAATCAATGTGAATTTTCCAATTTTCGAATATTATTTAGAAATGTATAATTTATATATTTTTCCACAAACATCCCAGCAAAGACAAGGGAGGCTTCTCTTATATCAATGGATTCATATTAAGTTATTGATAGTGTTCTAAGTTGCCACTTGTAGAGACGTTTTTCATGGCTGAAATACTCAGCAAATATCGCCAACATTACTAAGGGGTATTTTGCCACCATTGACAATTTGATGGGAATCGAACCAGGACATTCAGCGTGCAAAGCGGTTGCACATAGCAAATTCCAACAGGTTGTGGTGTAGGGTATCACATGGTCGGCCCGTCCGACTATAGCCTTTGCTTACTTGTATAGAATTAAATTTACTTTCCGTGCTACAAAATGTCGCAATAATGATATAGAATTTGCCAAATCAAGAAAATATCAGTTTTTTAAATTGATGCAAATTACAATGATGTACAGGGTCTTGAAGGTTTTGTGCAACCTTCTGCTCAAAAGAAATGTAATAACTCGAAACATTGTTCCTTGTTTCTTTGATTGATTCGATCAAAATCGTTTAACATTGTTTTCTTAATAACAAACAGGCCCAATTTTCCATTATAATAACACATAACGGTTCCAGTAATGATGGCGTATGTATGTGCTATATCTCTGGTATGTTGTAGTGTATATCAACTTATGTATGCATGAAATATATATCATACAAAAAAAGTTCCGTGAAAACTAGTGACCAGGAAAGTAATTATTCCATTTTAGTTAGGTATGTTTTATGGTGGAGGGTACAATTAAGTTCGGCCGCCCGAACTTTTTACTTGTTTTATGATAAATATATAATACATAATGATAAATATGTACTCTTAGCTTCAAAAATACAGGAAATACAAATTTTGGACAAAGGTATTAAGGAAAAATTGTATTGAAAAATTTTAAAAAATTCAGAAAAAATAGTAATCGTCCGAACCCCATTACCACATAGGATTTAAAATTTTTGTAATTAAACGTAGTTTAATACAAAAAAAAATTAAAGAAAATCGAAGGGGTCGAACATCTTTAAATATCTCAAAAAAATCTGAAAATATACTAAATATTTTGCTAAAGAGCAGCATCGCCACAGCAAAAAATAAAGGAAATCAAATACCTCATTTTGATAAAGTGTCCGATTTCACTCAGAAATTTCCATATGTATATTAGGATGTGTAAAACCAACTCGTCCACTCCTTTCAAGAGTTATAGTGCGCACAATTTTTGCGAACATTTTTGAACTTTTGTGGGGGAGGTATCTGATGTAGTGGACCAATTTGACTTGTCTGTGAAATTAAATTAAGCTTGGACAAATTATGACGAAGGCCAAATTTTGGACAGATCCGTTGGTTCAAACACACTTGGGGTCTAAAACCATTATATCGATAAGGCACATTTTGCCCGTATGAAAGTGTATATACCCTCGTTAGAATAAATGCTGAGGGTATAACAATTGTTGGTATATGGCAATGATTTTTTATAGCCTCATATTGCCATTTTACAGATTCCACGTATTTTGAAGCAAACTCGTAAAACAAAAATTAATATATGTTATACACGGCATAATTACTTCGTTTGTTGGTCATAGGCTATGGGTATGTCCCGTCAGCACAGCTGACTGATCTTTTTTACCTGATAGATACATTTTCTGACCTAATTTAGGTATTTTGGTTATCCGTTATTTCCACTTGAAATTGCGGTCAGGAACGAAATTGTAGCCAGAGCTATTTATTCCATTTTAGTCCAGAACATTTTATGGTAGATGGTATAAAAAGTTCGGCCCTGCAGAATTTTTAGATTTTTTACTTGTTGCTATTTTTGTTACATATCTGAGCCATAAATACACAAAATACAAAACGATGCAAATACCTTCCTAGCATACATTTATAAGTTCATACATACATATGTATATATGTATGTCAATTCTTTTACAACAAAAGTTTCTCTTTTTATATATCACCACTCGAGTTTATAACTTGACCACTAGACCGACCAACTATGACCAGCAACAGCCATTATAGTGCCAATATCGAAATGGGTCGAGTTTACACCAACGTTTGCTTATTGCAACATGTTGTCCCTCTGCTGCAGCTACAACAATTGTAACATATAATGCTGGTTTACTAATTGTTGTTGTTGCTGTTGTTTTTAACTATTTGCAACAAACTTCATACAGTCATCATCCAATTCGATGATGTCTGAACTTTTACTGCAAACAAGTATTGCGGTTGACTTCTAATTGTCGTTTACAGTATTTCATCGTTGATTGCTGTTCACAGTTGGTGAATTTGTTTTTGGTTTTATTTTTATTTTCCATCTCAGTACGATATTTTTTTTCTTCTTCTAAGTTTATTTCGGCGCTTTAGAGTTTGTTCTTGCTTTTCTTTGCACTGTACAAGTTCTTGGCTCAGAACCAAAGTCATCTTTGTTGTTTTTGAGTCGCCCGTCATCATCAGCAACAGCAGCAGCAGCATCATCAGGATCATCATTATTGTTCGGACAATTGTTGGAAAATGGACCATCAAGAAAAAAAGAACGAACTTAGCAACGAAGAGATTTGTATGTTGTTAGGTTAGCATTATTGTTGAAGTTCTTGTTGTTGTCATCTTAGTTTACTTTAAGAGCAACTTTAGTGGTAGCAAATAGAACAATAACAACAGCATACGGTCTAAAGTTACTGGCTGCTGTAGCTGGTTCTGCCAGTTTTGTAAAATGCTTCGTTGATTCCGATTTACTTCTAGTTCTTGTTGTTATTTTTCTTCTTCTATTTTTTCGTTTAGCATTTAGTTTATTTGCCATGTTGTTCCCTTTAAGACGAGTACTTTAGCAAATTGTACAATTATACGAATGGTTTGAAACTTTCTAAAAAGAGTTTTGCTGTTTACCGTGGTGTTTCTGTTATGGGGTGAAAGTGGGTTTGATTTACTGGGTTGCTTTTATTTCCAAAGCTAGGCTTATGCTGTTGTGCTGAATGTTCTTTAACTTGAGGGTATTACATGGCTGTAGTCATGTCAGTCATATGTGAATACTGAAGAAAGTGTAAACCGGAGAATCAATAAAGGACAGAAAAATATAACATTGTTAACATGGATTTTTAAGGCTTTCAGGAAGACCCCAGGATTTTTAGGCTTTTTGAACAAAGACGTGGATTTGTTAAGACTTTTAGAAGGACGCGAATACGCACTTTGTAAAAACTTTCAGGAAGCCCAAATAGGACAATGAAGACTTTTAGGATGCCTCAAAGAATTCCATTAAGGTTTTTAACCCACTTAGCACCGAAAATTTTTTTGCGTGAAAACTTAAAATTTTATATGAGAATGATGATTTTAAGGCTTTTTAAGAATTTTTAATAAATATTTTTTTTCTCCAAAACGTATAGTTTTCCTGTAATCGGACCTTCTTTTAAAAATGCCGAAAACTTGGAAGGGTAATATCTGTGTATTCGTACATGACAATCCCTTGATTTTTGATGAAAGAAATACTCTTACTATATTCCTATCAAATTCCCGACTTTATATGAGTGTAACGTTTATGATTAAAATTTAACGCATATTTTAATTTTTCATCAAAAGTCGATTTTTCTGAATTGCTTGCGTTTTAGGCCGTTTGCGTGGAAATGCATGGAGCAAATGAAGCGTATAAGCGTGGAATGATAGATAACAGACAATGCTATAACAAAATGCAAAAAACCACACAAAAATATGCGAAAATACCCGAGTTTTACGTCAATTTTTGTAACCATGTGTTGTGGCGTTTAAACGACCACTGGCTATAAGTGGATTAAGAGGGCCTAAATAGGTCAAAGAATCCAAAGAGGACATTAAAATTGGATTTCCAAGAATTTTATGAGCATTCAAAAATTACAATAACTGTAGTTTTAAAAGAATTTTAGGGGGACCATAGTTTACCAATACAAATTTTTAAATACACTTCAAAAACTCCAAAAATACGAACATTGACTGCGATTTATTTAAAAGGCGCTCCGGCGATTTTTTTTTTTTTTGTTGATTTTTCTCATCTATGAACATTGTTGTTTCAGAATTCGCAACAACTTTCCAAGTGTAAGCACCTTTCATTATACCCTACACCACTATGTGGAAAGGGTATTATAACTTTGTTTTGGTAAAAATTCATATAACACGGCGAAATACTCATCGTAGGCCTCCAATGAGGTATACCAATCTTCATATCTCGGCGAGAAAAAGATGTGTGTCCGTCCGTCCGTGTTTCCGTCTGTCCATTATAAATTGTATTCAATCTCCAGGCCGCAATTATGGACCGATCGGCACGAAATTTGGTATGGAGGTCGATTTCACATCAGAATAGATCGCTATTTTAATTGGTGATGATCGTGAAATATTTAGCGGGTGAATGGAACCAAAAACAAAATTATTACCCGGGCAAGTAAGCTATACTTGGAAGAGGATCACTTGACCTTTCTATTGATGCCAATTTTGCAGGAGGTAAGACTTTAGGTCGAAGTAGATGCTTACAAATTTGGATGATGATCTCATAATATTTAGCGGGTAAAATGGATCATTACTTTTGTATGAAAAATACAAAAAAAATGTTGGTCTATATTTTATTTCCTGGAGAACATATACCGGCAAAGTAGACTACACGTGGAAATAGATCTACTGATCTTTTTGCATTATTGCAAATTACATGGTGCCCTAAGGTTTTAATTGTCCAATTGGATTTTTATACATACGTTGGATCGCTTTGCCACCAGAGGTCCGCAAAATGCATATAAAAGGCACACTCTATTGCCTTTTCCCAAAAGCGAATAGTGCAGTGCCTTGCATATAAAAAATATGAATGTGCAAAATGCAGATTCACCCCAAAAAATGATTCACTGCTTTAGTGCATGCTTGCTTGCTTTTACATTTGTATTCACACGATTCGCAAATGCAGTATGCACAATACTGCATACCACCACACAGTATCGTACCATCTTCTGTTTGAACAAATGAATACATTTGCCAAATTTCGCTTTTTCTTTGAGTTTCTTTAATAATAGGATAAACTAAACTAGTAATTGTTTTTATTGTCTCAACATTAATTTTTGTATGTTTATTAACATGTAAATTTGACCAGAAATATCTACTGCTTTTTGTAATGCAACGTGCTTTTTCGAAGGCAGCGTGCAAAAAAAGGCAACGAGCTCTTGTAGTGTGTTGTGTGTGTGCAATTGGCACACACTCATGAAAGTAAAGGCAAAGCAAGCAATAGCATTAAACAGAGATGGCAATAGCAAGCAATGAAAAAAGCACGAAATCGCGAATATACATTAAAAGCGAGTGGCATTTTGCGGACCTCTGTTTGCCACCTTTTTTCAAAACGATTCCCCAGGCAAAATCAAATTTTCAACGGTGGCAAAATATCCTTCAGTAAGGTTTGAGACATTTTCTGGGTATTTCAGCCATATAAAACTTCTCTACAAGTGGTGTCTTAGGACACGCCGTTCGGACTCGGAGATAAGCTGTTGGTCCCATATCATTGAGCGAATACGAATCGGGGTACACTCACTCATTGATTTGAGAGAAGTCTCCCTTGTCCCTTCTAGGATGTTTTTGAAACAATTATTATATTATTATTAGACAGCGGAATTTTATGCAAACCCTATTTTTGGTCCGATTCATGCCAAATTTTGGGACTGGGCATATTTTTGGCTTCTGATTACATTGCAATCGAAACATATGACATATGCAAATTTATGCAAAATGCATAATTTTTTGCATATGCAAAATTTATGCATTTAACATATTTTCTTATGCAACAAATATTTCAATAATAGGTACAACAAGTAAAAAAGTATCAGTCGGCTTTGCCGACAGAGATATACCCTCAGCATGTGTATATTGAAACAATTTTTTCCCAAAATACCTATGTATTTAGGGGGTTTTAAAAAATTTGGGAGTTTGAACAGACAAAAATGTTGATTCGGATTAAAGATCAAAAGTTTTGCGGAGGAGATACTAAAAGGATATTTGAACCTGATCTATATCTGATAGATATATTAGGATGTGTAAAGTATAGACCAATTCGGCCACTCCTTCAAGAGTAACGAACGAACCATTTTTCCGAACATTTTTGAACTTCTGTGGGGGAGGTACCTGAAGGAGTGGACCGATATTGCTTATCTTCAAACTTAAACTATGTTTGAACAAAATATTACTAAGGCCATATTTTGGACCGAATCGGCAGATCCGTTCGAGAGTTATCTTGCGCTCCAACCACCTCACAGGGTGTCATAGGGGTTTTTTGCAACTTTCATGCTATTTTCTCAGGAAGTATGGACTTGCCCCTGATGAAAGTTGTACTGTCGTATGGAGGGCAGTGAATACAAATTGCTAAAACAAAAATCAAAGCGATTCGAGAGATGGCCCTAAACTGAACTTTTCCGAAGTTTTGTGTGGGAGGTACCCGAAGGAGTGGACCTATTGAGACCATATTGGAACCTCATATTACTCTGGTAGAAAGTTTACGCTAGACAAAGTATGGACCAAATCGGTAACTCCCTTCAAGAGTTATCGTGCGCACAAACTTTCCGAACATTTTCGAACTTTTGTGGGGGACGTACAGGAAGGAGTGGACCGATGTATCTCATCTTCGAACTTAAACTAAGTTTGGGCAAAATATTACTAAACCCAAAATTTAAACCGAATAGGTTCATCCGTTCGAGAGTTATCGTGCGCTCCAACCAGCAGGACAGACAGAAAGACATACGGACGGACATGGCTAGATCGACTCCAAATTGTCTGAAACACATTTCGTCCAAACATACTTGGGGTCTAAAACCATTATTTCGATGAGGCACATTTTCATCGTATCAAAGTGTATATACCCTCCTTAGCCTAAAGGCTGAGGGTATAAAAATGTTTGTGTGTACAATTTTTCTGTTTAAAATTCTCTTCAGACAAGTCAATAAAATAGAGAAATTTATAACCACAGCCACAACTTTCAAAATACCGAAAATCGGGAGGTATCGTTCTATGGGGGCTATATGAAGGCTTGAACCTAAACCGACAAATTTTGGGTGGAAAGTTGTATACCCCCAACGGAGACTTAATACAAAATTTCAGCCATTTCGGAGGGATATTGAGGTCACAACCTTCAAAATACCAGAAGTCCGGAGGTACCGTTCTATGGGGGCTATATGAAGACGTGGACCTATACCGACAAATTTCAGGTGGAAAGTTTTATACACAGAACGAAGACAAAAGGCCAAATGTCAGTCATTTCGGTGGGATATTGAGGCCACAACCTTCAAAATACCGACAATCGGGAGGTACCATTCTATGGGGGCTATATGAAGACGTGGACCTATACCGATAAATTTCAGGTGGAAAGTTTTATACCCCCAACGAAGACTTAACCAAATCCTTCAAAATACCAGAAATCTGGAGGTACCGTTCTTTGGGGGCTATCTGACGACGTGGACCTATACTGACAAATTTCAGGTGGACAGTGGTATACCCACAACGAAGGCATAATGCCAAATTTCAGTCATTTCGGTGGGATATTGAGGACACAACCTTCAAATACCGAAAATCGGGAGTTACCATTCTATGGGGGCTATATGAAGACGTGGACGTATACCGATAAATTTCAGATTGAAAGTTGTATACCCTCAACGAAGACTTAATACCAAATTTCAGCCATTTCGGATGGATATTGAGGACACAACCTTCAAAATACCAGAACTCCGGAGGTACCGTTCTATGGGGGCTATATGAAGAGGTGAACCTATACCGACAAATTTCAGGTGGAAAGTTTTATACCCACAACGAAGGCAAAATGCCAAATTTCAGTCATTTCGATGGGATATTGAGGCCACAACCTTCAAAATACCGAAAATTGGGAGGTACCATTCTATGGGGGCTATATGAAGACGTGGACCTATACCGACAATTTTCAGGTGGAAAGTTTTATACCCAGAACGAAGACAAAAGACCAAATTTCAGTCATTTCGGTGGGATATTGAGGCCACAACCTTCAAAATACCGAAAATCGGGAGGTACCATTCTATGGATGCTATATGAAGACGTGGACCTATACCGATAAATTTCAGGTAGAAAGTTTTATACCCACAACGAAGACTAGATACCAATTTTCAGTCATTTTGGTGGGATATTGAGGCTACAACTTTCAAAATATCGAATATCGGTGGGTACCGTTCTATGGGTACTATATGAAGACGTGGACGTATGCGGACAGATTTCAGTTGTAAAGTTGCATACCCCTAATGAAGACTTAATACCAAACTTCAGCCATTTCGGTTAGATATTTAGACCACAAATCCTTGAATATATTTTTGCATATGGTTTTGCATATGCTCATTTTATGCAGATATGTAAAAATATGTCAAAATATGATCGATATGCAAAAATTTCTGGGCCTAATTCGTTTTATTTTGTAATAAAACGAGTTTTTGTCTAATCAGATTTTCTCTACGACCATCCTAACCATATATGCATTTGCATAGGATTCCGCTGTCTAATTATTATTTAAGCTTGGTGTGATACGGAACCAGAATCCACAAAGTCACTTCTTACAATAAGTTTACTTGTTCCATTAAGGGGTAAATGTGTAGGGTATCACAGGGTCAACCCCTTCCGACTATAGCCTTTTCTTACTCATTTAAAGTTTCAGGTGCACCGTGCCGGACCTATACCCACAAATTTCTGGGGGAAAGAGTAAGTACCAAATTTCAAACATTTCTGTAGGATAATGCGGCTACAACAAATGTCAAATTACAAGCTGTTCGGTGAAAAAATATAGATAAAATCCTCAAAATACCGAAAAATAAGGAAATACCGTTATATGGGGCTATAACAAAACATAGACATATCGTCGGTGTCATGCTTAAGTGTTCCATACGCCATTTTTCTGATTCTAGAAAAACTCAAGTTAATGTTTGAGTCTATACAGTCTAAAAGTAGTGCAAAAATTCAATACTTAAAAGCACAATTCTAATTAACTAAACTCAAAAAATATATCAGAAGTTGATTTTAGTCAGATATCTATTATAATCTAGAAGTTATGGCAAATTTTAACAAATGCAAAAAGTTACTGATTTGTTCCATGGGCTCTTATTTCGTGTTTTTGGTAGTTTGCTTCACATGGAACATGTTATGTCACATTTCACCAAACCAAATTGTTAGTCAATCTCCATCTCCCTTACGTGAAGTGCTACAGAGAACCGGAAAGTCAGGGGGTTAAATAAAACAGTGGTATGAGAAAGAAATACATTATATAAAATTTTTAAATGTTTCCTTTACATTTATTTAAGGTGATGCCTCTTGTCACTTTGAAGAATCGCGATTTTTTGTGTAGTTTATTTTATATGTTTTGTGTTAGGAGGTTAACGCCCCCGCGAAATTAAATTTAGTTTCATATAACAGTACAATATTTAAAAATATTTAGATTTAAAAACTATTAGTCTTCAGTTTTTAAACCAAGTCCTTTAAAACAATTTGTTCCATACGCCACATTATTCGCAACTTGGAAAAATTGGGGAATTTTTTGTTCCAAACGCCATCATTTTTGGTGCGGAACAATTCGTTTTTGTCTCTTTTTGTTCTATACGCCAAACGACATGGATATGGAACTAAAAAGTTCAAAGTTGTTTTGTTCCATACGCCACGCTCTATGGATATGGAACAAAATGATAAATTTTTCGGTGTCGCAAGGCGGATATGGAACATATTGGCATCTGAATATCTCAGAATCTATAAGAGATAGAGAAAAACCGACTAAAAAAATTGAAAGAGCCTGTTTCAAGACCTTGTAGGGTACCTTTATCTCAAAATGACAAAAATGGCGTATGGAACACTTAAGCATGACACTGACGATATGCCGAAAATTTTTGGTGGAAATGTTTGTGATCACTGGGAATAGCAAATGTCAAATTACAAACACTAACCTATGTTGAATATATTTGGTGGAGATGTTTTGGGAACTCGGAACCTTAAATGTCAAACTACAGGTAGTTCGGTAAAAAAATGTAGCATATAACGGGTTAGAATGTGGTGGATGTTATTAACCAACTTGTACACCGCAGCTGCACGCTTAAACACGGCCTTATAGCTCGTCGGATGGGTTGGGTTCATTGTGCTGCTAAGTCAGTTGTACCACAGAACATAATAAATACATTTAGTTCATTGCGTGCACTGCCATTTTCCTTCGAGTGTATGAAGGTTTGAAATACAAAGTAATGTCAGATATGTTTAAGAAGCTAGATAAAGAACAGAGTTTCAGATACTCTGGAAAAGAGGAACAAATAGAAATGATAGATAGAAAAGATGGAGACTTTCTAATGAAGTATAGAGCGCCTGGTGGTATTACGCTCTGGTGCCCACCTCAACCATAGTCACATTCCTAGGACCCTAGTTTAACGTCGAAAGAGAGTTGTGACCCCAAAACATCTTCCGGCAAGCACCTCTACATGGGGTAGATCAAAAAAGTAATCGAAGATCTACTCGGAATTCATATTGAGTTTTATTTTCATAACACTTTCTTCTTACAAATTAACAAAGAAGCTATCTTAAATAAAGGTGAGGTTAGAAACATGAACGTTTCTTCAGCCTAAGCAACAATATATCAACAAAATCAAATGGGAGGAAATCAATGATATGAAATGAGCTTAAATTCATGCTATATAGTGTATATCGTATAAATATGCGTAGAGAAATACTGTTCATGCAAACTTAAAAATTAATAACTATTATATAATGTAAAATAAAACAATAGAATAAATTTGTATAATATCAAAGTGCCGAATGTCATTGAATGCTTGTAACATTTATATGGATTCGCTGATCGGAAACGATTAAAAAAACTGATTCATCCAAAAAGAAAGATGATTAACTATATTAACTGCAATAACGATTCTAGCTTGTCTATATAGATGTTTAAAATTCAAGGGCATTCGGTATAAATGGCATTATGGTACACATTTTAATGACAAAAGCGAATCTTTAATGTCTGATTTAAACTACCATCACTGATCTGATAACCATGCAAAACAATTAAAAATATTAAATATGCCAAATCAAAAATTGATATAGTATTGTTGTTGTGTTCTTTCTTTAAGTTCAGGTGATGGTTCAGATTAGAATACAATTTCTCTTCAAGTAGCAAAATAACCATTGGCAAATGTTACGGTTTCTTCATAGCACAATAGGATCAAAACAAAATAAATAAAAATAACAACACTTACGTTACTTGTGGCTCCCTCGCAGAAAGTACTTTCGGTGAGCGGCAGCGGTGGTTTTGGTGGGTGACAATTCTGTTATAATGTGGATTGTATTACATGATCAAATTTTGCTAATAAGAGAAATCAATCTTCAATTAAGAGCTTAACTTGAGTGTGTGTGTGTAATTGAGAAATGTTGCTGAAGTTCAAATATGAATGATGAGAAATGTTTGCTGAATGGATCTCAAACTGATCCATCAGCGATCTTCTGTTTCATCAGTAGATATCTCTCGCTTCACTTACACTTTTAACAAAGAAGAATTACAAAAAAACCGTAATAGGCATTTGTCCCATGCAAAAAAAAAAAAAATGTTACACGCGGTGAATTTTATAAATGATGATCATTAAAAACTGTACCACTTTCAGATTAGCTAACGTTTTTTTTTTGTTTCTTCTTTTAATACGATATTGGCTTAATTAACACTATTCTTGTAGTAATCTCTATATTTCTTTTTATAATGTAAATGAGTGTTGGTATGCAAGAATTCCACAAAAATTTTAATCCTCGCCAGTTAAGCAATTTCAGTATCGTTAAAAATGGATTTGCTTATAATAAATTTTGCAATTAATTGGTTTCTGCAAAATTATCTCAACACACTAAAAACCATACCATACTTATTTTCACTAACGTTAACACTAATTGGGGATTTGCAGACGGGTTTTCCCGGTTTTCAAACCAAGTTTTAGGGATTATTTAGCTATCAATATTATTAGTTTTCGGCACGTCTTTCCGAGATTTTAAGACTCGATCGGTGAATGTTGATTTACATCCCTCTTCTTCTTTTTTTCCACTCTTGATGGGTGTGCGTTTGATTGTGAGTATTTTTTTCAACGTTAATGGATATGATGCTATGAGGATGGCAGGCAAAATGCAAACTAATGCAGATCCGCAGAACAGCCAAACACAAGGCAAGGTATTACAGGAATTGCGACTCTATCGATTTTAATGAGAGCGAAAGCTTTTAATCTAGAATTCTCCTGCAAATATGTGGTTCAAAGCAGGTCTGTAACAAAAGGGAATGATTGAGGAGAGATTATTATTAGTCTCTCGAATTGGTTTGGATTAAAATTTGATTTACCTTTCGTGTTGATGTGTTTCGATTATTGTGTGGCTGAGTTATACATGTAAAAAAACTCACAATAGCCACCAAATATAGTAAACCCTGTAGATTTAATTAAAGAAACAAATCTTGAATTGCCTTTCACATACATTAAAAAAATTAACTTCTTACACTTTTGGAAAACCAATAGAAGTATTTTGGCAAAGTTGGACAAAAAAAAACTTGTCTTTTTTTTAGAAAAATGTAAAGTTGGTTAGATTGCAAATCGTTTGCACTTAGAATGATCTTCTTTGCTTTAATTAAAACGACAAAATGGACGAATAAATGGATCCATGGTTGGACTAAACCCTCGACATTGCATGGCATTAACGTTTCTATTCCAACGTTTGAGTTAAAAACTATGAAGCATTTGACCAAATAACCAGAAAACTGATAGGTAAGATTATCTTGTCTATGGCTCTTTTCAACGCCAGAGGGCGTATGAGGATACGTTAAAAAGGGATATTTTTGAATTTGTGTTCAATTGCGAAAAAAAACCATCAGTAGTCAAACAGGGCAAGCGCCACTACAATACCCCCCTGACAAAATCAGACTTTGGGGGGAATACAGTTTCCAACCAAAGCTGATCACGCTTGCACCATAAGGACATTCATTGGCGTATGTCTTTTGCGTGATAGACTCCTATTAAGTTTCCACCCAAATCTTCCAACTCATAACTGGAATTCCCAACTTTGCGCCTAACTCTCGCTTTTACAAAGGTTGGTGCCAGTTTAGAGTTGAAACCGTGAGCAAAACTACTTTGCTTGAAATTCCGGCGGAAGACTTCTTGACCTACTCTGTATGATACTTCCCGGGCTCGGAGATTATAAGATTTCTCGTTCCGCTCAAACTGCTTCTGCATAAGATTCTTTGCACGGTTACCCATTATTGCTAGCGAGTCAGTTTTATCAAATCTGATCGACCTATCCTCCAGCAATTCTAGTTGACGCAATAATGGATACATGGAACCATTTGTTATCATAGATTGTCCAAATGCCAGATAATAAGGAGAGGTTCCGATGGCCGAATGGTGTGATGATCTCAGAGAGCAGGCAATACTGCTTAGCAACTCATCCCAATTTTTCTGATCAGATTTGACATACGATCTAATAGCAGATAATAACGATCTATTAACCCGCTCCGAAGCGTTGGCTTGGGGAGCATGGGTTGCCGTGAAAATATGTTTTACTCCGTACCGTTTCAAAAACTGACTAAAGTGGTTGGATCGGAACTGGGATCCATTGTCAGATACCAACAGCTCCGGTACTCCATACGCATGGAAAAGATCCTGTTCTAAATAGCTAACTACAATATCAGAAGAGAACTTCTTGACAGGTTTAATGAACGGATACTTGGAGTAGTGATCGAGCACAACAAATATCCCTATATTACCGGACCGCGATCTAGGGTATGGTCCCAGAAAATCGACGTAGATCTTCTGGAAAAACCGTTGTGTCTCGATTGTCCTCCCCATTGGTGGCCTAAGAGAGCTATTCGGGTGCTTGGAGGATTTACATACCTCGCAGTTGTTGACGTAGTTTCTCACGTCCACTACTAAATTGGGCCAGAAGTAAAATTTTCTTATTCTGTCCAAGGTTTTGTTTATGCCTCCATGTGATGAAAGTGGGTCATCATGGGCCCTTCGTAACACCTCAGGAATAAGCTCTCTAGGGACCCACAGCTTCCAACACAGATCATCACGGACTTGATCTCCAGCTGCGTGCTCCGTTCGCCTATAAGCGTAACCATCGACGACCTTCAAATCTGGCAACTGATGCAAATTATTCTCTAACTTCTTCAAAAGCTGTAAATATTCCTGAGATTTGAAACAAGGTGATTCCAAATCAACAAACATACCTGAATGCTCTTCAAATGAAAACAAACTTCCAACAACCAATTCAGACAGGTCACCGGAATTGGCCCTAGAGAGAGTATCCGGAACCACATTAAGACTACCACGCCTGTGTTCAATTTTAAATTTATACCCCTGAAGCTTTAATGCCCACCGAGCTAACCGTGTGCTTAGGTCCGTTTGGGACATGAGCCACTTCAAAGACGCATGGTCTGTGATGACGGTGAACTCATGCCCCTCAACATAAGCCCTGAATTTCTTAATGCTCAGCATTGCTGCCAAGCACTCCTGTTCGGTGACAGAGTAGTTGCGTTGGGCTTGATTGAGTTTCTTCGACATAAAGGCGATAGGAAACTCTTCACCCTCCGCATCTTTTTGCACCAAGACTCCTCCTATACCAGTTTTACTTGCGTCACAGTGTATAAAGAACGGCTGTGAAAAGTTCGGACTGTGCAAAACTGGAGCGGTGCTCAAGTGGGTCTTTAAAGCCTCAAAGGCCGTTTGGGCCTCTTCGGACCATTCAAATTTACGTTTTGTTTTAGTTAATTCCGTTAAAGGCGTGGCAATAGTAGCGTAGTCCCGGATAAACTTCCGGTACCAACCCGTCATACCCAAAAACCTACGAACCTGTTTGACGGAACGAGGTACGGGGAAGTCTGAAACAGCAGATACCTTCTCAGGGTCCGTGCGAATGACACCTCCGCCTACCAGGTGTCCCAGATATTTAACCTCTTCTACACAAAATTTGGACTTTTCGACATTAATTGTCAAACCAGCCTCTCTTATCCTCTGTGCTACCAACCTTAGAACCTCAAGATGCCTCTCGAAAGACTCAGAAACCACCAACAAATCATCCAGATAAACAAACACTTCCGTCCTGAGAGCCGGGGGTATCACTCGGTCCATTAATCTGGACATAGTCTGCGGGGCATTGCAAAGCCCAAACGGCATGACTGTATAGTGATATAATGGCCTCCCAGGAACGGTAAATGCTGTCTTATCTTTCGATTCTTTGTCGAGGGGAATCTGCCAAAAAGCATCTTTGAGGTCTAAGGCAGTTATGAATCCAGCTTTGGGTAGTCTACTTAAAATGCCGTCTATATGTGGCAGGGGATAAGCATCGCCAACGGTGACCGCATTAATTTTACGGCTGTCCAAGCATAGACGATTCTTCCCGGGCTTGCGATGAAGGACGACGGGGGAGGACCAAGCACTGTTGGATTCCTCTATTACCCCTAAGTCCAACATTCTATCTAGCTCGGCATAAATCAATTTCTCCACTGCTGGAGAAACCGGGAAGTGTCTTTGCTTTATGGGCTTGGCGGAACCGGTGTCAATGGAATGGTACAGAACATTGGTCCTGCCAAGTCCTTCTATCGCAAAAGAGGGAAACAACTTCACAACCTGACAGAGTCGTTGATTTTCGACAGTAGAGAGAGGAATTTGCGTGGAGATGGAGCACAGAGACGATTGATTATCAACGAAGTAATCACTCTTCAACAGCCCTTGAGGAAGCAGATCGAATAATTCCCAAAAGTCTATTCCCAGGAATAAATCCTTATCCAGACTTGGGATTATAAATATGGTGATTAACCTACTCTCGCCCTTAAATATGATAGAAGTCTTCACAAAGCCTACCACTCTCTGAGAACTCCCATCAGCTGTCTTCACAGCCGAATTAATCCGTTTAAACGGCTGACCAGATTCAATATACTCCTCAGCTGTCTTACCACCAATACAGCTTAGTGATGCTCCAGTATCCATGAGTCCGAGCATCTTCTTTCCGAACAAAATGACGTCAGCATAAGGCCGAACATCCATGGATTTATTAAAGACAGAACACACCAACTTCTTTCTCATATTTCGAACACCTCTCCAAAAAGATCTTATCCTTTTCGCAGACCTCGAAGGTTTAACCTCCTCGCCAAAAATCCTGTCTCTTATCTTGTAATATTGTTGCAGACGTATATGCAATGGCGTTATGACAAACTTATTACTATTAGTGACACTAATATCAAGGTCACTGCTACCTAATCCTACTCTACATTCGGGTCGGTTTATTCTATTATCCTTCAAAATTGTTATTCCAGGTCGAGTTCCTGGCATTTCCCCGGGATTGGTGCACCCTTTTGTGCACCCATCTTCATGTTTTTTGAGATGCATTTCTTGCAATTGGGTTTGTATACATCCGGTGTACCACAGCCGTAGCAAAATATTGTCCTTTCGGACAGACAATCGTGGTACCGGTGTCCATCTTTTCTGCAATTCCAGCAGACAAGACCAAACGCTGAAATTTCTCTATGCTCAGTTACTGACTGATTAATTTCATCCTGGTCTAAAACGTCATTTATTTCAGAAACTCGTCTTGAAAACACAGGGGGTTTGGAAACAACAGGGCCATGCTTACGCCTGATGTCCTGCAGGAAAAATTCGCGTCGCCGGCAAATATCCCTTAAATCCTGAATAGTCGAAATCTTCAAATTCAAGATTTCGTGCTGAATCTCTGGTAGCAAATTCCTCCTCAGAATTTCCACCAGAGTCTCATCAGTTAGTGGATCCTTAAGGCGATCCGTCAGTTCAACTACTGATTCGTAAAAACCATCAAAATTTTCCCCATTCTTCTGCTTCCTGTCCCTAATTAGCTCACGAATGTCCACGTCACTGCGAGAATCGCTGTATTGGTTTCTCAGAGCACTGCACAAACCAGTCCAGCACAGGGTTGTTACAGACCGATGGTATCGCCAATACCAATCGGCAGCTTTACCGTCGAAAAGTAAACTAGCATTCCTGCACAAGAGATCATAATTCCCTTGCAATGTTTGCGCAGTAAGTGCTTCAACACGGTAAATGAAATTTTCGACTGATAAGCCACTGGGATTTCCCGAGAATTTCAACCTCCAATTGGCCATTATATGGAGCACCTTATCGGGTCTAGAGGCTAGATCCGATGAAGACACATTCGACAGAGTTGTATCTGCCGAAGGATCTATCCGGTTACTGCTTGATCTATTTGGATTCTCAGAGTTATTAACCGGAACACCTAAAAAATCCCTGAGTGCGAATTGATCTACAGCCGGAATTTGGGGAGGAGTGTACTGAGTATGAGCATGCGATGTCGTAGGCGTCCGATGTGGTTCCTGAACGCTTAAGCGAGACAAACCTGCTTCAATATTCGTCTGCACAAGCTTAGCCATTTGGCTACTAAAGGCAGAAAACAATTGTGTTTGCTGAGCAGAAACCCTACTCGATATCATCTCCGTAAGCCGGTTAGGATCAATGCTAGCCTGATCTCTACCACCGCAGGCACCACTAGGTCCACTTTCGGTTTCTACAGTGCTAACTGAAACTTTAGACGCATGCTGAGTATTAGTTGATTGCTTAGTCTGTGATCTTGTTTTCGTACCTGAAGGTGTTGGGGGTGGATCACCAAAAAGGCGTGTATTACACGTCGGACAATAAGGTCTCATCTTTATGCATTTATCCAAACACGACTTGTGGAAGCAATGTCCACAATTGGTACTACGACCCTGAGAAACATCAGTGAAACTCTGTCCACATACCCCGCATGCAGGCACAGTTTCACCGGAAACTTCATTGTTCACTTCATCCATATCGGATTCTAAAGACATTTCCTAAGCTTTCAAACTAATATAACTCGGAAAAATCGGTACGTAAATCTGTAAAAGGTGTTATCTATAAGTAACAAATATCTCGCAATAGACTAATCAAACAATTTGATTCGTCTGATACTAGGCAAAGAAATCAGCGATAGTGTGAAATAATCATACACATCAGAGTCAGTGTAAAAAAGAACAAGAATAAATTTCAAAGGTTCAACAATACTTCCGAAATTTAATTTCAAAAATATTAAACAGAAAAAGATAAATACTTTTTGATCACATTTAATAATAGGTTTAAGAAAATCAATGCTAAATATTTATTTGTTTTAAGAAAATCGGACAGCCAAAATTTCGAACTTATAACTTTTTGATTTTTCCCCGTAGAAAAAGTGCTTGCTGGAAAAAAAAATCTATCATCAGAAGTCTATAGAATAGGAAAAGAATACAGAATAGGTGAAATTTATTACTCCATGGTATAGGTCATCGGTTCTATAAATCCACGGAAGTATATAAGGTTGAATTCTTGTTGATTAGTTTTGTATCTTGGCCAGATCTAGCTTATGGAGATATCCAGAATCCGTATTCCAAAAGATGCCAACTAGTACAAACAAGGAATCCCAAAAAGTAGACATAGACGAAAATATTCCCAATTATTGGTTGTTAGAGGATATTTCAGACCAAAAACAAAATCCAACTAATATGAAATGTTTTCTTGAAAGGAAAATCTATGTCAGTTCAAGAAGATAGTAAACAGGTATAAAAAAGTGTAGAAAGGAGGTTGAGACCGAACATGCGTTTTAGATGCAAGATTTGCACTATAAATGATGGATTTTTGGACAATATATCAATGTTCGGGCCCCACGTTGGGCGCCACTTATGTTTATTATGTAGCATATAACGGGTTAGAATGTGGTGGATGTTATTAACCAATCTTGTACACCGCAGCTGCACGCTTAAACACGGCCTTATAGCTCGTCGGATGGGTTGGGTTCATTGTGCTGCCTAAGTCAGTTGTACCACAGAACATAATAAATACATTTAGTTCATTGCGTGCACTGCCATTTTCCTTCGAGTGTATGAAGGTTTGAAATACAAAGTAATGTCAGATATGTTTAAGAAGCTAGATAAAGAACAGAGTTTCAGATACTCTGGAAAAGAGGAACAAATAGAAATGATAGATAGAAAAGATGGAGACTTTCTAATGAAGTATAGAGCGCCTGGTGGTATTACGCTCTGGTGCCCACCTCAACCATAGTCACATTCCTAGGACCCTAGTTTAACGTCGAAAGAGAGTTGTGACCCCAAAACATCTTCCGGCAAGCACCTCTACATGGGGTAGATCAAAAAAGTAATCGAAGATCTACTCGGAATTCATATTGAGTTTTTATTTTCATAACACTTTCTTCTTACAAATTAACAAAGAAGCTATCTTAAATAAAGGTGAGGTTAGAAACATGAACGTTTCTTCAGCCTAAGCAACAATATATCAACAAAATCAAATGGGAGGAAATCAATGATATGAAATGAGCTTAAATTCATGCTATATAGTGTATATCGTATAAATATGCGTAGAGAAATACTGTTCATGCAAACTTAAAAATTAATAAACTATTATATAATGTAAAATAAAACAATAGAAATAAATTTGTATAATATCAAAGTGCCGAATGTCATTGAATGCTTGTAACATTTATATGGATTCGCTGATCGGAAACGATTAAAAAAACTGATTCATCCAAAAAGAAAGATGATTAACTATATTAACTGCAATAACGATTCTAGCTTGTCTATATAGATGTTTAAAATTCAAGGGCATTCGGTATAAATGGCATTATGGTACACATTTTAATGACAAAAGCGAATCTTTAATGTCTGATTTAAACTACCATCACTGATCTGATAACCATGCAAAACAATTAAAAATATTAAATATGCCAAATCAAAAATTGATATAGTATTGTTGTTGTGTTCTTTCTTTAAGTTCAGGTGATGGTTCAGATTAGAATACAATTTCTCTTCAAGTAGCAAAATAACCATTGGCAAATGTTACGGTTTCTTCATAGCACAATAGGATCAAAACAAAATAAATAAAAATAACAACACTTACGTTACTTGTGGCTCCCTCGCAGAAAGTACTTTCGGTGAGCGGCAGCGGTGGTTTTGGTGGGTGACAATTCTGTTATAATGTGGATTGTATTACATGATCAAATTTTGCTAATAAGAGAAATCAATCTTCAATTAAGAGCTTAACTTGAGTGTGTGTGTGTAATTGAGAAATGTTGCTGAAGTTCAAATATGAATGATGAGAAATGTTTGCTGAATGGATCTCAAACTGATCCATCAGCGATCTTCTGTTTCATCAGTAGATATCTCTCGCTTCACTTACACTTTTAACAAAGAAGAATTACAAAAAAACCGTAATAGGCATTTGTCCCATGCAAAAAAAAAAAAAATGTTACACGCGGTGAATTTTATAAATGATGATCATTAAAAACTGTACCACTTTCAGATTAGCTAACGTTTTTTTTTTGTTTCTTCTTTTAATACGATATTGGCTTAATTAACACTATTCTTGTAGTAATCTCTATATTTCTTTTTATAATGTAAATGAGTGTTGGTATGCAAGAATTCCACAAAAAATTTTAATCCTCGCCAGTTAAGCAATTTCAGTATCGTTAAAATGGATTTGCTTATAATAAATTTTGCAATTAATTGGTTCTGCAAAATTATCTCAACACACTAAAAACCATACCATACTTATTTTCACTAACGTTAACACTAATTGGGGATTTGCAGACGGGTTTTCCCGGTTTTCAAACCAAGTTTTAGGGATTATTTAGCTATCAATATTATTAGTTTCGGCACGTCTTTCCGAGATTTTAAGACTCGATCGGTGAATGTTGATTTACATCCCTCTTCTTCTTTTTTTCCACTCTTGATGGGTGTGCGTTTGATTGTGAGTATTTTTTTCAACGTTAATGGATATGATGCTATGAGGATGGCAGGCAAAATGCAAACTAATGCAGATCCGCAGAACAGCCAAACACAAGGCAAGGTATTACAGGAATTGCGACTCTATCGATTTTAATGAGAGCGAAAGCTTTTAATCTAGAATTCTCCTGCAAATATGTGGTTCAAAGCAGGTCTGTAACAAAAGGGAATGATTGAGGAGAGATTATTATTAGTCTCTCGAATTGGTTTGGATTAAAATTTGATTTACCTTTCGTGTTGATGTGTTTCGATTATTGTGTGGCTGAGTTATACATGTAAAAAAACTCACAATAGCCACCAAATATAGTAAACCCTGTAGATTTAATTAAAGAAACAAATCTTGAATTGCCTTTCACATACATTAAAAAAATTAACTTCTTACACTTTTGGAAAACCAATAGAAGTATTTTGGCAAAGTTGGACAAAAAAAAACTTGTCTTTTTTTTAGAAAAATGTAAAGTTGGTTAGATTGCAAATCGTTTGCACTTAGAATGATCTTCTTTGCTTTAATTAAAACGACAAAATGGACGAATAAATGGATCCATGGTTGGACTAAACCCTCGACATTGCATGGCATTAACGTTTCTATTCCAACGTTTGAGTTAAAAACTATGAAGCATTTGACCAAATAACCAGAAAACTGATAGGTAAGATTATCTTGTCTATGGCTCTTTTCAACGCCAGAGGGCGTATGAGGATACGTTAAAAAGGGATATTTTTGAATTTGTGTTCAATTGCGAAAAAAAACCATCAGTAGTCAAACAGGGCAAGCGCCACTACAAAAATGTAAATAAAATCCTCAAAATACCGAAAATCGGCTATACCGAAACATGGATCTATGCACTATAGATAGTTTGGACAGGTTTTTAGGCAAAAAGTGGATTTTTGCACTAATTTGAGTCGAAAAAAGAACATGTCAAATTCTATGGATGTGCAATTTGTTTTCAAAAATATTCAAAACTCGCGGTATAATTCTAAGCTAAAATCAAAATTTCGAAGACAAAATAAAAAAATTTTAAAAAAGGTTAAACCCCAGAGCAGAATTTAAATGCAATGTTTAAGAGTTTGGTAATAATCAAATTAATAGATATGATATTCAGTGGAATGGTGGTGGTGTGTACTTTCTGTTTTGAGAAATAATTTTCTTCAAAATATTTGTTACACCGATTTTTGCGTTTTTTTGGAGTTATATCACTTTTTGAAGGTGCCACAAAAAAAATATATATTTTTTTTAATTTTTTGTTTGGTGATGAAAATATTAAACCAAAAAGCATCCGATTTGAACAAAAAGACATTTTCTTTAAAGAAATATTCACCATGTCTTCTAAAAAAGTACAGACGTGTTGTGGTCAAAATTTTTGTCAATTATAGCCGTAATACGATCTAACTAGGGATCACGGTTTCGTGATTTATTTGATCGTTTTAAAAAATTATAAACAGTGCCTAAATCGTCGCTATCCGCTTGTGGCTTAAAAGTGACCTGTAAATCCTTACAAATTGTATAAAATTCTACTCGCGGGGTGAAAATTTTTGTTCGTTATAATCGTGGTCGTTTTAATAAGTATGGAGGGTATATTAAGTTTGTCATTCCGTTTGTAACACATCGAACTAATCATTTGCGACCCTATAAAGTTATATATATTCTTGATCAGGATAAAATTCTAAGACGATCTAGCCATGTCCGTCCGTCCGTCTGCTGTAATCACTCTAGCGTCCGCAATAATTGAGATAGAGTGCTGAAACCGAGGGTCTTTTTTCCATAGGCAGGTCAAGTTCGGTCCACTCTTTGGTATAGCCCCCAATAACGGTACCTCCGGATTTGAGGTATTTGACGTTCTTCGCCACATTTGCAGACCGAATTAGCTATAATTTGGCACTTAGGGTTCCTAGTGATCAACAAACTTACACCCCAAAGGATATGGGCATAGGTCCATGTTTTGGTATAGTCCCCATATAACGGTACCTCTCGATTTTCGGTATTTTGAGAATTTTAGCCACAATTTTAACCGAACTATCTGCAATTAGACATTTGAGGTTCTCAGTGGTCATGAAACATCTCCACGAAACATCGTCAACATAGGTCCATGTTTTGGTATAGCCCCCATATAACGGTACCTCCCGATTTCGGTATTTTGAGCATTTTAGTCACAATTTTTAACAGAACTAGCTGTAATTTGCCATTTGAGGTTCTCAGTGGTCATACATATCCCTACCAAACATCGTCAACATAGGTCCATATTTTGGTATAGCCCCCATATAATGGTACCTCCAATTTTCGGTATTTTAGAGAATTTTCGCTACAGTTTTTACCGAAATAGCTGTAATGATCGGTATTTTGAGAATTTTAGCTATAATTTTGTCTATCAAAATAATCGTCAATATAGGTCCATGTTTTGGTATATCCCCCATATAACTGTACCTCCCGATTTTCGGGAATTTTCAAGGGTCACAAAATTTCTTCACTAAAATTCGTCAACATTTTTGAGGGTCTACATTGTTTTGATGAAACTACCCTCAATTCGACTCTTGAAGTTCCCTGCAGCTATAAAACTTTTCCGACATAAATTTTAAAGATAGGTTGACTCTTTGATATGGTCCCCGTATGTGGTACCTTTCACATCGCTGAACACATTTTATTAGATTAGATAACACTGTGCTACAAAATGGAGGTGAAAGTCTGGGGCACGGAAAATCTTCTTGGGAAGAAACGCCTTGGTGAGTATATTATGAACCCCGAAGGACAGATCCGCCGTGAGTCGAACTTCCGCGTTATGGCGTGATTACATTTTTGTTAGAGACCCTGTGAGCAATCAGGAATTAGCGTTATATCTTTGTTCACTGTTGCTTAAGTACTCTACAAAAACAACAACCGGAAGATATAATGCTAATTCATGATGGCTTACAGGGTCTCTTGCAAAAACTTCATTACGCCATAACGCTGATGTTCGACTCACGGCGCATCTGTCCTTCGGGGTTTTTAATATACACACACCAAGGGCTTTCATCTCCCAAAGGAATTATCTCTGCCCCAACATTTGTGTTCACAGTGTAATTTAAGCAATAGTGGGAGCAAGTAGGAGTCTATCCATTGTCGAAAAGGTTGTTCCACCTAAAATTGTAAAAGGACCCTAATTATTCCATTTTAATTAAGACTATTTTATGGTGGAGGGTATAAAACGACTTTTACTTGTTTATTATTTAGCTGATAAAACCACAAAAAACACTTTTTTCTATTTGAACCAATGAGGATTATGAGGATTTCTTTGTTTTTGCAGAATTCGGCTCTTTTAAGGTGCGATATCTCTGGAACCGTTAGTCAAAAAAAGTCTTAAAATATACTGAAACGTATTGCCGATGAGCAGCATCACCATAGCAAAAACATAAAGGAAATCAAAAAACCACTTTTTTTAGGTATTTGGTACACCAATCACGACCAAATATGTACCTTAAATCGGCGAAATATATATGGAAGCTATACCAAATCTGGTGAAAAAAATATCTGCCCCAATTTTTACAGATTCGGGCAATAAATGCTATGTACTTTGAATACAAAAATACATGTACAGACGGACATGTATAAATCGACTCAGATATTGATACTATGTATATCCCCAAAAGGAACTATGGTCTATCTCTATTTTCCTTTCGTATGTTACATACAAATGCACAAAGACATAATACCGCTTACCACAAAGTGGTGTAGGGTATAAATATTCCAAACAATCCTAAAACAGCGATCAAATACAGTACAATTCATACCCCACATTTTGTTGAGAGGCTTAGAGACCAAGATGGCAATGCTAGTTTATTGAAACTAGTATCATTTTAAATAGAGTAGACTCTTTAGAAGAATGTCTGTGAACAATAGTTGACAAAACAAATGTGAACAATGAATAATACAAAGTCATGCCAGAATATCCTTCTAACAAAAAAGGAGACATACTGAGATTTTCTTAATATTGCTGCTATCACCCTTTTGTTTGTCAGACAAGAAAACACAAACACAGGCACGCACGCACACACTTATGAATAACACCATATCAGCCAGACATGTGTAATGTCCTTTCCTTCCTTTGGAAATTCACACAAACCGTAGTTTCGCTGCCACTATTTTCGTCGTTGTTGTCACTGATGTTGTTTATTGTTCTTCTTGTTGCTGTTGCCGTTGTTTGTTAAGATTCCTTCGCACCAGAAAACGGAGGGAAGATGGAGCGAAAATAATGCTAAAGTATTTTGTTTGACAACTTTTTAAAATTAAAAACTTTTCATTTAATAGAAAAGTTTCACTGTCAGTATCTCTATATATTCTGCATGTAACACATACGTACGAGGACGATATTTTATACTGATTGCCTTGAGATAGGGAAGTGCCGAAAGCACACAACATAAGAATATAATTCAATACCAAAGAAGAAGTAGAGGGCCAAGAGTATGGCACACCCGCCGCCACCGCCAAGGGCAAAAAGTCTTAAACGGAGGATAATAAAATATAAGAAATGTAAATAAATTTCCTAAGCCGCCGCTGCTGTGGAATGACAAAATATGCATATTTTCCCATGAACTTACTTAACGAATAAGGGATATTATATTCCAACCGGGGGGTTTGTTGTTGAGTTTTTTGGTTGTTTTGGTTGCGGTAGGCAGTGTTGTCTTTGATGAAGCTTTGCTGGCAGACATTTATTAGTGAATTATTGTGTTAAACAACCACAATGAAAAAGAAATTAAAGGCAAATGTTCGACATGCTCATTGACAGAAAGTTATTATTGTTGCTGAAGACGGTTAAATGTTGGCGAAACAATTTGAAATTGGAAACCCTTCGGTGTTTTGGTCTTAATTAAAATTTTGTTCTAAAGTTACAAATTAAATTCCTACTGTAACAGAAGAAAGTGATGATGTTTTTTTTTTAATTTGTAGTAAAGGTTAGTATCCGCTTTTTAATTTTTCGGAACTTAACATATGACGGTGTTGGCGATGGGAATACGAACACCTTTATATTTCCCCAGGGTCATTAAACAACCAGCCTTTAGGATAGTTGTTGGTATATAACCTTTAATAGGATCAACAAGTAAGAAAGTATCACTCAACTGTTCTGACGGAGATATAATAATTATGCCGTATATAAAATATATTGATTTTGTATCACGAGTTTGCTTCGAAACAGTGGTATCTTTAGTTATCGTAATGAGGGGCTATACCAAAACTTTGACATATGAGGGAAACTAAAAAAGTTTCTGGCCTAGGCAATGCGTAGTATTTCCAGACGCCATTTGACATTTTTTATACCCTCCACCATAGGATGGGGGTATATTAAGTTTGTCACTACGTTTGTAACTACTCGAAATAATCATTGTAGACCCCACAAAGTATTGACGTAGGTTGATGAAATTTTGGGAAAATATGTTATATTTACGTAGGACTTTTGGTATTGAAAGCGGGCTATGTAGGTCCACGCTTTCGTATAGCCCCCATACAAAATGACGCGTGACGCGTCGTCGTTTTAAGGAATTTTTAAGATATTTGGCCCATTTTACCACCGAATTGGTTGTAATTTGGTACTTTGTGTCTCCAGAGGCCAAAAAATATTCCTACCAAGATTGGGTTATATAGGTCCACGTTTTGGTATAGCCCCCATATAAGGCCCCATATAAAGTACGCGTCATTTTAATATATTTTGAATGTATTAGACCCATTTGACCACAGAATTGGTTGTAATTTGGTATTTTGTGTCTTCAGAGGCCAGAAAACATTCCTACCAAAGTTGGGTTATATAGGTCCACGTTTTGGTATAGGCCCCACATAAGGCCCCTTATAAAGTACGCTTCATTTTAATATATTTTGAATGAATAGCTAGGTAAAGATACATTTTTTAAATACAGCAAAATCTCGATAATAACAACTACAATTTATAGAAGTAATTTTTTTATGAATTATATAAATGTTGCCATACATATCCCGAAGGAACATACATTTCGCTGAGGGGTATTTTACCACTATTGCATATAGAGCGCGAAGAAAAAAAGCGTTACGTTCGATCGGCCTGAATGAGGTTAAATCCCCCAATAATAGCGAAAATCAGGACCTATACCAACAATTCTTTGCAGTAATAATTACGACCCCAACCGAGACCAACAATCCAATATAAATTGACGTGCACCGAACATTATATGTGGGTCACAAAGTGCTTTAAACTGTCGATTTATGGTGAAGGGTATAATAAAAGAGATTTTATATTTTAAATTTGGGGGATACCATTATATGAAGTTTCTAGAGGGATGCCTAATTATGGGTGTATCAATACTGTATAGATAACTAAAGCCTACACGGAGAACCCAAACAACGGGCCAGCAACGCGGACCGGGTCAGCTAGTATTAATTAAAATATATTTTGAAGCTGAAAACATTATTTCGTCGCGAATACAAAACATAAAGCGTTTAAGAAGGAAACAATTAAGATTTTTGAAGGAATGTGGCTCAAATGTGTGTCTTTTGGATGACTACGTATGCCAGTAAAAAAGCATTTCTTAAGATGTTTTTATTGTGTGTGTGACATAAAAGTAATAAAAGTGATAAAACCATCATTAATCTTTTTAAAAGCGCAGTTGTATTTTTTAATTAAAAGTTGGGATCATATTTTGGGTTGTGGCGCTCTGTATGGAAATTCAGAACAGTGTAAAAAGAGCTAGTTTCGCCATATGATTATTGAGCTTTGATATTTGACATGACTTAAGCCCCTTCACTGATCGTGGATCCACGTTAACGTCATTTGAGTTTATATATTCACATATTCAATTCAGGCCCACATTAAATTAAATTTCTCATAGCGGAGAGTATGAAAAGTTCGAAAATCCAAGCTTATACGCCATTTTTAGCATTCTGATTGTTAGTGATGCTGAGTTCTAATCTATAAGATTATCACAGAACAAAGTAGTTTATAGTAATACTATTCACGTGTTGGCCTCAATGCTAAATTAAAGCCAACGAAAGCCTCTTAGAAAGATAGTGTTAAATACATTGGTATAGGTCCTTAATAGCAGTACCACACTTGAGTTCTTTTGAAGCATTAGCTAACATTTTTCCTCTTTATTAAGTAAAACAAAGGTTAGCGCAGTCTTCATACGTAGGGTAGCATAGGGGAGCTTCGCCAGCGCCGATTTAATTGATGCTACATAAAGGTGGTCCAAGGGAAAGTTATAAATTAATCGAAGATCTACAAGTTCTCTTTGATGACCTTTACGCAGCTTCAATAAAATCGGCGCTGTCAAAAGCAGCTGCGTCATGTTATTCTACAGAGTTAACACTTATGTAAATGCTTTAAGAAAAGTTTTCTCAATAGGGCCGAATTTACCTTGTGTGCCCTCTTTATTATCTTTATATAAAAACGCCGTTGTTAAAAGAAATCATCAAAATACATCAATAATGTACTGTCGATAAGACTTAACGACTACTTTTTTGGTTGGTTACTTAACAATAATTTTCGGTAATTAACGACAAAATTTACCGACAAAAATCGTTAAAACTGGCTACAGAATAGCACTTACCGAAAATTATCGTTAACTACCGACATTCGTCGTTAATTCTGTCATTAAGGAGTTACAGAATCGCACTACTGGTCTTCCAATAAACTGTTTCCAAGTGGCATTAATAGCGTATTTTGCTTCATTATTTCTTGTTTGTATATGATTTCTGAATACCATTTTTGGGGTGAAAGTAACGCCCCAAATTGGTTGTAATTTGGTACTTTGTGTCTCCAGAGGCCAAAAAATATTCCTACCAAGATTGGGTTATATAGGTCCACGTTTTGGTATAGCCCCCATATAAGGCCCCATATAAAGTACGCGTCATTTTAATATATTTTGAAAGTATTAGACCCATTTGACCACAGAATTGGTTGTAATGTGGTATTTTGTGTCTTCAGAGGCCAGAAAACATTCTTACCAAAGTTGGGTTATATAGGTCCACGTTTTGGTATAGGCCCCACATAAGGCCCCTTATAAAGTACGCGTCATTTTAATATATTTTGAATGTATTAGACCCATTTGACCAAAGAACCGGTTGTTACTTAGTATTTTGTGTTTCCAGGGGCTAAGAAACATTTCTACCATAAAATGTTTATATAGGTCCACGTGTTGATATAGCCCCCATAATACAATATCTCCCGATTTTCGATATTTTGAACGTTTTAGCCTCATTTTCACACCGAGATGGCTGAAATTTGGTATTTAGTCTTCTTTAGGCGTATAAAACTTTCCCCCAGAAATTTGTAGGTATAAGTCCACGCCATCATATAGCCCCATAGAACGGTACCTTCCGAATTTCGGTATTTTGAAGGTTGTGGCCACATTAATCCACCGAAATGGCTGAAATTCGTGGTGGAGGGTATAAAAAGTTCAGCCCGACCGAACTTAACGCTTTTCTTACTTGTTTTTTTTTGGAAAGTTTGACAGTTTTAGCCTAAACGTAGTCAGAAGAGTTGGACATACGGTCATGTGTTGTGTTGTTTACAGTGACTTGAAAAAATTACTTTGCAAAAAAAGGAATTTACTTGTGGGCATTTTCGTCCGATCATTATTCACAGATTTCGAAGTTGATAACCACAGTAAGAGTGTATCGATCAAATTAAATCTTTTTATGTTGAAAAACTATGAAGCTCTGGTTTAATGAATTTAAACGTGGCCGACATAAATAAAGCCGTTCCTGAACGGATAATGCAAGATCGCCAAGATCGCCGTAGAGTCATACTTGATCATGTGGCTATTATACGGCTTGAGGATCGTAAGACGCTTAATTCCGAGTGGTTCACTACAATTTGTTTGCCTGAAGTCTCCTGCGAAATTTGGAAAAGGAACAAGCAAAGACGGATCATTGGCCAACATGACAATGTGAGCTCTCACACATTGATTCAAACCAGCGCCTTTTTGGCCGGACAAAATGGATTTGATGGGTCATTGGAACCCAATGACTTCATTCGATTCCCACACATTAACGATTTTCGTCGCCAGAAGATGCTGTTGAAGCGATCGACAATTGGTTTGAGCGCATGAAAACGTGTATAAATCATGGTCGAGAACACTTAAGAAAATAATAACATAAATATTTCGTTTTCATTATTAGGCCAGAAAATTTTCTATTTCCCTTCGTATACCAAACATTTTTAATAAACAAACTTCTGACTCGTAGAGAGCTTGAAATATTAAACTACGTTAAATTACCCTGGTCAACACGACTTTTATTTCAACCTAATTTTTTTCGTTTCTAACTGAAATCGGCGAGTTATTTTCAAATCCTGTGTCGGTTTTTCACCATCAGCTCTTGTTCTTGAGATATAGCTCAAAATCGTTTTTTACGAGTTTTACCCAGAATTTCGTTATTTTCGGATACAAACAAATATTTTTTGTGGGGTTTTCGACACTAATATATCAAGGACATGTTGAAAGCTCGATACAAAAAGTTTTTGAAATAAATATGGTGAATATATATCAAAAGAATATAGAAAATATACGACGGACCTTGTAAAAATTGCATATTTTGAGTACTTTAAACTGTAATTACGTCATTAGGGACCACAACATTACTCCACCAAAAACAGTCAAAATAGGTCCATGTATTGGTTTAGTTTCCATATAACGGTACCTCCTGATTTTCCATATTTTGAGGGTTTTAGGTAGGTAATAACAAAAGAAATTTAAACAATATCGATAGTTGTTAAAAGTTACAGAATAGGCCTACAGGTCCTAAACTGAACTTTTCCGAAATTTTTATGGGAGGTACCCGAAGGATTGGACCATTTTAGTCCATATTAGAATCTCATCTTAGTCTGGTAAAAATTTCACGATGTGCAAAGTATGGACCAAATCGGTTACTCCCTTCAAGGGATATCGTGCGCACAAATTTTCCGAACATTTTTGAACTTTTGTGTGGGAAGGAAGTGAAGGAGTGGACCGATATAGCTCATCTTCGAACTTAAACTAAGTTTGGACAAAATATTACGAAAGCCAAAGTTTGGACCAAATCGGTTCATCCGTTAGAGAGTTATGTTATAGTTTAGAGAGCTATGCGCACCAGCCAGAAAGACAGACGGACGGACATTGCTAAATCGACTCCAAATTGTCTGAAACGGATTTCGTCCAAACATACTTGGGACTAACACCATTATTTCGATGAGGCACATTTTGCTCGTACGAAAGTGTATATCAGGAATATTGTCAATTATTTCATATTCCATAAAATTCACATAAAATTGATAAATTATTGAATATAAGTCAACTTTTTTCAAAATTAAGGTCCATTTAGTGGTCAAAAAATAATTTTTTGTTTGAAAAAATATTTTTTCACATGCATTGTGTAGTAGAAAATATTGTAAAAATCTGTAGGAATACTTCCTTCATTTTCCTTAAATCTCCCAATAAAATAGACGGATTTTGCTTTATTGACATTCAGACTAAAGCTTTCCCATTAGGGAAGGTAATTGGGTTGATGAGGATATATCTCAAAGCTTCTGAAATGGAAATAGAGGTCAAATAACCCATTTTAATTTATATGCATTTTAAAATTCGTGTAAATCGCGTAATTATCAAAATCATTTTGTCCGCATGTGATTTTCATGTACAGCAAGGCCGTATCTATTAAGTTGTATATATTTTTCGAAATATAATTTGGACTCTAAGATGTAGCATCGGCTGCATCTTAGCATTAACAAATCTGTAAAATATCGCTAATTTGCGCAATGTGCATACAATTTTTGTCCGCATCCGATTTCAGTGTTCACCATGAAAATCTACATCGATATATATATCTGTTTGAAGGCGATCAATCAAGAACCGTGGATGTAGAAACACACATTATTTTTTGGGATAAAATTAATGTAGCTTCCTTATCAGTGAAGTTTTCAAATCTCGGTTTTCGCTAAAACGAAGATGCTGCACTAGTTTTTTCATTGCAGTGGAAAGGATCCGCAGAAAACCGCGATAAAATACGCGATATTTTCAAAAACAATTTTTGGTGATTTTTCTACTTTGGAATTTCTCGTAACTCGCGTTTTAGTTGATCGATTTTCACGAGGAATGATTTATTGGATCCGGAACGTAAAAAACTAAAATGCGCAATGGAGTACGAGGTATTCTAGAGACAATTGCAAATATTAGACCCGAAAAATATGATTTTTAGAAAAATGTTCGCACAAAATTTTCGCATTTGGATGCAGATTTCTGTGAAGCTGTGCAGACTACATTCACAATATTCGTATCAAATAATTCAGAATCGCAAGTACTACAATCCCATATATGGTTTTTATAAAAACCTGTTTGCGGAATGAAAGTAGAAGAAAATTTCAAAAAACACTGTAAATCTGGCTTCAAAATGTCAACATCATTTAATGGTAGAAGCAGACGAATTTTTGAAAAGTAATACATTATTGAGATGTTCCTTATTTAGTTTGCTTCTGCTTTTACTTTGACAGGAAACTCGAGAGAAGTGTGGTTTACTCACAAATCGAGAGATAACAAAACAAGTGTGCCAAGCTATAGTCGGGTCGGGGCCGACTATGTGATACCCTACACCACTACCCCTGTTCATACGCTTTTGACTATAAAATTCAAAATATTAAAATTGGGATAGCTTATCGCCTTTGCTCTGAATGTCTTCATTAACACAGGTCAATTTTTTTGAAACGCATTTAAGTGCATCGACAGTACAACCCAAATAAAAAATGGAAAAGTGGGATGTATGCCAACCATCAATAGGCTTCTTTCTCTGTTAGACCCCCATTAACCCCCAAAATTTCGTGAGGATCCGATCAAAATTTCGTAGTGTGATTGCACAAAAATGGAAAAAGGGATGCATTACCGACTATTGCGATATATCTGTTGTTTGACCACCTATGACAACCTCCTTCACATCGTTGTAAAAGTGATATTTTCTACTTTCCTTGCCAGGTTTTGCTTTCGATATAACTCCTACAGAAGGGAGATATTAACTTTGAAATAAAACGTTGGTCTTTTTCCAAATATTTTTTTGTCACATTCCGACCCCAGAATAATATCCGTCCATTATCAAAAATCAAAAGGTTTTTTCCTCTGTGGGACACCCAATAAAATTGCGACCTGTAGCGTGATTTCCAAAAAAGTGGAAAAATGGGATGTATTACCGACTATTACGATATCTCCGTTATTTGGATACCTACGCCAACCTGCTTTACTTTATTGTAATGATGGGATTTTTTACTTTCATTATCAGACTTTGCTTTTGGAAGGTCCCGAACCAAAGCTGTGATATTTGTCATTATTATCAAAATCTCGAAAATAAAAAGTTGGGTTCTATTAGCGGCTATTGCGATATATTCGTTGTTTGGCCACCTACGGGAACCTACTTTACATCATTAGAAAGTCGATATTTTCTACTTTCATGGACAGGTTCTGCTTTTGGTATACCCCATACTAAAGCTGAGATAATTGCTTAGGAAAAAAACGTTGTATTTTTCTCCAAATAAGTTTTTTGTCCATTACGACCCCTAAATATTATCCGACCATCACCAAAATCAATAGGCTTCTTCATCTGTGTGACCCTCATTAACCCTCAAAATTTCGTGACGATCCGATCAAAATTGCGACCTGTAGCGTGATTTCCAAAAAAGTGGAAAAATGGGATGTATTACCGACTATTGCGATATCTCCGTTATTTGGTCACCTACGCCGACCTAGTTTACATTATTGTAAAGATGGGATCTTCTACTTTCATAACCAGGCTTTGCTTTTGGAAAGTCCTCAACCAAAGCTGTGATATTCGTCATTATATTTAAAATCGCAAAAATTAAAATTTTGGTTTTATTTGCGACTATTGTGATATCTTCGTTGTTTGATCACCTACGAGAACCTACTTTGCATCATTAGAAAGGTGATATTTTCTACTTTTATTGTCAGGTTTTGCTTTTGGTATACCCCGTATAGAAGCTGAGATATTCGCTTTGGAAAAAAACGTTGTCTTTTTGTCCACATAAGTTTTTTGCCCATTCCGACCCCTAAATATTACCCGACCATCACCAAAATCAATAGGCTTCTTCCCCTCCGGGACCCCCAACAAAATCCAAAATTTCGTGACGATCCGATCAAAATTGCGACCTGTAGCGTGATTACAAAGTTTAGATGGACAGACGGACAGACGGACGGACGGACGGACTGACGGACGGACACACATAGCCAGATCGACTCAGCTCGTCGAGACATTCATTTTGGTATATATAAGTATGGGTCTACGACCATTATTTCGATGCGTTACAAACTTTTTGGCCAAAACCAACTTATAATACCCTCCCCACATAGTGGTGTAGGGTATAAAAAGACATGGTTGCTTCAACCCATTTTCACCAATTTTTTAACATAAATGTAGCCACAGCTTCCACGCAAATTATCTATTAAGGCCAATATTTTTTGCCACGTCCAAAAACATGTCATTTTATCCAAAAGTATTTAATTTGTATAATATACTATCACGAGTCGCGTTTTCTAAAAGGGTAAAGCTAAGCTATGTTAAATTTTCAAAAATATTGGTGATATAGAAAACAAACGACGGACCTTGTAAAAATTGCATATTTTTAGTACTTTAAGCTGTAATTATGTCATTGGGGAAGTCATAGGATCTTCGTATGGCATACCGGATATGCTTAGGGTGTTTACTATACAGTCCAGTATTCAAATATATAATATAAAGTTTAAGCGCCCATGATTCGACCATAACCTAAAATTCGTCATGATTTGAAAATAACCCGCCGATTTCAGTTAGAAAGGAAAATAATTTCGGTTGAAACATTCAACTTTTTCAATTTTGTGGAGCAGTGTTATGTTTGGAAGAAATGTTTTAAAAATTTTTTAGAGTTATCTTGCGCACTAACTATATAAATAAGTGCCGGCATGTTTTTTTTTTTTTTTTGAGCTATTGGACCATTATTTCAGGTAGTATGAACTTACTCGAGAAAAAATGTAATAGAGATTGTAATATGGACTGTGAAAACAACTTTCTACAAAAAATTTTAAATAGATCCGGGGCGAGTCCTCAAACTGCACTTTCCCCACATTTTGTGTAGCATATAACTGAACAAAGAAACCGATATAGTCCATATTCCAGTCTGATATTATGATGATGATTATCTCAGGAAATGTGGATAAAAATTTTAGTGTCGAAAAGGGGGATGCAAGGACAACCTTCTGAAAATGTTTCAAAATGATCCTTGAGGAGATTCTTAACTAAAATGTTTCGGTATAAAGTGTGGGAGGTACCCGAAGGAGTGGACCGATATAGTCTATATTCGAATCCGATCTATATCTGGAAGGAATAATACGATGTGCAAAACTTGGATCAAATCGGTTACTCATATAGAGGGTTATCGTTCATTTTGCACTTTTGTGGGGCAGGTACCCGAAGGAGTGGATCGATATGGCCCATTTTCGAAGTTAAACTAAGTTTGGGCAAAATATTACGAAGTGCAAAAGTTGGATCGAATCGACTGATCCGTTCAAAAGTTAACGTGCGCGGAAGTCAATCAGACGGACGGACGTGCAAGGCTAAATCGACTCCAAATTGTCTGAATTGAATTTCTTCCAAACATACTATGGGGTCTAAAACCATTATTTCGATGAGGCACATTTTTTGGTCGTATTAAAAAAATTGTATACCATTTTTAGCCTAAAGTCTAAGGCTATAAAAATTTGTCACATCTATCTGGCTAGCTGGGCCTACGATAATGGATGACACGATTTGGCTCAAAGTTTGCGCCTTGTAAAGTTGTATCCAACCACAGATCAAGTTCAATATTGGTCCTCTCGTTGGGGTACCTCTCGCATAAAAATTCAAAATTTACCACTGAAATGGTGCGAACGATAATTCTTGATGGGAGTAATCAAATGACAGCAGACATAAAATAGTTTCGAATATGGAATATGTCGAAACACTATCTCTGTATCTCACAAAAAAAATTTACGCCAAAGTCTGACTCATATAGTTTCGAAAATTTTTGGAGTTGGTTGCCTCGGGGTGTTTTTTTAAAAATGTACATTATTTCGAGGGCAAGTCCATATTTCTCAAATAATGACCCAAAAGCTCTAAAAACATTGCAGGTACCAACTAAAATGACGATAACTTACAAATTGAATTTCTTCTTAGATACAATTTTTAACCGAAGTAGATGTTATTTGGCATTTGAGGCTCTTAGGTGTCACAACACTTCTTCACCAGATATTGTCAACCTAGGCATAGGTTTAAGTAAAAACCATAGCCTCCCGATTTTCGGTATTTTGAGAACTTTAAATTAAATGTTTAACCGATTTAGCTTTAATTTGCCATTTGAGACTCCCTGCAGTTACGAAACTTATTCACCGAAAATCTTTAACAAAGGTCCTTGTTGAGGTAAAGCCCCATATAACCGTACCTCCCAATTTTCCGTATTTTAAGGAGTTTAGCTACACTTTTTAACAGAACTGACATTTGAGACTTAGTAGTCACGAAACATCTACACCAAAAATCGTCATGATATGTCCATGTTTTGGTACAGCCCCCGTATAACGGTACTTTCTAATTTTCGGTAATTATACCCTCAGCATTTATGCTAACGAGGGTATATACACTTTCATACGGGCAAAATGTGCCACATCGAAATAATGGTTTAAGACCCTAAGTATGTTGTGTTTCAGACAATTTGGAGTCGATTTAGCCATGTCCGTCCGTCTGTCTGTTTGGCTGGCTGGTGCGCACGTTAACTCTCGAACGGATGAACCGATTTGGTCCAAAATTTGAGTTTCGTAATATTTTGTCCAAACTTAGTTTGAGTTCGAAGATGGGTTATATCGGTCCACTGCTTCCGGTAGCTCCCGCACAGAAATTTGTGCGCACGATAACTCTTGAAGGGAGTAACCGATTTGGTCCATACTTTTCATATCCTAAATTTATTTCCAGAGTTAGATAAGGTTCCAATATGGACTCTATCGGTCCACTCCTTTGGGTACCTCCCGCACAAAATTTCGGAAAAGTTCGGTTTAGGAGCCGGACTCGAATCGCTTTGATTTTTGTTGTAGGAACTTGTAATCACTGCCCCCCATACGACGGTATAAGTTTTATCAGGGGAAAGTCGATACTTCCTGAGAAAATAGCCTGAAATTTACAAAAAAAAACCCTATGACACCGTGTGTAGTGGTTGGAGCGCAAGATAACTCTCGAACGTATCTGTCGATTCGGTTCAAAATTTGGCCTGCGTAATATTTTGTCCAAACTTAGTTTAGGTTTGAAGATAAGGCATATCGATCTACTCCTTCAGGTACCTCCCCCACAAATGTTCAAAAATGTTCGGAAAACTTGTGCGCACAATAAATCTGGAGGAGAATATCCGATTTGGTCCGTACTTTGAACATCATCATATTTCTAGAAGACATAGATCAGGTTCGAATATGGACTACTAATGTCAACTCCTTCGGGTACCTCCCACAAAAAATTCTCGAATCACTTTGATCTTTGTGGTAAAAACTTTGATTCGCAGTCGCCATTACGACGGTACAAGTTTTTTAGGACGCAAATAGATTCTTCCTGAGAAAATAGTCCCAAAGCTATAAAAACCTCCATGGAACCATGTAAAGTGGCTGAATGAAGCGCACGATAACTCTTGATCGGATGAGCCGATTCGGTCCAAAATTTGGCTTCCGTAATATTTTTCCAAGCTTTGTTTAATTTCGAAGATGGACACTATTGGTGCGCAACATCCGGTACATCCCCCAATGTTAAAAAATGGCACTAAAACGCTACGCGCTATATCTGTTGAACAACCATCCAAACTTTGGATCTCCTGACATTTTGTCCAAAGGTAATGTTACTTCAGAAATGGTACATATGGGTCTTCATCTTTTAGGATCTTTAGGATCTGTTCAAAGATCCTTTGGAATCCATTTGATATTGTCAATAGATGAAAGTTTCAATTCACACAGGCTAAGGCAATAACTCTGTCGACAAAGCCGACTGATACTTTTTTACTTGTTTTAATAAGTATTCCCCAAACAGAATTAGCGGAGAGTGCCATAGTTTGCCGGATATAGCCATTCTGTTACCTGGTCTAATCAATGCCTTCGAATGGTATGCCATAGATTTTCTTTGGTCAGACCTTCTTCCTATAATTGTCTCTATAAACAGACCACGTGATTTAATCACACCTAAAGGCCGACCATTCATCAATCAAGGGGAAGCTAATTGGCCTAGTTTCAAAGTATTTACAAATCACTGCTTCAGAGAAGTGTCGGAACTTTCTCATGCTCGGGAGGGCCCTGGTGCGAAGAAGAGAAGAAGGTCTCTTCTGGGCGACGAGGGAAGGCGAGATCGTACAAAACGTTAGACCCTGACGGAATCTCCATAGCAATGCTGAAACAGTCGGATGAGCCGAGAACTCAATCAGAACAAGCCGTGCGATAGGAGAGTATTGGTGGCGCTCGACTTGTAAAATACGGCAATTGTCTCATACAATTTTATGGAAACAATACGTGTATCACTATTTTCTACTAATATTACTGATGGGATACAAGAAGACTTCTCATATATCACACATTGCTGTCCGATTATATTTGTAGCTCAGCAATTTTGATCTTCCTTATTATCGTCTTCTATACTCCTGAATCGAAAAAATTGCCAATCGAAATTTAAAAATTATTAATTGAATCCTCACACCAGAAACACTTCAACTTACCTTACGAGCAAAACAACAAAAACTGCCTTACAAGTCCTCATGACATTGAACAGACACCTGGAGATACCGGAAAATAAATTGTCATTGTCAAATGGAAAAAGTTTATCATGCCTAGTATAAGACTATTCCCATTGTTGTTGTTATAATGACAAACAGCAAAACATTGTCAATGTCTTCAGGTAGCAAAGTCGTACCAATTGATAAATTTTACAAGTCATAATGACACAATACCTTTGGGTTATAAATTCAATATTAATCGTTTATCAAATAGCCAAAGAGAACAAGTAAGGGAAACTGTTGGAGTTTTTGTTCGAAAAAAAAAAATAAATAATAATAATACTTTTACAGCAACATCATTGTCCGTGTCATCATTGTTTATTTATAATGTTTGAGAAAAATGATGCTGTCATACCATGAAGGCGAACATTATTTCTGCATAAGGATGTTAAAATACATAGATTTTGAAATCAATCGTTAGAAGTGTTTGTAGCCTTATCCCTAATAGTGAATATAGGTAAACATTGAATCGATATTTTATTTAATCACCATCCCAATACAAGACCAAAATAAGTTTTAAAATTTAGTTTCTCAGACCGATACCCAAGCGCACGTTTTTTAGTCGCCGACCTTTCCCTTCTTTTACCACAATGTTTCTCTTCACCTATAGATTTCTCTTGACATTTTATAATCTCAATTTTTTTCTGCAGGACATACACTAAATTTCTATTTTTATATAGAAATTTAAACACAGTTTTTAATCCTCAAATGTCTTTTCTTGCCTAATGCCCGGAAAAGTCTTAAAATTTTCTCAAATTGTTTTCATATTTTCCGGAAACATGACAGCAACATAGAAAAAGAAAACGAACTTCTGTGTTCAAAAGAATGTGAATATTGTCATCGTTGGCGGAGGTGTTGGTGGTGTTGGTTGGTGGATAAGGCCCATTTCCTTTAACAAAAGTTTCACTTAAAAATGCAATTTCTGTAAATGACAAGTAAGGCAAACATTTCGCTGTTGATGCTGCTGCATAACTTGTGTATCTTGATGACAACATTATGAGTGGTGTATGTGTGTCCTTTTTACGCTCAACTGTCATACTTTACAGAGCGTGTAATTTATAAGAAAGTTGATCGTAATCCCGAACATAGAACAATAAAATAAAAGGTTTATTTTTAAAATAGAATTTGACCTCTTTCACAAAAATGAATTTTTTTTCGTTAAATTCTCCAAAATATTTCAAAATATCAATAAAATATGTGTGTTTCCATATGGAGTTTACAATTTTATGAGCAAATGAAAACAATAAACAGCATATACATACAGCATACAATGTTCATAGATGAGAAAAATAAAAAAAAATCGCCGGAGGGATTTTTATATAAATCGCGATCAAAATTCACATTTTTAGGGGTGTTTCAGGTTTTCACGATTTAGCTTGGAAACCGCAAGTCCTATCGAAACGAGACTAAAGAAAATTTAGTAGCAGTGATAATTCTGTTCAATATTGACCTTTACGATTTCTTCCTAGGTTTCACCAATTCCGAGCAAAATCACGATTTATTTAAAAATCGCTCCATCGCTCCATGAATAGGTAAGGCCCGGACCGGCTTTAACTGGCAATGTCCAGGACTTATCTTGTTCCCTCTTTCATCTTAATTGGACACTGACATCCCTGTGGTGTGACCGGACCTACCTGTTAAAGGTAATGAGATTACTAATATGTGCCGAGTGTTCACGTTGAAAACTTGAGTTGAGTGTTAGGCTAGTAGCCCACCCCGTCAAAAAAACAAGCTAGGAAAAAAAAACAAGTAAGAAAGTATCAGTCAGCTCTGTTGACGGAGATATACCATCAGCCTCTGACCAAAAATATACATCTATACTTATAAGAGAGTTGAGTAATGATGACTGACTGACTCACTGACTGATATTCAACGCCCAGACTAAACGGATGAAGCTAGAATCTTGAAATTTTGGGTGAGCGCCACTTTTTGTCCGAAGGTGTCAGATAAGGCTGGATTTTTGGAAATTCGAGCTAGAACGGTACGAAAAGAACTAAAAGGTGCTTAATATGGTACCCTTTGTATTAGGCAAACGCGAAATTTGGAATTATGTTCACTGATGGAGAGTTAGAAAGGTGTACTAAAGGGTTTTTGGAAATTCGAACTATAAGTCTACGAAAAGTACTAAAAGTTACTAAATTTAGTACCATTTTGTATTACGTGAACGGATAGAGCTAAAATCTTGAAATTTGGAATGAACATCAAGGTTTAGAAGATTAGTTGATATAAGGAGGTGGTTTTGAAAATGTGTACTCATGTGTAAGAATATTACTAAATGGTACTAATTTTGGTACAATTTGAATTTGGGCGAACCGATAAAGTTGGAATTCTGAAATTTGGAATTACTATTACTGTTGGAGTGTAGGTTTGAGATACGGAGGTATGTAGTTTTCGAAATTCGTACATGGGGGTACGAAAGGTACTAAATAGTACCAAATAAGGTACAATTTGGATTTGGGGAACGGATGGAGCTGAAATCCTGAAATTTAGAATTAGGATTACTGTCGGAGTGTAGGATTGAGGTATTTTGGATATTCGTACTTTTGGGTACGAAAAGTACTAAATGGTACCAAATTTGGTACAATATGATTTTAAGTGATCGGATAGAGCTGGAATAGTGAAATTTGGAATTAAGATTACTATTGGAGTGTGGGATTACGATACTTTTGGAAATTCGTACTTATAGCAACGAAAAGTACTAAATTCGTACTTGTGGGTACAAAAAGTACTGGGTGGTACTAAATGTTGTACAATTTGGATTTGGGTGAACGAATATAGCAGGAATTCTGAAATTTGGCCATTATCTCTGGAATTATGGACTTACCCAGAACAAATTTGTACCGTCGTAAAGGGGGCTGCAAGGACAACCTGCTGAAGACAAATTCAAGACGATGCGAGAGGAGCTCTTAAACTTCACTTATTTCGAATTTTGTGTGGGAGTTACCTGAAGAAGTGGATCAATATCTGGAAAGAATAATACGATGTGCAAACTTTGAACGAAATCGTTTGCTCCCTTAGAGAATTACCGGTCACACCATTTTACAGAAAAATGTTGAACATTTGTGGGGGAGGTAACCGAAGGAGTGGACCGATATGGCCCATCTTCGAAGTTAAACTACTTTTGGGCGAATCGGTGGATCCATTCGAGAGTTATCGTGCCAGCCAGCCAGACATACAGACGGATAGACAGACACAGGGACGGACATAGCTTAATAGACTCCAAATTGTCTGCAACGAATTTCGTCCAAACATACTTACTTACTTACTTAGCTGGCCCATTACAGAACATTTGTTCTATAGGCCGAACTAAGAAGAGATCTCCATTCCTCTCTATTTGTTGCTTTGCACTCTGGAATACCGCGCCTTTTCATCTCATCATCCACTTGTTTGCGCCATCTATTCCTTGGCCTGCCAATTCTGCGTGCACCGCCATGTGGCATGTATTCATACGCCTATTTAGCGGGTTCATCATCGCTCATTCTTATGATATGGCCTAGCCAACGCAATCGCTGCATCTCGATACGTTTAACTATATTGATGTCGTTGTATAGTAGATACAGCTCGTGGTTCATGCGACGTCGATATTCACCGTCAACGCAGATTGGTCCGTAGATCTTTCGAAGAATTTTTCTCTCAAACACACCAAGCACTGCCATGTCTGCTTGCGCAAGTACCCAGGCTTCGAAGCCATACATCAGCACGGGTAGTATCAGTGTTTTGTAGAGCGTTATTTTTGTTTGACGAGATGTGGCTTTGTTTTTAAAATGCTTACTTAAACCAAAGTAGCACCTGTTGGCCAATACAATTCTTCTTTTTATTTCACAACTGATGTCGTTTGTTGTGTTTACGGAGGTGCCGAGGTAGACGAAGTCTTTTACTACCTCAATATTATAGGAACCAACTTCCACAGTCGGTCCGAGCTCAATGGACGCATTGCGCGTCGACACCTTCAACTTGGTCTTCTCACCGTTTACCGCCAGACCCACTTTAGCAGATTCTCCTTCGACCTTTATAAAGGTATCAGTTACTTCTTTTACTGATCGGCCCATGATGTCTATATCATCAGCATAAGCAAGTAACATGTGTCTATTGGTGTAGATTGTGCCACTTCTTTTGACGTTTGCCTCTCGTATAACCTTTTCTAGCAGGATGTTGAAGAGGTCACACGAAAGGCTGTCTCCTTGTCTGAAACCTCTTTTGGTACCAAATTCTTCGGAGAGGTTCTTTCCTATTTTAACTGAGGACCTCGTGTCAGTTAAATTCATTTTACAAAGCCGGATGAGCTTTGCGGGAATACCAAATTCAGACATGGCTTGGAATACCTTTGAACGCAGCGGGCTGTCGAAGGCTGCTTTATAATCGACAAAAATGTGGTAGGTGTCGATCTGCATCTCTTGGGTCTTCTCCATGATTTGCCGCAGGGTAAATATCTGGTCAATGGTGGACTTGCCAGGTCTAAAGCCGCATTGGTATGGTCCAATTATCTCGTTGACCATAGGCTTTAGTCGTTCGCACAATACCCCTGACACGATCTTGTAGGCAATAGGGAGTAGACTTATGCCCCTATAGTTAGAGCATACAGTCTTATCTCCCTTCTTGTGGACGGGGCACAAGATACTCAGGTTCCAATCGTCGGGTACTCGTTCTTTCTGCCTTATCAGCGTGTCGCCTCCGGTTTTGAACAGCTCGGCTGGTAAGCCATCGGCCCCTGCTGCCTTATTATTCTTCAGCCGATTTATTGCTGTCTTTACCTCATCTTGGCTGGGCGGTATACATTCAATACCATCTTCTGGGATTGGGACTGTGGTATCTTCGTCGTCTTCGCTGCTATTGGATACCAACAGATTTGAAAAATGTTCTTTCCATATCCTGAGTACACTATCTGTATCAATTACCAAATTACCTTGCTGGTCTCTACAGGAGGATGTGCTTGTACCAAAGCCATCACTTTGATGCTTGACTCTTTGGTAGAATTTTCGGATTTCATTCTGGCTCCTGTACATCTCGATTTTTTCACACTCCCGCTTTTCCATCTCTCTCTTTTTCCTGCAGAAAAGACGTTTCTCCTCTCTCCTTTTCTCCCTGTATCTCTCTCGTGCGCTACGCGTTGCTACGGGTTGTAAAGTAGCCTTATATGCCGCATTTTTCTCTTCGGTGGCAGCACGACACTCCTCATCATACCATGGATTCCTTGGTGGAGGTCTCTGGTATCCAAGTATGGATTTTGCGTGGAGTGGGCAATGCTTTGCCATTGCGCTGATATGTTATCGGGATGAGGAGTGCTTTGATTAAGCAATTGGGCTAAGTGAGTGGAATATGCTGTGGCTATCTGTTGTGACTGCAGCTTATCGATGTCCAACTTTCGTGTTGTATCTGTTCGTACTTTGTTTGCTACGTTTAAGCGGGTGCGTACCTTTGCTGCAACAAGGTAGTGGTCCGAATCAATGTTTGCGCCTCGGAACGATCGTACATCCAACACGCTCGATGAATGTCTTCCATCTATCACAACATGATCAATTTGGTTTCTTGTTTTCTGATCTGGAGACAGCCAGGTGCCCTTATGAATATCGAGATGATTAAATCTGGTACTGCTAACTACCATGTTTTTTGCAGCTGCAAAGTCTATCAGCCTCATACCATTGTCAGATGTTTCACTGTGGAGACTGAATTTCCCGACTGTTGGGCCAAAGATATTCTCCTTTCCAATTTTGGCATTAAAATCGCCTAGAATGATTTTAATGTCATGGGCAGGGCAACGGTCATATGTTTCTTCTAAGCGCTCGTAAAATATATCTTTGGTCTGTTCGTCCTTTTCTTCAGTGGGAGCATGGGCGCAAATAAAGCTGATGTTGAAGAATTTAGCTTTTATTCGAATTGCAGCAAGTCTTTCATTCACTGGGGTGAAGCTAGATACCAGATGTTTTAGTCTCCGACTAACTACGAATCCACAACCAAACTCATGCTTTACGTCATGGCAGCTATAATACAGTGCGTCACCTTTAGGTGTTGTTGTGACGCCTTTCCCAATCCATCGTATTTCCTGTATGGCAGTAATATCGGTCTTGTACTTTTCAAGTACGTCTGCCAATGCGAAGACTGCACCTTCTCTATAAAGAGTGCGAACATTCCAGGTGCAGATTCGCAGATCATGGTCCTTAAAACGTTTGCGGGGTTCGTCAACTTTAGAGGGGTTTGTTTTTCTTTTCTTTCGTTTTTCATAGTAGGCTGTTTTTTCTAGGGGAGGGTTACTAACCCGACGCCCAAACCCAAGTTTTTAAGGTATCCCAATTTCCAATTTGTGGAATTTTCTTTCCATGGTGGATATCTCTGCTTCTAGTGGCCAAAAACTAAGAAATCAAATTGATCACGTTTTGATAGATGGAAGACATTCATCCATGCACGATCGTTTCGAGGAGAAAACGTAGACTCGGACCACCATCCTGTTTTAGCAACGGTAAAGTAAAGTGACGTAGGGGATGGAAGATACCAAGGAACGGTCCTGACCGGTTTTAACATGGCAAAGCCCAGGATTTATCTTGGTCCCTCTTTCATCTCAAGTGGACACTGACCTCCCCGTGGTGTCACCTGGGGAACTGCCTTTAACACCCGTTAAAGGTAGTGAGCTAACATGTGCCGCGCGTTCACCCATAAGAACGTTAAAAACTTGGGTTTGGGCGTCGGGTTAGTAACCCTCCCCTAGAAAAAAACAGCCTACTATGAAAAAACGAAAGAAAAGAAAAACAAACCCCTCTAAAGTTGACGAACCCCGCAAACGTTTTAAGGACCATGATCTGCGAATCTGCACCTGGAATGTTCGCACTCTTTATAGAGAAGGTGCAGTCTTCGCATTGGCAGACGTACTTGGAAAGTACAAAGCCGATATTACTGCCATACAGGAAATACGATGGACTGGGAAAGATGTCACAACAACACCTAAAGGTGACGCACTGTATTATAGCTGCCATGACACAAAGCATGAGTTTGGTTGCGGTTTTGTAGTTGGTCGGAGGTTAAAACATCTGGTCTCCAGCTTCACCCCAGTGAATGAAAGACTTGCTACAATTCGATTTAAAGCAAAATTCTTCAACATCAGCTTTATCTGCGCTCATGCCCCAACCGAAGACAAGGACGAACAGACCAAAGATATATTCTACGAGAGCTTAGAAGAAACATATGACCGTTGTCGTGCCCATGACATTAAAATTGTTCTAGGCGATTTTAATGCCAAAATTGGAAAGGAGAATATCTTTGGACAAACAGTTGGGAAATTCAGTCTACATAGTGAAACATCAGACAATGGAATGAGGCTGATAGACTTCGCAGCGGCAAAAAACATGGTAGTTAGCAGTACCAGATTTAAGCATCTCGATATTCATAAGGGCACTTGGCTGTCTCCAGACCAAAGAACAATAAATCAAATTGATCACGTTGTGATAGATGGAAGACATTCATCGAGCGTGTTGGATGTACGATCGTTCCGTGGAGCAAACATAGATTCGGACCATTACCTCGTTGCAGCAAAGGTACGTACCCGTCTAAACGTTGCAAATAAAGCACGGACAGACACAACACGAAAGTTGGACATCGCCAAGCTGCAAACACAACAGATAGCCACAGCATATTCCACTCAACTGACCCAATTGCTTAATGATAGCGCTTCTCGTCCCGATAACATATCAGCACAATGGCAAAATATTGCCCACTCCATGCAAACAGCCGCAAAATCAGTACTTGGATACCAGAGACCTCCACCAAAGAATCCGTGGTATGACCAGGAGTGCCGTGCTGCTACCGAAGAAAAAAATGCGGCATATAGGGCTACTTTACAATCAGTAGCAACGCGTAGCGCACGAGAGAGGTATCGGGAGAAAAGGAGAGAGGAGAAACGTCTTTTCCGCAGGAAAAAGAGAGAAATGGAAAAGAGGGAGTGTGAACAAATGGAGATGTACAGGAGACAGAACGAAGTCCGAAAATTCTACCAAAGAGTGAAGCATCAAACTGATGGCTTTGGTACAGGAATATCGTCCTGTAGAGATCAACAAGGTAATTTGGTAACTGATACAGATAGTGTGCTCAGGATATGGAAAGAACATTTTTCCAAACTGTTGGTATCCGATAGCAGTGAAGACGGCGAAGATACCACAGATCCAATCCCAGACGATGGTATTGAATGTATACCGCCCAGCCAAGATGAGGTAAGGACAGCAATAAACCGGCTGAAGAATAATAAGGCGGCAGGAGCAGATGGCCTACCAGCCGAGCTGTTCAAAACCGGAGGCGACACGCTGATAAGGTGTATACATCAGCTAGTTAGCACCATCTGGCAGGAAGAACGCGTACCCGACGATTGGAACGTGAGCATCCTATGTCCAGTCCACAAGAAGGGTGATAAGACTGTGTGCTCCAATTATAGGGGCATAAGTCTGCTCCCTATTGCATATAAGATAGTATCTGGCATATTGTGTGAGAGACTAAAGCCTATGGTCAATGAAATTATTGGACCCTATCAGTGCGGCTTTAGACCTGGCAAATCCACCATTGACCAGATATTTACCTTGAGACAAATCCTGGAAAAGACCCAAGAAATGCAGATCGACACCTTCCATCTTTTCGTCGATTATAAAGCAGCATTCGACAGCCCTATACGTTCAAAGGTGTTCCAAGCCATGTCTGATTTTGATATTCCTGCAAAGCTCATTCGACTTTGTAGAATGACATTAACTGAGACGAGATCCTCAGTTAAAATTGGAAAGAACCTCTCCGAAGAGTTTACTACCAAAAGAGGTTTCAGACAAGGAGACGGCCTGTCGTGTGATCTATTCAACATCCTGCTGGAAAAGGTCATACGAGACGCGAAGGTCAAAAGAAATGGAACGATATACACGAACAGCCACATGTTACTGGCTTATGCCGACGACATTGACATCATGGGTCGATCGGTAAAGGAAGTAACTGACACCTTTGCAAAAGTCGAAAGAGAATCTGCTAAAGTTGGTCTGGCAGTAAACGGCGTAAAAACCAAGTTGATGGTATCGACGCGTAATATGTCCATAAACACCGCACCATCTGTGAATGTTGGTACCTATAATTTTGAGGTAGTAAAGGACTTCGTCTACCTCGGCACCGCCATAAACACAACAAATAACATCAGTTGTGAAATACGAAGAAGAATAGTGTTGGCTAACAGATGCTACTTTGGGCTGAGTAAGCAGTTTAGGAATAAAGCCACCTCTCGTCAAACAAAAATAACACTGTACAAAACACTGATACTACCCGTGCTAATGTATGGTTCCGAAGCATGGGTACTTGCTCAAGCAGATAAGGCAGTGCTTTGTGTGTTTGAGAGAAAAATTCTTCGAAAGATCTACGGGCCAATCTGTGTTGACGGCGAATATCGGCGTCGTATGAACATCGAGCTGTATCAACTATACAATGACATCAATATAGTTGAACGAATCGAGATACAACGATTGCGATGGCTAGGCCATGTTATAAGAATGAGTGATGCTGAACCCGCTAAAAAGGCGTATAAATACGGGCCGCATGGAGGTTCTCGCAGATCTGGAAGGCCAAAGCTTCGTTGGAGCGAACAAGTGAAACGAGATATCACAAAGCTACATATCCCAGATTGGGAAAATACAGCAGCAAACAGAGAGGATTGGAGATTTTTTCTTAGTTCGGCTTATGGAACAAATGTTCTGTAAAAGGCCAGCTAAGTAAGTAAGTAAGTAAAGTAGCAAATAAAGTACGAACAGGCACAACACGAGAGTTTGACATCGGAAAGCAGCAGTCACAACAGATAGCATATTCTATTCAACTGTCCCAATTGCTTAATCAAAGTCCTCCTAGTTCCATGAAAACAGCCATAAAATCCATACTTGAACACCGATGACCTCAACCATGGTGTCTCGTACTGCTACCGATGACAAAAATGCGGCATATAGGGCTACTCACAATCAGTAGCAATGCGTAGTGCACGAGAGGGTATAGGGTGGAAATGAGAGGAGAGAAACGATGTTTTAACATGTAAAAACGTGTCATTCCGCTTTGCCGACAGAGATATGCCCTCAGCTTGTGTGAATTGCAACACTTTTTCCCAAAAAACTTATGTATTTAGGGGGGTTTTCAAAATGTGGATTAGGATTAAAGTTCAAAAGTATTGCGGAGGATGTACTTAAAGAAATGGACCGACATAGTCCGTTATGGAGGTGGATTTTATTTTGGGAGTCATATCTTTTCAATAGATTTCTCGCCCACTAGTCATTTAAGGGTCATCGTATAACCTTCGGACTAGTAATCCATGAAGCAGGGACTGGTCTACGTAAAACATAATGTAAACAGGATCACAACGAACAGCATCGGTATACATTTCCAAAGGATCTTCTAACAGACCCTAAACGGCACTTAGACACAAATGTTGAACTTTTTTGGGGGAAGAGCACTGAAGAGACGACGATATGGGCCATTTTAGAAGTAATACTAAATTTGGACAAAATATTGGAGATCCAAAGTTTGGACCAAATTGGTTGCCACATACAAGATATAGTGTGCATACGGTTTTAGTGACATTTTTAAATATTGGGAGGAAGTACCGAAAGTTGTGGACCGGTATTGCCCATCTTCGAATTGAAATTGAGTTTGGGCAAAATATGTATAATTGTTCCACAAACATCCAAGGCGGAACAATGGAGACTTCTCTCCTATCAATGAGTGCACCCCGATTCATATTAACTCAATGATATTGAACCTACAGTTTATCGCCGAATCCGAACGGCGTGTCCTAAAACACCACCTGTAGAGAAGTTTTACATGGCTGAAATACTCAGGAAATGTAGCCAACATTACTGAGGGGTATTTTGCCACCGTTGAAATTTTAATGTTGCTTGCCGGGCAATCGAATCCACGACCTTCTGCGTGCAAGGCGGGTGTGCATACCATTGCACCACGGTGGACAAGATATGACGAAGGTTATCGTGCGCACCAATTATCCGAACATTTTCGAACTTTTGTAGGCGAGGTGGACCGATATAACCCATCTTCGAACTAAAACTAAGCTTGGAAAACATATTACGAAAGCCAAATTTTGGATTGAATCTGTTATCGTGCGCTCCAACCAGCCAGACAGACAGGCGAGCATGGCTAAATCAAATCCAAATTGTTTGATTTCGTCCAAACATATTTGGGGTCTAAAAACATTATTTCGATGAGGTACATTTTGCCCGCATGAAAGTGTATATCACCAATATTTTTGAAAATTTAACATAGCTGAAGCCCTTTTAGAATACGCGACTTGTGGTTCTATATTATACAAATTAAATATTTTTGGATAAACTGAAATATTGTTGGACGTGGCAAAAAATATTGGCCTTAAAAGATAATTTGTGTGGAAGCTGTGGCTATATTTATGTTAAAAAATGGGTAAAAATGGGTTGAAGCCACTATGTCTTTTTTTGTTTTCTCTCGATTTGTGAGTAAACCACACTTTTCTCGATTTTCCTGTCAAAGTAAAAGTAGAAGGCAACTAAATAAGGATCATCTCACTAATGTATTACTTTTCAAAATTTTAACTGCTTCTACCATTAAATGATGCTGACATTTTGAAGCCAGTTTTACAGTGTTTTTTGACATTTTCTTCTAATTTCATACCGCAAACAGGTTTTACAAAAAATTGTATATAGAATTGTAGAACTCGCGATTCTGAGTTATTTGATATATGTGTCGTGAATGTAGTCTACACAGCTTCATAGAAATCTGCATCCAAATACGGAAATTTTGTGCGAACATTTTTCTAAAAATCATATTTTTCGGGCCTAATTTTTACAATTATCATTCGATTTCCTCGTACTTGATTGCACATTTTAGTTTTTTACGTTCCGGATCTAATAAATCATTCCCCGTGAAAATCCATCCACTAAAACGCGAGTTACAAGAAAATCCAAAGTAGAAAAATCACCTAAAATTGTTTTTGGAAATATCGCGTATTTTATCGCGTTTTCTGCGGTACGTTTCCACTGCAATGGAACAGCTAATACATCATCTTCGTTTTAGCGGAAACAGAGTTTTGAAAACTTCACTGATAAGGGAGCTACATTCATTTTATCCCAAAAAATAGTGTGTGATGCTACATCCACGGTTCTTAATTGATCGCATTGAAATAGATATATATCGATGTAGATTTTCATGGTGGACATTGAAATCGGATGCGGACAAAAATTGTATGCACTTTGCGCAAATTAGCGATATTTTATAGGTATTTTAATGCTAAGATGCAGCTGATGCTACATCTTAGCCTCCAAATTAAATTTCGAAAAATATATACAAATTAACAGATATGGTCTTGCTGTACATGAAAATCACATGCGGACAAAATGATTTTGATAATTACGCGATTTACACGTATTTTAAAATGCATATAAATAAAAATGGGTTATTTGACCTCTATTTCCATTTCAGAAGCTTTGACATATATCCTCATCAACCCAATTAGCTTCCCTAATGGGAAAGCTTTAATATGAATGTCAATAAAGCAAAATCCGTCTATTTTGTTGGGAGATTTAAGCAAAATGAAGGAAGTATTCCTATAAATTTTTACAATATTTTCTACTACATAATGCATGTGAAAAAAATATTTTTTCAAACAAAAAATTATTTTTTGACAAAAATTTGTACTTATTTTGGCTGTAACATCCAAACTATAACACCAATCTGTATGATTGCAGTCTCATTTGATACGCCGTAAAGTTTGGATCCACAAAAATTTTTTATGTAGTTATATGACCACTAAATGGGCCTTAATTTTGAAAAAAGTAGACTTATATTCAATAATTTAGCAATTTTATGTACATTCCGCGAATTCTGTGTAACATTTTGCAGGTATTATGCAATCTACTCGCTGAAGTCACTTCGAGAGAACTTTTTGGTAACAATTGTGCACATTAAAATAATTAGCGTTTTTATAATATTTTTTTTTTCTTAAAAAGCGAAATAAAAGCGCCATAACTTTTGTTCGCAACAACCAAAAAATGGCTCGCGACCAGATTCGTACTGGGAATTTTTTTCTTAACCTACATATCAAAAATCGTTGATGTTGCGCGAAAAAAATGTATCCTTTTTTTCTGAAATGGAATATGAAATAATTGACAATATTCCTGATATACACTCGTTAACATGAATGCTGAGAGTATAAGAAGGGAAAAGCGGGAGTGTAAAAGATCTACGGGAGCCAGAATGAAGTCCGAATATTCTACCAAAAAATGAAACATCAAACTGAAGACTTTGGTACAGGCACATCCTTCTGCAGAGACCAGCAAAATAACTTGGTAACATGTACGGCTGAAGAATAATAAGGCCAACGGAGGCGATGGTATACCCGCCGAGCTGTTCAAAACCGGAGACCATCTGGCAGGAAGAACGCGTAACCGGCGATTGAAATCTAAGCATCCTGTGTATCGTCCAGAAGAAGGTAGATAAGAATGTGTGCTCTAATTATAGGTGCATAAATCTGCTCCCTATTGCTTATATCATAGTGTCAGGGATATTGTGCGAACGACTTAAGCCTATGATCAACGAAATAATTAAGATATACCAATGTGGCTTTAGACCCGACAAATCCACCATTGACCAGATATTTTCCCAGAGACAAATCCTTGAGAAGATCCAAAAGTTGCAAATGGAAAACAGCCATTTTTGTCGATTATAAAGCAGCCTTCGACAGCTCTCCACGTTCATAGTTATTGCAAGCCGTTTCGTAATTTGGAATCCCTGCAGAGCTCATTTGGCTTTGTATGCTGACATTAACTGATACTCTACTACTACTTCCTCTAATCCGATGCCCAATTCAAGTTGTTATCGTTTTTACATGTGAATGGACGACCCAAGTTAGCTCACTACCTTCAACGGATGTTAAAAACACAGGGAGGTCAGGTTCAGATGAAAGAAGGACAACGATAAGTCCTGTGCTTTGCCATGTTAGAACCCTTGCTTCGTATCTCTCACCTCCATTGACTTGTCACGAAAGACATTACATCGCTGTAAACGGGGCCGCTTAAAGTATAATTTCAAATTCAATTTTTCAAATTTCAAAAAGATCCTCGGACAGCCCTTAAACTGCACATTACTTTTGTGGGGTAGGCACCCTTTTTTATACATCTCAGCTTCTTGGAAATTGTTTGCGTTCCCTACGGGTACGGGTGTGAACCGATAAAAACCTTATTCGTGTCTGAGAGAGAAAGGGGGCATGTGTAAGGTCTTCCAGTTAAAGAAGAAGTTTTAATGACTTCACATTGCAAACTTGTATATGATACAGAACGTTCACAACCAAAATTTTCAGTAATAGCCTTTTAACATCCTGATATCTATAACAATTCCAACACTTTTATTCCATACTAATAATACATAAAACCCACTGCCGTCAAGCAATGAAATATACACCAAACACATATAGCCCACAATCCTACCATGAAAATCATATAGACTTAATAGAAATCACTTGGTAACCTGCTACAGGGCAAGTAAGCATTTGACAGCATCACCTTTTATGCATTCAACCAACCATGCATAACACATAAACATAGGATAAGTGAATAGAAAGCCCTCATAAAAAATAAAACCGAACAACCATATTGTCACCTAAGGATTTGCAAAATAATGGCAGTAAAAGTTGTCGAACAACAATGGCGACGACGAGCACAGCAAAACACCCTTCAAACAATGCAAAGCTTCATCCATATTACCTTTAAACCAACAAAAAAGAAGGCACACTCAAGAAGTTTCGTTAAGTCCACATTTACAATCTGCAATATTCACCTACATTATCTCTGTGCCCCCCTTCACAGTACAACAAGGGAAAATAATCTTACGCACATATGACTTTTTAGCCAACTACAGAGCTATGATGGCTGTGGTTGTGGCCAGCTTTTTTTTTTGTTTCTTCTTTCACTCGTCCTAAACAAACAATAGCAGGAAGTTCGAGCTTTGTTTGTATTTTCGACCGGTATTGTGTTGTTGATCGCTTCTAGTTGTTTACCTGTTTCCTATTGAACATTTTTCCTCTTCTAACATAGTTCTTCTTTTTTTCTTCATTTCGTTTGTTTAGTCCATTGTTTTGCGCCTGAAAGTGTTAGGTAGATTTACTCAGGGTAAATCATTTTCATACAAACAAATACGGAGAAGGAAAGTATTTGCTGTTCGTCGTTGTTTCAATATGGCCACATGGCCAACCATTCGATGCCTATGCTAAAAAACCATACTAAATGTGTAAAAAAGTAAATAAATTTTCTTGATATACTGAGCTAATCTATAGGTGGAGTTTATCCTCTAAGGCATTACAGCAAATAAATTCCTAGATGTGTTAAAAAAGACAATACAAAAAAACAAACAAGTTAAAAGTTAAGTTCGGCCGGGCCGAAATTTTTATACCCTCCACCATAGTCTTAATTAAAATGGAATAATAGGGTCCTTTTACAATTTTAGGTGGAACAACTTCGACAATGGATAGACTCCTACTGCCTTCCACTATTGCTTGAATTACACTGTGAACACAAATGTTGGGGCAGAGATAATTCCTTTTGGAGATGAAAGCCCTTGGTGTGTGTATATTAAAAACACCGAAGGACAGATGCGCCGTGAGTCGAACTTCAGCGTTATGACGCGATGAAGTTTTTGCAAGAGACCCTGTAAGCCATCATGAATTAGCATTATATCTTTGTTTGTTGTTTTTGTAGAGCACTTAAGCAACAGTGAACAAAGATATAACGCTAATTCCTGGTGGCCCACAGGGTCTCTAACAAAAATTTCATCACGCTATAACGCGGAAGTTCGACTCACGGCGGATCTGTCCTTCGGGGCTTATAATATACCCACCAAGGCCTTTCTTCCCCAAGAGGAATTTTCCGTGCCCCAGACTTTCACCTCCATTTTGTTGCACAGTGTTATCTAATCTAATCTAAAAAATGTGTTCAGCGAGGTGAAAGGTACCACATACGGGGCTATATCAAAGAGTCAACCCATTTTTAAATTTTTGACGGAAAAGTTTTATAGCTGCAGGGAACTTCAAGAGTCAAATTGAGGGTAGTTTCATCAAAACAATGTAGACCCTCAAAAATGGACCCATGTTGTCGAATTTTAGTGAAGAAATTTCGTGACCACTGAAAATTCCCGAAAATCGGGAGGTACAATTATATGGGGGGATATACCAAAACATGGACCTATGTATATTGACGATTATTTTTGAATAGACAAAATTGTAGCTAAAATTCTCAAAATTCCGATCATTATAGCTAGTTCGGTTAAAAATTGCAGCTAAAATTATCAAAATACCGAAAATCGCGAGATACCGTTATATGGGGGCTATACCGAAACATGGACCTATGTTGACGATGTTTCGTTGGAGATGTTTTATGACCACTGAGAACTTCAAATGTCAAATTACAGCTATTTCGGTTAAAAACTGTAGCTAAAATTCTCAAAATACCGAAAATTGGGATGTACCGTTATAAAGGGGCTATACTAAAACATGGACCTATGTTGACGATGTTTGGTGGGGATGTTTAATGACCACTGAGAACCTCAAATGGCAAATTACAGCTAGTTCGGTTAAAAATTGTAACTAAAATGCTGAAAATACCGAAAATCGGGAGTTACCGTTATATGGGGCCTATACCAAAACATGGTCCTATGTTGACGATGTTTGGTGGAGATGTTTCATGACCACTGAGAACCTCAAATGTCAAATTGCAGATAGTTCGGTTACAAATTGTGGCTAAAATTCTCAAAATACCAAAAATCGGGAAGTACCGTTATATGGACGCTATACCAAAACATGGACCTATGTTGACGATGCTTGGTGGAGATATTTCATGACCACTGAGAACCTCAAATGGCAAATTACAGCTAGTTCGGTTAAAATTTGTAGCCAAAATTCTCAAAATAACGAAAATCGGGAGGTACCGATATATGGGGGCTATACCAAAACGTGGACCTATGTTGACGATGTTTCGTGGAGAAGTTTTATGACCACTGAGAACCTCAAATGTCAAATTGCAGATAGTTCGGTAAAAATTGTGGCTAAAATTCTCAAAATACCGAAAATCGGGAGGTACCATTATATGGGGACTATACCAAAACATGGACCTATGCCCATATCCTTTGGGATATAAGTTTGTTGGTCACTAGGAACCCTAAGTGCCAAATTATAGCAAATTCGGTCTGCAAATGTGGCGAAGAACGTCAAAATAGCTCAAATCCGGAGGTACCGCTATATGGGGGCTATACCAAATAGTGGACCGATATAGCCCATCTTCGAACTTGACCTGCCTATGGAACAAAGACCCTCGGGTGCAAAATTTCAGCACTCTATCACAATTATTGCGGACGCTAGAGTGATTACAACAGACGGACAGACGGACGGACCGACGGACATGGCTAGGTCGTCTTAGAATTTTATCCTGATCAAGAATATATATACTTTATAGGGTCGCAAATGATTAGTTCGATGTGTTACAAACGGAATGACAAACTTAACAAGTGGGCAAAGGCTATAGTCGGGACGGGGCCGACCATGTGATACCCTACACCACTACCCCTGTGCATAAGCTTTTCACTGGTAAACATTTCTTTTAGGGAATATAAACCGACTACCACCAAAAAAATATGCCTCTCTGTCTCTGGGACCCCCATAAGCAACCAAAATTTCGTGACCATCCGATCAAAATTACGACCTGTAGCTTGATTGAAAAATGGAAGAATTGGATGCATTACCGACTATTGTGGTATCTCCCTTGTTTGACCACCTTCAATAGGCTTCTTCCTATGTGGGACCCGCATTAACTCCCAAAAAATTCGTGACGATCCGATTAAAATTGCGACCTGTAGCGTGATTACAAACAAGTCGGAAAATGGGATGCATTACCGACTATTGCGATATCTCTGTTGTTTGAGCAGCTACGACAACCTACTTTACATCGTTGTAAAGGTGATATTTTCTACTTTCCTTGCCAGGTTTTGCTTTTGATATACCTCGTAAAGAAACAGAGATATAGGCTTTGAAATAAAACGTAGACCTTTTCTTCAAATAAGTTTTTGCCCATTCCGACCCTTGAATATTATCCGACCATCATTAAAATCACAAGGCTTCTTCCTCTGTGGGACCCCCATTAACCCCTAAACTTTCGTGACGATCCGATCAAAATTGCGACCGTGCCATATCTCAGCTATTTGACTACCTATGACAACCTGATTTACATCGTTGTAAAGGTGATATTTTCTACTTGCCTTGCCAGATTTTGCTTTTGATATACCTCTTAAAGAAACAGAGATATTGGCTTTGAAATAAAACGTTGACCTTTCTCCAAATAAGTGTTTGCCCATTCCGACCCCTGAATATTATCCGATCATCATCAAAATCAATAGGCTTCTTTCTTTTTGGGACCCCCATTAACCCCCAAAATTTTATGTCCATCAGATCAAAATTGCGACCTGTAGCGTGATTACAAAAAAATCGGAAAATTGGATGCGTTATCGGCTATTGCCATATCTTTGCTATTTGACCACCTACGACAACCTGCTTTACACCGTTGTAAAGGTGATATTTCCTACTTCCCTTTCCAGGTTTTGCTTTTGATATACCTCTTAAAGAAACAGAGATATTGGCTTTGAAATAAAATGTTGACTTTTCTCCAAATAAGTGTTTGCCCATTCCGACCCCTAAATATTATCCGACCATCACCAAAATCAATATGCTTCTTCATCTGTGAGACCCCCATTAACCCTGAAATTTTCGTGACGATCCGATCAATATTGCGACCTGTAGCGTGATTTCCAAAAAAATAGAAAAATGGGATGTATTACCGACTATTGCGATATCTCCGGTAGTTGGTTACATACGCCAACCTAGTTTGCATCATTGTAAAGACGGGATCTTTTGCTTTCATAGTCAGGCTTTGCTTTTGAAAAATTTTTAACCAAAGCTGTGATATTCGTCAATATTATTAAAATCGCAAAAATGAAAATTGGGGTTTTATTTGCTACTATTGCGATATCTTCGTTGTTTGATCACCTACGAGCACCTGCTTTACATCATTAGAAAGATGATATTTTCCGCTTTCATTGTCAGGTTTTGCTTTTGGTATACCCCATATAGAAGCTGAGATATTGGCTTTGGAAAAAAACGTTGTCTTTTTATCCACCTAAGTTTTTTGCCCTTTCCGACCCCTAAATATTATCCGACCATCACCAAAATCAATAGGCTTCTTCCCCTCCGGGACCCCCATCAACATCCAAAATTTCTTGACGATCCGATCAAAATTGCGGCCTGTAGCGTGATTACAAGGTTTAGATGGACAGACGGACAGACGGACGGACGGACGGACTGACGGACGGACACACATAGCCAGATCGACTCAGCTCGTCGAGACATTAATTTTGATATATATAAGTATGGGTCTACGACCATTATTTCGATGCGTTACAAACTTTTTGGCCAAAACCAACTTATACTACCCTCCCCACATAGTGGTGTAGGGTATAATAAACCCTCCATACTATGGTGGAGGGTATAAAAATATACAATACGAGGCATATTTATACCCTCCACCATAGGATAGGGGTATATTAAGTTTGTCATTCCATTTGTAACTACTGAAAATAATCATTGTAGACCCCACAAGCGCGCAATTCTACATCGATATACTCATGTCCGTCCGTCTGTCGTCTGTGGAAATCACTCTAGCGTCCGAACGGATTGACGTATTGCGGGCTATTGATAGCGGGCTATGTAGGTCCACGCTTTCGTATAGCCCCCATACAAAATGGAGCGTGACGCGTCGTCGTTTTAAGGAATTTTTAAGATATTTGTCCCATTTTACCACCGAATTGGTTGTAATTTGGTATTTTGTGTCTCCATAGGCCAAAAAACATTCCTAGCAAAGTTGGTTTATATAGGTCCACGTTTTGATATAGCCCTCATATAACGCCCCATATATAGAACGCGTCACTTTAAGATATTTTGAATGTATTAGTCTCATTTGACCACAGGATCGGTTGTAACATTGTATTTTGTGTTTCCAGAGACTAAGAAACATTTCTACGATAAAATGTTTATATAGGTCCACGTTTTGATATAGCTCCCATAGGACGATACCTCTCGATTTTCGGTATTTTGAAGGTTTTAGCCTCATTATCACACCAAAATGGCTGAAATTTGGAATTTAGTCTTCGTTGGGGGTACAAAACTTTCCCCCAAAAATTTGTAGGTATAGGTCGACGCCCTCATATAGCGTCCATAGAACGGTTCCTCCAGATTTTCGGTATTTTAAAGGTCGTGGCCACATTAATCCACCGAAATGGCTGAAATTTGGTATTTGGTCTTCATTTGGGGGTACTAAACGTTCCATATGAAAATTGTAGATATATGTCCACGCTTTTATATAGGCCTCAAAGAACTTACCTCCCGATGTTCGGTGTTTTGAAGGTTGTGGCCTCAATATTCCTCAGAAATGGATGATATTTGGTATTTAGTCTTCGTTGGGGGTACAAAACATTCCCCCAGAAACTTTTCGAACCTGCTCTCGAATCGCTTTGATTTTTTGTTGTAACAAGTTGTATTCACTGCCCCCATAAGATGGTAAACATTTTATCTGGGGCAAGTCCATACTTCCTGAGAAAATAGCCTGAAAGGTGCAAAAACCCCTATGACTTCGTGTGTAGTGATTGGAGCTCAAGATAACTCTCGAGGGGATCTGCCGATTCGGTTCAAAATTTTACCTTCGCAATATTTTGTACCAACTTAGTTTAAGTTCGAAGATAAGCCATATCGGTCCACTCCAGCAATCGACTGTGTGGGTCTTCGAAGGCGAGACAAATCTTACGAAAGTTGTTCATGGAAGAAGCACTTCAAAGCGATTGGTCGACTGTTTCTTCTTTAAAACTGACCGTGTGGTGACTATACGGCTTGACGTTTAATTCTGAGTGGTACACTAAAATTTGTTTGCCTGAAGTCTCCTGAGAAATTCAAAAAACCAACAAGTGAGACGAATCATTCTGCATCATGACAATGCGAGCTCTCACGCATCGATTCAAACTAGCGCATGCTTGACCGGATAAAACGTGGAATTGATGGGTTAATCGCCGTATAGCACTGTCTGTGTATCCAATGACTTCAGTTGATTCCAGCATATCAAGAAAAAAGGCGTAGTCAACGATTTTCGTCGCCAAAAGTTGTTGTAAAAGCGTTCAAAAACCATGTTTTGGAGGTATCTCAATCGGAGTGGAAAAAGTGATTCAACAATTGGTTTGAGCGCATGAGAAAGTGTATAAATCATGCTGGAGGCTACTTATAAAAACAATAAAACTATTTTTGAGACTAAATGTTCGCGTTTTCACTGTTAGGTCAGATAGTTATCGTGCAGCCCTCCTAAAACTGTGGCACCGATTTCAGATTTTTAAGTTGTTATTCACATTTTCGGGCAAAACTGTATGTTCTTTGGCATTTATGGTTCCCAGCGGTTAAAAACATATCTATAAAAAATTTTTGGACACTGTAACACGTTTGGTTTAACCCCCATATAACACTATCGCCTGTTTTTAGTTTACCGAATTAGGTAAAATTAGGTATTTGGTGTTCCTCGTGCAGAAAAAATTTCCACATAAAATTGTGAAAATTAATTATTCCATACGAGGGGCACTAAAAACCTTCTGGTCTAGGCAACACGCAGTGTCGCCAGGAGTCATTTGACATATAGTTTAGAAAGTTTTTGATCTAAGCGTACTCAGGACAGTATGACATACGATCATGTGTTGGGTTGTTTACAGTGGCTTTATTGAGACACCTCCAAAACATAGTTTTTGAACGCATTTAGAGCATCTACTGGCGTCGAAAATCGTTGAAAACGCCTTTTTTCTTGATGTGCTGGAATAAGAAAAAGTCATTGGATCCACAGTCAGGGCTGTACGGAACGTAATCCATCAATTCCACGTTTTGTCCTGTCAAACAGGCGCTGGTTTGAAACGATGTGTGAGAGCTCACATTATCTTGATGCAGAACAATTCGGCTTCTCTTGTTCGTTTTTCGAATTCCTCAAAAGACTTCAGGCAAACAAATTGTAGTGAACACTCAGAAGTAACCGTCCGACATTTCCCAAGCCGTATAGTCGCAACACGGTCAGCTTTGCCGAAGAAACAGTCAACCATTTGCTTCGAAGTTCTTCTTCCATGCTTTGGTTGGATTTGACTCGCTTTTGAAGACCCAAACTGTCGATTCCTGTCTTGTTTCGAGCTCCAAAGCATAGATCCAAGATTCGCCATCTGTGACGACCTTTTAAATGTCGTTTGAAGCACCGCGATTGTTTTTATTTATAATTTCTTTACACCAATCCACAAGAGCCGTTTTTGATCGGTTGGCCAATTTTGTTGGACCTAGCGAGAAAAATCTATTCTTGCGCCCAGGTGTTCATGCAATATCAAATGTTATTTGAAGGAAGAAATGTCCAAGGATACCTCTATCTCAAGGTATATAGCATGGCGAACTTACATTATCCGTTCACTCATGGCTTAATTTTTTTCTGGAGCAACGGCCGATTTTGGGCGACCCTCACGACCTTCGTTTTTTTGCGAGTGTCGGCCACGATTGAATTCATTAATCCAGTTTTTCATAATGATTTAGGTTAGCCCTTTATCGACATACAAAGATTTCATTTGATCGATACACTCTTGCCGTGATTATTCACATCGAAAATTGTAAAAAATTATCCGACAAAAAAATGTTCACAAATAAATTCAAATTTTTTCCAAAGTATTTTGTTTCAAGTCACTGTAAACAACCAAACACATGGTCGCATCTGAAACCGTCCAAATATTGCCTCACTGGACAATAGCCGAAGGCTATACCAGCATTTTCACATACAATATCAGGAACCTATGACTTATCCTGATGAAGTTATTTTAGTTTATAGTAGTAAAATATGTAATTTTACAAAGTCCGATCTGCGTTATTAATATTTTCCCACCATAGATATTCCAAAAACAGTTTGGATCAAGCACACATAATCTTCTGAAAGAATTTATTATGAAAAAATATCAATAAAATATATTTTGTGACCTCAGATAACGAAAGTGTGAATTAAAACGGTAGAATATGGTCCTAAATCATATATAAAAAGCGAAAGCATCTGGAGATGTTAAATATTATAGCTACAAATTTCATTTGTTCAGAGACTCGTAATGAAATTTGATTTGGAACATTTCTTAGGTATCTCTCTTTTGACACAACCATAAAAAGTGCGGTATTTTTGGAGATTTTGACTCAGTATGGAATAAATTTTAATTAAGAGTCTAAAATTTTAACAAATAATTTCTACCTATAATATCTAATTTTGTAACGTCATTTTCTTAACAAAGTATTTACTTAGATATCTAGCTTGTTCTGGGACTTTCGTTGTTACGTTTATGTCATGGCTTTTCATAAGTTTGTTGTATTTACAAAAAGCATCTCGCGCCATCTCTATACGAAGGATCCCATTGGTCGTTTATTAGTATCCCTAGATATTTAAAAGATCGCACTCTTTCACTTTCTGTACCTTGTACTTTTAAGGTCACATCTGCATGGGGATTTTTTCTGCTTATGACCATATATTTCGTCTTCTTCATGTTTATTTTAAGGCCATATTTCTCACTTACACGTGCAAGTTTCTCTACAAGTTTCTGGAGACCGGATATGCTTCCAGCCAGTAACGTGGCATCGTCCGCATACCTTATGTTATTAATTATTTTCCCATGAATTTTTATTCCGACGTTTTCTCCTTCTAGCGTTTCTTGGAATATTTTCTCTGAATATACATTAAACAATAAGGGAGATAGAAGACAGCCCTGTCTAACACCCCTTGAGATGCCAATTTCTTTTGTTGGTTCTCCACTTACTTCAATTCTTGCCGACTGATTCCAATAGAGACTTTTTATGCACATAAGTTCATTGTCTTGCATTCCTATATCATGTAATATTTCCATTAATTTATCGTGTTTGACGGTATCGAATGCTTTTTCGTAGTCAATAAAACACATGAATACATCCTTCTGGGCATCCCTACATTTTTGTGTTATAATTTGGATGCAGTATAGTGCTTCTCTTGTACCCATTCCTTCTTTAAACCCAAATTGGCAAATTGGGTATTTCCCATGTGTGCTTCACATATTTTGTATATTCTACTATGAATAATCTTTAAATATCTTCAAGGCATGACTCATTAAGCTAATGAGTCTAAAGTCACTGCATTGTTTTGCATTATGGGTATTGCGATGAAGGTTGATTTTAGCCATTCTTGTGGATAGTTTCCAGTGTTGTATATGTAATTAAAAAGGTTGACTAGTAGGTGTATATTGCTGGAATCAATAAGTTTAAGTAATTCTGATGGGATTTCGTCCGGTCCTGTAGCCTTTCTGTCTTTCAATGATTTTATAGCGCGTTCTACTTCGCTTGCGTTATAGGCGTCCCTCTTCTTGGAATTTCCGAAACATCCTCATAAGATGATCTTTCGCTATCAGTAAAAAGATTGGGAATATATTCCTCCCATATCTGCTTCCTTCTCTCCAAGTCAAATACAGCTTCATTGTTTTTGTTAATTAGAACTGGATTGGTTATTTTCTTTCCATATACTCCGGCGGCTTCCTTTAGCTTCTTGTGGAGTGTATATTTTGTAGGAATTCAATTTCCTGGCATTTGGCATTCAAATTCGCATTTTTGGCTGTTCGGGTCGCAGATCGCATCTCCTTATTTATCTCCCAGTATTTTTCATAGTTTTTATTTCTGTACTTGCTTCGCTCATTCCATAGTTCTCGAATCTCGTCGGTAATCCATTCTTCTGTTCTTGATGATGTTCGCTTTCCCAGAGTGTTCTTTGCAGTCGTGTTTATAACATCTTTCACTTTGTTCCACAATTCGTGCATATTTTCTTCATTCAACTGTTGTAGTTGTCCATTTATATTGTTTTGCAGCTCATGTTTAGTTGCCGAGTCTTTAAGTTTTTATACCCTATACCACAATGTGGAAAGGGTATTATAAGTTTGTTTTGGTAAAAATTCATGTAACACCGCGAAATATTCGTCGGAGACCCCCAATGTGGTATACCAATCTTCATATCTCGACGAGATAAAGCGATTTTGAGATGTGTGTCCGTCCGTCCGTCCACTATAAATTGTAAACACGCTCCAGGCCGCAATTATGAAGGTCGGGTTCAGATCAGAATAGATCCCTATTCTTATTGGTGATGATCGTGAAATATTTAGCGGGTGAAATGGACCAAAAACATAATATTTATCCAATTTTTCTAGCGGCTCTGTAAGTTTCAATAATAGTCCGATCAACGCGTAATTTTAAATAAGGTAAGAGTATATCACAAAGGAGAAGCTTGCAATTTGAGATGGCGATCGGATAATATTTAGAGGGTTAAATGGACCAAAACTTTTGTGTGAAAATTGTGGAAATTTTTAATATACAGCTATATAAGCTTAATTCCTGGAAGTGACATTCCGGACAAGTGAGATATACTTGAAAGTGGAACGCTTGACCTTTCAATTGATGCCAATTATTTTGGTGTGCATGATCAGATAACAGAGTTACAGCCTGATATATCCCGTTATTTGTTTGTAGTGTAATAATAGACTCGCTAGAAGTCGCAATTATACATCAATAGTCACGAAATTTTGCACCAGGTATGAGTATAGGTCAAAAAAGATGCCTACAATTTTGAATGATAATCTGATATTTGTTAGCGGCTGAAATGGACCATTACTTTTGTATGAAAAATATAAAAATTTTATTTTTGGTCGATATTTTAATTCCTTGAGGACATATATATTTCGCAAACATATGGAAAAAAAACTACTTAGGCGTAGTTTACACTATATGTAAATGCCATATGACACGAAATAAAAACATTCCATATCTACCCACGCAGGCAATGTGGAGACGTTATTTTATTACATTTTTGCTGGTGTGGACGCACAGAGTAAATGGCGTAAGGAAAATCTCCAATATTATACATATTAGCGAATATATAACGATGGAAAATTTCATGTCATATGACATTCACATGTAGTGTAAACTACCCCTAACCTTTCCTCTGATGTAAATTGCAATAAAGTGTTTGCTAGATAACGGGCCTACTGCCTAATATATAATGGATTCTGTGTAGAGAACCACATTTTTATCCCATGCTACTTATTGTCTCTCCAAAAGTTTATGTAACACCACGAAATATTCGTCCTAGACCCCTTATTTGGTATGCCGAAATTCATATCTCGACGAGATAAAGCGATTTAGCAATGTGTGTCCGTCCATTAAAAATTGTAAACAAGGTTAAGGCCGCAATTATGGACCGATTGTAACGAATTTTTTAAGGAGGTTGGGTTCGGGCCAGAATAGAAATGATTAGTTTTTGGGATGAAATGGACCACAAACAAAATTTTAACCAATTTTGTAGCGACTCTGTAGGTCAAAATAATAACCCGCAAAATTTTAAACAAAGTTTGAGTTTATGATGAAGAAGAAGCGTACAAACCAACTTAGCGGGTTAAATGGACTGAAACTTTTGTGTGAAATCGGTAAAAATTTCAATAACGTAGCGGTTAAACAACGGAAGTAGTAGTACTACATAAGTGGGTTTCATTACATTTTAGTTTGTGTGAACTAAATTTTCCTTTCCTGCTACAAAAATGTCTTTGTCATGCTAGATAACTTTTTGGTTTTGGTCATAAGTATTATACATTACATATCTTATATTTGAAATTTAAATTTTCACAATCATTGAAAAGAAGTTCCGTGGAGAGCGATTGTCCAGGGATAGTGGTGTAGGGTATCCCATGGTCGGCTCCGTCCGACTATAGACTTTTCTTACTTGTTCAATATTCATTTTATTTTGGGACTGTTTTGTCCGATTTGATGCGAGCTTAATTCGTATATTTGCCACGAGTAAGTTGTGATCCGATGGCACATCTGCTCCTGGGTAGGTCGAACATTTTGTAACACTGGAGAAATATCTTTTATTTATTATTATGTAGTTTATTTGGTTTCTCACAATTTGGTTTTCATTGTCCTGTGGGGATTTCCAGGTGTATAACCGTCTGGGATGTAGGGGAAAACACGTATTGGTCACTTTCATACAATATTCCTGACAAAATTGCACTAGTCTGTCTCCTCTATCATTTCGTTCGCCTAGGCCATATTTTCCCGTAATATTTTCAACTTCTTGGTTTCCGACCTTGGCATTAAAGTCGCCTTGTATTATTGTTATTTCGTGTTTTTTTTTTGTCATCTTTAGTAACTGCGCTAATGACTTCATTCATATTTGCATCTCCAGTGGGAGCATAGACTTGTATGATATTAAAATTTAGCGGTATTCCGCTTATTTTTAACAACATTGTCCTGTCTGACTTTGGAACGAATCCCGTGACACAAGCCACTATATGATTTTTAACAATAATACATACTCCTCTTCTGTGAGCACCCTCCTGGTTTCCTGAATAATAGACAGTCATATTTTCTGATCTGAAATCACCGCATTCCGTCCACCATGTTTCGCTGACACCTAAGATATCAATTTGGAGTCGGTTCATCTCGCTTATTGTGTTATGAAGTTTTCCACTTTCGTAAAGACTTCTCACATTCCAAGTTCCAATTACAAGTTTTTGTTTAGTTTTACCTCCGGGGATTCTTAGCACCCTCTGATTGCCGGAGACTGAGAGCCGTTTCTTTTGCGTTGTATTGTTCATGTTTTGTACGATTTTCAGCTTATAACGCTTCAATTTTAAATATATTTATTCATATTTCTCTTTTCCTCATAATATTTTTGCCCTAATTGCATAGATAACTCAATTTGTTTGCAACACGCACTTTCATTCAAGTGTCTAATAAAAAAATAAAAAATTCTAACAAATCTTAAATCTGTTAAATTCAATAGACAGCTGTCAAGAAAAATTTAAATCTTTAATACGATCAAAACAATCAAAGCAAATTTAAAACTGACATAACGTCTTAATGTGGCACAGTTCTGAACTGAAATCTCTTTATATCCCGCTCTTCAATGTGTCATGATGAAGAAAACTTTCATCAAAACAAATCAATCAAAAATTTATATTCATCTTTGTCTAGGTTTTACGTACTTTACTACCCCTTTTGGGGCTTAGGGAAAGAGAAAGAATTTCTACCTTACCATCACCAATCAATGGATTTGGTTATTTTCTATCTATCAATCTTTCATTTTGGGTATTGTATTTCATTTCTATGGAAATTTGATTATCTTCGACTTGGTTTATTTGTGAATCACTCACTTGATTTGTGTGTGTATGTGTATGTATATGTCAATGTGTATATAAGTATGAATATTTGCATAGATTTCTTTGTATGCTTCATGTCTAGCTAGATATGTTTGCTTTCAGTTTCAGCATTGGGGAATTTGTGAATTATTCTCCGGTCTGGATTGTTGCGTTTGTGGTTATTTCAGCAAACTTTTCCGAAAGCAGATACTGTCTTTCATTAACATTGTTGTGTGGTACTTTTTGAGTTGAATATTTTTGTGTGAAAATGTGATTTACAGACTGAAAAAGTGAATTTTTAGTTTTCTTCAACGATTTTTGTTATTCATATAACAAAGGTATTATTTTCTTTTATTTTCCATATTACAGCGGAAATTGTATTTGGTTAATATATAATACAAATAAATAGTTCTTAATTGCAAAAGTTTATCTGAATTAATTCCGGATATGATATAGAATACCTTCTATTAGAAAAGGATAAACTATAACAGAGTAACGTCTGTACAGTGAGGATAATTTTCTAAAAATTTACTCTAAATGACTATACAAATATACCGACATGATCTTATACGCAACATTATTATTTTCATTTTTTTTATTTCTCGAAAAATAAAAAAATCTTCCCTTAATGTACTTTTACTAAGAAAATATTATTTATTAAATGTTTCCATTAAATAAACCATAAGCATTATACTCATATCCTTCATTGTTGTATTTCAAATATCCTAAAAGAACCTTTTTCACTTAAATATTTTTTGTTTTCTATTTTTTGCATTATCTTGCTTATCCAGACTACTCGAGTTCTTTCTTTTGTTTCATCACCCCAGCTCTCACACAACACATTCCAAATTCGCACATTTACTACACAAAAAAGATATAGAGATTGTATATTTTGCGTAGTAGATAGATGCATATCCTTAAATATTTATATTTAAACACACTACTTTGATATGATGCCTTACAGGTATTTTGCCAACAGAATTTTATACCACACACCATATCTCTTCTGTTTCGTTATAACACCACCAACCATGCGGATAATGCTTTTATTATACATAGTTGTTATTATAGTCATTAACACCATTACCAAAATATATTGTGTGTATGCAGAATAATGGAAAAAAAGGAATGAAAAAAGCTACGATTTTCTCCAGGGCATTGTTGTCTCGAAGTGTATTCTTGTTAGGTTTACACATTATTAAGTAAATACACGGGATAGTATACGTATAATGAACTTCTTATGTGTGAGGTTATAATAGATCGTATCATAAACATAAAAGGAAGCATTGAAGTTTGAAAATATTTTGGTAACTACAATTTATATCAAGTATATCAAAATGTAATTTTATTTTAAAGATAAATATTGAAGAGCTGTGCACTTTATTCTCACAAAAATAAAAGAAAGGTGGACGAGTATTTTGAAAATGTATATATATTTTATCTTACAAACTATTAACTAAAATTACCTATTCACATTAAAGAAATACATTGGAAAATTACAACGACTAGTTTAAGCATTTTACAACGTTTATAATCAAAGATAGTGTACTTGTCGTATACTCCAATAAACTTAATATTAAAATGAAGTCTTAACATTTCAAATTTTAATTAATGGTCTGGGATTTATGTCACTACAGAATTTGATAATTTGATTAGATGTGTATCATCAAATCGGTCAGTTACATTAAGCAAAATTTGTTAAAATAAAGTGTAAGCAATCAGAACGAATACTCTTAATTAAATAAATATCATATATTATTGACACTGAAAGATTATTTTATTGGTTGTGTGGTTTTGTAAAGATTTTCACAGGCTAATAATTTATAAAGAAACACATAAAATAAAAAATATAAAATTTAAAATATAATATATAAAAAATAAAATGTAACATATAAAATATAAAATTCAAAATATAAAATATAACATATGAAATATAACATACAAAATATAAAACAAGTAAGGACGTATCAGTCGGTTTGCCGCCTGTGTGGATTGAAATACTTTTTTCCCAAAAAAAAACACTTATGGATTTTAGGGGGGGGGGGGGGGTTGGTTCATAATTCTGGGCGTATGAACCGACAAAAGTATGGATAGGAATAAAGCTCAAAAAATTGCAGGGATATCGATATATAGGGCTTTTTTATCACACTAGCCTACGAAAAACACAACATCGCTGTAAACAAGGCCACTAGAAAAACCTTCGGTAAAAATGTCCAAAGAATCCTCGAACAGACCCTTAAACACACAAAAATGTTGAATATTTGTGCGGTTGGCACCACAAGGACTGGACAGATAGGGCCCAATTTGAATATAAACTAAGTGTCGACAATACTTTAAGATCCACAGTTTGGACCAAATCGGCTGCTACGTCTATGAGAAATCGCGCGTACCATTTAAGCGATTATTTTCAAACTTTTATGGGAGAGGTACCGGAAGGATTGGACCACCTTCGAATTTCATCTTATATTCGAAGAAATATTACAATATCCAAAGTGTGGACGAACGCAGTATAATGTAGCTATATTCCAGCCACTACATATGGTGCCATAGGGGTTTTTTGCAACTTTCGGGCTGTTTTCTCAAGAAGTATGGACTTGCTTATGAAAAAGCATTTACCGTCGTAATTGAGACAGCGATTGAAAGTTGCTCCAACAGAAATCAAAGTGATTCGAGAGCAGGTTTCAATGTGAACTTGTAAGAAATTTTGTATGGGAGGTACCCGAAGGAGTGTACAAATATAGTCAATATTCAAACCTGATCTATATCTGGTAGAAATATAAGGATGCCTAAAGTATGGACCAAATCGGAGGAGGTACCTGAAGGAGTGGACCGATATGGCTTATCTTCGAACTCAAACTAAGTTTGCACAAATTATTACGAAGGCCACATTTTGGACCAAATCGGCAGATCCGTTCGAGAATTATGTTGTGATCCAACCACTACATACGGTGTCACAGGGTTTTTTTTGTAACTTTCAGGCTATTTTCTCAGTAAGTATGGACTTGCCCCTAATAAAACTTATACCGTCGTATGGGGGACAGTAAATAGAAGTAGCTACAACAAAAATCAAAGCGATTCGAGAGCACGTCCTAAACTGAATTTTTCCGAAATTTTGTGTGGGAGGTACCCGAAGGAGTCTGGTAGAATTTCACTATGTGCAAAGTATGGACCAAATTGGTTACTTCCTTCAAGTGTTACCGTGCGCACAAATTTTCCGAACTTTTGTGGGGGAGGTACCGGAAGGAGTGGACCGATCTAACCCACCTTCAAACTTAAACTAAGTTTGGACAAAATATTACGAAAGCCAAATTTTGGACCGAATCGGTTAATCCGTTCGAGAGTTATCGTGCGCACCAGCCAGACAGACGGAAGGACATGGCTAAATCAACTCCAACATGTCTGAAATACATTTCGTCCAAACATACTTGGGGCTGAAATCATTATTTCGATGAGGCACATTTCGCCCGTATGAAAGTGTATATAATCTCGACAGCATAAATGCTGAGGGTATAAAAATATAATGTACAAAATATAAAATAAACAAGTAAAATGTGTCAGTCAGATATATACCCTCAGCCAATGTGAAGTGAAACTTTCACCTACGGAGAGATCGAATGTATTTAAGGTCTCTTCAGAATTTTGTGGCCCTTTTTGGACATGTGAATTTGCCGAAAAAAATTGAATAAGGAATTAAATGCACTTAGACACAAATGTTGAACTTTTGGTTGGGGGGGAGGGGGGTACCCTTAGGGAGGACCGATATGGGCCAATTTAGAAGTTAAACTAAATTTTGACAAAAAATTAGTAGATACAAAGTTGGGACCAAATTGGTTGCCCCATTCAAGTGATATCGTCCTAGCATTTTAGTGACATTTTTAAATATTGGGGAGGAGTACCGGAAGTTGTGCACCGGTATTGCCCCATGAAACTAAGTTTGTATATAATATGACGAATACCAAATGTTGACCAAATCGGTTGAACAGTTCGAGAATTATCGTGCTCTCAGACCGCCATAAATGATAACATAGGGGGTTTTGACACCTTTCGGGATGTTTTCCCAAGAAATTGGACTTGCCCCTGAAAAAAACTTTTACCGCCGTAATGGAGGTAGCGAATGCAAATCACTTTAACAAAAATCAAAGTGATTCGAGAGCAGGTCTTAAAGTGAAATTTAATTTTGTGTGAGATGTGCCAGAAGGAGTAGATAAATATAATCCGTATTTGAACCTGATCTTTATCTGGTAGATATATTAGCATGTGCAGAGTATGGATTACATCGGACACTCCCTTCAAGAGTTATCGTGCGCACATTTTTTCCGAACATTTTTGAAATTTTGTAGTGGAAGTAACTGAAGCAGTGGACGGAAACGGTTTATCTTCGAATTTAAACTATGATTGGACAAAACATTACGGAGGCCAAATTTTGGACCAAAATCAAAGCGATTCGAGAGCAGGTCCTTAACTGAACTTTTCCGAAATTTTGTGTGGGAGGTACCCGAAGGAGTGGACCGATTGAGTCCATATTGGAACCTCATCTAAGTCTGGTAGAAATTTCACGATGTGCAAAGTATGGACCAAATCGATTAATTTCTTCAAGAGTTATCGTGCGCACAAATTTTACGAACATTGCCGAACTATTGTGGGGTTGGTACCGGATGGAACAAAATATTACGAAAGCCAAATTTTGGAACGAATCGGTTGATCTGTTCGAGAATTATCGTGCGTTCCAGCCAGACAGAAGGACGTACATCGGTAAATAGACTTCAAATTGTCTGAAACACATTTCGTCCAAACATACTTGGGATCTAAAACCATTATTTCGATGAGGCACATTTTGCCCATAGGAAAGTGTATAGCATAAATGCTGAGGGTATAAAAAGAATCATTTGTTTGGCGCAATTTTCAATGTAAGCAGAAGACTACGATGCCTATGAATAATTCAGTATTAATACGCCCCTGTACAAGCGGTCATCGTTAGTCTTTAGGAGATGTTTTAATACCCTCAGCATTCATGCAATGTGGCTCATCGAAATAATGGTTTTAGACCCCAAGTATCTTTGGACGAAATGTGTTTCAGACAGTTTGGAGTCTATTTAGCAATGTCCGTCCGTCTGTCTGTCTGGCTGGCTGGTGCGCACGATAAAATTTGGCTTTCGTAATATTTTGTCCAAACATAGTTTAAGTTCGAAGATGGGCCATATCGGTCCACTCCTCCGGATACCTCCACAAAAAAGTTAAAAAATTTTTGCTAAACTTGTGCGCACGATAATTCTCGAAGGGGGAACGAATTGGTCATAACTTTGCATATGGTAATATTACTTCCAGGCATAGATCGGGTTCGAATATTGACTATATCGGTCCACTCCTTCGGGTACGTCCCACACAAAAATGTGAAGTTTAAAAGCACCTCTCGGATCGTTGTGAAATTTTCTTCAGCAGGTTGTCCTTCTAGCCCCTTTTTCGACGGTACAATTTTTTTCGTGGTCAAGCTCCAAGAAACCCTGACGGTACAAACTAAATTGGCAAGTCCGCAAGATAACTCTCGCAGGGAATCTCTGATTGGTTCAAACTTTGCACATCGTATTATTCCATATAGCCAGATATCAAGTGAGAATATGGACTATATCGGTCCCGTCCTTCAGTTCAACAGCTCGCCTCGGATCGTTTTCATTTTTTTCGAAGCGTTCTTCTTGCAAGTCTATAATTCCGGAGATAATGGGTAGAACGTAAGATAACTATCTAAGGGAGAAATCGATTTAAGCCCAAACGTTGTGCATTGTATTATTTCTTTATTATGTCCGAATATTGCCTACATCGGACCACTCGTTCCGCTACCTCCCACATAAAGTTTGGAAAGAGTAAAGTTTACGGACTTGTCTGGGATCGTGTTTTTACATTTGTGTCAAAATGTTGGGTATGCATCCCTAGTTAAGGCGGTAAAATATTGTTCGGGGGCAAATTCATACTTCCTGTGAAATTGGTCTATAGATATCAGAAGTATTATGGTGGCTACTTGTCTTTAGATCCGAGGCTGAGGGTATATCTCTGTCGGCACAGCTGAGTGATATTTTCTTACTTTTTACACCCTCAGCATTTATGCTAACGAGGAGATACACACTTTCATACGGGCAAAATGTGCCTCATCGAAATAATGGTTTTAGACCCCAAGTATGTTTGGACGAAATGTGTTTCAGACAATTTGGAGTCGATTTAGCAATGTCCGTCCGTCTGTATGGCTGGCTGGTGCGCACGATAACTCTCGTAATATTTTGTCCAAACTTAGTTTAAGTTCGAAGATGGGTTATATCGGTCCACTCCTTCCGGTACCTCCCCTACAAAAATTCCAAAATGTTCGGAAAATTTGAGCACACGATAACTCTTGAAGGGAGTAACCGATTTAGTCCATACTTTGCATATGGTGAAATTTCTACCATACTTAGATGAGGTTCCACTAAGGTCTCAATCGGTCCACTCCTCCCACACAAAATTTTGGAAAAGTTCAGTTTAGGACCCGTTCTCGAATTACTCTGATTTTTGTTGTAACAGCTTGTATTCACTGCCCTCCATACGACGATAATAGTTTCATCAGAGGCAAGTTCATACTGCCTGAGAAAATAGTTGTAAAAAAACCCCTATGGCAACGTGTGTAGTGGTTGGAGCGCAAGATAACTCTCGAACGGACGTGCCGATTTGGTCCAAAGTTTGGCCTTCATAATATTTTGTTTAAACTTAGATTAAGTTCGAAGATAAGCCATATCGGTCAACTCCTACGGGTATTTCCCCCACAAAAGTTCAAAAATGTTCGAAAAAATTTGGAGCACGATAACTCTTGAAATGTCGGATAAGTTCACTTAAAGTCCTGTTCTCGAATCGCTTTGATTTTTTTGAAGCTACTTGCATTCGCTGTCTCAATTACGACGGTAAAAGTTTTTTCAGGGGCAATTCCATACTTCTTGAGAAAATAGCCCGGAAGGTGTAAAAACCCGTTATGGTACCATGTGTAGGTGGCTGGACAGCACGATAACTCTCGAACTAAACAACCGATGTGGTCCTCCGTCATATTTTGTCCAAACTTAGTTTTAGTTCGAAGATGTGCAATTCCTATCAACAACTTCCGGTACTTCCCCCTAATATTTAAAAAGTGTCACTGAAATGGTATGCACGATATATTTTGAACGGGGCAACCAATTCTGTCCAAACTTTGGATCTTCTAATATTTTGTCCAAATTAAGTTTAACTTCTAATGGTACGATGATAATGGTTATACGATGATCCACTGAAATAACTAGTGGGTGCGATATCTATCGAAAAGATATGACTCCCAAAATAAGATCCATTTCCATAATGGACTATGTCGGTCCATTCATTTAAGTACCTCCTCCCCAACACTTTTGAATTTACTACTAACCCGCATTTTTGACGGCAAGTTCAAATGTTATTCAAAATTCTGAAAACACCCTAAACTCTTTCGATCTGAAAGTTTCATTTCAGTAGGCTGAGGGTATATCTCTGTCGGCACAGCTGACTGACACTTTCTTACTTGTTTAATATACCATCCATCTGATTGTAGTGGTTAAAAAAATAATATCATAAGGCTTTCAGCAAACAGAATTTTATATCATAATAATCTTTTTGTATTTGCCATAACTCGGTTAGCTTGGCTAAATATTTTTCTTATTAATTAATATTCCAAGGAATTTCTTAAAAACCTAAGCAAATAGAAGACTATTTAGTTTTCATTTAGAAGAAAGTAAACAAAAAAACTTATTTTTCTTTTATATTGTTTGCAAAGGTTTTCATACAGTGTATTGTTGCCTCTTAACCCTTTTCCATTCGCTGCAATCGGTAAGAGTGAAATACCATATCGCTGCTCTGTAACACATTCTCTTTACATTTTTTACATACAAATTTCTTTGGTTAGTGTTTACATTAAAAACGTTTTTATTTACTTGGTCGTTGTCGTGCAAAGAGTTACCAAAGTAGGTGACACAGCAATTGGAGCAAAAAATAAAAGCACATACACACACGCACTCACTTTTTCCTACTCAACTTAATAGCAATGAAAGATAAACTGGGTTAACTAAAGGACATTCAATGACTGTCCTTTAACTTAATAAAACATTTAAAAGGCAAAGAAGAAATGTGTTTGGTGTATGCATTGTATCTTGACATGGATGGTATTGTGTTTCCTTTTTATTTGTATGTATGTACTGTTGTGTTGCCTGCGTGTGTAAGTGTGCAAATGGTTGCACACGTACTTGAAATTCTTTGTTTGCTTCTCACGGCAGACTACGACTCCGTTCAGTTTAATTTTCTTCCAGTGTTTGTTTTTTTTGCTTTCCACAAAATAAAAGAACATTTTACAATTTTAATTGAGTACCATTTGGAAACAATGGTATAAAGTTCGATTGACTTGTCCAAAAAGAAACCATTGTAGGCTCACAATGTTGTTAACCGGAGAGTATTTGAGGGTTTTGTCTCTTAATGGAGATATAAATAAAATATCGGGCCTCTTATTGTAAAGAGGAGAAAATAAAAATTAATACCAAAAATTGATTAAAGCCGGTCAAGACCGTTCATTGGAACGATTACATATTTCATTTTTACCCATACCTACTTGTTTCGGCCCTCCAGCACCAGGCCTTTTTTTCACCAAGTCCTATGAGTCGTTTTATATTTTTTAGTAATTTAAAATATTGAACAAAGAAAAAAGTGTAAGAAAGAGAAATTTTAATTGTCTTACTATTGATTATTTTATTGTGAATTTAAATTACTTTAGTAAAATAAATACCTACACCCTCTACTCCGTAACCCATCTCAATGAAAACAAACTTTTGTAAATTAAAGAAGACAAACAATTTCGTTACAGGAGATATTTGTTGGGATGTAAAAACAGAGCAGAGCAGATACTCTTTAGATTTAAATAACTTGCCTTAAAAATATGTCGAGCCAAGCATGAACAAATTGTTTGCTTTCAACTCTGTCTCTAGTGGCTGAGAGAAGTAAACTCATTTAAGTATGGAACCAAAGAAAAAAATAACAACGATGAAATGCAAACAGAAAGAACGGTATATTTTTGGTAAATGTTTATATTAACGCCGGTATTGATACTGAAAAATTAAGTATCAACAAATATTGTTGACATCGAATGTTGTTTTCCTACCGAAAGATAATGAATGGACAGGACAGGCTTACAATTGGGACAGTGGGTAAACAAAAATAAAATAAAAGCTTTAACAAATTGAAAAAGGTTTGAAGATCTTTGGATCATACAAGAAAATTTTACGAATTTATAATTCTGTGGTTTTCAAACAAAACAACATAAGTCGACTTATGCAAATTTTGAGTTATTAATTCCACGCAGTTGTACTTTTTGAGAGCTTTTCATATCACTTTTCCGTCTTTATACCCTCAGCATTTATGCTAACGAGGGTATATGAGGAAAAGTCAAAATTTTTTAGTTTCCATGAAGCCAAGGTTTGCACTATTATAATACGCGAACTATTGTAGTTTACCAGTAACTATGACTATTGCTGGATTAATTTAGATGTTTTTGTACAAAGCTCAAAAATTTAGCAAAAAAATTTAATTTACGTGGTAGTTACGACCGCGTAAAGGAAAAAACATAGGTAAAAACAAGTTGAAGCTAAACAGGTTTTTTACATTGCTATTCGATTTCTGATTAAACCATTCAAATGACGGACATCTGTCTAAAGTAAAAGAAGGAGAATACAAAATGAAGATTACACTTCTAATGTATCACTTTCCAAAATTTCCTCTGCATCCACCTTTTATGGATGCTGACATTTTGAAGCCGGATTTAGGTGTTTTTTGTATTTTTTATGTAACTGGGACGCGCATTCGGATATTTCGAAAAACCAATTATAGGATTAAAGAACTCGCGATTTCGCATAATCTGATATGTATATTGAGTATGCAGCCCACACAGCAGCAGAGTAATCTACTGCCAAAGGCCAAAATTTAGTGCGATATTTTTTCTAAAAAACCTATTTTTTGGGTACAGTATTTACAATATCGTTTTGAGTGTGCTGGTACCCCGCGATATTTTAGTTTTTCGACGATCCGGATCATATGAATCACAGATCGTAAAAATCCATCTACTAGAACGGCGGAAATGGCTACTGCAAAAATTGAAAAATTTGCGAAAAATGTTTTTCAAAATATCGCTGACTAATTCGCGTTATATGTGGATCGTTTCTATTTCAATGAAGAAAGTGAATCATCACTCGCGTGTGTGCGAAAACAGCGGTTTGAAAAATTTAGTGGCATGCGAGCTGTATCCGATTTATCCAAAAAATACTGTGTGAATTTTATTGAAATATGTTTAGATCGATATATTTTTTTACGGTTGATAGTGAAATCGGATGCGCATAAAATGTGTATGCACTTTGTGCAAGATATAAGCGTTATACAGTTTGTTGCATACTAAACTGCAGACGATGCTACATCTTAGCGGCCAAAGTAAATCCTGGCAAATGTGTACAAATTAAAAGAGAAGAATTCGCTGTATTGGTAAACCGCATGCGCACCAAGTGATTTTGAGGATTTCGTGATTTACACGCATTTCAAAATGAACATTACCCGATACAATTTTATTTCAAGATTATACCCCATTTAAAGGAACCCAACATTTATTTGAAAGATATCCATATCTTCTGCTAGATGTTAGCGTGTTTTCGAGAAGTAATTAGAATAAAAAATGTGATTTATTGCGTGAAATTTAACTAAAATAGAAGAAAAACTCCGACCTATTTTTCTTACAATTTGTTCAACTAACTCACAAAATAAATTTTAATAAATATTTTCTCTTACAAAAATTTTATAAATTTCTTCAATATATTTTTTGTTTTTTGCTATAATATGCAAACCGCTAAACGGATTTGTATAGTTTTGGTTTCATTTGAATCTTCGCGATGTTTAGATTACGTACATATTTTTTATATATTTTTCAGATGCATAAACAGCTTGAGTTTTATTAGAACAAGTTGTAAACTACCAATTGTTTTAAATGCTTTCCTAATTTCCGCGAAAATTTACAACTTTTTCACTAAAGTTATGGGACCTCAGTAAACATATAGTATGTAGGGAGGCCCTAATTAAGAGAGTTTCTCAATATAATGATTAGAGTCTTTTAAAGATTTTTTTCTTTTTATCAGAATTGAAACCGCCATAACTTTTGCGCGCAACAACCAAAATTAGTATCTCGAACAGATTTAAGAATGGGAACGGGAAAAATGTGCCTCATCGAAATAATGGTTTTAGACCCCAAGTACGTTTGGCGAGTGTTTCAGACAATTTGAAGTCGATTGAGCAATGTCCGTCCGTCTGTCTGCCTGGCCGGCTGGAGCGCACGATAACTCTCGAACGGATGAACCGATTCGGTCCAAATTTTGGCTTACTTAGTTTAAGTTCGAAGATGGGCTATATCGGTCCACTCCTTCCGGTACCTTCCACACAAAAGTTCGAAAATGTTCGGAAAATTTGTGCGCACGATAACTCTTGAAGGGAGTAACCGATTCGGTCCATACTTGGCACATCCTGAAATGTGTATCAGACTTAGATAAGGTTTCAATATGGACTCAATCGGTCCACTCCTTCGGTCAATCGGTCCACCTCCCACACAAATTTTCGGAAAAGTTCAGTTTACGGCCATCTCTCGAATCGCTTTGATTTTTGCTTTAGCAACTTGTATTCACTGCCCCCCACACGACGGTATAAGATTCATCATGGGCAAGTCCATACTTCCTGAGAAAATAGCCTCAACGTTGGAAAAAACCCTTTTGACACCGTGTGAGGTGGTTGGAGCGCAAGATAACTCTAGAACGGATCTGCCGATTCGGTCCAACATTTGGCCTTAGTAATATTTTGTCCAAACATAGTTTAAGTTCGAAGATGGGCTATATTGGTCCACTCCTTCCGGTACCTCCCACACAAAAGTTCGAAAATGTTCGGAAAAATTGTTCGTACGGTAACTCTTGAAGGGAGTGGCCGAATTGGTCCATACTTTACACATCCTAATATATCTACCAGATATAAATCAGGTTCAAATATGGACTATATTTGTCTACTCCATCCGGTACCTCCCACACAAAATTTCGGATAAGTTCACTTTAAGACCTGCTATCGAATCACTTTGATTTTTGTTGAAGCAACTTGCATTCGCTGCCTCAATTACGATGGTAAACGTTTTTCAGGGGTAAGTCCATACTTCTTGAGCAAACATCCCGAAGAGTGTAAAAACCCCCTGTGGCACCATTTGTAGTGACTGGAGATCCACTTTCATAATGGTCAATGTAGATCCATTCCTTTTAGTATCTCCTCCGCAAAACTTTTGATCTCTAATCATACTGAACATTTTTGTCGGTTCAAATTCCCAAAATTTTTAAAACCCCTAAATACATAAGTTTTTTGGAAATAAATTGTTCCAATATATACAGGCTGAGGGTATATCTCTTTCGGCAAAGCCGACTGATACTTTTTTACTTGTTTTACATGAAGTCATCCTTGTCTTCTATTCTGAATACTTCTTCTACTGAATACCCTGAGACACAAAATGGAAGTCAAGGAAAGTCTGGAGGTGGAAAATTCCAATTCGGAATGAAAGCCCTTATTGAGTATATTAAAAAACCCCAAAGGATCACATAGCTGAGTTATGTCATAATGCATTTTTTGATTTTTGAAGAAAATAGCTTTATATCTTTGTTTGGAGATATAGTTTCATCATTTTGAGATGACATGTTTTCGGATAAATAGAGTGAGGTATCTTTTTGTCGAACAATTTTGTCCTTCTAACTCAGTTCCTTCCATGTCCTTTTTGTTCTTGAACTGAAAAAGTAACACAAGATCACATTTTGTATTTTTGGACACCCGAAAATTGTATGTAGGATCGGTTAAAAGTAACAAAGGACACCAACGTTCAGAATGTGTGCACTGAATTTTAGTTTAAGGGGTGATCCCCACTTGTAAATTTTAGAAAAATTATAAATACGAGGGGCACTAAAAAACCATCTGGCCTAGAAAACACGCAGTGTCGCCAGGCGTCTTTTTTGAAAATTTTGACAGTTTTTAGCCTAAGCGTACGCAGGACAGTTTGACATACGACCATGTGTTTTGTTCTTTACAATGATTAGGAAAAATCACTTTGCAAAAAAAAAATGGAATTTACTTGTGAACATGTTTGGCCGATAACTTTTTTCAACATTCGACTTGGATAATCACCCCAAGAGTGCATCGATCAAATTAAATCTTTGTACGAGTATGTCGATAAAGGAACATCCTATATCACTATGAAAAACTGGTCGAAGGCCGAAGGTCGGTAGGGTCGCCCAAAATCGGACGTTGTCCCAGAAAATAATAAAGCTTGGGCATTTCTTCCACCAACTAATATTTGATATTCCATGAACACCTGGCAGCAGAAATGGATTTTTCTCGCTAGATCCGGCAAAATTGGCCAATCGCTAAAAGAAAGTCTCTTGTGGATTGGTGCAAAGAAATTATGAGTAAAAACAATCGCGTTGCTTCAAACGAGATTTATAAGATCATTACAGACGACGAATCTTGGAGCTATGCTTAGGAGCTCGAAACAAGGCAGCAATCGACCGTTTGTGTCTGTGAAAGGGACCCAAATCCAACGAAAGCTGTTCATGAAAGAAGACCATCGAAGCAAATGTTCGCCTGTTTTTTCGGCAAAACTGACCGTGTGGCGACTTGGGAAATATAGGACGGTTAATTCTGAGTGTGACACTACATATATTATATGTACGTAGGACTTTTGGTATTGAAAACGGGCTATGTAGCTCCACGCTTTCGTATAGCCCCCATACAAAATGACGCGTGACGCGTCGTCGTTTTAAGGAATTTTTAAGATATTTGTCCCATTTTACCACCGAATTGGTTGTAATTTGGAATTTTGTGTCTCCAGAGGCCAAAAAACATTCCTACTAAAGTTGGGTTATATAGGTCCACGTTTTGGTATAGCTCCATATAAGGTACCATATAAAGTACGCGTCATTTTAATATATTTTGAATGTATTAGACCCGTTTGACCAAAGAATTGGTTGTAACTTCGTATTTTGTGTTTCCAGAGGCTAAGAAACATTTCTACCATAAAATGTTTATATAGGTCCACGTGTTGATATAGCCCCCATAATACGATATCTCCCGATTTTCGATATTTTGAAGGTTTTAGCCACCGAGATGGCTGAAATTTGGTATTTAGTCTTCTTTAGGCGTATAAAACTTTCTCCCAGAAATTTGTAGGTATAGGTCCACGCCATCATATAGCCCCCATAGAACGGTACCTTCCGAATTTCGGTATTTTGAAGGTTGTGGCCACATTAATCTACCAAAATGCCTGAAATTTGTGGTGGAGGGTATAAAAAGTTCGGCTCGACCGAACTTAACGCTTTTCTTACTTGTTCTTTTCAGACGAAGAAAAAATCTATCAAAAAGGTTCGTAGTTTTTACGGAAACAATAAAAAATGGTTTTTACTGGGATTTACAACCGGGGGTCTCCTTTTAAGGCTAAGCACGTTGGCTTACATCCAGTTTAAATCTTGGTCATGAATTGTATATAATTTTTATCGGATGTTGTCCTTATGATTATTATTGTCAGTTCATTTTCATATATTTTGAAAATTTAAAATTTTTTCACTTCATATTTATGTTTTATTTATTCGAACGAACGCCTTTTCTAAAGAATATGTAAGCAAAAACTAACAGATTATCCTATACAGGAAAAAGTTGAAAATTTGTGTACATTTTATTAATTTTGGTGGTATACGAATTCACACTCGGAGTCGACCCGGAGTCGGAGTCGTGAAAAAAACCGGTCTTGAGTCGGAGTCGTGCCGAAAACACCTCGACTCCGAAACCCTGGTTAGAAGTATTGTGCTTACTTCCTTTGTTTAGGTCCGATGCTGAGGGTACAGCTGACTGATATTTTCTTACTTGTTAAATATTAACAAAATAATTGTTTTGGTCGAGGAATGAATGGCCTATAGATACGCTTTTTTGAACGATCCTTACATAAAGGGCTACTGGAAATTGTATTAAACTGAGCTTAAGAATCTAATATCTAGTAACAGCCGGAGTGTTAAACAGCTCTAATAACCAAAGTTTTGCCTATAAAAACCATTGAGTTGTTCAAAAAGTGCTACATTTATGGAAACAATAGCCTGTTTTCGGCTACTACCAAAGGACGGTCTTCAAATCTAATGGACTCACTACTATCAACTAAAATATTGACAATTTTTACCTAAATTCAACTGAAAATATTTTTGTTGCCCTTTTTCTTTCACACTCCTACATCTCGAACCAAAATTTTGAAGACGATTTATAATGTTGTATACAGCAAATGATGTAAAACAAATTTCTGTTAATGAATTAACTGCTGGGATGTCAACAATGTCAAATAAATTTAAAAAATGTCAATGTGGAGAAAATAAACCATTTTTATTTGACTATTGCCTTGGTTTGTATGGGCACTCCTATTATTTTGAACGCAACGGTACATTTTGTTTGAATTTTAAATGTTGGGCCGTTTTTAGGGACATTTTGGTCCGAAAAAAGTTTTTAAAACGGCAACACTGCCGATATGGCACATCTGCGAACTTATACTAAGTTTGGGCAAAATATTACGAAGTGCAAAATTTGGTTGGAATCGATTGATCCGTTCGAGAGTTATCGTGCGCACCAGCCAGCCAGACGGACAGACAGACAGACGGACGCACATGGCTAAATCGACTCCAAATTGTCTGAAACGAATTTCGTCCAAACATACTTGAGGTCTAAAACCGTTATTTCGATGAGGCACATTTTTGGCCGTATCAAAGTGTACATATATTCCCACGTTTAGCATAAATGCTGAGGTTATAATAAAAGCTTTAACAAATTTAGAAAGATTTGAAGATTTTTGGATCATACCACAAAATGTACAGAATGCATTGTTGTTGTTTAAACATTTGACTTCCTCCCATTATTCGTCATTTCCATTCACTTTTGTTTGAGAAGAACTAAAAACGTGTATGTGTCGAAGCCGTATCATATCTACGGAATTATTAAAATAATTTTAATTAATGAATGTGGTATTCCAAATAAACAATAGATTTCAAAGCCTAATTGAGGTTCATTGTGATATTTCTTAAATATGATACAGAGTTATATGAGAATGAAAATATATAAAGACTTGTAACAGATAATAAGTTGCTGAAGATTAGAATTAATTTCTACCATAATTTTCATCCCACTGTCCACTTAGATGTAAAGTTGTCTCGACCGTATACTATCATACCATAAGTCCAAATAGGAATTCCTGTTGTTGTTATTCTTGTTAGTTACTGATAACTTGACTCCAATGTGCTTCTGTACTGTGTTTATTTTCTTCTTCCTTTGGTCAACAGTTTTAGCTGGAGCAACAACCAACGACAGCAGCAGCAGCTGTAGTGGTCTGGCATAATAACCATCATTGACTCGAAGGCGAAGGAGGATTGTTCTTAAATTTATAATGACACTGAGCACAACAAAATGAATGAATTTAAATTAAACTAATGACAGGACCAAAGTAATTAAATGCAAATAAGTTGGTTTATGTTAATTTGATAACAAAATGTTGCTTTCGTTGTTGTTGTTGCAACACTGCTGAATTGCTTTAGGCAAAACCAGTTTGTGGTGCTGTCATCATCATCATGGAGCAATAGTTAAAAGAAGTCAAGAATATCAAAGCTAAAGATTATAAATAACCATAATATATTGTCCACTGGGTGGAAGAAGATAACTTTTTCTGATGGATTGTGACATAAGTAGAATTTATTGCCTATTAGGAGATATTATTTTTATACATATTGTTGGAACGTAATTGTTATTATTATTATCATTCTAAATTTGTTTTTTTTTTTCTCTTATTACTTTCAGGTAAGTGAAATGTAAAGAATTTCGTTGTATATATTCACACAGCGGTGAGTATTTAATAGTTATAAAATTTGTTAAAAAGTCTCATTTTAGGAACTAAGTCATAAAACATATTCAAGGAATCGGATTTTTTATATAGCTTAGATATGCCGATTTAAGGTATTTTGGGTCTCATATAGCTATATCGAAATCTGATCCGATTTTCACAATTTTTTGTAGAATTCGTTTTTAGCCACAATAATTAACTGTTAAAAATTTCTTATCAATTGGACGATAAATACGGCTTTTAGAGAATTTTCGTGAAAATGCACCTTTGGCCCCATACAAATTAATATGGCTACAAAGATCGCCGCTGTGGCACGGGTTAATGTTAACCGATCGCCGTAAAATGTCATTTACATATAAGGTTTTTGGATCAAATAAAAAGATATTAGAGGGTAGAAGTTAAAAAAAAATGTTTTGTGGGTCAGTCTTTTTTAAGGGGTTATGGCCACTTACAAATTTTACAAAACCGAACGTTTTTTATTTAGGCAGGTCAAGTTCGGAAAGGCAGGTCAAGTTCGATGATGGGCTATATCGGTCCACATTTTGGTATATCCCCATAAACGGAACCGCGCGATTTCAGGTATTTTGCCGTTTTAGTCTCATTAGCTAAAAATTGACATTCAGCGTTCCTAGCGATCAACAAACTTATATTCCAAAAGATATGGGCATAGGTCCATGTTTTGGTATAGCCCACATATAACGGTACCTACCGATTTCGGTATTTTGAGAATTTTAACTACATGTAATTTCACGTTTGAGGTTCTCCGTGGTCACAAAACATCCCCACCAAAAACCGTCAACATAGGTCCATGTTTTAGTATAGGAAAAAAGGAATTACTCGTAATTTAACATTGGATGTTCCCAATGGCCACAAAACATCTCCACCAAAAACTGTTAATTTAGGTTCATTTTGGTATAGCCCCCATATAACGGTACCTCCCGATTTTCGGTATTTTGAGGATTTTAGCTACATTTTTTGAGCGAATCACCTGTAATTTAACATTTGATATTCCCAATGACCACAAAACATCTCCACCACGCGGCTATGCTTGCACCTCAGAACCATCGAACATCCAACATGCTCGATGAATGTTTTCCATCTATCACAACGTAAACAATTTGATTTCTTGTTTTTGGTCTGGAGAACACCCAGATGCTCTTATGAAAGTCGGGGATGTTTAAATCTGGTACTGCTAACTATAATGTGTTTTGCCGCTGCGAAGCAGCAGAATAATTTTAATGTCATGGACAGGGCAACCGTCATATGTGTTTTCTGTTAGTCATTTTCTTCCACAAATAAAGCTAATTATTGCAGCAAGTTTTCTCGTTCATTGGGGTGAAAGTGGAAACCAAATGTTTAACCTCCGACCACTAAAATCCGCAACACCATTTAGATGTGGTTGCGACGCCTTTTCGTATCGTATCGTATCTCCTGTATGGCTGTAATATCGGCTTTCAATTTTTCAAGTACATCTGCCAATGCGTAAACGGCCACAGCAATCTTAGGGAGGTTTGTTTTTCTTTTTATTTGTTTTATACCCACCACCATATTATGGAGGGTATATATTCTTGATCAGGGTAAAATTGTCAGTCGATCTAACCATGTCCGTCTGTCCGTCCGTCCGTCTGTTGAAATCAAGATAAAGCTCACAATTTTTAAGATAGAGCTTTGTAATTTGGTATAGAAGTTTCTATTACTCCTAGGATGTTTGGTATTGCAAATGTGCTATATCAGTCCACGCCTTCATATAGCCCCCATAGAATGATACACCCGATTTAGGGTATTTTGAAGGTTTTGCCCTCATTATCAAACCGCAATGGCTGAAATTTGCTACATAGTCTTCTTTGGGGGTATAACATTTTCCCTCAGTATTTGTCGGTATTGGTCCACGCCTAAATATAGCCCCCATAGAACTGTACCACCCGATTGTCGCTATTTTGAAGGTTTTAGCTTCGATATCACACCGAAATGGCTAAAATTTGGTACTTAGTCTTCGTTGGGGGTATAAACTTTCCCCCAGAATTTTGTCGGTATCGGTACACGCCTTCATATCCCCCTATATAACGGTACCTCCCGATTTTCGGTGTTTTGAAGGTTTTGGATACAATGTTCCACCGAAATGGCTGAAATTTGGTATATAACCTTTCTTGTGGGTATAAATTTCCCTCTTTAAATATGTCGGTATAGGCCCACGCCTTCATGTAGCCTCCATAGAACGGTACCTCCCGATTTTCGGTATTTTGAAGGTTGTAGCCTAAATATTACTCCGAAATAGCTGAAATTTGGTATTTAGAATTAGTGGGGAGTACTCAACATTCCTCTTTAAATTTGTCGGTATAGGTTCAAGCCTTCATATAGCCCTCATAGAACGGTACCTCCCGATTTTCGGTATCTGGAAGGTTTTGGCCCTAAATTCCTCCGAAATGTCTGAAATTTAGTATTTAGTCTTTGTTGGGGTATAAAATTTCCCCTCTAACTTTCTCGGTATAGGTCCACGCCTTCATATATCTCCTATAAAACGGTACCTCCCGATTTTCGGTATTTTGATGGTTTTGGATACAATATTCCACCGAAATGGCTGAAATTTGGTATATAACCTTTGTTGTGGGTATAAAATTTCCCCCTTTAAATAGTTAGGTATAGGTCCACGCCTTCATATAGGCCCCTGGAAAGGTACCTCCGATTCGGTATTTTGAAGGTGGTGACTTTAATATTCCACAAAATGGCTGTAATTTGGTATTAAGTCTTCGTTGGTGATATAAAACTGTTACCCAGAAATTTGGTCTGTACAGGGTCCACATTTCGATATAGCCCCCTTCGAACGGTACCTCCCGATTTTCGTAATACAGAAGGTTGTGACGTCAATATCCCACCCACAATATCCCATGACTGAAATTCGTTATTTAGACTTCTAAGGGGTTATAAAATATTCCAGAAGAGTATTATCAGTATGGTAACATGGAGCGCCTTCGCCACTGGGGCGGCTACGCCAGCGCCGATTTTATCGTAAATTATTAGTGCTAGTAAAAATCCGTTAAAGACAAAATTGTGAGTTTAATGAAGATCTGTCATCTCCCGAAAGTTGGCAGTTGTATCATAGGTATGATAGCGGACTCACGCGGTTTTGTGTTTTTACGGTATTGGGGAAAATAATTATGGAAGGTATGTTTATCTTATTTATCTTATTTACTTTTTGTGATATCAAAACCACATTTTATACCGTTAGAAGATAACTACTGAAGAATAAAAATCCCAGTAATTCGCATGAAAAAAAATAATTACAAAATGTTAAATATATTAATATTATGAAATATGTAAGGGGTGCGGCGCCTACGTCATGGTAGGGGTGTGGTGGTTAATGTACAAATTTGGTCATGTTTAATTTAAATTATTTATGCCACAGATACACCACACTATTATATGAAGTTTAAAATCAAATATTATCCTAAACGTGTCTTGTTTTAGTAATGCTATGATTTTTATACCCTCCACCCTAGCTATGGAGGGTATATTAAGTTTGTCTTTCCGTTTGTAACACATCGAACTAATCATTTGCGACCCTGTAAAGTATATATATATTCATGCTCAGGATAAAATTCTAAGACTATCTAGCCATGTCCGTCTGTCCGTCCGTCTGTCCGTCTGTTGTAATCACTCTAGCGTCCGCAATAATTGAGATAGAGTGCTGAAATTTTCCATAGGCAGGTCAAGTTCGAAGATGGCTATATCGGTCCACTCGTTCGTATAGCCCTCATATAACGGTACCTCCGGATTTGAGGTATTTTGACGTTCTTCGCCACATTTGCAGACCGAATTAGCTATAATTTGGCACTTAGGGTTCCTAGTGATCAACAAAATTATATCCCAAAGGATATGGGCATATGTCCATGTTTTGGTATAGTCTGCAATTTGACATTTGAGGCTGTCAGTGGTCATGAAACATCTCCACGAAACATCGTCAACATAGGTCCATGTTTTGGTATAGCCCCCATATATCGATACCTCCCGATTTTCGGTATTTTGAGAATATTAGCTACAATTTTTAACCGAACTAGCTGTAATTTGCCATTTGAGGTTCTCAGTGGTCATTAAATATCTCCACTAAACATCGTCAACATAGGTCCATGTTTTGGTATAGCTCCCATATAACGGTACCTCCCGATTTTCGGTATTTTGAGAATTTTAGCCACAATTTGTAACCGAACTATCTGCAATTTGACATTTGAGGTTCTCAGTGGTCATGAAACATCTCCACAAAACATCGTCAACATAGGTCCATGTTTTGGTATGGCCCCCTTAGAACCGTACCTCCCGATTTTCGGTATTTTGAGCATTTTAGTTACAATTTTTAACCGAACTAGCTGTAATTTGCCTTTTGAGTTTCTCAGTGGGCATGAAACATCTCCACCAAACATCGTCAACATAGGTCCATGTTTTGGTATAGCCCCCATATAACGGTACCTCCCAATTTTCGGTATTTTGAGAATTTTAGCTACAGTTTTTAACCGAAGTAGCTGTAATTTGACATTTGAAGTTCTCAGTGGTTATAAAACATCTCCAACGAAACATCGTCAACATAGGTCAATGTTTTGGTATAGCCCCCATATAACGGTATCTCCCGATTTTCGGTATTTTGAGAATTTTAGCTGCAATTTTTAACCGAACTAGCTGTAATGATCGGTAGTTTGAGAATTTTAGCTACAATTTTGTCTATTCAAAAATTATCGTCACCATATTTTGGTACATCCCCCCATATAACTGTACCTCCTGATTTTCGGGAATTTTCAGTGGTCACGAAATTTCTTCACTAAAATTCGTCAACATGTGTCCATTTTTGAGGGTCTACATTGTTTTGATGAAACTACCCTCAATTTGACTCTTGAAGTTCCCTGCAGCTATAAAACTGTTCCGCCAAAAAATTTAAAGATAGGTTGACTCTTTGATATAGCCCCGTAGGTGGTACCTTTCACCTAGCTGAACACATTTTTTAAGATTAGATTAGATAACACTGTGCGACAAAATGGAGGTGAAAGTCTGGGGCACGGAAAATTCCTCTTGGGGAAGAAAGGCCTTGGTGAGTATATTATGTACCCCGAAGGATAGATCCGCCGTGAGTCGAACTTCCGCGTTATGGCGTAATGAAATTTTTGTTAGAGACCCTGTGGGCCATCAGGAATTAGCGTTGTATCTGTACAAAACAACAAACAAAGATATAGTGCTAATTCGTGATTGCTCACAGGGTCTCTTGCAAAAACTTCATCACGCCATAACGCGGAAGTTCGACTCACGGCGCATCTGTCCTTCGGGGTTTTTAATATACACACACCAAGGGCTTTTATCTCCAAAAGGAATTATTTCTGCCCTAACATTTGTGTTCACAGTGTAAGACTATTTTATGGTGGAGGGTATAAAAAGTTCGGCCCGGCCGGAACTTAACGACTTTTTACTTGTTGTACCTAAATTCAAGGTTCCTAGTTCAATTAAGTACTAGAATCTGGTTCTTTTTGTGAATTTTAAAATCATTTTTGATTCTTCAATAGAAAACATGTTCCTTTTTCGCATTCTGTTGATATTTAAGGAAAAAGTATGAAAAATTACACTTTTAAAGTCCGTTGGAGAAAGTCCCATATCGATGGCGAAGCTGCCCCATGGCAAAAATAATATTTTAAAAATAAAATTATAAACATTTTTATATGGAAACTTATAAATAAGATATGCTCATATTTTTACCAAAAATAATATTTGAAAAAACTTTTACGGTGTCGATACGAGAACATTTTGAACAAAAACGTGGCGAAGGCGCCCCAGGTTACCATATATATCCACGTCTTCCTATATCCCCATAGAAGCGTACATTTTGATTTTCAGTATTTTTTAAGTTTTAGCTACATTATCTTACCAAAATATAGGAAATTTTGTTATTTAGTCTTCTTTAAGTCTAAAAACTTTGTCGGTATAAATCGACGTTTTGAAATAGCCCCCATAGAACGGTGCCTCACATTGTTTAACCAAAACTGCTGAAATTTAGTATTAAGTCTTCTTCATACACGAAAGAAACTAATTATTCCATTTTAATTCAATACAACTCGTGGTGGAGGGTATAAAAAGTTCGGCCCGGCCGAACTTAACGCCGTTCTTACTTGTTTTTTTATAATATGTTATGTGTATTTTTAACATTCTTGTGAGTGAACGCGCGGCACAAATTAGTTCATTACCTTCAACGGTTGTTAATGATAGCTCCGCAGGTTACTTCACTATTATAATTGATTTTCAATGCAAATTCCACCTACAGTCAAACCATAATTATTTCGTAGAGGGCCGATATGTAAACGTAAATTACAAGCATATTGAAGGAGAAACTGTTTTACAGCATTTATTTTTTATTTGTCGAAAGTCAATGCCGAACAGTAGTGGGTATCACTGGTTGGCCTCGTTCAACGTTAGTCGTTTCTTACTGGTTTTTCATTTCAAATGTTCATAAAACGACAATTCACTACCTCTATAAAACTATTATTCAACATATATTTTTCGTTATTTATCAGAGCTTATTCTTATCTGATTTCGCCCCTTAATTAGTATACTTCAATTCCTTCTAATAGTTCATATTCAACAATTCTAAATAAAAAACTTTATTTGCATCATATCTAGCTGTGACTTAATTTTACCCTTAACAAGGATGCTTGTATATCTTCCGTTAATAGTTAATATTCAACAGTTCTAAAAGCTGACTGTTTAACATACCAACTGTGAATTATGAAGTTTGCTATTCCTCCGATTGTCAGTAGCTACTTAAATATCGCTCACTGAGTAACTTATAGTTTTACCACTGCCGCCACCCAGTCAGGTAGGTGTAACTGCTAACTAACCAAAAACTCATTAAATTCACAGTAATACCTTTTTAAGAGGATTATATTAATTATGTTCTTCCTACCAAATGTACGTACGCATGTGAATGAATGAATGAATGAAAGATTCACGTAACCCAGTTGGTGGTGTTGCGTTATAACTTTACGCGATTGCCCTCTATAACACAACAGTCAGAGTCACACAGTTTAATATCAAACAAATTGTTTCCAGGAAGTGGTTAAAAGTGACGATGGGGAAAATGTTAACGGAAAAATGGTTTGCAAAACTTTTGATGAAAATAAAAAAACAGGCATTTTCTAAGGTGGAGCGGAGTCGACGGTTTTGTGTGTACTACCCTAACAAGTGTTTAGAAATCACGGTGCTCTTGAATCAAATTTAAATGGAAGGTGCTTACACCTGGGAAGTTTTTGCGGATTCTGAAACTACAATGTTCATAGATGAGAAAAATCAACGAACAAAAAAATCGCCGGAGCGCTTTTTAAATAAATCGTGATTCAAGTTGACAGTTGACAATATTTTTATGTAAATCTGTTATTCCTATGAAAGAGCACATCTTAAACTTCCTTTGGAATTTTTGTTGGTGAAAAATATTGCACAGTTTTGTGGTAAATGGCTACCTGCGAAACCCATTTTTTGAAAAAGCGTTTTGCGGTGCCAACGCTTTCTCGAAAACGAATGGGCCGATCTTCATATATTTTCATATATTTTAACAAAAATAGAGACCTGCAAAATTCAAAATTTCGTTTTTAATGAAAAAATGGACCGACTTTAGCTCAAAAATCAGCAAAAAAAAAAAATTTGTCTCGCTTAAAGACAAGGTTTTTATGTATTTTATATGCCTTCGCAACATGCTTCCTTCACGAGTGCACTCGGCCGCACGTCTCTCTGCTAGTGCAGAGATTTTTTTAGCATATTCGTGTGCGTTTTGTACACAGCTCACTCCGATCGAGCTCAAATAAAATAACAATGATTTTGTAACTCCGTTAAAAAGACCAATCGCAATGTAAGCTGCTAAATTTTTAACGAGTGCTCCACTTGAAAGGATATTGGGGAAAACTTTCCAAATAAGTTGATTGAAGCTTTCGTTGCTATTTTGACTGAAGCCGCCGACGAATCTTTCGAGTAAATACCCTTTATTTAGATCGTTGCATATAGGTCTAATAGCATCCAAAACATTTGATGGAAGTGGTCTGTAATCGTGTATGAATGCCTCTTTTCTTGCCCGAGCCAATTGATATGAACACCACGAGTCTTCACTGGTTGGACATCTCCCGTGACGTGGATTTGTATCGCTTGAACTGTAATGATCAAATGTCGCCCATATTGCCTCATGTATATCGTGAATTGAATTCGAATGACGTCGAATTGCAAGTCCATAGTAGACAGTGAGCTTGTCAATCAATTTTCCTGTCAACATTCCTTTGCCTCCAAGCTTTTTGTTACTTTTAACTAAACTTCGAAGGCGGGACCCCATACGCTTTTGGACGTGTCCGATACATTCCTTCTTTACGACTTCTACCTCTCCATATGGATTAGAATTTAATAGGCCAGTATACGTCTTCGAGTCTCATTCATAGGTTTCAAGTAAATTCATTTCAGGGAATTCCCAAGAGGTAGCCATTGTGAGGTGCTACTGTAGGGTATTTACTACAAAAACCCGCTCACATGTCTAAAGTTTCTGTTAATGTGGTTTTTTTTTTGCAAATTGAAACCCTTCTGCCACCACAAAGTTAATACAGCTGTTGCTGTTGTCGTTGTTGTTAAGCTGTGAACCAACCAATGGCAACAACAAAAAAGTCGCGGTATTCCCCCATCGAAAAAGAAGCAACAAAACTTTTGCAAATGAGTAATCTGATCCTTTATGGGTTGTTGATATACAATTTTCACGCTGATTCACATGTTGCCGCAACCGTAGAAAATTTTTCTACCGCATACTTTGAATATGTGCGTGAATGCTAATGTGTGTGAGTGTGTGTGTGGGTATATTTGATAGCACACACATATGTGTGAGGAAAACATGTTTTTCGCAAATTAATTTACTCAACTCTGTCAAACTGTTGGCTGATGTGAGGCTAAAGGGTGGGGGTGGGATATTTGCTTATAAAAGTTCAAATACATTTAAAAACTTGGTTAATTTCAGCTACAGTTTTTGGTTTGTTTTTGCGTTTTCCCTCACTGTCTCCCTCTCTCCCTCGCTCATCATTCATAAACCACAAAGTTGATGTGATTCTGGGCGGAACAAAAATGTATCACAATAGCTAGGTAGAGGCATTCTTTAAATGCCATTGGATTTTTGTCGTCACAAATTGACAGTGAAATATTTGTTTAATTTACAGAATGTCACGCGGTTTCTTCCCAAAAAAAGGATATACGTAACACATTGTACCACTCCATATACCCACATCAAAGGGGTATTATGTATAGTTTTTGTGTGAACAAATTTAATTTCATTGAATACATTCATGAGCCCGGTTAGATGTTACTTTTATTATGCAAAACATCAAAAACTAACACTTCCCCCTCTTTCAATGCTGATTGTGTGTGTGTGTGTGTGTGTGCACGGATACTTATTCTATTTCTCCTTGAATAAGAGGTTAACATCCTTTACCAGTGGCACTAAAATGAACAACAGTAAGCGTTTTCCTCGCTCAGTTTTTCCGTTGAATACTTGGCCTGCATTTAAATAATCTGTGGCATCTGTTGGCAGAGCTGTAAGAGGTTGTATGGCCATGCCAAAAACATGTCAGGGCTATTATGCATCATCGTTATCAGCACCAAAACATTCTTTCATGACTGCACATAAATGCATATTTTATATGACATAGAAGGCAAAGTGGGATATGTCATACTTTATGGAATACCTGTGTATGTTCTAAAATTGGTTCATAATTATGATCTGATTGAAGCCTAGCAAAATCGTTTATATATCTCCAACGAAATTGGAATAAATTTCTGCACAAGGGTCATTTTGGCGAGAGGAGCACTTAATCTTCACTTTATCCGAATTTTGTGTGGGAGGTACAGGAAGGAGTGGACGGATATGGACAATGGACCAACCTGACACATGACTGGATGAAATAATACGATGTGCAATGCCTGTACCAATCAGAAACTCCCTGCGAGAATTATCTTGCCGATTTGCCATTTTGGTTGGTGTCGTCAGGGTTTATTTGAGCTTTTAGGCAAATATTTCAGGAAGTATGGACTTGCGCAAAACAAAAAATGTACCGCCGTAAAGTTAGCCGCAAGGACAACCTAATGAAAAAATTTCAAAACGTTCGGAAAGTAGATCTTAAACTTCAGTTTTTATTCGAATTTTTTGTGGGAAGTTCCCTAAGGAGTGGACCGATATAGTCCATATTCGAAGCCGATCTATATCTGGAAGGAATAATGCGATGTGCGATAATAGGATTTGAACCCAATCGATTGCTCCCTTTAAGAGTTATCGTTCACAATATTTGATAGAAACATTTTGAACTTTTGTAAGGGAAGTACCCGAAGGAGTGGACCGATAGGGCCCATCTTCGATCTTAAACTAAGTTTGGACAAAATATTTTGACATCCAAAATTTTGTTCGAATCGGTTAATCCGTTGCGCTCCAGCCAGACAGACTACAGGACAAGGCTAAATCGACTCCAAATTGTCTGAAACGATTTTTTTCCAAACGTACGTGGGGTCTAAAATCGTTATTTCCATAATAAAAATAAAAATTCGCGTGCCGACGGTGAGAGTTGAATACACAACCCTAGGATTTGTAGTCGGACACACACGCTCTGTACCACCGTACTCATAACTTAGCAAGGAACAAGTAAAAAGTCGTTAAGTTCAGCCGGGCCGAACTTTTTATACCCTCCACCATAAAATAGTCTTAATTAAAATGGAATAATTGGGGTCCTTTCAACATGTTAGGTGGAAAAAACTTTTCGACAATGGATAGACTCCTACTGCCTCCCACTATTGCTTAAATTACACTGTGAACACAAATGTTGGGGCAGAGATAATTTCTTTTGGAGATGAAAGCCCTTGGTGTGTGTATATTAAAAACCCCGAAGGACAGATGTGCCTTGAGTCGAACTTCCGCGTTATGGCGTGATGAAGTCTTTGCAAGAGACCCTGTAAGCCATTATGAATTCGCATTATATCTTTGTTTGTTGTTTTTGTAGAGCATTTAAGCAACAGTGAACAAAGATATAACGCTAATTCCTGATGGCCCACATAATAATATACTCACCAAGGCCTTCCTTCCCCAACAGGAATTTTCCGTGCCCCAGACTTTCACCTCCATTTTGTTGCACAGTGTTATCTAATCTAAAAAAATGTGTTCAGCTAAGTGAAAGGTACCACCTAGGGGGCTATATCAAAGAGTCAACCTATCTTTAATTTTTTTGGTGGACAAGTTTTATAGCTGCAGGGAACTTCAAGAGTCAAATTGAGGGTAGTTTCATCAAAACAATGTAGACCCTCAAAAATGGACCCATGTTGACGAATTTTAGTGAAGAAATTTCGTGACCACTGAAAATTCCCGAAAATCGGGAGGTACAGTTATAAGGGGGGATATACCAAAACATGGACCTATGTTGACGATTATTTTTGAATAGACAAAATTGTAACTAAAATTCTCAAAATATCGATCATTACAGCTAGTTCGGTTAAAAATTTGAGCTAAAATTCTCAAAATACCGAAAATTGAGAGGTACGGTTATAAGGGGGCCATACCAAAACATGGACCTATGTTGACGATGTTTTGTGGAGATGTTTCATGACCACTGAGAACCTCAAATGTCAAATTGCTGATAATGCGGTTACAAATTGTGGCTAAAATTCTCAAAATACCGAAAATCGGGAGGTACCGTTATATGGGGGCTATACCAAAACATGGACCTATGTTGACGATGTTTGGTGGAGATATTACATGACCACTGAGAACCTCAAGTGGCAAATTACAGCTATTTCGGTTAAAAACTGTAGCTAAAATTCTCAAAATACCGAAATTCGGGAGGTACGGTTATAAGGGGGCCATACCAAAACATGGACCTATGTTGACGATGTTTTGTGGAGATGTTTCATGACCACTGAGAACCTCAAATGGCAAATTACAGCAAGTTCGGTTAAAAATTTTAGCTAAAATTCACAAAATACCGAAAATCGGGAAGTACCGATATATGGGGCTATACCAAAACATGGACCTATATTGACGATGTTTCGTGGAAATGTTTCATGACCACTGAGAACCTCAAATGTCAAATGACAGATAGTTCGGTTAAAAAATGTGGCTTAAATTCTAAAAATACCGAAAATCGCGTGGTACCGTTATATGGGGACTATACCAAAACATGGACCTATGCCCATATCCTCTGGGATATAAGTTTGTTAATCGCTAGGAACCCTAAGTGCCAAATTATAGCTAATTCGGTCTCCAAATGTGGCGAAGAACGTCAAAATACCTCAAATCCGGAGGTACCGTTATATGGCGGCTATACCAAAGATATTTACCGATATAGTCCATCTACGAACTTGACCTGCCTATGGAAAAAAGACCCTCGGGTGCAAAATTTCAGCACGCTATCTCAATTATTGCGGACGCTAGAGTGATTACATTAGACGGACGGACAGACGGACATGGCTAGATCGTCTTAGAATTTTATCCTGAACAAGAATATATCTACTTTATAGGGTCGCAAATGATTAGTTCAATGTGTTACAAACGGAATGACAAACTTAATATACCCTCCATACTATGGTGGAGGGTATAAAAATACAAATATTTATTTTTGTTTACATTACTTTGTAATGGGATTACATATTGACTAATGGAACCGAATTTTGCTGGGTAAATACACATATTCCCATGTATTTAAATATATAAGCTATTATTTTAATAGTATAAAACACACTTCCCAAACCTTCTTTACATTTAACTTACCTGGGAGATAACATATTTTGCATTTTAGTTTGAAAAGTGGCACACGTTACATCGATTCAAAGAGCACCATATGATAATATATGAAATTTAAATAATATTATGTATGGTTCAGTTAATCTCATTACGTATGCCTTAGAAATTTTATCTTAATTGGTTTCAAGGTTATTTACAGATTTATGGCCTCTGGTTAGATGTGGGCAGAACACATGTTACATGAAGTGCACAGGCACTGCTTTTCAACGTTATTCAATTTAAATGGAAATAAATTTGATTTAAATTGAATAAAATTATGTTACTTATATTAAACTTTTCTCAACACCCTTAATAATTTCAATAAAAAAAAGTCAACAATCCTAAATAATACGCTTGCACTTTCAGCAACATGATATTTTATGCCAAACCCCTTTTTATTCGAAAACAATTTTTCGTGATAAACATTTATGCCAAATTCTTGTTTTTTATTCTTTCCCTAACACCTAAAAGTATCTAAAATCCTACACACAATACACATACCACACTATCAAACTACTTAAATAACCACAGCAAGAAAAAAAGAACGACATACAATTTACGGGAAATGTATGTCACTGCATCCATGTTGCAGTACAATGCTATCAAGCCATGCATGCATAGAGCAAAGGAAGTTGACGTCATGTTAAGAAATTACTTGCGAAAAAATGGAGGAAAAAATCGAAAACATGTTCAGGAGTTTTTGTGTGTAAACATTATCCGTCATAAAATGAAGGGTATTTCAGGTTTGTCATTACGTTGGTAACTTCTCAGGTTAAGCATAATATAACACCTAAGCAAAGCTCCGATTTACTCGCGAGTGAAAATTTGGGGGGAGGTGGTAATTTTTTTTTGTTGTTTGTGGGGCAAGTCGGGCAATTCGAAAAGAGTTTCACTCGCGAATGAAATTCGAGTGATTTCGAACGAGTATTCGGAGCACTGCACCTAAGACTAATGTTCTACGACTGGAATAACTTTTCTAAATAAAATAAAATAAAATAAAATAAAATAAAATAAAATAAAATAAAATAAAATAAAATAAAATAAAATAAAATAAAATAAAATAAAATAAAATAAAATAAAATAAAATAAAATAAAATAAAATAAAATAAAATAAAATAAAATAAAATAAAATAAAATAAAATAAAATAAAATAAAATAAAATAAAATAAAATAAAATAAAATAAAATAAAATAAAATAAAATAAAATAAAATAAAATAAAATAAAATAAAATAAAATAAAATAAAATAAAATAAAATAAAATAAAATAAAATAAAATAAAATAAAATAAAATAAAATAAAATAAAATAAAATAAAATAAAATAAAATAAAATAAAATAAAATAAAATAAAATAAAATAAAATAAAATAAAATAAAATAAAATAAAATAAAATAAAATAAAATAAAATAAAATAAAATAAAATAAAATAAAATAAAATAAAATAAAATAAAATAAAATAAAATAAAATAAAATAAAATAAAATAAAATAAAATAAAATAAAATAAAATAAAATAAAATAAAATAAAATAAAATAAAATAAAATAAAATAAAATAAAATAAAATAAAATAAAATAAAATAAAATAAAATAAAATAAAATAAAATAAAATAAAATAAAATAAAATAAAATAAAATAAAATAAAAAATAAAATAAAATAAAATAAAATAAAATAAAATTAAATAAAATAAAATGAAATAAAATAAAATAAAATAAAATAAAATATAATAAAATAAAATAACGTAAAATAAAAAAATAAAATAAAATAAAATAACGTAAAATTAAATCAAACAAGTAAAAAAGTATCAGTCGGCTTTGCCGACAGAGATATACCCTCAGCCATTGAATATTGAAACAATTTTTTCTCAAAATATGTATGTATTTAGGTGGTTTTAAAAGTTTTGGGCGTATGAACCGACAAAAATTTTGATTAGGATTAAAGATCAAAGGTTTTGCGGAGGAGATACTTAAAGGAATGGATTGACCATTAAGGAAGTGTGTCTCCAGCCACTACACATGGTGCCATAGAGGGTTTTTACACCCTTCGGGCTGTTTGCTCAAGAAGTATGGAGTTGCCCCTGAAAAAACTTTTACTGTCGTAGTTGAGGCAGTGAATGCAAGTTACTTCAACAAAAAATCAATGTGATTCGATAGCAGGTCTTAAAGTAAACTTATCCGAAATTTTGTGTGGGAGGTACCGGATGAGTGCACAAATATAGACCATATTTTAACCTGATCTATATCTGGTAGATATATTAGGATGTGTGAAGTATGGACCAGTTCGGCCAATCCCTTTAACAGTTACCGCACGAACAATTTTTCCGAACATTTTTGAACTTTTGTGGGGGAGGTACGTGAAGGAGTAGACCGATATGGCTTATCTTCGAACTTAAACTATGTTTGGACAAAATATTACTAAAGGCAAAAATTTGGACCGAATCGGCAGATCCGTTCGAGAGTTATCTTGCGTTCCAACCACCTCTCACGGTGTCATAGAGGTTTTTTGTAACTTTCAGGCTATTTTCTCAGGATGTATGGACTTGCCCCTTATGAAACTATTACCGTCGTGTAGGGGGCGGTGAATACAAGTTGCTAAAACAAAAATCAAAGCGATTCGAGGGCAGGTCCTAAACTGAACTTATCCGAAATTTCGTGTGGGAGGTACCAGCAGTAGTGGACCGATTGAGTCCATATTGGAACCACATCTATGTCTAGTAGACATTTCACGATTTGCAAATTATGGACCAAGTCGGTTACTCACTTCAAGAGTTATCGTACTTACAAATTTCCGAACATTTGTGGGGGAGGTACCGGAAGGAGTGGACCGATATAACCCATCTTCTTAGGATTATGCCAGACTAAAATAGAAAAAAAACAAAATAAAATAAAATAAAAATGTAATAAAATAATGGTTTTTGTATTGTATATATACCACTCGTCCAAGATAAGGGAAGGACAGCAATAAGGTGCCGTGACATTACTCCCAACGAACATAACTCCCAAAACGATTTTGGAAGTTATGACCGCCTTTGTTTGCGGGCACAAGTCCCAATGAGAGTTATTTAAGAAAATACAATTTTTTTACTACTACAAATTAAGAAACAATTATGTTTACATGTCTATAAATAATTGGGCAATAACAGTGGGGCTGTAGAACTGGTAAATCTCCCATTGACCAAATATTTACCTTGAAGCAAATCCTGGAGCCAAGAAATGCAGATCGCCACCTACCCTTTTTTTACGATTCCATAAAATATTTTTTTAAAAATCTACGTTTTTTGCAGCCCTTGTCCTTGAAAAATATTCTTTAAAAATCCACGTTTTTTGCAGCCCTTGTCGTTAGAAAATATTCTTTAAAAATTCACGTTTGTTGCCGACCTTGTCCTTGAGAAATATTCTTCAAAAATCCACGCTTTTTGCAGCCCATGATCTTGAAAAATATTCATTAAAAATACAATTTTTGTCCTTTAACAATATTCTTTAAAAAAATCCACGTTTATTGGTGTGATGGTCCTTGAAAATATAATCTGTAAAAAATCCACATTTATTGGTCTGATGGTACATGAAAAAATATTCTTTAAAAAATCCACATTTATTGGTCTGATGGTCCATGAAAAAATATTCTTTAAAAAATCCACAATCATTGGTCTGATGGCCAATAAAAAAATATTTTTAAAAAATCCACGTTCAAACAAATATCCTTTAAAATATAAAAGTTTATTGGTCATATGGACCTTAAAAAATTTTTCTCTAAAAAATCCACGTTTATTTGTCTGATGGTCCATGAAAAAATATTCTTTAAAATGTCCACGTTTATTGGCCTGATGATCCATGAAAAAAATATTTCTTAAAATATCCACATTTATTGGTCTGATGGTCCATGAAAAATATTCTTTAAAATATCCACGTTTATTCGTCTGATGGTCCATGAAATTTTTTTCTTAAAAATATCCACATTTATTTTTCTGATGTTCTATGAAAAAATATTCCTTCAAATATCCACATTTATTGGTGGCAACTCTCAGCGTCCGATTTTGACATTTGCCTAAGCCAGAATATTTTGTATAATTTTTTTTGAAAATTACAATTTTTGTTTTCCCAGATGAAGGTGGTTTTAAGATTCGACTAGACCCCAACTTAACTACCTTTCGCGTCACACATATTTCTTTCCTCTTTACCACATGCCGAAACGAATCCATGTCTATTCTATTTACACCTTATAATGGTGTTTTTGGCTGCCATCACCAATGTGTGTTTGAGTGTGAATGAATTTTGGAGTCTACGTTTTTTTCGTTCGCACCGATAACAACACCTAAGAAATGTCATGTCGCCTGGTGTGTTGCAAGAGAACAGACACGACTAAAAAATCACTAAACGTTTTTCCACAATTTTGAATATGTGAAAAATGAGCATTAGTTAAGTTTTTTTTTTTTCTGCCGAACGCACGCAATGCATCATGTCATCTTTTTTCAGTCTTCTGATTTAGGTTGTTAGCTTGCAACCAACTGAAAAAGGAGACAAAGGTATAGTAAAGATTTTATTTTGTTGGAATATGTAAACATAGCCTCCCCAAAATAGACAACATGTTTATATACACGTTGAAGCTGCTGCTGATGTTGTTAAGGCATCAGCATTCCTTCATTTTTTGTTGTTTGCATCGATTAATTTATAAGCCAAACAAGATATTTCACCATGATGTTGAAATGGTCTCCCCTCTCTTCTCACCATGCTTCTCTTCTGTTCAAAGTAGAACATAAATTTTATGTACTTTTTCTTTGACAAGATGATGTAATCTTTTTTTTTGTTGTTGTTCTTGTGTGTATTTTCAATTTGCTTGTTACCTTCAATTTGTTGTTGTTGAGTGCAGGGAAATAGAATCTGTTTTGTGGTTAGTATGGCATGCTCGTTATGGGTTTTGGATTTTCTTTCTATTCAAAACTGCCAATAAGGATTTGATTCATGGAGTGTAAAATTTATATCTCAGATAGATTCAGTGAATGATGGAGAGAAGTTCAAATGGTGTTATACCATACAATTTGGGTTACTAAATATATGAATTGGAATTTGTTGTATTGAAATAGAAAAAAACATGAATTGTAAAGTACGCAATAAAGTAGTCAATAAAATTTAAAACGTTTTAAACATAACTTTTTAATATGAAAAAAATATATAATTTTCGCTATTTTATAGAAGTCTCCTAAAAGACGTCTGCTATCCCCTTTAAGGCGTTCGCTATTATATAGAAGTCACCCGAAAGCGTCTGCTATCCTATAGAAGTCAACTGAAGGTGTCTGCTATACTATGAAAGTCACCTAAATTCGTATGTTATCTTATAGAAGTCAACTAAAGGTGTCTGCTATACTATAAAAGTCGACTAAATTCGTCCGTTATTCTGTAGAAGTCGCATAAAAGCGTCTGCTATTCTATAGAAGTCGCCTTAAGGCGTCTGCTATTCATGGAAGTCGCCTTAAGGCGTCTGTTATTCTATTGAAGTTGCCTTAAGACATCTGCTACTCCATAGAAGTCGCCTTAAGGCGTCTGCTATTCTAATAAAGTCGTCTTAAGGCGTCTGCTATTCTATAGAAGTCGCCTTTCTATACAAGTAGCCTTAAGGCGTCTGCTATTCTATAGAAGTAGCCTTAAGGTGTCTGCTATTCTACAGAAGTAGCCTTATGGCGTCTGCTATTCTACAGAAGTAGCCTTAAGGCGTCTGCTATTCTATAGAAGTAGCCTTAAGGCGTCTGCTATTCTATAGAAGTAGCCTTAAGGCGTCTGCTATTCTACAGAAGTCGCCTTAAGGCGTCTGCTATTCTATAGAAGTAGCCTTAAGGTGTCTACTATTCTATAGAAGTAGCCTTATGGCGTCTGCTATTCTATAGAAGTAGCCTTAAGGCGTCTGCTATTCTATAGAAGTAGCCTTAAGGCGTCTGCTATTCTACAGAAGTAGCCTTATGGCGTCTGCTATTCCATAGAAGTAGCCTTAAGACGTCTGCTATTCTATAGAAGGTGCCTTAAGGCGTCTGCTATTCTATAGAAGTCGCCTAAAGGCGTCTGCTATTCTATAGAAGTCGCCTTAAGGCGTCTGCCATTCTATAGAAGTCTCCTTTAGGCGTCTGCTATTCTATAGAAGTCGCCTTAAGGCATCTGCTATTCTATAGAAGTCGCCTTAAGGCGTATGCTATTCTATAGAAGTCGCCTTAAGATGTCTGCTATTCTATAGAAGTCGCCTTAAGGCGTCTGCTATTCTATAGAAGTCGCTTAAGGCGTCTGCTATTCTATAGAAGTCGCCAAAATTCGTCTGCTTTTCTATGGAAGGCGGTTAAATTTGTCCGTTATTCTGTAGAAGTCGCCTAAAGGCATATGCTATTCTATAGAAGGTACCTAAAGGCGTCTGCTATTTTATATAAGTCGCTTTAAGGCGCCTGCTATTCTATAGAAGTCGCCTTATGGCGTCTGCTATTCTATAGAAGTCGCCTTAAGGCGTCTGCTATTCTATAGTAGTCGCCTTAAGGCGTTTTCTATTCTATAGAAGTCGCCTTAAGGCGTTTGCTAGTTTATAGAAGTCGCCTTAAGGCGTTTGCTATTTTATAGAAGTTGCCTTGAGGCGTCTGCTATTCTACAGAAGTCGCCTCAAGGCGTCTGCTATTCTATGGAAGTCGCCTAAAATCGTATGTCATTCCGTAGAAGTCGCTTAAAGGCGTCAGCTATTCTAAAGAAGTTGCCTAAAGGCCTCTGCTATTCTATTGAAGTTGCCTTAAGACATCTGCTATTCCATAGAAGTCGCCTTAAGGCATCTGCTATTCAATAGAAGTCGCCTTAAAACGTCTGCTATTCTATAGAAGTCGCCTTAAGGCGTCTGCTATTCTATAGAAGTAGCCTTAAGGCGTCTGTTATTCTATAGAAGTAGCCTTAAGGCGTCTGCTATTCTATAGAAGTCGGCTTAAGGCGTCTGCTATTCTATAGAAGTCGGCTTAAGGCGTCTGCTATTCTATAGAAGTCGCCTTAAGGGGTTTGCAATTTATAGAAGTCGCCTTAAGGCGTCTGCTATTCTATAGAAGTCGCCTTAAGGCGTCTGCTATTCTATAGAAGTCGCCATAAGGCGTCTGCTATTCTATAGAAGTCGCCTTAAGGCGTCTGCTATTCTATAGAAGTCGCCTTAAGGCGTCTGCTATTCTATAGAAGTCGCCTTAAGACGTCTGCTATTCTATAGAAGTCGCCTATTCTATAGAAGTCGACATAAGGCGTCTGCTATTCTATAGAAGTCGCCTTAAGGCGTCTGCTATTCTATAGAAGTCGGCTTAAGGCGTCTGCTATTCTATAGAAGTCGCCTTAAGGCGTCTGCTGTTCTATAGAAGTCTTCTTAAGGCGTCTGCTATTCTATAGAAGTCACCTTAAGGCGTCTGCTATTCTATAGAAGTCACCTTAAGGCGTCTGCTATTCTATAGAAGTCACTTTAAGGCCTCTGCTATTCTATAGAAGTCGCCTTAAGGCCTCTGCTATTCTACAGAAGTCGCCTTAAGGCCTCTGCTATTCTACAGAAGTCGCCTTAAGGCGTCTGCTTCTCTACAGAAGTCGCCTTAAGGCATCTGTTATTCTACAGAAGTCGCCTTAAGGCGTCTGCTATTCTATAGAAGTCGACTTAAGGCGTCTGCTGTTCTATAGAAGTCGCCTAAATGTGCCTAGTATTCTATAGAAGTGTCCTAAAGGTGTCTGTTATTCTATAGAGTTGTCGTCTAAAAGCGTCTGATATCCTATAGAAGTAGCTTAAGGTCCTGCTATCTTCTATAGAAGTCTCCTAAAGGCGTCTCTTATTGTATAGTATTGTCGGTTAAATGTTGGTCCTGTTATTCTATAGAAGTCACCTAAAGGCGTCTGCTATAGAAGTTACCTTAAGGTGTCTGCTATTCAATGAAGTCTATGTTCTGTAAAGGTCGCCTAATGGGGTCTTCTATTCTATAGAATGTGCCTAAAGTCGTCTGCTATTCTACAGAAGTCGTCTGCTATTCTATAGGATTCGCCTTAAGGCGTCTGCTATTCTATAGAAGTCACCTTAAGGCGTCTGCTATTCTATAGAAGTCGACTTAAGGCGTCTGCTATTTTACGGAAGTGGCCCAAAGGCGTCAATATAGACGTGCTGAAGAGAGTCTCTATAAATGAGCTAAAGGTAGCCGATATCGGCGAACTTATGGAAGTCTTTATAGACAAGGTAATTATAATATTTAAAGATGAGCTTAAGCGTGTCTATATAGATGAGCCGAAGGGTGAAAAATTATCTGGCGGACTCAAAACAAACGACTGGAATTGGTACATATTTTTCTCATAGTAACATCGCTTAAACTTAAACCAAGTTCGAAGATGGACTATATCCCCCTTCCTGTACTTTCCTCACAAACGTTCAATATTTTCGCTTAAGTGCGGAATAAGGGTTGTTACAGAATTCTTTTGAAATGTTCATTGAAGTTATGTTTTTCGTGGTCTCTAAAACTGCTATGGCGACCAACTAAAATAAGACTACCAACTAACCTTCCCTTGTATCTAACCATCTAACCTTTGACTTGAATTGGGATACTGCACCATAAACCCCACAAAACTATTTTATATTTGAAAAAATAAAAATGCAAAAAATATTTTGTAAAACAAAAATTGTGTTGAAACTTTTGCAATGCGACATATTTTTATTATTATTGTACCTGAAAAGGAAAACTTTTTGTTAAACAAGAGACGACAATCTATGGCACGTTATCACCGCAAAACTTTATGTATTTCTACAACAAAATTTTTATAACTTTTTCCAACACACACTCACACATATGGACCTGAATATGTGCAGCATGCATACACCACTTACATACATATGACCGACCACTTACATTCTTGTAAATGCAATCAACTCATGTGTACGAGTATATCTTTGCATTGATTGCAATACAAACTAAATGTATTACAAAGATGAAGAAGCATGATGTCCTGCATATGGATATGTAAGGAACGGTAGTGGGCAGGTATACATATGTATATAAGTATGCATGCATTTGTAGAAGCCATTGCCACAAAAGTACAAGTGACCAACTTTATGAGCTCTCTTTCTCTTCTGTACAAATAGATAACCTATTTAAAATTCATTCAAATAGGGATACAACAAGATTGTTGAACGAACTGACTGACGAACTCAATGAACGAATGAATGAATGAATGCATCAAAATACGAATGAATGCAGCATAACTGAGACTGAATAACGATTCTGATGAAGATGATGACGTGGATGATAGAATTGCATAGAAATTGCAATTCATTTTATTAACTACAAGTTTTTCAATACGGGTTGCAATTTTCCTCCAAAGATATCCTAGGTATGTTCAAAGTTCATACAAATGCCATAGATGTTCCAATTGATGTGTATTTGTGTTGTTGTTACCCATTTAAATATTTGATATATTTGAACTTACTTTCGATTTCGTAAATTTAAACCAGATAAGTTTACATAAAATATTTTTTTAAAAATCTACGTTTTTTGCAGCCCTTGTCCTTGAAAAATATTCTTTAAAAATCCACGTTTTTTGCAGCCCTTGTCGTTAGAAAATATTCTTTAAAAATTCACGTTTGTTGCCGACCTTGTCCTTGAGAAATATTCTTCAAAAATCCACGCTTTTTGCAGCCCATGATCTTGAAAAATATTCATTAAAAATACAATTTTTGTCCTTTAACAATATTCTTTAAAAAAATCCACGTTTATTGGTGTGATGGTCCTTGAAAATATAATCTGTAAAAAATCCACATTTATTGGTCTGATGGTACATGAAAAAATATTCTTTAAAAAATCCACATTTATTGGTCTGATGGTCCATGAAAAAATATTCTTTAAAAAATCCACAATCATTGGTCTGATGGCCAATAAAAAAATATTTTTAAAAAATCCACGTTCAAACAAATATCCTTTAAAATATAAAAGTTTATTGGTCATATGGACCTTAAAAAATTTTTCTCTAAAAAATCCACGTTTATTTGTCTGATGGTCCATGAAAAAATATTCTTTAAAATGTCCACGTTTATTGGCCTGATGATCCATGAAAAAAATATTTCTTAAAATATCCACATTTATTGGTCTGATGGTCCATGAAAAATATTCTTTAAAATATCCACGTTTATTCGTCTGATGGTCCATGAAATTTTTTTCTTAAAAATATCCACATTTATTTTTCTGATGTTCTATGAAAAAATATTCCTTCAAATATCCACATTTATTGGTGGCAACTCTCAGCGTCCGATTTTGACATTTGCCTAAGCCAGAATATTTTGTATAATTTTTTTTGAAAATTACAATTTTTGTTTTCCCAGATGAAGGTGGTTTTAAGATTCGACTAGACCCCAACTTAACTACCTTTCGCGTCACACATATTTCTTTCCTCTTTACCACATGCCGAAACGAATCCATGTCTATTCTATTTACACCTTATAATGGTGTTTTTGGCTGCCATCACCAATGTGTGTTTGAGTGTGAATGAATTTTGGAGTCTACGTTTTTTTCGTTCGCACCGATAACAACACCTAAGAAATGTCATGTCGCCTGGTGTGTTGCAAGAGAACAGACACGACTAAAAAATCACTAAACGTTTTTCCACAATTTTGAATATGTGAAAAATGAGCATTAGTTAAGTTTTTTTTTTTTCTGCCGAACGCACGCAATGCATCATGTCATCTTTTTTCAGTCTTCTGATTTAGGTTGTTAGCTTGCAACCAACTGAAAAAGGAGACAAAGGTATAGTAAAGATTTTATTTTGTTGGAATATGTAAACATAGCCTCCCCAAAATAGACAACATGTTTATATACACGTTGAAGCTGCTGCTGATGTTGTTAAGGCATCAGCATTCCTTCATTTTTTGTTGTTTGCATCGATTAATTTATAAGCCAAACAAGATATTTCACCATGATGTTGAAATGGTCTCCCCTCTCTTCTCACCATGCTTCTCTTCTGTTCAAAGTAGAACATAAATTTTATGTACTTTTTCTTTGACAAGATGATGTAATCTTTTTTTTTTGTTGTTGTTCTTGTGTGTATTTTCAATTTGCTTGTTACCTTCAATTTGTTGTTGTTGAGTGCAGGGAAATAGAATCTGTTTTGTGGTTAGTATGGCATGCTCGTTATGGGTTTTGGATTTTCTTTCTATTCAAAACTGCCAATAAGGATTTGATTCATGGAGTGTAAAATTTATATCTCAGATAGATTCAGTGAATGATGGAGAGAAGTTCAAATGGTGTTATACCATACAATTTGGGTTACTAAATATATGAATTGGAATTTGTTGTATTGAAATAGAAAAAAACATGAATTGTAAAGTACGCAATAAAGTAGTCAATAAAATTTAAAACGTTTTAAACATAACTTTTTAATATGAAAAAAATATATAATTTTCGCTATTTTATAGAAGTCTCCTAAAAGACGTCTGCTATCCCCTTTAAGGCGTTCGCTATTATATAGAAGTCACCCGAAAGCGTCTGCTATCCTATAGAAGTCAACTGAAGGTGTCTGCTATACTATGAAAGTCACCTAAATTCGTATGTTATCTTATAGAAGTCAACTAAAGGTGTCTGCTATACTATAAAAGTCGACTAAATTCGTCCGTTATTCTGTAGAAGTCGCATAAAAGCGTCTGCTATTCTATAGAAGTCGCCTTAAGGCGTCTGCTATTCATGGAAGTCGCCTTAAGGCGTCTGTTATTCTATTGAAGTTGCCTTAAGACATCTGCTACTCCATAGAAGTCGCCTTAAGGCGTCTGCTATTCTAATAAAGTCGTCTTAAGGCGTCTGCTATTCTATAGAAGTCGCCTTTCTATACAAGTAGCCTTAAGGCGTCTGCTATTCTATAGAAGTAGCCTTAAGGTGTCTGCTATTCTACAGAAGTAGCCTTATGGCGTCTGCTATTCTACAGAAGTAGCCTTAAGGCGTCTGCTATTCTATAGAAGTAGCCTTAAGGCGTCTGCTATTCTATAGAAGTAGCCTTAAGGCGTCTGCTATTCTACAGAAGTCGCCTTAAGGCGTCTGCTATTCTATAGAAGTAGCCTTAAGGTGTCTACTATTCTATAGAAGTAGCCTTATGGCGTCTGCTATTCTATAGAAGTAGCCTTAAGGCGTCTGCTATTCTATAGAAGTAGCCTTAAGGCGTCTGCTATTCTACAGAAGTAGCCTTATGGCGTCTGCTATTCCATAGAAGTAGCCTTAAGACGTCTGCTATTCTATAGAAGGTGCCTTAAGGCGTCTGCTATTCTATAGAAGTCGCCTAAAGGCGTCTGCTATTCTATAGAAGTCGCCTTAAGGCGTCTGCCATTCTATAGAAGTCTCCTTTAGGCGTCTGCTATTCTATAGAAGTCGCCTTAAGGCATCTGCTATTCTATAGAAGTCGCCTTAAGGCGTATGCTATTCTATAGAAGTCGCCTTAAGATGTCTGCTATTCTATAGAAGTCGCCTTAAGGCGTCTGCTATTCTATAGAAGTCGCTTAAGGCGTCTGCTATTCTATAGAAGTCGCCAAAATTCGTCTGCTTTTCTATGGAAGGCGGTTAAATTTGTCCGTTATTCTGTAGAAGTCGCCTAAAGGCATATGCTATTCTATAGAAGGTACCTAAAGGCGTCTGCTATTTTATATAAGTCGCTTTAAGGCGCCTGCTATTCTATAGAAGTCGCCTTATGGCGTCTGCTATTCTATAGAAGTCGCCTTAAGGCGTCTGCTATTCTATAGTAGTCGCCTTAAGGCGTTTTCTATTCTATAGAAGTCGCCTTAAGGCGTTTGCTAGTTTATAGAAGTCGCCTTAAGGCGTTTGCTATTTTATAGAAGTTGCCTTGAGGCGTCTGCTATTCTACAGAAGTCGCCTCAAGGCGTCTGCTATTCTATGGAAGTCGCCTAAAATCGTATGTCATTCCGTAGAAGTCGCTTAAAGGCGTCAGCTATTCTAAAGAAGTTGCCTAAAGGCCTCTGCTATTCTATTGAAGTTGCCTTAAGACATCTGCTATTCCATAGAAGTCGCCTTAAGGCATCTGCTATTCAATAGAAGTCGCCTTAAAACGTCTGCTATTCTATAGAAGTCGCCTTAAGGCGTCTGCTATTCTATAGAAGTAGCCTTAAGGCGTCTGTTATTCTATAGAAGTAGCCTTAAGGCGTCTGCTATTCTATAGAAGTCGGCTTAAGGCGTCTGCTATTCTATAGAAGTCGGCTTAAGGCGTCTGCTATTCTATAGAAGTCGCCTTAAGGGGTTTGCAATTTATAGAAGTCGCCTTAAGGCGTCTGCTATTCTATAGAAGTCGCCTTAAGGCGTCTGCTATTCTATAGAAGTCGCCATAAGGCGTCTGCTATTCTATAGAAGTCGCCTTAAGGCGTCTGCTATTCTATAGAAGTCGCCTTAAGGCGTCTGCTATTCTATAGAAGTCGCCTTAAGACGTCTGCTATTCTATAGAAGTCGCCTATTCTATAGAAGTCGACATAAGGCGTCTGCTATTCTATAGAAGTCGCCTTAAGGCGTCTGCTATTCTATAGAAGTCGGCTTAAGGCGTCTGCTATTCTATAGAAGTCGCCTTAAGGCGTCTGCTGTTCTATAGAAGTCTTCTTAAGGCGTCTGCTATTCTATAGAAGTCACCTTAAGGCGTCTGCTATTCTATAGAAGTCACCTTAAGGCGTCTGCTATTCTATAGAAGTCACTTTAAGGCCTCTGCTATTCTATAGAAGTCGCCTTAAGGCCTCTGCTATTCTACAGAAGTCGCCTTAAGGCCTCTGCTATTCTACAGAAGTCGCCTTAAGGCGTCTGCTTCTCTACAGAAGTCGCCTTAAGGCATCTGTTATTCTACAGAAGTCGCCTTAAGGCGTCTGCTATTCTATAGAAGTCGACTTAAGGCGTCTGCTGTTCTATAGAAGTCGCCTAAATGTGCCTAGTATTCTATAGAAGTGTCCTAAAGGTGTCTGTTATTCTATAGAGTTGTCGTCTAAAAGCGTCTGATATCCTATAGAAGTAGCTTAAGGTCCTGCTATCTTCTATAGAAGTCTCCTAAAGGCGTCTCTTATTGTATAGTATTGTCGGTTAAATGTTGGTCCTGTTATTCTATAGAAGTCACCTAAAGGCGTCTGCTATAGAAGTTACCTTAAGGTGTCTGCTATTCAATGAAGTCTATGTTCTGTAAAGGTCGCCTAATGGGGTCTTCTATTCTATAGAATGTGCCTAAAGTCGTCTGCTATTCTACAGAAGTCGTCTGCTATTCTATAGGATTCGCCTTAAGGCGTCTGCTATTCTATAGAAGTCACCTTAAGGCGTCTGCTATTCTATAGAAGTCGACTTAAGGCGTCTGCTATTTTACGGAAGTGGCCCAAAGGCGTCAATATAGACGTGCTGAAGAGAGTCTCTATAAATGAGCTAAAGGTAGCCGATATCGGCGAACTTATGGAAGTCTTTATAGACAAGGTAATTATAATATTTAAAGATGAGCTTAAGCGTGTCTATATAGATGAGCCGAAGGGTGAAAAATTATCTGGCGGACTCAAAACAAACGACTGGAATTGGTACATATTTTTCTCATAGTAACATCGCTTAAACTTAAACCAAGTTCGAAGATGGACTATATCCCCCTTCCTGTACTTTCCTCACAAACGTTCAATATTTTCGCTTAAGTGCGGAATAAGGGTTGTTACAGAATTCTTTTGAAATGTTCATTGAAGTTATGTTTTTCGTGGTCTCTAAAACTGCTATGGCGACCAACTAAAATAAGACTACCAACTAACCTTCCCTTGTATCTAACCATCTAACCTTTGACTTGAATTGGGATACTGCACCATAAACCCCACAAAACTATTTTATATTTGAAAAAATAAAAATGCAAAAAATATTTTGTAAAACAAAAATTGTGTTGAAACTTTTGCAATGCGACATATTTTTATTATTATTGTACCTGAAAAGGAAAACTTTTTGTTAAACAAGAGACGACAATCTATGGCACGTTATCACCGCAAAACTTTATGTATTTCTACAACAAAATTTTTATAACTTTTTCCAACACACACTCACACATATGGACCTGAATATGTGCAGCATGCATACACCACTTACATACATATGACCGACCACTTACATTCTTGTAAATGCAATCAACTCATGTGTACGAGTATATCTTTGCATTGATTGCAATACAAACTAAATGTATTACAAAGATGAAGAAGCATGATGTCCTGCATATGGATATGTAAGGAACGGTAGTGGGCAGGTATACATATGTATATAAGTATGCATGCATTTGTAGAAGCCATTGCCACAAAAGTACAAGTGACCAACTTTATGAGCTCTCTTTCTCTTCTGTACAAATAGATAACCTATTTAAAATTCATTCAAATAGGGATACAACAAGATTGTTGAACGAACTGACTGACGAACTCAATGAACGAATGAATGAATGAATGCATCAAAATACGAATGAATGCAGCATAACTGAGACTGAATAACGATTCTGATGAAGATGATGACGTGGATGATAGAATTGCATAGAAATTGCAATTCATTTTATTAACTACAAGTTTTTCAATACGGGTTGCAATTTTCCTCCAAAGATATCCTAGGTATGTTCAAAGTTCATACAAATGCCATAGATGTTCCAATTGATGTGTATTTGTGTTGTTGTTACCCATTTAAATATTTGATATATTTGAACTTACTTTTGGTTTGAGTGAATGAATACTCATATCGATAACCTCTGAAGTGAAGGAGTGCAAATATTTTGTCAAATGAAATGGATGACAACTATGCAAAGGGTCAAGTTATGCAAAATTCAAATGATTTGTTATGTTTAAAGGAATGTTAAATAAAGAAATTTTCATAACCAATCACGGTGCTTTTGAAGTTTTTGCAGATTCTGAAACTACAATGTTCATAGATGAGAAAAATAAAAAAAATAAATCGCGATTCAAGTTGACATTTTTAGGGGTAGCTATCAAAATTCTCTACAAGATTGACCTTTATGATATTTTCGTAGCTTTTACCATTTTGAGATATACGAGTAGAAGTTCAAATTGGGACAATGCACTGACTGTATCGCCCCTTTACAAAACAATGTCATGAAGGGTGCGCCCTAACTAACTTTTAATGAAAACCGCTTACACACGGAAAGTTTTTGTGAATTCTGAAACAGCAATGTTCATAGATGAGAAAAATCCAAACACAAGAAAAAATCTTGTAGGGATTTCTAAATAAATCGCGGTCAAAATTCACATTTTTAGATGTTTTTTTAGGTTTTCACGATTTTGCTTGGAAACCGCAAGTCCTATCGAAATGGTGCTAAGGAAAATTTTGTAACTGTGAAAATTCTCTAGAGGATTGGCCTGTATGGTTTGTTCCCAGGTTGTACCATTTTTGAGATAAAGAAACTCAGGTTACATTTTAACGTTATTTTGTTAGTTTTTCGCGATTTTTCTTGAATGCGGCAAGTCTTATCGATATGGGACCTGAGAAAATCTTAAAGCTGTGAAAATTCTCTACAAGACTGGCTGTAACTTTTCCTAGGTTGTACCATTTTTTAGATATACAATTTCAAGTTGGGAATTTGCAGTCATGACATTGTTTTATAAGGGGGCAATACAGAATTGAATTGAATTTGAATTGTCCCAGTTTGAACTTCTATATCTCAAAAACAGTAAAACTGACGAGATTTATGGTATTCTCGTCAGTTTTACTGTTTTTGAGATATAGAAGTTCTAACTGGGACAATTCAAATTCAATTCAATTCTGTATCACCCCCTTATAAAACAATGTCATGACTGCAAATTCCCAATCTTATAGAAAATTTTCATAGCTACAACTTTTTTTTAGTACTTGCGGTTTCTAGGCAAAATCTTGAAAACCTAAAAAACCCTTAAAACTGCCAACTTAAATCGCTATTTATTTAAAAAGCGCTCAGGCAATTTTTTTTTTTGTTTTTTTGATTTTTCTTATCTTTGAACATTGTAGTTTCAGAATCTAAAAAAACTTCCCATGCAAGCACCTTCCATTTAAATTTGCGCCGTGCAATATTTCATAAAATTTTACCAAAGCTACAATTGCTTTGATATCGTTAAGTAACACAGAGGGTTGACCGTGGTCACGTCATTATATCCTGAAACTGAAAGCCGTAATTAAAGAATTTTTCAAACCAACAAATGGTGAAGGATAACAGTTACGAGTGGGGATGGGGGATCTGTGTAAGTAGTTGCAGGAAAATGTCAATTTTACTTATAGTCGTGACATTTAAGGAGTTTGTGTTGAAAAAGTGATATCTAGCCAAGTCTACACACATCCAATCAATATGCTACGATCGTTTCGCTGGTGGATATTCAGCTTGTAGGAGAATAGGCAGTTTAGCCTTAGCAATAAAACACAGAAAGTTTCTTTAGAAAATTTACAAAATAGTTTGGGGCAATTTTATTTGTTTATCAAATTATATTTGAATATAGTTTGTCAATAATTTGCTCCCTTTATCACTTAATTAATATTATTAAATATCAAAAAACTTTAACTTAATTAATTATAATAAAATTAAATTTAAGCTAGTTTAATTATTAGCAAACGAATTGGGTTGGTTTTTTTGTATGCAGCGCGGCAGTAAAACTTTTACGTTGATCGATAGATATGATTGCAGCAAGGCAGAGTATAAACGTAACTAATCAAAGAAGTAAACAAGCATAATTATTTGGAGGCAGAATCTCCTTTACATACAGAAATACATTATTTTCTTCTTTACTGACTCTGCATGCGTCGCTACCACTGATCTCTGATTCGTTGCTTGATGTACATACAAGCATTAGAAAAAAAAATGCAAGCGTCATCAACAACAACAAGAATGCAACGCAACAGAGTCAGTAAGTATGTAGTTAGAGAGATCAAAGTACAACCAACCACTGCAGGTATGTACGTACGCACATAGGGATGCCCTTGAAATCGACGGACACGATTAAAAAGGGAATAGGCAAAAATTATGATTTACAAGTAATTAGGGATGCCGTATACAGAAATTTAATTAGTGATGCCAGTTATAGAAATTGAAACAAATTAAAGAAAAAATAGATATTAGATATTTTTGTGTGGGGAAAATAAATAATAACTAAACTATAATAATAAATAAATATTTGTTCTCCAACACAGCTCATTAGGCATATCAGATGTAGTGCTAGACAAAGGTTGACTTTTATAACCTGCATGTAGTTGAAACTTATTGTAAGTTTGCAGTTGCTTTAGTGTAGTTAGAGGGCTGTGAGAGGATCGTTTCGAAACTTTGCCGAGTGTACTGTTTGTATAGCGATATAATATTTTTCGTGAGCAAGTCCATGCTCTTTAACATAGGTTGGCTTGGTCGCAATAAAAAGTGTAATATTTCTCCCAAACATAAATGATATCTAGAGATATATTATACCGGAAACTAAATCGAACTAGCCTTTATTCGCCACTTTAGGTTCTCAGGGGAAAATAAATTTCTCCAACCAAAATAGTTAACATAGGTTCATGTTTTAATACAGCCCCTCATATAACGGTAACTCCCGATTTTCAGTATTTTGAAGATTTTAGCTAAAAATTTTAACCGAACCAGCTTTTATTTGACATTGTCACCATAGATCCATGTTTAGGTATAGCCCGCATATAACGGTAAATCCCGATTTTCAGTATGTTTTGGATATTAGCTAAAATTTTTAACCGAACTAGCTGTAATCTGGATGACGTAGGGGATAAAATATACCAAGCAACGGTCCTGACCGGCTTTAACACCGCAAAGCCAAGGATTTATCTTGGTCCCTCTCTCTTCTCAAGTCCATGTTAAGGTATAGCCCCCATATAACGGTTACTCCCGATCTTCTGAATGGCTGTAATCTTGGTGACATAGGTTTGAAAGTTACAAAGAAACGGTCCTGACCAGCTTTAACAATGCTAAGCCAAGGATTTATCATGGTCCCTCTCTCATCTTAAGTGGATACTGACATCCCCGTGGTGTCACCTGTGCCGCGCATTCACCAATAAGTACGATAAACACTTGGGTTTGGGCATCGGGTTATTAACCCTCCCATAGAAAAAGCATCCTACTATGAAAAAAACAAAGGAAACAAGTAAAAAAGTATCAGTCGGCTTAGCCGACAGAGATATACCCTCAGCCAGTTTAGTTTGAAACACTTTATTCCAAAAAATACTTCATACGCACAAAAGTGTGGATTAGGATTAATGTTCAAAAGGATTGCGGAGTAGGTACTTAAAGGAATGGACCGACATAGTCCATTATGGAAGTGGATCTTATTTTGGGAGTCATATACATATTTTCGCTAGATATCGCACCCACTAGTCATTTCAGTTGGTCATCCTATAACTTTTGTACCAGTATTCCAGGGAGAAAAAAATTTAGACAAAATATTGGGATATCCAATTTGATTGCTCCGTCCAAGAGATATCGTTCATACCATTTTAGTGGCATTCTTCAAAATTGGGGGAAAGTACCTGAAGTTGTGGACCGGTATTACCCATCCTCGAGAGTTATGGTGCTCTCCAGCTACTACATATGGTGCTATAGGGGGTTTTACAACTTTCGGGCTGTTTTCTGAAGAACTATGTACGTGCCCCTGAAAAAACTTTTACCGTCGTAATTGAGGCAGCGAATGCAAGTTGCTTCAACCAAAATCAAAGCGATTCGAGCGCAGGTCTTAAAGTGAACTTATCTGAAATTTTGTGTGGGAGGTACCCCAAGGAATGGGCAAATATAGTCCATATTCGAACCTGATCTATATCTGCTAGATATATTAGGTTGTGTAAAGTATGGACCAAATCCGTCACTCCCATAAAGAGTTATCGTGCGCACAATCTTTCCGAACATTTTTGAACTTTTGTCGGGAGGTACCTGAAGGAGTGGACCGATATGGCTTATCTTCGAACTTTAACTTTGTTTGGACAAAATATTACGAAGACCAAAGTTTAGACCCAATCGGCAGTTCCGTTCGAGAGTTATCGTGCGCTCCAACCACTACACACGGTGTCATAGGGGGTTTTCGCAACTTTCAGGCTATTTTCTCAGGAAGTATGGACTTGCCCCTGATGAAACTTGTACAGTCGTATAGGGGCAGTGAATACAAGTTGCTACAACAAAAATTAAAGCGATTCGAGAACAGGTCCTAAACTAAACTTTTCCGACATTTTGTGTGGGAGGTACCCGAAGGAGTGGACCGATTGAGTCCATATTGGAACCCCATCTAAGTCTGGTAGAAATTTCACGATGTGCAATGTGTAGACCAAAACGGTTACTCCCTTCAAGAGTTATCGTGCGCACAAATTTTCCGAACATTTTCGAACTTTTGTGGGGGAGGTACTGGAAGGAGTGGACCGATATAACCCATCTTCGAACTTAAACTAAGTTTGGGCAAAATATCGCGAAGTGCAAAATTTGGTTCGAATCGGTTAATCCGTTCGAGAGTTATCGTGCGCACCAGCCAGCCAGACAGACAGACAGACAGACGGACGGACATTGCTAAATCGACTCCAAATTGTCTGAAACACATTTCGTCCAAACATACTTGGGGTCTAAAACCATTATTTCGATAAGGCACATTTTGCCCGTATGAAAGTGTATATACCCTTTCTAGCCTAAAGGCTGAGGGTATAAAAACAAACATAGTGGTGGTTGTGTGGGTTAGTATCGTCGGCTTTCCTTTTTCACTCGCATCATTAGGTCATTAAGCTCGTTTCTAACGAAAAATTATTTAAAAATTAATATTAAAAATGATCTTCGCCCCAATAGGCAAAAATTCTCAAATAAAAAATAAAATTAGCTTGAGCCAGGCTGCGGCTCGAACCCACGTCCTTGAAAACACATGGAAAAAAGTGTTGTCACGGCGTGTTAGTGTTCAGAGCCATACTCATAATATGAGTTATAACTTTCAAAGACTTCGCTAAGCGTTTGTCATGAAAGCCATACAATGCACGATGGGGCCGATGATATGTTTTTGAGGCAAAAAATCACAGGGGCAAGCTAGACCTTTAAAATTTCGTGCAGATGTTTATAATCGGCCTAGAAGCTAATCTGCCAAATTTGGTTGATATCGGTTCATATATATATATATATAGCTCTCATATATATGTTCGCCCGATTTCGAGTAATTGATGGACCAAACACGAAAATTCTGTCCAATTATGATGATATTTGGAATATGTGGCGGAATTCGGACTGGAAATAAGTTTGCCAAGTTATTTTGAAATCGGTTCAGTTTTGGATATAGCTCCCTTATATATTTTCGCCCGATTTGAGGTAATTCGTGCAACAAACACGCAATTTCTGTCCAATTTCGAAGAAATTTGAAACGTGTGACAGGATTTGGTCTAGAAATATGTTTACTAAATTATATTGAAATCGGTTCAGATTTGGATATAGCTCCCATATATATTTTCACTCGAGTTTAGGTATTTGGTGCAACAAACACGCAAATTCTGTCCAATTTCGATGAAATTTAAAATGTGTGACGAAATTACGTCTAGAAAAAAAGTATGCCAAATTATATCGAAATCGGTTCAGATTTGGATATAGCTCCCATGTATATTTTCACCCGATTTTAGGTATTTCGTGCAGCAATCACGCTATATATGTCCAATTGTGATGAAATTTAAAGTGTGTGACGGAATTTGGTCTAGAAAACATTATTGAGACATCATATTAAAATCGGTTCAGATTTGGATATATCTTTAATAAATTTTCTCTGTCGAAGTTAATTGTTTTCTCAATTTAGTTGGTTGATACCGAACTTCCTTGAGAACATAGTTTAAATATTGTTCTTTTGACAAATTGGCCGAAACAGAGGCGGCATGAATCAAGGGTTTGGTATTGTTGCCGTGTTCATAGCAGACTTCCGAAGCAAGGTTTCTTCCTTCACTATAATCCACATTAGGGCGCCCTCTCTTCTTTTTATCATTACCTTGTTCTAGCGTAAATACTGTGTCGCTAGCTAACCATAAGCTTTCAAATTGTAATACACGACTTTTTGACCTCCAATTTTTTATCCATTTTTGGTTAAGGCGTGCACAAATATTATAAATTTGCTTTTTAACTTCCGTCATGAAGTTGTCTTTGACACCTCGATTAAATTTTTCAGAAATCCATTCTATAAGGTGTTTAGGTTTTCGCTAATTTTCCAACCAAAAATTAAAAATATCCAAATTTTTAAGTTTTACAAAATCTGGAAGATAATAATTTTTTTATTCGCAAGTATACGCAAAAATTCTTTTCAAAATCTGTTAGCCGACATTGTCACCTTTCACCAGATACATATTTTTACGAGAAAGCATCCTGAAGCCGAAAGTTCTACTCCAAAGAACACATGGACGATACCACAGACTACATCAAAAACCATCACTTACTGACACAAAAATTATTGACCATATCTAATATTACATTTACACTTTTAATAATAATCTTAATTTACATACCATTACCCGTATTTTTCCATTTTTAAAAAATAGATAATATTAACAGATCAGTTTTTGGCGCCAAAATACTTAAATTTTTAATTACGACTTAATGTCAGAAATAAACGGAACCATAATTATGACATCTTTGACAGCTTGGCATGTCGCCGTGGGTCGTTGCCAGATTGTAATTTTTTGGTTTTGGAGGTTTGAATGTGTTAAGAATATAATTCCGTTATTATTTGATTTCAATCGCTGACTTGAAAAAATGACTTTTTGCCTCAAAAACCTGCCATTGGCCCCATCGTGCAATGATTGAACCAATATTCAGCGTTGTAAAAAAACAAATGCGTTTGAAAGAGATAAAGTTAGATGATATCGAAGCCGCCCCACAGCCGATATGTCTGAGGAGCCTTTACCGAAGGCGAAACATGCATGTCACATAGTGGTGGTTGTGTGGGTTCGTATCGTCGGCTTTCCTTTTTCACTCGCATCACTAGTTCATTAAGCTCGTTTCTAATGAAAAATTAATTAAAAATTAATATTAAAAATGATCTTCGCCTCAATAGACAAAAATTCTCAAACTCCTCTAAAGTTGATGGTCCTCGCAAACGTTTCAAGGACCATGATCTGCCAATATTGCGCTCATGCTCCAACCGAAGACCGAAGACGGTGAGAAGAAACGTATGACCGTTGTCCTGCCTATGACATTAAAATTATTCTAGGCGATTTTAATGTCAAAATTGGAAAGGAGAATATCTTTGGCTCAACAGTCGGGAAATTCAGTCTCCACAATGAAACATTTGATAATGGAATGAGGCTGATAGACTCGGCAGTGGCAAAAAACATGGTAGTTAGTAGTACCAGTAGATACCAGATGCCTTCAACAAGGAACCTAGGATGACCAGGAGTGTCGTGCTGCTACTAAAGGGAAGAATGCGGCATATGGGGCTACTCTATAATCAGCAGCAATGGGTAGCGTACGACGGTGTTTTCGGAAGAAAAGAAGAGAGAAGAAACGCATTTTCCGGATGTAAGTTTGTGTCCTCCAATTACAGGGGCATAAGTCTGATCCATATTGCACATAAGATAGAACCATCAAAATTGGTCAATCGTTAAAAAAACTCTTGTGGATTCGTGCAAAGAAATTTCTGAATAAAAACAATTGCTGTGTTTCAAACGACATTCTTCGAAAACGAGCCAAATCCAACTAAAGTTGTTCATGGCAAAATACCTTCGAAGCAAATGGTCTCTTGTTTCTTCTGCAAAACTGACCAAGTGGCGACTATACGGATTGTGAAATGTAGAATGGTTAATTCTGAATGCTATACTACAATTTGTTTGCCTGAAGTTTCCTGAGAAATTCGAAAAACGAACAAGAGAAGAGGAATCGTTCTGCATCATGACAATGTGAGCTCTCACACATCGATTCAAACCAGTACATGTTTGGCCGGGAAAAACGAGGAATCAGTAGGTCATGCGCCGTACAGCTCTGACTGGGGATCCAAAGAAAAAAAGCGTGGTCAACGATTTTCTTCGCCAGAAGATGCTGCAAAAGCGTTCAAAACACATGTTTTGGAGGTGTCTCAATCAAGCCACTGTAAACAACCCAACACAACAAACTGTCAAACTTTCAACAAAAATGTCAAATGGCCAATAAGTTTTCTAGTACCCTAGATCGGTTTGTCTTTGCTTCGCTTTGGTAAAAATCAATAAAAGTTATTTCTAATGGTCTTTTGTTATTTTTTTTTTTTTTTTCTTTGTAAAATTTCACTTTGTTGAAGAAATATGTATGTAGCCAAAATCGTGCGTCTATCCATTATAACATAATGAATACAACACCAGTACAGACGGTCTATGTATGAGCTTTATTTTTTTTCCCATGTACAACCCGGACGACTTAAATATGTCGCAATAAAATATGTCGAAATAAATAAATTCCGTGGAAAACTAGTGTCCAGGTGTAGTGGAGTAAGGTTTCACATGGTCTACCCTGTCCGACTATAACTCTCTCTTATTTTTTTTTTTTGTTTATGGCTGATATCTCTCCTCTTGTTATACGTATTCCAAGTTAAACTATTATATATCAGGGTTATTGCAGAGGTGCTAAGTTATCCTAACTCCAATATCTCCTTTATTTTCTGATGAATTCATCTCAATGAATCTTTTGCCAATTTAAAATCCAAATGGGCCCACTGTTTCACCAGGTAAATGTGCTTTGTTCTCATGTTATCTTCGTACTCTCCATCAATAACATCCATTTTTACCTTTTCTAGATACACTCTGCTTGAAATTAAAATCTAAAAAAACATCATTCACAAATAATGACCCCCAACAACTCTTATCAATAGAAAACATTACAAAAAGGAAAACTGTTTTAAAAAACTGAACTACAATAGAATGTATGATATCTACAACAAAAATAATATATTTCCTTTTTTTTAAAACATTACATAAACATTTGTTGGGCGTGGGTGGATTGTTGTCTTTGTTATCATCAATAAATAAAAATAATAAATTGTATGTACGTATGAATGTATGTGCGCATCAAATGTTTGCTTTCCGTCTCAGCAAAAATATCGAAACCGATTTTATTGAACTTTATTGTCATGTGAATAAAACGACAACAAAACATTTTCTAATATTTTTTGTTTCAATCTGACCATGAACATTTGATGTTGTAGTAAATTTTCGAAATTTACTACATCTGTGTGTGTGTATTTTAGTATGGGTGTGCATTTGAATAAATGGACATAAACAATTCTCTCTCTTTTTCTAAACAAATATTTATGACAAAATAAATTGCTTTATAATTTATGATATTTATGTTATGTTTTTTTTTCTTTTTGCTTTTATTCATTTCTATTGTTTTGTAATGAACCAAAAAGATTGTTCACTAAAAGGCACACACACACAGTCGCACACAAATGTAATGAATTTTGTATATGCAAAAGTTGTATCTCTTGAATGATCATTATAATTTTTTTGTCTGTGCAAAAAAAGCATGAAGAAGCATACATCATATTGTCCTTTAATTGTTCTGGCATTTTTTTGTCTTTTTTCATATTTTGTTCATTTGCAATTACCATTTGTTTAGAATATAAAATAATTAATAGGATGTTGGAATGGAAGGATAATGACATATGGACACACACACACTTTGATAACTTCCTTACCTTAATACGAGGGCTTTTTAGCATCAGTTTTGGAAAATTTGTCAGACAATGTTGTTTTTATTAGATTTGTTTTTAAAGGATGTTAAAATAAGGCAGGAAAGGTTCCAAAAAATCTCAAAATATTTCTTAATTTGGCTTTCAAACCAATATTGGATTTTTTCTGACCCATTACAGAACATTTGTTCCATAAGCTAAACTAAGAAAAGATCTCCAATTCTCTCTGTCTGTTGCTTCGCTTTGTGGAATACCGCGTCTTTTCATCTCTTTTTCCACTTGTTTGTTCCATCGAAGCCTAAGCCTGCCAGTTCTGGGTGTACCGCCATGTGGCACGTAGTTATACGCCTTTTAGCGGGCTCATCATCGCTCATTCTAATGATATGGCGAGCCAACGGAATCGTTGCATCTCGATACGTTTATCTATACTGATGTCGCTGTATAGTAGATATAACTCGGGGTCCATACGACGTCGATATTCACCGTCAACGCACATTGGCCCGTAGATCTTTCGAAGATTTTTTCTCTCAAACACACCAAGCACTGCCTTATCTGATTGCGCAAGTACCCAGGATTCGGAACCATACATTAGCACGGGTAGTATCAGTGTTTTGTAAAGCGTTGTTTTTGTTTGACGAGATGTGGCTTGGTTTTTAAACTGCTTACTTAAGCCAGAGTAGTATCTGTTGACCAATACAATTCTTCTCTTTATTTCACAACTTATGTTGTTTGTTGTGTTTACAGAGGTGCCGAGGTATACGAAGTCTTTTACTACCTCAACATTATAAGAACCAACTTCCACTGTTGGTCCGAGCTCTATGGACGTAATGCGCCTCGACACCATCAACTTTGTCTTTTCGCCCACTTTTGCTGATTCTCCTTTGGCCTTCTTAAAGGTATCAGCTACTTCCTTTACTGATCGTCTCATGATGTCAATGTCATCAGCATAAGCAAGTAACATGTGGCTGTTACTGTAGATTTCGTCATTTCTTTTGACATTTGCATCTCGTATACCTTTTTAAAGCAGCATGTTGAAGATTTCACATGAAAGGCTGTCTGTTTGTCTGAAACCTCTTTAGGTACTGAATTACTCGGAGAGGTTCTTTCCCATTTTAACTGAGGATCTAGTATCAGTTAAAGTCATCTTACAAAGCCGAATTAGCTTTGCGGTGATACCAAATTCAGACATGGCTTGTAATACCTTTGGGCGTAGGGGACTGTCGAAGACTGCCTTAAAAAGGACAAAAAGGGGGTAGGTGTCGATCAGCATCTCTTGGGTCTTCTCCATGATTTGCCGCAGGGTAAATATCTGGTCAATGGTGGACTTGCCAGGTCTAAAGCCGCATTGGTATGGTCCAATTATTTTGTTGACCACGGGCTTTAGTCGTTCGCACAATATCCCTGACACTATCTTGTAGGCGATAGGGAGAAGACTTATGCCCCTATAGTTGGAGCATAAAGTCGTATCTCCTTTCTTATGGACGGGACACAGGATGCTCAGGTTCCAATGGTCGGGTACGCGTTCTTCCTGCTAGATGGAACTAACTAGCTGATGCATACACCTTATTAGCGTGTCGCCTCCGGTTTTAAACAGCTCGGATGGTAGGCCATCAGCTCCTGCTGCCTTATTATTCTTCAGCCGGTTTATTGCTGTCTTTACCTCATCTTGCCCGGGTGGTATACATTCAATATCATCTTCTGGGATTGGATCTGTGGTATCTTCGTCGACTTCGCTACTATTGGATACCAAAAGTTTGGAAAAATGCTCTTTCCATATCCTTAGCACACTATATGTATCAGTTACCAGATTACCCTGCTGGTCTCTACAGGAGGATGTGCCCGTTCCAAACCCATCAGTTTGATGTTTCACTCTTTGGTAGAATTTTCGGACTTCATTCTGTCTCCTGTACATCTCGATTTGTTCACACTCCCGCTTTTCCATCTCTCTCTTTTTCCTGCGGAAAAGACGTTTCTCTTCTCTCCTTTTCTCCCGATACCCCTCTCGTGCGCTACGCGTTGCTACTGATTGTAAAGCAGCCCTATATGTCACATTTTTCTCTTCGGTAGCAGCACGACACTCCTGGCCATACCATGGATTCCTTGGTGGAGGTCTCTGGTATCCAAGTACTGATTTTGCGGCTGTTTGCATGGAGTGGAGTGCCATTGTCCTGATATGTTATCGGGACGAGGTGCTTTGATTAAGCAGTTGGGCCAGTTGAGTGGAATATGCTGTGGCTATCTGTGATTGCAGCTTACCGATGTCCATCTTCCGTGTTGTGTCTGTTCGCACATTGTTTGCTACGTTTAATCTGGTACGTACCTTTGCTGCAACAAGGTAGTGGTCCGAGTCTATGTTTGCACCTCGGAACGATCGTACATCCAACACGCTCGATGAATGTATTCCATCTATCACAAAGTGATCAATTTTATTTCTTGACGTGGGGATGGAAGATACCAAGGAACGGTCCTGACCGGTTTTAACATGGCAAAGCCCAGGATTTATCTTGGTCCCTCTTTCATCTCAAGTGGACACTGACCTCCCCGTGGTGTCACCTGGGGAACTGCCTTTAACACCCGTTAAAGGTAGTGAGCTAACATGTGCCGCGCGTTCACCCATAAGAACGTTAAAAACTTGGGTTTGGGCGTAGGGTTAGTAACCCTCCCCTAGAAAAAAAACAGCCTACTATGAAAAAACGAAAGAAAAGAAAAACAAACCCCTCTAAAGTTGACGAACCCCGCAAACGTTTTAAGGACCATGATCTGCGAATCTGCACCTGGAATGTTCGCACTCTTTATAGAGAAGGTGCAGTCTTCGCATTGGCAGACGTACTTGGAAAGTACAAAGCCGATATTACTGCCATACAGGAAATACGATGGACTGGGAAAGATGTCACAACAACACCTAAAGGTGACGCACTGTATTATAGCTGCCATGACACAAAGCATGAGTTTGGTTGCGGTTTTGTAGTTGGTCGGAGGTTAAAACATCTGGTCTCCAGCTTCACCCCAGTGAATGAAAGACTTGCTACAATTCGATTTAAAGCAAAATTCTTCAACATCAGCTTTATCTGCGCTCATGCCCCAACCGAAGACAAGGACGAACAGACCAAAGATATATTCTACGAGAGCTTAGAAGAAACATATGACCGTTGTCCTGCCCATGACATTAAAATTGTTCTAGGCGATTTTAATGCCAAAATTGGAAAGGAGAATATCTTTGGACAAACAGTTGGGAAATTCAGTCTACATAGTGAAACATCAGACAATGGAATGAGGCTGATAGACTTCGCAGCGGCAAAAAACATGGTAGTTAGCAGTACCGGATTTAAGCATCTCGATATTCATAAGGGCACTTGGCTGTCTCCAGACCAAAGAACAATAAATCAAATTGATCACGTTGTGATAGATGGAAGACATTCATCGAGCGTGTTGGATGTACGATCGTTCCGAGGAGCAAACATAGATTCGGACCATTACCTCGTTGCAGCAAAGGTACGTACCCGTCTAAACGTTGCAAATAAAGCACGGACAGACACAACACGAAAGTTGGACATCGCCAAGCTGCAAACACAACAGATAGCCACAGCATATTCCACTCAACTGACCCAATTGCTTAATGATAGCGCTTCTCGTCCCGATAACATATCAGCACAATGGCAAAATATTGCCCACTCCATGCAAACAGCCGCAAAATCAGTACTTGGATACCAGAGACCTCCACCAAAGAATCCGTGGTATGACCAGGAGTGCCGTGCTGCTACCGAAGAAAAAAATGCGGCATATAGGACTACTTTACAATCAGTAGCAACGCGTAGCGCACGAGAGAGGTATCGGGAGAAAAGGAGAGAGGAGAAACGTCTTTTCCGCAGGAAAAAGAGAGAAATGGAAAAGAGGGAGTGTGAACAAATGGAGATGTACAGGAGACAGAACGAAGTCCGAAAATTCTACCAAAGAGTGAAGCATCAAACTGATGGCTTTGGTACAGGAATATCGTCCTGTAGAGATCAACAAGGTAATTTGGTAACTGATACAGATAGTGTGCTCAGGATATGGAAAGAACATTTTTCCAAACTGTTGGTATCCGATAGCAGTGAAGACGGCGAAGATACCACAGATCCAATCCCAGATGATGGTATTGAATGTATACCGCCCAGCCAAGATGAGGTAAGGACAGCAATAAACCGGCTGAAGAATAATAAGGCGGCAGGAGCAGATGGCCTACCAGCCGAGCTGTTCAAAACCGGAGGCGACACGCTGATAAGGTGTATGCATCAGCTAGTTAGCACCATCTGGCAGGAAGAACGCGTACCCGACGATTGGAACGTGAGCATCCTATGTCCAGTCCACAAGAAGGGTGATAAGACTGTGTGCTCCAATTATAGGGGCATAAGTCTGCTCCCTATTGCATATAAGATAGTATCTGGCATATTGTGTGAGAGACTAAAGCCTATGGTCAATGAAATTATTGGACCCTATCAGTGCGGCTTTAGACCTGGCAAATCCACCATTGACCAGATATTTACCTTGAGACAAATCCTGGAAAAGACCCAAGAAATGCAGATCGACACCTTCCATCTTTTCGTCGATTATAAAGCAGCATTCGACAGCCCTATACGTTCAAAGGTGTTCCAAGCCATGTCTGATTTTGGTATTCCTGCAAAGCTCATTCGACTTTGTAGAATGACATTAACTGAGACGAGATCCTCAGTTAAAATTGGAAAGAACCTCTCCGAAGAGTTTACTACCAAAAGAGGTTTCAGACAAGGAGACGGCCTGTCGTGTGATCTATTCAACATCCTGCTGGAAAAGGTCATACGAGACGCGAAGGTCAAAAGAAATGGAACGATATACACGAACAGCCACATGTTACTGGCTTATGCCGACGACATTGACATCATGGGTCGATCGGTAAAGGAAGTAACTGACACCTTTGCAAAAGTCGAAAGAGAATCTGCTAAAGTTGGTCTGGCAGTAAACGGCGTAAAAACCAAGTTGATGGTATCGACGCGTAATATGTCCATAAACACCGCACCATCTGTGAATGTTGGTACCTATAATTTTGAGGTAGTAAAGGACTTCGTCTACCTCGGCACCGCCATAAACACAACAAATAACATCAGTTGTGAAATACGAAGAAGAATAGTGTTGGCTAACAGATGCTACTTTGGGCTGAGTAAGCAGTTTAGGAATAAAGCCACCTCTCGTCAAACAAAAATAACACTGTACAAAACACTGATACTACCCGTGCTAATGTATGGTTCCGAAGCATGGGTACTTGCTCAAGCAGATAAGGCAGTGCTTTGTGTGTTTGAGAGAAAAATTCTTCGAAAGATCTACGGGCCAATCTGTGTTGACGGCGAATATCGGCGTCGTATGAACATCGAGCTGTATCAACTATACAATGACATCAATATAGTTGAACGAATCGAGATACAACGATTGCGATGGCTAGGCCATGTTATAAGAATGAGTGATGATGAACCCGCTAAAAAGGCGTATAAATACGGGCCGCATGGAGGTTCTCGCAGATCTGGAAGGCCAAAGCTTCGTTGGAGCGAACAAGTGAAACGAGATATCACAAAGCTACATATCCCAGATTGGGAAAATACAGCAGCAAACAGAGAGGATTGGAGATTTTTTCTTAGTTCGGCTTATGGAACAAATGTTCTGTAAAAGGCCAGCTAAGTAAGTAAGTACCTCATCTTGCCCGGGTGGTATACATTCAATATCATCTTCTGGGATTGGATCTGTGGTATCTTCGTCGACTTCGCTACTATTGGATACCAAAAGTTTGGAAAAATGCTCTTTCCATATCCTTAGCACACTATATGTATCAGTTACCAGATTACCCTGCTGGTCTCTACAGGAGGATGTGCCCGTTCCAAACCCATCAGTTTGATGTTTCACTCTTTGGTAGAATTTTCGGACTTCATTCTGTCTCCTGTACATCTCGATTTGTTCACACTCCCGCTTTTCCATCTCTCTCTTTTTCCTGCGGAAAAGACGTTTCTCTTCTCTCCTTTTCTCCCGATACCCCTCTCGTGCGCTACGCGTTGCTACTGATTGTAAAGCAGCCCTATATGTCACATTTTTCTCTTCGGTAGCAGCACGACACTCCTGGCCATACCATGGATTCCTTGGTGGAGGTCTCTGGTATCCAAGTACTGATTTTGCGGCTGTTTGCATGGAGTGGAGTGCCATTGTCCTGATATGTTATCGGGACGAGGTGCTTTGATTAAGCAGTTGGGCCAGTTGAGTGGAATATGCTGTGGCTATCTGTGATTGCAGCTTACCGATGTCCATCTTCCGTGTTGTGTCTGTTCGCACATTGTTTGCTACGTTTAATCTGGTACGTACCTTTGCTGCAACAAGGTAGTGGTCCGAGTCTATGTTTGCACCTCGGAACGATCGTACATCCAACACGCTCGATGAATGTATTCCATCTATCACAAAGTGATCAATTTTATTTCTTGTTTTCTGATCCGGAGACAGCCAAGTACCCTTATGAATGTCGAGATGCTTAAATCTGGTGCTGCTAACTACCATGTTTTGGTGCTGCTAACTACCATGTTTTTTGCCACTGCAAAGTCTATCAGCCTCGTACCGCTGTCAGATGTTTCACTGTGGAGACTAAATTTCCAGACTTTTGGGCCAAAGATATTCTATTTTTCAATGTTGGAATTAAAATTGCCTAGAATAATTTTAATGTCATGGGCAGTACAGCGGTCGTATGTTTGCTCTAAGCGCTCGTAAAATATATCTTTGGTCTGTTCGTCCTTGTCTTTGGTTGGAGCATGAGCACAGATAAAGCTAATGTTCAAGCATTTTGCTTTTATTTTGCGTATTGTAGCAAGTATTTCATTCACTGGTGTAAAGCTGGAGACCAGATGTTTTAACTTCTGATTAACTACAAATCCGCAGCCTAACTCATGCTTTATGTCATGGCATCTATAGTACAGTGCGTCACCTTTAGGTGTTGTTGTGGCGCTTGTACATCTGCCAACGTGTAAAGAGTGCGAACATTCCAGGTACATATTCGCAGATAAAAACAAAAAAAAAACATTATTCCACAACATCCCATACGGGACAAGGGAGACTTCTCTCATATCAATGAGTGCACCCCGATTCATATTTAGCTCAATGATATGGGACCTACTGTTTATCGCCGAGTCCGAACGGCGTGTCTTAAGACACCACTTTGTAGAGAAGTTTTACATGGCTGAAATACTCAGAAAATGTCGCCAACATTACTGAGGGGTATTTTGCCACCGTTGAAAAATGTTTGATGTTGCCTGGCTGGGGAATCGAACCACCGACCTTCGGCGTGCAAGGCGGGCGTGCATACCATTGCACCACGGTGGCACCCCACATATTCGCAGATAATGGTGCTTAAAACGTTTGCGGGGGTCGTCAACTTCAAAGGAGATTGTTTTTCTTTTCTTTCGTTTTTTCATAGTAGGCTGCTTTTTCTAGGGGAGATTTACTAACCCGACGCCCAAACCCAAGCTTTTAACGTTCTTAAGCTGAAAACACATCCAACACATCCAACAAACGTTTGAGTAAAGTTTTGTGTTGAGCGTTGAGAAAAAACAACAACAACAACAACAAGGCGACGCCCACACCAACGCTGGACTTTGATATGTTTGCCGGCATATATTTCAAATGAATTTGAATTTTTCGGCATCATGCCCAACAGTGTAAAAACGGCCAAAATACACAAAACTTTACCAAAACGTTGGATGTGTTTTCAGCATTATGGGTGAACGCGCGGCACATGTTATAGACAGGTGTTAAAGGTAGCTACCCACTTGAGATGAAAGAGGGACCAAGATAAGTCCTGGGCTTTGCCATGTTAAAGTCGGTCTGGACCGTTCATTGGTATCTTTCATCCCCTACGTCACCTACGAAATAATTGTATCTACAAGTATATTTTTTGCGACATAAGAACTTAGTCTATTGTTTGCACACTACTGTTCTCATTTCATTCTTGAACTCAATAACAAATGTTAAATTACCTGTGTATAATCTAAAAGCTGACTTTAGTTTATTTTTTATTGTGTCTAGACATACATATGACTTATTGTAAAATTGTGTACCGGCATTTAAACACACACACACAGACAAGCAATACCAAAACAATGACATCCATTTATTTCCGAATGAGAATCAGTCATCATTTATATTTTTCATATTCAAAATATTTGCCCCTGCACTGTGGTGACAACTGGCGACAAAATCCAACAAAAAACAGGATTATTGTTGCATCGGTTTGTGGTAGTTACTAATCAAACGCAAATCATAACAAGTAAAAAAGTATCAGCCGGCTTTGCCGACAGATATATACCCTCAGCCAATGTGATGTGAAATTAACTGCACTTAGACACAAGTGTTGAACTTTTTAGGGGGAGGTAACCTTAGGGAGAACCGATATGGGTCATTTTAGAAGTTAAACTAAATTTTGAAATAATATTAGGAGATCCAAAGTTGTAATGAACCATTTGGGATTTATTTATAACAGAAAGGCTTCTTTTATAATTAGAGTTGAGGAACGAATGGGAGTCATTAATGAGGCTAGCATTCAGTCGGCCTGGGGGGATTCTTGTTCCCACATACTCCAAATGAAATGGTCACTCATAAATAAATTTATAGACTCCCTACATCTATTGCTAACGACAAGACAAAACCAACAAATTAAAGTTCAGAGTGCCAACAACATTTCAGGTGACTTTCGAAATTCCCCTGTTGGACACTTTATCTGCAAAAATCTCTCTGACAATCTTTTTTCACTATTAACTCCTGCTGTTATGGAGTTCTGGGCTCTTTACCCTCCCTACCTGACATTAGCATAACCCAAATTGTTTACTGCTAAGTCCCTAAAACGAATCACCAAAGCTATATATTGATCACACCCGGTAAAACACTAAAAGAACGTATTTAGCAATTCATCTCAATTCATAATTTATTCTAGAGAATATCATAAATAGATATAAATATGTTAAGAGCACTGGGAAATTCAAGAATTAATTAATAGGTAGTAATTAAGCCTGTCATTATTAACTAATTTATAGTAGTTCATATTTATCTTAAATTATCGTAGCGAAAGAACAAACTAAATCACCTACTTTTATGGCGTAGCGCACTTGCAATTTGTGATACTAGCAACGATGAATCAAAACAAAACCAGAAGTAGGTAAGGAAGTAAAAAAAAAAATTTAAAACAGCAACAATGGTTATGAAGTTACACGATCAGAGACAAGTTTTGATTCATTGTTGCTAGAGATCAGGTATCAAAACGAAAGAATGAAATAGATTTAGGCAAAGCAAAATTAATAAAAAAATTTGTGTGTAATGATCATTTAAACTCACCAATTACGCTATTGATGCTGCCGCTGCGGGATGAGGCCTCGTCCTCTGCTGGCGCTGTTTGTTATGTGGGTGGAAGTAAATTTTGCTTTGCTATGATGATTATGTACATTAGATGCAATGATTTAACTCTTATAGCTAAACTTAATTATCGCTGAAGTTGACTTATTGATATTAAGGCTGCTTATTGATATATAAGGTTGCAGTCTAGGAAATGCTGATGAAGTTTATAGGTAGTCCATTTTGACCCATCAGGTTGGTACCAATTCTTTTCGGGATGCTAATAGGCTAGTTGGAGACGCTGATGGCTATTTGATGTTGCTAATTACCAGATAAACTCCGTCTGATAAACCATTTAAAAATTACGTGTTGAGTGTGTAGTTATTTCGTCTGCTTTGGGATGATACTCTTGTAAAATGGCATTATATATGGGCCGATATACTGGACCAAAGTAGGTTGACTTCAGAATGGCGGTTTTGAAAGTTGGTAATTTGGATGGTATGTTTTTGGGAATCGTCAAATAATTGGGCAAGGTCGGCTTGTATGGTTTTCATTCTTTTCATAAAGCGTTGTGAGGAAGTTGGAACTCGAAAAATGTATGTTTTTCCGCTTAAGCAGTAGCAGATAGAGATGTGCTTGGAGTTTTGCCGTCTTCTTTGTCACACAAGGCAAACCTAAAACGCCCGCTTTTTGATAGATGTTTTAAGATGGAGTACACAACAAATTGTAAGAATTTGTGCGGTTATTGAAGATGCGACGTTTGGTGGTATGATTTGGCACATGAATGCGGTTACAAGGTTTCTCACAGAGCACTAATATTGTGGGGTGCTTGGGCACGTAGCCCAAGTACTTTATACGGCACAATCTGGCGGTTCTCCACTATTTGCAGAAGCTTTCTTCAAGATTAATGTAGAACTTTTTATGAATGCACTTAAGCGAAAGAAATTGCTTTGTAACAATTTACAGCACGAGGTGTTAAAATTAATATCGTCGTTAGAATAGCGGCCTGGCAAGCAAAAATAACAAAGAGCAATATTTCAGCATTTTACCACTTTTTCACTAACTGGTTTTGAAATTGTCTTACCTCAGGTAAATTGAATTTCAAAATTTTGGAAATATATATTTTTTTAAGGTTATTCAAGTTTATGGATGATTTAATCATTAATAGAAGAATTTTTTGAAGTTTACTCTCTGATGGTTGCGGAAGAAAAGAATGTTGCTAAACCACGCCGCAGTCAAGAAAGGTAAGGTTAAGTAGATGTCAAACTAAGAACAAGTACACAGAGGATGTGATTAACATTGTTATTGTGTTATCGAGAGATTGATGATATGTTGTGTACAGTACTTCCTGCTGAGGAATTCCGTTAAAATTTGGGTAATTAAAATTGTGTGTTTGGAAATAATAAAAATCAAATTTATCACATTACAAAGTTTGGACTAAATTGGTTGCCACATTCAAGTGATATCGTCCTAGCATTTTAGTGAAATTTTTTAAATATTGGGGAGAAGTTCCGGAATTTTTGGATCAGTATTGCCACATGAAACTAAGTTTGGATATAATATGACGTAGACCAAATATTGGACCAAATCGATTGAACAGTTCCAGATTTATCGTGCTCTCTGACCGCCACATATGGTGATATTTGATATATCGGGATATTTTCCCAAGAAATATGCGCATGTCCCTGAAAAAACTTTTACCGTCTTAATGGAGGTAGCGAATGCAAATCGCTTCAACAAAAATCAATGTGATTCCAGAGCAGCTCTTAAAGTAAACTTATCCGAAATTTTGTGTGGGAGGTACCAGAAGGAGTAGACAAATATAGTCCATATTCGAAACTGATCTATATCTGGTAGACATATTAGGATGTGCAAAGTATGGATTACATCGGTCACTCCCTTCAAGAGTTACCGCGCGCACAATTTTTCCAAACATTTTTGAACTTTTGTGGGGGAGGTACCTAAAGGAGTGGACCGATATGGCTTATCTTCGAATTTAAACTTTGCTTGGACAAAATATTACGAAGGCCAAATTTTGGACCGAATCGGTAGATCCGTTCGAGAGTTATCTTGCGATCCAACCACTACACACGGCGTCATAGGGGCTTTTTGCTTTCAGGCAACGTATGGGTGGCAGTGAATACATGTTGGTGCAACAAAAATCAATGTGATTCGAGAGCAGGTCCTAAACTGAACTTTTCCGAAATTTTGTGTGGGAGGTACCCGAAGGCGTGGACCGATTGAGTCCATATTGGAACCCCATTTAAGTTTGGTAGAAGTATCACGATGTGCAAAGTATGGACCAAGTCGGTTATTCCCTTCAAGAGTTATCGTGCGCACAAAATTTCCGAACTTTTTTGAACTTTTGTGGTGGAGATACCGGAAGGAGTGGACCGATATAACCCATCTTCGAACTTAAACTAAGTTTGGACAAAATATTGCGATATCCAACTTTTGGACCAAATCGGTTCATCCGTTCGTGCGCACCAGCCAGCCAGACAGACAGACGGACGGACATTGCTAAATCGACTCTAAATTGTCTGAAACACATTTCGTCCAAACATACTTGGGGTCTAAAACCATTATTTCGATGAGGCACATTTTGCCCGTATGAAAGTGTATATACCCTCGTTAGCATAAATGCTGAGGGTATAAAAATATTTTTTTTTTTTTGGAAAGGAAGTATACCTTCCTCCCAGATCTCTAATAGGTTGTGAATATGGGTGTCCCAGGTTGAACCCTTCTTGAGTAACACATTAAGTTTGTTTTTATGTTTTTAATGCATTGAGACATACATTTCCGACCCTAAAGAGTGTATATATTCTTGATCAGGATAAAAATCTGAGTCGATGTAGCCATGTCCGTCCGTTGTAATCACTCTAATACCCACAATAATTGAGCTAGAGCGCTGTATGTTTTTTCTCCATAGGCAGGTCAAGTTCGAAGATGGGCTACATCGGTCCACGTTTTGGTATAGCCCCCCATACAACGGTACCTCTCGATTTTAGGTATTTTGAAGATATTAGCTACATTTTGTGACTGAACTACTCGTGCAGTCACGAAACATCTCCACCAAAAATAGTCAAGATGGGTTCATGTTTTGTTATACCCCCCATATAACGGTACCTTCAGATTTTAGATATTTTGGAAATTTTTGCTACTTTTTTTTTACCGAAATAGAGGTTGTGAAGTTCCCAGTGGTCGCAAAATTTTTACACAAAAATTGTCCACATAGCTTTATATTTCGGTATAGCCCCCATACAGCGGTTGTAGTCAAAAACATCTTCACGATAAATTGTCAGCATAGGTCCATGTTTTTGTATAGCCCGTATGTAACGATACCTCCCAATTTTAGGTGTTTTGAATAATTTAGCTACATTTTTTGACCACACTATCCGTAATTTTAGAACGGTAACTCCCGATTTTCGGTATTTTGAAGGTTATGGTCACAAAAATCCACTGAAATGGCTGAAAATTGGCATTGAAAAGTTTCTATTATTTCTAGGATGTTTGGTATTGCAAATGGGCCATATCGATCCACGTTTCCCATAGAACGGTACCACCCGGCTTTCGGTATTCTGAAGGTTTTAGCTTCATTATCACACCGAAATGGCTGAAATCTGGTACTTAGTCTTCGTTGGGGGTATAAAACTTTCTTCCTGAATTTTGTTCGTAGCCCCCATAGAACGGTACCTCCCGATTTTCGGTATTTTAAAGGTTGTGGCTTTAATATTACTTGGAAATGGCTGAAATTTGGTATTTAGTATTCGTTGGGGGTATGAAACATTCAACCAGAAATTTATCGGTACAGATCCCGCCTTTATATAGCTCCCATAGTGTGGTTCCTCACCATTTTCGGTATTTTAAAGTTTATGGTCACAATAATCCATTGGAATGGCTGAAACTTTGCCTTATTTTGCCTTCGTTGGGGGTACTCAACTTTCCACTTTAAAATTGTTGGTGTAGGTCCACGCCTTCATATAGCCCCCATAGTACGGTACCTCCCAATTTTCGGTATTTTGGAGGTTGTGGCCTCAATATTCATCCGAAGTGGCTGAAATTTGGTATTTACCACACGGTTATTTCGAAGGTTTCAGCTTCATTATAATACCGAAATGGCTGAAATTTGCTATTTAGCCTTCGTTGGGGGTATACAATTTCCCCCCAGAATTTTGTTGATATGGGTCCACGCCTTCATATAGCCCCCAATGAACGGTACCTCCCGATTTCCGGTATTTTGAAGGTCGTGGCCTCAATATTCCTCCGAAATTGCTGAAATCTGGTATTTAGTCCTCATTTGAGGTATAAAACTTTCCATATCAAATTTGTCGGTATAGGTTAACGTCTTCATGTAGCCCCCAAAGAACGGTACGTCCCGGGTTTTGGTATTTTCAAGTTTGTGGCCACAACAACCCACCGAAATGGCTAAGATTTGGTATTTAGTCTACGTTGGAAATAAAACTCTCTCCGACTGAATTTCGTCAATATAGGTCCACGTTTCGATAGAACCCTCATAAAACGGTACCTCTCGATTTTCGTAATTGTGAAAGATGTGACGTAATATCCCTCCGAAATGACTGAAATTTGTTATTTAGTATATCATGGGGTTATAAAACGTTCCAGAAAATAATTATCAGTAAAGGTCCACGTCTTCCTCTATCCCCCATAGAAGCGTACCACTTAGTTTACGGTATTTTTTAGGTTTTAGCCACATCGTCCTACTAGAATATCGGAAAATTGGTGTTTAGTCTTCTTTGAGTCTAAAAACTTTACGTCAGAAATTTGTCGGTATAGATCGACGTTTTGATATAGCCCCCATAGAACGGCACCTCCCCAATTTCGGTATTTTGAAAGTTAACGACATTGATTTACAGAAATTATTGAAATTTGGTATTAAGTCTTCTTCATAAACGAAAGGAAACTAATTGTTCCATTTTACTTAAATACCACTCGTGGTGGAGGGTATAACACGTTCGGCGCGGCCGAACTTATAGCCGTTCTTAATTTTTTTTTTTTTTTTTTTGAGTGGTAGAAATAGTTCGGCATTTTTTACTTGTTAATCTTTTTATAGGTTCCTTTAAAAAACACTGACAAAGTTTTGGTTTTCTCTATTGCAAATTCTCTCAATTTTCCAGATCAACGCTTCCCAATCATTCCGATGAAAACTTAAGTCTACAACGTTAATCACACCAAACGCATTTAGTTCACATTCGACAACTTAAGCAATTTGGTTCACTGTTCATAAAATGTTAATATCGAGTTTACAAAATGTTACAATATCTCAATATGTCGCCCTTTATTCACTTTCATCTTCCATTTAAATATTAAAATGCAACATTTATACATCTTGTACGACAAAGTTCACAATTTGTGTGTGTCATTTAAAATTCCACACCCAAAACAAAAAAAAAAAAATTAAAAAATTTTCACAGAATACCAAGCATAATATAATTAAAAATTTACACAAAGATCCCATTGTGCGGCCGATAAAACTTTATTGCTGTAAAGCCAAAACAATTGTTTTTTTTATTTCACATTTAAAAAAAGAAAAAACTTTTCATAGTATTTGGCTGTTGATGTTGTTTGTTACGTTGTTGTTGTTGCTGCCGCTGTTGCAGAATGTTGTTTAAGTTTCTTCTTTTGGGGTTGAAAGTTTAATTTTGTTAAAAGCATTTTACAAATAATACGCATACAAATAAATCGTTTATTTGCTAGTGAATAAGGCAGCACACACACACCCATGCATTCATGCATACGGGAATTCTGAAACTCCAACAACTCGTTTGTAAAAAAAAATGAAAATAAAGCCGGCATAAAACAGTCCCACAAAAGATCGCCATCACATTCCGAGAACACAACAGACAGGCCATAAAGAAATTAAAGGAACCATTTATAACTTTATTTAACACACAGAATGCCAACAATGAAATAAATTATTGTTGTTACCAACTTTTAAATCAAAATGATGGCAACATTTTTAAGTGCTTTTTTCCGGGGGGTTATGCTTGAATGGGCTTCAGTTGTTGTTGTTATTATTGCTGTTATTTCTAATATGCAAATTGTGTTTATATGGCTAAATGTTTTTTCCTGGTTTTTAATTAATTGTTATTGTGACTAGAATTTTTACCCAAACAATATCCAGTAAAAATTTAAAAATATAAAATAGAGTTAAAATAGAGCCTCACCGAATAAAAGTTTTTTTATACCCCGTCTGTCTTTCTGGTTGGTACACGCGATAGCTTTCAAAACAGTAAGCGATTCAATCCAAATATTGAACATTGTAATATTTCTGCCGAACCAAAAAGTGGAGAAGAATATGCCACCTTACCGACAGATTAATACCCTCGGCCCATGTATGTATAAAAAACATGAAAACTAACAGGAGAGGAGGACTTGGATCTGTCATAACATATTTATCGTTTCCGTGAGTGACAAAAAAGTTAACAGAGTTTCCATAATACGTCACGGTGCTCTTCTTGCACCAAATTTAAATGGAAGGTGCTTACACGTGGGAAGTTTTTGCGGATTCTGAAACTAAAATGCTCATTGATGAGAAAAATCAAAAAACAAAAAAAATCGCCGGAGCGCTTTTTAAATAAATCGCGATTCAAGTAGACATTTTTAAGGGGTTTTTAGGTTTTCACGATTTTGCTTGGAAACCGCAAGTTCTATTGAAATGGGACTAATGAAAATTCTCTACAAGATTGACTTTTATGATACCTTCGTAGTTTTTACCGTTATTGAGATATAGATAGATACAAAATAGGACAATGGATTGACTGTATCGCCTCCTTATCTTACAATGTTATACACATTGCACCTTACCTAACTTCAAATAAAAACCGCTTTTTTCTTAGGTCTTCAGGATTTAGTTTAAAAACTGCAAATCCTTTCGAAATGGGTCTAAAGAATATGATGTAGCTGTTAAAATTCACAATACGATTGACTTACGTAATTTTTTTTCCTAAGTTATATCATTTTTGAGATATATAAGTTTAAGTTGGGAAATTGCAGTCATGACATTGTTTTATAAGGAGGGGATACATTGTCCTAATTTGAACTTCTATATCTCAGTTACGGTAAAAAATCGTGAAAACCGAAAAAAAACTTAAAAATTTCAACTAGAATCGCGATTTACGAGTATTTAAAAAGCGCTCCGGCGTTTTTTTTTTTTTTTTTTGTTTTTCATTTTTCTCATCTATGAACATAGCAGTTTAAAAATCCGCAAAAACTTCCCAGGTGTAAGCACCTTTCATTTAAATTTGGTTCAAGAGCACCGTGACGTATCTATGTGCTTGTGGGTTGTGTCTCATTAAGAGCGCAATTATTACAAGAGCACAAACACCGCAAGCAAAACTTCTTCGTCTGATTCATCGTCAGCGAAGTCTGCGTAATTTTAGATTTTATGAGTCGTAGACATATTAAGATCACCTCGTTAAATGAAACAAATCCCAACTTCATCTGTAGCTTACAACGTTGCGATGGTTACAACGTGTTACGGGAGGATCTTACAATAAGCGGAGAAGGAGGAAAAAGGACTTGCCTTACTTAAACACATGTCTTCCAGTACAGATCCAGATTCGAGATTTCCTAAGTTTTTTCCGAGTGCTCTGCACATTCTCTGATTATTTTTTTTTCTTTTTTGATTAATTTTATTCCAATTTCGGAACGAATTCGGCATCAGAATCGGAAATGCAGCGTTTCGTTCCGAATTCCGAAAAAATCGTAAAAAATCGATGAAAAGTGGTGCCCTGTGTTATATGTTTGATATTAACATTCCGTCCTAGACAATGACCAGGGTGATGCTGCGCTCTCCGAACAAATGTATAGCTCCAATGAGGATAAGAGGAAATTACGACAGTTCACCATACATCGCCATGGTGTCAACCGGTTTGATAAATGTCGTGTTCTAAATTGCCTGTCATCCCAGTCAGAGTATTTAGCAAATACCGCTTTAGAGAGTTGCCCATTCTCTCAGACCCTCGTGTAGCTTAGATAATTTTCTGAGACGTCATTACAGCTGCAACTGATATCTACATATCTGGTGATTTAATACCCGAAAAAAGGCCAAAGTTCCCATTGAAGATGATGGACTAGTAAATGACCGTGATGAGCTTCACCGCATGAAATCTGAAGACACAAGATTTAGAAAATTTCTTTTGAAGGTCAATAGGCAAGCATAAGATGGAAAAGTGGCTAGACCACGCAAACGAAAACAACATTGGTATAGAATTGAGTAAATAGTGGGACACGGTTAAACTATTCTCTGGATGACAGTACTTCTGTTACTTCCAACGGCGCAAAATGCAAAGAGGTACGCTTATTATTTCACTCCAAATTTGAGCACCCGGAGAGCAACAGTGCGAAGAACCCTCTACGCTGACTGTTACTTTCAACGGCGTGACTGTTTCGAAGATGTGAGTTTGTTATTTAAACCGACAGATTATAGCGAACCCCGAAAGTGATAGGGCGAAGAAGAGTGTGCTACACTGTACAAGAGCCTTCTCAGCCGAAGAGGTACCGCCACAATATACGATGGATGCCAGCAAATGCAAATCGTTCATCCCGATTTCTCTCTTCTCTCCATTGCTATTTGGACAAGATCAGAAGAAGAAAAAATTCCCCAAGTCGCTGGCATCAGCACTTGAGTGCTGACAATGAAACTTTGCTGACCTCTTATAAGGCAGTTGGCCGGTCTGCTGTAATCTATGCACTGGGGATTGCAACAATGTGCCTTCTCATGTAACCACTCCCAGCAAAAATCCGGATCAGTTAGTCATTACGTAACCCATTACAAAGTAATGTAAACAAGTTTATTTTGGCATTACAAGTAATCAGAAAAGTAATGGGTTACTTCTTAAAAAATTTACAAGGCAAGCCTACTTACTTTACCCCTCACTAAGTTATGAGGACGGTGGTACAGTGTCCGACTATAAATCGTAGGGTTGTGTGTTCAACGCTCACCGTCGGCACGCTAGTTTTTGTTAATTAAAAGATAACAGTTCGTGGTGCACATGTGCACTGCACATTTAAGTTCTTAAACAACCCTTAATATACGTGTGCGTGGCACAGTGTGTAGTGTCTTTGGCTAGAAATTAGAGGGTTCGTGGGTTCAACTCGTTCAGACAGCGAAATAAAATAAAGTAAAATAAAAGGAAGAAGTGTGATGAAATTAAAAACAAATTCTCCACATCAACTGTTCTAAAAATATAATTTTTTTCACCTTACTTTTCAACTTCTAGTGGCACAGAATAACTAGTTATTCTAGTGGTCATAAAACAACTAGAAACTGAGTGCGACATGCCCTTGCAAAAATATTGTGCTGCCAAAAATCCCTTACAAAACCCATGATTTTAGGAGGACTTTTTTGCTGGGCTGGTCCATCTTCCTGAGGAGACGAAGATTTTACCGGTTCATAAGCACAACAAGCAGTCCTGTCACAATCTTGTGGAAATACTTTTACCACCAAGTACGCCAAGGGAGGTTTTTCATGATGTACAGAAAAAGGGAAAAGGTATAAAGGTATAAACGAGAACCTCTAGATCAACAAGCATATCTATCAGTCAGGCTTCTATAAAATGCACATTGAAAGAGTATCACAGGCAGTTCAAAGGTATGGTTGCTGGGCTGGTCTATCTTCCTGAGGAGACGAAGATTTTACCGGTTCATAAGCACAACAAGCATTCCTGTCACAATCTTGTGGAAATACTTTTACCACCAAGTACGCCAAGGGAGGTTTTTCTTGATGTACAGAAAAAGGGAAAAGGTATAAACGAGAACCCCTAGATCAACAAGTATATCAGTCAGGCTTCTCTAAAATGCACATTGATACAGTATCACCGGCAGTTCAAAGGTATGGTGTGGATGATGCACGCCCATCCATCACATCTGAAAAATGACACCTTGCAAGCAAACACGACTGGTTGTATCCCTGGTAGCTTTAATTCGAATTTGGACTTTCCGCTCGCCTATCAAAACTCCTTGCAGCTCATCTATAAAGACTCCCTTCAGCACTTCCACAGATGCTGACTTCAAATAATGATTTTTTTTCAAGCACAGCCTGACCAAAACGTAGATTTTTAAAGAATATTTTTTTCACCACCTGTCCAATTTGCTGGATTTTTAGAAAATATTTTTAAACATCACCTAACAAAAAAGCCTGGATTTTTAAGCAATATTTTTTCAAGCAACACATGGCCAAATAGCGTGGATTTTTGAAGAATATTTTTTCAAGCACCACCAAATAGCGTAGATTTTTGAAGAATGTTTTTCAAGCACCACCTGACCAAAAAGCGTGGATTTTTTAAGAATATTTTTTCAGCACCAACTGACCAAAAAGCGGGGATTTTTAAATAATATTTTTTCAAGCGCCACCTGACCAAATAGCGTGGTTTTTAATGAAGATTTTTTCAAGCATCACAAGTCCAAAGATCTTGGATTTTTAAAGAAAATTTTTTCAAGCACAACCTGACCAAAAATCGTGAATTTTTTAAAGAATATTTTTTCAAACACACCCTGGCCAAAAAGCGCGGATTTTAAAGAATATTTTTTCTAGCACCACCTGACTAATTAGCGTGGATTTTTAAAGAATATTTTTTCAAGCACCACCTGACTAAATAGCGTGGATTTTTAAAGAATATGTTTAAGCATAACCTGACCCAAAATCGTGAATTTAAAAAAAAAAATTGTTTAAGCACCACGTGACCAAAAAACGCGGATTTTTACAGAACATTTTTTTAGCACCACCTGACCACAAAGCGTGGATTTTTAATGAATATTTTTTAAGCAGCACCTGACCAAATAGCGTGGATTTTTAAGGAATATTTTTCCAAGCATAAATATTTTTTCAAATAGTGTGGATTTTTAGAGATTATTTTTTTAAGCACCACCTGAAAATAGCGTCGATTTTTAAAGAATATTTTTTCAAGCATAAATATTTTTTCAAATAGCGTGGATTTTTAAAGAATATTTTTTCAAGCGCCAACTGACTAAATAGCGTGGATTTTTAAAAAATATTTTTTCAAGCACCACCTGACTAAATAGCGTGGATTTTTAAAGAATATTTTTTCAAGCACCGCCTGATTAAGTAGCGTGGATTTTAATGAATATTTTTTCAAGCACCACCTGACAAAATAGCGTGGATTTTTGAAGAATATTTTTCAAGCACCAGCTGACCAAATAGCTTGGATTTTTAAAAAATATTTTTTAAAGCACCGCCTGACCAATTATCGAAGATTTTTAAAGAATATTTTTTCAAGCACCACATGACCCAATAGAGAGGATTTTTAAACAATATTTTTTCAAGCACCACCTGCCCAAATATCGTGGATTTTTAAAGAATATTTTCGCAAGCACCACCTGACCATAAAGCGTATATTTTTAAAAAAAATATTTTTTCAAGCACCACCTGACCAAATAGTGAGGATTTTTAAAGAATATTTTTTCAAGCACCACCTGACCAAATAGCGTGGATTTTTAAAGAATATGTTTAAGCATAACCTGACCCAAAATCGTGAATTTAAAAAAAAAATTGTTTAAGCACCACCTGACCAAAAAACGCGGATTTTTAAAAATATATTTTTTCAAGCAGCACCTGACCAAAAAGCGTGAATTTTTAGAAATATATTTTTTCAAGCAGCACCTGACCAAAAAGGATGGATTTTTAAAGAATATTTTTTCAAGCACCACCTGACCAAATAGCGAGGATTTTAAAGAATATTTTTACAAACATCACCTGACCTAAATGCGTCGATTTTTACAGAAATTTTTTTTCAAGCACCACCTGACCTAAGTGCGTCGATTTTTACAGAATTTTTTTTTCAAGCACCACCTGACTAAAAAGCGCTGATTTCTACTGAATATCTTTAAGCATCACCTGACCAAAAAGTGTGCATTTTTAAAGAATATTTTTTCAACATTATTTATGGGTTCCTTAACTTGTCCGCCAAAAATTGTATTCACGGGTCCACGGTGCGGAGTGAATATAATGGTATTTTAAAGATATTATCCAGGTTCTAGGCATAGTTTGCAGGTCCCTGTTTTGATAAAGTATTTTGTAATCTCATTGTTGTAAAATAATTTTAGAATACTAGTTTCGTCCAGTTCCACTTGGACTCATCAGTTCTCTTAGTTCTTTTGTAATCCTTAAATTATTAAAGAGCTTTCAAATCGATATTGTGAAAGGGATGAAGATCAACCCGTTTGTAAAGGTTTCTTCAAAGTTTCCTCAAAGAAAAGGATTACATATTTGAAGTTTTAACTTTTTTATTGATAGAAGGTAAACAATTCAGCCTGGCCGAACTTAACCCTCTCAATTTACTCTCCCATTAATATGTAAATTTTCACAATAACAGCATGTGGAAATTCAATTTCAATTGTCCAATCTTTTTCTCCTTATTAATTGAAAATTGTTTTTTAATATTCTCTTTCCATTAAATCAATTTTTTCGTTTGTAATTTTGTATTAATTAATTCGATGCCTTTTAACCTTAAATAACATTACAAAAGCCTATTTGCAAAAAAATTTAATAACTTTGACTTCAACAATAATATAAGCTTCACACCCACCCATTTCACTTCTTTAATCGTTTCATGGAAATATTGTCATTTAAAAAAGCCTATAAGGCTTTATATATTTTTAATCTACTTTTAAATTCAAATAGCTTTCACACAATAATGATGGCGACAAAAACAATGACAACAACACCAACAGCATCAAAGATCAGATATTGTAGTTCCTTTTTCACATCGATGGCATTAATATTTGTAAATGTATTTATGTACAGATAATGAAATGACATTATGCCACAGAGAATGAAATAATCAATGTCCAGATTCCCGATGCTTTCATTACGATGCACAGCGAATGGTGACAAATTATCCTCAAGGAAATAAATTAAATTCAGCAACGAGCAGAAAGGGGAGGGAGTGATGGAGTATGGGTGTATTGCTGTGTGTGTTTATGTGAGCAAGCGTCATTTTTTAATGGTGGTTAATTTTCACGCCACTGGTTTTTTTCCTGACTACGAATTATAATAAATTGATTGTCAGATATACGAACACACACACACACAGACACAAAAAATGCACACTTTCGCTGTTATGGTTATTTGTAAAATAAATTCACTGGTAAGTGTATTAATTACACAAGTCAACAGAGATTTCTTTTGGATTAGGGTAAGGGAAATATATATGTTTCACAAATTTACTCATACCCTCCACCTTAGTATGTTTGTTTTTGTTATGTTTATTATGTTTGTTTAGTTCAAATCTAGTAACTCATTTTTAACACAGTTGCTGTAGACCAATCAAACTAAAACTTTGCACACTTTTCCGATTTGGATGACATTTTTCCTATAGCCGCCATATAGCGGTACCACACAATTTCAGGTATTTTGACGATTTTATTCTCATTTTTAGCCGAATTGGCTGTAATTTGGCATTTGAAGTTCCCAATGGTACGGAAACTTCCACACCAAAAATTTGCGACATAGGTAAAGGTTTTTGATATAACACCCATATAGCAATACCACCCGATTTCAGGAATTTTTAAGTTTTTATATACATTTTCAGCCTTAATTGGCTATAATTTGGTTATGGGGCTCCGTTGAAGGTTCAAAGGGCAGGTTGAGAGGGGAAAGTTAGGTGGAGGTTGTTCGGAGTCTCGGAGGAGGTAGATTGGAAGTTCGGAGGAAGTTGTTTGTATGTTCGAAGGAGGTTGTTCGGAATAGTAGAATATATTTACCAAATAATTAAAAATAAACAAGTAAAAAAGCGTTAAGTTTGGCAGGTCCGAACTTTTCATACCCTCCACCATAAATATTCTGAACTAAAATAGAATAATTAGTTTTCATTCCTGTCCCCAACTTTAAGTGGGTACGTTAAAATGTCAGATAATGTACATACATAAAATGCTTCATTCGGGAGGCCCTTTTTTATGGTGCCTATATCTAACTATGTATGTTGACAATTGTTAGTGGGCTAGAAATTGGGAAGTAGCGTTATATAGGGGTTATAATAAAACGTGGACCTATGTTGCCAGTTTTTGATGGGAGCCTTTAATGTCAAATAACTCCTAATTCGGTTAAAAATTGTAGCTAAAATCCTCAAAACACCGAAAATCGGTACATGACGTGGGAACAATTTTTGTTGGCTCTTAATTTCAAATTACAGAAAGTTCGTCCAAAAAATAAATCTAAGGTAAGAAAATCGGGAGGTTTGTTTTGGGGATATACCAAAACATGGACTTACGTTCGGTTAAACATTTTAAGTAAAATCTCAAAGTACCGAAAATCGGGAGGTATCGTTATATTGAGGCTATGTTGAAAATTGTTGATGTAGATGTGTGGTGACCACTACAACCTTCAAATGTCAAATTACAGTTAGTTCGGTTAAAACTTGTAGCTAAAATTGCCAAATTACTGCAAATCGGGAGGTACCGTAATATGGGGGCTTGATCCATACATGGACCTTTCTTGACAATTTTTGGTGGAGAGGTGTGGTGACCACTAAGAACTTCAAATGTCAAATGCTCAAATTACAGCTAATTCGGTTAAAACTTGTAGGTAAAATTCTCAAAATACCGAAAATAGGGAGGTACCGTTATATGGGGCTATACCAAAACATGAACCTATGTTCACAATTTTTTCGAATATACGTTATTTGGTCACTACTAACCCTAAATACCAAATTATAGCTAACTCGGTCTAGAAATGTGACTTAAAACGTCAAAATACTTGAAAAATCGTAGATGTGCTCGCGAAAAAATTTTTTAATTTTTTTCAAATGGAATTGCAAAGGAATTTTGTTATTTGCCATATACCCTCGTTAGCATAAATGCTGAAGGTATAAATAATAAGTTTCAGTGTTTTATTCGTAAATGCACTAAAAACTAGACAATAGTTTTCCTCTTAAATAGAACATTGGTGGCGTTTATTTAATTGGGATAGCTGTTACAATTTTGATTTTTCAAAATAGTCTGGCTTAATCCCTTTTGTTGTTTTAATATTTAAAACAACAAGTTTATTAGTGGAGAAGGTTTGGCATTGTTCGCCAAGGGGTAAGGCAAGGAAGACTAGTTTCGATCCACGCCACTGGATCTCATCAGTTCCCTTTGTTTCTTATTTGTGGATATTCTCCACCGAAGTTATTTTTCAATAACTTCTTCAACAAGAAACTTTTTATACCCAAACATCAATCGTCAGCTCGAAGTATAAACATCAACAAAGAAAAACCTTCAATGAGAAGTTTTTCTTTGGTAACCTAACACAACTCCGACGAAAGTGTTTACGAAACAAAGCAAACCTTCTTCCACTCGTATGTGTCGTTGATTTTTCAACAAATGCACATACCCAAATGCTGTTTGGTAGCTTATATACCAACAACACACAAAACCGTGCCAGTGTTTCTCAAATAGAACATTGGTGGCGTTTATTTAATTGGGATAGCTGTTACAATTTTGATTTTTCAAAATAGTCTGGCTTAATCCCTTTTGTTGTTTTAATATTTAAAACAACAAGTTTATTAGTGGAGAAGGTTTGGCATTGTTCGCCAAGGGGTAAGGCAAGGAAGACTAGTGGTATATAAGCTACCAAACAGCATTTGGGTATGTGCATTTGTTGAAAAATCAACGACACATACGAGTGGAAGAAGGTTTGCTTTGTTTCGTAAACACTTTCGTCGGAGTTGTGTTAGTTTACCAAAGAAAAACTTCTCATTGAAGGTTTTTCTTTGTTGATGTTTATACTTCGAGCTGACGATTGATGTTTGGGTATAAAAAGTTTCTTGTTGAAGAAGTTATTGAAAAATAACTTCGGTGGAGAATATCCACAAATAAGAAACAAAGGGAACTGATGAGATCCAGTGGCGTGGATCGAAACTAGTCTTCCTTGCCTTACCCCTTGGCGAACAATGCCAAACCTTCTCCACTAATAAACTTGTTGTTTTAAATATTAAAACAACAAAAGGGATTAAGCCAGACTATTTTGAAAAATCAAAAAAGTTTTCCTCTTAATCTCAATAAGTATATTCTACTTCATGATGGGCGTGGGACAAGTTTATTTCTGGGTTGGGTAAGTATTTGTTTGGTGATGGGGAGGGAGCAAGTTTCTCCACTAAACTTGCTCGAATTTGAGAAGAGTTTCACTCGCGAGTGGAATTTGAATGCTATACTTAAGTTCGAAAATGGGCTACGTATGGTATAGCCCACATATAAAGGTACCTCCCTATTTTCGGTTTTTTGAGGTTTTTCGCTCTACTGTTTTTATACCCTATACCACAATGTGGAAAAGGGTATTATAAGTTTGTTTTTATACCAATCTTCATATCTCGACGAGATAAAGCGATTTTGAGATGTGTGTCCGTCCGTCCGTCTGTCTGTCCATTATAAATTGTAAACACGCTCCAGGCCGCAATTATAGACAGATCGTCAATTATAGACCAATCGTATGGAGGTCGGGTTCAGATCAGAATAGATCCCTATTCTTATTGGTGATGATCGTGAAATATTTAGCGGGTGAAATGGACCAAAAACATAATATTTATCAAATTTTCTAGCAGCTCTGTAGGTCTCAATAATAGTCCGATCAACGCGTAATTTTAGATAAGGTAAGAACATATCACAAAGGAGAAGCTTGCAATTTGAGATGGCGATCGAATAATTTTTAGAGGGTTAAATGGACCAAAACGTTTGTGTGAAAATTGTGAAAATTTTTAATATACAGCTTATATCTTAATTCCTGGAAGTGACATTCCGGACAAGTAAGATACACTTGAAAGTGGAACGCTTGACCTTTCAATTGATGCCAATTATGTTGGTGTGCATGATCATGATCAGCCTAATATATTCCGTTATTTGTTTGTAGTGTAATAATAAACTCGCTAGAAGTCGCAATTATTCATCAACAGTCACGAAATTTTGCACCGGGTAAGAGTATAGGTCGAAAAAGATGCCTACAATTTTGAATGATGATCTGATATTCTTTAGCGGGTGAAATTGACCATTACTTTTGTATGGAAAATATAAAAATTTCATTTTTGGTCGATATTTTAATTCCTTGAGGACATATATATTTTGCAAAGTAGCCTACATATGGAAAAAAAACTACAGACCTTTCCTCTGAAGTTAATTGCAATAAAGTGTTTGCTAGATAACGGGCCTACTGACTAACATATAATGGGTTCTGTGTAGAGAACCACATTTTTATCCCATGCTACTTATTGTCTCTCTAAAAGTTTATGTAACACCACGAAATATTCGTCCTAGACCCCTTATTTGGTATGCCGAAATTCATATCTCGACGAGATAAAGCGATTTAGCGATGTGTGTTCGTCCATTAAAAATTGTAAACAAGCTTAAGGCCGCAATTATGGACCGATTGTAACGAATTTTTTAAGGAGGTTGGGTTCGGGCCAGAATAGAGATGATTAGTTTTTGGTGATGATCGTGAAATGTTCAGGGGTTGAAATGGACCAAAAACAAAATTTTAACCTGGCTCTGTAGGTCAAAATAATAACCCGCAAAATTTTAAACAAAGTGTGAGTTTATGATGAAGAAGAAGCGTTCAAACCAACGTGAAAATCAGATAATACTTAGCGGGTTAAATGGTTTGAAACTTTTGTGGGAAATTGGTAAAAAATTCAATAACGTAGCGGTTAAACAACGGAAGTAGTAGTACTACATAAGTGTGTTTCATTACATATTTCGTGAACTAAATTTTACTTTCCTACTACAAAAATGTCTTTGTCATGCTAGATAACTCGTAAGTATTATACACTACATCTCTGATATTTGATAATTAGATTTTCACAATCATTGAAAAGAAGTTCCGTGTAGAGCGATTGTCCATGGATAGTGGTATAGGGTATCCCATGGTCGGCTCCGTCCGACTATAGACTTTTCTTACTTGTTTAATTTGATATTTGTGGTTCTCAGGAGTCACAAAACTTCTCCATTAAAAATTATCAACCTATATCCATGTTTTGGTATAGCCCCATATACCGATACCTGCCGATTTTAGGAACACTTTTTGAGCAAACTACCTATAATTTGGCATACGAGATTCCCTGGGGTCAGACCACTTCTTCAATAAAAATTGTTAACATATGTAGGTCCATGTTTTGGTACTTCCGGGGTACCTCCCGAGTTTCGTTATTTTGAGGATTTAACTAAAATTTTTAACCGACCTAGCTGTATTTTGACATTTGAAGTAGTTAGTGACCATAACTGTTCTCCAATAAAATTTCCCATTTTCCATTTTTGACCGAACTCCCTGTAATTTGCCTGTAATCTTTACCAAAAAATTACAATATATCGACACCTCCAAATAATAGTATGCTAAGTCTAAAAAGTGAGTTTTGCAGGAGAAGCTCTCATAGTTTGGACATTTTTTTGAACTTCAGTACTATGCTAAGTCAATATTTGTTTATAACTTCTGTTCGGATTGACCGATCATTGCCAAAATTAGACAAAATTTAAGTTAAAGGACGTTCGACTCCTCCAAATAATAGTTTGCTAATTCTGAAAAGCGAGTTTTGCTGGACAAGCTCTTAAAGTTTGGAAATTTCTTTGACTTTCAGTACTATGCTAAGTCAATATTTGTTTATAACTTCTGTTCGGATTGTCCGTTCATTACCAAAATTTTACAGAATTTAAGTAAAAGGACGTTAAATATAAAAATGTAAAGAACTTGAAAACATGCTAAGTAGACTTAGCATACTATTGTTTGGAGGCGTCGATATGTCCATCGTTTAGTATAGCCCCCATATAACGATACCTCTGGTATTGTGAGGATTTTAGCTGCAACTTTTAACCGATAAATAGCTCACTTTATCACTAAAAAATTGGTTACATTGGTTAAATCATCGAAAGCGTTGGATCCTGATGGTAATGCTGAAACAGCTGGATGTGGTGGAGTAGAATATCTATCTAAATTTGTCAATCTGTCGCTAGCTACCCACATCGTTACCGAAGTGTGGAAAATGAGCAGAGTAGTCCCGCTACTGATGCCAGGCAAGGATACCAGTAAATGTGACAGGACGATTTCGCCCGTAGGCTTTAGTCCTCCCCAACGACAGAAACCCCAGTTGCTGATCATCAGCATAAATTCCGCAGCGCTACACGCCATCTCTACATATATCAGTGGTGAATTGAACCAGAACAGGTCGTGCGACCGACCAGTGATGGTGGCACTTGACCTATCGAATGCCTTCGACTCCGTCAACCATTCTGATTTGTTCGAGTACATTCAGAGGACCAATCTCCAGCCGTGTTTGGAACGTTTAGTAGTTTGATGGTCACTGAAAAAATATTGTTTAAAAAATCCACGTTTAGTAGTTTGATGGTCGCTGAAAAAATATTGTTTAAAAAAACCACGTTTAGTAGTTTGATGGTGGAAGAAAAAATATTCTTTAAAAATCTACGTTTATTGATGTGATGGTGGATGAAAAAATATTGTTTAAAAATCCACGTGTAGTAGTCTGATGGACGATGAAAAAATATTGTTTAAAAATCCACATTTAATGGTCTATTGATTGAAAGATTAAAAGATATTGTTTGAAAAATCCACGTTTAGTGGTCTGATGGTCGCTGAAAAATATTGTTTGAAAAATCTACGTTTAGTGGTCTGATGGTGGCTGAAAAAATATTGTTAAAAAAGTCCATGTTTAGTGGTCTGATGGTGGCTGAAAAACTGTTGTTTAAAAAATCCACGTTTAGTGATACAATGGCCGAAAAAATATTGATTAAAAAATCCACGTTTAGTGATCCAATGGCCGAAAAAGAAATATTGTTTAAAAAAGCCATTTTTAGTGGTCTGATAGTCGATGAAAAATTAGTGTTTAAAAAATACAAGTGTAATGGTCTGATGGTCGAAGAAAAAATATTGTTTAACAAGTGAGCCAAGGCTATAGTCGGGTCGGGGCCGACTATGTGATACCCTACACCACTACCCCTGTTCGAAAGCTTTTGACTAATAAAATTCAAAATATTAAAATTGGGATAGCTTAGCGCCTTTGCTCTGAATGTCTACATTAACACAGGCCAATTTTTTTGAAACGTATTTAAGTGCATCGACGGTACAACCCAAATAAAAAATGGAAAAGTGGGATGTATGCCAACTATCAATAGGCTTCTTTCTGTGTTAGACCCCCATCAACCCCCAAAATTTCGTGAGGATCCGATCAAAATTTCGTAGTGTGATTGCACAAAAATGGAAAAAGGGATGCATTACCGACTATTGCGATATCTCTGTTGTTTGACCACCTATGACAACCTACTTCACATCGTTGTAAAGGTGATATTTTCTACTTTCCTTGCCAGGTTTTGCTTTTGATATACCTCCTACAGAAGGGAGATATTAACTTTGAAATAAAACGTTGGCCTTTTTTCCAAATATTTTTGTTTGTCACATTCCGACCCCTGAATAATATCCGACCATTATCAAAAATCAAAAGGTTTTTCCTCTGTGGGACCCCCAATAACACCCAAAATTTCGTGACGATTCAATTAAAATTGCGACCTGTAGCGTGATTTCCAAAAAAGTGGAAAAATGGGATGTATTACCGACTATTGCGATATCTCCGTTATTTGGATACCTACGCCAACCTGCTTTACATCATTGTAATGATGGGATTTTTTACTTTCATTGTCAGACTTTGCTTTTGGAAGGTCCGGAACCAAAGCTGTGATATTCGTCATTATTATTAAAATCGCAAAAATGAAAAGTTGTGTTCTATTAGCGGCTTTTGCGATATCTTCATTATTTGACCACCTACGACAACCTACGTAACATCGTTGCAAAGGCGATATTTTCTTCTTTCATCAGCAGGTTTTGCTTTTGATATACCCCTTTTAAGAGCAGAGATATTCGCTTTGAAATAAAACGTTGACTTGTTTTCCAAATAAGTTTTTTGCCCATTCCGACCCCTAAATATTATCCGACCATCACCAAAATCAATAGGCTTTTTCATCTGTGTGACCCCCATTAACCCTCAAAATTTCGTGACGATCCGATCAAAATTGAGACCCGTAGCGTGATTTCCAAAAAAGTGGAAAAATGGAATGTATTACCTACTATTGCGATATCTCCGTTATTTGGTCACCTACGCCGACCTAGTTTACATCATTGTAAAGATGGGATCTTCTACTTTCACAGCCAGGCTTTGCTTTTGGAAAGTCCCCAACCAAAGCTGTGATATTCGTCATTATAATTAAAATTGCAAAAATGAAAATTGGGGTTTTATTTGCGACTATTGTGATATCTTCGTTGTTTGATCACCTACGAGAACCTACTTTACATCAATAGAAAGGGGATATTTTCTACTTTTAGTGTCAGGTTTTGCTTTTGGTATAACCCATATAGAAGCTGAGATATTCGCTTTGGAAAAAGGCGTTGTCTTTTTATCCACATACGTTTTTTGCCCATTCCGACCCCTAAATATTATCCGACCATCACCAAAAACAATAGACTTCTTCCCCTCCGGGACCCCCATCAACATCCAAAATTTCGTGACGATCCGATCAAAATTGCGACCTGTAGCGTGATTACAAGGTTTAGATGGACAGACGGACAGACGGACAGACGGACGAACGGACGGACTGACGGACGGACACACATAGCCAGATCGACTCAGCTCGTCGAGACATTCATTTTGGTATATATAAGTATGGGTCTACGACCATTATTTCGATGCGTTACAAACTTTTTGGCCAAAACCAACTTATAATACCCTCCCCACATAGTGGTGTAGGGTATAAAAATCCACGTGTAGTGGTCTGATGGTCGATGAAAAAATATTGTTTAAAAATCCACGTTTAATGGTCTGACAGTGGATGAAAAGATATTGTTTGAAAAATCCACGTTTAGTGGTCTGAAAAATATTGTTTAAAAAATACAAGTTTAGTGGTCCATTCGCTGAAAAATATTGTTTAAAAAATCCACGTTTAGTGGTCTGATGGACGAGGAAAAAAGTTTATTGCCGTGATGGTGAACGAAAAAATATTGATTAAAAAATCCACGTTTAGTGATCCAATGGCCGAAAAAGAAATATTGTTTAAAAAAGCCATTTTTAGTGGTCTGATAGTCGATGAAAAATTAGTGTTTAAAAAATACAAGTGTAATGGTCTGATGGTCGAAGAAAAAATATTGTTTAAAAATCCACGTGTAGTGGTCTGATGGTCGAAGAAAAAATATTGTTTAAAAATCCACGTGTAGTGGTCTGATGGTCGATGAAAAAATATTGTTTAAAAATCCACGTTTAATGATCTGATAGTGGATGAAAAGATATTGTTTGAAAAATCCACTTTTAGTGGTCTGAAAAATATTGTTTAAAAAATACAAGTTTAGTGGTCCATTCGCTGAAAAATATTGTTTAAAAAATCCACGTTTAGTGGTCTAATGACCGAAGAAAAAATATTGTTTAAAAAATCCACATTTAGTGGTCTGATGGACGAGGAAAAAAGTTTATTGCCGTGATGGTGAACGAAAAATATTGTTTAAAAAATCCACTTTTATTGCTGCGATGGTCGATGACAAATATTTTTTAAAAATCCACGTTTAGTGGTTTTATGTTCAGATGGTGGATTAAAAAAATATTGTTTAAAAAATCCACATTTAGTCATCCGATTGTTGATGAAAAAACAAGAACAAAGAATCCAAAACCTGTAAGTGAAACAGGGAGCTCCCCAAGGCGGTTGATAGATCCGGAATTGTATCACATTTGCCTTTCTAAAATTCCACACCCTCCAGATGCATAGAGATCGTAATAGTTACGGATGATTGTACGATTTTGGTGTAGGTTCGTAAAGTCGTATCCTAGAGCAGTTCTTTCATCTGAGGAATATTAATATGTTAACGCTACGCATTGGAAGGATATTCAAACCTGCCAAAATGCGGCACTGAGGACTGCAACAGGATGCATCTCATGACACCAGCGAATCATCTTCATGAAGAGAGGAAGGTTTTACCGGTGCATCAACACAACCTGATTTTGTCGATGGCAGGTAGTACAGAGATACAGAGCGAATTCCCTACTTCGGAGCGGAAGAACGCCAGCTGCCAAGGCAAGCAATATTGGTTTTAGCCCAGTTAAGCTCCAGACGATGCACCCAACACATATCCGCATTGGGACCACATGACACACAGCTTTTGTTTTGCTGCCCAGCTAACAACACTTATCTGTTTCCTGATTCTTTATGGACGTAACCAGTACAAGTTGCAGAATTTTTGAGTCTGGGTACAGAGGAACCAGAACCTGATCGAACACATTTGCATTGCTACAACAACAACAGCCATATCAATTTCCAAACAATTCCTTTTTTCTGCCTGCTCAGTTTTATCATTATCTCGTCAAGAACGATGGTGGTGATAGTGGACAGCCTTGTTTTACAACGGCGTTGGTACAAAAAGTTTCGCTGATCATCCCATTGTGCAGCACATGCAAAGAAGCATTTTGGCATTTTTTAAATTAACATTTTATCGAGTCAAAAGCTTCTTTGAAGTCAACAAAAACGAGATAAAGCGGAGATCTCAATTCCACAGACTGTTCCGTAATTATTCGCAGTGTGTTCGTTTGATTCAAGCAGCATCTGTGGGGCCTAAATTCTGCTAGTTCTTCTCTCAATGCTTCCTCAACACATTAACAATGATGTAGCAATTATTTTATATATGGTATTTTTGGGTAGTTTGGCTCTTTTGGCCATGCATCTGGAAGGTTTCTTGCGTCTATGCATGTTGCATATATGGTGAGAGTATTTCCGCAAATAGCAAGCCCCTTTTTCCTGTAGCTTTGTGTAATAACATTTTGACATATATTTTAACAATGATTGATTAAATGTCAAACATGTCTACCCTTAAGTGTGAACAACAATCGAGATAAATGTAATTTTCAAGGGGAAATTTAATTTTCTTTCACAATTATGTGTTTGATGTTGTTCTTTGCAGATATTCATATAAATGAAAAACATTTAATATGCATCAAAAATTAAGCATAAATGAATTACATCGAATAGTTGCGATTCGCGCTAATAAATCCAAAGTTATAATTTTCTATAGCCTCCAATTGTGTTGGCCACTTGTGTAATATTCTGCGTGAATATTTATCAAAAGAAATTGTCGTGAACCTACAAAAATGTAATTGAAATAATTACATGGAAATAATATATTTATCATAACATATGAAACACATTATACACTCGTGTAATAATTAGACTTATTATTTATAGCTGTAAGCTGTGCTTTCTTAAGATACTTCCTCCTTGTGTTTTCATGAATACACTTATTTACACACACACACTCAACAAACGTGTCTGTAATTCATGTAACAAACACCATATTGGCTTCATGCGTTCAACATCCGCTTCGCATTATTACCCACTAATGTTTTGTTTTTTACATCATGTATTATTTTGATTGTGAAATTACAATAACAGCATTCAAAGAGTAAACAAACAAACAAACGAAAAAACATGAATCTTTTACCTCCTGCGGCTCTTACAATTTGCAATGACACCGTCGTGAAGTCTTTTGAAATTAAGGTACGTTTATTTAAAAGTGTGGCATGACGCCATAATAATATTTCTCTTCTTTCTGTTTTGTTTTGCTGGAAATATGCCACTTTATTTGGCTACCAATACAGTTTCGTTTTTTCTTCTTCTTCTTCCCGATGTACATTAATAGCACAGCGGCATGACACAAGCAAAAGAAAATTAACACACATGCGAAGTAAATTATGAGTTTCCTTGCGGTAAGGAAACACAGCTGTACTGTGGTATTCACATTTTTTTATAATATACAGTTAGTCAACCAAATTATTGCAAAAGATGAATTTTTAGGAATTTTATTTTCAATTAGGAACTACAAAAAGAAATTCCTTCAATAACACTGTGAACACAAATTTTGGGGGAAGAGATAATTCCTTTTGAAGATGAAAGCCCTTGGTGAGTATATTAAGAAACCCGCAGGACAGATCCGCCGTGAGTCGAACTTACGCGTTATGGCGTGATGAATATTTTGCTGGAGACCCTATAAGCCATCAAGAATTAGCGTTATATCTTTGTTAGCTGTTGCCTTAGCTTATTTTTGAGATAACATGTCCTCAGTCAAATCGAATGAGGATTATTTTCGTAGAGCACTTCGACCTTCTAACTCGCTTCCTTCAATGTCCTTTTCGTCCTTTACTTTAAGAGCCGCTATAAAAGTAAAGCAGCAACGAAATCCTACAATAAAGCCAGTAAGACTAAACTCAGTACGGATTGGGATGCCTACGAGATCAATTTCAATAAGTACAAGAGTGAAATCAAGAAAGCTAAACGAAATTCTTGGGTTAGTTTCAGTGAGTCGATAGAAGGAGTTAATGAAGCTGTCAGGTTCCGTAAAATACTATCTAAGGACCCAAAAACCCATAGGTAGTATCAAACGGCGCGATGGTTCCTGGACTAACTCCGGTCTAGAGACTTTGGATCTGCTGTCAGAGGTTCATTTTCCCGGTTGTTTTGACGTCGACGGAGCCTTGCCAACAGCATGTCTCAGTCGAGTCCGAACTGTCGAGGATGAACAGTTGATTGACAGAATAACTAATCACACAAGAATTTGGTGGGCCATCAACAGTTTCCAGCCTTATAAATCACCGGGACCGGATGGTATAATACCGGCAATGCTACAGAATGTGGCTGAGCCGGCGCAATCAATCCTGGTAGAAATCTTCAAGGCTTGTTTATCGTTATCATACATACCTGGTCTGAGGAAGGAGGTTAAGGTGACCTACATCCCCAAAGCGGGGAAGCCAAGTCATACTCTACCAAAAGACTACAGACCATTTAGTCATTCTTCCTTTCTTTTAAAAACTATAGAAAGGTTTCTGGATCTTGAAAATAGAACACAATTAAACCCCAATAACATCAGCAAATCACAACATGCCTACACTAAAGGCAAATCAGTGGAGACTGCCTTGCATGAGCTGGTCGGGCATGTTGACAAGCATATGGAAAATTCAGGCTTCACGCTGGCGGCCTTCCTCGATATAGAGGGGGCTTTCAATAACGTGAAGCTTGAATCAATCCACAATGCTCTCAGCAACACAGGCATTTCCTCCATCCTTGTGGAATGGATTGATGAGATACTGAAGAGTAGAATCATCAACTCATGCATAGGAGAGAGTTCCGTGAGGAAATCTGTTAAAAGAGGCACTCCGCAAGGAGGAGTTCTCTCACCCCTGCTATGGCTTCTGGTAATAAATTAAATACTTGTGTGCTTTGACCGGCTGAAGATCAATGCTGAAAAGTGGCAAATTCCTGCCAACCCTGTCTGAGCTCATGCAAAGAGCCTTAGTACAACTTGCAAACTGGGCCCAGAACAACGGTCTGGGAGTAAACCCGGAAAAAACAGAAAAACAGAACACAAAGAAACGCAAAATTCCCAATTTCGAGCCTCCAGTCCTGGACGGGGTGGCCCTGGAACTTTCTACGGAAGCTAAATACCTTGGGACTATTCTGGACTTGTCATGGAAAAAATGTAGAGGAGCGAAGGACTCATGGCACTCTATTCCTGTAAGAACTCCATTAGGAAAAGCTGGGGATTGAGACCACAGATCATACATTGGCTGTATGTAACCGTGGTCCTGCCCATACTTACCTAAGCTGCTTTAAACGTCATCCTTGATCTCCAATCTCTGGATGTCCTAATCTAGTTTAAGGCGGCGAGAACTGCTTTTAGACTCCGGGAGTCAGCATGTTGGCGTGGTTCACACTTTGGACACTCGAATGTCCTAAAACTAATTGATAGTCGACTTGAGTTAAGTGACAATGGTTACGTAAGCGGTTATGTGCCTACCTCATTCAAGTTTGACTCCTTAACTGATATCTTCTCAAGCAGAGACGCATGGGCTGAGTGCATATCTCATCTGGACAGTCTGGCAATTTACACAGACGGGTCCAAGATGGAAGAAGGTACTGGCGCTGCCGTCTACTCGTATAAGCTTGACGATAATTGTAGTGTTTTTCAGGCGGAGATACTTGCTATCAGGAAAGCAGCTGAATTGGTGAAAGGGCTTGAAGGCAGTCTTCCAGGAGCGGTGACTATATATGTCGATAGTCAAGCGGCCCTCAAGGCTCTCAAGTCATGGATCATAAATTCAAGAACTATTCTTGATTGTAGGAGAGCTCTGCAGGTAAAGCTATATTGTGTTCCGGGTCACAGCAACATCATGGGAAACGAGGTAGCAGATGAACTGGCTCGAGGTGGCTCTAGGTCTATCGACTTATCAGTTGATGAAACCGCCCGGCCACCGATGTGCCACTACATCGGCAAATTTCGGGAGATCTTCAATGAGAAAGCACATCAAAGATGGCTATTGGAACATGGTTGTAGGGTATCCAAGGCATTCTGGCCTGTGGTTTATCTTCGAAGAACGGCTTCCCTCCTCTCACTTGATATGCTAGGGATGAAAATCGCAGTGGGACTTATAACAGGTCACTGCAGAGTAAAGTCCCTAACTTCAAAATGGGACGACAGTGGCATTGACTACTGCAGACTATGTGAAGATGCGGAGGAGATAGAGACTGTCGAACGTCTGCTTTGTAGGTGTCCCATATTGCAAAGAAGGAGATACCGTACACTAGGCAGATATGATATAGACGCTCGCTCTGACCTTCCTGTCTAACATAGATCCCATCGTCCTACTCAACATGGCTTGGCAAAGGTCCTTAACAACCCTTAATAATCTGACTCTTTTCACTCTTCCATATAATTCCTTGGCGTCAATCTATACCTCTCCTACACTCACCATCATCTCTATCCTATCATCCTCATCTCATCAAGCTGCATCAACACTCTATCATCTCTTCCATCTTTAATCATCTCAACAACACACCTCCATCATCTATAAATCATCATCTCCATTATCTTTAAATAGCCTACACAGGATGAACACAATGTACCAACGGTCTCCGAGTGAAGCAGTCACCTATTCTAATAGAGGGCTGCGCATCCTTAAACCTAACCTAACCTAGATGACGTTCTAGTATGGACTCAATCGGTCCACTCCTTCTGGTACCTCCCACACAAAATTTCGGAAAAGTTCAGTTTAAGACCTGTACGCGAATCGCTTTGATTTTTCTTGTAGAAACTTGTATTCACGGCCCCGCTTACGACGGTACATGCCTCATTAGAGGCAAGTCTATACTTCCTGAGAAAATAGCCTGTAGTGTAGTGGTTGAAGTTTAAGACAACTCTCGAACGGATCAACCGATTTGGTCCAAAATTTGGCCTTCGCAATATTTTGTCCAAACATAGTTTAAGTTTGAACATAAGCCATATCGGTCCACTCCTTCAGGAACCTCCCCAACAAAAGTTCAAAAATGTTCGGAAAAATTGTTCGCACGATAACTCTTGAAGGGGGTGACCGATTTGGTCCATACTTTACACATCCTAATATATCTACCAGATATAGATCAGGTTCGAATATGTACTATCTTTGTCCACTCCTTCGGGTACGTATCATACAAAATTACGGATAAGTTCACTTTAACACCTGCTCTCGAATCACTTTGATTTTTTTGAAGCACCTTGCATTCGCTGCCTCAGTTGAGGGCAAGTCCATACTTCTTGAGGAAACAGCCCGAAAGGTATAAAAAAACCCTATGACATCATATGTAGTGGCTGGGGGGCACGATAACTCTCGCACTAACCGATTTAGTACAAAATTTGGTTTTCCTGATATTTTGTCATACTTTCAGTTCGAAGATAGGCAATACCGGTCCACGACTTCCTGTAGTTCCCCCGAATATTTAGGAAATGTCACATAAATGGTATGCACGATATCTCTTGAACAAATTTGCTCCAAACTTTGGATCTCCTAATAGTTTGTCCAAATTTAGTTTACTTCTAAATTAGAGGTACCTTAGGGTACCTCCTCCACAAAAGTTCAACATTTTTGTCTAAGAGCAGTTTAAGGTCTGTTCGAAGATGCTTTGGAAATGTATGCCGATGCTGTCCGTTTTTGTCCTGCTTTCAACGGTATTATTTTTTCCGTGGAAATGTTTATGCTTCCTGGCATACTGCTCAATAAGTATTCGATGACCCACTGAAATGACTAGTCGGCGCGACATCTATCGAAAAGATATTACCCCCAAAATAAGATCCACTTCCATAGTGGTCGGTCCATTCCTTTAAGTACCTCCTCTGCAACACTTTTGAACTTTAATCCTAATCCATATTTTCGTCGGCAAGTTCAAATGTCCAAAAAAGGCCACAAAATATTAAAAAGACCATAAATATTCGATCCGACCGTAGATGAATGCTTCAATTCACAAAGGCTTCAATTCTCTGTCGACAAAGTCGACTGATACTTTCGTACTTGTTTTTTTTTTTAATTTATGCAATAATTTAGTTGACTAACTGCACAGTATACAAATGAGTAGAAAATAAAGGACAAATTTAATGAAAAATATTTAAAACTCTCCAAAATTGTGAAAATTGATATGTAACTTTTAAAATACTGAAAACATATAAAGTATTTTCGGTGTCAACGTATGACTTAGACACAGAACGACTTTTACAGCTAGAAATGTTAAAAGAAGAAATAGTAGTCCTGGCTTCAAGAAAAATGTCAATATCTTCGTTCTACGTTTAACAATATGTTTAAATTTACCCCGGGTGCAATGGTCAATATGGCCGTTGTGCACACAATTTTGCAATGATGGGGAGACCTCAGAGAAAAAAATAATGGTATAAATTTCCTTAATGCTTCAACCATGTTAAACTACGCTACACGTTATTTTAGAAATATTTCAAGTTATATAGAAAGATAAAAAACATACATATACGCTTAGTAATTTAAATATTTTTTTTTTTATTTTCAGGTAAGAAAACTTGTATTTTTATAAAAATGTGGTAAGTTTTTCAGCGTTCTTTACAATTTATGAGAGTAGAATAGAAATATATTTTCATTTTAGTACAATATCAGTTCGTTTCATTAGCCCAAATTAATTGGACACGAATTTAACATTGCACATACATTTTATTTAATACTCTTTAATCAACTTACGCATTTGATGTATGTTTTAATTATTAAATTTTCGAAACGGTCCTACATCCTTTATTTGTACATTTTGGCATTTTCGCATTAGAACAAATCTTAATTTTAAAAATACCAAGAAGGAATGGTGTTTTTGCACCCTTCTTTAAGTCACATATTTAGTAAAACTTAGTTCTGTAAATAAGATAAGACATTTTAATAACCTCTTCACCCCAAAAATTACGTCAAACCTAGTATCAGTGACACTAACATCCAATTACTTTTCGTAGATTGGAAGAACGAAGTTCCAACTCCAATACAGATCCAATGGCAAATTTCATTTAAACCCAATACCAAATGGTACCAGAGTTAGTACTACGCACACTGATCTAGCGGCACGAAAGTGACAAAATCGAAGTATAAAATTGCGAAATGTTTTTCATTGTAACGATTGTGGATACTCTGCAAAAAAAAACTTTTTTTAAATATTGTTTCTACTTTGTTGTTGTTGTAAATATTCTCTCAGCTATTCACTATCAAATCCCCTGCAAGAAATTTTGCTGCATCAGATTTTAAGAAAATTGTTACAAAATATCGAACAACTATTTTTTAATTGTTAAATAAATTCTTAACAAAATAAAATAAAGTTTATTTTTTAATGAATAGGGGAGGATGTGAATTAAATTAAAACCAGTAAGGAAGAATCAAAGTCGGGCCGGGCCGACTATATAATACCCTTCACCACTGTGAATATGTAAAATCCAAATCTGAACAGATTTTGATGTAATTCACACATTTATTTCTAGACCAAATTCCGTCACATATTCCAAATTTCATAAAAATTTCGTGCATCAAATATCTAAAATCGGCCCATAATATATATGGGAGCTATATCCAAATCTGAATCGATTTCTATATGATTTGGCACACTTATTTCTAGAGCAACCACCGTCAAACATTCCAAATTTCATTGAAATCGGACAGAATTTGGGTGTTTCGTACACCAAATACCTAAAATCGACGGAAAATTTATATGGGAGCTACATCCAAATCTGAACCGATTTCGAGATACTTTTGCGCACTTATTTCTAGAGTAAATTATGTCACACATTCCAAATTTTATTGAAATCGGATAGAATTTGCGCGTTTAGTGCACCAAATACCTAAAATCGGCCGAAAATATATATGAAAGCTATATCCAAATCTGAACCGATTTCGATATAATTTGGCACACTTATTTCTAGTCCGAATTTGGCGACATTTCCAAATTAGATCAAAATCGGACAGCATTTGCGTGTTTGGTGCACCAAATGGCTCAAATCGGGCGAATATATTTATGGGGGCTATATCCAAATCTGAACCGATTTTCACCAAAATAAATAGCTTTCGTCCTTTGGCCAAAAAAAATATTCTTCCCAATTTTCAAGCGAATCGGACAATAAATCCGTCCTGTACTTTGTTTACAAAAATACATGGACAGACGGACAGACAGACATGCGTAAATCGACTCAGAAAGTTATTATATGTATATCCGCAAAACGAGCTATGGGTCTATCTCGTTTCCTTCTGCATGTTACAAACTAATGCACAAAGACATAATACCCCCTACCACAAGGTGGTGTAGGGTATAAAAATTGTTTGGGGCCTGGAGGTACATAGTTATATAGCAATAATTTTACTTACTTAGCTGGTCCATTACAGAACATTTGTTCCATAGGCTTCGCACTCTGGAATACCGCGATTCTATTCCTTGGCCTGCCAATTCTGAGTGCAACGCCAAGCGGTTCGTATTTATACGCCTTTTTAGCGGGTTCATCATAGCTCATTCTTATGATATGGCCTTGCCAACGCAATCGTTGCATCTCAATACGTTTAACTATATTGATGTCATTGTATAGCAGATACGAGTACAGCTCGTGGTTCATACGACGTCGATATTCACCGTCAACGCAGATTGGTCCGTAGATCTTTCGAAAAAAAAATTCTCTCAAACACACCAAGCACTGACATGTCTGCTTGCGCAAGTGCCCAGGCTTCGGAGTCATACCAGCACGGGTAGTATCAGTGTTTTGTAGAGCGTTATTTTTGTTTGACGAGATTTGGCTTTGTTTTTAAACTGCTTACTTGAACCAAAGTAGCATATGTTGGCCAATACAATTCTTCTTTTTATTTCACAACTGATGTCGTCTGTTGTTTTTACGGAGGTGCCGAGGTAGACAAAGTCTTTACTACGTCAAAATTATAGGAACCAACATCCACAGTTGGTCCGAGCTCAAAGGACGCATTGCGCGTCGACACCATCAACTTGGTCTTCTTACCGTTTACCGCCAGACCCACTTTAGCAGATTCTCCTTCGACCTTCATAAAGGTATCGGTTACTTCTTTTACAGATCGTCCCATGATGTCTATATCATCAGCATAAGCAAGTTACATGTGGTTATTGGTGTAGATTGTGCCACTTCTTTTTCGAATAACCTTTTCCACCAGGATGTTGAAGAGATCACACGAAAGGCTGTCTCCTTGCCTGAAACCAATTTTTGTACCAAATTCTTCGGAAAGGTTCTTTCCTATTTTAACTGAGGATCTCGTGTCAGTTAAAGTCACTTTACAACGCCGGATGAGCTTTACGGGGATACCAAATTCAGACATGGCTTCGAATACCTTTGAACGCAGCGGGCTGCCGAAGGCTGCTTCATAATCAACAAAAAGGTGGTAGGTGTCCGTCAACATCTCTTGGGTCTTCTCCAGGATTTGCCGCAGGGTAAATATCTGGTCAATGGTGGACTTGCCAGGTCTAAAGCCGCATTGGTATGATTATCTCGTTGACCATAGGCTTTAGTCGTTCGTATAATATCCCTGACATGATCTTGCAGGCAATAGGGAGTAGACTTATGCCCCTATAGTTAGAGCATACAGTCTTATCTCATTTCGTGTGGACGGGACACAGGATACTCAGGTTCCAATCGTTGGGTACTCGTTCTTCCTGTCAGATTGTGCTAACTAGCTGATGAATTCACCTTATCAGCGTGTCGCCTCCGGTTTTGAACAGTTCGGCTGGTAAGCCATCAGTTCCTGCTGCCTTATTATTCCGATTTATTGCTGTCCTTACCTCATCTTGGCTGGTCGGTATACATTCAATACCATTTTCTGGGATTGGGTCAGCGTCGTCTTCGCTGCTATTCGATACCAACAGGTTTGAAAAATCTTCTTTCCATATCCTCAGCACACAATCTGTATCAGTTACCAAATTACCTTGCTGGTCTCTACAGGAGGATGTGCCTGTACCAAAGCCATCAGTTTGATGCTTGACTCTTTGGTAGAATTTTCGGACTTCATTCTGGTTCCTGTACATCTCGATTTTTTCACACTCCCGCTTTTCCATTTCTCTCTCTTTTTCCTGCGTAAAAGACGTTTCTCCTATCTCCTTTTCTCACGATATCTCTCTCGTGCGCTACGCGTTGCTGGGGATTGTAAAGTAGCCTTATAAGCCGCATTTTTCTCTTCGGTAGCAGCACAACACTCCTGATCATACCATGGATTCCTTGGTGGAGGTCTCTGGTATCCAAGTATGGATTTTGCGGCTGTTTGCATGGAGTGGGCAATACTTTGCCATTGCGCTGATATGTTATCGGGATGAGGAGTGCTTTGATTAAGCAATTTGGCTAGTTGAGTGGAATATGCTGTGGCTATCTGTTGTGATTGCAGCTTACCGACGTCTAACTTTCGTTTTGTGTCTGTTGTTACTTTATTCGCTACATTTAACCGGGTGCGTACCTTTGCTGCAACAAGGTAGTGGTCCGAGTCTATGCTTGCTCCTCGGAACGAACGCACATTCAACACGCTCGATGAATGTCTATCACAACGTGATCAATTTGATTTCTTGTTTTCTGACCTGGAGACAGCCAGGTGCCCTTATGGATGTCGAGATGTTGAAATCTAGTGCTGCTAACTACCACGTTTTTTTTGCCGCTGCGAAGTCTATCAGCCTCATACCATTGTCAGATGTTTCACTGTGGAGACTGAATTTTCCGACTGTTGGGCCAAAGATATTTTCCTTTCCAATTTTGGCAATAAAATCGTCTAGAATAATGTTAATGTCATGGGCAGGACAACGGCCATATGTTTCTTCTAAGCGCTCATAAAATATATCTTTGGTCAGTTCGTCCTTGTCTTCAGTGGGAGCATGAACGCAAATAAAGCTAATGTTGAAGAATTTAGCTTTTATTCGAATTGTAGCAAGTCGTTCATTCACTGGTGTAAGCTGGAGACAAGGTGTTTTAACCTCCGACCAACTACAAATCCGCAACCAAACTGATGCTTTATGTCATGGCAGCTATAATACAGTGCGTCACCTTTAGGTGTTGTTGTGACGCCTTTCCCAATCCATCTTATATCCTGTATGGCAGTAATGTCGGCCTTGTACTTTTCAAGTACATCTGCCAATGCGTAAACTGTACATTCTCTATAAAGAGTGCAAACATTCCAGGTGCAGATTCGCAGATCATGGTCCTTAAAACGTTTGCGGGGGTCGTCAACTTTTGAGGGATTTTTTTCTTTTCTTTTGTTTTTTCATAGTAGGCTGCTTTTTCTAAGGGATAGTTACTAAAACGCGCGCGGCACATTTTAGCTCACTATCTTTAACAGGTGTTAAAAGCAGCTACCCAAGGTGACACCACGGGGAGGTCAGTGTCCACTTGATATGAAAGAGGGACCAAGATAAGTCCTAGACTTTGCCATATTAAAGCAGGTCAGGACAGTTCCTTGGTATCATTCATCCCCTACACCAGCAATAATTTTAAATATTATTATCTTTTTCGTGTTTTTAGTGTAATATACTTTTGTTGAATGGAGCGTAACTACAAAAGTTCTGTAGTGTCAGGTCAATTCTTTATAAGCAAATTAAATTGGACTTCCTGGATTCCGAATAACCAAAATTTAGCTGTAAATCTTGCTGATAAATGCATGGAAAATATAGCTTAGGTCCTCAAAATACCGGGAAGTACAGATAAAATGGGGGCGTAGACCTATGATCACAATTTTTGGTGAAGAAGATGTATAACCAACGAGAAACTCCTTATTTGCTCTGAAATGTAGACAAAAACCTTAAAATATCGAATATTGGAAGGTACCGTAATATGGGGCAATGCCAAAACTGTCCAGAATTTTAGTGGAGAATCTTCGTGACTACTGGGAACCCTAAATACTGCTGTTCTATGTTCAGTAGTCAAGTATTCCTCGCTGATTATTATCATGATTATTAGCAACAAACATTGAGTATATACACACTTCTACAGAATGGGACAGCATGTACCAACAGAAAAGGTTAAAATAAAAAACAAAACAAACAAAAAACAGCGGAGGCACGCGCAAGGGAACTTTGTTAAAAACAAAATTCCAACAACAACCTCATAGGCAACTGTGGTGTTCTTTTCAACTCACAGAATTCGATGAATTCTTAGTTGATACGTGCTGACATGTTGCAGAATATTTTGATTTTGGTGTTTCTTTGGAAAAGCCGAAAAGTGAGTGTGATTCTCATTAATATGGGAATACTAGACACTTAAAGCGTTCGGTTTTTCACTAAAAAGGCATCATTTCAAAACTGAGAAGCCAATTGATAATTCCCTTCGCCGGGATGAAATCATGATATTGGTAGCGATCAGTAAAATTTTGCAACACTGTCAGTTCCTTTTGAAAACATTACTCTCTGTAAAAGAGGGTAATAAATGAAGTTGAGCCATTGGGGGAATACTCCGACTCAAGCAATCAAAAGTTAAAAAAAATACTAATCATTCACTCACAAATTTTGGCATCGTTCGTTAAAAAAAAAAAAAAAAACAATACAATAACACGCAAATTTCATTTGTTCCTCTGTAAAATCTACTAAAATCACTGTATCTGCCACATAATGATGTTAAACATTATGAAACGCAACAAAAAGAGCGAATAACGAACGGAAAACATGTCTCGCCAAAAGTTACCATAAGAAATATTATCTGATGTTGCTGTCTTCTGTTCACTGAGCTGTGTCTTCAGTTTTCGTTGTTCAATGTTGCGGCTGTTAATAATTGGTATAATTTACATTACAATACAACAATGTTCGCATTATGTACGCATGAAACAGAAGAAGATTTCGAGTAAACAAGGGATTTTATGAAGGACTTAACATATTCAATGGAAAATTTCTTCAGCGTAAATACATACTCTACTAGGTAGTTAAGGTTTTACTATAAACTTTAAGTAGGTCAACGAACTAAAAACTATTTCCCATGAATGTAAGCAATGAGACTCTTTACATAAATATCCCTATAATATAACTTCACAGTCCTTTTACTTCATTTTCCTTATTACTTCCTTTTACGTATTACATGTAACAAAAAACTTAAGAAAAGCATTCACATTGTCGCATAACACCACTCGTTGAACATAACAAATGTTTCTGATAAATCTTTATAAGAAAATTAACAATAATTACAGCCTAGTCAAGTGCACAGCTTGAAAGCGAAACGCCATTTAAAAAGTCACATTCGTTCACTGCGATATATGACCTTTAGCCAGAGAGGTGTTAACTAATGTGGCATTATTTTAGATTATTATCAAATATTCACATGCTTTTTTCGACTGCGACTAACATTAATAAAGATTTGCCTGTGGACTTTTTTTACCGGCCGGTTGGTTTCCTCTTGGACTGGTGAAGTGCGTTCATAATTCCGTCCAATTTATTTTGTTTTAATCATCCACCATCTTAATGACCATATATTAACACAAGTCCAGTGTGATTTTCAACTTCTTTGGTAGCTATGGAGTTTGTTGGTGGTGTGAGTCCAGCATGTAGTGTGAATTATAACCTTGTATTATTTACAGTTGTTACTTTCACATTATGCGATTTTCTTGGCATTTTTCTTCTTGCCTATAATTAGTGTAATTATTTACGAACATATGAACCAAGGAATATTATTTATTTTGCAAAAACAATCTTAGAAAGAATAAACAAGGACACACCATTACTTAAATTACACTTCAATTAATATAAAGTTGTGATAAAGTAAGAAGTGGTGGTAAAAATCTATGAAGTGTGGGCTACGAAACCTAAGTTTATCCTGAGTTCGGTGGGAAGAACAAAGTTATGTTTTAACCACCCACCTACATACATATATGAGTAAGCAAGGTGGTTAAAACAGAACTTTGTTCTTACCATCGAAGTAAACAACGAAAAATGTTGTTTAAGCGACAAAAAACTTTTGAAAGTCACCAAGGTTACCATTGTCGACATAAGCTCAGTCAGAGATAGTCAGTTACATATGAGCCTTTCATTTACGGTGATAATCTTTCTGACTATGTCAAGGGCTTTGACACTTAAATTTAAGATTTTTCAAGAAGTGGAGTTAATCGATGTGTGCACTGAGCGGCTCATATAAGGAAAAAAAGTCATGTAGGAGTAAACATATATATAAAATAGGGAACGTCGTTCACTTTTACTATAATTGTTAATTTCACCGCAAGTACGGTATATCAGAACACAGTGTTTCTACAGGTATGGGAAAGTGCGGCAAAACAATTTCTGATTATAATAAAGACTAGAAATTCATAGAAAACTGTGAGCGTTCTGTTGGTATAGTCCCAATATCATGAGTTTTATTTTTAACCCCCGATTACACATGCAAACAGCAGCTCGAAAAATACACTCACACATGTTGACGTGTGCACCAATATTCAACTCCACAACCGAGAATATTTTCTTGGCAGTAAGGCAAGCAAGTACTTTGAAAGTAACTTAATTTTTTTTTCTGAACGTTTACACATGCAATTGTCACTTCGAATAAAATTAGGTTTCGACAATAACACTGTGCGACAACCAAAAAAAAAATTACAAGGAAAACTGAGTAGATAATGAAAGTAGAGCTAAAACTATGAGACACGTGTATCGGCGTTTTTAAAGTTTACGTCGGAAAGTAACCAAAGTAGGCAGGGCAAGTTCCGCCCATTCTAGTTTTTTCAATATATTCGAGTTAAAATATCTTGTAATCCTTGCATTAAAGGTATATAGTGTCTTTGGCAACTTTACTGAGGAGGATATGTGGAATATTTTTGTTGAAAGTTTTGACCATCATGCGGTTCATCAAAAGGGTCTTTTTGGCCCTTTTTTGAAAATCTTTCAAAAACATTTTCCATTTGTTTGATGAAAATATGGTCCGTCTTTTTTCGATTTGATGCATGAAAGTAATATGAAACTTGGTTCTAGGCGAAAAGTGTCAAAGGAAGAAAAATTGCACACAAAATTTCACTATGAGTTTCAGAATAAACCATATATCTAGGTATACTATTTCTATAACAAAATTAGATTACAAATTTGTATACTTTAGGATTTTTCCGCCAGAAAAAGAGAGATATGGAAATTGGGAGTGTGAAAAAACCGAGATGTACAGGAGCCAGAATGAAGTCCGAAAATTTTACCAAAGAGTGAACATCAAACAGATGGCTTTGGTACAGGCACATCCTCCTGTAGAGACCAGCAAGGTAATCTGGTAACAGATACAGATAGCGTGCTCAGGATATGGAAGGAACATTTCTCTAATCTGCTGGTATCCAATTGTAGCGAAGACGATGATACCACAGATCCAATCCCAGAAGATGGTATAGAATGTATACCGCCCGGCCAAGATGAGGTAAAAACAGCAATCAACCGGCTGAAGAATAATAAAGCAGCAGGAGCCGATGGCTTACCAGCCGAGCTGTTTAAAACCGGAGGCGACGCTCTGATAAGCCAGTTAGCACCATCTGACAGAAGAATGCGTACCCGACGATTTGAACCTGAGCATCCTGTGTCCCGTCCACAAGAAAGGAGATAAGACTGTATGCTCCAACTATAGGGGCATAAGTCTTCTCCCTATTGCCTATAAGATAGTGTCAGGGATATTGTGCGAACGACTTAAGCCAATGGTCAACGAAATAATTGAACCATACCAATGTGGCTTTAGACCTGGCAAGTAAACCATTGACCAGATATTTACCCTGCGGCAAATCCTGGAGAAGACCCAAGAGATGCAGATCGACACATATCACCTTTTTGTCGAATATAAAGCAGCCTTCGACAGTCCCCCCGATCAAAGGTATTCCATGCAATGTCTGAATTTGGTATCCCCGCAGCTCATCAGCTCATCCGGCTTTGTAAGATGACTTTAACTGATACTAGGTCCTCAGATAAAATTGGAAAGAACCTCTCCGAACAGTTCAGTACCAAAAGAGGTTTCAGACAAGGAGACAGCCTTTCGTGTGACCTATTCAACATTTTGCTGGAAAAGGTAATACGAGATGCAAATGTCAAAAGAAATGGCACAATTTACACCAATAGCCAAATGTTACTTGCTTATGCTGATGACATATACATCATGGGACGATCAATAAAGGAAGTAACTGATACCTTTAGGAAGGTCGGAGAAGAATCTGCGAAAGCAGGTCTAGCGGTAAACGACGAAAAGACCAAATTGATGGTGTCGAAGCGCCATAGAGCTCGGACCAACTGTGGAAGTTGGTACCTATAATTTTGAGGTAGTTGAAGACTTCGTCTACCTCGGCACTGCTATAAACACAACAAACAACGTCAGTTGTGAAATAAGTAGAAGAATTGTATTGACCAACAGATGCTCCTTTGGCTTAAGTAAGCACTTTAAAAACAAAACCACAACTCGTCAAACAAAAATAACTCTTTACAAAACACTGATACTACCCGTGCTGATGTATGGTTCCGAAGCCTGGGTACTTGCGCAAGCAGATAAGGCAGTTCTTGGTGTGTTTGAGAGGAAAATTGTTCGAAAGATCTACGGGCCGATTTGCGTTGACGGTGAATATCGACGTCGTATGAACCACGAACTGTATACAACGACATCAATATAGTTAAACGTATCGAGATGAAGCGATTGCGTTGGCTAGGCCATATAATAAGAATGAGCGATGATGAACCCGCTAAAAAGGCGTATAAATCCGAGCCAAAGAATAGATGGATCAAACAAGTGGATGAAGAGATGACAAGGCACGGTATTCTAAAAAGCGAAGCACGAAACAGAGAGAATTGGATATATTTTCTTAGTTCGCTCTATAGAACAAATGTTCTGTAATGGGTCAGCTAAGTAAGTAAGTAAGCACTGCCATAAATAAAACAAACAACAACAGTTTTGGTTTACGTGGTTAAAATATTGTTTGGAAACCATACCACTCGTTCAGAGTTTGCTGTTTAATTGTAGTGTATAGGCAATTAAAACCATCCTGATAAATTGAGAAATCACAGAAGGTCACCCAGAGCTAGTTTGGATGTCTCAGCAAGATCATGAAGAAATGGTCGTTCTAGAGTTTTAAGTCATCGATGAATTTGTGCAGGGCAGGAAAAAAGGAGGTGCACAACAGTTTCATCATCTTCTTCATTTTCGAAGTTGCGACAGTGGTCGTTATGAGGTAAATTTAAGCAGTTTTGATGGTTACCAATATGAAGAAAAAAGATGCCGTCGATTTTGGCTGATTAGGAAATTCATTTTAGTGCAACGAGCGCCGCTTGACTGTCGACGAAAATTCCTATGGAGTTTGATGTGTGGTGCTGTAAGTGTATTGTACAAACTTATTTTATGAAAAACACTGCATTCGTCAGGAAGCTTTGTGGAAGTAGATTTGTTTGCTTCCTCTGAGAAGACACCAAAGCCGATTCCACAAGCATGAAGCAGATCTGCGTTAATGGTGAATACCGGCGTCGAATAAACAGAAAGCTTTAGCAGCCTGCCGGCATCGATATATCGTATTGAGCTGCAACGAGTGCCTTGACAGGATGGATAAATACGGAAATATCTATGAACACGAACCATTTGACGTTATACGCCCCAAGGAAAATGGTAAGCTCTCATGGAAAGATCAAGGTGAAGATGATATCACAAAACATGGAGCAAAGTAGAATATACATAGGTGCTTTTTGAAATCTATTCTTAGTTCGGGTTAATGAAGAAAACATTATTTTTATGATAAAGGCCATTTAAGTAGGTGGTGGTGGTGATTCGCAATGTTGGTCTTGCTACGATTTTGATAAGATTAGAAAAATTTTACCGAATTCAAACTAGAAATAAATGTGCCAAATTAAACTGAAATTGGTTAAGATTTGGATATAGCTTCCATATACAATATGTTTGCACGATTTGAGGTATTTGGTGCACCAACAAAATTCTGTTAATTTTTCCCTTATTATTTTGGTCGATTTCATCTACTTCAAGCATAAAACAAAAAATTATGCAGATATTTTAAAGAAATTTAGAAAATGTTAAGTAATTTGGTCTACACAAAATTTTTCCAAGTTATTATCGGCTCCGCCCGACTTTAATGATTTCCTTACTGGTTTTTTGATGAAGAAGCGATAATTTGACACACAGAGATCGAAAAACTTCTACACCAACACTTCTCTTTAAAACGTCTCTACCTAAAATTGTGGGCAGAAAAGAAAACTAACTATTCCAACTAACCAGCACCCCAGTTGATATGAGCTCAATAGTATGGGACCTACTGTTTATCGCCCAGTCCGAACGACGTGTCTTAAGACACCACTTGTAGAGAAGTTTTACATAGCTGAAAGACTCAGGAAATGTCGGGGTATTTTACCACCGTTGAAAATATGATGTTGACTCGCCAGGGAGACGAACCAACGACCTTCAGCATGCAAGGCGGGTGCGCATAACATTACACCACGGTGGCCCCGAGTGCGACACATGTACATAGCTGAAATATTAAACAAGTGAGCAAATGCTATAGTCGTTACGGGGCCGACCATGTGATACCCTACATCACTACCCCTGTGCATAAGCCGACTACCACCAAACATAATATGCCTCTTTCTCTCTGGGAACCCCATAAGCAACCAAAATTTCGTGACCATCCGATCAAAATTACGACCTGTAGCGTGATTGCAAAAAATGGAAGAATTGGATGCTTTACCGACTATTGTAGTATCTTCCTTGTTTGACCACCTTCGCCAACCTACTTTATACCAATGTAAGAGTAATTTTCTCTTCTTCTTCCATTGACAGGCTTTGACGTTGGAATACCCCTACTGGAAGCCGATATATTCACAAAGAATAATAACTTTAATTTATCTGCCCATGGGTTTTTCCCCATTCCGACCCCTAAATAGTATCCGACTATCACCAAAATAAATACGCTTCTTCCTCTGTGGGGCCCCCATCTATTCTCAAAATTTCGTGACTATCCGATCAAAATTTCAACCTGAAGCGTGATTACAAAAAATGGAAAAATTGGATATATTACTGACTTCTGCGATATCTCAGCTATTTGCCCACTTACGCCAAGCATCAATATAAATGAAATGTTTTCTTCTTCCATTGACGGGATTTCCTTTTAGAATACTCCTACCAGAAGCGGAGATATTCGCATAAGAAAAAACGTAGACGTTTTCTCCACATAGTGGTGTAGGGTATAAAAACCGGGTTAGACCCGGTTCTATCTAGGGTATATACACTTTGATACGACGAAAATGTGTCTCATCGAAATAATGGTTTTATACCCCAAGTATGTTTGGACGAAATGTGTTTCAGACAATTTGGAGTCGATCTAGCCATGTCCGTCCGTCTGTCTGTCTGTCTGTCTGTCCTGCTGGCTGGAGCGCACGATAACTCTCGAACGGATGAACCGATTCGGTTCAAATTTTGGCTTTCGCAATATTTAGCCCAAACTTAGTTTAAGTTCGAAGATGAGCTACATCGGTCCACTCCTTCCGGTACCTCCCCCACAAAAGTTCGAAAATATTCGGAAAGTTTATGCGCACGATTACTCTTGAAGGGAGTGACCGATGTGGTCCATACTTTGTATAGCGTAAACTTTCTACCAAAGTAATATGAGGTTCCAATATGGTCTCAATAGGTCCACTCCGTCGGGTACCTGCCACACAAAATTTCGGAGAAGTTCAGTTTAGGGACATCTCTCGAATCGCTTTGATTTTTGTTTTAACAACTTGTATTCACTGCCCTCTATACGACGGTACAAGTTTCATCAAGGGCAAGTCCGTACTTCCTGAGAAAATAGCACGAAAGTTGCAAAAACTCCCTATGACACCGTGTGAGGTGGTTGGAGCGAAAGATAACTCTTGAACGGATCTGCCGATTCGGTCCAAAATATGGCCTTAGTAATATTTTGCCCAAACATAGTTTATGTTTGAAGATAAGCCATATCGCTCCACTCCTTCAGGTACCTCCCCCACAAAAGTTCAAAAATGTTCGGAAAAAATGTTTGTACGGTAACTCTTGATGGGAGTGGCTGAATTGGTCTACACTTTACACATCCCAATATATCTACCAGATATAAATCAGGTTCAAATATGGACTATATTTGTCAACTCCATCCGGTACCTCTCACACAAAATTTCGGATAAGTTCACTTTAAGACCTGCTCTCGAATCACATTGATTTTTGTCGAAGCAACTTGCATTCGCTGCCTCAATTACGATGGTAACAGTTTTTTTAGTGGCAAGTCCATACTTCTTGAGCAAACAGCCCGAATAGTGTAAAAACCCCCTATGGCACCATATGTTGTGGCTAGAGATCCACTTCCATAACGGTCAATGTCGATCCATTCCTTTTAGTATATCCTCCGCAAAACTTTTGATCTTTAATCCTAATCAACATTTTTGTCGGTTTAAACGCCCAAAAGTTTTAAAACCACCTAAATACATACGTATTTGGGGAAAAAATTGTTTCAATATACACAGGCTGAGGGTATATCTCTGCCGGCAAAGCCGACTGATACTTTTTTACTTGTTAATTTTACCTTTAGATCGCGATATCTCGAAAATGGTAAGTCTTTTTTAAATATCATAGAATCATTGACAATTGTTAAATCTACAACTTTTTCTTTAACCGGTTTTTGCTAAGTCTTACCGTTATTGGGAAAAATAAAAAAACTGAATAATGCCTCCAAAAATGATCTTTTAGGACTTTGCTTCTAATGGTAAACCCTTTCTCTCCAAAAAAATTCAGGTTTGTGGGAATTTTTGCTATTTCTATTTGCTTTTACTATCATATCATGTTCTACGCTCTTAAGGTAAGGTCACATTAGGCAAATATTTGCTCCAGCGACCGGCATTGTGCGCTTACTGAGATCAAGTGAGTGTTAATAATACATTGAATTTATGCTCACTTGATCTCATTAAGCGCACACTGCCGGTCGCTGAAGCAAATATTTGCCTAATGTAACTCTACCTTTATTCTCATTATCCATTCGATGGTTTTGACATTGTATATTGTTAAAATATATAAAAGGACCAAAAATTACATAAAATATCAGTTTAATTATATACATGAACCCGTGTTCTATGTCCATTAAAACCAAAGATGAGTGCTAAATCCTGTTTTGTTGTTATTCTATTGCTGTTAATACAGCAACATAATATTATGCATTAAACATACATTCATATATTAATTTATGTTCAAATAATAAACTAGGATGGGTAAAGGCGGGATGGCGGAATATCTCTTAATGTCATTTGTTCAAAGAAACTTCGTAATATGGAGACTATTTTGGCTGGAAGTTCACAATCTTGGTCCTATTAATATTTTTTTATAGAAAATCATTCGTTATAGGGAAGTTCGACTAAACCTTCGGCACTGTAGTATAACAAGGAATATGTTGGCAACTATAAGACTTTTTTGATGCTCTTAAAATAAGTTTACTGTCGGATTTAAAAGCTCCACAAACTGTTGCATTATAGTTTTTTTAAGAATTAACTTCACCCACTTTACTGTACATACATTTCGTGAGTACGCGGTGGTCCGTTGTTGTCTCTATTATATACATATATGTATGTTAGTATGTATATGCGGTATGAGTTCAACTATCATTACGTATTATGTATTTAACCTTAATTAAATTTACTAAAGACTCATAAACACACACGTATACACACACACATATTATGTATAACAAAGAGCAAAATGGTATGTATACTCATGGTAATTAAATAGCTTGAAAAGGAATCCGACAATGCTGTTGAATGAAAGGTAGTCGGTTATTTGATGAGGGCAATTAAGTTAAGCCTTAATAAGTCATACGTCACAGTTGTAATGCTGCGGTGAGATGGTAATCGAACTAATAATAATGGAGATGGGGTCAAATCAACTGGGAATTACAAAGAAGATGAAAATAACCAGATTAGGTGTAGTAATACATAAATCTGCGGAATTTACTAGGGTGAGATTTAATGTGTGAGTGTGAAATTTTAAGAAAGGAATGAATCGCAATGCAATTTCATTATGCAAGTCATGATAATCAACTTAGGAATAAATGCATATTATGAACCCATGCCGCAACCGAATACAATGACAAACATGTCAAAGTAAAAGATAAATTGAAAAACGTAATTATGAAAACCAGGCTTTCGAGTTGTAATCAAGTCCCAATATTCTACCAACTGTGTGGCTGCCTTCGACTTCCTACATCCAAAAGGTTTTCAAGCGAAAAGGTTTATGGCTTTGCAGGATGACATTAACAGATACGTGATCCTCAATTAATATAGGAACAAATTCCTTTCTAACATTTCAGTAGCAAAAGAAACAAGAAGGCCCCTAGTCTTCTGTTCATAGAAGATCAACTATCTTATGCCGATGAATTTGACTTATTGCTCTTTTCAGGAAATACAACCTAAAAAGCTTTTTGGCTTACTTATGATAGTTTGGAAAGCAGATGAGAAGCAGAGATCAAAACTATTCTAAAGATCCATGAGTCAATCTAGGGAGACAGATAGTATCGACATGGTATTTACTCAAGCCCCTAGGATGTGTGCGGCGACTATTACAGGTATGGAGGTATTCCAATATGAGGGAAAGCGAAACAGCTGACAGTTGGAGTAGTCCCGACAAAGGAGGCGCTTCAGGAGATATGAATTAGTAATATTGACCCATATGTGGTACTTAGGAATAAGCAATCAGTTGTAACCCAAAGCATTATTTCATCTGACAAAAGTCATCCTTTAATGATGTGGCCAATGATGTTTAATCCACAATTGACTGCATCTTCACCTTGCAGCAAATTCAGGAGAATACTCAAGTGATGCAGATCGAAATATACAATCTCATAACCGACCATAAGAGAGCTTTTAGATCAGGCAAATATATTTGATAGTAAACAAATTGAATCTTAAGATACCAAAAAAAATCGTTCCAAATTTTGGAGGGTGTGGTGTAAAGACGACATTTTTTCCGAATTTTGGAAAATAGGTAATTTTTGCAAATGAAATTGCTATTTCTTGGAAACTATAACAGATATTGTGTTCATTATTTTTTGTTAGGTAGGTTGGATTACTACCTTTATGAACCGTTTGAATAAATTACAGTAGCGCTTGATTTTTCTCTGGACCTAAATTGTAGTGAAGTTTCAAATTTAGTGGACTAGAACTTTTAGGAAACAATACGGAGAATGCCTTAAGGCCTCGACACATAAGAAGCATGGCATTCTTGCTTAATTCATATCTGGTAAATGACTAAAGACCAAGTTCGACCTAATTCAAATGTGATTCTGACATTTTTTTATTGGTCTTAAGTCTTTTATCAGATATGACTTCAGCAAGAATGCAATGCTTCTTATGTGTCGAGGACTTGAGAGTGTCTTCTTTCATCCTATACAAGGCGAATTTAACAAGGTGATCCAAAAGGCGAATTCAGGCCGTAGTTTTCATTTTCTGTCATATTTTGCGCGCGAAATGTCAAAAAAAGTTAAAAGAAAACGGTAAAATATTCTTCGCGAAGTTTAAATAAAGATTTCGTAGACATATATTCTTTATAAAAGCGAAATATTTGTTATTTATTTTTGATTAAAAATTGTTTTGACAGCAAATGAAGACATCAGCTTACTTTATCACCTTAATTTTCACACCATGAGCCCATATATATATATATATATATATATATATATATATATATATATATATATATATATATATATATATATATATATGTACATACCTTTGTATCGTACAGTTCCGCCCGTTCAACACTTTTTTTAATATTTTGAAATTACATGGGTAAAAATGTGTGCTTTTTCCATACCGTTTTCCATATAAATTATAGATTTTTTACACAAATTGACAGTTTTGTCATTCCGTTTGTATCACATCGAAATATTCGTCGGATTATATATATTTTTGATCAGCACAAAATTCTATGTCGACATAAGCACGTCCGTCTGTCTGTACGTCTGTTGAAATCAAGATAAAGCTCGCAAGTTAGAGCTTTAAAATTGTGTATAAAAGTTCCTATTACTACTAGAATGGTGGGTATTGAAAATGGTTATATCGGTCCCTACCTGTTATTGGTATTTTGAAAGTTGAAATTTGGTATTAAGTCTTCGTTGGGGGTATAAACATTCCACCTGAGGTCCACGCCTTCATATAGCCCCAATAGAACAGTATCTCCCGATTTTCAGTGTTTCGAAATAGCTGAAATTTGAAATTAAGTTTTCGTTTGGGGTATAAAAATTTTCTCTTGAAATTTGTCGGCATAGGTCCATGCTTTAATGTAGCCCCCATAGAATGGTATGTCCTGATTTTCGGTGTTTCGAAGGTTGTGGCCACAACATCCCACCGAAATGGCTGAAATTTGATATTAAGTCTTTGTTTGGGGTATAAGAATTTCCTCCAAAAATTTGTCGGCATAGGTCCACGCCTTCATACAGTCCCCCATAGAACGGTACCTCATGATTTTCGGTATTTTGAAATTTGACGCCTCAATATACCACTGAAATGACTAGAATTTGGTATTTAGTCTTCTTTGGTGGTATACAACTTTCCACCTGAACTTTGTCGGTATAGGTCCAGGTCTTTATATAGTCCCATAGAACAGTACCTCCTGATTTTCGGTATTTTAAAGGTAGTGGCCTCAATATCCCACGGAAATGGCTAGAATTTGATATTTAGTCTTCGTTGGGGGTATAAACCATTCCACCAGAAATTTGGTACGTAGTCTTCACTTGGAAAACAAAACTTGGCATCTGACATTTGTCGGTATAGGTCCACGCCTTCATATAGCCCCCCATAGAACGGTACCTCCCGATTTTCGGTGTTTCGAAGGTAGTGGCCTCAATATCCCACCAAAATGGCTAGAATTTGATATTTAGTCTTCGTTGGGGGTATAAACCATTCCACCAAAAATTTGTGGGTATAGGTCCACGTCTTCATATAGTCTCCAGAGAACGGTACCTTCCGATTTTCGGTAATTTGAAGGTTGTGGCCTCAAAGTCCTGTCCAAATGGCTGAAATTTGCTCTTTGGTCTTCGTTGGGGGTATAAAACTTTTCACCTGAAATTTGTCTTTATAGGTCCATGTCTTTATATAGTCCCCACAGAACGGTACTTTCCAATTTTCGGTATTTTGAAGGTCGTGCCTCAATATTCCACCGAAATCGCCGAAATTTGGTATTTAGTCTTCTTTGGAGGTATAAAACTTTCCAGCTAAAATTTGTCGGTATTCACGTCTTCATATAGTCTCCATAGAACGGTACCTTCCGATTTTCGCTGTTTCGAAGGTTGTGGCCTCAACATCCCACCGAAAAAATGGCTAGAATTGGATATTTAGTCTTCGTTTGGAGTATAGGAATTTCCTCCTGAAATTTGTCGCTTTCATATTGCCCCCATTGAACGGTACGGACATCCTTATTTTCGATATTTTGAAGGTTGTGGCCTCTATTCTCCCACCGAAATGGCTGAAATTTGGTACGTAGTCTTTATTGGGAGAAGAAAACATTGCGCCTGAAATTTGTCGATATAGGTCCACGCCTTCATATAGCCCCCCATAGAACGGTACCTCCCGACTTCCGGTGTTTCGAAGATGGTGGCCTCAATATCCCACCGAAATGGCTGAAACTTCATATTTTGTCTTCGTTGGGAGTATAATACATTGCAACTAAAATTTGTAGGTATAGGTCGACGTCTTCATATAGTTTCCATAGAATGGTACCTTCCGATTTTGGGTATTTTGAAGGTTGTGACCTCAATGACCCGTATTTTGTCTTCGATCGGTGTATAAAACTTTCCACCAGAAATTTGTCAGTATAGGTCCACGTCTTAATATAGTCTCCAGAGAACGGTACCTTCCGATTTTCGGTATTTTGAAGGTTGTGGCCTCAATATTCCACCGACATGGCTGAAATTTGATATTTAAACTTCGTTGGAGGTGTAAAACATTTTATAAGAAGTTTGTCGGTATAGCTCCACGTCTTCATGTAGTCTCAATCGAACGGTACCTTCCGATTTTCGGTATTTTGAAGGTTTAGCCCCAATAACCCGCCCAAATGGCTGAAATGTGGTATGTGGTGTTCGTTGGATGTAAAGAACTTTCCAACTGAAATTTGTGGGTATAGCTCCACGTCTTCATATTGCTCCCAAAGAACGGTACCTTCCGATTTTCGGTATTTTGAAGTTTGAGGCCTCAATATCCTACCGAAATGGCTAAAATTTGATATTTAGTCTTCGATGGGCATATAAAACTTTTCTCTTGAGATTTGTTGGTATAGGTCCAGTCTTCATATAACACCAATAGAATGGTACCTCCCGATTTTCGGTGTTTTCAGTCAATGTTTTATACAGCCTTTTGAAAATCTTAGCCACATTATTCAACCGGAATAACTGACATTTTCTATTTAATCTTCGCTAAAGGTACAAAACTTTATTACAACTACAAAACATCCCTTGCAATAAATCAGATAGTACACAGCAAAAATCCTCATTACAAACCTTCTTTCCCACCCATTATTTTAACAAGTACATGTCGCGCGAAATATCTGGTTATTTTGATGTCGCAATAATAGTCCGATCAAAACGAAATTTCTTGACCTTTCCGTTGATGTCAATTATGTTCATGTACGTGATAGGAGAGTTACAGCCTAATATATCCAGTTTTTTGTTTGTAGTGTAATCATAAACACGCTAGAGGTCGCAATTATAGCTCAATAGTCACGCAATTTTGCACGAGGTAAGAGTTTAGTTTGAAGAAAATTCCTATAATTTTGCATGATGATCTGATATTATTTAGCGGGTGACATAGACCTTTACTTTTGTATGAAAAATATACAAATTTAATTTTTGGCCCATATTTTAATTCCTGGAGGGCATATACCGGCAAAGTAGGCTACATATGGAAAAATTACTACTGATCTTTCTCCTGATGCAAACTGCAATAATGTGTCTGCTAATGTGTTTTGTGTAGAGAACCACAATTTCCTCACATGCTACAAATTGTCTCTATCACGACAGAGAAGTGTTCAATTCAGTTGTCCAATTGGATGTTTTATTCAAATATTGCAGCATGGTGTCGCCTCGCCACCTATTTTATACCTCACTACTTACAGTAAGGGGATACATACAAAACACGACCAAAGATGTGTCTCATCGAAATAATAGTTTTAGACTCCAAGTATGTTTGGACAAAGTTCGTTTCAGACAATTTGGAGTCGACTTAGCCGTATCCGTTCATCTGTCTCTCTTATTGTCTAGCTGGATGGTGCTCACGATAACTCTTGAACGGATCTACCGATTCGAACCAAATTTTATACTTCGTAATATTTTGCCCAAACTTAGTTTAAGTTCGAGTATAGGCTATATAGGTCCACACCTCCCCCACAAAAGTTCAAATTTTTTTTTCAAACAATTGTGTGAACGTTAGCTGGCGAAGTGAGCAATCGATCGATATACCGGGTAAGACAATATCGGCCCACACCTTTGGGTACACACACAAACAACAAACAGATTGTCCTTGTGGTCTCCTTTACGATGGTAAAATTGCAATAGCAAGTCCATACTTCCCGACATTATGGCCGAAAAGTTCCAAGAAACCATGAAAAAAACAAGAAACCTAAATAATGTGGCAAATCCGCAAGATACCTCTAAAGGAGATTTTCTGATAGGTCCAAACTTTTCACATCGTATTATTTCATCCGGTCATGCATCAGGTTGGAATATGGACTACATCGGTCCCGTCTTCTAGTACCTCTCACACAAAATTTGGGAAAAATTCAGTTTGAGGACTCGTATCGGATCTATTTGAATTTTTTTGATAAAGGTTCTTTTCACGGTCCCTGTTGCAACGGTACAATTTTTCCGGGGTAAGTCTATACTTCCCGAGATAATGGTCCAAAAGTTCCTGCCGGCTACAACTAAAATTACATATCCGAAAAAAAATTCTCAAACTTATTCAAAAATCAGTAGTTAGCTTACTAAAATTGATTTGGTATAGCCCCACATTACGATACTTACAGATTCCACTTATTTTGAAGCAAACTCGTGATACAAAATCAATATATTTTTATGCGGCATAATTATTGTGTTTGTTTCTTTTTTTGGTTGGGGGGTATATTACCATTAGTGCAGCTGACTTATACTATTTTCTTTGGTGTGTAATTGAATATGAATAATTTTGCGATTTATACATTTGTTTGCATGCAAATTATTTGAATTACTACTCATTATTAGTTATTTCTACCGGTATAAAATATATTTTTTTGATATCACAATATGTACCCATATACACTGAAAAGCACAAAACTACGTGCATTATCAAGCATAAGTAAGGTACAAGTGTACAATTTTTGGACGATAGATCTTCAATAAACTAATGATTTAATTCAATTTTTTTGGCAGATGGCTTTGAATTAATTTAAAGTTGTTTCTAAATAAAAAGAAAACACAATTTTTCGATATATCAAATATCAGAGATATAGCAAATTGCATTGTATTTATATATTTTTATATTGGGTTATTCCAAAAAGGAACCTGATATTCAAAGACAATATGAAGATGTAGCAGAAGGGGCTAATCAATGTGAAATTTCCAATTTTCGAATATTGTTTAGAAATGTATAATTTATATAAGGTTCCACAAGCATCCCAGCAGGCACAAGGCAGGCTTCTCTTGTATCAATGGATTCATATTAAGTTATTGATATATAACCTAGTTCTTAACGCCGAGTTCAAACGGCGTGTCCTAAGTTGTAACTTGTAGAGACGTTTTTCATGGCAGAAATACTTAGGAAATATCACCAACATTACTAAGAGGTATTTTGCAACCGTTGAAAATTTGATGTGGCCAGGCCTAGGAATCGAACCCGGACATTCAGCGTGCAAGACGGTTGCACATAGCTAATTCCTAGAGGTTGTGGTGTAGGGTACGCATGGTCGGCCCGTCCGACTATAGCCTTTGCATACTTGTTTTTATTTTGTATTTTTATGGTTTGTTTCTTTTTGTTTGGCTTTTTAATAGATTGGAACATATGAAAAACTCTGAAACACTCATACTTTGGTTCAAAATTTGAAAAAAAACTAAAAATGTGGACCTTGAATTCTTTTGCAACTGCCAGACCGTATTTGATCACTCATTTGCATCGGAAAGCTGTGGAACAAAAATATATGGAAATATCTTTCTTTATCCGCTCAAAAGTTACAGAGTTTTGTCCACGATTCTGAACCATCGTGCGGCGGGATTCTTTGGTGCTCTTTGCATGACCCCGAAAATGGTTGATATCGTATTAGGGGCAGGTTACACATATCTGGAAGAAATATTACGACGTGCTAAGTTTGGGCCAAAAAGGCTTAACACTTTGGGAACTCAAATTGTTTGAAACGAAAAACTAATAATACCTGACGACCAAAACCATTATTTCAATGAGGCCAATTTTTGATCGTTTAAAACTGTAATTACCCTCGTTACCATAAAATAAATTATTTCTTTAAATCGAATTCTGTTTGTTAGTTAGTTGCAAACAATGCAAAACAATGACAGTCCTTAAATATCCCATTTTAAGAAATTAACAAAAAGTCACCCTTTAATTCAGAAAATATGTTAAACAAGTAAGCACAGAAAACATCCCCATATTTAAAGCAGACATCTTAAATTTGTGTACCTTTTTCGTTATTAAACTTAAAATAATTATTGTTGTTTTTAAATGAAGTAATCCCTTATATATTTATTTCAATCGAAAATAAGCAAATTATTTCAAAAGCCTATAATACAGTGTTTAATTAAGTAGGGTGTTAAACCAAACAACAAAAACAACACCACCATCATTAAAACAATATAAAACATGCAATTGTACATGTGTCTCGTGATTCCCTTCAAATTTACATACATGGATATGTTTGTAGGCAAGGGTTATGTTTACAACGCAATTTTGGCTTTTGTTCACATTATAATTGTTCGCAGACATCCTCAAATGAAATAACACAGACAGTTGGACAGACAGACATCACTCTGCCATTTACGCATAAAAGACAAAGGCAAACAAAAAAACCGAATACAAATACAACAATTTTATACGCCTACAAAAAAGCATCATCATGTATGGCATTTATGTTGGAAAAAATAGTAAATTAGTTTCACACATCCTTGCAGGCGTACAAACGTTTGTGTGTGTGCGTGCAGATGTGAGTGTTTACGCATATACAGAGCTCATAGCTTTACAATTAACAAGCATATTAGAGCGTAACGCAATTTGTTATAGACAAATTTCATTAAGGATGGGACTTTTTACAAGGAATTACCCAATGTTCATTATCAGGACTTCAGTCGTTTCTTATTTAAGGCAACATTAATATTTTGCAAAAACTGAAATTATTACAAGAAATGTTAGTTGAAGACAGATACATGCCTCTATATCGGTGTTTATTTTTCCACTATATTAATCATAGAACCCGTAGAAAATATGCCTCTTAATCTTCATCCCTGTTAGTTTTGTCGTTACACTCTAAAGAACGTTATATGATATATATTCTATATATGTATGTTTTTATATATAAAATGAAGCTTTTGGAATCACAATTATTTGTTTTCGTTCCCTTTTCAGCCGAACGACATCAACAAAAACAACAATAATAACATCAACAGTTTTCATTTCATTTCACAAATGCATTTAAATGCAGTTTTCTGATTATGTGTCAGTTGAAAAACGTACATTTGGTATATTTGTGTGTAACACATGCATGTATACCTTCTCGTACATACACATGTAAGTATGTACTCAGACATCTGTATAATTGTGTATAGAAAGTTTTAACAATTATTTCTCATTTGTTTTCGATGTCAATGTACACCAAGCTGTGTTGATCATCTCTTTATGGTTATGTGTGTGTGTGTATTTGTGCAAAAAGTCTGTAAACATAAACAACTTTTAACTTCTTTATTGAGCAAAAAAAAACTCACAACAGGAGAAGTTTCAGCAAAAACATCACATTATTACATTTGCCTTTAGAACAAAAAACAGCAATAACAACAATTGCATCAACAATTGTTGAAATTTTACAATTGTTCATTTGACGTTGTACATTGAAATTGTTTTTGATGATTTATTTGTTTGTTTGTTTGTTTGTGGTTTGTGTTTGAGGCTTTACGAATTGCCATTAAATGTTGGTGAATGTTAATGATATGGGAATTTAAGATGGAACACAGAAAAATATCGTCGTTTTTGAACATTTAACAATCACAAATATCGTGGAAGGTGTAGGAATTTTGTGAAACTGATATTTACATATCAAACGAATAGTGTTTAATGTTTTTGTACCTTAAATGTTGTTTAGCTTTAATTCACTTAAGGTCAGTTCTTAGAAAGAAAAAACTTATACGTCCCGAAAAACTTGCGGAGAAGGAATAGGCAACACTAAGTGTCAAATTACAGCCAATTAAGACCGATAATATTGATGCAAACACAATTAGCGATGGAGAAGGTTTTTGGCCATTTAGAACCCAAATTTCAGCCACTAAAAAAGAAAATAGATAACAAGTAAGAAAGTATCAGTCAACTGTGCCGACAGAAATATACATTCAGCCTCGGACCAAAAGGAAAGAAGCAAACATAGTTTTTGGGCAAATCATAGGATCTTCATATGGCATACCGGATATGTTTAGGGTGTCTACCGTATAGTCCAGTATTCAAATATATAATATAAAGTTCATAGCGCCAGTGATACGGCCATAACCTAAAATCGTCATGAAGTCTGCCAACGAAAAGTAAATAGCCTATGTGGTAATGATATCACAGGTAAATGATATCTCTTTAGCAGTCTTCATGACGATTTTTTGATTATGGCCGAATCATGGGTGCTATGAACTTTATATTATATATTTGAATAGTGGACTATATAGTAGACACCCTAAGCATATCCAGTATGCCATATGAAGATCCTATTACTTCACCCGATGACGTAATTACAGCTTAAAGTACTCGAAATAAGCAATTTGTACAAGGTTCTCATATGTTTTTCATATTCTTTTGATATACATATGTATATTCAGCACAATTATTTCAAAAACTTTTTTGGACACTTGGATCATTTTAATACAAATTAAAAATTTGTATTAAAAATGAACAAGTAAAAAAGCGTTAAGTTTGGCCGGGACGAACTTTTCATACCCTCCACCATAAAATATTCTGAACTAAAATGGAATAATTAGTTTTCATTCCTGTCCACAACTTTAAGTGGGTACGTTAAAATGTCAGATAATGTACATAAAATGCTTCATTCGGGAGGCCCTTTTTATGGTGCCTATAACTAACTATGTATGTTGACAGTTTTTAGTGGGCTAGAAATTGGGAGGTACCGTTATATAGGGGTTATAATAAAACATGGACCTATGTTGACAGTTTTTGATGGGAGCCTTTTATGTCAAATAACTCCTAATTCGGTTAAAATTTGTAGCTAAAATCCTCAAAACACCGAAAATCGGTACATAGAGTGGGAACAATTTTTGTTGGCTCTTAAGTTTCAATTTACAGAAAGTTCGTCCAAAAAATAAATCTAAGGTACGAAAATCGGGAGGTTTGTTTTGGAGCTATACCAAAACATGGACTTACGTTCGGTTAAATATTTTAACTAAAACCTCAAAGTACCGAAAATCGGGAGGTATCGTTATATTGGGGCTATGTTGAAAATTGTTGATGTAGATGTGTGGTGACCACTGCAACCTTCAAATGTCAAATTACAGTTAGTTCGGTTAAAAAATTGTGGCTAAAATTGCCAAATTACTGAAAATTGGGAGGTACCGTTATATGGGGGCTTTATCCATACATGGACCTTTCTTGACAATTTTTGGTGGAGAGGTGACCACTAAGAACTTCAACTGTTCATATTGCAGCTAATTCGGTTAAAACTTGTAGGTAAAATTCTCAAAATACCGAAAATCGGGAGGTACTGTTCAATGGGGCTATACCAAAACATGGACCTATGTTCATAATTTTTTCGAATATACGTTTTTTGGTCACTACTAACCCTAAATACCAAATTATAGCTAATTCGGTCTAGAAATGTGACTTAAAACGTCAAAATACCTGAAATCGGGCGGTAACGTTATGTGGGGGCTATTCCAAAACATGGACCTATGTCCACTAGTTTTGTTAAATAAGTTTATTGACACTTAAGAACCCTAAATGTCAAATTATAGCTAAATCGGTCTGAAAATTTAGCTAAAGACGTCAAAATACCGTAAATCGGCGGTACCGTTATAATGGGGGCTATACCAAAACGTGGACCTATGTCCACAAGTTTTATTATATAAGTTTATTGACACTTAAGAACCCTAAATGTCAAATTATAGCTAAATCGGTCTGAAAATGTAGCTAAAAACGTCAAAATACCGTAAATCGGGGGTTACCGTTATATGGAGGCTATACCAAAACGTGGACATCTGTCCACAAGTTTTGTTATACAAGTTTATTGACACTTAAGAATCCTAAAAGTCAAATTATAGCTAAATCGGTCAGAAAATGTAGCTAAAAACGTCAAAATACAGTAAATCGGGGCGGTTTCCGTTATATGGGGGCTATATCAAAACTTGGACCTATATACATAATTTTTTTGCAGATATGTTGTTTGCCCCCCAGGAACCCTAAATGCCAAATTATAGCTAATTCAGTCTGCAAATGTGGCGAAGAACGTGAAAATACCTCAAATCGGGAGGTACCGTTATATGGAGGCTATACTAAAAGTTGGACATATATACATAATTTTTTGTAGATATGTTTCTTGGCCTCCAGGAACCCTAAGTGCCAAATTATAGCTAATTCGGTCTGCAAATGTGGCGAAGAACGTCAAAATACCTCAAATCCGGAGGTACCGTTATATGGGGGCTATACCAAAGAGTGGACCGATATAGCCCATCTTCGAACTTGACCTGCCTATGGAAAAAAGACAATTATTGCGGACGCTAGAGTGATTACAACAGACGGACAGACGGACGGACATGGCTAGATCTCTTAAAATTTTATCCTGATCAAGAATATATATGGTAATATTCAAAAATGTTTTACAATCGTTGAAGTTGAGGTTCACCATTTAAAAAGTCGCGAACTGTCAATATATTTTATACAATATGAATATATTTATATTAATTGCAGTGTTTTAGCCGGGTTCGCATAAAATGAAGCATAACAAATAATTTATGTGGAAGCTGTGTGGGTGGTAATATTAAAAAATGGGTAAAAATGTGTTGAAGTTTACAAGTTTTTTTGTGTTCTTTCTTGATTTCTGGTCAAACCACGGAAAATTCAGACCTAAGCTCAAAGAAAAAATTAAAGAAGACCCCTTGGGCAATATGGTTCTAATTTATGACTTTTCGATATATACACTGCATCCCCCTAAAATCGATGCTGACATTTTGAAGTTTTGAAATCTGGGTTTTTTGAATTTTTCTTATAATTGGAGGGCGCAACCAGATAATTACCCAAACTTTATATTGGATTGTAGAACTCGTGATTCCACGTCGTTTGATGTATATCTCATGAGTGTGCTTCATAGAGCTCCCTAGTAATAGCAGTCCAAAGTCGAAATTTTGGTGCGTAATTTTTTTTTAAAAACCTATTTTTTGGCTTCAAAATGTACAACTGTGACTCAGGTACACTTGAACCCCGCGTGATTTTAGTTTTTTTACGCGCCGGACCTAATGAACCCTTCCGGTTTCAAATCTATCCACTAAAACGGCGGTTATAGATACCTTGAATGTAAGAAATTCTGCAAAATTATATTTTGATGATTCCGCGCATTGAACCGCGATTTTCTTTGGTTATTTTTACATAAATGTAATCCTTTTTACGCGATTATATTATTTTCCAAAACCGCATGGTTTAAATTACCTAGATTCTGGAGTAATATTCGTATTTCGTATAAAATAGAATTTGGTAGCACATCCGCGGTTCTTGACGAATTTGTTTAAAATTTGTTATAATGACGTATTTTTTATAGGCGGTCACTGAAATCGGATGCGCCTTATAAACTTATGTACATCGCGCAATTTTTACCCACATAAAGGTCTTTTGAACAGTAAGATGCAGCTGACGGCACACTTTGGCCGCTGAATGAAAATTGGAAAAATCGCTACATATTGATAGAGATGCACTCACTGTATCTGAAAAGCGCATGCGCCTTAACTGATTTTAACGTATTCGCGAATTATACGTTTTTTAACTTTTATGTTTTTTCTTTGGTTATAATTTCAATATTATTTTCTATTTCATAATCCTATTGTTTATCAAAGTAATCAAATACACTTTCGGGTTTGTCATCGCATTTTCCCTGAAGAAGTTTCAGCGAAGTCCGTCAGTCCTTGCATCGAAATTTAGCGAAGTAGTAGAATAACTCCCAAAAATGTTTTTTTCTATTTTTCGTATTAAACAAAAAAATATATTTTTGAAATAATTTCCATCAATAAGTTTTCGTCTTTTGTTGTTGCTGTAATATGGCAGTTATAAATCCTATCGTTAAAATTTTGGTCTCATACTTTTCTACGCGTTGTCTAGAATCTGTACGTATTTTTGATTTATTTTTTTGGAACTTTATTTGGACTCTAAATTAGAATAAATTAAATTTACTCCAAGATTTTTTCAGTATTTCTTGATTTTCCGCGAAAAAAGAAATACATTTAGTAAATATTTAGGCATCTACGGATAGATATTAAATGCTGTTAACGCTTTATATATACATTTTCTTATAACAGCAAAAATGGAATTTTTAAATATTTGTTCTTTATAAGGGAATAAAACCCCCCATAACGTTGGAACGCAGCATCCAATTTTGTGAACGCGAACAGATTTGAAACCACGACTTTTTTCTTAATCTATGTTCCAAAAATTGCGGATGTGCTCGCAAAAATTTTTTTAACATTTCTTCCAATGGAATTGCAAAAGAAATTTGAAATTTACCATATACTTTATAGGGTCGCAAATGATTAGTTCGATGTGTTACAAACGGAATGACAAACTTAATATACCCTCCATACTATGGTGGAGGGTATAAAAATGGAGGGGGTGGGGGACCTCCCCCACAACGTGTTTTAGCCAAGCGCGAAATTTCAGAGATTATTAGACGCATTGGTATACAAAACAATAGTAATTCTGACCTCTATCATTAATTTATGTTTTGGAATTAGAAAACCGCGATTGCGTCCGTTATTTGAAAACTTTATAATTACAGGTTAAGATCTTGAAATTTAGTAGGTGTTTGTAGTACCAGTTATTAAATTTAAAGATCTAGAATATTGCTTGGTGTAACTCGGATAAGATTACTATAAAATTTGGCGACTTGTGTCATATTGAGCATCGTCCAGTCCCAACCCAGTCTAATAAATAAATATATCCACATTTTTAAGTGTCACGCTATCTGTAAGTATTTTTCTATAAGTTTTCGGATCCATACGGACATGAAATTACACATATACACATATAGTACTCACTATTACCTTCTATCACATATATATCTTTTAATTCTTAATCAGACCATTAATTTATATACCTTTACACGGGTTATCCATTAAAAAAAATTGTTTATTAAGTTAGCGGTTTTTAATTGTCGAGCGAAACAAATTTGTTCTTCGTTTGATAAATTTTTATAAAATTTTACAATGTAAGATGCAATATCTTTGCCAGCCCGGTATGTGGCCATGAAGCGTTGCCAGGTTGAAATGATTGTGTTCCTAAGTGGCTCAAAGTGTTAATAATTTAATCCCGTTACTATTTTATACAAATTATGACTTCAAAAATAGACTTTTTGCGTCAGAAACCTACCATTGGACCCATTGTGTGATGTTTTGAGCATTTGTGAGTCTCGAAATTTTTTAGAATGCAGGGGAAAGCCTCTATTTTACGATTAAAAAAGTCCAGCTGCCCCCATCTGCCACCCGCTAAGTTATTCCTCTTACACCACGACCGTAAAATCGTCAAAATTCCGAAAATCGGGAGGTACGTTTATATGGGAGCTATAGCTAAACTTGGACCTATACTGAACATTTTTGGCAAGGAGGTATTTTGCTCACTCAGAACTCAAAATGCAAAATTACAGCCAAATCGGTTGGAAAATGTGGGTAAAATCGTCAAAATTTCGAAAATCGGGAGGTACGTTTATATGGGGGCTATATCTTAACGTAGACCGATATTGACCATTTTTTCATGGAGGTATTTGGTTCACTCAGAACTCAAAATGCCAAATTACAACCAAATCATTTGGAAAAGTTCGCTAAAATAGTCAAAATACCGAAAATCTGAGTGTACACTAATATGGCGGCTATACCTAAACGGGGACCTATATTGAATATTTTTTGCAAGGAGGTAGTTTATTCACTCAGAACTCAAAATGCAAAATAACACCCAAATCGGTTGGTTAATTTGGCCAAAATCGTCAAAATACCACTAATCGGGCGGTACCTGTCTATGGCAGCTTTACCCAAATATGGACCTACATCCATTAAAAATGGTTTTCTATCTTTTTGGCTTGTTATAAACCTACGTTTAAAATTTGGAGGCGGTAGCTTGATTAAAGCTATTTTTGGCACTCTTTTCTATACAAGTGGGACCACTGTGCGATGTAACGTAGGTTGTCGTAGGTGGTCAAACAACGAAGATATCGCAAAAGCCGCTAATAGAACTCAACTTTTAATTTTTGCGATTTTAATAATAATGACGAATATCACAGCGTTGGTTGCGGACCTGTGTAGAAAATGTGTTACTAGATTTGAACTAATGTTAAAATTACCGACACATTTCTCTTTGACAAATAAAACAAATCACACACATTCTCACACATGTATATTAGGGGTATAACCAAAAACATACCAGGCCAGTACAATGTGCGGAATATTGTCCTGATAACGAAAACGCGTATTTTAGTTCGATTCAGTGAAAAATGTTTCCGTACCGACTGCGATTGCTAAAGCCCTTTCGACATTTTTTCTATTTAAAAATTTAAATTTGCTTTGTTTGAATACATATTTATGGAAAACAAATACAATTCTCACAGGCAAATCCATAAAGAACAGTCTGTAACTTTCGCGAATTCGTTGCAAATGACCACATATTCTCTTGTCCGATAGATACAATAAATATAAACATAAAATCCGCGAGTTTATAAAGAAAAACAAAAAATTTCAGTATTGTCAAAGGTGCATTAAATGCTCTGAAATATCGAGATTTGATAACTAATTGGTACAGAATGGTTCGACATTGATTTTAAATTGGATTAAAACTATTAATAAGTTAATACGAAAAGTGTATATGTCATTATAACAAATAAAATTAAATAATGCATTACTGAGCTTCAATGCATTTGGTGCGGAAACTTTTTTCGCGATAGAGAAAAAATGACACCATATTTCACAGTAGTTTTTCAAGCTCTACACGGCTATGCGGTGGTATTTTTGATATTTGCAAAAATTGCATAATAGTTATAACTCTAATGTATTTGTGGATTTTATTTTTGAGAGTACGAGTGCTTTAGTAATACGAGTTTTGAAATAAAATATGAGTGGGAGTGAAAATGCTCGGCTATATGTTTCTTCAAAGCTCTCGTAAAATATATCTTTGGTCTATTCGTCCTAGTCTTCAGTGGGAGTATGAGCGCAAATAAAGTTGATCTTGCAAAATTTAGCTTTTATCTATATTGCAGCATGTCTTTCGTTCACAAGAGTTTAACCTTCGACCAACTATAAATCCGCAATTATATCGGCACCCTTTAAGGAGTGTTAAATGTGGGTTCTCAAGTGACACCACGGCGAGGTTAGTGTCCACGTAAGATAAAAGAAGGACTAAGATTATTACTGGGCTTTGCTATGTTAAAGCCGGTCAAAGTCTAATTTTGACTTGAACTTTTTTATTCACGTTTTTGGATATTTTGACATATACATACAAATTTTTGATCCAATGCTTTTTTCACAATTCAACCAATATAACTTAGAAATTTGTTAACCGATTAAAAAATTATTAAAAATATTATTTACCTCTTTAAAAGAAAAACGGTTCAATAAAAATCCGGTTTGAAAAAAAGAAGTTATCCCGTTTAAACTTGATAATCTTAGAAACTGCGTTTTTCACCTAAAGGAACCAATTGTAGTTTTTTCATGAACCCTAACACGATAGAATTTTTGCATCAGAACACTAGAATATTTTTCTGGACAACTTTTGTAGCACAGTGTCATTTATCGATATTTTTCGAAAATGTTTAACTGTCTCAAGGTCAAAACTGACCGAAGGAGAGTTACAATGTTTTTCCGATGTAATAGAGGGTTCTTAACTAATGTCTTGGCTACAATTTGTGTCTTTTAGTGGGGTCGAAAATCTCACTTTGGCTGTTATATGCCAAAATATTCAAAAAAACGTAGATAAAACATTTTCAAGTCAAAATCGGGAGGTTCGATTTTCTCCGTAGACATTTGCTCTAGTAGACATTTTGCTCAGTACAATCACAGGAATCAGAAACGCGACAAGCCCTTTAAGGTTTTCAAATCGCCCCAGTCTAATGGACATACCAAAAAATATATATGTAGTTCTTGACAAATTAATATTGCTACAATGTTCTTTGTTAGAAATTGCTTCGTATTTCATTTTTTGCCTATGAATTACATTCAAATTTTTAAAAAGGCATTCACGAAGGCTTCGTTTTACCCAATTCTTTTATGATAGTAAAATAATAATCATATAGCATCTCAATATCCAGGTTGAACAAAATTGAGCAGAGAAGTAATTTGAGTTTTAAATTATGGCCGCATTCTATAGGAGTTTAAGTTTCAGCATGTATTCGAAGGGAAAAATGATTGTTGGCATGAAAGGATGTACAAAGTGAAAAAAAGAACGTTAACAAATGCCAATAGATGAGGTTTGTAGGTTTTTCTGTTGATGTCGTTGTTACCTACATTGCCGCATCGTCCAGTTTTATCAGCTACACATTCCGTTAGACCATCAATGACCAGGGTTTCTGTGTGTATGTACATATATATATATGGACCACAAATCGATTTAAAGGTGGATATGGGTCATTACATGAATTCCAATGTAACATATACCCACAGACGACATATTATGGGCGGGCTTTTTTTTCTAAGGAAAACATATATTTTAATTTAAAAATATTTACTTAAAAAATATATATTTGCAAAGTACCCCATACACAGGTATAAAATTAAGTGCACATGTATGTCAGCCTTCGTCATCATCATCATCACATTATGTGGTTAGCATTTTCCTGACATGTATGTTCGTAGCAGAGTACGTGTGAGGCGTTTGTATACGTGTAATTTTATCTTTTTTTCTTTTGCATGCGAAATTTTGTTGACACATAAAACCAAGGTTCCGGAATGACAAAAAACAAAAACAACATCGAGAACCGCAAAGCCCACACTTTCACACAGTCACGTTGTAGACTTTTTATGTTAACTGATGACATAATAACAGATCAAATTTGAACTGGTCAATTCGCAACAACAGCAACCGTAGCCTAAGCCGAAGCTACTACGCACAGAAATGATTTGATGTTCACATCTGGTTATAAATTCTATTTTATAACCGAATCATTGCTATTCTTGCAAAAATTTCTAAAACGTTTGTTTTAAAATACTTTGTCCCTTTTGTGAGATGACTGACCTTTTTGCTGAAGTTTTGTTTCAGGGGTTTTACATTTAATGAGCCATAGTAATTTTTATTCACGCATTGTAATTTACAATGTGTGCATGAGGGTGCGTGTTTTAAAGGGCTTTTTATATGGGCCTTTATCGTTCTCCACCATCCTCATATCTGGCAGGGTCAGTGTGTGAAGTTCATTGACAACATATGCTGTTGATATGACCCTCACAGGGGATATTCTAATATTAACGAGGGTTGAATGGAGTAATGCAAAAAAAAAACAAATTAAAAACATATATATTTTTTGGTCCTTGTAAAAAAAATGTAAAAAGCCTTGGTTTGGTAAAAATATTTTAAAAATCCCTTCTTGGTACATGCTTTTTTATATATACGATTGGTCCACGAAAAAAATGATTTTATATGCACGATTTGGTCCTTGGAATAAAATATTTAAAAATTCACATTTGTTCCTTGAAAAAAATATTTTTAAATCCACATTTGGTTCTTGAAAAAATATTTTTAAAACCAGTTTGGTTTTGAAAAATATTTTCTAATCAAAGTTTGGTTTTGAAAAAAAAAAAAAATATATATGGTAACATGGGGCGGCTTCGCCACTGGGGCGCCTTCGCCAGCACCGATTTTCTTGATAATTAAAACTGCTACAGAAATGCCTTTAAAGGAAAAATTGTGAGTTTAACGAAGATCTTTCATCTCCCAAAAATTGGCATTTCTATCAAATATATGATTGCTGATGCACGCGGTTTCATGTTTTTGGGGTATTCCGAAAAATATTTATGGTAGGTATATTTTGTGATATCTTGTATACCTTTTGTGATATCAAAATTATATTTTATACCGTTAATGGACAACTACTGAAGAATATAAATCCAAATAATTTGCATGATAAAAGTAATTATAAATGTCAATATATTCATATTATGAACTATGTAGGGGGTGGGGCGGCTACGCCATGATAGGGGTGTTGTGGGTTACTGTGAGAAATATGTCAGGTTTAACTTAAATTGTTTATGCTATTGATATATCACGCTATAATATGAAGTTGATATCAAATATTGTGCTAAACCAATCTAATTTGGCAAAAATTTCATTTTTATGCCTAAATTCAAGGTACCTACTTCAATTAACGGCTAGAATATGTTTCTTTTTGTAAATTTTAGAATCATTTTTGATTATTAAATAGAAAACATGTTCCTTTTATGCATAATGTTGATATTTGGGGAGGAAGTATGGTAAATGCCAGTTTTAGAGTCCGTTGATATATGTCCTATGTCGATGGCGAAGCTACCCCATGGGTGGGGAGGCTTCGCCACTTTTTAGACATTTTGTAAATGCTCAAAAATAATATTTTAAAAACAAAATTATAATCATTTATATATCAAAACTTATAGTCAAGACATACTAATATCCTTACCAAAAATAATATTTGGAAAAACTTTAATGATGTCGATATGAGAACATTTTGAAAAAAACGTGGCGAAGGCGCCCCATGTTACCATATATTAAAAATCCACGTTTGGTTTTGAAAAAAACTATATATAAAAATCCACTTTTGGTTTTGAAAAATATATTAAAAATCCAACTTTGGTTTTGAAAAAAATATATTAAAAATCCAACTTTGGTTTTGAAAAAAAATTTATTAAAAATTCACGTTTGTTTATTAAAAATGTATTAAAAAATCCGCATTTGGTTGTGAAAAATATTTTAAAAATTCACGTTTGGTTTTGACAAAATATTTTAAAAATGCACGTTTGGTTTTAGCAAAATATTTTAAAAATCCTCGTTTGGTTTTGAGAAATATTTTAAAAATCCACGTTTGGTTTTGAAGAATATTTTAAAAATCCTCGTTTGGTTTTGAACAATTTTTCTATTAATCCACGTTTAGTTTTGAAAAATATTTTAAAACTCCTCGTTTGGTTTTGAAACATGTTTCTATTAATCCACGTTTAGATTTGAAAAAAAAAATATTTTAAAAATCAACGTTTGGTTTTAAATTTTCACGTTTGGGTCTGAAATAAATATTTTAAAATTTCACGAATATTTTTAAAAAATCCACGTTTAGTATTGAACAAATATTTTAAAATTCCACGCTTAGTTTTGAAAAAATATTTTAAAAATCCACGTTTAGTATTGAACAAATATTTTAAAATTCCACGCTTAGTTTTGAAAAAATATTTTAAAAATCCACGCTTAGTATTGAACAAATATTTTAAAATTCCACGCTTAGTTTTGAAAAAATATTTTAAAAATCCACGCTTAGTTTTGAAAAAATATTTTAAAAATCCACGCTTAGTTTTGATAAAATATTTTAAAAATCCACGCTTAGTATTGAACAAATATTTTAAAAATCCACGCTTAGTTTTGAAAAAATAGTTTAAAAATCCACGCTTAGTTTTGAAAAAATATTTTAAAAATCCACGCTTAGTTTTGATAAAATATTTTAAAAATTCACGCTTAGTTTTGAAAAAATATTTTAAAAATCCACGTTTAGTTTTGAAAAAAAATTCTATTAATCCACGTTTAGTTTTGAAAAAATATTTTAAAAATCCACGTTTAGTTTTGAAAAAAAAAATTCTATTAATCCACGTTTAGTTTTGAAAAAATATTCTATTAATCCACATTTAGTTTTGAAAAAATATTTTAAAAATCCACGTTTGGTTTTGAAAAAATATTTTAAAAATCCACGTTTGGTTTCGAAAAAATATTTTAAAAATCCACGTTTGGTTTTGAAAAAATATTTTAAAAATCCTCGTTTGGTTTTGAAAAAATATTTTAAAAATCCACGTTTGGTTTTGAAAAAATATTTTAAAAATCCACGTTTGGTTTTGAAAAAAATATTTTAAAAATCCACGTTTGGTTTTGAAAAAATATTTTAAAAATCCACGTTTGGTTTTGAAATAATATTTTAAAAATCCACGTTTGGTTTAAAAATCCACGTTTGGTTTAAAAAAAATTTAAAAATCTACGTTTGGTTTTAAAGAAAAATTTTAAAAATCCACGTTTGGTTTTAAAGAATAATTTTAAAAATCCACGTTTGGTGTTGGATAAATATTTTAAAAATGCACGTTTGGTTTTGAAAAAATATTTTAAAAGTCCACGTTTGGTTTTGAAAAAATATTCTAAGAATCCACGTTTGTTTTTGAAAAAATATTCTAAAAATCCATGTTTGGTTTTGAAAATTTTTTTAAAATCCACGTTTGGTTTTAATATTTTAAAAATCCACTTTTGGTTTTAAAAAATATTTTAAAAATCCAAGTTTGGTTTTGAAAAATATTTTAAAAATTCACGCTTGGTTTTGAAAAAAAAAAATTTCTTTAAATCCACGTTTGGAGTTGAAAAAATATTTTTAAAATCCACGTTTGGTTTTGAAAAAATATTTTAAAAATCCACGTTTGGCTTTGAAAAAATATTTTAGAAATCCCCAAATATATTGGAAAAACCCACGTTTGGTTTTAAAAAAATATTTGAAAAATCCACATTTGGTTTTGAAAAAATATTTGAAAAATCCACGTTTGGTATTGAAAAATATTTTAAAAATCCACATTTGGTTTTGAAAAAATATCTGAAAAATCTACGTTTGGTATTGAAAAATATTTTAAAAATTCCCGTTTGTTGAAAAAATATTTTTAAAATCCACGTTTGGTTTTGAAAAAATATTTTAAAAATCCACGTTTGGCTTTGAAAAAATATTTTAGAAATCCCCAAATATATTGGAAAAACCCACGTTTGGTTTTAAAAAAATATTTGAAAAATCCACATTTGGTTTTGAAAAAATATTTGAAAAATCCACGTTTGGTATTGAAAAATATTTTAAAAATCCACATTTGGTTTTGAAAAAATATCTGAAAAATCTACGTTTGGTATTGAAAAATATTTTAAAAATTCCCGTTTGATTTAAAAATATTTTAAAAATCCACGTTTGGTTTTGAAATAATATTTCAAAAATCCACGTTTGGTTTTGAAATAATATTTCAAAAATCCACGTTTGGTTTAAAAAAAAATTTTTAAAAATCTACGGTTGGGTTCATAGTAAAGTTTTAAAAATCCACGTTTGGTTTTAAAGAAAAATTTTAAAAATCCACGTTTGGTGTTGGAGAAATATTTTAAAAATCCACGTTTGGTTTTGAAAAAATATTTTAAAAATCCACGTTTGGTTTTGAAAAAATATTTTAAAAATCCTCGTTTGGTTTTGAAAAAATATTTTAAAAACCCACGTTTGGTTTTGAAAAAATATTTTAAAAATCCACGTTTGGTTTTGAAAAAATATTTTAAAAATCCACGTTTGGTTTTGAAAAAATATTTTAAAAATCCACGTTTGGTTTTGAAATAATATTTTAAAAATCCACGTTTGGTTTAAAAAAAAATTTAAAAATCTACGTTTGGTTTTAAAGAAAAATTTTAAAAATCCACGTTTGGGTTTAAAGAATAATTTTAAAAATCCACGTTTGGTGTTGGATAAATATTTTAAAATTGCACGTTTGGTTTTGAAAAAATATTTTAAAAGTCCACGTTTGGTTTTGAAAAAATATTCTAAGAATCCATGTTTGTTTTTGAAAAAATATTCTAAAAATCCGTGTTTGGTTTTGAAAAATTTTTTAAAATCCACTTTTGGTTTTGAAAAATATTTTAAAAATCCACGTTTGGTTTTGAAAAATATTTTAAAAATTCACGCATGGTTTTGAAAAAAAAAAATCCATTTTTGTGTTTATTTCAGCTTTAGTCCATATTTTGTTGTAATTCAATTGTTTGAATAACAACAAAATATTTTAAAGTGGATATGAAATTGATTAGTTGCGGGCGAAGGGTAGGGAATACTATAGTTTCAGTTGTCACCAAACAACTTCATCAGTTCCCTTTTTTCGCCGACTCTGTATCGATAAACAGGTCAATAAAACCATCTAGCAAATTAAATAAAATGAGAAATTTGCTGTATGGCCCTAAAGCTGTTTACCCTACAATTTGAGTCGAACTAAAGAATTTCATATCCACCACTGTTTTTATGTCGTCTTTGCTTCGCAAAGAATACGAACATAGGAGTGTTGCTTCAATAAGCGGGGGTAAAAACAACAAGAAAGTTGTTTTTGCATTACGCATTGGTCAACAAGGCCGTGCTGATGCCTATTATTGTTGTTGGCGTTTTTTATTGTTGGACTGCAGAATTTTACATTTTTGTGTTTATTTCAGCTTTAGTCCATATTTTGTTGTAATTCAATTGTTTGAATAACAACAAAATATTTTAAAGTGGATATGAAATTGATTAGTTGCGGGCGAAGGGTAGGGAATACTATAGTTTCAGTTGTCACCAAACAACTTCATCAGTTCCCTTTTTTCGCCGACTCTGTATCGATAAACAGGTCAATAAAACCATCTAGCAAATTAAATAAAATGAGAAGTTTGCTGTATGGCCCTAAAGCTGTTTACCCTACAATTTGATGGTTTTATTGACCTGTTTATCGATACAGAGTCGGCGAAAAAAGGGAACTGATGAAGTTGTTTGGTGACAACTGAAACTATAGTATTCCCTACCCTTTGCCCGCAACTAATCAATTTCATATCCACTTTAAAATATTTTGTTGTTATTCAAACAATTGAATTACAACAAAATATGGACTAAAGTTGAAATAAACACAAAAATGTAAAATTCTGCAGTCCAACAATAAAAAAACGCCAACAAAAAAAAATTTCTTTAAATCCACGTTTGGAGTTGAAAAAATATTTTAAAAATCCACGTTTGGTTTTGAAAAAATATTTTAAAAATCCACGTTTGGCTTTGAAAAAATATTTTAGAAATCCCCAAATATATTGGAAAAACCCACGTTTGGTTTTGAAAAAATATTTGAAAAATCCACATTTGGTTTTGAAAAAATATTTGAAAAATCCACATTTGGTTTTGAAAAAATATTTGAAAAATCTACGTTTGGTATTGAAAAATATTTTAAAAATTCCCGTTTGATTTAAAAATATTTTAAAAATCCACGTTTGGTTTTGAAATAATATTTTAAAAATCCACGTTTGGGTTAAAAAAAAAATTTTAAAAATCTACGGTTGGGTTCATAGTAAAGTTTTAAAAATCCACGTTTGGTTTTAAAGAAAAATTTTAAAAATCCACGTTTGGTGTTGGAGAAATATTTTAAAAATGCACGTTTGGTTTTGAAAAAATATTTTAAAAGTCCACGTTTGGTTTTGAAAAAATATTCTAAAAATCCACGTTTGTTTTTGAAAAAATATTCTAAAAATCCGTGTTTGGTTTTGAGAAATATTTTGAAAATCCATGTTTGGTTTTGAAAAAATATTTAAAAATCCATGTTTGGTTTTGAAAAAATATTTGCGAAAATCCACCTTGGATTTTGAAAAAATATTTTGAAAATCCACATTGGGTTTTGAAAAAATATTTTTAAAATCCATGTTTGGTTTTGAAAAAATATTTTGAAAATCCATGTTTGGTTTTGAAAAAATATTTTGAAAATCCATGTTTGGTTTTGAAAAAATATTTTGAAAATTCATGTTTGGTTTTGAAAAAATATTTTGAAAATCCATGTTTGGTTTTGAAAAAATATTTTAAAAATCCACGTTTGGTTTTGAAAAAATATTTTAAAAATCCACTTTTGGTTTGGAAAAATTATTTTAAAAATCCACGTTTGGTTTTGAAAAAATATTTTAAAAATCCACGTTTGGTTCTGAAAAAATATTTTAAAAATCCACGTTTGATTTTGAAAAAATATTTTAAAAATCCAAGTTTGGTTTTGAAATAATATTTTAAAAATCCACGTTTGGTTTTGATAAAATATTTTAAAAATCCACGTTTGGTTTTGAAAAAATATTTTAAAAATTCACGTTTGGTTTTAAACAAATATTTTAAAAATTCACGTTTTGTCCTTGAAAAATTGTTTAAAAATCCACATTTGGTCCTTGAAAAAATTGTTTAAAATTACACATTTGGTCCTTGTAAAATTGTTTAAAAATCCACGTTAAGTCCTTGAAACAAATATTAAACAATCAAAGTTTGGTCCTTAAACAATATTTTAAAAGTCTTTAAGAAAATATTAAAAATAATTTTAATAATTTCATTAGTCTTTCACCCATTTTTGCAAATCTTCCCTCGTTGTAATGTTCAAAACTTTATTCCATCCCTCCAACCCCGCACTTTCTCTTTAAACATTTAATGACATTTGATACATCACTCTTTTCCAAAATATTACCTACCCATCAGTTGTAAGTGGATCAAGTTAAGGACGGCAAAATTACAACATTTTTGAGGCTAAAAAGTCATTAATTTTAAATTATTTATTTTCATTCGAATATTTGTTGTGCTGTTTGTTTGTGTGTTTATTCAGCAGAGCCTGAAATTCATTATTGGCGATGTGGTTTAAATATAGATAACATTTTTATTGTATCAAGAGTTTGATTTTGTTGAAATGTCTCGCCTGAATTACGTTGAAAACGGTTGAATGCGGTCAACAATGAGGTCGCAAGGGTCTCTGAACAAGTTACAATGTACTTGAGTGTGCCTGAGTGTGTGTGTGTGCCTATTTGGCCGTGAGTGTACGTTTTGTAGCTTGTAGCTCTGGATCCTTTTTGCATAACACTATAATGAAATGATTTGGTTTAAATGTTGTGGTTAACCGTGATTTTGATGTGCCATCGTCATTCGGTATTGATTTATGTACTTTCACTTAGATTGCGAACAGATTAAATGTTGTGTGAAACCTCAAACTTACAGGATGTGCGGTTGAAAAGGGTAATTGTTGTTGTTGCTGCCGCTGTTGTTGTAACTTTTGTTGAATCTCTTTTGCATTTTATTGTGTCAATATGATATCATCGTCAAAGATATTGATAATACCTTTTTAACCTGAAACGCTTCGCAGGAAAAAAGGTTGTTTAACTTAGGCGGTATGAGCCACTGAAGGAATTGATTGATTTCGATTTCTCATTTTAAAATAATAAAATAAAGTAATGCAATGTCATGTTCGACATGCAAAAGGGACCGAAACCTTTTTCTAATGAAAAATATGTAATTAAAATGTTTGAACATTTATGTAGATAATTATTTCATTTTGTTCGACGTTGGAACGTTGCTATTTGTGTTTACATTAAGAAAATCGTTAAAACATTCAAAATAGTAGCTCAAATAATCTTTAGAAATTACTCGTCTCCAAAAATTTCTGGTACGATTTTTGCCTGCCTATATTTTGGGGTGTTCTATTGTAAACTGAATTTTATGATGACATCAAGGTTTTTACGAAGTGCCTGGTTGATCCAAAGCCACATTCATTGTCGAGTTATTGGCTATTGTTTTCTTAAAAAATGTAGCCACTCTTTCAAAACACATATTCTGGAAATTGAATTTAAAATTAAAAAAAAAAATAAAAATTCACTTCCTTGAAATTAAAAAAAAAATATATTTTTAAAATGCAAGTCCTTAAAATTACAAAAATATTTTTAAATGTCACGTCCTTAAAATTAAAAAAATATTAAAAAATGCACGTCCTTAAAATTAAAAAATATATATTTTTTAAGAATCGACGTCCTTAAAATTAAAAAAATATATATTTTAAAAATCCACTTCTTTAAAATGAAATAAATCAAACAAATATATTAAAAAAATCCACGTCTTTTAAATCAAATAAATAAAAAAATAAATTATAATAATCTACGTCTTTAAAAAAATATTTTAATAATCCAAGTCCTTAAAAATCAATTAAATAAAAAAAAACAATTAAGCAAAGGTTATAGTCGGACGAAGCAGACCATGTGATACCCTACACCACAACCTCTAGGAATTAGCTATGTGCAACCGCCTTGCACGTCGTATGCCCGGTTTCGATTCCCAGGCCTGGCCACATCAAATTTTCAACGGTGGTAAAATACCCCTTAGTACAAGTGGAAACTTAGGACACGTCTTTCGGATTCGGCAATAAAAACTAGGTCACATATCAATGACCTAAAATGAATCCATATAAGAGAAGTCTCCCTTGTCCTTACTGGGATATTTGTGGAACAATTATATAAATTATACATTTTTAAAATATATGCCAAAGTTGGAAAACTCACATAGATTTGCATCTCCTGCTACATCTTAAAATTGTTTTTAAATATCAGGTTCCTTTTTGGAATACACCTAATATAAATAAATATATATACAATGCAATTTGGCGTATCTATGAAATTTGATATTTGGAAATAGTGAGTTTATTAAAGATCTATCGTCCAAAAATTGTGCACTTGTACCTCACATATGCTTGATAATGCACGCAGTTTTGTGATTTTCAGGGTATTTGTGGTTATATATAGTGATATCAAACATATATTTTATACCGGTAGAAATAACTAATAATGAATAGAAATTCAAATAATTTGCATGCAAACAAATTTACAAATCCCAAAACTATTCATATTCAATTACACACCAAGTATGATAGTAAGTCAGCTGCGCTAACGGTGATATACGCTCAGCATATGAACAAAAAAGAAACAAACACAATAATTATGCCGTATAAAAAATATATTGATTTTTATGGAAGAATAAAATTGTCCGAGCTTGAGGTCAGTAAAATATGTTTATTTGTTTATATAATTTCTCCGATATTTCGAAATTCCATGAATTTCATCTTCAGGGAGTTGTTTTTTGATCTACAAGATAAATAAAAGTACGTCTTAAAATCTATATCACAGCATTGTTAAATAATAAATAAAACACATAAAAAGGAGACGATCGCTTACACGTAAATAATAATCTGACTTAAAACTAGTGTAGTGTGACTACTACCGAAGAAAAACAAAAAAACAACTATATTGATTTTTTATCACGAGTTTGCTTCAAAATACGTGGAATTGAAAAAGTTTGAAAATTATCATTTGGAAGTATGGACTTAAAAATTGTTCCACAACATCCCATACGGGACAAGGGAGACTTCTCTCATATCAATGAGTGCACCCCGATTCATATTTAGCTCAATGATATGGGACCTACTGTTTATCGCCGAGTCCGAACGGCGTGTCTTAACCCACTTAAAGCCACTGGTCGTTTAAACGCCAGCAAAAAATGTGAACAAAAATGCAGGTTAAAAACAGTTAAATACGTGTTTTATTGCGGAGTTTTTTGTATTTTGTAATTGTTGGCTCAAAGGTCTGTCCTTCCCCGTTCATAAATTGACATTTGGCCTGCGTAGTTTTTCGCGGTTCGGTCACAAAAATAACCCTTTTCGTGAAGTGATTTTTTGATTTTCTTACAATGGCAAAAAACACATAAGTAGATGATTTACACTTATACAACGCAGAGATTAGTTAGAAAACATGTGAAAGTATTATTCTAAAAACATAAATTGTGAATACAAAGCAAGAATTATTCTGTATTACCTTGCAAAGTTAGTTGTCCGTTTAAACGGACAGTGGCAAAATCCACTACCGTAAATTTGTATGGGAAATTGGAGTTTTTTAGAATTATGGATAAAGTAAACATGCCATTCTTTAGGGCGTACGATGGAAAATATGTTATAAAATGAAGAAGATAGAGAATATATTTAAAAATATAAAACAGTTGGCTTTGTCCGTACGACTAAAAATAAAGTTTACTTTATACATATTTGTAAAAAACACCAATTTCCCATACAAATTTACGGTAGTGGATTTTGCCACTGTCCGTTTTAACGGACACCCGATTCCGGAAAAACTATAGGTTTTAAGAAAAAAAGTTATTTTTTAAAAATTGCTTAAAAATGAAAATAAAACTAAATTCAATAAAAAAATTTCAAATTTTCCAAAAAAAATTTTTCTGGCGCTAAGTGGGTTAAGACACCACTTGTGGAGAAGTTTTTCAAGGCTGAAATACTCAGGAAATGTCGCCAACATCATTGAGGGGTATTTTGCCACCGTTGGAAATTTTTGATGTTGCCTGGACGGGGAATCGAACCCACGACCTTCTGCGTGCAAGGCGGGCGTGCATACCACTGCACCACGGTGGTATGGACTTACTCCAGAAACAATTGTACCGTTGCAATAGGGACAGTGAAAGGAACCTTCTTCAAACAATTCAAATAGATTCGAGACGAGTCCTCAAACTGCACTTTTCCCAAATTTTGTGTGGGAGGTACTCGAAGGACGGGACAGATATAGTCCATATTCCAACCTGATACATGACTGGATGAAATAATAGGATGTGCAAAGTTTATACCAATCAGAAAATCCCCTTGAGAGTTACCTTGCGGATTTGCCATTTTAGTTAGGTTTCTTGTTTTTCTTTTTTCAGAGTTTCTTAGAGCTTTTCGGCCATAATGTCAGGAAGTATGGACTTGCCATTGCAATTGTAGCATCGTAAAGGACAATCTGCTGAAAAAATTCAAAACGATTCGAAAGGAATCTTAAATTTCACTTTTCCAAATTTTTGCGTGGGAGTTACTCGAAGGTGTGGACCGATATAGTCTTACCCGATCTATATCTGGAAGGAATAATAATATATGGAAAGCTTGGACCAAATCGATTGCTCAATTCGACAGTTACCGTTCACTTAAATATTCAGAAAAATTTTGAACTTTTGTGGGGGAAGTGCCCGAAGGAGTGAACCGATATAGCCCATACTCGAACTCTAACAAAGTTTGGGCAAAATATTACGATGTATAAAATTTGGTTCTAATCGGTAGATCCGTTCGAGAGTTATTGTGCGCACCAGCCAATTTGAGAACTGAACTGAAAATTTTTTTTTTCATGATGGAGACAATTTGTAGCATGGGAAGAAATTGTGGTTCTCTACACAAACCCATTATATATTAGGGAGTAGGCCCGTTATCTAGCAGACGCATTATTGCAATTTGCATCAGGGGAAAGGTCGGTAGTTATTATTGCATATGTAGGCTACTTTGACGGTTTATGCCCTCCAGGAATTAAAATATGGACCAAAAATAACATTTGTATATTTTTCATACATAAGTAATGGTCTATGACATAATATCAGATCATCATGCAAAATTATAGGCATTTTATTCTACCTAAACTCTTACCTCGTGCAAAATTTCGTGACTATCCCAGCAAAATGTTTGATGCCAAAGATGCCATTTAATCATGGGTGCAAGTGATCTGGCATGTCATCTTTTTAGCATCTTCATCGATGAATTTTATATGAACGTGGACCCCAAAAGATGCTATCTATTTTGGACCCAAAGCGTGTCATTTACACCAATGCTTTGACATGTAATTTTCCCCAATGCTTTGGCATGTCATTTCCACCAACCCTTTGCAATGACATTATCATTAAGACGAGAGTTTTAACAAAGTTCGAGTCTCCGACAACATCAAACCTATTGTAAATAATTATTCTTATATATTTAGAAAAATGTGTATAAATAAAAACACAAAATTCGTCCCTATTGGATCGATGGAATGGGTTCAAATGCTGATGAAAAGATCGGATTTTTCACGACTTCTTTTGCATAGGTTCAAATGCTGATGACAAGATGGGATCTTTCACGACTTTCTTTGGATTGGTTCAAAGGCTAATGAAAAGATCGGATCTTTCACGACTTCGTTTGAACCAATGCAAATGATGCCATTAAATCACGTCATCGCACCCCTTCCTTCAAATAATTGCGACCTCTAGAGTGTTACTTAGTACACTACAAACAAAAAACTAGATATATTAGGCTGTAGCTCTGTTATCTGATCACGTACATCAACGTTATCGACATCAGTGCAAAGGTCAAGAGATCGTCTTCCAAATATAACTCACGAGGGAAGAATGTGTCTTTCAGGAACAAAGATATAAGCTGTATATTAAAAATTTTCACACAAAAGTTCTAAATATTATCTGATCGGCATCTCAAGTTGCAAGCTACTCCTTTGTCATATACGCTTAACATATTTAAAATTTCGCGTTGATCGGACTATTATTGCAACCTACAGAACAAATTATGTTTTAGGTCCATTTCACCCGCTAAATTTTTCACGATCATCTCTAAAAAAAATAGGGATCTATTCTGGTCTGAACCCGACCTCCGTGCAACATTTCGTGACGATCGGTCCATAATTGCGGCCTGGAGTTTGATTACAATTTATAATGGACAGACGGACGGAAGGACGGACACACATCTCAAAATCGCTTTATCTTGTCGAGATATGAAGATTGGTATACCACATTGGGGGTCTCCGACGAATATTTCGCGGTGTTACATGAATTTTTACCAAAACAAACTTATAATACCCTTTCCACATAGTGGTGTAGGGCAAAATATATGTATTATAAAAACCCAAGACTTAAAAAAATATGAAAAAATCCACGTACTAAAAAGTCTTCATAAGAATTTTTTTAGAAAAATACACGATCTTCACATATTTTTATAAAATCCAACCCTTCAAAAAATATTTTTATATCTAGGTCTTCAAAACTAATTTTCACAAAATCTGCGTCTCCGAGAAATCTATATATAAAATTCTCCTGTCACGGTGTTCGTAATTGAACTCCTCCGAAACGGCTGGACCGCATTTGATGAAATTTTGTATGTGCGGTTTGTTGGTCTGAGAATAGGTTTTTAGCTATTTTTTATACTGGTCAGTGGAGTGACCACGGTACCTTCCCCACAACATTTTTTAAGAAAACGTGAAATTTAAGATATTTTTGAAAGTATTGTTTAAAAATTGTTTGCAATGCTAAGGTGATTACTTTCTTGACCCCGAAAGGTCGTGGCGGAAGTAAAATATCGCGATCCGCAAAATTGTTTCAAAAATATATAATTACAGATAATATTCTTAATGTTACTTAGTGTGGCTTCAAAAGCGCTATAAACACTGGCTTTTGATCAAAACGCGGTTTTGTTCAAAACGCGAAATTTCAGAGATTATTAGACCTATTGGTATTCACGACATTGGTAATTATGGTATGTATCATTAGTTGGTGAGATTGCGTCCGATTTTGAAAAACTTTATAATATCAGAAAAGATTCCTAATTAAAAAACCCCGTGAACACTGATTCCGGTGCATGCAATAACTTGATCACGACCACGACCAGTACAGTGAAGTCTCGATAATTCCAACATGCATTTAAATGTAATTATTTATGAATTACTGCAGATTTTATGTTTAATAAAATAAAATAAAAACGTGTTCAATGAAACAGTACTTTGTTAACAACATGTAAAAACGGCGTTAAGTTCAACTGGGCCCAACTTCAGCAATTTTCTGCCAAAATATTTTATACCTAGAAGGGAGATTAAATACAAGATATAGTCATTGCGGTTGAATAATGTGGATATAACCTTGAAAATCCCTAAAATCGGGAAGTACAGTTCTTTGGAAGCTAATTATGAAACCTGGACCTGTACGAAATATTCCATACGGGAAAGTTTTGTACCCACAAGAAAGACTACCAAATTGTAGCCATTTCTACGGTAGCTTTATCAGGGGATGGATGTAAACCAATAATTTTGGCACTAGAATATTTTATGCCTCCAAAGGAGACTCAATACTGAATTATACATATTTCGGTTGATTAATTTATCTAAAACCCTTAAAAATGGCGAAAACCGGGAGGTACCCTGGGTCTGTACCGACCGTTCTATGCGGACATATCCCCAACGAACACTAAACACCTAATTTAAGCCACTTCGGTAGGATAATGCGGCTAAAACCTTAAAAATACCGAAAAACTAGTTTTTTTACCAATTACAAAGTTCAATGTTAAATATTTCGAATTGTATCTTGATTACAGCTGAAGGACATCGCTATATTAACTTATTCTTAAACGGAATCAAGAATTTAGTTATAAAAAATGAATTTTCTATTTTAAAACTGGATATACCAATACAATAGTAAATCTTTTGCAGATGTAATTCGAATTGTTCCAGTTTAATTCGAAACATTCCATTTTTATTTCTTACTAGCGGACCCGGCGAACTTCGTCTCGCTATTAAGGAATTAAATTTCATACAAAAACGCAATTTTCGATTTTTCCAATTTTCCGACTTTTCCAGAGAGATTTTCCAAAATTTTCTTCCGTAAAGACCTTCTCCTCGAAAATACGAATAACTGACAAAAAATTTTACAGAAATCGACCTAGCCGTTCTCATTTTATGAATTACTATACATTTTTTACACCATTTTTATATATATAGATATTATTCTATTTGTGATTCGAATAATCCGACTTGAAATTGGAAACAAAAAATTAAAACAAAAATTGTTACTATGATTTTATGTTTAGTTTTTCGAAATACAAATGAAATGTTTGGTATTAAAAATGGAATAATTCGCGTTAAAAAGGGGAAAAATTCGAATTACAAATAAAATGTTTCGAATTACAACTAAAAATTCGAATTACAAATATAATAATTCGAATTAGAAATGTTATAATTCAAATTACAAATAGTATTTTTATTAAAATCTACGTCTTCAAAAAATTATTTTTACAAAATCTACGTTTTCAAAAAATAATTTTGGCAAAATTTCCACGTCTTCAAAAAAAAAAAAAAAAATTATTTAAAATATCCACGTCCTCAAAAAAATTATTTACAATATTCACGTCCTCAAAAAATATTTTTTACCAAATCCACAACTTCAAAATTTTTTTTTTACAAATTCCTCATCTTCAAAAAATAATTTTACAAAATCCACGTCTTCATAATATATTTTTTTACAAAATCCACGTCATTAAAAATATTTTTACAAAATCTACGCCGTCAAAAAAAACATTCAAAAATATACACGTTCTTTAAAAAATATTTTTTGAAGAATCCCCTTCTTCAAAAATTATTTTTTAAATATCCACGTCTTAAAAAATATTTTTCAAAAACAATATATTTCAAAAATTACCGACTTTAAACAATGTCTATGCGCCTCCAAAAAGTATTTGTCGACTTGTATGGGTTTTCAAAAATATAAATTTTTTTACAATATCCACGTCTTCAAAAAATATTTTTTAAAAAATCCTCGTCTTCAAAAAATTTGTTTTTTAAATCCTCGCCTTCAAAAAACATTTTTTAAAAAATGCAAGTCTTCAAAAAACATTTTTTTTAAAAAAATGGAAGTCTTCAAAAAATCCACGTCTTCAAAAAATGTTTTTTTTTTGTTAGAAAAATCAACCTCTTAAAAAATATTTTTCTTAAAAAAGCAGGTCTTCAAAAAAATATTTTTAAAATCCCACGCCTTCAAAAAAATATTTGTTTAAAAATACAAGTTTTCAAAAAATACTTTTTTTGTTTTTAAATTCAGTCTTAAAAAATATTTTTCAAGAAATCACCGTATTCGAACCGCGTTTTTTATACCCTACACCACTATGTGGGGAGGGTATTATAAGTTGGTTTTGGCCAAAAAGTTTGTAACGCATCGAAATAATGGTCGTAGACCCATACTTATATATACCAAAATGAATGTCTCGACGAGCTGAATCGATCTGGCTATGTGTGTCCGTCCGTCAGTCCGTCCGTCCGTCCGTCTGTCCGTCTGTCCATCTAAACCTTGTAATCACGCTACAGGTCGCAATTTTGATCGGATCGTCACGAAATTTTGGATGTTGATGGGGGTCCCGGAGGGGAAGAAGCCTATTGATTTTGGTGATGGTCGGATAATATTTAGGGGTCGGAAAGGGCAAAAAACTTAGGTGGATAAAAAGACAAGGTTTTTTTTTCAAAGCGAATATCTCACCTTCTATATGGGGTATACCAAAAGCAAAACCTGACAATGAAAGTAGAAAATATCACCTTTCTAATGATGTAAAGTTGGTGCTCGTAGATGATCAAACAACGAAGATATCACAATAGTAGCAAATAAAACCCCAATTTTAATTTTTGCGATTTTAATTATATTGACGAATATCACAGCTTTGGTTGCAGATTTTCCAAAAGCAAAGCCTGACTATGAAAGTAGAAGATCCCGTCTTTACAATGATGCAAACTAGGTCGGCGTAAGTAACCAAATAACGGAGATATCGCAATAGTCGGTAATACATCCCATTTTTCTATTTTTTTGAAAATCACGCTACAGGTCGCAATTTTGATCGGATCGTCACGAAAATTGGAGGGTTAATGGGGATCTCACAGATGAAGAAGCCTATTGATTTTGGTCATGGACCGATAATATTTAGAGGTCGGAATGGGCAAACACTTATTTGGAGAAAAGTCAACATTTTATTTCAAAGCCAATATCTCTGTTTCTTTAAGAGGTATATCAAAAGCAAAACCTGGCCAGGTAAGTAGACAAAATCGCCTTTACAACGATGTAAAGTAGGTTGTCGTAGGTGGTCAAATAGCAGAGATATGGCAGTAGTCGATAATGCACCCCATTTTCCGATTTTTTTTGTAATCACGCTACAGGTCGCAATTTTGATCGGATCGTCACGAAATTTTGGGGGTTAATGGGGGTCCCAAAGGGAAAGAAGCCTATTGATTTTGATGATGGTCGGATAATATTCAGGGGTCGGAATGGGCAAACACTTATTTAGAGAAAGGTCAACGTTTTATTTCAAAGCCAATATATTTGTTTCTTTAAGAGGTATATAAAAAGCAAAACCTGGCAAGGAAAGTAGAAAATATCACCTTTCCAGCGATGTAAATTAGGTTGTCGTAGGTGGTCAAATAGCAGAGATATGACAATAGTCGATAATGCATCCCATTTTCCGATTATTTTGTAATCACGCCACAGGTTGCAATTTTGATCGGATCGTCACGAAATTTTAGGGGTTAATGGGGGTCTAACAGAGGAAGAAGCCTACTGATTTTAATAATGGTCGGATAATATTTAGGGGTCGGAATGGGCAAAAACTCATTTGGAGACAAATTCAAAGTTTTATTCTTTGTGAATATATTGGCTTTTAGTAGGGGTATTCCAACGGCAAAACCTGTCAATGGAAGAAAAAAATATTACCATTACATTGGCGTAAAGCAGGTTGGCGAAGGTGGTCAAACAAGGGAGATACCACAATAGTCGGTAATGCATCCAATTCTTCCATTTTTGCAACCAAGCTACAGGTCGTAATTTTGATCGGATGGTCACGAAAGTTTGATTGCTTATGGGGGTCCCAGAGAGAAAGAGGCATATTATTTTCGGTGGTAGTCGGATTATATTCCCTAAAAGAAATGTTTACCAGTGAAAACCTTATGCACAGGGGTAGTGGTGTAGGGTATCACATGGTCGGCCCCGTCCCGACTATAGCCTTTGCTTACTTGTTTAGTTCTTCGTCTATGGGCCTTCAGAAAATGTTTGTTAATATCCACTTTTAAAGGTATTCAAATTAAATATATACATATGTATATATTTTTTAAAAAATCCACATTTTTGGGTCTTGAAAAAATAACATTAAAAATCCACATTAAAAAATAACACAAATCCATAAAAAAACACTTTTATAAACTGGACGTTTGAAAAAAACAATTTTTAAAATAAATCCACGTTTATAGGTATTTTTAATTTAAAAAAATGAAGTCTATGAGTTTTAAAAATATTTTTTTAAAAAATTTACGTTTATGGATCTTAAAACAATTTTTTTTAAAAATCCACGTTATCGGGTCTTACAAAATATTTTTTTAAATCCACGTTTATGGGTTTTAATGAACTTATTTTTCCATCCACTTTTATGGGCCTTCAAAAAATATTTTTTTAAGTCCACGTCTATGAGTCTTCAAAACATATTTGATTTTAAATCAAAATCTACATATTTTTTGTTTGTTTTTTTTTTATAATTGACAATCAAAAATACATATATTTTTAAATTCACTTTAATGGGGTTTCAGAAATATATATTTTTAAATCCACGTTTATGAGTATTCGAAAACATTTATTTTTAAATCCACGTTTATGGGTCTTCAAAAGCATTTCTCTTTAAATCCACGTTTATGGTACATTTTTTTAAATCCCCGTTATGGGTCTTCAATTAATTTTTTTTGAAATCCACGTCTATGGGTCTTCAAAAACTATTTTTTTAATCCGTTCATGGGTCTTCAAAAATAGTTTTTTTAAACCACGTTTATGGGTCTTCCAAAAAAGTTTTTTTTAAACCACCTTTATGGGCCTTCAAAAATAGTTTATGGGTCTTCCAAAATAGTTTTTTTAAACCACGTTTATGGGCCTTCAAAAATAGTTTATGGGCCTTCAAAAAATTGTTTTTAAAAAAATCCACGTTTACGGGTCTTCAAAAATATAAAAAAAACCGTCCTTTCAAACAATTTCCTTTTACAAAATCCTACTTTACAAATCACATTTGTACTTCCAAAACACTCAATTGTCCAATGTCTATCGGCAATTTAAAAGCTTAGTTAAAATATGTCTATCGTTTGGAACTCTCGCTATAAGCAACATGACAACAATGTCTCTTCAAGATTAGCCTCAATGCATTCGCGATACTAATTTGCAGCAAACACAATCAGCTTAGAGTGTTGTTGAAAGCTATTGCCCACAGTTGTTGTTATGGTGTGTGTGTGCGTTTTTTCCTATTCCATTTTCCTCTCTGTTGACGATGCTTGCATGCATGAATGTACTTACTGCTGGCTCATTCTTCCACTGCTAAGTCCATTGTTTCACATTGTCAACGATATGCAGTGTTTCAACATTCCACAACTGTTCCATATTTTTCTTCTTTCTCTTTTTTGAGTTCAATCCTTTCATAGTTTGTTCGCTATCTGACAACTGGCATTGTCAACATGTCACTCTGTTCCCGGCAGCAAATCGGCAGGAGAAAAAGATAAGTACTTTAAATGCTTGTCTTGCAGGCAAACGAACGGATATATGTTGTTTGTTCATTGTTGTTGGTGTTGTTATATAACCGGATAGAATATATAACATGTTTGCTTATGAGGGAGGGGAACGGAAAGAAAATATATTTTAAATATATGCAAATACATTTTATGTATTAGAATTCAAATTAATATGGATATTGGAAAAGAAGCACCAAATATTCACGTAAAGATATTTTAATTGCCATATCAAACGAAGGTCGTAACATCTTCTTACCAATCCCTCAAACTTACTTTCAAGTTAATCATTTTCATTTTCTAATAATTTAAAACTTATTCTCAGTATCTGTATTTGTTTTCATAGCTGCGTTTAGAGTTGTGGCAGATCCTCAAACTTATATACATATGCATGCACATACATACTAATAATGTACATACTTTGCTTTGCTTTAACCCATTTCTGTTTTTTTTTTACAATGAAACAATAACGTCATTCCGACTCCATTCCTACATTGTTGACGTTGACAATAACATTTGAAAATGTTGAACGATTTTAGGAAGAGAGACAGCTGCGGGGATATTTTGACGGTCTTATAGAATTTTTGTCGACCAAACATTATGGTTTCATGTTTTACGAAATGTATTTTGAGCACGTCATTCATCATTTTCACATTTAACGTATTTACTGGAGTGGAAAAATATTGAAAATTGTAAGCTTTTGTTTTTTGGCCAACGAACGACAAACAAACAAAACAGACGCAGTTACATCAATTCATAATATATTAATATATGTATGTATGTTGCTGCTATTGTCATTGTCACCAAGAAAGACAATATAAACAAAAGTGTTCTGAAAGACAATGACATGTGCTTACAATATGAATTGTTTTAGATCAGTTTGCGGTTGAGGTTGGGGTACTCCTAGCAGTAATGTCTTTATTCATTTGCTTGACTACACACGTTTTAAGTCTAAAGTAAGTAAATTAATTACAATATTTTTTACTGGCAATTAATTAAGGCGAAGTGTGAAAAAGAACCTTAGCAATCCGTCATATCGCTTGGCTCAGACCACTTTCCTATCATTGCCTCCGTAAACAGACCACCCGCTTGGTAACATCTGATCACCGTAATTTAATGAACCACACAAAAACGGATTGGGGTTTCGAGAATTTAGCAATCGTCGCTTCAAAGAGCGGCCCATTCCCTCAGATTCTCGGGCAGCTGAGAGATTTTTCCGGAACATTATTTGCTGTTCCCACATTCCCTTATATTAGCATAATGTTAAACTGGGTTCGAAGGGCGTATCTGAAGGTAAGGTCACATTAGGCAAATATTTTGCTCCAGTGACCGGCAGTGTACGCTTACTGAGAGCAACTGAGCCTAAATAATGCACTGAAATTTATGCTCACATCCTATATCCTGGAACAATTTTCACTATATTCTGTAGAGCTAGTCTTCAATCGGGTTGCAAATGAGTTTTTAGGAGTTTTAATCAACTTTTGCCATACAGTTCCCCAATGTGAAGCGGTTTAAATGTATAGTGTACCCCCATTTATTGTGGCAAAAGAGGGCCCGAATTGACAACACGATACCCTACCCATGCCCTGCATATGGACTGGGATCGCATGATAATCTGTGACGGTTTAACTTTCGAGCTAAGCCCACTCAACTGTTTCCCGATTCTTTATTGACGCATCCAAAATCCAGTTTGAAGAATTGCTGAATCTGTACACAGAGAAATTACTATCTGACAAGTGAAAACGATATACGAACAAACATATTTGCGTTGCTATAACAACAAGGAAGAAGTAAAAAATCAGTCCGTTTTGTTTTTGGCGAATCCAATCAACAAAGTCTACTCGAATAAATTCCGGGCGGGATGTTCGGTCCACCACCAAAAGAAGTATGGGGTCCAAATTAAATTGCTGTCCTTGTGACCTCTATTATGACGGTAAAATTTTTCCAGAGGCCATTCCCTGCATCCTGAGATAAGGACAGAATTAGCAAACTATTATTTGGAGGTGTCGAACATCCTTTAAAGTAAACTCTGTCCAATTTTGGTAATGATCGGTCAATCCGAACAGAAGTTATAAACAAATATTGACTTAGCATAGTACTGAAGTTCAAAAAAATTTCCAAACTTTGAGAGCTTCTCCTGCAAAACTCACTTTTAAGACTTAGCATACTATTATTTGGAGGTGTCGTTATTACTGAAGAGCAGGATAACATAAGAATTGAGTGTTCGATTTGGCCGAAACTTTGTACATCGTAAAACATACTAGAAGATTCACGGTGTATATCGGACAACATCATCGGGTACCTCGTTGAAAAAACGTTCAAAATTCCCCCTTTAGTGTTTGTTAAGGGCGTTTCGTAAATCGTTTGAAAATTTGTCAACGTAGGTCCAAGTTTTGGTAGAGTCTGCCTTTAACGATGATTCTACTTTCCCATATGCAAAACACATTTTTTATATCCTCCACCATAATATGGAGGGTATAATTAAATTTGTCATTCCGTTTGTAACACATCGAAATATTCATCGGAGACCCTATAAAGTACATATATTCTTGATCAGCGTAAAATGTTAAGTCGATATAACCATGTTCGTCTGTCCGTATGCCCGTCCGTCTGTTGAAATCAAGATAGAGCTCGCACTTTTTAAGATAGAGCTTTGTAATTTGGTATATTTTTTTTCCTTTATTACTCCTCTTGGGGCTTCTACAAGATGTTTCCACTTATTTCTATCATTACAATATGTTTTTAATTCATCAAAGGATATATTAAGTTTCTTGATGTCTGTGAGGATTGTTCGTCGCCATGTTGTTATCGGCCTGCCTCGCCTTCTACTGCCTTGGGGGTTCCATTCAAGAGCTTCTCTGCATATACTTTGTGGCGGTTTGCGTAGAGTGTGTCCGATCCATGACCACTTTTTCTTCATAATTTGTATATTTATTGGCGTCTCGTTTGTTTTCCTCCATAGATCAGCGTTGGAGATTGTATTTGGCCAAAATATTCTGCATATTCTTCGTAAAAATTTATTGATCTGGGTTTGAATTTTTTGATTAATTGCATTAGTTGTTAGCCACGTTTCACTTCCGTATAATAGCGTCGTTTTGACGCATGCATTGAAAATATGCAATTTAGTTTGAAGGGATATCTATTATACACCCCAGATAGCAAAAGGAGGTCACCCATTCAATTTCTCCTTGTCCGTTTACAAGAAATTTATTGGTATTGTTGTGGTTGATATGCATGGCTTTAGTTTTTTTGATGTTGACTGTTAAACCGGCTTGTGCAGACAACTTCACTATCTCGTCCAGTTTGGATTGCATATCACTGTGTCTATGAGACATAAGACATATGTCATCGGCGAAATCAAGATCTTCGAGTTGGTTTTGAAGATTCCAAACTATCCCCCTTTTCTTTTTACTAACTTCACCCATTATGTTGTCTAGTGTGACGGCGAAGAGTAGAGGTGATAATGGGCAGCCTTGTTTCACTCCAGCGTTAGTGGAAAAGGTTTCGCTGTACGTTGTGCCATGTCGAACCCTTAGCGTGGCCCCTTCGTACATTGCTTTTATTAAGTTGACAATTTTAGGGGTACTCCTTTGGCTTCCAGTGCTGTCCATATTACGCTTCGGCGGATGGAGTCAAATGCCTTCTGGAAATCAATAAATACCAGGTAGAGTGGAGAGCGCCATTCGATTGACTGCTCTATGATAATTCGAAGCGTGTTAGCTTGGTCTACGCAACTGCGGTGGGGACGGAACCCAGCTTGTTCGTTTCGTAGAGTTCTTTCTATTTCCTGGAGCCTTGTGTTTATTATGACAGCAATTAGTTTGTATATTGTATTAAGTAATGTTATTCCTCTCCAGTTATTGCAGTCAGTTAGGTTGCCATTTTTTGGCATATAAGTTTGGTATATAAGTTTCTATTACTCCTAGGATGTTTTTGATATAGCCCCCATAGAACGGTACCAGCCGATTTTCGGCATTTTGAAGGTTTTAGCTATACTATCACATCGAAATGGTTGAAATTTGGTACTTAGCCATAGTTGGGGATATAAAACTTCCCCCCAGAAATTTGTCGGTATAGGTCCACGCCTTAGTATAACCCTCATAGAACGGTACCACCCGATTTTCGGTATTTTTAAGGTTATAGCCTCATTATCACACTGAAATGGATGAAATTTGATACTTAAACTTCGTTGGGGGTATACAATTTTCCCACAGGAATTTGTTGCTATAGGTCCACACCTTCATATGGACCCTATAGAACGATATCTCACGATTTTCGTAATTCTGAAGATTGTGACGTCAATATTCCACCGAAAGACTGAAATTTGTTATTTAGTCTTCCATAGGGTTATAAAATATTCCAGACGAAAATTATCAGTATAGGTCCGCGGGTTCCTAAATCCTCCATAGAAGCGTACCTCTTGATTTTCGGTATTTTGAAAGTTTTACCGAAATATCGGAAGTTTGGTATTTAGACTTTTTGGAGCCTAAACGCTTTCCGCCAGAAATTTGTAGGTATAGATCGGTGTTTTGATATAGCCCCCACGGAACGGTACCTCCATTGTTTTACCGAACTTGCTCAAATTAGGTATTTAGTCTTCTTTATAAACGAAAGGAAACTAATTATTCCATTTTACCTCAAAACAAATCGACCTGGCCGAACTTAACACCGTTTTTATTTTTTTTTTTTTTTTTGGTATATTCTAATTAGATCTCGAGATCTCTATCCCCAATATATATCTACATCCAATATATCATGTCAAAGTATGAGAAAGAGAGGGCCGATGCAGTTCATCTTGATGCTCCAAGGTTGTTTGGGAACTTTTAGGCCCTTCTCTCAGGAAGTATGGACTCGCCCATTAAAGAGATTATGTCCTTCCCAGCAAAATTTCGAATCCGTTAGTCATTATGTAACCCCTTACAAAGTAATGTAAGAAGTAAAAACTACTTACTTCAATACTTACTAAGTAATGAGAACGGTGGCACAGATCATGTGTGTCTGACCAGGGACGTACGCCATTGGGGCCCTCCCCCAAATGAAATTTTTTCATTCAAATTTGGACATTTTGCTTCTAAAAAATCATATTGGGTATACTGGAAAGAACAGTTGACTGTGCCCATGTTCATACGCGTGGTACAGTGTGTAGTGTGTTTGGCTACGAATCAGAAGTTCACATGATTAAATCCAGCAGAGAGCAAAATAGAATAAAATAATAATTTGAAGTGTGTTGAAAGCGCAAACAAATACCACTTAAACTGCTATAAAAATAGAACATGCATTTGTTTTTAGATTATTTTTCTACTTCAAGTGGCCATAAAATAACTAGTTATTCTAGTGGTTATAGAATAGCTAGTTATTCACAGCGACACGCCCTTGTTAAAATAACGGGTTAGTTGGGGGGTTTGGAAGTAGTTATGACTACTAAAAAGTACTATAAAAACCCATTATTTAGAAAGATTTTTTTTGGTGAATTGTAATCAAGGTAGCAAAAACTATATTTGGTAACTATGTCAAAATCGAAATTGAAGAAAAAAATAATAAAAAAAAATTAAAAAAATAATTATAATATAATAATAAAAAAAAACTGTCCAAAAAGTTTTTTTGAAATTTTTCTGTGAGTTATATAAAAGCCAAATAAAACACGATTCAACACACCATTTTTTCTTATATCTGTACATTATTGTTTGCCGCCCTGCCATTGACGGTCCTTATATTTAACTTTACTTTATAATTAACTTCAAAGACAACCTCACCCTTGGACATACTATTTGCAAGCTGTGCGTTCTCTTTATTCAATTGACAATTATGATCGATATTTCTCTATATTATGAAAGCAAATTGATTGGTTTCGATCCACCAAACCACATTCACCTGTTTTGTATAATGAAGTAGGATATGTTTTAATTAATTTTACTTAATTGGCATGTATGTATATGCGCGTATTTAAATATCTTTGTATGAAGTTAAGAAATAGGAGCATTAATCACTTTTGATTTATCAAAAACATAATGGATACTACACAAAGTGACGGTTTTGTGGTAATGGATTATTGCGAATGGCTTCATAGCAGGAGGCCCATAGCTCATTAACAAAAATGCAGTCGATTGCAGTACACGAGTAAAGACGTGGGGTTAGCATAATATTCTGGAAAGTAGACGAACAAAAATTAAAGTGTCAAAAATGTAAATTTTTTACAAGATTTTTTCCGTTAATGCTAAGGAATATTTTTCAAGCAACATTAGCCTAAAAGCGTTAAGTAGCACCAGAATAAAAACAATGGACTTTTTAAAGAACATCTTTGTCCATTTGGTTCAAGGACTATGTTAAAGAACCCTTTGCTATGACTGGCATTACTGCCATAGAAGTTCTACAATTGAGAGGACTCAACTAAAGCAAAACAGTTATTAAACATAGGAAGTCTTAAAACAGAAGGACTCACAGTTTTGTACATTTCTATAATTTATATACCTTCACACATAAATTACAACTACCATCAAAAATCTCATAATTTTGTTGCATCAAAACTCCTTTGTAAAACAAATATTTATATAAAAAGCATACTGCTGAATAGTAATACCAGCAATACCCTTGGAATAATTACAAATTCTGCGAATCATTAACACCTCAACGCTTATTAGCGTCTTCATAATTTTGCTAGCATAATAATGTTTGATAATGAAGCCATGATTACAAGATATACTCATCTGATTGCTGATGACCGAAATTAGTTTCCCCAAATGATGTTTGTCAGCTGGAAAGACAGCGGGTTACATTTACATAATTATTGTTGACTTTTTAATTACCTCAAATTCGTCGTTATGATACTGGCAAATTAGACGTCAGCTCTTTTGTACTTCTTCTCCATTATAGTGTTTTTTTTTCTTTCTTGTATATATAAACTGTGAGTGTGTCCGTATTGTATTAGCAATGAGCAATGTTTGCATTAACTATCCACCACTACCACCATAACAGCCAATAGAAGCATCAATTTCACCGGCCTTTGCAAAAATTTGCTGTCATTGCCACTTCAATTATGACCATAAAAAGCAGACATTATTTCCATTTAAGCACAAAAGGAAATGATGGCTTAATATTCTATTCATGTCTAAAGCAAAGCAAAGAAAAAAAACGAAAACAGAATAAAACGACGAAATGTAGCTATGAATACACAATTCAATAAGAAAATAAAGAAGAAGACTACGCTGATAATTAAGAGCGAACCTATTCAAAATGTAGAGATATTACATTATGGAAATGCTAAGTAGATGTTTTAAGATGTCAGAGTCGCCTAAGAAAATCCTTGATCTAATTTTCCTTTCTGTGAACACCAAACTGTGAAGTGTGCCAAAGAATTGTTGAAATGTTTGTTTTTCTCGTTTTTTTATGTAGTACAAACGAGAAACTGCCTGTTTCAGGTAGAGAACATGAATTTCAAAATGATGTTGTTATTACAAAGGCAACCGAGGCACGCAGTATTATTTTTATAAACCTAAGAAGCTGTGAGAGAAGTAGGCAATTATCGTTAATATAAGCAACTATAGATGCTGATATTCTGCATTTGGATGGTTAAAGCACTTTTGTCCAGAATGCTTAAAATCGTGGATTTTTAAAGAATAATTTTCAAGCACCACTACACCAATAAGCTTGGATTTTTAAACAATATTTTTTCAAGTCCAAAAACGTGTATTTTTAAAGAATATTTTTAAGCACCATAAGACCGAAATGAGAGGATTTTTAAAAAATATTTCTTCAAGCTCCATAAGACCGCGGATTTGTAAAGAATATTTTTTAACCACCATAAGATCTAACAGCCTGGATTTGTAAAAAATATTTTTTTAGCACAAAGATGCCAAAAAGCGTGGATTTTTAAAGAATATTTTTTTAAGCACCACAAGGCCAAAAAGCCTGGATTTTTAAAGAATATTTTTAAGCACAACAAAGCCATAAAGCGTGGATTTTTAAAGAATATTTTTTCAGGCACCATAAGGCCAAAAAGCGTGGATTTTTGAAGAATATTTTTTCAGGCACCATAAGGCCAAAAAGCGTGGATTTTTAAAGAATATTTTTTCAGGCACCATAAGGCCAAAAAACGTGGATTTTTAAAGAATATTTTTTAGCACCACATGGCCAAAAAGCCTGGATTTTTAAAGAATATTTTTTTAAGCAACGCAAGGCCAAAAGGCTTGGATTTTTAAAGAATATTTTTAAGCGCCACAAGGCCAAAAAGCCTGGATTTTAAAAGAATATTTTTTCAGGCACCATAAGGCCAAAAAGTGTGGATTTTTAAAGAATATTTTTTTCAGGCACCATAAGGCCAAAAAGCGTGGATTTTGAAAGAATATTTTTTCAGGCACCATAAGGCCAAAAAGCGTGGATTTTTAAAGAATATTTTTTCAGGCACCATAAGCCCAAAGAGCGTGGATTTTTAAAGAATATTTTTTCAGGCACCATAAGGCCAGAAAGCGTGGATTTTAAAGGAATATTTTTTCAGGCACCATAAGGCCAAAAAGCGTGGACTTTTAAATATATTTTTATATTATAAAACATAGTAACTATAATCACATATCCTAACTCCATATCAAATTAGATATTGTAATTATATTTTATTACCGTTCCAATTATTTTATAACTTATTTTGTTTTTCTTATTCTATTACAGCTTAAGTAACGAAACAATTAATGGTTAGATAAATCCTATTAAATTTAACTCTGCAAAAAATAAACAGTTCTGCAAACAACTTCCCACCAAGCAAAAGCAAATAGGATAAATCCCATTCTACAGCATTATGAGCACCACAACAAACTCTTGGACAAATCTAAATTGAGTGCAAACAAAAAACAACGATTGAAGAAAACTAAATCTTCAATTGAACTAATCGAAAAAATACAACGAACCAAGGAAACAGAAAGGAATTGAACAAAAACCAAAGCAAGAAAATCACATCATCGTGGAGGATAGTTAAAATTAAGTTTAATTAAGAACAAGCAAGAGAGGCACTCTGCTAATGTTCAATGACATGGCATTGAAACAATAAAAAGAAATTGTAACCTCGATAACAAAAAACCGATATTCTATTGGGAATGCAACAAAAATTGGTAAATGGACATAAAACTAAAAATCATCATAGCATTGTGGAGATTAAAGATAACTAAACATTAAAATCAATAAAAACAGTTAGCAATAATCAACAGAAACAAAAATAGACATAAGTTTTAAATAAATGCTTCCATGTGCAACGAACAATGAACTCATCATCATCGTCATCAGTGTGCGCAGTTAGTTTTCTTCTTCATTCTTATCAAATGAAAAACAGCTCCTAAAAACTATTAATCCATGAAATTTGATTTTCACTTTGAATGGACTCAACAGCATTTAACATTCAAATGCATATTTGGAAACTTCTCTTAATTGGTAAGTAACACTTGAAAAGATTTCTAAATTTTATTGCTTTTCGTTTCAATTGATAAATACATTTTAACACTCTATTGAAAATCTTGTTGAAAAAAGAAGAAGAAAATGAAATGGAAATTATTTTGTTTGTGAAACCATAAGCCATAATCCTTTTTCACTAAATTGAACTTGTTGGGGAAAAGAGTTACATAAAATGCAACTAAAATAAAAAACTTCTGATGAGATTGAAAAACAAATTTATTCTAAAACCGATTATTGAAGTAATGGGAAATCTAGCAAAGTATCATGAAGAAGGAACATTTATTTACAAAATGGAGTTTTGTCGAGAAGTTATATAAAAATGTATCTTGTAGGTTATATAAAATGTATATACTAGGGACATATGTTCCTAAACCAACATATATAATGTTTTTTACTTGTTTTGCATTTGTATGGTCAAAACTTCAGCGAAAGTTATTATTTAAAAAATCCTGGTTAAAATCGTTGATTTTATCGAAATGCGATCCAAAACAAATCAAGAATATCAGACGGCTTGCGACAGATTTATACCGTCGGGCTGTGTGAATTGAGGCTTTCCCCCTATAATTATATATTTTGTGCGGTTTCAAAATTGTGATTTTAGTTGCACACCGTACAATTATATTAAATGTGTTTCGGTTTAATAGGATAACTTACTCAATTCGTAAGTTATCGTACTCATCAGACGTGCCGACGTATGAACATACCCCCCAAAAAATATGCTGCGAAAAGTTCAAAACGATCCAAGACATTTCCTTCAACTGAATTTTTGCGTATAGTGGACATACATATATCTTATTATATAAAAGAGCTTAGTGATAAGTGAGTGAGTGAGTGAGTGAGTGACAGATCATCGCCCAGACGAAACCGCTGAAGCTAAAAAGCTGAAATTTTGACTGTGGGTTGGTGTCGGTGTGTAGGGGTGAGATAAGGCTGGGTTTTTGGAAATTCGACCTAGAAGGGTACGAAAAGTACTAAAAGGTACTAAATATGGTACCCTTTGTATTACGCAAACGGGAAGAGCTAGAATTCTGAAATTTGGAATGAGGGTAACTGATGGAGATTTAGAAAGATGTACCAAAGGGTTTTTGGAAATTCGACTTATAAGTGTACGAAAAGTTACTAAATTTGGTACCAATTGTATATTTTGAGCGGATATATGTAGCTACAATGTTCATATTTGGTATGGAAATCAAGGTTGGGAAGTGGTGTTGATATAAGGAAATTATTTTTGAAGTTCGTACTTATGTATACGAGTAGTACTAAATGGTACTAAATTTGGTACAATTTGAATTTGGTTGAACGGATAGAGCTGAAAACCTGAAATTTGGAATTTAGATTACCGTTGAAGCGTACGATTGAGATATGGATGTACTTTTGGAAATTCATGCTTATGTGTACGAAAAGTACTAAATGGTACCTAATTTGGTACAATTCGGATTTATATAGACATGGAAACCTGAAATTTGGAATTAAGATTACTGATGGAGTGAAGGATTGAGGTAGTTTTGGAAATTCTTACTTATGGGTACGAAAAGTAGTAAACGGTACTAAATTTGGTACAAATTGAATTTGGGTGAACGGATAGAGCTGGAATCCTGAAATTTGGAATTTAATTACTTTTGTAGTGTATGATTGAGTTAGTCTTGGAAATGTATACTTATGGGTACGGAAAATACTAAATGGTACTAAATTTGGTACAATTTAAATTTAGTTGAACGGCTAGAGTTGGAATCCTGAAATTTCGAATTAACGTTACTGATGGGGTGTATGATTGAGGTAGTTTTGGAAATTTATACTTAAGGGAACGGAAAGTACTAAATGTACTAAATTTGGTACAATTTATATTTGGGTGAACGGATAGAGTTGGAAGCCTGAAATTTGGAAATAAGATTACTTATGGAGTGTAGTATTGAGGTAGTTTTGGAAAATTCATACTTATGTGTACGAAAATTACTAAATGGTACCAAATTTGGTACAATTTGGATTTAGATAGACATGGAAACCTGAAATTTCGAATTAAGGTTACTGATGGAGTGTACGATTGAGGTAGTTTTGGAAATACATAGTTATGGGAACGGAAAGTACTAAATGTACTAAATTTGGTACAATTTATATTTGGGTGAACGAATAGAGCTGGAATCCAGAAATTTGGAATTAAATTACTTTTGGAGTGTAGGATTGAGTTAGTCTTGGAAATTTATACTTATGGGTACGGAAAGTACTAAATAGTACTAAATTTGGTACAATTTAAATTTAGTTCAACGGATAGAGTTGGAATCCTATAATTTCGAATTAGGGTTACTGATGGAGTGTAGGATTGAGGTAGTTTTGGAAATTCATACTTATGGGAGCGGAAAGTACTAAATTTGGTACAATTTATATTTGGGTGAACGGATAGAGTTGGAATCCTGAAATTTCGAATTAAGGTTACTGTTGGAGTGTAGGATTGAGGAAGTTTTGGAAATTCGTACTTATGGGTACGAAAAGTACTAAATTTGGTACAATTTGGATGTGAGTGAACGCATAGAGATGGAATACTGAAATTTGGAATTAAAACTACTTTTGAAGTGTAGGATTGAGGTAATTCTGAAATTCGGACTTATAAGTACGGAAAATACTAAATTTGGGATAAATTACATTTGTATGGAGAGATAGCGCTGGAATCCGGAAATTATAATAAATAATCTATATATATAAAAGAGCTTGGTGATGACTGAGTGAGTGAGTGAGTGAGTGAGTGAGTGAGTGAGTGACTGACTGGCATATCATCGCCCAGACGAAACCGCTGAAGCTAGAAAGCTGAAATTTTGACTGTGCGTTGCTGTTGGTGTGTAGGCGTGAGATAAGGCTGGGTTTTTGGAAATTCGACCTAGAAGGGTACGAAAAGTACTAAAAGGTACTAAATATGGTACCCTTTGTATTAGGCAAACGGGAAGAGTTAGAATTCTGAAATTTGGAATGAGGGTAACTGATGGAGAGTTAGAAAGATGTACCAAAGGGTTTTTGGAAATTCGACCTCTAAGTGTACGAAAATGTCTAAAAGTTACAAAATTTAGTACCAGTTGTATATTTTGAACGGATTTAGCTAGAAACATTGAATTTGGTATGTAAATGAAGGTTGGGAAGTGGTGTTTATAAAAGGAAATGGTTTAGGAAATTCATACTCATGTGTACGAAAAGTACTAAATGGTACTAAATTTAGTACAATTTGGATTTGGGTGAAAGGATAGAGCTGGAAACCTGAAATTTGGAACTAAGATTACTGACGGAGTATAGGATTGAGATATGGGGGTGGTTTTGGAAATTCGTACTTATGTGTACGAAAAGTACTAAATGGTACTAAATTTAGTACAACTTGGATTTGGGTTAACGGATAGAGTTCGAAACCTGAAATTTGGAATTAAGATTACTGTTGGAATATTGGATTGAGATAGGTTTGGAAATTCGTACATATGTATGTGTATGAAAAGTACTAAATGGTACTAAATTTAGTACAACTTGCATTTGGGTTAACGGAAATAGCTGGAAACCTGAAATTTGGAATTAAGATTACTGACGGAGTATAGGATTGAGATATGGGGGTAGTTTTGGAAATTCGTACTTATGTGTACGAAAAGTACTAAATGGTACTAAATTTAGTATAACTTGGATTTGGGTTAACGGAAATAGCGGGAAACCTGAAATTTAGGATTAAGATTACTGTTGCAGTGTAGGATTGAGATATGGGGTAGTTTTGGAAATTTGTACTTATGTGTACGAAGAGTACTAAATGGTACTAAATTTGGTAGAATTTGTAATTGATTGAACGGATAGGTCTAGAAACCTGAAATTTGGAGTTAAGGTTACAGTTGGAGTGTGTGATTGAAGCAGATTTGGAAATTCGTAATTATGGGTACGAAAAGTACTAAATAGTACTAAATTTGGTACAATTTGTATTTGGTGGACGAAAAGAGCCGGAATCCAGAAATTTGGCATTAAGATTACTGTTGGAGTGTAGGATTGAAGTGGTTTTAGAAATTAGTACTTATGGGTACGGAAAGTTTTAAATGGTACTAAATTTCGTACAATTTCGATTTAGGTGAAAGGATAGAGCTGGAATCCTGACATTTGGAATTAAGATTACTGTTGAAGTGTAGGATTGATGTTGTTTTGGAAATTCGTACTTATGGGTACTAAAAGTTACAAAATTTAGTACAAGTTGTATATTTTGAAGGGATTTAGCTGGAAATTTGGAATTTGGTATGTAAATGAGGATTAGGAAGGTGTTTATAAAAGTAAATGGTTTGGAAACTCATGTGTACGAAAAGTACTAAATGGTACTAAATTTAGTACAATTTGGATTTGGGTGAAAGGATAGACCTGGAAACATAAGATTTGGAATTAAGACGGAGTATAGCATTGAGATATGGGGGTAGTTTTGGAAATTCGTACTTTGTCTACGAAAAGTACTAAATGGTGCTAAATTTAAGATTAAGATTACTGTTGGAGTGTAGGATTGAGATAGGTTTGGAGATTCGTAAATTATGTGAACGAAAAGTACTAATTGGTACTATATTTAGTATAACTTGGATTTAAGTTAACGGAAATAGCTGAAAAACTGAAATTTGGGATTAGGATTACTGTTGCAGTGTAGGATTGAGATATGGGATAGGTTAGGAAATTTGTACTTATGTGTACGAAAAGTACTAAATTTGGTACAATTTGGAAAGCTGAAATTTGGAGATAAGGTTACAGTTGGAGTGTGGGATTGAAGAAGATTTGGAAATTCGTGATTATTATTATTATGACATGTTTATAAATGATTTTCATATTACCAACTTAGTCTATTTACAAAGTTTGGAATTAACATTACTGTTGAAGTATAGGATTGAAGTAGTTTTGGAAATTCGTAATTATGGGTACTGAAAGAAAAAAATGGTACTAAATTTGGTACAATTTGTATTTGGTGAACGAATAAGGCTGGAATCCTGAAATTTGGAATTAAGATTAATGTTGGAGTGTAGGATTAAAGAAGTTTTGGAAATTAGTACTTATGGGTACGGAAAGTTTTAAATGGTACTTAATTTCATACAATTTCGATTTGAGTGAACGGATAAAGCTGGAATCCTGAAATTTGGAATTAAGATTACTGTTGGACTGTAGGATTGATGAAGTTTTGGAAATGCATACTTATGGGTACGAAAAGTACTAAATGGTACTGAATTTGGTACACTTTGGATTTGGATGAACGGATAGCGATGAAATCCTGAAACTTGGAAATAAGATTACTGTTGAGTTGTAGGATTGAGGGATTTTTGTAAAATTCGTACTTATCGTTATGATAAGTATTAAATTTCGTACAATTTAGATATGGTTGAACGGAGAGAGCTGGAATTCTGAAATTTGGAATTAAAGTTACTGTAAAAGTGAAGAATTGAGGTACTTTTGGAAAATCGTACTTACGGGTACGAAGAATACTAAATGGAATTATGTTTCGTACAATTTGATAATGGACGAACAGATACTGCTTGAATTCTGAGATTTGTAATCAATATTAATGTTGTTATTTTGTATAATTGTCAGTGTAGGGTTGAGATATGTGGTTTCCAAAATACGTACGATAAGTTTACGAAAATTACTAAATGGTACTCAATTTGTTGTTGGGTGTGGGGACGGATCTGGAATCTGTATTTTTGGAGTTAGGGTGAGTATTGGTGTGTAACATTGTATCGGGTGTAGGCACGGGTGGGATTTTAAACTTTGTTCTTAGAGTCACTGTTGGTATGTGGGGTTAAGATATGGAAATGGTTTTGGAAATGCATACTATAAAAGGCAGTAAATGGTATAGAATTTGATATAATTTGTTATTGTGTAAAGGGGTTAGCAGGAAGTTTTGGAATTTTAGGAGGAGGTTTCGGAAATTCGTTCTTATTTATTTATTTTATTTTTATTTTATTAATCAACTTTACAATAATTCTAAGCCATCAGGCCAATTAACATGAATTACATTATATTACATATTTGTATGTCATCACTACTCAGTGTGCATATGAAATAATCCTATTTAGTTATTTAAATTGAATCCTTACATGTAAACAATAAATGGAATACATTATGCAAAGCGCAGATATGTCACTACTCCAAAATACTACTCTTATGTATTTGTAAAGTACTATAATTTAGTTTGGGGGAACTGATAGAGCTGGAAATGAGAATCGCGGTTGGTACAAATGGTTGATATAAGAAAGTAATTTTTTGAGGTTATACCCACGTGTATGAAAAGTACTAAATTTGGTACGATGAACGATCATATAAGTAGTTTTTTAATGCTTACAAATTCCGAAATTTGGTATGAGGGTTGTTGGTGGCTGAAATGATATTGGAAATATCTAATATTAGTTAACAAAAAAGTACTAAATGGTACTGAAACTTGAAATTAAGATTACTGTTGGAGTGGAGGATTTAAGTAGCCTTTGAAATTCGTTCTTATGTGTACCAAAAGTACTAAATTATACTTAACGTGATAAAATTTGGATTTGGTTAACGCATCGAGCTAAAGTCCTGAAATATAGAACTAAGATTACTGCCGGAGTGGAGGATTGAGTTAGTCATTGAAATTTGTACTTTCTTATGAAAAGTTTTAAATGGTACTAAATTTTGTATACGGAATTCGGAAATTTGGTACTATAGTTGCTGTTGGTGTGTAGGTTTGAGTTATGGATGTCATTGTGGATATACGTACCATAAAAGGTAGAGCTGAAATTGTGAAATTCGGCATTAGGATAGCGGTTGGGGTATAGAATAGAGATAAGGATCATTAAATAGGTATCGCTGTTGCGATATAGTTTTTGATATAGGGATATAAGTTTTGAAACTATTACCTATTATTAGTACTAAATTTGGTACCGTTATGTTGTTGCGTAAATAGATATAGCTGGAATTTCGCATTTTTGTTTAGGTTCAGTGTTAGTTTTTAGATAAACACGAACAATATTAAATTAAATTAAAAATCATTTGAAATAGGTGTTGATACATAATTTTTTTTCATATTAAGTATTGTTTATTTGTATATTCTTCATTTTCCGCATACGAAGTAGCGGGCATTTTGCTAGTCTATACTTATAAAAGAGTTCAGTAATGATGACTCACTGACTGATAATCAACGCCCAGACTAAACGGCTAAAGCTAGAATCTTGAAATTTTTGGTGAGGGTCACTCTTGGTCCGAAGGTGTCAGATAAGGCTGGATTTTTGGAAATTCGAACTATAACTGTACTAAAAGTACTAGAAGGTACTAAATATGGTACCCTTTGCAATAGGCAAACGCGAAGAACTAGAATTCTGAAATTTGGAATGGTTTTTGGAAATACGAACTATAAGTGTACGAAAAGTACTAAAAGTTACAAAATTTAGTACTATTTGGTATTACGTGAACGGATAGAGATAAAATCTTGAAATTTGGAATGAAAATTAAGGTATAGAAGATGAGTTGATATAAGGAGGTGGTTTTGAAAATGTGTACTCATGTGTACGAATACTACTAAATGGTACTAAATTTGGTACAATTTGAATTTGGGCGAACCGATAAAGTTGGAATTCTGCAATTTGGAATTACTATTACTGTTGGAGCGTAGGTTTGAGATATGGAGGTAGTTTTCCAAATTCGTACATATGGGTATGAAAGGTACTAAATAGTACCAAATAAGGTACAATTTGGATTTGGGGAACGGATGGAGCTGGAATCCTGAAATTTAGAATTAGGATTACAGTCGGGGTGTAGGATAGAGGTATTTTGGAAATTCGTACTTTTAGGTACGAAAAGTACTAAATGGTACCAAATTTGGTACAATATGAATTTAAGTGATCGGATAGAGCTGGAATAGTGACATTTGGAATTAGGATTACTATTGGAGTGTGGGATTGGGATACTTTTAGAAGTTCGTACTTGTGGCAACGAAAAGTACTAAATGGTACCAAATTTGGTACAATTTGGATTTGGGTGATCAGATACATTTGGAATCCTGAATTTCGAAATTAAGATTACTTTTGGAGTGTTGGATAGAGGTAGGTTTGGAAATTCGGACCTATGGAAACAAAAAGTACTAAATGGTACAAAATTTGGTACAATTTGGATTACGGTGATCTGATGTAGCTGCCATCCTCAAGTTTGGAATTAAAATACCTGTTGAATTGTAGGATTGATAAAATTTTGGAAATTTTTAGTTATGGGTAGGAAAGGTACTAAATAGTTCTAAATTTGGTAAAATTTGGATTTGAGCGAACGGATAGAGTTGGAATCAAGACATTTGGAATTAAGATTACTGTTGGAGTGTAGGATTGAGATATGGAACTAGTTTTTGAAATTCGTACTTATGAATACGAAAAGTACTAAATTTGGCACAATTTGGATTTGAGCGAATGGATAGAGCTGGAATCTTGAGATCTTAAGATTACTGTTGGGGTGTAGGATTGAGGAAGTTTTGGAAATTCGTACTTATATGTACAAAAAGTACTAAATTTGGTACAACTTGGATTTGAGCGAACGGTTAGAGCTGGAATCATGAATTTTGTGTTTTGAGTTAATATTACTGTTGGGGTTAGTTTTGGAAATGCGTACTTATGCTTGGAAAAAGTACTACATTTTGTACAATTAGGATTTGGGTGAAATTATAGCCCTCGAATCCTAAAATGTGGAATTAGGTACACTTAGGGGTACGAAATGGTTCCATGTATGGTACAATTTTGTATTGGATGAACGGATAGATCTAGATTCGTGAGATTTGGAATTAAGATTACTGTTATCATTTGCTTATAACGTCCGATTTAAGAAGTATGTGTCATAAATATACGGAAAGTTGTAAATGGCACAGGATTTGGTACAATTTGTTATTGTGTAAAGGGAATTTTGAAATAATAGGAGGAGGTTCGTATTTATGTATTTACATGTAAAGTACTAAATAGTTATATAATTGGTTTTGGGGGAACAGATACAGCTGGAAATAGGATGGCGATGTTGTGTTAGGCCGTATTTGCGCTGAGAACCTCAATTAAAATATCTCAAAAATTGTGGACTGCTCTTAATGTGTAGGCGTGACGAAAACGAACTAAAGTGGTACGTATTAGTACACAAAATATTTCCACCATTCTATATTATATATTGTTTATTTGTTTTGTATATTTAACGCATACGAAGTAGCGGGCACTTTGCTAGTAATTCATATTCGAAACTGATCTAATTCTGAAAGAAATATTACAAAGTGCAATGTTTGGACCAAATCGGTCACTTCTCTCGAAATTTATCGTGTTCACAATTTTAGCGTAAATTTTTGTGAAAATATTACGACGTAAAAAATGTTGATGCAATCGGTTGCTCCGTTCGTGAGTTATCGGGGCGCACAACCAGCAAATCGGGCGGGTCTAAATCGACTCTATATTGTCTGAAACTGATTTCGTCCAAACATTTGTGGGTCTAAAACCATTACATCGAAAAGGCACATTTTTATCGTATCATTGTATGTATACCCTTGCACAATGCACAGTGTCCGATTTTCCAAAAAACCTGACCAAAAATCGAAACAAAAATTATCAATTTACACTAAAAAGGGTCAGATATTGTTTATAGGATCCCAGTTCGTGTAGTTATGAAAAAATATATACATTTCTTGTTTAATAAGTGGGTATAAAATTTAAAATTTAAAAGCAGGTCGAAATGACCATATTTGGAATTTTTTTTTTAACATTTAAGTTGTTTATAAATCTATGATAATATGCAAAATAAACAACGGTTATTAAATATTTTCTTTTCGTAATTGTAATGAAAGGTATGTGAAACGTATTTAAGATGTTCAGTGTCGCCAATGAATTGTTCGTTCTTTAATAATTGATGTCCGTACTTGTTAATTTTTTTCAAGATAAATTTTCACAATAAATTATTAAAATAGGTGTGAGTAAGATCGAGTTGGGCCGTGTAATTTATCATTTCATAAAAAAGGATGGGGTTTTTACCAATTTCCATCGAAACATCCTGCACATATTTGCACTTTTCGTTTTTATGTGATATTTTGTCTTGCTGGTATATGCAGATTTTCTTTCATTCAGAATGTCAGAATATAGTATAGGGTCACTTTCTTGCGTTGGGGCATAATTTAGAATTTTGATATATTTTAAGACCTATAGTAAAGTTGTATGGCGAACAAATTTCTAGAATATTTTGGTCTGATCCGACCACATTTTATAGGAGATTTTAAAGATTTATGTAAAAAGGGCTCGCACGAAGTTGCCAAAGACATTACACATCTAAAGTGCAAGGATTCCAAGTGATCTTAACTCAAATATTTCCAAAACTGTAGAAATTGTGGAAGCTTGCACCCCTATTTTAGTTTCTTAATTTTTTGGCAAAATCGATACCGATTTTTCCTTGGTATGTAATGCAAATAGAGATTTCATTTCTTTGGTGACTTATAGTGAAATTTAGCTAAGAACATTTTTGTCTTTGACGCCATTCTTCTAAAATGATGCTTTGTATGACAATTTTGCCAAAACTTTGATGAAGTACGACATTAACCCTAAAATGTTTTTCTAATTTGCATATTTCTGGAGTTAAGGTAAGATATAGAGTTTTGGTGTATTCTAGGACCTATAGTAAACATTGATGACGAAGAAATTTGTAGAATATTTTGATCCGATAAGATCACATTTTATAGGAGGAGGGACCAAGAAGACCCCTTAAATGACCGCCTGAGGGTTAAATAATATCAAAAATGTAATCGGCGGCCGGAAAAACATAAGAACCAAAGGTTAGGTCAAAATCTATTCATTTTTAGAGTTTTGGCCAGGTTTTTCGGAAAATCAGACACTGTGCATAGTGGTGTAGGGTATAAAAACAAGTAAGAGAGGGCTATAATGGGACGATGCCGACCATTTGATACCCTACCCCACTCACTACTCTTGGGCATCATCAGTTTTCCACGGAATCTATTTAATATGATTGTGTAATATTTTTGCTGTCCGATAAAACATACATAGGTTGATACATGTACGTGATAACATCTCAGAAATATTGCGCATACATACACCGTCAATACTGGAAAAGTTTGGTGTAATTTTTCTTTATTTTATAATGGACGGCGGGACCTTTTTGTACACTGTGCAATATTTTAAGGTAGTCTTGTGCAAACAATTTGAACTGAGGATTTTTTGAAAGTACAGACCCTAACGACAAAAACCCTAGTTAGGTTTTGTTGTGCCAAATCCAGCCTGGATTTTATGGCCCCATCTAAACATGGTTAAATATTGAATTTTTAAAGCAATTCTGGCCTATATCTTTGAAAAATATGTGGATCTTCATCTGACCTCTGAAGCAAATTTGTAGATAAAGGCAAGAGTAAAATATTTAAAGAAATAATGATTTTGAAAAACTAAATTTTTTGCCTCAAATTTTATAAAATATCGAAAATTTCCATAATTTGTATACTACACTTCGCATCATATCTCCAAAACCGTAATTTTTTTCTTAATGTTTTCTTTTGGAAAAATATTCGCTGAAACTCTTCATAACATGCCATTGTTGTAAAATGCCTCTATCACGTTGTTTTCAGTATATTAGTCAACGACGTTTAATAAAAATGCCAATAATGTGGTGAAATCCGAAATACGAGAACAAACTGTTGGTGTGAACTGTGCTTGATATACATACGTGTTGTAAAATATATGATGCAAAATACCGCTGAAACAACATGAAGTAAGGATTTTTGAGTTTCAGAATGTTCTGAAGAATTGCTGGGAACATTCAACTCCCAACAGTTTAGCTGATACCGACCAGAATTTTAGCAATTATATAAAATTTCCTATATTTTATCGATTTTGATGTCCAAGATGGAGTTTTTCCCATGTGGTCTGTTCTAAAGATAAGTTCTACTAGTTTAGGGCTACAATATTGCCACAAACAGTAAGGCAAAATTCCTCATCGTTTCTGAGGTAAAGGACCGATAAATGCAAAAAACTGTAGTTCTAGCCGGGTTTAGATGAGGCCATAAAATCCGAACTGGATCTGAAAGGACAAAACCCTACTAGGGATTTTATAGTCTCAATATGCACTTTCAAAAAATTCATACTAGAAGTTGTTTGCATTTTCAGTGATGCATAGCCGTATTGAAAAGCAAAAAAAAAAAAAAAACAAGGAAAAAAGTATCAGTCGGCTTTGCCGACAGAGATATACCCTCAGCCTATGTGAAATGAAACTTTCATCTACGGAAAGATCGAATGCATTTAGGGTCTTTTTAGAATTTTGAGACCCTTTTTGAACATTTGAACTTTCAGACAAAAATGTGGATTAGTTTTAATGTTCAAAAGTGTTTCGGAGTACGCACTTGAAGGAATGGACCGACATAGTCCATTACGAAAGTGGATCTTATTTTGGGAGTCTTATCTTTTCGATAGATATCGCACCCACTAGTCATTTCAGTGGCTCATCGTATTACATTAGGACCAGTAGGCCAGGAAGCATGAAAACATAATATCGCTGGACCACAACGAATAGCATCGGTATACCTTTTGAAAGGATCTTCGAACATACCATAAACTGCACGTAAATAAAAATTTTTAACTTTTGCAAGGAAGGTACCTTAAGGAGAGGACCAATATGGGTCATTTTTGGTAGTTAAACTAAATTTGGACATAATATTAGAAAACCCAAAGTTTGGACAAAATTGGTTACCCCGTTCGAGAAAGTGTATCGTGCATTCCATTTTAAAGACATTTTTTAAATTTTGGGGGGAAGTGGTGGATCGGTATTGCCCATCTTCGAACTGAAACTAAATTTGGACAAAATATGTCTAAGGCCAAATTACCGACCAGATCGGTTGAATAGTTCGAAATTTACGTGCTCTCCAGCCACTATACGGTGAAATAGAGATTTTACAGCTTTTGGGCTGTTTTCTCAGGAAGTATTTACTTGCCACTGAAAGAACTTGTACCATCGTAAAGGGGGTCAGTAAACGCAATTTGCTTCCACAAAAATCAAAGTGATCCGAGAGCAGGTCTTAAAGTGAACTTATCCGAAATTTTGTGTGGGATGTACGCGAAGGAGTGTATAAATATAATCCATATTAGAACCTGATCTATACCTGGTAGATATATTAGGAAGTGTAAAGTATGAAAGAGTGGGCCGATTGAAACCTCATCTTTTGACTAAATCGGTTACTTCCTTCAAGAGTTATCGTGCGCACAAATTTTCCGAACATTTTCGAATTTTTGTGGGGGAGGTACCCGAAGGCGTGGACCGATATGATCCATCTTCGAAATTAAACTAAGTTTAGTCAAAATATTACGAAAGCCAAATTTTGTAACGAATCGGTTGATACATTCGAGAGTTATCGTGCGGTCCAACCTGCCACACAGACAGACGGCGGACATTGCTAAATCACCTCCAAATTGTCTGAAACGGATTTCGTCCAAACACACTTGGGATCTAAAACCATTATTTCGATGAGGCACATTTTGCCCGTATGAATGTGTATATGAGGAAAAGTCAATATTTTTTAGTTTCCATGAAGCCAAGGTTTGCACTATTATAATTATTAACCATTAACTATGACTATTGCTGGATTAATTTAGATGTTTTTGTACAAAGCTCAAAAATTTAGCAAAAAAAATTAATTTACGTGGTAGTTACGACCGCGTAAAGGAAAAACATAGGTAAAATACGTTGAAGCTAAACAGGTTTTTTACATTGCTATTCGATTTCTGATTAAACCATTCAAATGACGGACATCTGTCCAGAATTAAAGTAGGAGAATACAAAATGAAGATTACACTTCTAATGTATCACTTTCCAAAATTTCCACTGCATCCACCTTTTATGGATGCTGACATTTTGAAGCCGGATTTTAGGTGTTTTTTGTATTTTTTTATGTAACTGGGACGCGCATTCGGATATTACGAAAACCAAATTATAGGATTAAAGAACTCGCGATTTCGCATAATCTGATATGCATATTGAGTATGTAGCCCACAGCAGCAGAGTAATCTACTGTCAAAGGCCAAAATTTAGTGCGATATTTTTTTTCTAAAAAACATATTTTTTGGGTACAGTATTTACAATATCCTTTTGAGTGTGCTGGTACCCCGCGATATTTTAGTTTTTCGACGATCCGGATCATATAAATCACAGATCGTAAAAATCCATAGACTAGAACGGCGGAAACGGCTACTGCAAAAATTGAAAAATTTGAGAAAAATTTTTTTGAAAATATCGCTGATTAATTCGCGTTTTCTATGGATCGTTTTCTCTTTACTTAAAAAACCGACACATCACTCGCGTTTTCGTGGAAACAGAGGTTTACAAAGTTTAGCGGTAAAGAAGCTGTATTCGATTTATCCCAAAAATGAGTGTTAATGTACATCCACGGTTCTTGATGGATTTTATTGAAATATGTTTAGATCGATGTATTTTTTCACGGTTGATAGTGAAATCGGATGCGCATAAAAAGTGTATGCGCTTTGTGCAAATTATAAGCGTTATACCGTTTTTTGCACACTACGCTGCAGGCGATGCTACATCTTAGGCGCCAAAGTAAATCCTGGCATATGTGTACAAATTAAAAGAGAAGAATTCGCCGTACTGATAAACCGCATGCGCATCAAGTGATTTTGAGGATTTCGCGATTTTCACGCATTTCAAAGTGAACATTACCCGATACAGTTTTATTTGAAGATTATATACCATTCAAAGGAACCCAACATTTAGTTGAACGTTACCTATATCTTCCGTTAGATGTTAGCGCATACTCGAGAAGTGATTAGAATAAAAAATGTGATTTTTTGTGTGAAATTTAACTGAAATAGAAGAATAAGTCCGACCTAGTTTTCTTACATTTTCTTCAACTAACTCACAAAATAAATTTAAAAAAAATTTATAACGTCCCTCAATATATATTTTTTTTTGTTTTTGCTATAATATGCAAACCACTAAACAGATTTGTATATTTGTGGGTTCATTCGAATCGTCGCGATGTTTAGATTACGTACATATTTTTAAAATATTTTTCCGATGCATTAGCAGCTTACATTTTATTTAAACAAGTTGCAAGCAAGCAATTTTTTGAATTCTTTCTTAATTTCCGCGAAAATTTAAAACTTTTTCAATAAAGTTATGGGACCTCAGTAAACATATAGTATGTAGGAAGCCATAAATTAACACTGTTTCTCAATATAATGAATAGCGTTTTTATAAGATTTTTTCTTATAATCAGAATTGAAACCGCCATAACTTTTGCGCGCAACAACCAAAATTAGTATCTCAAACAGATTTAAGAATCGGATTTTTTCCCAATCTATGTACCGAAAATCTTTCATGTAGCTTAAAAAAATATTTTTAAATTTTTTTTTTAATGGAAAACTAAATAATTTTGTCTTTTACCCTCGTTAGCATATATGCTGAAGGTATAAAAATTGTTGTTAGGAGTCGGAGTCGAGATATTTTGCCCCAAACTACGGTGAAGTATGTAAAAACCGTATTTTTTAACCATTTCTTAATACTTTTGAGGATAATTTTCACTGTATGAAAAAATAATAATTTTAGCCATTGCATATCTGAAATTCAAATACTCTTTCATGTTTATATAATCAACTTCTGAAGAAAATGTTAGTTTAACATTTGGTAGATTATTCGTCTTGGATGTCCATTCATCAAGAAAATCGTTCAGTACTATCATTGTTAAAAATTTAAATATTAAACTTTTGAACCCCGAATTTTTTCCCGTAGAGATATAATATTTTTCATATTTATTATTATTACACTGTGCCACAAATTGGAACTCAAAGTCTGTGCGGTGGAAAATTCCTTTTGGAGATGAAAGCCCTTAGTGAGTATATTAAGAACCCAAAAGGAAATTTTCCCCATAGGTCAAGTTTCAGAGATATCGCGCGATGAATTTTCGCCTATGATGCTTGAGAAAATAGCTTTATATCTCTGTTTGCCGTTGTTGTAGCTTCGTTTTGAGATTACATGTCTTCAATCAAATCGAATGGCGAATCTTTTTGTAGAACATTTCATTCTTCTAACTCAATTCCTTTCATGTCCTTTTCTTCCTTTGTTTCTTGAACCGTAGTAAAAGTACCAGAAGATGCGATTTTACAGCATCCAAATATTCCACAAAAATGTTGCTCAGAGAATTTAAGGTACGGTTCTCATTGACAACTAATCGATATTGTCACGTTTTCATTGTCTTTTTTGACATTTACCCGGTTTTTGTTCAGAAAAAAACTATGTTTTGTTTATCTGTATATTCGTTATTTGTTATGTATTGATAGGTAAACGTACCCATTGGTTATCGCTTATATTGACATCTGGGATGTATCTGAAATATTTACCATATATAGCTCCCGATATGCTGAACACGTTAATGACAAATTTTCTTGGAAAATAGATCCGGTTATCTAATATTTTGAACCGGATATAGCGATATAAAACCCGGATTTTGTACCGATTTTAAGTAACCGATACATATTCCATTAAAAAGCTAATAAAATTGCCAATCAGGGAAAATACATTTTTGACAGCATCTTACCTGAGTTCGGTGCTAAAACAAAAAACCCGTATTCTTGAAACGTTTTTAAGGAAAAGTATCACTGCGCGTAAATATGAAGATAAAAGCTTGGTGGGTGAAGTATTCTTTTTGCCGAAGAAAGTCGATGAAGTTAATATTATGAACTCGGAAGGACAGTTATGCCATAGGTCAAACATCTGAGTTATAGCGAAATGGAATTTATGTTACGGGTTTATTGTCGTGCTCTTAAAGTGCATCAAGAATGTATGCATCACGCCATAACTCAGAAGTTTGACCTATGGCATAACTGTCCTTCCGAGTTCATAATATTAAACCTTGTTGCACAGTCTTTATGCAAAAAATTCTTATCCATTCCTTGCGGTTAGGGAGTTACCAAATGTTGTCTGTGGGCAACATCGGGCCATTGTGGTTATAAAAATGAACAAAGTTTGTTTCTTAAGTATTTTTATTATCGTTATATTTTTTCATTATTCATGATGTGGAAGGGCATAATCTAATAAGTTTGTTCAATTCTATATGAAAATTAATGGAAAATTGGTCTATATTTACATATGTATATAGTTCACAAATTAGTCAATTTCGACGTATATGGTGGTGTTCATATAACCTGAAATGCTCATATTGACATTTTTTTATAGTAGAAGCGTTTGAAAAATTGTTTCTATTTTGTATGCAGACTTCAAATCTGATGATATTGACCATCATCCAACAGATAAAATTATCATCATCATTATTTGAACAGATATTTGCTCGATATCATACAAATTCGTAACATGTAATATGTATATTCACCAAAAACTGTGTCAATCTCCTCTTGATTCAAGTCCAATCATCGAATAACAATATAAATAAACATTTTTCACTACCCCGAATGTCCCAATTATCCTTTGTTTTTCATTGAATACCACCAACCAGCATTTTCGGCTTCCACTAATGTAACCACTTTATTACCACAATGGCCCAAAGTTGCCCACAGGCAACTTCCAAATTTCAAAAATTTGTAATTACAAATTGGAACTGTAAATTGCATGTTTGTGTTTTTTTTTTTTGTTAGATTAACATCTCAGTAAGATTTTTCAAAGAATGATGGCTGCAATTATTCAATGCGTTTAACATTTAACGGCATTTTATAAAATCCCTAAAATATTTCATGTCCAAATTTGTACCCGACTACTTATACTTAAACCAGCATAACTTCGCCAATCTAGCTATTTATTTAAAAGTAATTTCCATTTGTTTATTTTTCTGAAATCAATCTACCGATACCCACTCAGTATTTATAAATATCTCAAACAGTGTGGGAAATACGCATACACAAACATGCAAAATTGCCCACAGGCAACATCGGGCCACAATGGGTACAGAAGTTATAAACAAATATTTACTTAGCATAGTACTGAAGGTCAAAGAAATTTCCAAATTTTTAGAGCTTGTCCTGCAAAACTCACTGTTCAGAATTAGCAAACTATTGTTTGGAGGTGTCGAACGTCCTTTAACTTAAATTCTGTCTAATTTTGGTAATGATCGGTCAATCCGAACAGAAGTTATAAACAAATATTGACTTAGCATAGTACTGAAGTTCAAAAAAATTCCCATACTTTGAGAGCTTCTCCTGCAAAACTCACTTTTTAGACTTAGCATACTATTATTTGGAGGTGTCGATATATAAACAAGATTTTTTTTTCAAATTGGACCAATATTATAGAAGTTATGAGTATTTCTTTGCATACAGTTTTTACAGAATTCGACTTTGTCAAGGCGCTATATCTCTGGAACCGTTAGTCAAAACGAAGTTCCGGCCATTTCTAGGTATTTCGAGTTAAGATATCTTGGAATCCTTGCAGTTTAGGTGTATAGTGTCTTTGGCAACTTTTCTGAGAAGGGTTAAAACTTTTAACCCTCATGCGGTTAATCAAAGGGTCATAATTTTCAAAAAAACTAATTTAAAATGTGGTCATATCAAATTAAGATATTCTACAAAATTTTTCGTTTTAAATTTTAACTATAGGTCTCAGAATACACCAAACCCGAAAATCTTATCTAAACGCCAGGAATCTCTAAAACCCTAAAACATGTTTTTAATTTTTAGAGATTCCTGGCGATTAAAAAAGATTTACAGATTTGGTGTATTCTGAGACCTATAGAAACATTTTATGGGGAACAATTTTGTAGTATATTTGGTATGATTTGATATGAAAATATTTTCAAAAAAGGACCAAAAAGACCCCATTGAAAAAACGCAGAGGGTTAAGATTTTTAAATAAAAAATTTTCCCCACTTCCTCCTCAGTAAAATTGCCACAGACACTATATACTTAAAATGCAAGAATGTCAAAATATCTTAACTCAAATATTTGGAGAAAAAACTAGAAATGAGCGGAACTTGCCCCGCCTACTTTGATTTACTTCCGATGTGAACTTTAAAAGCACCGGTACACGTGTGCCACATGTTTAGCTCTACTTTCATGATGTACTCAGTTTTCCCTGTAACTTTTGTTGTTGTCGCATAGTGCTATCAACTCATGTCTCAGAAGGTTTCAATCTTCCCTAAGGAGAAAATTTCCGAAGTTCGCTTCGGCAAAATCTATGTCGCTTTTTCATTTGTTTTCTAGTAGCCTAGTCTTAGTTGTATCTTCAATGTAAACACGAAGTTCAACACTCAATGCTTGTTATTTCTTCAACAATATACTTTAAAACGCTCATTATTAATTTACTGCTTTTGACTTTTGACATGTCCTTGAATTAATTGTTTATTCTAACCTATATTTTCCACTTGATGAGTGAGTGCAAGACTTCAAAAGCTCTTGTTCACGTATTTTTAAATCCACAAAAAGCCTTTAGTTACTCAAGTATTTTCATTAGTTACTTTAGTTGTTCAAACAAATCTTGTTTCTAGTTTGGATTTTTTTTAATAAGAAAATCCCTAAAAAGTACTTTAAACTACAAACACAGGCGCTGTACATGTGTATGACGCACACCGGCACACCCACCCGTAAACACAACATCATGCTTCCTATTAGTTCTTAGAAAATTATGGGAGCGTGTTAATACTTCTTGTTGTTGGTGGTGGTGTAGTTGTTGCTGTTGTTTTCATTTTAGATTTGCTACACCCAAGAGATCTTCAGTTGCTGTTGAGTTTTGTGCAACAACTAGAAGAGTTAACTTTATATAGTTTTTTGTTTTTTTTTGCCTTTGTTAAAGCTTCCTGAAAAGTTTTGTTGTTTTTTTATGACTTTTCGTTATGAATATTTTTATAGTAATGGAAACAAGGCGAAGAAGAAGAAGTAGAAGATTTAAAGATTTGCAATATAAGTAAAGAAGTATACACACAAACATATGCAAATCTCCATGAGGATGATGAATAGCTGCTGTAAGTTCAGGCATAATTAATAATGAAAATGAAGAAATTCAAAATATGAAGAAAACAATACATAATGAAGATGTCAAAATTGTTAATAAATTATAATGGAACTTTTAAAAGGCAAATATTGGAAATGTTTTAGTTAACATAAATTTTTGAAAATAATTTGAAGAAAATTTCAATAGCTAGAAAATGCTTTGCATTAATTATATTATTATTTTTTTTTTTTTGGAAATTAAGCAAACTATATTGATTAGAGTGTGTGCATTTTTCCATCAATTGAACTAATGCAATCCTTTAATATTTAACATTTTCCAGTTTTTGCCGTTAATCAATTTCATTCATTCATTAGCAAACAAACTGCTGCAGACACACAAACACACACACATATCTAATTAAACACAGTCGTCATTCATTCAGTTTGTCGGGTATACAGCATGCCTCTACCAATACAAATGCATTCTACTTAAGTATTATTAATTGCCTCTCAATATGTTTGCATCTTTGTGGTTATGAATGCGCAAAGATTTTCAACGAGTTCGGTTTTGGTCTACACAATGACATAAGCAATTGAAAATCCACTTGGACGTTGTGTGGATGTGGTAGTGAACAAAGAAAATGGAAATTAATGTATTCCAGTGTGTGATATAATTCTTAGTTATAGATAACAAGAGAACATGTGTACACAAATAGAACACAAATCTATAAACACATTAATTCCATTTCTTTATGGAAAACTAATAAATTATTGATATTAGGTGGGAAACATGACAACGGGTTTGAAAATCAAGCTTTACATTTTTACAGTAAAATGTATAAAATTTGCTCTTATATGGAAATTAAGGAACATAACGGCCATATAGGCGACACAATCAGTTCCAAGATGTTTGTTTTGAAAAAAAAAATTATATATATATATTGTTTACGCTCCACCCCAGCGTCATTGATATTAAATATGCTAATATTGGCTTTATTTATGCTTATGTTAAGTCATATGTACATCTAAATCAAATATTATAAATTATTGCTTCTACTGACGATTTTCCCATGTTTTTGCATTTTAATATTCGTTTGTGATACGAATATCATGATTCAAAATATTTTAACTTATAATGGGTGAAAATAATGTTCATAGATTTTATAAACAGAAATTACGTTATGCTTCCCAATACAGAGTGAGGGAAAATACATATATTAACAGATGTAAATAATTCCGCAAAATTAAAAATATTGAAATATATGTTAATGTTGCTTTTCATTTTAAATTTATTATTAAGTATTCCATAAAGAACATATAGTTTTTTCCAACTGTTTTGAAAATGTCTGTAGAGATCGCGTTGCTTAATTTTGTCATCGCTTAGACCGAACTAAGAAAATACCTCCAATTCTCTCTGTTTAGTGCTTCGCCTTCTGGAATACCGCGCCCTGTCATCACTTCATCCACTTGTTTGCTCCATCGAAGGCTTGACCTGTCAGTTTTGCGAGCACCACCATTTGCGACGTGTTTATACGCCTTTTTAGCGGTTTCCTCATCAGTCAGTCTTATGACATGGTCTAGCCAACGTAATCGTTGCATTTCGATACGTTTATCTATTCTGATGTCGTTGTACAGCAGATACTGCTCGTGGTTCATACGACGACGAAATTCACCGTCAACAGAGATTGGTCCATAGATCTTTAATTGTTCTCTCAAACACGCCAAGCACTGCCTTATCTTCTTGCGCAAGTACCCAGGCTTCGGAACCATACATAGGCACGGGTAATATCAGTGTTTTGTAAAGCTTTATTTTTGTTTGACAAGTTGTGGCTTTGTTTTTTAAGTGCTTACTTAAGCCAAAGTAGGATCTGTTGGCTAATACAACTCCTCTTTTTATTTCACAACGGATGTCGTTTGTTGTGTTTACGGCGGTGCCAAGGTATACGAAGTCTTTAACTACCTCAAAATTATAGAACCAACTTCAACATTTGGTCCGATCTCAATGGACGCATTGCGCGTCGACACCATTAACTTGGTCTTCTTGCCATTTACCGCCAGACCCACTTTAGCAGATTCTCCTTCGACTTTCATAAAGGTATCGGTTACTTCTTTTACTGATCGTCCCATGATGTCTATATCATCAGCATAAGCAAGTTACATGAGGCTATTTGTGTAGATTGTACAACTTCTTTCGACGTTTACCCTCGTAAAAGCTTTTCTAGCAAGATGTTGAAAAGATCACACGAAAGGCTGTCTCCTAGCCTGAAACCTTTTTTGGTACAAAACCCTTAGCTTCTTTCCTATTTTAAATGAAGATCTTGTGTCAGTTGGAGTCATTTTACGAGGCCGAATGGGCTTTGCTTTGGGATACCAAATTCAGACATGGCTTGGAATACCTTTGAACGTAGCGGGCTGTCGAAGGCTGCTTTATAATCGACAAAAAGGTGGTAGGTGTCGATCTGCACCTCTTGGGACTTCTCCAGGATTTGCCGCAAGGTAAATATCTGGTCAATGGTGGATTTGCCAGGTCTAAAGCCGCATTGGTATGGTCCAATTATTTCGTTGACCATGGGCATTAGTCGTTCGCACAATATCCCTGACACTATCTTGTAGGCTATAGGGAGAAGACTCATGCCCCTATAGTAGGAACATAATGTCTTATCTTCTTTCTTATGGACGGGGTACAGGATGCTCAGGTTCCAATCGTCGGGTACGCGTTCTTCCTGCCAGATGAAGCTAACTAGCTGATGCATACCTTATCAGCATGTCGCCTCACACTCCCGCTTTTCCATCTCTCACTTTTTCCTGCGGAAAAGACGTCTCTCCTCTCTCCTTTTCTCAGGATACCTCCCCTGTGCGCTACGCGTTGCTACTGATTGTAAAGTAGCCCTATATGCCACACTTTTCTCTTCGGTAGCTGCACGACACTCCTGGTCATAGTATGGATTCCTTGGTGGAGGTCTCTGGTATGCAAGCACTGATTTTGTGGCTGTTTGCATACATTGGGCAAATTTTGCCATTATCCTGATATGTTATCGGGACGAGGAGTGCTTTGATTAAGCAGTTGGGTCAGTTGAATTGAATATGCTGTGGTTATCTGTTGTGATTGCAGCTTACCGATGTCCAACTTCCGTGTTGTGTCTGTTCGCACTTTATTTGGTACGTTTAATCTGGTACGTACCTTTGCTGCAACAAGGTAGTGGTCCGAGTCTATGTGTTCAGCTCGGAACGATCGTACATCCAACAAGCTTGATGCATGTGTTCCATCTATCACAACGTGATCAATTTGATTTCTTGTTCTTTGATCTGGCTACAGCCAGGTGCCCTTATGACTATCGATATGCTTAAATCTGGTACTGCTAACTACCATGTTTCTTGCAGCTGCAAAGTCTATCAGCCTCATACAATTGTCAGATGTTTCAGTGTGGATACTGAATTTCCCGATTTTTGGATCAAAGATATTCTCCGTTCCAATTTTGGCATTAAAATCGTCTAGTATAATTTTAATGTCATGGGCAGAACAACGCTCATAAGTTTCTTCTAAGCGCTCGTTAAATATATCTTTGGTCGTCCTTGTCTTCAGTGGGAGCATGAGCGCAAATAAAGCTGATGATGAAGAATTTTGCTTTGCAGCGAGTATTTCATTCACTGGGGTGAAACTGGAGACCAGATGTTTTAACCTCCGACCAACTGCAAATTCGCAGCCAAACTCATGCTTTGTGTCATGACAGCTATAATACAGTGCGTCACCTTTAGGTGTTGTTGTGACGCCTTGTACTTTTCAGGTACATCTGCCAATGTGTAAACTGCACCTTCTTTATAAAGAGTGCGAACATTCCAGGTGCAGAGTCACGGTTCTTAAAACGTTTACGAGGTTCGTCAACTTTAGAGGGGTTTGTTTTCTTTTCTTTCGTTTTTTCACAGTAGGCTGTTTTTTCTAGGGGAGGGTTATCGCTTTACTGATCTTAAATATAGTCCAATTTGTACCAGGGACGTAAGCAGGATTTCATTTCAAGATTTCAAGGGCCCACCTTGATCCAAAATCATGAAATTTAAAAACGTTGTGTGGCGTTACGTAAAGCTTTTTTAGTTGATTTTATATGCAATACTGACACCAAGTATATAAATTCAACAAAGAGAGTGCACAATATTTTAGATATAAGTTTGAAATTTGGAACAGACTATACTATATTAGTCTTTGGATGTTAGGTCGGTATAGTGCCGATATTTTGAAGTTTTTAACCAAATTCTCCAACAGAATTGGCGTAAGAACTGAAAAATCTTACCATACAGGTTGCACCAATACGCGTATCCCAGAATTTTCAACCACATTTGCATTTATTTGGCAATTTGGGTTCAAATTCCCTCAGAAAATTGCTAAAATAGGTCCACGTTTTCGCTATGGAAAGAGTTTCGCTATGAAGCAATAATCCTAAGTTTTAAATATATTGTCTGTAACATGGATTTTTGAGATCCTTTTGTTGGGAGAACCTCCAAGCAGAATGTGGTCAAAACAGATCCATTTGCGAATATGTCGAATAGAGATGTACAGCGTTTTAATGTGGTGGAGGATATGAACAGTTAATTGAAATAAATACACCCAAAAAGAAGAATAACTCGTATCCGCGAGTGCAGATTAGACTTATATCTAATCTTTCTAAATCAAAGTTTGTCTTCTGCTCCTTTCAAAATTTATTGTATATCGAGGTGTTGGATTCTTGCGCTAAGAAAATTTGAAATGAAAACATGTTTTCTTTATAATTTTTCATTTGACAGTTTTTATACCCTACACCATAGTATGGAGGGTATATTAAGTTTGTCATTCCGTTTTTAACACATCGAACTAATCATTTGCGACCCTATAAAGTATATATATTCTTGATCAGGATAAAATTCTAAGACGATCTAGCCATGTCCGTCTGTCCGTCTGTCTGTCCGTCTGTCCGTCTGTTGTAATCACTCTAGCGTCCGCAATAATTGAGATAAAGTGCTGAAATTTTGCACCCGAGGGTCTTTTTTCCATAGGCAGGTCAAGTTCGAAGATGGGGTATATCGGTCCACTCTTTGGTATAGCCCCCATATAACGGTACCTCCGGATTTGAGGTATTTTAACGTTCTTCGCCACATTTGCAGACCGAATTAGCTATAATTTGGCACTTAGGGTTCCTAGTGATCAACAAACTTATATCCCAAAGGATATGGGCATAGGCCCATGTTTTGGTGTAGCCCCCATATATCGGTACCTCCCGATTTTCGGTATTTTGAGAATTTTAGCTACAATTTTTAACCGAACTAGATGTAATTTGCCATTTGAGGTTCTCAGTGGTCGCATAATATCTCCACTAAACATCGTCAACATAGGTCCATGTTTTGGTATAGCCCCCATATAACGGTACCTCCCGATTTTCGGTATTTTGAGAATTTTAGCTACAATTTTTAACCGAACTAGCTGTAATTTGCCATTTGAGGTTCTCAGTAGTCATGAAACATCTCCAACAAACATCGTCAACATAGGTCCATGTTTTGGTATAGCCCCCATATAACGGTACCTCCCCATTTTCGGTATTTTGTGAATTTTAACCACAATTTGTAACCGAAATATCTGCAATTTGACATTTGAGGTTCTCAGTGGTCATGAAATATCTCCACGAAACATCGTCAACATAGGTCCATGTTTTGGTATAGCCCCCATATAACGGTACCTCCCGATTTTCGGTATTTTGAGAATTTTGGCTACAATTTTTTACCGAACTAGCTGTTATTTGCCGTTTGAGGTTCTGAGTGGTCATGAAACATCTCCACCAAGCATCGTCAACATAGGTCCATGTTTTGGTATAGCCACCATATAACGGTACCTCCCGATTTTCGGTATTTTGAGAATTTTTAACCGAACTATCTGCAATTTGACATTTGTGGTTCTCAGTGGTCATGAAATATCTCCACGAAACATCGTCAACATAGGTCCATGTTTTGGTATAGCCCCCATATAACGGTACCTCCCGATTTTCGGTATTTTGAGAATTTTAGCTACAATTTTTAACCGAACTAGCTGTAATTTGCCATTTGAGGTTCTCAGTGGTCATGAAACATCTCCACCAAGCATTGTCAACATAGGTCCATGGTTTGGTATAGCCCCCATATAACGGTACCTCCCGATTTTCGGTATTTTGAGAATTTTAACCACAATTTGTAACCGAAATATCTGCAATTTGACATTTGAGGTTCTCAGTGGTCATGAAATATCTCCACCAAACATCGTCAACATAGGTTCATGTTTTGGTATAGCTCCCATATAACGGTACCTCCCAATTTTCGGTATTTTTTGGCATTTTAAGTTCTCAGTGGTCATAAAACATCTCCAACGAAACATCGTCTACATAGGTCCATGTTTTGGTATAGCCCCCATATAACGGTATCTCCCCATTTACGGTATTTTGAGAATTTTAGCTGCAATTTTAAGCCGAACTAGCTGTAATGATCGGTATTTTGAGAATTTTAGGTACAATTTTGTCTATTCAAAAATAATCGTCAATATAGGTCCATGTTTTGGTATATCCCCGCATATAACTGTATCTCCCGATTTTCGGGAATTTTCAGTGGTCACGAAATTTCTTCACTAAAATTCGTCAACATGGGTCCATTTTTGAGGGTCTACATTGTTTTGATGAAACTGCCTTCAATTTGACTCTTGAAGTTCCCTGCAGCTATAAAACTTTTCCGCCAAAAAATGTAAAGATAGGTTGACTCTTTGATATAGCCCCGTAGGTGGTACCTTTCCCCTAGCTGAACACATTTTTTTAGATTAGATCAGATAACACTGTGCAACAAAATGGAGGTGAAAGTCTGGGGCACGGAAAATTCCTCTTGGGGAAAAAGGCCTTGGTGAGTATATTATGAACCCCGAAGGACAGATCCGTCGTGAGTCGAACTTCCGCGTTATGGCGTGATGAAATTTTTGTTAAGGACCCTGTGGACCATCAGGAATTAGCGTTATATCTTTTTTCACTGTTGCTTAAGTGCTCTACAAAAACAACAAACAAAGATATAATGTTAATTCATGATGGCTTACAGGGTCTCTTGCCAAAACTTCATCACGCCATAACGCGGAAGTTCGACTCACGGCACATCTGTCCTTCGGTGTTTTTAATATACACACACCAAGGGCTTTCATCTCCAAAAGGAATTATCACTGCCCCAACATTTGTGTTCACAGTGTAATTTAAGCAATAGTGGGAGGTAGTAGGAGTCTATCCATTGTCGAAAAGTTGTTCCACCTAAAATTGTGAAAGGACCCTAATTATTCCATTTTAATTAGGACTATTTTATGGTGGAGGGTATAAAAAGTTCGGCCCGGCCGAACATAACGACTTTTTACTTGTTTTCCTTTATAAAAGTTTTCATTTCACATTTTCATAGAAAGAAAATTAAGCCCCAGCTATTGTAAGAAAAATATAAAAACACCAAAGATTTACTATTTTACCAGAATTGAAGGAATCCGTGCAAGCTAACTAAAAAAATTAGAAAATAAACTTAAAAAAGAAAAAAAAAATGTTATCAGGAACACGAGAAACTACGACTCAGAGACTCCTACTCGCGATACTGTTTGAGACTACGAAATTCATAATTGGGCTTTGCAAAAACATGGCAAAAATATCTTTGAAAAAAGCTTGGCAAAATTTTCTATCCTAATCTATGTCTCGAAGAAACGGAAACGGATTTCGACAAAATATATGAGATGTCAAATGCCATTGTTTTGATGATATACATTTCAATCGTTAGTCTAAAGGTTGAGGGAGAATATACAATACCAATTATACCAGATTTTAGTACCATATAACCAATGTTTGAGCATGTATTTCGGTTACGTTTGTTTTCTGCTACAGCTAGGGGTGTACGTCCCTGCTCTGTACGACATTTCAAAAGAGATTAAAACTGAGAATAGTTATGAGCTAACGACGTATATAGCTGACAAAAGAATTGTGTGTTTAAATCTAGAATATTTTTCTCGACATAGATGATGTTCCAAATGTGGACTCTACCGGTCGACTCATTCGGGTAACTCGCATAAAAAAATTCGAAAAAGTTAATTTTAAGGCCAGCTCTTGAATCGCCTTGATTTTTGTTGTAGTAGCTTGTATTTGCAAGTAGGGTCAAGTTCACACTTCCAGAAAAATTTGCACGAAAGATGTAAAAATCCCTATACCCATCGAACTGATCAAAATTTGGCCTTCATAATATTTTGTCCAAACTTTGTATAAGTCCAAGGGAGACTTCTCTCATATCAATGAGTGCACCCCGAATCATATTAGCTCAATGATATGGGAACTACAGACACCACTTGTAGAGAAGTTTTACATGGCTGAAACTCTCAAGAAATGTCGCCAACATTACAGAGGGGTATTTTGCCACCGTTTTTTGATGTTGCCTGGCCGGGGAATCGAACCCACGAACTTCAGCGTGCAAGGCGGGTGTGCATACCATCACACAACGGCGGTGAATAAAGTATCCCTTGTCCCGTATGGGATGTGTGTGGAACAATTATTATTGGTATAAGTCCGAAGATGGGAAATATCGTTCCACAACTTCCGGTACCTCACCTCAAACATTAAAAAATTACACTTAAATGACGTCATTCTACGTCACCATGAAAGCATTCGCGTGCACGAACGTGTTAAAAATATTTGTTATTTCATTCAAATAACGCACGTGCCAATATTTTCAACATGTTGGTCCATATCTACATTAGGCAATGTTCCTTGCGGCAATTGTCTGTTTGATGGAGAGAGGGGTGAGGCATATTGTAACCTTTTGCCTCGGCAAACGGCAAACTGACAATTGCCGCAAGGAAAATTGCTAATGTAGATATGAACGTATGTGACCTTAAAATTTCATTTTTAATATTCATTATTTCCTGTATTTTTCATATTATTAGACTTTTAACACACAAATCATATTTATATTGACACGAGTGTTTGTTTCAATTCTGGATACATACATTCGTTATGGCCTATAACATATTAGATCAATGGCAATTGTTGTAAACAATAATTCATTTAATTTATTATTTTTGATATTTTTACAAATAAATCCAATTAATTTATGATCTTTAATTTAAGTAATCTATATTAGAAGAAGAAAAAAGAAAATATATTGATTTTCTTTTAAGCAGATACATTTCCACATTATGTATATATCTTTAAGTGTATATTTTATAAACATATATTTGTATATGTGTTCAATAGTAGTAATCTTTACAAATGATAAAACTTGAAATTCACATTTTATCCCCAAAAACACGTGACCTTAAAATGTGAGTGTGTGTGTAGGGAGATGTATCAAAATCCCATAAAGTTGCACAAAGAACTTTTCATTTCATGAGCTACTCCCTGCTGCTTTGGAAATCGTTGGTTACAATTTTTAAGGGGTTTTTAGAGATTTATTTTCACATAACATGTTGGTGCTTACATACACAAGCAGGATCAGTAAACATTTTTTTTTCATACAAATATTCCTTGGCTATTTGGCCAGTTTGGCCTGTTTTTTAGAAAGAAAAATAATATATTTTTTTTATTTCATCAGTATTAAGCAGGGGATTCCTTGTCATAAAAATATTATTATTTGATTGTTGATATATCGCTTCTTTACTCAAAGAGTGTCATAATTCAAGAAATGCGTTTTCTGAGTAGCAATGTCTCTTTTTTCTACGACTTATATTTTATCTTGTATCAAATTTTCATTTTGATATCTCAAAAACTATACAAGCTACAGCTCATTTACTACGAGTTTGGCATAATTAAACAAAAAGGCCCCCCATAAAGCGGTACCACCCGATTTAAATTATTTGAAGGATTTTACCTTAATTTGGCATTTGGGGTTTCCAATGGTACGGAAACTTCGTCACCAAAAATTTTGGACATAGGCTTTTGGTATAGCCTTCATATAGCGGTACCACATGATTTCAGGTATTTTAAGGATTTTATCTTCATTTTCAACCTGAAATGGCTGAACCTTGTCGTACTTACTTACTTAGCTGGCCCATTACAGAACATTTGTTCCATACACCGAGCTAAGAAAAGATCTCCAATTCTCTCTGTTTAGTGCTTCGCTTTTTGGAATACCGCGCCTCGTCATTTCTTCATCCACTTGCTTGCGCCTATTCTTTGGCCTGCCAAGTCTGCTTGCACCGCCATGTGGCTGGAATTTATACGCCTTTTTAGTGGGTTTATCATAGCTCATTCTTATTATATTGCCTAGTCAAAGCAATCGCTGCATCTCGATACGTTTAACTATATTGATGTCGTTGTATAGCAGATGCAGCTCGTGGTTCATACTACGTCGATATTCACCGTCAACGCAGATTGGTCCATAGATCTTTCGAAGAATTTTTCTCTCAAACACGCCAAGCACTGCCTTATCTGCTTGAGCAAGTACCCAGGCTTCGGAACCATACATTACGCGCGGGTAGTATCAGTGTTTTGTAAAGCGTTTTTTTTTTTTTTTGTTTGACGAAATGTGGCTTTGTTTTTAAAGTGCTTACTTAAGCCAAAGTAGCATCTGTTGGCTAATACAATTCCTCCTTTTTTATTTCACAACTGATGTCGTTTGTTGTGTTTGCGGAGGTGCCGAGGTAGACGAAGTCTTTTACTACCTCAAACTTATAGGAACCAATTTCCACAGTTGCGCGTCGACACCATCAGCTTGGTCTTCTCGACCTTCATAAAGGTATCGCTTACTTCTGTTACTGATCGTCCCATGATGTCTATATCATCAGCATAATCAAGTAACATGTGACTATTGGTGTAGATTGTGCCACTTCTTTTGACGTTTGCTACGTTTCAAAGATCACACCAAAGACTGTCTCCTTGCCTGAAACTCTTCTGAAGATCTTGTGTCAGTTAGAGTCATTTTACAAAGCTGAATGAGCTTTGAGCAGATACCAAATTCAGACATTGCTTGGAATACCTTTGAACGTAGCGGGCTGTCGAAGGCTCCTTTATAATCATCAAAAAGGTGGTAGGTGTTGATCTGCATCTCTTGGGTCTTCTCCAGGATTTGCCGCAGGGTAAATATCTGGTCAATGTTGGACTTGCCAGGTCTAAAGCCGCAGTGGTATGGTCCAATTGTTTCGTTGACCATGGGCTTTAGTCGTTCGCACAATATTCCTGACACTATCTTGTAGGCGATAGGGAGAAGACTCATGATCCTATAGTAGGAGCATAATGTCTTATCTTCTTTCTTATGGACGGGATATAGTATGCTCAGGTTCCAATCGTCGGGTACGCGTTCTTCCTGCCAAGAGGAGCTAATTAGCTGATGCATACGCCTTATCAGCGTGTCGCCTCCGGCTTTTGACAGCTCGGCTGGTAGGCCATCAACTCCTGCTGCCTTATTATGCTTCAGCCGGGTGGTATACATTCAATACCATCTTCTGGGATTGGATTTGTGGTATCAACGTCGACTTCGCTACTATTGGATACCAACAGTTTGGCAAAAAGCTCTTTCCAGATCCTTAGCACACTATCTGTATCAGTTCTCAGTCTCTTCAGGAGGATGTGCCAGTTCCAAAGCCATCAGTTTGATGTTTCACTCTTTGGTCGAATTTTCGGACTTCATTCTGCCTCCTGTACATCTCGATTTGTTCACACTCCCGCTTTTCCATCTCCCTCTTTTTCCTGCGGAAAAGACGTTTCTGCTCTCTGCTTTTCTTCCGATACCTCTCTCGTGCGCTACGCTTTGCTACTGATTGTAAAGTAGCCCTATATGTCGCATTTTTCCTTCGGTAGCAGCACGACACTCCTGGTCATACCATGGATTCCTTGGTGGAGGTCTCTGGTATCCAAGTACTGATTTTGCGGCTGTCTGCATGGAGTGGGCAATGTTTTGCCATTGTCCTGATATGTTATCGGGACGAGGAGTGCTTTGATTAAGCAGTTGGGCCAGTTGAGTGGAATATGCTGTGGCTATCTGTTGTGATTACAGCTTACCGACGTCCAACTTCCGTGTTGTGTCTGTTCGCGCTTTGTTTGCTACGTTTAATCTGGTACGTACTTTTGCTGCAGCAAGATAGTGGTCCGAGTCTATGTTTGCACCTCGGAACGATCGTACACCCAACACGCTTGATGCATGTCTTCCATCTATCACAACGTGATCAATTTGATTTCTTGTTCTTTGATTTGGCGACAGCCAGATGACCTTATGAATATCGAGATCATTAAATCTGGTACTGCTAACTACATGTTTCTTGCAGCTGCAAAGTCTATCAGCCTCATACCATTGTCAGATGTTTCAGTGTGGAGACTGAATTACCCGAGGGTTGGGCCAAAGATATTCTCCTTTCCAATTTTGACATAAAAATCGCCTAGAATAATTTAATTTTGACACCTTTCCTAATCTATCGAATTTCCTGTATGGCAGTAATGTCGGCCTTGTGCTTTTCAAGTACACCTGCCAATGCGTAAACTGCACATTCCCTATAAAGAGTGCTAACATTCCAGGTGCAGATTCGCTGATCATGGTCCTTAAAACGTTTGCGGGGTTCGTCAACTTTAGATGGATTTGTTTTTATTTTCTTTCGTTTTGTCATAGTACGCTGTTTTTTTCTAGGGGAGGGTTACTAACCCGACGCCCAAACCTAAGTTTTTAACGTTCTTATGGGTGAACGCGCGGCACGTTTTAGCTCACTACCTTTAACGGGTGTTAAAGGCAGTTCCCCAGGTGACACCACGGGTAGGTCATTGTCCACTTGAGATGAAAGAGGGACCAAGATAAATCCTGGGCTTTGCCATGTTAAAGCCGGTCAGGACCGTTCCTTGGTATCTACCATCCCCTAGATCAAATCTATTAACTCTATAGGTCCACGCCTTCATATAGCCCCCATAGAACGGAATCTCCCGATTTTCGGTACTTTGAAGGTTATGACCTCAATATTAATTCGAAATGGCTGAAATTTTGTATTTTGTCTTCATTTGAGATATTAAACGTTTCATATGAAATTTGTCTGTATATGTCCACGCCTTAGTATAGCCCCCATAGAACGGTACCTCCCCATTTCCGGTATTTTGAAGGTTGTGGCCTCAATATTCCACCGAAATGGCTAAAATTTGGTATTTGATCTTCATTTGGGGTATTAAACTTTCCATATAAAATTTGTTTGTGTAGGTCCATGAACCGTAGCACCCAATTTTCGGTATTTTGAAGATTTTAGCCTCATTATTACACCGAAACTGCTGGAATTTGGTACTTAGTCTTCATTAGCGGTACAAACACTTCTCGCAGAAATTTGTAGGTATAGGTCCACGCCTTCATATAGCCCCCATAGAACGGTACTTCCCCATTTCCTGTATTTAAAGGATGTGACCACTCACCCAATTTGGTATTTAGTCTTTGTTGGAGGTAAAAGCCTTTCTGACTGAAATTCGTCGGTACTGGTCCAAGTTCCGATATAGCCCCCATATAATGGTACCTCCCGCTTTTCGTATTTCTGAAGGTTTTGACATCAATATCCCACCGCATGACTGAAATTTGTTATTTAGTCTTTCAGGGGGTTACCAAATATTCCAGAAGAGAATTATCAGTATAGGTCCGCGGGTTCCTAAATCTCCCATAGAAGCTTACCTCTTGATTTTCGATATTTTTAAGCTTTTTCCGAAATATCGGAAATTTGTTATTTAGTCTTCTTTGAGTCTAACAACTTTCCGCCAAAAATTTATAGTTATAGATCGACGTTTTGATATAACCCCCATGGAACAGTATCTTCCGAATTTCGGTATTTTGAAGGTTAGCCACATTGTTTTACCGAACTTGCTGAAATTTAATATTTAGTCTTCTTCATATACGAAAGGAAACTAATTTTTCCATTTTACTTTAACACAACTGGTGGAGGGTATAACAAGTTCGGCATGGCCGAACATAACACAGTTCTTACTTGTTTCGTTATGAGGTTCTTAGTGGTCAAAAAATTTGGTTACTGAAAAGTTAAAAATAAAAAATAATTGAGAAAATTAAGTAACAGTGTTTTATTTATAAATTCACTTAAAACTAGAAAAAAAGTTTCATTATGAAATATCTCAAATAAAACGCTTGCATTTGAATTAAAAAACTGTGAGAATATTAAATGACAATCGTTTTATTTGTGAGATTTTATCATGAAAATTTATTTTCTAGTTTTAAGTGCATTTATAAATAAAACACTGTAATTTAATTATACCCTACACCACTATGTGGGGAGGGTATTATAAGTTGGTTTTGGCCAAAAAGTTTGTAACACATCGAAATAATGGTCGTAGACCCATACTTATATATATCAAAACCATTGTCTCGACGAGCTGAGTCGATCTGGCTATGTGTGTCCGTCGGTCTGTCCGTCTGTCCATCTAAACCTTGTAATCACGCTACAGGTCGCAATTTTGATCGGATCGTCACGAAATTTTGGGTGTTGATGGGGGTCCCGGAGGGGAAAAGCCTATTGATTTCGGTGATGGTCGGATAATATTTAGGGGTAAAAATGGGCAAAAAACTTATGTGGATAAAAAGTCAACGTTTTTTCCAAAGCGAATATCTCAGCTTCTGTATGGGGTATACCAAAAGCAACCTGACTATGAAAGTAGAAAATATCACCTTTCTAACGATGTAAAGTAGGTTCTTGTAGGTGATCAAACAACGAAGATATCATAATAGTCGCAAATAAACCCCAAATGTTCATGTTTGCGATTTTAGTTATAATGACGAATATCACAGCTTTGGCTGGGGACTTTCCAAAAGCAAAGCCTGTCTATGAAAGTAGAAGATTCCACCTTTACAATGATGCAAACTAGGTCGGCGTAGGTGACCAAATATCGGAGATATCACAATAGTCGGTAATTCATCCCATTTTTCCATTTTTTGGCAATCACGCTACAGGCCGCAATTTTGATCGGATCGTAACGAAATTTTAAGAGTTAATGGGGATCTCAAAGTGGAAGAAGCCTATTGATTTTGGTGAGGGTCGAATAATATTTAGGGGTCGGAATGGGTAAAAAACTTATTTGGATAAAAAGACAACGTTTTTTTCCAATGCTAATATCTCAGCTTCTATAAGGGGTATACCAGAAAGTAGTAGAAAATATCACCTTTCTAACGATGTAAAGTAGGTTCTCGTGGGTGATCAAACAACGAAGATATCACAATAGTCGCAAATTAAACCCAAATTTTCATTTTTGCGATTTTAGTTATAATTGCGAATTTCACAGCTTTGGTTGGTATGAAAGTAGAAGATTCCATCTTTACTATGATGCAAACTAGGTCGGCGTAGGTGACCAAATGACGGAGATATCGCAATAGTCGGTAATACATCCCACATTTTAATTTTTTTGGAAATCACGCTACAGGTCGCAATTTTGATCGGATCGTCACGAAATTTCGAGGGTTAATGAGGGTCTCACAGAGGAAGAAGCCTATTGATGATGGTCGGATAATATTTAGGGGTCGGAATGAGCAAAAACTTTATTTGGAGAAAAAGTCAATATATAAAATATCACCTTTATAACAATGTTACGTAGGTTGTCGTAGGTGGTCTAACAACGAAGATATCGCAATAGTCGCTAATAAAACCCAACTTCTCATTTTTGCGATTTTAATAATAATGACGGATATCACACCTTTGGTTGGGGACCTTCTAAAAGCAAAGCCAGACTAAGAAAGTAGAAAATCCCATCTTTGAAATTATGCTAAGTAGGTTGGCGTAGGTAGTCAAATAATAGAGATATCGCAATAGTCGTAATGCATCCTTTTTTTCCACTTTTTCTGCAATCACATTACAGGTCGGAATTTTGATCGGTTCATCACGAAAATTTCTTGCAGAAATAGAAGCCTATTGATGTTGGTGATGTCGATAGTAGTAAAATATAAAATTAAATATCAACTATTTTGGTTCAGTTCGAATTAAGTCATTTGGTATAAAAGCCAGATAGGTGAAAACTTTCGTATCTCCATAAAAGAAATGTTTTCGAGTGAAAAGATTGTTCACAGAGGTAGTGGTGTAGGGTATCACATAGTCGGCCCCGTACCGACTATAGCATTTTCTTACTTGTTTTTTATTTTTGGGTTTATGAAGCACTATAATAATATAATTGTTCCACAAACATTCCAGAAGAGACAAGGGTGCCACCGTGGTACCATGTTATTCACAACCGCCATGCATACATAAGGTCGAGGGTTCGATTCCCCGGAGATTCGGACTCGGCGATAAACTGTAGGTCACATATCATTGAGCTAATATGAATCGAGGTGCACTCATTGATATGAGAGAAGTCTCCCTTGTCTCCCTTATGAAGCACTAAAACACTTCAAATCATGCCCGATGATGCACAGAAATTAAGCACTGATATCTGGCTACCCATTTACAAACTATGGACCAAGCAGTTATTTTAGTTTTTGCGTAATAATCTTTTTAATTTGGGAAGTAAAATTTCAATCGCCAAACGCGATTTTCTCGATAATGGATTTTTTGTGATGTGACACTCTTTGAGTAAATGAGCGATGAGGTCATATCAATGAAATAAACTTGCAGAGTGATATGTTTAATATTTTATATAGCCATATACAGTGGTTTTTCCTGATTTTTCATAATATTCAATTCGCATAGATTGCGAAGAAACTGTATATTTCTGCGCTGTAATGGCTTAGTGCTGCAATCTGCCTCCCCTCCAAGTCCCCATAATGTTAGGTGATTATGATGATGTATGTGTTCCCCTTCTTCATTAGCTTTCTTATTCTTCCATGAAATTTCCTAAGAGCTTCATCATATTTCTTGCAAAAATGTATTCCTTTGCAACAACTCAAAATTCATGCTCTTCAATAACTTTTATCAGATTTATTTAATCATAAATTTTTAATATTTCCGCTCTCTAGCAAACACTGTATCTACAATGTGAGAGTGTGTGTGTGTGTTTGTCCGTGTAGAATGAAAACTTTGTTAAGAAATAATACAAAAATCCATAGTTTTCTATATTTTATTTGCAATTCCCAATCCCCCCAAGCCCCTCCACAGAAAAAACCAACAACAACAGAAATAAGAAAAACGACTACCGTTTCTCTATAATCGTGTGTGTTTGTCTTGCTCATGTGATTGATGACATCGATAAGTTGTTATAAATTACACAAGATTTTCAACTTCATATTATAGTTGTACTCTGGCGTTGAGTACTCCATGATACAACATGGTAGTAGAAGTATATTGTTTGTACAGTGGCAGATAGTACTGCTACTACATGGCAGCATACATAAGTTCCAATTGGTGTTTGAATTACACGCATACACAGATACGCTTACCGGGAGAATAGCATATGCTTGGCTGCCCTGCCAATGTATACTCCCCTGATTATATGATTCCCTGAGATTTTCATCTCTGTTGCTTCATCTCTTATTGTATTACTTGAACATTTGTTTTTGGCTGGCAATACCCAATGTAATGGATGTACGTATGTTGCTGCTGCCAATATGATATCAATATCATTTTGATAGTTTCGTACTTTGGCTGAATTTGTTTAACTTGTGTGTGGTTTTAGTTGAGGGTGGGTGGAGGGAATCGAGACATTTTGAAAAGGTAACCAATCTTCTTAGTTTCTTATTATTTTGTGTTGTATGCTACATTGGTGTCGTTTGTAAATAGGTCAAAGTCTAATGGAAATCCAGTTAGCGAATAATGTTTGAAATAAACTTACAAAGATGTAATGCGTTGTCAGTGTTTGACATAATGTCACAAGTTAATTTTGAATTGAATAAAACCAACTACGTAACATTCGAAATGTTCAAAAGTAAGTGGAGACAAGTTTTTAGACACATGTCATAGAATATAAGAGTAAAAAACATGTAAGAACGGGCTTTAGTCGGACGGATCCGATCATGTGATACCCTACACTAGTGGGCACTAGCTTTCAACGGTTTTTATACCCTATACCACAATGTGGAAAAGGGTATTATAAGTTTGTTTTGGTAAAAATTCATGTAACACCGCGAAATATTCGTTGTGGTATACCAATCTTCATATCTCGACGAGATAAAGCGATTTTGAGATGTGTGTCCGTCCGTCCGTCTGTCCATTATAAATTGTAAACACGCTCCAGGCCGCAATTATGGACCGATCATCACGAAATTTTGTATGGAGGTCGATCCAATTTTCTAGCGGTTCTGTAGGTCTCAATAATAGTCCGATCAACGCGTAATTTTAAATAAGGTAAGAGTATATCACAAAGGAAAAGCTTGCAATTTGAGATGGCGATCGGATAATATTTAGAGGGTTAAATGGACCAAAACTTTTGTGTGAAAATTGTGAAAATCTTAGTTCCTGGAAGTCACATTCCGGACAAGAGAGATATACTTGAAAGTGGAACGCTTGACCTTTCAATTAATGCCAATTATGTTGGTGTGCATGATCAGATAACAGAGTTACAGCCTAATATATTCCGTTATTTGTTTGTAGTGTAATAATAAACTCGCTAGAAATCGCAATTATACATCAATAGTCACGAAATTTTGCACCGGGTAAGAGTATAGGTCGAAAAAGATGCTTACAATTTTGAATGCTGATCTGATATTCTTTAGCGGGTGAAATGGACCGTTACTTTTGTATGAAAAATATAAAAATTTTATTTTTGGTCGATATTTTAATTCCTTGAGGACATATATATTTCGCTAAGTAGCCTACATATGGAAAAAAACTACTGACCTTTCCTTTGATGTAAATTGCAATAAAGTGTTTGCTAGATAATCGGCCTACTGCCTAATATATAATGGGTTCTGTGTAGAGAACCACATTTTTATCTCATGTTACATATTGTCTCTTCAAAAGTTTATGTAACACCACGAAATATTCGTCCTAGACCCCTTATTTGGTTTGCCAAAATTCATATCTCGACGAGATAAAGCGATTTAGAGATGTGTGTCCGTCCAATAAAAAGTGTAAACAAGCTTAAGGCCGCAATTATGGACCGATTGTAACGAATTTTTTAAGGATGTTGGGTTCGGGCCAGAATAGAAATGATTAGTTTTTGGTGATGATCGTGACATGCTCAGGGGATAAAATGGACCAAAAACGAAATTTTAACCAATTTTTAGCGGCTCTGTAGGTCAAAATAGTAACTCGCAAAATTTTAAACAAAGTTTGAGTTTATGATGAAGAAGAAGCGTACAAACCAACGTGAATATCAGATAAATGGACTGAAAATTTTGTGTGAAATTGGTAAAAATTTCAATAACGTAGCGGTTAAACAACGGAAGTAGTAGTACTACATAAGTGGGTTTCTTTACATTTTATTTTGTGTGACCTAAATTTTGCTTTCCTGGTACAAAAATGTCTTTGTCATGCTAGATAACTTTTTGGTTTTGGTCATAAGTATTATACATTACATCTCTGATATATGATAATTAAATGTTCACAATCATTGAAAAGAAGTTCCGTGGAGAGCGATTGTCCAGGGATAGTGGTATAGGGTATCCCATGGTCGGCTCCGTCCGACTATAGACTTTTCTTACTTGTTTTTTATATGATTGTGACATATTTTAGCCGTCAGATAATACATACATAAGTTGATATACACGTAACATACGAGGGCTGCACTATAACTATCTCGCCTTACTATGAAAACGGCTCGTATTCAAATGCCTGCTGACATGGCCAAGCCAACGCAATCGTTGTAGTTCGATACGTTTTACTATATCAATGTCGGTCGGCTGGTATAGCTCGTGGTTCATACGACGTCGGTATTCACCGTCAACGCATATTGGTCCATAAATCTTTCGTAGAATTTTTCTCTCAAACAGTTCGCAAGTACCCATGCTTCAGATCCATACATAAGTGCGGGTAGTATCAGTGTCTGGTAGAGTGTAAGTTTTGTTTGACGAGAGGTGGTTTTGCTTTTAAACTGTTTACTTAGACCAAAGTAGCATCTGTTGGCCAACATTATTCTTCTCTTTATTTCAAAGTTAATATTGTTAGTTTTATTTATGGCGGTGCCGAAATAAATAAAGTCATTTACTACCTCAAATTTGTAATTATCAACATCCACAGTTGGTCCGAGTCTACTGGACAACTTAAGTGTTGATATCATGAACTTCATTTTATCGCCGTTGACTGCCAAACCCACTTTGGCAGACTCTTTTTCAATTTTTGCAAAGGTGGCTGTTACGGCTCGCGTTGATCTACCTATTATGTCTATGTCATCTGCGTATGGAAGCAACCTGCGTATTGTACATCGCGCTGTTTTTATCTCTGGCCGTATATAAATTCACATCTCGTATGACCTTTTCCAGTAAGATGTTAAATAGGTCACACGATAGACTGTCACCTTGTCTGGAACCTCGTTTTATGTTGAAAGCCTCGGAGAGGTTCTTTCCTATTTTAACTGCTGATCTTGTTTCAGCCAATGTCATCCTGCACAGTCGAATTAGTTTTGTAGGGATGCCAAACTCAGACATGGCTTGAAACACCTTTGCTCTAATTGGACTGTCGAACGCGGCCTTATAGTCGACGAACAAGTGGTATGTGTCGATCTGTCTTTCGTGGGACTTCTCCAATATTTGGCGCAGTGTGAAGAGTTGGCCAATTGTCGACTAACCAGATCTAAAACCGCATTGGTATGACCCGATTATGTCATTTACCATGGGTTTTAAACGTTCACACTGTACGGGACATAGTAGTCCGAGGTTCCAATCGTTGGGTATGATTTCTTCCTTCCAAATTTCGCAAATTAGCTGATTTATACTCCTTATCAGCATTTCGCCACCCGTCTTGAACAGTTCGGCGGAAAGTCCATCAGCTCCTGCTGCCTTATTGTTTTTCAGCCGTCATAACCTCGCTTTGGCTAGGTGGTAGACATTCAGCGTTGTCATTTACGATTGGTTCTGGGGTATCTTCATCACCAAACGTTTCATAAAGTGCTCCTTCCAAATCCTCAGTACGCTATTTGTATCAGTTACCAGATTCCCTTTGTCATCTTTGCTGTGTTTTACACTCTGGTAAAATTTTCGGACTCCTTTCTGACGCCTGAACATCTCGAGTTTCTCACGCTCACGTTTTTCTTGTTCCTTTTTTTTCTCCTGAAAATACGCTTGCTACTGAATGCATCGTTGCTCGGTATGCCGCGTTCTTCTCTTCTGTATCCTAACGACACTCCTGATCGTACAATAAATTTTTAGGTGGAGGTTTTTGGTATCCAAGTATAGATTTTGCGGCAGTCTGAAGGTAGTGGGATATTCTTTGCCACTGCGCTTCTACATTATCGGGACAAGGAGTGCTGTCTTCCACCATGTGGGTCAGTTGAGCGGAGTAGGCTTGTGCTGTCTGTTATGTTTGTAGCTTCCCGACCTCCAGCTTCCTTCCTGTGTAAGATCACACTTTTGCCGCAACATTAAGACGGGTGACCTTGGCTGCTACAATCGATCAGACATATATCACACTGGACGAGTGTCTTCCGTCTATCACAACATGATCAATCTGATTTTTTGTTTTCCAATCTGGGAATTTCCACGTACCTTTTGTATGTCGAGGTGTTGGAACCAGCTGCTGCTCACTACCATGTTCTTTGCCGCTGCAAAATCAATCAGCCTAATTCCCTTGTCGGATGTTACCTCATGATGGCTGAACTTGCCGACCGTGGGACCAAATATATCTTCCCTTCCAGTTTTAGTATTAAAATCTCCTCAAACAATCTTAATGTCATGACCAGACAGCGGTCATATGCCCTATCTAGGCGCTCGTAGAATATATCCTTGGTCTGTTCATCTTTCTCTTCGGTCGGGGCATGGGCGCAGATGAGATGAGCAGATGTTAAAAAACTTTGCTTTTATTCGGATTGTGGCAATTCTCTCATCAACAGGAGTGAAGCTGGAGACGAGATTTCTAAGCCTCCTATTTACCATAAATCCAACACCTAGCTCATGTTTCGTTTCATGGCAGCTATAATACAGTGCTATTTTTACTTCTGCCCGGTTCCATCGCACTTCCTGTAAGGCAATAATTTTAGCTTTATACTTGCCACGTATATCCGCCATCAGACAAACTTGTTATTTGTGATTTGGTTTACGGTATAAATATTATGATGCCATCCTGTCGTTGTTAAGGTCTTAAGAAGTGAGGTTGAACACTTCCGAAGATGTTACCCAATTTTGGGCGTTCCTGAAGTCCACATATGACTTGTGACTGACGACTGATACAACTTTGTGAAGCCGGCTGCAGACTGTTGCATCAATGTCCTCAAGAAGGATGGCGTGGTTGAGCGTATCGAATGACTTCAACAAATCTCTTGCCACGAGAAGCTCCCTGTAAGATAGCTTGTTCTAATTTAGTCTTCTTCATAGATGTGTACTTAAGGCATGAAACGAAATCGTTGTAATAACCTTCTATCGGTAACTTGGTTTATGATTGGCAATTTGGTGATTTCCTTTAAGGCTCCAGAGGCGTGGCCTTGCATAATAGCATTACTCCCAGGTATTATCCCAGCAATTTATGCACTGTATAACTATGGCGGTTCGTCTTCGGCTAGAAGAGTTCTAATGCGACGTGAAACTCTTCTTTTTGTCCTACCACTTTGTGGGTGCTCCGCAAACTACCAGTTGAGTCGACAGTCGCAACATCGTGGATATGTCACAACATCGTAATCAAACATATTAGAGATCCGGTCATTTATCCTAACATGGTTGGAAAGCGTTATAGCCATTTGTTTCTTTTGTGCTCGTCTACCACTACTTCGGGAATTGTGTGGAGGCTAACGACAAAATGCGCACCTCGCCTAAATAATCGACTACAAATTCACGTAACTGTTTCAACATGACCATGAGAACTGGTCTGGGTCAATTGCTTTGGTTTATTTTTCATTCAGAATGACTTCTGCATCTTAAGCACTGTAAAACTGTGACTTTTTTTGAATGGGAGAGCTCTGATGTGGCTGCTCTCCAAACTTCTGCTTAATCAACAAAAGCTCCTACGGGGATTTGTTTCACCATCGTCGTAAAATATTACAGTTGTCTAGTCGTTCCTTCTACCAGTATCCACACTCAAGATTCAGATATTCCCTGCTCTAGACATACATTTCTTTTGCTCTGACCTAAAATTTATTGATCTCGAGTATCAGTTCCTTACTCGCTCCACGTTCTGCTACCCATACCGGGAATTTAAGTTTTTCTGGGGTACTTCACCAACTAGAATTAACCTGACATTTGAATCATTTCTCTGTTAGTGGCTTCAAAGCTCGTCATGAACATTGAAGTCATCTCACTATCATACGCTTATTGCCTTCAAAAGAAAACTAAAGTTTGACAGATAACGTGGAACACAGTTATTTAACGGCGCACAGTGGTTCAGGAATCGATTTTCCTGGCCAAAACCCCAATTTTTTGTCGTCACCGATTATTAATTTCTGTATGGGATTCGATAGTAAACATATTGAAACTAAAAAACTAGGCCGAAATATTGGAAGGTGTGGGCGTGGCGTGTTCGAAAAACGACAATTTTTTTTCGCAATTTTGGAAAATACGTAGTTTTTGCAAATTTCTGGAGAAAGAAACAGCTATTTCTCGGCAACTGTAAACTATATTGTCTTCATTTTTGTTTGTTAGGTAGGTTGAATTGTTGTCCTTAAGAACCGTTTCAATAAATTGCCATAGCAATTACACAAAGTGAACTATTTGATTTTTCATCAGGTACTAAATTTTAGTGAAATACCAATTTTGGTGGACTAGAACTTTTAGGGAACAGCCTGAAACAGTGTTCCAATTTCACAGAATGATACCGAGAGTGTCCTCTTTCAGACCATAAATACTCTTGTACCCATTAAATTTACAATTACATGGTTAAACTTTGTGTTTTTTATACCCTCAGCATTTATGCTAACGAGGGTATAAACACTTTCATACCGGCAAAATGTGCATCATCAAAATAATGGTATTAGACCCCTAGTATGTTTGGACGACATCCGTGTCAGACAATTTGGAGTCGATTTAGCAATGTCCACCCCTATGTCTGTCAGGCTGGCAGGTGCATACGATAAGTCGCGAACGGATGAGCCGATTTGGTCCAAAATTTGGCTTTCATAATATTTTGTCCAAACTTAGTTTAAGTTCGAAGATGGGCCATATCGGTCCAATCCTTCAGGTACCTACCCCACAAAAGTTCGAAATTGTTCGGAAAATTTGTGCGCACGATAACTCTTGAAGGTAGCAACCGATGTGTTCCATACTTTGCACATCGTGAAATTTCTATCAGGCGTAGATGAGGTTCTAATATGGACTCTAACGGTTCACTCCTTCGGGTTCCAAACTTGCGGAAAATTTCAGTTTAGGACCTGCTCTCGGATCGTTTTGATTTTTGTTGTAGCAACTTGTATTCGCAGCCTTCATTACGACAAAACAAGTTTCATCAGGGGCATGTTCATTCTTCCTGAGAAAAGGGTCCGAAAGCTTAAAAAACCGCAACGGCAACCTTAGTATAAGTTCGAAGATATGCCATGTCGGTCCACTCCTTCAGGTACATGCCACACAAAAATTCAAAACTTTCCGCTTAAATGGTGCGCAAGACAACTCTGAAATGCAGTGACCGATTTGATCCATACTTTTCATATCGTAAAATCTCTACGGGACATAGATCAGGTTTGAATATGGACCATATAGGTTCACTCCTTCGAGTACATACCACATAAAATTTGGGAAAAGTGCAGTTTGAGGCCTTCTTCTTTTTGTAACAGTTTGTATTCGCTGCACCCATTACGACAGTACACATTTTTTCAGGGGAAAGTTAATTCTTTCTGAAAAAATGGCCCTATGGCGTCACGTGTAGCAGCGCACGATAACTCTCGAATGGGTTCAAACTTTGGGCTTCGAAACGATTTGGTTTTTGTTTAACAACTTGTATTCGTTTTCCATATTACGACGGTACATGTTTTTTCGGGGGCAAGTACTTACTTCTCGAGGTAATGGTCTCAACGTTCCAAAAAGTCGGGCGGCGCTAACTGAACCCTAGAAGGAAAAAGACGATTTGGTCCAAATATTGTACATCGTATTATATTGACGTCAGAAGTATTGTTTTTTCTTTAGGTCTGAGGTTAAGGGTATTTCTCTGTCGGCCAAGCCGACTGATACTTCTTTACTTGTTCGATACTGTTTCCCATATAAATTTTAGTTTTTTTTCCACAGATGGAAATTTTTTTTAATATATGAGTTTTTATAGGAGTTATATGAGTTTTATGAAAACCCAAGGAGTATTTTTTTAAATTTGGAAAAAAAAAATTATTTTTTTTTAAATTTTATTTTTTGGTTCGTTTATTGTTGTTTGGCATCTTTTAAATAGTTAGAACATATGAAAAACTCAAAAAACACTCACATTATGATGCAAAATAAGAAAAAACTCAAATTTTTAACATTAACCTTGAATTTCTCTGCAACTGCTGCACCGAAATCTCTATCCGTTCAATATGACCAGGAAAAATACGATTCTGAACCACTGTGCGGCGGTATGCTCACATTTTACTCGTAAGCGTAATCAAGACAGGTAGGTATTGTACAGATTGGTGTATCTGGCAGTGTTCCACCTCCTTTTCTTGTGCGATCTTTGCGAAAAGCGTTAGATCCATCACATCTGTGCAAGTTGCAGGTGGATAAGTCTGATCATCCGTCGTAATATATGGTATAAATTACATTTATCAAGTGTGGTCCTCGTTCTACCCACTAAAAATAACATGATTATCGGACTTAACCACACGTGAAACACGTAGCATAATGGTTGTTGTGTAGGAATTTGGTAGACTCCTAATTTTTCAATGTACATCTTAGACGATATTAGCTCGACTCGAGAAAGAAACAATTTAAAATATCATTCAAAATGACTTTGGCTTTAATAAGGCAAAAATAACACAATAATGTTTCCGGTTTTTTCAGTTGCGGCTCGGGCCCATTAAAGTCGGAAAAAAATTAATTTTCCTCTTTTATATGGGGCTCATTACTCAGCAAAAATGTTGGAAAATTGTTCTGCAATTACATTACATTAAAAAAATATGGTTTTCATAATGTAATCGTTTGCTTCACCTGAATATTCATAACTCAATTTATCGGGTGTCCAATTACACTTTTCATTTGTCAAGAAAATAGGTTTCCTCCGTATGTCCACCTGCTTTGTAAATGTGAATGTGATGGCTCTCATTTGAGTGAAGCTCTTCGACGTTCCTTCATTAATATTCCTTTTTTTTCAAAATTTACCAAAATTCATTAAGAACAATTTGCAGTTTTTCACATTCTTGGAATTTTGTTCCTAGAAAATTTTTTAATAACAACAACAACATGGACACACATTTGGTTTGGGATGTGACTTCATAAATGTTAAAGTTATTTTTGTGTATGTGGTTACCGGCAACTTTCAAGGGCTACGTGTGTGACAGTACCAACTGTGAACTAAAACCCCCAACTTTGTGTGGAACCACAAGTCCATAATGTCTAATCATTATGGAATATGTACTGCAAACACACATAAACCTTTATTCACTCACAACCGGTTATGTTGCAAGTGAAAAATAAGAACTGTCATAAACTCACACACACACTCGCTCACTTGTCATATTGATTCAGTCATTTACATTCAAACACGTAGACCTTTTACTTGTCATGATTTTCAGCAATTACAGCAACAATTAGATAAGAATTGCAATCTTGTTTCGAATTCTGTTGTCGTACAAATGAAAAAAAAAAACGGAAAAACATTCAAGTTAACAACAACAAAAAGCAAGCAAATAATGTGTCGTATATGTCTCGGTAGAAAAGTCATTCAGTCAGACAGTTAGTGTTAGGTTACTTTTTTGTGTTTTATGCTTCTCTGGTTTTTACATTTGGCTTCCTTTTGCGTTTAGGTTTTTTGTTGCTGTTGTTGTGCGAATGTTGTCAAGGCAAAGTTTCGTTTCGAATTTTTTTTGTCTTGTCAAAGTGAAAACTGAATTACAGCTGTTAAGCTTTAGATTATTATTGTTGTTTTTGTTTTTTTCTTGTTCCTCTAAGAATTCGTTATCAGATGGGGTATGTATGATTTTTTTCAAATCGTATATGCATGTAGTACAAGAGTTTTTTCTCTTTTACTGTAAATGCCGACAGATGCGATTTTTTCAGCACTCTGTGCCGAATGATAATTGTGATGCCTATTTGGAACTTTACTCAAATATCAAGCACCACCAAACAAACCAATTATTAGGAATTGTTTAGAAAAAAATATTTTCCAAAGCATCACTAGTCAAATAAACGTGGAGTTTTTAAAGAATATTTTTTCATAGACCATCGCAGCAATAAACGTGGATTGTTTATAGAATAGTTTTTCATGGAACATCACAGCAATTAACGTGGATTTTTCAAAAATTATTTTTCATGGACCCTTAGACCAATAAACATGGATTTTTTAAAAAAATATTTTTTCATAGACCCTTAGACCAATAAACGTGGATTTTTTAAAAAATATTTTTTCATGGACCCTAAGACCAATCAACGTGGATTTTCTAAAAAATATTTTTTCATGGACCCTAAGACCAATAAACGTGGATTTTCTAAAAAATATTTTTTCATGGACCCTTAGACCAATAAACGTGGATTTTTTAAAAAATATTTTTTCATGGTCCCTTAGACCAATAAACGTGGATTTTTTAAAAAATATTTTTTCATGGTCCATTAGACCAATTAACGTGGATTTTTTAAAAAATATTTTTTCATGGACCCTATGACCAATAAACGTGGATTTTTTAAAAAATATTTTTCATGGATCCATAGACCAATAAACGTGGATTTTTTAAAAAATATTTTTTTATGGACCCTTAGGCCAATAAACGTGGATTTTTTAAAAAATATTTTTTTATTGGACCTTTAGACCAATAAACGTGGATTTTTTAAAAAATATTTTTTCATGGACCCTAGATCCAAAAAACGTGGATTTTTTAAAAAAATATTTTTTCATGGACCTTTAGACCAATAAACGTGGATTTTTTAAAAAATATTTTTTCATGGACCTTTAGACCAATAAACGTGGATTTTTTAAAATATATTTGCTTATGGACCATTATACCAATAATCGTAGATTTTTAAAGCATATCTTTTCATGGTTTTTTCATAATTTTCCTCATCCAATTTTAACCACATTTCCATTCGTTTGGGAAATGTAGCAACCACTTAGATATGGTCACATAAGCGATTGACATTTACATGTTTCAACAGTATCTTCGGCAGGCAAATTGAAAGTAAAAACACTCCTATGGCCTTGAGCCCCCAAATATGGCTCATGCCAACATGTAGTACTGTGGTATTGATGACCCTCAGATGCATTAACACATTTCAATAATTGTTTATGATAACTTTAAGGTCGAAATCAGTATTTGCTTCAGTAATTAAGTTTAAAAAGTTTTACAAAGGAAATTGTATCGTAAGTCGCAGTGTATTACATACATATGCAGGGACGTACGCAGGGGGGGGGGGGGGGGCACGGGGGGCCCGGGCCCCCCCCGAAATGGTTTGGTCGAACTAAATTTTTTAAACTACTGTAACTAGTTATTATATTTTTTCTCATAAAGATGTTTGTATATTTGAAGATTTCAAATAAAAACTTATATTTTCTTAAGTTTCTGAACAGAAAATGTACATCATTACCAAGTTTTGTAAGAAAATATTTTAAAAATTTTTGTTTGTAAGCTGTTTTTGAGAGAAACTTCCAATGAAATCTGAATTACTTCTTTATGTCATATCATACCACTATCAAATGCTAATTCCTTAATGAATATACCCCATGTCTATTATTTATTTGAACTGTTTAGAGCTCTCGAGGCTTAAAACTCATACGGTTATAACAAAAATAACGAGTTCAGTATTGTGGGAATGGAAATATATTAAAAAAATTGAATAAAATGTATGAGGGGTCCGTCGTTCGTGGACTACATATTGAAAGCCAATTAGAATTTTTTTTACTGCCATCGCCAAAATTTTGTTATTCTGTTTTAGACAAATTTGCTGCTAAACAGTATGAGAAAATAATGAAGACAAATGAATTTTTGTGCGTCACTTGGTTTTTACTTATCATCACTGAGTTATAATTGTAACCTCAGACTTTAGATTACGAGATTATATACACTAGGATTGTATCGTATAGATTTCATCAAAATAATGATTTAAGACTTCACATATGTTTGGACGATCTTCGTTTCAGCCAAGATGGAAGTACTTACCACCGTCCGTCCGTCTGTATCTCTGTTTGTCTGGCAGGTTGGAACACATGATAACTCTCGGTCCAAGTTATGGATCTCGTAATGTTTTGTCCAAATTAAATTTAAGTCATATCGGTACCTCCGCCATAAAAGTTCAAAAATGTTCACTAAAATGGTCGAAGGGACTAACCGATTCGGTCTAAAATCGAACCTAATATGGTTCGCAAGATTACTTCTAAAAGTACATCAAGATAATATGTTTGGACAACATCTTCAGGTCTCTTGTACAAGTCTAACATAACTGCAGTTTAAAGACTGTTCGATGATTCTTTGGACATTTTGTAGTCTTGTTTACAGCGATATCCTACTTTTTGTGGACAAGTTTATGCTTCCTGACAAAGCTCTAAATACTACGGTGGCCAACTAAAAAGCTTATGGGCGCGGTAACTATCGAGAGGAGTGTCTCTCAAATAATTATTAGTGAATAATTATGTGGGGTTCAATAAGTCCATCAAAGTGTTTGTCATCGAGTCCAAAAACTTCTAATCGTACAATTAAGAAAACAAATTATAACTCTTCTTTTGTAACATAATATTAAAAGTAAAAATAATCCTGGTATCAGAATCTATCTCTTTCGGTAAATAAAACTGTGCAACATTTTTAAGGTAATCTTATGCAAATAATTTGAAGTGAGGATTTTTGAAAGAACAGACCCAAAGTACAAAAGCCCTAGTTCCGTTTTGTTGAGTCAGATACAGCATGGATTTTATGGCCCCATCTAAACATTGTTAAATGTCTTTTTAAACAACTCGGGGCTATATCTCTGAAACCAGTGCAGCAAATTTGTAGATAAGGGCCAAAATAAAATATTTGGAGAAATGAAAAAAAAAATTTTATAATATATCTAAAAATTCCATAATTTGTATACATTTCGCACCATATCTCCAAAACTGTTAAATTTTTCTTATTGTTTTCATTTGGAAACATATCAACGACAACGACAGCCGATATTCTTAAAAATTAGGCTAAGATCATCGAAATAGTGAAAATCTTGCTATAGCAAAGACAACGGCAATTCTTTGTGGTTGTAAAATTCTGCGATAAACCATAACGTGGACCTGAATGATTAAAAACTTCAATATACTTCAATAAATTTTACATGGCGACATTACGGAACTTGGCCCGATATTGTCTATTATCAATTCCAAATATCCTACTCTGTAAATACTTAAAATTGTATCCTTAGTCCCGATTTACATTAAACGATTTTTCTTGCGGCAATTTTTCTCGTTCTCTTTTAAACTTGCCTCTTGCGTTTATACAGGCAATTTTGTTTAGGCAAGTTTTGTTTTCAAAACAATGAAAATAATGTCAAAAACGAAAAATATAAAAGGAATTGCCTGATAATTGCCGGTACGAGCAATTTTTTCCACTTTCATACCCCTTACGTGTCTCTCCTACAAACTGAGACTTGCCGCACGTAAACTCGCCTAATGTAAATTGGGACTAAATATTATGAATTTTTTCTATTGAATTTATATACTTTGTACCATTATTTCATATAAAATATAGAATAGAATATGTGCCAAAATTTCCAGCCCATCGGACAAAAATTTACCGAGATATGAGCTTTCGAAGGGAAACATTTATTGTGTTTTGTATGTAGCATAGAAACTAAAAACGTCTTTTCCTCGAAGTGGCACTTTATATGTTTTTGTGGGACTATTGTACACATAAATCATGTGCTTAACCGAGAGAGTCTTTAAAAAAAAACTGCTGACGGAGTCAGAAAAAATATCAATTTTGTACAGTGTTTTGTTTTTGTTAAAATCGAAATTTTGATTTTAACTGTTCAACGTTTTTAAAAATTGATTTTTTTAATTCCTTTTCGATAATGGACAAGATTATTAGGTTCGTAATGACCCCACAAAAATATATTCTGATAAGTAAAAGTAGGAGAATACAAAATGAAGATTGCACTTCTAATGTATCACTTTCCAAAATTTCCACTGCATCCACCTTTTATCGATGCTGACATTTCGAAGCCGGATTTCAGGTGTTTTTTGTATTTTTTATGTAACTGGGACGCGCATTCGGATATTTCGAAAAACCAATTATAGGATTAAAGAACTCGCGATTTCGCATAATCTGATATGTATATTGAGTATGTAGCCCACACAGCAGCAGAGTAATCTACTGCCAAAGGCCAAAATTTAGTGTGATATTTTTTCTAAAAAACCTATTTTTTGGGTACAGTATTTACAATATCGTTTTGAATGTGCTGGTACCCCGCGATATTTTAGTTTTTCGACGATCCGGATCATATGAATGACAGATCATAAAAATCCATATACTAGAACGGCGGAAATGGCACCTGCAAAAATTGAAAAATTTGCGAAAAATGTTTTTCAAAATATCGCTGACTAATTCGCGTTTTATGTGGATCGTTCCCATTTCAATGAAGAAAGTGAATCATCACTCGCGTTTGTGCGAAAAAAGCGGTTTGAAAAATTTAGTGGCGTGGGAGCTGTATCCGATTTATCCAAAAAATACTGTGTGATGCTACATCCACGGTTCTTGATGGATTTTATTGAAATATGTTTTGATCGATGTATTTTTTCACGGTTGATAGTGAAATCGGATGCGCATAAAAAGTGTATGCACTTTGTGCAAAATATAAGCGTTAAACAGTTTGTTGCACACTAAACTGCAGACGATGCTACATCTTAGCGGCCAAAGTAAATCCTGGCAAATGTGTACAAATTAAAGGAGAAGAATTCGCTGTATTGGTAAACCGCATGCGCATCAAGTGATTTTGAGGATTTCGCGATTTACACGCATTTCAAAATGAACATTACCCGATACAATTTTATTTCAAGATTATACCCCATTTAAAGGAACCAAACATTTATTTGAAAGATATCCATATCTTCTGCTAGATGTTAGCGTGTTATCGAGAAGTGATTAGAATAAAAAATGTGATTTATTGCGTGAAATTTAACTAAAATAGAAGAAAAACTCCGACCTATTTTTCTTACATTTTGTTCAACTAACTCACAAAATAAATTTTAATAAATATTTTCTCTTACAAAAATTTTATAAATTTCCTCAATATATTTTTTTCTTTTCGCTATAATATGAAAACCACTAAACGGATTTGTATAGTTTTGGTTTCATTTGAATCTTCGCGATGTTTAGATTACGTACATATTTTTTATATATTTTTCAGATGCATAAACAGCTTGAATTTTATTAGAACAAGTTGTAAGCTACCAATTGTTTTGAATGCTTTCTAATTTCCGCGAAAATTTACAACTTTTTCACTAAAGTAATGGGACCTCAGTAAACATATAGTATGTAGAGAGCCCCTAATTAAGAGAGTTTCTCAGTATAATGATTAGAGTCTTTTAAAGATTTTTTTCTTTTTATCAGAATTGAAACCGCCATAACTTTTGCGCGCAACAACCAAAATTAGTATCTCGAACAGATTTAAGAATGGGATTTTTTTCCCAATCTATGCACCAAAAATCTTTCATGTAGCTTAAAAAACATTTTTTTAAATTTTTTTTATGGAAAACTAAAAAAATTTGTCTTTTCTTCATATATATATATATATATATATATATATATAGAAGGTAACTTAGGGTTTATTAGATTTTTTATAAAAAATGCATGAAAATGGCTTTTCTCATGCTTATAAGTGGCCATAACCCCTTAAAATACATGTACATATGTATGTATGTTTGAAAGTCTTTTATATATTTTGGTATATAACATTATTCAACGTAAAAGAAATATCGTTATACATCTGTTATAATTTTAAAATTTGTCAAAGAAGTTTAGCAAAAATTAGGTAATTCGCCATATATTAAACACAAATAGGAATAAGGTTATTCATTTTTTTAGGACTAAGAACTTCTTCTGTTATGAAAAAGAAACAACTTTATAGAATTATTTACTTAATAATGAAATTCTATGGGACAATGTTTTTAGAATATGTTCCCCTAGTTCTTATTCTGCAATCTTAAAAAAATATTAAATTATAGTTGCAATTACATAGATTCCTAATTTCCTGTATTTGAAAAATTTCACATTCTAGGAAATAAATCGTGCGACATATGGTTTTACATAGAATTTCCAAATTTACTACCAATCATCCATTCTTAGAACAGTCGGACAAATTAATGAATTGACCAAGTCAATTACCTATTGAATATTCCTAGAAAACTTTACAAATGTACATGCATAAATTAGTGTTGGCACACTCAATAGCCAACTATTGTGACAAGAACATTTTTTTTTTGCAAAAACACAATTGACAACTATTTTCCATTAAAACAACAGAACACCATGAAACAAGATTCATTGTGAAATACTGAAGTACAACAGAGAAGACTAAGAGACAGTACAAGAAATATGGTAACAGACAATGTGGTATAAATGTAGTGGCCAACAGCTGTCAGTAAAAAAATAGTCTTCAATTTACTCAGTCAAGATAAACCATATATATATTTCGCTGACAATCATTGGATTTTGGAATTGAAATAAATTATGTTAAATATGATTAGTATTGCAACATATTTAATAGTTATAAGTGTTTGGAATGGATATATAAAATAATCAGTTATTATCATATCTACTTAGAAAAGCCAATAGAAATAATTATAGGTAAAGGTTAGTGATGATCACTAAGAAATGGCTAGGGGTGCGGATTTTCTTATTACTAGTACTCATACGCCATGGCGCACCATATGAATTAATTAATTATTATAATTAATACATAATTTTTTTTATATTATTAATAATTATGATTAATGTTACCCCCAATGGTTTAAACTTCATCATTACTCTCTATTACAGAGAGTAATGTTTTTCAAAACGAACTGACAGTGTTGCAAAATTTTACTGATAGCTACCAATATCATGATTTCATCCCGGCGAAGGGAATTATCAATTGGCTTCTCAGTTTTTGAAATGATGCATTTTTCAAAATTAATTAATTAATTAATTAATTAATTAATTATCAATTGGCTTCTCAGTTTTTGAAATGATGCATTTTTCGAGAGATGACCCTAAACTGAACTTTTCCGAAAATTTGTGTGGGACGTACCCGAAGGAGTGGACCGATTGAGTCCATATTGAAACCTTATCTAAGTCTGATACACATTTCAAGATGTGCCAAGTATGGACCAAATCGGTTACTCCCTTCAAGAGTTATCGTGCGCACAAATTTTCCGAACATTTTCGAACTTTTGTGTGGGAGGTACCGGAGGAGTGGACCGATATAGCCCATCTTCGAACTTAAACTAAGTTTGGGCAAAATATTACGAAAGCGGTTTATCCGTTCGAGAGTTATCGTGCGCCCCAGCCAGCCGGACAGAAAGATAGACAGACGGACATTGCTCAATCGACTTCAAATTGTCTGAAACACATTTCGTCCAAACAAGCTTGGGGTCTAAAACCATTATTTCGATGAGGCACATTTTGCCCGTATGAAAGTGTATATACCCTCGTTAGCATAAATGCTGAGGGTATAAAAAGGTTTGTCAAATTATGTTGAAATTGATTAAATTTTGTATATAGGTCTCACATATATGTTCGCCCGATTTGAGATATTTTGTGCTCAAACACGCTAATTCTGTCCAATTTTTATTAAATTTCGAAAATGTCACCGAATTCAGAGTTGAAATAAATTTGTCAAATTATAGTGAAATCGGTTAAGACTTGGATATAGCTCCCATATATATTTTCGCCCGATTTAATATATTTGACACACCAAAAACAAAATTGAACAGACATTTTGATGAAATTTGCAAAATGTTACGCAATCCTGTCTAGAAAAAAATCCGATTATAATCGGTCGGCCCGACTTTCATTCTTGCCTTACTGTTTTCTTTCTTTCTTATTATCATAGTTTTGGACTGTCTTTATGAAAAAAATTATGTTAGCGGCATCCTCTAAAATAAAATAATTCTAAATTCGTTACTATATCGTTTCTTTTTAATGCAATTTTACTGAAAATAAACTCTCTTATGCAGATAAATATTGTTTAATTTGAAATTTTTAGAATGGACTTGCTTTAAAAAACTTAATACGAGCAAATCGATATTTTAATTAATTTATATGGGCGCAGCCACTGGGTATTGGGTTACCGTGTAAAATTCATTATGTTAATGTTGTCAACAGTAGATACATTTTGGAACTCTCCAAATTTTTTTTCATTTTGCTATGTTTGTATTCGTATTGTTATATATATTTCATGAAGGACTGTAGTCTAACTGTAAAGTGTTACTGCCTGTTAACGAAACACGTCCAAAGTCTTGTGTGTTTTTCAAATTGGTTTTTTTGTTTTGAAGCTTGTGTTTCATTCGCACACATTCTTCTTTCGAGATACAGAAACTGGCTGTTAAAGCTTTTTCAAAATTTGAAACCAAAGAAAGCTTTCTGTAATGAAAATTACAAGAAATGCATACATTCCACAGACTAAACAAATATCGTATTATATAGCAAATTTGTATATAATACATATATGCAAAATGTAACTACATAGCTTTCAAAATGTACTGTATCGTTACCAACTCCGATGAAATTGCAATATAAAAGCAGTATTGTACTGTCTTAAATTTGACTAAAAAAATGCTGAAATTCATTAGAAAACTTGCCATAATATTATATACAGTTCATAGTGTTGACGTTTTTTATGGACCAAGAATTTGTTCCTTACCATAAATATAAAACAGAAGTCTGTGTTTATATAACAATTGGCGTATTTAATATAATAGCAGGAATTATAAATTTGTCTATGTTTCGTTGAGGTTGTTGCATTGTACAATATTCGTTTATGAAGAACACTTGTCTTATATGAATTTTCTGTGAGTACTGTACTCATGTATACCAGTTTCGCAATTGTTAATGAAGTATAGAATTTAAACTGTACCATCACATTTAATGTATTATTCCAAATTCACATATTTGTTTTTACAACTAAACTTCGAATTGAAAGTTAAATACCCCTGTCCTTGTTTGTACCATGGTTATATACAAATAAAGATATGGACAAAAGAAAGCTTTTATTTTCGCATAAGAGCTTTTTGCGCCTTCAGGTTTTATTTTTGTGTAGTCAAGTCACTCGATTTCGAAAGCAAACAATGTTGATTTCTAAGAAATGAATTGATATTTTGCATATTTTTTGCATCAACATGTACTTTACAAGGTTTTTTTGGTAGTTATGTTGTTATTTGAGGTTTGTGTGACTTCAGTAATGTCCCTCAAACACCAAACAGATGAGTACATCGAACAAGACATATAATAACATACCGCCGTCAATTTTCATTTGTTTATGAAATGTCATTAATTCAAATCACACTAATGCAAAAACTACTAAGTTTGTTTTCAAAGTAGTCTTTAGGCAAACTTTAGTCTGTAAATAGCCTAATGAATGCATTGACTACAATGTGTTGTCTTCGAATTATAGGAATTTGCAATGTTTTTATTTGCCGAAAAGACTGTTAAATCTATAAATCGTAATAAAGAAATTAATTTTTCAAAGTCCAAACCATTTACTAGCCCGCATCTTAGCACAGATATATAACTAACTCAGAAAACACTTGCGCGACATCTGTTAGAGAAGAGATACTTTTTTAATATACATTTATAAGTGTCATCATTATACGTTTTCGTTTCCTATTGACTGGAGTTTAAAACGCTAAATAAATATTTCACATTAAAAGTTAATGTTACGAAAGTCCATTAGGCTTTCTTCTGTGTGCTGCCATCTAACGAAATTTGAAGAATTGTGCAAGGACATACATATAATACAACAAGATGGGACATTTCCATTGCTACTATACATTGGCGGATGGCACTGATGGTCTAACATAATGTGATGTTACAATAGTTGTGTCTTTTTACTTTTTCAGTAATAATTATTCAGTAACTTCTTTTTAGAGAGTAAGAGAGATTTTGCTCTTTGATACGAAAATAGAGCAAAAAGTAAAGACAACATTTAGTAAACTTTAGCAAGATAGCAGTTGATAACCAAAAACAAAAAAAAACATTGGCGCCAATGCATGAACGAAAAAATAACTCCAAAGCAATGAAAAAGTTCTTACATTTTAAGCAAAATAAATAAAAAATAATGAATAAATAACCCTGAATCGTAATATTTATAGTATTTTTCCACAAAAATAAGATAAACATTGAGCAGCTGACCATTAGCAGATGATTAAAAAACAGATGCTGGGAAAAACAACTGTCAAAATTGTTCTCTCACTTCGTTCTCTTTTAATGAACTTTTGTGTAAAAAGACAGCATTTAGAAACATTTCGTAATAATTATTACAAATTATCACGTAAAAAGACACACCTAATATTGTGGCATGAATTATGTTATATTTAACATAGTTTACATTGGTTTACGCTTTTGTTTGTGTTGTGTTCAGTTAATTGTCTGTTTTACATACACGCTTCCTATGCTTGAATATTAAAATTTAACTCCATTGGGCATAATGTCCAATCTTTATCAATGTATGTCTTTGATATTTCGAAAATAGTAAAATTATTTTCAGATTAGGATTACCGTAAACCAAAACTGTTATGTTGAACTCATAGCATATATTACGTACTTAAAGCTTTGTCGACAAGAAGCCGAAGACTTTTATAACAGCTTATATACCAGCTACGTTTCACTGGGGTGAAGCTTTGTAATTCATTGTCTGTATACTTAAGACTACGGTATTAGACATAAGAACTTCGTTAGACGAAATATGTACTACTGTAGTGTAGAAAGTAACACTTTTCGTAACTTATACCATAAACACACTTCCAACAACCATTACTTCAGAAACCTAGACAAATAAAAATGGAAACTAGACAAAGTATAATGAAAGCTTTTATCTAAAACATACAACATTAAATATTGGACATAATATATAAGGCAGGTTAATTTTAATATTCAAGCATAGAGGGCGTTTATGTATAACAGACAATTAATAGAACACAACAGCAACAAAAGTGTAAAAAATGTGAACTATGTTAAATATAACATAATTTCATGTCACAATATTGTAACATCACATTATGTTAGACCACCAGTGTCATCTACCGATGTATAGTACCAATGGAAATGTCCCATCTTATTGTATTATATGTCTTTGCTTTCTTTTTCTGTTCCTAACAGATGTCGCCCAAAGTGATGTTGGGTCTAGTCATTTGACTCACAGCTAACTGGGGCTAGTGAAATCACTCGACTTCGAAAATCATTTATTAGTTTTTCTACTATTTGGCGGCTATCTTTGTATTTTTTTTTTTCGACTTGGTCGTATATTCTACAAGATAAATTAACCAAAACATCCTTTTCGGTGAATAATAACTTCATAAATGTTTATATTTTTATAAATTTTAGTTTGAGCCACATTTATTGCTTCAAATTTTTTCGGAGATAAAACCTGAGAAGCATTTGTAGTATATACATTCATTAGTCTATGCGTTTACTATTTTTGCTTCTATAATATTTCGAAAATATGTAAAAAAATTTTCAGAATATATGAAAAAATTCTTCGAAGAAAATACGAACATGGCAGCCAAATTGTAGAAAAACGAATACATTTTTTTCGAAGTCGAGTCATTTCAGTACGACTAGCCCCAACATCCCTTTTTGCGATATCTGTTTGGAACAGAAAATGAAAGCTTTTGGTGACAATACTTTTATTTGTCTATGCTTATAGCATACATTGAATAATAAATGCTTTCTTGACAACCACTAAGAAGCCGTAGCATAGACTAATGAATGAATAGGCAGAGAATTTGTTATGTGTTTGTTATTTGTAGGGGTCGCCCTTACACTCAATATGCTCTGTGTTCACTCAATAGTATTTTGTTTTGGGGTAAATTGCAAGATTTTGTTGATTTTTTATTTGAGGATGTAAGTCCGGCCAATATTAAGCACATGTGGTCTTTTACCATCATAAATAGTATAAAAATGCATAGTTATTGAAATTTTAAAAATTGAGTACCTCGTCAACTTATTCAATTCTCACTCAATGAGAGGATTTCTTTGTCTATACTTTCATTAGTCTATGACCGAAGAATTTTCTAACATCTTATATACCAGTTACATTTTACTGGGGTGCTGTTTTATAAATGCTGGTCATTGTATACTTTAGACTACGGAATTAGGCATACTTCATTCGTCGATAAAGTGTTATACTGTAGTGTAGTAACTAAAATGCATAGTAACTGAAATTATAAAGACATATCCAACCACCATTACTTAAAAAGAAAGCACGAACATAATTCTTTTTTCTAGTTCACACATAGACAAATAAACATGTGTACATACAATGGAAGCTTTATGTCCTTAGCATAACAGATGTCGCACAAAATGTTTTTGTGCGTCCAGGTTTTGTGTTAGCGAGAAAAAATGCCACACAAACAATCAAAATACAGTCGAACTTATTTAAAACGTAGCACTTGGTGAACGACTTTTGTGGCCTATTTTCCTTATCGCTGCCATCTACGTATAAACCGAAGAACTTACCTTTTTTACCATAATACAGATAATTTTTTGTATGACTTCCCACATAAAAGGATGCCAAACGATTATTAACTATACCCATGAAAACTTTAGGAATGAAATAAAAGCTCTGAATGGGAGTAGATAATTTGAAAATGACTGTACGAAGCTTTCACAGAATTATAATTGACAAGCCAAACGAAGAATAAGCTCCATACCATACCGCTTTGTAAAAGCGCATACACATACAATCTCTTATACAACACAACAATGCCCTTATAGCTTAGTTTTCACAAAGAGTATTTATGTGTATTCTTTAAATAATTTTTAAGAGACAAAAGTGCAAAAGTTAGAGGTTTAGATTTAGTCGTATACCAAATTATAAGAGAAAATGTAGCTATGTACTATTTTAATGTTTGAGTCGTTAAAGTTAAGCATCATGTAGTTAGAATTAAACTGTAGTTATTAAATCGATTTTCCTGGCCAAAACCCCAATTTTTCTGTTGTTACTGATTGTTTTATTTCTATTTCTATAAATTCATGCTGAAACTAAGGAAACCAACAAATTAGATCGAAATAGTGGAAGGCGTGCTCCTAAAAAGGTTTAATATAAGTCATATGAGTTTTAAGAAAAACCAAGGAGTATTTTTTTAAATGTTAAAATAAATTGTACATTAAAAAATGAAATTTGCTTCAAAACACATATCTTAATTTGTTTAATATGTATACCCTATACCACAATGTGGAAAAGAGTATTATAAGTATTTGTCAAATTCATGTAACACCGCGAAATATTCGTCGGAGACCCCCAATGTGGTATACCATTCTTCATATCTCGACGAGATAAAGCGATTTTGAGATGTGTGTCCGTCCGTCCGCCCATCTGTCCGTCTGTCCATTATAAATTGTAAACACGTTCCAGGCCGCAATTATGGACCTTCGTCGCGAAATTTTGTATGGAGGTCGGGTTCAGATCAGAATAGATCCCTATTCTTATTGGTGATGGTCGCGAAATATTTAGCTGGTGAAATGGACCAAAAACATAATATTTATCCAATTTTCTAGCGGCTCTGTGGGTCTCAATAATAGTCCGATCAACGCGTAATTTTAAATAAGGTAAGAGTATATCACAAAGGAGAAGCTTGCAATTTGAGATGGCGATCGGATAATATTTAGAGGGTTGAATGGACCAAAACTTTTGTGTGAAAATTGTGAAAATTTTTAATATACAGCTTATATCTTAATTCCTGGAAGTGACATTCCGGACAAGTGAGATATACTTGAAAGTGGAACGCTTGACCTTTCAATTGATGCCAATTATGTTGGTGTGCATGATCAGATAACAGAGTTACAGCCTAATATATTCCGTTATTTGTTAGTAGTGTAATAATAAACTCGCTAGAAGTCGCAATTATACATCAATAGTCACGAAATTCTACACCGGGTAAGAGTATAGGGCGCCACCGTGGTGCAATGGTATGCACACCCGCCTTGCACGCTAAAGTCGTGTGTTAGATTCCCAGGCCAGGCAACATCAAATGTTCAACGGTGGCAAAATACCCCTCAGTGATGTTGGCGACATTTCCTGAGTATTTCAGCCTTGTAAAACTTCTCTACAAGTGGTGTCTTAGGACACGCCGTTCGGACTCGGCAATAAACAGTAGGTCCCATATCATTGAGCTAATATGAATCGGGGTGCACTCATTGATATGAGAGAAGTCTCCCTTGTCCCATCTGGGATGTTTGTGGAACAATTATAAGAGTATAGGTCGAAAAAGATGCCTACAATTTTGAATGATGATCTGAAATTATTTAGCGGGAGAAATGGACCATTACTTTTGTATGAAAATATAAAAATTTAATTTTTGGTCGATATTTTAATTCCTTGAGGACATATATGTTTCGCAAAGTAGCCTACATATGGAAAAAACTACTGACCATTCCTCTGATGTAAATTGCAATAAAGAGTTTGCTAGATAACGGGCCTACTGCCTAATATATAATGGGTTCTGTGTATAGAACCACATTTTTATCCCATGCTACATATTGTCTCTCCAAAAGTTTATGTAACACCACGAAATATTCGTCCTAGACCCCTTATATGGTATGCCAAAATACATATCTCGACGAGATAAAGCGACTTAGCGATGTGTGTCCGCCCATTAAAAATTGTAAACAAGCTTAAGGTCGCAATTATGGACCGATTGTAACGATTTTTTTAAGGATTGTAACGAATTTTTTAAGGAGGTTGGGTGCGGGCCAGAATAGAAATGATTAGTTTTTGGTGATGATCGTGAAATGTTCAATTTTAACCAATTTTGTAGCGGCTCTGTAGGTCAAAATAATAACCCGCAAAATTTTAAACAAAGTTTGAGTTTATGATGAAGAAGCGTACAAACCAACGTGAAGATCAGATAATACTTAGCGGGTTAAATGGACTGAAAATTTTGTGTGAAATTGGTAAAAATTTCAATAACGTAGCGGTTAAACAACGGAAGTAGTAGTACTACATAAGTGGGTTTCCTTACATTTTAGTTTGTGTGAACTAAATGTTCCTTTCCTGCTACAAAAATGTTTTTGTCATGCTAGATAACTGTTTGGTTTTGGTCATAAGTATTATACATTACATCTCTGATATTTGATAATTAAATGTTCACAATCATTGAAAATAAGTTTCGTGGTGTGCGATTGTCCAGGGATAGTGGTATAGGACATCCCATGGTCGGCTCCGTCCGACTATAGACTTTTCTTACTTGTTTTTTTTTTTTAATATTAATTTTTTTAAAGGCGTCAGCCTACTGACGTATAATTGAATATGAATTTTACCGACCAGGCAACATAAAATTTTTAATGGAGGTAAAATACACCTCAGTAACGTGGGCGACATTTCCTGAGCATTCCAGCCATGAACAACTTCTTCACAAGCGGAGTCTTAGGACTCGGTAGAATCTACAAAGTTATTTCTTACAATAAGTTTATTTGTCAAATAAAGGGATTTTGATGTGCTAGTAACTAATTGCAGGGGTAGTGGTGTAGGGTATCACATGGTCGGCCCAATGGTGTTCTAAAAAATATTGGAAGTTTTTAAAAAACGGAGTTTAACAGATACTGACAAGATTTCTAGAAATTATTAATATGTTCTTAAATAATGTCCAAAAAACGCAATTTGAAAAAAAACCCCAACTAGAAAAAATGCCTACTAGATGTTATTTCTATTTTCAGTGTTGCACAGTGTTATTAGACTATACATTTTTGCTGAGCACTGCATTAAAGTTACCATGCAGTCGAGCATGGGTGCGAATGTTCCATTGCACATATTCATACGCCATCGGATACAAAATAAGCGTTTGAGTAAAACTAATACAAATATGATTGACCAAATTTTGTTAGTTCATACAAGATTGTCAATCAACTTTCGAGGCTTATTAAGTAAATACTACCAAAACTAACAATATATCTAAAATTGCATGTAACATTCCAAGAGATATTCCCTTACGTGTCACATTATAAGCCTATCAACTGTCACCTTAACCGTTCACGTTGGAAAACTATTCAAAGTTCTTCAATATAATTTAATTTCACAGCACAATGACATCAAGATTAACTAATGTAAAGTTATCAACCAACCAACGAAAGTTTTTCCAACAGAAACCAGAATGTCTCCTAATTACGATTAAAGTTTAACAAGAAAATGTGGTTCAATGCACCGAATCAAGTCCGGTCGTGTGCACGGTACATTGATAAAACTTGACCTTTTGTTCAGGGCGAAGTCAATGTAGCTGTCGGTCGTTGCAGCGTTCTGAACTTTTCATGAAAATCCACTTCACAACAACAGCAGCAGCAACAACAACATATACAACATTAGAATAGTAGTAAACTCTCAACATAATGCTTCGAAAACTAACACTTGAAACTATTTAGAAAACTTAACTAAGAAGCCGAGGAAGAAGAAACACCCCGGATAGTCGTCAGCCGCCCTCAGGCTAACCCACAAAGTGAGTGCAATCTTAATGACTTTCAATGAGTGGTGGCAACGAAATAAAGAGACAACCAACCAGCATCAACAAACAAAGGGCAAAAGAACGAAACAAAATAAATGTACTAAAACAGAAGGAGAAGAAGAAGCAACAAAAAACTTTAATTAACTGCAGTCTTAAAGTTACAACTTTTAAACGCACTTCGACTAAGAGCAACGGGAAGAAAAGAGGCGTTGGAAAATGTAACACTAACACTTTCCTATAAATCTCCCACAATGTACCACAATGTAGACTGAGTTAAAATTGTTTTAAAAATGCAGCCAAACTACCTTTGGCCAAAGTGCTACCTAGTAGTCGTAGTAGTGTTGTATTAGGAAGCCATGTTGTTGGTGTTCAGATAGTTGTTGCTGCTGTTTCCGGCCGGCAAACCCAAAATTCTGCTGAACTATTTTCAAAAGTGTGGAAATGCTATTGCTCAGTTTATGTTTGGGCTTTTGTGGTGATTTTGGTGGAATTTCCGTAATTTGGCCAGCATTTTGCTCATCTTCCACTGCCTTCCCACCACCCCTAACCACTTCTTTTGGGTAATTAGAAGGTGGCACTTTGTAGCCACAAAAGTTGGCTTAAATTCTTCATCGTAGTACGTCGTGTACGCTAGTGGCACTCCTCTTGAGGTTACTATGCTGTAACTAGGTAAAAGGCCTCAAATGTTTGCGGAATTTTGTACCTGTGGTCATAAATATACTTACGAGTGAGTGAGTGAGATCGTTAAGATTTATTGGAAATTTTCTAAAGCAGAGCACAAAGTCCGTATATTTTGGCTTAAATGATGTTTGCTTGGCTTGCTTTAGCAGGGCTTGTGAAACTGAAGAACAGTGATATACGAATGAATTGTTGGAATGTTTTATGGCAAAGTTAAGGTGATGAATGGGTAATAAAAGTTTTGGAATTGAATGTTTTATTAATTAGGGAAAATTAGTGATGTGTTGTTTTGTTCGTCGAAAAGAGAAAAGGTCATAGTTTGTTGCGACCTGATGACTGTAAACAATTTTTGAATTCTCTGAACATATAAATAGGGAGTAGTAAAACATTTAAACAATCGTGTAGTCGAGTATCGGACTTTGGCTTATATTGTTAACGAATCTGACAAAATCTGGGTCAATACACCCAGAATTTTCCAAGCAAAAGATTTTTTATACCTTCAGCATTTAGCTTAACGAAGACGAAATCAATTTTAGAAAGTCTGAAGTCGAACGAATCACGCAATTTGGTTCAATCTTTGCAATTCCTAATATTTGACCATATTAACATCAAGATTAAGATGGTTCTAGAAACGGTATACTCCTTCGAGGTGTTTAAACTATGGACCATATATTCAGGAACTACCCGAAAAATTTAAAACATTTTTACAACAGTTCAGTTTAAGTAAGTGTATGAGTTCTCCCACCGGTCATTATTACGGAGGTTTTTTTTTTCAAACTTCCACACCAAAATGCCAATAAAAATAGTGCCTCTTCAGACCCTTTCTTATACAAAACGTTGGCCCATTTTTATACAAAAGGTGATTCTTTAGACCCTTTATGGTGCTTTTTTGGAACTCTTCTTATATAAAGTGTGTTCCTAATGGACCCTTTCTTATGAAAATGGTGCTTCTTTTAAAGGGTGCTCCTATTGGACCTTCTCTTATACTTTAGACTCCTTCTCACACAAAGGGTGATTCTTAGAATCTTCCTCATACAAAGAACGCTTCTTTGTAATGCAAAGGGTGCTTCTTTTGGACCCTTTCTTTTGCAAAGGTGCTTCTTTTGGACCCTTTCTTATGCAAAAGCTGCTTCTTTTGGACCCTCTCTAATGAAAAGGGTGTCTTCCTTATACAAAGAATGCTTTTTTAGAACCCTTTACATACAAAAAATGCTCCTTTAGACTCTTTCTCACACAAAGGGTGTTTCTTCGAATCTACCTCATACAAAGAACGCTTCTTTGTAATGCAAAGGGTGCTTCTTTTGGACCCTTTCTTTTGCAAAGGTGCTTCTTTTGGGCCCTTTCTTATTCAAAGTATGCTTCTTTGGAACCTATCTTATGAAAAGGGTGCTTTTTTGGAATCTTTCTTATGCAAAGGGTGCTTCATTTAAACCCTTTTTATGCAAAGTGTGCCTTTTTTGACCCTTTCTTATGCAAAGGATGCTTCTTTTTGACACTTTCTTATGCAAAGGGTGCTTCTTTTGTACCCTTTCTTATGCAAAATGTGCTTCTTTTGAACCCTTTTTATGCAAAAGTTGTTTCGTTTGGACCCTCTGCTTTCCAAAATGTGCTTCTTTTGGACCCTCTTTAATGAGAAGGGTGTTTCGTTGAACCTTTTCTTATGCAATTAGTGCTTCTATTGGACCTTTTCTTATGCAAAGGGTGCTTCTTTTGGACTCTTTCTTATGCAAAATGTGTTTCTTTTGGATCCTCTCTTATGCAAAAAGTGCTCCTTTCTTATGAAAAGGATGTCTTTTTTGCAACCTTCTTATGCAAAGGGTGCTTCTTTTGGACCCTTTCTTATGCAAAGAGTGCTTCTTTCGGATGCCTTCGTATGCAAAGGGTGTTTCTTATCGAACCTCTCTTATCCAACCCTTTCTTATCGACCCTTTCTTTTGGACCCTTTCTAATGCAAGGGGTAGTTCTTAAGACCCTTTCTTATGCAAAGGTTGCTTCTTTTGGACCCCCTCTTATACAAAGGGTACCTCTTTAGACCCTTTCTTATACAAAGGGTGCTTCTTTAGACCCTTTTTAATCAAAGAGTGTTTCTCTAGACCCTTTCTTATATAGAGGGCGCTTCTCTAGATCCTTTCTTATACAAAGGGTGCTTCTTTAGACCCTTTCTTATACATAGGATGCTTCTTTAGAACCTTTCTTAAACAAAGGGTGCTTCTTTAGACCCTTTCTTATACAAAGGGTGCTTCTTTAGACCCTTTCTTATACAAAGGGTGCTTCTTTTGACCCTTTCTTATGCAAAGGGTGCTTCTTTTGACCTTTTCTTATATAAAGGGTGCTTCTTTTGACCCTTTCTTATATAAAGGATGCTACTTTTGACCCTTTCTTATATAACGGTTGCTTCTTTCGACCCTTTCTTATACAAAGGTAGCTTCTTTAGACCCTTTCTTATATAAAGGGTGCTGCTTTAGACCCATTCTTATACAAAAGGTGCTTCTTCAGACCCTTCCTTATACAAAGGGTGCTTTTTTAGAACCTTTCTTATAAAGAGGGTTTTCTTTAGACCCTTTCTAATACAAAGGGTGCTTCTTTAGACCCATTCTTATACAAAGGGTGCTTCTTTAGACCCATTCTTATACAAAAGGTGCTTCTTTAGACCCTTTCTTATACATAGGATGCTTCTTTAGAACCTTTCTTAAACAAAGGGTGCTTCTTAGACCCTTTCTTATACAAAAGGTGCTTCTTTAAACCCTTTCTTATACAAAGGGTGCTTCTTTTGACCCTTTTTTATGCAAAGGGTGCTTCTTTTGACCTTTTCTTATATACAGGGTGCTTCTTTTGACCTTTTCTTATATACAGGGTGCTTCTTTTGACCCTTTTTTATGCAAAGGGTGCTTCTTTTGACCCTTTTTTATGCAAAGGGTGCTTCTTTTGACCTTTTCTTATATAAAGGGTGCTTCTTTTGACCCTTTCTTATATAAAGTATGCTTCTTTTGACCCTTTCTTATATAAAGAGTGCTTCTTTCAACCCTTTCTTATACAAAGGGAGCTTCTTTAGACCCTTTATTATATAAAGGGTGCTTCTTTAGACCCATTCTTATACAAAAGGTGCTTCTTTAGAACCTTTCTTATAAAGAGGGTTTTCCTTAGACCCTTTCTAATACAAAGGGTGCTTCTTTAGACCCTTTCTTATACAAAGGGTGCTTCTTTAGACCTTATCTTATACAAATGGTGCTTCTTTAGACCCTTTTCTTATACAAAGATTGCTTTATTAGACCCTTTTCTTATACAAACGGTGCTTCTTTAGACCCTTTTCTTATACAAAGGGTGCTTCTTTAGACCCTTTTCTTATACAAAGGAAGCTTCTTTAGACCCTTTCTTATACAAAGGCTGCTTCTTTAGACCCTTTTCTTATACAAAGTGTGCTTCTTAAGAACCTTTTCTTATACAAAGTGTGCTTCTTTAGACCCTATTCTTATACAGACCCTTTCTTATACAAAGGGTGCTTCTTTAGACCCATTCTTATACAAAGGGTGCTTCTTTACACCCTTTCTTATACAAAGGGTGCTTCTTTATACCCTTTCTTATACAAAGGGTGCTTCTTTAGACCATTTCTTATACAACGGGTGCTTCTTTAGACCCTTTCTTATACAAAGGGTGCTTCTTTAGACCCTTTCTTATACAAAGGGTGCTTCTTTAGACCCTTTCTTATACAAAGGGTGCTTCTTTAGACCCTTTCTTATACAAAGGGTGCTTCTTTAGACCCTTTCTTATACAAAGGGTGCTTCTTTAGACCCTTTCTTATACAAAGGGTGCTTCTTTAGACCCTTTCTTATACAAAGGGTGCTTCTTTAGACCCTTTCTTATACAAAGGGTGCTTCTTTAGACCCTTTCTTATACAAAGGGTGCTTCTTTAGACCCTTTCTTATACAAAGGGTGCTTCTTTAGACCCTTTCTTATACAAAGGGTGCTTCTTTAGACCCTTTCTTATACAAAGGGTGCTTCTTTAGACCCTTTCTTATACAAAGGGTGCTTCTTTAGACCCTTTCTTATACAAAGGGTGCTTCTTTAGACCCTTTCTTATACAAAGGGTGCTTCTTTAGACCCTTTCTTATACAAAGGGTGCTTCTTTAGACCCTTTCTTATACAAAGGGTGCTTCTTTAGACCCTTTCTTATACAAAGGGTGCTTCTTTAGACCCTTTCTTATACAAAGGGTGCTTCTTTAGACCCTTTCTTATACAAAGGGTGCTTCTTTAGACCCTTTCTTATACAAAGGGTGCTTCTTTAGACCCTTTCTTATACAAAGGGTGCTTCTTTAGACCCTTTCTTATACAAAGGGTGCTTCTTTAGACCCTTTCTTATACAAAGGGTGCTTCTTTAGACCCTTTCTTATACAAAGGGTGCTTCTTTAGACCCTTTCTTATACAAAGGGTGCTTCTTTAGACCCTTTCTTATACAAAGGGTGCTTCTTTAGACCCTTTCTTATACAAAGGGTGCTTCTTTAGACCCTTTCTTATACAAAGGGTGCTTCTTTAGACCCTTTCTTATACAAAGGGTGCTTCTTTAGACCCTTTCTTATACAAAGGGTGCTTCTTTAGACCCTTTCTTATACAAAGGGTGCTTCTTTAGACCCTTTCTTATACAGAGGGTGCTTCTTTAGACCCTTTCTTATACAAAGGGTGCTTCTTTAGACCCTTTCTTATACAAAGGGTGCTTCTTTAGACCCTTTCTTATACAAAGGGTGCTTCTTTAGACCCTTTCTTATACAAAGGGTGCTTCTTTAGACCCTTTCTTATACAAAGGGTGCTTCTTTAGACCCTTTCTTATACAAAGGGTGCTTCTTTAGACCCTTTCTTATACAAAGGGTGCTTCTTTAGACCCTTTCTTATACAAAGGGTGCTTCTTTAGACCCTTTCTTATACAAAGGGTGCTTCTTTAGACCCTTTCTTATACAAAGGGTGCTTCTTTAGACCCTTTCTTATACAAAGGGTGCTTCTTTAGACCCTTTCTTATACAAAGGGTGCTTCTTTAGACCCTTTCTTATACAAAGGGTGCTTCTTTAGACCCTTTCTTATACAAAGGGTGCTTCTTTAGACCCTTTCTTATACAAAGGGTGCTTCTTTAGACCCTTTCTTATACAAAGGGTGCTTCTTTAGACCCTTTCTTATACAAAGGGTGCTTCTTTAGACCCTTTCTTATACAAAGGGTGCTTCTTTAGACCCTTTCTTATACAAAGGGTGCTTCTTTAGACCCTTTCTTATACAAAGGGTGCTTCTTTAGACCCTTTCTTATACAAAGGGTGCTTCTTTAGACCCTTTCTTATACAAAGGGTGCTTCTTTAGACCCTTTCTTATAAAAAGGGTGCTTCTTTAGACCCTTTCTTATACAAAGGGTGCTTCTTTAGACCCTTTCTTATACAAAGGGTGCTTCTTTAGACCCTTTCTTATACAAAGGGTGCTTCTTTAGACCCTTTCTTATACAAAGGGTGCTTCTTTAGACCCTTTCTTATACAAAGGGTGCTTCTTTAGACCCTTTCTTATACAAAGGGTGCTTCTTTAGACCCTTTCTTATACAAAGGGTGCTTCTTTAGACCCTTTCTTATACAAAGGGTGCTTCTTTAGACCCTTTCTTATACAAAGGGTGCTTCTTTAGACCCTTTCTTATACAAAGGGTGCTTCTTTAGACCCTTTCTTATACAAAGGGTGCTTCTTTAGACCCTTTCTTATACAAAGGGTGCTTCTTTAGACCCTTTCTTATACAAAGGGTGCTTCTTTAGACCCTTTCTTATACAAAGGGTGCTTCTTTAGACCCTTTCTTATACAAAGGGTGCTTCTTTAGACCCTTTCTTATACAAAGGGTGCTTCTTTAGACCCTTTCTTATACAAAGGGTGCTTCTTTAGACCCTTTCTTATACAAAGGGTGCTTCTTTAGACCCTTTCTTATACAAAGGGTGCTTCTTTAGACCCTTTCTTATACAAAGGGTGCTTCTTTAGACCCTTTCTTATACAAAGGGTGCTTCTTTAGACCCTTTCTTATACAAAGGGTGCTTCTTTAGACCCTTTCTTATACAAAGGGTGCTTCTTTAGACCCTTTCTTATACAAAGGGTGCTTCTTTAGACCCTTTCTTATACAAAGGGTGCTTCTTTAGACCCTTTCTTATACAAAGGGTGCTTCTTTAGACCCTTTCTTATACAAAGGGTGCTTCTTTAGACCCTTTCTTATACAAAGGGTGCTTCTTTAGACCCTTTCTTATACAAAGGGTGCTTCTTTAGACCCTTTCTTATACAAAGGGTGCTTCTTTAGACCCTTTCTTATACAAAGGGTGCTTCTTTAGACCCTTTCTTATACAAAGGGTGCTTCTTTAGACCCTTTCTTATACAAAGGGTGCTTCTTTAGACCCTTTCTTATACAAAGGGTGCTTCTTTAGACCCTTTCTTATACAAAGGGTGCTTCTTTAGACCCTTTCTTATACAAAGGGTGCTTCTTTAGACCCTTTCTTATACAAAGGGTGCTTCTTTAGACCCTTTCTTATACAAAGGGTGCTTCTTTAGACCCTTTCTTATACAAAGGGTGCTTCTTTAGACCCTTTCTTATACAAAGGGTGCTTCTTTAGACCCTTTCTTATACAAAGGGTGCTTCTTTAGACCCTTTCTTATACAAAGGGTGCTTCTTTAGGCCCTTTCTTATACAAAGGGTGCTTCTTTAGACCCTTTCTTATACAAAGGGTGCTTCTTTAGACCCTTTCTTATACAAAGGGTGCTTCTTTAGACCCTTTCTTATACAAAGGGTGCTTCTTTAGACCCTTTCTTATACAAAGGGTGCTTCTTTAGACCCTTTCTTATACAAAGGGTGCTTCTTTAGACCCTTTCTTATACAAAGGGTGCTTCTTTAGACCCTTTCTTATACAAAGGGTGCTTCTTTAGACCCTTTCTTATACAAAGGGTGCTTCTTTAGACCCTTTCTTATACAAAGGGTGCTTCTTTAGACCCTTTCTTATACAAAGGGTGCTTCTTTAGACCCTTTCTTATACAAAGGGTGCTTCTTTAGACCCTTTCTTATACAAAGGGTGCTTCTTTAGACCCCTTCTTATACAAAGGGTGCTTCTTTAGACCCTTTCTTATACAAAGGGTGCTTCTTTAGACCCCTTCTTATACAAAGGGTGCTTCTTTAGACCCTTTCTTATACAAAGGGTGCTTCTTTAGACCCTTTCTTATACAAAGGGTGCTTCTTTAGACCCTTTCTTATACAAAGGGTGCTTCTTTAGACCCTTTCTTATACAAAGGGTGCTTCTTTAGACCCTTTCTTATACAAAGGGTGCTTCTTTAGACCCTTTCTTATACAAAGGGTGCTTCTTTAGACCCTTTCTTATACAAAGGGTGCTTCTTTAGACCCTTTCTTATACAAAGGGTGCTTCTTTAGACCCTTTCTTATACAAAGGGTGCTTCTTTAGACCCTTTCTTATACAAAGGGTGCTTCTTTAGACCCTTTCTTATACAAAGGGTGCTTCTTTAGACCCTTTCTTATACAAAGGGTGCTTCTTTAGACCCTTTCTTATACAAAGGGTGCTTCATTAGACCCTTTCTTTTACAAATGATGATTTTTAGACTCTTTCTCATACAAATGATGATTTTTAGACTCTTTCTCATACAAAGGGTGCTTCTTTAGACCCTTTCTTATACAATGGGTGCTTCTTTAGACCCTTTCTTATACAATGGGTGCTTCTTAATACCCTTTCTTATAAAACGGGTTCTTCTTTAGACCCATTCTCATACAAAGAGTGATTCTTAAGGCATGCGAATTGCGGTATCCCAGTTTGCACATGTAACCTTTTTTCCAAACGTACATTAAGTTTCAATAAGTTCTATATCTGTAAGGGTGCTTCTTTAGACCCTTTCTTATACAAAGGGTGCTTCTTTAGACCCTTTCTTATACAAAGGGTGCTTCTTTAGACCCTTTCTTATACAAAGGGTGATTCTTTAGACCCTTTCTTATACAAAGGGTGCTTCTTTAGACCCTTTCTTATACAAAGGGTGCTTCTTTAGACCCTTTCTTATACAAAGGGTGCTTCTTTAGACCCTTTCTTATACAAAGGGTGCTTCTTTAGACCCCTTCTTATACAAAGGGTGCTTCTTTAGACCCTTTCTTATACAAAGGGTGCTTCTTTAGACCCTTTCTTATACAAAGGGTGCTTCTTTAGACCCTTTCTTATACAAAGGGTGCTTCTTTAGACCCTTTCTTATACAAAGGGTGCTTCTTTAGACCCTTTCTTATACAAAGGGTGCTTCTTTAGACCCTTTCTTATACAAAGGGTGCTTCTTTAGACCCCTTCTTATACAAAGGGTGCTTCTTTAGACCCTTTCTTATACAAAGGGTGCTTCTTTAGACCCTTTCTTATACAAAGGGTGCTTCTTTAGACCCTTTCTTATACAAAGGGTGCTTCTTTAGACCCTTTCTTATACAAAGGGTGCTTCTTTTGACCCTTTCTTATGCAAAGGGTGCTTCTTTTGACCTTTTCTTATATAAAGGGTGCTTCTTTTGACCCTTTCTTATATAAAGGATGCTACTTTTGACCCTTTCTTATATAACGGTTGCTTCTTTCGACCCTTTCTTATACAAAGGTAGCTTCTTTAGACCCTTTCTTATATAAAGGGTGCTGCTTTAGACCCATTCTTATACAAAAGGTGCTTCTTCAGACCCTTCCTTATACAAAGGGTGCTTTTTTAGAACCTTTCTTATAAAGAGGGTTTTCTTTAGACCCTTTCTAATACAAAGGGTGCTTCTTTAGACCCATTCTTATACAAAGGGTGCTTCTTTAGACCCATTCTTATACAAAAGGTGCTTCTTTAGACCCTTTCTTATACATAGGATGCTTCTTTAGAACCTTTCTTAAACAAAGGGTGCTTCTTAGACCCTTTCTTATACAAAAGGTGCTTCTTTAAACCCTTTCTTATACAAAGGGTGCTTCTTTTGACCCTTTTTTATGCAAAGGGTGCTTCTTTTGACCTTTTCTTATATACAGGGTGCTTCTTTTGACCTTTTCTTATATACAGGGTGCTTCTTTTGACCCTTTTTTATGCAAAGGGTGCTTCTTTTGACCCTTTTTTATGCAAAGGGTGCTTCTTTTGACCTTTTCTTATATAAAGGGTGCTTCTTTTGACCCTTTCTTATATAAAGTATGCTTCTTTTGACCCTTTCTTATATAAAGAGTGCTTCTTTCAACCCTTTCTTATACAAAGGGAGCTTCTTTAGACCCTTTATTATATAAAGGGTGCTTCTTTAGACCCATTCTTATACAAAAGGTGCTTCTTTAGAACCTTTCTTATAAAGAGGGTTTTCCTTAGACCCTTTCTAATACAAAGGGTGCTTCTTTAGACCCTTTCTTATACAAAGGGTGCTTCTTTAGACCTTATCTTATACAAATGGTGCTTCTTTAGACCCTTTTCTTATACAAAGATTGCTTTATTAGACCCTTTTCTTATACAAACGGTGCTTCTTTAGACCCTTTTCTTATACAAAGGGTGCTTCTTTAGACCCTTTTCTTATACAAAGGAAGCTTCTTTAGACCCTTTCTTATACAAAGGCTGCTTCTTTAGACCCTTTTCTTATACAAAGTGTGCTTCTTAAGAACCTTTTCTTATACAAAGTGTGCTTCTTTAGACCCTATTCTTATACAGACCCTTTCTTATACAAAGGGTGCTTCTTTAGACCCATTCTTATACAAAGGGTGCTTCTTTACACCCTTTCTTATACAAAGGGTGCTTCTTTATACCCTTTCTTATACAAAGGGTGCTTCTTTAGACCATTTCTTATACAACGGGTGCTTCTTTAGACCCTTTCTTATACAAAGGGTGCTTCTTTAGACCCTTTCTTATACAAAGGGTGCTTCTTTAGACCCTTTCTTATACAAAGGGTGCTTCTTTAGACCCTTTCTTATACAAAGGGTGCTTCTTTAGACCCTTTCTTATACAAAGGGTGCTTCTTTAGACCCTTTCTTATACAAAGGGTGCTTCTTTAGACCCTTTCTTATACAAAGGGTGCTTCTTTAGACCCTTTCTTATACAAAGGGTGCTTCTTTAGACCCTTTCTTATACAAAGGGTGCTTCTTTAGACCCTTTCTTATACAAAGGGTGCTTCTTTAGACCCTTTCTTATACAAAGGGTGCTTCTTTAGACCCTTTCTTATACAAAGGGTGCTTCTTTAGACCCTTTCTTATACAAAGGGTGCTTCTTTAGACCCTTTCTTATACAAAGGGTGCTTCTTTAGACCCTTTCTTATACAAAGGGTGCTTCTTTAGACCCTTTCTTATACAAAGGGTGCTTCTTTAGACCCTTTCTTATACAAAGGGTGCTTCTTTAGACCCTTTCTTATACAAAGGGTGCTTCTTTAGACCCTTTCTTATACAAAGGGTGCTTCTTTAGACCCTTTCTTATACAAAGGGTGCTTCTTTAGACCCTTTCTTATACAAAGGGTGCTTCTTTAGACCCTTTCTTATACAAAGGGTGCTTCTTTAGACCCTTTCTTATACAAAGGGTGCTTCTTTAGACCCTTTCTTATACAAAGGGTGCTTCTTTAGACCCTTTCTTATACAAAGGGTGCTTCTTTAGACCCTTTCTTATACAAAGGGTGCTTCTTTAGACCCTTTCTTATACAAAGGGTGCTTCTTTAGACCCTTTCTTATACAAAGGGTGCTTCTTTAGACCCTTTCTTATACAAAGGGTGCTTCTTTAGACCCTTTCTTATACAAAGGGTGCTTCTTTAGACCCTTTCTTATACAAAGGGTGCTTCTTTAGACCCTTTCTTATACAAAGGGTGCTTCTTTAGACCCTTTCTTATACAAAGGGTGCTTCTTTAGACCCTTTCTTATACAAAGGGTGCTTCTTTAGACCCTTTCTTATACAAAGGGTGCATCTTTAGACCCTTTCTTATACAAAGGGTGCTTCTTTAGACCCTTTTCATATACAAAGGGTGCTTTTGTAGACCCTTTTCTTATACAAAGGGTGCTTCTTTAGACCCTTTCTTATACAAAGGGTGCTTCTTTAGACCCTTTCTTATACAAAGGGTGCTTCTTTAGACCCTTTCTTATACAAAGGGTGCTTCTTTAGACCCTTTCTTATACAAAGGGTGCTTCTTTAGACCCTTTCTTATACAAAGGGTGCTTCTTTAGACCCTTTCTTATACAAAGGATGCTTCTTTAGACCCTTTCTTATACAAAGGATGCTTCTTTAGACCCTTTCTTATACAAAGGGTGCTTCTTTAGACCCTTTCTTATACAAAGGTTGCTTCTTTAGACCCTTTCTTATACAAAGGGTGCTTCTTTAGACCCTTTCTTATACAAAGGGTGCTTCTTTAGACCCTTTCGTATACAAAGGGTGCTTCTTTAGACCCTTTCTTATACAAAGGGTGCTTCTTTAGACCCTTTCCTATACAAAGGGTGCTTCTTTAGACCCTTTCTTATACAAAGGGTGCTTCTTTAGACCCTTTCTTATACAAAGGGTGCTTCTTTAGACCCTTTCTTATACAAAGGGTGCTTCTTTAGACCCTTTCTTATACAAAGGGTGCTTCTTTAGACCCTTTATTATTTAAAGGGTGCTTCTTTAGACCCTTTCTTATACAAAGGGTGCTTCTTTAGACCCTTTCTTATACAAAGGGTGCTTCTTTAGACCCTTTCTTATACAAAGGGTGCTTCTTTAGACCCTTTCTTATACAAAGGGTGCTTCTTTAGACCCTTTCTTATACAAAGGGTGCTTCTTAAGACCCTTTCTTATACAAAGGGTGCTTCTTTAGACCCTTTCTTATACAAAGGGTGCTTCTTTAGACCCTTTCTTATACAAAGGGTGCTTCTTTAGACCCTTTCTTATACAAAGGGTGCTTCTTTAGACCCTTTCTTATACAAAGGGTGCTTCTTTAGACCCTTTCTTATACAAAGGGTGCTTCTTTAGACCCTTTCTTATACAAAGGGTGCTTCTTTAGACCCTTTCTTATACAAAGGGTGCTTCTTTAGACCCTTTCTTATACAAAGGGTGCTTCTTTAGACCCTTTCTTATACAAAGGGTGCTTCTTTAGACCCTTTCTTATACAAAGGGTGCTTCTTTAGACCCTTTCTTATACAAAGGGTGCTTCTTTAGACCCTTTCTTATACAAAGGGTGCTTCTTTAGACCCTTTCTTATACAAAGGGTGCTTCTTTAGACCCTTTCTTATACAAAGGGTGCTTCTTTAGACCCTTTCTTATACAAAGGGTGCTTCTTTAGACCCTTTCTTATACAAAGGGTGCTTCTTTAGACCCTTTCTAATACAAAGGGTGCTTCTTTAGACCCTTTCTAATACAAAGGGTGCTTCTTTAGACCCTTTCTTATACATAGGGTGTTTCTTTAGACCCTTTCTTATACATAGGGTGCTTCTTTAGACCCTTTTTTATACAAAGTGTGCTTCTTTAGACCCTTTCTTATACAAAGGGTGCTTCTTTAGACCCTTTCTTATACAAAGGATGCTTCTTTAGACCCTTTCTTATACAAAGGGTGTTTCTTTAGACCCTTTCTTATACAAAGGGTGCTTCTTTAGACCCTTTCTTATACAAAGGGTGCTTCTTTAGACCCTTTCTTATACAAAGGGTGCTTCTTTAGACCCTTTCTTATACAAAGGGTGCTTCTTTAGACCCTTTCTTATACAAAGGGTGCTTCTTTAGACCCTTTCTTATACAAAGGGTGCTTCTTTAGACCCTTTCTTATACAAAGGGTGCTTCTTTAGACCCTTTCTTATACAAAGGGTGCTTCTTTAGACCCTTTCTTATACAAAGGGTTCTTCTTTAGACCCTTTCTTATACAAAGGGTGCTTCTTTAGACCCTTTCTTATACAAAGGGTGCTTCTTTAGACCCTTTCTTATACAAAGGGTGCTTCTTTAGACCCTTTCTTATACAAAGGGTGCTTCTTTAGACCCTTTCTAATACAAAGGGTGCTTCTTTAGACCCTTTCTAATACAAAGGGTGCTTCTTTAGACCCTTTCTTATACATAGGGTGTTTCTTTAGACCCTTTCTTATACATAGGGTGCTTCTTTAGACCCTTTTTTATACAAAGTGTGCTTCTTTAGACCCTTTCTTATACAAAGGGTGCTTCTTTAGACCCTTTCTTATAAAAAGGAAAATTTTTCAAATTATTAATTTCCGTTTTGGTATTTAAAACCAGCTGGTAGCCTTTTGACGGCCTTTCCACATAAGTACGTGCCATTGTCTTGGAATAAATAGCTTAGCCACAATTTTACTCTTTCGCCCATTGTGAATTCAATGAAAATCTCATATCAAATTCTTTTATCTCAAACACTTAAAATTTGAGCGTTATGTGTACTGCTAACAAATCCCAACACAATCAAAACTAAAATTCCAAAAACAATTAATTAATTTCCATTCCTGTAATAGTTTCGATTTTCAACAATCTTCCATTCAATCTTTAAAATTAAAAATTCCATTCATCAACATTTTTCTTGTCGATGAATGATTAATTTTTGTGCAAACAATTTAAAGGTAAATCACAAGGCCAGGTTTATTGGTGAATCCTTTAGTTACATTCACAAGCATTTAAGGAGCTACAAATGTAGTTGTGTAAAGCAATACCTCCCTAAAGAACGTTTCAAGGAAAATCCTCTTTTTAATTTATTCTAATACACAAATACTAAGAAACATTTAAGTAAAATTTAGCCACAACAAACCATATCAAAGCCCATAAGGATTATTTTCTAATATACAAATAAGTGCACACACACACACACTTACATACATGCTTACAATTTAACTCGACAGGTATTCCAAGTAATTAATTTCTTTCGACCGTAGTGTATGTGTGTTGTGGTTAACTGGATGGTAGTCTATCAAATGCCAGTTATCCGTTTCGATCTGTTGCTATCGATGTTTGCCTAATTATTTTCGAAAGATTTGAAAAATATTTCAGCATAAGGCAAGACAAGCAAACAACACAAAACATTAACTTTAACACTATGGCTTCAAGGAAATGTTATTCCATAAAACACCCACAAAACTATGTGGAAATAAACCTTTGATTTCTACACCCCTACAAAGTTTATAAAAGATTAATTGAAGGTCTAGAGACCAGACCATGGTGGTGGAGGAGGAGGATTTTAAATGATGAAATATCCAAAAGGATAATTGATGTATTCTTTTCAGCAGGGTGTCTATTTCTTATGCTTGCATACATAGGTATGTCGGAACATATGGCCAAACCACATGGTATTACAGACGAAATAGCTATGATTTACATTTTAATGCCAGTTTGGTTACAGTAGCAAAGGGATGAGTGATTGTTGGAGAGTGAAGTGTGTAAAAGAGTGGGTGGCAAAACCATCCCTGGGATCTTAAGTTTACATAGGTGTAAAGGTATTCCTTTGTTATGTATGTATGGCAGGAAATAAAGTATTACCCATGGTGATGTTATTATTGTGTCATGTGTGGTGTTTAGACAACGAAATTAATGGGACCTTTTTGAGAACAAACAACATGATTTTTCGCTATTCTATTCCTTTTGTCTTTTACATGACACTTACATTGCTACATTAATATTTTAGTAGGTTAGAATTGTTCCGCATTAAGGGTTATAAAAAGGGCAATATTAAATATGCACAACAACAATCATCAAATGGGAGATATTAATCCCTTGTTTTCTTCCACAATTCTAAATGGGACTAAACAGATAACTTAAAACCCAGCAAGGGACAATTTTTTCAGGTCATATTTTATATATGGAAGCTAGCTTCTGAATGAAGAAATTTAACTTTTATAATATGAATAAACGATTATAAGGAGTGTGCTGCTGAACGATTTACATCTACAATATGATTTAACAACAGCTTCCTTAGGGGTTATTAAGATAATGTACTAAAAGGTACTTCTGCAGTATAATAATATGAAAGTAAATTTAAGGGACTCACATCGAAGCTTCATCCGAAAAATGTAATTATAACAAAACAAATAAGCCAAGGCTATAGTCGAACGGAGCCGACCGTGTGATACCCTACACCACTACCCCTGGGAATTAGCTTTCCACAAATCAAAATTTCTTTTTGAAAAAATAAACTTATTGTAAGAAAAAACTTAGTGGATTCTAACACCGTATTACACCAAGCTTAAATAATGTGTAATAAGTGTACTCCAATTCATATTCGCTCAATGATATGGGACCCACAGCTTATCTCCGACTCCGAACGGCGTGTCCTAAGACACCACTTGTAGAGAAGTTTTACATGGCTGAAGTACTCAGAAAATGTCGCCAATATTACTAAAGGGTATTTTGCCACCGTTGAAAATTTGATGTTGCCTGGCAGGGGAATCGCTTTGAAAAAGGTGGCAGAGAGATCCATGCTGCATGTATGTATAAAAATCCAGCTGGGCATTTTATACGCTAGGATACCATGTAATTTGCAGTAATGCAGAGTGGGAAAATCTCTCTACACAAAACCATTATAAAATAGGCAGTCAGGGGGAAAGTTCAGAAGTTATTCTTCCATAAGTAGGATATTTTGCCGGTATATGCCCTCCACGAAATAAAATATAGACAAAAAATATTTTTTTAGTAATGTTCCATTTCACCAGCTAAATAATATCAGATCATCATACAAAATTGTAGGCATATCCTTCTACCTAAATCTTACCTGGTGCAGCGTGTTTATGATTACACTACAAACCAATAACTGGGTATATTACAGCCCAATACAGCCCAGTACATTAAGACAATTGACATCAATAGAAAAGTCAAACGTTCCTCTTCCATATGTAGCTTACTTGCACGGAATGTCTCTTTCAGGAATGAAGATATAAGTTGCATATTAAAACACAAAAGTTGTGGTCCATTTAACGCTCTAAACATTATATGATCGCCATCTCAAATTGCAAGCTTCTTCGTTGTCTTATTCTCCATTATACGTTATACACCATTATTGCGATAAATATTATGTTTTTGGTCCATTTCACTTGCTAAATATTTCGCGATCTATTCTGCTCTGAACCCGACCTCCATACCAAATTTCGTGACGATCGGTCCATTTTTGCGGCATGGAGTTTCATTACAATTTATAATGGACAGACGGACGGACGGACACACATCGCTTTATCTCGTCGAGATATGATTGTTGGTATATCATATTGGAGGTCTCCGACTACTATTTCGCGGTGTTACATGAATTTTTACCAAAACAAACTTATAGTACCATTTCGACATAGTGGGATAGGGTATAAATATAAATTCAGCAATTAAGAACTGATTTTAATTCATGGTCATAACTGTCCGCAGATGTCCGGAAGGCTTTTTCTCCTTAAAAAATGCCAAAAAATGCAAAAGCAAGTTGCGTTTCGAAAAAAGTGGAATGTTGAGAAGCAATTTGTATCTTTTATTTCTTAAATTGATGACATGATTTTTTTTATTTATGTCGTTGGGTGCATCCATAGGTTTGGTTCAATCAGCTGATTGATATGGCCTTATCACGTTATGTCATAACTAATTCTACTTTATAGAATTAGGTGTACCTATACCGCCAATTCCCTGCAGACATGTTTGTAAATTCATCAAAAATTAGATACCAACTTTAAGCCATTTCGATACGATTATGTTATGTAAAATTCTTCATAATACCGAAGATCGAGCTGTGCCGTTCTATAGAGGCTATACCAAAACGCGGATATTTGCCGAACTAAACCAAATAAAAGTCTTTGCCTTTTTTAATCGTTTCTGTAGAACAATGCGGTTAACATTGAAAATACTGAAAATCGGCGGTTACGCCGGGGATGTCTGGTATTGAAAATGTGTTAAAACCTGGTTCGCTGTATTATGTATATCACCCAAATAACGATACCTCTGGATTTTTGCTTTATTAGAGATTTACGATACATTTTGTGTCTGACCTAACTGTAATTTTCCATATAAGTGGTGCACACGATATCTCTTAAATGGAGCTATTAATTTGGTCTAAGCTTTGTATCTTGAAATATTTTATTCAACTAACGGTCCACTCCTATGGTGTTTTCCTCACAAAAGTTCAATATTTTTGTTTAAGTGCAGTTTAAGGTATTTTCTATTATCCTTTGTAATTTCTTACCTATGGCACAGCGATATTATGTTCTGCATGTGCAAGACCATACTTCCCAATACAATGACCCAAAAGTTTTAATTTATACGTTAACCAACTGTAGTGACTGGTGCGCACGATGGCGTACAAAAATAAGGCCCCACGAATTAACACCCCAAACTGAAAATGAAAATAGGCCCCAAACAGGTATATGGAAAACAACATCAAAACTTTTGGGACCTTTTTTCATTCAGCTGTTGGTGCCAATTGGTCTTCACCACAAGTAAATCGAAATTTTGAAAATCAAATTGGGGTCTAATTGCACTTTTCATTGAGGCTTTTTTACACATGTTTAGGGCCCAAATGCAATCCAGAAGTATTTAAAAAGGAAATTATATCTGAATTTGTCTGTTCGGAGAAATTTAGCAGACTACGGTATACGACGAAGACATTTGGTGTATAGAGTTCATTATTTAAATTGCAAAAATAATTAAATCAGGAAATTTTTATGTGTTTGCATTTTTTCCAAAAATCTGTATTATTTTAAATAGCAATTTTTCAAAAATAATTTCACATACAGCGCGTTTCGCTTTTAAAAAATTATTTGCAAGTTAAAAAAAAAAAAATAAAATTTTGTTTTTCAAAATAGTCAGGCTTAATCCCATAGTTGTTGTTTTAATATTTTATTAAAACAACTTTAATTTAGTAGTGGGAAAAAAATTGGCGATGTTTACCAAGGGGTAAGGCAGGGAAGACTATATACTATAGTACAGAACATTTGTTCCATATACCGAACTAATAAAAGATCTCCAATTCTCTCTGCTTAGTGCTTCGATTTCTGGAATACAGCGTCTTGTCATCTCTTCATCCACTTGTGTGCGCCATCTATTATTTGGCCTGCCAGTTCTGCATGCACCGCCATGTGGCTCTTATTTATAATCTTTTTTAGCGGGTCCATCATCGCTCATTCTTATTATATGGCCTAGCCAACGCAATCGCTACATCTCAATACGTTTAACTATATTGATGTCGTTGTATAGCAGATACAGCTCGTGCTTCATATGTCGTCGATATTCAACGTCAACGATTGGTCCGTAGATCTTTCGAAGAATTTTTCTGTCAAACACGCCAAACACTGCCTTATCTGCTTGCGCAAGTACCCAGGCTACGGAACTATACATCAGCACGGGCTGTATCAGTGTTTTGTAAAGCGTTATTTTTGTTTGAAGTAGCATCTGTTGGCCAATACAAATCTTCTTTTTATTTTACAACTGATGTCGTTTGTTGTGTTTACGGCGGTGCCGAGGTATACGAAGTCTTTTACTACCTCAAAATTATAGGAACCAACTTCAACCATTGGTCCGATCTCAATGGACGCATTGCACGTCGACACCATCAACTTGGTCTTCTCGCCGTTTACCACCAGACCCACCTTAGCAGATTGTCCTTCGACCTTCATAAAGGTATCGGTTAATTCTTTTACTGATCGTCCCATGATGTCTATATCATTAGCATAAGCAAGTAATTTGTGGCTATTGGTGTAGATTGTGCTACTTCTTTTGACGTTTGCCTCTCGTATAACATTCCCTAGCAGGATGTTGAAAAGATCACACGAAAGGCTGTCTCCTTGCCTGAAATCTATTTTGGTACAAAAGGTTCTTTCCTATTTTAACTGAAGATCTTGTGTCAGTTAGAGTAATTTTACAAATCCGAATGAACTTTGCGGGGATACCAAATTCAGACACGGCTTGGAAAACCCTTGAACGTAGCGGACTGTCGAAGGCTGCTAAATAATCGACAAAAAGGGGATAGGTGTCGATCTGCATCTCTTTGGTCTTCTCCAGGATTTGCCGCAGTGTAAATATCTGGTCAATGCTGGACTTGCCAGGTCTAAAGCCGCATTGGTATGGTCCAATTATTTCGTTGACCATGAGCTTTAGTCGTTCGCACAATATCCCTGACACTATCTTGTAGGCGATAGGGGACGGGACACAGGATGTTCAGGTTCCAATCGTCGGGTACGTGTTCTTCCTGCCAGATGGAGCCGGTTTATTGCTGTGTTTGCCTCATCTTGGCCGGGTGCTATACATTCAATACCATCTTTTGGGATTGGATCTGTGGTATCCTCGTCGACTTCGCTACTATTTGATACCAACATTTCGGAAAAATGTTCTTTCCATATCCTTAGCACACTATCTGTATCAGTTACCAAATTACCTTGCTGGTCTCTACAGGAGGATGTGCTAGCTAAAAGCCATCAGTTTGATGTTTCACTCTTTGTTGGAATTTTCGGACATCATTCTGTCTCCTGTACATCTCGATTTGTACACACTCCCGGTTTTACATCACTCTTTTTCCTGCGGAAATGACGTTTCTCACCTCTTCTTTTTTTCCGATACCTCTCTCGTGCGCTACGCGTTGCTACTGATTGTAAAGTAGCCCTATATGCCGCATTTTTCTCTTCGGTAGCAGCACGACACTCCAGGTCATACCATGAATTTCTTGGAGGAGGTCTCTGGTATCCAAGTACTGATTTTGCGGCTGTTTGCATGGAGTGGGCAATGTTTTGTCATTGTCCTGATATGTTATCGGTACGTGGAGTGCTTTGATTAAGCAGTTGGACCAGTTGAGTGGAATATGCTGTGGCTATCTGTTGTGATTGCAGCTTACCGATGTCCAACTTGCATGTTGTGTCTGTTCGCACTTTGTTTGCTACGTTTAATCTGGTACGTACCTTTGCTGCAACAAGGTAGTGGTCCGAGTCTATGTTTGCACCTCGGAACGATCATACATCCAACACGCTTGGTGCATGTCTTCCATCTATCACAACGTAATCAATTTGATTTCTTGTTCTTTGAACTGGCGACAGCCAGGTGATGCTTAAATCTGGTATTGCTAACTACCATGTTTCGTGCAGCTGTAAAGTCTATCAGCCTCACACCATTGTCAGATGTTTCACTGTGAAGACTGAATTTGCCGACTGTTGGGCCAAATATATTATCCTTTCCAATTTTGGCATTAAAATCGCCTTGTATAATTTTAACGTCATGGGCAGGGCAACAGTCATAAGTTTCTTCTAAGCGCTCGGTTAATATATCTTTGGTCTGTTCGTCCTTGTTTTCAGTGGGAGCATGAGCTCATGGCAGCTATAATACACTGCGTCACCTTTAGGTATTGTTGTGAGGCCTTTCCCGTTCCATCATATTTCCAGTATGGCAGTAATGTCGCCCTTGTACTTTTCAAGTACATCTGCCAATGCGTGAACTGCACCTTCCCTATAAAGAGTGCGAACATTCCAGGTGGAGATTCGCAGAGCATGGTCCTTAAAACGTTTACGGGGTTCGTCAACTTTAGATGGGTTTGTGTTTCTTTTCTTTCGTTTTTTCATAGTAGGCTGTCTTTTTTTTTTTTTTTTTGAGGGTTACTAACCCGACGCCCAAACCCAAGTTTTTAACGTTCTTATGGGTGAACGCGCGGCACATGTTAGCTCACTACCTTTAACGGGTGTTAAAGGCAGTTCCCCATGTGACACCACGGGGAGGTCAGTGTCCACTTGAGATGAAAGAGGGACCAAGATAAATCCTGGGCTTTGCCATGTTAAAGCCGGTCAGGACCGTTCCTTGGTATCTTCCATCCTCTATTACCCTTAGTTAGTTATTACAAATTTGTTGCTTCATTTCGCCCTAAATTTAAGTGAATAAATAGTTTGGGGCGTAAATGGATAGTTTGGGGCCTAATTGTTTTTTTGGTGTTTGGGGTGATATTGCATTTGCCAAATGCACCCCAGTTTCAAAAATGCATTTTGGCCCCAACGAAATTTTGGGACATAAATGTAATATTTCTTTGGGGCCAAATTTCCTAGTTCGGAGCCTTTTTCAGTTTCAAGTTGAAAAACACCCCAAAAATTGAGGTCCATTTTCATTTCCGTTTGGGGTGTTATTTCATGGGGCCTTGTTTCTGTACGCCGGCACGCTACATATTGAAAAGAATGACTTCCAATATATTGACAATGTGGTTGGTCTATTCCTTTAGGTACCACCTCCGCAACACTTTTGAGCTTCAATCGAATTTCCAAAATGGCCACAAAATACTGAAAATAGACTCAATAAATAATTTTTGGGGGAAAAGCTTTGTTTGTGTAGCCGGTATTCAATCTGTGTCCATAGAAGAAGTTTGAATTCGCACAGGCTGAGGGTATATCTCTGTCGGCAAAACCGGCTGAAACTGTTTTTCTTGTTTTTGTTCCAAGAAATTTTATTTTATTTTTAATAACTATGTTGTATTGAAATCCGTTTTGATTTTTTTCTTGAAATTTAATTTTAACAATAACTTAATTAAAACTTTCCACCTTGACAGAAAATAAAAATAAATTACAGCTTCATTGATAACCCATATCCAATAGTTTGTGTCCACCCTTGTCTGTCAAATGTCATTGGCAACTGACAAATTTATGCTGTGATAACTATGTTGGACAAACATTAGGTCATATTTTTTTGATTTTTCCCATTCAACTTCTAAATATAAATGTCAAACTATTATTTTACTATAAGCAACACCTAATTGAGAAATTATACAAGGATAGAAACTTTCAAATAACTTGTCACCATTATGACATTATTACCAAAAGGTCTTGCACGATATCACATCAAACGGATAAAGCCACATCATGGCAAATGAAGGAAAACTTCATTTTCGTCTTGTTCAAATTTTGCTAAGCAATTTATCACAGTTTTTGTGTTTTTCCTTGATATTTTTGGAAACAGGACACAACGAAACTAAACAATCCGACAAACACAATTCTAAATAGAGTTTCCTTAAGTCCACAAAACAGTTTGACTTTTCCACAAATGTTAAGTTCTAATCTTATAAAGGGAGGGTGGTGGTTGTGGAGATATTTAAAATTTTTGTGTTGTTTGGTTTTGTTAGTTGGACATTGAAAATTATCAAATAATGCTCTCACTTAGTCAGTCTTTTTTCTCTGGCTGTCTTTTGGGGTTTGCAAAATGTAACCACTAACAGAAAATGTTTCGAAAAATCTAGTTTTAATAAGTTTAAACAAAAGTTTGTTATATAATTTGTTTTTAATACAGTTGAAGATTGTTGAGAATTTAAACCAGTTTTTGTTTGACAAAATTTAAAGCATTTACAATTTCTTTGCAGCATTTGTTGCTTCCTTTTGTTAATATTAAATATAAATTTATTCGAGCAAATTCGCATTTTCCTTTTCCATTTTCCACTTAATCATCAAAAATTCAACACACTCACATAACCGCAAATAAATTTCCTTTTTAAATGAAAAAATAAACAACGAAATAAAACCAACAAAAAGTTTATGAAAAATATGAAATGTAATGTAAAGATTTCAAAAACACAAGAAACGATAATGGCGCAGTCAGTCGTCAAGCGTGTAACCAAACCGGAAATGATGCATATATCCGGTACAAGCAATGGTGACCCAACACATTTGTGCAAAAAAACGACATTCGCACAATAACACACACATACATGATTAGTACCATACCCAAATACTTGTGCGATTTTATTTCAATATGATTTGTGTTTATATGTTGCTTACACATGTTTATGTTTTGCTTGTTCATTATTTAAAAGGCGTTTTTTTCTTTGCAAGAAAATGTTCTTTAGCAGAATTTAAGTCGCTTTAAAAGTTTTAGCAATTTTCCCATTCTCTTAAAGTAGAAATGTTTATTGATGCGTATAATGATTACAAATATTCATATTTGAATACACACCATACGCCACGGAGGTTAGTTACTCACACAAAAATAAACTCAATCTGGGTATTTTGTATTTTTCATATACCTACCACACAAAAAACGAATTCAAATAATAAACAATATTTGTTCAAGTAGTACAATAATACCCCCAATTGACATACTCGTGTCAAGTGTATTTGAAATAAATTTCGTTGTTTGTTTTATTAAAAAGCCACTTGACTTGTATTGAAGATGAAAACAAGGAAAATAATTGGGTGCACCAGATTCGGTAAAACTATGTGAAGGAGAAATATTAAATGACAATTTTTCTTTTGGCTAACAATGAAATTCTATAAGTGTGTTTATAGCTTAAATTGGGATTAACAACTTTTTGAAATGTAAAGCCACGTAAAACGTGATTGTACCATTACATGAAGGCTTTAAACAAACTTGTATACTTTTTCACTATAATATGTTGTATCGTTTATGACACAGTAAAGACGTGTTCGGTGTATACTTATTCACAATTGGTTTTTTTTTCAGAGAAAGGTTATTTCTGAAAGGTTCGAGATATTTTTAGTTTTTTTAATAAGAGTTACAATATTTGTAAAGGAAATTTAAAAATTTCAAAACAAAACAAGTAAAAAAGCGTTAAGTTCGGCCGGGCCGAACTTTTTATACCCTCCACCATAACATATTCCGCACCAAATAAGGTAAACAATTCTTATAAAAATGTCTTCAATCGTTCGGCACCTTTTTACGGGGCTAGATCAAAGTGTGGACCTATGTTGACAATTTTTGGTGGAGATGTTTTGTGATCACTAGGAACTTCTTGGCCCCTCTTTCATCTCAAGTGGACACTGACCTCCCCGCGGTGTCACCTGGGGAGCTGCCTTTGACACCCGTTAAAGGTAGTGAACTAACCTGTGCCGCGCGTTCACCCATAAGCACATTAAAAACTTGGGTTTTCGGCGTCGAGTTAGTAACCCTCCCCTTGAAAAGGCAGCCTACTATGAAAAAACTAAAGAAAAAAAAAAACAAACCCCTCTAATGTTGACGAACCCCGCAAACGTTTTAAGCACCATGATCTGCGGATCTGCACCTGGAATGTTCGCACTCTTTATAGATAAGGTGCAGTTTATGCATTGGCAGATGTACTTGAAATGTACTAGGCCGACATCACTGCCATACAGGAAATACGATGGATTGGGAAAGGCGTCACAACAACACCTAAAGGTGACGCACTGTGTTATAGCTGCCATGACACAAAGCATGAGTTTGGTCGCGGATTTGTAGTTGGTCGGAAGTTAAAACATCTGGTCTCCAGATTCACACCAGTGAATGAAAGGCTTGCTGCAATTCGATTAAAAGCTAAATTCTTCAACATCAGCTTTATTTGCGCTCATGCTCCCACTGAAGAAAAGGATGAACAGACCAAAGATATATTTTACGAGAGCTTAGAAGAAACTTGTGACGGTTGCCCTGCCCATGACATTAAAATTATTCTAGGCGATTTTAATGCAAAACTTGGAAAGGAGAATATCTTTGGGCCAACAGTCGGGATATTCAGTCTCCACAGTGAAACATCTGACAATGGTATGAGGCTGATCGACTTTGCAGCTGCAAGAAACATGGTAGTTAGCAGTACCAGATTTAAGCATCTCGATATTCATAAGGGCACCTGACTGTCTCCAGAACTGTCTCCAGAACTGTCTCCAGAACTGTCTCCAGAACTGTCTCCAGAACTGTCTCCAGATCATCGTAGGCCTGTAGGATGTACGATCGTTTCGAGGAGCAAACATAGATTCGGACCAGTACCTTGTTGCAGCAAAGGTACGTACCCGTCTAAACGTTGCAAATAAAGCACGAACAGAAGCAACGCGGAAGTTGGACATCGGTAAACTGCAATCACAATAGATAGCCACAGCATATTTCATACAACTGGCCCAACTGCTTAATGAAAGCACTCCTCGTCCCGATAACATATCAGCACAATGGCAAAATATTGCCCACTCCATGCATACAGCCGCAAAATCCATACTTGGATAACAGAGACCTCCACCAAGGAATCCATGGTATGACCAGGAGCGTCGTGCTGTTACCGAAGAGAAAAATGCGGCATATAAGGCTACTTTACAAGTCGTAGCAATGTGTAGCACACGAGAGAGATATCGGGAGAAAAGGAGAGAGGAGAAACGTCTTTTCCGCAGGAAAAAGAGGGAGATGGAAAGCGGGAGTGTGAAAAAATCGAGATGTACAGGAATCAGAATGAAGTCCGAAAATTCTACCAAAGAGGCACGCATCAAACTGAGGGCTTGGTGCAGGCACATCCTCCTGTAGAGGCCAGCAAGGTAATTTGGTAACTGATACAGATGGTGTGGTCAGGATATGGAAAGAACATTTTTCAAAACTGTTGGTATCCACCCAGCAAACTAATCGTACCGACATCGTAACGAAATCGGAACAAAATTAGGACGATACGTCCGATATCTGATCCGAAATCGTAAGGATATCTTAACGAAAGTAGTATGAAGTGGTTGACATAATTTCGGAACGAAATGTCGGAGCGACATCGGATCGTTTTCGGTCCGATTTCGTAAAGAAATCTGAAGAAAATCCTTGGAAAATTCGGAAAGGAAATTTCTTTTCGACATTCGTTCCGAAATCGGTACAAAATCTGAACTATTTCCTCTCCAAAAATCGTTTAGAAATCGGAACGAAATCTTATCGACTTTGCCTCCGAAATTGTTCAGACGTGTCGGACATCAGACATTAGGTTTGCTGGGCAATAGCAGCGAAGACGACGAAGATACCACAGATCCAATCACAGAAGATGGTATTTAAGATGAGGTAAAGACAGCAATAAACCGGCTGACGAATAATAAGGCAGCAGGAGCTGATGGCCTACCAGCCGAGCTGTTTAAAACCGGAGTCGACACGCTGATAAGGTATATGCACCTGAGCATCCTGTGTCCCGTCCAAAAAAAAGGAGATAAGACTTTATGTTCCAACTATAGGAACATACGTCTTCTCCCTATTGCATACAAGATAATGTCAGGGATAATGTGCGAACTACTAAAGTCCATGTTCAATGAAATAATTGGACCAAACTAATGCGGCTTTAGACCTGGCAAATCCACCATTGAACAGATATTTACCCTGCGGCAAATCCTGGAGATAACCCAAGAGTTGCAGATCGACACCTACCACCTTTTTGTCGATTATAAAGCAGCCTTCGACAGCCCGCTACGTTCAAAGGTAGTCCAAGCCATGTCTGAATTTGGTATCCCCGCAAAGCTCATTCGGCTTTGTAAAATGACTTCACACTGACAAGATCTTCAGTTAAAATAGGAAAGAACCTCTCCGAAGAGTTTTGTACCAAACGAGGTTTCAGGCAAGTAGACAGCCTTTCGTGTGATCTTTTCAACATCCTGCTAGAAAAGGTTATACGAGAGGCAAACGTCAAAAGAAGTGGCACAATCTACATCAATAGCCACAGCTTACTTGCATATGCTGATGATATAGACAGCATGGAACGATCGGTAAAAGAAGTAACCGATACCTTTATGAAGGTCGAAAGAGAATCTGCTAAGGTGGGTGTGGCGATAAATGGCGAGAAGACCAAGTTAATGGTGTCGACGCGCAATGCATCCATTGAGCTCGGACCAACTGTGGATGTTGTTTCCTATAATTTTGAGGTATTAAAAGACTTCGTCTACCTCGTCACCTCCGCAAACACAACAAACGACATCAGTTGTGAAATAAAAAGAAGAATTGTATTGGCCAACAGATGCTGCTTTGGTTTAAGTAAGCAGTTTAAAAACAAAGCCACAACTCGTCAAACAAAAATAACGCTTTACAAAAAACTGATACTACCCGTGCTGATGTATGGTTCCGAAGCCTGGGTACTTGCGGAAGCAGATAAGGCAGTGTTTGGCGTGTTTGAGAGAAAAATTCTTCAGAAGATCTACGGACCAATTTGCGTTGACGGTGAATATCGACGTCGCATGAACCACGAGCTGTATCTGCTATACAACGACATCAATGTAGTTAAACGTATTGAGATGCAACGATTGCGTTGGCTAGGCCTTTTCCTCTAATTAATTATGACTATTAAATTATGCTTCGATATTGTGACGGCTTTGTAACCCCTCGTGCTCCCTCGTATTTACTGCCGCTGGCGCATTGATGCGTTGTTTACATTAATTTGTCTGCTTGTATGTGCGTACATGTGTATATTTACCAAGTATTAGAGTTTCGTCTGAACATTGTAGAACCTCCCAGATTCAGGGGACTGGAACAGTCTATACATACGCAAGCGGGTTTAAATACGAGTGAGTCGCGGGTGGGCAGAGTAGTTAATAAACCGCGAGCTTTAAATCGTATTTTTATACCCTCACGTCCACTCCTTCGGGCACCTCCCACACAAAATTTCAGAAAAGTTCAGTTTAGGAGCAGCTCTCGAATCGCTCCTGCTTTTGTTGTAGCATCTTGTATTCACCGCCCCCAATACGACGGTACAAGTTTCATCAGGGGCAAGTCCAAACTTCCTGAGAAAATAGCCTAAAATATGCAAAAAGCCCCTATGACACCGTGTGTAGTGGTTGGAGCTTTAGATAACTCTCGAAAGCATTTGCCGATTCGGTCCAAAATTTGGCCTTCGTAATATTTTGTACAAACATAGTTTAAATTCGAAGCCATATCGGTCCACTCCTTCAGGTACCTCTCCACAAAATTTCAAAAATGTTCGGAAAATTTGTGTCCACCATCACTCTTGAAGGGAGTGACCGATGTAATTCATACTTTGCACATCCTAATATATCTACCAGATATAGATCAGGTTCGAATATGGACTATATTTGTCTACTCCTACTGGTACCTCTCACACAAAATTTCGGTTAAGTTCACTTTAAGGCCTGCTCTCGAATCACTTAGATTTTTGTTGAAGCGATTTGCATTCTCTACCTCCATTACGACGGTAAAAGATTTTTTCAGGGGCAAGTCCATATTTCTTGGGAAAACAGCCCGAAAGGTGTAAAAAACCCCTATGTCACCGTATGTGGCGGTCGGAGAGCACGATAACTCTTGAACTGTTCAACCGATTTGGTCCAACATTTGATCTTCGTCGTATTACTTCCAAACTTAGTTTCATGGGCAATAACGGTCCACAACTTCCGGTACTTCACCCCAATATTTAACAAATGTCACTAAAATGCTAGGACGATGTCACCTGAATGGGGCAACCAATTTGGTCCAAACTTTGGATCCCCTAATATTTTGTCAATATTTAGGTTGACTTCTAAAATGGCCCACATCGGTCCTCCCTAAGGGTACCTCCCACACAAAAGTTCAACTTTAGTGCAGTAAATTCCTAATCCACATTTTCGTCGGCAAGTTCAAATGTCCAAAAAGGGCCACAAAATACTGAAGAGACCTTAAATACATTCGATGTGGCTGAGGGTATATATCTGTCGGCAAAGCCGACTGACACTTTTTTAATTGTTAGTTAGTATCACTTTCGCTGAAACTAAATTAAATTCCTGTGAAATTTGAATAAAATGGGAAATCGGCATTAAAATTGTGATTGTACCAGGAAAACAAATATATTTTCATAACACAAAAATTTGGTGTAGATTTTTTCCTTGCTCCAAAAAATATTCCTTAAAAATCTTTAAATTGTGTCGCAAACAAAAGTGATGTATAAAATCTACAAGTTTTTAATATCGTCCACTTGTTATTGCCCTGCCTTCGGCATAGTTCTTGTATGAACTTGGTCCGGCTAGTAAAAGCAACTAAAAAAATAAAACTGTCATCCAAAATCTGTTGATTCTGAATGGTTGGTATAACTTTTTTAAGCTTTTCATTTCCAATAAACAAAAAAACTCTACCATCAACCCATAACAACAATAAAAATAATAACAAAACAAAAGGCAATAACATGGCATACAAACAAACAAACACCCTCAACACAAGGCAACAATTTTATAACAATAAATGGGCAAAAGGCCAATAGGACAATAATAACAACCAAACTTGATCGCGCTCTAAAAAAATAAAAAAAAACACAAAGGACATCCAACCAACCAGCCAGCTACCAGCAAACAAACTACACACCGCACAATTCATCATGGTGGCTGTTACAATAAAATTCCCTGAATAGTTTGAATATGTTGGCTTTGAGAGAACACCAAAAAAACAACAAAATATAAGCGGCAATGTTGCTCATGCCACTCATTCAGCGGCATTGCGACAATAATAAAAAATATTTCCATTGTTGATTGTTGGACTAGAATATATACAGTCATATAATATATACACCCGTACATATAAAAAATGTAATAGATTTGTGGCAAAAATTCACAAAAACAAAACGAAAAACATTTAGCCAAAATTTATTGCAATTGAAATAAAATACAATAAAGTGATAAAGGATATGAAATAGTTTTTATTTAAAAACCGAATTTTTCCCATTGAGTCATGGGGTTAGCAGGAGAGAGCGGAGAGTTTTGCTAGATAGCCGACAAAAAAATGTATTTTAAAAACGAATTGTTTCGACTGCAGGGTTCGTTCATGTTACAATATGAAAACTTGCAATTTATGATTTTTTGGTTTTATTTTAAAACTCAATGGGAGCAAATCGTTATATCCAATAAAATTGAGTACACAGCGAAGACGGAAATTATTATACAAGATCATGTGGAAACAAATATTGACAAATTTTGCCTTAAGATATGTATAAAAATAATATAAATTTTGCATTCGCCTTACTATGCAAATAAATACATAAACAAATATTTAGCAAATATAATAATTTGTTCCTTTAAAATTGATACACATTTATCTACGCACCACTACACAAGTGCTACAAAACTACAATGCCTCCACAATTTGAAACTTTCCTCCTGAATTTACTACCCAGCCAAAATGTCAAGCATTCATTGACTTCGTTGAGTCCACAATTGTTACCAAACATAAAACCAAGCTACATGGTTAAAATCAACCCATCAACCTTAACCAACCGAAACCAAACGCTACTCTGCTCACTGCGTGACTGATTGCTATATTTTCATTTTTGTCTCATGCGATAGCTAGCGATAATAGGGTTGCCATTTCAGAAGCACCAACAGACCACAACAGTAAGCGGGGATTTTTAAAGAATATTTTTCGAACACCAAAAAGTGTGGATTTTTAAAGAATATTTTTTCAAGCATCACCACAATAAAAAGCGTGGATTTTTAAAGAACATTTTACACGCATCACCACAACAAAAACGTGGATTTTTAAGAATATTTTTTCAAGAACCACAACAACAAAAAGCGTGGACTTCTATAAATATTTTTTTAAGCACCACCACAACCAAAAGCTTGGATTTTTAAAGAACATTTTTTCAAGAACCACAACAACAAAAAGCGTGGACTTCTATAAATATTTTTTTAAGCACCACCACAACCAAAAGCTTGGATTTTTAAAGAACATTTTTTCAAGAACCACAACAACAAAAAGCGTGGATTTCTATAAAATATTTTTTTAAGCACCACCACAACAAAAAGCGTGGATTTTTAAAGAATATTTTTTTCAAGCACCACCACAACAAAAATCGTGGATTTTTAAAGAATATTTTTTCAAGTCGCACCTGACCAAAGAGCGTAGATTTTTAAAGAATATTTTTTTCAAGCACCACCACAACAAAAAGCGTGGATTTTTAAAGAATATTTTTTCAAGTCGCATCTGACCAAAGAGCGTAGATTTTTAAATAATATTTTTTCAGAACCACCACAACAAAAAGCTTGGATTTTTAAAGAATATTTTTTCAAGCACCACCACAACAAAAATCGGGGATTTTTGAAGAATATTTTTTCAAGCACCAAGACAACAAAAAGCGTGGATTTTTAAAGAATATTTTTTCAAGCACCAAGACAACAAAATGCGTGGATTTTTAAATAATATTTTTTCAAGCACCAAGACAACAAAAAGCGTGGATTTTCAAAGAATATTTTTTCAAGCACCAAGACAACAAAAAGCGTGGATTTTTAAAGAATATTTTTCAAGCACCACCACAACAAAAAGCGTGGATTTTTAAGAATATTTTTTCAAGCACCACCACAACAAAAAGCGTGGATTTTTAAAGAATATTTTTTCAAGTCGCACCTGACCAAAGAGTGTAGATTTTTAAATAATATTTTTTCAGAACCACCACAACAAAAAGCTTGGATTTTTAAAGAATATTTTTTCAAGCACCACCACAACAAAAAGCGTGGATTTTTAAAGAATATTTTTTCAAGCACCACCACAACAAAAAGCGTGGATTTTTAAAGAATATTTTTTCAAGCACCACCACAACAAAAAGCGTGGATTTTTAAAGAATATTTTTTCAAGCACCACCACAACAAAAAGCGTGGATTTTTAAAGAATATTTTTTCAAGCACCAACACAACAAAAAGCGTGGATTTTTAAAAAATATTTTTTCAAGCACCACCACAACAAAAAGCGTGGATTTTTAAAGAATATTTTTTCAAGCACCACCACAACAAAAAGCGTGGATTTTTAAAAAATATTTTTTCAAGCACCACCACAACAAAAAGCGTGGATTTTTAAAGAATATTTTTTCAAGCACCACAACAACAAAAAGCGTGGATTTTTAAAGAATATTTTTTCAAGCACCACCACGACAAAAAGCGTGGATTTTTAAAGAATATTTTTTCAAGCACCACCACAACAAAAAGCGTGGATTTTTAAAGAATATTTTTTCAAGCACCACAACAACAAAAAGCGTGGATTTTTAAAGAATATTTTTTCAAGCACCACCACGACAAAAAGCGTTGATTTTTAAGAATATTTTTTCAAGCACCACCACAACAAAATGCGTGGAGTTTTAAAGAATATCTTTTCCAGCACCACCACAACAAAATCGTGGATTTTATAGAATATTTTTTCAAGCACCACCACAACAAAAAGCCTGCATTTTTAAAAAACATTTTTCAAGCACCACCACAACAAAAAACGTGAATTTTTAAAGAATATTTTTTCAAGTCGCACCTGACCAAAGAGCGTAGATTTTTAAAGAATATTTTTTTCAAGCACCACCACAACAAAAAGCGTGGATTTTTAAAGAATATTTTTTCAAGTCGCACCTGACCAAAGAGTGTAGATTTTTAAATAATATTTTTTCAGAAACACCACAACAAAAAGCTTGGATTTTTAAAGAATATTTTTTCAAGCACCACCACAACAAAAAGCGGGGATTTTTGAAGAATATTTTTTCAAGCACCAAGACAACAAAAAGCGTGGATTTTTAAAGAATATTTTTTCAAGCACCAAGACAACAAAATGCGTGGATTTTTAAAGAATATTTTTTCAAGCACCATAAGGCCAAAAAGCGTGGATTTTTAAAGAATATTTTTTCAAGCACCACCACAACAAAAAGCGTGGATTTTTAAAGAATATTTTTTCAAGTACCACCATAACAAAAACCGTGGATTTTTAAAGAATATTTTTTCAAGTACCACCATAACAAAAACCGTGGATTTTTAAAGAATATTTTTTCAAGTACCACCATAACAAAAAGCGTGGATTTTTAAAGAACATTTTTTCAAGTACCACCATAACAAAAAGCGTGGATTTTTAAAGAATATTTTTCAAGTACCACCATAACAAAAAGCGTGGATTTTTAAAGAATATTTTTTCAAGCACCACCACAACAAAAAGCGTGGATTTTTAAAGAACATTTTTTCAAGCACCACCAAAACAAAAAGCGTGGATTTTTAAAGAATATTTTTTCAAGCACCACCACAACAAAAACGTGGATTTTTAAAGAATATTTTTTCAAGCACCACCACAACAAAAAGCGTGGATTTTTAAAGAATATTTTTTCAAGCACCACCACAACAAAAAGCGTGGATTTTTAAAGAATATTTTTTCAAGCAACACTACAACAAAAAGCGTGGATTTTTAAAGAATATTTTTTCAAGCACCACCACAACAAAAAGCGTGGATTTTTAAAGAATATTTTTTCAAGCACCACCACAACAAAAAGCGTGGATTTTTAAAGAATATTTTTTCAAGCACCACCACAACAAAAAGCGTGGATTTTTAAAGAATATTTTTTCAAGCACCACCACAACAAAAAGCGTGGATTTTTAAAGAATATTTTTTCAAGCACCACCACAACAAAAAGCGTGGATTTTTAAAGAATATTTTTTCAAGCACCACCACAACAAAAATCGTGGATCTTTAAAGAATATTTTTTCAAGCACCACCACAACAAAAATCGTGGATTTTTAAAGAATATTTTTTCAAGCACCACCACAACAAAAAGCGTGGATTTTTAAAGAATATTTTTTCAAGCACCACCACAACAAAAAGCGTGGATTTTTAAAGAATATTTTTCCAAGCACCACCACAACAAAAAGCGTGGATTTTTAAAGAATATTTTTTCAAGCACCACCGCAACAAAAAGCGTGGATTTTTAAAGAATATTTTTTTCAAGCACCACCACAACAAAAAGCGTGGATTTTTAAAGAATATTTTTTCAAGCACCACCACTACAAAAAGCGTGGATTTTTAAAGAATATTTTTTCAAGCACCACCACAACAAAAAGCGTGGATTTTTAAAGAATATTTTGATAAGCACCACCACAACAAAAAGCGTGGATTTTTAAAGAATATTTTTTCAAGCACCACCACAACTAAAAGCGTGGATTTTTAAAGAATATTTTTTCAAGCACCACCACAACTAAAAGCGTGGATTTTTAAAGAATATTTTTTCAAGCACCACCACAACAAAAAGCGTGGATTTTTAAAGAATATTTTTTCAAGCACCACCACAACTAAAAGCGTGGATTTTTAAAGAATATTTTTTCAAGCACCACCACAACTAAAAGCGTGGATTTTTAAAGAATATTTTTTCAAGCACCACCACAACAAAAAGCGTGGATTTTTAAAGAATATTTTTTCAAGCACCACCACAACTAAAAGCGTGGATTTTTAAAGAATATTTTTTCAAGCACCACCACAACAAAAAGCGTGGATTTTTAAAGAATATTTTTTCAAGCACCACCACAACAAAAAGGGTGGATTTTTAAAGAATATTTTTTCAAGCACCACCACAACAAAAAGTGTGGATTTTTAAAGAATATTTTTTCAAGCACCACCACAACAAAAAGCGTGGATTTTTAAAGAATATTTTTTCAAGCACCACCACAACAAAAAGCGTGGATTTTTAAAGAATATTTTTTCAAGCACCACCACAACAAAAAGCGTGGATTTTTAAAGAATATTTTTTAAAGCACCACCACAACAAAAAGCGTGGATTTTTAAAGAATATTTTTTCAAGCACCACCACAACAAAAAGCGTGGATTTTTAAAGAATATTTTTTCAAGCACCACCACAACAAAAAGCGTGGATTTTTAAAGAATATTTTTTCAAGCAACTAAAACCGAAAAAGTGTGGATTTTTAAAGAATATTTTCAAAGCTTTGACCAATAATCCTAATAGAGACGTTAACCCTGGTTTGAACCCTTAACCGCCGACAAAAAATGCGCACTTCAACGAAAACCATTTATTACTCAAAGCGTTCATTTCGCTATTGTTTTGGCTAGGAGTAACCCTTTGTTTCTGCCACTATGTGTGGCAGCGGTGGATTTCCATTGTTTTATCATTGCAAACGTTTTGGTTGTATCTCCGGCTATGATTTGCCAAATGACAATGAGAAACAATAATTCAAATTGTAACAAAGCTGCAGCTGCATAAAAATTGAATTACAAGAAAACAAATGACTTAACCATCTACATACTGCGTTCACAACAACAACAAAGCAAATGAGCATCAAGAAGGGTCTTTTTATTTTGAAAGCTCCTATGATACCAATGAATGAATGGAAAATAATTAGGAACTTGTGACAAATTTACAAACTACTTTACTTTTGAAGGACGGAAGTAGACAACAGACACGAATGTATTCCATTTGCTTTGAGGGGAAGGTACTTCAAATGCTCTTTAACATAAAATATGCTAAGACTTATTCTTAGGGGGCTAATTTGGAAGAACATTTCATGAGACTGTCATGTATCTAGGAATCCTGTTTCATAAATTTCTTCCAGAAACATTTTATTGTTTTGTGAAATGATTTAAAAGCTTTATAAATTTCACATTTTTTAACAATGTTGCACTTCCTCCTTTTTCTTCAAACATCTTTAACTTTCCTGAGCATATGTTGCAAAAGAAGAAAATTAGGAGAACTTAAACAAGATTTTTGACAAATTTTAAGCAATCATATATTTTGTTTCCTTTCCTTTAAGCAGTTTTATTTATGTTTGTTCCGCTTTCTTCCCTGACTTTTTTCCATTCTTTTATTTCACAATTTTACACACAAGGTGGATTTGTGACTCGTGTTGTTGTTACTTTTACCTCTACACATTTCACATTTCTTATGCGGGCAACGTGATGAACATGCGTTCGCAATTTCTTCCATTTCATGTTTTTTTTTGCATTGCATTTGACACTGATTATGAAGGAAAACCTCCTACGACATTTTGACCTAGATTGAGGGGCCGGAAACGCCCGTAAAAAGTGTTGATGCTTTTGCGTAACAAACCACAAGATGCCACTTTCGTTGGTGATGTTGTCGATGTCGACAAGGAGTTTTAGGTAAATGTCAGTTGCACAAGTGTTGACTATTACAATTCACATTACTGTTGTTGTTGCTCCTGTTTTTGCGGTTGCCTTTTACAATTGCCTTGAATTTGAGTTTTGTTAGCAGCAGTGCAATTGCTTGGCAATAAACATGCAATTTGCTACTGAAAGAAAACCTGCAACAACAACAACTGTAACAACCGCACCACAACCTACAATAACAACAACATCAAAACATGAATGTAAACAAACAACCATAAAATAATTTCAACAAAACTGTTCTCCAGCACACTCGTTTTTTTATTTTCTTGTTAAAAGACAATATTTTCACAATTCCGTGTTAGGATGGTGTGGGCTGGGGGTGATGTTAACCCTTACATCAACACATTCGATACTCTATTTTTTTAAGAGTGGTCAAAGTAGGGATTACGCTCGGCAAACGATGGCCCCGAAACAAAATATGGTGTCCACTAGGTCCTCTTTGAAGACCACCGGGTATTCTATATGAAGTCCACCTGGTTTTTATACCCTCAGCATTTGTGTTAACGAGGGTATATTCACTTTCATACGGTCAAAATGTGCCTCATCGAAATAATGGTTTTAGACCCCAAGTATGTTTGAACGAAATGTGTTTCAGACAATTTGGAGTCGATTTAGCAAAGTCCGTCCGTCTGTTTGTCTGCCTGTCTGGATGGCTGGTGCGCACGATAACTCTCGAACGGATCAACCGATTCGGTCCAAAATTTGGCTTAGTTTAAGTTCGAAGAGGGGTTTTATCGGTCCACTCCTTCCGGTACCTCCCCCACAAAAGTTCGGAAAATTTGTGCTCACGATAACTCTTGAAGGAAGTAATCGATTTGGTCCTTACTTTGCACATCCTAATATATCTACCAGATATAGATCAGGTTCGAATATGGATTATGTTTGTCCACTCCTTCGGGTACCTCCCCACTTTAAGACCTGCTTTCGAATCACTTTGATTTTTATTGAAGCAATTTGCATTCGCTGCTTCAATTACGACAGTAAAAGTTTTTTTAGGGACAAGTCCATACTTCTTGAGAAAACGGCCCGAACGTTGTAAAAAACCCCTATGGTACCATATGTAGTGGACCGAGAGCTCGCACCGAATACTGCGTTCGTCCACACTTTGCATATTGTAATATTTCCTCGAATATTTATTGAAATTAGAAGGTGGTGCTTATAGGTCCACTCCTTCCGGTACCCTCCCCACAAAAGTTCGAAAATATTCGCTAAAATATAAATAAAATATTCCAAACTTTGGATATCTAAATATTGTCGAAACTTCGTTTATGTTCAAATTTGGGCCCGATCTGTCTGTTCGAGTATCCTTTGGACATTTTTCTTGTTACTACTTCTGATCTTATCACAAGTACTGTAACTGACGACTTTCAAATACTATTAAACGTTACACCCAAAATGTTGGGGTAGTTAGTGGTCGGAATCAGTACACCATCGACCAATATGTTAAGTGGGAGCCTCATTACAAACGTTCAAATGTTGACCATATGTCATTGACGATGAGACTCGAAGCCAAAAGCCTACAATCATCCAAAGTTTCTAACACGGCTCGAGAGTACTCTTCCCTATATCCTCGAACAGCTTTGCATGGGTAACGGTATCGAAGGCCTTCGATAGGTCAAGAGCCATCCTGACTGTTCGGTCGCACGGCCTGTTGAGGACACTTGCTAAATACCTCACTCAGGGTTCATCCAGTTGCTTAAGCATTTCCATTTATATTCCGTGATGGCTCTTCTTGTACGGCGTATACTCATGCCGCACCTCTCGGCGTGCTCTAGAAACTGCCGTTTAAATAATACTCGCACCTCTTTGGGTCAGTTACTATCACGTCGTTGAAAGTAACAGCCCCACCAACATATTCTTTCCTGGATTCGATAGTGGAGGTTGTCTGAGCCACGGAAATGACGGGTTGCCAGGATACTTCGTCGTCCGACACTTCGTCCTCGTCGGAATACGAAAGCGCCCGCAGTCTCCCCAACAAAAACAAACACAGTATCAATCACGAAAAGTTTTTGTTAAACGGCCAGGAAATGAATGATTCAATTCAATTGCAACGGACTTTATGAGCCGGTTAAACATCATGATCGCCGCGATCCAGGAAACAAAGCTTATCGATACCTGTAACTTGCAACGTTGTGATGGTTACAACGTTTTGCGGAAGTGTCACACAAGAAGCGGAGGAGGAGGACTTGCCTTCCTAATACACCAGTCTGTGCAGTATTGATCTATCTCGCTTGAGCTTGACTCTAGTCACCCATACATGGAATGTGTGAGGGTAGCAGTATTGTGTGGTACTGTCGAGGTAGAGCTGCGCATTATGTACATACCACCGATGAGTAGCTGTGCCCTGCGTTATACGCTCGATATTAACACCGTCTGGTGCTAGGGGACTTCAATGCCAATAATGAGCTTTGACATTCCTTCCTAGATAATAATCAGATGGGTACAGCGCTGACCGAGCAAATTGATAGCTCCACGTTTTGCACGGTAAATGTAGACGCTTCTTCGAGAATAAGATGAAATTGCCACAGTTCGCCAAATATATCCACTGTGGATCAGACCTGGCCTTTGAACAAAAACTTTTCGTGATTGATACTGCGTTTGTTATTGTTAGGGAGACTGCGGGCGCTTTCGTATTCCGACGAGGACGAAGTGTCGGACGACGAAGTTAGAGACACACTGGGCGATATTAAGGCGCAGCAAGCAGCAACATCCCTATCGCAGTAATCCCTGGTGCGATTCAGGCCAGAGCGCCCTCGGAAAGGTACCCATCCTCTACATCCACTATATCGCACCTTTGTTGACAAGTGTTGGATGCAGATCTTGCAAATGAATTGCTTGACTTTTATTGATGTGGTGGTGCTTGATAAAATTCATTATTGTGCTTGAAAAAATATTGTTTAAAAATCCACTCTTCTTAGCTTTATGGTGCTTAAAAAATATTGCTTAAAAATCTACGCTTTTTGGCGTTATAGTACTTAAAAATATATTGCTTAAAAACCTACGCTTTTTGGCTTAATGGAGCTTGATAAATTATTGTTTAAAACTCCACGCTTTTTGGCTTTATGGTGCTTGAAAAATTATTTTTTAAAAATCTACGCTTTTTGGCTTCATGGTGCTTGAAAAATTATTGTTTAAAAATCCACGCTTTTTGGCTTTATGGTGCTTGAAAAATATTGTTTAAAAATCCACGGTTTTTGGCTTTATGGTGCTTGAAAAAAATATTCTTTAAAAATCCACGCTTTTTGGCCTTATGGTGCTTGAAAAAAATGTTCTTTAAAAATCCACGCTTTTTGGCCTTATGGTGCTTGAAAAAAATGTTCTTTAAAAATCCACGCTTTTTGGCCTTATGGTGCTTGAAAAAAATTTTCTTTAAAAATCCACGCTTTTTGGCCTTATGGTGCTTGAAAAAATATTCGTTAAAAATCCAGGCTTTTTGTTGTGGTGGTTCTTGAAAAAATACTCTTTAAAAATCCAGGCTTTTTTTTGTGGTGTTGCTTAAAAAACTATTCTTTAAAAATCCAGGCATTTTGGTGTGGTGTTGCTTAAAAAAAAATATTCTTTAAAAATCCACGCTTTTTGGTGTGGTGTTGCTTAAAAAACTATTCTTTAAAAATCCACGCTTTTTGGTGTGGTGTTGCTTAAAAAATATTCTTTAAAAATCCACGCTTTTTGGTGTGGTGTTGCTTAAAAAATATTCTTTAAAAATCCACGCTTTTTGGTGTTGTGTTGCTTGAAAAAATATTCTTTAAAAATCCACGCTTTTTGGTGTGGTGTTGCTTAAAAAAATATTCTTTAAAAATCCACGCTTTTTGATGTGGTGTTGCTTGAAAAAATATTCTTTAAAAATCCACGCTTTTTGTTGTGGTGGCGCTTGAAAAATATTCTTTAAAAATCCACGTTATTTGTTGTTGTGGCGCTTGAAAAAATATTCTTTAAAAATCCACGCTTTTTGATGTGGTGTTGCTTGAAAAAATATTCTTTAAAAATCCACGCTTTTTGTTGTGGTGGCGCTTGAAAAATATTCTTTAAAAATCCACGTTATTTGTTGTTGTGGCGCTTGAAAAAATATTCTTTAAAAATCCACGCTTTTTGTTGTGGTGGCGCTTGAAAAATATTCTTTAAAAATCCACGCTTTTTGTTGTGGGGGCGCTTGAAAAATATTCTTTAAAAATCTACGCTTTTTGTTATGGTGGCGCTTGAAAAATATTCTTTAAAAATCCACGCTTTTTGTTGTGGTGGCGCTTGAAAAATATTCTTTAAAAATCCACGCTTTTTGTTGTGGTGGTGTTTGAAAAAATATTCTTTAAAAATCCACGCTTTTTGGTGTGGTGTTGCTTGAAAAAATATTCTTTAAAAATCCACGCATTTTGCTGTGGTGATGCTTGAAAAAATATTCTTTAAAAATCCACGCTTTTTGGTGTGGTGTTGCTTGAAAAAATATTCTTTAAAAATCCACGCTTTTTGGTGTGGTGTTGCTTGAAAAAATATTCTTTAAAAGCCCACGCTTTTGGCTTTATGAGACTTGAAATAATATTCTTTAAAAATCCACGCTTTTGGCTTTATGAGACTTGAAAAAATATTCTTTAAAAATCCACGCTTTTGGCTTTATGAGGCTTGAAAAAATATTCTTTAAAAATCCACGCTTTTGGCTTTATGAGACTTGAAAAAATATTCTTTAAAAATCCACGCTTTTGGCTTTATGAGGCTTGAAAAAATATTCTTTAAAAATCCACGCTTTTGGCTTTATGAGGCTTGAAAAACTATTCTTTGAAAATCCACGTTTTTTGTTGTGGTGGCGCTTGAAAAAATATTCTTTAAAAATCCACGCTTTTTTGCTTTATGGTGCTTAAAAAAATATTCTTAAAAAATCCACGCTTTTTGGCTTTATGGTGCTTAAAAATATTCTTTAAAAATCCATTCTTTTTGGCTTTATGGTGCGTAAACAATAATCTTTAAAAAATCCACTACCACTTGGTCTTCATATAGACTAGGACTTCATATATGCAGGAGACTTGTTCTTCTACATGAAAACCTGTTGGACTTTGGGGTCGAGGCAGTGACCGCACGCATTTTGTACTCTGGTGTTTAAAGGGTTAAATGTTGTTTTGGTTAAGGTGGTAATACACCATCAAAATAATATAATACAAATGAGAGAAAATGTGAAAGCTTTGTTTTTGTTGCTGCTATAAATTTGCATTACATTTTTTTATTGATGCCATTCTCAAATTTACATCAAGAGTTTATCATATTTTGTTGGTGTGTATTTGTTTTCTTCTTTGTTTTTTCTAAACAAATGAGCAAACAAATTCCGATATTTATGTTCGGTTTCCTTGTTTGCTTTCTGTACGTAAAAATGGGGCGTTTATCTAACCGATGTTTTGCATTTTACGGCGTGCGGTTTTTTCAAAACATTCAAGTGAATTTTAATATCCAAGAGGATTTCATTTTCAGATGTTTTCATTTATTTGTGTGTTTTATTATCACTCGGTTTTTTGTTTTCTTTAGAAAAGGGGTTTTGAGGTTTAGTTAGAAAATGTTGCTTTTTCTTATGTGCTAATAATTACATATTTTTTTTCGAATCTGGGCAAAGAAAAATTAAATATTGCTGTGTTTGGGGGAAAATGTAAAAACCTGGTAATTGAGATGTTGCACTAACAATAATCGAAATAGGCAGAAATACATATGTGCCAAAAAGAATTAGATCACAAAACTCACTACTCAACAGGAATATTGAAACCAATTTTTTCTAGTATTGTCTTTGAGTAAATTTTAATATTCTTCATTTGTCTATCTATTAAATATGTATTATATGAAATTACACTTATAGGATGCCTGGCATTAAGATAACTTTCTCATAGCCCAATATGCAGTCGAAAACAATTTTAATTTGAACGAACAACAACACAAAGCAATATTGTGGACAGAGATAATGTTCTCAATAAACCTCAATTAAAATTACATAAGATATCCTAGAAACATAAAATTCTATAATAGCCCACATATGCAGTTAGCAATGACACAAACTACAAATATATCAACACAATAATACTGGCCAGTGATGTTTAGAAACACCCATTTACAAATGTACAATGGCAGAACATGAATGGCAGTAGCTGTTGGCAGCAGTACCAGCTACTGATGTACCAACAGTGATGTTGGTACAAGACTAAATGCAACATGGCCAAAATATCATGTAAGTATTGTTTCTTCTTGTTAAGTGTATGTGTGAGTGTGTGTGTGAATCTACACGATTCTTGTCAATGACTATGTGGCCAAAAACAAGCTGGACTTTATTTCAACACTTAACACATGCCGAGTATGAAGATAAACAGCAAATCTTACATTAAGCCCACAAACTCAAGTTCGCAGGCACTACCACAACGGCAACACACATATACATACGTATGCACATATCTTTGGCGAACCATAAACAATGTTGTTTACTATTTCTCGAATATGTTCTCCTATCACCATATTCTTGATGTGATCATTAGTCCAGTGTTTCTGTGAGCACAACATGTTGCAGCCTTCATTCGGTAGTTGCTGGTTGAGTGGGTGCTGGGGTTTTAGATGTTTGTATTATTTTTGGGACTTCTTTAAATGTCAGCCTCTCTTGTTTGTTATCAAAAACATATGAAAATGCTGACATTTAACCTTACATATGTATCTTTATGTACATCTATTTACTAAATCCAGTTGTAGTAGAATGCAGCAGCTATCGGCAACATATTGCAATATCATTTTACAATATTCTCGGTTAGTAATTACACCAGATACTATTCTAGGAATTCGAGAAGTGTTAACATTTGGAGAGTCAAAAAGTGATTTCGTGGAAGTGTAAAATTAAAATCACGTGTAAACAGGACATGCGAAATTGGTGGAAATTTTCAGTTGAATGAATGAATGACTGACCGAAATAAACGCCTGGAGCGCTTTTTTTAAAAAAATCGCGACCAAAGTTCACATTTCAAGCTTTCAAGCAAATCGTGAAAACCTAACAAAAAACCTAAAAATGTGACCTGAACTTCCATATCTCAAAAATGGTAAAACCAAATCATAACGGCCAATCCTCCAGAGAAGTTTCACAGCTACAACATTTCCTTTAGCCCCATTTCGATAGGATTTGAGGTTTCAAGCAAAATCGCGAAAACCTAAAATAAACCTAAAAATGTGAACTTTGACCGCGATTTATTTAGAAATCCATCCAGCGAATTTTTCTTGTTATACCCTCAGCCTTTAGGCTAAAAAGGGTATATACACTTTCATACGGGCAAAATGTGCCTCATCTAGATAATGGTTTTAGACCCCAAGTATGTTTGGACGAAATTTGGTTTCAGACAATTTGGAGTCGATTTAGCAATGTCCGTCCGTCCGACTGTCTGTCTGGCTGGTGCGCACGACAACTCTCAAACGGATGAGCCGATTTGGTCCAAAATTTGGCTATCGTAATCTTGAGTCCAAACTTAGTTTAAGTTCGAAGATGGGCCATATCAGCCTACTCCTCCCTCTCAAAAGTTTGCAAATTTTCGGAAAATTTGTGCGCACGATAACTCTTGAAGGGAGTTACCGATTTGGTCCATACTTTGCGCATCGTGAAATGTGTACCAGACTTAGATAAGGTTTCAATATGAACTCAATCGGTCCACTCCTTCGGGTACCTCCCACACAAAATTTCGGAAAAGTTCAGTTTAGGGTCTGCTCTCGAATCGCTTTGATTTTTGTTGTAGCAGCTTATATTCACTGCCCCCCATACGACGGTACAAGTTTCATCAGAGGCAAGTCCTTACTTCCTGAGAATATAGCCTCAAAGTTGCAAAAAACCCCTATGACACCGTGTGTTGTGGATGCAAACTTAGTTTAAGTTCGAAAATAAGCCACATCGGTCCACTCCTTCAGGTACCTCCCCCACAAAAGTTCAAAAATTTTCAAAAAAATTGTGCGTACGATAACTCTTAATGGGAGTGTCTGATTTGGTCCATACCTTACACATCCTAATATATCTAAAAGGTATAGGTCAGGTTCGAATATGGACTATATTTGTCCACTCCGTCGGGTACCTCCCACACACAATTTTAGATAAATTCACTTTAAGACCTGCTCGGATCACTTTGATTTTTGTTGAAGCAACTTGCATTCGCTGCCTCAATTACGACAGTAAAAATTTTTCAAGGGCAAGTCCATACTTCTTGAGAAAAAAGCCCGAAAGTTGTAAAAACAGCCTATGGCACCATATGTAGTGACTGGAGAGCTCGAACCGAATACTGCGTTCGTCCACACTTTGGATATCGTAATATTTCTTCGAATATTAGATGAAAGCGGAAGCAGTGTACCTTCCGATACATCCCCCACAAAAATTCGAAAATATTCGCTATAATGGTACTCTAAATATTGCCGAAACTCAGTTTAAAAAAAGCCCTATCAATCGACATCCCCGCAAATTTTTGCGCTTTAATCCTATCCATATTGTTTTGAAAACCTCCCTAAATAACAAAAAAAAAAAAAAAAACATTGTTCCACAACATCCCATACGGGACAAGGGAGACTTCTCTCATATCAATGAGTGCACCCCGATTCATATTAAGCTCAATGATATGGGACCTACTGTTTATCGCCGAGTCCGAACGGCGTGCCTTAAGACACCACTTGTAGAGAAGTTTTTCAAGGCTGAAATACTCAGGAAATGTCGCCAACATTACTGAGGGGTATTTTGCCACCGTTGAAAAATGTTTGATGTTGCCTGGCCGGGGAATCGAACCACTGACCTTCTGCGTGCAAGGCGGGCGTGCATACCATTGCACCACGGTGGCACCCAACCTCCCTAAATACATAAGTTTTTTTTTGGGAAAAAAGTATTTCAATCGACACAGGCTGAGGTTATATCTCTGTCGGCAATGTCGACTGATACTTTTTTACTTGTTTTTTTTATTTTTCTCATTTATGAACATAGCTGTTTCAGAATCCGCAACAAAATTCCCAGGTGTAAGCACCATCCATTTCAAGTGGGTTCAGGCGCACCGTGATATCCGTCTGTTGAAATCACCCTTGCGTCTGAATATCTTTCTTCCAAGGCAGGTCGTGTTCAAAGATGGCATATATCGGCCCATGTTTTGGTATAGCTCGTCATTTTGAGGGTTTTAGCTACAAATTTTTAATCGAACGAGCTCTGGAGAAAGATCCAGAGCCAGATTAAGCACAACATTTAACTTGCAAAAACCTCTCAGTTTTGTTTTTCCGTCATTTCAACTTAAAGTAAAGAGTGAGAAAACTCTGAATTTATGTCTAGAATAATCTACATCATATGTAACAACAACTTTATTTTGATCGCTAACCTACCGACAAATTCCGTTTATAATCCAAATGATAAATGATAATTTTTCCCATTTTTATCCCTAACCAAAATACAAAAGAGTTACGAAATTTTACTTTCAGAAATGTATGTTGATGGGCAGTTTACTACTGCAAAAATTTAGATACACGGGTTGGAATTCTTCACTTGGGACAGAAACTGTTCTAAATCCATCAACTTCACATCGGTGTCATTACGTAGGAAATTCATTTTAAAGGCTACCCATTAATTTGTGATTGCACATCCATACACAGAAGACACAGCATCACTGGTCCTTCGGAGATTCGTTCAACAGGGACTTTTCGTCTCTAATTCTTCGATTCGCCGTTTCATGGGAACTTCGATTCTCTGTTTTCGTTTAAATAGAAACCAGTAGTGTCTAGACCGTAGTTGCAGATTGTATAACGCCGAACACCGAATACATCGTGTATCGACTACGTCGGGTTCACGACTATTATCATCGCATTAGGTTTAACGCGCAGGTTCCTGCTTATTTAAAAGCATCATCATCGAAGCATGAAGTTCTCGATTATATACAAATCCTTTTGCAACCACTTGATTTCCCGAGGCGCACGGCATGCATAAACATATACAACAGAACCCGGCGACACCTACGAGAGATTTTAGGGGGTTTTTGAAAAACTGAAAATTCGCTATGATACCGGAGGTTTTAACGGAGTTGTTCGAGTTGAAGTGAGGTCAGTCGATATGAAGAGAAGATCAATCATAGATTTTTTTTTAGATTTCAGGACCCACAAACCTTAAGTAAGGGACATGAATTGTACTTCAATGCTTTATTGTTATAAATATGTTCGTAAATATAAGCATCAGATGGTTTGGAGATTAGCTGTGTGGTGGTTGAGTTGTTGGAGCAGCATCGGGTGTGACTACAAGCTGGTTGGTATCTGGTAGGCGGTAATCGGCTGATACTGGATGGGGTTGTTAATCCCCGCTCGGCAATACTCGGGTGACAACGCTCGAGTCTGCAATACTCGGTTCGGAAATGTGTTGGATTTATGGTAAATCGAAGGCTTAAAAATCTCGTCTCCAGCTTCACTTCGGTTGATGAGAGAATTACCACAATCCGTATAAAAGGAAAGTTTTTTAACATCAGTCTCATCTGCGCCTATGCCGAAGAGAAAGATGAACGAGCGCCTAGAGAGAGCATATGACCGCTGCCCTGGCCATGACATTAAGATTGTTCTAGGCGATTTTAATGCTAAAATTGGGAGGGAAAATATCTTTCGTCCCCGGTCGGAAAGTTCAGCCTTAATGAGATAACATCCGACAACGGAATGAGGCTGATCGATTTTGCAGCGGCAAAAAATACGGTAGTGAGCAGTACGAGGTTCCAACACCTATACATACGCAAGACCACGTGGATATGCTAGATGTAAGAACAAGAAACCAGATTGATCATGTTGTAATAGACGGAAGACACTCGACCAGTGTATTAGATGTCCGATCGATTCGAGGAGCGAACATCAATTCGGACCATTTTCTTGTAGCAGCAAAGGTACGCACTCGTCATAATGTAGCGGCAAAAGTGCGATCTAACACAGGACAGAAGCTGGATGTCGAGAAGCTGCAAACACAACAGATAGCACAAGCCTATTCCGCTCAACTGACTCACATGCTGGAAGACGGCACTGCTTGCCCGATAATGTTAAAACAAGAAACCAGATTGATCATGTTGTAATAGACGGAAGACACTCGTACAGTGTATTAGATGTCCGATCGATTCGAGGAGCGAACACCAATTCGCACCATTTCCTTGTAGCAGCAAAGGTACGCACTCTTCATAGTGTAGCGGCAAAAGTACGATCTAACACAGGACAGAAGCTGGATGTCGAGAAGCTGCAAACACAACAGATAGCACAAGCCTATTCCGCTCAACTGACTCACATGCTGGAAGACGACACTGCTTGCCCGATAATGGGGAAGCGCAGTGGCAAAGAATAGCCCACTCACTTCAAACTGCCGCAAAATCTGTGCTTGGGTACCAAAAACCACCACCTAAAAATTTATGGTACAATTAGGAGTGTCGTCAGGCTACTGAAGAAAAGAACGCGGCATACAGAGCAATCCTGCATTCAGTAGCAACACGAAGCGCGAAAGAAAAATATCGGGAGAAGAGGAGAAGCGTATTTTCAGAAGAAAAAAGTGAGAGCAAGAAAAACGTGAGCGTGAGAAACTCGAGATGTTCAGGAATCAGAATGAAGTCCGAAAATTTTACCAGAGTGTAAAGCACAAGACTGAAGGGTATATTGCAAGCACATTCCCCAGCAAAGATCATGAACGGAATCAGGTAACTGATACAGATAGCGTACTGAGTATCTGGAAGGAGCATTTTATGAAGCTTTTAGTATCGAATATGGGCAGCGATGAAGATACACCAGAACCAATCGCAAACGACGACGTAAATGTCTTCCACCTAGCCAAAGCGAGGTCATGACAGCAATTAATTGGCTGAAAAACAATAAAGCAGCCGGAGCTGATGGGCTGCCCGCCTAACTGTTCAAGGTCGGTGGCGAAATGCTGATAAGAAGTATGCGTCAGTTATTTACCGAAATTTGGCAGGAAGAAAGCATACCCAACGATTGGAACCTCAGCCTCCTATGTCCCGTACACAAGAAAGGAGACAAAACGGTGCTTATAAACTACAAAGGCATACGTCTGCTACCAATCGCATACAAATTTCTGTCGAGCGTACTGTGTGAACGTTTAAAACCAATGGTCACTGAAATAATCGGGTCATACCAATGCGGTTTTAGACCTGGTAAGTCGACAATTGACCAAATCTTCACACTGCGCCAATAATTGGAGAAGACCCACGAAAGACAGATCGACACATACCACTTGTTCGTCGACTCTGAGGCCGCCTTCGACAACCCAATTCAATCAAAGGTGTTCCAAACCATGTCTAATTTTGGTATCCCTGCAAAACTTTTACGATTATGCAGGATAATATTGGCTAATACAAGATCAGCTGTTAAAGTAGAAAAGAACCTCTCGGAACCTTTTGAAACAACACGAGGTTTCAGACAAGGTGACCTATTTAACATTCTATTGGAAAAGGTCATACGAGAAGCGAATGTATATACCGATAGAGATAAAAATATCACAATATACAATAGGGATATAATGTTACTGTCCTACGCAGGTGATATTGATATAATAGGTCGATCAACTTGATCCGTAACAGCCACCTTTGCGAAAATTTAAAGAGTCTGCCAAAGTGGGTCTGGCAGTCAACGGCGATAAGACCACATTTGTGATATCAACAAGCAAGATGTCCAGTAGACTCGGACCAACTGTTGGTGTTAAGAATTACAATTTTGAGGTAGTAAATGACTTTATCTACCTCGGCACCGCCATAAATAACACTAACAACATCAGTTATGAAATCAATAGAAGAATAATATTAACCAACAGATGCTATTTTGGTCTAAGTAAACAGTTCAAATACAAAAACACCACTCGTCAGACCAAACTTACACTCTACCAGACGTTGATACTACCCGAACTTATGTATGGATCTAAAGCATGGGTACTTTCGAAAACAGATGAGGCAGATCTTGGCGTGTTTGAGTGAAACATTCTTCGAAAGATTTATGGACCAATATGCGTTGATCGTGAATACCGGCGTCGTATGAACCACGAGCTGTACCAGCCGACCGACATCGATATAGTAAAACCTATCGAACTACAACGATTGCGTTGGCTGGACCACGTCAGTAGGATGGATATTGATGTACCCGCCAGAAAGACGTTTGATTACGAGCCAAGGGAAGGCCAAAACACCGATGAAAAGACCAGTTGAAGAAGATATCACATTGCATGGCATCCAAAATTGGAGAGGTAAAGCAAAAGATCGGTGCGTTTGCAAATCTATTCTTAGTTCGGCTTATGGAACAAGACGTTCTGTTTAGTATAAAAGCCATCCAAGTAAGTAATATATCCAATATTACTGAACAGATTTTCTTCAAATTTGCAGCATAAGCTCACTGTTGGCCTTTGTTATGTATATTTTATGAATTTTGGAGGAGGTGGGCTACCTTCCCCAGGAAAACGATATATTTAGAAATTTCCTTAAATGGTGAGGTGCAACGGTCCATCAGCCATGAAAAACTAAAATATATACATAAGTCTCAATAAGAGGGAGAATTCGACTTAACAATTTTTGAACTTTTATAATTAGATCGCTTTAGGATAAATACACGGGACATGGACGATAATAAATCTTAAACAGTACCAATGGGCGAAAAAATCCGACAAAGATCTAGTGCTAATATTATTATCCCACTTTTAGTGGCAATTTTTAACGATATAATAAGAACTGCAGAGTACCCAAATATTTTGAAAATTCATAAAGTTGTTCCAATTCCTAAGGAAAGGCAGGCAAATACTATGGAAAAATTTAGACCGATCTCAGTGCTCTCTATAGTGGATAACATATTTGAAAGAATTTTGCACAATCAAATTTATCGTTATCTAATGAATAACAACATTTTAAATCCGTATCAGTACGGATTCCGTAAGGGTTGTGGTATGGAGGAAGCCGTGTTAAATGTTCAAAATTATATATGTCAAGGACTAGATATGGTCATAAACCTGTAGCTGCCGCTTTTTATGAAGCCGTGTTAAATGTTCAAAATTATATATGTCAAGGACTAGATATGGGTCATCGACCTGTATCTGCCGCTTTTTATGATCTTTCAAAGGCGTTTGATCTAGTAGATCATAAATTGTTGGTAAACAAACTTGTGTTTTATGGTATCCGTGGTAATGAGCTTTCCCTTTTGAGGAGTTATTTACACACTCGAAAACAGTTTGTACAGGTTGGTGAACATCGTAGTGGTTTAGGCTTGGTAAAATATGGTGTCCCACAGGGAAGTGTCTTGGGCCCATTACTTTTCTCATTGTTTATTAATGATTTTCAGAATTTAAAATTGACGGGCAAAGCATTTTTATATGCTAATGATATAAGTATAATGTAACCTTATAATCACGAAACTGCTTTGAGAGCGTATATGAAAAGAGACGCATCTTTAATTTTAGAATATATGTGATTAAACAAGCTTTTTATCAATCCCGAAAAAACTAAAATTATAAGGTTTAAACCACATTCAGGGTTTGCCAGTGAATTTAGTATCCATGTTATTGGTAAGGAGATAAGTGAAGTTAGAACATTAAAATACTTAGGTTTATATTTTCAAAATAATTTGTCCTGGGATTATCACATACGACAACTTAAATGCAAAGTTTCTCCAGCTATTGGTTTGTTGTACAAATTTAAAAATAAATTTAGCACACGAACAAAACTCCTTATTTATCAGGCACTTATCCAAAGCCATTTTAATTATCTCTCCGTCATTTATGGGTACAGACAGTCTACTGAATTGAAATCACTTCAGAAATTGCAAAACAAAGCATTGAGGGTTGTTGCTAACCTATCCAGAACTTATAATACTGTAGATTTATTTAGAGACGTTTTTCCAAAAATATTGCCAATACATGGCTGTTATAAGTTGCAAGTCCTTTTATACATTTTCAAATGCTTAAACAAAATTGGTCATCACACATTAACTTTAACTCGAAATCAGCATAGATTCCTTACGAGAAAAAGGGACAATTTGAAAATAGCGCTATGCAAGTCTGAAACTAGTAAGCAAAGAGTAGATCATTCTGGAGGTAAGTTATAGAATATCTTGCCTCAACACTTTAAATGCTTGCAAAGTTTTTCACTATACAAAAATAATGATCTTTTGTATCTGCTGCAATCTGTAGAACAATTACTATAAATATTTTATTGTATAAAGTTACTTTATTAATGAAAACATTTTTTTATATAATTGGAAAATTGTTATTTAAAGTAAATATTATCGAATAAGTTTCTGCCAACTAGCCTCTATTAAGCCAACTGGCGCTGAGGCGACATATAATATTGTATTGTATATAAATGAATTAATAAATAAATAAATTAAAAAAGTCCGTAAGAGTAAAGAAGGACTACAGACGAAATCTGTTGATACATTTAAAATCCTCCTCGGTTTGACAATGGACCGAGGAGTAGGGTAGAAAATACCTATTTTTGAATTATCCAGCATAAAGTAAATAAAAAGTTGTCATTAAAACTTGCCTGTTGTCTGCTAGTATTTGAATAATTTTATAAAAACAAATTAAGGGAAAGAGAATATTGGGTTAGGTTGCTATAGTTAAATCTTTCTTACTTATCGTTATGGGTCCATTATTGTAACCCTTTTGGTCATAATACCCACAGTAATGACATTCATATCCATTTGCATTTCAAAAATTACATTTTAATGTGAAAACACGAAAATACCCATGACTGGTCAAATATTGAGTTTTTTTTCACCACCACATACCTACATAAGCTCGAGATGAATTTCATTCGTTCATTTTGTTTGTTTAAAGTTTATTGTTTGTTTTGTGCGCTGTGGTACGGTGCGGTGTAATTCGCTACTGTAATAGCTTCGAGGCAAGTTGATGACTTTGTGTGGCACTCATTCGCTTGTTCGTTTGTACTATATGGTAATAACTTCTTTTAAAATGCGGATCTCCTGTAAATGTTCATTTCATGTTTGTGTTAAACCCATACCATGGTAGAATAATAAAAGGTAACCTCATTTAAAAAAATCGTAGATACATCTCTGGACCTATAGACATGCTCAATTACAGACTAATTGAACGTATCCAACCCTGCATGACATGAATAAAAAACAAAAACAACTTTTGTTTATTTACATTTATTTAATATAAATTTTTTTGAAAATGGTAAGTTAAATATAGATAGATTTTGTGCAGAAAATACTGAAATTCATAGCTATATCTTTTCTTAAAGTGATGAATATGGCGAATCTGGTCCTGCTACTGGTGAAAAGAATTATATGATAGGAAGGAAGTGCCTACTCAACATACAAAGAAAAAGAAAATTATTTATCCGCCTCAAGAACCAGACACAAAATTGTTCTTAAAATGTCTGATTACTAAATGTCACATAATAAAGACATTCTCTACATACACTAGCGGTCATCTGAATAGGTTTGAATTTTTTTCTTTTTATATGTTAAGGTATCTTCTGATGTGTTCGTATTGCAGATCCATAATATTTAGTTTTTGAGAGTCCTATACTATGCCAACATTCCCAAGAAAAAACTTGACGGCGTTGCCATATTTTCGGAAAATATACCTATTATAATAAAAAATGTACAAAAAGTGACCAATTTTTGCGATCATCAGAATAGGTTTGAATCAAATAAAATTGAAAAATTGTACTATCCAAGCAAATATTGCGCAGTTTTTTGGTTTAGTTTAGTAAAATGGAACATTCTGATAAATCCTACAACAAATTTGACCCGCTTTATTTGGAACGTGGGTTCAATTCTCAACATTGAAAAGTTACCAAGAACTTTCAGATAAAATCAAGAAATATTCAAACCAAAACGTTTTATAAACTTGCTTTAAATGACTTTTTGATTTCGTTAGATCTCTTCTGAGCTTCGAAAATTGTCTGAAAGCAAATACCAAGTGTAGCCATATTATTAGGATCGATAAAATAGAAAGGTCATTGAAAATAGTTGGTATTTTAGTACAAGTTTCATTTTTTAACTAACCTTGCAGTACAAATCTAAGTATTATCATGCTCACAAATCCACCATAGTTGACCACATGCATCATAAATGTTCGAAAATTGGTCTGGAAGAATGTTTCATCGACGACAATAAAGTAGAAAATTGTAATTCAAATTTAAGTCAAAAGGGCATGATATCACCGACTGTTATAGTGCTGTAATACCTATATAGTTAGGTCAAAATGTTTTTTTCTGTTCACAAGTCATAAAACAAACACGAATAAGTACAAAAGAATGGACTACTGAGGTTATACAGCACTATAAAAGTCGGCGATATTATGCCCCTTTGACTTAAATCTGAATTACAATTTTCTACTTTATTGTCGTCGATGAAACATTCTTCCAGACCAATTTTCGAACATTTATGGTGCATGTGGTCAACTATGGTGGATTTGTGAGCATGATAATACTTAGATTTGTACTGCAAGGTTAGTTAAAAAATGAAACTTGTACTAAAATACCAACTATTTTCAATGACCTTTCTATTTTATCGATCCTAATAATATGGCTACACTTGGTATTTGCTTTCAGACAATTTTCGAAGCTCAGAAGAGATCTAACGAAATCAAAAAGTCATTTAAAGCAAGTTTATAAAACGTTTTGGTTTGAATATTTCTTGATTTTATCTGAAAGTTCTTGGTAACTTTTCAATGTTGAGAATTGAACCCACGTTCCAAATAAAGCGGGTAAAATTTGTTGTAGGATTTATCAGAATGTTCCATTTTACTAAACTAAACCAAAAAACTGCGCAATATTTGCTTGGATAGTACAATTTTTCAATTTTATTTGATTCAAACCTATTCTGATGATCGCAAAAATTGGTCACTTTTTGTACATTTTTTATTATAATTGGGATATTTTCCGAAAATATGGCAACACCGTCAAGTTTTTTCTTGGGAATGTTGGCATAGTATAGGGCTCTCAAAAACTAAATAGTATGGATCTGCAATACGAACGCATCAGAAGATACCTTAACATATAAAAAGAAAAAAATTCAAACCTATTCAGATGACCGCTAGTGTATGTGTTGTGGGATAGTTCCTCCAATAGGGATTTTGTATTTATTTATTTAGACAAACGTACATCAAGTTGCAAGATCTGTATCGGACAACATCTTCGGTCACCTCCCACGAAGAAGTTCATGTTTTTTTTTTTAATTTTTACCGATGGTTTACATCAATGTTTTTCGAGGGCTAGTCCAGCCTACCGACAGAATTCTCCAAAAGCTCTAAAAATCTTAAGCTGACTACTAAAACGAATGGTGGACACGAACTATCGAAAAGAATGACTGATATTGGCCCAACATAAAAAATTCTCTCAATCTGGACCTTAAAAATAGAGCAATTCAATCCCGCACTATTTGTATTATAAATAAAACTTATTCCCAATTTATATTTAATTTAGTATTTGCTCTTTTTATTAATTTTATATTTTGAAACAAAAGTGCCAAATATGCCAAATATGTATGTGTGTCATGATATACACAACACAAATATAGACAATGTTTGTCAACACTGTTTTGACAATGAAATGTTGTCAAAGCTTTAATTTAGAAAAAAAATTAAACATATGATTGCATAAGGTTACCTTTTTTAATTGTACCATGAACCCATACTTTTAAAACGTACACGTATATACGAGTATGTATGTAGTGGATAAAGTCGGTTGTGGGTTTGCGTGTAAAAGAGCTAATGCAAGTTGTACAAATAGCGTTTTAATGTTTTGTGTTTAATCTCTCTTCGATTGCTGTTAATCTTTTGCTACTAAGCTGTTGTTTTAGTGCAATTTCGAATGGTTTTGAATGGAGTAATGAATGGCTAGATATTTGATAAAAGTGTAAGGAAATGATTTGGAAAATAATAATAAAAACCATGATCGATGATGAGAGTAATTTGAAAAGATTTCGGTGGAATTGCAGTAATTATTAGGGTATTAAGAAGGACACAAGACATAGTGATTGTTACAAAGTTCTAAAAGATATATTAAAGTACAGATTAAGAAAAGTGGGATGTTGGGAAAATGACAACTAATTGAAACATACACTAGCTTTACTCCTCTACAATCCCTCCAACATCTGATTATTACGTTGTACTTTACATGAATTAAGCTTCATAATTATGCCCACATTCACTTAAATTCCCCGAATTACATTAACAAAAGTGAATACATTTACACATTTTCCAACCGATGGCAAATATTACAATATCATTAAATTCCATTTTCTGTTACACACAAAGAAAGATGTGCATAAATGCAATAATCGTAGCGGAAATTTTTTATGTCGCCATGTGAAAACCACCCAAAAAGAAAATATTCACTCAGATTTATTAGCGAAGTTATTAACATTAACAGAAGATTACCCAACATAAATGAAATGCAAAAAAGTATTACAACAACAACAAAATTGATTTTAACTCGTGTTTTATTTTACAAGCCTGCAGGATAACTGACTTTCTTTTGTTTTGTCAAAACCAGTGGGTTTGGATGGCGTGATTTTCACTTTTTCACCATTTGCTTTTTACGGCAAAATGTTATGCTCAGTCGTACATCAGCAACGCCACAATCATCATAATAAAAAAAATCGGCAAACATCACAGTGAAGCAACGAAAATAACAACAACATCGGCAGCAGAGACAGCAACAATTGTTTAATACTTTGTATGAAAACAATTTTGTATGCGTTGCATACTAATGAGATTAAAAATGAAAAAACAAAAAAAAACCTTTAAAATAAAGACAACAATGACGCTGGTGATGATGACTATGATGTCGATAGTTTTGATGCTGGTTATACAGGTGCTACCTACCCAAAAAATGAGAAACATCTCAATGCGCAAAAAACTTTCGCTAGTGCAAAAATGTTTGAAATGCCTACCAACGAAACAAAAAAATTCTACCTCTATTGTGCCACTAGGACGTGGATGTTTTCCACATCTTTAAATACGGCAAATAGTTTTTGTTTTTGCGAGCTGGTATTGCGTAAGCTGTGTTGTCAATATTTGTACCCTACTTAAGGTTAACTTCTTCATACTAGATGAGCACGTCTCAGAAGCTATATAAAATATCAAACATAAAATATAAAATAAAAAATATGAAATATAAAATATAACATATACAAAATAAAATATAAGATATAAAATATATAGAATATAAAATATATAGAATATAAAATATAAAAATAAAATATTAAATATAATTTGTAAAATTAAAAATATGAAATAAACAAGTAAAAAAGAGTCAGTCTGCTTTGCCGACAGAGACTGTGTCAATGAATCACCTTTTTTCTAAAAACATGTGTATTTAGGGGTCTTCAGGATCTTAGTCGTATGAACTTGCCGACAAATATATGTATTAGGATACGATCTCAAAAGTTTTGCGGGGGAGGTACCTAAAGAAATGGACCGACATAGTCTATTTTGCAAGAGTGTCTTATTTTGGGAGTCATTGCTCTCGATAGGACCAATTTATCAAGAAACATGGGCTTGTCAAGAAAAACATCATATCGCTGTAAGCAGTGCTACTAGGAGAACTTAGGGTAAATTTCCAACGGATTCTCGCACAGACCCTTAACTTGGAGTGGACCTATAAGCACCATCTTCGAATTTCATCAAATATTACGATGTGAAAAGTGTTGATAAACGCAGTATTCGGTCCCGGAGTTGTCGTGCGCACTAGCCACACTCATGCTGGCCGTAGGAGTTTTTTACAGTTTTAGCTCATTTTCTCAAGAAGCACGGACTTGCCACGTAAAAACTTGTACCATCGTAATAGGGGCCTTGACGCCAACATGTTGCAAGAAAAATCAAAACGGTTCGAGAGGAGGTCCTAACCTGCACTTTTCAGAAATTTTGTGTGTCAAGTACCCGAAGGAGTGGACCGATAGAGCCCATATTGAGACATGATCTATGTCTGGTGAAAATATTACGATGTGCAAATATGGACCAAATCGGTTACTACCTTTAGGAGTTACAATTTTTCCGAACATTTTCGAACTTTTGTGGGGGAGGTAATGAGTCGACCGATAAAGCCCATGTTAGAACTTGAATCAACTTCGGGCAAAATATTACGATAGCCAAATTTTTGATCGAATCGGTTTATCCGTTCGAGCGGGCTCCATCCACAACACATGGTCCCAAAGCGTGTTTTTACAGCTTTCAGGCCATTTTCTCAGGACGTATGGACTTGCCCCTGAAAAAGCTTGCACCGTCGTAATGGGGGCAGCAAATAAAAATTATTACAACAAAAATCGAAGCGATTCGAGAACAGGTCCTAAACTGAACTTTTCCCAAATTTTGTGTGGGAGGTACCCGAAGGAGTGGACCGAAATTTCATGTGTAAAGTATGGACCAAATCGGTTACTACCTTTAAGAGTTATAGTGCGCACAATTATTCCGAACATTTTTGAACTTTTGTGGGGGAGATACCTGAAGGAGTGGACCGATATGGCTCATCTTCGAACTTAAATCAAATCTGGACAAAATATTTCGATACCCAAAATTTGAACCGAATCGATTGATCCGTTCGAGAGTTATCGTGCGCACCAACCAGACAGGCAGACAGACAGACGGACAGACATTGCTAGATCGACTCAAAGTTGTCTGAATCGGATATCGTACAAACATACTTGGGGTCTAAAACCATTATTTCGATGAGACACATTTTTGGTCGTAACAAAGTGTATATACCCTCTTTAGCCTAAAGGCTGAAGGTATAAAAATATAAAATGTAAAATATAAAATATCTATATATAAAATAGAAAAATATTTGTACGTTTGTTTGTTTGTTCTTTATAGACTCAAACAGGGTTTCGGAGTCGAGGTATTTTTGGCTCGACTTCGACTCCGACTCCAGGCGAGTTTTTTCACGACTCCGACTCCGGGTCGACTCCGAGAGTGAATTCCTATACTACTAAAAATGAATATAATGTGCACAATATTTTCCTATATTTTGGCCTATATAGGCTTATGTGATAGTTTTTCCTTACATGTTCAGTAGTCCATATTTACATTTGGCAATTTTCCTTGCGGCAATTGTCAGTTTGTCGATGAGAGAGGTTGTTGAGAGGCAAAGGGTTACCATATGCCTCACCTCTCTCTCCCTCAAACTGACAATTGCCGCAAGGAAAATTGCCTAATGTAAATATGGACTTAGAAAGAGCATTCGTTCGAATACATTCGAACATATCAATTCTGTTTCTGCCGAATTTTACATTGAATAATAGCAAAGTTAGAAAGGTTCCCTTCGGGGAACCTGTAACCCCTATAGAGCGCGTCCCCAGGTCGCGGATAGTGGAATGCTTCCCAGATATGGGTGGTAGGACGGAAATCAAATACGTCCCGCGGACCAACAGGTAGCTGCGTCTGTCTTAAAGTAAGCGGCAGCAAACAGCGTCTGTACTCCAGTGGAGCGGCTGAATACGTAGAAGGAAAACAGCTAACCCTTCAAAAGGCAACGGGAAACCACTGAAGTATCTCTCCCTCGAAAACCATACAATCATGAGTGATGAAACAAATACACGGCCCTTAGTCTCCGGCAATACAAGAAGAATCCCCGGAGGTAAAAAACAACATTTAAACATTGCAACATGGAATATAAGGAGTCTCTATGAAGCAGGAAAACTAGCCAACACCATAGCGGAAATGAATAGATTAAACATCGATATACTCGGAATAAGTGAGACCTGGTGGCCACAAAACGGTGAATTTAGCTCCCAAAACGTGAAAATATACTTCTCTGGTAATTCTACCGAACATCACAAAAACGGTGTGGGATTTATAGTAAAAAGTAACATAGCGCAAAGTGTAACGGGTTATATTTTTAAGTCGGATCGGACTATGCTGCTTAAAATTCAATGCAAACCAAAACATAATCCAAGTATATGCACCTACTGCGGACAAATGTAATCATGAAATTGAATCTTTTTACGAGGAAATCGACGACTTATTAAGAATGACAAAAAGCCACAAAATAACAATAATTCAAGGCGACTTCAACGCTAAAAAAGGAGCAGAAAAGTGTCAAGGTATAACAGGAAAATACGGTCTTGGCGAAAGAAATGAAAGGGGTGATAGACTAATTCAGTTTTGTCAGGAACATAAAATGATGGTAACAAATACAATGTTCTGTCTTCCCCCAAGAAGACTATACACGTGGAAATCGCCGCAAGATAGAAGGGACACTATTGTGAGCAGGGTTTCGGAGTCGAGGTATTTTTGGCTCGACTCCGACTCCAGACTAGTTTTTTTCACGACTCCGACTCAGACTCCGGGTCGACTCCGAGTGTGAATTCCTGAATTCCTATTCCACTAAAAATGAATAAAATGTTCACAAATTTTTAACATTTTCCTATATATTGGCCTACATAGGCTAATGCGTTAGTTTTTCGTTACATATTCATTGGAAAGGGCATTCATTGGAATGCATTCGAATATTACATTAAAAAATAGCAAAGTTAGAAAGGTATTGTCGGTTTTCCTTTTTTGCAAGAGTATATTCTGGACGGAATTCTTCCGCGTGAGAAAATCTTTAAACTTTCAAAATATCTGAAAATGGAGGGGCAATACAAATCATAAGGACTACATGCAATAAACATTAAAAACAATTCATGACCGAGTTCCAGACTGGATGTAAACCAACATTTTAGTGTGCTTAGCCTTAAAGGGAGACCCCCATTATAAAGCTCAATAAAAGACATTTTTCATGACTTTTTTTCGAGAAAACTACGTAACTTTTTGCAGATTTTTTTCTTCATCTAAAAGAGAAAAATATTACGAAGTTTTGAGGCCGTCTACGAAACTCTGTTTTTATTAAAGCATTTTGCGGTGCCAATTCTAGTTTAAAAACTAATAAACCACTTGTGATATATTTTTGCGGCCGATTTCGAAAAAAAAACACCGTTTATATGCCGCATACAAAATAAAATAAATTGTTCCCATCCAACGCTCATACTAAGGCAATATTGTTCCGATCGACTTAAAAATTTGAAATTTATATGTAGGGATCACCCCTTAAACTAAAATTCAGCTCTTGCATTTTAAGCGTTGGTGTGGAGTGGATATTTTATTGAAATATTTGTGTACACCATCCAGCAAGTAGGCAGATGGATGTTTTCTGGAACTGAAAAATTCGCACACGATGAGATTTCGTGCATGAAAATATTCTACAAAAATGTTGCTAGGAAAATTTTATGTAGGACGAGAAATCGATATTGTCATGTTTTCATTGTCCTTTATCACTTTTACCCGATCCTTTCTTATGAAAACTTTATGATTACGTATTTAATTGAATTTCGTGCATGCTGGCGGGCGGATCCGGTTATTTGAATGTCTGCATCTAAAGCCCTCATTGAGTATATAATGAATCCTAGAAGAAAGATTCGCCGTTTGTCAGACTTCTGAGTTATGGCGAGATGAATCTGTCGTTGACCAACAACAAATCTAATTCAGAGGCGTAACCATCCGAATTTCATATATAGTTAATAGATTTTGCGAAATTTACCGAAATACATAAACATATGGTTTTTTTGAGAAAGTAACGAGTAAAACTGATAAAAGGCTTTGAAAACGTGACAATATCGATTTCTTGGATATGGAAAACCTAAATATAATTTTCGGTGGAACGTTTTTGTAGAAAATTTCATTTTGTTTTACTTTTTGAATTCAAGAACAAGAAGGACGTGGAAGGAACTGAGCTAGAAGGACAGCATATTCGAGAGAAAGGTTCCTCATTAGAGTTGTATAGTTCACGAACGAACTAGTTCAATTGAACGATTCATTGAAAAGAGCGTACGAACTAGATCAGTCGATATAGTTCATTATAGTTCAGTAGTTCACTGAGCTCTGACCGAAAGATAAAAGAACGATCAACGAAGGAACGGTTAAGTACATCATTCACGTATCAAAATGTGACGCCGTCGTCAGAGATAACTGATGCCTTTGTAAAGGTAATAGTTTAGTTCTTACACACACAAATTTATTCATCGTAGTTTTGTAATTTTAATATTTTCATTTATTTTTAAATACAAAATTAAAGTCTAAAAAAATTCCAAATTAGTTTTTTAATCACAACAAACCTATTTTCGCTGCTGAGTTCTTAAAGATATTCTTCTGTTGTTTGATCATTTTCGGTATAAATATGTATGTATACATGTGTTTGTATACAAATTAACGAACTTGCAAGTGAACGAGTCAGAGCAGGTGAACGGTAGAACGAAAAGACAGCTGACTGACAGAGCTTTTCGGCGAACAATTGAACTACTGAACTAAAAGAACGACCTAGTTCGTTGAAAAGAGCTGAACTAAAAAGAGCGATCAGCTAAAAGAGCTAATAAGTACAACTCTATTCCTCATTCTATTTAACTGAAAACATGTCATCTAAACATTATTAAACAATATCTCAATGATTGATGGGGGTCGATCAAAAAATTCATTATGTCATAACTCAGAAATTTCAGCTATGAGATCATTTTGGGCTCTCAATTCGGGCTTTCTTGACTTCCATTTTGTGTCACAGGGTATTCAGTAAGATTTCCCATAGAGACCATAATGTCTTTAATAGAAGACAAGGATGACTCATCAAAAAAAGAAGATGAGAATACCAATAGACCTTTGTGAGAAGACCACTAAGACTTCTTGCGAAAGAGGTTAAAGGTCCAATCTAAATTCTATTGTCATAGAACTTTACTTTTGTTTGCAAAACTGTAAGGAATCAATTGGATCAACAAAAAATAGGGTTGAATAGACTACACTTCATAGGATAGTAAATATCCTGTGAATGGTCCTTTAACTTAGTATAATATACCGTTTGAATATATGTTTTCTTATAACTTTCTTTTAAAATATATGATGATTTAAAAAAAAATGTTCTTGTTCCAAATTGAATGTTATATTTCTATAACGTGGAAAAAATTTTGCCCAGAGTCGGAGTCGAGTAATTTTTTTCGACTCAGACTCCGACTCCGACTACAGCAAAATTGCTCGACTCCGACTCGTAGACTCCGACTCCGAAACCCTGATTGTGAGAAATCAAATAGATTTTATATTAACTAATACCAGAGACGGATCTTCGGTTATGAAATGTTCAACGTATCCAGGTGCTGATGTTCCTTCAGACCACAATCTTCTGATGATGAAGTTGCGCATAAAAATTGCCACGAGCAAAAAACGGAAGATTCGCCGTAAAGTCGATGTAGCAAAGCTTGAAAATACCACATTCAAAGCAAATTTCCGAGATAAAATAAATCAAGAACTGAGAAACATAAATACTAAAAACGTTGACGACTTGTGGAACGCACTAAGAACTACGCTCAAGCCCCTAGCGGATAATACCCTTGGATACCACAAAATATCTAAACAGAAAGAGTGGATGACACAGGATATTCTCGACTTGATGGAAGAGAGACGAAAACATAAATTTTGAACGATGGGAACTAAATAGGGAAAACTCCCTCAAAAGTACTTTACAACAATAATAATGATCCTGTTTTTGACATAGAAGAAAAGAAAAATATCTGGAGAGATTATATAAAACAAATTTTTACAGATGAACATAGAACAACTTTTGAAGAACAGACGCAACATCCTCTTACAGTAACACCAATAAGTAGAAGAGAAGTTGAAACTGCTATAAACAGTCTGAGAGATAAGAAAGCTTGTGGGCCGAACGAGATTCCCACGGATATCCTAAAACTAATAGATGAAGAAAATATAGAAATTATAACAAAATTATTTAACCATGTATATGATACAGGCCGATTCCCGCAAGATTGGCTAAAATCAACATTTATTACCATTCCGAAGAAATGCCATGCAAAATATTGTAGCGAATACAGACTTATTAGCCTTATGAGCCATGCTCTAAAAATATTTCTGCGTATTATCCACTCCAGAATATACTCAAAATGTGAAAAAGCCATGGGAACATCCCAGTTTGGATTCAAGGAAGGTATGGGATCCCGGGAAGCACTTTTTTCAATACAAACATTGGTTCAGAAATGTAAAAACGCACAAAAAGACCTATTTCTATGCTTCATTGATTACGAAAAAGCTTTCGACACAGTGTTACACGATAAGTTGATTGACATCCTCATCTCCATTGGCCTAGATCAGAAAGAAGTACAATGTATTAAAAGTCTATATTGGAATCAAAATGCACAAATAGAACTGAACGGGGAAATGACAAATAGTATTGATATATCCAAGGGAGTCAGACAAGGGTGCATATTATCACCTTTGCTATTCAATATCTATTCAGAAAAAATTTTTGAAGAATCGATAAACGAAATTTCAATCGGCATTCCTTTAAATGGAACATTTCTAAACAACATACGATATGCTGATGATACAACTTTACTGTCGCATAGCATATCTGGACTCCAGAATCTTGTGAATAAGCTCACAACACACAGCGAGAAATATGGTTTGAAAATTAACATCAGTAAAACAAAATTCATGGTTATAAGCAAAAAGAATGGCCACAATAATGCAACATTGAAAATTCACAACACCAATGTGGAGAGGGTTAAAAGTTTCAAATATCTAGGAATTACAATAACTGAACAGTGGGACTGTTCAAAAGAAATACAATGCAGAATTGAACTGGCCAGAGAAGCATTTTCAAAATACAGACGAGTCTTTACGAATCATGACATTAATCTTGAAACAAAGATTCGTTTTATCAAAACCTATGTCTGGTCAGTGCTATTGTACGCAATGGAAGTATGGACCATAAAAACAGCTGATATAAGAAGACTTGAAGCTTTTGAAATGTGGATCTATAGGAGAGTTCTGAAAATTCCTTGGACAGCCCATGTGACAAATGCCGATGTTCTAAGAAGGATGCACTGCGAAATAGAACTTATCTCAGTTATAAAAAGACGAAAGACAGCGTATTTGGGACATATAATGCGAAATCAAAAATATAAATTAGTGCAAATTGTAATCCGCACAAGGATAGAAGGAAGGCCTGCTAGAGGTAGAAAGGAGACAACATGGATGGTAGATATTATGAGAATGTGTAAAGTATGGACCAAATCGGTCACTCCCATCAAGAGTTATCGTGCCCACAATTTTTCCGAATATTTTTGAACTTTTGCGGGGTAGGTACCTGAAGGAGTGGACCGATATCGAAGGAGTTTACCGATTGAGTCCATATTGGAATCTCATCTAAGTCTGGTAGAAATTTCATAATGTGCAAAGTATGTACCAAATCGGTTACTCCCTTAAAGAGTTATCGTACGCACAAATTTTCCGAACATTTTCGAACTTCTGTGGGGGAGGTACCGGAAGGAGTGAACCGATATAATCCATCTTTGAACTTGAACTAAGTTTGGACAAAATATTACGAAAGCCAAATTTTGGACCGAATCGGCAGATCCGTTCGAGAGTTATCTTGCGCTCCAACCACTACACACGGTGTCATAGGGTTTTTTGTAACTTTCAGGCTATTTTCTCAGGAAGTATGGACTTGCCCCTAATGAAACTTACAGCGTCGTATAGAAGACAGCGAATACAACTTGCGTAAACAAAAGTCAAAGCGATTCGAGACCAGGTCCTAAACTGAACATCTCCGAAATTTTGTGTGGGAGGTACCCGAAGGAGTGGACCGATTGAGTCCATATTGGAACCTAATCTAAGTTTGGTAGAAATTACACGACGTGCAAAGTATGGACCAAATCGGTTATTCCCTACAAGAGTTATCGTGCGCACAAGTTTTGCGACAATTTTTGAACATTTGTGGGGGAGGTACCTGAAGGAGTGGACCTATATGGCCCATCTTCGAACTTAAATCGAATCTGGACAAAATATTTCGATACCCAAAATTTGAACCGAATCGATTGATCCGTTCGAGAGTTATCGTGCGCACCAGCCAGACAGACAGACAGACAGACAGACAGACAGACGGACGGACGGACATTGCTAGATCTACTCAAAATTGTCTGAAACGGATATCGTACAAACATACTTGGGGTCTAAAACCATTATTTCGATGAGGCACATTTTAGCCTAAAGGCTGAGGGTATAAAAAATATTTGTATTGTATTGGTCGCTAACATTCGGAAAACGAATTAGCAAATAAAGAAGAAGAGAAAGTTTTTGTCGATTTTCCTATTTTTGCACGAGTATTTCTGGACGGAATTCTCCCACGTTAGAAAATCTTTAAGCCTTCAAAATATGTGAAAATGATGGGACAATACAAATCGTAAAGACTACATGCAATAAAAACTATAAGCAAAGACATATAATTGTAAAGACTGGAAAAGGTGCATAATGGAAATATGTTTATGAAACAAAGTATATGGGAAATGTTGCAAATTCTTTCTTTCTTTAAAGAAAATAGTTTTCACATGCATTCTACAGTTGAAAATATTGGAAAAAAATCTATAGGAGTACTTATTTTATTTTTCTTTAAACCCCCCAAAAAAGGGCGTATTTTGTTTTATCTACATTCACATAGAAAGTTTCCCATTTAGGAACATTATCGGGTTGTTGAGATAAATCATTAGGCTTCTTAAAGTTAAAATAAACCGTTTTAATTTATTTGCATTTTTAAAATAATGTGAAATTCGCGTAATTATCAAAATCGTTTTGTCCGCATGTGATCCACATCGATATATATCTATTTCAGGTATTTCGATCAATCAAGAACCGTGGATGTAGCATCACACACTATTTTTTGGGATAAAATGAATGTAGCTCCCTTATCAGTAAAGTTTTTAAATCTCTGTTTCCGCAAAATGAAGATGCCGTACTAGTTTTTTCATTGCATATCAAACTACCCGCAGAAAACGCGAAATTTTCCTACCTTGGAATTTCTCACATCTTGCGTTTTAGTGGATGGATTTTTACAAGTAATGATTTATTAGATCAATCAAGTACGATGAAATCGAATTACAATTGTAAAAATTAAGCTCTTAAAATCTGGCTTCAAAATGTCAGCATCATTTAATGGTAAACGCAGATCAAATTGTGAAAAGTTATACATCGGTGAGGTGATCTTTATTTAGTTGGCTTCTACTTTTACGTTGACAGGAAAATAGTGATAAGTGTGGTTTAATCACAAATTGAGAGAAAACAAAAAAATACACGTTGGCTTTAACCCATTTTTACCCTTTTTTAACATAAATACATCCACAGCTTCCACGCAAATTAACTTTTAAGGCAGATATTTTTTGCCAAGTCTACAAACATTTCATTTTATCCAAAAGCATTTAATTTGTGTAATATACAAGCACAATTCAACTATATTAAATTTTCAAAAATATTGCCCATATAAAAATTTTATCAACAACAGGGGTATGTTAATGTTAAAAACTTCATTAAAACGCATTTTGGCTTATACGAATTGTAGGAAAGCACAAAGTTGGAGTTAGGATTGTATTCCATAGCAGTTTCCAGTTCATTGAATATGAACTTAGCGGTTAAAAACGCCTTAAATTGTTAACTACTTAACAGAAAAACACCATTCAATATGCCTGATGATCGGTCTAACCACCCGTGAAACGTAGCATAGTGGTTGAATGTGTGGGACTTCGGTGGATTCCTAATTTTTCAATATACCTATTAGGTCTAAATAGCTCAACTCGAAAGAGAATTAATTCAAATATCACTCTAAAAATGACCTTCGCCTTAATAAGGCAAAACAAAAAAAAATGACTTCAGCATGAGCCAGGCTGGGATTCGAACCTGGGACCCCAACAACCAAGTGACACGGTTGCAGGCGTCTTAGCGTTCTAAGCCACCATCAACTTGTCAAAGATTCCGATGACAAACATTGATGATCAAAATCTTCTGATACAGAAGAACAAATAAAATAAAGGTGGAAAAAAAACTGCCTTAGTATTTGTAATAAAGCATTGAAAAATAGAGTTACCAGCCAAGTCGGACTATAGGAAAGTTTTGGAATTAAATGACTAACATTAAAATAAATAAATAATTCGAATATACAAATTTCGAATGATTTGTGATATAAATGCTAGTCTCCAAGCTTAGCCTTCGTCCACCCACTAAAAAATACCATTCAATATGCCTGATGATCGGTCTAACCACCTGTGAAACGTAGCATAGTGGTTGAATGTGTGGGACTTCGGTGGATTCCTAATTTTTCAATGTACCTATTAGGTCTAAATAGCTCAACTCGAAAGAGAATTAATTCAAATACTTAACAGAATGTTGTTATGATATCGTAACAACAGAGCTTAACTCCATCTATTGAAAAATGTTAACAATTGACTTTTCCCATCCAAGTATATTTACATCTTTGCTATAAGCAATCCACGACCAAGTTTCAACATTTTAGTGTGCTTAGCCTTTAAAGGAGACCCCCAGTTGTAAAGCTCATTTTTCATGACTTTTTTTTTCGAGAAAACTGCGTAACTTTTTAGCAAATTTTTTCCTTCATCTGAAAGAGAAAGATATTACGAAGTTTTGAGGTCGTCTACGAAACCTTGTTTTTATTAAAGCATTTTGCGGTGCCAACTCTATCTCGAAAACTAATAAACCAATTGTCATATATTTTTGTGGCCGATTTCGAGTTTATATGCTGCATACAAAATAAAATAAATTGTTCTCATCCAACGCTCATACTGAGGCAACATTGTTCCGATCGACTTAAAAATTTGACCACATATTCATTCTATGCTACTTATACTTTCTACTTTTTTCTGAAATCTATTAGTAGGGATCACCCCTTAAACTAAAATGCATCGCTCACATTTTGAACTTTGGTGTGGAGTGGATAATTTTATTGAAATATTTGAGATATATTGTGCACACCACTCAGCACGTAGGCAGATGGATTTTTTCTGGAACTGAAAAATTAGCAAACGATGAGATTTCATGCATGAAAATATTCTACAACAAGTAATAAAGTATCAGTCGGCTTTGCCGACTGGATATACCCTCAGCCTGTGTATATTGAAACAACTTTTTTCGTATGTATTTAGGGGGTTTTAAAATTTTTTGCAATGGATCGATATAGACTATTATGGAAGTGGATCTCCAGCCACTACATATGGTGCCATAGGGGATTTTTACACCCTTCGGGCTGTTTTCTCAAGAAGTATGGACTTGGACCATCATAATTGAGGCAGCGAATGGAAGTTACTTCTACAAAAATCAAAGTGTTTCGATAGCAGGTCTTAAAGTGAACTTATCCGAAATTTTGTGTGAGAGGTACCCGAAGGAAAAGACAAATATAGTCCATATTCAAACCTGATCTATATTTGGTAGATATATTAGGATGCGTAAAGTATGGACCAAATCGGTCCTTCCCTTCAAGAGTTATCGTGCGCACAATTTTTCCGAACATTTTTGAACTTTTGTGGGGGAGGTACCTGAAGGAGTGAACCGATACGGCTTATCTTCGAACTTAAACTAAGTTTGGACAAAATAATATGAAAATAATAAAAAAGATTTTTCGTGCGCTCCAACCTATACACACGGTGTCATTGGGGTTTTTCGAAACTTTTTGGCTATTTTCTCAGGAATTATGGTTTTGCCCCTGATAAAACTTGCACCGCCGTATGGGGGGCCGTGAATACAAGTAATTACAACAAAAATCAAAACGATTCGAGAGCTGGTTCTATACTGTACTTTTCCGAAATTTTGTGTGGGAGGTACCCGAAGACATGGACCGATTGAGTCCATATTGGATCCTCATATAAATTTGGTAGAAATTTCATGATGTGCAAAGTATGGACCAAATCGGTTACTTCCTTTAAGTGTTATCGTGCGCACAAATTTTCCTAACATTCTCGAACTTTTGTGGGGGAGCTACCGGAAGGATTGGACCGATAAAACCCATCTTCGAACATAAACTAAGTTTGGACAAGTTATTGCGAAAGCCAAATTTTGGACCAAATCGGTTCATGAGTTCGAGAGTTATCGTGCGCACCAGCCAGCCAGACAGACAGACGGACGGACATTGCTAAATCGACTGCAAATTGTCTGAAACACATTTCGTCCAAACATACTTGGGGTCTAAAACCATTATTTCGATGAGGCACATTTAGAATAAATGCTGACGGTATAAAAAGGAAAACACAAAAAAAAAATTATAACTTTGTTTTATTAAAAAAAAAACTATAATTTAAAAAATGTACTGTAAATTATAATATACAAAATATAAAAAATAAAATATTAAAAGTAAATAATAAAATGTAAAATATATATATAACATGTTATCAAATTTTGGGTACCTTAATTAATTTGGGAATTCGCAGTACAGTACTGTACACCTCCACGAGACTTTAACGTGCAGTAGAAAAATTGTACTGCTTATCTCCATCGAAATGAATTTTATTTTGTTTTTCTCTCTTTCACATGGGATTTTTGTTTTGTTTGTAACCACCGCCATCAACAGCCATAATGCCGTAATGTATGTAAAGGTGTAAACAGAGTTTTTTTTTGTTTTTTAATATCAGTTTTCATTACGTGTTTTTCATTTATGTGATGTCATACAATATTAAGTCCCTTTTACTTTTATTTAACTTCATTTAAACAACAATGTTATGTTGCACATGTGAGCTAAAGTGTCGATGTTACATAAAAAGGGTTACACATGATGTACAGATCAACATACACGGTATTCATATGGAATATACATAAATGTATGTTACATATTTTGTTTTTCAATTCAGGAAAAAATATACATATCGCGCATGTACTCTAAAAGTGTCATAACTCAAAGAAAATAAATAAATAAATTATTCGAATTAACAATAATATTTTGTCTCAACGTTGTACTTCAAAAGGTGTCAACATTTAATGAACACTAACATTAGCTTCTTAATTTTATTAAACTTCAACAAAAGCCAGCAAGGAAATAATTTCGGTTTTAAACCCCCACCTATAAACCCAAGACAATCTTTAATATTGCATAGAAATTTGGTATGTAAGTGACACTAGTATTCGTGTATGCCAGTCTCTCCCTCTAGCCTGTACTTATTATTTTCCCTCCTCCTCATTCTGTTATTTCTTTACAATTTAAATTTATCGTTTAAACAGATCAACAAACATAATTATAACTTTAAAGATTAAAACTTCAGGCCAACAACTTGAGGATATTTTCCTTTATTTTGAACTATTTCTTGTCTGTTAACATTTCAATTTTATTTTTGTGTTTTTGTTTGTGGTTACATTTCCACACCCACCTGAACGCCAAAAGAAAAGAAATAAGAAACGAGAATGTATCAGAGGAAGCCAACGACACTTCCCAATGTAAACATTTGTTTTTTAAATGCTTAATTTAAGGCTTCACTGACTGACACTAACAAAGTCAACAAGAGGTGAAGTCAACAAGCTTGATAACCACTTGAAAATACTATGACAACCTCCTATAAGGTAAACTTAGCAAACACCAGCACTTATCTTGATGGTGTTGTTTTCTAGTGATGTTCTTTTTTCTATGATTTTTTCTTTTAAATGTTTTTCTTTTCATTTCGCAGAGATAAGCTTTTAACTTTAAACTTCTCAGTTTTGTTTCAAAATTAAAGTATAAGTCTTTGGTAACTTATTCAGCATTGTTTTTTTTTTATTTGCAAATTCAGTATTCGAATATAAGCGACCATACAATTGCATCATATTATATTTCAATTACATGAATTACAAATATGATATATTTTTTCATGAAATTTATAAATTATTGGCAATTCAGGATTAATTGTAAAATTTCACAAATGAAATTTTTTCTAATAAAAAATTAACACTTTTTTATAAAAATTATATACGTAAATATATAATTTGACTTTTTTTATATTTACTTTTATTACAGAAATGGTTTTTAAACATAATTTAACTTTGACATTGTTTTTATTTTCAGGTATGTGTTTAAAAGATTGTGTACATATATATGTGTGGTGAGTAGATATTTTGTGAATAGAGAAAAATTCGTTATAGGGAACTTTGTTATAGAGAAGTTCGACTGTATTACATAACTTTTTACCAAAGGTACCACAAACATTTTGTATCCTAGTTCAGCATTGTAATTTGCCCAATTAAAAAATGGGAATTTCTCCATAATGATCGAACAACTATTCTGTCATGATTGAGACATTTTGTAGCATGGGAGGTAAATATAGTTCTTTACACACAAACCAACAAGATCAAGGAACCTACTTATGTATACGTTAGACAGTAGTTCCGTTATCTAACCATTATATTGCCACCGTGCCACCGTGGTGCAATGGTTTGCACACCCGCCTTGCACGCTAAAGGTCGTGGGTTCGATTCCCCGGCCAGGCAAAATCAAAAATTTAAACGGTGGCATAATACCCCTCAGCAATGTTGGCGACATTTCCTGAGTATTTCAGCTATGTAAAACTTTTCTACAAGTGGTGTCTTAAGACAAGCCGTTCGGACTCGGCGATAAACAGTAGGTCTCATATCATTGAGCTGATATGAATCGGGGTGCACTCATTGATATGAGAGAAGCCTCCCTTGCCCCGTATGGGATGTTTGTGGAACAATTATATTATTATAACCATTATATTAATATAATTTTCGTCAGTGGAGAGGTTAAACGACGGTTTTCGGAATATTCCCCATAGAATTTACTATTATATTACTTTATATTTAGATAGTTTTCTGACAGCAAACTATGGTAAATTTCATCCCCTAAATACTATCCGATCATTATCCCAAGTTATTGGTAATTTCCTTGACCAAACCTTTTACCTCGTGCAAAAACTTCTAAGTATTGAACTATAAATGGACCATCTAGTTTGATTATGTTTACACTTCCCACAATTGAAGCTGTGGAATATATACACTGCCACTCACATGAATAGAAATCCCTTCAAAAATTTTTGCAACCTACATTTTTTTCCGATTTATACAAAATATGAAGTGTGCAAGTTTTATTATATTTTTTTTTTCATGTGTTTGGAGTAAAATTAGTCCTTCCTTTGCATTCAAATTAAATTAATAAAGGAATTATACAATAGAACCATCCATTAAAACTTAAAACGATGTACTTTCGGCAATGTTCAGTAAATGTATATCACTCCTGCTTAAGGATACACCCTTACATCCTATTTTGGCAAGAATTCTTTTAATAATCAAGTGTAATGAATAGCAAGGCTTTTTCTTTCAACAAGATTATTTTTGGAAGCGTACTGTATACTAGAGACTTATATTTTACGCATAAGTTATTCCCATACACTTTAAAGAATATTAACCACTATAAATATGGCTGCCCCTCCAGGATGTTCGCATTTCTTCTGAAAAATTTAAGTTTTGACAACTCGACTAAAATTTATAAAATCATGATGGACATCCGAAAATGTTTCTCTCTCCTGAAAATGTCTGTTTCAGAACTCCTTTGTAAGTTGTCTGTTATCTGACCGCATACATCACCATAATTGGCTTCAATGGAAAGGTCAAACGTCGTGTGAAGTAAAGTTATTGTCATTATACTAAAATGTTACCAATTTTCACACCAAAGTTCTTGTCTATTTAACCTAATCAGACTACCATTGCGACCTACAGAGAAGCTACAAAATTGGATAAAAATTTTGTTTTCGGTCCATTTCACCACCTAAATATTTCACGATCTTTGCAAAAAACAATAGAGGTCTATTCTGGTCTGAACCCGACATCTGTACAAAATTTCGTAAAGATTGATTCATAATTACGGCCTGCAGTTTGATTACAACTTTTAATGGACGGACAGACGGACACACATCTCAAATCGCTCTATCTAGTCGAGATATGAATACCACATGGTGGGTATACGATGAATATTTCACGTTGTTATATGAATTTTCGGAAAAATAAAGTTATAATACCCTTTCCACATTATAGTGTAGGGTATAATGAATGCAAAATAAATCTGCATATTCATATTGCGTAAACAGTAAATGACACCTTAATAATACCTTATAAGAGAATAGAGTAACAGTTTGATCTTTAAAGGACTTGCTGTTGGGGAAAACTTGAAATTAACTTAATCGACTATTAACTAACTTAATACACACAATTTTGGTATAAATTTGTGCTTTAATTATGGTTAAAGTTATCCTAATTAAACATTGGTGGCGTCGTTTTTATTGGGATAGCTAATACAATTTTTTTTTTCAAAATAGTCTGGCTTAATCCCATTGTTGTTGTTTTATTATTTTAAAACAACTAATTTATTAGTGGAAAAAGGTTGACATTGTTCGCCAAGGGGTAAGGCAAGGAAGACTAGTTTCGATCCACGCCACTGGATCTCATCAGTTCCTTTATTTCTTGTTTGTGGATATTCTCCACCGAAGTTATTTTTCAATAACTTCTTCAACAAGAAACTTTTTATACCCAAACATCAATCGTCAGCTCGAAGTATAAAGGTGAACAAAGAAAAAACTTCAATGAGAAGTTTTTTTTTTGCAGCCTAACACAACTCCTACGAAAGTGTTTTCGAAACAAACCAAACCTTTTCCCACTGCTATGTGTCGTCGAATCTCGACAAATGCACATAACAGAATGTAGTTGGTAGCTTGTCGCAGCCAACAATACAAACGGTGCCAGTGTTTCTCAAATCGAACACAAAAACGACGCCACCAATGTTTGATTTGAGAAACACTGGCACCGTTTGTATTGTTGGCTGCGACAAGCTATCCTAATTATGTAGTGCCTCTAATTATCTGGCCAGGCTAATATGGGGAAATGGGGGATTTCATTCATGTTCACACATCACTCAAGAGTGCTTATATCAATACCTTATATACAAAATTCATTTCATAAAAAATTCAAGGGCCTGTTTACGTATGTCGATAAGAAAAATAATGCGTAAGAAAAACTACCAAATTTGAATGTGTTTTTGAAGCAAATACAAACGAAATAATATTTCCAAAACTAAAGCTTGGGTATGTTTCACGCGCACACATATTCGTTTCGAAATACATAAACAGGGGGCAAATATTTGAAAAACAAACAAGCCAATGCTATAGTCGGACGGGGCCAACCATGCGAATTAGCTTTCCACAAATCAACATTTCTTTATGTAACAAAATGTAACAAATAAACTTAATGTACATGGTGCCCATTAACTAACTTTAAATGAAAGGTGCTTACATCCGGGAAGTTTTTGCGGATTTTGAAAACACAATGTTCATAGATGAGGCAATTAAATATATATATATATATATATGAGGAAAAGTCAAAATTTTTTAGTTTCCATGAAGCCAAGGTTTGCACTATTATAATACGCGAACTATTGTAGTTTACCAGTAATTATGACTATTGCTGGATTAATTTAGATGTTTTTGTACAAAGCTCAAAAATTTAGCAAAAAAATTTAATTTACGTGGTAGTTACGACCGCGTAAAGGAAAAACCATAGGTAAAAAACGTTGAATCTAAACAGGTTTTTTACATTGCTATTCGATTTCTGATTAAACCATTCAAATGACGGACATCTGTCCAAAGTAAAAGTTGGAGAATACAAAATGAAGATTACACTTCTAATGTATCACTTTCCAAAATTTCCACTGCATCCACCTTTTATGGATGCTGACATTTTGAAGCCGGATTTCAGGTGTTTTTTGTATTTTTAATGTAACTGGGACGCGCATTCGGATATTTCGAAAAACCAATTATAGGACTAAAGAACTCGCGATTTCGCATAATCTGATATGTATATTAAGTATGTAGCCCACACAGCAGCAGAGTAATCTACTGCCAAATGCCAAAATTTAGTGCGATATTTTTTCCAAAAAACCTATTTTTTGGGTGCAGTATTTACAATATCGTTTTGAGTGTGCTGGTACCCCGCGATATTTTAGTTTTTCGACGATCCGGATCATATGAATTGCAGATCGTAAAAATCCATCTACTAGAACGGCGGAAATGGCTACTGCAAAAATTGAAAAATTTGCGAAAAATGTTTTTCAAAATATCGCTGACTAATTCGCGTTTTATGTGGATCGTTTCCATTTCAATGAAGAAAGTGAATCATCACTCGCGTTTGTGCGAAAACAGCGTTTTGAAAAATTTAGTGGCATGGGAGCTGTATCCGATTTATCCAAAAAATACTGTGTGATGCTACATCCACGGTTCTTGATGGATTTTATTGAAATATGTTTAAATCGATGTATTTTTTCACGGTTGATAGTAAAATCGGATGCGCATAAAAAGTGTATGCACTTTGTGCAAAATATAAGCGTAATACAGTTTGTTGCACACTAAACTGCAGACGATGCTACATCTTAGCTGCCAAAGTTAATCCTGGCAAAGGTGTACACATTAAAAGAGAAGAATTCGCTGTATTGGTAAACCGCATGCGCATCAAGTGATTTTGAGGATTTCGGGATTTACACGCATTTCAAAATGAACATTACCCGATACAGTTTTATTTCAAGAGTATACCCCATTTAAAGGAACCCAACATTTATTTGAACGATAACCATATCTTCCGCTAGATGTTAGCGTGTATTAGAGAAGTGATTAGAATAAAAAATGTGATTCTTTGCGTGAAAATTAACTAAAATAGAAAAATAACTCTAACCTATTTTTCCTACATTTTCTTCAACTAACTCACAAAATAAATTTTAATAAATATTTTCTCTTACAAAAATTTTATAAATTTCCTCAATATATTTTTTGTTTTTTGCTATAATATGCAAACCGCTAAACGGATTTGTATAGTTTTGGTTTCATTTGAATCTTCGCGATGTTTAGATTACGTACATATTTTTTATATTTTTTTCAGATGCATAAACAGCTTGAATTTTATTAGAACAAGTTGTAAACTACCAATTGTTTTGAATGCTTTCCTAATTTCCGCGAAAATTTACAACTTGTTCACTAAAGTTATGGGACCTCAGTAACCATATAGTATGTAGGGAACCCCTAATTAAGAGAGTTTCTCAATATAATGATTAGAGTTTTTTAAAGATTTTTTCTTTTTATCAGAATTGAAACCACCATAACTTTTGCGCGCAACAACCAAAATTAGTATCTCGAACAGATTTAAGAATGGGATTTTCTTCCCAATGTATGTACCAACAATTATTCATGTAGCTTAAAAAAAAAATTTAATTTTTTTTTTTATGGAAAACTAAAAAATTTTGTCTTTTCTTCATATATATATATATATATATATATATATATATATATATATATATATATATCACCAGAGGTATTTTCAAATAAATCTCAGTCAATGTTCACATTTTTAAGTTTTTTAAGATTTTCACGTTTTTGCTTGGAAACCGCAAGTCCTATCTAAATAAGATTACAGAAAATACTATAGCTGCGAAAATTCTCTACAAGATTGACTTTTATGATACTTTCGTAGGTTTTTACCATTTTTGAAAATAGAAGTTTAAATTGGGACAATGCACTGACAGCATCGCCTATTTATAAAACAATGTCATGTGCGGTGTCCTTAACTAACTTCAAATGAAAACCGCTTACACCTGGGAACTTTTTTGCGGAATCTAAAACATCAACGTTCATAGATAAGAAAAATCCGAAAGAAAAGAAAAAATCTAAATAATACCCGATCGCCATCTCAAATTTCAAGCTTCTTCATTGTCTTATACTCTTAACTTATTTAAAATTGTTAAGAAATATGTTTACTTGTATACGTTCAGGGTGAAACAAAATCACAATATTGGCATAAGTAACCATTTGATTAGAAAGTATTCGATATCTATTTATCAAAAATGCCCTCCTATCATCATTTATGTGTATAAATAGTTATTAAATGGGTGTTAACTTTGAATTTTCGAAGAAAGTAAAACATTTTGAGGTTATGTACGCTTTTAAAGTCTCGGCAACATTCGGCAATGAAAGTGAAAATTGAAATGGATTCATTAACTCCTGCCGAATGCAGAAAATGTTATGTGATTTTGCGTAAATTTGCTCGACAAGAATTATACAACTTTTTTTTATGTTACAATATTTTCCATAATATTGATTTTTTTGAAGTCAGGATTAAACATCTTACCAAATAATGTTAGCCAAATTGGAGTCTATAGCATTCCGCTGTGTTCTAAAGTCAAATTATTTACAAATCTTTTATAAATATATACAGTTATAATCGAAATATGTCACATCATATTGCGGGATTTTCAGGGTAATAATTTTAAGGCATATTCACATTAAAACTAAAACGAAACACAGCAAAAAAGCTTCTGAACTTATCGGACGTCGATGCCTTCAATTCTGTAGACAAATAACAGACCTTCTAGTTGTTGTCCCCAAAGGGTTAAGGTACCAGATGTGTATTTGGTCCATAAAGGGTTAATTTTATGGCCCACGTTGTTCCAATTTTCTCCCTGAATCTAAACACGCTATATTAACTTAAACCAAATACTTGTTTTAACTTTAAGACTTTTGGCCAATAAAATGGCCCGTTTGACCTATAGTGTTATGGTGTAGGGTATAATGAATGCAAAATAAATCTGTATATTCGTAGTGCGTGAACAGTAAATGATATCGTTATAAGGAAATTGGGTAACAACTTGATCCTGTAAAGGACTTGTTGTTAGGGAAATCTTGAAATTAAGTAAATCGACTATTAACTAACTTCATACACGCAATTTTGGAAATATGTGCTTTAATTACACTGTGCTAAACGAAAAATTTGCAGGGGTTCTGATGCATAAATTCGGTTTTGTTGGAGTCCATGGAAGACGAAAATACCTTTGGTTTCTTTGGGTCACTCCGTTTTTTGATTTTATAACGGTAAATGTGGTGAAAAACAGGGTTTCTTGGATTTTCAAATTTAATAGGGCATAACTTACATTTTCCCCAACGGATTTCTACAGTTTATTTTTTCTTTAAAAGAGGAGAATAATGTCATTCGAACAAGCCACAGATTTTTAAAATCGGTTCAAAATGGCTAAGTTATAGTGCCTTTAAAAAGGCATTAAAAACAGGAAAATGACTTTTCTCGTGCTCTAGGCTGCGTGGAAGGTACCAAACTGAGTAATTATTTACTTTTATCAAAAAAGCCAAGCTTTCCAAAATGGGAAAAATCAATGAAATCGGTTGAAAAATAAGTGAGTTTTGCATTTTAACGTTTCGCAGTAGCTCAAAAGACATTTATAAGATGGATACAGGTGACGAATCATGGAACTATGCGTATGAGCCGTATGAGAAATTGCAGCAATCGCCAGAATATGCTGTAAAAGCATTCAAAACCATGTTTTGGAGGTGTCTCAACCGAGCCACTGTAAACAACCCAACAGATGGTTATATATCAAACTGTCCTGAGTACGCTTATGCTAAAAACTGCCAAACTTTCCAAAAAAACCATAACCACCACTATTTGACATGTTCGCCTTTGGTAGATGCTCAGCAGACATATCGGCTGTGGAGCGGCTAATCAGACCACGGTTGCCACTGAATTATAAAATATTGTACCAAATTTTTCGGAAAATATTACCAAAAAGTTACCAAAATACTTTTAATAACTTAAGAACTTTTACAATTTCAGTCCCAGCGCCTGTAAATTGGTACATTCTTATTTTACCAATGCGTTGTTATGAATGATGTATGGTCTGGTACGCTTTCTGTTAAAAGTGGGGTTCCCCAAGGTTCCATCTTTGTACCATGTTTTTATAATGTTTTTAAACTATATTTTTGCAGTCGTTCGGGATTGGTGTTTACCATATTCGTATGCCGACGATATACAGCTTCTGTTCAGCGCGCCTATTGGTAATCAAGATGTTCTTCAGGCAAAATTTAGTTGGACTGTTAACCCTTCAAAAACGAAGATTTTGTCTTTTCCTTGAAACTCTAGCTCTGACTTATTATTGACTTACCGCTGAGAATGGTAGCCGCCTATAGAACGCACCTCCCGGTTTTTTATATTTTTACAGTACCTACCCGAAATTTTTGATATTTAGTATTTTGGTGTTCTTTGGGTGTATAAAATATTCTTGCAGAGAATTGTCGGTATAAATCTACGTTTTGATATTTTTATTTTTTATTTGCAAACTTTATTAATAATCAACAAGCCAATATAGGCCAAAAATGATTACAGAGTAACAATATATGATACGATTTACATTTCAATTAAGTAAATTCATTTTCTTAAAAAACTTAACTCTTTAAATACTAAAACTAAAATCTTAATGGCATTAACAATCCCAGATAAACTTAAACTAGCATAGACAACCAATTTTATCCTGTCTTAGCGAAATTATACTGATATCTATTGTAGGTATTCAATAACCATTTTCTTAAATGCAGCCAAAGAATAAGAAAATGTCCTTTCGTTATACGGTATAAAATTATTCCACAAACCACAAACACGGACTATGAAAGAATTACGCATTATGAGACCATTAAAAAGAGGATTTACTAAGGAATGCGATCGGGACGAGTTACAAAATGTAAAACTGGAATACAGATACCGTGCCACTTTTAATCGTTTTATAGAAAAGCAATATATATACATAGATATAGCCCTCATAGAACGATAGCAGCCGAATTTCAGCATTTCGAAAGATTATAGAACTTTATCGAACCGTCAATAATTAAATTAGGTACGTACTTTTCATTGGGGATATAAAACATTCTACAATAAATTGTAGGTTTTGTTCCACGATTTTAGGGGTTTTAGTCATGTTTTACAACAGAATTCGTATTTTGTAATTCCGCGTATGGCAGGAAATATCTTGGAAAAAAACTTACAGTACAGGTACATAACATCAAAACCGACGTGAGGAAAACCCTACTGACAAATCACTCCGTTGAACAATTTGGCGCACATTCGCATCGTTGTTTCAATGATTTTTTCTCAATGTTGAATAATGCGGAGAATGATAAAAGAAAATCAAACATTTGACAGATTTTTCAAGTCCTAAAATGAAAAATGCTTAAAATGATAAAGTCCTAAAAAGGTTACCAAAACAAAATCGAAGTTATCAAACCTAAAAAAAGTTACCAATTTAGGTAGAAAGTTATCATGCGTGGCAACTGTGAATCAGACAGGTAGTGGTGGTTTTGTGGTTTCGAATCTTCGGCTTTTCCTTTTCACTTGCAAAAATCATCGGTCATTAATCTCGCTTCCAATGACACCAGACATCGCCTTCTCAATGGTACAATATTCCTTCCTCTATTTAATATATCGAACTGCAGTCTGTCAAAAATGTATTTCGGTATGTTATGAAAAAATCAAAGCTTTATACCATACATGCTATTAGTAAAAGAAGACACATGGTCGAATATGCCGATGCCGTGAACATAACTTATGATACTGCCATATGCCACATTTATTTGTCGTTTGCTCCTAGCGTCAGAGTTAGCAAACACCATCAGTCCGGGCACCAATAATGTTTTCACCAAAATGGTCGTGTGTACTGTGGAGTGAATGAATGAGTTAGCCTTAATTTGGCACACGTTTGTCCAACCACGACATTAATATGATTGGTCCAGCTATGTGAAGAATTGAAGACAACTCCTAGATTTTTGGTAGTTGGAACGACATCAACTTTCTCTTGATTTAGTAGTATCTCGACGTTTTCCAAGGATACGTTTTTATTGAACTTATTAGGATTTAAGAGAAGGCCATTAGCTTTGGCCCACTTGCAAGTACTATTGAGGTCCTCATTTAGTTTGCGAATACACTGACATTTAGGGTTCCCAGTGATCAAGATCGTCTCCACCAAAAATGATGGACATGGGTCAAGTTTTGTTATAGCAACCATATAATGGTGCCTCGCGATTTCAGGTGTTGTGACGTTTTTAGAACAAATAGTGGACCTATGACAATCATTTTTTTGTGGAAAAATTTCTTGATCATGGAGAACCCTAAGTGCCAAAGTATAGCTCATTCGGTAAAAAAAATTAAAAAAAAACATCAAAATATCAAAATATCTCAAATCGGGAGGTACCGTTATATGGGGGCTATACGAAAACATGGTCATATGTCCACAATTTTCGGTGGAGAAGTTTATTGGCCTCTAGGAACCCTAAATGCCGAATTATACCTAACTCCCCCTAAAATTTAGCTAAAAACGTCAAAATATCTCAAATCGGACGGTACCGTTATATGGGGGCTATATCAAAACGTGGACCGATATAGTCCATCTTCTAACTAACCACTATAACTTACTCATTTGTTACCCGATTAAAAAAATAATATAGCTCATTTGAAAGATATTCTTCACCCTTTTAAAAGGAAAAAGGATCAATAGAAATCCGTTGTGAAAGAAGGGAGATATGCCCGTTTAAATTCGAAAATGTAAGAAACCTAGATTTTCACTAATTTTACCGTTATAAAACAATAAACCGAAGTGACCCAAACGAACCGTGGTGCAAAGCATGCACGGATTCGATTTCCCGGCCAGGCAACATCAAAAATTTCAACAAGGCAAAATACCCCTCAGCAATGTTAGCGACATTTCCTGAGTATTTCAGCCATGTAAAACTTCTTTACAAGTGGTGTCTTAATACACGCCGTTCGGACTCGGCAATAAACAGTAGGTCCCTTATCATTGAGGTAATATGCATCGGGGTGCACTCATTGATATCAGAGAAGTCTCCCTTGTCCCGTATGGGATGTTTGTGGAACAATTATATATTATATAGACCCAAAACGATGGAATTTTGCAACACAACTCTTGAATATTTTTCTGCTCAACTTTTGTAGCACAGTGTCATTTGTCGATATTTGCCGAAAAATTTGCGCAGTCTCAAGGCCAAAACTGCTTGAAGGAGCATTCTAATACTTTTGCGATGTACTAGAGAGTTGTTAATTATTGTGTTGGCTATAATTTTGTGTCTTTTATGTTGGATCGCAAATCTTAATGGTTTAGCTGTTATATGCCAAAATATCCAAAAAACGTCTATAAAAACTTCATGTCAAAATCGGGAGAATCGATTTTCACCGTAGACATATGGGCTAGTGGACTTTTTTACTCAGTTCAATCCCAGGAATCAGAAACGCGAAGGGCCCATTAAGGTTTTTTTCCTTCCGCACTAATCGCCCCGGCCTAATCTATATACCATGATGGATAAGGGAGGAGAATGGGTACAAACTTGGGATTAATTTCGTCTGGGCCTATTGCACTGGATTTGACTTTAGGAAAATGTTGTAAGACTTCATGACAAGCAGCATTTCTAAACTCAATATTTCCCTCACTCAATAGAGGTATATTGTTGTTATAGAATATTGTAGTTCAGCTTGAATAGACGGTATATTGATGAAGGTTTGGTTTACCTCATCCAAATCACTTTGAAAGATGGAATGAGCTTTTGATTTCCCAAGACCTATGTCGTCGATCACTTCCCACTTGCTTTTAGAATCTATAGCCGAATTAAATAGGCGAACGTAGTGCTCAATTTTAGCTGTGTTAATACTCCTGTAATCTTCGCCCTAATAGGCACAATTTCAAATAAATAGAAAAAAATTTTCCCTAATTAGTTGACCACCACTGTGTACATAGGTAGTTATTTCAAATATGATACTAATTTTACAATCTTGTTTGATTGTCAATTTTAACTGCTGTCAGTTTAATGCTATTTCACATTAAAGTTTATCTTATCTAAAAATTGCGAAAAAAAATATATATAATACCAGTAACATGCTTTTATCCACTTTTACAATCAAGCTAATATCCCCAACTTGACTGGTGGATAGATAATATTAGCCAAGAAAAACAAAAAGGAAGCTGTTATTTTTATGATGCTTCGGCTTATTTAAAACCGCAACGCTTGCCTCCCAACACACATTCATGTACAGAAAAAGTGAACAAATATTTGTACGGCAGCCTGAGGTCAAGTTGTGAATGACCCTTTTCAAAAGAGAAATGAAAAGGGTTACTTTTGTCACACTAACCGGAACATAGATTTATCACCGAAAATCTGTTGATCTTAGGGTGTTTGACGTTTAATGTCTGTTTTTGTTTTTTTTTAACCAGCTTCCTTGTTGGTAAGCCTGTTTAACATATGTGTGAAATTTTTCATGTTTTAAGGTGGGAATAAAGGATAAATTAGATGGTTCTATGAGGAAAAACAAAACATGTTAACAGATATAAGTACTAGAGGAAGAACATATATGATAATCTTTATGACTGCTTGTTACAAGAAGAGGTGTTTTGAGTAGAAAATTTGGGGGATTTTTTAATGTACCCTTGGTTTTCTATGGCTTAATTAATTTGTTATGTTGTTCAAGGTAAAAACATTAAAATTATGCTCTTTGCAAACAGGAAAGAATTTTGAAACATTAAATCAATTTTATCAGCCATGGATCAGTCCATTAAAATTTCTCCCATTACATTTATTTTTTAAATTAATTTTTAACTATAAAATCACTACGTGAGAGTATATTTCCTCACTCGAAATGACCACTATTCGTGCCAAGCACCACAGTAGTAAAAAAATATTTTCTCTTGGTCGCCCTTTCAAATAAAAGTACCTCCATTACAAAAACCAAAAATTTAAATGGCTACTTTGCCATTTGCATAATGCAGGCTTATTGTTTATTACTGGCCATTTTACACATAAGGGATACGCCGCTTACATACATGTATGTATGTATGTGTGTCCAGCTTGGGGTCTCGTACTTACAGCTAATTTATATGTGGTGTTTGCTTTTTGGCAAAAGATTTACTTTTAAGGGCAAATTGCCATACATTTGGGTCCACTAGAAAATTCTATATGTGTATGTCTACACATGCCTGTATACATATATAGCACCTTCATCAATGCAGAAGGCATCGTTAGTCCGTTCCCCACCTACACAGACACATATCGTGGACATTACATTTTTAAAATCACCCCCTCAAACATAACCCCATATTTTGTACAGCAAACATTTACCTACCGAAAATGATCTCGGAAACATTGTTGGAAAGAAAGACAAATGTATACTGGGATTTTGTTGTAATTAATTAATCCGTTTGGACCAGTTTTTGGTCGAACAGTTGCCAGATTATGCACACATACATGCATGCATATACAATCTTGAAGCACATGTGTTTGTATGTTTTTGAATGATGACGGACAATGGTATAAAGGGAATCTTGTGGGCAAATCAGTTTAATGTCTGTGTTTGTATAAGTTAGAAAGCCTCTAAGCCAATGCTGTACTACACACACGCACACACACATGTGTAATGTTTCCCTTTGGCCAGATTGAAGGCCAACACGTTTGCAAATGACTAAATTTAATTTCATGTAATTAGCATAACTCAACAGAAATTTATTAATCAAAATTTTTTATTATAATGAGACATTTTTGGAAATAACGTTTTTGGTAATGGACGTAATTGAAATTTTTATAGGGGGTATAAATTGAGGTGAAATGATTTTTCAAATTAAAATTCGCACAATACACTAAAATGCAAGTTTTTGTGGAGGTGGAGTGTAATTTTTAAGAATATTTCTATTATTTCTATATTTTTAAAAAAGCTCCTTAAAAATCCACGTTTTATTGGGCTGATGGTGCTTGAAAAAATATTCTTTAAAAATCCACGTTTTATTGGGCTGATGGTGCTCGAAAAAATATTCTTTAACAATCTACGTTTTATTGGGCTGATGGTGTTTAAAAAATATTGTTTAAAAATCCACGTTTTGTTGGGCTGATGGTGCTTGAAAAAATATTCTTTAAAAATCCACGTTTTGTTGGGCTGATGGTGCTTGAAAAAATATTCTTTAAAAATCCACGTTTTGTTGGGCTGTTGGTCGTTGAAAAAAATATTCTTTAAAAATCCCCGTTTTGTTGGGTTGATGGTGCTTGAAAAAATATTCTTTAAAAATCCACGTTTATTGGGCTGAGGATGCTTAAAAAAATATTCTTTAAAAATCCACGTTTTGCTGGGCTGATGGTGCTTGAAAAAATATTCTTTAAAAATCCACGTTTTGCTGGGCTGATGGTGCTTGAAAAAATATTCTTTAAAAATCCACGTTTTGTTGGGCTGATGGTCGTTGAAAAAAATATTCTTTAAAAATCCACGTTTTGTTGGGCTGATGGTCGTTGAAAAAAATATTCTTTAAAAATCCACGTTTTGTTGGGCTGATGGTCGTTGAAAAAAATATTCTTTAAAAATCCACGTTTTGTTGGGCTGATGGTCGTTGAAAAAAATATTCTTTAAAAATCCACGTTTTGTTGGGCTGATGGTCGTTGAAAAAAATATTCTTTAAAAATCCACGTTTTGTTGGGCTGATGGTCGTTGAAAAAAAATATTCTTTAAAAATCCACGTTTTGTTGGGCTGATGGTCGTTGAAAAAAATATTCTTTAAAAATCCACGTTTTGTTGGGCTGATGGTCGTTGAAAAAAATATTCTTTAAAAATCCACGTTTTGTTGGGCTGTTGGTCGTTGAAAAAAATATTCTTTAAAAATCCACGTTTTGTTGGGCTGTTGGTCGTTGAAAAAAATATTCTTTAAAAATCCACGTTTTGTTGGGCTGATGGTCGTTGAAAAAAATATTCTTTAAAAATCCACGTTTTGTTGGGCTGTTGGTCGTTGAAAAAATATTCTTTAAAAATCCACGTTTTGTTGGGCTGATGGTGCTTGAAAAAATATTCTTTAAAAAACCACGTTTTGTTGAGCTGATGGTGCTTGAAAAAATATTCTTTAAAAATCCACGTTTTGTTGAGTTGATGGTGCTTGAAAAAATATTCTTTAAAAAACCACGTTTTATTGGGCTGATGGTGCTTGAAAAAATATTCTTTAAAAAACCACGTTTTATTGGGCTGATGGTGCTTGAAAAAATATTCTTTAAAAATCCACGTTTTATTGGGCTGATGGTGCTTGAAAAAATATTCTTTAAAAATCCACGTTTTATTGGGCTGATGGTGCTTGAAAAAATATTCTTTAAAAATCCACGTTTTATTGGGCTGATGGTGCTTGAAAAAATATTCTTTAAAAATCCACGTTTTATTGGGCTGATGGTGCTTGAAAAAAATATTCTTTAAAAATCCACGTTTTATTGGGCTGATGGTGCTTGAAAAAATATTCTTTAAAAATCCACGTTTTATTGGGCTGATGGTGCTTGAAAAAATATTCTTTAAAAATCCACGTTTTATTGGGCTGATGGTGCTTGAAAAAATATTCTTTAAAAAACCACGTTTTATTGGGCTGATGGTGCTTGAAAAAATATTCTTTAAAAATCCACGTTTTATTGGGCTGATGGTGCTTGAAAAAATATTCTTTAAAAATCCACGTTTTATTGGGCTGATGGTGCTTGAAAAAATATTCTTTAAAAATCCACGTTTTATTGGGCTGATGGTGCTTGAAAAAATATTCTTTAAAAATCCACGTTTTATTGGGCTGATGGTGCTTGAAAAATTTTTTTTTTAAAAATCCACGTTTTATTGGGCTGAGGATGCTTCAAAAAATATTCTTTAAAAATCCACGTTTATTGGGCTGAGGATGCTTCAAAAAATATTCTTTAAAAATCCACGTTTATTGGGCTAAGGATGCTTCAAAAAATATTCTTTAAAAATCCACGTTTATTGGGCTGAGGATGCTTTAAAAAAATATTCTTTAAAAATCCACGTTTATTGGGCTGAGGATGCTTCAAAAAATATTCTTTAAAAATCCACGTTTATTGGGCTGAGGATGCTTCAAAAAATATTCTTTAAAAATCCACGTTTATTGGGCTGAGGATGCTTCAAAAAATATTCTTTAAAAATCCACGTTTATTGGGCTGAGGATGCTTCAAAAAATATTCTTTATAAATCCACGTTTTGTTGGGCTGATGATGCTTGAAAAAATATTCTTTGAAAATCCACGTTTATTGGACTTAGGGTGCTTGAAAAAATATTCCTTGAAAATCCACGTTTATTGGGCTTAATGTGCTTGAAAAAATATTCTCTGAAAATCCACGTTTATTGGGCTTAGGGTGCATGAAAAAATATTCTTTGAAAATCCACGTTTATTGGGCTAAGGGCGCTTAAAAATTCTATAAAAAAATCAACGTTTATTGGTCTGAAGGTTTTGGGAAAAATATTCTTTAAAAAATCGGAGTTTAAAGCCAAAAAACAGTCTTAAATGGTCTTGAAAAAATATTCTTTGAAAAATGCAAGTTTGGTTTAAAGGTTTTGGAAAAATATTTTTTAAAAAATCGAAATCCTTGAAAAAATATTCTTTAAAAATCCACGTATATTGGCTGATGGTCCTTGAAAAAGTATCATTTGAAAATCCAGGGTTATTGAGCTGGTGGTCTTTGAAAAAATATTCTTTGAAAATCCACGTTTTGTTGGGCTGATGGTCCATCTCTCCACCCTTTTCTCAACAATTAATCAACTATTTCGTCTGTTTTAAACAATTTTGTTCCTTCAAGAATACCACAGATTTACCTGCCACACAAATCTGAAAATAGTTCAAGCGAATTTTTCACCATAAATTTTCGGTTAAACTGACAAAAAGCTCATGGCTCACAAGTTGCAGCAACAACAATCGCTTGTAAACGACCAAAATGTTAACCAAAGTTTTTTTATTTTTGTTCATCGTGAGTGTGTTTGACTTTAAGTATGGGATTCATGTGCTTCTGCATCACTGAACAGATATGTATTTAAGAAGAGTGTGGTGCAAGCATAAGAGGGGTATGAGTGTTGGTGTGTTTTAGTGCAATCACTATTTATGTGACTTTTCAGTTTTTTTCTCTCATTCTTCTTAAACGACAAAGCTTGAGACAAACATTTTGGAGACAAACAAAAACGAAGTAAAATCCTATTTTAAGTCACATCACACGTAACATTGTAAAACACACACTCATGTGTGTATGTGGAGGAAAAAGAAAAAAAAAATAGTAAAAAATCCAAGTAAAGCATGATGTAAAAATTCGATGTTTTACTGCTGTTTTTCATTTTTGGTTCACTAGAAAAAATTGGGTCATCAACAGGAAATGCAGCTAATTTTTCTTGTATTTTCGACTTTGCCTTTTAGGCTTTGAACATAGTTCGTGGAGATCATGTTTTTCTTCGTTACAGCTGTGTTCCATTCCACAAAATCTGCTTTGCTTTGAATTTGTAGGAAAATGTCGTTTGGGTAACTACTTGTCCTATGAAAAGAAAATTCTTCAAATTTCCCAGAAACTTGTTGGAGAAAAAAATTCTGAGCTTGCAGAAAATGATGTGAGAATCCTGCTTGGATTTAAAAACAATATGTTGCAACATTGCATAAAACATAAAGTTGGGAAAAAAGAATGTCATATTGTGTCCCCATATTAAGCCAGAAGGATGAGTAATGGAAGCGCAAAGCCAAAGCTAAGGCTAATCATTTTGTGCTTGACAAATGACAAAATATCTTGAAAGAAATAAGTGCTATTTTGTCACAATAATGATCCCTGAAAAATGAAATCAATTAATAATTTATCTTAAAAATATTTAAAAAAATCTTTGTGACCCAAATAGTCCTTGAAAAATATCAATTAATAATTGCCCTTAATAATATTTTTTTTTTTTTAAATCCACGCCTGTGAAGTTTTTGGTCCTTGAACAAATATTTTTTTTTTAAATACAAGCCTGTGAAGTTTTTGGTCCTTGAAAAAATATTTTTTTTAAAAATCCACGCCTGTGAAGTTTTTGGTCCTTGAAAAAATATTTTTTTTAAAAATCCACGCCTGTGAAGTTTTTGGTCCTTGAAAAAATATTTTTTTAAAAATCCACGCCTGTGAAGTTTTTGGTCCTTGAAAAAATATTTTTTTTAAAAATCCACGCCTGTGAAGTTTTTGGTCCTTGAAAAAATATTTTTTTTAAAAATCCATGCCTGTGAAGTTTTTGGTCCTTGAAAAAATATTTTTTTAAAAATCCACGCCTGTGAAGTTTTTGGTCCTTGAAAAAATATTTTTTTAAAAATCCACGCCTGTGAAGTTTTTGGTCCTTGAAAAAATATTTTTTTAAAAATCCACGCCTGTGAAGTTTTTGGTCCTTGAAAAAATATTTTTTTAAAAATCCACGCCTGTGAAGTTTTTGGTCCTTGAAAAAATATTTTTTTAAAAATCCACGCCTGTGAAGTTTTTGGTCCTTGAAAAAATATTTTTTTAAAATCCACGCCTTTGAAGTTTTTGGTCCTTGAAAAAATATTTTTTTAAAAATCCACGCCTGTGAAGTTTTTGGTCCTTGAAAAAATATTTGTTTAAAAATCCACGACTGTGAATTTAATGGTCCTTGAAAAAATATTTTTTTAAAAATCCACGCCTGTGAAGTTTTTGGTCCTTGAAAAAATATTTTTTTAAAAATCCACGCCTGTGAAGTTTTTGGTCCTTGAAAAAATATTTTTTTAAAAATCCACGCCTGTGAAGTTTTTGGTCCTTGAAAAAATATTTTTTTAAAAATCCACGCCTGTGAAGTTTTTGGTCCTTGAAAAAATATTTTTTTAAAAATCCACGCCTGTGAAGTTTTGAAAAAAATCCACGCCTGTGAAGTTTTTGGTCCTTGAAAAAATATTTTTTTAAAAATCCACGCCTGTGAAGTTTTTGGTCCTTGAAAAAATATTTTTTTAAAAATCCACGCCTGTGAAGTTTTTGGTCCTTGAAAAAATATTTTTTTAAAAATCCACGCCTGTGAAGTTTTGAAGAAAATCCACGCCTGTGAAGTTTTTGGTCCTTGAAAAAATATTTTTTTAAAAATCCACGCCTGTGAAGTTTTTGGTCCTTGAAAAAATATTTTTTTAAAAATCCACGCCTGTGAAGTTTTTGGTCCTTGAAAAAATATTTTTTTAAAAATCCACGCCTGTGAAGTTTTTGGTCCTTGAAAAAATATTTTTTTAAAAATCCACGCCTGTGAAGTTTTGAAAAAAATCCACGCCTGTGAAGTTTTTGGTCCTTGAAAAAATATTTTTTTAAAAATCCACGCCTGTGAAGTTTTGAAAAAAATTCACGCCTGTGAAGTTTTTGGTCCTTGAAAAAATATTTTTTTAAAAATCCACGCCTGTGAAGTTTTTGGTCCTTGAAAAAATATTTTTTTAAAAATCCACGCCTGTGAAGTTTTTGGTCCTTGAAAAAATATTTTTTTAAAAATCCACGCCTGTGAAGTTTTTGGTCCTTGAAAAAATATTTTTTTAAAAATCCACGCCTGTGAAGTTTTTGGTCCTTGAAAAAATATTTTTTTAAAAATCCACGCCTGTGAAGTTTTTGGTCCTTGAAAAAATATTTTTTTAAAAATCCACGCCTGTGAAGTTTTTGGTCCTTGAAAAAATATTTTTTTAAAAATCCACGCCTGTGAAGTTTTTGGTCCTTGAAAAAATATTTTTTTAAAAATCCACGCCTGTGAAGTTTTTGGTCCTTGAAAAAATATTTTTTTAAAAATCCACGCCTGTGAAGTTTTTGGTCCTTGAAAAAATATTTTTTTAAAAATCCACGCCTGTGAAGTTTTTGGTCCTTGAAAAAATATTTTTTTAAAAATCCACGCCTGTGAAGTTTTTGGTCCTTGAAAAAATATTTTTTTAAAAATCCACGCCTGTGAAGTTTTTGGTCCTTGAAAAAATATTTTTTTAAAAATCCACGCCTGTGAAGTTTTTGGTCCTTGAAAAAATATTTTTTTAAAAATCCACGCCTGTGAAGTTTTTGGTCCTTGAAAAAATATTTTTTTAAAAATCCACGCCTGTGAAGTTTTTGGTCCTTGAAAAAATATTTTTTTAAAAATCCACGCCTGTGAAGTTTTTGGTCCTTGAAAAAATATTTTTTTAAAAATCCACGCCTGTGAAGTTTTTGGTCCTTGAAAAAATATTTTTTTAAAAATCCACGCCTGTGAAGTTTTTGGTCCTTGAAAAAATATTTTTTTAAAAATCCACGCCTGTGAAGTTTTTGGTCCTTGAAAAAATATTTTTTTAAAAATCAACGCCTGTGAGTTTTTGAAAAAAATCCACGCCTGTGAAGTTTTTGATCCTTGAAAAAATATTTTTTTAAAAAATCCACGCCTGTGAAGTTTTTGATCCTTGAAAAAATATTTTTTTAAAAAATCCACGCCTGTGAAGTTTTTGATCCTTGAAAAAATATTTTTTTAAAAAATCCACGCCTGTGAAGTTTTTGATCCTTGAAAAAATATTTTTTTAAAAAATCCAAGCCTGTGAAGTTTTTGATCCTTGAAAAAATATTTTTTTAAAAAATCCACGCCTGTGAAGTTTTTGATCCTTGAAAAAATATTTTTTTAAAAAATCCACGCCTGTGAAGTTTTTGGTCCTTGAAAAAATATTTTTTTAAAAAATCCACGCCCGTGAAGTTTTTCGTCCCTGAAAAAATATTTTTTTAAAAAATCCACGCCTGTGAAGTTTTTGGTCCCTGAAAAAATATTTTTTTAAAAAATCCACGCCTGTGAAGTTTTTGGTCCTTCAAAAAATATTTTTTTAAAAAATCCACGCCTGTGAAGTTTTTGGTCCTTGAAAAAATATTTTTTTAAAAAATCCACGCCTGTGAAGTTTTTGGTCCTTGAAAAAATATTTTTTTTTAAAAAATCCACGCCTGTGAAGTTTTTGGTCCTTGAAAAAATATTTTTTTAAAAAATCCACGCCTGTGAAGTTTTTGGTCCTTGAAAAAATATTTTTTTAAAAAATCCACGCCTGTGAAGTTTTTGGTCCTTGAAAAAATATTTTTTTAAAAAATCCACACCTGTGAAGTTTTTGGTCCTTGAAAAAATATTTATTTAAAAAATCCACGCCTGTGAAGTTTTTGGTGATTGAAAAAAATATTTTTTTAAAAATCCACGCCTGTGAAGTTTTTGGTCCTTGAAAAAATATTTTTTTAAAAAATCCACGCCTGTGAAGTTTTTGGTCCTTGAAAAAATATTTTTTTTTAAAAAATCCACGCCTGTGAAGTTTTTGGTCCTTGAAAAAATATTTTTTTAAAAAATCCACGCCTGTGAAGTTTTTGGTCCTTGAAAAAATATTTTTTTAAAAAATCCACGCCTGTGAAGTTTTTGGTCCTTGAAAAAATATTTTTTTAAAAAATCCACACCTGTGAAGTTTTTGGTCCTTGAAAAAATATTTATTTAAAAAATCCACACCTGTGAAGTTTTTGTTTGGTCCTTGAAAAAATATTTTTTTAAAAATCCACGCCTGTGAAGTTTTTGGTCCTTGAAAAAATATTTTTTTAAAAATCCACGCCTGTGAAGTTTTTGGTCCTTGAAAAAATATTTTTTTAAAAATCCACGCCTGTGAAGTTTTTGGTCCTTGAAAAAATATTTTTTTAAAAATCCACGCCTGTGAAGTTTTTGGTCCTTGAAAAAATATTTTTTTAAAAATCCACGCCTGTGAAGTTTTTGGTCCTTGAAAAAATATTTTTTTAAAAATCCACGCCTGTGAAGTTTTTGGTCCTTGAAAAAATATTTTTTTAAAAATCCACGCCTGTGAAGTTTTTGGTCCTTGAAAAAATATTTTTTTAAAAATCCACGCCTGTGAAGTTTTTGGTCCTTGAAAAAATATTTTTTTAAAAATCCACGCCTGTGAAGTTTTTGGTCCTTGAAAAAATATTTTTTTAAAAATCCACGCCTGTGAAGTTTTTGGTCCTTGAAAAAATATTTTTTTAAAAATCCACGCCTGTGAAGTTTTTGGTCCTTGAAAAAATATTTTTTTAAAAATCCACGCCTGTGAAGTTTTTGGTCCTTGAAAAAATATTTTTTTAAAAATCCACGCCTGTGAAGTTTTTGGTCCTTGAAAAAATATTTTTTTAAAAATCCACGCCTGTGAAGTTTTTGGTCCTTGAAAAAATATTTTTTTAAAAATCCACGCCTGTGAAGTTTTTGGTCCTTGAAAAAATATTTTTTTAAAAATCCACGCCTGTGAAGTTTTTGGTCCTTGAAAAAATATTTTTTTAAAAATCCACGCCTGTGAAGTTTTTGGTCCTTGAAAAAATATTTTTTTAAAAATCCACGCCTGTGAGTTTTTGAAAAAAATCCACGCCTGTGAAGTTTTTGATCCTTGAAAAAATATTTTTTTAAAAAATCCACGCCTGTGAAGTTTTTGATCCTTGAAAAAATATTTTTTTAAAAAATCCACGCCTGTGAAGTTTTTGATCCTTGAAAAAATATTTTTTTAAAAAATCCAAGCCTGTGAAGTTTTTGATCCTTGAAAAAATATTTTTTTAAAAAATCCACGCCTGTGAAGTTTTTGATCCTTGAAAAAATATTTTTTTAAAAAATCCACGCCTGTGAAGTTTTTGATCCTTGAAAAAATATTTTTTTAAAAAATCCACGCCTGTGAAGTTTTTGGTCCTTGAAAAAATATTTTTTTAAAAAATCCACGCCCGTGAAGTTTTTCGTCCCTGAAAAAATATTTTTTTAAAAAATCCACGCCTGTGAAGTTTTTGGTCCCTGAAAAAATATTTTTTTAAAAAATCCACGCCTGTGAAGTTTTTGGTCCTTCAAAAAATATTTTTTTAAAAAATCCACGCCTGTGAAGTTTTTGGTCCTTGAAAAAATATTTTTTTAAAAAATCCACGCCTGTGAAGTTTTTGGTCCTTGAAAAAATATTTTTTTTTAAAAAATCCACGCCTGTGAAGTTTTTGGTCCTTGAAAAAATATTTTTTTAAAAAATCCACGCCTGTGAAGTTTTTGGTCCTTGAAAAAATATTTTTTTAAAAAATCCACGCCTGTGAAGTTTTTGGTCCTTGAAAAAATATTTTTTTAAAAAATCCACACCTGTGAAGTTTTTGGTCCTTGAAAAAATATTTATTTAAAAAATCCACGCCTGTGAAGTTTTTGGTGATTGAAAAAAATATTTTTTTAAAAAATCCACGCCTGTGAAGTTTTTGATCCTTGAAAAAATATTTTTTTAAAATATCCACGCCTGTGAAGTTTTTGGTCCTTGAAAAAATATTTTTTTAAAATATCCACGCCTGTGAAGTTTTTGGTCCTTGAAAAAATATTTTTTTTTTTAAAATCCAGGCCTGTGAAGTTTTTGATCCTTGAAAAAATATTTTTTTAAAATATCCACGCCTGTGAAGTTTTTGGTCCTTGAAAAAATATTTTTTTTTTTAAATCCACGCCTGTGAAGTTTTTGGTCCTTGAAAAAATATTTTTTAAAAATCCTGTGAAGTTTTTGATCCTTGAAAAAATATTTTTTAAAAATCCACGCCTGTGAAGTTTTTGATCCTTGAAAAAATATTTTTTTAAAAAATCCACGCCTGTGAAGTTTTTGATCCTTGAAAAAATATTTTTTTAAAAAATCCACGCCTGTGAAGTTTTTGGTCCTTGAAAAAATATTTTTTTAAAATATCCACGCCTGTGAAGTTTTTGGTCCTTGAAAAAATATTTTTTTTTTTAAATCCACGCCTGTGAAGTTTTTGATTCTTGAAAAAATATTTTTTTAAAATATCCACGCCTGTGAAGTTTTTGGTCCTTGAAAAAATATTTTTTTTTTTAAATCCACGCCTGTGAAGTTTTTGGTCCTTGAAAAAATATTTTTTAAAAATCCTGTGAAGTTTTTGATCCTTGAAAAAATATTTTTTAAAAATCCACGCCTGTGAAGTTTTTGGTCCTTGAAAAAATATTTTTTAAAAATCCACACCTGTGAAGTTTTTGGTCCTTGAAAAAATGTTTTTAAAAAATCCACGCCTGTGAAGTTTTTGGTAATTGAAAAAAATATTTTTTAAAAATCCAAGCCTGTGAAGTTTTTGGTCCTTGAAAAAATATTTTTTAAAATCCACGCCTGTGAAGTTTTTGGTCCTTGAAAAAATATTTTTTTAAAAATCCACGCCTGTGAAGTTTTTGGTCCTTGAAAAAATATTTTTTAAAATCCACGCCTGTGAAGTTTTTGGTCCTTGAAAAAATATTTTTTTAAAAATCCACGCCTGTGAAGTTTTTGGTCCTTGAAAAAATATTTTTTAAAAATCCACGCCTGTGAAGTTTTTGGTCCTTGAAAAAATATTTTTTTTTAAATCCACGCCTGTGAAGTTTTTGGTCCTTGAAAAAATATTTTTTTAAAAAATCCACACCTGTGAAGTTTTTCGTCCCTGAAAAAATATTTTTTTAAAAAATCCACGCCTGTGAAGTTTTTGGTCCTTGAAAAAATATTTTTTAAAAATCCACACCTGTGAAGTTTTTGGTCCTTGAAAAAATGTTTTTAAAAAATCCACGCCTGTGAAGTTTTTGGTAATTGAAAAAAATATTTTTTAAAAATCCAAGCCTGTGAAGTTTTTGGTCCTTGAAAAAATATTTTTTAAAATCCACGCCTGTGAAGTTTTTGGTCCTTGAAAAAATATTTTTTTAAAAATCCACGCCTGTGAAGTTTTTGGTCCTTGAAAAAATATTTTTTAAAATCCACGCCTGTGAAGTTTTTGGTCCTTGAAAAAATATTTTTTTAAAAATCCACGCCTGTGAAGTTTTTGGTCCTTGAAAAAATATTTTTTAAAATCCACGCCTGTGAAGTTTTTGGTCCTTGAAAAAATATTTTTTTAAAAATCCACGCCTGTGAAGTTTTTGGTCCTTGAAAAAATATTTTTTAAAAATCCACGCCTGTGAAGTTTTTGGTCCTTGAAAAAATATTTTTTTTTAAATCCACGCCTGTGAAGTTTTTGGTCCTTGAAAAAATATTTTTTTAAAAAATCCACGCCCGTGAAGTTTTTCGTCCCTGAAAAAATATTTTTTTAAAAAATCCACGCCTGTGAAGTTTTTGGTCCCTGAAAAAATATTTTTTTAAAAAATCCACGCCTGTGAAGTTTTTGGTCCTTCAAAAAATATTTTTTTAAAAAATCCACGCCTGTGAAGTTTTTGGTCCTTGAAAAAATATTTTTTTAAAAAATCCACGCCTGTGAAGTTTTTGGTCCTTGAAAAAATATTTTTTTTTTAAAAAATCCACGCCTGTGAAGTTTTTGGTCCTTGAAAAAATATTTTTTTAAAAAATCCACGCCTGTGAAGTTTTTGGTCCTTGAAAAAATATTTTTTTAAAAAATCCACGCCTGTGAAGTTTTTGGTCCTTGAAAAAATATTTTTTTAAAAAATCCACACCTGTGAAGTTTTTGGTCCTTGAAAAAATATTTATTTAAAAAATCCACGCCTGTGAAGTTTTTGGTGATTGAAAAAAATATTTTTTTAAAAAATCCACGCCTGTGAAGTTTTTGATCCTTGAAAAAATATTTTTTTAAAATATCCACGCCTGTGAAGTTTTTGGTCCTTGAAAAAATATTTTTTTTTTTTAAATCCACGCCTGTGAAGTTTTTGATCCTTGAAAAAATATTTTTTTAAAATATCCACGCCTGTGAAGTTTTTGGTCCTTGAAAAAATATTTTTTAAAAATCCTGTGAAGTTTTTGATCCTTGAAAAAATATTTTTTAAAAATCCACGCCTGTGAAGTTTTTGGTCCTTGAAAAAATATTTTTTAAAAATCCACACCTGTGAAGTTTTTGGTCCTTGAAAAAATGTTTTTAAAAAATCCACGCCTGTGAAGTTTTTGGTAATTGAAAAAAATATTTTTTAAAAATCCAAGCCTGTGAAGTTTTTGGTCCTTGAAAAAATATTTTTTAAAATCCACGCCTGTGAAGTTTTTGGTCCTTGAAAAAATATTTTTTTAAAAATCCACGCCTGTGAAGTTTTTGGTCCTTGAAAAAATATTTTTTAAAATCCACGCCTGTGAAGTTTTTGGTCCTTGAAAAAATATTTTTTTAAAAATCCACGCCTGTGAAGTTTTTGGTCCTTGAAAAAATATTTTTTAAAAATCCACGCCTGTGAAGTTTTTGGTCCTTGAAAAAATATTTTTTTTTAAATCCACGCCTGTGAAGTTTTTGGTCCTTGAAAAAATATTTTTTTAAAAAATCCACACCTGTGAAGTTTTTGATCCTTGAAAAAATATTTTGTAAAAATCCACGCCTGTGAAGTTTTTGGTCCTTGAAAAAATATTTTTTAAAAATCCACACCTGTGAAGTTTTTGGTCCTTGAAAAAATGTTTTAAAAAAATCCACGCCTGTGAAGTTTTTGGTAATTGAAAAAATATTTTTTAAAAATCCAAGCCTGTGAAGTTTTTGGTCCTTGAAAAAATATTTTTTAAAATCCACGCCTGTGAAGTTTTTGGTCCTTGAAAAAATATTTTTTAAAAATCCTGTGAAGTTTTTGATCCTTGAAAAAATATTTTTTAAAAATCCACGCCTGTGAAGTTTTTGGTCCTTGAAAAAATATTTTTTAAAAATCCACACCTGTGAAGTTTTTGGTCCTTGAAAAAATATTTTTTAAAAATCCACAACTGTGAAGTTTTTGGTCCTTGAAAAAATATTTTTAAAAAATCCACGCCTGTGAAGTTTTTAGTCCTTGAAACAATGTTTTTAAAAAATCCACGCCTGTGAAGTTTTTGGTCCTTGAAAAAATGTTTTTAAAAAATCCACGCCTGTGAAGTTTTTGGTCCTTGCAAAAATATTTTTTTTAAAAATCCACGCCTGTGAAGTTTTTGGTCCTTGCAAAAATATTTTTTTAAAAATCCACTCCTGTGAAGTTCTTGGCCCTTGCAAAAATATTTTTTTAAAAATGCACGCCTGTGAAGTTTTTGGTCCTTGCAAAAATATTTTTTTTTAAAATCCACGCCTGTGAAGTTTTTGGTCCTTGCAAAAATATTTTTTTTAAAAATCCACGCCTGTAAAGTTTTTGGTCCTTGCAAAAATATTTTTTTAAAAATCCACTCCTGTGAAGTTCTTGGTCCTTGCAAAAATATTTTTTTAAAAATCCACGCCTGTGAAGTTTTTTGCCCTTGAAAAAATATTTTTTTAAAAATCCAAAATTGCAAAAATATTTTTTTAAAAATCCACGCCTGTGAAGTTTTTAGTCCTTGCAAAAATATGTTTTTAAAAATGCACTCCTGTGAAGTTTTTGGCCCTTGAAAAAATATTTTTTTTTAAAAATCCAGTCCTGTGAAATTGTTGGTCCTTGAAAAAATATTTTTTTTGAAAATCCACGCCTGTGAAGTTTTTGGTCCTTGAAAAAATATTTTTTTTTTTAAAATCCAAGCCTGTGAAGTTTTTGGTCCTTGAAAAATATTTTTTTTTTAAAATCCAAGCCTGTGAAGTTTTTGGTCCTTGAAAAAAAATATTTTGTTATTAATCCACGCATGTGAAGTTTTTGTTCCCTGAAAAAATATATTTTTTAAAAATGCACGCCTGTGAAGTTTTTGGTCCTTGAAAAAATGTTTTTAAAAAATCCACGCCTGTGAAGTTTTTGGTCCTTGAAAAAATATTTTTAAAAAATCCACGCCTGTGAAGTTTTTGTTCCTTGAAAAAATATTTTTTAAAAATCCACGCCTGTGAAGTTTTTGGTCCTTGAAAAAATATTTTTTTAAAAATCCACGCCTGTGAAGTTTTTGTTCCTTGAAAAAATATTTTTTAAAAATCCACGCCTGTGAAGTTTTTGGTCCTTGAAAAAATATTTTTTTAAAAATCCACGCCTGTGAAGTTTGTGGTCCTTGAAAAAATATTTTTTTAAAAATCCACGCCTGTGATGTTTTTTAACCTTGAAAAAATATTTTTTAAAAAATCCACGCCTGTGAAGTTTTTGGTCCTTGAAAAAATATTTTTTTAAAAATCCACGCCTGTGAAGTTGTTGGTCCTTGAAAAAATATTTTTTTAAAAATCCACGCCTGTGAAGTTAATGGTCCTTGAAAAAATATTTTTTTAAAAATCCACGCCTGTGAAGTTAATGGTCCTTGAAAAAATATTTTTTTAAAAATCCACGCCTGTAAAGTTGTTGGTCCTTGAAAAAATATTTGTTAAAAATCCACGCCTGTGAAGTTGTTGGTCCTTGAAAAAATATTTTTTTAAAAATCCACGCCTGTGAAGTTTTTGGTGCTTCAAAAAATATTTTTTAAAAATCCACGCCTGTGAAGTTGTTGGTCCTTAAAAAAATATTTTTTTAAAAATCCACGCCTGTGAAGTTTTTGGTGCTTCAAAAAATATTTTTTAAAAATCCACGCCTGTGAAGTTTTTGGTGCTTCAAAAAATATTTTTTTAAAAATCCACGCCTGTGAAGTTTTTGGTGCTTCAAAAAATATTTTTTTAAAAATCCACGCCTGTGAAGTTTTTGGTGCTTCAAAAAATATTTTTTTAAAAATCCACGCCTGTGAAGTTTTTGGTGCTTCAAAAAATATTTTTTTAAAAATCCACGCCTGTGAAGTTTTTGGTGCTTCAAAAAATATTTTTTTAAAAATCCACGCCTGTGAAGTTTTTGGTGCTTCAAAAAATATTTTTTTAAAAATCCACGCCTGTGAAGTTTTTGGTGCTTCAAAAAATATTTTTTTAAAAATCCACGCCTGTGAAGTTTTTGGTGCTTCAAAAAATATTTTTTTAAAAATCCACGCCTGTGAAGTTTTTGGTGCTTCAAAAAATATTTTTTTAAAAATCCACGCCTGTGAAGTTTTTGGTGCTTCAAAAAATATTTTTTTAAAAATCCACGCCTGTGAAGTTTTTGGTGCTTCAAAAAATATTTTTTTAAAAATCCACGCCTGTGAAGTTTTTGGTGCTTCAAAAAATATTTTTTTAAAAATCCACGCCTGTGAAGTTTTTGGTGCTTCAAAAAATATTTTTTTAAAAATCCACGCCTGTGAAGTTTTTGGTGCTTCAAAAAATATTTTTTTAAAAATCCACGCCTGTGAAGTTTTTGGTGCTTCAAAAAATATTTTTTTAAAAATCCACGCCTGTGAAGTTTTTGGTCCTTGAAAAAATGTTTTTTAAAAATCCACGCCTGTGAAGTTTTTGGTCCTTGAAAAAATGTTTTTAAAAAATCCACGCCTGTGAAGTTTTTGGTCCTTGAAAAAAATATTTTTAAAAAATCCACGCCTGTGAAGTTTTTTGTCCTTGAAACATGTTTTTAAAAAATCCACGGCTGTGAAGTTTTTGGTCCTTAAAAAAAGTTTTTAAAAAATCCACGCCTGTGAAGTTTTTGGTCCTTGAAAAAATGTTTTTAAAAAATCCACGCCTGTGAAGTTTTTGATCCTTGAAAAAATGTTTTTAAAAAATCCACGCCTGTGAAGTTTTTGATCCTTGAAAAAATGTTTTTAAAAAATCCACGCCTGTGAAGATTTTGATCCTTGAAAAAATGTTTTTAAAAAATCCACGCCTGTGAAGTTTTTGATCCTTGAAAAAATGTTTTTAAAAAATCCACGCCTGTGAAGTTTTTGATCCTTGAAAAAATGTTTTTAAAAAATCCACGCCTGTGAAGATTTTGATCCTTGAAAAAATGTTTTTAAAAAATCCACGCCTGTGAAGTTTTTGATCCTTGAAAAAATGTTTTTAAAAAATCCACGCCTGTGAAGTTTTTGATCCTTGAAAAAATGTTTTTAAAAATTCCACGCCTGTGAAGCTAATGGTCCTTGAAGAAATATTTGATGCGAAAATCCACGCCTGAGTTTTTGAAAAAAAAAATTTTTAAATATTCACTCCTGCGACTCAAATGTTCCTTGAAAAAATATTCGATTCTATTCCAATAATTTATTTTCACAGTGTTTATTGAATATTTATTTCCATTCAAATTGTTTTGTTTAAGGTTATATCCTTTTCTGCAACCATTTTTCTTTTCCTCACATCACAAAAATATATTACCCGTAATATTTCTATACAAATATAAACATTATTTGTTTTATACTGTGTGACATACACAGTATATCAAACATCACTATGCCGACATAATATGATGTCCCATTACTTAAATGTTCAGACATTATGTCTCAAGTGTATTGACATTTACATTTCCACTTGGATTGTGACATTCCTGTTTCATAGAAAAACAATTAAGAGTTCATTGAACGAACAAATGAACCAACTGGACTAGCTAAACGAACATATATTTGCACTTCGAAGCAGACATTTACCATGCCAGCTAATTTGTCTTATTTTTCCCTTGCGACAAATTGCCATGGTATGCCATCCCGTTCTCAATGAACTTTTGCATAGTCAATGATTTTTATTGACCTTTAAACGATATAATCATCATAAATTACTAAATTGTCCATAAAAAAGAATAAGTTTGTATTACAAAGACAGAAAGGATATTTTTGTTTTCTATCATTACACAGAAATACATATGCGCCTTTGTGCCTTATAGACACTGCTATTTTGGGGGGAATGAGGGGAAAATGGCGTAATAAAAAAACAGCAAATCGAACGTTATGTTAGCTAACTGTTTGTTTTAGTATTGAAAATCGAGTAAAAGAGAAAAAAAAACACAAAATGGAAAATTTCTGACTGCCGCAGTTTACTTAAAAAAAACTGAAACTGACAACAACAAATATTTGCCGAACTTAACTAAGGGCAAATAAAAACCAAAAAAAAAAAAGAATAAAATGTTGCAGCCACACATCCTGCTGCATCATAGAGTGTGAATTACTGAAATGTGGTAAAACACTGAAATCGCAAGAAAAAAACCGAACAAACAACTCTTCTAACAACTATTAAAATGGAAAAAAGGATAAGAAGAAAAAAACTGCAGCTACCATTAAACCATCTTTACATCAAAGACACTTGTGTACCGACCGACGACCATGTAGTGATGTTGGTAGTAGTGGTGGTGCTGTTAGTTTGTTCGCTATATTATGGCTCATGTCAACAGTAAACCGCCCTTTTGGGAATATTTTGTTTGAAAATATCTCATTTACTTTTAACTATATGGGATGTACACAGAAGTATGTTCGGTATGTCGAATGTGCATACGAATATTAGGCAATGCTGAAAAATGCAATGGGAACATATTACGCCTATCGCTTTGGGGATTTGTACATGGACTTGCTGCAATCTTTAATGAAACACATAACTTCTTCATTATGTTGCCAATATAATGGTCAAATGCTGTTACCATGACTTCAAGCATCAGTTATATTGTATTACGAACTTCTGTGATGCAGGAGTTTAATATTTGTGGTGGATATTTATTTACTTATCCTTAAGGCCATGTAAGATTGGATTTCAAACATTTTACTTTTAAATCCTCACCATTGTGGTTGTATTAAGTTTGCTTTTCTAATTTTAACTCACCGCAATAATCATATGAAACCTCAGAATGTATAATGTACTCTTAATCAGAGTACAATTCCGAGAAAATATAACAAAGCCAGTGAGTCTGTCTGTGAAAAGCTCTCTTACATCCAAACGAATTTAGATAGTACAAACATTTTACAGAGATACGTATTGTTACAGAATAAGGTTTGACTTAGCCCTGTATAGTACTTACTTACTTAGTTGGCCCATTACAGAACATTTGTTCCATAGACCGAACTAAGAAAAGATCTCCATTCCTCTCTGTTTTTCGCTTGACTTTTTGGAATACAGCGCCTTTCCATTTCTTCACCCACTTGTTTGCTCCATCGAAGCTTAGGCCTGCCGATTCTGCGTGCACCGCCATGGGGCATGCATTCATACGCCTTTTTAGCGGGTTCATCATCGCTCATTCTCATGATATGGCCTAGCCAACGCAATCGTTGCATCTCGATACGTTTAACTATATGCATGTCTTTGTATAGCTTATATAGCTCGTGGTTCATACGACGTCGATATTCACCGTCAACGCAAATCGGCCCGTAGATCTTTCGAAGAATTTTCCTCTCAGACACACCAAGCACTGCCTTATCTGCTTGCGCAAGTACCCATGCTTCGGAGCCATACATTAGCACGGGTAGTATCAGCGTTTTGTATAGTGTTATTTTTGTTTGACGAGATGTGACTTTGTTTTTAAATTGCTTACTTAGACCATAGTAGCATCTGTTGGCCAATACAATTATTCTTCTTATTTCACAACTGATGTTGTTCGTTGTGTTTATGGCAGTGCCGAGGTAGACGAAGTCTTTAACTACCTCAAAATTTTAGGTACCAACTTCCACAGTTTGTCCGAGCTCTATGGACGCTTTGCGCGTCAACACCATCAATTTGGTCTTTTCGCCGTTTACCGCCAGACCCACTTTCGCAGATTCTGCTTCGACCTTCATAAAGGTATCAGTTACTTCTTCGGCCTATGATGTCTATATCATCAGCATAGGCAAGTAACATGTGGCTATTGGTGTAAATTGTGCCATTTCTTTTGACATTTGCATCTCGTATTACCTTTTCCAGCAAAATGTTGAATAGGTCACGCGAAAGGCTATCTCCTTGTCTGAAACCTCTTTTGGTACAAAATTCTTCGGAGAGGTTTTTTCCAATTTTAACTGAGGACCTAGTATCAGTTAAAGTCATCTTACAAAGCAGGATGAGCTTTGCGAGGATACCAAATTCAGACATTGCGTGGAATACCTTTGATCGGAGGGGACTGTCGAATGCTGCTTTATAAGCGACAAAAAGGTGAAATATGTCGATCTGCATCTCTTGGGTCTTCTCTAGGATTTGCCGCAGGGTAAATATCTGGTCAATGGTGGACTTGCCAGGTCTAAAGCCACATTGGTATGGTCCAATTATTTCGTTGACCATTGGCTTTAGTCGTTCGCACAATATCCCTGACACTTTCTTATAGGCAATAGGGAGAAGACTTATGCCCCTATAGTTTGAGCATACAGTCTTATCTCCTTTCTTGTGGACGGGACATAGGATGCTCAGATGGTGCTAACTAGCTGATGCATACACCTTATCAGCGCGTCGCCTCCGGTTTTAAACAGCTCGGCTGGTAAGCCATCGGCTCCTGCTGCTTTATTATCCTTCAGCCGGTTGATTGCTGTTTTTACCTCATCTTGGCCGGGCGGTATACATTCTATACCATCTTCTGGGATTGGATCTGTGGTATCATCGTCTTCGCTACTATTGGATACCAGCACAAAACAAAAAAACATTGTTCCACAACATCCCATACGGGACAAGGGAGACTTCTCTCATATCAATGAGTGCACCCCGATTCATATTTAGCTCAATGATATGGTACCTACTGTTTATCGCCGAGTCCGTACGGCGTGTCTTAAGACACCACTTGTGGAGAAGTTTTTCAAGGCTGAAATACTCTGAAAATGTCGCCAACATTACTGAGGGGTATTTTGCCACCGTTGAAAAATGTTTGATGTTGCCTGGGCGGGGAATCGAACCCACGACCTTCTGCGTGCAAGGCGGGCGTGCATACCATTGCACTACGGTGGCACCAGCAGATTGTAGAAATGTTCCTTCCATATCCTGAGCACGCTATCTGTATCTGTTACCAGATTACCTTGCTGGTCTCTACAGGAGGTTGTGCCTGTACCAAAGCCATCTGTTTGATGTTTCACTCTTAGGTAGAATTTTCGGACTTCATTCTGGCTCCTGTACATCTCGATTTTTTCACACTCCCGCTTTTCCATTTCTCTCTTTTCTCCTTTTCTCCCGATATCTCTCTCGTGCGCTACTCGTTGCTACTGATTGTAAAGTAGCTCTATATGCCGCATTTTTCTCTTCGGTAGCAGCACGACACTTCTGGTCATACCATGAATTCCTTTATGGAGGTGTCTGGAATCCAAGTATGGATTTTGCGGCTGTTTGCATGGAGTGGGCAATATGTTGCCATTGTGTTGTTATGTTATCGGGACAAGGAGTGCTCGCGTTAAGCAATTTGGCTAGTTCAGTGGAATATGCTGTAGCTATCTGTTGTGCTTGCAGCCTATCGATGTCCAAGTTCCGCGTTGTGTCTGTTCGTGCTTTATTTGCAACGTTTAGACGGGTACGTACCTTTGCTGCAACAAGGTAGTGGTCCTCGGAACGATCGTGCATCCAACACGCTGGATGAATGTATTCCATCTATTACAACATGATCAATTTGATTACTTGTTCTTTGATCTGGAGACAGCCAGGTGCTCTTATGAATATCGAGATGATTAAATCTGGTACTGCTAACTACCATGTTTTTTTCCAGCTGCAAAGTCTATCAGCTTCATACCATTGTCAGATGTTTCACTGTGGAGACTGAATTTCCCGACTGTTGGGCCAAAGATATTCTCCTTTCCAAGTTTTGCATTAAAATCGCCTAGAATGATTTTAATCTCATGGGCAGGGCAACGGTCAAATGTTTCTTCTAAGCGCTTGTAAAATATATCTTTGGTCTGTTCGTCCTTTTCTTCAGTGGGAGCATGAGCGCAAATAAAGCTGATGTTGAAGAATTTAGCTTTTATTCGAATTGCAGCAAGTCTTTCATTCACTAGGGTGAAGCTGGATACCAGATGTTTTAGTCTACGACTAACTACGAATCCGCAACCAAACTCATGCTTTACGTCATGGCAGCTATAATACAGTGCGTCACCTTTAGGTGTTGTTGTGACGCCTTTCCCAATCTATCGTATTTCCTGTATGGCAGTAATATCGGCCTTGTACTTTTCAAGTACGTCTGCCAATGCGAAGACTGCACCTTCTCTATAAAGAGTGCGAACATTCCAGGTGCAGATTCGCAGATCATGGTCCTTAAAACGTTTGCGGGGTTCGTCAACTTTAGAGGGGTTTGTTTTTCTTTTCTTTCGTTTTTTTCATAGTAGAATGTTTTTTCTAGGGGAGGGTTACTAACCCGACGCCCAAACCCAAGTTTTTAACGTTCTTATAGGTGAACGCGCGGCACATGTTAGCTCACTACCTTTAACGGGTGTTAAAGGCAGTTCCCCAGGTGACACCACGGGGAGGTCAGTGTCCACTTGAAATGAAAGAGAGACCAAGATAAATCCTGGGCTTTGCCATGTTAAAGCCGGTCAAGACCGTTGCTTGGTATCATTCATCCCCTACGTCACCCAACCCTGTATAGACGCTGCTTTATTCCCCGATATGATATGATAACATTTGGTTTTCCTTAGTTTACGCTTTTAATTTGCTGCCTGATTTACTACTCACTATTCTCGATCTTCCCCACTTATACTTGTCCACCGTAACGCAGATGTTCTAAGATGTTCTACAATGATCAAATTAAAAGACAATCGATTCGCAAGATCTACATACACACAAACAACGAATGAATATAAACTAGTAAATAGCAATTAAATTCGGCCGGGCCGAACTTATTATACCCTCTACCATGAAATATGTTGAACTTGTATGAAATAATTAATTTTCTTTGATTGCTTGAGTTGGAGTATTCCCCCATTGGCTCAACTTCATTTATTACCCTCTATTACAGAGAGTAATGTTTTTCAAAACGAACTGACAGTGTTGCAAAATTATCCCGGCGAAGGGAATTATCAATTGGCTTCTCAGTTTTTAAAAAATGATGCCTTTTTAGCGAAAAACCGAACTCTTTAAGTGTCTGGTATTACCATATGAATGAGAATCACACTCACTTTTCGGCTTTTGCAAAGAAACACCAACATCAAAATATTCTGAAACATGTCAACACGTATCAACTAAGAATTCATAGAATTCTGTGAGTTGAAAAGAACATCACCACAGTTTTGCAACACGGCCAGTTCGTTTTGAAAAACATTACTCTCTGTAATTGAGGGTAATACGTGAAGTTGAGCCAATGGGGGAATACTCCAACTCAAGCAATCAAATAAGATTGAATCTTCAACAATAAACAAAACAAAAAAATAATTAATTTTCACAATTTTATGTGGAGATTTTTTTTTGAGCACAGGGAACCCCAAGTACACGCAGAGAAGAGGTATTGTAGGAGCAATCTTATTCTAAGAACAAAATAGTGTATTTTAAAAATCTCAAAATATATATTGTTGTTTTAACCATATATATTTTATCAGTAAACATAATTAAACAAAATATATTGTTACACCAACAATACATATTTTCAAAATTTTAAAATATAGTGTTTTGTTCTTAGAATATGATTGCTCCTACAATATTTCTTCTCTGCGTGTACCTAACTTCACCTAATTCTGTCAGGTAATATCGAGCTGTCACTACAAAAAAACCTGAAATCGGTGCTACCGTTGTCAAATTACGTAGCTAAAACCCTCAACATACCGAAAATCGGGAGGTACCGATTATGAGAGTTGTTCCAAAATATGGATCTATGTTAACAATTTTTGAGGAGAAGTTTCGTGACTGTAGTGAATCTTTAAGATATTACCCCTCAAAATACCGAAAATCTGGAGGTACCCTTAGGTGGGGGTTATGCCTAAACATGGGCATATGTTGACAATTTTTGGTGAAGAAGTGTTGTGACTTCTAAGAACCTCAAATGTCAAATCACAGCTAGTTCGTTTACAAATTTTAACTAAAATCCCTAAAATGTCGTAAATTTGGAGGTACCGTTACATAAGAGCTATACCTAAACGTGGCCCTATGATGACAATTTTTGATGGAGACGTTTCGTAAATGCGAATAATATAAAATGTCAGGTTACGGGTAATTCAGTCTAGAAATGTAGCTATTCCAAATTTTTTGGGGCTATTCCAAAATTTTAACCTATGTTAACATATTTTAGAGGGAAAGTTTCGCGACTGTAGGGAATCTCAAACGTTAAATTACCAGTAGTTCAGAAAAAAAATGAAGAAGTGGGGGCTATTACAAAACATGGAACTATGTGACAATTTTTAAAGGATATGTTTCATGACTACAAACCCTCAAAATACCGAAAATCAGGAGATAATGTTATAGGTGATAATGTTATATGGCTATACCTAAACATGGACCTATCTTTACAATGTCTGGTTAAGAAGTATTGTTAAGAATTGTAATTAAAATCCTGCAAATACTCAAAATTCGAAGGTTATATGGTTATATAGGAGCTATACCTAAATATGAAGCTATGTTGAAAAAAATATAGCTCGGGAGGTGCCGTTAGATGAGGGCTGTACCTAACCATGGGTCTATGATGAAAATTTTTGATGAAGAAGTGTTGTGCCCCCTAAGAACCTTAAATGCCAAATTACGGCTGGATCGGCTTAAATTCTCAAAATACCGAAAATCGGGAGTTGCCGTTATATGGGAACTATAGCAAAACATGGACCGATATAGCCCACCTTCGTACTTTACCTGCCTATGGCAAAAATATACTCCGTTGCACAAGAATAGCGCTCTAGCTCAATTTTTGCGAACGCTAGAGTGATTAAAACCAACGGACAAGTGGGCATGGCTAGATCGACTCAGAATTTTATCCTGATCAGGAATTACATATATATTCCTGATCAGGATATGGTCACAAATTGTTATTTCAAATTGTTACAAACGGAAAAACAAACATAATATACCCTTCATACTACATGGAGGGTATAATAACAGATGCGACAGAAGTAAGAAATATGAGGGAGTAGAAGGATGGATTTGAACAGCTTGAACAGTTAAAACATATGTTCAGGATAACAAATTCAGCTTACCGAAACATTAAAAGCCACCGAATTCGACCTAACGATTGCAGTGAAATTCAAGGCAAAGTTAAATATTTGATTTTTTTCATATTTTGCATCAAAATATGAGTGTTTTTGAGTTTTTCATACAGTGTCGGCCAAAATTAAAGCACCCCCTCAGTACATTTTTTAAGTGATATTTTTTTTAGAAAACAATGTTATATATGTTTTTTTTTTTATTTTTTTCTTTTTATTTATTTATATCTTTATTATTGGAAACACACAAAAATAAGGAATTCGGAATTTAATCAACAAAAGTTATAATTCCAAAAATATTTTAGCTCGCAAATATGTATATATAACCGGACAAAACTAAAGCACCCCCACTTTGAATTACAACAAAAACTATTGAAATAGATATTTCGTTTTGTATCTTTTATTCTGGATGACAAAAGCTCACCTTTAAGGCATAAAGGATATTAAATTATTAATTACACTGTGAACCGAAATTTTGGGGGGGTGGAAAATTCCTTTTGGGGATGAAAGCTCTTGGTGAGTATATACAGAACCCAGAAGGACAGATCCGCCGTGAGTCGAACTTTTGAGATATGGCGTGATGAATATTTTCGATTTGTTGTCAATGAGAGCCGTACCTAAAATTTTCTGGCCGACATTTTTGCAGAACATATCGAAGCTAAACAACGTCATCTTGTGGTACTTTTATAGCGGCTCTTAAAATAAAGGACGAAAAGGACATTGAAGGAAGCGAGATAGAAGGTCAAAATGCTCTACGAAAATAATCCTCATTTGATTTGGCTGAAGAAATGTGATCTCAAAAATAAGCTGAAACAACAGCGGACGATGATATAACGCTAATATCTGAGGGCTTATAGGGTATCCAGCAAAATATTCATCACGCCATATCTCAAAAGTTCGACTCACGACGGATCTGTCCTTCTGGGTGCTGTATATACTCACCAAGAGCTTTCATCCCCAAAAGGAATTTTCCACCCCCCAGACTTCAAGTTCCATTTTGTTGCACAGTGTTATTGCAGGCGATATTGCTTCCCAGGCTACTTTTTCGGCTTCAAATAAATGATCTTTGGTTTTGCAATTTCTTCGGTTAATTTTTGAGTTAACGATCTCCCACTAGTCCCAATTGAAAGCTAAGATCAAGGGATGGGGCAGGCCAATGGAGAACTTCAGTCGAATTTTCTTGGCATCGCTTCTTAACCATTTTCGATACGTGATTTGGCTCGTTATCTTCCTGCAAGGTCCAACTAATTGGCATCTATTCTTCATCGATCCATACTTTCATTCATTTTAAAAATCCCAGAGCATTATGTTCCCCACCTATGTTTTAAAGTGTAATTGCAATATTTACAATTTTACGGGTGCCCATTTGGTCCACTCATTTTGCCATCTGAATCCTTTGAATTAAACATAGATTCATAGGAAAACAGTACAGTTCTCCATTTTTGACACTCCAGTTCAAATGGGTATTGGCGAATTCCAGTCTGTCGATATGAAAGGTTTTTTGCTGGTCGTCGATTGAATAAGCCGGCGTTTATCGTTCTTCTGTGAACCGTTCTTTTGCTAATTTTAATTCTAAGCGATTTTGCGATTTTGTAGCAGCATTTTGTAGCAGCATTTTTGGATGAATATAAATAATAGGGGCTAATGTTTTGGTATAACCCCCTTATTGCGGTACCTTCAGATCTTCGGTATTTTGTGTATTTAAGCCACATTTTCCTACTAAATTAGCTGTAATTTGGGCCTGGGTCCACGTTTGGGTATAACCCCCATATAACGGTACCTCCCGATTTTCAATATTCTGAGTATTTTAGCTAATTTTTCCGAAAATTAATTATTTCGCCTGTAATAATTAACAACTTATGCCTAAAATTATTTTAAAAATGTTTTGTCCAAGCCTTGTTTAAGTTCGAGGATAAGCCATATCGGTCCACACCTTCAAGTACCTCCCCTACAAAAGTTCAAAAATCTTAAGAAAAATTGTGCGCACGATAGCTCTTGATATATCTACCAGATATAGATCAGGTTCGAATATGGGCTATATTTGTCCACTTCTTCGGTACATCCCACTCAAAATTTCCGGTAAGTTCACTTTAGACCTTGCATTCGCTGCCTCAAATACGACGGTTTATTTTTCCTAAAGGCGGTCCATACTTCTTATGAAAGCATCCCGAAGGTTATAAAAACCCCCTATGGCACCACATGTAGTGGCTGGAGAGCACAATAACTCTCGAACTGATCAACCGATTTGGTCCACAATTTGGCGTTCGTCATATTTTGTCCAAACTTAGTTTCAGTTCGAAGATTGACAATACCAATCCACAACTTCTGGAACTTCCCCCCAATATTTATAAAATGTCACTAAAATGGTATGTACGCTATCTCTTGAACGGTGCAACTAATTTGGTCCAAACTGTGGATGTCATAATATTTTGTCCAAATTTACTTTAACTTCTAAAACGGGCCATATCGGTCCTTTCCTTAGGATACCTCGCCCACAAAAGTTTAACACTTGTGTTTATGTGCAGTTAGGGTCTGTTCGAAGATCCTAGGTAATGCATACCGATGCTGTTTGTTCTGGTCCTGTTTGGAGCGATGTTATGTTTTTCGTGGGCAAGTCCATACTTCCTGGCATACTGGTCCAAAAGTTATACGATCAATAATATGCTATATTCGACAAATTCAAATGTCACATAGACTAAGGGTATATCTCTGTCGGCAAAATTGGCATCTTATGTAAGATGTATTTTACCATCGTTGAAAATTTGATGTTGCATGTCCCCGGTATTATTATATATAGTAATTTTCATTCTCATTATAGTTACGTTTCTTAATATACATATTTGGGCTGCAAGCATAAGGTATAAATAAGCGGAGGTTTAGCATTCTTCTTTCTAACGATAAGCTTCTTCAAGCCTTAAAATATGATATGACTATAGGACTATCTGCACATGCTTATTTGAAATAATTTATATGTTTATTCCTAGAACGAATATACTCGTATTCTTGTTCTTTATTTTGTAATTCGTTACAACCCAATTTCCACACACAAAATAAGATGGCTTTTGTAGCGTATAAACGCTACATATTTTATAGCCATAAAAATGTATAAATCACCGGAAATGCTTTAAAACAAACTAAACCCTTCCTGTTTACCATGAGAAGACATACACGCTAGCTTTGTGCTGCTTACTCATGGATGGCAGGCTAAAATCGTGGCAACCATCATCATTGCCACTAATAATGGCAAAAATTACTCTAAACGAGACATTTTAGAAATAAAACACTTTGTAAACTGTGATTTCCCTCATGTTACTCATACGCTTCAGAAGTCATTAAATGAGTACGGAGAATAAAATGTGAGGATATAAAGTGTAAGAAACTGGGAACATAAGCATTACTAGCTTTAAACTATATGTAAACATAACTAACCAATGAGGGAATGCATGAATCTTCGTATTTTCTTTTTCAGGGTAAATTTATTTCCAAAATTTATTTAACGGTCTTAAAGTCAATTTCTAGCCAAGAAAATTTTAAAGTAATATACTTAGCATACGACTTTTAATAGTGTTTCATTTAAAAGCTTTTGATTATAACAATATTTTCATAACAAGAACAACAATATTGTCAGACATCAATAGTTTATAATAAACGTTTTACAGAAATACCAAGAATAACATTTGTTCTATTTATTTTTTCTCTTTCCAGGTAAGTCTCTCATGGAAATGTAAACATTTGTCTACCCCCTCCCCCAAAATGAATGCTACTCCAAATCTGATGCTAAGAAAGCACAACCACAAGATGAGCAATAAAACGGCAAGTTGAACTAATTCAAAGACATAAAAACAACAAAAGGAACAAATATACACTAAAAAGAAAGCAAACAGAATGAGAGAAAATAAATAAACTTAAAAACCGGATGCCAGGCATATAAAAATACTCTACTTGAAGACAAAAAGGTGTTCATTCACCTTTAGACTGAAATATATTGCCTGCAATTTAAAAATTTTTAAATCATTGTGAGATAACACTTATTAAACATGTACCAGATTAAACGACCTTAAAAGCCATGCGAAGACATTTTTTTGTTTTGTCAGCTACTTTGGTTTCGTTCGGCAAGAATGATGACCAAGAATATTATGTTTGTCATACCGCACAAGCACATAAGTAACACAAGTTGAGAGATGAAAATTTGTTTAAAAGACAAATATTAAGAGAATTAAGATGGATCGAAAATTGTTGTTTGAAAAAGTTATAATTTGGTAGAAATAAGAAAATATATCGCTCACAAACTTAGAACTATTATGAAATATATGCTATGGAGATTTATGGAGAGTTTCTTTAAAATGATTTCAAACCAAGTTCTTTCGAATTACTACCAAGCTTCGGATTTTTATGAGAAATGTTTGATTAGTTTTTTTTTTGCCAACTAAACATAAATTTTCTATCATAACATGTGTTTTGTAGCTAAACGAATTTTGAGGAAAAGGCCATAGGTTATTTCCTATTTTAAATTATTTTTGGTAACACCCTTATATAAACAGCAGGTTATTACTATACACTCTTTGTAAAATATACTTATAAATTTATAAACAACTAGACATTTGTAAAGCCAACTTTGAAGCAAATATTTACTGACGTCCCTGTTAATGCAGTTATCCCAACAGACTACAAAGTACCATCAAACAAAAAATTACTTCAGTTAAAAAAAGAAACAACGACTTAAGAGGACACTGACCACTACTGGTTGGCGCATGCAGACAAATGACATTTGTTGATTCTCTAAACATTTATAATAATATCTCTCTAATGTTTTTTAATGAAAATGCTTTTAAAAAAGCTCTGTTAAATGTCTTGAAATTAATTGTCATTAGGACTTAAAATTAAGCTATTTTTGAAAAAAGAACACAGCCACAAACACACACCCGTTGGATATTTTTAAAAATGCTAATATTATCATAGACTGAAGAGGATATATACGAAGCTACGCCCTCTCTAAGTGTGTTTAAATAATGTTTGATGACAATGCAACTTTTTTAAGAATACCATAAGATAACATTTTTTAACCCAATTCGTACTTGGCGTTTTATTTTTCGAACAGTAAAATCGCTTTAAAAAAATATTTGTGGATGAAAAAGGTAAAATGTTAAACAAGTTTTAGTATATTTATATTAAGTCTCATCTGTCTGCAAATAAAAAATCTTCCCTTGAAACTCCCCCTCCCCCTCGATGGTAGGGGTAAATTTTTGAAATCTATGTTTTTTGATACTTTTTTAATTAATTTTAAAAAATTATTAAAAAATTAAATTTAAAAAGTAATATGTTTGCAGGCTGAAGCGCCCATTACATATCGCCCATTTACTCAAAGAGTGACACATTTCAAAAAATTAAGTTTCGAGAAAAACGCGTTTTAAGTTGGCGATTGAAATTTGAGTTCCCTACATAAAAAGATTCTAACACAAAAAATAAAATAACTACTTGGACAATATTTTGCAAGCAGCTAGACAGATATTAGCTAAATTTCTGTGCAAGATCCAACATGATTTGAAGTGTTTTAGTGCTTCATAAACTCAAACAACCTTTTTCTTGAATTATGCCAAACTTGTAGTAAATCAGCTGTAACTCGTTGAATTTAGAGATATAGGCGTGAAAATTTGATACAAGATGAAGTAGAAAATGTAGATGAAGTAGAGAATGTAGAAAAATAGAAATTGCTAACTCAGAAAACGCATTTTTTGAGTTATGCCACTCTTTGAGTAAATGAGCGATATGTACAAAGTTGACTGTTCGATATTTCGAACACTGGTTCTTATCCTATATTTCAGAGGCTGTATCAAAACGTTAAAATGTACTAACAAAATAGGGGGAGGGGTTATTATAGGCCCATAGAAGACTATTATTATGAACTTATAAATAAATCGATTTTATTCGATTTAACGAAGTTAGATCTTGGCCAATTTACAGGTAACGCCGCAACAAGTAATTGGGATGAATCCACTAATTTTCTAATTATACTCTCAGCATTTATGCTAACGAGGGTATATACACTTTTATACGGGCAAAATGTGCCTCATCGAAATAATGGTTTTAGACCTCAAGTATGTTTGGACGAAATGTGTTTCAGGCAATTTGGAGTCGATTGAGCAATGTCCGTCCGTCTGTATGTCTGGCTGGTGCGCATGATAACTCTCGAATGGATGAACCGATTAGGTTCAAATTTTGGCTTTCGTAATATTTTGCCCAAACTTAGTTTAAGTTCGAAGATGGGCTATATCGGTCCACTCCTTCCGGTACCTCCCCACAAAAGTTAGAAAATGTTCGGAAAATTTGTGCGCACGATAACTCTTGAAGGGAGTAACCGATTTGTTCCATATTTTGCCCATCGTGAAATGTGTACCAGACTTAGATAATGTTTCAATATAGGCTCAATCGGTTCACTCCTTCGGGTACCTCCCGCACAAAATTTCGGAAAAGTTCCGGTTAGAGCCATCTCTCGAATCGCTCTGATTTTTGTTTTAGCAACTTGTATTGACTGCCCTCCATACGACGTCACAAGTTTCATTAGGGGCAAGTCCATACTTCCTGAGAAAATAGCCTGAAAGTTGCAGAAACCTCCTATGACACCGTGTGAGGTGGTTGGAGCGCAAGATAACTCTCGATCGGATCTGCCGATTCGGTCCAAAATTTGGCCTTAGTAATATTTTGTCCAAACATAATTTAAGTTTGAAGATAAGTCTTATCGGTCCACTCCTTTAGGTACCTCCGCCACAAAAGTTCAAAAATGTTCGGAAAATATGTTCATACGGTAACTCTTGAAGGGAGTGGCCGAATTGGTCCATACTGTACACATCCTAATATATCTGCTAGATATAGAACAGGTTAAAATATGGACTATATTTGTCCACTACATCCGGTACCTCCCACACAAAATTTCGGATAAGTTCACTTTAAGACCTGCTATCGAATCACTTTGATTTTTGTCGAAGCAACTTGCATTTGCTGACTCAATTACGATGGTAAACGTTTTTTCAGGGGCAAGTTCACACTTCTTGAGCAAACATCCCAAAGGGTGTAAAAACCCCCTATTGCACCATATGTAGTGGCTGGAGATCCACTTCCATAATGGTCAATGTAGATCCATTCCTTTTAGTATTTCCTCCGCAAAACTTTTGATCTCTAATCCTAATGAACATTTTTGTCGGCTCAAATGCCCAACATTTATAAAAACCCCTAATACATATGTTTTTTTGGGAAAAATTGTTTCAATATACACAGGCTGAGGGTATATCTCTGTTGGCAAGGCCGACTGATACTCTTTTACTTGTTTTTCGAGCGATTGACCAATTTTGCTGGAGAAAAATCCATTTTTGCGTCCATTTGCAAATTCAAATGTTAGTTGGTGGAAGAAATTCCCAAGGGTGCCTCTTTCTCACGGTATATAACATGGCGATCCGTTTAATTTTTCCTGGCACAACGTCCGATTTTGGGCGACCGTCACGACTTTTCTTTTTGGCGAGTGTCGGCCACGATTGAATTCATTAAACCAGTTTTTCCTAGGATGTCCTTTATCGACATACAAATATTTAGTTTGATTGATGCACTCTTGTCGTGATTATCCATGTCGAAACTTGTGAAAAAATAATAATAATTGTTCCATAATCATCCCAGATGGGACAGGGGAGACTTCTTTCATATCAATGAGTGCACCCCAATTCATATTAGCTCAATGATATGGGACCTACTGTTTATTGCCTAGTCCGAACGGAGTGTCCTAATGACACGACTTGTAGAGAAGTTTTACACGATTGAAATACTCAGGAAATGTCGCCAACATCACTGAGGGGTATTTTGCTACAGTTGATAATTTGATGTTGCCTGGCTGGGAATCGAATCAACGACCTTTAGCGTTCAAGACGCGTGTGCATACCATTGCACCACGGTGGTACCCATTTGTGAAAAAATACCGGACGAAAATGTTCCCAAGAAAATTCCATTTTTTGGGCAAAGTGATGCGCTGGCTTCTGTTTTATGGTGCTGCGCAAATTGTTTTGAGAAGCCATGAGCTTAGCATTCTCCCCTCTTTCCGCTTTGGTGGGTGTACACGGTATGAATTGTTTTATGCTATTAATGTCATGAACAAAAGTACCGCATATCCTATAATGCAAAAATATACATGGAGAAACAAAACAATCTCCAAAACAATGTAAATACCAACCAATTTAGCGTGTTAAATATACGAACATTTTTGTCTGAAAATTGGTAAAAATGTTGAATATAGATCTTAAAGCGTTCTTTATGGAAGACTCGTATAGCCCCTTAAGACGTATTTGGAAGAAAGCATCTTGACTTTTCCATGGTGGGCACTGGTAGGCATCATGACTAAAACCTTAGGTCAAATTTAAATATACATATGAATGAATTGCAATTACAAATTACACTTTGAAAACATATAGCTAACTGGAATTCCAAAACACGTTAAAACGTTATTTATTAAAAAATAAGCTATTACCTCCTCTTTCAAAATCCAATATAATATTTTGCAATTGGTATTGGTTTCTCGATATTTTACACGTAAATTGTAAGTTTTATTCACTACAAAAAGTAGCAATAATATGTGCCGACTTTTGGAGCATTAGCGATGAACTTATGTGCTTTTTATACATTTTTAATGCTTTATATGCAAAAGTAAGATAAAACAAAGAATTACACAGTAAAATTCGGATATAGCAGACATCGGTTATAAGAAATTACGTTTATAGCGAACAAAGTTTTGTGTTTCCAAAGAATTTTCCTTAATATTTGTACACACATTCAACTTCTTAAAACTACCACGATTATAACAAACAAAAATTTTTACCCCGCGAGTAGAATTTTTAGCAATTTTTTTACAGGCCCGATTTAATGCACAAGAGTTTATCGACGTATTTGAGCACTCTTTTAGTAAATTTAACATATAATATTTATAAGTAAGTTTTAAACAGAATTTTAGAGATGAACACGTGTATAACGAACGCCGGATATAACGAACAAACTTTCTTTTTCCTACCCCCGTATTCTCATTTAACTATTTTATTCGTTCCAACCCAATGAGCGCGGTTAAAACAAAAGAAAACGATTATAAATAACTAAAATACCGATCCGCCAAAAGATTTTTATAGACATTGATATATTTAAAATATTGATTCGCGTAGAGATCTTTATAAATATATTTTTTTAAGACCAAATAAATCACGAAATCACGATCCGTAGTTAGAACGTATTACGGCTATAATTAACAAAAATGTTGATCACTACACGTCTGTACATTTTTACAACACATGGTGAATATTCCTTTTTAGTTCAAATCTAATGCTTTTTTGTATTTAATATTTCAATCACCAAACAAAAATTTAAAAAGAAATATATTTTTTCTGCAAGAGGGGGGGGGGGGGGGGGGTCACCTTGAAAAATGTGATATAACTAAAAACACGCAAAACTATTTAAACTATTTAATGTATGATCGCTTATATCCGAACAACGGATGGGCAAATAAAAGAAGAAGAGAATTTTGTAAAAAAATGTTTTTAAGTTGAATCCAATATGACGATTTTTTTTCCGCTGTAACAAACATTTTTAAGAAAATCATTTTTTAAAATAGAAAGTACACACCGCCACCAGTCCACTGAATAACATATCTATGCATGTGATTATTACCAAACTCTTGCAAATTGCGTTTAATTTCTGCTCTGAGATTCAATCTTTTTTAACCTTTTTTATTTGGTTTTCGAATTTTTGATTTTAACTTCGAATTGTACCGCGAATTTTGAATATTTTTGAAAACCAATTGCACATCCATAGAATTTGACATGTTCTTTCTTCGAAACAAATTAGAGAACTTGCGTTATTGAAAGTGCAAAAATCGACATTTTGTCTAAAAATATGTCCAAATTACCTATAGTGCAATGGCTGGAAACACTGTGCACTGTAAATAAACCAACACTTGGTCATATGTTAAACTGCCCTGAGTACGCTTAGGCTAAAAACTGTGAAACTTTTCGGGAAAATGCCTAGTGCCCCTTGTATCTCTCGATTTCCGGTTATTTAAGGTTTTAGCCTCATTATCCCTCCGAAATAGCTGAAATTTGGCATTTGATCTTTGGGGCTACAAAACTTTTTCCTAATGATCGTCGGCGTATGTTTACGTTTTTATATACCTCCCATACAACGGGACTTTCCGATTTTGGGAATTTTAAAGCCTTTAAGAAGCTTTATAACTTGCGGAAATGTGAGCCATACGTAAGTTGGTTTGTCTGACTATTTTGGCCCGCAATTGTTTTTTGATTGCCCGGTTAACTTGCAGGATTACAGGGTATTTTCTAACTTCCACCTGTGAATATGAAACTCCACACGAAGTTTCATAGCGCTATGAAATGGAATGTCACATCTGTTCCAACTGTTATCTTTAAATGTTATCTATTTGAATATTAAACGTGAATTCTCTTCTCATCTTGTGAAAAGAGATTATATTTGGACTTTTTTAAGGTTCCAAATAAATGAATGAATTCCAGAGAATACGTAATGTTGTTTATTACTGAAAACATTGGTTTAAAAAATCCTACATTAGCGAAGAAAATAAACTTAACTAATGTTTTCACGCACATTTATGTTTTTCTCTTTACTTAAGAGTATTTTTCTGTTAAATTAGTTATTGCTAAAGGTTAAACATAAACATGAAAGAACATTCAGTGTAAATGTAATTCAATTTATTTTCTCTTTAAAATAAAATTTTAAACGTAGCACGTTAAGATTATCACTTTAAGAGAAATAATATTGTTTTTAATGTTAAACTCCTTTAGCAAAATAAATTGACAAAATCTAACATAAATTATAAAGTATGTAGCTGTTATCCAATTCAACATTGCATACATTTCTCTTCAACGTGAAATATATATAAATAGCTCTTAAAGAAGTTTGAAGTTAGGAATACCACCATAAGAGAATATACATTTTGCTGAATGTTTAAGTCGCTTAAATAAAGAACTGCTGTATCTAACATAAAGTATGTTTGTTTGATTTTTAAGCATTTCTGAAATAAAGTTATAACATTCCCTCGAAATATGACAGGATTTACTAATAAAAGTTTTCTATGCTAGGCAATACATATTTTCCGAATACCAGTGTACCTATTCTGTAACTTTTAACAACTATTTTTTAAGAAAATGGTGAACTCTCATAGTCAAAATTTCGATATTAACTAAAACATTTACAGTTTTTTAGCTATAAAACCGTCAAAAACTCTCTCACTTAAGGACAAACTTTTTATATGTATAATTATACCACAAAAACATATGAAAATCGGATCATCCGTTTTCGTGCTACATTTCGAAAAAACCGCGTTCGGAACTTCGATCTTACATACAAATCACAATGAATTTTTCCTTTGTAACGCTCAAATCTTAGCAAGTTTTTGTCCGATCAACTCGAAATTCTTTGCAACATAAAATCTTAAACACTTCTTGCCTATATTAATTTAAGAAACTAAGCCGAGATAACAATAACCATAGAAAACCACTATTGACAAATCATTTGTAAGTTAGTTATGCCTATTATGGCTATATCGGGTATATATACCATGTCACGTGCAGATAATCCTTATGTTCATGCCTACAACAGTACAATATTTTTCTGTGGGAATCCAATACTTGCCGAAATATGAGCCCCGAAATATCCCAACTCCGTTCTACACACAATGTGCAGTTATGTCAATATTTTTACTGATAAAGTCTATATAAAGTTTGCTCGTGTATGAGTTAAATCATGGCTAGTCATAGGCTTACACTCTTTAACTAGTCATGATGTAAAAGTCCATCGAAACATCCGTAAGGCGGTAGCAGTAGTATTGTCTTTCAGAATTACCGTAACATAAGGCACGTTAATTCTTAAGAGAGTCTGGTAATATAAAGTCTTCATGTACTATCTAAAACATTGCTAGGCAAAGCGAGTAACAGCAGGAATTTTTTAACCAAGTTATGATGCAAATCTTCACAACAAATTCCAGACATAATGTAAAAAGTATTATTCTCTTTTATTATTGCCATACCGTAAGTTAACACTTAAGGGGGCATAGCAATGTAAAAAGCATAGGTCCAAATATTAGTTAAAAATAACATAAAATATTCTCTTAAAAGATGTATTCCAGTTTTGATTTTGTCAGATTTATCATTTTATGTAAGAAATATCACAACATTACTCTCTTTACTAAGAAACTCATGTTAGTTTTTTCTTATATTAACATTTCCCTACATAACCGCACATATATTGGAAATTCTCTTGTGTTAACATGTTACTCTCTGTTTAGTTAGTTGCGTACTCAGTTGTCCTAATTTGCTGTGTGTAACATAATACAATTAGCCATTTGTAATACTGACCTACTCCAACAATTGTGTTATCTACATATGCTGTTGTTACACACCCTCACAATTTATTTGTGCTCTCAATTGTTCTCTCTCTCTCCTTAAAAGGATAGCAATGAATAAGACAAATAGAAACGCTATTGGGTTATGTTTAACCATAATGCATAAGAGAATCATTTTAAGAGAACTTTATTCTCATTCGTTTATGTTTTCCTGTGCCACGACAACTGTTAACAACGACGACCGTAGCATATTTTGTGTCTTGGTTTGTGTGGCATGAATGGCTTCGTAAAAGAACATCAGCAGGCCTGGCCACTGTACGTATGTAGGTGTATGTGTGTTGTTATCATTTGTGATAACATAAAGTGCTCGTCTATCTGTTAGCCTTTAAGCACAGCATCCTTAGTGTATTGAATTGTATGTAAAGCATCAGTTTTATTTGAAGCGTGTACGGATAAACGTGCGTTAATACGGTCACTAAAAGGCGGCATCGCACAATATTGAGAGTGTTACTCGTTTGTTCGTTCGTTCGTGTGTGCGTTCGTTCGTGCGTTTTTGTGTTTTTTACTTGTCAATAGTGAACAACAAACAAATCGAATGTCAAATTTTCGAAGAATATAACTAGGATAAAGAGGATAAAAAAGCCACTGAAGAATTAACAAAACAAACGAAAAAATACCAACAACTTAGGATAACAATAAAAACAAAATCTAATAATAATATAAATTATATCAATGTGAATACTTTGAGAAGCAAGAAGATGAAAGAAAACCAAGAAAAAATCTAATAAAATAAATTATCCGTGTAATAAAAAAATGTCTCAATAAAAATAAATAACAAATGTTTATGCAAATTTTAGCCATTCAAAGCTAAGGAAATTACCCACTAAGAAACAAGTGATTCATGAAAAATGGGTTAATAAACTATGCTATTTATATGTGTTGGTTATATTTAAATGTGCCATGTGTGTATGTTAGTTCATCCGTACGTATTAAGCGGTTTTTATGTAAATTATATACGATATGTGTAAAATGTAATCCAAAAGTACAACATATGTTAAATCAAGTTGAATACAAAAAGTGTTATCATAAGATAAATATCAAAAATGTTTAATACCATGAATATTACAAATATTTAACAGAAATACAATATGTGGCTCATCTGTGGCGTATGATAAATACTACAATAGTTGGATATAAATTATACGTTACAATAGTCAATGGAATTGTACAAAAAATAATTGTGAAATGAATATCAATAAATAGTACAAAAACATGATCGAATGAAATGTGTATCATTAACAAATATTTAAATGGTGAATTAAAAACATAATGGTAAAGAAGAAATAAAATATAATTTTATAGTAATAATTTAAATATCAAAATGTGTAATATGTGCATACAAAATGGAATGAAAACAAATTTTTGGTTAATATTTTACAGGAAAATTTACAAATTCGCCGTGGATAAGATATTTTTGATTAAGTATGTTTCTTCATAATATATAAAAAAATATTATTTTTGTCACTTTAAACAAATCAATTATTATCGCCCTCAAATGGCTACATAAATTAATGCAACATTTAAATATTTTATGACTTTATGGATTTATTATTAAAAATACACAAAACATAAATCCCCAAAAATATTCCTCTAGTCAAGAACCTGCAAAAGTTTAGTACTTTCTGAATTTTTTGACATTTTTCAAAAAAATCAAATAGTAGATTTTTGCAGGTTCTAAATTGTATAGCACTGTTATGATATCTCAATTAAAAAGTAAACTATTTCTTGTTATGGAAGATTGAAACAACTTTAAGTTCAATGGATTAAAAAAAACTATTTTTTAGAAAACGTTTGAAATTTATTGGGCGCTGTTACTGTTTTTATTATAATTGTAATGTGGTTAAACTTAAATCGAGTAGTGTGTACTCGAAGAGTACTCTCTTCTACACAACACGATGTTGATTTATTTGATTAATTTTAAGGAAACGCCAAAAATCCCGGTGTAAAATGAATCTTATAAAAATCAAATTCTTCTAAATTTTCTTTAACACATTTTTAAATGAAGCAAGAATTAAAATTGTGAAAATCTAAAATGGATTTTGGATACCATCGCTCCTTCGATATAAAAAACAAGGTATCTACCGTTGATTAATAACGTCACATTCTTCACTAAAAGCTTACGTTTTCTACATAAACCGAACTAAATACATTCTCATCCAAATTATCAATAAAAAAAATTCCATTTTGAATACCAGCAAGTCAGATAGCATATCGAATCGAGCAATTTTTTTATTTAATTTGCATCTCCGTCTCACTTTTTCACGACCACGGCATCGGAGTTGCCTCAAAGGGTGTGAAATGTTTTAAAAACTTGCATATGAATTGCTTATCCAATATCATCGGGAAAGATGATACAAAATTGTTGTATAAGTAGTATTACGTTACTGATCTAACGGCAGAAAACCGATGAATTTAAATTATTCCCATAGAGATCCACTTTTTTAAATATGTATATGGGAGCCATATCCTATTCTGATCCGTTTTCAAAATAATATGACGGACTTTTTCTAGTACAAATTACGTGAGCTTTTTAGAGATGTAGCCTGTTTGGACGGAAGTATAAGCTATAACTAAATTTCGACGGACTTCGATATAATTTGGAAAACTTATTTGTAAGCCAAGTTCCGACACTAATTCAAAATTTCATTGAAACAGGACATATGTACAATGAATATGTACATAGAATTACAATCGAGTTTGACCCATTCAGAATTCGCGAACTGTTAACATATTTCTTTAAAATGAAACATTTTGGGAGGGATCCCATAATGTTGACCATTAAAGTTAATTTTTCGTGGAAGCTGTGTTGGCATCAATGTAGAAATATGGTCGATTCTGGCTTAACCTTCCATCTTATAGACCCATGCCCAAAGGAAAAATTCACAGAATACTCCATGGACAACATGATACTGGTGTATGATTTTCGATATATGCACTGCATCTACCTAAAAGTGATGAAGACATTTGAAGCCGGAATTTCGGGGTTTTTTAAATTTTTTTTAATAATCCGGACGCGCAACGAGATAATATTCCAAACTGATAATAGGATTATAGAACTCGTGATTTCACGTCGTTTAATAGATATGCCATGAGTGTGCTCCTTACAGATCCTAGTAATTAGAGTATAAAGGCCAAAATTTGATGCGTGAATTTTATTAAAAAACCTATTTTTAGCGTATAAAATGTACAAGTGTCATTCAATTCCCTTTGAACCCCGCGTGAATTTAGTTCTTTTTACGCGATGGATCTAATGAGTCCTTACGCGATCGAATCCATCCTCGAATATATTTACCTTGGAAATAGGAAAATCAGCAAATATATATTTTTTTTAGAAATCCGGATACAGAGATACGCGAGTAATATTGGTCTTTTACGCAAAATAGAATGTGGAGGCACATCCGCGGTTCTTGATGAATCTATTTAAAATAAGAGCATGTTGACGTATTTTTGATGGGCGGTAATAAAACCGGATGTGCATCAAAATCGTATGCAAATTGCGCGACTTTTACCCGATTTTAAGGTTTTTAGCATTGTGAGATGCAACTGACGGCACACTTTAGCCGCTGAGTGAAACATCGACATATGCATAGGTATTCGCTGTATCCAAAATGGGATGCGCATCAACTGTCTTAAACTAATTCGTGAATAACAAGCTTTTTAATTTTGATATTTTTGGAATAATTGTTATTTCAATATTACTCCTAATTTCCCATCCGTATAGGTTATCACAGTAAGCAGTTATGTATCATCGCGAGTTGCATATTTCTTGATAAAGTTTTACCAATATACATTAATTATTGTATGGGATTTTAGCGAAAGAGTTGGAGTACTCCAAATATTTTTTTTTTCAAATTTTTCTAATTGAACCAAAAAATATATTTCGAATAATATTTGAACAATAGGTTTTTTTATCATTTTTGTTGCTATAATATGCAATTTATAAAGCCAATTTTTATAATTTTGGTTTCATAATTTTTTACGCGTTGTCTAGATTCTGTGTGTATTTTTAATTTATTTTTTAGAGGTTTATACGGACTCTGAGGTAGTATAATTTAGATTTGCTCCAGATTTTTTTAAATTTTTTTGTTTTTCCGCGAAAATAGAAGCAACTTTTAAAAATTATGGTGCATTTACTGCTGGATATCAAATGTTGTTACTGATATATACAAAAAATAAGAAAATTTAAAATATTTGTTCCTTATAAGGGAATAAAAACTGCTATAACTTTTGCGCGCATCGGCCAATTTTGTGAACGAGAACGGATTTGAAACCAAATTTTTTTCTTTAACCTCTATACCAAAAAATTGTAGATGTGCTCGCATTTTTATACCCTCCACCATAGGATAGGGGTATACTAAGTTTGTCACTACGTTTGTAACTACTCGAAATAATCATTGTAGACCCCACAAAGTATATATATTCTTGATCAGCGTGCAATTCTACATCGATATAGCCATATCCGTCCGTCTGTCTGTCTGTCCGTCTGTGGAAATCACTCTAGCGTCCGAACGGATTGACGTAGGTTGATGAAATTTTGGGAAAATATCTTATATTTATGTAGGACTTTTGGTATTGAAAGCGGGCTATGAAGGTCCACGCTTTCGTATAGCCCCCATACAAAATGACGCGTGACGCGTCGTCGTTTTAAGGAACTTTTAAGATATTTGGCCCATTTTACCACCGAATTGGTTGTAATTTGGTATTTTGTGTCTCCAGAGGCCAAAAAATATTCCTACCAAAGTTGGGTTATATAGGTCCACGTTTTGGTATAGCCCCCATATAAAGTACGCGTCATTTTAATATATTTTGAATGTATTAGACCCATTTTTTTTATTTATTTTTATTTATTAATCAACTTTACAATAATTCAAGCCATCAGGCCAATTAAAATGAATTACATAATATTACATATTTGTATGTTATCACTACTCAGTGTGCATATGAAATAATCCTATTTAGTTATTTAAATTGAATTCTTACATGTAAAACAAAGCCTTATGGCCAATAAATGGAATACATTATACAAAGCGCAGATATGTCACTACTCCGAAAATGTCATTTGACCAAAGAATTGGTTGTAACTTTGTATTTGGTGTTTCCAGGGGCTAAGAAACATTTCCACCATAACATGTTTATTGCATCTTCACATCCTCGGTATGATGCGGAGCATTTTTTACCACAGTTACAGCATTTTTGGTGAACTATTTCTGTGTCAGATTCTACTGAACTATGTATTCCAACATTTACGGCAACGTGAACATTTGCTGCAGTAATTATCAGTATGTCCAAAACCTTGAAATTTTTTTCATTCCAATATTCAATGAAAAAGAAGAATCCCATTGTGAATACCAGCAATTCGTTAACCTATTTTGCAATTTTACGGCCCAAACGAGGAATTTTTATTTAATTTCCGACTCCAGCTCATTTTTTCACGATACCAAAACTGGAGTTGACTTCAAGGGCAACTCCGAATATCACTCAAAACAGAAAAATATATTAAAATGTTCACCATTTTCCTATATTTTGCACCATCTCTACAAATCCGGTAAATTTTTTGGTAATGAGATCAAATAAAATATAATTCGTGTGCTAGTAGTCTCGACGGGAGTTTGTAAAATATTAAGAGCAAGAAATTTACGTATAGTATAAACTACGACTGACTTCAGGAAAATTGCTGGAATCCTATAAAAATAATAAAATTTGGGAAATGTTAAAGACCTTCACTTAAATTGTGTTTCGAATATCTTCGGCAATGATGATACAAAATTGTTTTGTAACTCGTGTTAGATTACCGATCTAATGACATACGAATTCTAATTATTCCCCAAGCAATAATTGGCTGTTACTTGAATTTGGATCTGATTATATTCAGAAAACATTATTGTGACTGCACTTATGAGAGAAAACGTCTCGTAAACGAAAAGAGCAACAATTGCGGGATGATAAAATAGAAACATTTTATAATGGTGTTTCCTATGCAGCTCAACAAACCGTATAATAAAGGTATTGACCTAGCATCTGAGATTATTGATCAGACTCCAAAACAAAAAAAGAAATAAAAAATAAGCCAAGACATTGTGGATAGGCCACTATGTGATATCTTAAGCCATAACCCCTGTGTACAAGTTCTCATGTACCAGGGATTAGGGGGATATCGCTCAATCTTACTGTCGATTCTATGTTGCATGTAAAGTTGGTCAAAGTTTAAAGTTAATTTAAAATTGTCAATAAAAAAACGATTACAATAAAGTAAAAAAATTAAACTTTAAGATAGCTTACGACTTCTTCTATATGCTTTATATTTAACCACAGTCGACAACCTGGTTAATATATCAAGCTCTTCCGGCTAAATAAATTAGTAGGATGTATGCTATTGCTATTTAAATAAAAATCACAAAATATATTTTACCATCAACATAAACATATTTGGTATTGATGGCTGACAAATGTCGGCAATTCTTGAAAATATAAACAAATAAACCACTCCAGTTATCGATAATAGTTGTTGTTGTAGCAGCATTTAAACCTACGTAGGCAGCATAGGTTTAATGTTGGGTTGGCAGCCGCTGGCCGAAACACTATGGTTCCGCGTCAATCTGGTACGAAAGAACCCGCTGCGGTGGGATTGATCGATAATAGTCGCCAATTCTACGTTAACTAGTTACAGAAGTGTGCTACAGACGTTCTATATTCATTATCAGTTTTTCAGCTTCGAATATGTCCAACCGAAGCTGAGATATCCTCCAGGGAAATAAATAAAATAAACACTAAGAAGGTCTTTTATACCCTGCACCATGGTATGGAGGGTATAGGTTTTAGCCAAATTTTTTGACCAGACCACCTGCAATTTAATATTTAAGGTTCACAATGGTCACAAAACATCTCCACCTAAAACCATCAACATAGGTCCAACAGGTATAGCCTCCATATAACGGTGAGGATTTTAGTGAGGATTTTAGCTACAATTTTTAACCCACCTACCTGTAATTTGACAGCTACAGTTCCCAGTGGTCATAAAACATCTCCTTCAAAAATTGTCAACATAGGTTTTGGTATAGGCCCCATGTACCTCTCGATTTTCGGTATTTTGAGGCTTTTAGCTACAATTTTTAACCGAACTAGCTATAATTAAACATTTCATGTTCCCTGTGGTCATGAAACTTACCACCAAAAATCGAACTAGCTGTAATTTGACATTTGAATTTTCAGTGGTCACGAAACTTCGTCACTAAAAATCGTTAACATAAATCCATGTTTTTGTATAGCTCCCATATAACGGTACCTCCCGATTTTCGGTATTTTGATGGCCTTAGCTACATTGTTTGACGGAACTACCCATAATTTGACTTTTCAGATTCCCTGCATTTATAAAACCTTTCCACCAAGGCAAAGCAATACCTTTCACCTGTATGAACACATTTTTTAGATTAGGTTAGATAATTTAGGGGTATCTATGGTCGAAAAATGTTTGCACCTAAAATTGCGAAAGGAAACTAATTATTCCATTTTAATTAAGACTATTTTATGGTGGAGGGTATAAAAACTACATCTCAGCTGAACTTAACGTTTTTTACATGTTTTTTTTTTCGTCTCTTTGTTAAAATGACCCGAACCAATGCTGGGATATTGCCATTATAATTAAAATCCATAAAATAGAAAATAAGATGGTTTCGCGACTGTTGCAACATATCGGTTATTTGACCACTTACGTCAACTTATTTTGCACCATTGAAAGGTATTTTGCTTGGGAATATCCCGAATAGAATATATTCGGGTCACTGTCACTGTCCTTCCATTGAATATTATCGGACCATCACCAAAATATATAGGCTTCTTCCTCTTCGATGCGATCAGATCGAAATTCCTAACTGTAGTTTAGATTGATAGACGGACGGACGTAACTTATTTATTTAGATCTAAGGTAAATTTTTGTAGTAATTAGTATTCCTGAATTTTAAACGGTTTGTCTGATATTTCGCTACATTATTACTTTATTATAGTTTCCTTGGAATTTAAAGGTTTAGTACCTATGGACCAGAACCAGAGAAAAAACGATACAAATCGCATTTGTTTTGCTATTTTGACTTTTAAAAGAAATTGGGTACTATATAAAACGGTACAGCACATTTCAGGAAGTTTAACGTTTATAGATATATTTTCGGACCGAATTATCTTTTTTCCGAAAAAGTAGCACTGTATCAATGCCAAAACTGTCTGAAGGAGCATTCCAATGCTTTTGCGATGTACTAAAGAGTTCTTAATTATTGTCTTGGCTACAATTGTTGTCTTAGTGTTGGATCGAAAATCTCAATGATTTGGCTGTTACAAAATACGTGTATAAAAAAACTTCAAGTCAAAATCGGGGTGCTCGATTTTCACCGTAGACATATGCTCTAGTAGGCTTGTTTGATCAGTACAACCCCAGGAATCGGAAACGCGATGCACCCATTAGGGTTTTTTTCCTTCCATAAAAATTGACCCGCCCTATAAGATATGGCATGGATTTCTTAACATCCAACTTAATCACGATTACGTTCATGCTTTCGGAATATTTTACAGAAAATAGAAATGGAAAAGGAGAAAATATTTTTGTGAAAACCAAAATTGAAGAAATGTTCACACCTACTTACAATGAATGTTATATATACTAAAATATATACAAATATGATAAATCTGTATGCCGATTTTTTTTATAAAATAAAGCCCACAGTGGTGCATTGGTATGCACACTCGCCTTACACGCTGAAGATCGTGGGATCGATTCGCCAGCCAGGCAACATCAAAATTTTCAATGGTGGCAAAATACCCCTCGATAATGTAGGCTACATTTTCTGAGTATTTCAGCCATGTAAAACTTCTCTACAAGCAGCAGGTCCCATATCATTGAGCTAATATGAATCGGGGTGCACTCATCGATATCAGAGAAGTCTCCCTTGACCCGCCTGGGATGTTTGTAGAACAATTATATATTACACTGTGCCACAAATTGGAACTCAAGGTCTGTGCGGTGGAAAATTTTTTTTGGAGATGAAAGCCCTTAGTGAGTATGTTAAGAACCCAAAAGGAAATTTTCCCCATAGGTCAAGTTTCTGAGATATCGCGCGATGAATTTTTTGAATTTTCGCCTATGATGCTTAAGAAAATAGCTTTATATCTCTGTTTGCCGTTATTGTAGCTTCGTTTTGAGATTACATGTCTTCAGTCAAATCGAATGGCGAATCTTTTTGTAGAACATTTCATTCTTCTAACGCAATTCCTTTCATGTCCTTTTCGTCCTTTCTTTCTTGAACCGTAGTAAAAGTACCACAAGATGAGATTTTACAGCATCCAAATATTCCACAAAAATGTTGCTCATAGAATTTTAGGTACGGTTCTCATTGACAACTAATCGATATTGTCACGTTTTCATTGTCTTTTTTGACATTTACTCGGTTTTTGCTAGAAAAAACCTATGTTTTGTTTTTCTGTATATTCGTTATTTGTTATGTATTGGTAGGTAGACATACCCATTGGTTATCGCTTATATTGACATCTGGGATGTATCTGAAATATTTACCATATATAGCTCCCGATATGCGGAACACGTTAATGAAAAATTTTCTTGGAAAATAGATCCGGTTATCTAATATTTTGAACCGGATATAGCGATATAAAACTCGGATTTTGTACCGATTTTAAGTAACCGATTAAGCTTATATGTATACCATTAGAAAGCTAATAAAATTGCCAATCAGGGAAAATAAATTTTTTGACAGCATCTTACCTGAGTTCGGTGCTAAAACAAAAAAACCCGTATTCTTGAACCGTTTTTAAGGAAAAATATCACTGCGCGTAAATATGAAGATAAAAGCTTGGTGGGTGAAATATTCTTTTTGCCGATGAAAGTTGATGAAGTTAATATTATGAACCCGGAAGGACAGTTATGCCATAGGTCAAACTTCTGAGTTATAGCGAAATGGAATTTATGTTACGGGTTTATTGTCGTGCTCTTAAAGCTCATCAATAATGTATGCATCACGCCATAACCCAGAAGTTTGACCTATGGCATAACTGTCCTTCCCGGTTCATAATATTAACTTCATCAACTTTCATCGGCAAAAAGAATATTTCACCCACCAAGCTTTTATCTTCATATTTCAGCGAAGTGATATTTTTCCTTGAAAACGGTTCAAGAATACGGGTTTTTTGTTTTAGCACCGAACTCAGGTAAGATGCTGTCAAAAAATTTATTTTCCCTGATTGGCAATTTTATTAGCTTTCTAATGGTATACATATAAGCTTAATCGGTTACTTAAAATCGGTACAAAATCCGAGTTTTATATCGCTATATCCGGTTCAAAATATTAGATAACCGGATCTATTTTTCAAGAAAATTTTTCATTAACGTGTTCAGCATATCGGGAGCTATATATGGTAAATATTTCAGATACATCCCAGATGTCAATATAAGCGATAACCAATGGGTATGTCTACCTACCAATACATAACAAATAACGAATATACAGAAAAACAAAACATAGTTTTTTTCTGAACAAAAACCGAGTAAATGTCAAAAAAGACAATGAAAACGTGACAATATCGATTAGTTGTCAATGAGAACCGTACCTAAAATTCTATGCGCAACATTTTTGTGGAATATTTGGATGCTGTAAAATCTCATCTTGTGGTACTTTTATTACGGTTCAAGAAAGAAATGACGAAAAGGACATGAAAGGAATTGCGTTAGAAGAATGAAATGTTCTACAAAAAGATTCGCCATTCGATTTGACTGAAGACATGTAATCTCAAAACTAAGCTACAATAACGGCAAACAGAGATATAAAGCTATTTTCTCAACCATCATAGGCGAAAATTCAAAAAATTCATCGCGCGATATCTCAGAAACTTGACCTATGGGGAAAATTTCCTTTTGGGTTCTTAATATACTCACTAAGAGCTTTCATCTCCAAAAGGAATTTTCCACCGCACAGAAACCTTGTTGCACAGTGTTATAGTCCGACACAAAAAGTATAAAATCAGTTCTATTTTCCAGAAAAACCTAAAGAACATTTTCAACATCTGCAAAAAAATTATTTTCAATCCCGACATTCCTTACATCGAAATTCTGCATTCACCACATGATTTTGTTCTAAACATAATTAAATATTTGTCGTATTACATATGACTATTTAAATACACATTTAATTTTATTTTCCCACGTTTCAAACATATACTTCATAAAATTCACATTCGAATTGCTGTGAATTTTCGTTCCAAATTTAATCTAAATAACAATACTAAAAAAACATTTCTGCACGTTTTGATTACAAAATGAAATTTAATTTTCCAACAATTTAATATTAATAAACAGAAACAGTTTTTCCGTCTAACAATTCAATTATATGAAATTTGAAAATTCTTTTCGAGCTGTTTGCTCTGTGTGTGGTATTTTTGTTGTACAATCAATAGCCACGAGCCTCAACGAACAGAAATTTAATTTCTAATTTTCTTCTTCCCATAGACAATACTTTTTCGAGAAAACGTGACTAATTTAAGAAAATTGCTAATACCCATTTATTCGGTTTAATGGCAGAAAGTTGCTGTTGGAATGACGGAATTTTTTATATTTTCTAAAATTGTCCCTAAATAACCATTAAATATTTTGTCTTTTGTTTTTTTGTTGAATATTACCAAGAAAAAAATGAAAAAAGTTTTGTTGTTATACTCAAGGGCAATATTTTTGTTGTTTTTGGTTTTAGTCAAGAGTTAATTTTTTAAAGTTTGTATAGACTATGAGGTTGAAATAACTTTAAATTGAAGTGATTTTATGGAAAATGATCACGTGGGACGATAGAACTGAAACAATAGAATAGTGTTAGTGCGGTGAATAAAAAAAATATAGTTCACACTAACATTCCAGATAGGGCATTGGGAGGGCTCTCTTCATATCCCGGACTGCAACTCGAATTAATTAGAGGCTAAGTTATTTTAAAAAGAAAATTATTTTGTTAATAATTTGTTTTTTTTTTGTTTTGTACCATACGTGATCTACTTAAACATTACGAAAGAACTGCTTTTGTAGTATGGATTAAAATAGAATTTTTACCATCGTATTGGATGTACTCGTACACATAAATTTCAAAATAGGCTAATCGTATTTACAGATTAGAAATATATGACGGATAAAAAAAGCAAAATAATCTTTAAAACAAGTTTGAATATTAAACACTTCTATGAACGGAGAATGCTTTAACAGTTGTATTTGAAAACTCATATTAGATGTTTGTTTCTCCAAAAATTCACATTTTTACAATCTTGGTGCCATTAGAAATTCAAATTTATTACAACATAGTCAGTTTCGAAGTTGATATTATTTATTGTCACATAAGAATTATTATATTCATCTATTACAAATAAAATCATTTTTCATGTTCCGTTCTGGCTTTTCTAGCAAAACCATTAACATTTGTAAAGTAGGGCAAACACTTACACATACACACAGAAAAATATCAAATTGACATACCAAGGAAACCGTAAGCCTTATCGCTTTGTAACAATATAACATACATTGACAGTAATTGTCACCAACGCGTCATTTTGGTTTCTGCAAAAAAAAGTTATCTCTCTCTTTCCCTTTCCATCACATAACAAAGGGAAAAGTTTTAAAACTGTATGTATGTTTGTAGGTATCTTTACATTCATGCCATCTCCTACTTTCAAACAGCTATTGAATAAACGTTTATAATTCGTTGAAACGTTTCCTTTTGTTCGTCAATTGTTTTGATGATGGCTTGACAATTATTTACCCATTGATGGTGTTTTTGACAATCATTCCAACCAAATACAAATACATACATACAAATTCTATGCCAAAGAAATTTATCGCACGTCTGTCTCACTTTCTTATAGAAGCTACTAATTCTTTTGATTGTTGTACATTGTCAAGTGGCATAATTAAATATACAAAGAAGATAAATTAATGGATGGTTGGTTGCTTGGGGGAAAGGAAGGATGCAAGGATTTGTGGTTGTTTTGCCTTTTGTTTTTTCGCCAAGTGGAGTTTATTTCATGGTCTTACCGGAAATGAATAAATTAAATGCTCTATTAGTGTGATAATTTGTTTTTGTTGTTATTTGATTAGGAAGTTGGTATTTGATGTTGTCTTTTTCAGGTCAAATAAACGGTTGTGGATGATATTTCAATTCACTGTGTTTGACAGTGTGTGTGTATTAAGAAGACCCAGCTAGCATTGGGAAGATTGTTTTTTATTAAAATCACATTGCGGAGACTTTTTAGAGTCCTTTTGGTGATGCAGAACAGATTAAGTCGCTTATATGATCAGAAAAGGACTCGAAAGTGACTCCCTGTAATGATTAAAAGGAGTTCAATTTAAAATACAACAACAAATGTGTAGCAATCATAAATAAATCATTAAGAAGTTTAAAATGTGTCCTTTTTTACAGTGTTTTATTTAACTTGCTTTGGTGTCCGTTTAGTTCAAATCTGGTAACTCATTTTTAACATAGTTGCAGTTTACCAATCGAACTGAAACTTTGCACACTTTCCAGATTTAGATGACAATACATGAATATGGAATCAAGACCAATATTGGTCCATTTTTATAGTTTTTTTTAACGGTGTTTTATTTAAATTGCATTTCAAATCTGGTAGCTCAATTTTTGACACAGTTGCAGTTGACCAATCGGACTAAAACTTTGCACACTTATCAGATTTGGATGACAGTACAGGAATATGAAATTAAAACAAAGATTAGTCCATTTTACAGTGTTTAATGGTTTTTATTTAACTCGCATTTCAAATCTGGTAACTCAATTTTGACACAGTTGCAGTTGCATCAAAACCAATATTGGTCCATTTTTTACCATTTTTACAGTGTTTTTACGGTGTTTTATTTAACTTGCATTTCAAATCTGGTAACTCATTTTCCATTTCGAACTGAAAATTTGCACACTTTCAGATTTGGATGACAATACATGAATATGAAACCAAATCCAATATGGGCCCATTTTTTTCTACAGCCCGCATATAGCGGCACCACCCGATTTCAGGTATTTTGAGGATTTTATCTTCATTTTTGCCTGAATTAGCTGTCATTTGGCATTTGGAATTTCCAATTGTACAGACATTTACCCACCAAAAATTGTGAACATAGGTCCAAGTTTTGGTATAGCCCCCTTATACCGGTACCATTTCAAGTATTATGAGGAGTTTATCTTCATTTTTAGGCCGAATTGGCTGTTACTTGGCAATGGGACCCCCCAATGGTACTGAAACTTCCCCACGAAAAATTGTGGACATAGGTCCAGGTTTTGGTATAGCCCTCATATAGCGGTACCACCTTATTTCAAGTGTTTTAAGGATTTTATCTTAATTTTTAACCAGGATGGGCTGTAATGTGGCATTTGGTTCTCAATGGTACTGAAACTTCCCCACCAAAAATTGTGGACATACGTCCAGGTTTTGGTATAGCCCCCTTATAGCGGTACCACCCGATTTCAAGTATTATGAGGATTTTATCTTCATTTTTAGGCCGAATTAACTGTAACATAGCAATGGGACCCCCCATTGGTACAGAAACTTCTCCACCAAAAATTGTTGACATAGGTCCAGGTTTTGATTAAGCCCCCATTAAGTGGTAGCACCCGATTTCAAGTGTTTTAAGGATTTTATCTTCATTTTTAGCCAGAATTGGCTGTAACTTGGCATTTGGAGTTCCCAATGGTACAGAAGCTTCTCCACTGAAAATTGTTGACATAGGTCCAGGTTGTGGTATAGCCCCCAAGTAGTGGCACCACCCGATTTCAAGTGCTTTAAGGACTTTATCTTCATTTTTAGCCAGAATTGGCTGTATCTTGGCATTTGGAGTTCCCAATGGTACAGAAACTTCCCCACCAAAGATTCTGGACATAAGTTCAGATTTTGGTATAGCGTTTATATAACGGTACTACACGATTTCTGGCATTTTAACGTTTTCATCTAAATTTTCGGCCAAAAAAAAAATGTAGCTTTCAGTGGTCAAAAAATGTATTTTCTAAAAAGTTAAAAATAACAAATAATTAAAAAAAACAAGTACAAAAGTGTCAGTCGGCTTTGCCGACAGATATATACCGTCAGCCATTACTTTCACCTACGGACAGATCGAATGCGAATGTATTTAAGGTCTCCTCAGAATTGTTTGGCACTTTTTGGACATTTGAACTTGCCGACAAAAATGTGGATTAGGAATTAACAGCACTAAAACACAAATGTTTAACTTTTGCTGGGGAGGTACCGTTAGGGAGGACCGATATTGGCCATTTTAGAAGTTAAACTAAATTTTGACAAAATATTTATTAAAAGATCCAAAGTTTGCAGCAAATTGGTTGCCCCATTCAAATGATATCGTCCTAGCATTTTTGTGACATTTTTAAATATTGGGAAGAAGTACAGAAAGTTGTGGACCGGTATTGCCCCATGAAACTTGAACAGTTCGAGAGTTATCGTGCTCTCCGACCGCTAGATATGGTGACATAGGGGTTTTTTACACCTTTCGGGCTTTTTTCCCAAAAAACAAGGACTTGCCCCTCAAAAAACTTTTACCGTCGTAATGGAGGTAGCGAATGCAAATCGCTTCAAGAAAAATCAAAGTGATTCGACAGCAGGTCTTAAAGTGAACTTATCCGAAAATTTGTGTGAGAGGTACCAGAAGGAGTAGACAAATATAGTCCATATTCGAACCTGATCTATATCTGGTAGATGTATTAGGATGTGCAAGGTATGGATTACATCCGCCACTCCATTTAAGAGTTATCGTACCCACAATTTTTCCGAACATTTTTTAACTTTGGTGGGGGTGGTATCTGAAGGAGTGGACCGATATGGCTTATGTTCGAATTTGAACTACGTTTGGACAAAATATTACGAATGCCAAATTTTGGACCGAATAGGCAGATCCTTTCGAGACTTATCTTGCTCTCCATCTACTACACACGGTCTTATAGCATCTTTCAGGCTATTTTCTCAGGAAGTATGTACTTTCCCCTGATGAAACTTGTACCATCGTATGGGGGGCAATGAATACAAGTTGCTACAATAAAAATCGAATCGATTCGAGAACAGGTCCTAAAATTAACTTTTCCGAAATTTTGTGTGGTAGGTACCCGATTGAGTGGACCGATTGAGTCCTTATTGGAACCCAATCTAAGTGTGGTAGAAATTTCACGATGTGCAAAATATGGACCATATCGGTTACTTTCTTAAGAGTTATCGTGCGCATAAATTTTCCGAACTTTTGTGGGGGAGGTACGGGAATGAGTGGACCGATATAACCCGTCATCGAACTTAAACTAAGTTTGGACAAAATATTACGAAAGCCAAATTTTGGAACGAATCGGTTGATCCGTTCGAAAGTTATCGTGCGCACCAGCCAGACAGACAGACGGACGGACATGGCTAAATCAACTCCAAATTGTCTTAAACACATTTCGTCCAAACATACTTCCATACATACTAAAACCATTATTTCGATGAGGTACATTTTTGGTCGTATCAAAGTGTATATACCCTCGTTAGCATAAATGCTGAGGGTATAAAAATCGAAAATCTCATGTAATTTTCAAACTAATTAAAAAAAACAATTGAGAAAAGGCTATAGTCGGTACAGGGCCGACTATGTGATACCCTACACCACTACCTCTGTCTTTTCACTCGAAAACATTTCTTTGAAGGAGATACGAAAGTTTTCACCTATCTGGCTTTTATACCAAAAGACTTAAGGCGAACTGAGCTAAAATAATTAATATTTAATTTTATACTTGACTACTATCGACATCACATGTGAGAAAATTTCGTGATGATCCGATTAAAATTCCGACCTGTAGTGTGATTGCAGAAAAAGTTGAAAAAAGGGATGCACTACAGACTATTGCGATATCCGTATTTTTTGACAACCTACGTCAACCTTTGCATAATTTTATTGATGGGATTTTCTACTTTCTTAGTCAGGCTTAGCTTTTAGAAGGTCCCCAACCAAAGGTGTGATATCCGTCATTATTATTAAAATCGCAAAAATGAAAAGTTGGGTTCTATTAGCAACTATTGCGATATCTTCCTACGACCACCTACGACAACCTACGTTACATCGTTGCAAAGTTGATATTTTCTACTTTTAATTTTTTGTCTTTTTATCCAAATAAGTTTTTTGCCCATTAGGACCCCTAAATATTATCCGTGACGATCCGATCAAAATTGCGACCTGTAGCGTGATTTCCAAAAAATAGAAAAATGGTATGTATTACCGACTATTGGGATATCTCCGTTATTTGGTCACCTACGCCGACCTAGTTTGCATCATTGTAAAGATGGGATCTTATTCTTTCAGGTTTTGCTTTTGAACAGTTTCCAACCATATTCGTCATTATAATTAAAATAGCAAAAATGAAAATTTGGGTTTTATTTGCGACTATTGTGATATCTTCGTTGTTTGATTACCTACGAGAACCTACTTTACATCATTAGAAAGGTGATATTTTCTAATTTCATCGTCAGGTTTTTCTTCTGGTATATCCCATATAGAAGCTAAGATATTCGCTTTGAAAAAAAACGTTGTATTTTAATCTACACAAAATTGCGACCTGCAGCGTGATAACAACTCAGACCGTCGAGACATTCATTTATAAGTATGGGTCTACGACCATTATTTCGATGCGTTACAAACTTTTTGGCCAAAACCAACTTATAATACCCTCCCCACATAGTGGTGTAGGGTATAATTAAGAACTGGTGAATGCCATCAGTTGGAGAATTATTTCCACTTTTATGTGAAATACATATATATAAAAGGTTTAAAGCTTTTTGCTTCCACCGCTCTATGACATATTTCTGCATATTCTTTTTTACTCGTTTAATGCCACAAAAATATTCAAATCATTCAAAAGAAATTCATTGAAATTTTCTAACCTTTTCTTTTGTCATGCCAAACCATAGTTGCAACCAATGACAAATGACAAACTAATTGAAAATTCAACAAACATTGCCATCAGCTGTTGTCACAATATCAATGATTGTTTGACATAATTATAGAAATTTATAGTATGTCTGTGTGTATGTCGAGTAGATAACTTAAAGTTATTGTCATTATAAAATTGATGCAATTTTGCAATTTACACTGCAGTTCCTTGAAGGAAACCACCAGCCGATGTGGTGGCTAACATGGTGGCGATGACAGCGTTGATTTTCATGAGGATGATGTTGGTGAGACAACTTCTGTTGGTGACGGCCAAACTACTTAAAAAACCCCTGCAGACATTTCGACAGACGGACGGACGGACGAACAGACAGACAGATGAAGAGCCACTTTTCTAATGACCTCTGCAGAAACTGTCACAGCAAAAATGATGATAGGGCAGTATTTCTTTCTTCATTATGTCATCAAGTCAAGTTGAAAACGTGATTAATTGTCTGCGGAGAGTGTGCGTTGTTGTTTTAAATTAATTTAAAATTCTAGTTCAGTCTCTAAGGACAACCAACCCGTGAGTGTTGAGGGCAAAGTGTGCGAAATATGAATGCTGCATATAATTTCAAAGCTTAATTTTTTCGTCCACTTTTTTCTTTGCTTTTTTTCATTGGATTTAATTAATCATGTTGGGTAATGAGATGAAAGTTAAAGCAAGTTACATTTTTGGAGGCATGTCCACTGGCATTAAGGGAGATATAATTGAAAAAGAAATGGTGGCTTATGATGTGCGTGTGTTTGCTTTAGAAGACAAGAGTTAATGATGTCCGTCCGTTTCTCTACGTGGTGGCTGCTATGAAATAGGAGACCACCGTAGGTAGCTTTTATAGAATAGAAGACCACCGTAGGTGGCTTCTATAGAATAGAAGACGACCGTAGGTGGCTTCTATAGAATAGAAGACGACCGTAGGTGGCTTCTGTAGAATAGAAGACGACCGTAGGTGGCTTCTATAGAATAGAAGACGACCGTAGAATTGAAGACCACCGTAGATGGCTTCTATAGAATAGTAGACCACCGTAGGTGTCTTCTTAGCATACGTAGGTGGCTTCTGTAGCGTAGAAGAACACCGTAGGTGGCTTCTATAGAATAGAAGACCACAGTATGTGGCATCGTTAGAATAGAAGACCACCGTAGGTGGCTTCTATAGAATAGAAGACCACCGTAGGTGGCTTCTATAGAATAGAAGACCACCGTAGGTGGCTTCTATAGAATAGTAGACCACCGTAGGTGTCTTCTATAGCATACGTAGGTGGCTTCTGTAGCATAGAAGAACACCGTAGGTGGCTTCGTTAGAATAGAAGACCAACGTAGGTGGCTTCTATAGAATAGAAGACCACCGTAGGTGGCTTCTATAGAATAGAAGACCAACGTAGGTGGCTTCTATAGAATAGAAGACCACAGTATGTGGCTTCTATAGAATAGAAGACGACCGTAGGTGGCTTCTATAGAATAGAAGACGACCGTAGAATTGAAGACCACCGTAGATGGCTTCTATAGAATAGTAGACCACCGTAGGTGTCTTCTTAGCATACGTAGGTGGCTTCTGTAGCGTAGAAGAACACCGTAGGTGGCTTCTATAGAATAGAAGACCACAGTATGTGGCTTCGTTAGAATAGAAGACCACCGTAGGTGGCTTCTATAGAATAGAAGACCATCGTAGGCGGCTTCTATAGAATAGAAGACCACCGTAGGTGGCTTCTATAGAATAGTAGACCACCGTAGGTGTCTTCTATAGCATACGTAGGTGGCTTCTGTAGCATAGAAGAACACCGTAGGTGGCTTCGTTAGAATAGAAGACCAACGTAGGTGGCTTCTATAGAATAGAAGACCACCGTAGGCGGCTTCTATAGAATAGAAGACCACCGTAGGTGGCTTCTATAGAATAGAAGACCAACGTAGGTGGCTTCTATAGAATAGAAGACCACAGTATGTGGCTTCGTTAGAATAGAAGACCACAGTATGTGGCTTCGTTAGAATAGAAGACCAACGTAGGTGGCTTCTATAGAATAGAAGACCACCGTAGGCGGCTTCTATAGAATAGAAGACCACCGTAGGTGGCTTCTATAGAATAGAAGACCACCGTAGGTGGCTTCTATAGAATAGAAGACCACCGTAGGTGGCTTCTATAGAATAGAAGACCACCGTAGGTGGCTTCTATAGAATAGAAGACCACCGTAGGTGGCTTCTATAGAATAGAAGACCACCGTAGGTGGCTTCTATAGAATAGAAGACCACCGTAGGTGGCTTCTATAGAATAGAAGACCAACGTAGGTGGCTTCTATAGAATAGAAGACCACCGTAGGTGGCTTCTATAGAATAGAAGACCACCGTAGGTGGCTTCTATAGAATAGAAGACCACCGTAGGTGGCTTCTATAGAATAGAAGACCACCGTAGGTGGCTTCTATAGAATAGAAGACCACCGTAGGTGGCTTCTATAGAATAGAAGACCACCGTAGGTGGCTTCTATAGAATGGAAGACGACTGTAGGTGGCTTCTATAGAATAGAAGACCAACGTAGGTGGCTTCTATAGAATAGAAGACCACCGTAGGTGGCTTCTATAGAATAGAAGACCACCGAAGGTGGCTTCTATAGAATAGAAGACCACCGTAAGTGGCTTCTATAGCATAGAAGACCACCGTAAGTGGCTTCTATAGCATAGAAGACCACCGTAAGTGGCTTCTATAGCATAGAAGACCACCGTAGGTGGCTTCTATAGCATAGAAGAACACCGTAGGTGGCTTCTATAGAATAGAAGACCAACGTAGGTGGCTTCTATGGAATAGAAGACCACTGTTGGTGGCTTCTATAGAATAGAGGGCCACAGTAGGGGATTCTATAAAAGAGAAGACCACTGTAGGTGGCTTCTATAGAATAGAAGACCACCGTAAGTGGCTTCTATAGAATAGAAGACCACCGAAGGTGGCTTCTATAGAATAGAAGACCACCGTAAGTGGCTTCTATAGCATAGAAGACCACCGTAAGTGGCTTCTATAGCATAGAAGACCACCGTAAGTGGCTTCTATAGCATAGAAGACCACCGTAGGTGGCTTCTATAGCATAGAAGACCACCGTAGATGGCTTCTATAGAATAGAAGACCACCGTAGGTGGCTTCTATAGAATAGAAGACCACCGTAGGTGGCTTCTATAGAATAGAAGACCACCGTAGGTGGCTTCTATAGAATAGAAGACCACCGTAGGTGGCTTCTATAGAATAGAAGACCACCGTAGGTGGCTTCTATAGAATAGAAGACCACCGTAGGTGGCTTCTATAGAATAGAAGACCACCGTAGGTGGCTTCTATAGAATAGAAGACCACCGTAGGTGGCTTCTATAGAATAGAAGACCACCGTAGGTGGCTTCTATAGAATAGAAGACCAACGTAGGTGGCTTCTATGGAATAGAAGAGCACTTTTGGTGGCTTCTGTAGAAGAGAAGACCACCATAGGTGGCTTCTATAGAATAGAAGACCAACGTAGGTGGCTTCTATGGAATAGAAGAGCACTGTTGGTGGCTTCTGTAGAAGAGAAGACCACCATAGGGGTCTTCTATAGAATAGAGGGCCACAGTAGGGGGATTCTATAAAAGAGAAGACCACCGTAGGTGACTTCTATAGAATAGAAGACCACCGTAGATGGTTTCTAAAGAATAGAAGACCACCGTAGGTGTCTTCTATAGCATCCGTAGGTGGCTTCTGTAGCATAGAAGAACACCGTAGGTGGCTTCTATAGAATAGAAGACCACCGTAGGTGTCTTCTATAGCATCCGTAGGTGGCTTCTGTAGCATAGAAGACCACCGTAGGCGGCTTCTATAGAATAGAAGACCACCGTAGGCGGCTTCTATAGAATAGAAGACCAACATAGGTGGCTTCTATAGAATAGAAGACCAACATAGGTGGCTTCTATAGAATAGAAGACCACAGTATGTGGCTTCGTTAGAATAGAAGACCAACGTAGGTGGCTTCTGTAGAATAGAAGACCACCGTAGGCGGCTTCTATAGAATAGAAGACCACCGTAGGTGGCTTCTATAGAATAGAAGACCACCGTAGGTGGCTTCTATAGAATAGACGACCACCGTAGGTGGCTTCTATAGAATAGACGACCACCGTAGGTGGCTTCTATAGCATAGAAGACCAACGTAAGTGGCTTCGATAGCATAGAAGACCACCGTAGGTGGCTTCTATAGAATAGAAGACCACAGTAAGTGGCTTCTATAGCATAGAAGACCACCGTAAGTGGCTTCTATAGCATAGAAGACCACCGTAGGTGGCTTCTATAGCATAGAAGACCACCGTAGATGGCTTCTATAGAATAGAAGACCACCGTAGGTGGCTTCTATAGAATAGAAGACCACCGTAGGTGGCTTCTATAGAATAGAAGACCACCGTAGGTGGCTTCTATAGAATAGAAGACCACCGTAGGTGGCTTCTATAGAATAGAAGACCACCGTAGGTGGCTTCTATAGAATAGAAGACCACCGTAGGTGGCTTCTATAGCATAGAAGACCACCGTAGGTGGCTTCTATAGCATAGAGGACCACCGTAGGTGGCTTCTATAGCATAGAGGACCACCGTAGGTGGCTTCTATAGCATAGAGGACCACCGTAGGTGGCTTCTATAGCATAGAGGACCACCGTAGGTGGCTTCTATAGCATAGAGGACCACCGTAGTTGGCTTCTATAGCATAGAAGACCACCATAGGTGGCTACTATTTCATAGAAGACCACCGTCTTCTATAGCATAGAAGACCACCGTTGGTGGCTTCTATAGCATAGAGGACCACCGTAGTTGGCTTCCATAGCATAGAAGACCACCGTAGGTGGCTTCTATAGAATAGAAGACCACAGTAGCTGGCTTCTAGAGAATAGAAGACCACCGTAGCTGGCTTCTATAGCATAGAAAAATACCGTAGGTGGCTTCTATAGCATAGAAGACCGCCGTAGGTGGCTTCTATAGCATAGAAGACCGCCGTAGGTGGCTTCTATAGCATAGAAGACCGCCGTAGGTGGTTTCTATAGCATATAAGACCACCGTAGGTGGCTTCTATAGCATAGAAGACCACCGTAGGTGGCTTCTATAGCATAGAAGACCACCGTAGGTGGCTTCTATAGCATAGAAGACCACCGTAGGTGGCTTCTATAGCATAGAAGACCACCGTAGGTGGCTTCTATAGCACAGAAGACCACCGCAGGTGGCTTCTATAGCATAGAAGACCACCGTAGGTGGCTTTAATAGCATAAAAGACCACCGTAGATAGCTTCTATGGAATAGAAGACCACCGTAGGTTTTTAAATTGCTTTAATATTTTTAGCAGTTTTTAGAATTTATTTTTTTTTTTCGAAATATTCTTCAATATTATTTCATAAATCTCACAACAAAATCACAATTTTAAATTTATCGCCATTAAAGCAAAACCATTCGCATTCATGCAATCTTAAGATGGAACAATCTTTGCATATATTATTCATACTGTATATGAAATATGCCCTCAAAAGATTTATGTATTCTCAAGACAACATTCAATAATGTTATCTTTAACATCTGCAGCAACAGCAGAAGCATCATCATCATTAAGTTTAATAATAGAAACAGAACAATAACGCAACAGCATGAACTTCATCAAAATGGGAATATTCACGGCATTGTTGTATTCTCTGTTTTGATGAGGTTCAAGTTCCTGCCATCAAAACAAAATAGTATTCCTTGGAGGTTGCATTCATCCATTTTCCATTCTCCATACTCATATATATAAATGAGTGAGTGAGTAAATCGCAAACAACATTAAAGAGCCTTGGGTTTAAGTATCAATTTTCTAAAATGGAAATCATCATTTCGTTTCAATGGGAGATTTTACAAACTCGCTGTATTCTGATGAATGGTTGGGTGTATGGCTGTGTCTGTGTGTTTGGTTGGCTACAAATACATATCTATTTGTTTGCTTGTTCTTTACAAAATCTCTTTCATGCCAAACTAATAATGCCACACCGTCAAATAAACTAACATGGCCAATCATCAACCAGCCAGCCATCCGAACAACCAACCAACCAAACCAACCCGCAAAACAGTTGCTCTGTCATAAAAAATGAAAAAAAATAATAATAAAGCTGGCAGAAAGACTGACTGACAGCCCGTTTATTCAGCGCGCCATGTTACGAGAACGTAAAATATAATTTTGAACGTTGTTGTAAAGCAAACAGAAGAAGTCGAAAACGAAGTAAAATGAAAACTCATCACAAACTTTCTCATTACGTTAACGCTAATAATGTAACCTAACGTAATGAATAACTAACTAAAGTAGTTGTGCTTCAAGAATAAACAAAGATTGTTTATTAACAACATTCATATACAATATCAGGCAACATAATATTTTATGAAATATTGAAACGAGATTGGTTAAGATGAGTAAAAAGCATGGTAGGTTAGGCAGATTATATTTTCGAAGGTTGTAAATTTTAATATTTAAAATGGGATGTAATCTGATTTATAAAATATTAACGAACGTCCGAGGATGTAGTCAAATACATCTGAAAGAATGCTGGCAAAAATACTAGTTCAAAAAAATTTGTTAGGTTCTTTTGAACTAGTATTTTACGGAAGGATCAATACTTTCACGCAATAGATTCATATTGCTTCACGAATATGGAACCTACTTTTTATAGTCGAGTTCGACCGGAGTGTCTTAGACACCACTTGAAGATAAGTTTTTTACATGGCTGAAATACTCAGGAGTTATCGAAAGCCAATAAACATCACATTGAAAATGAAACTGAAAAATAGAAAATAGAAACTGAAACTGTGAAACATTGTACACTGTGCCGCTCAATTAATTTGGAGCTAGTCCTCATGAACCCTACAGCTGAATATTTGCAAAACTTTTGGTATTAAAGATTTTTGGTAAAACCACCTATGGTGGAGTTGTTTTCTAGGTGGCTTCTATAAAATAATAGACCAGCATAACCACATATAGAATAGAGGATCATAACAGGTGGCTTCCATAGAATATGGAACCATCACAAGTGGTTTCTACAGAATATATGACTTCTATAGAATGGAGGGCCAAAAAGACGCCTGATTCGTTGTAACATGTTAACTCTTTTGCTACAGTCAGAAGCTGTGGATGTATTTCCAAACGAATATTTCTGACTTGTTTTCCTTTCTTTATGTGACATTAAAAATTTATCTTTATTTTGATATACACCACAATTTATTTTGTTAGATATTTTTATCCCGTCTAAACCACAACAATTTCATAATAAATCCCAGTGGTATTACACAATAATCCATGATGTGTTTTTCAAATAGTTTTTATTATTCCTATTCTCCATCCATCCATTAATTTCACCACTAAATTACTTGACACGACATTTACAATTTCCACGTATTATGTAATGACAAATGCAGAGTGTTAACTATGGCCATTGTTAAAGCATAATTAGGCAAATTTTATTAATGACTCTCATTGGCTTTGTTGCATCGTACTAAACATTTGTTTCAATTACCACTATTTCCGACATTTTGTCATTCAGCCACAAACATTGTTGGATGGTTGGTGGGTTGGTCGGTCATTCAGTTACACTTAACTAATATTAATGACTTTCTTCAGTGTAGCACACTAATCAAATTGATGATTGTTGACTCAAAAGTCAGTCACATTTCACAGCTTCCATGAATGGCAAGGCAAACGCCTTTTATAAATGCCACACTTTGGTGTTGTACTTCATTATCATTTGCCATTAAATTCATTCATTCATTCTCTCACTCATCGCATTGCTTTGTATAGAAGCAAATATTTGCATGTGTTTGTATCAACCAACACATCTTTTGTATATAACAAACATTTGCTATTTGTTGGCTTATTTGTTTGATTTGCTGATGCTGCTGCTACTGCAGCTTCTTTTGATGATAAAAATAACAAATCCAGTTTTTTGTTTGCTGGTTTTTTCTTTTCGCTCAGTTGACTGGATATTTGCTGCTCTTGTTGTTGATTTATGCGATTATCTTGACTGTTGATTTAAGTTATCCATTGAGACTTAAACCACAAAAAGACTAAAATTAAATTAAAGTTTTCATTGGTTTATTTACGTTTATTTTTATTTTGGTTACTAGTTTGCATACATTTATGGGAAATTTCTTATAAAACGAGTAAAAAAGTGTCAGTCGGCCTTGCCGACAGAGATATACCCTCAGTCTACATGATTCGAAACTTTCATCTATGTACAGAATTTTGTGGCTCTTTTTGGACATTTGAACTTGCCGACAAAAATGTGGATTAGGATTAAAGTTCAAAATGTTGCGGAGGAGGTACTTGAAGGAATGGACAGACATAGTCCATTATGGAAGTTGATCTTATTTTGGGGGTCATATCTTTTCGATTGATATAGCGCCCACTAGTCACTTTAGTGGGTCATAGTATAACTTTTGGTTCGGTATGCCAGGAAGATTGTTCACGGAAAACATAATTTCGCTGTAAACGGGACCACAACGAACAGCATCGGTATACATTTCCCAAGGATCTTTGAACAGACCCTAAACTGCACTTAGACATAAATGTTGAACTTTTGTGAGGGAGGTACCCTTAGGAGAAGGCCGATATGAGACATTTTAAAAGTTAAACTAAATTTGGACAAAATATTAGAAGATCGAAAGTGTGGGCAAAATTGCTTGCCCCGTTCAAGATAAATCGTTCATACCATTTTAGTGACATTTGTTTAAAAAATTGGGGGTAATAGCGATATTACACATCACCGAACTGAAGCTAAGTTTGGACAAAATATGACAAAGAACAAATTTTGGACCTCATGGGAATTTTTTGCAACTTTCAGCCTATTTTCTCAGGAAGTATAGACTTGCCCCTGATGAATCTTACACCGTTGTATGGGGGGCAGCGAATACAAGTTGCTACAGCAAAAATCAAAGCGATTCGAGAGCAGGAAATTCGCGTTTTAGTCCACAATCGAATATGATCTATGTTTGGAATGAATATTACTATGTACAAAGCAGAGTTTCGGAGTCGGAGTCTACGAATCGGAGTCGAGCAATTTTGCTGGAGTCGGAGTCTGAGTCGAAAAAAATAACTCGACTCCGACTCCGGGCAATTTTTTTCCACGTTATAGAAATATAACATTAAATTTGGAACAAAAAAATTTTTTTAAAACTGTTTTTTTTTTTTAAAGGAAGGTATAAAAAAATGCAAACAGTAAACAGTAAGTTAAAGGAAAATTCACAGGATATTTACTATCCTCTGAAGTGTAGTCTATTCATCCCTATTTTGTTGATCTAATTGATTTTTTAAATTTTTCAAGCATAAGTAAAGTTATATGACAATCGAATTAAGATTGGACCTTTAACTTCTTTCGTCAGAAGTCTTACTGGTATTCTCACAAATTTCTATTGGTATTCTCATCTTGTTTTTATGAGAAGTTATCCTTGTCTTCTATTAAAGACATTGTTGTCTCTATGGGAAATCTTACTGAATACCATGTGGCACAAAATGGAAGTCAAGATCTGGGTGTGGAAAAATTCCTTTTCGGAATAAAAACCCTAGAAAACCCCAAAGGATCCCATAGCTCAAATTTCTGAGTTACGACATAATGAATTTTTTGATTGACCCCCATCAATCATTGAGAAAATAGCTTTTTATCTCTGTTTCGAGATATTGTTTCATCATTTTTAGATGACATGTTTTCAATTAAATAAAATGAGGAACCTTTCTGTCGAATATGCTCTCCTTCTACCTTAGTTCCTTCGATGTCCTTTTTGTTCTTGAACTCAAAAAGTAAAACAAAATGAAATTTTTGACAAAAATGTTCCATCGAAAATTATATGTAGGTTTCCCATATCCAAGAAATCCATATTGTCAAGTTTTCATTGTCCTTTATCAGCTTTATCCATTACTTTCTCAAAAAAAAAAAAAAAACAAAAAAAAAATCGTATGTTTATGTATTTTGGTAAAGTTCGCATAATCTATTAACTATATATGAAATTCGGAGGGTTACGCTTCTCAATCAGGGCATCATACATTCGTTGTTGGTCAACGATAGATTCATCCCGCCATAACTCAGACAAACTGCGAATCTTTCTTCTAGGATTCATTATATACTCAATGAGGGCTTTAGGTGTAGACATTTAAATAACTGGATCCGTCCGCCAGGAACAGATATAGTACGAAATTCAATCAAATGCATAATCATATAGTTTTTCATGAAAAAGGATTGGGTAAAAGTGATAAAGGACAATGAAAATATGACAATATCGATTACTTGTCCTAGACCGACCATACATAAAATTTTTCTATCAACATTTTTGTAGAATATTTTCATGCACGAAATCTCAGTGTGCTAATTTTTCAGTTCCAGAAGACATCCATCTGCCTACGTGCTGGGTGGTGCCCACAATATATCTCAAATATTTCAATAAAATTATCCACTCCACACCAAAGTTCAAAATGTGAGCGCTGAACTTTAGTTTGAGGGGTGATCCCTACTTATAAATTTAAAATTTTTAAGTCGATCGGAACAATAGTGGCTTAGTACGAGAGTTGGATAGGAACAATTTATTTTATTTTGTATGCACCATATAAACTGTGTTTTTCTCGAAATCGGTCACAAAAATATATGGCAATTGGTTTATTAGTTTTCGAGCTAGAGTTGGCACCGCAAAATGCTTTAATAAAAGCTGGGTTTCGTAGACTGCCTAAAAATTTCGTAATATTTTTCTCTTTCAGATGGAGAAAAAAATCTGCCAAAAAGTTACGTAGTGTTCTCGAAAAAAAGTTGTTTTTATTGAGCTTTACAACTGTGGTTCTCCTTTTTAGACTAAGCACACTAAATTGTTGGTTTACATCCAGTTGGAAACTTGGTCATGAATTGCTTATATTTTTTGTTTCATGTACACAGTCCTTATGATTTGTATTGCCCCTTCATTTTCACATATTTTGAAGGCTTTAAGATTTTCTCACGCAAAAGAATTCCGTCCAGAATATATTCGTCCAAATAAAGGAAACCCGACAGAAACATTCGTAAAATTCGGCCGAAACGATATTGATATGATCGAATGTATTCGAACGAATGTCCTTTCTAATGAATATGTAAGGAAAAACTAACACATTAGCCTATATAGGCCAAAATATAGGAAAAAATAAAAAATTTTGCACATTTTATTCATTTTTAGTGGTACAGGAATTCATTCGGAGTCGACCCGGAGTCGGAGTTGGAGCCGGAGTCGTGAAAAAAATTCGCCTGGAGTCGGAGTCGGAGTCGAGCCAAAAATACCTCGACTCCGAAACCCTGGTACAAAGTTCAGACCAAACTGTTGACCGAACTATCTGTAATTTTCTATTTGAATTTTCCTGTGGTCACAAAAGTTCTCCACCAAAAATCGTCAAAATGGGTCTATCTGTTGGTATAGCCCGAATAAAACCGCACTTCCCGATTTAAGTCGTTTTGAAGATTTTAACTAAAATTTCTAACTGAACTAGCTGTAATTTGCCATTTAAGGTTCCCAGTGGTGGAAAAACTTCTCCGCCAAAAATAGTCAATATAGGCCTAGTTTTTGTTGTAGTCCGCAGCATATATCTTTACCTTCCGAATTTCGGTATTTTGAGGACTTTAGCTACATGTATATAATATATAATTGTTCCACAAACACCCCCCGATTTATATTAGCTCAATGATATGGCACCTACTGTTTACTGCCGAGTCCGTACGGCGTGTCTTAAGACACCACTTGTGAAAAAATTTTACATGACTGAAATACTCAGGAAATGTCGCCAACATCACTGACGGGTATTTTGAAAATTGAAAATTTGATGTTGCCTGGCCTGGGAATCGAACCCACAACCTTTAGCGTGCGAGGAGGGTGTGCATACCATTGCACCACGATGGCAGCCATTTCTTTATCGAATTATCTGCAATCTGAGATTTGTGATTCCCAGTGGTCTAGCGTGGGGTAACCTAGTTCCTAGTTCACTGAACTAGTTCCAAAACTTATTAGTAACGTCATAAAATCTAACGTGTGATATTACGTATACGCAGTTTGTTCGTACAAATGATGTGGGCCAATGGAAGTGCGTAGTGAATTAGATTGTTCCGTATAGTTTATTTGGCACAACTCTACAGTGGTCACAAAACATATCCACCAAAAATTGTTAACGTAGGTCCTTGTTCTGATATAGCATCCGTATAACGGTACCTCTCGATTTTAGGTCTTTTGAAGATATTAGCTACATTTTTTGAGTGAACCAACTGTAATTTGACACTTGCTGTTCCAAGTGGTCATAAAAATTCTTCAACAACAATTGTCAGCATAGGTCCATGTTTTGGTATAGATCCCATATAACGATACCTTCCGATTTAGGGTACTTTGATGACTTTAGTTGATTTAGTTGCATTTTTATTCGAATTGGCTGGAACTTAATATTTGAATTTTCCAGTAATGACAAAACTTCTCTCCATAAAATGGTCAACGTCGGTCTATGTTTTGGTATAGCCCTCATTCCCGTCCATTTTAGAAATTTTACCATTTTTTGCCTGAACTTCTTGTAAAAATTCGGCGGGAAGTCCATCAGCTCCTGCTGCCTTATTCTTTCGCGCTTCGTGTTACTACTGACTGCAGCGTTGCTCTGTATGCCGCGTTCTTCTCTTCTGTAGCCTTACAACATTCCTGATCGTACCATAAATTTTTGGAGGTGGAGGTTTTTTTACCCAAGTATAGATTTTGCGGCAGTCTGAAGGGAGTGGGCTATTCTTTGTCACTGTACTACATGATCGGGACAAGGAGTGCTGTCTTCCAGCATGTGGGTCAGTTGAGCGCAGTAGGCTTGTGCCCTCTGTTGAATTTGCAGCTTATCGACATCCAGCTTCCGTCCTGTGTTAGATAGCACTTTTAAGACGAGTGCGTACCTTGGCTGCCACAAGGAAATGGTCCGAATCGATGTTCGCACCTCGAATATATCAGACATCTAATGTCTAGTTGTTGAAATGTGCTGCTGCTTACTACCATGTTCTTTGCCCCTGCAAAATCGGTCTGCCTCATTCTATTGTCAGATGTCACCTTATGAAGGCTGAACTTGCGGACCGTGAGAGAAAATATATTTTCCTCTTCAATTTTAGCATTAAAATCTCCTAGAACAATCTTAATCCCATGGCCAGGGCAGCGGTCATATCCTCTCTCTAGGCGCTCGTAAAATATGCATATCTTTGGTCTGTTCGTCTTTCTCTTCGGTCGGGGCATGGGCGCAGATGAGACTGATTTAAAAAAACCTTGCTTTTATGCGCATTGTGGCAATTCTATCATCAACCGGAGTGAAACTGGATACGAGACTTTTTAGCCTCCGGGTTACCACAAATCCAACTAGCTTATGCTTCGTTTCATGGCATCTATAATACATTGCGTAATCGTGTGTATTCTTTACGTGTGTCCGATTCCATCGCACTTCCTGTAAGGTGATAATATCAGCTTTGTACGTATCAAGTACATCCAACTGCGCCCAAACTGCACCTACTTTGTAGAGAGTCCAGACATTCCAGGTACAGATTCGCAGATCATGGTCCTTCAAACGTTTAGGGGATCATCAACTGTAGAGGGTTTTTAAACCCTCAACATTTACGCTAACGATGGTACATACGGGCAAAATGTGCCTCATCGAGATAATGGTTTTAGACCCCAAGTATGTTTGGACGAAATATGTTTCAGACAATTTGGAGTCGATTTAGCAATGTCCGTCTGTCGGTCTGTCTGGTGCGCACGATAACTCTCAATCGGATCAACCGATTCGGTCCAAAATTTGGATTTCCTAATATTTTGTCCAAACTTAGTTTAAGTTCGAAGATGGGTTGTTCGGAAAAGTTCAGTTTAGGACCTGCTCTCGAATCGCTTTGAGCTTTGTTGTAATAATTTGTATTTACTGCCCCCATAAAACGGTACAAGTTTCATCAGGGGCAAGTCCACACTTCCTGAGAAAATAGCCTTCAAGGTGTAAAAAATACCTATGACACCGTGTGTAGTGGTTGGAGCGCAAGATAACTCTCGAACGGATCTACTGAGTCGGTCCAAAATGTGGCCTTGGTAATATTTTGTGCAAACTTAGTTTAAGTTCGAAGATAAGCCATATCGGTCCACACCTTCAGGTACCTCCCCCAAAAAAGTTCAAAAATTTTCGGAAAAATTGTGCGAACGATAACTCTGGATGGGAGTGACCGATTTGGTCCATACTTTACACATCCTTATATATTTACCAGATATAGATCAGGTTCGAATATGGACTATATTTGTTTTGTTCAGTCCTTCGGGTACCTCCCATACAAAATTTTGGATAAATTCACTTTAAGAATTGTTTTCGAATCGCTTTGATTTTTGTTGAAGCATCTTGCATTCTCTGCCTTAATTACGACAGTAAACGTTTGTTTAGGGGCAAGTCCATACTTCTTGAGAAAATAGCCCGAAAGGAGTAAAAAAACTCTATGGCGCCATATGTAGTGGCTGTAGAGTTCGATCCGAATACTGCGTTCGTAATATTTCTTCGAATATTAGATGAAATTTGAAGGTAGTGCTTATAGGTCCACTGCTTCCGGTACCTCTCCCACAAATGTTCGAAAATATTCGCCAAAATGATAAGCGCAATATCTCACAAACGTAGAAACCGATTTGGTCCTAATTTTCGATCTCGAAATTGTTTGTCCAAGCTTAGTTTATGTTCAAATTTTGGCCCTATCGGTCCACTCATACCCTTGGGTACCACTCATACAAATGTTCAACATTTTTTTGTAGTTGAGGGTCTGTTCGAGGATCCTTTGCACATTTTTACTGAAGGTTTTTCTAGTGGCCCGATATTATGCTTTTTTTAGGTTAGTATGGTACAAAAGCCCTTTTTATTTTGCAATTTAATCCCAATCCAAATGTCCAAGAAAGGCCACAAAATAATGAAAATACATAAATACATTCGATCTGACCGTAGATGAAAGTTTCAATTCACATAGGCTGAGGGTATATCTCTGCCGGCAAAGCCGACTGATACTTTTTTACTTGTGTTATTTTTCTTTGTTTTTTCATAGTAAGCTGTTTTGACAGGGGTGAATTACTAGCCCAACGCCCAATCCAAGTTTTTATCGTTGTTATGGGTGAATGCGCGGCAAATGTTAGCTCACTACCTTTAACAGGCATTAAAGGCAGCTCCTCAGGCGACACCACGGGGAGGTCAGTGTCCACTTGAGATGAAAGAGGGACCAAGATAAGTCCTTGGCATTGCCATGCTAAGGCGGACCAAGACCGTTGCTTGGTATCATTCGTCGCCTACGTCACCCATGACATTTTTTTAACAAATGATTTCCTGTCGCACGGATGAATGAACTTTTGCCTATTATTTTGTATATTTCTTTTTTTAATTATATCTTTGGAAAAGGTGTTAACGACATTTTTATGATTCTCAGAATTAAAGAAAATTAGTGAGAAACAAATGTCAATTTGGTTATCTTATGTGGTTCTACAATTTATTTTCAATTATATGTATATCTGCTTACAGCGACTTCACAAAATTGCCCATAATTCCGATAAATTTAAATTTTAAAATCATTTTGTGCGTGAGGTATTTTCACCGAATAACTTTATAATTAAAATTGTATGCAATATTTTGTAGAAGATCATCTCTCTATGATACAGGGCTATGAGGTTATAAAAAAGGCACAACCCTAGTGTTCATACCTTCTTCCATTGGTATGTAAAGTGAGTGTTTGTGTTAAGCATTTTGTTCCAAAATATTTAAAATAAACAAGTGTTTTTTATTTGTTCCAAAGCTTACAAAAGAGCACCCTTTTTAATACGAGCTCAGACATTTCACGATTCATCTATGAAATATTTATTTTCCTTTTTCTCCTAAATTTGTACTATTTCACAAACCTTAATCACCAACATTTAGAAATTATTTTTTAATATTTGCCAGACATTTATTTGTCTACAAAAACAAACAAATTAATGATAAATATCCTAATTAGCTACACACAAAACAAATAAACATATATTTTTTATATATTTGCCAACCGCATCATTAAATGTGACCCTTTAAAAATAACATTTGGGATTTAAAACCCCAAACAGTAGAGAACTAAACCACAAAGTAACCACAAGCGTAAATAAATGTCCCAAATCAAATGACATTTGTCACATTTTTCAAAATGATTTACAATCGCACAAAAGATAGGAATCATTCTTTCATAATGTTTTTCGTAATTACTAGAAAATTTCCAAGAAACATTAACATTTGCTATGGGACAACAGTAATAAACATTATGAAGTAATTATTAGAAAAATCCCTCCTCCATTAACTAATTAATAGTCATCATTGTCATAATTACAATAATCAATAACCACAATGCCATTGGAGATTTTTGATGATGGTCGGTCGATTTCAATAGAATTACAAGCAAAGTGCCATATAATTACAGTTATCAATTTTTGAAATGGCAAAATGAATGAGTTTTACACATTAAAGGGGGGTTGATTGTAGATCAAAAGTCAAAGAAATGTTAACTAATGTATTATTAATTACATTCTAAATATTAAAATTGATTTTATTGACATTTGTACTTCCGTTCAGAAAATATTTTACTATTTTAAATATATTTAATGGTAAATATTATGATCGGCAAAGATATTTTCAAAAACCTGAATTATAATTTATTGTAAAATTCAGGATAATACCACCAAGTCTGTACAAGTGACAAAAGAAGTCAACCTTAGCTTTGTATTAAAATATAATTTAATTGCATTAACCTTCATCATTATTGGTCAAATGGCAATGCAATAGGAAACTAGTTTAACATAGCCATCCCACAAACATCCCCGAAGGGACAAGGAAAAGTTTTTTTCTTATCAATAAGTGCACCCTAAGTCATATTAGTTGATTAATATAATACTTTTTATGGCCTAGTTCGAACGACGTATCTTGGGAAACCACCTGCACCGGGTCCACATAATTACCTATTTATTAGATCTGAGAATTCATTAAGAATTCCCCTCCTTGCCACTACTGGTTGCTTCTTACATATCTGTTTTAAAAAACTCAACAACTTTTCCCCAAAACTTCTTCTTTCTATTAGAATAATAACCTGTCAAAAAGTATAGCTACTTTTTTCGGAGAACAATTTAAACTTTCTTTCAGCAACAAGTTAAATATTTTTGTTAAAGTTTCAATATATGTTTTGTTAAAGTTTCAATATTTATTTTTTGATTTTACTTTCCAACTGCCATAAACACACACCCAATAATTTCCCTGCAGTTTGCAGGTTGACCCAGTTTCTAAAACAAACAAAAAATCAAACAGCAACAACTACATAACCAACACCTCAAAAAAAGTTATTAATCGAAAAGTACAAAGGAAACAACATAAAACAATTGCTTTTTACAAAAACTTTACAAAATTTCCATTGGAGGGCAAAATTTATAAACAGCACAAACCCCTCCCTCTGCCCTTTACACATTTAATAGAACCTAAAGAACTTTAAAAAAGTTGAAAACCCCTCTATGTTTTTCTGCTGTGCTACACCCCTACCCAACCAATTAAGTGTGACCACAGAGACACCCCATAGAAAATACACGAAGAAAAGTGAAAAACAAAAACATAAACATGATGGCCATTATGGACATTGTTCATTATCCGCAAGCAATGCAAACTCTCACACTCTCACAAGAGACAAGTCATCACCAACTGAAAGTAAACAAAACGCAAAACAATTTCTATAAATGACAAAGAATAAAATCAAACAAAGCAAAGCACACACAAAGTAAACAATAAACTGAAATTGAGAAAACTCTAAAGTAAAATGAGTAGAAGAGAAACGATTATTTATACACTTATACCTAGTCTTAGCCTGTTTCAATTGGAGCTGAAAAGTAATAGGCGTGGCTTTGAATTATGCGTCGCAATGATTTTAATGATTTTTAACAAAAGTAAATCTATAGAAGATTTTTTGCTGTATCATTTTCAGAACGACTAACTGACTGACGGTATCTATTTGATTCGATAGGGGACGTCCTTTTAACGTCGCCTTGGAACAGCATGTCGACTATATTGAGATACCATTTGCTGACACATATCGAAGAAATGTAAATAAACATTGCACTGGTGGGTTAGACTATAGTATAACAAGTAAAAAAGTATCAGTCGGCTTTGTCGACAGAGATATACCCTCAGCCTATGTGAATTGAAAGTGTGAGCCAAATTTTGGACCAAATCCGTTGACCACTTCGAGTGCTTTAGTGCGCTCTAGCCACTACACATGGTGTCATAGGGATTTTTACAACTTTCGGGCTATTTTCTCAGCAAGTATTTACTTGCCCCTGAAAAAATTGTACCATCGTAAGTGGTACAGTGAATGGAAGTTTCTTCAACAAAACTCAAAGTGATTCGAGAGCAGGTCTTAAAGTGAACTTATCCGAAATTTTGTGTGGGAGGTACCCGAAGGAGTGGACAAATATAGTCCATATTCTAACCTGATCTCTACCTGGCAGATATATTACGATGTGTAAAGTATGGACTAAATCGGCCACTCCCTTCGTACGCACAACTTTTCTCAACATTTTTGAATGAGGTACCTGAAGAAGTGGACCGATATGGCTTATATTCGAACTTAAACTAAGTTCGCACAAAATATTGCGAAGGCCAAATGTTGGAACGATCGAGATCCGTCGGAGAGTTATGCTGCGCTCCAACAACAACACACAATGTTATATGGTTTTTTGCACCTTTCAGGCTATCTTGTTAAAAAGTATGGGCATACCCCTGATGAAACTTGTACCGTCGTATGGAGGACCGTGAATACAAGGGGCTACATCAAAAATCAAAATGATTCGAGTGCAGGTCCTAAACTGAACTCATCCGAAATTTTGTGTGGAAGGTACCCGAAGGCGTGGAGTAAGTTTGGTAGAAATTTCATTATGTGCAAAGTATGGACCAAGTCGGTTACTCCCTTCAAGAATTATAGTGCGCACAAATTTTCCGAACATCTTCGAACTTTTGTGGGGGGGGGGGGTTACCGGAAGGAGTGGACCGATATAACCCATCTTCGAACTTAAACTAAGTTTGGACAAAATATTGCGATAGCCAACTTTAGACCAAATCGGTTCATCCAGACAGGCAGACAGACGGACGGACATTGCTAAATCGACTTCAAATTGTCTGAAACACATTTCGTCCAAACATATTTGGGGTCTAAAACCGTTATTTCGATGAGGCACATTTTGCCCGTATGAAATTGTGTATACCCTCGTTAGCATAAATGCTGAGGGTATAAAAAACCCTAAACTTTACATGTTCCAAATTTTGTGTGGGAGATACCCTAAGGAGTGGTACGATGTACGTTCCATATTTGGACGTAATCCAAGTATGTACGCGTGTGCTGTGTTAGGCACAACCAAATTTAGTTAGCGCCGGCAAATTTTTTGGAGCTCCACGGTCATTATCTCAAAAAGTATGGACTTGTCCTCGAAAAAGAATACACCGTCAAGGAAAAGAGTACAAAGTCAAAATTTCGATTTTAAACAAATAATTTGCTGTTTATGACCATTAATCGGTCAAAAATTAAAAAAAAAATCACTTATTTGAAGACAAAATGTTGATGTATTTAATAAACTCACAAATATATATGAAGACTTAACACCAATTTTCTGTAATTTTGGGTGGATAATGTGGCTAAAACCTTAAAACCCCGAACATTTGGGGCGGTACCGTTCCACGGGGGTTATATCAAAACGTGAAACAATACCAACAATTCTCTGTAAAAATATTTCGCAAGACCTGGCGAAGACTAAATATCAGCTACATTGGTTGGTACATGTGGCTAAAACCTTGAAAATACCGAAAATCGGGCGACACCGTTCTGTTGGAGCTATATCCAAACGTGGACCTATGTACATAATTTTTATCAGAAACGTTTTTTGGTCCATTGGGAACCCTCAATGCAAAATTTCGGCGTATTTGGGCTTGAAACAAGTAAAGTCTTCAAAATTCCGAAAATCGGGAGGTAGCGTTAGATGGGGTCTATATCAAAACGTGGACCTGTGTTTATAATTTTCATCGGGAAAGTTTTTTTGTAAAGTGAAAACCCCGCATCTTAAAATTCAACCAATTTGGTTTATAAGTTTAGCTAAAATATACAAAATACTGAATCATTAAGATGTACCGTTGCATGGGGACTATCCCAAAACGTGAACCGACCTTCCCAATTTTTTGCTCTCGACATTGTCAAAAATTCATCTGCCAACGCCAACTCCTTTTATATTTGGCCACAGTTGATTTGAACTCGCGACATAGTGCAGCGTTTTTTGAGGTTATGCGCCATTATCCCTCGAAAAAAATTACAATGACGTAACGGGAGCCGCACGAACATTCTGCTACAAAAAATGTCATAACGATTTGTGAGGTGTCACTAAACTGCACTTATTTCAAAATTTGTGTGGGAGGTACCTGAAGGAGTGGACCTATATGGCCCATCTTCGAACTTAAACCAAATCTGGACAAAATATTTCGATACCCAAAATTTGCGCGGAATCGATTGATCAGTTCGAGAGTTATCGTGCGTACCAGCCGGACAGACAGACAGACGGACATTGCTAGATCTACTCAAAATTGTCTGAAACGGATATCGTACAGACAAACTTGGGGTCTAAAACCATTATTTCGATAAGGCACATTTTTGGTCGTATCAAAGTGTAAATACCCTCCTAAAGGCTGAGGGTATAAAAATGTGATGGTATTTTGCCTAGTCAACTTAAGCACGCAGGGCATGCTAATCATGACATCAATCTTTCAAAGGAAAAATCAACAACCTTTGGCTCTTCAGTCACACAAATAGCCTCAACATCTTTAAAGCAATTTACATATTGATACCTAAAAACACCCAAATGGGAGATTGTGTTGTCAGATCGAGTTTTGATTTCATAAAAAAAACTTTTTGTTTTTAAGTTCTTCAATAAAAAAATTGAAATTTCCAGCATAATCAAACTAACAAATATGGGTCATGTTGAAGTGGACAATGCAATTAAAAACAACAAATTCAATTGGACGGTTTACACAAATAATATTTGTTGACCAAATATATATATACTTTTTTATTAGTTTCGTTTTATTCGCTTAGAGAATAAATCCTGATACAGTAGGTTATTTTAAGTTTATTAAAACTAAAACAACAAATTTTCATACCAAACAAACACGAAATGGTGTAATTAAATTTTGTATTATTTTAGAGAATATAAACAAGTAACTACTGAATGTGGGTGACGTAGGGGATGGAAGATACCAAGGAACGGTCCTGACCGGTTTTAACATGGCAAAGCCCAGGATTTATCTTGGTCCCTCTTTCATCCCAAGTGGACACTGACCTCCCCGTGGTGTCACCTGGGGAACTGCCTTTAACACCCGTTAAAGGTAGTGAGCTAACATGTGCCGCGCGTTCACCCATAAGAACGTTAAAAACTTGGGTTTGGGCGTCGGGTTAGTAACCCTCCCCTAGAAAAAACAGCCTACTATGAAAAAACGAAAGAAAAGAAAAACAAACCCCTCTAAAGTTGACGAACCCCGCAAACGTTTTAAGGACCATGATCTGCGAATCTGCACCTGGAATGTTCGCACTCTTTATAGAGAAGGTGCAGTCTTCGCATTGGCAGACGTACTTGAAAAGTACAAGACCGATATTACTGCCATACAGGAAATACGATGGATTGGGAAAGGCGTCACAACAACACCTAAAGGTGACGCACTGTATTATAGCTGCCATGACGTAAAGCATGAGTTTGGTTGTGGATTCGTAGTTAGTCGGAGACTAAAACATCTTGTATCCAGCTTCACTCCAATGAATGAAAGACTTGCTGCAATTCGAATAAAAGCTAAATTCTTCAACATCAGCTTTATTTGCGCTCATGCTCCCACTGAAGAAAAGGACGAACAGACCAAAGATATATTTTACGAGTGCTTAGAAGAAACATATGACCGTTGCCCTGCCCATGACATTAAAATCATTCTAGGCGATTTTAATGCCAAAATTGGAAAGGAGAATATCTTTGGCCCAACAGTCGGGAAATTCAGTCTCCACAGTGAAACATCTGACAATGGTATGAGACTGATAGACTTTGCAGCTGCAAAAAACATGGTAGTTAGCAGTACCAGATTTAATCATCTCGATATTCATAAGGGCACCTGGCTGTCTCCAGATCAGAAAACAAGAAACCAAATTGATCATGTTGTGATAGATGGAAGACATTCATCGAGCGTGTTGGATGTACGATCGTTCCGAGGCGCAAACATTGATTCGGACCACTACCTTGTTGCAGCAAAGGTACGCACCCGCTTAAACGTAGCAAACAAAGTACGAGCAGACACAACACGAAAGTTAGACATCGGTAAGCTGCAATCACAACAGATAGCCACAGCATATTCCACTCAACTAGCCCAATTGCTTAATCAAAGCCCTCCTCATCCCGATAACATATCAGCGCAATGGCAAAGCATTGCCCACTCCATGCAAACAGCCGCAAAATCCATACTTGGATACCAGAGACCTCCACCAAGGAATCCATGGTATGATGAGGAGTGTCGTGCTGCCACCGAAGAGAAAAATGCGGCATATAAGGCTACTTTACAATCCGTAGCAACGCGTAGCGCACGAGAGAGATACAGGGAGAAAAGGAGAGAGGAGAAACGTCTTTTCCGCAGGAAAAAGAGAGAGATGGAAAAGCGGGAGTGTGAAAAAATCGAGATGTACAGGAGCCAGAATGAAGTCCGAAAATTCTACCAAAGAGTCAAGCATCAAACTGATGGCTTTGGTACAGGCACATCCTCCTGTAGAGACCAGCAAGGTAATTTGGTAACTGATACAGATAGTATACTCAGGATATGGAAAGAACATTTTTCAAATCTGTTGGTATCCAATAGCAGCGAAGAAGACGAAGATACCACAGTCCCAATCCCAGAAGATGGTATTGAATGTATACTGCCCAGCCAAGATGAGGTAAAGACAGCAATAAATCGGCTGAAGAATAATAAGGCAGCAGGGGCCGATGGCTTACCAGCCGAGCTGTTCAAAACCGGAGGCGACACGCTGATAAGGTGTATTCATCAGCTAGTTAGCACCATCTGGCAGGAAGAACGAGTACCCGACGATTGGAACCTGAGTATCCTGTGCCCCGTCCACAAGAAGGGAGATAAGACTGTATGCTCTAACTATAGGGGCATAAGTCTACTCCCTATTGCCTACAAGATCGTGTCAGGGATATTGTGCGAACGACTAAAGCCAATGGTCAACGAGATTATTGGACCATACCAATGCGGCTTTAGACCTGGCAAGTCCACCATTGACCAGATATTTACCCTGCGGCAAATCCTGGAGAAGACCCAAGAGATGCAGATCGACACCTACCACCTTTTTGTCGATTATAAAGCAGCCTTCGACAGTCCGCTGCGCTCAAAGGTATTCCAAGCCATGTCTGAATTTGGTATTCCCGCAAAGCTCATCCGGCTTTGTAAAATGACTTTAACTGACACGAGGTCCTCAGTTAAAATAGGAAAGAACCTCTCCGAAGAGTTTGGTACCAAAAGAGGTTTCAGACAAGGAGACAGCCTTTCGTGTGACCTCTTCAACATCCTGCTAGAAAAGGTTATACGAGAGGCAAACGTCAAAAGAAGTGGCACAATCTACACCAATAGTCACATGTTACTTGCTTATGCTGATGATATAGACATCATGGGTCGATCAGTAATAGAAGTAACTGATACCTTTATAAAGGTCGAAGGAGAATCTGCTAAAGTGGGTCTGGCGGTAAACGGTGAGAAGACCAAGTTGATGGTGTCGACGCGCAATGCGTCCATTGAGCTCGGACCGACTGTGGAAGTTGGTTCCTATAATATTGAGGTAGTAAAAGACTTCGTCTACCTCGGCACCTCCGTCAACACAACAAACGACATCAGTTGTGAAATAAAAAGAAGAATTGTATTGGCCAACAGATGCTACTTTGGATTAAGTAAGCAGTTTAAAAACAAAGCCACATCTCGTCAAACAAAAATAACGCTCTACAAAACACTGATACTACCCGTGCTGATGTATGGCTCCGAAGCCTGGGTACTTGCGCAAGCAGACATGGCAGTGCTTGGTGTGTTTGAGAGAAAAATTCTTCGAAAGATCTACGGACCAATCTGCGTTGACGGTGAATATCGACGTCGCATGAACCACGAGCTGTATCTGCTATACAACGACATCAATATTGTTAAACGTATCGAGATGCAGCGATTGCGTTGGCTAGGCCATATCATAAGAATGAGCGATGATGAACCCGCTAAAAAGGCGTATGAATACATGCCACATGGCGGTGCACGCAGAATTGGCAGGCCAAGGAATAGATGGCGCAAACAAGTGGATGTTGAGATGAAAAGGCGCGGTATTCCAGAGAGCAAAGCAACAAATAGAGAGGAATGGAGATCTCTTCTTAGTTCGGCCTATAGAACAAATGTTCTGTAATGGGCCAGCTAAGTAAGTAAGTAAGTAAGTAACTACTGAATGTTGAAAATTGAGAACTTTCATATCATTTTATGGTATTGTATAACAAGCAGCATAGAATCAAAAATAATATTTTTAATTTAATATTTTTATTTTATTTATTAGTTCATGGAATTTTTTGCTCTTTCATTCATGTGTATGTATGTACTTACCCTATTTTCTACAAATATTTTTATTTTTTAACAATTCATGTGTGCAGTGAATTTAAACGTATTTCAGAATTATTGTGTATACGCACAAACTTCTGTAACCAAAGAGACAAACGATTTCGATTTTGTATTTAGTGTTGTTTTATTAGGACAAAGGTAACCATTTAAAAAAGTTGTTGCTTTTACGTGCGTTATAGTGTAAGTAAGTAAGAAAACAAGAAATTATGTAAAAAATGTTTTTCCAGGAAGACGATTTTTAAAGAATACCATTTTGGGATGAGGATTTTTAAAAATATATTTTGGAGACTTGTATTTTTTAAAGAATATTTTTGGGGACGTAGATTTTTAAGGAATATTTTTTGGGATGTAGATTTTTACAGATTGTTTTTGGGAACTTGGACCTTTATAGTGCATATATGGTTAAAGATTAAAGATTTATTTTTTAAAGAAGTGCTTTTTTACCGTTTTTTTGAACGTGAAGTTTTGAAGAATATTTTTGGGCGACTTGGATTTTTTAAAGAATATTTTTGGTGATGTGGATTTTTAAAGAATATTTTGTTGGGGACGTGCATTTTTTAATGAAAATATAGTTTTGGGAAGAAAGTTTTTTAAAGTGTATTTTTCTTAAAGATTTTTTTGGAACGTGGATTTTTTAAAGAACATTTTTTGGGAAGATGTTTTCTTGGGGATGTGATTTTTTTAAGATTTTTTGTGAAGTTTTTTCAATAAAGAATATTTGTTTTGGGAAGGGTTTTTTTAAATATAGTTTGGTGACGTGAATTTTTTGAAGAATACTTTTGGAAACGTAGCTTTTGGAACAATATTTTGGGAAGTAGATTTCGTAAAGATTATTTTGGGATACGCAGTTAGAAAAGTTTTCAAATCATAAAAGAAAGATTCCATGGTTTTTAAATTGTTAAAAATACAACGCTGTACGGGGTCTTGAAGATTTTGTGATAACTTTGGTAAAAAACAATGTAATAGTACCTTGAAATATCACCAAACACTACTTCTAAAACTCTTTTTATATTTGTTTATACCCTCAACATTTATGCCAACGAGATTATGGAATAATGATTTTAGACCCCGAGTATGTTTAAAAGAAATCCATTTCAGACAATTTGGAGTCGATTTACCCATGTCCGTCCGTATGTCTGGCTAGCTGGTGCGCACGATATAGAATCTACATATGTGGTTCCAATTTTAGGTCTCGTAATATTGTACAAACTTAGTTTAAATTCAAAGATGGACCATATCGGTCTACCTCTTTCGTTAAATACCCCCAAAAAAGTTCAAAAATTGTTGCTAAGATTATTTGCACGATAGTTCCAGATGGGACTAACCGTATTGTTCCACACTTGGGAGATAGAAATATTACTTCCATGCATATATTAGGTTCGAATATGGACTTTATCGACCCTCAGCATTTGTGCTAACTAGGGTATATACGGACAAAATGTGCCTCATCGAAATAATGGTTTTAGACCCCAAGTGTGTTTGGACGAAATCCGTTTCAGCCAATCTGGAGTCGATTTAGCAATGTCCGTCCGTCTGTCTGGCTGGCTGGTGCGCACGATAACTCTCGAACGGACGAACCAATTTGGCCCAAAATTTGGCTTTAGTAATATTTTTCCAAACATAGTTTAAGTTCGAAGATGGATTATATCGGTCCACTCCTTCTGGTATCTCCCCCACAAAAGTTCGAAAATGGAAATTTATACCAGACTTAGATGAGGTTCTAATTTGGACTCAATCGGTCCACTACTTCGGGTACCTCCCACACAAAATTTCGGAAAATTCAGTTTAGGACCTGCTCTCTAACCGCTTTGATTTTTGTTGTAACAACTTGAATTTACTGTCCCCTATACGACGGTACAAGTTTCATCAGGGGCAAGCCCATGCTACCGTGTGTAGTGGTTAGAGCGCAAGATAACTCTTGAACGGATATGCCGATTTGGTCCAAAATTTGGCCTTCGTAATATTTTGTCCAAGCTTAGTTTAAGTTCGAAGATAAGACATATCGGTCCACTGTTTCAGGTACCTCCCCAACAAAAGTTCAAAAATGTTCGGAAAAATTGTGCACACGATAGCCGTTGATGGGAGTTACCGATCTGGTCGATGCTTTACCCATCCTAATATATCTACCAGATATAGATCAGGTTCGAATATGAACTATATTTGTCCACTCCTTCGAGTACATCCCACACAAAACTTTGGATAAGACCTGCTCTCGAATCACTTTACTTTTTGTTGAAGCAACTTGCATTGCTGCCTCCATTACGACGGTACAAGTTTTTTCAGAGGTATGTCCACACTTCTTGAGAAAACAGCCCGAAAATTGGAGGGCACAAAAACTTTCAAACGGATCAACCGATTTAGTCCAAAAGGTGGCCTTCGGCATATTTTGTAAAAACGGGGAATCCAATTCAGTCCAAACTTTGGATCTGCTAATATTCTAACAAAATTTAGTTTAACTCTAAAATGGCCCATATCAACATTTGTGTCTATGTCAAGTTTAGGGTCTGTTCGAAGATTCTTTGAAAAAGTAAAGTAAAGTAAAGTAAAGTGCTGTTCGTTGTGGTCCCGTTTAATGATATATTATGTTTTCCGTGGACATGTCTATGCTTCCTGGCATACTGGTCCGTCAGTCCGTCCGTCCGTCCGTCCGTCTGTCCATTATAAATTGTAAACACGCTCCAGGCCGCAATTATAGACCGATCGTCACGAAATTTTGTATGGAGGTCGGGTTCAGATCAGAATAGATCCCTATTCTTATTGGTGATGATCGTGAAATATTTAGCGGGTGAAATGGACCAAAAACATAATATTTATCCAATTTTCTAGCGGCTCTGTAGGTCTCAATAATAGTCCTATCAACGCGTAATTTTAAATAAGGTAAGAGTATATCACAAAGGAGAAGCTTGCAATTTGAGATGGCGATCGTATAATATTTAGAGGGTTTTAAATGGACCAAAACTTTTGTGTGAAAATTGTGAAAATTTTTAATATACAGCTTATATCTTAATTCCTGGAAGTGACATTCCGGTCATGTGAGATATACTTGAAAGTGGAACCCTTGACCTTTCAATTGATGCCAATTATGTTGGTGTGCATGATCAGATAACAGAGTTACAGCCTAATATATTCCGTTATTTGTTTGTAGTGTAATAATAAACTCGCTAGAAGTCGCAATTATACATCAATAGTCACGAAATTTTGCACCGGGTAAGAGTATAGGTCGAAAAAGATGCCTACAATTTTGAATGATGATCTGATATTCTTTAGCGGGTGAAATGGACCATTACTTTTGTATGAAAAATATAGAAATTGTATTTTTGGTCGATATTTTAATTCCTTGAGGACATATATATTTCGCAAAGTAGCCTACATACTGACCTTTCCTCTGATGTAAATTGCAATAAAGTGTTTGCTAGATAACGGGCCTACTGCCTAATATATAATGGGTTCTGTGTAGAGAACCATATATTTATCCCATGCTACATATTGTCTCTCCAAAAGTTTATGTAACACCACGAAATATTCGTCCTAGACCCCTTATTTGGTATGCCAAAATTCATATCTCGACGAGATAAAGCGATTTAGCGATGTGTGTCCGTCCATTAAAAATTGTAAACAAGCTTAAATCCGCAATTATGGACCGATTGTAACAAATTTTTTAAGGAGATTGGGTTCGGGCCAGAATAGCAATGATTAGTGTTTGGTGATGATCGTGAAATGTTCAGGGGATGAAATGGACCAAAAACAAAATTTTAACTAATTTTGTAGCGGCTCTGTAAGTCAAAATAATAACCCGCAAAATTTTAAACAAAGTTTGAGTTTATGATGAAGAAGAAGCGTACAAACCAACGTGAAGATCAGATGATACTTAGCGGGTTAAATGGACTGAAACTTTTGTGTGAAATTGGTAAAAATTTCAATAACGTAGAGGTTAAACAACGGAAGTAGTAGTACTACATAAGTGGGTTTCATTACATTTTAGTTTGTATGAACTAAATTTTCCTTTCCTGCTACAAAAATGTCTTTGTCATGCTAGATAACTTTTTGGTTTTGGTCATAAGTATTATACATTACATCTCTGATATTTGATAATTAAATTTTCACAATCATTAAAAGAACTTCCGTGGAGAGCGATTGTCCAGGGATAGTGGTATAGGGTATCCCATGGTCGGCTCCGTCCGACTATAGACTTTTCTTACTTGTTTTTACTTGTTTTTTTTTTCAATTGGTTTGTTACGATGGTAAACATTTTTTGGGGGTCAAAGCCCAATTTTCTTGGGAAATTGGTCCAAAATTTAAAAAAATCGGCACAGCTGACTGATATTTTCTAACTTGTTTTAATAATATGTAGCGAAAAAGTTCCGATTGGTCATTATAAAATACGGGAAATTTTACTTTACGTTACCAGCAATATCTCTGGTATGTTACCATATATATCAATTTATGTATGTATGACCGGACGGTTAAAATATGTCACAATCACATAAAAGATGTGCCTTGGAAAATAGTGTCCAGGTGTAATGGAGTAGGGTATCACATGGTAGGTCCTGACTATAATCCTCTCTTACTTGTTTTATATGGATTCTATAATATAGTTATGGCCACTTATTGATCACGAAAAATCATTTTTCATGAAGTTTTTACCAAAAATCCACCAAATTTTTTAGAAGATTTTGTTTTCATCTTGGGCTACTTTCGGACTTTTTTTTTTTGTTGAAACATATTGCACAGTGTTCTGACAAATAGCCGCCTAAGAAACACTGTTTTTACTAAAGTAGTTTGCGGTGCCCACCGTAGCTCGAAAACGAATGAACCAATTAGCAAATGTTTTTACGTACCTAATAATCTTGTCTTTAAGTGAAACGGAATTAAAAATGTCCACTTTTAAAAAATGGAGAACTGTCAAAGTGAAAACATCGCCAATTTTTTTCCCACAAACAAATTAAAGTTGTATTAATAAAATATTAAAACAACGACTATGGGATTAAGCCTGACTATTTTGAAAAAAAAAAAACTTCAACTCAACTAAAAAAAATTGTGGAATTTTGGCCTTAAATCCGTCAAAAAAATATTTTCGGAAAAAAATCTCTCGCTTAAGCACAAGCTTTTATATGTATAATAATCCCACAAAAACATATGAAGATCGGATGATCCGTTCTTGATCTACAGGGGGCACTGCTTTCAAAAATGTTATTCAAGGAAACTGCGTTTAAAACATCGATGTTGCTTACAAATCTCAATGAATTTTTCGTTTCTAACCCTCATATTTCAATAAATGTTTGTCCAATCGACTCAAAATTTTTTACAACATATTCTATTCTTTCTGTACTTTAAAATGAGCCAATAAAAAATTTTTCGATTTTGTAAAATTTGCAAGTGGCCATAAGAATTTTTGGGACGTGTTATTCATTTTTGTCGTGGGTTTTTAAAGGTTTTTTTGAAATGTGGATTTTTTAGAGAATATTTTTTTGGACCACAGTGCTTGTTTAAATTTTTTCTTGGGACGTATATTTTTGAAAGAATATTTTTTATTGGATTTTTTTTGAGTTGGATTATTTAAAGATTTTCGTTTGGGACATGGATTTTAAAAGATTTTTGGACTTAAATGAATGTTTTAAGAAAGTTATTTTTTTGACATGGGTTATAAGTGGTACTAAGGAAGGTGCACTTTTTAAAGAATTTTGTTTTCGTGTACGTGGTTTTTTTTGGATGTGAACATCTCAAAGAATATTTTTTGACGTTGATAAATATTTTTGGTACGTTAATATTGAAACAAAAAATATTTTTTGCGGATGTTGTTTTTTTTTTAAGTATGGTAACATGGGGCGGCTTCGCCACTGGGGCGGCTACGCCAGCGCCGATTTTCTCGCAAAATACAAGTGTTAGAAAAAATCCGTTAAAAGCAAAATTGCGAGTTTAATGAAGATCTATCATCTCCTAAAAGTTGGCAGTTAAGTCATAGGTATTATAGCGGACGCACGCGATTTTGTGTTTTCAGGGTATTGGGAAAAATAATTATGGTAGGTATTTTTTGTGATATCATCTTTACCTTTTGTGATATCAAAAACACATTTTATACCGTTAGAAGCCAAATACTGAAGAATCTAAATCCCAATTATTTTGCATGAAAAAAGCAATTGCAAATGTCAATATATTAATATTATGAAATATGTAAGGGGTGGGGCGCCTACGCCATGAGAGGCGCGTGGTGGGTTATTGTTAGGAGTTTGTCATATTTAACTTAAATTCTTTATACCATAGATATACCACACTATAATGTGAAGTTAATATCAAATATTATCCTAAACGTATCTTGTTTTAGTTAAATTATGACTTTTGTACCTAAATTCAAGGTAACTGGTTCAATTAAGTACTAGAACCGGCTACTTTTTGTGAATTTTAAAATCATTTCTGATTATTCTATAGAGAACATGTTCCTTTTTTGAATAATGTTGATATTTAAGGAAGAAGTATGGTAAATTACAGTTTTAGAGTCCGTTGAAGAATGTTCAATATCGTTGGCGAAGCTGCCCCATTGGTGGGGACGCTTCGCCACTTTTTTTGTAAATTTTGTAAATTCTAAAAATTATATTTTAAAAACAAAATTATAACCATTTATATATCAAAACTTATAGTCAGGATATGCTAATATTTGTACCAAAAATAATATTTGAAAAAACTTTAACGGTGCCGGTATGAGAACATTTTGAACAAAAACGTGGCGAAGGCGCCCCATGTTACCATATAGTTTTGGATAAGAATGTAAGAATATATCTTCAAAGATCTGCATGAACCTGATAATAGTATTTTCGCTAGTGTAAGTACTCTATCCAAAAGTTGAAAAATAACAACATTTTTTCAGCTTTTTTTCTTCAAATTGAATGCAAATTGAAAACATGCAGATTTGTTGACACATCAAAACAAGAAAAAGTTAAGCAAATACTCATATGTATGTATGTACATACATATGTATTTGCATGCAAGTTTATTAACATTCAAAATGGATGGCACATGACAAAACAGCAGGAATAATCATGGATGGACACACATATACGCCCCATAATAACCTATTGCCATAGAAGAAACAGAACTGATGAAAAACAAACTAACGAAAAAAAAAAAACAAAATTGACAACAATATCACTGGCATCACATCATCACGAACACCTAAAAAAACCTCGAGAAAAACAAATATAGTGAGAATAGAGGCTTGGCCTGTCATTGTCGCCATCATTGTTACTGTCAACGTCACACAGTCACGGCCGAGCTATCGTTATCAGCAACATCACAGCTATCAGTGTTACTTTTGACTTTAGCTGTATTTTTTCCCCATTCACATTTACTTCCTTAACGTGAAAATCATCATCATCGTCATCATACTGATCTGGCTAAACGAAATGGTTGTTAGGTGTTTTTTGTTAACACATGTGAACGCAAAGCACACACATACATATGTATATAAGCAATGGCACCCAACCAAAACACCCGTACATGTAAACCGATACGCTATGCTATGTTGCCAACAAAGTGTCAACTGAAGTTAAATATCAACCTTCCCACTGTCGAGTTTTCTGTTACCAACTAACCATCACGACAACTAGAACAACAATGACAAGAATAACAACAACAACTGTGATAAAACCTCAAAAACAAAACGTGTTAGTATCACACTGCACTTATGTGATATTTTATCACACATTCGTGTATTTAGTTTTTTGTTGCAGTTGTTTTTTTGTTCATCTATTACACTTTCTCTCTATTTATGTTTCCTGTAGCAGCCACCTCTCATTCTTTCCCCTGGTAGGTACCACTGGCCATATCTGTGTGACATGTTTTCATTTCCGTGGATTCCATTTTTCCCATACATTTCTTTTGGATTTTTATGTTCATGTTTTCGTTTGCAGTTTATTTATTTTCAGTTATTTCCGTTTGGATATTTTTTTACGTTTTCCGACAAAATATAAGCTTAAGGTAAAAGTTTTATGGGACACACTATTTGAAGGTGGTGTTACGTGAGAATTCTTTTTGTCCAACGTAATGCTGAATTTGAATTAAAAGTATGTATTATTTTTACACTTAAATTGAGATGTATTTTCAGGGCTTAAATTTCTGAAATTTCAACAATATATTTAATTACTGAACAGAACAACTCTATGGGACCTCCTTTTATCGCTAATTCCGAACGGCATGTCGATCGTACTGAGATACCATGTGTAGAGAAGTATCACATGGCTAAAATATACCAATATACCATACATAAAATTTTTTTCCTGGGAAACTAAAACAGGCGTTGAACGTGAAAGTAGGGCATTTCGACCATGTCACCAATCTTTTAAAGAATACCTCAACCACAAGGAAAAAAATCAGTCGGCTTCTCCCACCATTAAATACCCGTCACCTTGTGAAAATTCGAAATTTTCCTCATCTCGAATTGACCCAACGTCCACTGGGCTTTAGAAAATTGGTTACTCACTTCGAGAGTTATCGCATGCACGAAAAGACTTATGGTTCACAGAGAGCCGAAAATTTCCAATTAAAACTAATTTGTATGGCAAAATTTTTGGGTTTTATTGTTTAGATGGCCCCTAAAAATAATCTTAAAGTATCCAAGTTTGATGATCCTTGAAAAAAAATCTTTAAATATCCAAGATCCCTTAAAAACTATTTTGTTTAAAAATCCCCAAATGTGACTTCGATAAACCTTGAAAAAATATTCCTTAAAAATCCACGTTTGTGGCTTCGAGGGTCTTGGAAAAAATATTATTTAAAATTCTACGTTTGTGGCTTTGATGGTCTTGGAAAAAATATTCTTTAAAAATATACGTTTGTGGCTTCGAGGGTCTTGGAAAAAATATTCTTTAAAAATTCACAGTTGTGGTTTTGATGGTCCTTGAAAAAATATTCTTTAAAAATCCACGTTTGTGGCTTTGATGGCCTTGGAAAAAATATTCTTTAAAAATCCACGTTTGTGGCTTTGATGGCCTTGGAAAAAATATTCTTTAAAAATCCACATTTGTGGCTTTGATGGTCTTGGAAAAATATTCTTTAAAAATCCACGTTTGTGGCCATCAAAGCGTTGGAAAAAATACTCTTTAAAAATCCACGTTTGTGGCCATCAAAGCGTTGGAAAAAATACTCTTTAAAAATCCACGTTTGTGGCTTTGATGGCCTTGGAAAAAATATTCTTTAAAAATCCACATTTGTGGCTTTAATGGTCTTGGAAAAATATTCTTTAAAAATCCACGTTTGTGGCCATCAAAGCCTTGGAAAAAATATTCTTTAAAAATCCACATTTGTGGCTTTAATGGTCTTGGAAAAATATTCTTTAAAAATCCACGTTTGTGGCCATCAAAGCCTTGGAAAAAATATTCTTTAAAAATCCACGTTTGTGGCTTTGATGGCCTTGGAAAAAATATTCTTTAAAAATCCACGTTTGTGGCTTTGATGGCCTTGGAAAAAATATTCTTTAAAAATCCACGTTTGTGGCTTTGATGGCCTTGGAAAAAATATTCTTTAAAAATCCACGTTTGTGGCTTTGATGGTCTTGGAAAAAATATTCTTTAAAAATCCACGTTTGTGGCTTTGATGGTCTTGGAAAAAATATTCTTTAAAAATCCACGTTTGTGGCTTTGATGGTCTTGGAAAAAATATTCTTTAAAAATCCACGTTTGTGGCTTTGATGGTCTTGGAAAAAATATTCTTTAAAAATCCACGTTTGTGGCTTTGATGGTCTTGGAAAAAATATTCTTTAAAAATCCACGTTTGTGGCTTTGATGGTCTTGGAAAAAATATTCTTTAAAAATCCACGTTTGTGGCTTTGATGGTCTTGGAAAAAATATTCTTTAAAAATCCACGTTTGTGGCTTTGATGGTCTTGGAAAAAATATTCTTTAAAAATCCACGTTTGTGGCTTTGATGGTCTTGGAAAAAATATTCTTTAAAAATCCACGTTTGTGGCTTTGATGGTCTTGGAAAAAATATTCTTTAAAAATCCACGTTTGTGGCTTTGATGGTCTTGGAAAAAATATTCTTTAAAAATCCACGTTTGTGGCTTTGATGGTCTTGGAAAAAATATTCTTTAAAAATCCACGTTTGTGGCTTTGATGGTCTTGGAAAAAATATTCTTTAAAAATCCACGTTTGTGGCTTTGATGGTCTTGGAAAAAATATTCTTTAAAAATCCACGTTTGTGGCTTTGATGGTCTTGGAAAAAATATTCTTTAAAAATCCACGTTTGTGGCTTTGATGGTCTTGGAAAAAATATTCTTTAAAAATCCACGTTTGTGGCTTTGATGGTCTTGGAAAAAATATTCTCTAAAAATCCACATTTGTGGCTTTGATGGTCTTGGAAAAAATATTCTTTAAAAATCCACGTTTGTGGCTTTGATGGTCTTGGAAAAAATATTCTTTCAAAATCCACGTTTGTGGCTTTGATGGTCTTGGAAAAATATTCAATAAAAATCCACGTTTGTGGCTTTGATGGTCTTGGAAAAAATATTCTTTAAAAATCCACGTTTGTGTCTTTGATGGTCTTGGAAAAAAATACTCTTTAAAAATTCACGTTTGTGTCTTTGATGGTCTTGGAAAAAATGTTCTTTAAAAATCCACGTTTGTGGCTTCGATGGACTTGGAAAAAATATTCTTTAAAAATCCACGTTTGTTGCTTTGATGATCTTTGAAAAAATATTCTTTAAAAATCCACGTTTGTTGCTTTGATGATCTTTGAAAAAATATTCTTTAAAAATCCACGTTTGTTGCTTTGATGATCTTTGAAAAAATATTCTTTAAAAATCGACATTTGTGGCTTTTATGGTATTGGAAAAAATATTCTTTAAAAATCCACGTTTGTGGCTTTGATGGTCTTGGAAAAAATATTCTTTAAAAATCCACGTTTGTGGCTTTGATGGTCTTGGAAAAAATATTCTTTAAAAATCCACGTTTGGGGCTTTGATGGTCTTGGAAAAAATATTTTTTAAAAATCCACGTTTGTGGCTTTGATGGTCTTGGAAAAAATATTCTTTAAAAATCCACGTTTGTGGCTTTGATGGTCTTGGAAAAAATATTCTTTAAAAATCCACGTTTGTGGCTTTGTTTGTCTTGGAAAAAATATTCTTTAAAAATCCACGTTAGTGGCTTTGTTTGTCTTGGAAAAAATATTCTTTAAAAATCTACGTTTGTGGCTTCGATGGCCTTGGAAAAAATATTCTTTAAAAATCCACATTTGTGGCTTTGATGGTCTTGGAAAAAATATTCTTTAAAAATCCACGTTTGTGGCTTTGATGGTTTTGGGAAAAATATTCTTTAAAAATCCACGTTTGTGGCTTTGTTGGTCTTGGAAAAAATATTCTTTCAAAATCCAAGTTTGTGGCTTTGATGGTCTTGGAAAAAATATTCTTTAAAAATCCAAGTTTGTGGCTTTGATGGTCTTGGAAAAAATATTCTTTAAAAATCCACGTTTGTGGCTTTGATGGTCTTGGAAAAAATATTCTTTAAAAATCCACGTTTGTGGCTTTAAAGGTCTTGGAAAAAAATATTCTTTAAAAATCCACGTTTGTGGCTTTGATGGTCTTGGAAAAAATATTCTTTAAAAATCCACGTTTGTGGCTTTGATGGTCTTGGAAAAAATATTCTTTAAAAATCCACGTTTGTGGCTTTGATGGTCTTGGAAAAAATATTCTTTAAAAATCCACGTTTGTGGCTTTGATGGTCTTGGAAAAAATATTCTTTAAAAATCCACGTTTGTGGCTTTGATGGTCTTGGAAAAAATATTCTTTAAAAATCCACGTTTGTGGCTTTGATGGTCTTGGAAAAAATATTCTTTAAAAATCTACGTTTGTGGCTTTGATGGTCTTGGAAAAAATATTCTTTAAAAATCCACGTTTGTAGCTTTGATGGTTCTTGAAAAAATATTCTTTAAAAATCCACGTTTGTGGCTTTGATGGTTCTTGAAAAAATATTCTTTAAAAATCCACGTTTGTGGCTTTGATGGTCTTGGAAAAAATATTCTTTAAAAATCCACGTTTGTGACTTTGATGGTCTTGGAAAAAATATTCTTTAAAAATCCGCGTTTGTGGCTTTGATGGTCTTGGAAAAAATATTCTTTAAAAATCCACGTTTGTGGCTTCGAAGGTCTTGGAAAAGATGTTCTTTAAAAATCCACGTTTGTGGCTTTGATGGTCTTGGAAAAAAATATTCTTTAAAAATCCAAGTTTGTGGCTTTGATGGTCTTGGAAAAAATATTCTTTAAAAATCTATGTTTCTTGCTGTGATAGCCCTTTAAAAAATATTCTTTAAAATTCCACGTTTGTGGCTTTGATGGTCTTGGAAAATATTCTTTAAAAATCCACGTTTGTGGCTTTGATGGCCTTGGAAAAATATTCTTTAAAAATCCACGTTTGTGGCTTTGATGGTCTTGGAAAAAATATTCTTTAAAAATCCATGTTTCTTGCTGTGATAGCCCTTTAAAAAATATTCTTTAAAACTCCACGTTTGTGGCTTTGATGATCTTTGAAAAAATATTCTTTAAAAGTCCACGTTTGTGGCTTTGATGGTCTTGGAAAAAATATTCTTTAAAAGTCCACGTTTGTGGCTTTGATGGTCTTGGAAAAAATATTCTTTAAAAGTCCACGTTTGTGGCTTTGATGGTCTTGGAAAAAATTTTCTTTAAAAATCCACGTTTGTGGCTTTGATGGTCTTGGAAAAAATATTCTTTAAAAATCCACGTTTGTGGGTTTGATGGTCTTGGAAAAAATATTCATTAAAAATCCACGTTTGTGGCTTTGATGGTCTGGAAAAAATATTCTTTAAAAATTTACGTTGTCACTTTGATGGCCTTGAAAATATATTCTTTAAAAATCCAGATTTTTGGCTTTGATGGTATTTGAAAAAATTGTCTTTAAAAATCCACGTTTGTGGCTTTGATGGTCTTGGAAAAAATATTTTTTTAAAAATACACGTTTGTGGCTTTGATGGTTTTGAAAAAAATATTTTTTTTAAAAATCCACGTTTATGGCTTTCATGGTCCCCGAAAAAATATTCTTTAAAAATCCACTAATAATTTGGGTTAATGTTTACCAATAGAATTTTAAATTTCTATAAAATTTGCAATAAATTGTCGCTTTATTTAAAATTATTTAAAAATACTTATAGTCCAAACTGATGAAGCTTAAACGCTTATTAAATTCCCATCCGAAACAACACGCCTTTGTTTAATTAATCGCAAAAGGGCTTAAATACCGTTTATGCACATAATTTAATTTAATAAAACGTCCACTATATACATATACCGTAAAACATTACAATAACAATAAACAAGAAACGTTTTATTTAAATTATCTGCAAACAATAAACCTATAATGTTCTTATTATTGTTATTTTTGTTGTTGTCACTATTATTATTAATGACGTTATTACTTTGCTTTAACGGTTTTTGCTTGTGTGAAACCAAGCGTTGTTGTTAAACAATTTCCCATAATACCATGATGTACAACAAACACAGGCACACACACACTTATACATACACACCACAAATAATGCGTATCAAACGGCAAAACAGTCTTGCCAAAGGCTGTTTGCTGTTTGTGTGTCCAGCATTTTTAAGCTTTTAATGAGGTAATTACAACTTGATTAAATTACACACTCAAAATGGCCTACATTCTAGGCCTATAGTAGGTATGTACGTAGTAGCTAACTAACTATGAATATACATATTTTTTATGTGAATGTTTTATTTATTTATTTTCCACACAACCTTTCACCTATGCACCTCTCTCCCTCTCGCTCTCCCACGGTGTGTGGTATTATTTGTTGTTATTGGCATTTTATCAACTTAATGCTGTTTAATATTAACAGACCGACCACAAGTCCATGCAACTCGTTGCGTGTTCCACCAACACTCAAGGACTCATTCAGGCTTTATTAAATAATACTTAAAACCATAGCAGCCAACAACTTTATAGCCAAGTTAGTGAAACTAATGTTGCTGCACGTACGTTTGGAAAAAAAATCACTCAGTCAGTTATTGCTATTTTTAGTGTACTCCAAAACCTGGTGGTATACGTGCCTGCGTAACGGGTAATGAGTGCGTGAGCTAAGCGTATTTTTAATTGCAGCACACAGTATGTATGTTGAGTGTTTTATTTTATAGTTCCTGCTGCTGTTGGTTTTTTTAATAAATATTCATAAGCTGCACATATACGTCGGAACTTGTTCCTCTTCCTTGGCAATTAATGTAAATGAGATAATGTATTTAACCGGCAGGTAATAAAAATTAATATTGAATTCCTTAATGATTGGCATTTTGTTGGCAAATATTAGCCGTTTAGCTTAATGGCAAATTTGGAAGTGATAAAAGTAAGAAACTGCTTATGGAAATAAGTTACCACATCAATGTTAGGTTAGTTGAAATAGAGGCCATACAATTCCCACAAGCTTCCATAACGAAGGCAAGAATTAATTTTCCCACGAGGTCTGTCTCCTGAAGATCTTAAGAGCTATTATTTCCATAGAAAATCTCAATTGGCCTTTTTTCTAGAAAATACTTCAAGAGGACTTATGTCTATAGAAGACCACTCAAGGTACCTTGACTATCTTCTGAAGAAATGACTACAGAAGACCTCAAGTGGTTTTCTTCTATTTGTAGAATATCCCAGAGGGCTCTTTCTGCTTATAGAAGAGCTGAAAAGGACTTCTTCTGTCCACTTCGGACATCCAGAGCTCTTATCCTGTATATAGCAGACCCCAAGAGCTGGTCTCCAGTCTATAGAAGACCTCAAGTGTTCATCTCCTGTCCATAAAAGACTTCAACAGGGTTTCTTTTGTCTATAGAAGATCTCAAAAGGCCTTCGCCTGTATATAGAAGAATTCAAAAGCTATTCTCCTGCCTAATGAATTCTTCTTCTGTCTATAGAAGCCCTCAAAAGCCCTTTTTCTGTCCTTAAATGGCTCGAGAGATATTCTTCTGTCTATAAAATGTATTCAGAGGTTTTCTTCTGTCTAAATCTTCTTTAGTCTATAGAATACCTCAAGAGGTCGTCTACTGCCTATAGAAGACCTCAAGTGGTCTTCTTCTGTCTACAGCAAAAGTTCTTCTTTTGTCTATAGAAGACCTCAAAAGTTCTTCTTCTGTCTACAGTAAACCTCAAGAGCTCTTCTTCTGTCTACAGCAGTCTTCAAGAGCTCTTCTTTTGTCTAAAGAAGACATCAAGAGCTCTTCTCCTGTCTATAGAGGACCTCAAGATGTCATCTTCTGTGTATAGAAAACCACAAGAGCTTTTATTCTGTCTATAGAAGACCTTAAGAGCTCTACTTCTCTCTATAGAAGACCACAAGACGTCTCCTCATATCTATAGTAGACCTCAAAAGGGGTTCTTCTGTCCATAGAAGGCCTCCAGAGATCTTCTTCTGTCTAAAGAAGACCTCAACAGGTCTTGTTCTGTCTACAGAAGAACTCAAGAACTCTTCTCCTGTCTACAGAAGAATTCAAAATTGTTTCTCCTGTCTGGAAAATACCCCAAAAGGTCTTCTTCTGTTCATAGAAAGCCTCAAGAGATCTTCTATCTAAAAAAACCTCAAAAGGTTTTCTTCTGTCTATAGAAGACCTCACCAAGTCTGGCTCGGTCTACAGAAGAACTCACGAAATCTTGTTCTGTCTATAGAAGACCTCAGGAGGTCTTCTTCTGTCTATAAGAGACCTCAGGAGGTCTTCTTGTGTCTATATAAGACCCCAGAAGGTCTTCTTCTGTCTATATAAGACCCCAGGAGGTCTCCTTCTGTCTAAAGAAGACCTCAGGACCTACTCTCCTGACTATAGAGTACGCCTAAAGGTCTTCTTCTGTCCATGGAAGGCCTCAAGAGATTTTATTCTACCTAAAAAGACCGCAAAAGGTTCTTCTGTCTATATAAGACCTCAGGAGGTCTCGTTCTGTCTATAGACGACATCAGGAGGTCTTCTTCTGTCTATAGAAGACGTCAGGAGGTCTTCTTCTGTCTATAGAAGAAATCAGGAGGCCTTCTCCTGTCTATAGAAGACTTCAGGAGGACTTCTTCTGTCTATAGAAGACCTCAGGAGGTCTTCTTCTGTCTATAGGAGACCTCAGGAGATCTTCTTCTGCCTACAGAAGACCTCAAGGGGACTTGATCTTTCTATAGAAGACCTCAACATGTCATCTTCTGTGTATAGAAAACCTGAAAAGCTTTTCTTCTGTCCATAGAGGTCGTCTTCTGTATATAGAAGACCTCAAGTGGTATTCTTCTGTCTATAGGAGACCTCAAAATGTCATCTTCTGTGTATAGAAAACCAGGAGATTTTCTTTTGCCTACAGAAGACCTCAAGGGGTCTTGATCTTTCTATAGAAGACCTCAAGGGGTCTTGATCTTTCTATAGAAGACCTCAACATGTCATCTTCTGTGCATAGAAAACCTGAAAAGCTTTCTTCTGTCCATAGAGGACCTCAAGAGGTCGTCTTCTGTATCTTCTACCCATATAAGGTCTCAAAAGATCTTCTTCTATCCAAAGAAGACCTCGAAAGGTCTTCTTCTATCAATAGAAAACCTCACAAAGTCTAGTCCTGTCTACAGAAGGCTTCAGGAGGTATTGTACTGTCCACATAAGACCCCAAAACACCTTCTTCTGTCTATAGAAGTCCTCAGGATGTCCTCTTCTGTATATAGAAGACCACAGGAGGTTTTCATTTTTCTATAGAATTCTTCAAGTGGTCTTGTTCTGTCTATAGAAGACCTCAATAGCTCTACTTCTGTCTATAGAAGACCTCAAAAATGTTTCTGATGTCAATAGAAGACCTAATGAGAATCAGAAGGCCTTATTCTGTCCGTTGAAGGCTCAAGAGATATTCTTCTGTATATAAAATACCTTCAGAGGTCTTCGTCTGTCTATAGTAGTCTTCTTTTGTCCATATATTACCTCAAGAGGTCGTCTTCTCTCTATAGGAGTCTAAATAAGACCTCAAGAGCTCTTTTCCTGTCTATAGAAGACATCAAGTGGACTTGATCCATCTGTAGAAGACCTCAAGATGTCATCTTCTCTGTGTAAAAAACCTCAAGAGCTCTACGCCTGCCTATAGAAAACCTCACCAAGTCTGGTTCTATCTACAGAGGACCTCAAGAGGTCTTGAAGGAGACCTCACCAAATCTGGCTCTGTCTACAGAAGACCTCAGGAGGTCTTGTTCTGTCTATAGAAGAACTCCGCAGGTCTTCTTCTGTTTATAGAAGACCTCAAGAGCCATGTTTCTATCTATATAACACCTCAGGAGGTCTTGTTCTGTCTATAGAAGACCTCAGGAGGGGTTCTTCTGTCTATATAAGACCTCAGGAGGTCTTCTTCTGTCCATAGAAGGCCTCAAGAGATCTTCTTATATCTAAAGAAGACCTAAGGTTTTCTTCTGTCTACAGAAGACCTCAGAAGGTCTTGTTCTGTCTATAGGAGAACTCCGCAGGTCTTCTTTTGTTTATAGAAGATCTCAAGAGCCCTGTTTCTGTCTATATAACACCTTAGGAGGTCTTGTTCTGTACATAGAAGACCTCAGGAGGTCTTTTTCTGTCTATAGAAGACCTCAAAAGGTTTTCTTCTGTTTATAGAATACCTCAGGAGGTCTTCTTCTGTCTATAGGATATCTCAGGAGGTCTTCTTCTGTCTATAGAAAACCTCAGAAGGTATTCTTCTGTCCGTAGAAGACCTCAAGAGATCTTCTACTATCTAAAGAAGACCTAAGGTTTTCTTCTGTCTATAGAAGAGCTCACCAAGTCTGGCTCTGTCTACAGAAGACCTCAGGAGGTCTTCTTCTGTCTAAAGAAGCCTTCAGGAGGTCTTCTTCTGTCTATAGAAAACCTCAGGAGGTCTTCTTCTGTTTATATTAAACTTCAGGAGGTCTACTTCTGTCTATATAAGACCTCAGGAGGTATTCTTCTGTCTTTAGAAGACCTCAGGAGGTATTGTTCTGTCTATAAAAGACCTCAGGAGGTCTTCTTCTGTCTATAGGAGACCTCAGGAAGTCATCTTCTGTCTATAGAAGACTTCAGGGGGTATTGATCTGTCTAAAGAAGACTTCAGGAGGTCTTCTTCTGTCTATAGGAGATCTCAGGAGGTCTTCTTCTGTCTATAGGAGACCTCAGGTGGTCTTCTTCTGTCCGTAGAAGTCCTCGAGAGATCTTCTTCTATCTAAAGAAGACCTAAGGTTTTCTTCTGTCTATAGAAGACCTCGCCAAGTCTGGCTCTGTCTACAGAAGACTTCAGGAGGTCTTGTTCTGCCTATAGAAGACCTCAGGAGGTCTTCTTCTGTCTATAGGAGACCTCAGGAGATTTTCTTCTGTCTATAGAAGACCTCAGGAGGTCTTCTTCTGTCTATAGGAGACCTCAGGAGATCTTCTTCTGTCTATAGAAGACCTCAAGGGGTCTTGATCTTTTTATAGAAGACCTCAACATGTCATCTTCTGTGTATAGAAAATCTAAAAAGCTTTTCTTCTGTCCATAGAGGACCTCAAGAGGTCGTCTTCTGTATATAGAAGACCTCAAGTGGTCTTCTTCTGTCTATAGGAGACCTCAAGATGTCATCTTCTGTGTATAGAATACCAGGAGATCTTCTTCTGTCTACAGAAGACCTCAATGGGTCTTAATCTTTCTATAGAAGACCTCAAGGGGTCTTGATCTTTCTATAGAAGACCTCAACATGTCATCTTCTGTGCATAGAAAACCTGAAAAGCTTTTCGTCTGTACACAGAGGACCTCAAGAGGTCGTCTTCTGTATATAGAAGACCTCAAGTAGTCTTCGTCTCTCTCTATAAAAGACCCCAAGAGTTCTTCTTCTGTCTTTAGAAGACCTCAAAAGGTCGTCTTCTGTCTACAGAAGACCTCAAAAGGTCTTATTTTGTCCATAAAAGACCTCAAAAATCCTCTTTAATTTAGAGAAGGCCTGAAGAAATACTTTTCAAGCGATTTATTCTTTCTATAGAAAACCCTACCTTGTCCCTTATTGGATGTTTGTGGAACAATTATATTATACTAGCAAAATACCCGCTACTTCGTATGCGGAAAGGATATAAAAAACAAATAAACAAAATATAATATGGAAATGACAAACACTGAAAATTTTGTTGCACTAATACCAATTTTAATCAATATTTATTTTTATTATCAGCCGTATCTCACTCTTACACATTAGAAGCGAGATTAACGTTGCACACCAATACTCACCCTAGCTCCAAAAAATACAGATTCCAACACTGTCCCTATACCCAAAAACAAAGTGAGTAGCATTAAGTACTTTTCGTATACTTATGGTACGTATTTCGACGACATATTTCAACTATACACTGACATTAATACAAAATAATTACAGTAATCGTAATTTCAAATCTCAAGATTCCAGCTGTATCATTTCGTACTCTTCGTACCCATAAGTAATATTTTCCAAAACTACCTTAATCCTTCACTTTAACAGCAATTTTAATTAAAAATTTCAGGATTCCAGCTCTATCTAACGGATAGAACTAACTCCAAATTGTATCAAATTTAGAACAATTTAGAACTTTCGTACCCGTAAATACGAATTTTGAAAACTTCCTTAATGCAACAGGGCTATAATAATCATAATTTCATATTGCAGGATTCCACCGCAATCCGTTCACCTAGATCCAAATTGTATTAAATTTAGTATCATTTAGTACTTTTCGTACCTATAAGTATGATTTTTCAAAACTACCGGAATCCTACTCTTCGACAGGATTCCAGCTCCAGCAATTCATCCAAATCCAAATTGCACAAAATTTAGTACCATTCAGTACTTTTCGTACCCATAGGTACGAATTTCCGATACTACCTGAATCCTACACTTATACAGTAATATTAATTCCAAATTTCAGGATTCCAGCTCTATCCGTTCACCCAAATCCATATTGTACCATATTTAGGAACATGTAGAACTTCTCGTATCCATACGTACGACTTTTCCTCAATCCTTCACTACAACAGTAATCTTAATTCCTAATTCCAACTCTACCCGTTTACTAAAATCCAAATTGTACCAAATTTAGCGCTTTCCGTACCCATAAGCACGAATTTCCAAATCTACCTCAATTCTACAGTAGTAGTACTGCTCGTACTCAAAAATACGAACTTCCAAAACCATTTCCTTATTTCAACGCCACTTCCCAACCTTGATTCCCATACCAAATTTGAAGATTGTAGCTATATCCGTTTAAAATTTACAATTAGTACCAAATTTAGAAACTTTTAGTACTTTTCGTACACTTATCGGTCGAATTTCAAGAAACCCTTTGGCACATCTCTATAACTCTACATCAGTGACCCTTCGTTTAAAAGTTCAGAATTTAGCACCCTTTAGTACTTTTCGTACCTTTCTAGAACGAATTTGCAAAAACCCCTTTACACAAAAACAAATTGTACCAAATTCTGAACCATTTAGTACTTTTCATAGTACGTATTTCCAAAGTCATCCATCTGCATGTATTAACCCCACACACAAACAGTGGCTCTAAGAACAAATTGTAGAATTCCAGCTCAAATTTAGAACGATTTAGTACGTTCCGTATATTTACGGTATACACGAATTTCTTAAACCACCTCCATATACCAACGCTACACACCAACACTCTCCCTGACTCCAATAACAAATTGAGTGTCATTTCGTAATTTTCGTATACATATGGTACGTATTTCGACAACTACATATATCAAACCTACACTGACATTAATACCAAATAATAACAGTAATATCAATTTCCGTTCGTCCAATAAAAAAATTTACCAAACTTAGTACCATTAGGTATTCTTCGTACCCTTCACTTCAACAGTAACCGTAATTCCAAATAACAGGAATCCAGCGCTGTCCGTGCACTCAAATCCAAATTGTACCATTTAGTACCATTTGGTACATATCGTACCCATAAGTACGAATTTCAAAAACTACCTCATCTCCAAATTGTACCAAAGGTAGTGCCACTTAGTACTTTTCGTACACATAACTACGAATTTCCAAAACTAATTCAGTCCTACACTCCAACAGTAATCCTAATTTCAAATTTCAGGACTCAAGCGCTATCCGTCGCCCAAATCCAAATTGTATCACATTTAGTATCATTTAGTACTTTTCATATCCATAAGTATGAAATTCCAAAACTATCTTAGTCTTACACTCCAATAGTAATATCAATTTCCAATTTCAGGATTCCAGCTCTATCCGTCCACCCAAATCCAAATTGTACTAAATTTAGTATAATTTAGTACTTTCGTACTATGATTTTCCAAAACCCCTTTGTCATATTTTTCTTACTCTTCATCCGTGACCCTCAGTCCAAATTTGAGGAATCAAGCTCTGTCCGTTCACCCAAATCCAAACTGTACTAAATTTAGTACTATTTAGTACTTTTGGTACCCATAAGTATGAATTTCCACAACTTCCACAATCCTAAACTCCACCAGTAATTTCAATTCCACATTTCGAGATTCCAGCTCTATCCGTTCACCCAAATCCCCATTGTACAAAATTTAGTACTTTTCATACACATAAGTACGAAATTCCAAAACTTTCCCAATCCTATACTCCAACAGTAATCTCAATTCCAAATGTCCGTTCACCGAAATCCCTTTTGTACCAAATTTAGTACCATTTAGTACTTTTCGTACAAATAAGTACGAATTTCCAAAACCTCCCCCATATCTCAATCCTACATTTCAACAGTAATCTTAATTCCAAATTTCAGGTTTCCAGCTCTGTACGTTCACCCAAATTCAAACTGTACTAAATTTAGTAGCATTTAGTACTTTTCGTACCCATAAGTATGAACTTTCAAAACTACCTCAATCCTACACTCCACCAGTAATCTTAATTCTAAATTTCGAGATTCCAGCTCTATACGTTCACCCAAATCCCTATCGTACCAAATTTAGTGCCATTTAGTACTTTTCGTACAAATAAGTACGAATTTCCAAAACCTCCCCCATATCTCAATCCTACATTTAAACAGTAATCTTAATTCCAAATTACAGGTTTCCAGGTCTGTACGTTCACCCAAATCCAAATTGTACTAAATTTAGTACCATTTTGTACTTTTCTTACACATGATTACGAATTTTCCAAACCATTTCCTTTTAGAAGCACCACTTCCCAACCTTGATTTCCATACCAAATTCCATGATTCTAGCTATATCCGTTCAAAATATATAATTGGTACTAAATTTTGTAAATTTTAGTACTTTTCGTACACTTAGAGCTCGAATTTCCAAAAACCCTTTAGTACATCTTTCTAACTCTCCATCAGTTACCCTCATTCCAGATTTCAGAGTTCTAGCTCTTCCCGTTTGCCTAATACAAAGGGTACCATATTTAGTACCTTTTAGTACTTTTCGTACCCTTCTAGGTCGAATTTCCAAAAACCCAGCCTTATCTCACCCCTACACACCAACAGCAACCTACAGTAAAAATTTCAACTTTCTAGCTTCAGCCGTTTCGTCTGGGCGATGATATGTCAGTCACTCACTCACTCACTCACTCATCACTAAGCTCTTTTATATATATAGATATAGAAAACCACAATACGTATTCTTCTGTCAATATATCTTAAAAAATTATATTATTACAAATTTCAAAATTATTTTACCAATTAAAATTTCTTAAATTTGTTTAAATATAAAATAAGAAATAGCACTTGTCTCTCAGACAAATTGTTTACATTTACGTGTGTGTGTGTTTCATTGCATTCCCCTCAATCACACACTCTCCTTGTGCCACCCCAACATGGCAGTTCATTATTTTTCATCATCTTTACTTCCTGTTCGTGTTTTTTTGTCGCTGATGAAAAAGAAAAGACCTGCATCACATCTTTGCGCCTTTTCTTTTTTATTGCAATTTTATTACAACTTAACATTTAAGTGAATATTGTTTGGGTATCATTTCTTTAGTTGATGGAAGATAGAGGGTGAGAGAAAGGGGACGATGAGGATAATCATGATGAAAGCAACGGCTGTTGTTGGTTACTCATCATAAACGACAACAAAACATGTTCCTTGTATTATAAAAGATGCAGGAAGTGGTTTGGGTTGTTGCCTTTTTTATGGCAGCTACTCATTTCCTATTGAAGTTGCGCTTTTTTTCGTTCTTTAAGGAATTCCATTATTTGTCTACTTGTTGGAATGTGTGTGTAGAAGGTGTTAGATTATGTATGAGGGATATATTTATAAAGCAACACATTCCCTTTATAGTTCTTTTTCATGGGATTTGTTGCATCCATTTGAAAAAGCAATTATACTAAGAGTATATGGAATTGAGTAATGTCATATACGAAGTGCATTAACAAAGGAAATCTTTGTATGGTAGAGGGATTTTTTTATTGTTGCTTTATAATTGTATTTTTGGCGACAAAGGCATCCTGCTTTGCCTTAGCTTCAATACTTTTAAAAGGTCTTCTGTCCATAGAAGAATTGTTCGACTCCCAGAAGACAGTTTAAATGCCTTCTGCCTATGGAAGTCATTTTAAGGGTCTTCTGTCGATGGAAAATTTCAAAAATTCTTCTTTTTTTAGAAGTCCTATTAAAGGTATTTTTCTATATAAGATTTAGTGAAGGCCTTCTGTTATAGAAGTGTTCCGCCTGTAGAAGACTTTTTAATATCATCGGTCTAAAGAACGACTTTAAAAGTCTTTTGTGTGTGTAAGAAATTCTCTTTTAGAGGTCTTCGGACTAGAACATACTCATTAAGAGCTTTCGTAGACGGAAGGCCTGAAAAATTTATGGAAAATATCGGTCTACTTCTACAGGTAACCTCCCGCACAAAATACCGGAAAAATGAAGTTTAGGACGTGCCCTCGAATCGCTTTGATTTTTCTTGCAACAGCTTGTATTACCACGGACCAAGATTTTTCTTTGGAAACCCATGTTTCCTGATGTGATGGCCTTAAAGCTTTAAAAAGAACCCTACGGCCACCAAGTGTAGTGGCTTGTTCACACGGCATCTCTCGAAGCGGACAGTACTTTGGTCCAAACTTGGCATATCCTAACACTCTGCGATTTTAAGATAAAGTTCTAAGATATTGCTCATTGGTTCACTTCTTCCAGTACCTCCCCCCAAAAAAGTTTCAATATATTCACTAAAATGGTACGCGCGATAAAAGATCCATAGGTTTGGCCCAAAATTTGGAGCAACAGGTTTGAAAAGTGGGTCCACTCCTTAGGCTACCTCTCTCACAACATTTCAAGTGCAGTTTAAGATCTGTTCATGGATCCTTTGGAAATGTTTACCGAAGCTACTCCTTGTGATCTTGTTTATAGTGATATTATGTTTTTCGTAATTATACTTGATTTACTTGATTACTGGGCGCGATATCTATCAAAATGGACAATGCGGTCCATTTCTTCATATGCCTCCTCCGCAAAACTATTGAGATTTAATCAAAGGTCATTTATTTGTCGGCAAGTCTACTCGTCCAAAACCGGCTACAAAAGTCTGAAAAGTCTCTGAAATCATAATATGGGTTATATCGGTCCACTACCTCGTATCCTCTCCCACTAAAGTTAAATTTTGTATATTAAGTTTGTTTTTCTTTTTTTTTGTGCGTGTTTTTTTTCAACGAAGCGAATCGTTTGTCTGCTCCATAAGATTAATTTTGATCATGATAAAATTCTGGGCCGATCTAGCCATAGCCGTCTGTTACAGTCGTTCTAGCGTCCGCAATGATTGAGCTAGAACGCTTTTTATTTGCACCCGAATGTATTTTTTCCATAGGCAGGTCACGGTCCAATAAAGAATTTATCGGTCCACGTTTTGGTATAGCCCTCATATAATGGTACCTCATAGCTTTCATTACATTTTGTCCAAACATAGGGTAAGTTCGAAGATGGATTGTATCGGTTCACTCCTTCCAGTACCTCCCCCACAAAAGTTCGGAAACGTTCGGAAAAATTGTGCGCACCATAACTCTTGAAGGAAGGAACCCATTTAATCCATACAATGTACATCGTAAAATTTTTGCCAGACTTAGATAATGTTTCAATATGGGCTCAATCGGTCTACTCCTTCGGGTACCTCCCACACAAAATTTCGGAAATGTTCAGTTTAGACCTGCCTTCGAATCGCTTTGATTTTTGTTGTAGCAACTTGTATTTGCTGCCCCCATTCAACGGTATAAGTTTCATCAGGGGAAAGTCTATACTTCCTCAGAAAATGGCCCGGAAGATGCAAAAAAAACCCTATGACAACGTGTATAGTGGTTGGAGCGCAAGATAACTCTCGAACGGATCTGCCGATTCGGACCAAAATGTGGCCTTCACAATATTTAAGTTAGAAGATGAACCATATCGGTCCACTCCTTCAGCTACCTCCCCCAAAAAAGTTCAAAAATGTTCGGAAAAATTGTGCGCACGATAACTCTTGATGGGAGTGACCGATTTGGTCAATACTTTACACATCCTAATATATATATATCAGGTATAGATCAGGTTCGAATATGGACTATATTTGTCCACTCCTTCGGGTACCTCCACACAAAATTTCGGATAAATTCACTTTAAGACCTGCCCTCGAATCATTTTGATTTTTGTTGAAGGAACTTGCATTTGCTGCCTCAATTGCGATAGTAAAAGTTTTTTCAGGGGCAAGTCCATACTTCTTGAGAAAACAGCCCGAAAGTTGTAAAAAAACCGCTATGGCATCGCTCATTTACTCAAAGAGTGACATAACTCGAAAAATGCGTTTTCTGAGTTAGTAATTTCTATTTTTTCTACGACTTCCAATTTATCTTGTGTCAAATGTTCATACCGATATCTTTAAAACTCAACGAGTTACATCTCATTTACTACGAGTTTCGCATAATTCAACACAAAAGTTTTTTGAGTTTATGAAGCACTGAAACATTTCAAATCATGCTTGATCTTGCACAGAAATTTAACACTGATATCTGACTAGCTGTTTGCAAAATATGGTCCAAGTAGTTATTTTAGTTTTTGTGGAACAATCTTTTTAAGTGGGGAAGTCAAATTGCATTCGCCAACTTAAAACGCGTTTTTCTCGAAAGTGGATTTTTTGAAATGTGTCACACTTTTTGAGTAAGTGAGCGATATGTAGTGGCTGGAGAGCTCTAACCGAATACTGTGTTCGTCCACTCTTTGAATATCGTAATATTTCTTCGAATATTAGATGAAATTCGAAGGTGGTGCATATAGGTCCATTTCTTCCGGTACCTCCTCCACAAAAGTTCGAAAATATTCGCTAAAATGGTACGCGCGATATCTCATAGACGCAGCTACCGATTTGGTCCAAACTTTGGATCTATAAATATTGTCTAAACTTAGTTTCTGTTCAAATTTGGGCCCTATCTGTCCAATCCTTGGGATACCTACACAAATGTTTAACAAATGGTTAAGGGTCTGTTCTAGGATCCTTTGGACATTTTTTCCGAAGGTTTTCCTAGTGGTCCTGTTTATAGCGATATTATATTTTCGTATGCTAGTATGGTAACGGGTGCCACCGTAGTGCAATGGTATGCACACCAGCCTTGCACGCTTAAGGTCGTGGGTTCGATTCCTAGGCCAGGCAATATCAAATTTTCAACGATGGCAAAATAACCCTCAGTAATTTTGGCGACATTTTCTGAGTATTTCAGCCATGTAAAACTTCTCTACAAGTAGTGTCTTAAGACAAACCGTTCGGACTCGGCGATAAACAGTAGGTCCCATATCATTGAGCTAATATGAATTGGGGTGCACTCATTGATATGAGGGAAGTCTCCCTTGTCCCGTTTGGGATGATTGTGGATCAATTATAGTATGGTAAAAAGCCCTATCTATCGATATCTCCGCAAATTTTTGAGCTTTAATCCTATCCATATTTTTTCGGTTCAAAATTTTGAAAATCCCCTAAATACATGTTTTTTTAAGTATTTCAATCCACACATACTGAGTGTATATCTCTGTCGGCAAAGCCGACTGATACTTTTTTACTTGTTTAATATAGGTTAACGTTCTGGGGCAACGGTATCTCAATATCACCGAAATTGCTGAAATTTGAAAAAAGTCGTGGGTATACAATGCATTCCCGCAGGATATTATCTTAATATGTACATGTTTTGACACATACGTTCACGTACCTCTCAAGTTCAACTTTTGATATAGCCTCCATAGAACAGCATGGATTTCTGGTATTTTTTTAGTTTCGGCCATATCATTCAACCAAAATTGATGAAATGTGATTTAACACAATCTATAATGGGGGGTATAAGAAGTTCGGTCCGGCTGAACTTAACGCCTGTCTTACTTATTTTCTTCATCCATTTTTTGCTTCTATGTACCCCACTTTATTAATTATGACGTCCACTGTTTCGTGGGTGTATATCTTTTGCAATGCTGACTCAATTTCTTTTCGATTGCTCCTCTCCATGCTCCAGTGGTCACTTTACTTTTATTTTGCGACTCATAATCACAACATCATTATATTTTATTATCTGTTTGCATAATCACGCTAAATATACATACATACATACATACATACATAACCAATGTTGAATTTTTCAAATATACTTTCATTCACGCCATTATTTTCTAGCCATCGGCAACACCAACATTTACCTTGACGTTTATCATCTTGTTGGTATTATCGTTTGTTCGTTTATTTGTGTGTCCATTTTCGTTTGTCCTGTGGTGTTATAATAAGGTAGGATAATTTTTATTTATGTCTTGTACCCAAAAGATTACATGGCTTAAGTAAAGTGCAACATTGCTTAACAATAACAACAACGTAGAACAACCACAGCGCATTAACAGTGAATGCACTTAAGAGTGAAGGTGAATGTAGTACTTTAGATAACCTAATACTCTAAAGCAAATGCAAAATAAATGTTTGGTCCTTTCTTGTCCTTACAATGTTATTATGCACTTTAAATGATGAAGAAAAATTTGGGAGCATATAAAACAAATAACGCATTACAAAGTAATGTAAGAATGCTGCATACATACATTTTTATTAGCTTCAATATAGTGGTACAGATCTTGTACTTTTATTATATTTTAACAATTAATTATTTTTGTAGAAAATTTTTTGAAGTTCAAACGTTTTATTGGAATTTAAAGAGAACTGACATTGCAACAAAAAATTTCAGTGTATACTGAAGCAAGCAAAAAATTATTATGTTCGACCGGTTCGTACTTTTTATACCCTCCAGTATAAAATATTCTTAACAAAAATAAAATAATTAGCTTTCTTTCCGGTACACAATTTGCGATGGAGAAGTTCTTCGGCCACGGATAACCCAAATGTCTAAATTAGGTCAGAAAATGTATCTAAAAATGTCTTCAATCGGTCCGTATATGGGAACTGTACCAAAGCATGGACTTATGTTGACAATTCCTAATAGGGAAGTTTTGTTACCACTGGGAATCTCAAATGTGAACTTACATGTAGTTCAGTCAATATAAATGCACAAAAAACCAAGGGTTCCGTTATTTGATGGCTATACCAAAATATGGACCAACGTTGGAAATTTTTGGTGGAAACATTTCGTGGCTGCAGGGAACCTCAAATGTCAAATTGCGGCTAGTTCAGACGAACATGTAGCTTACTTACATAGCTGGCCCATTACAGAACATTTGTTCCATAGACCGAACTAAGAAAAGATCTTCAATTCTCTCTGTTTAGTGCTTCGCTTTCTGGAATAACGCGCCGTGTCATCTCTTCATCCACTTGTTTGCGGCATCTATTCTTTGGCCTGCCAATTCTGCGTGCACCGCCATGTGGCCCGAATTTATACGCCTTTTTAGCGTGTTCATCATCGCTCATTCTTATTGTATGGCCTAGCCAACGCAATCACTGCACCTCGATACGTTTAACTACATTGATGTCGTTGTATAGCAGATACATTTCGTGGTTCATACGACGTTGATATCCACCATCAACGCAGATTGGTCCGTAGATCTTTTGAAGAATTTTTCTCTCAAACACGCCAAGCACTGCCTTACCAGCAATTACCCAGGCTTCCGAACCATACATCAGCACGGGTAGTATCAGTGTTTTTTAAAGAGTTGTTTTTGTTTGACGAGTTGTGGCTTTGTTTTTAAAGTGCTTACTTAAGCCAAAGTAGCATCTGTTGGCCAATACAATTCTTCTTTTTATTTCACAACTGATGTCTTTTGTTGTGTTTACGGAGGTGCCGAGGTAGACGAAGTCTTTTACTACCTCAAAATTATAAGAACCAACTTCAACAGTTGGTCCGATCTCAATGGACGCGCGTCGACATCATCAGCTTGGTCTTCTCGTCGTTTACCACCAGACCCACTTTAGCAGATTCTCCTTCGACCTTCATAAAGGTATCGGTTACTTCTTTTACTGATTGTCCCATGATGTCTATATCATCAGCATAAGCAAGTAACATGTGGCTGTTGATGTAGATTGTGTCACTTCTCTTGACGTTTGCCTCTCGTATAACTAACCTTTTCTAGCAGGATGTTGAAAAGGTCACACGAAAGGCTGTCTCCTTGCCTGAAACCTCTTTTGGTACAAAACTCTTCGGAGAGGTTCTTTCCTATTTTAACTGAAGATCTTGTGTCAGTTAAAGTCATTTTACAAAGCCGAATGAGCTTTGCGGGGATACCAAATTCAGACATGGCTTGGAATACCTTTGAACGTAGCGGGCTGTCGAAAACTGTCGATCTGCATTATCTCGGGTTTTCTCCAGGATTTGCCGCAGGGTAAATATCTGGTCAATGGTGGACTTGCCAGGTCTAAAGCCGCATTGGTATGGCCCAATTAGTTAGTTGACGATGGTTGACAATATACCTGATCTTGAGGGAGAAGACTTATGCCCCTATAGTTGGAACATAAAGTCTTATATCCTTTCTTATGGACGGGACACAGGATGCTTAGGTTCCAATCGTCGGGTACGCGTTCTTCCTGCCAGATGGAGCTAACTAACTGATGCATACACCTTATCAGCGTGTCACCTCCGGTTTTAAACAGCTTGGCTGGTAGGCCATCAGCTCCTGCTGCCTCATCATTCTTCAGCCGGTTTATTGCTGTCTTTACCTCATCTTGGCCGGGTGGTATACATTCAATACCATATTCTGGGATTGGATCTGTGGTATATTCGTCCACTTCGCTACTATTGGATACCAACAGTTTGGAAAAATGTTCTTTCCATATCCTTAGCACACTATCTGTATCAGTTATCAGATAACCTTGCTGGTCTCTACAGGAGGATGTGCCTGTACCAAAGCCATCAGTTTGATGCTTGACTCTTTGGTAGAATTTTCGGACTTCATTCTGGCTCCTGTACATCTCGATTTTTTTCACACTCCCGCTTTTCCATCTCTCTCTTTTCTGCGGAAAAGACGTTTCTCCTCTCTCCTTTTCTCCCGATACCACTCTCGTGCGCTACGCGTTGCTACTGATTGTAAAGTAGCCATGTATGCCGCATTTTTCTCATCCGTAACAGCACAACACCCCTGGTCATACCAAGGATTCCTTGATGGAGGTCTCTGGTATCTAAGTACTGATTTTGCGGCTGTTTCCATGGAGTGGGCAATATTTTTGCCATTGTCCTGATATGTTATCGGCACAAGAAGTGCTTTGATTAAGCAGTTGGGTCAGTTGAGTTGAATATGCTGTGGCTATCTGTTGTGGTTGCAGCTTACCGATGTCCAACTTCCGTGTTGTATCTGTTCGCACTTTGTTTGCTGCATTTAATCTGGTATGTACGTTTACTGCAACATGGTAGTGGTCCGAGCCTATGTTTGCACCTCAGAACGATGGTACATCCTTCATGCTTGATGCATGTCTTCCATCTATCACAACGTGGTAAATTTGATATCTTGTTCTTTAATCTGGCGAGAGACAGGTGCCCTTATGAATATCGAGATGCTTAAATCTGGTACTGCTAACTACCATGTTTCATGCAGTTGCAAAGTCTATCAGCCTCATACCATTGTCAGATGTTTCACTGTGGAGACTGAATTTTCCGACTGTTGGGCCAAAGATTTTCTCCTTTCCAATTTTGGCATTAAAATCGCCTAGTATAATTTTCATGTCATGGGCAGGGCAATGGTCATAAGTTTCTTCTAAGTGCTCGTAAAATATATCTTTGGTCTGTTCGTCCTTGTCTTCAGTGGGAGCATGAGCGCAAATAAAGCTGATGTTGAAGAATTTAGCTTTTAATCGATTTGCAGCGAGTCTTTCATTCACTGGGGTGAAGGTGGAGACCAGATGTTTTAACCTCCGACCAACTACAAATCCGCAACCGAACTCATGCTTTATGTCATGACAGCTATAATACTGTGCGTCACCTTTAGGGGTTGTTTTGACGCCTTTCCAGTTCCATCGTATTTCCTGTATGGCAGTAATGTCGGCCGTGTACTTTTCAATTACATTTACCAATACGTATACTGCACCTTCTCTATAAAAAGTGCGAACATTCCAAGTGCAGATTCGCAGATCATGGTCCTTAAAACGTTTGCGGGGTTCGTCAACTTTAGAGGGGTTTGTTTTTCGTTTCTTTCGTTTTTTCATAGTAGGCTGATTTTTCTAGGGGAGAGTTACAAACCCGACGCCCAAACCCAAGATTTTAACGTCCTTATGGGTGAACGCGCGGCACTTGTTAGATCACGACCTTTAACGGGTGTCAGTGCCTACTTGAGATGAAAGAGGGACCAAGATAAATCCTGGACTTTGCCATGTTAAAACCGGTCAGGACTGTTCCTTGGTATCTTCCATCCCCTACGTCACCCGATGACTCAACTCTAGTAATGAGTATTTTTTTACAGAATTCGACTTTTTCAAGGCGCAATATCTCTGTAACCGTTTGTAAAAAAAACCTGAAAATATACTAAATTTTTTGCTGGTGAGCAGTATCAACACACCAAAAAAAAAGGAAATCAAAACACTCTTTTTGAAAAGGGTACGATTTCACCCAGAAATCCCCATATATATTATTTTGTTGCAAATGAGTATCTCAATACGTTACGAACGGAAAAGCAAACTTAGTTCACCCTCCAAATTATGGTATATTTTCTTTTAAAAAAAAAAGAATTTACTTTAATGTTTTCGTAATTATAACATTGAAATCTCAGCTTTTTACTTCTCTTTCTCTCTCGCTCTGTCTTTGTGATATAAGTGCCTACAAATCACCAAAGACAAGAGGAAAAGGATTTTTGTTACCAAAGAAAGTAAGCTAATGGCAATTAACTTTGTGTTGCAAACTACGTTAATGATCTACAAATAGATGCTTCAATTGAATCAAAGAAAAAAGGGTAACGGTAAAATAATTTTATGCTACAAGTTTTTGTTTTCTTCTATGGTATTTTTTTACGAGTCCTCCTCTCTGCTTTATTAACACCATTTACTTTGGCAAGAGAACATCAAGGTTCTTTAGAAGTGCAAATTTTTAATTAAAACAGCTAAGTACCGAAGAAAGGCAACAACTACAAATTATGGCGATGATGATGATGCGGAAGAAAAAAAGAAATATTGTAACAAAACTGTAACACAAATGAACAAGAAAGAGAAAAGAAAACACACAGATATTTGGCCAAACAGCAGAAACCATGAATATGAACAAATTAAAAAGTTTATAGCAAACTGCAACATCAAAAAACCTCAAGAAGAAGACGAATGCGAAAGAGGCACGCACCAACATCGCACTTAAACAGATATAACTTGGCTTCAAACTCCATTAACTTTTTTTCATATAATGAAGAGTCAATTGCAACATAGTTTGACTGACTTTATTCATTTGTTTGTTTCTTAAAAAAAGCGGAATTGTGTTTGTCTTGATGAGTTTTCTTAATTAGCCCAATAGATGCTTTATGGTTTCTTCTTTATTAAAAAAAATATAAATGTTAAGAGTAAGAAAACTTGCTGACTTGGCGTTAAATGTGTTCTTCTTTTTTTGTGATGTGTAGTTTTTTCTTGTGTTTTTCTTGCATTGATATAATAAAATATGAAACGTTATGATATATTGCAAGATTTTAGTTTTTTTGATAACAAATTTATATAAAAACTTTATAATTGGCATTTCAATATTTCTCGTTTCTTTTCCTAGTTTGCTTTCATTTAAAGTTACTAAGTTTTTTTTGCCACAAATCACACATTGCTGATATATCATTTTAACTCTCCCACACATTTTTGTTATGGCCTGTATACATTTTGTTGGAAGTTTCAAGAGTTTAAACATAGGTATATCGTATGCGTAACGAATACATCATAAAATTAAAATACGCTAACGCAAGCAGAAAGTTAACATAACATAGCTGCGAGGTATTTTAGATTTGTTATGGTAATTAAATCTAAAAGATTTAGCTAATTTGAAGCCTGCAAATGCATTATATATTACTAGGTCACTGTGCTCTGCAAACGTGTAGACATTTTGCACGCTGTGTTCAAAAGAAATATCCATTAGCCGAAATGGAGTTGAACCAAAACTGATTTGGTTAGGCGCGGCAGACAGTTTATATTCTTCTACTGGGGAAAAAGAGAAATGTTCTTCGAAGATTTGCTAATATTATTTACTGTTTCTGCTATAACGACACTTTTGCTCTCTCTATCTGAAAACAAGTGAGCAAAGGCCATAGTCGGGACGGATCGGCTACTCTACAATTGTGGTCAAGTTAAATCTCAGAATATCTATATATAAACTTCTTTCCTTGTAAGACCCCCATAAACCAACAAAATGTCGCGAGTATCCATTCTAAGTTCCGGCCTTTAGAGTAATTACAAAAAAATGAAAACAAGTAAGAACGGCTTTTTATACCCACCACCACGAGGTGTATTGAAGTAAAATGGAAAAATTAGTTTAATTTCGTTTGTGAAATGAAATGAGCAGAATCTCTTTAAAAGAGTCATAACGGGCCGTTATCGTAGTTCATTCCAAAACATGTACCAATAATATTAATTTCGAACTGTGCTAGTAAATATTAAATTACAGCAATCTCGGCTGGAAAATTTGACAAAAAACAAGTAAGCAAAGGCTATAGTCGGACGGGGCCGACAATGTGATACCCTACACCACAACCTCTTGGAATTAGCTATGTGCAACCGCCTTGCTCGCTGAATGTCCGGGTTCGATTCCCAGGCCTGGCCACATCAAATTTTCAACGGTGGCAAAATACCCCTTAGTAATGTTTGCGATATTTCCTGAATATTTCAGCCATGAAAAACGTCTCTACAAGTGACAACTTAGGACACGCCGTTCGGACTCGGCGATAAAAACTAGGCCACATATCAATAACTTAATATGAATCCATTGATATAAGAGAAGCCTCCCTTGTCCCTACTGAGATTTTTGTGGAACATTGATTAGCCCATCCTGCCACATCTTCAAATTGTCTTTGAATATCAGGTTCCTTTTTGGAAGGACCTAAAATAAATAAATATATATACAATGTTATTTGCTATATCTCTGATATTTGATATTTCGGAAAATTGTGAGTTTAGTTAGTTTTGGGCTTTTCAGGGTATAGTTCATTATGGGTATATATTGTGATATCAAAAATATATTTTATACCGGTAGAAATAACTAATAATGAATAGAAATTCAAATAATTTGCATGCAAACAAATTTATAAATCCCAAAACTATTCATATTCAAATACACACCAAAGAAGATAGTATAAATCAGATGCGCTAACGGTGATATATCCCGAACCTCTGACCAAAAAAAGGAACAAACACAATTATTATGCCGTATAAAAATATATTGATTTTGTAACACGAGTTTGCTTCAGAATACGTGGAAACTGTAGGTATCGTAATGTGGGGCGATACCAAATCAATTTTAGTAAACTATATTCTGATTTTTGAAAAAGTTTGAGAATTATTTTTCAGATTTGTAATTTTAGTTGGAGCCGGCAGGGGATTCTGAAACTTTCGGAAAAATTGCGCCGTTGTAATAGGGCCAGTGAAAAGAACCTTCTTCAAAAAAAAAATCAAATAGATCCGATACGAGTCCTCAAACTGCTCTTTTCCCAAATTTTGTGTGGGAGGTACTCGAAGGAAGGGACCGATATAGTCCATATTCCAACCTGATACATGATTGGATGAAATAATACGATGTGCAAAGTTCGGACCAATCAGAAAATCCCCTTGAGAGTTATCTTGCGGATTTTCCATTTTATTTAGGTTTCTTGTTTGTTTTTCAGGGTTTCTTGGAGCTCTTCGGCCATAATCTCAGGAAGTATGGGCCTGCCATTGCAATTGTGGGACGTACCCGTAGTTGTGGACCAATATAGTCTTACCCGATCTATCGATCGATTGCTCAATCGCGCGTGTTATCGTTCACACAATTTTTCGAAAAAAATTGAACTTTTGTGGGAGACGTGTGGACTTATATAGCCTATATTCGAACTTAAACTAAGCTGGGCAAAATATTACGAAATATTGAATTTGGTTCGAATAGGTAGATCCGTTCGAGAGTTATCATGCGCACCAGCCAGCTAGACAGTAAAAGAGACATATGAACAGTTAGGGCTAAATCGACTCCAAATTGTCTGAAACGAATATCGTCCAAACGCACTTGGGGTCTAAAACCATTATTTCGATGAGACACATTTTGTATGTATCCCCTTACTGTAAATCCTGAGGTATAAAATAGGTGGCGAGGCGACCCCATGCTGCAATATTTGTATAAAACATCCAATTGGACAACTGAACTGAAAAATTCTCTGCAATGATAGAGAAAATTTGTAGCATGGGAAGAAATTGTGGTTCTCTACACAAAACCCATTATATATTAGGCAGTAGGTCCGCTATCTACCAGACACATTATTGCAATTTGCATTAGGGCAAAGGTCAGTAGTTATTTTTCCATATGTAGGCTACTTTGCCGGTATATGCCCTCCAGGAATTAAGATATGGACCAAATATAAAATTTGTATATTTTTCATACAAAATTAATGGTCTATGTCAACCGCTAAATAATATAAGATCAGTTAATGATTAACTCTGTAACTCTGTTATCTGATCACGTACATCAACATAATTTACATTAATGGAAAGGTCAAGAGATCGCCTTCCAAATGTAACTTACGAGGGAGGAATGTGTCTTCCAAGAACAAAGATATAAACTTTACTCGTATAGAGGAACTTTAGATAATCTTCTGTCCATAAACGACCTATAAGGGGTCTCCCAACCTATAGAAGGAAGGTCTGCTAATAGAAGACCTTTAGAAATTATTATGTCGATAAAGTCCTTTAGAAGGTATTCTGCCCAGACAAGACTATTACAAAGTTTTTTGTCTGCAGAAGACTTTGAGAAGGGCAGAAAATCTTCTAAAGGGCTTCTAAAGACAAAATAATTTCTAAAGGTCTTCGATTGACAGAAGACCTTATGAGAAGGTCTTGTATAGACGGAGGAAATTCTATATACAGAAGACCTTGAGAAAAACAGAATACCTACTTAAAGTCTTCTACGGACAGAAGTCTTTCAAATGGTTTTTATGAACAGAAGACCTTCTTAATGACAAAAGACCCTGGAAAAGTCCACATAAGACCTTCTAAAGGTTTTCTATCGACAGAACACTTTCTGTATGCAGAAGACCACTAGAAGGATATAAAATCTTCTAACGGAAGGATATAAAATATTCTTCATCAAAACGTCGATCTATGCTTAAAAATTTCAGGCGTGAAGTTGTTAGACTCAAAGAAGACTAAATAGCAAATTTCCAATATTTCGGTAAGATAATGTGGCTAAAAAGTTTAAAAACCGAAAATCAAGAGTTTCGCTTTTATGGGGGATATAGGAAACATGGATTTTCCAGATATTTTTCTTCAAAGCCAAACGTGGATTTTTAAAATATTTTTCAAAACCAGACATGGATTTTTAAAATATTTTTTGAAACCAAACATGGATTTTTAAAATACTTTTTCAAAACCAAAAGGTGGATTTTTATTTTTCAAATATTCTTCAAAACCAATCGTGGATTTTTAAACTACTTTTTTTCAAAAGCAATCGTGGATTTTTAAACTATTTTTTTCAAAACCAATCGTGGATTTTTTAACTATTTTTTTTTCAAAACCAATCGTGGATTTTTAAACTATCTTTTTTGAAAACCAATCGTGGATTTTTAAACTATTTTTTCAAAACAAAACGAAAATATTTAAAATATTTTTCAAAACAAATCGTAGATATATAGAATATTTTTTCAAAGCTTAAAGTGGATTTTAAATATATTTTTTCAAAACTAAGGATGGGTTTTTAAAATATTTTTTCACAACCGAATGTGAATTTTTAAAATATTTTTTCAAAACAAAATGTGTATTTTTAAAATATTTTTCAATACCAATTTTAATATATTTTTAAAATCCTATCGTGTATTTTTAGTATATTTTTCAAAACCAAACTTGGATATTTAAAATATCTTTCAAACCCAATCGTAGATTTTTAAACTATTTTCAAAACCAATCGTAAATTTTTAAAATACTTTTCAAAACCTATCGTGGATTTTTAAAATATTTGTCAAAATCAATCGTAAATTTTTAGTATATTTGTCAAAACCAATCGTGGATTTGTAAACAAATGGAATGGACCGGTAAATTTAAGGTGGAAAGTGAGGCCACAACTTAAAAAAGGAAAATCGGGAGGTAACGTTGTATGGGGCTATAAGAAGGCGTGGACCTAAACCAATGGTAGGCAACATATTTTTCTATTGCATACTTTAGGGGGTCTCATTGTGTGAGTGCTATGTTTCTTCAATTATGTAGTTGAATTGTGTGTGTGTGAGAAATTTTTCGGTGAGGTTTTGAGGCCACAGCCTCCAAAATACCGAAAATAGGGATGTTCCGATCTATGGGGACTATATGAAGGCGTGGACCTATACCGACAAATTTCAGGTGAAAAGTTGTATACCTCCCACGAACACCTGTTACCAAATTTCAGCCATTCAGCCGAAAATCGGGAGGTACTGTTCTATGGGGGCTATATGAAGGGCGTGGACCTATACCGACAAATTTCAGGTGGAAAGTTGTAAACCCCAGCGAACTCCTAATACCAAATTTCAGTCATTTCGGTGTGATAATAATTGTTCTACAAATATCCCATACGGGACAAGGGAGACTTTTCTCGATGTGATAATGTATCTTAAATCTTCAAAATACCTAAAATCGGGAAGTACCATTCTATGGAGGCTATATCAAAACGTTGGCCGATATAGCCCGTTTTCAGTACCAAACATCCTAGAAGCAATAGAGACTTCTATATCAATTTACAAGTCTCGATTACTACAGACGGAACGGACGGACAGACGTACATGGGTACACCGACTTAGAATTTTATTCTGATCAAGAATATATATACTTTATAGGGAATGGGAAATTTAATTATACCCTCTATATTACGGTGGAAAATATAAAAACGGGATGCGTTACCGACTATTGTGATGTCTCCGTAAATGGGTACACCGACTTAGATCTTTATGCTGATCAAGAATATATATGCTTTATAGGATCTCCGACGAATATTTCAATGTGTTACAAACGGAATGGCCAACCGAAAGATTGGCCACGAATTTCCTGAAACGGAGTTTATATCCTTCATTAGATTATTTTATCTCGCCAAGGTTATAAGGGAACGGACACAAAAAAGCTTTTAGTATAATTATTAGAGCAAGGTAGCGTAAGTCCTTTTTAAGGGAGTTGAAAGTGTTTTTCATGCTTATCAATAGTCCATTGCCGAGTTTGAAGTCCCACACCATAATTTTACAAATGTTGTCAACATTGATAGGAAGACCAATGGAAGTTTTCTTTGTGTCATTTTCATAGCAACATTTTTCCTCTACAGTGGTAATTAACTAGGATGACAACAATTTGTTATCTTTATCATGGGTGAAAGAGTTGCTCATCATTCGTTCATCACCTTTGACTGTCGTTTGAGGTCGCCCACCAGGAGACACCACACCTAGGTCACTTAAAATTAAATTATTATTATCACCTTACTTGTTGTTGTGTTTACATATCAGATAATTATTGGCTATATTTCCATGGCTCATGTTCATAATTAAATTAATACAGATTAATTAAACATACACTTTAAAAGAGAGACCCTAAGCAAAGAAAAAAAGTTTCTTATATATGTATGCCAATAACTTGGTTGAGTGGAGGTTTGTTTGCTTTGCTACCCTACAACGTATTACTTTTGTTCCCATACCATAGACATGCTTACAATCCATAGAGCAAGACATATATGTAGTTAAATCAGTTTGTTTTTGATAGATGCGAAATTGTATTATAATTAAAGACTAATGATGAGATTGAGCTGATTTTTCTTACCAAGAGTATGTTGTGCAACAGCGAACATCGATGATTATAGTGATGCTGTGAATAATAGTGGTTCTATAGCGAATACTTTGTTATTCTGGGTTTGCCTGCTACCATTGATGTGTAGTGGTAGTAGTAGTAGTAGTTAACTGCTTTGTGGAAAGAAATTCATAACTAGTAAATCATAGTAAAGAGGATTGTCTTTATGCCTCGTTGGATAATAGAGCATCATTACAAGTCTCTCAAAAATAAGTGGTTATAAGCCATAGAGAAGGGAGTACAGAAAGAAAACTTTAAGCATATACATCATCTCCCTATTAGGTCATGTTGTTAGTCATATTAAATTTCCATTCCCTTTTATTAGCGTTTTTCAAGAAATTACAACAAAATCAACTTTGTTATGGAATGAAATGAAATCCAATAATTAATAAATCTCTGTAATTAGTCAATGTAGTAACTTACGGTAGTACAATATTAACATGATTAGATTTCTTTGGACGGGCAAGAATAATAACACAGTAGATGTAATTAATTTGTGGAAATTTTAAAATGAATAGAGTTAAAATTAATTTAATGATATTCTAAATATGTGGCACATTCACGGGAAAAGGTATAATTTGTAATTTTTATTAGACATCAGTTATATGATGGGTATATGTTTTGAGGCAATTAATTGAAACGAAATTCCTTTATATACCAATGTTAAAATCATCTAATTAGGATCATAATTTTCGGTGGGTTACATATGCTTAAGTCACTTTTATTTTCTGAGAACGTTTATCCGTTGCCGAAAAAGAAGCCATTTGGCAAAAACGATATTATGTTAGGGAGGATATACATACCTATTATGGGTAGGAGGCACTAAAACGTAGTTGAATTAATTAGAATCTAACTTTTAATGTTGGATGAAAAAATATTCTTTAAAAAATCCACGTTTTGTGGTCTGATGTTGGATGAAAAAATATTCTTTAAAAAATCCACGTTTTGTGGTCTGATGTTGGATGAAAAAATATTCTTTAAAAAATCCACGTTTTGTGGTCTGATGTTGGATGAAAAAATATTCTTTAAAAAATCCACGTTTTGTGGTCTGATGTTGGATGAAAAAATATTCTTTAAAAAATCCACGTTTTGTGGTCTGATGTTGGATGAAAAAATATTCTTTAAAAAATCCACGTTTTGTGGTCTGATGTTGGATGAAAAAATATTCTTTAAAAAATCCACGTTTTGTGGTCTGATGTTGGATGAAAAAATATTCTTTAAAAAATCCACGTTTTGTGGTCTGATGTTGGATGAAAAAATATTCTTTAAAAAATCCACGTTTTGTGGTCTGATGTTGGATGAAAAAATATTCTTTAAAAAATCCACGTTTTGTGGTCTGATGTTGGATGAAAAAATATTCTTTAAAAAATCCACGTTTTGTGGTCTGATGTTGGATGAAAAAATATTCTTTAAAAAATCCACGTTTTGTGGTCTGATGTTGGATGAAAAAATATTCTTTAAAAAATCCACGTTTTGTGGTCTGATGTTGGATGAAAAAATATTCTTTAAAAAATCCACGTTTTGTGGTCTGATGTTGGATGAAAAAATATTCTTTAAAAAATCCACGTTTTGTGGTCTGATGTTGGATGAAAAAATATTCTTTAAAAAATCCACGTTTTGTGGTCTGATGTTGGATGAAAAAATATTCTTTAAAAAATCCACGTTTTGTGGTCTGATGTTGGATGAAAAAATATTCTTTAAAAAATCCACGTTTTGTGGTCTGATGTTGGATGAAAAAATATTCTTTAAAAAATCCACGTTTTGTGGTCTGATGTTGGATGAAAAAATATTCTTTAAAAAATCCACGTTTTGTGGTCTGATGTTGGATGAAAAAATATTCTTTAAAAAATCCACGTTTTGTGGTCTGATGTTGGATGAAAAAATATTCTTTAAAAAATCCACGTTTTGTGGTCTGATGTTGGATGAAAAAATATTCTTTAAAAAATCCACGTTTTGTGGTCTGATGTTGGATGAAAAAATATTCTTTAAAAATCCAAGTTTATTGGGCTGATGGTGCTTCAAAAATATTCCTTAAAAAATCCAAGTTTATTGGGCTGATGGTGCTTCAAAAATATTCCTTAAAAAATCCAAGTTTTGTTGGGCTGCTGTTGATTGAAAAAATATTCTTTATGGGATGAAAAAATATTCTTTAAAAATCCACGTTTTGTGCTCTGGTGGTGGATGAAAAAATATTCTTTAAAAATCCACGTTTTGTGCTCTGGTGGTGGATGAAAAAATATTCTTTAAAAATCCACGTTTTGTGCTCTGGTGGTGGATGAAAAAATATTCTTTAAAAATCCACGTTTTGTGCTCTGGTGGTGGATGAAAAAATATTCTTTAAAAATCCACGTTTTGTGCTCTGGTGGTGGATGAAAAAATATTCTTTAAAAATCCACGTTTTGTGCTCTGGTGGTGGATGAAAAAATATTCTTTAAAAATCCACGTTTTGTGCTCTGGTGGTGGATGAAAAAATATTCTTTAAAAATCCACGTTTTGTGCTCTGGTGGTGGATGAAAAAATATTCTTTAAAAATCCACGTTTTGTGCTCTGGTGGTGGATGAAAAAATATTCTTTAAAAATCCACGTTTTGTGCTCTGGTGGTGGATGAAAAAATATTCTTTAAAAATCCACGTTTTGTGCTCTGGTGGTGGATGAAAAAATATTCTTTAAAAATCCACGTTTTGTGGTCTGGTGGTGGATGAAAAAAATATTCTTTAAACAATTCTGTAAACAAAAAGAACAAACTAAAACAAAAAAACTTTAAACCAACCATCAATATTAATCAAACTAGACATTACTTTATTCTGTTGAATATTTCAGCACACACATCCACTTGTAACGGATTTTATTGACTCTGAAGGTCGATGCTTATCATGCAACCAACTACCACTAACCAATCTGTTCAACATCCATTCACAGTTCGTTTCTATTATTTATAAATAACATGTTTCCAAGAACAAACTATGCTATGGAAAAATTCGTTCGTTAGTCGAAAAATTCCTGAACTCTTAAAAAATGCTTTGATTCAAACGTTTCTAATGAAACGACAAAAGCAACAACAACAACAATACGACAGCGAGTATTGAAAGCATTGATTTCTTTTTCAATGTAAAATAAAACCCAGCAAATATTTTTCGTGCACCACTCACCACCATCCATCCACCTAAAACTTTTTGGAAACATAGCATTTTAAAGTTAACGATTTCTTTTCATTCGCGCACCCCAGGGCCCAAGGTATTGATGCCACTTTTGGGTGAATCGAAAGAGGACCTATATACGACGGATGAATGCCATTGCAAATACTTGTGTTAATATGGCCACTACTTCAGCTACTGCTGCGACTATTTGACCTTTAAAGTTGAAATTCAAACGTTAAGCAAATACATTTCACGTTCCATGGAACAACAAACAATTCCATAGAAATGACGGCATACGCCAGCCAGCCAGGTGAAGGAGTAACTTTCAACGGAAGGAAAACAAACAACTATGGATTGTTAACTTTACGTACAAACGTATTCCGTTGAAGAGTCGACGATAGCGCTCTGTCGACACACTCTATATAACAAAGGAAAAGTAGTTCAGCTGAATAACAAAAAACGTTTTTTTTTCTTATTTTTATTTTTATAACAAAAAAAGGTGTAGAAAAATAAAACAGAAAATTTATTCAAATGATATACTACTACAAACTACACAGGGAATACATAATTTAGCACAGAGATAACAAGAAAGAAAGAACAAAAAGACAGCTATAACAACTGAAAGAAAAAAAAAATCCTAAGAACTAGTTAAGAGATTGTGAAAAATTACAAAACAATATTTTATTTGTTACAAGGACAAAGTGTTATAAAATATTTACACACACTGTTACAGCAATAAGATTTCTTGGATGTGAGTTTCGTTATTCTTTGCTGAACTCAATTAGAAAGATGAATGAATGAAGAGATGTTGGTAATTTTGTAATTTGTTTTTGATTTTTTATTGTATACTTTATTCAAAATATTAATGTGTTAGTACCTTTCATCATTTCTACTTTAAGCTTCACTTAGTAATTATGTATGTACAATTGCCGGTGCATTCCAAACTTCGTTTGAAAGTTCCATGTACTAACATAAGACACGCTGTTATAACAAATTCATGTATTGATAGCTTGGACACACACATTCCTATCGGTAACATATTCCATATAGCTAATTTTTGCTGAGGCGCTCTCTCTTATTAAGATTTCGTTATGAATGTCATTACCTCAAGAGAAACTGGTCACGTAGGGAGCATCTTAAAAACAGAGGCGCTATGAAATTGATTCTGAATGTCGCTTAAATAGTAAACTTTCGGAGATAGCCCCCCAAAGCTTTTATATTAAACTATTCTCTATAAAACTCGAATAATTTGCTTCCCTACATATAGTGAAATAGCTTTGCCGACAAAGATATACCCTCAGCCTGTGTGAGTTGAAAGTTTCCTCTACGGACAGATCGAAAATCGACTACACAACCAAGATCCTGTTCCCTAAAAATTATTTATATAGTGGGTTGTCTTAGTATTGTGAAATTTTTTTGCACGTATGAATTTTCCGACAACAATATGGATTTGAATTAAAACTAGGAGGTAACATTTAGTTCTCTGAGTTTAGATAAAAAAATATTATTTAAAAAAATCCACGTTTAGTTCTCTGATTTGAGATAAAAAAAAAATATCCTTTAAAAACCCACGTTTAGTTGTCAGATTGTCGTTAAAAAATATTCTTTAAAAATCCACGTTTAGTTGTCTGATTTTCGTTAAAAAATATTCTTTAAAAATCCACGTTTAGTTGTCAGATTTTCGTTAAAAAAATATTCTTTAAAGATCCACGTTTAGTTGTCAGATTTTCGTTAAAAAAAATATTCTTTAAAGATCCACGTTTAGTTGTCAGATTTTCGTTAAAAAATATTCTTTAAAGATCCACGTTTAGTTGTCAGATTTTCGTTAAAAAAATATTCTTTAAAAATCCACGTTTAGTTTTCAGATTTTCGTTAAAAAAATATTCTTTAAAAATCCACGTTTAGTTGTCAGATTTTCGTTAAAAAAAATATTCTTTAAAAATCCACGTTTAGTTGTCAGATTTTCGTTAAAAAAATATATTCTTTAAAAATCCACGTTTAGTTGTCAGATTTTCGTTAAAAAAATATTCTTTAAAAAAAACCACGTTTAGTTGTTTGATTTTCGATAAAAAAAAATATTCTTTAAAAATCCACGTTTAGTTGTCAGATTTTCGTTAAAAAAATATTCTTTAAAAAAAAACCACGTTTAGTTGTTTTATTTTCGATAAAAAAATATTCTTTAAAAATCCACGTTTGGTTGTCTGATTTTCGATAAAAAAACATTCTTAAAAAATCCACGATTAATGGTCTGATATTGGATGAAAAAATATTCCTTAAAAAATCCACGTTTAATGGTCTGATGTTGGACGAAGCAATATTCTTTAAAAAATCCACGTTTAATGGTCTGATGTTGGATGAAAAAATATTCTTTAAAAAATCCACGTTTAATGGTCTGATGTTGGATGAAAATATATTCTTTAAAAAATCCACGTTTAATGGTCTGATGTTGGATGAAAAAATATTCTTTAAAAAATCCACGTTTAATGGTCTGATGTTGGATGGGACAAGGGAAATTTCTCTCATATCAATGAGTGCACGCCGATTCATATTGGCTCAACGATACAGGACCTACTTTTTATTGCCGAGTCCGAACGGCGTGTCTTACGACACCACTTGTAGAGAAGTTTTTCATGACTTAAATACTCAGGAAATGTCGCCAGCATTACTGAGGGGGAATTTTGCCACCGTTGAAATTTTGATGTTGCTTGGCCTGGGATTCGAATCGCAGACCTTCTGAGTGCAAGGCAAACGTGCTAACCATTGCACCACGGTGGCCCCCAATGTTGGATGAAAAAATATTCTTTAAAAAATCCACGTTTAATGGTCTGATGTTGGATGAAAAAATATTCTTTAAAAAATCCACGTTTAATGGTCTGATGTTGGATGAAAAAATATTCTTTAAAAAATCCACGTTTAATGGTCTGATGTTGGATGAAAAAATATTCTTTAAAAAATCCACGTTTAATGGTCTGATGTTGGATGGGACAAGGGAAATTTCTCTCATATCAATGAGTGCACGCCGATTCATATTGGCTCAACGATACAGGACCTACTTTTTATTGCCGAGTCCGAACGGCGTGTCTTACGACACCACTTGTAGAGAAGTTTTTCATGACTTAAATACTCAGGAAATGTCGCCAGCATTACTGAGGGGGAATTTTGCCACCGTTGAAATTTTGATGTTGCTTGGCCTGGGATTCGAATCGCAGACCTTCTGAGTGCAAGGCGGACGTGCTAACCATTGCACCACGGTGGCCCCCAATGTTGGATGAAAAAATATTCTTTAAAAAATCCACGTTTAATGGTCTGATGTTGGATGAAAAAATATTCTTTAAAAAATCCACGTTTAATGGTCTGATGTTGGATGAAAAAATATTCTTTAAAAAATCCACGTTTAATGGTCTGATGTTGGATGAAAAAATATTCTTTAAAAAATCCACGTTTAATGGTCTGATGTTGGATGAAAAAATATTCTTTAAAAAATCCACGTTTAATGGTCTGATGTTGGATGAAAAAATATTCTTTAAAAAATCCACGTTTAATGGTCTGATGTTGGATGAAAAAATATTCTTTAAAAAATCCACGTTTAATGGTCTGATGTTGGATGAAAAAATATTCTTTAAAAAATCCACGTTTAATGGTCTGATGTTGGATGAAAAAATATTCTTTAAAAAATCCACGTTTAATGGTCTGATGTTGGATGAAAAAATATTCTTTAAAAAATCCACGTTTAATGGTCTGATGTTGGATGAAAAAATATTCTTTAAAAAATCCACGTTTAATGGTCTGATGTTGGATGAAAAAATATTCTTTAAAAAATCCACGTTTAATGGTCTGATGTTGGATGAAAAAATATTCTTTAAAAAATCCACGTTTAATGGTCTGATGTTGGATGAAAAAATATTCTTTAAAAAATCCACGTTTAATGGTCTGATGTTGGATGAAAAAATATTCTTTAAAAAATCCACGTTTAATGGTCTGATGTTGGATGAAAAAATATTCTTTAAAAAATCCACGTTTAATGGTCTGATGTTGGATGAAAAAATATTCTTTAAAAAATCCACGTTTAATGGTCTGATGTTGGATGAAAAAATATTCTTTAAAAAATCCACGTTTAATGGTCTGATGTTGGATGAAAAAATATTCTTTAAAAAATCCACGTTTAATGGTCTGATGTTGGATGAAAAAATATTCTTTAAAAAATCCACGTTTAATGGTCTGATGTTGGATGAAAAAATATTCTTTAAAAAAACCACGTTTAATGGTCTGATGTTGGATGAAACAATATTCTTTAAAGAATCCACGTTTAATGGTCTGATGTTGGATGAAAAAATATTCTTTAAAAAATCCACGTTTAATGGTCTGATGTTGGATGAAAAAATATTCTTTAAAAAATCCACGTTTAATGGTCTGATGTTGGATGAAAAAATATTCTTTAAAAAATCCACGTTTAATGGTCTGATGTTGGATGAAAAAATATTCTTTAAAAAATCCACGTTTAATGGTCTGATGTTGGATGAAAAAATATTCTTTAAAAAATCCACGTTTAATGGTCTGATGTTGGATGAAAAAATATTCTTTAAAAAATCCACGTTTAATGGTCTGATGTTGGATGAAAAAATATTCTTTAAAAAATCCACGTTTAATGGTCTGATGTTGGATGAAAAAATATTCTTTAAAAAATCCACGTTTAATGGTCTGATGTTGGATGAAAAAATATTCTTTAAAAAATCCACGTTTAATGGTCTGATGTTGGATGAAAAAATATTCTTTAAAAAATCCACGTTTAATGGTCTGATGTTGGATGAAAAAATATTCTTTAAAAAATCCACGTTTAATGGTCTGATGTTGGATGAAAAAATATTCTTTAAAAAATCCACGTTTAATGGTCTGATGTTGGATGAAAAAATATTCTTTAAAAAATCCACGTTTAATGGTCTGATGTTGGATGAAAAAATATTCTTTAAAAAATCCACGTTTAATGGTCTGATGTTGGATGAAAAAATATTCTTTAAAAAATCCACGTTTAATGGTCTGATGTTGGATGAAAAAATATTCTTTAAAAAATCCACGTTTAATGGTCTGATGTTGGATGAAAAAATATTCTTTAAAAAATCCACGTTTAATGGTCTGATGTTGGATGAAAAAATATTCTTTAAAAATCCACGTTTAATGGTCTGATGTTGGATGAAAAAATATTCTTTAAAAAATCCACGTTTAATGGTCTGATGTTGGATGAAAAAATATTCTTTAAAAAATCCACGTTTAATGGTCTGATGTTGGATGAAAAAATATTCTTTAAAAAATCCACGTTTAATGGTCTGATGTTGGATGAAAAAATATTCTTTAAAAAATCCACGTTTAACGGTCTGATGTTGGATGAAAAAATATTCTTTAAAAAATGCACGTTTAGTAATCCGATGGTCCATGAAAAAAGGTGTTTAAAAATCCACGTTTTGTTGGGCTGATGGAGCTTGAGAAAATAATCTTTAAAAATCCACATTTATTGGGGCTGATGGTGCTTGAAAAAATATTTTTTAAAAAATCCACGTTTTGTTGGGCTGATGATGCTCGAAGAAATATCCGTTCGAGAGTTATTGTGTCCTCTAGACACTGCATAGGGTGCCATAGGGATTTTATAGCTATCGGGCCATTTTCTCAGGAACTATGGATTTGCACATGACAAAACTTGTACCGTCGTAGTAAGGGCAGTGAATACAAGTTTTTACAACCGAAATCAAAGGTGTTCGAGAGAAGGTCTTAAACTGCACTTTTCCGAAATTTTGTGTGGGAGGTACCCGAAGTAGTGGACCTACAAAGAACATATTCGAACCTGACCTTTGTCTCGTAGAAATATTGCAATGTGAAAAGTATGGATCAACTCGGTTACTGCATTCTAGAGTTATCGTGCGGCCCATTTTAGCGAAAAGTTATGTAGGTTTGTGGGGGAGGTTTCGTAAATAGTGGACCGATATGGCTCATCTGCGGACTTAAACTAAGATTGGAGAAAATATTACGACTATGAAATTTTGGACTGAATAGGTTGATCCGGTCGAGAGTTATCGTGCTACACACGTGGTGCCGTCACTGTTTACAGATTTCGGGTCATATCTTCAGGAAGTATGGACTTGCCGATGAAAAAACTTGTATGGATTTACCGATGAAAAAACTTGTGTTGAACTTAGACTTATTTTGTGCAAAATATTACGAAGTTCAAAATTTGGGTTAAATCGATTGATCCCTTCGAGAGTTATCGCGCGCACCAGCCAGACAGACGGACGGACAGACATGGTTAAATCGACTCCAAATAATCTGAAACGAATTTCGTTCGAACATACTTATGGTCTAAAACCATTACTTCGATGAGGCACATGTTTGGTCGTATCATAGGCTGAGGGTATACAAATGTAGCTAACTTGCTCAAAAAGTCAAAAGCAGTACCTTGCGGCCGTTTCTCTGAACTGGTGTGACTCGGAGGAATCTTTAACCAAGGGCCCTCACCTCAACAATTATGTGTTTGTGTCCGTGTATTTTTTCCAGGAATACCTGATCCAAGCTCTTTTGGTCCGTGTGATAATAAAGATGAACCCCGGGTCAGTATGAAACTGCTCCGTTTGACAGATCCGCATCCACCACATGTCAACCTAAGATTACTGCGATAGGTACGTTGCTGTTTGCTATCCGAAAACATATCTGTTAGAGGGCAGTAACCGTTTGCTGCTAGGGGACTTCAATGTCCATCATTAGCTTTGGCATTCCGTCTTAGGTAATGACCAGAGGGGTACAACGCTGATCCAGCAAATTTCTAGCTCCACGGTTTTCACGGTAAATGAAAACGCTACTACAAGGTTAAAAAGAGATTGCCAGATATCATCATTGTGACAATACGTCAGATAAATGAAGTATCGTGGCAACCCTTCCACTCCTTTTGCTCAGATAAACTTCCTACCATGGTTTCCGTAAATAAACCACCCGACTTCATAACCTCTGAACGCAGAACTTTTCTGAACCATGGAAAATGATGACGCTACTGTGAGGATAAGAAGAAATTGCCACAGCTCGCTAGATATCACCATTGTGGCACCAGGTCTGAGAAATGCCGCTTCAGAAAGCTGCCCATTATCTCAGATCCTCAAGAAGATGAGAGAACTTTACGGGACATAATCACTGCAGCAGCCTTTCGCTACTTACCTGAAATCAGACAAAATTTTCCAACAGAGACAAGGGGGTTAGCACATGAGCGTGATGAACTTGTCGTCAACAGGCCAGCAGGCATATAAGCGGAAAAAGTGGTTAGACTACATGAAGCAATGTAACATTGGCACAGGATTAAGTAAATTGTAGGAAACGATTGAATCACTTTCGAATCCGGGAAATAAGGATGATAGAATGGCTGTTAGCTTCAACGGCGTGACAGTCACCAAATAGGTGTGCGTGTTATTTTAACCGTCAGTTTATAAAGCACGCCGAGAGTGATGGGGCGAAGAGGAGTGTGCTACGTCGTAAAAGAAAAGCCCTTCTAGATGCGGAGGTACCACCACAATTTACGGTTAGCGATGTTGAAGACGTCATCCGAAATGCGAAATCATCCAACGCGTTGAGCCCACACAGAATATCAATGGTAATGCTTAAGCAACTGTATGAACGCGAAGTTGAGTATTTAACAAGTGTCCTCAACCTATCCCTAGCCACCCATATTTTACAAGAAGCTTGGAAAGTTGGCAGTGTGGTCCTATTGAAGCCCGACAAGGATGCCAGCAGGGGGCAATCGTACAGGCCGATTTCACTCCTGTTGCCAGTAGCGACGATTCTAGAGACACTATTCCTCCCCACGATGAGAAGCAGTTTTTCAGTTGCCCAACATCAACATGGATTCCGGAAAATGCATAGTACTACAACAGCATTACACGCCATATCCACACATATCAGTAGAGGACTGAACCAGAACAGGCCGTGCGACCGAATAGTAATGGTGGCACTCGTTACTGTCAACCATGCCAAGCTGTTTGAGAATGTAGAGGAGACCAATTTCCGGACGTGTTTGCAACGTTGGATAATCAATATGTGCGGACGCCAGTCGTATGTGGAACTCAGATACAAAAAGTCCAAAAGCCGTAGAGTAAAACGGGTAATTCCCAAGGGTGGGATGATATTTCCGGAGTTGTTTAACCTTTACCTTTCTGAAATTTCACATCCCCAGACGGCATAGAGATCATAGTGTATTCGGATGATTGTATGATCTTAGCGTCGGGTCCAATCGTCGATGAGATATGTGACAGGTTAAATGTCTACATAGCTAACCTAGTGCATTTCTTCCATCTGAGGATTATAAAAATATGTGCAGATAATACCACTGTTCACCTTTTGGACGGCTGAAATGAGGCCCCCGCTGAACATAATGGTCAGATTCCCACCAATTATTACTCCAAAATTTTGGGTGTAACATTCGATAGCATGTTTAAGTCGTCCACGCAAAACACAGCTATTTGCGATAAGATCATAAGTAGGAGCAAGGTTGTCAACTCGCTGGCCAACAGCACTTGGGGTGGTGACAATGAAACCTTGTTGGCCTCTTATAAAGCTATGTGACGCCAGTGTGGTATGCAAAGGTTAGCGCTACGCCGCGGAATATTCTAACCTGGCAGAATGACGGCCTGAAAACTGCGACAGGGTGACACCAGTGGATCATATTCTTGAGGAGACATAGGTTTTACCGGTGTATCAATACAACAGTATGTTGTTAATGCCGTATCTGCTTCGGTATTATCGCAGTGGCATCCCTGATGATTAATATAATCATCTGATGATTAATATAATACACGATCGAACAGATTTGCGTTGCTACAACAACAACAACTTACTCAAAACTCGGGAAGTGTCGGTTTATGCAGGGTATACCAAAACATGACCTTATGCTGAGAATTTACCCCGGAGAAGTTCTGTAACCACTACCGTTTTATGGGGACTATACCAGAACATGTACCTATTGAGAACGTCAAATGTCAAATATCAGCTAGTTCGGTCAAAAAAAATTTAGTTAAATTCGTTATAGGGGTCCTATGGACCTATGTTGACAATTTTAGTGAAGAAGTTTTGTGACCTCATGGAATCTCAAATGTCAAATAACAGGTAGTTCGATAAAAAAAACATGTAGTTAAAATTCGCAAACTACTAAATTCGGAATGTGCCGTTTTATGGGATCTATACCAAAATATGGACCAGATAATTCGGTCAAAGAATGTGGGTAAAATCCTCTAAATACCTCAAAGCGGGAGGTACGTTATGTGGATGTTATATTAAAACATGGACTTTGTTGACTGTTTTTTATTTATGGATAAGTTTTGGAACCACTGGGAGCCGCAAATTGCATAGGCATGAATGGGGCTAAAATCCTTAAAATGGCTAAAATCGGGAGGTAGCGTTATATGGAGGCTTCACCAAAAAATAGACCTATGTTGACAATTATTGATGTAGAAGCTGTGCGATTATTGTGATCTCAAATGTCATATTACCGCTGTCAATAACAAATGTAGCTACAATTCTACATACAATAGAAGAAGTTTTGTGACCAGTGGGAACCTTAAATATCAAATCATAGGTAATTCGGTGAAAAAAATCCACAAAATACCGAAAATAGGGAGGAGGTTGTACCCAAATATGGACCTATGTTCACAATTTATGGTGAATAAGTTTTGTGGTCTTTTCAATTTTAAAATAGCAGCTAGTTAGGTCAAAAATGTAGCTAGAATCCTCAAATTCACTAAAATTGGGAAGAACCGTTGTATGGGGGCTATTCAAAAACCTTGGACTCATATACTCTTAGCCCATCTTCGATCTCGATCTGCCACAACAGACGGACATGACTAAATCGAGATCAAGATTTTTATCTTGTTCAAGAATATATACCTTATAGGGTCACATGTGATTTTTTTTAATGCGTTGGTAATACAAGCTTAATATACCTTCCATACTATGGTGGAGGATATAAAATTGCATGGTAAATGTAACCATCACCAAATATCATTTTCACATTAATTGATAATTACAGAAACGCCAATGGCCCAGACTTTAATAATGATGTTGACGTTTCATTGAAGGCCACATAATCACGTTTTTATTTCCAACGAAACAAAATTTAAGATTTTCCAAATTATTTGCCTTTACATACATATGTAAAGAAAATACTATGACACTTGTCATAATCCTCGCACAATGATGTACAAGAATAAATTAAATCTATAAAATGGGTAAATATACATATTGACAAGTCTATTTATTTATACAAGTATCTGTTTCGATAATTGGTATGATTAAAGATTTTAAATGAGATGCTGCAACATCATTTACAGCATTCAACAATCATTCACAAATACACATGGATAGACGACTAACTGGTGTAAATAATGTATGTGTGCACATATACTTACGTTGGTTCCATAGAAACCTAGAACAGCAACAGTAGTCAGTTATATTGGCAGTATTTACAGCACACGTACATGCAACACACACACTGATACGTTTCTGTTTCTCAAGTGCAAACGAGACCATTATAAACATATGTGTTTATAAGTATCGATAATGATGGTGATTGATGGCAGACATTTATTTTTTTGGCTAAAATAAAGTGTATTGAATACGTATTTATCTACTTGCCCGCCAGACATGTAGACACAGAGGCAGATATAGAGAGAGCCATGGAGAAATGAACAGATGTAAAATTGTTTATTTAAGGAATTTAAGAAAATTTTGATATAAAATATAATGGGAAAATTAATTGCATTTTGGGAGTTAACTTATAATGTACAGTTTCAGATCCACATTTTATTTATTTATTTACATTTTATTTATTACTAGTAGACACCTGTTCGCGTTGCTGACCCGTCGTAATGAGTTTTAGTGAAAAATTTTTATGGACTTTATGTTTGGCAATTCAGAAATAGGTCTTCGGTCCATTGTCAAACCGAGGAGGATATTAAATTTACCAACCTTTATTTTCTCTCACGGACTGTCGGATTTTTTCGCCCATTGATGCTGGTTAGGATTTATTATCGTCCATGTTCTAAAGCAATCTAATTATAAAAGTTAAACAAATGGTTAAATCGAATTCTTCCCCTTATTGAGACTTATATTTTTTAGTTTTTCATGGCTGATGAACCATTGAACCTCACCATTTAAGAAAATTTGTAAATATATCGTTTTTTTGATCGGGGATGCAACCGCCGTTGCCAATGCACTCATAAGTTTAGCAAATATAGCAATTATAAAACAATAGGCTTCCGAAATTAGTCCACAAATATATAGTGTTTTGGACCACGGGATATTCCGGAACATTTTCTGAAAATTGCATGAATTAGGTTCAGTAGTTTTGGAAAAATAATGAATTGAAAAGATTGGGCGTTGTCATCAGTTTTCAAGATATAACATATTTAAAAAAGTGGGCGGGGACCAGTATTTTGGTTCCAAATATGTACCTAGTAATGGGGTTGTGTGTACCCCATTGCCTCCCAAAATTTATGCTGAAACCGATATAATCATAAGTTTGGCTTATACATATAGCGTTTAAAGAAAGGCATAGGGAAATTCATCAAATGTACATAACAAAGGCAAACATTGAGCTTTTGCTGCAAATTTGATGGAAATCGGTTCAGTAGCATTGGAAATATAACATTTAAAAAAACAGGCGTGGTCGGTCATTGTAGATTAATCCGTAAATTTTTAAACCGATACATGAGTACTTTTTGCAAATATAGCGTTTTTTTAAATATCATATAGAGAAGGTATACCGCCCTCTGCAATTCAATAAAATATGTAACCTGTTTTCGGGGGTCATCCCTGTATATTCCCTGGCAATCTTAGGAAAATCGGTTTAGTAGTTTTTGCAGAAAAACTTTAAAATGAAATGAACATTGAAAAAGTGGGCGCGGTCAAATTTTCTTTCCATAAACACCTATGTTGGGTTATAACGGCATTCAATTTTTATTCATAAATATATGACTTTTTTTTTAATATGGCAATTCAAGAAAATATGCATCATATTTCCAGAAAATTTCAGGAAAATCGGTTCAGTAGTTTTGTAGATGTAACATATTTTAAAAAGTGGGCGTAGCCGTGGTCGTACAAAAGTAGGTAAGATCGGGAAAACAATCACAATTGTCTCGCAAATTTATTTCCAAACCGACACATTTTAAATTATTTTAAATATAGCATTTTTAAAGAAATTAGGAATAGGGGAAGTACGCCGCCCCCCTCTGAAATTCAACAATATTTGTAGCCCATTTTTTCGAGGACCATAAGACCATTAAACGTGGATTTTAAGAGATTAATTTTTCGAGGATCGTCAGACCATTAAACGTGGATTTTTAAAAATTAATTTTTTGAGCACCATCAGACCATTAAGCGTGGATTTTTAAAGATTATTTTTTCGAGGATCGCCAGACCTTTAAACGTGGATTTTTAAAAATTAATTTTTTGAGCTCCATCAGAGCATTAAACGTGGATTTTTAAGGATTAATTTTGTGAGGACCATCAGACCATTAAACATGGATTTTTAGAGATTAATTTTTCGAGCACTATCAGGCCATTAAAGCTGGACTTTTTAAGATTAATTTTTCAAGTACCATCAGACCATTAAACGTGTATTTTTATACCCTCAGCATTTATGCTAACGAGGGTATATACACTTTCATACGGGCAAAATGTGCCTCATCGAAATAATGGTTTTAGACCCCAAGTATGTTTGGACGAAATGTGTTTCAGACAATTTGGAGTCGATTGAGCAATGTACGTCCGTCTGTCTGTCTGTCTGGCAGGTGCGCACGATAACTCTCGAACGGATCAACCTATATCGGTTCACTCCTTCCCACAAAAGTTCGAATGTTCGGAAAATTTGTGCGCACGATGACTCTTGAAGGAAGTAACCGATTTGGCCAATTCTTTGCACATCGTTAAATTTCTAGTAAACTTCTATGAGATTCCCAAAATGGACTCAATCGGTCCACTACTTCGGGTACCTCCCAGACAAAATTTCGGATAAGTTCAGATTAGGACCTGCTCTCGAATCGCTTTAATTTTTGTTGCAATAACTTGTATTCAATGCCCCCCATACAACGGTACACATTTCATCAGGAGCAAGTCCATACTTCCTGAGAAAATATCCTGAAAGATACAGAAAGTCCCTATAATACCGTGTGTAGTGGATGGAGCGCAAGATAACTCTCCAACGAATCTGCCGATTCGGTCCAAATTTTGGTATTCGTAACATTTTGCCCACTCGGTCCACTCCTTCAGGTACCTCCCCCACAAAAGTTCAAAAATGTTCGGACAAATTGTGCGCACGATAACTCTTGAAGGGAGTGCCCGATGTAATCCATACTTTACACATCTTCTTCTAAATATATAAAAGAGCAGTGAGGTGAGGTATTCACTGACTGACTGACTGACTGATTCATCAGCGCCCAGACGAAACCGCTCAAGCTAGAAAGTTGAAATTTTGGGTATTGGTTGCTGCTGGTGTGTAGGGGTGAGATAAGGCTGGGTTTTTGGAAATTCGACCTAGAAGTGTACGAAAAGTACTAAAAGGTACTAAATATGGTACCCTTTGTATTAGGCAAACGGGAAGAGCTAGAATTCTGAAATTTTGCACGAGGGTCACTGATGGAAAGGTAGAAAGATGTACCAAAGGGTTTTTGGAACTTCGAACTACAAGGGTACGAAAAGTACTAAATGGTACTAAATATAGTACAATTTGTATTTGTGTGAACGGATAGAGCTGGAATCCTGAAACTTGAAATTAGGGTCACTTGTGGAGAGTAACAAAGAAAGGTTTTTTTGGAAATTTGAAATATAAGTGCACGAATAGTACTAAATGGTACTAAATTTAGTACAATTTGGATTTGGGTGAACGGATAGAGCTGGAATACAGACATTTGGAATGAGGGTCACTGATGAAGAGTAACAATGAAAGGTTTTTTTTTGAAATTCGAACTATAAGGGTACAAATAGTACTAAATGGTACTAAATTTAGTACAATTTTGATTTGGGTGAACGGATTGAGCTGGAATACAGACATTTGGAAAGAGGGTCACTGATGAAGAGTAACAATGAAAGGTTTTTGTAAATTCGAACTATAAGTATACGAAAAGTACTAAATGGTACTAAATTTAGTACAATTCGGATTTGGGTGAACGGATAGAGCTGGAATCTGAAATTTTAAATAAGGGTCACTGGTGGAGAGTAACAAAGAAAGGTTTTTGGAAATTCGAACCATAAGTGCACGAAAAGTTCTAAATGGTACTAAATTTTAGTACAATTTGGATTTTGGTGAACGGATTGAGCTCGAATCCTGAAATTTGTAATCAGGGTCACTGATGAAGAGTAAAAATGAAAGGTTTTTGGAATTTGAACTATAAGTGTACGAAAAGTAATAAATGGTACTAAATTTAGTACAATTTGGGTTTGGGTGAACGGATAGAGCTGGAATCCTGAAATTTGGAATGAAGGTTACTGATGGAGAGTAAAAGAGAAAGGTTTTTTGAAATTCGAATTAAAAGTATACAAAAAGTACTGAATCGTACTAAATATAGTACAATTTAGATATGGGTTAACGAATAGGCCCGGAATCCCGAAATTTGGAATGGGAGTCATTGATGAAGAGTAAGAAAGATATACCAAAGGTCGAAAAGTCCTAAATGGTAGTGAGTTTAGTATGATTTGGATTTGAAGAGCTGGAATCCTGAAATTTCCTGGAATTAAGATTACTGTTGAAATATATAGAATTGAGATATGGAGATAGCTTTGGGAAATCGTACTAATGTGCATGAAGCAGTACTAAATGGTACGAAATTCGCTACAATTTGTATTTGCATGAACAGATTAGTGTTGGAGTGTAGGATTGAGGTAGTTTTGAAAATTCGAACTTATGGAAAAATGATAAATGGAACTAGATTGGCTATTATTTGGGTTTAGGTGAACGGATAGAGCTGAGATATGAAAGGAGTTATTGGGAAGTCGTGTACGAAAAGGGCTAAATGGTACAAAATTTGGTACCTTTTGGTATTTGCTATATGGTATAGAATTTTGTACAATTTGTGATTTTGTAAAGGGTAGAACTGGAATTTTGAAATTCGGTATTAGATTAGCAATTGGTGTTTAGAGTGGAGGTAGGGAGGAGGTTTGATTAATTGGTTTCAGGGGAACAGACAATGCTGGAAAAGTGAATTGGGGTTAGTATATATGTTGAATAGAAGGAAGTAATTTTTGAAACGTTTACCTATGTGTACGAAAAGTTGGATAACATGTTGGTACCAAAACCATTTTGGTATTGTGTAAACAATTAAGGTACTAAATTTGGTGTTGGGTGTGGGAACAAAGCTGGAATTATATAATTTGGAAATACGCTATTTGTACAAAAAATACGAAATGGAAAAATATTTGTTATGAAGATCACTCTAAAATTTGAGACAAAGTTCTGAGTTTGAAAAATTGTTCTAAATATTGTTCCATTAATTTGATGTTAACTCCAAGGCGCTTCTAAATAATGTACTGAAGTTAGGTAGTCAAACGTGAAGTATCTTTTCAAAATTTTTTTTTTGTTCTGACCGCTTCGGTATGTTAATTTGAAAACGTGGCAATTAATTTGAAATGCGTCAGTTTTGTAAACTAGAAGGTATTTGCACCCTGATAATTAAAAAGCCTAAATTGAAATGCCTCCAAAATTTTTTCCGTTATATACCGTTGACATACCCATGCCCATTAAGTATAATTTTTTGTAAAAAAGTTTTTCTAACCTTTCATGCCAAAAATTCCGAATTTCGGTTGGAAAATGTGCAGAAGATCTTCAAAATACTCTAAATCTTCAAAATATCTCTTCTAATAAACGTGGATTGAAGTGGACATTTTTTTAAATTAAACTTTTATATCTTCTGAGCATTCAAGGTAAAAATTTAAAGAAAATTGGACAATATAGATTTGTTCTTCTTTTAAAATACACTAAGTCGAGAGGTACCGTTATATGGGGATATACGAAAACGTGGATTTTGATGGCCATTTTGAATGCCGAAAATTTAACGGACCTATTTGGGTTCTGTGCGAAATAGCTAAAGCTAGAACCTGGAATTGTGAATGTGCGTTATTGTTGTTGGGAAGGGGTGAGATAAAGTTTAGTGTTTGGAAATTCGTACTGGAAGGGAATGCTGTCTTTATGAAGGGGTAAAACCAGGAGTCTAATCTGAAATTTGCAATATTATACGTAGTTTTGGAAATTCGAAATAAAATATATAGTAGCTGTGTAGGGATGCGATACGTAAGATTTTTTTTTTGTAAATTCTGACTACAATCGAAAAAATATTGGCAATACAAATATGTCTTAGTACAACAGATTCTCCAGTGTTCACCATTCCCGTATTAAATATTGTTTATATATTTTGTTCCCTTTCCGCATACGAAGTAGCGGGCATTTGCTAGTCACGGTGCTCTTGAAACAATTTTAAATGGAAGGTGCTTACACCTCGGAAGTTTTTGCGGATTCTGAAACTACAATGTTCGTAGATGAAAAAAATCAAAAAACCAAAAAAATCGCCGGAGCGCTTTTTAAATAAATCGCGATTTAAGTTGACATTTTTAGGGATTTTTTAGGTTTTCTCGATTTTGCTTAGAAACCACAAGTCCTATCAAAATGGGACTAAAGAAAATGTTGTAGACATGAAAATTCTCTACAAGATCGACCTTTATGGCATTTTCGTAGTTTTTACCATTTTTGAGATATAGAAGTTCAAATTGGAACAATTCAAATTCAATTCAATTCTGTATGGCCCCCTTATAAAACAATGTCATGGAGGGTGCGCATTAACTAACTTTTGATGAAAACCGCTTACACAGGGAAAGTTTTTGTGAATTCTTAAACAGCAGTGTTCATAGATGAGAAAAATCCAAAAACAAGAAAAAATCGCTGTAGGGATTTTTAAATAAATCGCGGTCAAAATTCACATTTTTAGGTGTTTTTTAGGTTTTCACGACTTTGCTTGGAAACCGCAAGTCCAATCGAAATGGAGTCAAAGAAAATGTTGTAGCTGTGAAAATTCTCTAGAGGATTGACGTTTATCATTTGTTCCCAGCCTGTACCATTTTTGAGATAAAGAAGCTCAGTTTACATTTTTACGTATTTTTGTTAGGGTTTCGCGATTTTGCTTGAATACGGTATGTTTTATCGATATGGGACCTGAGAAAATCTTAAAGCTGTGAAAATTCTCTACAAGACTGGATTAAGTAACTTATCCTAAGTTGTTACATTTTTTTAGATATATAAGTTTAAGTTGGGAATTTGCAGCCATGACATTGTTTTATAAGGGGGCGATACAGAATTGAATTGAATTTGAATTGTTCCAATTTGAACTTCTATATCTCATAAACGGTAAAACCGACGAGAATACCGTAAAGGTCAATGTTGTAGAGAATTTTCATAGCCACAACATTTGTTTTAGTCCCATTTTGATAGAAATTGCCGTTTCTAAGCAAAATCGCGAAAACCTAAACAACCCCTAAAAATGTCAAATTAAATCGCGATTTATTTAAAAAGCGCTCCGGCGATTTTTTTTGTTTTTTGATTTTTCTCATCTATAAACATTGTTGTTTCAGAATCCGCAAAAACTTCCGAGGTGTAAGCAGCTTCCATTTAAAATTGTTTCAAGAGCACCGTGTAGTCCTAATATATGTAGCAGATATAGATCAGGTTCGAATATGGACTATATTTGTCTACTCCTTCTGGTACCCCTCACACACAATTTCGGATAAGTTCACTTTAAGACCTGCTGCCGAATTACTTTGATTTTTGTTGAAGCGATTTGCATTCACACCTCCATTACGACGATAAAAGTTTTTTTCAGTGGCAAGTCCATATTTCTTAGGAAAACAGCCCGAAAGGTGTAAAAATCCATATGTCACCATATGTGGCTGTCGGAGAGCACGATAACTCTCGAACTGTTCAACCGATTTGGTCAAACATTTGGTGTTCGTTATATTATATCCAGTTTCATGGGGCAATATCTGTATACAAATGGGGCAACCATTGACCAAATTGGATCTCCTAATATTTTGTCAACATTTAGTTTAAATTCTAAAATGACCCAAATCGGTCCTCCCTAAGGGTACCTCCCCCACAAAGGTTCAACATTTGTGTCTTAGTGCAGTTAATTCCTAATCCACATTTTTGTCGGCAAGTACAAATGTCCAAAAGGGCCTCAAAATTCTGAAGAGACCTTAAATACATTCGATTTGTCCGTAGGTGAAAGTTTCACTTCACATTGGCTGAGGGTATATATCTGTCGGCAAAGCCGACTGACAATTTTTTACTTGTTAAAGATTAATTTTTCGAGAACTATCAGGCCATTAAACGTGTATTTTTAAAGATTAATTTTTCGAGCACTATCAGGCCATTAAACGTGGACTTTTTAAGATTAATTTTTCGAGTACCATCAGACCATTAAAAGTGTATTTTCAAAGATTATTTTTTATATGTATAAATTGATGGTACAGACGAGTGGAGAAGTAAGTGAGGGAAAAAGGTTATTTAATTTTGGTGTTAGTCAGATTATAATCTAAATCTACAATTTGTTCCGTAAGAGGGTATTTGGAAGTTAGGTGTTGAGTTTTTTTTAGTTTTTCGGATTGTTTCCTCTCCTAACGTTAGGAATATCCTACATAATTAAATTATAGCAAAGGTTTTTATTTAATTGCTCTTGATTTAATTTTTTTCATATACAAAAAAATTCCAAAAATCTCTCAACATATTACCAGTCGCTAAAAAAGCATTTTCTCATAATTAATTAATTTGTAATTTCCTTCTTAAATGATTAGCGTTTACCTTTTGCTAAAATTCATTTAAAATCCACGAATACCGCGAATATTACATGGGTTTTAAGAGTAAATACATACATAAATACGTATATCATAAATAATTGAACATATGATTTTAAGCCGATTAAGCGCTTCTTCTGGGTAACGAACAAAATAATAATGACTAAATGAAAAAACATGAAGAGATTATTGTGTATGTGATTGTCATGTTCAATTCTATTAAGATCTGAGCTTTGTTGTATCTTTAACGAATAAAACACATAAGTTGGGATAAATGCCATAATTTGACGTTAATGAGTATGTAAAAAGAATTAAAAGATATATTCTGATTTTCATTTACTAAAAATGCGTCTGGAGATAATTGGCATTAAGTAGTATTTATTGATATATAAGATTCAATTATTGTGTTGTCTGTGTAATAATGAAATAAAATTGTGACAAAAAATTTGTGATTGAGTTGCATGGGGAATTGAAAAAGGAATTTTTTTCGAAGCTGTAGGTGCAAACTTTGTCAGATAAATATCTTCTTTTTTTAACAAATATTGGTTCTAAAACTGTTATTTTAGTTAGAGAGAATTTTATATTACCTAATCATATATTTTACATGAGGCGATTGTTACAAAAATATACAAAATAAACTAAAAAATACACAAAAGTAACTTTTAAAAAATTATTTCAATCATATAGTTGTATGTATAACCAAACCTATTTTCTACGAATACACTTTATTTGCCAAATTCTAGACTGTGACTACTGAAACAGTTGAATGCAGAATCTCTCATTTCTGTGCAACTACATGATGATTGCGCATCTTAAATAACATCTGCATATATATAACTCTTGACATAAATTTCGTTAACAAGAAACCAAATACAGCCTCATAAATTAATACTTTTGAGTACCTTTTCATTATCTTTAAATTTAACATTCATTTCATTTGGTTTATTAAGTGTTGTACTTAACATCAATTTAATGATACAAATAAACTCATTAAATACTATTAAATATGTATTTGTGTAGGGCATTACGTCTTAATATTTTATTCCATTCATATATTCTTATGCTCTCATATGTCAAGGATGCACTTAAAATTGCTGTAAGAAACTAATCTGAAACTACATGACAGTTTGAAATGCGAAACTTGCTTTAGTCGTCGTCTTCTTCTTCTTAGTTTTTAATTACTTCGTTAAATATTCAAATGAACAAGAATCGAAAAGTGAAACGTTGTTGTTGTTGAAGCGTGCAGTTTTAAGTATTTGACATCTTAACATAGATACGAGTATATATATTTTAAGATATGTGGAACAAGTGATGCAAATAAATAAATGTGCATCAAATATTTAAGTGTGTTAAGTGGGTGAAAAATGTATGTGTGCCAAAAAATATTAGAAAAAATAAAAAAATGCTGTGATTTAGAACATATTTAGAATCTAAATAACCATGGCTACTAAAAAAAGTAAATTCTTTGGAGCAAATGTTATTTCAAACAAGTGAGCAAAGACTACAGTCGGGACGGGGCCGACTATGTGATACCCTACACCACTACCCCTGTACCTAAGCTTTTCACTCATAAACATTTTACAAAAGTTTTCTGGCTTTTATACCAAATCATTTATGGCGAACTGAACCAAAATAATTAATATTTAATGTTATAGTTGACCTTGGTACTGATTGAACGCTTTGCTGGTCTTCATGATTAGAATTTTGCCCTCCATCAACACCCACAATTTGGTGACGATTCGATCAAAATTGCGAGCCCGTAGCGTGATTACAAGGTGAACAGACCGACTGACGGACGGACGGACACACATAGCTCGTCTAGGATTTTTGCCCTAAAGTTTGTAACACATTGAAATATTTATATCAAAATTTATGGCTCGAGGAGCTGATCCGATCTATGTGTAGCTATATGTGACTTTCGCCCTTCACATTTTTAGGGCTTTTTAGGCTTTCTCGATTTTGCTTGGAAACAGCAAGCCCCTTCGAAAAGGGATTAAAGATAGCGATGTAGCAGTGAAAATTCTCTACAAGATTGTCCTTTCTGATGTTTCGTAGGTCACGTGCAAAAATTTTCTGCAAAATTTTTTTCGTTTTCCCGGAAAATGGTGTTCGAAATATACATATTTTTATTTTTTTTTCTGCTTTATTGATTTATTTGATCATTTTTGTATGAAAAAATTATTGAAGATTGGTATTGTCTTTTTTGGGCCTACAAAACTTTTCCCGGAAATGTGTCAGTACTGGACTACGTTTTTGATAACACCCCATAGAACGGTATCGATCGATTTTCTGGGTTTTCCGGGGATTTAGCTGCATTTCGAACAGTCAACTTTGCGCATTTTTAAATTAAAAGTATCAAAAAATTTAGGTTTCAAAAAAAATTTATTTATTATTTTTTTTTATTTATTTATTTATTTTATTTTTTTTTTTTAAAAAGTGAATTTGCTGTACGAAATATTGAACACCAGATACGAAATAGGTTAGTTCCAAATTTCAGGATTTCATCTCTATTGCAGATGTAATACCGTTCAGAAAATTTCGAACACATATGTTCGAATTCCCAAAATTACCTGCAAATCTCAAAATTACCTTCTACTCTTTAACAGTAATTTTAATTCCAATACCAGGATTGCAAGTCGATCGGTTCATCCATATTAAATTGTACGAAATGTCAAATTTCAGCTAGTAGATGAAATCCTCAAGATACCATAAATCGGGTTGTATATTTATATGGGGGCTATACCAAAACTTGGACCCTTATAGCCCATCTGCAAGCTTGACCTGTATATGGAAAAAAACACTTGTGTACAAAATTCTAGCGTTCTATCTCAAGTATTGTGGACGCTAGAGTGATTACAACAGATGGACAGACCGTCTTAGAATGTTTTCCTGACCAAGAATATATATATTTTTGATCAGTATAAAATTCTAGGACATAGCTAGGTCCGTCTGTCTGTCCGTCCGCCTGTTGTAATCACTCTAGCGTTCGCAATAATTGAGCTATATTTTTGCACCCGAGTATCTTTTTTTTCATGGGCATGTCATGTTCGAAGATGGGCTATATCGGACTTTTTGGTATAGCTCCCATATAACGGTACCTCCTTTTCGGTATTTTGGAGATTTTAGCTACAATTTTTGACCAGACTATCTGTAATTTCACGTTTGGGGTTCCCAGTGGACACAAAATATCTCCACTAAACACCGTCAATATAGGTCCATGTCTTGGTATAGCCCCCATATAACTGTACCTACCGATTTTCGATATTTTGAAGATTTTATCTACAATTTTTGACCAAACTACCTGTAATTTGACAGTTGAGGTTCTAGTAATCACAAAACATCTCCACCTAAAACTCTCAATATAGGTCCATGTTTTGGTATATCCCCCATATAACGGCACCTCACGATTTTCGGTATTTTGAGAATTTTAGCTAAAATGTTTGACCGAACTACCCATAATTTAACAGTTGAGGTTCCAAGTAATCGCAAAATATCTCCACCGAAAACTATCAACATAGGTCCATGTTTTTGTATAGCCGCCATATAACGGTATCTTCCGATTTTCGGTATTTTGTGGATTTTAGGTATATTTTATGACCGAACTACCTGTAATTTCACGGGTTCCAAGTGGATACAAAATATCTCCACTAAAAACAGATAACATAGGCCCATATTTTGGTATAACCCCCATATAACGGTACCTCCCGATTTTCGGTATTTTGAAGATTTTAGCTTCAAATTTCGACCAAACTATTTGTAAGTCGACATTTGGGGTTCCAAGTGGTCACACAACATCTCCACCAAAAACTGTCAGCACAGGTGCATGCTTTTTAAATTGTCAACGTAGGTCCATGTTTTGGTATAGCCCCCATATAACGGTGTCTCCCCATTTTCGGTATTTTTGCCCTAATTATCTGTAATTCGAAAAACTGTCCACATTGATACATGTGTTGGTAGAACCCCCATATAACGGTATCTCCCGATTTTCGGGTTTTTTGGGATTTAGCTACAATTTTTGATCCAAGTATCTGCAATTCGGTATTTGAGTTTCCCAGTGGTCATAAAACGTCTCCACCAAAAACATAGGTCCATACTTTGATTTAGCCCCATATAAGGTTTCCGACCGATTGAATAATTTTTTAATGATTTTTTTTACCTTATTTAGGAATAAGTGGTCACGGAATATCTCCTCCTAAAATTGTGGACAGGAAAGAAAATAATTGTTCCGTTTTACTTCAGAATATTTTATGGTGGAGGGTAAAAAAAGTTCGGCCCGGCCGAAATTAACACGTTTTTACTTGTTTTCTTTTATTGGGTTTTGTTAGTTTTTGGACCTCAAAACATTTCCATACTCTCTGAGAATTGCTTCTCTTCAGCTTAAGCCATATACGGCCACTTGCTCAAAGAACTCGTCCTTTTTACTATAAGCGTCTTCTGTTGGGACATCGCATTAAACGATTGCAGTTCATTTTCTTACTGCGGTACTGGGGTGTGTCTATATAATCCCATCGCTGACTTCCTCCAAAGATTTGATTGCATGTCTTGTTCCTTGTCTTTCCTCTTTGCCGCTGATCATAGACTTCCGTTTGGTGTTATAAACTCCCTATCCATCTCATTAAGCACATCCCTGGAATTGCAATCTGAAGGATTTCCATTTGGGATACGACCTAGACATGTCTTGTGGAATCAATCTGTGTCTTTTTACGTGTGCCAAATTTCGTTAATGTTACGGTTGTTCATTTCTTTTACACATTTCGGTAAAATCCCATTTCCGATTATTTGAAGACAATTTAACTTTGTCAGACGCACAATAACTCTATCTCTTTCTCAAATTCAGATCAAGTTCGAAAATTGGTTATACCGTATAAATGGTGCGCGCAATATAACAAACGATTTGGTCCAAATAATTGTTCTGAGTAGTAAGTCCATACTTTCGGAGATAATGGCACAAAGATCCAAAAAACCCTACGGCACCAACTAAAATGCCTTATATGCACGATAACATAAAAATTGAGTATACGATTTAGCAGAACCAACAAACGTGGATCCTTTTAAAGTTTTACCGAAGGATTTGATAGTGATTTGAACCATTCTGCTAGGAAGCAATAAATTGTCCACTAAAAAAATCCAACGGGTTTGTGGATACGATAACTTTTAAAAGAAGTAACTGACATTGGCCCATTCTTTTCACATTTTTTTCTAAAATTAAAAAAATTTCGAAGATTTATATGATTTTATTTGACAACTCCTTCCGATAATTATTTCTCAAAAGGTCCTTGTGATTCTAATTAAATGCCACAATATTTTTTTGGTGGACAAGTTCATGCTTCATGACTTCCCAAATACTAATTTCGGTCCATTCCTTTAAAGTTTATCACATCTCTGATCTTAATGTTTCAAAAACACCATGCAAGTTAAGAAGAACTCTAATTTTTTGATGTAGCCTGTTGTTTGCTGAAAACACCTCAAACTTCTTTCGTCAGCTACGAAAATGTTATTTATTTAAAAAGTGTACATATTACATGTAATCAACATTTTGTTGTTTTTTGCGTATACATATCTGCGCTTCTTTTTGGAGTATTCCTAAAGAAAAGACTGTCAATGAATTAGGAATATCTCAAAATTACAATGATATGTTACGTTGACTTATGTTGTCAAACAACGAATATGTCGCAATAAGCGCCAATTCGTCCCATTTTTCCTGCTTCGGTTGAGAGAATTTCAACAAAAGTTACCAACATTAACGAAGGACTTCTCGGCTTTTAATTGCCAACAACTTCGTTACCAAACTGAAGTGGAATTCTGTAACACATTTTTCGAGTTACCGACAAATATCGGTACAACTTCGGTAAGTTAACAACCAAAATAAAGCTGTTGCTAAATCCTACCGATAATAACAGAGCTGTCAACTTTTATTGATACTTTTCATTCATAATGCATTTTAATTTTACCGATTTTTGTCGGTAACTCAAAAAATGAGTTACAGAATTCCACTACTGGGACTACCCAGCAAACATTTGGTAAGCACATGTCATTACTTTCTGCATTACCAGGTAATGAGTACTCATTACCCTCCGCATTATCAGACAGTACATATATAACAGTTAACACATAACTAGTTACATCCTTAAATACTACTTACTTACTAAGGACTAAGTACGTTGGCACGGGACTAGTGTGTCTGACTACAAATCCTAGGTTTGTGTGTTCAAAGCTCACCGTCGGCATGGGAGTTTTTTGTTGACAAGATTACGAAGAAATGTTGATATACATAGATTTTTTTAAAAAAACCTTTACTATTTGTATGGGTGGCCTAGTATGTAGTGTGTTTGGCTACAAATCAGAAGTTCGTGTGTTCGACACCAGCAGGGACCGGAATAAAAGAAAAAGAAAAAACAAAAAAAAATGTGGGGTGTTGAATTTGAATATATTTTCACCTCAATTGTTCTAAAAATAGAACATATGCTTTTTAGTTTTTTTTTTCGACTGCCGGTATGTGGTTATGCATGTACTTAAAAAACATTTTTAGGTAAGTACTTCCTCCCTATGACATCCCCATGTAAAAATAATGACTTTTGCGGCAATTTAGTAAGTAGTTACAACTGCCAAATTTTACTGAATAAAGTCATTACCTGGTAATGACTTTTTTTGCTGGGTAGATTCTTGTTCTATGAAAATTGGAAATGACAAATATTTCCTTTATAATTTTTTTTGAGCCCCTTTCATTGTAATATGTTTAGAATGTATCACTGTTATAAACATTTATATCTTCACATTTAAAGTTACATATTTTGTAAAGCAGATATTATGTGACATGGCGCCGTATACATTTCCTTAAATATGTGTTATTAGGTATACGTAACAGTGGAATCGGCAATTTAATTTAAACAGGGTTACTTTTGTAACAAATAATAATTTCAAATTAAATAATTTCAAATTAAATTCACAATCTTTGTAGATAACATCCTAAAATATTCCATAAATACGATTTATTTATTCACAACATTTACTTTTGCATCACGAACAATTTCTTTTTTAAATACATAAAAATATATGTTTATGCTTCGATGTAACAATCAACAGTTATAAAACGTTCAACCATAAACGTTTCACCAAACATCATCTTGTGTTGAGATATATAAGAATATTGAACCTGCATTGTCACATGTTTGCTTGTGTCTACAATACGCCTGTGGTCTTCGTATGTATTTATAACTTGCACAACATATGCAACTTGTCACATGTCTGTGGGTGTGAGTGGTTTTCTTGTTTTCTCTTGTTTCTATCATAACTGTATTCCGTTTCATGCATAATTCCAATATTATTTTTATATATTCAGCTGCTATGCAGCACAAAGGATGGGAAAAAAAGGAAGAATAAGAAAACAAAAAGCTTATGACATATGATGAAAGAAATGTAAAAGAAACAACAACAAACAGGTATCTGTTTTGTTGGTCATGGAAAAACGTAACGAATAAAAAATACTGGTGGTCTCATGGGTAAGGTGTTAAGCTGCCATGGAACACTGAGGGATGTTGGTTGATTCGCATGCAAGTAAAAAAATAAATAAATCAGTCAGTAAAAAATTGGTCGGAATTTTTGGTACATTTGTTGGTGTAAAATTTTTGGGACCACTGTCAAATTACAGAGAGTTCGGCCATAACAAAAATATGAACCTATATTGACAACTCTCAGTGGAGAGGTGTTGGAACCGCTATGAACCTCAAATGGCAAAAAGAGAAAATTCGTGTTAAAACTGTAGCTAATATCCTCAAAATAGCGGAAAACGGGAGGTACCGTTATAGGGGGCGCTATACCAAAACCCGTACGCATTTTGGCCATTTTAGGCGGTTATGTTTTGTGACCAAAGGCAGCCTAAAGTGTTAAATTACATGTATTTCGGTCAAAAAATGTAGCTAGAATCATTAAAATACCGAATATCGGGAGGTACCGTTATATGCGGATTATACCAATGCATAAACCTTATTTACAATTTTGGGTGGAAATGTTTTTTACCCACAGGTAACCTCAAATGTTAAATTACAGATAATTCGATCAAAAAATTTAGCTAAAATGCTCAAAATACCGAAAATCGGGAGATACGGTTATATGGGGGCTATACCAAAACGTGGACCTGTGTTGAAAATGTTTGGTTAATATTTTTCGTGACCACAGGGAACCTCAAATGTTAAATTACAGATAGTTCGATTAGAAAATGTTGCTAAACTCCTCAAAATACCGAAAATCGGGAGGCACCGTTATATGGGGGCTATACTAAAACATGGACCTATGTTTAACGTTTTTGTTGGTAACCTCAAATGTTAAATTACAGATAATTCGATCAAAAAATTTAGCTAAAATGCTCAAAATACCGAAAATCGGGAAATACCGATATATGGGGGCTATACCAAAACGTGGACCTATGTTGAACATTTTTGGTTAATATTTTTCGTGACCACAGGAAACCTCAAATGTTAAATTAGAGATAGTTCGATCAGAAAATGTTGCTAAACTCCTCAAAATACCGAAAATCGGGAGGCACCGTTATATGAGGGCTATACCAAAACGAGGACCTATATTGAACATTTTTGTTGGAGATTTTTTGTGACCATAGGGAACATCAAATGTTAAATTACAGATAGTTCGATCAAAAAATATTGCTAAAATCCTCAATTGAGCCCATCTCTGAAGTTTGTCCACAGAGGGATATTTGTAGTACATCTTACCGGAGTTTTGAAGCCACCTTCTGCATCATTAGCGATAAAAATTACCAAGGCACTTCAGCTCTCTTTTCTGTCTTTTGCTGTTATGTTTAGAAGTTGCCATATTTTATCACTTCCTTATAGAAAAAATCGGCAACCCTAAATAAAAGTGAGCGAAAAATTACCTGTCAAGATGTAAGATGGCAAAGCAACGAGCACTACAAAATCCCATCTCCCCTTGATAGAAAAGCGTATGAAAAGCGCACAAGTATGTCTGCTAGTTGTGAATGAAACACACTCACACATAGAATCACACTTGAATGGTAGTAGCGCAAGGACATGCAACAAGAACGCAACGACCCCACAATGACGACAACTGTTCACTTAGAGACACGTAAAGAAAGAAGGTGAACTGGCAAACGTACACACAACGTACACACCTTCAGCAAACTGAAATGAATGAATGAGACCAAGAGCTCATCTAACGTCACTTGCACCTGAACGGCAACAACAAGAGAAATTGTTTTTTTTTTCTTTCTTTGGTTGTTCAAAAAGAAAATTCACTACAAAAAAAGAACATGAGAAGTACTATCAAGCAAAAATCCGATTTAAAGGCATGGGCAAATGAAGAACAATGCATAGATGTATGTATCTCTGTATGTAGTTATGCACATAAGTATTGTCCAAAGAAAAAACAAAAACCATAAGCTTCAGAAAAATATATGTAAGCATATGATGCAAAACGAGAACACATAAATGCCAGAGAGAAATTTTTAATGCATTTGTTTTCGTATGCACGTCAGTAGCAGCAGTTGCCTCTGTTAATAAAGTATGAATGGAAGGAACATAATCGACTTTGCTATGGAAGATTGTACACGTCAATATGATTTAATGTGATAATAAAAGGACAAATATTTGACAGAGTATTTTTTGGTTTTTTGGGAGAAGATCAAATTGAGGACAATGGTTGTAATGGTTATGGCATTAAAACAATTTTTAAAATCTGTTTTTGGAGTAATGCAAAATGTATGAAGAATAAATGCCAAAAACAAACAGGAAACTATTTCTTTAAGTCCTCCCATATTCTATGATAAAGAGATCAGAGATATGGTGAAGTAGCATAACGTGGTCAAATGCATTTTCGGTCAGGAGAATTATTGGAAATGGGAATAATTTTGAAGGGTTGATCAACATGTTTCAACCAAGTTTTGGTATAGTTATTATAATGCCACCGCCAAATATAAAAGTGTTAAAAGGTTTATAGTCGGATGTTTGAAGCAATAGACTGACCGTAGAAAATGTTCTTTCCATTTTGATATTCACAAGGATTTATTATATTTTCCAACATAATTGGTGTTGAATTAAAATGTTGTGTTTTCATAGTTTTAAAATCTCGGGATTCGGTGTTTCTTGTATCGAATGGTCTAAGTAGGAATATTTTAAAATTAGAAGTTTTTCTCAGAGTGGAGGATATTTCAATTTCGGACCTGACGAGAAAGTTCGTCTTGTTTTTAAACGCTCCACAACTGTATGGATTACCTACTTAGCTGGCTCATTACAGAACATTTGTTCAATAGATCGAACTAAGAAAAGATCTCCAATTCCCTCTGTTTTTCGTTTCGTTTTTTTGAATACCGCGCCTTTTCATTTTTTTCATACACTTGTATGCTCCATCGAAGCTTAGGCCTCCCGATTCTGCGTGCACCGCCATGTGGCATGTATTCATACGCCTTTTAAGCGGGTTCATCATCGCTCATTCTTATGATATGGCCTAGCCAACGCAACCGTTGCATCTCGATACGTTTAAATATATTAATGTATTTGTATAGCTGATATAGCTCGTGGTTCATACGACATCGATATTCATCGTCAACGCAACGCAAATTTTTCTCTCAAACACACCAAGCACTGCCTTATATGCTTGTGCAAGTACCCATGCTTCGGAGCCATAAAATAACACGGGCAGTATCAGCGTTTTGTAAAGCGTTATTTTTGTTTGACGAGTTGTGGCTTTGTTTTTAAATTGCTTACTTAAACCATAGTAGCACCTGTTGGCCAATACAATTCTTCTTCTTATTTCACAACTGATGTTGTTTGTTGTGTTTATGGCAGTGACGAGGTAGACGAAGTCTTTAACTACCTCAAAATTATACGTTCCAACTTCCACAGTTGATCCAAGCTCTATGGACGCTTTGCGCGTCGATACCATCAATTTGGTCTTTTCGCCGTTTACCGCCAGACCCATATTCTGCTTCGACCTTCCCAAAGGTACCAGTTACTTTCTTTACTGATTGTCCCATCATGTCTATGTCATCAGCATAAGCAAGTAACATGTGGCTATTGGTGTAAATTGTGCCATTGCTTTTGACATTTGCATCTCGTATTACCTTTTCCAGCAAAATGTTGAATAGGTCACACGAAAGGCTGTCTCCTTTTCTGAAACCTCTTTTGGTACTGAACTGTTCGGAGAGATTCTTTCCAATTTTAACTAAGGACCTAGTATCAGTTAAAGTCATCTTACAAAGCCGGATGAGCTTTACGGGGATACCAAATTCAGACATTGCATGGAATACCTTTGATCGGAGGGGGACTGTCGAATGCTGCTTTATAATCGACAAAAAGGTGATATGTGTCGATCTGCATCCCTTGGATCTTCTCCAGGATTTGCCGCAAGATAAATATCTGGTCAATGGTGGACTTGCCAGGTCTAAAGCCACATTGGTATGGTCCAAATATTTATTTGACCATTGGCTTTAGTCGTTCGCACAATATCCCTGACACTATTTTATAGGCAATAGGGAGAAGGCTTATGCCCCTATAGTTGGGGCATACTGTCTTATCTGCTTTCTTGTGGGCGGGACATAGGATGCTCAGGTTCCAATCGTCGGGTACGCGTTCTTCCTGCCAGATGGTGCTAACTAGCTGATGCATACACCTTATGAGCGCGTCGCCTCCGGTTTTAAACAGCTCGGCTGGTAAGCCATCGGCTCCTGCTGCTTTATTATTCTTCAGCCGGTTGATTGCTGTTTTTACCTCATCTTGGCCGGGTGGTATAGATTCAATACCATTTTCTGGGATTGGGACTGTGGTATCTTCGTCGTCTTCGCTGCTATTGGATACCAACAGTTTTGAAAAATGTTCTTTCCATATCCTGAGTACACTATCTGTATCAGTTACCAAATTACCTTGCTGGTCTCTACAGGAGAATGTGCCTGTACCAAAACCATCAGTTTGATGCTTGACTCTTTGGTAGATTTTTCGGACTTCATTCTGGTTCCTGTACATCTCGATTTTTTCATACTCCCGCTTTTCCATCTCTCTCTTTTTCTTGCGGAAAATACGTTTCTCCTCTCTCCAATATCTCTCTTGTGCGCTACGTGTTGCAACGGATTGTAAAGTAGCCCCATATGACGCATTTTTCTCTTCGGTAGCATCACGACACTCCTGATTGTACCATGGATTCCTTGGTGGAGGTCTCTGGTATCCAAGTATGGATTTTGCGGCTATTTGCGTGGAGTGGGTAATACTTTGCCATTGCGCTGATATGTTAACGGGATGAGGAGTGGTTTGATTAAGCAATTGGGCTAGTTGAGTGGAATATGCTGTGGCTATCTGTTCTGATTGCAGCTTACCGATGTCTAACTTTCGTGTTGTGTCTGTTCGTACTTTGTTTGCTACGTTTAACCGAGTGCGTACCTTTGCTGCAGGCTGCAGCAAGGTAGTGTTCCGAGTCTATGTTTACTCCTCGGAACGAACGCACATCCAACACGCTCGATGAATGTCTTCCATCTGTCACAACGTGATCAATTTGATTTCTTGTTTTCTGATCTGGAGACAGCCATGTGCCCTTATGGATGTCGAGATGTTGAAATCTGGTCCTGCTGGTGATGTTTGCTCCTCGGAACGAACGCACATCCAACACGCTCGATGAATGTCTTCCATCTATCACAACGTGATCAATTTGATTTCTTGTTTTCTGATCTGGAGACAGCCAGGTGCCCTTATGAATATCGATATGATTAAATCTGGTACTGCTAACTAACATGTTTTTTGCAGCTGCAAAGTCTATCAGCCTCATCCCATTGTCAGATGTTTCACTGTGGAGATCGAATTTCCCGACTGTTGGCCCAAAGATATTCTCCTTTCCAATTTTGGCATTAAAATCTCCTAGAATGATTTTAAAGTCATGGGCTGGGCAACGGTCATATGTTTCTTCTAAGCGCTCGTAAAATATATCCTTGGTCTGTTCGTCCTTTTCTTCAGTGGGTGCAGTGGAGCGCAAATAAAGCTGATGTTGAAGAATTTTGCTTTTATTCGAATTGTAGCAAGTCTTTCATTCACTGGTGAGAAGCTTGGGACCAGGTGTTTTAACCTCCGGCCAACTACAAATCCGCAACCAAACTCATGCTTTATGTCAGGGCAGCTATAATACAGTGCGTCACCTTTTAGTGTTGTTGTGACGCCTTTCCCATTCCATCGTATTTCCTGTATGGCAGTTATGTCTGCCTTGCACTTTTCCAGTACATCTGCCAATGCGTAAACTGCACCTTCTCTATAGAGAGTGCGAACATTCCATGTGCATATTCGCAGATCATGGTCCTTAAAACATTTGCCGGGGTCGTCAACTTTAGAGTGATTTGTTTTTCTTTCCTTTTGTTTTTTCATAGTAGGGCGCTTTTTCTAGGGGAGGTTTACTAACCCTGCGCCCAAACCCAAGTTTTAACGTTCTTATGGGTGAACGCGTGGCACATTTTAGATCACTACCTTTAACGGCTGCTAAAAGCAGCTACCCCAGGTGACATCACGGGGAGGTCAGTGTCCACATGAGATGAAAGAGGGACCAAAATAAATCCTGCCATGTTAAAGCCGGTTAGGACCGTTCCTTGGTATCTTTCATCCCCTACGTCACCATACTTTACGCATCTTAATATATATTGCAGTTATATATCAGATTCAAATATGGACTATATTTGTCCACTCCTTCGCGTACCTCCCACACAAAAATTCGGAAATGTTTACTTTAAAACCTTTTTTCGAATCACTTTGATTTTTGTTGAAACAAGTTGCATTCGCTGCCTCTATTACGACAGTAAAATTTTTTCAGGGGCAAGTCCATACTTCTTGAGAAATCAGCGCAAAGCTGTAAAAACCCCCTATGGCACCATATGTAGTGGCTGGAGAGCCTGATAACTTACGCACTGATCAACCGATTTGGTCCAAAATTTGACCTTCGTCATATTTTGTCCAAACATAGTTTTAGGGTTAGGTTAGGGCCGTTCCTTGGTATCTTTCATCCCCTACGTCACCATACTTTACGCATCTTAATATATATTGCAGTTATATATCAGATTCAAATATGGACTATATTTGTCCACTCCTTCGCGTACCTCCCACACAAAAATTCGGAAATGTTTACTTTAAAACCTTTTTTTTGAATCACTTTGATTTTTGTTGAAGCAAGTTGCATTCGCTGCCTCAATTACGACAGTAAACGTTTTTTTCAGGGGCAAGTCCATACTTCTTGAGAAATCAGCGCAATAGCTGTAAAAACCACCTATGGCACCATATGTAGTGGCTGGAGAGCCTGATAAATTTCGAACTGATCAACCGATTTGGTCCAAAAATTTACCTTCGTCATATTTTGTCCAAACTTAGTTTTAGATCGAAGATGGGCAATACCGGTCTACAACTTCCGGTACTTCTCCCCAATATTTAAAAAGTCACTAAAATGATATGCACGATTTCTCTTGAATGGGGCAACCAATTTGGTCCAAACTTTGGAACTCTTATTATTTTGTCCAAATTTGTTTTACTTCTAAAATGACCCATATCGGGTCTCTTCTTAGGGTATCTTTCCCACAAAAATACAACATTTGTGTTTAAGTGCGGTATAGGGTCTGTTGTTCGTTGTGGTCCCGTTTTAAGTGCTATTATATTTTCCGTGGACAAGTTCATGCAACAACAACATCAACACCTTTGAACTTTAATCCTATTACTTTGATCCAACGTAGATTATCCTTGGTCAGCATTAGGTCAGTTCAAGTAGTCTTTATGGTCCTACAAGCGAAAAAATACTTGGTTCTACCGTCTTCCTATAAGGTGTCTTTGTCCCCTTCTCTCATATTCAGTTTAGATTATCAATTAATTCCCTCAAACCGAAGTTTTACCTTTAATATTTATGCCTATGCTACTTTTTACAACTAATATTTAATGTCCGTTTATCTTTTGCATGATTTACATTTGACACAAACATGGAATTAACAACTTCTGGTTTTTATGGCTCTCCACGCAATAAAAACATTTACACAGAACAAAAGAAAAAAAATGAAAGTAGAAAGGACTAAAAGTAGCATCATCATTATTATTATTTTTTCTAAGAGCGTATGAGAGAGGAAATTTACTAATCCACTTGGTATTAGGCGGTATTATTGTAGTTGTCATTGTTGGTTCCCTTTTGTGTGATACGTAGCGCAAAGCAACAATAACAAAAAACCATGTGAACTTGTAAGAGCAAAGGACTTAAAGGCGTACAACAACAACAACAGGATGTTTTATTTTTGTGTTGTAGTTGCTTTTGCACTCACTTTACTTCATGTGTGACGTGTTGTGTGTTTTACTTTCTTTTGCTATTCATAAACGAAGGCTTAACCTCTTGCCCTAAAAGTGTTTTAATTCAGGACACTTTCACTTGTTTCTCTTTTCTTCGACATGCCTAACACCCTTCCTTTTGTTGGGCTTTGTTTTCTCAGCACTCGTTTACAGCTGGTTTATTCTCAAGTCACAAATGCTTAGTCATTTAAGCCTTCAAATGGGTGTTATTGTGGGGGGTAGCAGTGGAAGTGTTGAAAGAGTGTGAGTTGGGCGCCATAAATGTATAAAAATATTAGTGTGTGTGTGTGTGTGTGCGGGTGTTTATGGGCGTTTCTACATATATTTCATACATATTTATGATAAACATGCTAAAACGTGTTTGTGCCATTTTCTCTAAATGTGTTATTTGTAAATGTTAGACTTATTTAGACACACGAAACGGTTTACCAGTCATCCGGGCAGGCGGGCGGGAAATCATTTCTGCATGGTTCAAGACCTACTCTTTATGTAAAAGTTTATAAATGTCAATCTGGGTGGAATGTGGTAGCTGTGTTGTTTTCCTTTCAAGCAAACAAAGAAATTAGAAGTCGGGAGTAAAAAGTTAATACAGCCAGCTTGACATTGAAATCTACGTGTATATAAAAATCAATGTCATCAACAATTGCAGCACATACTTATTTTGATTACATACATTTATTTATGCCTTGCTTTCGTACATTTATTCAGCTGTTGTTAAGTGTTTATCTTAAAGTTGTTGTTGGAATGATGTAACTTTTTTGTGAATTTCATTATTATGACTTTTGTTAAGACTATTTTTGTTTATTTGTAACATAATTTTAAATAACATTGCAATAAATTGCGAACAACAGGTGCGTTCAATTGTTATGATGTAACATAGAGTTGGAGTTTAAATAGATGATAACGTCTTTTTAGATGCTTACAAATGCAGCATTTCACAGGTGAGCTCGTGAGTTATATTATACAAGAACTTCCAAGGTGAATATATCAAAGTATAAATAAAATTAATACTAAATATATTTTTAAAATAAATAAAAATATATAATAATAATAATAATAAATATATAATAATAATAAATATATAATAATAATAAAGATATTTTTATATATATTTTTGAAAGCACACAGAGAGTTCTATCCTACCCCAGTCAAAATAGTCATTGAAATAGAAAAAAAATCCCACATAACTAAATTTTGGTGGAGAGATAAAGTTTGTCATTGGAAGTAAGGTCCTAAAATTGCAAAAATGTAATTCGAAATTAAAGGTACCAAATCGGATAAAAATTATATTTTTGTTCTGGATTACTTTCTCTTGTCGACATATGAAGATTGATATACCAAAAGGAGGATCTAGAATGAATATTTCGAGGTGCTCATGAATGGGCAGAACAAAATTCACGTTTATGTCGTTTTGTGTCAGCTTGTACTTTAATCGGTATGTTCAGTCAAGTGTATGACCATTTGCTGCGACAAAGAAGTGATCCGAATCGAAGTTTGCTAATTGGATCGATCGTACGTCCCATTAATTTCAGTTCGATCACTATTTATTAATGATCGTGAATTGAGAAATACGCTGGAACAAAACATAATATGTTTATTGACATACACTATGCAACACTGAAAATGCAAACAACTTCTAGTATGCATTTTTCGAAAGTACATATTTAGACAATAAAAACCCTAGTAGGGTTTTGTCCTGTCAGATCCAGTTCGGATTTTATGGCCTCATATAAACCGGGCTAAATCTACACTTTTTTGCATTTATCAGGCCTCTATCTCAGAAACGAATAGGAATTTGACCTTGCTTTCTTTAGCAATATTGTAGCCCTTAACTAGTAAAACTTATCTTTCGAAAAAACCACATAAGAAAAACTTAATCTAGGGTATCAAAATCTATAAAATATAGAAAAATTTACATAATTGCTGAAATTCTGGTCAGTATCGGCTAAACTGTTGGGAGTTGAACCAAGTAACCTTTTGCAAAAATCTTCCAAATAAAGTTCTCAACAATTGTTTAGAACATTCTGAAACTCTAAAATGCTTACTTCATGTTGTTTCAGAGGTATTTTTTATTATATCTTTTACAACACGTATTTCAAACATAGTTCACAACAACAGTTTATTCTCGCATTTCGGATTTCACTACATTATTGACATTTTTATTAAATCGTCGTTGAAAGATGTACTGAAAACAACGGGATAGAGGCATTTTACAACAATGACATGTTCTAAAGAGTTGTGTACTACATTCCAGGGAATATTTTTCCAAAAGAAAATATTCCGAAAAAGTTAACGGTTTTGGAGATACGGTGCGAAATATATAAAAATTGTGGCATTTTTGCATATATTTTGAAATTTGAGGCAATAAATGTAGTTTTTTCAAGTTCATTATTTTTCCAAATATTTTATTCCTACCTACCTACAAATTTGCTTCAGAGGTCAGAAGGAGATTCGAATCCGAATTTCTTTAAAAACTCAATATTTAACCATGTTTAGACGGGGCCATAAAATCAGAGCTGGATCTGGCACAACAAACCCCAACTAGGGTTTCTTGTCGTTTGGATCTGTACTTTCAAAAAATCCTCAGTTCGAATTGTTTGCACAAGATCACCTTAAAAATGTGATATTATGGTGAATAAAATGGTAAAATGAGCCATATTGGTCAAGTCGTGGTAGGAGGAAGACACTCGCGGGTTGTTGGGTTAATTCGGCCTTTTATATCCTATCAGAATTCACACCATATCACAATTCTGGCAAAAATAACAAAGGAGTTGACTCCATTTTAGACAAGTAAAAAAGTATCAGTCGGCTTTGCCGATAGAGATATACCCTCAGCCTGTGCGAATTGAAATACTTTTTATCCAAAAAAACTTATGTATTTGAAGGAGTTTTCAAAATGTCAAAAATAAAGCTCAAAAATTTGCGGGCATATCAATAGATTTGGCTTTTTATCACACTAGCCTACGAAGAACATAATATAGCTGTAAACAGGACCACCAAGAAAAAATGTCCAAAGGATCCTCGAACCACACAAGAATGTTTAACATTTGTTGGGGTGGTACCACAAGGATTGGGCAGATAAGGCCCTAATTTAATCATAAACTAAGTTTCAACAATATTTAGAAATCCAAAGTTTGGACCAAATCGGTTGCTACGTCTATGAGAAATCGCGCGTATCATTTTAGCGAATATTTTAGAACTTTTGTAGGGGAGGTACCGGAAGGAGTGGACCTATAAGCACCACCTTCCAATTTCATCTAATATTCGAAGAAACATTACAATAATCAAAGTGTGGACGAACGTAGCATTCGGTTCTAGCTTTACAGCCACTACATATGGTACCATAGGAATTTTTTTATACCCTCACCATAGTATGGAGGGTATATTAAGTTTGTCATTCCGTTTGTAACACATCGAAATAATCATTTGCGACCCTATAATGTATATATATTCTTGATCAGGATAAAATTCTAAGACGATCTAGCCATGCCCGTCTGTCCGTCTGTTGTAATCACTCTAGCGTCCGCATTAATTGAGATAGAGTGCTGAAATTTTGCACCCGAGGGTCTTTTTTCCATAGGCAGGTCAAGTTCGAAGATGGACTATATCGGTCCACTCTTTGGTATAGCCCCCATATAACGGTACCTCCGGAAATGAGGTATTTTGACGTTCTTCGCCACATTTGCAGACCGAATTAGCTATAATTTGGCACTTACGGTTTCTAGTGACCTGCAAACTTATATCCCAAAGGATATGGGCATAGGTCCATGTTTTGGTATAGTCCCCATATAACGGTACCTCCCGATTTTCGGTATTTTGAAAATTTTAGCCACAATTTTTAACCGAACTACCTGCTATTTCACATTTGAGGTTCTCAGTGGTCATGAAATATCTGCACCTCACATCGTCAACATAGGTCCATGTTTTGGTATAGCCCCCATATAACGGTACCTCCCGATATTCGGTATTTTGAGAATTTTAGCCACAATTTGTAACCGAACTATCTGCAATTTGACATTTGAGGTTCTCAGTGGTCATGAAATATCTCCACCAAACATCGTCAACATAGGTCTATGTTTTTGTATGGCCCCCTTATGAACTTACCTCCCGATTTCCGGTACTTTGAGCATTTTAGTTACAATTTTTAACCGAACTAGCTGTAATTTGACATTTGAGGTTCTCAGTGGTCATGAAACATCTCCACGAAACATCGTCAACATAGGTCCATGTTTTGCTATAGCCCCCATATAACGGTACCTCCCGATTTTCGGTATTTTGAGAATGTTAGCTACAGTTTTTTTACCGAAATAGCTGTAAATTGACATTTGAAGTTCTCAGTGGTTATAAAACATCTCCAACGAAACATCGTCAACATAGGTCCATGTTTTGGTATAGCCCCCATATAACGGTACCTCCCGATTTTCGGTATTTTGAGCATTTTAGTTACAATTTTTAACAGAACTAGCTGTAATTTGCCATTCGAGGTTCTCAGTGGTCAATAAATATCCCTACCAAACATCGTCAACATAGGTCCATGTTTTGGTATAGCCCCCATATAATGGTACCTCCCAATTTTCGGTATTTTGAGAATTTTAGCTGCAATTTTTAACCGAACTAGCTGTAATGATCGGTATTTTGAGAATTTTAGCTATAATTTTGTCTATTCAAAAATAATCGTCAATATAGGTCCATGTTTTGGTATATCCCCCCATATAACTGTACCTCCCGATTTTCGGGAATTTTCAGTGGTCACGAAATTTCTTCACTAAAATTCGTCAACATGGGTCCATTTTTGAAGGTCTACATTATTGTGATGAAACTACCCTCAATTTGACTCTTGAAGTTCCCTGCAGCTATAAAACTTTTCCGCCAAAAAATGTAAAGATAGGTTGACTCTTTGATATAGCACCGTAGTTGGTACCTTTCACCTAGCTGAACACATTTTTTAGATTAGATAAGATAACACTGTGCAACAAAATGGAGGTGAAAGTCTGGGGCACGGAAAATTCCTCTTGGGGAAGACAGGCCTTGGTGAGTACATTATGAACCCCGAAGGACAGATCAGCCCCCATAGAACGGTACCGCCGGATTTATGGTATTTTGAAGGTTGTGGCCTCAATATCCCTCCGAAATGGATGAAAGTTGGTATTTAGTCTTCATTGGAGGTATTCAACTTTCCCCCTCAATTGATCGGTATAGGTCCCAATATTCCGGGTTTGGATGGTTATGGTCTCAATCTTCCACAGAAATTGTTAAAATTTGGGGTTCCCAATGGTCATGTTTTTGGTATAACTACCGATACCTCCCGATTTCAAGTATTTTGAAGACATTATCAATATTTTCGGCTCGAATTGGTTGTAAATTGCCAATTGGAGTTCCCAATGATCAAAAACCCTCTGCGCCAAAAATTGTGGTCTTAGGTCCAGGTTTCGGTATAGCCCTCATATTACGGTACCTACTTATTTGAGTTATTTTAAGGTTTTTGTAAACATTTTCGGTTCGAATTCGTTGTAATTTGCTATTTCGAGTTCTTAGTGGTCAAAAAACGTCTCCGACTGGTATCGTGGACAGGAAAGCAAACAAATTATACCATTTGAGGTCAGAATACTTCATGGTAGGGGATATAATAAAGTTCTGTACGACCGAATTATTTTTCATATTATATATAACATCATACATATTTCAAAAATATTCAAACGTAAAAAAATACACTCAAAAATATTCAAACGTAAAAAAAAAAAACAAAACAAACAAATAAAACACAAAACAAAGAAGAAATTGAGAATACAGTAATACGGCATATTTACTGAAACGACCAGAGGCATCGTCTGTATTTTTAATGTCACACACGGTAATGCAAATATATGCAGCTGGAACCAATTTTTTTTTTTTGTAAATTTGACACTATTTCGAATATTCTTCAAAAAATTTGGAGAGTGGTGAAGGATGGCGAAGTTAGTAAAACTCAGCTTCAATTTTAAGGACTTGGAAAAAAATCCACAAAAAAGTGTTATAAAAAAATTGATTTCCAGAACATTTAAAGCGAATAATGTGTACAAATTTTTATATAAAAGTAATTAGAAAACCATGTACTAAAACTTCCATATCGAAAAAAATAATTGTATCCTTTCAATTTGGAGTTACTTGCCTTGTAAGAAGTCAGAACCTTACTGATGTTTTTAACGTTTTAGGAGATCATACGTAAATTGCAATTTCTTCTGTTTTATTTTGTTAAATACCGTTATAAATTACAACAAGTAAAAAGTCGTTAAGTTCGGCCTGACCGAACTTTTTATACCCTCCACCATAAAATAGTCTTAATTAAAATGGTATAATTAAGGTCCTTTTAAAATTTTGGGTGGAACAACTTTTCGACAATGGATAGACTGCTACTGCCTCCCACTTTTGCTTAAATTACACTGTGAACACAAATGTTGGGGCAGAGATAATTTCTTTTGGAGATGAAAGCCCTTGGTATGTGTATATTAAAAACCCCGAAGGACAGATGCGCCGTGAGTCGAACTTCCGCGTTATGGAGTGATGAAGTTTTTGCAAGAGACCCTGTAAGCCATCATGAATTAGCATTATATCTTTGTTTGTTGTTTTTGTAGAGCACTTAACCAACAGTGAACAAAGATATAACGCTAATTTCTGATGGCCCACAGGGTCTCTAACAAAAATTTCATCACGCCATAACGCGGAAGTTCGACTCACGGGGTCCTACGGGGTTCATAATATACTCACCAAGGCCTTTCTTCCCCAAGAGAAATTTTCCGTGCCCCAGACATTCCCCTCCATTTCGTTGCACAGTGTTATCTAATCTAATCTAAAAAAATGTGTTCAGCAAGGTGAAAGGTACCACCTACGGGTGGCGGAAAAGTGTTATAGCTGCAGGGAACTTCAAGAGTCAAATTGATGAAACTATATCAAAACAATGTAGTCTCTCAGAAATGGACCCATGTTGACGAATTTTAGTGCAGAAATTTCGTGGCCACTGAAAATTCCCGAAAATCGGGAGGTACAGTTATATGGGGGGATATACCAAAACATGGACCTATATTGACGATTATTTTTGAATAGACAAAATTGTAGCTAAAATTCTCAAAATACCGAAAATCGGGAGATACCGTAATATAGGGGGGCTATACCAAAACATGGACCTTTGTTGACGATGTTTCGTTGGAGATGTTTTATGACCACTGAGAACTTCAAATGTCAAATTACAGCTATTTCGGTAAAAACTGTAGCTAAAATGCTCAAAATACCGAAAATCGGGAGGTACGGTTATAAGGGGGCCATACCAAAACATGGACCTATGTTGACGATGTTTGGTGGAGATGTTTCATGACCACTGAGAACCTCAAGTGTCAATTTGCAGATAATTCGGTTACAAATTGTGGCTAAAATTCTCAAAATATCGAAAATCGGGAAGTACCGTTATATGGGGGCTATATCAAAACATGGACCTATGTTGACGATGTTTGGTGGAGATATTTCATGACCACTGAGAACCTCAAATGGCAAATTAAGCTAGCTCGGTTAAAAATTGTAGCTAAAATTCTCAAAATACCGAAAATCGGGAGGTATATACCAAAACATGGACCTATGTTGACGATGTTTGGTGGAGATATTTCATGACCACTGAGAACCTCAAATGTCAAATTGCAGATATTTCGGTTAAAAATTGTGGCTAAAATTCTCCAAATACCGAAAATCGGGAGGTACCGTTATATGGGAACTATACCAAAACATGGACCTATGCCCATATCCTTTGGGATATAAGTTTGCTGATCACCAGGAACCCTATGTGCCAAATTATAGCTAATTAGGTCTGCGAATGTGGCGAAGAACGTCAAAATACCTCAAATCCGGAGGTACCGTTATATGGGGGCTATACCAAAGAGTGGACCGATATAGCCCATCTTCGAACTTGACCTGCCTATGGAAAAAAGACCCTCAGATGCAAAATTACAGCACTTTATCTCAATTATTGCGGACGCTAGAGTGATTACAACAGACGGTCAGACGGACATGGCTAGATCGTCTTAGAATTTTATCCTGATCAAGAATATATATACATTATAGGGTCGCAAATGACTAGTTCGATGTGTTACAAACGGAATGACAAACTTAATATACCCTCCATACTATGGTGGAGGGTATAAAAACCAAAACAAACAAATAAAACACAAAATAAAGAAGAAACTGAGAATACAGTAATACGGCATATTCACTGAAACGACAAGAGGCATCGTCAGTATTTTTAATGTCACACACGGAAATGCAAATATATTTCGAACATTCTTCAAAAAATTTGGCGAAGTTAATAAAACTCGGCTTCAATTTTAAGGACTTGGAAAAAAATTCACAAAAAAGTGTTATAAAAAAATTGATTTCCAGCACATTTAAAGCGAATAATGTGTAAAAATTTTTATGTTAAAGTAATTAGAAAACCATGTTCTAAAACTTCCATATCGAAAAAAATAATTGTATCCTTTAAATTTTGAGTGTCTTGCCTTGTAAGAAGTCAGAACCTTACTTATGTTTTTAACGTTTTAGGAGATCATACGTAAATCGCAATTTCTTCTGTTTTGTTTTGTTAAATACCGTTATAAATAACAAAAACAGTGCTGGAATATTAAAATATGATATGTTTAGAGACAAATTGCTGACTTGTTGCAGCGAATTGCTGATATCTATTTTTCGATTTTTGTCCAAGGTTGGGACCAGTGTGCATTGTTTTACCGAAATTGCTGAAATAAAGGAAAGGAAACTAATTGTTCCATTTTACTGCAATACAACGACGTTCTGTTTGTGGGAAACCAGAAAATTGAGTCAAATTGTTAAGAAGACATATTTATTGGTGGTTTCGTTTAAAAGCCAAAATATTAAATTACAGGACAGTATCACGAAAAATGTTACATAATCCTAATACCCCATTATAATACTAATACTAATTAGACAGTAGTTTTGGCCACTGTTATCACTACTGACTAGGACTAATGTAAAACTGTTGGATCAAAGATATAAACTATTTTTAATCATACCCCTTATGTATTTATATTACTCTTTAACAATTGTTAAAATTAGCACATAGTTAACAGCAATTGCTCACATTCAATGGAAGACAATCAAACATAAGGCCTTGAATCTTTAGCATTGGTTGATACCTAAGGCCTAGGTAAAAATTCTTTTGAAATTATTGGCTCACTTTTTCTTTTTTAACAATTTCCAAATTTGTTTTTCCAATCTATGAGCTCATTTAGTAAATGTCCTTGGCTTTTCAAGACAAAAACAAAAAAAAAACTATTTGAACTGATTCACATTTCATAAAATTTCAACTGTAACAGTAATAAGCGTTTTTTTTTCATTCTAATCTTTTCCGCGTGCTACTGCTTTTAGACTTAAGTACCATAGCAACTATGACCATATTCACATAAATGTTAAGTTTATATATGTATGTAAGTAGGCAAACACAGCTACCCACTTATAAATATTCATTTGACACACTTAGACAATGGAGAAAAAGTTTTTCCTTTTTTTTTTGGTTTTTATTACTTTTGCCATTGACCCCAAAGTGAGATCGAGTGGGAATCTAGAGAATCTTAATGACTGTTTGTTCTTTACATTCACGCACACAAGTGCTTATATATATTTGCATTACATATTTATTGATTCGGAATAAAAGTCCACCATAGTACTTCTTTGCATTGTATATTATCGTATTTTGGATAACATTGATACTATTTTTGTTGTGGTTTCCCTCTTATGCTTCTACCATTGTTATGCTGAGTTCTATGCTTATATGCTTACACATATCATCAGCATTTTGGGATTTTAAACCTTCCACACCATAGAGTTAGTTGGAATGTATTGTTATTGGCAGAAAAATCAAAATATCATAAGCATTAATGTCATTTCCTTTTTCGTTACTATCCTTCCGTCCGATGGCCTGCACACCACTTCCGATATGTTGATATTTACCCATATTATTTTATGATTTGGCCCACAGAAATGGGAGTGTGTGCTTATGTTGGCCATGGTATTTATGTTGTTATTCAATAAATAAAACGGCCATTGGATTTACATTAAATCTAGGCACGCAAAATTATATTCTGACCACAACCGGTTACGTCGTTTCCTTGTGGATATGCGTGCATATGTATGTGTGCAACATTGTTTTTTTCTGTTGTGGTACTTGTAGTTTTCTGAAAAAGCTTAACACACAGCACGTGTATAGCTTTGCTTAGTCGTCCATTCATTGAAATAAATTCGTGGAACACATGTTCCGAAGTGTGTTTATGTTTTGTTTTGCATGCGCATATTAATGGCTTCACTTATTATTGGAATACGTGAAATTATGGGATGCTTTACTAGCATGTTAATGCCACAATCATATGAAAGTTTAGGTTTTTTTTGTTGTTGTTAGCAGGACAAAAAAAAGTTTTGTTTTTTCGTAGCAACAACTTTGGGTCTGGTATTAATGACATAATTTCCGTTTCATATTCATATGTATGTACATATGAATGACTGTATGTGGTATGTGAAAACTTTTGCTGAAATTTGCATTAAATATTGGTTGTACGTGTTTTCATGGGTCCTTTGGTATTGTCATAATGCCCATTAATTGTCGTATCATTTAATTTTCGTGACAATTATAAGAATTGTCTTGATGTTTGTTCGTTCGTTGTGACCCTAATACGTTGTTTGCATGTTCAATGAAATACGAATGGGATTTGTAAATGAATATTTCAATGGGATTGGTGTGTGTTCGTGGTACATGGTGGCGTAGGGGAGTTATTATATTAGTGTTATTCAATATGGTGTATACGCCACCAAGTTTTTGTGTACATACGAGAATGTATGTGAATTTTGAAATTAAGGGGAATCTAATAGCTATACAAATGTGATTATTAAACGGTTACTCCCACATGGAATTCAAAAAATCAAAAAATAATATTTGCATATTTTTAAATCTAAGTAACATAGAATATGTGGTAAAAAGTTCACGTTTATAGGGACAAAAGTTAGGTGAGATTGGGCGTTGAAGTGAAGAGTCCGTTGTCTGTTCTGTTTTGTATGTGAAATAAAAACTTTAAATGCGTTTTTCTCAAAATGGTATTTGTATACCCTCCAATAGTAGTATGAAATAATCATTTACGACCCTATAAAATAAGTATATCACGGTGTGCCTTAACCAAATTTAAATGGAAGGTGCTTACACCTGGGAAGTTTTTGCAGATTCTGAAACCACAATGTTCATAGATGAGAAATATCAAGAAACAAAAAAAATCGCCGGAGGGATTTTCAAATAAATTGCGATTTAAGTTCACATTTTTAGGGGTTCTTTAGGTTTTCACGATTTTGCTTGGAAACCGCGAGACAATGCACTGACTGGAGGCGATACAGTCAGTGCATTGTCTCAATTTGAACTTCTATATCTCAAAAACGGTAAAACCTACGAAAATATCATATAAATCAATCTTGTGGAGAATTTTTACAGCTACAACATTTTCTTTAGGTCCATTTACATAGGACTCGCGAATACCAAGCAAAATCGTGAAAACCTAAAGAACCCCTAAAAATGGGAACTTTTTTTTTATTATTTAACATTCTTTATTTGCAATCTATCTTTTTCATTAGACAATAAGCAAATTGCATAAAATATTATATACATAACAGGAATTATGTAACTTCAGTAAGGTACATAATTATAAATAGCATTTACATGGTGATGTGTTTAATAATGTTTACATTAAAAATAAAAAAGAAATTAGTTACTTAAATCTAATACGTGTTTTCGTTTAAGTCTTCTTGTTTCATTACTATTATCTAGCAGAGAATTTGCCAGAGGGTTTGGATGGAGTTCAAGTCTTCCTATATAGTTTCTGCTAAGCCTCTTTATGTCTTCTTCAACTGAGCGCACTTCCAGATCTCTTGAGATTGTGGTATTTCTTACATACCAGGGAGCATTAGTTATTAATCTCAACATCTTTGATTGAAACCTTTTTATAATGTTAATGTTAGACTTGCAGGACGTGCCCCACAATTGGATCCCATAAGTCCAAACTGGTTTAAGTATTACATTATAAATTCTAATTTTGTTCTTTAGATTTAGTTTTGATTTTGGTCCTAATAACCAATACAGTTTTCGACTTTTAATTTTCAACATGTTGTGTTTGGCCTTTATATGTGGTTTCCATGTGAGGCGGCGATCTAATATCATTCCCAGGTACTTGACCGTATTTTGCTTGGGAATTGGTTCATTGTTGATGATAACTGTAGGGCAATCTCCTCTTCGTAGTGAAAATGTGACATTACTAGATTTTTCAGAATTCACTTTTATATTCCATCGTTTATACCAAAATGGGAACTTAAATCGCGATTTATTTGAAAATCCCTCCGGCGATTTTTTTGTTTCTTGATATTTCTCATCTATGAGCATTGTAGTTTCAGAATCTTCAAAAACTTCCCAAGTGTAAGCACCTTGCATTTAAAATTAGTTAAGGCTCACCGTGATATATTAGGGCGACCCAATTTTTTTTTTATTTTGAAATTTCTACCCCTAAATTTTTTCCAATTGATCCAAATACCTTAAGTATGAAATTTTATGGAAATCGGTTAACGTTAACCCGTGCCAACCTGGCGATCTATGTTTCCATAGTGAATTGGATGGAACCAAAGGTGCATTTTCACGAAAATTCTCTAAAGGCCGCAATTATGGTCCAATCGATAAAAAACTTTACCAGTTCACAGCTGTGGCCAAAAAACTATTTCTACAAAAATGTGTGGGGATCGGTTAACAATTACACGTGTCGCCTGACAGATCTTTGTATAGGGGCCAAAGACGAATTTTCAGGTAATCGCTCTACAGGCCATAATTATTTTCCAATCGATGGAGAAAATTTACCAGTTCATTGTTGTGGCTAAAAACGAATCGTCTTTTATTTGTAGGCAGGTCAATTTCCCAATTTCAGGTATTTTGGGATTTTTATATAAACTTGAAAAATTTCCCATATAGGATTCAAAGTGATCAACATTATTTCCACCGAAAATTGTGGACTTAGGACCATGTTTGGGTATAACAGCCATATGTACATGGTCTACAATTTCGGCCAAAATTGGAGCTTTCAGGGTTTAAAGGCGTCCAAAAACGTCCCATAGGTCCACATTTTCCACATTTTGGAATAGACTTCACATAACAGTACGAGCCAATTTCAAGTATATTAAATATTTTATAAATGTGCCTCATCGAAATAATGGTTTCAGACCCCAAGTATGTTTGGACGAAATGTGTTTCAGAAAATTTGGAGTTGATTTAGCCATGTCCGTCCGTCTGTCTGTCTGGCTGGTGGGCGCGATAACTCTCGAATGGATCAACCGATTCGGTCCAAAATTTGGCTTTCGTAATATTTTGCCCAAACTTAATTTAGGTTCGAAGATGGGTTATATCGGGCAACTCCTCCCGGTACCTTACCCAAAAAAGTTCGAAAATGTTCGGAAAATTTGAAGGGTGTGACCGATTTGTTCCATACTTTGGACATCGTAAAGTTTCTTACAGATATAGATAAGGTTTTAATATGAAATCAACATGTCCACTCCTTCAGGTACCTCCCACACAAAATTTCGGAAAAGTTCAGTTTAGGACCAGCTCTAGAATCGCTTTGATTTTTGCTGTAACAACTTGTGCTCACTGCTCCCCATACGAGAGTTAAAGTTTCATCAGGGGCAAGTCCATTCTTCCTGAGAAAAAAGCCCGAAAGTTGCAAAAAAACTGTCGATCGAATCTGCCTATTCGGTCTAAAATTTTGCCTTCGTAATATTTTGTCCAAACTTACTTTAAGTTCGAAAATGAGCCATATAGGTCCACTCCTTCAGGTACCTCCCCTACAAAAGTCCAAAAATGTTCGGAAAAATTGTGCGCACGATAACTATGGAGGGGAGTGACCGATTTGGTTCACACTTTTCACATCCTAATATATCTACCAAATATAGATCAGGTTCGAATATGGACTATATTTGTCCTCTCATTCGGGTACCTCCCATACAATATTTCGGATAAGTTCACTTTACGACCTGCTCTCGAATCACTTTCATTTTTGTTGAAGCAACTTGCATTTGCTGCCTCCATCAGGGACAAGTCCATACTTTTTGAAAAAAACAGTCTGAAAGACGCAAAAAACTACTATGGCACCATATGTACTGGTTGGAAAGCACGGTAACTCTCGAACTGATCAACCGATTTGGTCCAAAATTTGGCCTTCGTCATATTTTGTGCAAACTTAGTATCAGTTCGAAGGTGAAATACCGGTCCACAACGATATCTCCTGAACGGGGCAACCAATTTGCTCCAAACTTTGGATCTCTTAATATTTTTTCCAAATTTAGTTTAACTTATAAAATGGACCATATCGGTCATCTCCTTAGGCAAAGCCGACTGATACTTTCTTACTTGTTATATAAATTTTTAACCAAACTTGGCTGCAATGTTTCGCATAGGGTTCAAAGTGCTTCTACCGTAATTTGTGGACTTAGGTCCACGTTTGGGTATATCCCACATATGCAGGAAGCGCCGACTTTGAAGTTTTGGTCGACAATTTCGGCTAAGGTCGTCAAAAAACGTTCCACCAAAAATTGTGGACGTTTTAGAATTGACTTCATATAACATTCCATGCCGATTTCAAATATTTTGAACCATTTATATATTTTCTTCCTTAACTGACTGTAATTTGCCATTAAGGATTCCCAGTGTTCACTTCAGATTATTTCATGACAGATGGTGCGAAAAGTTGGGCACGCCCGAACTTAACGTTTTTATTTGTTTTTTATACGGTCCATTATAATATGGAAGGTATATTAATTTGTTTTCAGTTTGTGACGCACAGAAATAACTATTTGCGAACATATAACGTATATACTCGTATATTCTTGATTAGGATACTATCCTTTGTCGATCTAGCCATGTCTGTTGTAATCACTCTAGCTTCCAAAATGATTGAGTGAGTGTGCTATGTGTTTGTAGCCGATTGTCTTTTTTCTAAAAGAAGGTGGGCTATATCGGTTTTCAATATAGGTCCATGTTTTGGTATAGCCCCCATATAACTACACCTTTCAATTTTGGGAATTTTGAGGATTTTAACTACAATTTTTAGCCGAAGTACCTGTAATCTTTGATTTGAGATTCCCCGACTTCTACAGCAAAAATGATCAGCATAGGTCTATAATTTGGTATAAAAACGTTTTATTTGTTTTTTATACAATCAGCGAGTGACTTCCAATTCGTCAGTTGCTTTGTATTCGTGCATGAAACTTGGGATTATTAAATCGCGTTCCCCACTACTGCAATTTCATAAAATTACTCTCGTATGGAGCTTGATTTAAGAACCCCTAGTTTCATGCACAAATACAAAGCAACTGACGATTCGGAACCAGCCTAGTTTATAGGCTAACGGGGTAAAATGTGCCTGATCGAAATAATACTTTTGAGCTCCAAGTATGTTTGGACGAAATCCGTTTCAGACAATTTGGAATTGATTAAGCAGTGTCAGTATGTCTGTCTGACATAGATGAGGTTCCAATATGGACTCTGTCAGTAAACTCCATCGAGTACCACCCATACAAAAATTTAGGAAGAGTTCAGTTTAAGACCTATCCCCCTATGGCTTTGATTTTTGTTGTAAGAACTTATGTTCGCTGCCCCCCTTACGACGGTACAGGGACAAGTTCATATTTTGTGAGGAAATAGCCCGAAAGGTGTTAAAACTCCTATGGCACCATATGTAGTGGCTGGAGCGCACAATAACCCACGAACTGATCAAGCGATTTAGTCCAAAACAGTTCATATCGATCTTTTCTTTAGAATACCTCCCCAACACAAAAGTTCAATATTTTTGTTTGAATGTAGTTAAGGGTCTGTTCGACGATTCTTTGGGAATTTCTACCGATGCTACTCCATGTGGCTCTGTTTACAGCGATATTATGTTTTTCGTTCTTGTTGAACCAAAATCTCAAAGTTATATCTATATATCTCTAACGAAAATGAATTACTCCCAAAATAAGATCCGATAAGCCGATAGCTTTAGTTGCTAGTGCTTTTTATATATAATTTTATTGTAATTTGTAATTATAATAAATTTTTAATAAAAAAATAAATAAAAGATCAACTTCCAAAATGTAGTATGTCGATCCATTCCTTCATGTACCTCCTTCGCACCACTTTTGAGTTTTAATCCTAATCTTCATTTGGTGGCATTCTCTCAACAGAACATTTCGAATATCTTGTCTTCTGGTTTCGTATTCCATTTTTTTTTTGTTCCATCGGAGCCTTGGTCCTCTCGTCCTGCTTATACCATTATGCCGCTCATATTAATACGCCCTTTTAGGGAGTTGCCAACTCAAACAGTTTTATGCCTATACACTTTATTTATATAATTTTATTTATCATATAATATAATTCATTCCAATATCTTAATATTCTTGATCTGTGCCCATGTATTTTCTACATGAATGGATACGAGTTGACCTGAACTTCAGAAAATATTAATATAACCAAAAGTGTTCACAAAACATTCTTGTTTTCAAGTAGAACAAGTTCAACATCTCCTTTAGTTTAATAAAAGAAGAGGAAAAAACTGAACAGTAAAACTCAAAGGACTCTTATATTTTATGATGAGCACTTTTGGAGAATGTTAAGGACAAAATGTTCGTATATAGTTTTGTGCAATTCACATTTTGACTTGTGGTCTGCAATGGGATTTTTTTTCTACACATCCCTACTCCCAATCTACCTACCTACGTAGAAAAAACACTACACGTTAGTATAGTTGTTTGTTTGCACTCTGCATGATTATTTGGAAAATTTACTGAGAAAATGTTAACTTGTAATGTAATTTGATGTTGTCAAGAGGAAGAAAATGTGAAAAAATGAAAACGAAAAAACAAACACAGGAACATGAACATGAACCATAGTAATGTCAACAACTGTCGTGTTGTGTGAACCACGTACTTTTCTCATTTTCCACTTCATTGCTGCTAGACTTTGTGTCCATCTCAGTGAATGTTTGTGTCTGTCCGTAAGTTGTTATCTGTCCTGTTATGTATGATACTTACTACAGCACATTATAACATTTGACCACAAAATACATACATTCTTATATAAAGCAAAGTAAATGCGGAGCACCCACTCACACATTATGACAGCAAAGTTTCATTTCACAAAACTTTTATTTCACCACAGAGAGAACGACCATGATGACGATGTTAGTTATCAAGCAAAACATTTAAGGTTCTTGAAGTAAACGTCAGTGTTTTAAATTGACAGATTTAAAAGCGAGATATATAAAGGAAAATTTAAATTTAAAGTAAATGTGTTTCCTTAAAATTTCAGAAAATTAATCTAAATGGAGAAAATATTTAAATCACCATTTCGATTTAAAATACAAAAACAAAACAATTTAATTTTGCCCCAATTTCTTTAAGTTCACGGAAAAAATCTTTTCTGACAAAGCAATAAAAAACAAATCGTTATACATTTAAATCCCTGTCGTGTCAATATTTAACAGACAAAAAAAGAACTTCCCAATATATCACAAAAACAATAACTTAATGCCTATCTTCTTTTCTAGGGATTTACTTAGCTAATGGCTTTGTTGAAAATGACGCAAACAGAAATTCTTCCAACACCTGCCACATTTTCATCTATCATCCATCATTTCTGCCTATAAATACGTGATCGACATGACACGTTTCATGGCAAATAATGCCTCTAAGTTAAGTCTATTATGGCCATAAAAAAAGATGAGGAGCTAAAAAAAGTATATAAAAATGATAAAATAACGAGACTTAAGAAGGGTTTGATTTTTTGTTGATGTGTTAGGGTAGTAGCATTTGTTCGCCAAGGAAATGGGGAGAAAGAAACCCCTTTTACGTGATATCACGAAAAATTACAGGTAATGTGATGTAATGAAGGACACTTTTGTTGAGATAGTTTTTATATATATTTTTCTTGGTATTATCATTACCTTTTTGGGACTAGGTAAAGGTTGTGTTTAAGGGTCGAAAATCAAATATTTCATAGCCGCAGAAAAATACAAATTTAAAAATCCAATTTTTTCCTTCTAATTGAATCAAATATTTTTAAAGTAAGAGCAAAGTTGGCCACTGTAGTTGTTTTAAAGTTAAAAAAAAAAATTAAAAAAAAATATTTATTAGTTTAGAAAATTTAGCATTGTTTGCTAAATTAAAATCCACGTAGAGCAGCAGGCGGGCCAGCATGAAAGTCTATTGCATGTAAGCAATATTTCCTTTTATGTGCAGGAGAAAATAACACAGCTTTCGGGGAGGATGCTTAAATAGTAAAAAATCGCTTAGTTCGTCTGGTCCACAATATTAGGCAGAAACGTCATATGCTTAAATTAAGTAAAAAAAAAATTAACTAAAAAATGTATTTAATCGAACGAAACCTTTATATGGTGTCTATACCAAGTTCGGTAAACAAATGTGGCAACAAGTAAAAGAGTATCAGTCGGCTTGGCCGACAGAGATATATCCTCAGGCTCAAACCTAAAGAATATAAGTAACACACAAAACTTCTGACGTCTATATAATACGACGTACAACGTTTGGACCAAATCGGTTTCTCCCTTCGAGGGTTATCTTATCTTTTTTTAAGCTTTTGAGCCATTATCTCAAGAAGTAAGGATTTGCTCTTGAAAATACAATTGCGAATATAATTTGTTACAAGAAACCCCAAAGGGATTCGAAGTCCAAATTTTGGACCGAATCGGGTTATCCGTTCGAGAGTTATCGTAGGGGTATTTTAAACCTTTCGGACTATTTTGTCTGCAAGTATGGAATTTCCCCTGAAAAAACGTTTACTGTCGTAATGGAGGTATCGAATATAAGTTGTTACAAAACAAGTAGCCTATGTGAATTGAAACTTTCAACTACGGACAGATCAACTGTATTTAGGGTCTTTTCAGAATTTTGTTGCCCTTTTTGAATATTTGAACTTACAGAAAAAATGCGGATTAGGTTTAAAGATGTACAACCTTCGGTATACATTTCCAAAGGATCTTCGAACAGACCCTAAACTGCATTTAAACAAAAATGTTGAACTTTAGAAGGGAAGGTACCTAAAAGAGAGGACCAGTATGGGAAATTTTTCTAAGTTAAACTAAATTTGAACAAAAAAATCTTAAGTTTAGACCAAATTGGTTAGTGAATCTTTTTTAAATTTTGTCGAAGGCCAATTTTCCGACCAAATCGATTGACGACTTGGAGTGCTATAGAGCGCTCCTGCCACTACACATGGTGCCATAGGGATTTTTACAACTTTCGGGCTATTTCCTCAGGAAATAAAGTGGGTCAGTGAATGCAAGTTGCTTCAAAAAAATCAAAGTGATTCCAGAGCAGGTCGTAAAGTGAACTTATCCGACATTTTGTGTGAGAGGTACCCGATGGAGTGGACAAATATAGTCCATATTCGAACCTGATCTGGTAAATACATTAGGATGTGTAAAGTATGGACCAAATCGGTCACTACCTTCAAGAGTTATCGTGCGCACAATTTTTCGCAACATTTTTGAACTTTTGTAGGGGAGGTACCTGAAGGAGTGGACCGATATAGGTTATCGTCGAACTTAAACTAAGTTTGGACAAAATATTACGTAGGCCAAATGTTGGACCGAATCGGCAGATCCGTTCGAGAGTTATCTTGCCAACCAACCACTACTAAAATAAACAATTTCAAAATGGTTCGAGAAGAGCTGTTAAACTATACTTTTCCCAAAGAAGTGGGCCGATATAGTCCATATTCGAACCAGATATATGCATGGAAGTAATATTTTCACATCCCTAGTTTGGACAATTCGGTTAGTCCCATTTGGAACTTTCGTGCGAATATTCTTAGCGAAAAATTTTGAACTTTTGTGGGGGTAATTAACGGAAGGGGCTGCCACCGTGGTGCAATGGTATGCACGCCCGCCTTGCACGCAGAAGGTCGGGGGTTCGATTCCCCGGCCAAGCAACATCAAACATTTTTCAACTGTGGCAAAATACCCCTCAGTAATGTTGGCGACATTTCCTGAGTATTTCAGCCTTGAAAAACTTCTCTACAAGTGGTGTCTTAAGACACACCGTTCGGACTCGGCGATAAACAGTAGGTCCCATATCATTGAGCTAAATATGAATCGGGGTGCACTCACTGATATGAGAGAACTCTCCCTTGTCCCGTATGGGATGTTGTGGAACAATGTTTTTTTTTTGTTTTTAATTAACGGAAGGGGTAGACCGATGTGGTCCATCCATGGGCACTAACCAAAATATTTCGGAGCAGGCATTCCGGGATATGCTACTCCCAACACGGAAAAACGAAACAAATACATCGAAACTCTCCCGCAGTCCCCTCGACAACAACCGCACACGCAGCTTTTAACACCAGCCGAATGCATCCATTTTGCAATTTAATTGCAATGGACTCCGAGGTAAGATCGAGGAAATAGTAGATTTCATGAATCGGAAGATTATCATGGTCGCGGTGGTGCAAGAAACCAAGCTGAACGACAACCACAGAATAGAGCACTCTAATGGTTACAATGTGCTAAGGAAAGATCGCACCAGAAGTGGAGGCGGGGGATTAGCTTTCCTATTGCACCAGTCTGTCCAACACAGACCTATCTCGAGTCTGAGTCTGTCTCTAGTAACCCGTACATGGAATTTATGGGGGTAGCAGTCAGGTGTGGAACTGCCGAGATAGAGTTGCTGAACGTATACATCCCGCCGAGAATTAGCTGTATCTCAGATTATAGGCCTGACATTAGCCCGCTCTTGGAAGGTAATAATCGTCTAGACCTGGGGGTCTTTAATGCGCATCATGAGATGTGGCATTCGGCCCTGGGAAACGGCCAGAGAGGTACATCGCTGGCTCGATAGCTCTACATTTTGCACGGTCAATGAGGAAGCCAATACCAGAATTAGAGGAGAGTGTCACAGATCGCCAGACATAACCATCGTGTCACCTGGTCTGACAAATGACGTTACCTGGCAACCCGCCATTTCCCTTGGATCAGACCATCTCCCCATAATTGTCTCCATTAGCAGACCACCCGACTTCATCATCTCTGAACGCCGCACATTCATCAAGAAAGCTGATTGGCCGAGTTTCAGAGAGTTCACCAATCACCTCTTTAGCGAATTGCCCAATCCTTCTGATGTTCGGGTAGTGGAAAGGACGCAATATCGCAATATCCCTGCTCGTCGAATACCCGAAGTAAGACCAAGCTTTCCAGCAGAGGCGACGGGATTAGCAAATGAGCGTGATGAGTTTCGTCGTGCCAACCCCAATGATCCAGAATCAGGAAGCTGACACAGAAAGTTAACAGGCTGGTCGGCGAGCATAAGTGGAACAAATGGTTAAATCATCTGAAGAGCTGCAACATTGGAGCCGGTGAATTGTAGGCAACGGTTAAGTCACTCTCGAACCCTGGAAGAAAGGAAGATAGGACCTCAGTCACGTTTGGCGACGTTACTGACCCGAAGAGGTGCGCAAGTTATTTCAATCGACAGTTTGTCGAGCAACCCGAGAGTGATGGGGCAAAGAGAAGAGTATTACGTCGCATCAGATCTCTCCTGGCGAGGATGAACCAGCACAATTTACAATGGATGATGTTGCCAATGCCATCAGAAACGCTAAATCATCCAAAGCGTTGGGCCCTGATGGAATCTCCATGGTAATGCTAAAGCGGCTGGATGAGCCGGGAGTGTAGTATATCACTAAAGTTCTCAACTTGTCGTTAGCCACCCTCGTTGTTCCCGAAGTCTGGAAAATGGGCAGGATGGTCCCACTACGGAAGCTAGGCCAGGATGCCAGCGAAAGTGAATCTTACAGGCCGATTTCGCTTTTGTCGCCCGTAGCAAAGACACTTGAGGCCTTACTCCTCCCCAGTATCAGAAATAGCTATCAATTCGCCGATCATCAGCATGGATTCCGTAAGCGGGACAGCACGACAAAAGCGCTGCACACCATTACCACATATATCTGTCAAGGAATCAACCAGAGACGACCGTGCGATAGAACAATGATGATGGCGCTTGATTTATCAAAAGCCTTTGATACAGTCAGACACTCCGCGCTTTTTGAGGACATTGAGCAGACAACCCTTCGGCCAAGCTTGAAACGTTGGGTAGTCAACTATATGCGTCGCCAGTCGTACGTGGAATTCAGGAATAAGTAGTCCAAACCACGTAGAGTGAAACAGGGAGTCCCCCAAGGGTTGATTGCACGATCCTGGCTTCGGGTACCTATCCTGATGACATCTGTGAGAGACTGAACAACTATTTAAACGATCTTACCACCTTTTTCCATTCGAGGAATATGCAGATTTCCGCCACATAATCTACAGTCACTCCGTTCACCACATGGACAGCGCAATTTGGACGTGAGTTGAATGTCGTGGTCGACGGTAGCAGAATTCCGACCACAAACTGCCCTAAAATTTTAGGGGTCACATTCGACACTACATTCACGTCGTGCGCACACGCCACAGCTATCTGCGACAAGCTGAAAAGTAGGAACAAGGTCCTCAAGTCCCTAGCCGGCAGAAACCTTGTTGACCACGATAGGTCGGTCTGTGGTAAACTATGCGGCTCCAGTCTGGTCCCCGAGATTATGTGATACGAGTTGGAGAAAGATTCAAACTTGCCAGAAAGCCACCCTGAGAACAGCACCAGGATACCTCCTCAAATCTTCAGTGGGCCATCTACATGAGGCAAAGATTCTTCTAGTAAAGCAACACAATGAGATGCTTTCGTTGCAGTACCTGCTTGGATGTTACCGGGTGATCCATCCCAATCAGCATCTTGTGGGTAGGCCCGACACATTCAGGCAGATCAGGAAGGATATCCATACTCTAGAGGGAGAGGTCCAACGATACAGGAGAGAACCCCTAGATCAACAAGCATATCAAGCAGGTTTGAATAGCATTCACAGTTGCCATGGCCTTAAGCAATTAAAGTGTGAATAAAGTACTCAGAGTAAATCCCCCATCTATCGCAGATGAGGAGCGTCAGCTGCCACGACAAACCAGAGTAGTTTTGGCTCAACTACGCTCGGGATATTGCAGTCGCCTAAATTCTAATTGGGCGGAAATCGATCGCGCCGTGCAAGATATCTGCCCAGTATTCGTCATGAGCCCGCACGACACGGAACACCTTTTCAGCTGCCCCGCCAAACCTACCCATCTAACTCCAGTGGATCTATGGCTACATCCCATCCAAGCAGCCATATTTCTGGAACTGGAGATAGACTCAAAAAAACACTGTTACAACAACAACGTGGGCGGAATGTGTCTACCAGGATTAAAGATATAAGATATACGATTATATTATTTTTTTTTCCAATTTTCACACGAAAGGTTCGGTCCATTTAACCCGCTAAAAGCAATCTGATCGTCATTTAAAATTGCATGCTTCTTTTCTGTCATAAGCTCACACCTTATATAAAATTTCGCGCTGATCGACTATGATTGCGACCTACACAGCAGATACAAATTCGGATAAAAATTTTGTTTTTGGTCCATTTCACCCCCTAAATACTTCACCATCATCACCAAAAACAATAGCGATATATTCTGATGTGAAACCGACCTCCATACCAAATTTCGTGACGATCGGTCCGTTATTGCGGCCTGGACTTTGATAACAATTTATAATGGACAGACAGACGGGCGGACACACATCTCAAAATCGATTTAGCTCGTCGAGATATGAAGATTGGTATACCATATTGGGGGTCTCCGACGAAAATTTCGCGGTGTTACATGCACTTTTAGCAAAACAAACTTATAATACCCTTCCCACATTGTGAAGTAGGGTATAATAAAGGAAATAAAAAACCCTTTTTTATAAAAGTGTCCAATTTCTCTCAGAAATCCCCATATATTCTTGATAAGAATAAATTCTACGTTGATGTTGTTACCCCTCATGTTCATATCTGGACTGCAATTATAAGATTGCGAACAAATTTTTAACAATTTATGTTTACAAATATTTTTGTTCTGATGTTTCTGTGGGAAAGCCGAAAAGTGAGTGTGATTCCCATTTATATGAGAATACTAGACACTTAAAGAGTTCGGGTTTTCGCTAAAAAGGCATTATTTCAAATAGCTGAAAAGCCAATTGATGATTCCCTTAGCCAAGATGAAATCATGATATTGCTACCGATCAGTAAAACTTTGCCACACTGTCAGTTCGCTTTGAAAAACATTACACTCTGCAATAGAGAGTAATGATGACTTAAAACAATCAAATGAGATTAAAACTTCAACCAAAACAAAACAAACAATTTATTAAATTTAGAAAAAAATTTATTTAAACAAATACACCATGTTGTTTTCCTTGACTGAAAAATATGCACCCATTATCTATTTCTCTCTTATTTCTTTCACCAGTAAAACCAATGTTACCACCTTGTCCACATTCATGTTTTATTTTCGAGGTAAACAATAGAAAAAAAAAAACAATAGTCATGTTCTTATCTTGACATGGTTGTCTTATAAATAACCAACTACCTTGTCAACAAAGCTAAAATGTTATTACCATTCCAATGGCTTAGTATTTTATTTAAGAGAGAACCAACAGCAAAGGATGCACACAAGACAAAATGTTTGGAAATCAACTGACATATCAGTAAGTCAGTCAGTCAGCCACAATGTTATGGTTTTTCTATTTAATAACACAAATGATTGCCAACAACAAAAGGACAAAACCGAGAAAAGGAAAAACACACAAGGAAAATTACATAAAAAACAAAATAAGTGAATAATTGTTAGAGGTCAGAGGTGACGAATAAAAGAGTCTTTATAGGAAATGTTAAACAACTATTCCATTGCTTACAGGTTATAGCATTTTCGGAATATTGAGATTTAAGTTAGGGCTTGCAACCAAAATCACTAATGGCCTGTGTCTGTAAAATCATTCGAACATAATCTCGAAGTAAAAAGATCCTTGAAAGCAGATTGAGTGCCCTATGTACCGTCCGTTTCTGCATTTAGCTCAATGATAAAGGTACTAATTTTTTCGCCGAGTCTGAAAGGCGTGTCTTAAAGAAGACGTAGATGACTAAAAAATACTCAGAAAAGTACCCAAATATTACGTTGATGGGTTATTACAGCGCTAAAAATATTTAGGGTTGCATAGCCAGTGATTCGGACCCAGACATTGGGTGCTCTACTTCCTTATTTATTTACACCCTTTAATTCCCTTTCTTGATCATATCTAAAATATCACAAAAAGCCCTTCGTCTGTACAACAATCAGTAGTATATCAAACGTTCGACCTCATCCAATTGCTAAACCTGTTTATTTGTCTTTAATAAATAAATTTCATCAACAAAATTTTCAAACAAATACTTCCTACAATCTTTGGCGTAGGAAAGATATTCGTTAGAAAAAAAAAACCAATTCCAATAACAAATAAACTTTTATGTCAACTTTGTTGAAAACAATCAAATCTACAGAGACTGAAGGACGCTTTTCGATGCAGCACACAACACAAACACAGTAAATATATTTTTTGGTATCATTGATTGTAACTAAACCACACACATACAGGCATAGCTATTAAGAGCATAGTACTTGTTACAACTTGGTCAATGCGAAACTGACCAAATGTCCTAGTTTTTCGTCGTCATCATGATCATCATCCTCATCTGCAACAGCAAGTCAACATACAGACACATACTGACATATAAATCCATCCACATTACAGTGTTGTGTTGGTTTATGCTTTGTTTTTTGGTTTTCATACATGTTGACCTTACAACTGGTATTGTTTTGTGTTCTGCAGCAGCATACTTTATGTAGTTGTAAGTAAGCACACACATACACACAAATGAATAGAGTATTTCAGTAAATCAACATCTGGTAGGTTTTGGCTTTAACATTATTTCATCTTTGGTTATTGTAGCCTTCCGTGTCTTGTCTTCATACTTCATCATCAGAGTCGTACACATCAGTATCACTCTGCATAGGGTCTAGTGGCCCGGAGTTGTTTGTTATTGTTGTTCTTGCCATTGGAGTTGACCAATGCGAATAAATTCAAATGATTTATTTACGAGTTTTTGATTTATTTGATTTTATGTTTTATTTTGTATGGTATTGCCATTTGTTGTTGTTGTTTTTATGTTATATGACATATCGTTTAACAATGTTACACAACACATGAAGTAGCACATGAGAAGTCAGAGAGCAATGACCATTACAAATTGATCATCAAATTGCAAAGACAAATTAATTGCTGCTGTTAAACAAGATTTAATAAAAAAAATTAAAGCTTATTTAATGAAGCGTATTACCAGGAGCTACATATTAAGGTGAATAGTAAAGGGAACACCAGAAATGATTAGAAAACACAATTTATTAAATTTTAAAAAATGGTTGATGGTTGGCCTAAATGATGATTAATGTAGAGCAATACAAACAAGGGAAATACAGAATAAACATTTACCAAATTTTAAAAATATTAAACGAGCGTTTTTACATAAAATTTAAGCAATAAATTAAATATTTTTCTCCTTCGAAACAACCAAACCCAAACTTTCCGAATTTTGTAAAAACTGTAGGATTGACCAGCAACCTGTTGTTGGGGAGGCATCTAAATGCGGATATGCAAAATTTAAAAGACCTGCCTATGTGGGTTGCCGGCGCTTACAAACGCCACTTGGCACGAAGGTTTTTGTTGTTCTGCAGGCACAACTACGAGGGCAGTTCGGGAACTTCTTAGCCTAGCACAAAAAGCGCGGTATAAACAGAAAAAAGTTAAGTGTTTTGGAAACTTCCATCTCTGTTATGAACACATGTTAAATTTTGTTTCGATCTGGCAACTCCTTCATATAGAAACAGGTTTTCAAAAAGACGCATCCGCAATTTTTTTACAATGGAAAAATTAGAAATGCGTGCTGTCATTAAATATTTACATAAAAAAGGTTTATCGGGACAAGAAATTCATAATGATATGGTGAATGTGTTAGGTGAAAGTGCTCCTTCATATGCAACAGTAAAAAATTGGGTTGCTGAATTTAAACGTGGTCGTACTAGCATTGAAGATGAACCACGTAGTAGACGTCCAAAAACAGCAACAACAACAGAAATTGTAGCCAAAGTGCATGATATGGTATTAAATGATCGACGAAAAAAAGTGCGTGAAATTGCTAATATCATGGGCATCTCAAATGATCGAGTCCATTTAATTTTGCATGAAGAACTACAGATGAAAAAGCTTTCTGCAAGATGGGTGCCGCATTTGTTAACAGTCGATCAAACAAAGGTATTTTATTGATTGACTATCTGCAAAAGGGTAAAACAATAAATTCAGAGTACTATTGCAACCTTTTGGATCAATTAAATGTACAAATTCGAGAAAAAACGTCCTGGCTTACAACACAAAAAATAATTTTTCACCAAGACAACGCACCAGCGCACAAGACTGTTTTAACAATGGCTAAAATCAACGAATTAAAGTACGAGTTGCTTGACCACCCACCTTATTCTCCTGATTTAGCTCCCAGTGACTTTTACTTGTTCCCAAATCTAAAAAAAAATTCCCTGCTGGCAAGCGTTTTACCTCAAATGAAGATGCAATTACAGTTGTAAACCACTATTTTAAAGACCTTGAGGAAAACTATTTTAATCAAGGAATAGAATTGCTAGAAAAGCGTTGGACTAAGTGTATTGAAGTTTCAGGAGATTATATTGAAAAATAAAAATATTTTTGAAAAACTGAATATTCTCTTTCATTGATAGGCTAAGAAGTTTCCGAACCGCCCTCGTAGTTGCCAGTGCAATTTCCTTTAAGCTCAAATGAAAACTTCTAACTTTATTTTCAAAATCATCGTCCTTATGTACTAAACATAACGGTACTTAATCCTAGATTTTGTTTACTTAATCTATCCTTAATCATAACAAAAACAATCCTTAAAACTACAGCTGTTAATCAGCTGATCTACTCGTACTTAAAATACTACAGGTGATTGGTATAAGGGTAGTTCACATTGAACCATATATCGGTTAATAATATCTATCACTACAAAACTATATTCAAATATATACTAATAACTTCCTTAATATTGGCCAATATATATACCACCACTATGTGGAAACGGTATCATATGTTTGTTTTGGGAAAAATTCATGTAACACCGCGAAATATTCGTCGAAGACCCCCAATGTGGTATACCAGTCTTCATATATCAACGAGATAAAGCGATTTGGGATGTGTGTTCGGCCGTCCGTCCATTAGAAATTGTAATCAAACTCCAGGCCGCAATTATGGACCGATCGTCACGAAATTTTGTATGGAGGTCGGGTTCAGACCAGAATTTTATATAAGGTAAGAGTATATGACAAAGGAGAAGCTTGCAATTTGAGATGGCGATCAGATAATATTTAGACATTTAAATGGACCACAACTTTTGTGTGAAAATTTTGAGAATTTTTAATATACAGCTTATATCTCTGTTCCTGAAAGACACATTCCTCCCTCGTGACTTATATTTGAAAGACGATCTCTTGACCTTTCCACTGATGTCAATTATGTTGACATACGTGATCAGATAACAGAATTACATCTTAAGATATACAGTTTTTTTTTTTTTTTTTTTGTTTGTAGTGTATTATAGCTCAATATTCACGAAATTCACGAGGTAAGAGTTTAGATTGAAAAAAATGCCTATAATTTCACATGATGATCTGATATTATTTAGCGGGTGACATAGACCATTACTTTTGTATGAAAAATATACAAATTTTATTTTTGGTCAATATTTATACCCTCAGCCTTTAGGCTTAGGGTATATGGCAAATAACAAAATTCCTTTGCAATTTCATTTGAAAAAAGTTAAAAAAATTTTTCGCGAGCACATCTACTATTTTTGGTATAGAGTTAAAGGAAAAAAATATGGTTTCAAATCTGCTCGCGTTCACGAAATTGGCCGATGCGCGCAAACGTTATAGCGGTTTTTATCCTCTTATAAAGAAAAAATATTTTAAAATTTCTTATTTTTTGTATTGAGAAAATGTAAGCATATATCAGTAACAGCATTTGATATCCATCCGTAGATGCACCAAAGTTTCCAAAATGTGTTTTTATTTTCGCGGAAAATCAAAAAAATTAAAAAAATCTGGCAATAAATTCAAATTATACTAACTCAGAGTCCTTATAAACCACTAAAAACTAAATTAAAAATACGTACAGAAACTAGACAACGCGTAAAAAATGTGAAACCAAAATTATAAACATTGGCTTTATAAATTGCATATTACAACAACAAAAGAGAAACAACTCATTGTTGGAAAATATTGTTACAAATATATTTTTTGGTTTGTTTCGAAAAATTAGAAAAAATTATTTAAGAGTTATCCAACTATTTCGCTAAAATCTAATACATAAATTAAAGTATTCTGCTAAAATTTTATCGAAATATATGGTTTACCATCGTGAAAGCTTATTGCTTACTGTGATAACTTATAAGGATAGGAAATTAAGACTAATATTGAAATTACTATCATTTAAAAGATATGAAAATTAAAAAGCCTGTAATTCGCGAATTAGTTAAAGTCGGTTGATGCGCATCCGATTTTGGATAAAGTGAATCAATCTCTTTCAATATTTATGCATATTTCGCCAGTTGCATCATGCACTGCAAAAAACCTTAAAGTTGGTAAAAGTCGCGCAATATGCATACGATTTTGATGCGCATCCGGTTTCATCAGCGCCCATCAAAAATACGTCAATATACACCTATTTCAAATAGATTCTTCAAAAACCGCGGATGTGCCTCCACATTCAGTTTTTGACGAAATACCCATATTACTCGCGTATCTCTGTTTTTTTATGACACATGTTTTCGCAAATATTATAATCGCGAGTAAAGGATTCCATATATGTAAAAAATTTTAAAGAAAATCGCGGTTTAGTACGAGGATTTGTCAAAATTTATTTTTGCTGATTTTCCGATTTTCAAGGTATCTTTATCCGCGATTTTAGTAGATGAATTCGATCGCGGAAGGCTTCATTAGAACCGTCGCGTAAAAAAACTAAATTCACGCGGGTTTCAAAGGAAAGTGAATGACAGTAGTAAATTTTACACGCAAAAAATACGTTTTGTAAGAAAATTCACGCATGAAATTTTGGCTTTTCGACTCCAATTACTAGGATGCTGTAAGGAGCACACTCATGAGATATGCACCAAACGACGTAAAATCACGAGTTCTATAATCGTGTTAAGAGTTTGGAATATTATCATCCTGCGCGTCCGGATTATTAAAAAAAAATCAAAAAACCCCGAAATTCCGGCTTCAAAATGTCAGCATAAATTTTAGATGGATGCAGTGGATATATCGAAAAATCATACACTGCTATCTTGTTGCCCATGGAGTATTCTGTGATTCTTTCTTTGGGGATAGGTCTATGAAATGTAAGGTTAAGCCAGAAATCGTATGGGAACATAAAAAAACTTGTTGGCTTCAACCCATTTTTACTCATTTTTCTACATTGATGCCAACACAGCTTCCACGAAAATTAATTTTAATGGTCGACATTATGGGATCCCTCCTAAAACACTTCATTTTAAAGAATTGTAGTCATACTTTATAGAATATGTTAACAGTTCGCGAATTCTGATAGGGTGAAACTCGTATTCATCGATTGCAAAACATTTTTGTTATTTACCATATGCAAAAATATACTAATAACTTATTTTTGCGGCCCATACATTTACTGCCAAACTGCTGCTGCCGATGAACCCTTTGTGTACGTGTGAGACTGAGTAGTGAGTGTGTGGCATTCCTTCAATCCACATTCCAGAAATTATAAATTTTCCTCCAAAACATGGTTTTTAGTTGAAATTTTCAAAAATTGTTAATCTATTATTATACCCTCCACCATAGGATGGGGGGTATATTAAGTTTGTCATTCCGTTTGTAACTACTACTATATTCTTGATCAGCGTGCAATTCTACATCGATATAGCCATATCCGTCCATCTGTGGAAATCACTCTAGCTTCTGAACGGATTGAAGTAGGTGGATGAAATTTTGGTAAAATCTATTATATGTATGTAGGACTTTTAGTATTGAAAGCGGGTTATGTAGGTCCACGTCTTCGTATAGCCCCAATACAAAGTGACGCGTCGTCGTTTTAAAGAAATTTTAGGATATTTGTCCCATTTGACCGCCGAATTGGTTGTAATTTGGTATTTTGTGTCTCCAGAGGCTAACATATATTTCTAACAAATTTTGTTTATATAGATCCACATTTTGGTATAGCCCCCATATAAGGCCCTATATACTCGTATAGTACGCGTCATTTTAAGATATTTTGAATGGATAAGTCCCATTTGACCACAGAATCGGTTGTAACTTTGCATTTTGCGTTTCAAGAGGTTAAGAAACATATGTACCATAAAATGTTTACATAGTTCCACGTTTTGGTATAGCCCCCATATAACGCCCCATATATAGTACGCGGCACTGTAAGATATTTTGAATGTATTAGCCCCATTTGACCACAGAGTCGGTTGTAAGTTTGTATTATGTGTTTCCATAGGCTAAGAAATGTTTCTACCATAAAATGTTTATATAGGTGAAGGTTTTGATATATACCCCATAGGACGATATCTCCAGATTTTCGGTATTTTGAAGCGTTAAGCCTCATTATCGCAGCGAAATGGCTGAAGTTTGGTATGCAGTATTCGTTGGGGGTTTAAAACATTCTCCTGGAAATTTGTAGGTATAGGTCCGCGCCTTCGTATAGCCGCCATAGGATGGTACCTCCCGGTTTTCGGTATTTTGAAGGTTGTGGCCTGGTTAGTCTTCATTTGGGGTATAAAACATTCCATATGAAATTTGTCTGTATAGGTCTACGCCTTCATATAGCCACCATAGAACGGTACCTCCCGATTTTCGGTATTTTGAAGGTTGTGGCCTCAATAGTCCACCGAAATGGCTGAAATTTTGTGGTTAGTCTTCACTTGGGGTATAAAACATTCCATATGAAATTTGTCGGTATAGGTCACACGCCCTCATATAGTCCCCATAGGACGATATCTCCCAATATTCGGTATTTTTGAAGGTTTTAGCCATACTATACTACCAAAATTTGATCTTTCGTCATCTTTTGGGATGCAAAACTTTCTCCCAGGGTACATCCCAATTTTCGGTGTTTTGAAGGGTTAAGCCTCATTATATCACCGAAATGGCTAAAATTTTACATAGTCTTCGTTGTGGGTATAAAACTTTCCACCTGAAATTAGTCGGTATTAGTCTTCATATAGCTCTCATAGAACGGCACCGCCCGATTTTCGGTATTTTGAAGGGTTTAGCCTCATTATTCCACCGAAGTGGCTGAAATTTGGTATTTAGTCTTTTTTGGGCTACAAAAATTTCCTCAGAAATTTGCCGGTATACGTGTATGTTTTGGGGGGGTACCCCCATAGAACGGTATATCCCAATTTTCGGTATATTGAAGGTTTTTGCCTCATTATAACAAGGAAATGGCTGCAAGATGGTACTTAGTCTTCGTTGAGGGTATAAAACTTTCCACCTGAAATTTGTCCCCATAGGGCCATGTCTTCATATAGCCCCCATAGAACGGTACCTCCCGATTTTCTACATATAGCTCCTTCTCCACCAAAATAGCTGATATTTGGTATTGAGTTATTGATAAAGGTTTGCAACATTCCAGCCGAAGTGTGCCGGTATAGGTCGACGTCCTCAAATACCCCCATATGACCGTACCTTCCGATTTACGGTATTTTGAAAGTTGTGGCCTCAATATACCACCGATATGACTGAAATTTAGTATTTAAATTGCCATGGGTGTATAAAATATTGCAGAAGAGAATTATCAGTATAAGCCCTTTTCTTCAAATAACTCCATAGAAGCGTACTTTCCAATTTTCGGTATTTTAAGGTTGTGTCATCAATATCCCATCGAAACAGATGAAATTTAATATTTAATCTCCGTTGGTGGTATAAAACTTCCCACCTGAAAATTTCCGGTATTGTTCCATGTTTTTATATACCCCCTCCATAGAAAGATCCCTCCCAATTTTCGGTATTTTGAAAGTTTTAGCCACAATATTCAATGGGAATAACTGAAATTTGGTATTTAGTCTTCGCTGGAGTTACGAAACTTTCCTCCAGAAATTTATCGGTACAGGTTAACATTTTATACAGCCTCCATAGAACGACGCTTCCGATGAAAGAAAAAAACATGTCGCCCCAATGACATTGCACTTAGTTAAAAAAATAATTACGAAAGTTATAGAACAAATGTTCTTATATTATAAATTATTAGGCCCAAAAAATTATTACATATTCAAGTTATCAATACCTTTTCGTGAGCGTTGGCTGTCTCATATAATAAACTAAAATGTTTTGTTGAATTTGTTATACATATTTATATTTAGCGCTATTGTTTCGGTAACTTCAAAAACAAATGGTGTACACAGCATATGTTACATTCCTCTAAAAACATTTTCACCGAAATCCCTAAATTGTTAAATTTATTCATATATTTCCCTCTGCCTACCTGTTTGACAAAGTAACAAGCAAGCGCCTACACAATGTGCTGGAAAAATCAATTGAAAATTAGTTGTTTCAGGCATGTGTTACCAACAAAATTTTCATCGGAACAAAAAGTCCCCTTTTCGTTGTTCTTAAAATATGTGATATTATAATGTCGTTATATGGAAATATATCCATTATTAGTAATATACTCAGGCACATGTGTTTCTAACTATATCCGTGTTTGAAAAATTTTACAAGAATTTCAGAACAACGACAACAACAAAAACTCGACATGACACATGTGTGTGTTTCATTCATTCATATCCATTGTGATATGATATTTGAGCGTGTGTGTGTGTATGTAAAATAATATCTATGCGAATCCCTTAATCCTTGTAAAGATAAAAACATGAGTGACAGAAAACTTACAAATGACATCTAGCATGTGATGTGAACAAAAACCACCAAAAACAAAAAAATAGTTTGTCATCGAAATGATGATTTGGTTTGTTTATGTGGGTTTTCGGATGTATGCCACAAGGACAGATAGGAAAACATTATTTGGGGGAACTTGAAAACATATTCAACATTTTGTGGAATTTAAAAATCAATATAAATTTAATATAGAATTTTTAAAAGTGAAAGTTATTCCACGGAGTAAGGAAATATTTAAGTTATATCGTAGGGACGTAGGGGATGGAAGATACCAAGGAACGGTCCTGACCGGCTTTAACATGACAAAGCCCAGGATTTATCTTTGTCCCTCTTTCATCTCAAGTGGACACTGACCTTCCCATGGTGTCACCTGAGGAACCGCCTTTAACACCCGTTAAAGGTAGAGAGCTAACATGTGCCGCGCGTTCACCCATAAGAACGTTAAGAACTTGGATTTGGGCGTCGGGTTAGTAACCCTCCCCTAGAAAAAACAGCCTACTATGAAAAAACGAAAGAAAAGAAAAATGAACCCCTCTAAAGTTGACGAACACCGCAAACGTTTTAAGGACCATGATCTGCGAATCAGCACTTGGAATGTGCGCACTCTTTATAGAGAAGGTGCAGTTTACGCATTGGCAGATGACCTGAAAAGTACAAGGCCGACATTACTGCCATACGGGAAATACGATGGAACGGGAAAGGCGTCACAACAACACCTAAAAGTGACGCACTGTATTATAACTGCCATGACACAAAGCATGAGTTTGGTTGCGGATTTGCGCTTGGTCGGAGGTTAAAACATCTGGTCACCGGCTTCACCCCAGTGAATGAAAAACTTGCTGCAATTCGATAAAAAGCAAAATTCTTCAACATTAGCTTTATTTGCGCTCATGCTCCCACTGAAGACAAGGACGAACAGACCAAAAATATATTTTACGAGCGCTTAGAAGGAACTTATGACCGTTGCCCTGCCCATGACATTACAATTATACTAGGTGATTTTAATGCCAAAATTGGAATGGAGAATATCTTTGGCCCAACAGTAGGGAAATTCAGTCTCCAGAGCGAAACATCTGACAATGGCATGATGCTGATAGACTTTGCACCTGCAAGAAACATGATAGTTAGTTAGCAGTACCAGCAGTACCAGATTTAAGCATCTCGATATTCATAAGGGCACCTGGCTGTCGCCAGATCAAAGAACAAGTAATCAAATTGATCACGTTGTGATAGATGGAAGACATGTATCAAGCGTGTTGGATGTACGATCGTTCCGAGGTGCAAACATGGACTCGGACCACTACCTTGTTGCAGCAAAGGTACGTACCAGATTAAACGTAACAAACAAAGTGCGAACAGACACAACACGGAAGTTGGACATCGGTAAGCTGCAATCACAACAGATAGCCACAGCATATTCTACTCAACCGGCCCAATTGATTAATCAAAGCACTCCTCGTCCCGATAACAGATCAGGACAATGGCAAAGTATTGCCCACTCCATGCAAACAGCCTCAAAATCAGTACTTGGATACCAGAGACCTCCACCAAGGATTCCATAGTATGACCAAGAGTGTCGTGCTGCTACCGAAGAGAAAAATGCGGCATATAACGCTACTTTACAATCAGTAGCAACGCGTAGCGCACGAGAGAGGTATCGGGAGAAAAGGCTAGAGGAGAAACGTCTTTTCCGCAGGAAAAAGAGAGTGATGGAAAAGCGAGAGTGTGAACAAATTGAGATGTACAGGAGACAGAATGAAGACCGAAAATTATACCAAAGAGAAACATCAAACAGATGGCTTGGAACTGGCACATCCTCCTGTAGAGACCAGCAGTTATCTGGTAACTGATACAGATTGTGTGCTACGGATATGGAAAGATAATTTTTCCAAACTGTTGGTTTCCAATAGTAGCGAAGTCGACGAAGATACCACAGATCCAATCCCAGAAGATGGTATTGAATGTATACCACCCGGCCAAGAGAGGTAAAGACAGCAATAAACCGGCTGAAGAATAATAAGGCATCAAGAGCTGATGGCCTACCAGCCGAGCTATTTAAAACCGGAGGCGACGCGCTGATAATATGTATGCATCAGCTAATTAGCACCATCTGGCAGGAAGAACGCGTTCCCGACGATTGGAACCTGAGCATCCTGTGTCCCGTCCATAAGAAAGGAGATAAGACTTTATGCTCCAACTATAGGGACATAAGTCTTCTCCCTATCGCCTACTAGGTAGTGTCAGGGATATTGTGCGAGCGAATAAAGCCCATGGTCAGCGAAATAATTGGATCACCCCGATGCGGCTTTAGACCTGGCAAGTCCACCATTGACCAGATATTTACCCTGCGACATATCCTGGAGAAGACCCAAGAGATGCAGATCGACACCTACCACCTTTTTGTCGATTATAAAGCAGCCTTCGACACCCCGCTACGTTCAAAGGTATTCCAAGTCATGTCTGAATTTGGTATCCCCACAAAGCTCATATGTCTTTGTAAAATTACTCTAGCTGAAACAAGATCTTCAGTGGAAATAGGAAAGAACATCTCCGAAGTGTTTTGTACCAAAAGAGGTTTCAGGCTGTCTCCTTGTGCGATCTTTTCAACATCCTGCTAGAAAAGGTTATACGAGAGGCAAACGTCAAAAGAAGTGGCACAATCTACACCAAGAGCCACATGTTATTTGCTTATGCTGATGATATGGACATCATGGAACGATCAGTAAAGGAAGTAACCGATACCTTTATGAAGGTCGAAGGAGAATCTGTTAAAGTGGGTGTGGCGGTAAACGGTGAGAAGATCAAGCTGATGGTGTCGACGCGCAATGTGTCCATTGTGATCGAATCAACTGTTGAAGTTAGTTCCTATAATTTTGAGGTAGTAAAAGTCTTCGTATACCTCGGTGCCGCCGTAAACACAACAAACGACATCAGTTGTGAAATAAAAAGAAGAATTGTTTTGGCCAACAGATGCTACTTTGTCTTAAGTAAGCACTTTAAAAACAAAGCCTCAACTCTTCAAAAAAAAATAACGCTTTACAAAACACTGATACTACCCGTGCTGAGGTATGGTTCCGAAGCCTGGGTACTTGCGCAAACAGATAAGCCACTGCTTGGCGTGTTTGAGAGAAAAATTTTTCGAAAGATCTACGGGCCATTTCTGCGTTGACGGTGAATATCGACGTCATATGAACCACGAGCTGTATCTGCTATACAGCGAAATCAATATAGTTAAACGTACCGGGACGCAGCGATTGCGTTGGCTAGGCCATATAATAAGAATGAGCGATGATGAACCCGCAAAACCTAAGCTGATGCTATTATGAATTAAGTATACCATTGCTGTTTTCCAAAAGAAAATCTATGAATCCGTAAATAACAAACCTTTCAAATTTCCTTGAGTTTTTAACAGTTTGTTATTTCCAAACCTGAGCAGGGGGAATGTTAAAAAAATTTAATTGTTCGTGAATTTCAGCCCTAAAAATCATTCCTAGTATTCATATGTTCTAAAAAGTTGTTTATTGAAATCTTAGGTACATTGTTGTGGTTGACGGTATCTCTAATTGTTGGGCGGTTGCGTATCTTTGGACCAGAGTCGGAGAAAAAAGTATAAAAATTGGATATTTTCAAAAGATTTTTGCTATTTTTACCATTAATAACCGTTCACAGACATTTCGTATGTTCCAGAAAGTTGTTTATTGATGCCTTTGCTACAATATTGTGGTTGATTGTTTTCTTGAATTTTGAACCTTTTAGTATCTATGTAGCAGAAACCGAGAAAAGAGGATAAAAATCGGAATTGTTTTGATATTTTGAGCATTAAGATCTGTTTCTACAGAGTTCGTATATTCTAAAAAGATGTTTATTGAGATCTGAGGTAAATTTTTTTAGTCGGTTGTTTGCTTCAAATTTGGTCGGTTTGATCGCTGTATAACAAAACTTGAGAAAAAATTTTAAAAGAAATTTGACTACGGCGATTTTGACCTTGCAGATGAAGTTTGATGGATTATATGTGTTCACAATTTTTGTTCTTTAAGACAAGAGCTACAACTTTGCCTCTGAGATGAATTCAAATTTCCTAACAGTTTGGAAGATATAGTCCTGACTATATGACCCTTTTTACATCAAAGCCTCAAACCTTTGGAGGCCTATAACCACGAAAGTTGATGAGATAGGAAAAAACGGCGAGACACGTATCCTCTCATTTTTGGTCTTCTATCACGCTGCGGTGTCAGAATATGGTTAATAATTTTCGTGAAGCACAGTGTAACTAATGTTCAAAAGAATTGGGTTTTTGTTTAAACCATTAAAAAAGATATAGAAAATTATCTAAAAATATACCACCACCTTAATGTCATCTAGGGTATATTTACTTACTTCTTCTGACAACATCGAATATAAGTTCCTGTATAAAAATATGATGGCATTTCTAAGCCGATTAATTTTTCAGTTGTCTTCACGATAACGAGTAGAACAACACACAAACAACAACTTGAAACCCAATTTCTGCAATAACTTATTTAGCTTAAAAATGTGTGTTTCTATAGAAATATAATACCATCCTGTTCTCATTCGCAGCAGCAGCATTAAATGGAGATTGCAGAAAAATAAACACCCCAAGACACATAACCAATTCGTAGAATATAACTAGCTAAATACTTAGTTAGTTGCAAGAGGATAGAGCAGCAGAAACAAGTGTCATTGTGCGTTACCACGAACAAGAGTTATGCTTGAGTGCATGTTGTGCAACAACAAGCACAAGAAGAAGAACAACAACAGCACGAAGAATGCAATCATGTAATTTTCTCAAGATATAGGGCAATAGATGTTGTAACGCCACATCTGTGTGATACGGTTGGAACAGTATGGGGGCGTATTTGCCAGTTGTTGTTGGTGTTTTCATTCACAGGAATTCCTCTTGTTCTAGTTCTCAGATACGTTTTTTACTGCTGCTCCTTCGTCTTCTTCTTGTTTTAGTTGCAATTTTGCTGCGTTTTTTCTCTCGTTGTTGTGCTGCAATGCTGTTTATTTACTAACAAACTATCTAGTGTTTGTTTAATAAATTTGTTGTTACTGTAACTGTAACCAGTGTTGTTGTTGTTATTGCTATTTCAACATATTTGGTTGTCTTGTTATATATAGTTTTTTAAGCTAAAATAAAAAACAAGATATGGAGCAAGGGATCTTCCTCAGTTTACTTTGTATTCTTTGCTACTCCTGTTGTGTTTCAGGACTTGAACGTACGAAGGAAGTAGGTGGCCTAGCAATCGCTGCTTGCAACAGGAAGTGTATTTGCCGTTTTACTTCCGCTACACAACTAGTTTATGTTGGGCTTCCGTTAGGGTAGAACTACAGGAAAGAAGCAACAAAAAACTGTAATGTGAATCGTAGTGCCTGCCTGCCTGCTATGGTTATTGAGATGTGAATCTCACATTTAAATGAAATGAAATTTTTACCGAAAAATTTATGTGAAAATACATACATACATGCATATTTATCATATATAGATTATACTTTTTGCATACAATTTATAGCAGATTGTATGTATATATGTAAATAAGGAACAATTATTAATGTAAGATTAAGTCGACAGAAAATTTTGGTATGTTTCCTTCTCAGTAGGGCTATAACCAAAAAAAAAAATGTAAAAATGTGCATTTCATTTGAAATATTTATTGTAATAAAAACTTACAATAATATTATATAACAAGTAAAAAAAATATCAGTCGGCTTTGCCGACAGAGATATACCCTCAGCCTGTTTGGATTGAAATACCTGTTTCCCAAAAAAAACGTATGTAATTAGGGGGGTTTTCAAAAATTTGGGCGTATTAACCGACAAAAGTATGGATAGGATTAAAGCTCAAAAATTTGCGGGGATATCGATAGATAGAGCTTTTTTATGACACAAGCCTATGAAAAACATAATATCGCTTTAAACAGGCCCACTAGAAAACCTTCGGTAAAAATGTCCAAAGGATCCTCGAACAGAACCTTAACCACACAAAAATGTTGAAAGATTGTGTGGGTGGTACCACAAGGATTGGTCAGACAAGGCCCAAATTTGAACATAAATTAGGTTTCGACAATATTTAGGGATCTAAAGTTTGAACCAAATCGGTTGCTACGTCTATGAGAAATCGCGCGTACCATTTTAGAGAATATTTTCGAACTTATGTGGGAGAGGTACCGGAAGGTGTGGACCTATAAGCACCACCTTGGAATTTTATGTAATATTCGAAGAAATATTACAATATCCAAAGGGTGGACGGACGCAGTATTCGGTTCGAGCTCTCCAACCACTGTTTTCTCAAGAAGTATGGACTTGCCCCTGAAAAAACTTTTACTGTCGTAATTGGGGCAGCGAATGCAAGTTGCTTCAGCAAAAACTAAAGTGATTTGAGAGCAGGTCTTAAAGTGAATTTTTCCAAAATTTTGTGTGGGAGGTATCCGAAGGAGTGGACAAATATAGTCCATATTCGAACCTGATCTATATCTGGTAAATATATTTGAATGTGTAAACTATGGACCAAATCGGTCATTCCCATCAGAGTTTTCGTGCGAACAATTTTACCGAACATTTTTGAACTTTTGTGGGGGAGGTACCTGAAGGAGTGGACCTATATGGCATATCATCGAACTTAAATTAAGTTTGGACAAAATATTACCAAAGGCCGCTCCAACCACTACACACGGTGTCATAGGGGTTTTTTGTACCTTTCAGGCTATTTTTCAGGAAGTATGAACTTGCCTCTGATGAAACTTATACCGTCATATGGGGGGCAGTGAATACAAGTTGCTACAACAAAAATCAAATCGATTCAAAAGCAGGTACTAATCTGAACTTTTCCGAAATTTTGTGTGGGAGATACCCGAAGGAGTGGACCGATTGAGTCCATATCGGAACATCATCTACGTCTGGTAGAAATTTCACGATGTGCAAAGTATGGACCAAATCGGTTAAATTAATATACCTTCGTTAAAAACAAGTAAGAACGGCGTTAAGTTCGGGCAGGCCGAACTTGTTATACCCTCCACCACAAGTTGCATTGAAATAAAATGGAACAATTAGATTTCTTTCGTTTATGAAGAAGACGAAATACCAAATTTCAATTTCAAGATCAGTAAAATAGTGTGGCTAACATTCAAAATACCGAAATTTCGGAGGTACGTTTCTATTTCAAAACGTGGATATATAGCCTCAAAGAAGACTAAATACCATGTTTCCGATATTTCGGGAAAACCTTCAATAAAGAGGTACGCTTCAATGGGGGATATAGGAAGCGGCGGACCTATACTGATAATTCTCTTCTGAAATATTTTATAACCCCATGGAAAACTAAATAACAAATATCAGTCTTTCGGTGAGATATTGGCGTCACAACCTTTATAATTACGAAAATCGGGAGGTACCGTTCTAAGAGCTATTTCCGAACGTGGACCTATACCAACGAATTTCAGTCAGAAAGGCTTTTACCTCCAACAAAGACTAAATACCAATTTTCAGCCATTTCGGTGGGTTGCTGTGGCCACAACCTTCAGAATACCGAAAATAGGAGGTACCGTTCTATGGGGGCTATATGAATGCGTAGACCTATACCAACAAATTTCTGGGGGAAAGTTTTATATCTCCAACGACGACAAAGTACCAAATTTCAGCAGTTTATGTGTGGTAATGAGGCTACAAAATTAAATATTTCACGATCATCGCCAAAAACTATAGGGGTTCAGACCAGAACCACACTTCCACACAAAATTGCGTGAAGATTAGTCAATATTTGCGGCCTGTAGCGTGCAAATTGTATGGACGAACCTACGGACGGACATCTCTTCGAAAATATATCACACCCGAGTACATTTCTTGCAACCATTCTAACAATTGAGGTTTGAATGGTCAAGAGGCCATACTTACTTACTTAGCTGGCCCATTACAGAACATTTGTTCCATAGACCGAACTAAGAAAAGATCTCCAATTCTCTCTGTTTAATGCTTCGCTTTCTGGAATACCGCGCCTTGTCATCTCTTCATCCACTTGTTTGCGCCATCTATTCTTTGGTCTGCCAATTCTGCGTGCACCGCCATATGGCTCGAATTTATACGCCTTTTTAGCGGGTTCATCATCGCTCATTCTTATGATATGGCCTAGCCAACGCAATCGCTGCATCTCGATACGTTTAACTATATTGATGTCGTTGTATAGCAGATACAGCTCGTGGTTCATACGACGTGGATATTCACCCTTAACGCAGATTGGTCCGTGGATCTTTCGAAGAATTTTTCTCTCAAACACGCCAAGCACAGCCTTGCGCAAGTACCAAGGATTCGGAACCATACATCAGCACGGGCAGTATCAGTGTTTTGTAAAGCGGTTTTTTTGTTTGACGAGTTGTGACTTTCTTTTTGAACTGCTTACTTAAGCCAAAGTAGCATCTGTTGGTCAATACAATTCTTCTTTTTATTTCACAACTGATGTCGTTTGCTGTGTTCAACTTCAACAGTTGGTCCGATCTCAATGGACGCATTGCGCGTCGACACCATCAACTTGGTCTTCTCGTCGTTTACCGCCAGACCCACTTTAGCAGATTCTCATTCGACCTTCATAAAGGTATCGGTTACTTCTTTTACTGATCGTCCTATGATGTCTATTTCATCAGCATAAGCAAGTAACATGTGGCTATTGGTGTAGATTGTGCCACTTCTTTTGACGTTTGCCTCTCGTATAACATTTTCTAGCAGGATGTTGAAGAGGTCACACGAAAGGCTGTCTCCTTGTCTGAAACCTCTGTTGGTACAAAACTCTTGGGAGAGGTTCTTTCCTATTTTAACTGAAGATCTTGTGTCAGTTAAAGTCATTTTACAAAGCCGAATCAGCTTTGCGGGGATACCAAATTCAGGCATGGCGTTGAATACCTTTGAACGCAGTGGGCTGCCGAAGGCTGCTTTACAATCGACAAAAAGGTGGTAGGTGTCCATCTGCATTTCTTGGACCTTCTCCAGGATTTGCCGCAGGGTAAATGTCTGGTTAATGGTGGACTTGCCAGGTCTAAAGTCCTATAAAGCCCCATATTCCTGCCACTATCATGTAGGCAATAGGGAGAAGACTTATGCCCCTATAGTTGGAGCATAAAGTCTTATCTCCTTTCTTATGGACGGGACATAGGATGCTCAGGTTCCAATCGTCGGGTACGCGTACTTCCTGCCAGATGGAGCTTACTGGCTGATGCATACACCTTATTAGCGTGTCGCCTCCGGTTTAAACAGCTCGGCTGTTTGGCCATCAGCTCCTGCTGCCTTATTATTCTTCAGCCGGTTTATTGCTGTCTTTACCTCATCTTGGCCGGGTGGTATACATTCAATACTATCTTCTGGGATTGGATCTGTGGTATCTTCGTCGACTTCGCTACTATTGGATACCAACAGTTTGGAAAAATGCTCTTTCCATATCGTTAGCTCACTATCTGTATCAGTTACCAAATTACCCTGCTTGTCTCTACAGGAGGATGTGTCAGTTCTAAAGCCATCAGTTTGATGTTTCACTCTTTGGTAGAACTTTCGGACTTCATTCTGGCTCCTGTACATCTCGATTTTTTCACACTCCCGTCTTTCCATTTCTCTTTTTTTCCTGCGGAAAAGACGTTTCTCCTCTCTCTTTTTTCCCGATATCTCTCTCGTGCGCTACTCGTTGCTACGGATTGTAAAGTAGCCCTATATGGCGCATTTTTCTCTTCGGTAGCAGTACGACACTCCTGATCATACCATGGATTCCTTGGTGGAGGTCTCTGGTATCCAAGTACTGATTTTGTGGCTGTTTGCATGGAGTGGGAAATGTTTTTCCATTGTCCTGATATGTTATCGGGAGGAGTGCTTTGATTAAGCAGTTGGGCCAGTTGAGTGGAATATGCTGCGGCTATCTGTTGTGATTGCAGATTACCGCTGTCCAACTTCCGTGTTGTGTCTGTTCGCACTTTGTTTGCTACGTTTAATCTGGTATGTACCTTTGCTGCAACAAGGTAGTGGTCCGAGTCTATGTTTGCACCTCGGAACGGTCGTACATCCAACACGCTTGATGCATGTCTTCCATCTATCACAATGCACTGTGGTTCCGCCCGTGGGCAGAAACCGAAAAATTTATGTCGACAAATTTGATTGCGATTGAAATAAATATTCTCTAAACACATTCAATTTGTATTATCCAGTATTATTTTTGCCAATTTACAGCGGTAATATGCCAAGTTAACCCTTTCGGCCCCGCTCCAGAACCGATTGTCTAAAAAATATTTTTTCGTGATAGCAATGCTTGTTAGCTCCAAATTAAGGATTTTTGAAGATTTCAAACTTCGGGAGTTATTGGGGAACCAGATATTGGAAGTTGCTTATAAGCAACTTCGGGCCGTTAAGGTAGTATTTGATGGCATTAATAAATTAAAACAAGTTTATAAGAGCATACAAATTGCTTATTAATTATTCTTTAATAATCATTTTTGATATAATATTATATATTATAGGGCCGTCACAAATGTTTTCCATCTATCTCTATCCATGGCAAGGCTTTTCATTTCACTCCATGTTATTCGGCTCTCTTTTAATTCAGATTCTACTTGGCGCCTCCAGGTGTTTTTCGGTCGACCAATACGTCTCGAACCTTGGGGATTGTACTCGATTAGTTGTTTGGTTACGTCAGTCGAAGCTTTCCTCATAGTATGACCAAGCCATCTGTATTTCTTTCGTTTAATTTCATCTTCCAGTGGTTGTTGATTCGACATATTCCACAGAGCATTGTTGGTTATGGTGTTGGGCCAGTAAATACCATATATGCGACGCAGGCACCTATTCGGAAATGCTTGCATGGAGCGCATTAGGCTCTTTGGAATCATCCAGGTTTCACATCCATATAACATAACAGATTTTACATTGCTGTTAAATACTTTTAGTTTGGTTCCCGAGGATATAGTCCTTTCTCTCCATAGTTTATTAAGCATTCCAAATGCAGTTTTAGCTTTGTTGAGTCTACATTGTATGCCATTGTCGCTCCCGCCATTTGTAGTTATAATGCTGCCGAGATAATTGAATGAGGATACATCTTCAATTGGCTGGTTCATCACTTGGAAGTGTTTGGTGTTTCCGCTATGTATTCTCATTGATTTGGTTTTTGCTATATTGATGTGAAGTCCAGCTCTAACAGCTCTGTCCGTAAGATTTGTAAGTTTTGAAGTATGATAGGCAAGAAAACAATTTTTACTTGTATTTGAGCATAGATGAACACCACACTTTACACAGATGTTCCTGTCTTGCTAAAACGACGTCGACCTTTTTCTCACATACCACCCAATGACGAATTTGGCAGGTCGTAAGTAACTTTACGGCGCTTGGAACTGGAACATGACGCTCGACTCTCTCTGGATACTTTACAACACGTAGTTCAATGATGCTATCTTCTAGCAAATTGATCTCTATTTTTCACCTCTCTCTCCAAAATTTCGTTCAAACCATTCTACATAAACTCTTCTTCTTCATCTTCGCACTCTTCATCAGAAGACTTGTTTCAGTCGAACTCCAGAATGGCTTGTATATTTGTCTCCAGAGCTGTTTAGGTGGTTTGTTCATATTTTCGATTTCAATGGTTTTCACTATCACCGTGGACCAAAGTTCCTTATAAGCAACTTCAAAAAAGAAAAAAAATATTGTAAAGGAACAATACCACATTTTTTCAAAATGTTATTTTTGTTTTATAACTATACATGTTAGTAATAACACTGTGTATTTGTTTTTTAAAATTATTATTTATAAATATTTTTTTTTACATCTTTGTGTTTATTTCAGCTTTAGTCCATATTTTGTTGTATTCAAGTATTTGAATAACAACAAAATGTTTTACAGTGGATATGAAATTGATTAGTTGCGGGCGGAGGGTAGGGAATACTATAGTTTCAGTTGTCACCAAACAACTTCATCAGTTCCCTTTTCCACCGACTCTGTATCGATAATCAGGTCAATAAGCCCATCCAGCAAGTTAAACAAAATGAGAAATTTGCTATATGGCCCTAAATCTGATTACCCTACAATTTGAGTCGAACTAAAGAATTTCATATCCACCACTGTTTTTATGTCGTCTTTGCTTTGCAAAGAATACGAACATAGGATTGTTGCTTCAATAAGCGGGGGTATTTTTTTTAAACTTTACTTTATGCACTATTTTTTAGAGCGCGCGATTTGCTAGACTTCATAGTGAATAATGCATAATAAATAGGTCGATCGTCACATAACTGATATTTTTGCTGTTGTTTTTTATTCTCAGAACTTCAATTAACCATACCAATGCGAGTTTTGATGAGAAAATCCCATCAGTTTCAAATTAAACCATGCTAAAAATCGAAGTTGCTTATAAGCAACGTTGGGGTCGAAAGGGTTAAGTCGAAGAAATTGAGATTTGTGGTACCTTAAAAACGAAAAAAATATCCGCAAAGCATTCGTAGCTTATGAGTGAAGTTATAAAAAATTAAAGAGATAAATGTTCTATTTCCAAAAGGAAACTTATAGTTTATGGCATTGACAATATTCCTACGAAAAAAACAAATTCAAAATTCGTTTTCTAAGTTCCTTAAGAATAAATTCTTTGTAAATGACTTTTTGTGCTATTTTTAATATTATTGCTATAAATTTATGTTGAGTTTTACTAATGTTGGTCCAGTAAGGGCATGTCCATATTATTTTAAAATACCGGGGAAAGTTCTTAGTTTACGATAAAAAGAAATCTAGCTGCCACCATCTGCCACCCTGTAAGTTATTCCCCTTATACCACACCTGTAAAATCGCCAAAATTCCGAAAATCGGGAGGTACGTTTATATGGGAGCTATACCTAAACTTTGAGCTATATTGAAAATTTCTTGCAAGGTGGTATGTTGTTCCCTCAGAACACAAAATGCCAAATTACAGCCAAATTGACTGGAAAATTTGGCAAAAATCGTTAAAATATGAAAAATCGGGGGTACATTTATATGGGGGCTACACCCAAATGTGGACCTACATCCATTAAATTTGTTTTTCTCCTTTTTGCACTCGTTATTAAACTATGTTTAAAATTACGAGGCGTTAACTCGATTAGAACTATTTTTGGCACTCCCTTCAATAAAAGTGGGACCACTGTACAACGTGATAAATTTGATTTCTTGTTCTTTGATCTGGGGACAGCCAGGTGCCCTCATGAATATCGAGATGCTTAAATCCTCGTAAGCGTGTAAGTGCAAGACTTTAGGAATAATGGCATTACCGTGAACAGCAGAAATATCTTATAAAAGCTGCCGAAGTCCACGATACGCATTTTAATATATAAAATATCGATAAACCTTCATCAGCTGTCTCTCAATCTTAATTAATATCCTAAACTCATTTTGACAATAAAATATATTTCAACGAATTGTGTTTTCATTGGTAACAAACTAATCAATTACCAAGGATGTGTTTCCATGCATGAACTCAATAAATTTCCTGTCAGATTGACATGAAACACGTGCTAACTTGGTATCGATTTAGAAAGTATTTTATTTAAATTTTTTTTGTGATAAAAAGGCTTCAATTTCATAGGGTTGAAACATTTTTCACATTACGAAACTAACACGTACAATATGCATTACCAAAACGAAACCTATGTCCATTAGAAACAAAGAGTCAATAACAATTTACCTTAACAAATTTCCCGGCAGTTTCGTTCTTCCATTTATTTCAGTTACCCGAAAATGAGTTTTTTCATAGGTTTCTACACAGGGAAGTGTTGATGTTTCGCAGCACAAATTACCTCTTCCTTGGAAACAGACTTCTTTATTTTTATATTTTTCTTGTGATTTTTAGATGTTACACGTGTATGTTGAGGCAGAAAAAAAATTCAGCAAAATAAATGAATTCTAAATAAATAACTGTTCCAAAGAAATTATTACCATTCTCGCAGAAAATATTTTTTTGTTAAATACCATTGTTTTGCGCCTTGAAAAATATTTTGCAAACATTTGACCAAAACAATTTTTGTTTTTCTTGTTGAATTTATTTGCCAAATAAAAATATGCAAATATTTATGCAAGGAAAAAATCTTTTGAAATTTTAATGCATTCAAAATTCATTCACAAATTAGACCATTATAAATTATTCATAAGATTTTTATTATGAAGTATTGTTATTTGTGACGGGGTCAGGGATGAATCGAAATGGACATTTGCTTTACCCCACTATACTATTGAAAAAAAATTCGTTTGCCTTAGGTGAGTGATGAAGGGCATAGCTGAGGATTAGTTATGGAAATTATATAAAACTTGTTAAGTTCTTACATTTTAGTGGCAATGATGATTCTAAACCACTTATTGGTGTCTAATCTAAATATGATATTTTCCATTCCTTTACATTAAAACCCCTTAAATTCTCCAACATTGTACAGCGGATTCCTAAAATTCCCTTTTAAAATTAATCCCTAAATATTCTTTAAAGAAAAACATGTCTATGCCTTCCGTTAAGCCACTCTCTCCTGAAACCTTCAAAATTAGTTTTTTTTTTATTCATTTCCATTGCCTTTCATTGCCATTGTTATGTGACAAGTCTATCCCTTCTTTTTTTAAAGAGGATTTAAGAAAATGGACTGGCCTTTGTATTCAACCGAATACAAAAACGCAAAAATGACAGCACGACTAGAAAAATCCTTTTGTAGTAACCTAATCTCCTTTGTACCACTGAAAATGCAACAAAACCTTTAAATGAAAGTACAGAAAAAACATTTTTTGTTTCATATTCGTTACAAGGACACCTGTGAAAATATTCAACAAAGCTGAAAAAAGGACAGCAAAATATCTTCAGTTTCGTTTTCAGTTGATCTTTTTGTTTTATTTTGCATTTTTCTTCTAATACCTTTACCTCTAAAATTGTTGAACAGAATTCTTTAAATTTTTTTCGTTGGAATTTTAAATGAAATTAAAATTTATTCAATGGAGTAAAAAACAAACATCACCACACTGATAGATCTTTAAGAGTCTAAGGGCATATAAGTATAATTTACAAAAATATTATTTTAGTTTAATCCCTTTATAACCAAAAGAAATGTTGGATTTGGATTTGGATTGGATTTATTTATTTATTTTTTTTTTTTTTTTTTTTTTTTGTTTTAAATAATGATCGTTATATGAAAACAATGCCGTAGAAGTTAGGTAAAGGGAATAATGGATACCATGCAAGCTTTCAAAACGAACAAATAAAAAGTCGTTAAGTTCGGCAGGGCCGAAGCCACAATAAGCACATATTTTGTTCAAATAAAATATTTTTTGTTTGTAAAAATATTTTTTTCACTTGCATTATGTAGAAAATAAAATAACCCATTTTAATATCTTTTAAGTTGCATATATTTTTCGAAATTTAATTTAGAGGCTAATATGTAGCATCGGTTGCATCTGCGGAATAAAATTAGAAGAATATTTAAAAAAAAAACAATGTGAGGCACCATTCTATGGGGGCTATTTCAAAACGTCGATCTATACCGACAAATTTCTGACGGAAAGTTTTTAGGCTCAAAGAAGACTAAATACCAAATTTCCTATATTTCGGTAAGAGAATGTGGCTAAAACTAAAAAATACCGAAAATCAAGAAGTAAGCTTCTATGGGCATGTAGGAAGACGTGGACCCATACTGATAATACTTTTCTAGAATATTTTATAACTCTTGGAAGACGAAATAACGAATTTCAGCCATTTCGGTTGGATATTGACGTCACAATCTTCAGTATTACGAAAATCCGGAGGTACCGTTCTATGGGGGTTATATCGAAACGTGGACCTATACCGACGAATTTTAGTCAGAAATGGGGCAATATGAAAGCGTGGACCTGTACAGACATATTTCTATCGAACAGTTTTATATCACTTTGAAGACTAAATACCAAATTTCAGCCATTTTGGTGGAATATTGAAGACACAACCTTCAAAATACGAAAAATCGGGAGGTACTTTTCCATGGGGGCTATATGAAGGCGTGGAGCTATACCGACAAATTTAAAGGGGAAGTTTGAGTGCCCCCAACGAAGTATAAATACCAAATTTCAGCCATTTCAATTGAATATTGAAGCCACAACGTTCAAAATACCACAAAATCGGGAGGTACCGTTCTATTGGGGCTATATGAAGGCATGAACCGATAAAAAGACAAGTTGGCTTCAACCCATTTGTACCCATTGTTTACCGTCAGCATTTATGCTTACGAGGGTATATACACTTTCATACGGGCAAAATGTGCCTGATCGAAATAATGGTTTTAGACCCAAGTATGTTTGGACGAAATGTGTTTCAGACAATTTGGAGTCGATTGAGACGTATGTCTGGCTGGCTGGAGCTCACGATAACTCTCGAACGGATAAACTGATTCGGTTCAAATTTTACCCAAACTTAGTTTAAGTTCGAAGATGGGCTATATCGGTCCACTCCTTCGGGTACCTCCCTCACAAAAGTTCGAAAATGTTCGAAAAATTTATGCGCATGATAACTCTTGAAGGGTGTAACCGATTTGGTCCATATTTTGCCCATCGTGTGTACCAGACCTAAATAAGGTTTCAATATGGACTCAATCGGTCCACTCCTTCGGGTACCACCCACACAAAATTTCGGAAAAGTTCAGTTTAGGGCTATCTCTCGAATCGCTTTGATTTTTGTTTTAGCAACTTGAATTCACTGCACTCCATACGACGGTACAAGTTTCATCAGGGGCAAGTCCATACTTCCTGAGATAATAGCCTGAAAGTTGCAAAAAACACCTATAACACCGTGTGGGGTGGTTGGAACGCAAGATAACTCTCGAACGAATCTGCCAATTCGGTCCAAAATTTGGCCTTAGTAATATTTTGTCCAAGCATTGTTTAAGTTTGAAGATAAGCCATATCGGTCCACTCCTTCAGGTACCTCCTCCACAAAAGTTCAAAAATGTTCGAAAAATTGTTCGTATGGTAACTCTTGAAGGGAGTGGCCGAATTGGTCTGTACTTTACACATCCTAATATATCTACTAGATATAGATTCGCTTCAAATATGGACTATATTTGTCCACTCCATCCGGTATGTCCCACACAAAATTTACTTGTTTAAGGTAAATATAGCCACAGCTTCCACGCAAATTATCTTTTAGGGCCAATATTTGCCACGTCTAAAAACGTTTCAATTTTTATCCAGAAATATTTAATTTTTATAATATACAATCACAAGTCGTATGTTCGAAAAGGGTAAACATTAAATTTTCAAAAGTATTCGTGATATACCCTCGTTAACATAAACGCGGAGTGTATATAATTTTAGGGAGAACAAATTTTCGACATTGGATACCCCAAATGCCTAAATTATCTAATCTAAAAAATTTGTTCTGCCAGGTGAATGGTACAACTTGCTGGACTATATCAAAGTGTCGACCTATATTTACAATTTTTTGTGGAGAAGTTTTATAACAGCAGGGAACCTCAAAAGTTAAACTACGAGACTACATACACTTCCCACATTGTGGAGTCGGGTATAATTATTATACCCTCTGCATTTATGGTAACGAGGGCAAAATGTGCCTCATCGAAATAAGTATGTTTGGACGAAATGTGTTTCAGACAATTTGGAGTCGATTTAGCAATGTCCGTCTGTCTGGCTGGTTGGGTGGCTGGTGCGCACGATAACTCTCGAACGGGTGCACCGATTTGGTCCAAAATTTGGCTTCCGCAATATTTTGTCCAAACTTAGTTTAAGTTCGAAGATGGGTTATATTGGTATACTCCTTCCGGTACCACCCCCCCCCCCCCACAAAAGTTCAGAAATGTCCGGAAAATTTGTGCGCAAGATAATGAAGTAATCGATTTGGTCCATACTTTGAACATCGTGAAATTTCTATCAGATTTAGATGAGGTTCCAATAACCATTTCTTCGGGTACCTCCCACATAAAATTTCGGAAAAGTTCTGTTTAGGACCTGTTCACGAATCGCTTTGGTTTTTGTTGTAGCAACTTGCATTCACTGCCCCAACATATAACGGTAATATTTTGTCAAAACTATTTTTAAGTTTGTAAGATAAGCCATATCGGTCCACACCTTCAGGTACCTCCCCCTCAAAAGTTCAAAAATGTTCGGACAAATTGTGCGTACGATAACTCTTGATGAGAGTGACCGATTGGGTCCATACTTTACACATCCTAAAATATCTACCAGATATAGATCAGGTTCGAATATGGGCTATATTTGTCCACTCCTTCGGGTCCCTCCCACACAAAATTTTGGATAAATTCACTTTAAGACCTGCTCTCGAATCACTTTAATTTTTGTTGAAGCAACTTGTATTCGCTGCCTCAATTACGGCAGTAAAAGTTTTTTTCAGGGGCAAGTCCATACTTCTTGAGAATACAGCCCGAAAGATGTAAAAACCCCTATGACAACATATCGCTCATTTACTCAAAGAGTGACACATCTCCAAAAATCCGGCTTCGAGAAAAACGCGTTTTAAGTTGGCGATTGAAATTTGAATTCAACTTAAAAAGGTTATTACACAAAAACTAAAATAACATCTTGAGGCATATTTTGTAAACAGATATCAGTGCTAAATTTCGGTTCAAGATCAAACATGATCTGAAGTGTTTTCTTTTATTTTTGCCTTATTAAGGCGAAGGTAATTTTTAGTGATATTTAATTAATTTTCTTTCGAGTTTTTTTTAGACCTTAGATATACATTGAAAAATTAGGAATCTACCATAGTCCCATGCATCCAACCATTACGCTACGTTTCACGGGTTGTTAAGCCAATCTTCAGGCGTATTAGGATGTTGTTTTTGTGGCAGATGAAGGTAAAGCTTGGTAACTTGTATATACACTCCGTTTCAGGTCAATAGCACATTTAAAATTACATTTTGTTACTTCATTTTAGTCGATACCCGTGTAATAATCTTATGAAGTATCTTTCAACAAAAAGTTTGGATTCGACAACATACCGTTATAACTTGTTTTATACCCTCAGCCTTTAGGCTAAAGAGGGTATATACACTTTGATACGATGAAAATGTGCCTCATCGAAATAATGGTTTTAGACCCCAAGTATGTTTGGACGAAATGTGTTTCAGACAATTTGGAGTCGATCTAGCCATGTCCGTCCGTCTGTCTGTCTGTCTGTCTGTCCTGCTGGCTGGAGCGCACGATAACTCTCGAACGGATGAACCGATTCGGTTCAAATTTTGGCTTTCGTAATATTTTGCCCAAACTTAGTTTAAGTTCGAAGATGGGCTATATCAGCCCACTCCTTCCGGTACCTCCCCCACGAAAGTTCGAAAATGTTCGGAAAATTTGTGCGCACGATAACTCTTGAAGGGGTTAACCGATTTGGTTCATACTTTGCCCATCGTGAAATATGTACCAGACTTAGATGAGGTTCCAATATGGACTGAATAGGTCTACTCCTTCGGGCACCTCCCACACAAAATTTCGGATAAGTTCAGTTTAGGACCTGCTCTCGAATCGCTTTGATTTTTGTTTTAGCAACTTGTATTCACTGCCCTCTATACAACGGTACAAGCTTTATCAGGGGCAAGTCCACACTTCATGAGAAAATAGCCTGAAATGTGCAAATAACCCCCTTTGGCACCGTGTGTAGTGGTTGGAGCGCAAGATAACTCTCGAACTGATCTGCCGATTCGGTCCAAATTATGACCTTCGTAATATTTTGTGCAAACTTAGTTTAAGTTCGAACATAATCCATATCGATCCACTCCTTCAGGTACCTTCAGGTAGTTTCACAAAACCCCTATGACACCGTGTGAGGTGGTTGGAGCGCAAGATAACTCTCCAACGAATCTGCTGATTGGGTCCAAAATTTGGCCTTTGTAATATTTTGTCCAAACATAGTTTAATTTCGAACATAAGCCATATCGGTCCACTCCTTCAGGTACCTCCCCCACAAAATTTCAATAATGTTCGGAAATTGTTCGTACGGTAACTTTTGAAGGGAGTGGCCGAATCGGTCATACTTTACACATCTTAATATATCTACCAGATATAGATCAGGTTCAAATATTTGTCCACTTCATCCAATACCTACCAAACAAAATTTCGGATAAGTTCACTTTAAGACCTGCTATCGAATCACTTTTATTTTTGTTGAAGCAACTTGCATTCGCTGCCTCAATTATGACGGTAAATGTTTTTAAAGGGGCAAAACCACACTTCTTAAGCAGACAGCCCGAAGGGAGTAAAACCCCCCTATGGCACCATAATGGTCAATGTCGATCCATTCCTTTAAGTAATTCCCCCGCAAAACTTATGCTCTTTAATCTAATCAACATTTTTGTCGGTTCATACGTTAAAGATTTTTAAAACCCTCTAAATACATACGTTTTTTGGACAAAAATGTTTTCAATATACACAGGCTGAGGGTATATCTCTGTCGGCCAATCCGACTGATACTTTTTTTACTTGTTTAATTTTCTTTCAAAAAACCCAAAACTTGTACGGTTTAAAGTGTTTCATCGGAATAGCACATTCTTTAATAACTTGAGTAAAAATGCAAATTTTGAATGCTTCTGCTACGATTTTTTAAAACTGGAACAAATAAAAGTTATTTTAACTTTAAAATGCTAAAATTGGTCGAACTATGACTTAATACCGGGGAAATAAGACCTTATGGAAGCTGTGGACTTTAATTGTCTAAAATACGTTAAAAATTTGGAATAAGTTGGCAGTTTCTTGTCAGATTTATAAAGATTTTCTTCCTGAAACTTCAAATTCCTATGAGTCCTATTGCATAATAGGGTTGAATGTTGGCCTTAAGATAATTTAACCGTTAAAATATTGGTAGTATTTCAATCCACATAGGCTGAGGGTATAAAGCCGACTGATACTTTTTTCCTTGTTTATTTATTTTTTGAAAATTCGTTAATGTCTTTCTTCTTTAACTTCGTTATGTATTTACAAACTAGTTTTCCAAATAAGTTTCAAGTAGTATTTAAATCTTATAAAAATATATTGCAGTTTTTCTTAGAGCAAGTTTTATGATTCTTACAAAGAAAAGAACCCAAAAACACGAACGGAAAAACTATTTCACCACTGAAAAAAAAAATACTAATATTTTGTCCTTGCTCGGAAAAATCTTTGCACAAAAGTGCTCCTTAATAACACACGTTCACAGGTCTTAATACTGCTGTAGAAAAGATGGAATTATTTTGTTATCGAAGTTACAACAATGACGACGAACAGAGTACGAGAAGAGTATAAAGTAAACTACCTTGTGTAACTGACACGGCAAGTTTTTCTTCTTTTTTTGGTTGTTGGCGTAACAAGGAGTTTATAGGCGATGCGTTCGTACAACAATTATGACAACAGTGTCAACAAGGCTCTGGGGGCAATAAAAGGGATAAATGAAAACAATACCAAGTGAATTGTTGTTGTACAACAAAACAATAGCTGGAGCAACCAGTAATGCCTGGCAGTTACAATAGTTTTTTTCTGGGACACAGTGCATGGGGGAAAACAACAAAGTTGTTGTAAATGCAAGTATACAAACTTAAAAATAAAGAGATTTTAAAAAATGTCTGTTTACGAGTAAAAAAAATTTTTTTCTTGGAAATTTTTTGGTGCAAACATATAGTACATGGAACATATTTGTAAAGCTTTGCTAACAAACGGTCTAAATGACATGATGATTAATTTTCATAAGATTAAGTTTCACAAAGACCTGTCAATCAACACTTTTTGAATACCCCCGTTGCTGTCGAAAGTTTCAGAAAAATTCTCAAAAGGTCGTGAAGTGTTTGTATGCACTTACCTGGTCTCTTTTAATTAGATTACCAGATTTGCTTCTTTCTTAGTTTGTGTTGTTGTTTATGTTGTTCTTATATTTATATGACTTCTTTGTTTTGTTATAAAAAGGGATTTTAATTAAAAAAGTAAAAAAAAGACAATATTGGACATGTGTTAGACAAAAGCAGAAACAACATAAAAAAGTTTGAAATTAAATTAAGTTCTAACAAAGAAGCAATGAAAATAAAGAACTCTTTAACAAAAGATAAGACATCAAATGCAGACTGACAACTCAAAAAAAGAAAACAAAACAACTTTGTTGAAAATATTTTCAATTTTTACCTTTAAAGGGTTGAAATGTTTTTTTTTTTTTTTGCCCAAATGATGTCTGGTGTGTCAATTTTTGGGATCTTCTTTTTTTTGGTTAGAAATCAATGGACATATTTTTTTCTTAAGCAAAGCAGACATATTTTATTCATCGATTTTTTTCTCGTAAACCTTTCATCATTATTGAATAACTTTGATGACAATCAATCACAAAGAAAGTTTTCTTTTTGCTTATTTTTGGAGCCAAATAACTTTTTCCTTATACCTTTCCTTTTTTTGATTAGGCACAGACATACATAAAAAAATATTTGTCTCTGTGGTAATATTTTCCTGGAATCATAAAAAAAGGGAAGGATATTCAACAATATGTTGTTGCGTGTGCCAAAAAATCAAAATCCCTTTTGGCCATATCCTTAACCCAAGGCAAGTGTATTGATTGAAGATGAAGAAGCAACAGAAAAAGGGTTGTGAATTAAGGATTTTTTTTATGATTTTTGATTGTGACATAAATAAGTTATGCAAATGGTTGGGATAGTAGTGTGATTTTCATTGAAATATTCTTTTGGACCAACAAATACTTCACTTGAATGTCAAAAACATAAAATATATTTGAAATAAATTTTGAATCTGTAATGAAGTGATGATTCAAGTTAAAATCTTTTCCTCTCAAATATTTCTGGGAAATGCCTAAAAGGGTATGACATTTCTCGAAACAATGCTATGGACAGATAGTTATGGAAACATAATGGGAAAACTGATGTTCTTTCACGTTGTAGTCGTAACAGTTTGTCTGGAAACGAAAGTTCGTTAATGCAAAAAAATAAATAAACAGGTGGGAAACAAGAGATGGAAATGAATGAATAACTACACTGTGAATATGGAGGGGATTTTCCACCGCCTAAATTATGTTTCAGTTGGGGATTGAACCGCGATTGATCGGTTGGATCAATGGCGTTGTATGTTGCATCGTGTGTGGAGGTATCGCGTTGGCTCGAAGTTAATCGGTAGCTTGTGTGCTAAGGGCTGGGAGCTTGCTAAGAGCGTGGTTGTTAAGAATCTAGAGAGCGAAAGTGGCAGGGAGCTTGAGTTAGGAGCTTACATTAGCTTGGATCGTGGAACCAGCTTTGATCGTGAAGCTGCCTAACTGAACTTGCTAATAACTTGAAGCGAGCTAACCACAGGTATGTTTGGCATTTTATAGGCAATCAAAATGATTTTTCGGTATATTCCAATCTGTACGTCACTCATTCACCCTTATTTTAACAAATTAAAAAATATATATTTAAATTGATAAGCCGATATATATGAGACAGCCAGGCATGGAAACAAATACATAGAAACATTTGTAATAAAAATATTCATAACTCCCCAATATCGATTACTAAACCCTTTTAAACATTACCAAAGCACTTAATATGTCATGCTACACAATTTAACAAAGAAAATAAAAAACATTGTAATACAAAATGGTTATCACTTAAAACTGTTATTTCTATTAAACTTCAGAAAAAAATGAAACAAGGCACATCAACTAGCAAAAACCAAACAGCACCCAAACCCACTTCCTAACCTAAGAGCGGCACTCCTTTTTTTCTTAGCCACAACAACAACAAAGTAGTTACACACACCCCCACTGTGATTTCCATATTTGATAATACACAGCAGTAGTAGCAACGTCATTATCATCGCCAACAACCACGTTGTCGTCGTCATTGTAGCTCCTCTAACCAGGTCAACAGCCAACAACGAAGAAGAGACAATGCTTTCAACGAGCATAAAAAATACCTATCATAGAATGCCATTACAAAGAAAGTGTAACACAAAATTTGAATTTCAATGAAGAAGATTGTCATGCGACTGACAGAGATTTCCATAAGTAAGCATCTCAATGAAATGACACCAATAGCTAAGGATGGGAGGATGTTGGATGCGAGAAGTGGATGAAGAAAGAACAAAACAGAATGGCAAATCTCTGATAGGGTTATGAATGCCAGACTATTACTTATGACAACAAGGAATTGTGTACACATTTTGTGTTTTAAGGTAATTTATAAAATTTACAAAATGTCTGAAGGAGAAATATTTCTTATGAATTTCATTTTAAATCTTAGAATTGGGGTTATGACACGAATGAAATATGGAATTGCTGATAAGAAATTAAAAGCATTTCTTTACAATGATAAATATTATTGCTTCCTATTCTGATTATATCAAGAAAATCCAAAATAACCTTTGACCTATCTTGTAGAAAATGTGATTTGTTCGCAGAAGGGATGTTATTTAATGTCACAAAATATCTATTAATGTGAAAACAATTTGTAGGATTATAATTATGTTTTGGGGGGATTCTTGTCCGGTTGATAGACTGACTCGTTAAAAGCTATGTTTGTCTTTTAGGTCGTTACCTTTTTTACTTGTGTGCATGTTGCCGATAGAAATACTAACAAGGAAAACGTGTCAGTAGTCTCTGCAGACATAGATATACCTTCCTCCTGTGACATAAATAAAAGGAGGAAACCCAAATATATTGGTACTGTTATCTTTAAAATGTATAGATTTATCAATGTCAATCGTTTTCTTCTAATTTCATAATTTTAGACGTGAATAACAGCGTGGGTACGAGGCAGATCTTCAGCTTGAAACTGAGACTTCAAATTTTAGAGCTAATTGAATACAGTTTACCAAACCGAAATCCTTTTTGTTTGCTGTTTTTGTTTAAGGAGTAAAAATAAAATTACATTGTTTTTTCCTTTTTCTACCTTTATATTGTGAACTGTGGACGTTCCGAATAAATGTGTACCAACCAATTTGATGGGATATTTTCTTCCAAATAACAGATACTTCGGTTTGTACTTGAAATCTTTAAACAGCTAAAATCGCTAGATTCGGTTATATAGGCGGCTATAATAAAACATGAACCAACAAGAACAATATGTGGAGAGAAGATTTCCTGTCCGAAAAATCTAAAAGCTAGATTTCCGAACCCCGTCAAAATTCGTGAAATAGGCAGATAGCATAATGTGGAAGTTATAGCAAAACATTGGCAACAATATCGGGTAAGGGCACAAATAACAAGTAAACAAAAAAGTAGGCTTTGCCAACAAAGGCATTCCCTCAGCCTGTGTGAATTAAAAAGTTCATCCATGGACAGATCGAATACACAACCAAAACCATCCTTCCCAAAAATGACATATGTTTGGGCATATGAATTTGCCGACAAAAATATGGTTTTGGATTAAAGCTCAAATGTGTTGCACAGGATGTATCTGAAGGGATGGACAATGGACCGTCATAGTCCATTTTAGAAGTGGATATTATGTTTTGAGTCATACCCTTCGATAGATATCGCAACCACAAATCATTTACGTTGGTAACCGCATAATTTATAATTTTTAGACCTTTATGTCAAGAACCATGGGCCAACGGAGTATCATGTTCGAAAGCTATCGTGCTCACCATGTTTGCGAAAGTTTTTAAACGTTTATGGGGGAGGTACCTGAGTGAGTGGACCGATATGATCCGGTATAATCACTCGAAGGAGAGAACCGATATAGTCAAAATTCTAACTTTATCTGTGTCTGGTAGAAATATTACCATGTGGAAAGTATGGACAAAATAGATAAGTCCCTTGGAGATTTTTCGTGCGCATAATTTTTGCGAAAAAAAATTGAACTTTTGAGGGGGAGGTACCCGATAGAGTGGGCCGAAATGGCCCTTCTTCGAACTTAAACTTAGTTTGGACAAAATATTACGGAAGCCAAATGCTGGACCAAATCGCTCAATTTGTTCGAGAGTTATCCTGCGCTCCAGACAAATCTCTCCAGCATGATTAATACATTTTTACGTGCGAAGCACTTTTTCCACTTCGAATGAGACACCTCCAAACTATGGGTTTTGAACGCGTTGACCACGCCTTTTTTCTTGATGTGCTGGAATCAAATGAAGTCATAGAATCCCCAGTCAAAGCTGTACGGCGGATGAGCCTTCAATTCCACGTTTTTTGGTCAAACACGGTGGTCGAAACCGCTAATCTAGCTGCGACATATTGAGATACGTCACTAAAATTTTGCACAAGTTCAGCTTGTACCTGTGGGTAATAATGGGCCAAATATGAACAATATCGGCTAATGTTTTGGTATAGCCCCCATATAACGGTATCTTCCGATTTTCGGTATTTTGAGGATTTAAGCCACAATTTCGTCGCAAATTAGCTGTAATTTGGTACATAGTGTTCCTAGTGGTCACAAAATATTTTCACCAAAAATTATGGACATAGGTGCACGTTTTGATATAGCCCCCATGTAACCGCACCTCCCAATTTAAGGTATTTTGAACATCATGACCACATTTTTAACCCAACTCGGCTGTAATTTAGTATTCCGTGTTTTCACTGCGTATAAAATCTTCTTACAAAACATAGCCCCTTTTATGGAACCCCCGATTCGTTGAATTGTTACTTGTTATCCCATATTTAATAACATATTTAGCTATAATATGGTATTATAGTGTCTCCGGGGGTAGAAATCCTCCCTGCAAACATTTCTCAAGATATGTCCATATTTTGATTTAGCTCCCATACAAATGCACAGCTAAATTTGTATGAATTTCATGCAAAATTTATTATTTTAAAAGTGCAATCATCAAAAGATTTGCAAATATTTGCAGCCCTAATGTATCGAGAGAGTCCAATTTCATTCCCCAAAAAATAATCGAAACCAAGTTTGGCCATGTTTACAAGATGCACTCTATGGAACATGCGCGTACAACCCATAAAAACACTAAAAATTCAATTTTTTGAAATTTATTGCTATATAACTAAGTACCTCCAGGCCCCAAACTAATTTTTATAATTTAAATCACACCCTCTGCTATTAATTAAAAATAAATCTGGTCCAGTTTCATTACGAATTTATTTAGCATTTAAACAAATATGAAATTAATTTTTTTGCTACAATTTTTTAAAATATTATGCAACAAAAACTCTTGTACTTGTTAATGAATAACTGAGTGAATTTTTACAACAACAAAAATGAAAAAAAAAACAAAATCTTTGTCTGCAAAGTGTCTGTAATTGATACAAGGGAAAATATTTCGCAATTTTATAGTTCGATTTTTTTGACATTCGCGCCGTTAGATCAGTGGTTTCGACCAGTGTACGCTGGTTTAAATCGATGTGTGAAAACCCACATTGTCATGATGCAGAACGATTTCTCTTGTCCGTTTTTTCGAATTTCTCAGCAAACTTTAGGCAAACAAATTAAAGTGTACCACTTAGAATTAACCGTCCTATATTTCTCAAGTCGTATAGTCGCCACACGGTCACATTTTCTGAAGAAACTGGCACACTTTTCCTTCGAAGGGTATCATACATGAACAACATGCGTTTGATTTGGCTCGCTTTCGAAGACCCAAACGGCCGATTCATGCTAATGTTTAAGACTTCTAAGCATATATCGTAGATTCGTCGTCTGTGACCATCTTATAATCGTAGTTTGAAGCAGCGCGATCGATTTCTTTGAACCAATTCACAATTTTCCTGGATCTTACGAGAAAAATCCATGTTTACGGCCAGGAGTTTATGCAATATTAAATGTTAGTTGGTGGATGAAATGCCCAAGGATGACTCTATCTCACGAAATTTAATAAGGGTATCTCACATTAGCTGTTCATGCACGGCATATTTTTTTACGGCACAACGACCGATTTTGGGCGACCCTCACAACCTTTGTTTTTTGGCGAGTGCCGACCACGGTTGAATTCATTGAACCAGTTTTTCATAGTCATATAGGATGGTCCTTTATCGACATACAAAGATTAAATTTGATCGATACACTCATGCGGTGATTATCCATGTCGAAATTTATGAACAATTCTTGGACGTAACTGTTCACAAGTAAATTCCATTTTTTTGCAACGTGATTTTTTCAACCCACTGAAGACAACACATATATTGGTAGTACGACAAACTGTCCTGAGTAAGTCTATGCTAAAAACTGTCAGACTTTCCAACAACAAATTCAAATGGCGCATGGCAATACGCGGTGTTGCCTACGCAAGGTAGTTTTCGTGCAGCCCTCGTTAGCATAAATGCTGAGTGTTTAAAAATGTAATTTTTATTTATTTATTTTTTTTATAGGTCCACTCTTTCCGGTACCTCCCCCACAAAAGTTCGAAAATTGGTGTGCACGATAACTCTTGAAAAGAGTAACCGATATGGTCAATACTTTGGATATCGTAAATTTTCTAACAGGGTTAGATAAGGTTCCAATATGGACTCGATTGGTCCACTCCTTCGGGTACCTTCCACACAAAATTTCGGAAAAGTTCGGTTTAGGGCCTGGTCTAGAATCGCTTTGATTTTTGTTGTAGCAACTTATATTTGCCGTCCACTATACGGCGGTGCAAGTTTCATCTGGAGGAAGTCCATACTTCCTGACAAAACAGCCTAAAACCCCGCGAAAAACCCCTATGACACTGTGTTAGGAGGTTAGAGCGCAAGATAACTCTCGAATGGATCTGCGATTCGGTCCAAAATTTGGCTTTCGTAATATTTTGTCCAAACATAGTTTACGTTCGAAGATAACGCAAATCGGTCCATTCCTTTAGGTACCTCCCCCCAAAAGTTCAAAAATATTCGGAAAATTGTGCGCACGATAAATCTTGAATCGAGTGAACAATTTGGTCCATACTTTACACATCTTAATACATCTACCAGATATAGATCAGGTTTAAATATGGACTATATTTGTCCACTCCCTCGGGTACCTCCCACACAAAATTTCGGATAGGTTCACTTTAAGACCCGCTCTCAAGACACTTTGATTTCTGTTGAAGCAACTTCCATACGCTACCTCAATTACGGCGATAAATGTTTTTTCAGGGGCAAGTCCGTACTTCTTGAGGGAAATTTAAAAACCCCTATATGTAGTCGCTGGAGAGCACGAGAACTTCTTCTTCCCCTTACGGTACCTCCCCCACAAAAGTTCATTCGTGTCAATATGCAGTTCAGGGTCTCTTCGAAGATGCTTTGGAAATGAATGCCGATGCTGTTCATTGTGGTCCTGCTGTTTACAGTCATATCATGTTTTCCGTGGACAAGTCCATGTTTCCTGGCATACTGGTCCAAAAGTTATAAGATGATCCACTGAAAAGACTAGTGTGCCCACTATATATATTAAAAAGACATGACTCTCAAAACCAGATCCAATTCCTATGTCGTATATTCCTTTAAGCAGCCCCTCCGCAAAACTTTAATCCTAATCCACATTATCGTCGGCAAGTTCAAAGGTACAAAATGGCCACAAAATTCTGAAAAGGCCCGAAATATATTCGATCTGTCCGTAGATTAATATTTCAGTTCACATAGGCTGAGGGCATATCTCTCTCGGCAAAGCCGACTGATACTTTTTTTACTTGTTTTCTATATTTTTGCCTCATTATAAACCTATTTTTAAAATTTCGAGACTGTAGATCGATTGGAACTATTTTTGGCACTGCTTCCATACAAGTGGGACCACTGTGCAAGCCCTTAAACTTTCAGGCCCCATAACCGCGAAAGTGCGATTGATGGAGAAAATATTGGGACATGTGTCTTCTTATTTTTGGCCTGTTTTATAACGTTACGGTGTCAGATAATTTTTATTTTTTCATGACTCAAAAAATTGTCAAAATGATTAGATAAAGGCTAACATATTTTTATTAATATTTCGGAAAAAACTAAATTTTTAAAGAAATCACCCATTATTTTTCAGGCGATTTATGATACAGAAGTTAGCTGTTCTCATTTCTTTATAATGGGTTATTCCACTCACGTGGCGCCCAAACGTTTGCTGGGTAACGTCATTTTATTTCTTTTTCTAATAAAATGTGTAAAATATTTTCTATCATTGACAATTAATTATTCAGGCCCCGTATGCCTTTGTAGACGTGTTTACATATACCTGCCAAAATAAATAATATAATTGTAATAATATGCAGTACATTTACCAATACAAATTCAATTTCAAAACAGTGTAAAACATAATGACCTCACAAAATTGTTTAAACATTAAAATCAATTAAACACTAATGCTTTCAACTAATTCGTTTTAAATGTATTTCTGTGAAAACTTCATTTCGACAAAATTAAAATTAAATTTGCTTAGCACACACACATTGCAACAACAACATACAAAGGAATTAAGTTGACACAGGGCTGAAAATTATGACTTAAATATTTATGACCTAATGAATGACTGCGGAAATTTTCTTTTTGAAATCCAATTAAAAATTCTAATTAGTTCAAAATTGAAATTTTATCAATATTTAAAATCAATGGGTATCAAAAGTACGCAATTACACATGCATTAAAGTTACGTGCTGTTAAGAATTTTTAATAATTATTTGTGTTTGCCAACATTATTATCTACACCAAAAATACCAACAAATGACAAAATATAACATTTAGAAAATAATTAAAGGCAATCACAGTAGGAAATTGTCGGACCTATTAAGAAGTTCTTAGGAAATTATCTGGATTTGCAGTCGTGTAAAATGATGGTAATTAAGGATAAGAATTTAACTAATGAAATTAATTAGCAATAATGAGAAATTAATGTAATCCTTATATGTATGAGGATATATATTTGGAGATTTGAAGTTAAGCCACCTTGGTTTATATGATAAGACATTCCTATTTGTTAAAAGTACCTGTATTGTTCGATGGGAAATTTTCAAGGTAAGATCCAACCAATAAGAAAATTTTGTAAACTTCTGGTTGTGTATTGGCCAATTTTTCCTTTTTATCCATACCTTTATATAACTAAAAACTTGAATTATAAATTCTCCTTAAAACGCAAGCCACCTAACAGATTAAAGGCATTGACAAAAGTCATAGGGAAACAAATACAAAACATTTTACCTCAACCAAAAAACATCATTAATTTACCAGAAATTCAATTTATTTTTGTAAGATAATGAAACCAAATTAATTGAAATTAGAAGACAAAGCAGCAAGAGAGAGAGAGAGAAATGAAAAAGAAAATGCTAAAGCAATTCTACAAACAAATAATCAAACCAAATTTACAGGTCTATGGAATCAAAATAAAAGGAAATGAACTGATGCTAAATGAGAAAATTTCCACAAACACAATCAGAAGACAAAGCAGCAAGAGAGAGAGAGAGAAATGAAAAAGAAAATGCCAAAGCAATTGTACAAAAACAAATAATCAAACCAAATTTACAGGTCTATGGAATCAAAATGAAAGGAAATGAACTGATGCTAAATGAGAAAATTTCCACAAACACAATCAAACAGCACTCACATACAAATGCAAAATTTATTCATTCATTAGTGGAAAGCAAACCAACACTTGATGTTTCCAATACATTTGACATGAATTTTTGCCCATTTAATATTGGTAAGAAAAAGTTTTAATTGAAATTGTAAACAACCTAATTCAGGGACACCCACAGAGAACAATCAGCATTGCAGAGGACATTGTAAAATTTAGAGCAAAAACGGCAAAGAAAATTGTATTTAAGAGTTTTCAAGAGCCACAAAGACGTTATTGGTAAATAAATTCTTTAAGCCAAATTTGTTGTAGTTGTTTTAAAACAATAGGTGGTAAAATGTGTAATCGGCTTAAGTTTGAGCAGGGGCGTAGAAGTGTGGAATAATAATGTTTTAAAAAATAGTTAAAAGTATGACCTCAGAGTACAAGGGTAGACTTCTATAACATAAATGAAAGCAGCCAATTTTAATGTTAACTGAAAGATAAGAAACCTCATTGTATCCTCAGCCTTTCGGCTAAAGAGGGTATATACACTTTGATACGACCAAAAATGTGTCTCATCGAAATAATGGTTGTAGATCTCAAGTATGTTTGGACGAAATGTGTTTCGAACAGTTTGGAGTCGATTTAGCCAAGTCTACCCGCCCGCCTGTTTTCTGGCTGGTGAGCACGATAACTCTCGAACGAAGCAACCGATCAGGTTAAAAATTTGGCATTCGTAAAATTTTGTCCTAACTTAGTTTAAGATCGAAGTTCCAGGCATAGTATGTTTGGACGAAATGTGTTTCGAACAGTTTGGATTCGATTTAGCCATGTCTACCCGCCCGCCTGTCTGTCTGGCTGGTGAGCACGATAACTCTCGAACGAAGCAACCGACCAGGTTCAAAATTTGGCATTCGTAAAATTTTGTCCTAACTTAGTTTATGATCGAAGTTCCAGGCATATATAGAATATATCGTTCCACTGCTTCGGTTACCCCCCACACAAAATTCGAAAGATGTGAAGTTTAAGAGCACCTCTCGGATCGTTGTGAAATTTTCTTCAGCAGGTTGTCCTTGCAGCCCCCTTTTCGACGGTACAATTTTTTTCGGGGGCAAGTCCATACTTCCTGAGAAAATGGCTTTAAAGCTCCAAGAAACCCTGACAGTACCAACTAAAATGGCAAATCCGCAAGATAACTCTTGCAGGGAGTCTATGATTGGTCCAAACATCATATTATTCCTTCTAGCCGTGTATCAGGTTGGAATATGGTCCCGACCTTCGGGTACCTCTTATACCTCGGACCGTTTTGAAATATTATTATTATTATTTTTTTTTTTTTTTTTTGAAAAGTTCTTCATGCGGATCCTGTTACGGTAGCGCAATTTTTTTCGGGGGCAAGGAAGAAACCAAGCGTTTTACATCGTATTATTTCTTACCCTCTCGAATTATGTCCGCATATTAACTACAACTGACCACTCTTCCAGGTACCTTCCACACAAATTTTGGAAAGAGTGTAGTTTAAGGACTATTCTGGGATCGTTTTTAAATTTTTGTCAACATGTTATCTATACGGCACTAGTTAAGGCGGTTAATTTTTTCAGGAACAAATCCATACTTCCTGTGAAATTGGCCTATAAACGTCAGATGTATTATGTTGCCTTTTTTAGATCCGAAGCTAAGGATATATCTCTGTCGGCACAGCTATTCTAGCGCTAGGGATATAGTATTTAGGTAAACTTGAATGTGTTACATATTTTCTGATCTAAAGCCAAAAACATGTTGTAGTCCCTTACACATGAGGGGCTCAGCTCTAAAACGACCTAACCCACATGTTCAAAAATATAAAACTGACAATAAAGATCTAACCGGAACCTTTTAAAAATAGATACTAAAAAACTCCCTATTGTATTGCATAACACAGGGTTATATGATTATTAAGCGTTTTAAGTATTTATTTAAAAAGGTTCAGGTTATATTTTTATAGTCAGTTTGATTTTTTTTGAACATGTTGGTTAGGCCGTTTTGGCGCTGAGCGCCTTATATATACATAGTCACAGCACATTGAAAATATAAGGCCTCATAAGTACAAGCTGCAATATTTCTTGTAGGTTGTGTGCAATACCAAACGAATTTTGGTATTTATGCTTTGAACGATCTGAGGCAGAGCAACTTATCCCTAAACTCCTAGTGCTCGCCATTTCTCTACGCTCTTGACTAAAATATTTTTATATTTGTTTTAAACACAAGAAAGGATTTCCAACAGCGAAGTACAAAGCCCTCATGTAGTCTGCAGAAATTGAAAATTATATCAATGAATCCTTAACGAAGGGATAATTTCGAATAAAACCTTTGTGGCTATAAATAAACCCATAGGCAATCAAAGAACACCAATAATTTATTATTTTCAAAAACAACATGATTATTTGTGAGGAATTCATTCTTGTAAAACAATGAATTTTAATTAATTTGTTGTAGTGGATTTAAACCCTAAATAATACGTATTGTTTATCTACTAAGAGATGTCTTATATCAATGAGGACAGCACACAGGAAAGAGACAATCTTATTCAGAATAAATTTTTTATCCAAAATTCTGTAACTTATAATGGAGATATTTTAGTAATTTCGTTCAGGTCACATTTTCAATTTAATCTATTTATTAAAATCAACAAATTTTCGGCCACGAACCATTCGTTACTCTTATATGGGTCTATGTAAAACGTGGACATGTACTTTGGAAAATTAGCAGGGGTGCCATTTTTTTGTTTAAAAATTGCAAAAAATTACGAAATGCTACATTACAGTAAATTATAATATCGTATTTCACTAAAATAAAATTATGCGGTTTCTTAAATTTTTCCCTGACTAAGGGACTAAGGTATATATGATCTGAAAGAGGATAAGTTCATTCATCTTTCGTCGAATAAAAATCCGTGTGCCTTAGCTTGTATCAAGAGCCCTAGTCCACTAAACTTGAAGTTCGCTCAAATGTAGTGCCTTAGGAAAAAAACAAGTAAAAAAGTATCAGTCCGCTTAGTCGACGGAGATATACCCTCAACCTGTGTAAATTGAAACGCTTGTTTTCCAAAAAACTAACACGGTGCTCTTTGATCAAATTTAAATGGGAGGTGCTTACACCTGGAAAGTTCTTGCGGATTCTGAAACTACAATGTTCATAAATGAGAAAAATCAAAAAACTAAAAAAATCGCCGGAGCGCTTTTAAATAAATCGCGATTCAAGTCGACATTTTTAAAAGTTTTTAGGTTTTCACGATTTTGCTTGGAAACCGCAAGTCCTATTGATAAGGGACTAAAGAAAATATTGTATCTATACAAATTCTTGTTGTTTCTACCGTTATTGAGATATAGAAGTTCAAATTAGGACAATGAATTGACTGTATCGCCTCCTTATAAAACATTGTTATATGCAGTGCAACTTAACTAATTTTAAATGAACACAGCTTACACCAGGGAAGTTTTTGTAAATTTTGAAACAGATATGTTTATAGATGAGAAAAATCCAAAAACAAGAAAAAAATCGCTTGATGGATTTTTTAATAAATCGCGATCAAAGTTCACATTTTAAGGTTTTTTAGGTTTTCACGATTTTGGATGGAGACCTCAAGTCCTATTGAAAAGGGGCTAAAGAAAATGTTTATTATTTATTTATTTATTTGAATATATTTTTTATAATTATAAATTATAATAAAGAAAAATGACAAAAAAGCACTAGCAATAAAAGCTATCGGCTATAAAGAAAAATGTTTTAGCAGCGACAATTCTGTACAAACTTGGCTGATTGATATTTTCCTATGTTTTACAAGTTTTGAGATATAGAGGTTCAGATCAAATTTTCTAATTTTTTTCAAATCAAACTGCAAATCCTTTCGAAATGGGGCTAGAGAATATGTTGTTGCTATAAAAATTATATATAAGAATGGCTTTTGCAATTTTTTCCTAGGTTGTACCGTTTTTGAGATATATAAGTTTAAGTTGGGAAATTGGAGTCATGACATTGTTTTGTAAGGAGGCGATACAGTCAATCCATTGTCCTAATTTGAGCTTCTATATCTCAATAACGGTAAAAACTACGGAGATATCATAAAAATCAATCTTGTAGAGAATTTTCATAGCTACAACATTTTCTTTAGTCCCATTTCGTAAGGACTTTCGGTTTCCAATCAAAATCGTAAAATCCTAAAAAACCCTTAAAAATGTCTATTGGAATCGCGATTTATTTAAAAAGCGCTCTGGCGATTTTTTTGTTTTTTGATTTTTCTCCACTATGAACATTGTAGTTTCAGAATCCGCAAAAACTTCAAAGGTGTAAGTACCTTCCATTTAAATTTGATTCAAGAGCACCGTGCTTATGTATTTCGGGGGCTTTTAAAAATGTTGGGCGTATGAACTTGCCGACAAAAATATGGATTTGGATATTAAAGCTCAAAAAAATAATATCTCTGTAAATAGGCCCGCTAGTACCTTGGAGTAAAAAATTTCCCAAAGATCCTCGAACAGACCAATAACCGCACAAAAATGTTTAACATTTTTGTAGGTGGTACCCCAAGAGTGGACTGATAGGGCCCACATTTAAACCTAAACAAAGTTTGGAAAAAAATCGGTTGCTCTGTTTATAAGACATCGCTCGTTCCATTTTAGCGAATATTTTTGACTTTTATGGGGTGGTACCGGATGGAGTGAACCTATCAGCACCACCTTCAAACGTTATTTAATATTCGAAGAAATGTTACGATATGCAAAGTGTGGACAAAAGCAGCGGTTCGAGAGTTGTCGTGTGCACCAGCCATTACACATGCTGTAGGTATTTTCGGGTCATTTTCTCAAGACTTGTGCCGCGCAAAAAACTTGTAACATCGTAAAATGGGATTTAAGCGCAGCATGTTGCAAGAAAAATCAAAACGATTCGATAGGAGGTCCTAAACTGCACTTTTCCGAATTTTTGTGTGGGAGGTACCCGAATGAATTTACATATATAGTCCATATTCTAACCTGATCTATGTATCGTAGAAATATTACGATGTCCAAAATATGGATCAAATCGGTTACTGCCCCGAGAGTTATCATGCGCAACATTTTAGCAAAAAGTTTTGAACTTTTGTGTGACAGGAGTGGACCGACAAGTCCCATCTTGAAGCCTGTTTTAATTTTGCACAAAATATAACGACTGTCAAATTTTGTGCCGAAACGGTCTATCCGTTCGGGAATTATCATGCGCTCCATCCACTACACATGGTGCCATAGCGGATTTTTACAGATTTCGGGCCATTTTCTCAGGAAGTGTGGACTTACCCTTGAAAATACTTGTTGTTACAGGAGAAATCAAAACGAGTCGAGCGGAGTTCTTAAACTGCACATTTCCCGAATGAGTGGACCGATATAATCAATATTCAAACTTGATCTATGTCTGATAGAAATAGTACAAAGCGGTAAGTCCCTTCGGGAGTTAATTTTTGGGAAAAATTTTTAACTTTTGTGTGGGAGGTACCCGAGGAAGTGGGCCGAACTAAAACATAGTTTGGATAAAATATTACGAAAGCCAAATTGTGGACCAAATCGGTTAATCCGTTCGAGAGTTTTCGTGCGCTCCAGCCAGACAGACAGACGGACGGACATTGCTAAATCGACTCCAAATTGTCTGAAACTGATTTCTTCCAAACATACTTGGTGTCTACAACCATTATTTCGATGAGACACATTTTGCCTGTAAGAAAGTGTACATAGCCTCGTTAGCGTAAATGCTGATGGTATAACAAAAAGAAAATATCTTGTAAACAAAAATACCTAAAAAGTTTCATAAAAATAACTATTTTTCCCTATAAATTTTCAAAAAGTTATTGGTCTGTTCCAGTACTGCAAGAATCTACTAATTTTTACTATTTTTCCGATAACATAAAAGAAAAAATGTTATCGTAGTAAAAATTAGTAGCTTCTTGCAGGTTCTGGAACATAGCCTATATATTTTTTTCGAATAGGAAAAATACACGCCTTTTATGGCTCGCCACGGCCACACCTACCAATATGTCCTCGAACACTACTTAAGCTACCCTTAGGCGAAAATTTTGAAACTTTGTGGGGAAGAAAAAATGCGGTGTTGTTCGACAATGTCCATTAGGGTCAACCAAAAACAATTTCTAGCACCTAATTTATTTCCATTTGATCCAAAAACCTAATGTATAACCCGTGCATTTTCACGAAAGTTATCTAAAGGCCGTAATTATGGTCCAATCTATGACAAAACTTTACTAGTTCATTGTTGTGGCTAAAAAACGATTTCTGCAAACATCTTTAACGATCAGTTAAATGTTGTTTTTTGTTGTTTTTAATGTCAATCTTCGAGATATATTAAGATGTGCAAAGCTTGGATTCCTTTCGATAAGTCAGTCACTCCTTTCGGTATGTGACCGGCGACTTGACATAACGTCCAACGATCACAAGGCCCAAATAAAAATGAAGTCAACGTCAAATTTTTCGGTTTACAAAAGTAAGTATTCTGGACATTGGCAGCCTTCGGGAGAGATTTAAGACGTATGGAACCTCCTTTAACGTATAACAAACTGTAAAATCAAATTTACTGCTGTAAGTACAAATTTCCAGTAAACAGCCGGTCTTCGTCCGGGACCTAAAGCCGGCTACGTGTGTATAATGTCCCTAAGATTAGGAACGTTTTATTAAGAAAAAAAAACGATCATAACGCCCGAAGTGAATCTGAACCTTATGATCGCGGTCTGAACTGTCATAACTCCCAATATTAATTTTTATGACCGTTGGACGTAATGTCAGGTCGCCGTTTGGACCGTTAAGTCAGGAAGCATGGACTCCCATACGAAACACTTCAGCCCTTAAACCACACTTCCGCGAAATCTTGGACTTTTGGGGACAACTTACAGTGAAATGTCTCAAAACAATACGAGCCTTGAACATAAACTACGGTGAAGGAGAAACGAGAAGAGTGAACAGAAATAGTCAATATTCGAACCTTATCTATGTCTACAAAAATATTACAATGTGCGATATTTTCCGAAAAATGTGCACTTTATCAAGCCCAGAAGGCCTGAAGGAGCATTCCAATACTTTTGCGAGTTCTTAACTATTAACTATTTTGTTGGCTACAATTTTCTTCTTTGTGTTGGATCGCAAATCTCAATAGTTTGGCTGTTATATGCCAAAACATGCAAAAAACGTTCATAAAAAACTTCAATTCAAAATCGGTATGCTCGATTTTCATCATAGACATATGATCCAGTGGACTTTTTTGCTCAGTTCAATCCCAGGAATCAGAAACGCGAAGGGCCCATTAAGGTTTTTTTTCCTTCCACACAAATCGCCCCAGCCTAGTGCGTATACAGCAGAATAGCTAAAAAGAATCGTCAGACCGTACAGAAAATTAAAAATTAAAATTGTATTTAAATAGTATGGTTATTATATGTATGTATACTGAAACAGTATTTCATTATGAAAAAAATGTTAAAAAAATTTAAATTTTTGCTTTTTCTTTTTACCTTAAAATACAGAGCACATCTGTATACCTCTAAACGTGTTTTCATTCCAAAGCACATATTACACATTTTTATATTAAAAAAATAAAAAAAAAACTTCCTAACAAATTTCTTTAAATTTACAGTGCAGGGTATAAAAAAGAAACTACGCAACTTTTGTCTTTAAATATTTAAATTGACTATGAAACGATATATAAAACACGCGGTAAATCAAAAGAACATTAACAATTTTTATATGCTCAAAATATACAATAAAAAATTATCGTCACATACGTTGTTGCTGAAGCGCAAAGTGAAACTTTTGACAACATTTGTGTTAAATGATTTAAAAATTTCTTCAAGTGATTATGGACAACAAGAGAAAAACAACAACAAAAACAACATTGTGAAGTATATAATTATATGTTTTTTCTTTTGCGAATTAATGTTGGCTGCTGCTTCTTCTTCTGCTGTGAAGCAACACATTTTATATGAGCTTTTTACAACAACGATAACAACAACAATATTATTTGCATCAAGTTCCCGGTTGCTGTTGCCAGACTACAATAATTTGCGTATGATTTTCCCTTGTTGACTAAAAGCATAAATTTCACAACAACAACAAAAGTATAAAAAACAACATTTTTTATTTTCAATAATGACAGTCCAGTAATTGCTGTTGTTGTCGGGCTTTTTGTTATTACTGCTGCCGCTGCTGATCCTACTGCTGTTATTTTTTAAAGCAATCTCAACAACATCATCATCATCATTATCGTCATCGCATTAAACAAAAACTCAGATTATATTTAAGCCAGTCAGTCGTCGTCCCCCAGTAGATTTACACTTGATTGTTTTACATTTTACCTCTTTGGCTGCCGAGCAGAAACCGTGGAGCCAACACAATTCAACTCATATATTATCCAACGAAATCAACTAAAGAAGCGACAACAAGCAACAGACGAAGCAGAAAAAAATACACAACCACCCAAAGGAAGAAGCGGCCATTAAAAATATTATTTCTTACATTGCTGGATATTTTAAATTACAACATTGTTAACGCGCATTCTGTTGCTGTTGTTGCCATTGCTGTTACTGCTACTACCACTACAGCTGTACAAGCTGTTTTTTGCCGTTTTGTTGCCTGTTTGTGAGGACTTTAATTTTGTTGCCGCTGGCATTGCCATCGTTTCAACTGCCGCTGCAGGTGTTATAGTTATGGTGGATCCATTAAAAATCTTTTGGGTCTTAACAAATAGTACCTATTTGGGTAAGTACAAAGTTTTGGTGCTTTTGAGTTTACTTCTTTTGTTGTTGTTTACTGTGTGTTTGCAGTCTCACAACGGATGCACAGTGGTGATGAATTATAAATAAATCACATTTGTAAATGAAATATTTTGAAAGATTAATTGAAGTGTATACTAGATATGAAGACCTTCTCAAGGGGTTCTATATATAATATAATAATATAATTGTTCCACAAACATTCCATAAGGGACAAGGGAGCCTTCTCTCTTCTACATCTAGAAGACTTCTAAAAGTATTCTATAGCTAGAAGACATTCTGAAAAACTTCTATGGTAAGAATGCCATCTTCTATAGCTACAATTCCTTCTGTGTTATTTTATTGTTAGAAACCCCTTGGTAGCCCTTTATAGCTTGAAGACATTCCGAACGTCGTCTATGGCTAGAATACCTATTGACGAAATTCTGTAAATAAAGCAGTTCCGATATTCTTCTCTATACAGAAGACCTTCTGATGGTATTTTATAGCTAGAAGGCCAAATGGGTATCTTCAATACATGTAACACTTTCTAAGGTCTTCTGTATGTAAAAGAGCTTCTGAAGGTGTTCTGCATCTTAAAAATCTTCGGTAGCTAGAAGACCTTTTGATGGTATCCTCTTGATAGTAATCCCTAAGACTGTCCTCTGTAAAGAGGAGATCACAGAAAGCAATAGTCCACGAAATCACATGGTGCCCCACCATCATCACGCGGCGCGGCAATTTCAGCAGCGTCCGCTGTTAATGATATAACTAATGCACAAAATATTAAACCGATACCGACCATTGCCTCTAGCATACCAACTGGACCTCCTGCCTCTATTGATCATCATGCGGCAGCGCCACCACCACAGGGGGTGGCCGCCGCAGCAGCAGCGTCTTCTGCTTTCCTATATCTTGAAGATTTTCTGAGATCTACGTAAATAAAAGACCTTCTGGCGGTATTCTGTATTTGGAAGACTCTCTGAAGGCTTTCTATATCTAGCAGACTTTCTGAGGATCTTCTATACCTGGAAAAACTTCTGAGAGTCTTCTATATATATAAGACCTTTTGATGGTCTCCTCTTATTAGAGAAGACCGTTTGAAGGTATTTCATTTGTAACTAAATGAACTTCTGAGGGTCTGGTATATTTGGAAGACCTTGTGATGGTCTTCTAAAGCCAGAAAACTTTCTGACTACCTTCTGTCTCTGGGAGTCCTTCTAACATTCGGGGACATCATCTGGGAGTCTTCTTTTGTTAGACGAGCTCCCAATAGAGTTGGGTAATCTAGTTCCTAGTTCCTTGTACTAGTTCCAAAACGTATGAGTAACATCATGAAATATAACGTCTGCTGTTCAGTATACGCAGTTTGTTCAAAGAAAAAATGTGGGCCATTGGAACTGCGAAGTGAACTAGATAGTTCCATATAGTTCCTTTGGCACAACTCTAGCTCCCAAGGGTATTCAATTGTTTGAATACCAAATGAGGGTCTTATGTATCTGGAGGACATTCTAACGGACATCTAATAATAGAAGTTCTTAAGAAGTCTAAAGAAGATCTTTAAAAGGTCTTCTGTCTACAGAAGATACTTAGAGGGTCTTTTTTCTATAGAAAACCTTCTGCTACAGAAGATCTTCAGAAGATACTCTGTCAATAGAAGATCTTTTGGAAGTCTTCTTCCTTTATAGGACACTTTGGGGATCATCTGGTTATTGAAGACTTTAAATAAAGCCTTTGTCTGTCTGTGGAAGACCTTTGGAAAGTCTTTTGTCAGAGAAGGCCTCTAGAAGGTATTTTTTCCATCGAAGGCCTTTAGGAGCACATCTGTTCAAAGAATAACTTTATAAGGTCTTCTCCCCAGAGAAAGCTTATGAATATCTATTATCCAGAGAAGGATTTTAGAAGTTTCTTTCTGTGTATAGAAGACCTTTCGAAGGTGTCTTCTTTATATGAAAGACCTTTCGAATGTATCTTCTGTATATAGAAGACCTTCGGAATGTGTCTTCTTTACATAGAAGACCTTTCGAATTTGTCTTCTTTACATAGAAGACCTTTCGGAGGTGTCTTCTTTGTGTGGAAGAACTTTCGAAGGCGTCTTCTTTGTATAGAAGACCTTTCGAAGGTGCCTCCTTTGTATAAAAGAACTTTCGAAGGTGTCTGCTTTGCATAGAAGATTTTTGGAATGTGTCTTCTTTGTATAGAAGATCTTTCAAAGATGTCTTCTGTGTATAGAATACCTTTTGAAGGTGCCTTTTTTATATAGAAGACATTTAAAAGGTTTTTTTGTGTATAGAACATTTTGGTGTATTCGGCATATAGAAGACCTTTCGAAGGTGTCTTCTGTGTATAGAAGACATTTCGAAGGTATCCTCTTTTTATAGAAGATCTTTCGAAGGTGTCTTCGGTGTAAAAAAGACTTTTCGATGGTGTCTTCTTTACATAGAAGTCCTTTAAAAGGCGTCTTCTTTATAAAGAAGACCTTTCGTAGGTGTCTTCTGTGTATAGAAGGCCTTTCGAATGTGTCTTCTTTGTATATAGGACCTTTCGATGGTGTCTTTAGAACTTTAGAATGTGTATTCTGTGTATAGAAGACCTTTCGAAGGTGTCTTCTTTATATAGAAGGCATTTCAAAGGTGACTTCTTTGTATAGAAGACCTTTCGTAGGTGTATTCTGTGTATAGAAGATCTTTCGAATTTATCTTCTTTATATAGAAGACCTTTCGGAGGTGTCTTCTTTGTTTAGAAGAACTTTCGAAAAGGACTTCTTTGTAGACCTTTTGAAGGTCTCTTCTGTGTATAGAAGGCCTTTCGAATGTGTGTTATGTGTATAGAAGGCCTTTCGAATGTGTATTCTGTGTGTAGAAGACCTTTCGAAGGTGATTTTATTGTATAGAAAATTTTTGGAAGGTGTATCCGGCATATAGAAGTCCTTTCGAAGCTGTCTTCTGTTTATAGAAGAACGTTCGAAGGTATCCTCTTTGTATAGAAGATCTTTCGAAGGTGTCTTCTGTGTATAGAAGACTTTTGGAATGTGTCTTCTGTATATGGAAGACCTTTCGAGGGTGTCTTCTTTATATAGAAGACATTTCAAATGTGTCTTCTTTGTATAGAAGACCTTTCGAAGGCATCCTCTTTGTATAGAAGACCTTCCAAAGGTGTCTTCGGTGTAAAAAAGACCATTCGAAGGTGTCTTCTTTAAAGGTGTGTTCTTTGTATAGAAGACCTTTTTAAGGTGTCTTCTTTGTATAGAGGACCTTTCGATGGTGTCTTCTGTGTATAGAAGACATTTCAAAGGTGTCTTCGGTGTAAAAAATACCTTTTAGAAGAACTTTCGAAGGTGTCTTCTTTGCATAGAAGACTTTTCAAAGATGTCTTCTTTCTGGGGAAGACCTTTCGAGCGTGTCTTTTGTCTATAGAAGACCTTCTGAAGGTGTCTTCTTTCTATGGAAGACTTTTCGAATGTGTTTTCTTTCTATGAAAGACCTTTCAATGTTTCCTTCTGTATATAGAAAACCTTTCGAATGTGGCTTCTGTGTACAGAAGACTTCTCGAAGGTGTATTCTTTATATAGAAGACCTTTTAAAGATGTCTTCTTTGTACAGAAGACCTTTTGAAGTTGTCTTCTTTGTATAGAGGACATTTCGGTGGTGTCTTCTGTGTATAGAAGACCTTTCGGTGGTGCCTTCTGTGTATAGAAGACCTTTCGAAGGTGTCTTCTGTGTATATCTGACCTTTCGAAGGTGTCCTCTAGGTATAGAAGACCATTCGAATGTGTCTTCTGTGTATGAAAGACCTTTCGAAGGTGTCTTCTTTATATAGAAGACATTTCAAAGGTGTCTTCTTTGTATAGAAGACCTTTCGAAGGTGTCTTCGGTGTAAAAAAGACCTTTCGAAGGTGTCTTCTTTATATAAAAGACCTTTCAAAGGTGTCTTGTTTGTATAGAAGACTTTTTAAGGTGTCTTCTTTGTATAGAGGACCTTTCTTTGGTGTCTCTCTGTATAGAAGACATTTCAAAGGTGTCTTCGGTGTAAAAAAGACGTTTGGAAGGCGGCTTCTTTGTATAAAAGACCTTTCGAAAGTGTCTTCTTGGTTTAGAAGAACTTTCGAATGTGTCTTCTTTCCATAGAAGACTTTTCAAAGATGTCTTCTTTCTAGGGAAAACCTTTCGAGCGTGTCTTTTGTGTATAGAAGACCTTTTGAAGGTGTCTTCTTTCTATGGAAGACCTTGCGAATGTGTCTTCTTTCTATAGAAAACTTTTCTATGTTTCCTTCTGTATATAGAAGACCTTTCGAATGTGTCTTCTGTGTACAGAAGACCTTTCGAAGTTGTCTTCTGTGTATAGAAGACCTTTCGAAGGTGTCTTCTTTATATAGAAGACCTTTCAAAGGGGTCTTCTTTGTATAGAAGACCTTTTGAAGGTGTCTTCTTTGTATAGAGGACCTTTCGGTGGTGTATTCTGTGTATAAAAGACCTTTCAAAGATGTCTTCTGTGTATATCTGACCTTTCGAAGGTGTCCTCTGTGTATAGAAAACCATCGAATGTGTCTTCTGTGTATAGAACACTTTTCGAAGGTAGCTTCTGTCTATAGCAGTCCTTTAGAAGATCTTCTATCTATAAAAGATTTATAGGAGGTCTCCTATCTATAGAAGACCTTAAGAAGGGATTCGGTTCTTTAGAAGGCCTTTTGTCTATAGAAGAATTTATGGAGGTCCTCTGTCTACACAACACATTTATAAGGTTGTCTGTTTAAGGAAGACCTTTAAAAGGTCTGCTGTCCATAACAGACCTTTAGAAGTTATTCTGTGCATGGAAGATCTTAGGAAATTGTCTACAGAATACCTTTTTCAGGATTTCTGTCTATAGGGGAACAAAAGGTTTTCTCTTTATAGTACACCTTGAGAAAGAAGGTGGTCTTCTTTCTATAGAACACCTTTAGAAGGTCTTTTGTCTACAGAAGAGCTTTGAAGTTTTTCTACCCACAGAAGATCTTTAGATTTTCTTCTGTCGATCAGAAGGCCTTTTGATAGTATTCTCTCTTTAAAACACCTTTGGATGGTTTGTCTCTAGAAGACTTTTGAAGGTCTTCTGTCTACAGAGGACTGTTAGTAGGTCTTCTGTCTATTTTAGATGGTATTCTATCATTAGAAGACCTTTAGGTGGTATTCTATTTTGGTCTTTTGTCTACAGAAGAATTTTAAAAACTCTGCTGTCTATAAAAAACCTTTGGAAGGTCTTCGATCTATAGAAGAACTTTAGAAGGTATTTTATCCATATAATTCATTTGGAAGGGTTTCTAGATTATTAGATTTCTCTTTATTCTAAGCCACAGTATCTTCACATCTCCCCCTCAAAAATATATCCCCCAAACATTATTATTATTATCATCGCCGTCTACGGATGCTTCTTCCATTACAATAACAACAAAAACAACAATAATAATAATGAACAGCATCTTGTAAAGAATTGTGTAATAAAAACCTAGAATTATTTTTATATTTTTCGTTTTTTGTTTTTATTTCTGCCAAAAAAAATAAACGTTAACACATAAAGAAAGCAAAAGTTATGAGTCAGCCCAAAAGAAACAACTACAAAAACTCCACAAAACTCAAACAGGAAGCCTATAAACCATTTGGAAATTGTTCTTTTAATGTTGTATTTAATATGGCTTTGGCATAAAGTCTTCTGTTTGAGTTGAAAGAACTTAAAAGAAGATCTTCCTCTGTGTGGGTTGTAAAAAAATTATTTTAGTATTTCCGTTTTTATGCAACCCAAAGAAGTTAACAAATTAAGAAAAGTTAAAGGATTCTAATTTTTTTATATTTGTTATTAACATTTTTATTTTATTTTTGTTAGACAACTTGAAATAGAAATAAAAGAAATAATTAACTGTTGGAGGCGTTAAATTATTCTTTACAAAATTAGAATATTTAAATTTATAAGACTGTTGATATTTGTTATAAATGTTTTTCTTTATCCAAAATTTCAATTAATTTTGACAATTGTCCTTAGAGATCTATATAAAACAATTTTAAAATATTATAGAATTAAATTACGTTTTATATACATAGGTCTGCAACCTTGTAATGGCAACGTTAAACTAAATTTTGTGATGAACAGTTAGCTTACATCTAGCTTAGAATTTGTTAAAAGAAGCCCCGATATTCAATGTCCTTTTCATATTCGGAATACCAACAATTAAAAGACAACATCCCCTTGCACTATTTGAATATCTTCCCCTACACTACGGGAAGGTCAACGACGTCTTTGAAAACGATTCCTTGCAATAATGTAATTAAATATTCGTTCCTTTTATACAATTACTTTTGTTTCATTATGGTGTCGATATCTTTCTCAAATCTTCCCTCGCACCATTTCCCCCAAAATACATTGCAAATCATCGTTAAAATATTTTATTAACTTCGGCTATGCCCTTCAGGCTTGTTTTCATTTAGAAACATTTGAGCTGTTTTAAATTAGACCATTAGCATAATAGCATATATCCGCTTACTCTGCTGGATCTGTTTATGGCCTATGCAATTTTTCGTATTAAATTTTCGTATCGCATTTCCGGTGTTAAGAGTAGCCTCAGGTTAATTGGCATTTTACGACATGTTTATGGCCTAAAACGTAATTAAATTTCTGGATTTTATGTTAAACTTCTTCATTCCCTATCTCTCTCTTTTTCTTGGCCATTAATTGAACGTAATAATCTAATTGGCCACAATGGGAGAGGGAAATTTTATGAAAATTTCATTAAATTCTCATATTTTGCCTCAATGTTTTTGGGGTTTAATTTAATTATGTTTTAATTCATGTTGATGGTTGGCCAGCGAAGTAAATTTTAATTCAATAGAATTTATAAAGATGAGGAAATGTTTTCCCATTTATGTCATAAAAATACAACAAACGGTAATAACAACAACAACAAAAATTTGACACGTGTTTTTGACAACATATACACCAAGCAATACAAAATCAATATCCATCCTCCAGATATATTTTTACCCAGAAGAACAACAGGAACCAGCATCGACATAACCTCCTGCCTCCCTCCCACTCTCTCTACTCCCGGTTAACCATTGAATATAGTATATATTTTTTGTCAAATTAATAATGACCACGCGTGTTCGTTGTTAAGTGACAGTTTTTCGCCTCTACTTTGAGTAAATTAAATTGCGTTGGTGGTAATGGTTCATCTCCACTGAGACTTTGTTTAACACCACCGCCCAGTTGTTATGCCGTTGTTGACAACGATAACAACAAAAGTTTTTTTATTGTTTTTGTTTTGTTTGTACCAGCCATGCTGTTGCTACCCATAAATTGAAAACAAATATAGTAAAAATATTAATTAAAATGACAATGCAGTATTTTCCGTATGCTGGCCATCGTTCTGCGTAGCACCACTTAAGCACGTAGCCGGAAACATTGATGGTAAAGTGAAAAATAAATGTCGTTTTATATGGAAATATGAACTTGTTATCGACTTTAAAATTAATTGTTGTGGACGACCAACAATTACTTAAGTTTATTAATTTTGTTCAATTTGTTTGTTTTTGGGGTCGTAGGGTAGGTGGGCTCATTTCAGATATAAACTTTTTGTTGATAATTACATTGGTCCTAAGAACAATGTGTTGAGGGCGAAATTGATTCTTAGAGAAAATGAATCAGCCGAATTTATCGACAGACAAGGTGAGGGTATGAAAAATAATAACACGAGTGGTAGAACTAAATAGAAGATATGGGCGGGGTTTTCGGAGCTTTTGAGTTATTTGCATGATAAGTTTGTGCAATATAAAATTATGGTACAGTAATATAGACTAGACGGCCTACATGAGTGAACACCTGGATTTAGCCGCACTTTTGGGAAGGATTATCCTAAAATATTGCAACGTTTCGCGGCCTATATCCCGGCAAGTATTGGTATTCCCCTAGATCACAAGGCATACCATTAAACCCGATCCAAGAAGTGGCTCTAAACTGAATTAAAGCACAAAATTAATGAACTTTTGTTGAAGAAGTGTCTGATGGAAGGACCATAAATGATTCATCTTGGAATTTGATCTAAATTGCCTTTTTTGGTAGTTATCGCACCCACCAGCCATTTTAATTAGTCTTCGCAGCTTTAGGGACATAATGTCAGGAAACATAGACTTGGCCATGAAAAAATAAAAAATAAATTAAATCAAGACTACAAAAACGATATTCGGTGAAATTGTCAAAACAAACCTCCATCTGCCCTTAAACTGCACTTAAGCTTTAAAAAGTCCTTAAGTTGGATCTATGTGCACAAGTGCTAAAGGAAGTACCAGTAGAAATGGACAGACATATCCATTTTTGGGAGTCACTCCTTACGGTACCCAATATTCATTCTAGTTGATTACCGTAAGTTGTTTAAAGCTCTTGTGTTATTGTGCCAGGTTGCATGGATTTGCACGCAAACAAGTAAGAAAGTATCAGTCAGCTGAGCCGACAGAGATATACCCTCAGCCACGTACCCGAAGAAAAAAAGTTAACACAATACTTCTGTAGGTTTTTTAGCTGTTGGAAAAATTTTCCAGGATGTAAAGGGCCGCAAAAAACTACATGTTGCAACAAAATTCAGAATGATCCAAGATGAGTGCATTTTTTCAAAACTTTGGGTAGGGTGTACCCATAGGAGTGATCCGATGTAGTACATATTCGGACCTAATACAAATCTGTAGGAAATATTTTTTTTCTTTATTAGTCAATGGATATTTTCCTTACAGACTATATAATTAAATATGTTGTACTTAATTTTCTGAATTTAAATATATTACAATTTTACTTTTCAATTTACAAAGTTTGAGCTAAATCGATTTCTCTCTTGAAGGGTTATTTTACACATTAGATAGTTTAGGTGGTGCCGGTAGAATTTTCTGGACCTATTTGGGTCATTATCTCAGGAAGTATGGACTTTCCCACGAAAAAAATTACAACGTCATAACAGGGGCCGCAAGTGCAACCTGCTGTGTGTTTTGTGTGGGAGGTACTCAAATGAGTGGACCGATATAGTCCATATTAGAACTCGATCTATGCCTGAAAGTAATATTACCAATAGCAAAGTTTGGCTTAATTCGGCTATTCCCTCCTAGAGTTATCATGCCCACAATCTTGGCGAACAATTTTGAACCTTTGTGGGGGAGGTACCGTAAGGAGTGGACCAATATGGTCTATTTTCGAATTTAAACTTAGTTTGGACAAAATATTGAAAGACCCAAAATTTTAACCAAATTTGTTGATCCGTTCGCGAGTTATTGTGCACTCCAACTACGACACATGGTATTATATGGGTTGTTTGCAGCTTTCGTGCTGATTTCTGAATATATATGGACTTGCTCCTGAAAAAAATTATATCGTCGTAATGGGGGTAGTGAATACAAGTGGCTGCAACAAAAATCAAAGCGATTCGAGAGCAGGCCTAAACTGCACTTAAGCTAAATTTTGTGTGGGAGGTACCCGAAAGAGTGAATCAATAGGGTCCATATTGGAACCTTATCTGTGTCTGGTAGAAATGTCACGATGTGCAAAGTATGGACTAATTCGGTTACTCGCTTCAAGAGTTATCGTGCGGACAATTTTTCCGAACATTTTTGAACTTTTGTAGGGGAGGTACCTGAAGGAGTGGACCGATATGGCCCATCTTCGAACTTAAATCAAATCTGGACAAAATATTTCGACACCCAAAATTTGAACCGAATCGATTGATCCGTTCGAGAGTTATCGTACGCACCAGCCTGCCAGACAGACAGACGGACGGACATTGCTAGATCGACTCAAAATTATCTGAAACGGATATCGTACAAACATACTTGGGGTCTAAAACCATTATTTCGATGAGGCACATTTTTGGCCGTATCAAAGTGTAAATACCCTCATTAGCCTAAAGGCTGAGGGTATAAAAATAGATATCGTTGTAATCAGAACCGTAAGGGTTACCATATTAAAAAGAAAAAAGAAGCATATCAATCGGGGAGCACATATTGATATGAAGAAGTTTCCCTTTTCATTGTCCTATCCTAAGAGGTTGAACCAATCTTAGCGACTCCTTCGACTGGTTTGGCGCCCAACGGCTACTATGCTTGGTCACCATAGAATTTTTTACAGTTTTCGGCTCATAATTGAGACTGAATTTATTTATTTACTTATTTTATTTTATTCTATTTTATTTTTTTTATTATTTTATTTTACTTTATTTTATTTTTTTTTTATTTTATTTTATTTTATTTTATTATATTTTATTTTATTTTATTTTATTTTATTTTATTTTATTTTATTTTATTTTATTTTATTTTATTTTATTTTATTTTATTTTATTTTATTTTATTTTATTTTATTTTATTTTATTTTATTTTATTTTATTTTATTTTATTTTATTTTATTTTATTTTATTTTATTTTATTTTATTTTATTTTATTTTATTTTATTTTATTTTATTTTATTTTATTTTATTTTATTTTATTTTATTTTATTTTATTTTATTTTATTTTATTTTATTTTATTTTGTTTTGTTTTAATTTATTTTATTTTATTTTATTTTATTTTATTTTATTTTATTTTATTTTATTTTATTTTATTTTATTTTATTTTATTTTATTTTATTTTATTTTATTTTATTTTATTTTATTTTATTTTATTTTATTTTATTTTATTTTATTTTATTTTATTTTATTTTATTTTATTTTATTTTATTTTATTTTATTTTATTTTATTTTATTTTATTTTATTTTATTTTATTTTATTTTATTTTATTTTATTTTATTTTATTTTATTTTATTTTATTTTATTTTATTTTATTTTATTTTATTTTATTTTATTTTATTTTATTTTATTTTATTTTATTTTATTTTATTTTATTTTATTTTATTTTATTTTATTTTATTTTATTTTATTTTATTTTATTTTATTTTATTTTATTTTATTTTATTTTATTTTATTTTATTTTATTTTATTTTATTTTATTTTATTTTATTTTATTTTATTTTATTTTATTTTATTTTATTTTATTTTATTTTATTTTATTTTATTTTATTTTATTTTATTTTATTTTATTTTATTTTATTTTATTTTATTTTATTTTATTTTATTTTATTTTATTTTATTTTATTTTATTTTATTTTATTTTATTTTATTTTATTTTATTTTATTTTATTTTATTTTATTTTATTTTATTTTATTTTATTTTATTTTATTTTATTTTATTTTATTTTATTTTATTTTATTTTATTTTATTTTATTTTATTTTATTTTATTTTATTTTATTTTATTTTATTTTATTTTATTTTATTTTATTTTATTTTATTTTATTTTATTTTATTTTATTTTATTTTATTTTATTTTATTTTATTTTATTTTATTTTATTTTATTTTATTTTATTTTATTTTATTTTATTTTAATTTATTTTATTTTATTTTATTTTATTTTATTTTATTTTATTTTATTTTATTTTATTCTATTTTATTTTATTTTATTTTATTTTATTTTATTTTATTTTATTTTATTTTATTTTATTTTATTTTATTTTATTTTATTTTATTTTATTTTATTTTATTTTATTTTATTTTATTTTATTTTATTTTATTTTATTTTATCTTATTTTATTTTATTTTATTTTATTTTATTTTATTTTATTTTATTTTATTTTTTTTTTTATTTTATTTTATTATGATAAGATTTTTTTCGATATTGAAATAGGATCATCGAAATAATTGGTTTTAGAACCCAAATATGTTTGGACGAAATCCGTTTCAGACAATTTGGAGTTGATTTAGCCATGTCAGTCCGTCCGTCTGTCTATCAACCCATTCGGTCCAAAATTTCCAATATTTTGTCCAAACTTAGTTTAGGTTCGAAGATGGGCTATATCGTTGCACTCCTTCCGGAACCTATTCCACAAAAGCTCGAAAAATTTGTGCGCACCATAAATCTTGAAGGTAGTAACCGATTTGATCCATACTTTGTACAGCGTGAAATTTCTTCCAGACTTAAATAAAGTTCCAATATGGACTTAATCGCTTCATTCCTTCGGGTACCTCCCACGCAAAATTTCGGATAAGTTCAGATTAGGACCTGCTCTCGAATCGCTTTGATTTTTGTTGAAGCAACTTGCATTTGCTGCCTCAATTACGACGTATTAAAAAACAGCTCGAAAGGTATAAGAAACCTATGCACCATAGCTGCAGAGCAAAATTTGGCCTTCGTCATATTTTGTCTAAACTTCAGTTTTAGTTCGAAGAGGGGCAATACCGGTCCAAAGCTTCCGGTACTTCCACCCAGTATTTAAAAAATGGCACTAAAATGGTACGCACTATATGTCTTGAACGGATCAACCCATTTGGTCCAAATATTGGATCTCCTAACATTTTGTCCAAATTTAGTTAAACTTATTAAATGGCCCATATCGGTCCTCTCCTTAGGATACTTCCCCCACGAAAGTTCAACATTTGTGTCCAAGTGCCGTTTAGGGTCTGTTCGAAAATCCTTTGGAAATGCATACCGATGCTGTTCGATATGGTCCTATTTACAGCGATATTATGTTTTCCGTGGACAAGTCCATGCTTCCTGGAATACTGTTTCAAAAGTTATACGATGACTCACTGAAATGACTAGTGAGCGCGATATCTATCGAATAGATATGACTCTCAAAATAAGATCTACTGCGATAATGGACTATGTCGGTCCATTCCATTATGTACCTCCTCCGCAACACTTTTGAACTTAAATCCTAATTAACATTTTGTCGGCAAGTTCAAATGTCCAAAAAGTGTTTAAGTTCACATGGGCTGAGTTTATATCTCTGTCGGCAAAGTCGACTAGTACTTTTTTACTGTTTTTTTCGTATTTTCATTGTTGTTGCTTTCGTCAAAATTTGACCTCAAATCACAGGTTTCGTATAAGACAAAATTTCGGCCACCAATGGACGATATAACTTAATATTAATTTTCACATAATCACAAACCATTTAAAAGTAATTTTCTACTCTATAAATCAGTTTGAACTTTAACAAATTTTTAGAATGCAAATAGTTGGTTATTAAATTTGAAATCGTTTGTTAAATTTAAAATAGGTTTGCCCAGCAAAAATCGACTTCTGCATACAAATTCTATTTTATTCATTTTTATGTAGTTTATGTTTTTTTATTTCAAATCATAAATAAAGATTTTTCCTGGCTTCCAAAGCACATATAACACACATAATATGTTCACATGTTGAACAAAGCGGCACGAAAGAGGGATCCACACACAAAAAATGGAAACAAATCAGACTCCATAAAAAAGAGGTCACTTTTTGGAGTGGCAAAATCTACCACCCACTAGCCAATTCCACAACCAATAGATTGCAATTGAGTGGTAGGCTAAAGCCTTTAAAATATATTCTAACAGTCGTAAAAAACAACATAAACTTGGGATACCATAACATATGAAAGCTATTTAGATAAACGTAGCGAAATATAAATCAAACGCACGGTTGGTACTGGGTATTGGGAAAAAAACTAAACTATTCATTGAGATTAGAAAAAAGAAAAATATTTTTAGCAATATATTTTATATTTTTCAGGGTAATATATAATTATGTATATAGTTAAGGGTTTTCCTCGTTTTGCATATTGCCAATGTGAGGTTCAATAAATTATGGCATATCAGTGAAATTTGATATTTAAATATTGACTTGGGTTTTTTTAAAGAACTTTTGTAGTAATAATGTATAATATGTAAAATATAGTAAAGTAACAGTAAGTTAAATAATAATGAATGTATTAAAGAGGTAAAATTTTTGAAATAGACACAATTCGAATTTCGTAATAATTAACTTTAACTAATGACCTTATAAATGAATGTCAAGTAAATAATAATTCATTATGGACTCAAACTTGTTACAAGAGACAGTTCCTGAATATAGTTTTACTGGGACTTTTCCATGTTCCAACATTTGTTTTTAGAAAATAGTATAACTTTATTATTACATAAAAAATCTCATTATTCATAATGCTAAAAGTCTTAAAATTACATATAATAATATAATTTGTCAAATAAATATACTTTTGTAAGACATAGCTACGAACTCCCTTCCGTAATCAAATATTTCCTAATTGACTAGCACAGTCATTTCATGTGAGATAATTTAGTAGAGTAGTACTATACTGCGTATGAATTATGTCGGATATGATTTATTATTTATTGCTCATACGTTTAGAAATATGCCACATAATTCCCAAAAAAATCATACAGTGCTGTTCAAAATATTTGCAACTAGATTGCTTCATTCATATTTTTATACCCTCAGCATTTATGCTAACGAGGGTATATACACTTTCATACGGGCAAAATGTGCCTCATCGAAATAATGGTTTTAGACCCCAAGTATGATTGGACGAACTGTGTTTTAGACAATTTCGAATTGATTTAGCCATGTCCGTCCGTCTGTCTGTTGGTCTGGCTAGCTGGACGGCACGATAACTCTCGAATGGATTCACCGATTCGGTCCAAAATTTGACTTTCGTAATATTTTGCTCAAACTTAGTTTAAGTTCGAAGATGGGCTATATCGGTCCACTCTTTCCGGTACCTCTCCCTAAAAGTTCGAAGATGTTCGGAAAATGTGTGCCCATGATAACTCTTAAAGGGAGTAACCGATTTGATCCATACTTTGCACATGGGGAAATTTCTACTAGACTTAGAAGAGGTTCCAAAATGGTCTCAATCGGTCCACTCCTTCGGGTACCTCCCACACAAAATTTCGGATAAGTTCAGATTTGGACCTGCTCTCGAATCGTGTTGATTTTTGTTGCAACAACTTGTATTCATTGTCTCCCATACGACGGTACAAGTTTCATCAGGGGCAAGTCCATACTTCCTGAGAAAATAGCCTGCAAGATGAAAAAGCCCCTATGACACCGTGTGTAGTGGATGGAGCGCAAGATAACTCTCGAAGGGATCTGTCGATTCGGTCCAAAATTTGGCCTTCGAAGATAAGCCATATCGGTCAACCCCTTCAGGTACCTCCCCACAAAAGTTCAAAAATGTTCGGAAAATTTGTGCGCACGATAACTCTTGAAGGAAGTGACCGATGTTATCCATACTTTGCACATCCTAATATATTTACAAGATAGAGATCTGGTTCGAATATGGACTATATTTGTCTATTCCTTCTGGTACCTCTCAAACAAAATTTCGGATAAATTCACTTTAAGACTTGGTCTCGAATCACTTTGATTTTTGTTGAAGCGATTTGCATTCGCTACCTCCATTACGACGGTAAAAGCTCTTTCAGGGCAAGTCAATATTTCTTAGGAAAACAGCCCGAAAGCTGTGAAAAATCCCTATGTCACCATATGTGGCGGTCGAAGAGCACGATAACTCTCGAACTGCTTAAACTCTCGAACTGCTTAACCGATTTGGTCTTCGTCATATTATATCCAAACTTAGTTTTATGGGGCAATACCGGTCCATAACTTCCGGTACTTCTTCCCAATATTTACAAAATGTCACTAAAATGCTAGGACGATATCGGGCAACCAATTTGGTCCAAACTTTGGATCTCTTAATATTTTGTCAAAATTTAAATTTACTTCTAAAATGACCCATATCGGTAACTCCGGTCAAACCATGGATTCCCCACAAAAGTTCAACATTTGTGTCATACTGCTGTTAATTCCTATGTGGATTTTTGTCGACACATTCGACATTCACATACATTCGATCTGTCCGTAGGTGAAAGTTTCACCTCACATGAGTTTCACCGCCGTGAGTCGAACTTTTGAGATATGGCGTGATGAATATTTTGCTGGAGACCCTATAAGCCCTCAGATATTAGCGTTGTATATTTGTCCGCTGTTGTTTTAGCATATTTTTGAGATCACACTTCTTCAGCCAAATCAAATGAGGATTATTTTCGTGAATCATTTTGACCTTCTATCTCGCTTCCTTTAATGTCCTTTTCGTCCTTTATTTTAAGAGCCGCTATGAAAGTACCACTAGATGCCGTTTTTCAGCTTCAAAATGTTCTGCAAAAATGTCGGCCAGAAAATTTTAGGTACGGCTCTCATTGACAACAAATCGATATTGTCGCGTTTTCGTGGTCGTTTTTTGCATTTACCCTGTTTTTGTTAAGAAAAATACTATATTTTGTATTTTGTAACAAACATACAAAAACACAAAACACAGTTTTTTTTTCTGAGCAAACAGGGGTAAATGTAAAAAATTACTATGAAAACGCGGCAAAATCTATTAGTTGTCAATGAGAGCCGTACCTAAAATTTTCTGAGCGGCGTTTTTGCAGAACATTTCGAACCTGAAAAACGTCATCTTGTGGTACTTTTATAGCGGCTCTTAAAATAAAGGACGAAAAGGACATTAAAGGAAGCGAGATAGAAGGTCAAAATGATTCACGAAAATAATCCTCATTTGATTTGGCTGAAGAAATGTGATCTCAACAATAAGCTAAAACAACAGCGGACAAAGATATAACGCTAATATCTGAGGGCTTATAGGGTCTCAAGCAAAATATTCATCACGCCATATCTCAAAAGTTCGACTCACGGCGGATCTGTCCTTGTGGGTTTTGTATATACTCACCAAGAGCTTTCATCCCCAAAAGGAATTTTCCACCCCCCAAAATTTCGGTTCACAGTGTTATCAATCGGCTTTGCCAACAAAGCTGGGTAAATATCTGGCCAATGGTGGATTTGCCAGGTCTGAAGCCGCATTTCGCTTACCATGGGCTTCAGTCTTTTCCATAATATCCCTGACACTATCTTATAAGCAATAGAGAACATACAAATGCCCCTGTAGTTAGAACACACAGTTTTGTATCTCTTCTTGTGGACGGGACACAAGATACTCAGATTCCAATCGTCGGGTACGCGCTCTTCGTGCCAGACGGTGCTAAATAGCTGATGCATACATCATATCACATGTCGCCTGCCGTTTTGAACAGGTCGGCTGCTAGGTCATCGCTTCCTGCTGCCTTATTGTTCTTCACCCGGTTCATTGCTGTCTATACTTTATCTTGGCCCGGTAATATACATTCAATACCATTTTCTGGGATTTGAGCTGTGGTATCTTCGTAATCTTCGTTACTATTGGATACCAACAGTTTGGACAAATGTTCTTTCCATATACTAAGCACACTAAATGTAACTATTACCAAATAACCTTGCTGGTCTCTAAATGAGGATGTGCCTGTCAGTTTGATTTTTCACTTTCTGGTAAAATTTTCGGACTTTATTTTGGCTAATGTACATTTCTGTTTCGCCCGATTGTAGCGTGGTCCTGTATGCCGGATTTTTTTTTTTTCGGTATCGGCAGAAAACTCCTGGTCATACCATGGATCATTGACGGAGGTCTCTGGTATCCAGGTATGGATATGCGCTTGTTTGCATGGAGTGAGCAATACTTTCCCATTGTGCTGGTATGTTATCGGGATGAGGATTGATTTGATTTAGTAATTGGGTCAGTTGAGTAGAATATAGCCAACGCATCTGTTGTAATTGCAGCTTACCCTTGTCCAACTTGTATGTTGTGTCTGTTTGTAATTTATCTGCACGTTTATCTGCTGCAACAAGTTGGTGGATCGGGTCTACATTTGCTCCCCACAATGGCAGCAAACACTCCTTTACGAATTTTTTGTTCGTGAATTCCTTTTAATTTTATAACAAAATTTTTATACTCTTTTATTTCGGGAAGAAATGATATCGCGACATTTAGATCTACAAGTCGGCATGACTTAAGGGATCCCTAGAGAATAAAATGTAACGAACGGAAAGACTTTTTCAGGAAAATATCATTTATGCGTTATTAATTTATTCTTAATTTATGCATAACACTTTCTTTCAAAAATTCGTTAATTTTTGCCTATCAGATGCTTGTTCCTTTTCGGTTCGGACTTCTTGTTCAAATTTAGAGAAGCGAGATTTGATTGATGTCAGATTTAAAACAGACAAGGGAACTTTTATATTATCAAACAGTACAGTCCGATTCTATTTTTAGCTCGATGATTGGGACTTCCTTTTTATACCCTCAACATTTATGCCTCATCCAAATAATGGTTTTAGACCCCAAGTATGTTTGGACGAAATGTGTTTCAGACAATTTGGAGTCGATTTAGCAATGTCCGTCCGTCCGTCTGCCTGTCTGGCTGGTGCGCACGATAACTGCCGAACGGATGAACCGATTTGGTCTAAAATTTGGCTTTCGCAATACGTTGTCCAAAGTTGGTTTTTGTTCGGAGATGGGTTATATCGGTCCACTCCTTCCGGTAGCTCCCCCACAAAAGTTCGAAAATGTTCGGAAAATTATGCGCACGATAACTCTTTAAGCGAAGTACCGATTAGGTCCATACTTTGCACATCGTGCAATTTCTACCAAACTTAGATGTGGTTCCAATATGGACTCAATCCGTCCACGCCTTCGGGTGCCTCCCACACAAAATTTCGGAAAAGTTCAGTTTAGGACCTGCTCTCGATCCGCTTTGATTTTTGTTGTAACAACTTGTATTCACGGCCTCCCATATGGCGGTAAAAGTTTCATCAGGGGAGGGTAAAACCATAATTCCTGAGAAAAAAGCCTGAAAGTCTCAAAAAAAAAACCATATGACACCGTGTGTAATGGTTGGAGCGCAAGATTACCCTAGAACGAATCTGCCGATTCGATCGAAAATTTCGCCTTCACAATATTTTGTCCAAACTTAGATTAAGTTCGCAGATAAGCCATATCGGTTTACTCCTTCAGGTACCTCGCCCACAAAAGTTCAAAAGTGTTCGGACAAATTGTGCTCACGACAACTCTTAAAGGGAAGGACCGATTTGTTCCATACTTTACACATCCTAATATATCTACCAGATATAGATCAGGTTTGAATATAGACTATATTTGCCCATTCCATCGGGTACTTCCCACACAAAATTTCGGATAAGTTCACTTTAAGACCTGCGCTTGACTAACTGTGATTTCTGTTGAAGCAACTGGCAATCGCTGTCTCAATTACAACGGAAAGTTTTTTTTTCAGTGGCAAGTCCATACTTCTTGGGAAAACAGCCCGAAAGTTGTAAAAAACTCCTGTGGCACCATATGTAGTAGCTGGAGAGCACAATAACTATCGAACTGATAAACCGATTTGGTCCAAAATTTTGGGCTTCGTCTTACTTTGACCAAACTTAGTGTAACTTCTAAAATGGTCCATATCGGTCCTCTCCTTAGGATTTAGTTAAGAGTCTGTTCGGAGATATTTTGCAAATTTATACCGTTTATGTTTTTTGTGATCCTGTTTATAGCCATATATGTTTTCCGTGGACAAATCCATGCTTCCTGGCGTACTGGTCCAACTGGTGTACGATAACCCACTGAAATGTCTAGTGAGCGCGATATCAATCGAAAAGATATGACTCTCAAAATAAGATCCACTTCCGTAATGCACTATGTCGGTCCATTCCCTCCTTCGCAAAACTTTTGAACTTTAATCCTAATCCACATTTTTGTCGGCAAGTTCAAATGTCCAAAAAGTGCCACAAAATTCTGAAAAGACCCTAAATACATTCGATCTGTCCGTAGATGAAAGTTCCAATTTACAAAGGCTGAGGGTATATCTATGTCGGCAAAGCCGACTGATACTCTTGTACTTGTTAATGCAGGGTCTGAACTACGTTTTGAGCTTCTTACAATACCAATTGTTTAGAAGTTGTTCTTATCTGACATACAGGAAATGTAAGACGACATTACGACAAGAGTTTTAAAACTTTGGTCGTGATTTTGAGTCTCCGACAACATCAAGCCCACTGTGAATATCAAACCTTATATATGCTCTGTTCCAGAACCTGCAAGAAGCTACAATTTTGTACTACGATAACAATTTTGCCTTTTGTTATCGACAAATATATTAAAAATTAGTAGATTCTTGCAGTTCTGGAACAGACCTACAGCTTTAAACATATTTAGATAAATAAAAGCAAATATATAAGTGTGTAAATGAAAACACAAACTTTCTCTCTATTGTATCGATGGAATGGATTAAAATGTTAATGAAAACATCGAATCTTCCACGACTTCCTTTGAATGGATTCAAATGATAATGGAAATATGGGATCTTCTTCGACTTCCTTTGAACCAAGGCAAAATATGACATGAAATCACGTCGTCGCATCCTTCAAATTTTGTTGGGATTTTTTTAGCCTCTGCGAGGACTACCAAATTCCCTGAGGACTACTGATATTCCCGACTGTTGGACCATTGATATTCTACCTTCCAATTTTGGCATTAAAATCTCTTAGAATAAATATAATATCATGGGCAGGACAACAGTCATATGTTTCTTCTAAGCGTTCGTAAAATATGTCTTTGGTCTGTTCGTCCTTGTCTTCAGTGGGAGCATGATTGCAAATAAAATTCATGTGACGAATTTGCTTTTATCCGTATTGTAGCAAGTCATTCATTCTCTGGGGTGAAGCTAGAGACTAGATGTTTTAACCCCCGAACAACTACAAATCCGAAACTAAACGCATGATTTATGTCATGGCTGGTATAATTAAGTGCGTCCACCTTTAGGCGTTGTTGTGCCAATACATCATACATCCCCAATACATCATACATCCGGTATGGTGGTTATATCGGCCTCGTATTTTTCAACTACGAAATACATTTTCTTTTTAAATTATAAATATGCTAAAAAATGGCTTTAGGTCCATCACTCACGTTACATTTTTCTTTTTATTCAGTGATAGTCTGGGATATTTTGATGATACTTTATTACAAAAAACATTGTTCCACAACATCCCATACGGGACAAGGGAGACTTCTCTAATATCCATAAGTGCACACCGATTCATATTTAGCTCAATGATATAGGACCTGCTGTTTATCGCCGAGTCCGAACGGCGTGTCTTAAGACACTTGTGGAGAAGTTTTTCAAGGCTGAAATACTCAGGAAATGTCGCCAACATTACGGAGGAGTATTTTGCCACCGTTGAAAAATGTTTGATGTTGCCTGGCCGGGGAATCGCACACCCGACCTTTTGCGTGCAAGGCGGTCGTGCATACCATTGCACCACAGTGGCACCCGATGATACTTTATTACCGGATGATGATACTGATTTATATTAGAAGTTATCAGATTTGGGGCTTATGATTTATAATCTGCATTATAATTTGATATTATTCTGTAGTAAATATTGCACTTTATATCAGGATTCCCCTTTATTTTTGTATATAGCACATCCTAGTAATTAGTTTTGAGAAAGGATGTAGATCCACTTTCTTCGAAAAAACATATACTTACATATGTTTTCACAAACATCCGCGAAGGAACAAGGAAGACTTCTGCAATATCAATGAGTACCCCGCTTAATAATAGCTCGATTATATGGGACATACTTTTTGTGTTTTAGGACTCAAATTGAAGAGATGTTTTACATGGCCGAATTATTCAGGAAATGTAGCCTACATTTCGCTGAGGGATATTTTTGCCACCGTTGAAAAGGTGATGTAGTTTGGCCTGAAAATCTAATCCGGGCATTCAGTGTGGCAGGCGAGTGTTCTTTCCACTGGACCACGGCGGCACCGAAGATCTATCTTTCGTAAAATTTGTTGGACATATTTCATTTAATCCTTCTGTGTTTGGGAGACATTGCAGTCGTTATTATTTTGAACATCACTGTACACACAAATGTGCTCGTGTATATTTCTCTGTGTATATGATTTTTTCCCATTTGACTTCAAAGACAAATTATCTTATGTCTTACATCCTTTTTGGGTAGGGAAAATATTTCACATTTTCCTACTCTCTTGGGTTTAATTTGGTAACATTTCCTTGAAAAAATCTGAAGGGAAATGATGATGTTACAAAGAAATGTTGTCAATCTTTTTCCTTTTTTTACATGTGCATATTTTCTTCAATGTTTTTCTTTGTGATTCATATAGGAAGAATAAATTTATGAAGAACATATATAATTACAAAGTGAGAAACAAATAAATATTTTTCTTTTTCAAATATATACATATAATGTGATGCAATTATAATTAGATTACAAACCAAAAATAGCATAGTTGTTTTGTCACAGTAAAGTTGTGCTCTTATTTTATAGATCAAAGAAAATAATAAATGTAATTTCTTTTTTTTCGGATAGGAAATTATGTATTATGTATAAATGTACAATAGGATTATAACCAAAACAATACCGCGTCAGTACCATGTGCGAAATATTGTCTCGATAAAGAAAACGAATTTTTTGATCAACCCATTGAAAATGTTGTTGCTGCGGAGGCATATGCCTCGGAAAGTTTTGACTTTTTTGGCAACATGTTGTCCTCGAGACCCCTACTGCAACATATATTTTGTTCGTTTTTGTGGCAAGTCCACAATTCCTTAGATAATGGTCAATAAGCTTTTAAACCCTGCGGCACCAATTCAAATGCCTGATTGGAACGAATTATTACAACATTGTAAAAAGTTCTCCCAAATGTACAAAAAGTTCCATGAAGATATTTTTTGGAAAAGAACATCGATTATCTCTTTGAAAAAAGTTCAAAATGTTTGCTTACTCGCAGTTTAAGGGCTACTTGAAGATCGTTTTGAAATTTCTAGTCTACACTTTCTGACATAGTGGTTCAATGGATCCAAACAATCCTACTGTGACCAACGTAAAGGGTAATCGGATACGATAATTAAAGAAAGGAATGCCTCCAGAAATTAGACCCTTCGGCTTTTCCGACAGAGATATACCCTCAGCCTGTGTGAAGGTAGCCTAAAGAGAAGATCGATATGGACCATTTTGGAAGTTAAACTACATTTGGATAAAATATTAGGAGATTTTTGGATCCCCTTGGACCCAATCGGCATGCCCGTTTTAGAGATATAGTGCGTAGCATTTTAGTGACATTTTTTAAACTTTTGTTTATGGCTCACCTTCGAACTTAAACCAAGTTTTGACAAAATATTACGAAGGCCAAACATTGGAGCGAATCGTCTGATCCGTTCGAAACTTACCGTCCGCTCCAGCTATTGATGTCTTAGGGGTTTTAAAGCTTTCGGGTCATTTTCTCAGGAACTGTAGACTAGCACCTGAAAAAACTTGTTCCGTCGTAATGGGGACAACGAATAGAAATTGGTACAACAGAAATCAAAGGGATTCGAGAGCAGCTCTCAAACTGCATTTTTCGGAAATTTTGTGTGGAAGGTACCCGAACCTAATCTATGTCTCGTAGAAACATTACGATGTGCACAGCATGGACCAACTCGGTTACTACCTTCGAGAGTTACAGTTCACATCACTTTAGCGAAAAGCTTAGAACTTTTGTGAGGGAGGTACCAGAAGGAGTGCACTGATTTTCTCAGGAAGTATGGACTTGCCCCTGGTGAAACACGTACCGTCGTATAGGGGACAGTGAATACAAGTTATTACAACAAAAATCAAAGCGATTCGAGAGTAGGCCCTAAACTGAACTTTTTCGAAATTTTTTGTGGGAGGTACCCGAAGGAGTGGACCGATTGAGTCCATATTGGAACTTAATTTAAGTCTGGTAGAAGTTTCACGATGTGCAAAGTATGGACCAAATTGTTGGTTTCCAAACTATTTCGAACTTGTGTGGGGAGGTAATGGTGAGGTTCCTAGTGGCCACAAATTGTCTCTAGCAAAAATTTTCGAAATATGTTAACACTTTGACATAGCCCCCATATTAAGCTACCGCCCGATTGAAGACATTTTTAGATACATTTGCTTACCTAATATATGCATTTGGGGTATCAGTGGTACAAAAACTTCTTACTTACTTAGCTGGCCCATTACAGAACATTTGTTCCATATACTGAACTAAGAAAAGATCTCCAATTCTCTCTGTTTTTCGCTTCGCTTTCTGGAATACCGCGCCTTTTCATTTCTTCATCCACTTGTATGCTCCATCGAAGCTTAGGCCTGCCGATTCTGCGTGCACCGCCATGTGGCATGTATTCATACGCCTTTTTAGCGGGTTCATCATCGCTCATTCTTATGATATGGCCTAGCCAACGCAGTGCCGAGGTAGACGAAGTCTTTAACTACCTCAAAATTATAAGTACCAACTTCCACACTTGGTCCGAGCTCGATGGACGCTTTGCTCGTCGACACCATCAATTTGGTCTTTTCGCCGTTTAACGCCCGACCCTCTTTCGCAGATTCTGCTTCGACCTTCCTAAAGGTATCAGTTACTTCCTTTACTGATCGTCCCATGATGTCTATGTCATCAGCATAAGCAAGTAACATGTGGATATTAGTGTAAATTGTGCCATTTCTTTTGACATTTGCATCTCGTATTACTTTTTCCAGCAAAATGTTGAATAGGTCACACGAAGGGCTGTCTCCGTGTCTGAAACTTCTTTTGGTACTGAACTGTTCGGAGAGGTTCTTTCCTTTTTAATTGAAGATCTTGTGTCAGTTAAAGTCATCTTACAAAACCGGATGAGCTTTGCGGGGATATCAAATTCAGACATTGCATGGAATGCCTCTGATCGAAGGGGACTGTCGAACGCTGCTTTATAATCGATATAAAGGTGATATGTGTTGATTTGCATCTCTAGGTCACACGAAGGGCTGTCTCCGCGTCTGACGCCTCTTTTGGTACAAAACTCTTCGGAGAGGTTCTTTCCTATTTTAACTGAAGATCTTGTGTCCGTTAAAGTCATCTTACAAAACCGGATGAGCTTTGCGGGGATACCAAATTCAGACATTGCATGGAATGCCTCTGATCGAAAGGGACTGTCGAATGCTGCTTTATAATCGATATAAAGGTGATATGTGTTGATTTGCATCTCTAGAGTCTTAGGATTTGCCGCAGGGTAAATATCTGGTCAACGGTGGACGTGCCAGGTCCAAAGCCACATTGGTATGGTCCAATTATTTCGTTGAACATTGGTTTTAGTCGTTCACACAATATCCCTGACACTGTCTTAAAGGCAATAGGGAGAAGGAGCATACGTTTTTATCTCCTTTCTTGTGGATGGGACACAGGATGCTCAGCTTCCAATCGTCGGGTACGCGTTCTTCCTGCCAGATGGTGATAACTAGCTGATGTATACGCCTTATCGGCGCGTCGCCTTCGGTTTTAAACAGCTCGGCTGGTAAGCCATCGGCTCTTGCTGCTTTATTATTTTTCAGCCGGTTGATTGCTGTTTTACCTCATCTTGGCCGTGTGGTATACATTCTATACCCTCTTCTGGGATTGGATCTGTGGTATCATCGTCTTCGCTACAATTGTATACCGGCAGATTGGAGAAATGTTCCTTCCATATCCTGAGCACGCTATCTGTATCTGTTACCAAATTACCTTGCTGGTCTCTACAGGAGGATGTGCCTGTACCAAAGCCATCTGTTTGATGTGTCACTCTTTGGTAGAATTTTCGGACTTCATTCTGTCTCCTGTACATCTCGATTTTTTCACCCTCCTACTTTTCCATTTCTCTCTTTTTCTTGCGGAAAAGACGTGTCCCTTCTCTCCTTTTCTCCCTATATCTTTCTCGTTCGCTACGCGTTGCTACTGATTGTAAAGTTGCTCTTTATGCTGCATTTTTCTCTTCGGTAGCAGCACGACGCTCCTGGTCATACCATGAATTCCTTTGTGGAGGTCTCTGGTTTCCAAGTATGGATTTTGCGGCTGTTTGCATAGAGTTGACAATATTTTGCCATTATGTTGCTATGTTATCGGGGCAAGGAGTGTTCTCATTAAGCAATTGGGTTAGTTGAGTGGAATATGCTGTGACTGTCTGTTGTGTTTGCAGCCTATCGATGTCCAACTTCCGCGTAGTGTCTGTTCGTGCTTTCTTTGTAACGTTTAGACGGGTACGTAGCTTTGCTGCAACAAGGTAGTGGTCCGAAAAAAAGTTTGCGAATCGAAACGATCGTACATCCACACGCTCGATGAATGTCTTCCGTCTATCACAACATGATCAATTTGAGTACTTGTTCTTTGATCTGGAGACACCCAGATGCCCTTATGAATATCGAGATGATTAAATCTGGTATTGCTAACTACCATGTTTTTCGCAGCTGCAAAGTCTATCAGCCTCATACCATTGTTAGATGTTTCACTGTGGAGACTGAAATTCCCGACTGTTGGGCCAAAGATATTCTCCTTTCCATTTTTGGCATTAAAATCGCCTAAAATAATTTTAATGTCATGGGCCAGGCAACGGTCATTGTTTCTTCTAAACGCTCGTAAAATATATCTTTGGTCTGTTCGTCCTTGTCTTCAGTGGGAGCACGAGCGCAAATAAAGATGTTGAAGAATTTTGATTTTATTCGAATTGCAGCAAGTCTTTCATTCACTGGGGTGAACCATGAACATAAACAAACAAACAATGGACATAAACACAAAGCCACAAACTTCTCAGCTTCTCTGAAACGTTTCATTCTCATAACCAAAATAAAACCACAAACTTTTCAATGTAAAGATATGGAAACCGTACGATTGCTGAAATGTAACTTCGGCTATGCTTTGCCGAGTTGTTTCATTCACCACCGAAACAAAAAGTATTTTTGAGAAACGTTTGCCGTGCGTTATGGTCAATGACACACTCAGGCACACACACACACACACACATGTGATTGCTTAACAACCCTATAACCTAACATCAGCATACCACAGTGAATATTTTCTCAACCACCAAACGTTTTTGATTTATTCACATGGGTTTAGTACTATTTAGTTTTCTATCTGCTCTAGTGGAGTTGAGTACTTTTCGCTTTTCGTTTTGTTCGCACTCACGAATGTAAACAAAACGAAACTAAATAGCGAATTCCGCCAGCATAGGTTATGTTTCGTTTTGTATTGTTCCTATGGCAAATACGAAACGATTGGAAATATTAATTAGAGTATTTTACGTACGCTGGGGGTGAAGCTGGATACCTGATGTTTTAGTCTCCGACTAACTACAAATCCGCAACCAAACTCATGCTTTACGTCATGGCTGCTATAATACAGTGCGTCACCTTTAGGTGTTGTTGTGGCGCCTTTCCCAATCCATCGTATATCCTGTATGGCAGTAATATCGGCCTTGTACATTTCAAGTACTCCTGCCAATGCGAAGACTGCACCTTCGCTATAAAGAGCGCGAACATTCCAGGTGCAGATTCGCAGATAATGGTCCTTAAAACGTTTGAGGTCAGTGTCCACTTGAGATGAAGAGGGACCAAGATAAATCCTGGGCTTTGCCATGTTAAAACCGGTCAGGACCGTTCCTTGGTATCTTCCATCCCCTACGTCAACCGGTCGAAAAACTTCTCCACCTAAAAATTGTGGACAGGAAAGGAAAGATGAATTTGAACTCGTTGAAACGCTTTAAAAATGTGCCACAATGATTGAAATTTTCATCTTTATCTGTCCCACAAACAATCCTTCAAATTTAAATTTAAATAATTTTGCGGGCTTCTATTTAGTTTTTTTTTTTTTTTATCTTACATACTTTTGTTCGACGGCATTCTTTAATGTTACATATTTTACTTCCTTTCGTTGAAATTTTTCTTGTTCCTCCTTGTTCTTGGCACTTGGCGCAATGTGTCACATACGCAAACAAGTCGCACAGGGATACGAAACAAGTGTGCCAAGACTGCAAACTATTTTAGCAAAATGTTTGCTCTGGATTCATTTGGGAGGGAACTGACATATATACAAATATGTTAAAAATTATTTTCTGCTTTAAAACCCAAAGAATTTTTCTCTGCAGCTTGAAATGAAACTGGCAGGAACTAAAAAACGAATATGAAGATTTTCTTTCTTTTAAGCAGGAAAAATTTTGGGAGCAAATATTTGAAGTCTAGCAAAATTAACAGAAGGAATCCACTACATGAAGGACAAATTTAAGGACCTTTTGGGAATTATTTTCGGCTCCATATTAGTTTGTTTTATTTCCGTAACATAATGATATATACAAAAATTGTACATTTTTAACAGTCGTATACAAAAAATAGAAGAAGAAAAATATTATTTGCACACATAATCCTCTTTTAAGAAAATAGCATAAAGAATAATAGTATTTTGTTATACGCATACCAACGTAACTAATCCTTGTATACACACATTATCCTTAAATGTTTAAATACCCCTGAAATTTTCAGATTATAAAACATCTTCACGTGCTGTCGTTGCAGATAAACCATTTTTATCTGTCCATTACTACATCTTGTGCTCATTTATATTATAGTCTCCCTTGGTAGGTGTGTATGGGTGAACGTTGTGTGTTTGTGCGTGCAAAATATGGCATTTCTCAAGGAGGTTAAATCCCACGTAGATTTGTAATTTGTTCATTTATGTTTTGTGTGGCACACGCAAACATTTGCAACATTATTGTTGTTTTACCTTTTTTCTCGCTCTCTCCCTATCTTTTAGGATTTTGTATATTTTCTTGGTATTTTTGCTTTGCTTTTAACTGGTTTCATTTCATCTCAAAGTTCAAGTTCAGCAGCACTTGAAACGGTAGTAGTGAAAATGGTATACAGCATTACAGCACACCAAAAATAAATCCCCCAAAAAAAGATATCATATCGAAAGAAAGGGTTGTTCAATTTTTCTTAAACCTTTACAAATTGTCATCTTTATTGTGTTACATTTTTTCTCTGATTGCCTAAGTGGGTGTGTGTGGGTTTTGATTTCGGTTTCGGTTACAGTGGATCGCAATGATATAGGAATTTAAAAAAATATCTATACAATTTAATTAAATTTTGCGAATAAAAAGAAGGAAGTTACCTTTGCAGAGACAATTTCTTGTGAAGCTTCTCTGAACGGATGCCAAACGGTATTGGTAATAATCGTTTCCATAGGCAGTATAGTGTAGTGTGGAATCCCTCACAAAAATTCCTACACATTTAGCTTCCACATCCACAAATTCAAATGTATATGGTCCGCCCTCCAGGTTATATTTCACTTTAAATTATTTGTAATCCCAATCAAACCATATTCCCATCCCTTACCATTAAATTTCACAATTCTTCTTTGTTATATTTTCAGGTCATTACTTGATTGAGGTTGAACATTTATCTTTCATTTGCTACACAGCAAAAGGTTAAACTCATTTGATTTGAATTTAATACAAGTCGTCTATTTGATACTTTTTTCATACTTTTTTTTTGGTTGTTCTTTCAAGGCAACAAATTGTTTGGTTTTTTGCCACAGAAATGGCATTGCCCTTTTTTTGCTTGCCTTGATGTTGGTTAAACTTTCAGTTGAATTGAATTTGCTATAGGCGGTAAAGTAAATTTCTGAAGTATGAATATGTTTTCGTTTTAAAACCATTACGTGTGGGTGAGTCATTCTATGTAGGATTTGGAAATTTAGGGTTAGAGAGCGAGAAGCAATAAAAGACCAATATAATATCCATTTAAAATAGCAAACACAATTGTTTTGTAAACAAATGTTGCAAATAAAGAATCCCTTGAACGACGGATGGGTTAAAGTTATAAAACATACTTGTACAGCTTTTCCAGATATTGGGGATTTTTTTTCTTATGAATGTTTGTAGATTTTGAGATGCTGTCGAGTTGAAGAAAATAGCATTAAAGCTTAATTTGTATTATTCTTTAACAGATAATCGTTCTTTATTATAAGCCAAATTAATGTTTTCAGATGTTCAGGGAACTAGCATTATATTGTTAGGGATACGATTGTACTATTTGTATTAAATAAAACTCGGGTTCCATTAGTTTATGTCCCTTACTTACTTACTTTCTTATTTACTTTTCTGGTCCATTACAGAACATTTGTTCCATAAGCCGAACTAAGAAAAGATCTCCAATTCTCTCTATTTGTTGATTTGCTTTTTGGAATACCATCTCTTTTTCCACTTGTTCGCTCCATGGAAGCCTTGACCGGCCAGTTATGGGTGTACCGCCATGTGGCCCGTATTTAAAGGCCTTTTTAGAGGGTTCATTATCGCTCATTCTTATGATATGGCCTAGCCAACGTAATCGTTGCATCTCGATACGTTCATCTATACTAATGTCGTTACATAGCAGATACAGCTTGTGGTTCATACGACGTCGATATTCACCGTCAACGCAGATTGGCTCGCAGATCTTTCGAAGAATTTTTCTCTCAAACACACCAAGCACTGCCTTATTTGCTTGCGCAAGTACCAAGGCTACGGAACCATACATTAGCACGGGTATCAGTATCAGTGGTTTGTAAAGCGTTGTTTTTGTTTGACGAGATGTGGCCTTGCTTTTAAACAGCTTACTTACGCCAAAGTAACATCTGTTGGTCAATACAATTCTTCTTTTTATTTCACAACTGATGCCGCTTGTTGTGTTTACGGCGGTGCCGAGCTAGACGAAGTCTTTCGCTACCTCAAAATTATAGGAAACAACTTAAACAGTTGGTCCGAGCCAATGGACGCGTTGCGCGTTGACACGATCAACTTGATCTTCCCACCGTTTACCGCCAGACCCACTTTAGCAGATTCGATTCCTTCGACCTTCATAAAGGTATCAGTTACTTCATTTACTGATCGTCCCAAGATGTCTATATCACCAGCATAAACAAGTAACATGTGGCTATTGGTGTAGATAGTGCCACTTCTTTTGACGTTTGCCACTCGTATAACCTTTTCCAGCAGCATGTTGAAGGGATCACACGAAAGGCTGTCACCTTGCCTGAAACCATACTGGTCTCAACAGGAGGAATTGTCTGTACCAAAGCCATCAGTTTGATATTTTACTCTTTGGTAGAACTTTCGGACTTCGTTCTGGCTCCTGTATATCTCGATTGTTTCACACTCTCGCTTTTCCATTTCTCTCTACTTTTCTCCCGATACTTCCCTCGTGCGCTACGCGTAGCCACTGATTGTAGAGTAGCCCTATATGCCGCATTTTTCTCTTCGGTAGCAGCACGACCCTCCTGGTCATACCACGGATTCCTCGGTGGAGTTCTCTGGTATCCAAGTATGGATTTTACGGCTGTTTGCATGGAATGGTTAATACTTTGCCATTGTGCTGATATGTTCTCGGGACGAGGAGTGCTTGGTTAAGCAATTGGGCCAGTTGAGTAGAATATGCTGTGTGTATTGTGATTGCAGCTTACCGACGTCTAACTCGTGTGGTGCCTGTTCGTACTTTATTCGCTACGTTTAACGGGGTACGAACCTTTTCTGCAACAATGTAGTGATCCGAGTCTATGTTTGCTCCTCGGAACGAACATACATCCAACACGCTCGATGGATGTCTCCCATCTATCACAACGTGATCAATTTGATTTCTTGTTTTCTGATCCGGAGACAGCCAGATGCCCTTATGACTGTCGAGATTCTTAAATCTGGTGCTGCAAACTACCATGCTTTTGCCGCAGATATGTATGTCAGCTTCATTCCATTGTCAGATGTTTCACTGTGGAGACTGAATTTCCCGACTGTTAGGCCAAAGATATTCTCCCTTCCAATGTTGACATTAATAATAATAATAATTATAATGTCATGGGCAGGACAACGGTCGTATGTTTCTTCTAAGCGCTCATAAAATATAACTTTGGTCTGTTCGTCTTTGCTTCGATTGGAGCATGAGCGCAGATAAAGCTAATCTTGATGGGATGGTTTTACAATGGTCAATATACAGAGAAACAGACGGATAAATGTAAAGAACAAGAGAAAAGACAATCAGATTATTAAAATACATTATTTAACACTTAGATTGCTCATACAATATCTCTTTCAAATTTGTTTTTTAAGCAAAAGCAAAGGTAATAATATTTCAAAAACTAAAGTTTTATGTGTGTTTCATTCGCACACATTCTCGTTTCGAAATACAGAAATAGAATGTATATACCAAATTTCAGCAATTTCGGATAAACTTCAAAATACAGAAATTCAGGAGGTACCATTTTATGGGGGCAATATAAAAACGTCGGTCTATACCGACAAATTTCTGTCGGAAAGGTTTTTACCTTCAACGTAGACTAATTACCAAATTTCAGTCATTTCACTTTGATAATGAGGCTAAAACATTACAAATGCCGAAAGTCGGGAAGTAAGGTTCTATGGGGGCTCTACGAATTTCAGGTGCAAAGTTTTATGTGGAGACAAGATCAAAATTTTATTCTTCGCTTCTAGTAGGGTTATTCCAAAAACCGACAATGATACCGGAAAATTTGACCTATTCAAGGGTGTAAAGTAGGACAGCATAGGTGGTTAAAAAACGGAAACATTGCAATAGACGGTTATCAATCACAATTTTCCATTTATTGGATTTGAATTGCAAAGGGGTAATGGTGTAAGGTTTCTCATAATTAGACCCATCCCGGCTATAGCCTTTGCTTACTTATTGTTTCTTAATTCTTGACTGTGATAATTCTAGTTTCATTCTGACTATACTGTATAACATGACATTAGTGATACTCTCGCAGCAGCCTCTTGTTCAGACAGTTGGCTTTGACTCGAGCTCTGTTTACTAATATAATTTCGTATTTGATTTAAATATCACTGTTAGCCTTAAAAATTTACATATTTCATATCAATGAGTGCTCCCCGTTTCATATTTGCTCAAATAATACGGGACCTAAAAAACCCAGGAAATGCCACTTATAACACTGTGACAAAAAATGGAGGTGAAAATCTTGGCCAGAGATAATTCCTTTTGGGGATGAAAGCTCTTGGTGAGTTTATTAAGAATCCCGAAGGACACATCAGCCTTGAGATGAACTTCCGAGTTATGGTGTCATGAAGTTTCTGCTGAATACCCTGAAAGGCATCTGAAATTAGCGTTATATCTTTGTTAATTGTTGTTTTAGCTTAGTTGTGAGATGACATGTCTGGGTAAATGTCAAAAATGACCATGAAAACGCGACAAAATCGATTAGTTGTCAATAAGAGTCGTACCTAAAATTGTCTGAGTGACATTTTTGCAGAACATTACGAAGCTGAAATACGTCATCTTGTGGTACTTTTATAGCGGTTCTTAAAATAAGGGACGAAAAGGACATTGAAGGAAGCGAGTTGGAAGGTCGATATTCTCTACGAAAACAATCCTCATTCGATTTGGCTGATGACATGTCATCTCATAAATAAGCTAAAACAACAGTTAGCAAAGATATAACGCTAATGTCAGATGCCTTACAGGGTCTTCAGCAGAAACTTCATCACGCCATAACTTGGAAGTTCGACTCGCGGCGAATCTGGCCTTCGGGACTCTCAATATAAACACCAAAGGCTTTCATTCCCAAAAAGGAATTATCTCAGCCCCAAAATTTCGGTTCACAGTGTAATCGAACAGCCGTTAAACTGAACTCTTGATTTTTTGTGGATGAGGTACACGAGTTATGTCCTCTATAGACCTTCCTGGAACTTGTATATTTCTAAGACACATATTACGATTTGCAGAATTTCGGCGAAATAGAGCTTTTATGCCATTATATCATGTCAAGAAAAAGTGTACGGTAGTAAAAAGGGTCCGCTAGGACCTTTATATTCCATATTCGAACCTAAGTTATGCCTTGAAGAAATATTAAGATGTGCAAATTTAGGCCAAGTCGATTAATTCCTTCGAGATGTAATTAATTTGTAAGCCTCTACCATAGTATGGAGGGCATATAAGGTTAGTTTTTCCGTTTGTAACACATTGAAACAAGCATTTGAGACCCTATTAAGTGCTAATACATATTCTTGATCAGGATAAAATTCTGTGTCGATCCAGGAATATTCGTGTGTCCATCTGTTGTAATCACCCTAACGACCACAATAATTGAGGTAGAACGCTATATTTTTGCAACCGAGTGTCTTTTTTCCATAGGCATATCATGTTCTGAGATGGGCTACATCAGCCCACGATTTGTTGCAATCCCATAAAACGATACCTCCCGGTTTTCTGCATTTTGAGGATTTAAGCTGTATCCTTTGACCACGTTTGAGGTTTCCATTGGTCAAAAAATATGTCCACGATAAAAACTTTCAACATATATTTATGTTTTGAGATAGCTTCCTTATAATAGTACCTCTCGAGTTTCTTTATTTTGAGGTCCTTATGAGTCACAACATTTCACCACCATAAATTTTCAACATAGACCCATGTTTAGGTATGTCCCCCACATAAAAAATCTCTAATTTGGCATTTGAGGCCCTTAGGGCTCGCAACACTTCTCCACCAAAAATTGTCAACACAGGTCCGTCTTTAGGTATAGCCGCCATATGACGGAATCTCTCGAGTTTCATTATTTTGAAGATTTTAGCAACAATTTCTTTAACGAATAACCCGTAATTTGACATTTGACATTGCAATTGGCCAACAACATCTCCACAAAAACAAAATTTATCAACATAGGTCAATATTTAGGTATAGGCCCCATAAAACGGTATCTAATGGTAATCGGTATTTTGAGAATTTCAGATACATTTTTAACCAAAATAACTGTAGTTCGACATTTGAAGTTCTAAGGTGTCACAACACTTCTTCAACAACAATTTTCAACATGGGTCCATGTTTCGGTATAGCCCCATATAGCGGAACCTTCCTCTGATTTGCAGTATTTTGGGGGTTTAAGCTATGTGTTTCGACTAAACAACCCGTGATTTCACATTTAACCAAAATTTGTCAAAACGGTCCATGTTTCGGTATAGCCCACATATAAAGGTACCTCCCGATTTTTGGTATTATATTCTGAACATCATGTTATTTGATAGTTGAGGCACTCTGCAGTCACGAAATTTCTCCACCAAAAATTGTTAGCATAGGTCCACGTTTTGGTATGGTCCCTATAAGAAGGTACCTCCCGATTTTGTGTATTTTTGCCAAATTTGCAGACCCAATTAGTTGTCATTAGTTGTCAGAAATTGTGGATATTGGTCCACATATTGAAATGGCCGCATATAACGATATTTTTGAAGTTATTATCGCATTTTTCAGTGGCTGCAATTGGAGTTATGAGTGGCCAAAAACTTCTCTTTATACCCTACACCACTATGTGGTAAGGGGTATTATGTGTTAGTGCATTTGTATGTAACATACAAAAGGAAGCGAGATAGACCCATAGTTCCTTCTAGGGATATACATAGAATCACTTTCTGAGTCGATTTATGCATGTCCGTCCGTCCGTCCGTTCACAACAAACAGGTCGCATTTGTTGACCGATTTCGCTGAAAATTGGGGAATACCATTTTTTTAGCCGTCGGAAGATCAAGTTCGAAGATGGGCTATATCGGTCCAAGTTTTGGTATAGCCCCCATATAACGGTACCTCCCGATTTAAGGTATATTAAGGATCTTAGCCGCATTTGTTGCCCAAACCAGCTGAAATTTTACATTTGAGGTTCCCGCGAAATTGCTCCACTAAAAATTGTCAAGATAAGTCCACGGTTCGGTATAGTCCCCATATAACGATACCTCCCGATTTACGGTATTTTGACGTTTTTAGCTACATTTTCAGACCGATTTAGCTATAATTTTACATTTAGGGTTCTTAAGTGTCACTAAACATATATAACAAAACTTGTGGACATAGGTCCACGTTTTGGTATAGCCCCCATATAACGGTACCCCCCGATTTACGGTATTTAGACGGTTTTAGCTAAATTTTTAGACCGATTTAGCTACAATTTGACATTTGGAGTTCTTAAGTATCAATAAACTTACATAACAAAAGTTGTGGACATAGGTCCACGTTTTTGTATAGCCCCCATATAACGGTACCCCCCGATTTACGGTATTTTGACGTTTTTAGTTACATTTTAAGACCGATTTAGCTATAATTTGACATTTAGGGTTCTTAAGTGTCAATAAACATATATAACAAAACTTGTGGGCCCTCCGAATGAAGCATTTTATGTACATTATCTGACATTTTAACGTACCCACTTAAAGTTGGGGACAGGAATGAAAACCAATTATTCCATTTTATTTCAGAATATTTTATGGTGGAGGGTATAAAAAGTTCGGCCCGGCCGAACTTAATGCTTTTTTACATGTTTTCATGATGGAATCTCTGAAATAAAACGCTTGTATAATATTCTTATTGAGCCTAAGCGAAATGCTATTTTCTAGTGCATTTATAAATAAAACACTGTTATTTATTTTTTAATTATTTATTATTACTTGTTGATCATGTTATTGGCTCTCCTTTACAAATTCTTATACAGCGTTGTTGCTTTTACTCAGCAGAAATTTCCATTACCAAAGAAAGTGCTTATACGTACGTTTAGAACTCTGCCGGTATTGAACATGCAAACTTATTAATTGGATTAATCGAGCAAACTTATGATTTGTACCTACCTACCTAACAAAAATAATGTGTTTATGCAGTACTTTTTTGAAGGCGTAACTACTTACAGATCAGTCTAATAACCCAATATTTTAACAAGAACATGTCGCATCACATTTGTAGTTATAATATAGTTACTACACTTGAAAAATAAATCGAAAAGTTTATGTTCCCTTTTACAACTTTTTTAGGGTTGTCTAACGCTTATATGTACATCAAGAACTAGTCGAATTTAATGTTATTTCAGGGCTCTTGTAAGACATCCATTTTCCACTCGTTGCAAAGGAATTTTTCTTTATAAAGTCCGGAAACTAAAATTGTACATCCCTCGAATTCGTTCCTAGATGTTTTCTCATATATGTATTATTAGTTAGCAATATTGATTAAATAACTCTACGTTCAAACGCATGTTTTATATGACATTTACCCTAGTGAGTCCAAATCGAACAATGTCGTTTAACACCATCGCTATAAATTTATCCATCACACATTTACCCACAATCTAACAATATTCACGATTATTTAGAAAATCATTTTTATTACTGTGTGCAATTTAAACAACAACAAAAACTTTCTATGTATTTTATGATTCACCTTATTAAGGCTTTTAAATCCACGGAAATGAGAAGAAAAATACTTCCGCAAATCCGGACATTAAATACTAATGAAAAACGCCATTTATCCTGTCAAATGATAGAGCAAAGTTTATGACGGTGATAATGGCGACGACAACGACGATGATGATAACAAACCGGGCTGAAAATCAAATTAAAGGCCGAGTAAGAAATTCTCTTAAATAAAGGAAGTTAAAAAAGGGGACAAAAGAAGAAAATTATGACTGACAGAAATTGCTCTATCGTTGTCACTGTCTAAGTAATTTTCATGGCTACTCGTTACAGTGAAATTAAATTGTCCTGTTGTTTATAGGCGTTTATGTTTGATTTACGTTTAAGTTTTTTTTCACTTTCATAGGTAATAAATTGTAACAAAACTAGTTGTTTGGTTTAGACATAAAAAGCTAATGAGACAATTGTCAAAATCAAAAAGTTTTTAATGGGAGTTTGGGTGATGTAATATTTTATGTTAAATTATAGATGGCAAGGAAGAAGGATACGTGTTTTTGAATAATTAAACCATGCACTTATAGGTCAAGTAGTTATCATTGGCTCGGTTATGAAGCTTATTTAGTTTCCAAAAAAAAAATATTATAAATTCATTAAATAAGTCTTTTAAATTCTTTTGCGTTTGTCAAAAAGTTGTGGTAGATGACATCTCCATTGAAAATATATTACGGTATCCCACAATTGTATACATACCCAGATTTTTTTATTTGTGTCTTCTTCTCTTAATCACTGGGGAGTCATCAATCTTTTGTCAATTAAACAGTGGCTACTTGTTTTTCAGTTTTATGTTTTTTATTATTTTTTCTGATACTTGCCCTCCTGTCCTCCCACGCTAGAGTTATTGTTTTATTCCTCTCGGTGTTAGTTGGCGGGGAAACGGTCACAAAAATTTAACAGCTTTTTAATGATTTTTCAAAGTTCATAAAGACCAACATCTAACTCTCATAAACAAGAGTTATTTTTCGTCTTCTTCCATGTTAAAGGAATTCATTTAATTAAAATTTTGTTACAAGACCAACTGATGCTGTAAGAAAGATATAAAATTTGGTATGGTCACATTGCTTTTGAGGGTATTTAGGGATTTCTTATTAGTTGGTATTTTTTGTTTTGTTCTTTTCTGGCTAAACTTGCCCTTTGTGGAAATGTGAAAGTTTGTATGTTTTTATCTCCCCCAAGAGGAAACAAAAGGAACAAAATGTAGTGCTAATATATTTTTTCCTTGTTATGGTCAATTGCTCATCCGAAATTTCACAACGGCACAAGGATATTATAGAACTTATTTGAAGGGAAGATTCCAAAATTATGATGTTGTAATAAAGTGTTCTACAATATTGATTATATTTAATAAACATTTGTTCTTTATTTGTAAGACAAACGATCTGATGTTATGTTAAGAAGTTAATTTGACGAATGAAGGGATGAGGAATTGCTTTCTACCGTAGTGAAAAACTTCGAACCTATTCAAAAATTATAATAATGAAAGACGAAATACCTTATAACAGATAGAAATTGGAATATTGTACATGAGTATATTTATGAGGCCTTAAAAATCATTTTAAAAATTCACGCTATATGTCAGCCCAAATGAATTTAAACATTATTTTAAAGCTAAATGTCTGCCCAAACTAATTTAAAAATTATTTCAAAGAAAGACGCTAAATGTCTGCCCAAACTAATTTAACAAATGTTTTAACAATCCTCCCTAAATGTTCGCCCAAAGGAATTTAAAAAGGCCTTTAAAAATTATTTTAAAAATCCACGCCTAAGGTGTTCACAAAGGCCATTAAAAATTATTTTAAAAATCCACGCCTAAGGTGTTCACAAAGGCCATTAAAAATTATTTTAAAAATCCACGCCTAAGGTGTTCGCAAAGGCCTTTAAAAATTATTTTAAAAATCCACGCCTAAGGTGTTCGCAAAGGCCTTTAAAAATTATTTTAAAAATCCACGCCTAAGGTGTTCACAAAGGCCTTTAAAAATTATTTTAAAAATCCACGCCTAAGGTGTTCGCAAAGGCCTTTAAAAATTATTTTAAAAATCCACGCCTAAGGTGTTCACAAAGGCCTTTAAAAATTATTTTAAAAATCCACGCCTAAGGTGTTCGCAAAGGCCTTTAAAAATTATTTTAAAAATCCACGCCTAAGGTGTTCACAAAGGCCTTTAAAAATTATTTTAAAAATCCACGCCTAAGGTGTTCGCAAAGGCCTTTAAAAATTATTTTAAAAATCCACGCCTAAGGTGTTCACAAAGGCCTTTAAAAATTATTTTAAAAATCCACGCCTAAGGTGTTCGCAAAGGCCTTTAAAAATTATTTTAAAAATCCACGTCTAAGGTGTTCACAAAGGCCTTTAAAAATTATTTTAAAAATCCACGCCTAAGGTGTTCGCAAAGGCCTTTAAAAATTATTTTAAAAATCCACGCCAAAGGTGTTCACAAAGGCCTTTAAAAATTTTTTTTAAAAATCCACGCCTAAGGTGTTCTCAAAGGCCTTTAAAAATTATTTTAAAAATCCACGCCTAAGGTGTTCACAAAGGCCTTTAAAAATTATTTTAAAAATCCACGCCTAAGGTGTTCACAAAGGCCTTTAAAAATTATTTTAAAAATCCACGCCTTTAAAAATTATTTTAAAAATCCACGCCTAAGGTGTTCACAAAGGCCTTTAAAAATTATTTTAAAAATCCACGCCTTTAAAAATTATTTTAAAAATCCACGCCTAAGGTGTTCACAAAGGCCTTTAAAATTGATTTTAAAAATCCACGCCTAAGGTGTTCACAAAGGCCTTTAAAATTGATTTTAAAAATCCACGCCTAAGGTGTTCACAAAGGCCTTTAAAATTGATTTTAAAAATCCACGCCTAAGGTGTTCACAAAGGCCTTTAAAAAATATTTTAAAAATCCACGCTAAGGTGTTCACAAAGGCCTTTAAAAATATTTTAAAAATCCACGCCTAAGGTGTTCACAAAGGCCTTTAAAAATTATTTTAAAAATCCACGCCTAAGGTGTTCACAAAAGCCTTTAAAAATTATTTTAAAAATCCACGCCTTAGGTGTTCACAAAAGCCTTTAAAAATTATTTTAAAAATCCACGCCTAAGGTGTTCACAAAGGCCTATAAAATTATTTTAAAAATCCACGCCTAAGGTGTTCACAAAGGCCTTTAAAAATTATTTTAAAAATCCACGCCTAAGGTGTTCACAAAGGCCTTTAAAAATTATTTTAAAAATCCACGCGTAAGGTGTTCACAAAGGCCTTTAAAAATTATTTTAAAAATCCACGCCTAAGGTGTACATAAAGGCCTTTAAAAATTATTTTAAAAGTCCACGCCTAAGGTGTTCACAAAGGCCTTTAAAAATTATTTTAAAAATCCACGCCTAAGGTGTTCACAAAGGCCTTTAAAAATTATTTTAAAAATCCACGCCTAAGGTGTTCACAAAGGCCTTTAAAAATTATTTTAAAAATCCACGCCTAAGGTGTTCACAAAGGCCTTTAAAAATTATTTTAAAAATCCACGCCTAAGGTGTTCACAAAGGCCTTTAAAAATTATTTTAAAAATCCACGCCTAAGGTGTTCACAAAGGCCTTTAAAAATTATTTTAAAAATCCACGCCTAAGGTGTTCACAAAGGCCTTTAAAAATTATTTTAAAAATCCACGCCTAAGGTGTTCACAAAGGCCTTTAAAAATTATTTTAAAAATCCACGCCTAAGGTGTTCACAAAGGCCTTTAAAAATTATTTTAAAAATCCACGCCTAAGGTGTTCACAAAGGCCTTTAAAAATTATTTTAAAAATCCACGCCTAAGGTGTTCACAAAGGCCTTTAAAAATTATTTTAAAAATCCACGCCTAAGGTGTTCACAAAGGCCTTTAAAAATTATTTTAAAAATCCACGCCTAAGGTGTTCACAAAGGCCTTTAAAAATTATTTTAAAAATCCACGCCTAAGGTGTTCACAAAGGCCTTTAAAAATTATTTTAAAAATCCACGCCTAAGGTGTTCACAAAGGCCTTTAAAAATTATTTTAAAAATCCACGCCTAAGGTGTTCACAAAGGCCTTTAAAAATTATTTTAAAAATCCACGCCTAAGGTGTTCACAAAGGCCTTTAAAAATTATTTTAAAAATCCACGCCTAAGGTGTTCACAAAGGCCTTTAAAAATTATTTTAAAAATCCACGCCTAAGGTGTTCACAAATGCCTTTAAAAATTATTTTAAAAATCCACGCCTAAGGTGTTCACAAAGGCCTTTAAAAATTATTTTAAAAATCCACGCCTAAGGTGTTCACAAAGGCCTTTAAAAAATATTTTAAAAATCCAAGCCTAAGGTGTTCACAAATGCCTTTAAAAATTATTTTAAAAATCCACGCCTAAGGTGTTCACAAAGGCCTTTAAAAAATATTTTAAAAATCCACGCCTAAGGTGTTCACAAAGGCCTTTAAAAAATATTTTAAAAATCCACGCCTAAGGTGTTCACAATGGCCTTTAAAAATTATTTTAAAAATCCACGCCTAAGGTGTTCACAAAGGCCTTTAAAAATTATTTTAAAAATCCACGCCTAAGGTGTTCACAAAGGCCTTTAAAAATTATTTTAAAAATCCACGCCTAAGGTGTTCACAAAGGCCTTTAAAAATTATTTTAAAAATCCACGCCTAAGGTGTTCACAAAGGCCTTTAAAAATTATTTTAAAAATCCACGCCTAAGGTGTTCACAAAGGCCTTTAAAAATTATTTTAAAAATCCACGCCTAAGGTGTTCACAAAGGCCTTTAAAAATTATTTTAAAAATCCACGCCTAAGGTGTTCACAAAGGCCTTTAAAAATTATTTTAAAAATCCACGCCTAAGGTGTTCACAAAGGCCTTTAAAAATTATTTTAAAAATCCACGCCTAAGGTGTTCACAAAGGCCTTTAAAAATTATTTTAAAAATCCACGCCTAAGGTGTTCACAAAGGCCTTTAAAAATTATTTTAAAAATCCACGCCTAAGGTGTTCACAAAGGCCTATAAAAATTATTTTAAAAATCCACGCCTAAGGTGTTCACAAAGGCCTTTAAAAATTATTTTAAAAATCCACGCCTAAGGTGTTCACAAAGGCCTTTAAAAATTATTTTAAAAATCCACGCCTAAGGTGTTCACAAAGGCCTTTAAAAATTATTTTAAAAATCCACGCCTAAGGTGTTCACAAAGGCCTTTAAAAATTATTTTAAAAATCCACGTGTTCACAAAGGCCTTTAAAAATTATTTTAAAAATCCACGCCTAAGGTGTTCACAAAGGCCTTTAAAAATTATTTTAAAAATCCACGTGTTCACAAAGGCCTTTAAAAATTATTTTAAAAATCCACGTCTAAGGTGTTCACAAAGGCCTTTAAAAATTATTTTAAAAATCCACGCCTAAGGTGTTCACAAAGGCCTTTAAAAATTATTTTAAAAATCCACGCCTAAGGTGTTCACAAAGGCCTTTAAAAATTATTTTAAAAATCCACGCCTAAGGTGTTCACAAAGGCCTTTAAAAATTATTTTAAAAATCCACGCCTAAGGTGTTCACAAAGGCCTTTAAAAATTATTTTAAAAATCCACGCCTAAGGTGTTCACAAAGGCCTTTAAAAATTATTTTAAAAATCCACGCCTAAGGTGTTCACAAAGGCCTTTAAAAGTTATTTTAAAAATCCACGCCTAAGGTGTTCACAAAGGCCTTTAAAAATTATTTTAAAAATCCACGCCTAAGCTGTTCCCAAAGGCTTTTAAGAATTATTTTAAAAATCCACGCCTAAGCTGTTCCCAAAGACCTTTAAAATTATTTTAAAAATCCACGCCTAAGGTGTTCACAAAGGTCTTTAAAAATTAGTTTAAAAATTGTTCCCGAAGGTAGTCTTTGTGTTCTTGATTAGAGTGACCATTCTTCCTGGGCAAGATCATTCTGTCATGTCATGTCCAGAACACATTGAATATCCCTGCTCTCACTAACTAGAACTAAGAACTTTTTGTTTATAACTATTCATAGACAAAAGATACATTAACAAAAACTTTTAACTTTCTTTCCCACGATAATCCCATAAAATATTTTCCCCATTACATTTTTTTAAATAAATCACAAATATTTCAAAAATCTCAATTTTAAATTTATTATTAGCAAAAAACACAATGGACAGCAAATATTTCATAGAATGTAATAATACATTTAGCTGTAGGCGACACTCAAACAAAATTAAAGCGTTATTTAATCCATAAAGAAAACACTCCTCCACACAATAAATAAACAAATACACAGACAAACTAAAAAATTTTCCACACAGTTATACAATTGATTTACAAAAAGCAAAAGGATGTTTATTCTTGTTTTTTTTTTCAAGTTGCCCTCGGCTTTACCATTTACGATCTATAGTAGCATTTTTATTTCTTTATGTCCCGTCCAATACAAAGTGTCAAAAGCAATTTCACAACCGTTTTATCCTCTTCTTTATTGCTGGTATTGTGTCATTCATTTTTACATTGGTGTTGGTCATGCTGTCACCGTTGTTGATATTTTCTTTTTTGACGTTTTTTGTTGTTTTTTGTATTGTCTCCAACTGATAATAAATATAAAGAGACAAATGGCTACTTCATTCACAATGAAAAACGATAAATACAAATATTCATCGTCGAAGATGTCCCGTTGTATGATGAAGAGAGAGAGTGAGAGAACGACAAAACGTGTTACATGTCAATGTCATTTAGTGAAAATTGTTAGAAGAAAATCGAACAGAAATAGCTAAAGTTGTTAAGTTTTTTTCTTAAACCTTGGTTTTGTTGTGTGACTAAAGTTGTAGTGAAGGCATAATTCGTCAATACCATGATATGACCTGACCAAGGCAATCGTTGGAACTCTTTCCTTACTTTTAACTGAGTCATTGTCGTGTGCAGTTTGTGGTTCATATGTCAGCGATAGTCTTGCAAACGCTATTGACCTAGTGATCTTTCAGAACATTCTTCTCTCGAAAACACCAAGTACTGAGGCGATTGGAAAACATATTTTCGTTTTTAATTAATTAAAAATTTTGAATGGAAGTGTTTGGCTTTTTCTGGGTCTCTATCAATAAATGATGTAGTGGAAATCACAAGCACAACAGACAATTGTTGTAAATTTACCTGAGGGGTTTAGTACTTAAAAAAACTATTAAAGAAAATTGGAACTACAATAAATGTTTTTGGAACTTTTTTTGGTAGAGGTACGACAAAAGTTTGGATGGAGGAACATAGCTAAATCAAGTCATTATAATATCCAAAGGACAATTTCTTGGTGTGATCTTTCGTGTGTGGTATTTCGATAAGACAATTTGTTTAAATATGTGAATACATCATCATTTGCGATATAAATTAAATACACAAACATATTAAAATATTTAAATTAGTTGTGGACAAACAATATACCTACATATGTATGTATCTTTTTCTTTGAAAAAACATTTTTGTTGTTGTTTGTACATATTAATATCTATTTTAAAAACAAAACCCCAGGGTCCAATGACAACTTTTGTATGTTCTACATTTCCAGCGTTTGTGGTCAACCAATGTTTCTCTCATGTTTTGATTTAAACTTTAAACTCTTACCCTCATGAACAAATGTGTATTAAAGTAATATCTTTATATGTATGTAAAACTAATAAATAAACAGTTGTAATAGCAGCTTAAAACTTATTCACAAATAACAAAGACAATATTTACTTTAGGGATTTATATTTGGGTAAATTTCTAATGGTAGAGATTTAAATATTTTAAAAAAGTGGTTCAATATTTTGCTACAATACCTATGTGTGTCTGTGAACAAAGTTATTATTTTTGTGGCTTTCGCAAAACATTTGTAAAGGTGTAATACAAAAAAAATATAATGATATGATATATGCATTCACCACAATGCACAGTGGCCAATTTTACGAAAAACCTGGCCAAAACTCTAAAAATAAATGGATTTAGACTTAACCATGGTCTAAATCGCTGGTTATTATTTTTCATATTTGTTAACCTTCAGGCGGTCATTAAAGGGGTTTTTTTGGTCCCTTCTCCTATAAAATGTGATTGTGTCAGATCAAAATATTCTACAAATTTGTTCGCCATGCAATTTTACTATAGGTCCTAGAATACACCAAAACTCTGTATGTAACCTAAACTCCAGAAATATGCAAAATTATAAACAAATTTTACGGTTAAGGGCGTACTTCATGTGGGTTTTGGCAAAATTGTCATACAAAGCATCATTTTAGAAGAATGGCGTCAAAGACAAAAATATTCTCCGCTAAATTTCACTGTAAGCCACCAAAGAAATTAAATCTCTATTTGCATTACATACCAAGGAAATATCGGTATCAATTTTCCCAAAAAACCAAGAAACTAAAATAGAGTTGCAAGCTTCCACCATTTCTACAGTGCAAATAATGATTATTTTGCCTCGGGAAATGTCTACTGGTTTTTCTTTATAATATTCATTATACCTGCCACAGAAATTCTACCTAGTTTCTTTCTGTGTATAGGAAAGACCTTTTTTTCTTGATAGTTTGTTGTGTCAGACCCAGAGCAATAACAATCACCTGATATTTTAATGATCAACTTATCTTAATGCCATCATTAATGCCCGTATTATGGAATGGAAGTCGTATGCATTTGAAGTTTCTCGATCAAAATTACCCAATTTTCAGTAGAATTTCAAGATTATTTTGCACCATCTCTCTTCATTCCTTCGTTTTTCTTTAGTTTTTTTATAAATCTAAGAAGAAACTGTCAATTTATGCCAAATTGTTAACGTATTATAGACAATTAAAGTCCACAGCTTTCATAAGGTCTTATTTCCCCGGTATTAAAGTCATAGTTCGACCAATTTTAGCGTTTTAAACTTGAAATAGCTTTTTTTTATTCCAATTTTAAAGAATCGTAACAGTAGCATTCAAAATTTACATTTTTACTCAAGTTATTAAAAAATGTGCTATTCCGATGAAACAATTTAAACCGTACAACCTTTGGGATTTTTGAAAGAAAATTAAAAAAAAAAATATAACGATACGTTATCGAAGCCGAACTTTCTGTTGAAAGATACTTCATAAAATTACAAAACAAGATATATAAACTTTCCCGAGGTTATTCCACGGATATCGACTAAACTGAAGTAACAAAAAGCAATTTCAAATGTGCTATTGACATGAAACAGAGTGTATATTCTTGATCAGCATAAAATTCTGAGTCGATATAGTAATGTTCAATCACTCTAGCGTCCACAAAAATACAGCGCTCTAGTATTTTGACCTCCATAGGCAGATCAAGTTCGAAGATGGACTATATCGGTCCACATTTTGGTATAGCCCCCATACAATGGTACCTCTCTAATTTCGGTATTTTGGAGATTTTACCTATATTTTTTACCGAACTACCTGTAATTTGACGTTGGGGTTCCCAGTGGTCAAAAAAATACTTCACTAAAAATTATAAAGATAGGCCCCATATAATGGTACCTCCCGGTTTTCGATATGTTTTCAGTTACATTTTGTGACCAAACTACCTGTAATTTTATATTTACCGATTTTCGGTATTTTGATTTTAACTACAATTTTTAACCGTACTATCTGTAATTTGGCGTTAAAGTTTGTCGGTGGACACGAAACTTCTCCACCAAAAATCGTCGATATAGGTCGTCGTTTTCGTATAGCCCCTATATAGCGGTACCTCCCGATTTTGGTTATTTTGAGGATTTTTTCTGCAATTTTGACCGAACTATCTGTAATTTGGCTTCTAAGGTTCTCGGTGGCCACGAAACTTCTCCACCAAAAACAGTCAACATAGGTCCATGTTTTGGTATAGCCCCCATATAACGTTACCTCCCGATTTTCGGTATTTTGAGGATTTTAGCTATAAATTTTAACCGCACTACCTGTAATTTGACAGTTGAGGTACTCTGTGGTCACAAAACAAAAATCGTCAACATAGGTCCATATTTTAGTACAGCCCCAAATAACGGTAACTCCCAATTTTCGGTATTTTGAGAATTTTAGCTAAAAGTTTTAACCGAACTAGCTGTAATTTGACATTTGAATTTTCAGTGGTCACGAACGTAGGTCCATGTTTTGGTATAGATCCCATATAACGGTACATCCCGATTTTTGGTATTTTGAGGGTCTTAGCTACATTGTTTGACGGAACTACCCGTAATTTGACTTTTGAGGTTTCCTGCAGTTATAAAACTTTTCCACCAACAATTTTAAAGATAGGTATACACTTTGATATAGCCCAATAGGCGGTACCTTTGACCTGGCATAACACATTTTTTAGAATATGTTAGATAACTTACCCAGCAAAATAAATTGGAAGCAGTGCAATGTAGACTACTTCTATCACGGCATGTTTTGATGCAGTTCAAACGGAGTTATGAAAAAGGCACTCCATTCCTCACATTTTAACCGCTTTTGGATGCAATCTAAAGAATCACATCCATTTGCAGTTAAAATGCAGTGCTATGGAGTGCATCTTTCAGTAGTCACGCTCTTGTAAAAATCATGAGTGAAAATGCATAATTGGATGCACTTCCAGATTACATGTACATATAATTTAACTGCATCTTTGGAGGCAAACATTTTGCTGGGTAGGAATTGTGAATGGAAACTAATTATTTCATTTTTAATAAGACCGAACTTAACGCTTTTTATCTGTTTTTTTGTTTTGTTTTTGAAAACACGCTTTGATCGAATCTTTACGAAATCTTGGCGGTTAATGAGGGTCCTAGAGGGGAAGAAGACTATTGATTTTGGTGATGGCCGCATAATATTCAGGGGTAGGAATGGGCAAAAAACTTATTTGGAGAAGAAGTCAACATGAAAAATGTCCTTGAAAATCTAAATACTAAAAAAATCCTTTGAAAACATCCTTCAATTTGTTTCAAAACATATTTGTTAATATCCTTTATGTAGGGCAACACTTCCAGAAATTTTCACAACCTAGCTTTGTAAGTTATCTTTTAATAAATATTTACATGAAATTCTTCAAAGAAAACAAAACATTTTATTCTATATCAATATGCAACACGAACAAAATTAAAAAACAATCACCAACAAACCATATTCTGACACCGCAGCATGATAGAAAACCAAAAATAAGTAGACACGTGTCTCGGCGTTTTTCGCCATTACTTCCACTTTCGCGGTTATGGGCCCCCAAAAGTTTGAGGCCTTGTTATCATAAGGGATCATTTTGCCAGACTCATATCTTCTAAACCGCTAAGAATTTTAATTTGCTCTCGGAGGCAAAATTGTATCTCACGTCTTAAAGAACTAATTCTGAACACATAAGTTCCACCAAAACTCATGTTAAATTGTCAAGGTCAAATTTCCTTTATAAGCAGCATCGTGCGATGGATACAAGTATTTAAAATATTTTTTTTTTATATTGTCCTTAAAAATTTTGAATTCCTGTGTGGTGGTGTTCTTTTCAACTCACAGAATTCGACGAATTCTTAGTTGATACGTGCTGACATGTTGCAGAATATTTTGATTTTGGTGTTTCTTTGGAAAAGCCGAAAATTGAGTGTGATTCTCATTCATATGGGAATACTAGACACTTAAAGAGTTCGGGTTTTCGCTAAAAAGGCATCATTTCAAAAACTGAGAAGCCAATTGATAATTCCCTTCGCCGGGATGAAATCATGATATTGGTAGCGATCAGTAAAATTTTGCAACACTGTCAGTTCGTTTTGAAAAACATTACTCTCTGTAATTGAGGGTAATAAGTAAAGTTGAGCTAATGGGGGAATACTCCACTCAAGCAATCAATTTTGAATTCCTTTAAAAGGTCAACAGAACAGATGAGAAAACGAAAAATCTGAAGTACCATTTTACTCCATTTTGCCTAGAGTTGCAGACGTATGTATATAGTCCTGTTCATGTGTAATTTTGGCTGTTGGACGGTGTAATGAAACTAAACAATCTGAGTTATGGTAAAATATCAGAGTTATTGCAAAAGGCGCAAACCTAGAACAATTTTAATATTTTGTAATTTTCACTTTAATGACAAATACCACAGTAAAGAAAACACGATTTTCGTAGATTGTTTGGTTGATTCACTCTCTGTATTGCGGATGATGCTCTGCTATCAGTTTCAGAATTCAAGTTGCTCAAGAGGAATGAACGAATTTATTGAATTTTATACTACTTAGCTTCACTTTTGAGAAGCGACAAAGTCGTTTAGTCATGTATGATAAAACTTAGTAGTACATAGTTGCTTAAAGTAGTAGTATTAAATATATTTACAGAGGTGTATTTTTAGCTTTTAACTTTAAAAATGTAAATCAATCACAATAGGACAAAGGCTTAAAAGTGTTACTATTGAAATGTAGAGGGTGTTAAACTGTAATTATTGTAATGTTGATTGCTTCAATTGCTTATATTTGGTGTATTAAAGACATGTAAAATGCTTATCAAGAAGACCAGCTAAGTTCTCAGTTCCCAATCAGTACCAAGTAGATTAATTAAGTATTAACAAGTGAGGAAAGGCTATATTCGGGACGGGCCGACCATGTGATACCTTACACCACTACCCCTGTGCATAAACTTTTCACTTGTAAACATTTCTTTTAAGGGAATATAATCCAACTACCACCAAACATAATATGCCTCTTTCTCTCTGGGACCCCCATAAGCAACCAAAATTTCGTGACCATCCGACCAAAATTGCGACCTGTAGCGTGATTGCAAAAAAAAAATGGAAAAATGGAAGAATTCCATTGACAGGCCTTACCGTTAGAATACCTCTACTAGAAGCCGATATATTCACAAGGAATAAAAATTTGAATTTGTCTCCACATGAGTGTTTCCCCATTCCGACTTCTAAATATTATCCGAATATCACCAAAATGAGTAGGATTTTTACTCTGTGGGGCCCCCATCAACACCCAGAATTTCGTGTCTATCCGATAAAAATTCCAAACTGTAGCGTGATTACAAAAAATGGAAAAAAGTTATATTACTAACTTTTGCGATATCTCGGTTGTTTGCCCACATAAGCCAACATAAAGGAGATATTTTCTTCTTCCACGGACGAGCTTTCCTTTTGGAATACTCCCACCAGAAGCGGAGATATTCGCATAAGAAAAAAACGTTGACTTTTCTCCGCATACGCTTTTTGCTTATTCCGACTCCTAAATATTATCCGACCATCACCAAACTTAATATACTTCTTCCTCTGCGGTGCCCGCAAAAACTCCCAACAAATCGTGGAGGTCCGATCAAAATTGTGACCTGTAGCGTGATTACAAAAAAATCGGAAAATGGGATGCATTACCGAATATTGCGATATATCTGTTGTAAAAATTATATTTTCTTCTTTCCTTGCCAGGTTTTGCTTTTGATATACCTCTTAAAGAAACAGAGATATTGGCTTTGAAATAAAACGTTGACCTTATCTCCAAATAAGTTTTTGCCCATTCTGACCCCTAAATATTATCCAACCATCATCAAAATCAATAGGCTTCTTCTTCTGTGGGACTTCACTTAATCCCCAAAATTTCGTGACGATCCGATCAAAAATTGCGATCTGTAGCGCGATATCGAAAAAAAATTAAAATGGGATGTATTACCGACTATTGCTATATTTCCGTTATTTGGGCACCTACGCCAACCTACTTTGCATCATTGTAAAGGTGGGATATTCTACTTTCATAGTCAGGCTTTTCTTTTGGAAGCTCCACAATCAAAGCAGTGATATTCGTCATTATAATTAAAATCGCAAAAATTAAATGTTGGGTTGTATTAGCGACTATTGCGATATCTTCGTTGTTTGACCACCTACTACAACCTACTTTACATCGTTTTAAAGGTGACATTTTCTACTTTCATTAGCATTGCTGACTTTTTCTCCAAATAATTTTTTGACCATTCCGAGCCCTAAATATTATCTGACCATCACCAAAATCAATAGGCTTTCTTCCCTCAGGGACCTTCACCAACGCCCAAAATTTGGTGACGATCCGATAAAACTACGTCCTGTAGAGTGATTACAAGGTTTAGATGGACAGACGGATGCACATAGCCATATCGACTCAGCTCGTCGAGACATTTATTATGGTATATAAGTATGGGTCTACGACCATTATTTCAATGCGTTACAAAATTTATGGCCAAAAACTACTTATAATACCCTCCCACATAGTGGTGTAGGTTATAAATATTTTGGTTCAGTTCGCCTTATGTCAACGGACACACTTTGCTAGATCGACTCAGCTCATGCAGACATTTACCACACGGTGGTAAAGGGTATTATGCATCAAGATAGACCCAGGATTACTTTTGCTGATCTATATAGCGTCACATTCTGGGTCGATTTTTGAATGCTTGTCCACCTGTCTGTCTATCCGTCTGTCCATGCATTTTTGTAATCAAAGTACAGGTACACCATGTCTTTCCAATTTTAAAGAAATTCGAAAAATGTGACTTAGAAGTAATTTCTACAAATTGTAATAATATGTTGGTGGTGCAGGGAATCTCATAGTCGGCCACAACTGACTTTGATTCTTCCTTCCTGTTTGGATATATGAAGTTAGGTCGTTGATCATTATTTCGATATATTACAAACTTTTCATCCAAAACCAACTCATAATACCTACTACATGTTAGTGTAGCCTATAATAAGTTCTAATTTTGCTCGTTATCTAAACAATCCGCACAAAAAATATCGAAACTTTCGAGAAATATATGACTATATAGTTCGCAAACTTTCTGACAAGTTTTCCATGTTGCTTTTAATTCCATTTGGGAATTTCTTTTAATAATATAAAGTCATAAGTTTATGACAAAAACATCAACATAAATTGTTCGCAAATTGTGCTAGAGGTTAGGTGCTAGACAACATGCTCTTCTTAGATTGGTCAAAATATCATAAATATATTGTAATCTTATGAGCAGTTATCATATTTTCTTACATTTTATGTAACCACAAAATAATAAAAATATAGTAGAAACCATACAAAGAAAGAGAGGAAACATCAAGAACTAGGAACAAATGCAAATACAATCTAAATTTGCGTGGACATATCTCCAAGGATTTTGTGAAGGCTAAATATGCCTAAATTTGATAACAACAGCACCGCTTCAAACGTAGTATGGGATTATTGTTGATTTTTGTTTGGATGAATTATATTTATAGAATAGACAAAGCAATTATGTTGTATATGTTCTTTCATACTAGTTGTAAAAGTAAATGTTTTTCATTTAACATCCTAAAATATTTACGAAAAATTATTAGTTAGAGTCTTTAAAAATATGTAATTTTTTTTTCTAGAATTTCCTTCATAATAATTGTTTAAAGAATATATATTTTATATTGTTTTAGTTTTATAAACTTTGAATTGCTTTATTTTTTGTCGACTTGATGGATTGGTTCTCTCACACATATTGACCTCTTTGAAATAGTATTTTTACTGTAATATGTACATATTTATTTAATATGTAGGTATTTTTTTTATAAATAATTTAATTTAACGAACAAAAATTTAATTTATGCCACTACTAATATATTACTACAAAACCATTTAATAATTAAAGACCTATTGTTTTGTGCATATGAAACCATACAAAATATTTACAGAACAATAACTCTTTAATTATTTAAATATGTTTTTGCCTTATCACTTCAATAACTAAATTAAATCAAAAACAGTTTTTTTCTCGCACAAAACAATATTGTAGGAAATATAAAATTTAACATATATGTACGTACATATTTAATGCAAACATTAAATATACATATATTTTTTCTTATTTCAAATTTTCTTGCTTGACTTGCTGGCAATTATCAATATTTACATATGTGCAGAATCTGCAAGACTGCAAATTCAGTGAGTGATAGAATACATATGTTGAATGACGGCAGGAGACAAAATTTTCGTGTACATTGTTATTTAAATTGTTCAATAGAATGCAATCATGAGTGAAGAAATTCCAATTATACAATGTGAATATATTTTCTATATAAAATAATAAGTATAAAACATACACATAATTGTTATGGAAACTGTGTTATATGTGCATTTGGGTGTGTATAATATGTTCAAAGCAAATATTTGCATACATTTCAAATAAAAAAAGGGAAGAATGTTTACTTTCAATACCAAAGAAAGTTTTCTAAAAATAAAGTTGGTAGATTTTGAGCAAGTACAGTGGAACGTGGTAAAATCAAATAGATTTCTCTTTTTCAAAAATAAAGCTTTATGCAAACAACGTTTTTAGTCGACGTATGTTGTTTTCTGCTTTGAATACAAAGGGATCCTTAAAAATAATTTGTAGCCACGTTCCACTGCATTTTCTGTTTATATTATACAACACTAACATTTATATTTCAAATCAAAGTTTAAAGCCGAAAATGGAAGCACAAATTTCAATACAACAAATTGTGAGCAATCAAAAATTGTAAGCTTTGTTCATTGTTTCAAAAAATTGGCTATCCAAGTTATTCATAACAAAATTGGCTTGTATAATTTAAAACCAAAGAAAAATCTAAGAATGAAACAAATCGCGTAATTTATAGTCTAGAGAAAATGGGATATATGGAGGCTCCGTTCCAAAATAATTCAACAATTTTCATACTCCGTCATTCATGTGAAATGTAGAAGAAATCAGTTTTATCTCCTTATTGAAGATCAGGTGTATTCCTCAAGGACTTTCATAGCAGTCCAACATGTACTTTAATAGATGACATTTATGGAGGTTCTGATCTAAATAAATTGAAATATTTTAAGAACACTTTCATGTAAATAAAAAAGAATGCCAGAAAAATGGTCAACCACTATACGACACGTTTCGCAGTTTTATTTCCTTATTGAAGATCAGGAAACTCCTCAAGGGCTTTCATAGGAGTTCAACCAACATGTACTTTAATAGAAGACATTTATGGAGATTCCATTCTAAATAAATTGAAATATTTTAAGAACACTTTCATGTAAATAAAAAGGATGCCAGAGCAATTGTCATTACTAAACCACTATCCGACTTGTTTCGCACTTTGTGACGGTGCTCATCAGGTTGATTAAATTGGGGCAGTCCGGCTATGCTTCCTCCCTAAAGTTACGTTATATATAAACCGGATTTATTACTAATTTTTACTACCATATTGCTTTATATTACGAAATATCTAATTTATTCTTTTTTCCATATTTCTCATTACAGTTACAAAATTTGTACGCATTGGTATTGCCGATAAAAACGATTCACCGCCTTATTTTGATAAATTTTTATACGAAACTGAAATCGATGAAAATGCCGATTTACAAACAACAGTACTCACAGTCAATGCCAAGGATCACAATGAGTGTAAGTATCATATAATACATTTCAAATACAAATATTAACATACAAAAAGTTTCTGAAAAGGTTTCTCAAAAATGGCAAAGATGTGAAAACAAATCTTTCGAAATGTACAAAAATACCAGAATTAGGGCGATGGTAGAGAGGGGCTTGGCTAAATGCTCTAGTCCCCACAAGGATACGGGTAGGTTTTCACTGAATATCTAGGACAATACAACCTAACCAAAGCAAGGATATGCAAGGATTAAACTGCAAGTATACTAGAAAAAGAGATCAGGGATAATGAGGAAGATTCTAAAGATTCTACTGTAAGAGGCCTTAATAAGTTCGCAAGGGGAGGTTTCTAAAGACTTTACTGCAAGAAACCTTTATTAGTACACCAGCAAAGATGATAAGGTTACGTAATACTACTGCTGCAAAAAAACTTAATTAGTACTCAAGCAATCATCTAACAGGCATTAGCAGTAATACTACTGCAATAGACCTTAATAAATACTCAAGAAAATTCACTCAAGGAAAATTCTACAAGACATCTTAATAAGTACTCAAGCAAATATTTAAAAAAATATTAATGAATTATTTTGCGAGATATTTTAATAAGGATATGCAAGGATTCTACACCAAGGAACGTTAAGGACCTAAAATGTTACTCAATATTACTACTCTAGGATAGATTAATACGTACTCAAGAACGTATCCGACCCGATTTCTATACATTTTTGTAGAATTCGTTTTTTAGCCACAACAATGAACTGGTGCATTTGTTTTTATCGATTGGAAAATAATTTTGGTCTGTACAGCGATTTTCTGAAAATTCGTCTTTGGGCACCGTACAAAGTACTATGGAAATAAAGATCGGTCATGCGGCACGATCGTCACATAAATATTTGTGGAAATCTTTTTTAACCACAAAATATTTGCGGCTGTTAGAGAATTTTTCGTGGAAATGCGCTTTGGCCCCACACAAATTACTATGGAAACAAAGATCGCTCGAGTGGAACTGGTTAACGTTAAACGATCGTCATAAAATTTCATATGTAAGGTTTTTGGGTGAAATGGAAAACAATTTCTCGTTAGAGTCGAGCTTAATGATCGAAGATCTTCTGCCAGTAAAACAAGGAAAGCCGAAGATTCGAACCCACACAACTAAAAGCGTTTTTCTTAGAAACCATACAGGTTTAAATGAGAAAAAAAATCTCATCACTGTGAGAAATGAATTTTCGATGACAGAGAACACTATACAGCCAATGTGTCTGATGAGCTGCTACCAACAGCGAAACCAAGTCACATAATGTTGGTTGTGTGGGTTCGAGTCATGGGGTTTCCTTTTTCATTTGCAAACAATATTCGATCATTGAGCTCGATTCTAACGAGAAATTAATTAAAAACAAGTAAGATAGTGTTAAAGTCGGAGAGCGCCGACCATGTTATACCCTACTCCACTACACCTAGGCACTGTTTTTCAAGGAATTTCTTTTATATGATTGCGACATATTTTAGCCGTCCGTTCATACATACATAAGTTGATATATATGGTAACATAACAGAGATATAAAACATACATAACTTTCATAACCGTCATAACTGAAACGTATGGTATTATTTTCCGTATTTAATAATGACCAATCGGAGCTTTTTCTCTACATTTTATTACAATAAGTTAGAAAGTATCAGTCAATTGTGCCGATGGAGATATACCCTCAGCCCCGGACACCAAGAAAATAAGTAAACTCAATACTTATAACGTCTCTATGTTTTCTTTTAAAACCAAATCGGTTTCTCCCTTCGAGGGTTATCTTAGGCACTAGTCAGTTTAGTTGGCATCATCTCAGGAAGTATGGACTTGCCACAAACAAAAGTGCAACGTCGTAATAGGGGCCGCAAGGCGAACATGTTTCAAACAAATTCAAAACGGTTCGAGAAGAGCTGTCAAACTATACTTCTCCCAAAGGAGTGGACAGATATAGTCCATATTCCAACCTGATATATGCATGGAAGTAATATTTCCACATCCCTAGTTTTGATCAATTCGGTTAGTCCCTTCTGGAACTATCGTGCGAATAATCTTAGCGAGGCTTTCAGAACTTTTGGGGGGGTAATTAATGGAAGGGGTAGACCGATATGGTCCATCTTCAAACTTAAACTAAGTTTGGACAAAATTTAAGAGACCTAAAATGTTAACCAAATAGGCTGATTCCTCGAGAGTTATCGTGCGCACCAGCCAGACAAACGGACGGACATGGGTAAATCGACTCAAAATTGTCTGAAATGAATTTCGTCCAAACATACTTGGGGTCTAAAATCATTATTTCGATAAACTCGTTGGCATAAATATTAAGGGTATAAACAAATATTAAAGGAATTTTAGATATAGTTTTCGGTGATTTTTTTCGAATCGATCAATGAAAAGAACCAATATTTCGAGGTACTATTACATTACTTTTTACCAAAGGTATCACAAAAACTTCAAAACCTGGGAATCCTTCTTTCATGATTTGAAAATTTTTCTATCATGATTGTGACGTTTTGTAACAAGGAATGTAAATGTAGTTCTATGCAAGAAAATCACAGCAATAAAAAAACACTTATATATGTTAGTCCGTAGTTCAGTTATCTAACCGCTATATTCATGTTGGTTTTCAAGTTTATTTTCCAAGATTGCTGAAATATGTCTCCTAGAAATAAAATATGGGCCAAAAATTTAATTTTGATATTTTTCCCACAAAAGTTCACCCGCTATGAACTATACACTCATTATCCAAAATAGTTGGCATCTCCCTTGACCAAAATTATTACCTCGTGTAAACATTTGTCAGTATTGAACTATAACTTCAAACTCTAGCGTGGTTATGGTTACTATACACAGAATTAATTCTGTAAAATTTCTGTATATACTAGGCTTTAACTCTGTTATCCGAGTACGTACATCAACATAATTGGCATCTATGAAAGGTCGAGAGATCGTCTTCCAAAAATAACTCACGTGGGCGAAATGCGTTTACCAGGAACAAAGATTAAGATATACATTTTAAATTTTTTCCAATTTTCACGCAAAAGTTTCGGTCATTTCATCATGTAAAATTGCAATATTCTTTTCTGTTATAAGCTCACACCTTAATTAAAAATTGGAGCTGATCGGACTATGATTGCGACCTACAGAGCAAATACAAATTCGGATAAAAATTTTGGTTATGGTCAATTTCACCCCCTAAATATTTCACGATCATCACCAATAACAATATCGATCTCTTCTGATGTGAAACCGACCTCCATACCAAATTTCGTGACGATCGCTCAGTAGTGACGCACATCGCTATATCGCTTTATCTCGTCGAGATATGAAAAATGGTATATAACATAGGGGGTCTACGACGAATATTTCGCTGTGTTAAATGCATTTTTAGCAAAACAAACTTATAATACCCTTCTCACATTGTGGAGTAGGGTATAATTAATATTAAAACAAGTAAGCCAAGGCTATAGTCGGACGGGGACGACCATGTGTTACCCTACACCTTTACCACTGGGAATTAGCTTTTCACAAATCAAAATTTCTTTATGGAACAAATAAACTTATTGTAAGAAATAACTTTGTGGATTCTGGTACAGTATCACACCAAGCTTAAATAATAATATAATAATTGTTTCACAAACATCTCAGAAAGGGAAAAGGGAGACTTATCTCATATCAATGAGTGAGTGTACCCCGATTCATATTCGCTCAATGATATGAGACCCACAGCTTATCTCCGAGTCCAAGCGGCGTGCCCTAAGACACCACATGTAGAGAAGTTTTATATGGATGAAATACTCAGAAAATGTCGCAAACCTTACTGAAGGATATTTTTCCACCGTTGAAAATTTGATTTTGCCTGGCTGGGGAATCGTTACGCAAAAAGGTAGCAAATAGGGACGGAGAACCCGAAATCCCGAATCCCGAAAACCCGGGTCTTTTCGGGATTTAGCAAATCCCGAATCCCGGGATTTATTTCTTTTGGTTCCCGCGACTTCATGACATTTTATTCACATATGGAAAATAAGCATCTGTAAAATGAGTTGTTGAAAATATAATTGATCAATTACGCCACTAAGTTTATACTTTTAAATACATTTAGAACATGTTCCATAAATGAATATGTCAAACAGAGTTTCTTAAAAAATAGTTAAAGTTTGAACGAAAAAAGAAAAAGAGAGAAAACGTTGTGTTTACTTCAAAGCGATTCACATCCAAGGCATCCACTAATGCAGGTCATTTGAAATACCATACGGAAGCTATCCGAGTTATACCCATAGCACTCGATTCGGATCGTTAATAGGTTCCAAAAACCTGCGACTCAAAGTGAACTAGGCAAAGTGTCTTCCAGAAACATCAGAAATATAACGACGCGCAGTGAATATGGGTACTAACACGGGTACTTAAATAACACAAAGGATTTAATGTATTAAAAAACATCACGGTGTGCCTTAACCAAATTTAAATGTAAGGTGCTTACATAGATGAGAAATATCAAGAAACCAAAAAATTCGCCGGAGGGATTTTCAAATAAATCGCGATTTAAGTTCACATTTTTAGGGGTTCTTTAGGTTTTCACGATTTTGCTTGGAAACCGCGATTCCTATGTAAATAGGCCTAAAGAGATATAGAAGTTCAAATTGAGACAATGCACTGACTGTATCTCCTCCTTATAAAACAATATCATGCTCAGTGCGCCTTAACTAACTTTTGACATGGGAATATTTCGCGGATTCTGAAACAGCAATGTTCATAGATAAGAAGAATAAAATAAACAGAAAAAATCGCCGGAGGGATTTTTCAATAAATCGCGATCAAAATTCACAATTTTAGAGTTTTTTTAGGTTTTCACGATTTTGCTTGGAAACCGCACGTCGTATCGAACGGAGTCTAATGAAAATGTTGTAGCTGTAAAAGTTTTCTACAAGACTGACGTTCAGGTTTTTCCTAGGTTTTACCGTTTTTGAGATATAGAGGTTCAGTTCAAATTTTAAGGTTTTTATCTTAAGTCTTCAAGATTTTGCTTGGAAACCGCAAGACATATCAAAATGGGTCTAAAGAAAATGTTGAAGCTGTGAAAATTATCTACAAGATTGGATGATTTATTTTTTCCTATGTTGTAAAATTTTCAAGATATATCAGTTTAATTTGGGAAATTGCAGTAATGACATTGTTTTATGAGGAGGCGATACAGTCAGTGCATTGTCTCAATTTGAACTTCTATATCTCAAAATCGGTAAAACCTACGAAAATGTCATAAAGGTCAATCTTCTGGAGAATTTTCACAGCTACAACATTTTCTTTAGGCCAATTTACATAGGACTCGCGGTTTCCAAGCAAAATCGTGAAAACCTAAAGAACCCCTAAAAATGTGAACTTAAATCACGATTTATTTGAAAATCCCTCCGGCGATTTTTTTTAATTCTTGATATTTCTCATCTATGAGCATAGTAGTTTCAGAGTTTGCAAAAACTTCTTAGGTGTAAGCACCTTCCATTTTGATAGGGAGTAATTTCTGAGTTCGTTGGATACAGCTTTATTTTTCATATTAGTACTATATTTTTTATTCAAATACTATTTGCATTTTTTAATTGGATCAATTTAATTGAATTTTCAATAAAAATTTAATTTTTTACTTTACAAATATTCGAATTCCGACAAATCCGGCAGTCCCGAAATTGCCCAAAAAAAATCCCAAAAACCCGGGATAAGGAATTTCGAAATCCCGAATTGAAAACCTGTCCCGTTCGACATCCCTAGTAGCAAAGCGACCCATGCTGCAATGTATGTATAAAAATCCAATTGGACAATTAAAACGTTAGGGCACCATGTAATTTGAAATAATGCAAAAACTGGGAATAGGAAAATGTGGTTCTCTACACAAAACACATTATATATTAAGCAGTAGGTCCGTTATCTAGCAGACACGTGATTGCAATTTGCATCAGGGAGAAGATTAGTAGTTTTATTTCCATATGTAGTCTACTTTGCCGGCATATGCCCTCCAGGAAATAAAATATAGACCAAACATTTTTTTTGTATATTTCATACAAAACCAATGGTCCATTTCGCCCGCTAAATAATATCAGATCATCATCCAAAATTGTAAGCATATTCTTCTACCTAAACGTTTACCTCGTGCAAAATTTCGTGATAATTGAGCTATAATTGCGAACTCTAGCATGATTATGATAACACTACAAACAAATAACTGGGTATATAAAGCTGTAACTCTGTTATCTTATCATGTACACCAACACAATTGAAATCAATAGAAAGGTCGAGCGTTCTTTTTCCAAGTAGAATGTCTCTTCTAGGAAAAAAGATATAAGCTGTATATTAAAAATTCTCACACTTTTCACACAAAGTTGTGGTCCATTTAACCCTTTAAATATTATCTGATCACGATCTCAAATTGCAAGCTTCTTCTTTGTTATATACCCTTACCCTATTTAAAATTTCGAGGCTATCGGACTATTATTGCGACCTACAGAGCAGCTACAAAATCGGATAAAAATTATGTTTTTGGTCCATTTAATCATCACCAATTAAAATAGCGATCTATTCTGATGTGAAACCGACCTCCATACAAAATTTAGTGACGATCGGTCAATAATTGCGGCCTTGAGTTTGATAACAATTTATAATTTACAGACGGACGGACGGACACACATCTCAAAATCGCTTTATCTCGCCGAGATATGATAATTGGTATACCACATTGTGGGGCTCCGACGAATATTTCGCGGTGTTCATGAATTTTTACCAAAACAAACTTATAATACCCTTTCCACATAGTGGTGTAGGGTATTATTATTTATGCCCTAATAGGAAAAATTTTCAAAAAAAAACAAAAATATTTTCATTAATGTTCCTATTCCGCTGTATGTCTTTTTGGGTTACTTGTGCGCACCATTACTCTCGAATAGAACAACTGGATTGGTTTAATTATGCCCTCCACCATAATATGGAGGGTATAATTAAATTTGTCATTCCGTTTGTAACACATCGAAATATTCGTCGGAGACCCTATAAAGTATAATTAATCTTGACCAGCATAAAATTCACGTCGAAATAGATATGCCTGTCCGTCCGTCTTTGGTAAAGCAGTAATTTGGTATAGAAGTTTCAAAAAAAAAGAAAAATCAAATTATGATGAATTATTTTTTTAGAAATAAATTGTTTAATTTGCTTTCCTTAACATTTTCCTTAACATAACAATTCGTAGTACTCAACTTAATTTAGCAATTTTCACATACCTTTAACTTGTTAAACAGTTGAAAAGTTTGTCATTAAGTTTTGCGAAACGTGCAAATTTAACTAACAAAAAAACTTTATCTTTTTTGGAAGTATCCCTCCTTTTTGACTTAGTCAACAATTTCATAGAATCACATAACAGTTGTACTTTTAAAGTGACGCCTCAAAGTCTTTATAGTATACGAATATTTCCCGTTATACAATTTTTGTGAAAAAGTCCCACAACAGCGAGACAAACACACTGGGATATTCGTATTGAAGAAGGAGAGAGGGAGACAACTACCAACAAAAAACAGGAATAAATCATAGAATAGTTCTTAACATTGTCCTTCTTTGCAAATGGCAGTCAAAGCAGAAAAAAGGCAAAGCAAAGGAAATTATGTAAAAAATTAAAGGCAATTATTATGAACTTCTCTTCTGTGTCATTTTGGAACATTGAAAGTTAAACAACAACAAGAGGGACATTTGAAGTTAAAATTTGCAATAAAAAAAAGTATAACAACTACTTTTTATGTATATTTATTTTTTTCTTGAGTTTTATTGCTGAAATAAGCAAACATTTGAAGTGGACATAAAATCAAGAACAGGGAAAATGGTACCCTTTCACATCAAAGAATATTTCGAAAATTGTATGCAGAATATTTTAAATACAGACATTTCAATGGATGTTCTAATACAAAATGACTCCACAGTGACGTAAGGAACGATTGAACAAGTAAAAAAGTATCAGTCGGCTTGGCCGACAGAGATATACCATCAGCCTGTGTATATTGAAACAATTGTTCCCAAAAAACGTATGTATTTAGAGATTTTTGAAAATTTTTCGAAGGAAATACTTAAAGGAATGGATCGACATTGACCATTATAGAAGTGGATGTCCAGCTACTACATATGGTGCCGTAGGGGGTTTTTACACCCTTCGGGCTGTTTGCTCATGAAGTGTGGACTTTCCCCTGAAAAAACTTTTACCATCGTAATTGTGGCAGTTAATACAAGTTGCTTCAACAAAAATCAAAGTGATTCGATAGCAGGTCTTAAAGTGAACTTATCCGAAAATTTGTGTGGTAGGTACTGGATGGAGTGGACAAATATAGTCCATATTTGAACCTGATCTATATCTGGTATATATATTAGAATGTGTAAAGTATGGACTAATTCGGCTACTCCCTTCAAGAGTTAACGTACGAACAATTTTTCCGAACATTTTTGAACTTTTGTGGGGGAGGTACCTGAAAGAGTGGCTTATCATCGAACATAAACTAAGTTTGGACAAAATATTACTAAGGCCAATCGGCAGATCCGTTCGAGAGTTATCTTGCGCTCTAACCACCTCACACGGTGTCATAAGGGTTTTGTGAAACTTTCAGGCTATTTTCTCAGGAAATATGGACTTGCGCCTGATGAAACTTGTACCGTCGTATAGGGGACAGTGAATACAAGATGTTACAACAAAAAGCAAGGCGATTAGAGAGCAGGTCCTAAACTGAACTTTCCGAAATTTTGTGTGGGAGGTACTCGAAGGTGTTTACCGATTGAGTCCATATTGGAACCTCATCTAAGTCTGGTAGAAATTTCACATTGTGCAAAGTATGGGCCAAATCGGTTGCTTCTTTCAAAAGTTATCGTACGCACAAATTTTCCGAACATTTTCGAACTTTTGTGGGGCAGGTACCGGAAGGAGTGGACCAATATAATCCATCTTTGAATTTGAACTAAATTTGGACAAAATATTACGAAATCCAAATTTTGGACCGAATCGGCAGATCCGTTCGAGAGTTATCTTGCGCTCCAACCACTACACACGGTGTCATAGGGTTTTTTTATAACTTTCAGGCTGTTTTCTCAGGAAGTATGGACTTGCCCCTAATGAAATTTACAGCGTCGTATAGAGGACAGCGAATACAACTTGCGTAAACAAAAATCAAGGCTATTCGAGACCAGGTCCTAAACTGAACTTTTCCGAAATTTTGTGTGGGAGGTACCCGAAGGAGTGGACTGATTGAGTCCATATTGGAACCTCATCTAAGTTTGGTAGAAATTACACGATGTGCAAAGTATGGACCAAATCGGTTATTTCCTACAAGAGTTATCGTGCGCACAAGTTTTGCGACAATTTTTGAACATTTGCGGGGGAGGTACCTGAAGGAGTGGACCTATATGGCCCATCTTCGAACTTAAATCGAATATGGACAAAATATTTCGATACCCAAAATTTGAACCGAATCGATTGATTCGTTCGAGAGTTATCGTGCGCACCAGCCAGCCAGACAGACAGACAGACAGACAGACAGACGGACGGACATTGCTAGATCTACTCAAAATTGTCTGAAACGGATATCGTACAAACATACTTGGGGTCTAAAACCATTATTTCGATGAGGCACATTTTTGGTCGTATCAAAGTGTAAATACCCTCTTTAGCCTAAAGGCTGAGGGTATAAAAAGAAACTAAAGTGTAGAATTATTTATATCTTAGGATTTAAAAAAAAAACTACTTTCCACGAACATCCTCAAAGGGACAAGATTTCCCTCATGCTAATGAGCAAAGTTCCATTCTTAGTCATAGGTTTATTTAACGAATTATCATAGTCTGATTTGTATCATAATCAGTTAATTAAAAGTTACTATCCTCTTTTTCAACACTATTATTCTGAATTATTTGCAGTTTATTTCTACAAAGCCAATCCAGAAATGAATTTGAATCACAACATATACACTCCAAATCAGTAGAATAGAACACCTAAATTTTTGTTAATGTTAGCGTACTTATCCCAAAACGAATGGATCTAAGATTTTAATCTTGTAGGGATTTAAAGCCTATGATGTTCCGTATCAATCACATAAAAAATTATGTTTCTAGCTTTTCGCGAAATGATTTTCTGATCATTTTTCCGATAGTACAATGAAAAATAGGAATTTATTTTCGGTCATCAGGATAGAACAGTCATTTTATTTTCGTGAATTCTGGATATATTGACGCCGAATTTTCTTTCAGTTGATAAAGCGGGGCTTTCTAATCATTTTTCACAAATAAAACCATACAAATAATTCCGCGGACGCCGAAATAACAGCGTAAACTGGTTTAAATTGACAGATAATAGAAACATCTCGGAATATCAATAAGAGTCGCGCAGCTATGTCATATTTCTTCACAATAAGATAGAATACGACACAGACAACCTCGACGGATACAATCGAGTGCTTCGGATGCTGAAAAGATGGAACATTTTTAAAATAAGTAGGAAAAACGTCAAAATTTCTTATAAAAACCTTGATGTTTTCTTCAATAAAATGATTTTTCCGCGAACAAGTCTGTCGTTTAAAGGTTTAGAAATATGCTCCACATTTAGAGGAAGATAATCAGATATGAAAACAACCGCTATTTTAATACACTGAGCGAAATTTTAGTACTTTTTAAAAGCAATTTACGCAACCTAAAACCTCAATTTCCATGACTGTTTTTTCCCGCGAAAACGGAGCTTTTACATATACGAGTTCAGTTAAAAAACGACTAATTCGTAAAATCCGGTATGGAAAGCATAACCTGGTCCATTATTATTGGAACATAACACTATTGAGAACAGTCGCGGACGCCGAAATAAGAACACATGTAAAATGCAAAGTCCAAAGGGTGTGTTCAATTTGAAAAATGTGCTAAAATTTCCCTCAGTGTATTAAAATAGCGGATGTTTTAATATCAGATTATCTTCCTCTAAATGTGGAGCAGATTTAAAAACCTTTAAACGGCAGACTTGTTCGCGGAAAAATCATTTTATTGAAGAAAACATCAAAGTTTTTATACGAAATTTAGAAGTTTTTCATTCTTATTTTGAAAATGTTCCATTTTTTCAGCATCCGAAGCACTCGATTGTATCCGTCGAGGTTGTCTGTGTCATATTCTATCTTATTGTGAAGAAATATGACATAGCTGCGCGACTCTTATTGATATTCCGAGATGTTTCTATTATCTGTCAATTTAAACCCGTTTACGCTGTAATGTCGGCGTCCGCGGAATTATTTATATGGTTTTATTGGTGAAAAATTATTAGAAAGCCCCGCTTTATCGAAAATTCGGCGTCAATATCTCCAGAATTCACGAAAATAAAATGACTGTTCTATCCTGATGACCGAAAATAAATGCCTATTTTTTATAGTACTATCGGAAAAATGATCAGAAAATAATTTCGCGAAAAGCTAGAAACATAATTTTTTCTGTGTTTGATACGGAACATCATAGGCTTTAAATCCCTACAAGATTAAAAACGTAGATTCATTCGCTTCGGGATAAATAAGCTAACATTAACAGAAATTTAGGTGTTCTATTCTACTGACGTGGAGTGTACATTAGGGCTATAACCAAAAAAATACCACCACATAGCCGTGTAGAGCATGAAAAACTATTATGAAATGTGGTGTCAATTTTTCTCTACCGCGAAAAAAGTTTCCGCACCAAATGTATTGAAGTTCTGTAATGCATTTTTTAATTTTATCTGTGATAACAACATATTTGCTTTTCATTAAAATTTTTATTTTTTTGTAATCTAATTTAAAATCATTATCAAAGCATTCTGGACCAATTTGTTCTCAAATCGCGCCATTTCGGACCATATTAAGATTTTTTGACACTATTGCAATTTTTGGTTTTTCTTTATAAACTCGTGAATTTTATGTTTCTATTTTTTTCACCTATCGGACCAGGGAATATGGGGTCATTTGCAACGAATTCGCGAAAGTTACAGGCTGTTTTTGTTGACTTTGTTGTGAGAATCATATTTGTTTTCTACAAACATACAACACCAGTACCATGTGGGGAATTTTGTCGGTGAAAAAATTCTCCGCACCAACTTTGATTACTAAAACCCTTTTGATGCTTTTTCTACTTATAATTTTAAATTTGCTTTGTTTGAATAAATATTTATAGAAAAAAAAATACAATTCTCACAGGCAAAGTCAACAAAAACAGCCTGTAACTTTCGCGAATTAGTTGCAAATGACTCCATATTCTCTTGTCCGAAAGGTTAAAAAAATATAAACATAAAATTCACGAGTTTATAAAGAAAAACCAAAAATTGCAATAGTGTCAAAAAATCTTAATATGGTCCGAAATGTTGCGATTTTAGAACAAATTGGCCCAGAACGCTTTGATAATGATTTTAAATTAGACTAGAAAAAAATAAAAATTTTAATGAAAAGCAAATATGTTGTTATAACAGATAAAATTAAAAAATGCATTACAGAACTTCAATGCATTTGGTGCGGAAACTTTTTTCGCGGTAGAGAAAAATTTACACCACATTTCATAATAGTTTTTCATGCTCTACACGGCTATGTGGTGGTATTTTTGATATTTGCAAAAAAGTGCAAAAAGTTATATCCCTAGTGTACATACTCCTTTCTTTAATGTTATAAAATTATATGGACAAAAAATCAAAACACATCCTCTGTAATGGCTTTACGGTGTAATAATCACAAATATGACCATAACTTTGTAGCTACGATTTTGGTAAATAGAATTTAATATCCAAAACCATTACAATTTCAGGGCACATAATTTACGTATGTAGTAGTGTGTATAAGCCATAAACCTTACCCAACTTTGTTATGTTTAAATGTTCTTAAAAAGTTGTCATAACAACCCAAAGTAATAAATGTTTCTCTCTAAAGAGGATTAAGTATAAAACATTTTATTTCGCATGAAAGTTTTATCTTTTCTTTTTCGTTTTTTGTGAAATTTAAGAAGATTTCCTTTGGGAGACAAGGATAACATACACAAAATTGAGGTATTAAGAAAGTGAACATGTAAACTTCGTACATACATAGACACATGTATTTTGTTTCGTGCAATGGAGTTTCTTTTGAGAACATAGGAATGAATGTCGGGCAGCCAGTGAGATTTGTAAAGTAAAGAATTAAGTCATTTAAAATTGATTAGAAAAATATTTACATGAAGTAGGAGATGATATTTTTGTTATTGTTGTTTTTATTCCCTCAGCATTTATGCTAACGAGGGTATCTACTCTTTCATACGGGCAAAATGTGCCTCATAGGAATAACGGTTTTAGACGAAATCCGTTTTGGGCGAATCCGTTTCAGACAATTTGCAGTTGATTTAGCCATGTTCGTCTGTCTGGCTGGCTGGAGCGCACGATAACTGTCGAACGGATCAACCGATTCGGTCCAAAATTTGGCTTTCGTAATATTTTATCCAAACTTAGTTTAAGTTCGAAGATGGGTTATATCGGTCCACTCCTTCAGGTACCTCCCCCACAAAAGTTCGAAAATCTTCGGAAAATTTGTGAGCACGATAACTTTTGGAGAATGTAACAGATTTGGTCCATACTTCGCTCATCGTAGAATTTCTACCAGACTTAGATGAGTTTCCAATATGGACTCAACCGGTTCACTCCTTCGGGTACCTCCCACATAAAGTTTTGGAAAAGTTCAGTTGAGGACCTGCTCTCGAATCGCTTTGATTTCTGTCGTAACAACTTGTATTTACTGACCACTCCGTCAGGTACCTCCCCCGCGAAAGTTCAAAAAATTGTGCGCACGACCGAGTGACCGATTTGGTCCATACTTTACACATCCTACTGTATCTACCAGGCATAGATCAGGTGTGAATAGGGACTATATTTGTCCACTCATTCTTGTACCCCCCACACAATATTTCTGATAAGTTCACTATAGGACCTGCTCTAGAATCACTTTGATTTTGTTGAACCAACTTGTATTCGCTGCATCCATAACGACGGTAAACGTTTTTTCAGGGCAAATCCATACTTCTTTAGAAAACAGCCCGAAAGGTGTAAAAACCGTTATAGCACAATATAAGGTGGAGATAACTCTCGTACTGATCAACCCATTTGGTTTAAAATTTGGCCTTCGTTATATTTGTCCAAACTTAGTTTCAGTTCAAAGATGGGAAATACCGGTCCACAACTTCCGCTAATTTCAATTTGAATATGAGCAATACCGGTCCCAAACTTCCAGTACTTCCCCCAGTATTTAAAATGCAACTGACTGCACACAATGGCCGTTGAGTGAAATATCGAAATATACATAGATATTGATGGGTGACGTAGGGGATGGAAGATACCAAGGAACGGTCCTGACCGGTTTTAACATGGCAAAGCCCAGGATTTATCTTGGTCCCTCTTTCATCTCAAGTGGACACTGACCTCCCCGTGGTGTCACCTGGGGAACTGCCTTTAACACCCGTTAAAGGTAGTGAGCTAACATGTGCCGCGCGTTCACCCATAAGAACGTTAAAAACTTGGGTTTGGGCGTCGGGTTAGTAACCCTCCCCTAGAAAAAAACAGCCTACTATGAAAAAACGAAAGAAAAGAAAAACAAACCCCTCTAAAGTTGACTAACCCCGCAAACGTTTTAAGGACCATGATCTGCTAATCTGCACCTGGAATGTTCGCACTCTTTATAGAGAAGGTGCAGTCTTCGCATTGGCAGATGTACTTGAAAAGTACAAGGCCGACATAACTGTCATACAGGAAATTCGATGGACTGGGAAAGATGTCACAACAACACCTAAAGGTGACGCACTGTATTATAGCTGCCATGACACAAATCATGAGTTTGGTTGCGGTTTTGTAGTTGGTCGGAGGTTAAAACATCTGGTCTCCAGCTTCACCGCAGTGAATTAAAGACTTGCTACAATTCGATTTAAAGCAAAATTCTTCAACATCAGCTTTATCTGCGCTCATGCCCCAACCGAAGACAAGGACGAACAGACCAAAGATATATTCTACGAGAGCTTAGAAGAAACATATGACCGTTGTCCTGCCCATGACATTAAAATTGTTCTAGGCGATTTTAATGCCAAAATTGGAAAGGAGAATATCTTTGGACAAACAGTTGGGAAATTCAGTCTACATAGTGAAACATCAGACAATGGAATGAGGCCGATAGACTTCGCAGCGGCAAAAAACATGGTAGTTAGCAGTACCAGATTTAAGCATCTCGATATTCATAAGGGCACTTGGCTGTCTCCAGACCAAAGAACAATAAATCAAATTGATCACGTTGTGATAGATGGAAGACATTCATCGAGCGTGTTGGATGTACGATCGTTCCGAGGAGCAAACATAGATTCGGACCATTACCTCGTTGCAGCAAAGGTACGTACCCGTCTAAACGTTGCAAATAAAGCACGGACAGACACAACACGAAAGTTGGACATCGCCAAGCTGCAAACACAACAGATAGCCACAGCATATTCCACTCAACTGACCCAATTGCTTAATGATAGCGCTTCTCGTCCCGATAACATATCAGCACAATGGCAAAATATTGCCCACTCCATGCAAACAGCCGCAAAATCAGTACTTGGATACCAGAGACCTCCACCAAAGAATCCGTGGTATGACCAGGAGTGGCGTGCTGCTACCGAAGAAAAAAATGCGGCATATAGGGCTACTTTACAATCAGTAGCAACGCGTAGCGCACGAGAGAGGTATCGGGAGAAAAGGAGAGAGGAGAAACGTCTTTTCCGCAGGAAAAAGAGAGAAATGGAAAAGAGGGAGTGTGAACAAATGGAGATGTACAGGAGACAGAACGAAGTCCGAAAATTCTACCAAAGAGTGAAGCATCAAACTGATGGCTTTGGTACAGGAATATCCTCCTGTAGAGATCAACAAGGTAATTTGGTAACTGATACAGATAGTGTGCTCAGGATATGGAAAGAACATTTTTCCAAACTGTTGGTATCCGATAGCAGTGAAGACGGCGAAGATACCACAGATCCAATCCCAGATGATGGTATTGAATGTATACCGCCCAGCCAAGATAAGGTAAGGACAGCAATAAACCGGCTGAAGAATAATAAGGCGGCAGGAGCAGATGGCCTACCAGCCGAGCTGTTCAAAACCGGAGGCGACACGCTGATAAGGTGTATGCATCAGCTAGTTAGCACCATCTGGCAGGAAGAACGCGTACCCGACGATTGGAAAGTGAGCATCCTATGTCCAGTCCACAAGAAGGGTGATAAGACTGTGTGCTCCAATTATAGGGGCATAAGTCTGCTCCCTATTGCATATAAGATAGTATCTGGCATATTGTGTGAGAGACTAAAGCCTATGGTCACTGAAATTATTGGACCCTATCAGTGCGGCTTTAGACCTGGCAAATCCACCATTGACCAGATATTTACCTTGAGACAAATCCTGGAAAAGACCCAAGAAATGAAGATGGACACCTTCCATCTTTTCGTCGATTATAAAGCAGCATTCGACAGCCCTATACGTTCAAAGGTGTTCCAAGCCATGTCTGATTTTGGAATTCCTGCAAAGCTCATTCGACTTTGTATATTACATTAACTGAGACGAGATCCTCAGTTAAAATTGGAAAGAACCTCTCCGAAGAGTTTACTACCAAAAGAGGTTTCAGACAAGGAGACGGCCTGTCGTGTGATCTATTTAACATCCTACTGGAAAAGGTCATACGAGACGCGAAGGTCAAAAGAAATGGAACGATATACACGAACAGCCACATGTTACTGGCTTATGCCGACGACATTGACATCATGGGTCGATCGGTAAAGGAAGTAACTGACACCTTTGCAAAAGTCGAAAGAGAATCTGCTAAAGTTGGTCTGGCAGTAAACGGCGTAAAAACCAAGTTGATGGTATCGACGCGTAATATGTCCATAAACACCGCACCATCTGTGAATGTTGGTACCTATAATTTTGAGGTAGTAAAGGACTTCGTCTACCTCGGCACCGCCATAAACACAACAAATAACATCAGTTGTGAAATACGAAGAAGAATAGTGTTGGCTAACAGATGCTACTTTGGGCTGAGTAAGCAGTTTAGGAATAAAGCCACCTCTCGTCAAACAAAAATAACACTGTACAAAACACTGATACTACCCGTGCTAATGTATGGTTCCGAAGCATGGGTACTTGCTCAAGCAGATAAGGCAGTGCTTTGTGTGTTTGAGAGAAAAATTCTTCGAAAGATCTACGGGCCAATCTGTGTTGACGGCGAATATCGGCGTCGTATGAACATCGAGCTGTATCAACTATAGAATGACATCAATATAGTTGAACGAATCGAGACTAGGCCATGTTATAAGAATGAGTGATGATGAATCCGCTAAAAAGGCGTATAAATACGGGCCGCATGGAGGTTCTCGCAGATCTGGAAGGCCAAAGCTTCGTTGGAGCGAACAAGTGAAACGAGATATCACAAAGCTACATATCCCAGATTGGGAAAATACAGCAGCAAACAAAGAGGATTGGAGATTTTTTCTTAGTTCGGCTTATGGAACAAATGTTCTGCAAAAGGCCAGCTAAGTAAGTAAAGTAAGTACATAGATATTGAAAGAGATTGATTCGCTGTATCCAAAAGCGGATGCGCATCAACCGACTTTAACTATTTATACCCAACACCACTATGTGGAAAGGGTATTATAAGTTTGTTTTGGGAAAAATTCATGTAACACCGCGAAATATTCGTCGGAGACCTCCAATGTGGTTTACCAATCTTCATATCTCGACGAGATAAAGCGATTTTGAGATGTGTGTCCGTCCGTCCGTCTGTCTATTATAATTATAATACATTTATGGACCGATCGTCACGAAATTTTGTATGGAGGTCGGGTTCAGACCAGAATAGATCTCTATTTTTATTGGAGATGATCGTGAAATATTTGGCGGGTGAAATGGACTAAAAACATAATTTTTATCCGATTTTGGAGCGGCTCTGTAGGTCGCAATAATAGCCCGATCGCATTGAAATTTTAAATAAGGAAAGAGTATATGACAAAGAAGAAGCTTGCAATTTGAGATGGCGATCAGATAATATTTAGGGGGTTAAATGGACCACAACTTTTATGTGAAAATTTGTAATGTATAGCTTACATCTGTGTTCCTGAAAGACACATTCCTCCCTCGTGAGTTATATTTGAAAGACGATCTCCTCACCTTTCCATTGACGCCAATTATGTTGATGTATGCGATTTGATAACAGAGTTACAGCCTAATATATCCAGTTTTTTGTTTGAAGTGCAATCACAAACACGCTGGAAGTAGGAATTATAGCTCAATAGTTACGAAATTTTGCACGAGGTAAGAGTTTAGGTCGAAGAAGATGCTTAAAATGTTTGATGATGATCTGATATTATTTAGCGGGTGAAATAGACCATTACTTTTATATGAAAAATATCCAAATTTTATTTTTGGTCCATATTTTAATTCCTGGAGGGCATATACCGGCAAAGTAGCCTACATGTGGAAAAATAACTACTGACCTTTCCCCTAATGCAAATTGTGATAATGTGTCTGCTAGATAACGGGCCTACTGCCTAATATATAATGGGTTTTGTGTAGAGAACCACAATTTCCTCCCATGCTACATGGGATTGTCTCTATCATGACAAAGAAATTTTTAGTTCAGTTGTCCAATGGGATTTTTTATACAAATATTGAAGCATGGGGTCACCTCGCCACCTATTCTATTCTAGGATTTAGGGTAAAGGGGATACATACAAAATACCACCAAAGATATGTCTCATCGAAATAATGGTTTTGGACCCGAAGTATATTTGGACGAAATTCGTTCGAGTCGATTTAGCCCTGTCCGTTCATCTGTCTCTCTTACTGTCTAGCTGGCTACACGTGGCTGGTGCGCACGATAACTTTCGAACTAATCTACCGATTCAAACCAAATTTTATACTTCGTAATGTTTTGACCAAACTTAGTTTAAATTTGAATATAGGCTATATAGGTCCACTCCTACCCCACAAAAGTTCAAAATTTTTTTTCGAAAAATTGTATGAACGATTTGATTCAAACTTTCCATATATTATTATTCCTTCCAGATATGGATCGGGTAAGACCATATCGGTCCACACCTTCGGGTACCTCCACACAAAATTCGGAAAAGTGAAATTTAAGAGGCCTTTCGAATCGTTTTGAATATTTTTCAGCAGATTGTCCTTGCGGCCCCCTTTATGATGGTACAATTGCAATGGCAAGTCCATACTTCCTGAGGTTATAGCCGAAAAGCTCCAAGAAACCCTGAAAAACAAACAAGAAACCTAACTAAAATGGCAAGTCCGCAAGATAACTCTCAAGGAGATTTTCTGATTGGTCCGAACTTGCACATCGGATTATTTCATCCAGTCCCACAAAATTTGGGAAATGTGCAGCATGCGGACTCGAATCGGATCTATTTAAATTTTTTTGAAAAAATTTATCAAGTCACCCTAGTTTCTTGTCTAGGAATCATTTTCTCAATACATGATCATGAAGGAAACCCCCCTTCGATTGTATATGTGTATGTATTGAGAAAATGATTCCTAGACAAGGCACTAGGGTGACTTGATAAAGAAAAAGACTATAAATACTTCATAATTACAAATTTGTAAAAATGTTTGTATAAATAGAAGTTATCAAAATCAGCCTTTGTCTTCTAGCCATTAGCATTCAAATACGCCTGATGAGCCTGGCTTAAACCACCAGGCGAAACGATCGTAGCGTTATGGTTGAGTGTGTGGTATTTCGCTAGAATTCATTTTTCAATACCAAACTCCATGTTAGCTCGATTAATCCTATTATTTTCTAATTTTTCTAATAGTACCAAAAAATATATTTGGATTAATATTTTAACAATAATTGTTTTTCTAGATTTCTAGAAAAAAGGGGGACAAATGAGTCGTCTTTGGAAATAAAAAGCTTAAATGCAAATTTGCAATCTTGGATGTATAAATAGGAGCTCCAAAGGGCGAAAATTGTCTAGCAACAACAACATCTAATATGCCTGAGGATGTTAACCTAACCAGTTAAAAAAACAATCGTCGCATAGCGGTTGATGTGTGTGTAGGACTTCGCTAGATATCAATTTTTTAATGTTATCTCCCTAGGTCATATATCTCGATTAATTAAATTATTTAAAAACCTCACAAATAATGGCCTCGCCCTAAAAAGGCAAAATTTAAAAATATTTTTTTTTGTTTTTTTGTTGCTATAATATGCAATTTATATAGCCAATCTCTATAAATTCGGTTTTATATTATGCTGTAAGCGATTTATGCATAACTTTTCTTATAAAAACAAATAATACATTTTTAAATATTTTTTCTTTTTGCGCGCATCGTCCGATTTTGTGAACGCGAATGAATTTGATACCAATTTTTTCATTACACGATATCCAAAAAAAAAAAAACGTAGTTGTGCTCGCAATTTTTTTTTTTAATTTTTTCAAATGGAATTACAAATGAAATTTGTAGATATGACCCGGACATCGATTTAATACAGTCAATATATTACGATTCCATCCAATTTTAAATGTTTTGAAATTATAAGCCGCATTATCCCATCGATTTGAATCAAATTTGATGTTTTATTGTTTCAAGAAGAGAAGGTTTTTTTTTTTAAAAAAATCATCAATACAAATTAATGTCATGTAAAGTGTGGTTCGAACACACTTTATACATGTTTATCTATCAATCAGAAGTCTATTCGTCAAAAATTTTTGACACAGGTCAATGTTTTGGTACGATATAACGGTTACTGTATTTCACGTATTTTGAAGGGTTCTCATTGTACGGGTATCTAATCAAAAGTTGTTACCATAGACAATATTGTGATGTATATCCCATATGAAAAAGCCCTTTTAATTTCGCGTATTTTGAGGAATTAGCCAAATTATCCATATAATCAGCTGCATTTTGGCTTCTCCATTTCTCTGTGGATGAGAAATCCCTCAAAATAGTGTTGTTGTCATGCTTGGATACCTGAAGGCATCAATCACAAGTGATAGCCACAGCACAATATTCTCGACTTGATGAAATCACTCCTTGTCCTAAGCGAGTGACACCACGTAAACAGCCTTGCTCTAATGACCTGTATATGGAATGTATGGGGTAACAGTCCGGAGAGAAATTGTCGAGGTAGAGTTGTTTAACGTATACATCCCGCCAATAAATAGTTGCATTCTATATTATGCCTCGCCAGATATAAAACGTGTCATTTGGTCTGACAAATGACGTCACCTTACAACCAGTCGTTTCTCTTGGGTCCGACCATCTCCCCATAATGTTCCCGTCAGATTTCATCACCTCTATACATCGTTAATGGGAAAGATAATTGGACCAGTTTTAGAGAATTCACTAATCACCGCTTCAGAGATCTGCCCTATCCTTCTGATGGTCGGTTAGCAGAGAGGACATTCTTAGTCATCATCACTGCTGCAGCCACTCGCCACATACCTGCTACGTCGCATTGTATCTCTTCATGCTGAGGAGGAACCACCACAATGATGTTGCGAAGCCATCAGGAACGCTAAAGCATTCAAAACGTTGGGCCTTGATGGAATCTACATGGTAATGCTGAAACAGTATCGAGTCGAGTATCTCACAAATATTCTCAACCTGCCATCAAAGGTGAATCGTTCAGACCGATTACGCTTCTGCCGCCTATAGCAAAGACTCTTGAGGCTTCACTACTCTCCGGCGTCAGAAATAACTATCCAGCTTCCGATCATCAGCATGGGTTTTGTAAGCAACCCAGCACGACAACAGCTATGCACGCCATCTCCACACACATTAATCGAGGACTCAACCAAAGCAAGAGTAGGCAAACGAGACAAATGAAAATTACCTCTTTGACAAGTTCTGTGACAGACAGCCTGCACGGCGATTTTGATGCCCTAGATGGAGTTTTTCTTATGTGTTTTCTTCAAAAGATAAGTTCTACTAGTTTAAGGCTACAATATTGATAAAGACAGCACGTCCATATTCCTATTCGTTTCTGAGATAAAGGCCTGATAAATGCAAAAAAAGTGTAGATTTAGCCCGGTTTAGATGAGGCCATAAAATCCGAACTGGATCTGACAGGACAAAACCCTACTAGGGTTTTTGTAGCCTAAATATGTACTTTCAAAAAATTCATACTAGAAGTTGTTTGCATTTTCAGTGTTGCATAGTGTAAGAGAGTTACAGCCGAATATACCCAGTTATTTGTTTGTAGTGTTATCATAAGCACGAAATTTTGCACGAGGTAAAACTTTAGGTAGAAGAGATCTGATATTATTTTTGTATTAAAAATACAAAAAAATATTTTTGGTCTATATTTTATTTCCTGGAGGGCATATGCCGGGAAAGTAGAATACATATGGATATAGAACTACTGATCTTTCCCCTTATGCAAATTGCAATCACGTGTCTGCTAGATAACGGGCCTACTGCTTAATATATAATGTGTTTTGTGTAGAGAACCACATTTTCCTATTCCAAGTTTTTGAATTATTGCAAATTACATGGTGCCCTAACGTTTTAAATGTACAATTGGATTTTTATACATACATTGCAGCATGTGCCGCTTTGCCACCTTTTTGCAAAACTATTCCCCAGCCAGTCAAAATCAAAATTTTTGCGACATTTTCAGCCACATAAAACTTCTCCACAACTGGTGTCTTAGGGCACGCCGTTCAGACTCGGAGATAAGCTCTGGGTCCCATATCATTGAGCGAATATGAATCGGGGTACACTCACTCATTGATATGAGAGAAGTCTCCCTTGCCCCTTCTGAGATGTTTGTGAAACAATTATTATATTATTATTTAAGCTTGGTGTGCTACGGTACAAGAATCCACAAAGTTATTTCTTACAATAAGTTTATTTGTTCCATAAAGAAATTTGGATTTGTGAAAAGCTAATTCCCAGTGGTAAAGGTGTAGGGTATGACATGGTCGGCCCCGTCCGACTATAGCATTGGCTTACTTGTTGTGTTGGCAATTTTTTTTTTATTTTTCAAATGGAATTACAAGAAAAAATGGCTTTTACCATATAGAAAATGTGTCATATCGGACATATTTTTTGATATAGTTAATATCTTATTATTACATCCAATTTCGAATGTTTTGAAATTATAAGGCCCATTATCCCATCGATTTGAATCAAATATGATGTTTTATTTTTCCGATGATGATGGAATTACAAGAAAAAATGGCTTTTACCATATAGAAAATGTGTCATATCGGACATATTTTTTGATATAGTTAATATCTTATTATTACATCCAATTTCGAATGTTTTGAAATTATAAGGCCCATTATCCCATCGATTTGAATCAAATATGATGTTTTATTTTTCCAATAGGAGATGGTTTTTTTTTTTGGAGAAAATCATCATCGAACTACATTTTACCCATGTTTATCGATCAATCAGAAGTCTATTCGTCAACAATTTTTGACACAGGTCAATGTTTTGGTACCATATAACGGTTACTGTATTTCACGTATTTTGAAGGGTTCTCCTTGTACGGGTATCTAATCAAAAGTTGTTAACATAGACAATATTGTGATGTAGCTCCCATATGACAAAGCCCTTTTGATTTCATGTATTTTGAGAAATTAGCCAAATTATCCATATAATCAGCTGCAGTTGGGCTTTTTCATTTCTCTGTGGCTGAGAAATCCCTCAAAATAGTGTTGTTGCTAGCAGGGATGCCAAGTTGGTGGTTTTTGGAGGAACAAACCTCCATTCGCTTCGTTACTTTGTTGTTAAGCTTTTATACCTGACTCCTTCAATCACAAGTGGTAGCCGCAGAACAATATTCTCGAATTACATCAATGACTTGATGAAATCACTCCTCGTACTGATAACATATCAGCGAATGAAACCACGTAAACAGCCTAGCTCTAATGACCTTTATATGGAATGTATTGGGGTAACAGTCAGTAGAGAAATTGTCGAGGTAGAGTTGTTCAACGTATACATCCCGCCAATAAATAGTTGCATGCTAGATTATGCTTCGCCAGATATAAAACGTGTGATTTGGTCTGACAAATGACGTCACCTAACAACCAGTCGTTTCTCTTGGGTCCGATCATCTCCCCATAATTTTCCCGTCAGATTTCATCACTTCTAAACATCGGTAATGGGAAAGCTTATTGAACTAGTTTTGGAGAATTCCCTAATCACTGCTTCAGGGATCTGCCCAATCCTTCTGATGGTCGGTTAGCAGAGAGGACGTTCTTAGTCATCATCACTGCTGCAGCCACTCGCCACATACCTGCTACGTCGCATTGTATCTCTTCATGCTGAGGAGGAATCACCAAAATGATGTTGCGAAGTCATCAGGAACGCTAAAGCATTCAAAACGTTGGACCTTGATGGAATCTACATGGTAATGCTGAAACAGTATCGAGTCGAGTCGAGTATCTCACAAATATTCTCAACCTGCCATCAAAGGTGAATCGTTCAGACCGATTACGCTTTTGCCGCCTATAGCAAAGACTCTTGAGGCTTCACTACTCTCCGGCGTCAGAAATAACTATCCAGCTTCCGATCATCAGCATGGGTTTTGTAAGCAACCCAGCACGACAACAGCACGCCATCTTCACACACATTAATCGAGGACTCAACCAAAGCAAGAGTAGGCAAACGAGACAAATGAAAATTACCTCTTTGACAAGTTCTGTGACAGACAGCCTGCACGGTGTGGTTTAACTAACCTTAATAGATGAGAAAATTCGAAAAACAAAAAAAATTTTCTTTTTATTTTTGCCTTATTAAGCGAAAGTCATTTACAATGATATTTATTTAATTAATATTAGGATGTTCATTAGATAAATGTATATGCGAAATTATGTCAGTTAATTGTACCGTGGTGCAAAGGTATGCACACCCGCCTTGCACGCCATAGTTTGCTGGATCGAATCCCAGGCCAGGCAACATCAAATTTTCAACGGTTGCAAAATACCCCTCACTGATGTGGGCGAGATTTCCTGAGTATTTCAGCCTTGCAAAAGTTCTCTACAAGTGGTGTCTTAGGACACGCCGTTCGGAATCGACAATAAACAGTAGGTCCCGTATCATTGAGCTAATATTAATCGAGGTGCACTCATTGATATGAGATAAGTCTCCCTTGTCCCATCTGGAATGTTTGTGGAACAATTATTATATTGAAACTCCAAATTTTTCCTATAGTCCTGCTTGGTAATCCCATTTTTCAATATTCACAAATACTATGGTAAGTTTTCTTCCTACGTCATTAGTTTTTGCTCTTCTATATCAGAAGCTTTTGATCATAAATTATTGTCTACTAATGTTTTGACAAGTCGATGGTGGCTCAGAACACTAAGACGCAGGCAACCTTGACACTCAGTTGTCGGGGACCCAGGTTCGAATCCCAGCCTATCTCATGCTGAAATTATTTTTTAATTTTTGCCTTATTAAGTCGAAGGTAATTTATAGTGATATTTATTTAATTAACTCTCTTTCGAGTTGAGCTGTTTAGACTTAAGAGATACATTGAAAAATTAGGAGTCTACCGAAGTCCCACGCATCCAACTATTCTGCTACGTTTCAAGGGTGGTTAGGTCGATCTTCAGGCATATTAGGATGTTGTTTTTGCCGGAGGGATTTTTAAAACAATCGCGGTCAAAGTTCACATGTTTGGGGTTTGTTTAGATTTTACGATATTGCTTAGAAACCACAAGTCTTATCGGAATGGGATTCAAGATAATGTTGTAGCAGTTAAAATTCTCTACAAGATTGACCTTTATGATATTTTCGTAGGTTTTACCTTTATCGCCTCCTTATAAAACAGTGTCATGTACGGTGCACCTCGGAAAGGTTTTTAGCTCCAACGTATACTAAATATGAACTTTCAGCCTTCAAAATAACGAAAATCTGGAGGTACCGTTCTATGGGGGCTATATGAAGGCGTGGACCTGTACGGACAAATTTCTGGGGAAAAGTTTTATACCACCAACGAAGACTAAATACCAATTTTCAGCCCGTTCGGGGAAAATTGAAGCCACAACCTTCACAATATTGAAAATTGGGAGGTACCGTTCTGTGGGGGCAATATGAAGGCGTGGACCTACAACATTTGGGAATATTGAGGCCATAATCTTGAAAAATACCGAAAATTGGAATGTACCGTCCTATGTGGGGCTATATGAAGGCGTGGACCAATACCGACAAATTTAGAGGGGAAAGTTGAATACCCCCAACGTAGGGTAAACACCAAATTTCCATAACATGGCCATAATCTTAAAAATACCGAAAATCGGGAGTTACCATTCTATGGGGGCTGAACTAAGGCGTGGACCTGTACCGACAAATTTCAGGTGAAAAGCTTTATACCACCAACGAAAACTAAATACAAAATTTCAGTCATTTCGGAGGAATTTTGAGGACACAACCTTCGAAATGCCAAAAATCGTGAGGTACCGTTCTATGGGGGCTATATGAAGGCGTGGACCTATACTGACAACATTATGGGAGAAAACAAAAAAAAAAAAAGACTAAGTACAAAATTTCAGCCATTTCGGTGCGATAATAAAAGCTTCGTTCCCGTACTTTTTAATGGTAAAACTCGTAAAAGAAAGAACTGCAAAAAATTTGTTCTCACACACAAGTTTTTTGAAATAGTTCGGGAACGGAAAAATGGAAAATACGTCAAAAAACTGGAACAAATGTCAAAGTCGGCGTATCAGCCAATCAGACGCCGGCATCCATGTTACTATTTTTTTACTCGCCCAAATTTGTCGTGTTTTTAAAGTTTTTAAAGAGAGCGTCATTCAGCGCCATTTTTGTTTAAAGAGAAGTGAACATTTTACAACTTTTTTGTGTACGGGAACGCTTTTTCGAGTAAAATGTGTAAAAGTCGAAAAATTGTAAAAACTTTTTAGTTCTGGAACACAGCTAAAGCTAAAACCTTCAAAATACCGAGAATTTAGTGGTATCGTTCTATAGGGGCTATATCAAACCGTGGACCGATGTAGCCCATTTGTAATACCAAAGATCCTAGGAGTAATATGAACTTCTATGCCAAATACAAGAGCTCTATCTTAAAAATTGCGAGCTGTATCTTGATTTCAACAGACGGACGGACGGACAAGGCTATATCGACTTAGAATTTTACCCTGATGAAGAAAAGGGTCTCCCATGAATATTACGATGTCTTACAAACGGAATGTCAAATTAAATTATACCCTCCATATTATGGTGGAGCGTATAAAAAGAGAATAACACGTCTGCATTTCCAAAATTGATAATTATATAATAGCTTTAAAATAAATCAACCTTCCCATTTCGAAAATTTTAATACTTTCTGTATTTTATTGATTGTTTTTTTTTTTTCTTTTTTTGTTACAGCCTCGAATATTCGATACGCGATTACAGGCGGTAACGTAGGAAATGCCTTTGGCGTACATAATAATACAGGCGCTATTTACGTAGCATCACCACTAGATTACGAAACAAGACCAAGGGTAAGTAAAACTCGATGATTTTTTAAAATACATAAACTTTAGCGATAATTTAGTTACAACAAAAACAAGTTGACGATATTTTTCATCTATGGTGTTGGACTTTTAAAACACCACTGCTAGTTATCTGTGCAAAATCCAGCATGATGTTGGGTGGAATACGGTTTCATTAAGTGTAAATATGAACTCGCTGAATTTATCAACCACTATTCCACTAATTGCAGTATATTATTATTCTGGTCCTTTAAAAGTTTGTTCATCATTTATATTATTATTCTGATCCTTTAAAAGTTTCTTCATCATTTAGAACGTTTTCCATTTCCAGAACTTTATACTAGAGGAACCTCTTCAAAGGTTGATTTTTTAATCAAACATCAATTTGTCAATCGAAAACAAAAAATAAATTAAAACTTTAAAATCCCTCGAAACCCTAAAATTTCTGCAAATGGATTTTTAAGCTATTTTAAATGAACTTGAAAAGAATATAAACAAAAACCACAACAATAACGACAAACACTTATGGAAGTCATCTTGAATATGACCCCAAAAAACTGTCACCCTTTCGACAATAGTAGCAGAAACATTGAGGTCGTCATCTTCTTCACAGAGTGCATTGCACTCAAGCACTTTCTGTCTACTTTAAAAATACATTATTCATAATTTTTTGCTGTAATGTATTTTCACATTCGCAAAAGCTAACATTTCCTCTGTTCGTACAGAGTAATGGAAGAAAGCACACAAAAATATGCTGAAATAAAAAGTTGTAAAAACTTTTTAACGTAAAACATTTTTCATTTGTAAGTAATTTCAAATCTTTCATCTTCGCTTTTTTTGGCAGCATGCAACATAAAATAATATTTATACAAATCTATGTACATATGTATGTGTGCATTTGTGCTTTTGACTTCTTAACGTATGAGAGTTTAAAAAGTATGAAAAGAAAAACGACAGGATTTGACAACTTAAAATTAGAGTTAATTTTAGTTAATGTAAAAAGAAAGTACCCATTCAATTAGGTAAAAAAATAAAAATTATGTATGTAGAAATTTTTTTTAAATATATCCGATGAGATTACGATTAATGTGCATGTGTAGATACAATATTTTGGGTTTAAGTCACTTTTGTCCAAATCTTGTTTCGTCACAACTTCTGTTCTCATATCTTCTATTAGCAATGATATACGACCACAAGTAGTGGCATCGTTAATGGTATGAAAAAAGATTTAAGAAAAAGGTAAAAAAGTATATCTCGACAAACACGAACAAAGTATTTTCACTTCAGCTAATGTGATTTTTATTTCGCAAAGATGTTTTTGCCTGCTCTTTGCGAGAGAGATATGCATATTAGCATACAAATCGCTTTAACTTGGCAAAGTGGAACAAATTGTGCGAAATTTTGTAGAAGCTCATAAAATTCAACATTTGGTAAAAAATGTGCTAAATATGGTTTGCAACGACGAAAGAGAAGATTTGGCAATTGTGGCCACAAATGAGTTAACTTCGTGCGCTGGCTATTTAATGTATAAAATGAAAAAAAAATAGGTACATTCATGACTTACATAAAATCTAAAATTTTAAGATATTTCGAAATTTCACATACACATTAAATGAACACTGAAAAGTGGAGGGAGACGTACGACTTGATTCTTGACGCTACCTTCGTACTGGACCGCCCCGACTTCAGCTTTAACACGAGTCTGGGATTCTTACTCACATTGCATGGTTCTCCAAATGAATTTTTGCATGTAAGAGGCCTATCCGGAACGATTTATGTATGTAGGTGTGGGATGACTGCTAACATGTATGCATTAGAGTGACCAAAAAACAGCGGAAAAATAATTTTTGAAAAGCTAGGGGGTAGGATTTTTTCTCAATTTGATCCATAAAAGAGAAAATAGCCTGAAAGCTGTAAACAAACCCTATTGTAGCATGTGTAGTGGCTGAAGGCTGTTCTTCGTAATATTTTGTCTAAACTTAGCTAAAGTTTAAAGATGGGCAATATCGGTCCACACCTCACAGAGTTCAAAACTTTTTGCTAAAATGGTGCGCACCATAACTCGCGAAGGCAGTAACCGAGTTGGTCCATAATTTGCACGTCGTAAAATTTCTGCGAATTTTAGATAAAGTTCGAAAATGGACTATATCGGTCCACTCCATTGGGTACCACCCATACAAAGTTTCGGAGAAGTGAGGTTTTAGAGTGGCTCTCAAATCGCTTTGATTTTTGCTGTAGCCACTTGTATTCGCTGTACGCCATACATGTTGTACGCGCTATATCTCTTGAACGGAGCAACCGATTTGGTCCAAATTTTGAATCTCCTAATATTTTATCCAAATGTAGTATATCTTCGAAAGTGGTCCATATCCTTAGGGTAGCTCCCGCACAAAAGTTAAAAATTTTTGTTTAAGTGCAGTTTACAGTCTGTACGAATATCCTTTGGTAATTTATTCCGATGCTACTCCTTCCGGTCAGCCTTTAGGCTAGAAGGTTATATACACTTTTTATACCCTCAGTCTTTAGGCTAGACTGGTATATATACACTTTGATACAAAAAATGTCTGTCTGGCTTGGGCGCACGATAACTCTAGAACAGTTCGACCGATTCGAAATGTTGGTTATAATATTTTGTCCAAACTTGGTTTTAGTTCGAAGATGGGCCATATCGGTCCACTCCTTCTAGTACCTCCCCCACAAAAGTTCAAAATTTTTCTGTAAAATGGTCTGAACGATAACTCTGGAAGGGAGCAATCGATTTGGTCAAAACTTTGCAGATCGTATTATTCATTCCAGATATAGATCTGTTTCGAATATGAACTATATCTGTCCACTCTTTCGGGTACCTCCCACACAAAATTCGGATAAAGTGAAGTTTAAGTGCTCCTCTCGGATGGTTTTGCAATTTTTTTCAGTAAGTTTTCCTTGCGGCTCCCTTTATGACGGTACAATTTTTTTCTTGCGGAAGTCCATACTACCTGAGATATTGGCCTGAAAGCTCCAAGAAACCCTGACGGCACCAACCAAAATGGCAAATCCGCAAGATAATCATCGCAGGGAAATTTCTGATTGGTGCAGGCTTTGCACATCGTATTATTTCATCCAGTCATGTATCAGGTTGGAATATGGATTGTATCGGTCCACTCCTTCGAGTACCTCCCACACAAAATTCGGATAAAGTGACGTTTAAGAATTTTTTTTTCAGTAAGTTTTTTATTCGTGGCTCGCTTTATGACGGTACAATTTTTTGCCGGAGTAAGTCAATAATTCCTGAGATATTGGCCCAAAAGCTTCAAAACCCTGTCGGATGTTGGTCAAGATAACTCTAAAACTTTTTCAAAAATTTCTTTCAAACTTATTTTAACATAATTTAATATTTTGTTTTTTTTATACCCTACACCACTATGTGGAAAGGGTATTATAAGTTTGTTTTGGTAACACCGCGAAATATTCGTCGGAGACCCCCAATGTGGTATACCAATCTTCATATCTCGGCGAGATAAAGCGATTTTGAGATGTGTGTCCGTCCGTCCGTCCGTGTGTCCGTCTGTCCATTATAAATTGTAATCAAACTCAAGGCCGCAATTGTGGACCGATCGTCACGAAATTTGGTATGGAGGTCGGTTTCACATCAGAATAGATCGCTATTTTAATTGGTGATGATCGTGAAATATTTAGCGTCTGAAATGGACCAAAAACATAATTTTTATCCGATTTTGTAGCTGCTCTATAGGTCTCAATAATAGTCCGATCAACGCATAATTTTAAATAAGGTAAGAGAATATGATAAAGAAGAAGCTTGCAATTTGATATGGCGATCAGATAACATTTAGAGGGTTAAATGGACCAAAACTTTTGTGTGAAATTTGTGAAAATTTTTAATATACAGCTTATATCTTTATTCCTGGAAGATACATTCCGGGCAAGTAAGCTTAACTTGGAAGACGATCTCTTGACCTTTCCATTGATGCCAATTATGTTGATTTACGCGGACAGATAACAGAGTTACAGCCTAATATATCCAGTTTTTTTGGTTGTAGTGTAATCATAAGCACAATAGAGGCCGCAATTATAGCTCAATAGTCACGAAATTTTGCACGAGGTAAGGATTTAGTTCGAAGAAGATGCCTACAATTTTGGAAGATTATCCGATATTATTTAGCGGGCGAAATGGACCATTACTTTTGTATGAAAAAAATAGAAATTTTATTTTTGGTCCATATTTTTATTGCTGGATGGCATATACCGGCAAAGTAGCCTACATATGGAAAATTAAATAATGATATTTCCCCTGATGCAAATTGCAATAATGAGTTTGGTAGATAACGGGTCTACTGCCTAACATATAATGGGTTTTGTGTAGAGAACCATAATTTCCTCTCATACTACAATGTGTCTCAATCATGACAGAGAAATCTTCAGTTCAGTTGTCCAATTGAATTTTTATACAAATATTGCAGCATGGGGTCGCTTCGCCACCTATTTTATAACCCTCAGCCTTTAGGTTAATACAAAATACGACCAAAGATGTGCCGATCGAAAAAATGGTTTTAGACCCCAAGTAGGGTTGGACGAAATTCGTTTCAAACAATTTGGAGTCGATTTTGCCCTGTCCGTTCATCTGTCTCTCTTACTACTAAGATAATTTTAAGATTAAGCAGGAGGGGCTAATCAATGCGAATTTTCCAATTTTCGAATATTTTTAGAAATGTATAATTTATATAATTGTTTCACAAACATCCAGTAGGGACAGGGGAGGCTTCTCTTACCAATGGATTCATATTAAGTTATTGATATGTGCCCTCGTTTTTTATCGCCGAGTCAAAAAATTTTTTTCTTTTCTTCATATACCCTCGTTAGCATAAACGCTGAGGGTATAATAATTTTGGGATTTATAAATTTGGTTGCATGTAAATTATTTGAATTTCTATTTATTATTAATTATTTCTACCGGTATAAAATATATGTTTGATATCACAATATATAACCACAATGAACTATTTTCGAAATGCCCTGAAAATCACAAAACTGCGTGCATTTTCAAGCTTATGTTAGGTACAAGTGCACAATTTTTGGACGATATATCTTCAATAAACTCACAATTTTCCCAAATATCAAATTTCAGAGATGTGGCAAATTGCATTGTATATATATATTTATTTATATTAAGTGTATTCCAAAAAGGAACCTGATATTTAAGGACAAATTAAAGATGTAGCAGGATATGCTAATCAATGTGAATTTTTCAATTTTGGCATATTTTTTAGAAATGTATAATTTATATAATTGACCTAGTTTTTATCGCCGAATCCGAAAGGCGTGTCCTAAGTTGCCTCTGGCTGAAATACTCAGGAAATATCGCCAACATTACCAGGAGGTATTTTGCTACCGTTGAAAGTTTGATATGGTCAGGTCTGGTAATCGAAAACGGACATTCAGCGTGAAAGGCGGTAGCACATAGCTAATTCCTAGAGGTAGTGGTGTAGGTTATAACAGGGTCGGCCCCGTCCGACTATAGCCTTTGCTTACTTGTTTTTTATTATTATTCGTTTATATGATTAAGACGAAAAGTTTGTAAAAACTAAACTCTTACATAGAAATGTTAAATTATTGTACACTATGAATTTATACACACAATAAATATACATACATAATATACTTTATAGGGTCGCAAATGAGTATTGCACTGCGTTACAAACGGAAAAACAAACTTAATATACCCTCCATACTATGGTGGAGGGTATAAAAATGAATAAGGACATCAAAAACTAATAATCAATCGATTGATTTTATTTTTCAAATTTTGTTTGTCCGTTTTATATATGACCAAAAACTTCAGTTTTTTAAACCAACAATTGAATTTTTGCCTTTTTGCGGAGATGTATACTTCCCGAGATATAGGCCTCCAAAGTTCCACAACGGCCATAGTCTAAAATGTTGGCAAACCACCGCAGAAAATTATTAAAAAAAATTAATTTAAAAGAAAATCTTGTTTTTTTTTTTAAATAGTCTGGCTTAATCCTATTGTTGTTTTATTATTTTGTTGTTTTTTTCTTGGTCAATGGCTGAGGGTATTTCTCCGTCAGCACAGCTGACTGATACGTACTTACTTGTTTCATTGACAGGTCATGTTCGAAGATAGCGTTTTATGACCGAACTACCTGTAGTTTGACACTTGAGATTTCCAGCGGTCACAAATCTTCTGCACATATAATTGTCAACATAGGCCCATATTTAGGTGTAGCCCCAGTAAACCGGTACCTTCCGACTTTTGGCATTTTGACGGTTTTATCAACATTTTTTGACTGAACTACACGTAATTTAACATTCTAGGTTTACTGCAGTCACGAAAATTCTTCACCAAAAATTTTAAACATAAGTAAGTCCATATTTAGGTGTAGCCCCCTATGACAGTACCTCCAGATTTTAGTTATGGTGAGTGTTTTAGCTACGTTTTTGGCTGAGCTACCTACTACTACCGCATTTGTGGTTCCCTGCAGTCACAAAAGTTATCCACCAAAATTTTAAATGCAGGTCCATGTTTTAGTATTTTTTAGTATTTTGATAATGTAACCTACATTTATACCGAAATAGCGGTAATTTGACATTTGAGGGTCCCATTGTTCGCATGACTTCTACACCAAACCTTATCCACAATAAATTGTTAGCATAAGTCCGGGCTATACGAATACCGCATATAACCCTAACTAAAATTTTATGGTGTTTTGAGAAATTTGACAAATGCAATAAAAAATCCCGGTTATGTGGCCATTTAAAAAAGTAAGGGATAACAAACATTGATTTAAAAACGGTTGTATGTTGCGATATGGATATTTGTAATGAAAATTTTTCATGATAATATCCATGGTAGAACAATATAAGGTAACAACAATACTCAGCTGACTGAACGGGGCTGTATTGTTAGTGTCAAATTCCGTCCGCCTTCTTCATATCAAGGACATGTAACCTCATCCAAGCCCGAACGGCTTACACTTACACCACTTACGAATACCACTTACAGAGGCGGTATAACATTTATTAATATGTATAGTATTTTGTTAAAATTCAAAAAGTAAAGTAAACATTTGCCATTTTGATTTTAAAAACAAAAGACTGAAACAGCTTCTCCTTTTTCAATGAATTTCCAGCGATCGCAAACATTTTTGCAAGAATTCTACATTCTGCGAGAAATAATCCATTTAGTGGAATGATATGGAAACATTCAAATTGAAAATGTAACGAATTTTCTTTGATGTTTTTCAAAAAATTTATTGAAATGTGAAAAAAGATTAGTTTTTTAAATTCCAATAATTAATAGACATTTCCTTCTTTTGTTTACATATACCTGTGACACTAAAGGGTGTTTACACTAGCCATCAATGTCATATGACCCGAAATAAAAACATTCCATATCTCCCCTCAAAGACAATGTGGAGACGTAATTTCACTGCATTTTTGCTAATGAGGACGCAAAAAGTAAATAGCGTAAGGAAAATTCCCAATATTGCACACATTAGCGACTTATAACGATGGAAAATTTCAGGTCAAATGACATTGATGGCTAGTGTAAACACCCCTTAATATAACAAACAAAAAAGTTTCTATGTGGTTGTTGTTCAGTTGTATTTGTTGTAGTATTTACCCAGTTGTTCAATAAATAGCAATTGTCTACTTTGACATAGGCATGTAACTAGTTACTCATTGATTCTACTTACTTTACACCCAAAAATGGCACACAAAATAGCCTATAGCCCTATTTTGTCACTGGAAATAGGCTTCCTTGCCTAATATGTCAATTCACTAGCTACAGGTAATGCGACGTGTAATATATTGACTTTTTTATAGACTACCTATGGATAGTGTAATAGACAATGTTTCTCTCTTGTAATCTCTTTTCAACATTATTTCTTTTTTTTTTAAGAAAAAAATTCTGTCATTTTGTTTGTTTATTCATAATTTAAAAACTTATTGATGCGTTTGTTGTGAAAAAATTAAAGATGCTAAAAAGAACGTGTTACCAGCTAAATCATAAGAAGGGTGAATAATTTAAGAAGAATATTTATAATATATATGTGGTAAGTATTGATACATATCTTGACACAATTCATTATCGCGTCATTTCATTAAACTTATATATACATTTTATTTCAGGAACTCTGAAGGACCCACGAGAAAAACATTCCAAGGACCAAATAAACATATGTCGCTGCATCAAGTAGCCATACACTAGTTCCAGTATCAAGGATCAAGATCTATATGTATACAAGATTATAATGTACTTTGTAAAATATTTGCACACCATGTATTAAAATAAAGTTTGGCTAATGCATTTATGCATTAACCCATTTATCTGACTTCAAGTTACTAGTATTTTTGGCTATCATTTCTGACTACCAAATTGACTGGTTACTCGTAATGCACTGAGGAGACAATTGCCTTCCACACGACTATCAAATTGGGTGGTTACTGGTATTGCAGTGAGGGGACAATTGCCTTTCACATGACTATCGAATTGGGTGGTTACTGGTAATGCAGTGAGGGGACAATAGACCCCTTCCTATGACATCCCCATGTTAAATTCACCGGTCTATAACATTGCGAGTAGATTGGGTGGTAACTAGGGGTGTTTACCAGTAGCCAGCAAAATTGCTAGTTATTCCCTAGTTACCCGAACAACTGGGTACTTTACCTTCTTTGTTCTACTATAAATAATATCGAATTTATTTTTACGCTTTCTTTTTTTTTATTTCATTTACAGTACGAATTGAAATTGGAGGCGTCACGTAATCGAAAAACAAATTACACCACCGTTATAATAAATGTACGCGATGTTAATGATAATCCACCGACATTCGATCGTCAAACATATCGTACACAAATTACCGAAGAAGATGATCGTAATCTACCAAAACGTATATTACAGGTAAGTAACAACAATAATAAGTGATGTTTTTATTATGGACGCAAGCATTACTGGAGAGTAATTTTATGTAATCTCAAGACATAACTTATACCAGTTTTGGGGCATGCCGAAGTAAAAACATACATACCGGCTTAAACTGACAAAATTAAAATAGAATGCTAAAAAGATTTGTATCATCTCGTCTGCCTACACAGGCACCTCAACCTCAGAAAGTCACACTAATAAAGGTATCAGCATCAATGTAACGTAGGGAATGTACAATAACTGACCGACCTTAACATGGCAAAACCCACGACGTATCTTTGTCCCACCTTCATCTCAAGCGGACGGCGACTTCCCCGTTATGTAAGCTGGGGAAATGCCTTTAATACCTGTTAAATGATCAAAACTTGGGTTAAAAAAAACAAAGCAAGGGAACAACAAATACCACTAAGGACCATTACCTGAGAAACTGTAACTGGAATGTTTGCATCCCATTTTTGGATGCACATTTTTTCAGGGTATACTAAGTATTTTTTGTAAGGAATTTTTGTATGCCCTGATTCTACGGAAGCAAAATTATACAAAACGCAAAATTGAAATTACAAATAGAATAATTCGAATTACAAATAAAATAATTCGAATTTCGAATAAAATAATACGAATTACAATTAGAATAATTCGAATTACAAATGGAATAATTCGAATTTCAAATGGAATAATTCGAATTTTAAATGAAATAATTCGAGTTACAAATGGAATAATTCGAATTACAAATAAATAATTCAAATTATTTACTTACTTAGCTGGCCCATTACAGAACATTTTTTCCATAGACCGAACTAAGAAAACATCTCCAATTCTCTCTGTTTTGTGCTTCCCTTTCTGGAACACTGCGCCTTGTCATCTCTTCATCCACTTGTTTGCGCCATCTATTCTTTGGCCTGCCAATTCTGAGTGTACCGCCATGTGGCACGAATTTATACGCCTTTTTAGCGGGTTCATCATCGCTCATTCTTATGATATGGCCTAGCCAATGCAATCGCATCTCGATACGTTTAACTATATTGATGTCGTTGTATAGCAGATACAGCTCCGTCAACGCAGATTACTCCGTAGATTTTTCGAAGAATTTTTCTCTCAAACACGCCAAGCACTACCTTATCTGCTTGCGCAAGTACCCAGGCTTCGGAATCATACATCAGCACGGGTAGTATCTGTGTTTTGTAAATCGTTATTTTTGTTTGACGAGTTGTGGCTTTGTGTTTGAATTGCTTACTTAAGCCAAAGTAGCATCTTTTGGCCAATACAATTCTTCTTTTTATTTCACAACTGATGTCGTTTGTTGTGTTTACGGCGGTGCCGAGGTATACGAAGTCTTTTACTACCTCAAAATTATAGGATCCAACTTCAACAGTTAGTCCGATCTCAAAGGACGCATTGCGCGTCTACACCATCAACTTTGTCTTCTCGCCGTTTACCGCCAGACCCACTTTAGCAGATTCTCCTTCGATCTTCATAAAGATATCGGTTACTTATTTTACTGATCGTCCCATGATGTCTATATCATCAGCATAAGCAAGTAACATGTGGCTATTGGTGTAGATTGTGCCACTTCTTTTGACGTTTGTCTAACCTTTTCTAGCAGGATGTTGAAAAGATCACACGAAAGGCTGTCTCCCTGTCTGAAACCTCTTTTGGTACAAAACTCTTCGGAGAGGTTCTTTCCTAGTTTTACTGAGGATCTTGGATCAGCTAGAGTCATTTTACAAAGTCGAAAGAGCTTTGCGGTGATACCAAATTCAGACATGGCTTGGAATACCTTTGAACCTAGCGGGCTGTCGAAGGCTGCTTTATAGTCGACAAAAAGGTGGTAGGCATCTCTTGGGTCTTCTCCAGAATTTGCCGCAGGGTAAATATCTGGTCAATGGTGGACTTGCCAGATCTAAAGCCGCATTGGTATGTTCCAATTATTTCGTTGACCATGGGCTTTAGTCGTTCGCACAATATCCCTGAAACTATCTTGTTAGCGATAGGGAGAAGAATTATGCCGCTATGGTTGGAGCATAAAATCTTATCTCCTTTCTTATGGACGGGACATAGAATGCTCAGGTTCCAATCGTCGGGTACGCGTTCTTCCTGCCAGATGGAGCTAACTAGCTGATTCGTACACCTTATCAGCGTGTCGGTTCCGATTTTAAACAGCTCGGCTGGTAGGCCATCAGCTGCTGCTGCCTTATTATTCTTCAGCTTATTGCTGTCCTTACCTCATCTTGGCCGGGTGGTATACATTCAATACCATTTTCTGGGATTGGATCTGTGGTATCATCGTCGACGTCGCTACTATTGGATACCAACATTTTGGTAAAATGATATTTCCATATCCTTAGCATACTATCTGTATCAGTTACCAGATTACCTTGCTGGTCTCTACAGGAGGATGTGCCAGTTCCAAAGCCATCAGTTTGATTTTTTACTCTTTGGTAGAATTTTCGGACTTCATTCTGTCTCCTGTACATCTCGATTTGTTCACACTCCCGCTTTTCTATCTCTCTCTTTTTCCTGCGGAAAAGACGTTTCTCCTCTCTCCTTTTCTCCCGATACCTCTCGCGTGCGCTACGCGTTGCTACCGCATTTTTCTCTTCGGTAGCAGCACGACACTCCTAGTCATACCATGGATTCCTTGGTGGAGGTCTCTGGTATCCAAGTACTGATTTTGCGGTTGTTTGCATGGAGTGGCAATGTATTGCCATTGTCCTGATATGTTATCAGGACGAGGAGTGCTTTGATTAAGCAGTTGGGTCAGTTGAGCGGAATATGCTGTGGCTATCTGTTGTGATTGCAGCTTACCGTGTGTCTTGTTCGCACTTTGTTTACTACGTTTTATCTGGTACGTACCTTTGCTGCAACAAGGTAGTGGTCCGAGTCTATGTTTGCACCTCGGAACGATCGTGCTTCCAACACGCTTGATGCATGTCTTTCATCTATCACAACGTGATCAATTTGATTTCTTGTTCTTTGATCTGGTGACAGCCAGGTGCCCTTATGAATATCGAGATGTTTAAATGTGGTACTGCTAACTACCATGTTTTTTGCAGCTGCAAAGTCTATCAGCCTCATACCATTGTCAGATGTTTCACTGTGGAGACTGAATTTCCCGACTGTTGGGCCAAAGATATTCTCCTTTCCAATTTTGTCATTAAAATCGCCTAGTATAATTTTAATGTCATGGGCAGGGCAACGGTCATAAGTTTCTTCTAAGCGCTCGTAAAATTTATCTTTGGTCTGTTCTTCCTTGTCTTCAGTGGGAGCTTGAGCGCAAATAAAACCGATGTAGAAGAATTTTGCTTTTAATCGAATTGTAGCGAGCCTTTCATTCACTGGGCTGAAGCTGGAGACCAGTGTTTTAACCTCCGACCAACTACAAATCCGCAACCACACTCATGATTCGTGTCATGCCAGCTATAATACAGTGCGTCACCTTTAGGTGTTGTTGTGAGGCCTTTCCCGTTCTATCGTATTTCCTGCATGGCAGTAATGTCGGCCTTTTACTTTTCAAGTACATCTGCCAATGCGTATACTGCACTTTCTCTATAAAGAGTGCGAACATTCCTGGTGCAGATTCGCAAATCATGGTCCTTAAAACGTTTGCGGGGTTTGTCATTTTTAGAGGGGTTTGTTTTTCCTTTCTTTTGTTTTTTCATAGTAGGCTGTTTTTTTCTAGGGGAGGGTTACTAACCCGACGCCCAAACTCAAGTTTTTAACGTTCTTATGGGTGAACGCGCGGCACATGTTAGCTCACTACCTTTAAGAGGTGTTAAAGGCAGTTACCCAGGTGACACCTCGGGGAGGTCAGTGTCCACTTGAGATGAAAGAGGGACCAAGATAAATCCTGGGCTTTGCCATGTTAAAGCCGGTCAGGACCGTTCCTTGGTATCTTCCATCCCCTACGTCACCCAAAAATAATTCAAATTACAAATGGAACAATTCGCTTTACAAATAAAATAATTCAAATTACAAATGGAATAAATCGAATTACAAATAAAATGTTACGAATTACAAATGGAATTCTCGAATTACAAATAAAATGATTCGAATTACATCTGAATAAGGTGTAGAAAAGTGACTCAGACTACTGATTAATTATAACTCATTTTTAATTTCCAACATAAATGATGCCCTCAAATTACAGCACCCTAAACTAATTCTGAAAAATATTAAATCTATTAAAAGATGAATTTTGAAAAAAAAAAAAACAGAAAACGTTGCAAACAAACCACGGATTTTTTATATTGCCAATGATATCAATCAATCAAAAAATGTTCATCAATTTGGTTTGAAATTCATTGACAACAAGTTTGTTTGTTAGTCCCCTGACAAAGACAACTCGGGATAACAACAATAAAAAAATAACACAGTTTGATTAGTTTGAAACAAACAAATTGCATTAAGATTGACAACCAGTGCACACATAAACAACGAAACATTGGATATGAATGTTTCTAGCCGACTGACAAATCTCATTCAATTTGCACGAATTTATATCATATCAAGCTGATTGATATGAATTTAATTTATGTTTTCGTTTTTTTTTTTTTTTTGAGAAATGAATTTACAGAAAACTTGATAGCAAAAGGGGTAATGCTCGAGCATTGATGATAGCTGATGGTGAACACAATTTCATTATCGTCACGTTTTCTGGTTTCAGTTGCCAAACAGCAACAAAATTATCTTCTGAAAAATTGTATTCAAACTTAATAATTTAATTGTGAATTGGGGATAAATTTCAGAAAAATTCCAATTGTTTATAAATGAACTGAAAATGAAATAGCCGGCAGTGTTTCTCTAGTTGATTTGAAAGAGAAGTCAATTAGGACAAATCATCCATGTTAAACAAAACTGCTTAAAAATGCATCTAAAAAAAATGCTCTGTTCTGTCCACAAAAGGGACTAAAAATAAAATTAAATTTTTTTGATCCAATTCTATTCCACTTCAGTGTCACAATGCTTGTCTAAAAATCCACTGACCCATTTACTAACAAAGGCATGCATTTGCAAGTGTGGTTTTTGTTTATGTAATTTTGAATAAATAATAAATACAAAAATCCCAAATTGTGATTATTTTTATGATTATTTAAAGCAATTTTGCACTTTTACATCAAACCAACCAGGACACAGAGAATTATTCAAATGTCCCTTCCAAAACAAAAAAAAAAGGAATTTTTAAAAAGGTAAAACATGGTTTAACGCCTGAATTGTTATGAATTTATAAATGGTTGTTCACAACAATTGCCTATGAACAAAAACAATAACATCAAACAAGTACACACATACATACATACCATACACATACAAAAAAACTTCAAATGCTTATATATATGTATGTATGCACTTATGTAAATTCATAAAACTATATAAAAGGACAATCAGGACAACAAAAAATTCCACAACCACTTTCACACACATGAACACACACACAAACATAAATAAAAAAGCAAACAACATAAACACTGGGCCATAGACAAAAGTTTCTCTTTTTTTTTTGAGACCACTACACACAGGACCACTTAAATAATTTAACAATACACTTGAAATAGTGCATATGTAGTTGCATATTTTCTGTTGTTGTTGTTGTTTTTCCTGTTTTTGTTGAATGTAAAATACATAATAACTCACCAACACAAAGACCAAAAAAAAAACTGCTTTCACTATGTATTTTAAAATGCGGGTTAAGGCAAATAAACCATGTCTTTTGTTAATTTTCCTCTTTGCAATACAATTTTTCAGAACTTATTTTGCATATTTATTATTTTTTTTTTTTTTTTGCTGAATATGCTCATTTAAATAATAATTGCATTGGTCGATTTGAATAAAAGCAACAAAAAATCCATAAAAAGAAAAAAGAAACTGTTTAAGGCCACAACATTGTAGGGACAAAAAGTCTAGCCAGTCCATTGTAAATAGTCCAAAGATATTTGTATTTGCGGTTTTACATTAATATCCACAATAATCTCTGCGGACTTTATTCTATTCTATTTCGTAATATTGCAAAAAGTCCATATCTTAGAACAAAAGAAAGGTTATATCCAAGGTAGGAAAAATTGCATTCAAAGCAAAAACAAATTGGAAATATGCTATTATCTTACAAATAAAAACGGCGTTAAGGACGGCCGGTCCGAACTTGTTATACCCTCCACCATGAAGTGTATTGAAGTAAATAGGAAAAATTAAATAACTTTAGTTTAGCTTCTTTTCTTCCTTCACGTTAAGTCTAATTCCTTGGAGGAGTAGGATATCTTATCAGATGAAAACTAATTTATATTGATAATTTTCTGCGTAGAGCTTTAAAAAAGTATCAGTCAGCTTTGCCGACAGATATATGGTAATATTCAAAAATGTTTTACAATCGTTGAAGTTGAGGTTCACAATTTAATAAGTCGCGAACTTTCAATATATTTTATATAATATGAATATATTTATATTAATTGAAGTGTTTTAGCCGGGGTCTCAATATAGACCATAATAAATAAATTACGTGGAAGCTGTGTTGGTGGTAATATTAAAAAAAATGCGTAAAAATGTGTTGAAGTTAGCACGTTTTGTTGTGTTTTTTCTTGGTTTCTGGTTAAACCAGGGAAAATTCAGACATAAGCTCAAAGAAAGAATTGAAGAATATCTCTTGGGCAACATGGTTCTATATTTTGGCTTCAAAATTTACAACTGTGACTCAGGTACTCTTGAACTCCGCATGATTTTAGTTTTTTTCCGCGCCAGATTTAATGAGCCCTACAGCGATCGAATCCATCCACTAAAACCGCTGATATATATACCCTGAAAATAGGAAAATAAGCAAAACTTTATTTTGACTATTCCGCATACTAAACCGCGATTTCCCTTAAAATTTTTTACATTAATGGAATCCTTTATACGCGATTATAATATTTGTCCAAAAGGTGTGTCATAAATTACAGAGATTCGTGAGTAATATTTGTATTTAACCAAAAATAGAATCAAGTATCACATCCGCGGTTCTTGACGAATCTGTGTAAAATTTGTCTTATTGACGTATTTTTAACAGGGGGTCACTGAAATCGGATGCGCCTTATAATCATATGAACATCGCGTTATTTTTACCCACAGGAAGCATTGTGGCGTAGTAATATGCAACTGATGGCACACTTTGGTCGCTGAATGAAATATGGAAAAATGCAAACATATTGACAGAAGTGCACTCGCTCTATGCGAAAAGCACATGCGCCTCAACTGATTTTAACTATTTCGCGCGTTATACGGCTTTTAACTTTTATGTTTTTTTCTTTGATTGTAATATCAATATCATTATTTATTTCCTAATTCTATTGCTTATCACACTAAGCAAATATACTTTCACGATGATAAACTGTTTTCCTTGAAGAGGTTTTAGCAAAATAATTCAGGTTTTGTTTGGAAATTTAGCGAAATAGTAGAATAACTCCCAAAAAATGTTCTCAAACCAAAAAATATATTCTTGAAATAATGTTCCAACCAGGGTTTCGGAGTCGAGCTATTTTTGGCTCGACTCCGACTCCAGACGAGTTTTTTTCACGACTCCGGCTCCGACTCCGACTCCGGCTCGACTCCGAGGGTAAAATCCTATACCACTAAAAATGAATAAAATTTGCACAACTTGTTAACTTTTTCCTATATTTTGGCCTATATAGGCTAAATTGTTAGTTTTTCCTTACAATTCATTATAAAAGACATTCGTTCGAATACATTCGAACATATCAATATTGTTTCTGCCGAATCTTACATTGAAAAATAGCAAAGTTAAAACGTTTTTGTCGGTTATCCTTTTTTGCACGAGTATATTCTGGACGGAATTCTTCCGCGTCAGATATCGTTAAGCTTTCAAAATAAGTGAAAATGAAGGATCAATACAAATCATAAGGACTACATGCAAACCAATTATAGACAATTCATGACCGAGTTTCAAACTGGATGTAAGCCAACATTTTAGTGTGCTTAGCCTCAAAAGGAGACACCCAGTTGTAAAGCTCAATAACAGTAATTTTTCTTGATTTTTTTCCGAGAAAACTACGTAACTTTCTGGCAGTTTTGTTTTCTTCATCTGAAAGAGAAAAATATTACGAAGTTTTGAGGCCGTCTACGAAAGCATGTTTTTATTAAAGCATTGTGGGGTGCCAACTTTAGCTCGAAAACGAATAAACCAATTGTCATATATTTTTGTAGCCGATTTCGAGAAAAACACAGTTTATGCTGCAAACAAAATAAAATAAATTGTTCCAATCCAAAGCTCACACTAAGGCAATATTGTTTCGATCGGCTTAAAAATTTCACTACCTATTCTATGATATTTATACATTCTACTTTTTTCTGAAATTTATACACATTTTGAACATTGGTGTGGAAATATTTGAGATATAGTGTGTATTCTACCCAGCACGTAGGCAGATGGAAGTTTTCGGGAACTGAAAAATTAGCACCCGATGAGATTTCGTGCATGAAAATATTCTACAAAAATGTTGCTAGGACAAGAAATCGATATTGCCATGTGTTCTCTTCTTTATCACTTTTACCCGATCCTTTCTCATGAAAACTATGATTATATATTTCATTGAATTTCGTATGTGATTGTGTAGAAAACTCGGATACACATGAACTATATCGGTCCCTGGCGGACAGATCCGCTTATTTGAATGTCTACATCTAAAGCCCTCATCGAGTATATAGAAAGATGACATCTCATCTAAAAATGATGAAACAATGTCTCCAAATTGAGATATAAAGCTATTTTCTCAATGATGGATGGGGGTCAATGAAAAAATTCATTATGTCATAAGTCAGAAATTTCAGCTATGGGATCCTTTGGGGTTCTCAATTGGGGCTTTCATTCCGAAAAGGAATTTTTTCCACTTCAGATCTTGAATTCCATTTTGTGCCACAGGGTATTCAGTAAGATTTCCCATAGAGACCACACTGCCTTTAATAGAAGACAAGGATGACTTCTCATAAAACACTGGATGAGAATACCAATAGCCCTTTGTGAGACTTCTGACGAAAGAGGTTACAGGTCCAATCTTAATTCCATTGTCATGGAGCATTACTTTTGTTTGCAAAAATGTAAAGAATCAATTGGATCAACAAAATAGGGATGAATAGACTACACTTCAGAGGATAATAAATATCCTGTGAATCGTCCCTTAACTTAGTATAATATACCGTTTGCATATATGTTTTCTTATACATTTCTTTTAAAATAAAAAATTATTTAAAAAAACAATGTTCTTGTTCCAAAGTGTATGTTATACTTCTATAAGGTGGAAAAAATTTTGCCCGGAGTCGGAGTCGAGTTATTTTTTTCGACTCAGACTCCGACTCCAGCAAAATTGCTCGACTCCGACTCGTAGACTCCGACTCCGACTCCGAAACCCTGGTTCCAACAATAAACTTTTGTCTTTTGTTGTAGCTGCAATATGCAATTTAAAATCTTAATCTATAAAATTTTGGACTCACATTTTTCAGGACATTGTCTAGATTCTGTACGTATTTTTAATTTATTTTTTAGAGAGGTTTGTGGACTCTGAGATAGAATAAATAAAATTTATTCCAAGATTCCTTCATTATTTGTTGGTTTTCCGCGAAAATGAAAATAAATTTAGCAAATATTTAGGCGTCTACGGATAGATATTAAATGTTGTTACCGATTTATATATTCATTTTGGTATTACAACACAAAGGGAATTTTAAATATTTTTTCTTTATAAGGGAATAAAACCCCCCATAACTTTTGGGCGCAGCATCTAATTTTGTGAACGCGAACAGATTTTAAACCACGATCTTATTCTTAACCCATGTACCAAAAATCGTGAATGTGCTTGTAAATTTTTTTTAATTTTTTCTGGATGGAATTATAAAGGAAATTTGAAATTTACCATATACTTCATTGGGTCTCCGACGAATACATGAAGGGTACTATGGTGGAGGGTATAAATATGATAAATAGAGTTATTTTTATAAAGTTGTCGTAGCGGATGAAAGACACCAAGCAACAGCCCTGACAGGCTTTAACATGTCAAAGCACATGACTTCTCTTAGTCCCTCTTTCATCTCAAGTGGACATTGAGGGGCTACATTTAAGTCTCGTGAAAGGTAGAGAGTTAATATGTGCCGCGCCTTTACGAGTAAGTACGATAAAAACTTGGGTTGGGTGTGGTGCTAGTAACCCAATGACAAAGAAAATGAAAACAAGTAAAAAAGCGTTAACTTCGCGGACCGAACTTTTTATACCCTCCACCATAAAAAATTCTGAACTAAAGCGGAATAATTATATTCTATCCTGTCCGCAATTTTAGGCGGAGATATTTTGTGACCACTGATACCTAAATAAGGTAAAACAAGCAAGAGAGTATCAGCCGGCTTTGTCGACATAGATATACCCTCAGTCTATGTGAATTAAAACTTTCATCTACGGACAGATCGAATGTATTTAGTTATTTTTTTCAGAATTTTGTGGCTCTTTTTGGACATTTTAACTTGCCGACAAAAATGTAGATTAGGATTAACGTTCAAAAGTGTTACGGTGGAGGTACTTGAAGGAATGGGCCGACATATTCCATTATTGAAGTGGATATTATTTTGGGAGTCATATCTTTTCAATAGATATCGCGCCCACTAGTCATTTCAGTGGGTCATAGTGTAACTTTTGGACCAGTATGCCAGGAAGCCTGGACTTGTCTACAGAAAACATAATATCGCTGTAAACAAAGCATCTTCGAATAGACCCTAAACTGTACTTAGACACAAATGTTGCATTTTTGTGGGGGAGGTAACCTAAGCAGAGGACCGATATGGACCATTTTAGAAGTTAAATAAAATTTGGACAACATATTAGTAGATCCAAAGTTTTGATCAAATTGGTTGCCCGTTCAAGAGATATCGTGCATACGATTTTAGTGACATTGGGGGGAAGTACCGGAAGTTGTGGACCGGTATTGCCCATCTTCGAACAGAAACTAAGTTTGGACAAAATATGACGACCAAATTGGTTGATCAGTTCGAGAATTATCGTGCTCCCCAGCCACTACATATGGTGCAATAGGGGTTTTTTCATCTTTCGGTCTGTTTTCTCAAGAAGTATAGACTTGCTCCGTCGTAATTGAGGTAGCGAATGAATGTCGCTTCAACAAAAATCAAAGTAATTCGAGAGCAGGTCTCAAAGTGAACTTTTCCGAAATTTAGTGTGGGAGGTACCCGCAGCAGTGGACAAATATATTCCATATTCGAACCTGAACTATATCTGGTTGATATATAAGGATGTGTAAAGTATGAATCAAATCGGTCATTCCCTTCAAGAGTAATCGTGTGAACATTTTTTCCGAAAAATTTTGAAGTTTTGTGGGAGAGGTACCTGGAGGAGTAGACCGATATGGGTTATCATAGAACATTTTCGAATTTTTGTGGGGGAGGTACCGGAAGGTGGGGACCGATATAACCCATCTTCGAACTTAAACTAAGCTTGGATAAAATATTACGAAAACCATATTTTGGACTGAATCGATTGATCCGTTCGAGAGTTATCGTGCGCTCCAACCAGCCAGACAGACGGACGGACATGGCTAAATCAACTCCAAATTGTCTGAAACGGATTTCGTCGAAACATACTTGGAGTCTAAAACCATTTTTTCGATAAGGCACATTTTGTCCGTATGAAAGTGAATATACCCTCGTTAGCAAAAATGCTGAGGGTATAAAAATAGCACAGATAAATATAATCATTCAATACTATGCCATTTTCCTTAAAATATGTTATGCTGGCTGGAGCGCACGATAACTCTCGAACGGATCAACCGATTCGGTCCAAAATTTGGATTTCGTAATATTTTGTCCAAACTTAGTTAAAGTTCGAAGATGGGTTATATCGGTCCACTCCTTCAGGTACCTCCCCCACAAAAGTCCGGAAATGTTCGCAAAATTTGTGCAATATGGACTCAATGGGGTACCTCCCACACAAAATTTCAGAAAAGTTCAGTTTAGGACCTGCTCTCAAGAAAATAGCCTGGAAGTTACAAAAAACCCTATGACACCGTGCGTGGTGGTTGGAGCGCAAGATTACTCTCGAACGGATCTGCCGATTGGGTCCAAAATTTGGCCTTAGTAATATTTTCTCCAACATAGTTTAAGTTCGAAGATAAGCCATATCGGTCCACCCTTTCAGGTACACCCCCCCCCCCCCCCCCTCACAAAAATTCTTTACACATCCTAATATATCTACCAGATATAGATCTAGTTCAAATATGGTCTACATTTGTCCACTACATCCGGTACTTCTCACACAAAATTTCAGATAAATTCACTTTAAGACCTGCTATCGAATCAGTTTATTTTTTGTTGCAACAACTTGCATTCGCTGCCTCAATTACGATGGTAAATGTTTTTTCAGGGGCAAGTCCATACTTCTTGAGAAAACAGCCCAAAGGTTGTAAAAACCGCCTATGGCATCATATGTAGTGGCTGGAGATCCACTTCCATAATTGTATATGTCGGTCCATTCCTTTAAGTATCTCCTCTGCAAAACTTTTGATTTTTAATTCTAATTAACATTTTTGTCGGTTCATACGCCCAAATTTTAAAAAACCCCCTAAATACATACGTTTTTTGGGAAAAAAAAAATTTTCAATATACACAGGCTGAGGGTATATCTCTGTCGGCAAAGCCGACTGATACTTTTTTACTTGTTATTATATTTGTTAAGAACACCCACCACATTTTAGAAGGTTACAGAATATCACCGTCAAAAGGTTCGTCTGAGTTCATTTTGTCCCAAGGTTTTTGTGATACCATAAATACACGAATTGTGTGAAAAGAGAGAATTTCCATTTTCCTTTTGTTTACATTTCGTTTGCTTAATCAAATTAATTTGAAGGTGTGATTTTACTTCCTGATAATGGAGTTTATAATTAATAATAGAAATGATGACAAAAGACCAACATTACTTTTCTATCCCGGATAATGGAGGTTCCCGAATAATCGATTCACGGATAATCGTGGTTCGACTGTATATACTTTATATGGTCGTAATTTATTAGTTCGATATGTTACAAACAGAAAAACCAACTTAATTTAGCCTCCATACTATGGTGGAGGGTATAAAAACTTCTCTAAAGTTGAAGTCCCCCGCTAACGTTGGACTGTACGTCCGGACTCTTTATAAAGTAGGTTCAGATTGAATAGTGGCGGATTTCCTTGGTAAGTACAAAGCTTATATTATCGCCACAATGACACCTAATGGTGGCGCACTGTTTTATAGCTGGCCTGCCATAAAGCATCAGTTCGGTTGCAGATTTGTAGTAAGTGGGAATTCAAAACATGTGGTCTGCACCTTCACCCCAGTGAATGAAAGAGTTGCTACAGATTAAAGATATATTTTAGAGTGCTTAGAAAAAACATATGACCATTGTACTGTACATTAGAAATAATAATTTATTTGGCCCGCCAGTCGGAAAATGCAGTAACCACAGTGAAACTTCTGACAATTATGAATGATGCTCATGGTAATAAGCAACACAAGATTTAAGTATCTCGATATTCATACGGGCAACTTGCTATCACAAAAAAAATTAAAAAATGGTGATTGATGGAAGGCATTCATGGAACAAAAAAAATTTAAAGAATGGTGATGGATGGAAGGAATTCATCGAACTTTTAGGATGTACGATCGTTCCTAGGAGCAAGCATCGACTTTGACCTCGAACTTGTTGCGATTAAACATTGTAAATAAAGTACGAACAGACACAATTGGACAATCGGTAAACCCCAATCTCAGCCACAACATTTTCCACTCAACTAGCTATTTCAGTGGGGAACGAAGACTAACTACCAAATGTCAGTCATTTCGATTGGATACTTCAAAATACCGAAAATCCGGAGGTACCGTTCTATGGAAGCTATATGAAGACATGGATCTTTACCGACAATATACCGAAAATTCGGATATATCGTTCTATGGGGGTACATCGAAACGTGGACGTATACAGACAAATTTCTGAAGGAAATTTTTGTAGCCCAGAAAAAGACTAATACCAAATTTCAGCCACTTCGGTGGAATAAAAAGGCTAAAACATTCAAAATGCCGAAAATCGGGCGGTCCCGTTCTATGGGAGATACATATATGAAGGCGTGGACCTATACTGACACATTTCATATGCGTTAAATACCCCAAATGGAGACCAAATACCAAATTTCAGCCATTTCGGTGGCCACAACCTTCGAAATACCGAAAATAGGAATTTACCGTTCTAAGGGGGCTATACTAAGGAGTGGACCTGTGCCGACAAGTTTCCGGGAGGAAAGTTCTATAGCCCCAACAGAGACTGAATGCCAAATATCAGCCATTTCTGAAAAATATTGAGGCCACAACCTTCAAAACAGCGAAAATCGGGATATAAGTGCTTTGGGGGCTACATAAAGGCATGAACCTATACCAACAAATTTCATATGGAAAGTTTAGTACCCCAAATGAAGGCCAAATACCAAATTTCAGCCATTTCGGTGGATTAATGTGGCCACAACCTTCAAAATACCGAAAATCGGGAGGAACCGTTCTATGGGGGTTATATATAGGCGTGGACCTATACCTACAAATTTCTGCGGGAATGTTTTATACCCCAACGAAGACTAAATATCATACTATATATGGTGCGTTATATGAGGCTATACCAAAACGTGGTGTTATATTAACAAACTTTGGTAGAAATGTTTTTTAGCCTCTGGAGACACAAAATAAAAAAATCGGTCGTAAAAATATCTTAAAAATTCTTTAAAACGACGACGCGTCACTCGTCACTTTGTATGGGGGCTATACGAAAACGTGGACCTAAATAGCCCGCTTTCAATACCAAAAGTCCTACGTGCATATACATAATAGGTTTTACAGAAATTTCATCCACCTACTTCAATCCGTTCGGACGCTAGAGTGATTTCCACAGAAGGACGGACGTGGCTTTATCGAAGTAGAATTGCACGCTGATCAAGAATATATATAGTTTGTGGGGTCTACAATGATTATTTCGAGTAGTTAGTTATGGTGGAGGGTATAAAAAAGAAGAAAAATAATGTTAGCCAACAAATGCTAGTTCGGATTAAGTACGCAGTTGAAGAGCAAACCCACATCTGGTGAAACAAAACACTAATACTACACGTGCTAATGTATGGTTTCGAAGCCTGGGTACTTGGCAAGCAGATGTGTTTGAGAAAAAAATTCTTCGAAAGATGTACGGGTCAATAAGCCTTGACTGTGAATATCAACGTCGTAAGGACCAAGAGCTGTATCTGTTCTACAAAGACATCGGCATAGTTAAAAATACATTTAAACATAAGTTCTATAAATACGGGCCATATCACGGTTGTGATGGAGAACACAAGTCGAAGACGAGATCGAAAAACACGATATTCCAAATTAGAAAGTAAAACAACAAACAGAGAGAATGGAAATCTTTTCATAGTTCGGCTTAAACGACAAATGTTCCCTTGAGGGCCAACTAAGTAATAGAGGACAATTTAGAGAAGCAACTATAATTTTACCTTTTATACGTGGGTTTTCACTCCTGCCCTTTTATTTACTTTATACCGAATAGAAAGGCGACTTTTGCATGTAGGCGTTAGTAAAAAAAATTGAAAATTATGAAACTTCTAGGAAAAAATGCTTAATACATTGCAATCGAACAAATTCTCTTAGAAATAATATTTCAATTGAAAATTCATTTTAATTCCCCACCAAAGCTTGTTGGAAATTAATTGCTTCTTGTGTTAACTGGTTTCTATGAAAATTAAAATAAAAAACAGCACCGTTAAATTAAAATAAAAACAATAAATTCAATTTTACAACTCCATGACTTGTGTTTTTTAACAAAATTTTTAGTGAAACAATGTAAATTTATTTTTCCCATCCATGTGGGAGTATTCTTACGATATATAAAAACACTCAATTTCGAATGAATTCATGCATTTGTGGTAATAAGTGAACGAACGAAATACAGTAATCACGATACACTTTATTCAGCTTAAGTGGAAGTGTGTTTTTTGACATTTGTTGTGTCTGTATGTGTACTCTTGTGGTTCTTCTGGTTTTATAGCCGTAAAAGTCAGTCATAAATTTTACTGAAAACAAGAGAAAATATTTGTTTTTTTAAACTTAAAAAAATTAACAAATATTTTACTGGTCTTTTCAATGAAAATAAAATGTTTTTTATTTGCCACACTACCACCAACACCACCAGCAACAACATCCGGTATGTGGATATAAATGTGAATATTAATGTAATTGTGACTGGCAATAAGCATGGATTAAGCATGCATACGGAGGAGGGAAAAAGTAAAAAAATAAAACGACGAAGAAATAAATGAAACGTATATTACCACATGTCGCTGTTGAAAGTCACACAAATATCACTGCAAAGTGTTCTCAAAAAAACAATGTTGACGATTGGTAAGGGCACACATGGCTTAAGTCCAACAAAAAAATTATATTTTGTAATATATTATGGAAAATATTTTATTAAATAAAATAGTGTACAAAAAGTAAATATTGCATTTTATTTTAAGCAAATAATATATTTTATATATTATTTATTATATTGAATTTAGTCCCTGTTTTTTTTCGTTACGAATGGAATTCGTTATCATATCTCCTCTCAGTTAAATGCTTGTGTCGCTGTGATTTATATTCAATGTTTTAATTAAAATGCATTATTGCCAAAAAGAGGTATGTTTTTCATTTCACATTTTTCCTTCTCTCCTCTTTTGCAGGTTACTGCCACCGATGGCGATGTAGATAGACCCATAAATATTGTATATTTTCTCACCGGTCAGGGTATTGATCCTGATAACACAGCAAATAGTAAATTTGATATAAATCGCACAACAGGCGATATTTTTGTACTAAAGGTAAGTGTAACTGAAAGAAAAAAGGAAAAAAATAATTGCAAATTTTAATTCTCAAATACCTGAAAATGGAATGCAGAGACTTAAAAAATATAAATGGAATCCAGGTTGTTTACACAACAACCTTTAACTACTCATTTGTTTTAAGAAAATTGTATGTTTGTATGTATAGTGGGCAAATAGTGTCAATAAAACAGCCTGCATATATTCGAAAATAAAGAAAGTTTTTTAAATATATGTATAGGTACAATATCTTTCGAGCTAAAAATGCTTTAAAACATTCTCTATGTTAATATCTACACTTCTAATTCAAATTTTTATAACAGCAGTCCCAATAAATATTTGAAAATGTTAAACATTTTTTATGCCCAGACAGGTGGTGGTATATTTAATTTTGTCTTTGTTCCATTTAATCTTGAATAGGTTAATGTAACGATTACTTCTATCAAAAACGAAATAATTTCTCAACATTAATATTTATGTTGACTGCATTAATATGTAGATATAGAGGGAATGTGAAATAAATGGTTGTGTTTTGTAATTATACCGTTTTCTCAAGAAACAGATTAAAATGTTGTAATCAAAACCACAGGAACTACTAGGTGTTGACAATTTTTGGTGGGGAAGTTTTTGGCCACTGGGAACCTAAAATGTCAATTAACTGGTAGTTTGGTAAAAAACTATTTAAAATCCTTCAAATACGGAACAACGGGAGGTACCGTTATACGGGGGACAACTGGGAGCCTCAAACGTCAACTTGCAGGTACTTCTGTCAAAAAAGGTAGCTAAAATCCTCAAAATACCGAAAATCGGGAGGTTCCGTTCTATGGGAGCTACATCAAAACATGGATCTATGTTGAAAATTTTTGATAGAGATGTTTTTTGACATCTTGTTACCTTCAACATCAAAGTACAGGTAGTTCGGTCAAAGAGTTTTGCTAAAATCCGCAAAATACCGAAAATAGGGAAGTGCCGTTTTATTGGGCTATATCAAAATATGGTCCTAAGTTAATATTACTGGTGGAGATATTCTGTTAGCTTTGGGAACCTTGAATGCAAAGCTGCAGGTAGTTCGGTCTAAGAAAAAAGAAAAAATCATCAAAATACCGAAAATAGGGAGGTTGACTAAGGGAGGTTGATATACTGAAACATGGACCTTTGTTAAACAGTTTTGGTGCAGATATTTTGTTTCCTTCGAATCTCAAGTGTCAAATTCCAGGTAGTACAGTAAAAAATTCCAAACCCCTCAAAATACCGAAAAGCAGGAGGTACCCTTATATAAGGGATATACCAAGGCATGGACCAATGTTGACAAATTTTGGTGAAGATATTTTGTGGTCTTTGGGAACCTCAAGCGTAAAATTCCAGGTAGTTCAGTCAAAAAATGTTGCAAAACCCCTAAAAATACCGAAAATCGGGAGGTACTGTTATGTGAGGGCCGCACCGAGGCATGGACCTATGTTGATAATTTTTGGTGGAGATATTTTGTGACGTCTGGGAACCTCAAACGTCAAATTACAGGTAGTTCGATCAAAAAAGGTAGCTAAAATCCTCAAAATACCGAAAATCGGGAGGTTCCGTTCTATGGGAGCTACATCAAAACATGGATCTATGTTGAAAATTTTTGATAGAGATGTTTTTTGACATCTTGTTCACTTCAACATCAAAGTACAGGTAGTTCGGTCAAAGAGTTTTGCTAAAATCCGCAAAATACCGAAAATAGGGAGGTGCCGTTTTATTGGGGCTATATCAAAATATGGTCCTAAGTTAATATTATCGGTCTAAGAAAAAAGAACAAATCATCAAAATACCGAAAATAGGGAGGTTGACTAAGGGAGGTTGATATACTGAAACATGGACCTTTGTTGAACAGTTTTGGTGGAGATATTTTGTTTCCTTCGAATCTCAAGTGCCAAATTCCAGGTAGTACAGTAAAAAAATTCCTCATTTACTCAAAGAGTGGCATAACTCAAAAAATGCGTTTTCTGAGATAGCAATTTCTATTTTTTCTGCGACTTCTACTTTATCTCGTGTCAAATTTTCGTGTTGATATCCCTAAAACTCTACGAGTTACAGCTCATTTTCTACGAGTTTAGCATTATACAACAAAAAAGTTTTTTCAATTTATGAAGCACTAAAACAATTCAAATCATGCTTGATCTAGCACAGAAATTTAGCAGTGATATCTGGCAAGCTGTTTACGAAATATGGTCCATGTAGTTATTTTAGTTTGTGTGTAATAATCTTTTTAAGTTGGGAAGTCAAATTTCAATCGTCAACTTAAAATCCGTTTTTCTCGAAACTCGATTTTTTGAAATGTGGCACTCTTTGAGTAAATGAGCGATATGTTGAAGATTTTTGATAGAGTAGTTTAGTGATAAGTAGTAGCCTCCAATCTTAAATTGCACGTACTTCTGTCAAAAAATAGTTAAAATCGTCAAAATACCGAAAATCGGTATGTACCGTTATAAGGGGCATATGCCAAAACGCGGTCCTATGTTGGCAATTTTTGTTGTAGAATTTTTGTAATCTGAGAACCTCACACGTATAATTACAGGTAGTTCGATAAAAAAAAATATTGTCAAAACCCTTAAAATACTGAAAACCGAGAAGTACCGTTATATGGGTGCTATACCGAAACATGGACCTATGTTGAACATTTTTGGAAGAGTAGTTTTCTGACAACTGGAAGCTTCAAATCAAAATTTTGCTAAACCCTCAAAATACCAAAAATCGGCAGGTACAGCTATACGGAGGCTATATCGAAACATTCGCCTGTGCTAAAAATTTTTAGTTTAAATAACGGGTAGTTAGGCCGAAAATTTTTGCTAAAATCCTTAAAACGTCAGGTAGTTCAGTCAAACAATTTTTCAAAAACCCTCAAAACACCGAAAATAGGTAGGTACCTTTATATTGGGGCTATACAGAAACATGAAGCTATGTTGACAAGTTTTGGTGGAGATATGTTGTGGCCTTTGGGAACCTCAAGCGTCAAATTCCAGGTAGTTCAGTCAAAAAATGTTGCTAAACCCCTCAAAATACCGAAAATCGGGATATGGGGATTATACCCAAGCATGGACCTATGTTGAAATTTTTTGTAAATTAAGGTAGTTCAACCAAAAAATTTAGCTGAAACCCTCAAACTACGAAAAATCGGAGATACAGTTATATGGGGGCTATACCGAGGCATGAATCTATGTTGAACATTTTTGGTGGAGATATTTTGTGACCTCTGGGAACTTCAAATGTTAAATTGCAGGTAGTTTGGCAAAAAAAAATACCGAAATAAGAAAATACTCAAAATACCAAAAATCAGGTGATTATATGGGGTTATACCAAAACGGGGGTCGACATAACCCATTTTCGAAATTGACTTGCCTATGGAGAAAATACACTCGGGTGTAAAAACATAGCGTTCTAGCTCAATTATTGCGGACGCTAGAGTGATTACAACGGACGAACAGACGGACATGGCTATATCGACTCAGAATTTTCTCCTGAGCAAGAATTTACTTTACATGGTTTCAAATGACTATTTCAATGCCTTACAAACGGAAAAACAAACTTAATATACCCTCTATACCATGGAGGAAGGTATAAAAACAAGTTATTCCAAATTGGGAAAGAATGAAGTTTTTGAGTTCCTTTATTGTTTGCTGTGGTGATGCTGTGGTGATGAAGTTTTTGAGTTCCTTTATTGTTTGCTGTGGTGATGCTGCTCATCAGAAAAGATTTTAGTATATTTTTAGATTTTTTTTTTTACAAAAGTTTCCACAGATATCTCGCCTTGGACGATTCAGATTCTGTAAAAACTATATGCATAGAAATACTCATAACTTCTTTGTTTGGACCAAAAAATCGTTTTTTGTATTTTTTATATTTTTTTATCGGCTATCTAATAAAAAGTAGAAAGCATTCTGCACGGTGTTCTTGGATACAATTTTTGCGACTTAATGTTTAAAATCAATTTTTATCAATGATTTTACTCTCTGATTTTCTTGAATTTTTTTGGTATTAAACTACTATGAATTACAAAAATGTTAAGTCCCAATTGGTAGTGGGATTCGAATACTTACTATTTTTTCTTAATTTTTTAATATTTGTCAATAGAATTTTTCCTTTATACCAATACTGAACATTTGTCATTTTACCAAAAAATTAAAACAAATAATTTTTAAAAATTTGTTTTGTTGTTTGCTTTTGGAATTTATCTTAAACATCGTAAAAAATTTAGTTATTTTTCGATTTTGAAAATTGATTAGCAATTATTGCACCAGCCGGACAATAAACTAACTAAACTGATTATCAAATAACTACTGCTCGGGAATTACATGACAGAGCCAAAATACTAGCAAATATTAAAGTGTTATTTTCTTCAGAAGATGATTATTTAAATACGAAAGAGGTTTTGAAATTCAAATATATATATTTATAATTAGACATCGGATTTTTGCATGTTTTTTATTTCTCATCCGATTGGACTCAAATTTTGGATCTAGGCGTTTTAAGGGTCAATTTTTCGATATTTGGGGTCATATCAAAAACATGCAAAAAATATGCAAAAAATATGCAAAAAATATGCAAACTATATGCAAAAAATATGCAAAAAAAATGTCAAAAAATATGCAAAATATGCAAAAAAATGCAAAATATGCAAAAAATATGCAAAATATGCAAAAAATATGCAAAATATGCAAAAAATATGCAGAATATGCAAAAAATATGCAAACAGTTTTTGGCTGAAAATCGTCATAAAAGTCGAAAAATTGTCAATTAAAGTTGAAAAAACCATCAAAAAATACATAACACTCTTCTAAACTAAGACTGTTGACCGTATAACATCGTTTTTTTCAGCAGATTATTATGTTATTGAGACCATTTACAACAGTGTGGTGTAGGGTATAAAAGTATGGTATTGTAATACAATTTTTTTATTATTAAACTATGCAAAAATATAAAATTTTATAGAATATCAAACGCTCTATGTAAAATTCAATACTTTCTTTGTAATAATTTGTAGCGTTGGGCTGGTTATTGTTCAAAGGGAACAAATTTTTTAAGGCCGAAACCACATAAAGTTTTTAGTTGGGTCAGATTTTAAGACTGTCAAAGTTTGAGCACAATTGGAATATGTTAACATGTGCCACTGGGGCCCTGACGTTATGAAAATCTCGATTTTTTTTGGCTATTTAGCGATTTCGGCGACCCATTTCTCTGGAATGGTTAAATGGTTTTTGTCCATATTAAGCACTAAATTAAAGACCATTCTGTTCTTAACATTTCTTGCTGAACAACAAACTACGTAAATATTACAGAATTCGAGATAATAAAGGCAATGTCCCGAAAAACGTGACTAGGTACGCCTTTGTGCGAAAATGGAGACTATTAAAAACCTTTTCTTCATTTTTATCAATTTTTGGAATGAAAACAAATGTCTTTGACATTTTGTTCTAAATTAAATTTATTCAAGAGTCAGACATCATGTGGTTTTGGAGCTATCTGGGTACAGCTGACTACTTGAAGAACGCTCTGCTATGTAGTTCGCAACTTTCAAGTTGTTTACCATACTTTGCGCCTCCTGGAAATTCGGAGTTAATGTTTAATCTCTTGAACAACAAGAAGTATGCCAGATCTTTTTCTAGGATTTTCGGCAGTTGCTCTTTTGGAAGTTTGGATCGAATATTTCTGAAGAAATTTGAATCTTTGCTCTGTTAAGATTTTTGTTGCATTTTGGCTCTTTACGGCGTTTTGCACCGTTGGATCAAACAATGCCAAGCCAACAAGTTCAGGACTAAGATCACAGGTGATTTATTATTTTGCTTTTTCCTTTTTCTGATACTTGTTTGTCTATGTTTTCGTATTTCAATAGATTTTCAATGAGGTCTAGCTCTTGTTTTTATGCTAAACGTATCGTAGAATCTGAAGAACCATCTGTCCCGAAAACAATCAAGCGTGGCTTCAAGAAAATCGTAACTATGCAATTGTCATTGGTGCTGGACCCCTGTAAGGTGTATAGGAACGTCACTAGTATCATTATGGCTACAGTAGAAGCTATCGGAGAGGATCCCTACAAATATAAAATCTCTAGAAGCTTTATCCGTGAACAGAGGAGAATAAACCGTGAAAAATAAACTCAACAGCTTCAAGGAACGAGGCTATTTGTGTGCACTGGCATGGAAAACTATTACCAGATATTCTCAAAACAGAGAAGAAAAAACGGGATGCTGTTCTGGTATCACATGGGGGTAAAGCGTATGCGTTCCTGAAACTGACAGTAGCTCTTGGGAGTCACGGGGTCCAAGAGCTCGAGCAGATATTAGAGAGCTTCTGTACCACCGTACAAACTTGTTAGAAAATTGTTAAGAGGAATTTTTGACTGCAAGTTTGGAAGCACATCCGGACATCAACCAAACATATTCAAGCGATTCCTATAAGAGTAGTCTGCGATTGACAAATCCAAGATCGAAGTAGGCGAGAGTGTTTTAAAACTACTGCCCAACCCACTTCCCAAGAACAAGAGGCCGACAAAAATCTTAACAAAGCAAAGATAGAAATTTCTCCAGAAATAATCGATCCAAATTTACAAACATCAACTGCCGAAATTCCTAGAAAAAGGTTTACCAGGCATAATTACAAGTGAGACTTAATTGTTGTTCAAGAGACTAAACTTTAACTCCGAATTTCTTGAAAAAGATTCTGAAACTTGACCACAGAACATCAATTACCAGGAGGGGTAAAGGATGGTAAATAACTTGAAAATTGTGAGCGACATAGCAAGGAGTCGAATTTATCACCAAATTGTCATCAGATGGCTCCAAAACCACATTATGTCAGTCCCTTCATGTTCACAGATATATCCCGTGTAAGCAACATTTTATAATTTCAACGCATAGGTATAATTACTGAGTCAAAAACGGCCGTGTTACTTACACCAAGGATTTTACCTGGTTAATCGTTGCCAATGTGTTAAAAGTTGTAAAACACTTCTATGTGGCAATAATTTTGCGAAATAATGAATGAAAATCACCAATATTACCACATCATTTCACAATTTAATTCAAACGCGTAGGCAAAGATAACTAATAGGTGAAATTACGGGCATAAGTAAGTTAAAATATGTATGAACAAAATGTAAGCGTTTGTCATTGAAGCCATACAATGAATGTACAAATGTCCATCTTTGTAAAAACAAAATTGCATTTAAACAAGTAAAAAAGTATCAGTCGGCTTTGCCGACAGAGATATACCCTCAGCCTGTGCAAATTGAAACACTTTTTTGACAAAAAATTATGTATTTAGGGGGTTTCAAAATTTTGGTCGTATGAACCGGCAAAAATGTTGATTAAGATTAAAGTTCAAACATTTTGCGGAAAAGGTAATTAAAGGAATGGACCGACATAGACCATGGGGGTGCCATAGGGGGTTTTTACACCCTTCGGGCTGTTTTCTCAAGAAGTATGGACTTGCGAATGTAAGTTGCTTCAACAAAAATCAAAGTGATTCAATAGCAGGTCTTAAAGTGAACTTATCCAAAATTTTGTGTGGAAGGTACGGGATGGAGTGGACAAATATAGTCTATATTCGAACCTGATCTATATCTGGTAGATATTATGAGAATGTGTAAAGTATGGACCAAATCGGTCACTTCCATCAAGAGTTATCGTGCGCACATTTTTTCTGAATATTTTTGAACATTTGTCGGGTAGGTACCTGAAGGAGGGGACCGATATTGCTTATCTACGAACTTAAACTAAGTTTGGAAACAATATATCGAAGGCCAAATTTTGGCCGGAATCGGCATATCCGTTCGAGAATAATCTTGCGCTTCCACCCATAAACATGGTGTCATAGGGTTTGTTTTTCAACTTTCAGGCTAATTTTTCAGGGAGTATGGACTTGCCCCTGAAAAAACTTGTACCTTTGTATAGGGGACAGTGAATACAAGATGTTACAACAAAAACCAAGGCGATTCGAGAGCAGGTCCTAAACTAAACTTTTCCGAAATTTTGTGTGGGAGGTACTCGAAGGAGTTTACCGATTGAGTCCATATTGGAACCTCATCTAAGTCTGGTAGAAATTTCATAATGTGCAAAGTATGGACCAAATCGGTTACTCCCTTCAAGAGGTATCGTACGCGCAAATTTTCCGAACATTTTCGAACTTTTGTAGGGGAGGTACCGGAAGGAGTGGACCGATATAATCCATCTTTGAACTTGAACTAAGTTTGGACAAAATATTACGAAAGCCAAATTTTGGACCGAATCGGCAGATCCGTTCGAGAGTTATCTTGCGCTACAACCACTACACACGGTGTCATAGGGTTTTTTTGTAACTTTCAGGCTATTTTCTCAGGAAGTATGGACTTGCCCCTAATGAAATTTACAGCGTCGTATAGAGGACAGCGAATACAACTTGCGTAAATAAAAATCGAAGCGATTCGAGACCAGGTCCTAAACTGAACTTTTCCGAAATTTTGTGTGGGAGGTACCCGAAGGAGTGGACCGTTTGAGTCCATATTGGAACCTCATCTAAGTTTGGTAGAAATTACACGATGTGTAAAGTATGGGCCAAATCGGTTATTCCCTACAAGAGTTATCGTGCGCACAAGTTTTGCGACAATTTTTGAACATTTGTGGGGGAGATACCTGAAGGAGTGGGCCTATATGGCCCATCTTCGAACTTAAATCGAATCTGGACAAAATATTTCGATACCCAAAATTTGAACCGAATCAATTGATCCGTTCGAGAGTTATCGTGCGCACCAGCCAGCCAGACAGACAGACGGACAGACAGACAGACAGACAGACAGACGGACGGACATTGCTAGATCTACTCAAAATTGTCTGAAACGGATATCGTACAAACATACTTGGGGTCTAAAACCATTATTTCGATGAGGCACATTTTTGGTCGTATCAAAGTGTAAATACCCTCTTTAGCCTAAAGGCTGAGGGTATAAAAAGGAAATGTTTGATGGATAGCGATGCCATTCCACGGCCGATATGTGTGATGAGTCTCTACAAAAGGCGAACCATGTCACATAATGGTCGTTGTGAGGGTTCGAATCTTCGGCTTTCCTTTTTCACTTGCAAACATCATCGGTCATTAAGCTCGACTCCAACGAGAAATGAATTAAAATGGATATTAAAATAGATCTTCGCCCTAATAGGCAACATTTTCAAATAAAGTAAAATATATTCGTTTTCATTCGCTAAAATTTGATAATATATGAAGAAAAAAGTTGTTTTTTTTCATAGACTCCATTTTTGCCCTAAGTAATTTTTTCGGGACATTGGGTTTAATAATTCGAATTCAGTAACACTTACGTACATTGTTGTTCAGCAAGAAGTGTTAAGAACAGAATAGATTTTAATTAAATGCGTAACCGTTCCACATATATAGGCCGTCGAAGATTTTCATAACTTCGAGGCCCCAGTACCACGTGTTAACATATTTGAATTGTGCTCAAACTTTGGCAATCTTAAAATCTAATAATACTAAAAGGTTTAGGCGGCTCCCCGGCTAAAAAATCCGAGATCGATTTGGTCCTTTGAGTTAAAACCAGCCCAATGCTACAAATTAAATTAAGATGCTACAAACAAGAAAATATTGAATTTTACATAACACGTTTGATATTTTATCAAATTTTATATTTTTACATAGTTTAATAATAAAAAAAAAATGGTATTACGATACCATATTTTTATACCCTACACCACACTGTCGTAAATGGTCTCAATAACATAATAATCTGCTGAAAAAAACGATATTATACGGTCAACAGTCTTAGTTTAGAACACTGTTATGTATTTTTTGATGGTTTTTCCAACTTTAAATGACAATTTTACGACTTTTATGACGATTTTCGGCCAAAATCTGTTTGCATATTTTGCATATTCTGCATATTTTTTTGCATATTTTGCATATTTTGCATATTTTTTGCATATTTTGGATATTTTTTGCATATTTTGCATATTTTTTGCATATTTTGCATATTTTTTGCATATTTTGCATATTTTTTGCATATTTTGTGCATATGCAAAATATGCAAATATGCAAAATAAATACGAAATATGACCCTGCCATTGAATTTAGATTTCTTTGAAACGAATTTTGGTCCAAACAGAATCTTCGTATCTTTAATATTAAAAAATATGCAAATATGCAAAATCCGATGTCTATTTATAATTAACACTGTGCAACACTGAAAATGCAAACAACTTCTAGTGGGCATTTTCTGAAAGTACATATTGAGACTACAAATCCCTTAGTTGGGTTTCGTGTTTTTAGATAGGGTTTGGATTTTATGTCCTCATCTATATTGGGCTAAAATACCCGTTTTTTCTGTTGAACCGGGCTTTATCTCAGAAAGTAATAAGAATTTAGCTTTGCGGTCTTCAGCAATATTGTAGTATTAAAATAGTAGAACTTAAGTGTCAAATAAACGAACTAGGAAAAACCGAACCTAACGCATCAAAATTGGTAAAATATAGGAAAGTTCACATAATATTTGGAATTATGGTAAGTAACAGTCAAGCTATTGAGAGTTGAGTCAAGTAACCTTTCGGATTTTTTTTTTTAAATGTGCTCAGCAATTCTTCAGAACATTCTGAATCTGTAAAACACTTATTTCGTGTTGTTTATGTGGATTTTCATATCATATTTCAACAAAATATATTTTAAACAACGTTCACACAGGCTGTTTATTTTCATATTTGAGATTTCAATGCTTTGCACAGTGGATCCACCCATTGGCCAAAAATAAAAAAAAATTAATGTCAAAATTTTGGTACAACATCTGGCAACTCTGACTGCTATGACATGGACCTTTTTAAAAATATTTTAGTTTTTTGTTTTGCTTCAAAAGTCGGAATATTTGACTAATATTATTTGTTGTGAGTACAACCTATATTTTGAGTGCAAGTAAATATATTCAAAATATCGCGAAACTAATACGTATAGCAAAATATTATAGTGGATTTTGATCATTAAAAAATTCTGTTTTAGCGTGTTGTGGAATCCTAGTTAGCTGCATATTTTCTTAGTGTATTTTGTAATGCCAATTCGACCATGTACTTAAATTTGACCTAAGGTTTTATTCTTGATGCCCACCAGTGCCCACCTCGGGAATAATTTTCCAAAGTAGGTCATGGGTTAAGATTATTAAGTATTAAAATCAGCTGCCATCTAGTGCCAGAATATAAATGGTGGGTCGCTGACTTAAGCTGCCCTAGAATAGGTTTCTATGGATATATTAACGTATAACTCTGTTATCTGACAACGTACATAGTGGATTTTGATCATTAAAAAAATCTGTTTTAGCGTGTTGTAGAATCCTAGTTAGCTGCATATTTTCTTAGTGTATTTTGTAATGCCAATTCGACCATGTACTTAAATTTGACCTAAGGTTTTATTCTTGATGCCCACCAGTGCCCACCTCGGGAATAATTTTCCAAAGTAGGTCATGGGTTAAGATTATTAAGTATTAAAATCAGCTGCCATCTAGTGCCAGAATATAAATGGTGGGTCGCTGACTTAAGCTGCCCTAGAATAGGTTTCTATGGATATGTATATTAACGTATAACTCTGTTATCTGACCAAGTACATTAACATTTTTACATCATAATCGGGACCTTTGTTCATGTCATTTTGTATTAACAGCATTAAACAATTCTTACCGTATAACCCCTCCAGAGCGGAAAGGGGGGAGGATGTTACGCTCGTGGTTTCGTAAAACACTCTTTGCAGCAGCACAAAGCTGTAACCGGCGCATTGGCTTGATTTTTTATACTCTAAATATTTTTGGCCACTTTCTCCATACAAGTGGATCCAGTGTGCTTTGTTGATATATTTATCAAATTGTCCTTGAAAAATATGCTGGAAACAACGCGATAGAGACATTTTACAACAATGATATGTCCTGAAGAGTGGTGTATTATATTTCGGCGAATATTTTTCCCAATGATAATATTAAGAAAAATTAACCGTTTTGGAGATACACCTCGAAATACATACAAATTACGGAATTTTTACATATATTATAAAATTTGCGCAATAAATGAGCTTATTCGTGTTCATTATTTGTCCAAATATTTTCTTCTTGTTCTTATCTACAAGTTTGCTGCGGATGTCATGGAAAGATTCGTATTTGTTTCAAAGACATAGCCCCCCGATTTGCTTTAAAAAGTCAATATTTAACCATGTTTAGATAGGGCCATAAAATCCGAACCCCATCTAACAAAACAAAACCCAAAGAGGGTTTTTTACTACTTGGTCTCTACTTTCACAAAAATCGCATTAGTTGATTGCACAAAAGTATATTGAAAATGTTGTACAGTGTAATCAAAGTTTAATGCAAAAAAATTTCAAGAAAATCGAAGAGTAGAATCATTGATTAAAATTGATTTTAAATATTAAATAGCGAAAATTGCATGCAAGCCCAGTGTGGAATTTTATTTCTATTTTTTTATTAGATAGGTGATAAAAAATACATTATACAATCAATGCCTTACAAACGGAAAAACAAACTTAGTATACCCTCCATACTATGGAGGAGGGTATAAAAACACGATATTCCAAATTGCGAAAGAAAGGAATCAAATAGATTAGGTTAGAAATCTATATTAGACCGGCTTAGAGGATAAATGTTGTATAGATGGCTAACTAAGTAACATGTAAGACCACGTAGCCCCTATTATGATGCTATAGATTTTCGGGGTGTAAATTAACCACATTCTGACACCGCAGCGTGATAGAAGACGAAAAATAAGCAGACACGTGTCTCGGCGTTTTTCCCTGTTACTTCGATTTTCGCGGTTATGGGCCCCCAAAGACCTGAGGCCTTGATGTCAAGAAGGACCATTTTGTCAGGCTCATATCTTCTAAACCGCTAAGAATTTTGGTTCACTCGTGGAGGCAAAGTTGTAGCTCTCATCTTAAAGAATAATAATTGTGAAGACATAAAATCCATTCAACCTTATCTTCAAGGTCAAAATCGTTAAGGTCAAGTTTTCGTTATAATTTTTTCACAGATTTTTGCCTACAGATATCAAACCGATCAAAATTGAATAAAACAACCAACTACAAAAATGTACCTTAGATCTTAATAAACAACTTTCTAGAACATACGAACCCTGTAGAAATGGTTGTTACAGGTCAAAATAGCAAGACAAATGCAATTTTTATTTTCTTTTTTCGGTTTCTGCTCCATAGAAATTAAACCATTAAAAATTCAAGAAAACATTCAACCACAATAATGTAGCGAATATATCAATATACAACTTTGTGGAACATCAGAGCTCTCTATGAACTGTTCTTAAAGGTCAAAATAGCATAAAACTTTAGAAAATATTCGATTTTTATACTTTTTTTCCGATTCTGGTCCATATATACCGAACCGTTCAAAATTCAAGAATAAAATGAACTACAAAAATTTACCTAAGATCTCAGTTAACAACTTCCTAGAACATATGAACATTCTAGGAGCGGCCCTTTAAGCTCAAAATTCCATTAGTGTTACCCATTTATTCCTGGTCAGGTCCGTAAATAACAAACCTTTAAAATTTTCTAGAGTGTTGAACAGTTTGTTATTTCCAGACCTGAGCATTAACCATAATATAATTGTTAGTGAATTTTGAACATGAAGGACCGTTCCCGAATGTTCATATGTTCTAGGAAGTTGTTAACTGAGATCTTAGGTAAACTTTTGTAGTTAATTTTATTCTTGAATTTTGAACGGTTCGGTATCTATGGACAAGAGTCGGAGAAAAATGTATAAAAATCGAATATTTTCTAAAGTTTTTTGCTATTTTGACCTTTAAGAACAGTTCATAGAGTGCTCTGATGTTCCACAAAGTTGTATACTGATATATTCGCTACCTTATTGTGTTTGAATGTTTTCTTGAATTTTAAGTGGTTTATTTTCTATGGAGCAGAAACCGAAAAAAGAAAATAAAAATTGCATTTGTTTTGCTATTTTGACCTTTAAGAACCATTTCTACAGGGTTCGTATGTTCTAGAAAGTTGTTTATTGAGATCTAAGGTACATTTTTGTAGTTGGTTGTTTGATTCAATTTTGATCGGTTTGATATCTGTAGGCCAAAATCTGAGAAAAAATTACAACGGAACCTTAACCTTAACGATTTTGACCTTGAAGATAAGGTTGAATGGATTTTATGTCTTCACAATTATTATTCTTTAAGAAGAGAGCTACAACTTTGCCTCCACGAGTAAACCAAAATTCTTAGCGGTTTAGAAGATATGAGCCTGACAAAATGGTCCTTTTTGACATCAAGGCCTCAGGTCTTTGGGGGCCCGTAACCGCGAAATTCGAAGTAACAGGGAAAAACGCCGAGACACGTGTCTTCTTATTTTTCGTCTTCCATTACGCTGCGGTGTCAGAATATGGTTAATTTTCCATGACACAAAAAATTACACACAGTGTAATAAGATAATTAGCGTAAAGATGTAAAAACCTACGGCCATCAAGTAAAATGGCTAGTGAACAAGATAATATACGAAGATAGCACCGGATTTAGGCCAGACTTTGCACATCGTAATAGTTCTTCCACACCTACATATATGTACAGAAAATCTGCTCTCAAAATATTGTTATTGGTCCATGCTTTAGTATATCCGTTTCTAGCGCTTATACTTTTTAGAAGATTTTACGCACAATTTGGCATATCGTGTTCACTATTGTTAAAAAATTCGCACATGTTGAAACAATTATTGTCATTGCGATGATATTGTCATTGCAATAAAAAAGATAGTGATCTTTGTTTCCAACACTCTCGATAAGTGATTTTCATCAAAGACAGCGTGATCATAGTATATTTACTACTGGATATGGCGTTAGCCATGTGTTCATCGTACACGTGTACCCCATCTACAAGCGTATCCTTTGTACTCAGAATAAATCTTGTCCTTTGTTGTTTAGTTTAAATGTATCATTATTTGTTTTAAGTACAAAATCATGTACATTTTTCGGTTACCAAAAAAGAAAGAAAAACTGTGTATAGAATTAAATGAAATGGTTTTAATGTTAACATGACTCTTGTCCATTGTTTGGTTGTTTTCATTTATAATCTCATCATCATTGTTACCGCAATGAAAGTGTTGAGATTTTACAGATATTTCGTTTGTGTGTTTGTTTTTCATTTTTGCTTTTATTTTTGTTGGTAATTTAATGTTATTGAGAGTGTTAACATTTGTCCAAACATGAACTTTCACTTTTTATGTACATCGGTATTTCTTTTTTATTAGATCACAATGGGGTTCTTTGGGGTATTGTTCAACATGTTGCAAAAGTTTGCTTTTGCTTTTAAAAAGGATTCAAAGTACAGGGATATGTGATATTATTGTGGGTTTTTTAATGCTTGTTTGGGTTGGAGAGCACTCTTCACATTTAATATATTTTGTTGAAAATTTGTAATAGCATGATATAAATGAACGGCTTGATCCTTGTTTACCTCCGAATATCGGTCAGAAATTTTTACTATCCACAGATTCTTTTATCGGTTGTTCAGTTTTTTGAACCGAAAGTTTGTGTAAAAAGGAAATATAATCGGTTTCTGAGTACCGATCATATGCAAACTTATGGGAAAGCCTATTAGATGAATATTTTTTAGATTATAAATCTTTAATTTTAAATTTAATCTTTAATTTTAAACGAATATTTTTAATTTAATCATATTTGTTTTTCTTCTCCCTCTTTTTCAGCCCCTTGATCGTGATCAACCGAACGGTCGACCGCAATGGCGTTTTACCGTGTTCGCCCAAGATGAGGGTGGTGAAGGCCTTGTCGGCTATGCTGACATTCAAGTAAATCTCAAAGATATCAATGACAATACACCACAATTTCCTCAGGGCATTTACTATGGCAATGTCACCGAAAACGGTACAGCGGGACTGCCAGTTATGACCATGTCAGCAGTAGACTATGATGATCCCAACGAAGGTACACACGCCAAACTAATCTATTCAATAGAGAAAAATGTCATTGAGGAAGAGACAGGAGCACCCATATTTGAAATTGAACCTGAAACAGGGGTTATCAAAACGGCAGTATGTTGTCTAGATCGAGAGCGGACGCCCGATTATTCCATACAAATTGTGGCCATGGATGGTGGTGGCCTAAAGGGTACCGGTACTGCCTCAATACGAGTCAAAGATCTGAATGATATGCCACCCATGTTTACCAAAGATGAATGGTTCACCGAGGTGGATGAAACCAATGGCACATACATACCCGAGACGCCCATACTGACGGTCACCGTGCAAGATGAAGATGAAACAAATAGCTTCCAATATAAAGTTGTACCCAACAGTGGTTTGGGTTCGGATAAATTTGCCATGATACGCAATAATGATGGTACGGGTTCCTTGAAAATCGTACAACCTCTAGACTATGAAGATCCCATGCAAAGTGGAGGTTTCCGCTTTCGTATCCAGGTCAATGATAAGGGAGATAATGATAGCGATAAATATCACTTGGCCTATTCATGGGTGGTGGTGAAACTTCGAGACATAAATGATAATCCACCCCGTTTTGAGCGGGATCACATTGAAGTCTCGGTGTATGAGGACACAAAAGTGGGTACAGTGCTGGAACAATTTAAGGCCACCGATGCTGATCAGGGTGGCAAAAGTAAAGTTAGTTATAAACTAGTTAGAGCCACAAATCGTAAACGTCAATTTGCCATAAGTGATAAGGGTGCTGTTAGTATACAGCGATCATTGGATCGTGAAACTGCCGATCGGCATCACTTGGAAATTTTAGCGGTAGATGATGGTGCCATACCGCGAACAGCAACGGCCACACTGACAGTTATTGTCAAAGATGTTAATGATAATGCACCTGTGTTCAAAGAGGATTATCATCCTGTGCTGCCGGAAAATGTAAGCCCGCGTAAAATACTCGAAGTGGCTGCCAAAGATGCTGACGATCGGGCCCGAGGGAATGCGGGGCCATTTACATTTCGCCTAGATCCCTTGGCTAGTGATGAGATACGTTCGAGCTTCAAAATTGAATATGATCGAAGTGAGTAGAACGACAAAACATAGGCTAAGAAAAATATTTATTATTAAATTTTCAATCTGAATTCACGGTGCGCCTGAACAAAATTTAAATGAAAGTTGCCTGCAACTGGAAGGATTTTGCGGAATCTGAAACTACAATGTTCATGATGATGAGAAAAATCGAAAAACAAAACACGGAGCGTTTTTTTAATAAATCGCGATCACAGTTCACATTTTTATACCCTCCATCATAATAATTTGTCATTTGTTGAAATCAAGATACAGCTCGCAGTTTTTAAGATAGAGCTTTGTAATTTGGTATAAAGTTTCTATTACTCCTAGGATATTTGGTATTGCAAATGAGATATCGTTCCACGTTTTGATATAGCCTCTATAGAACCGTACCTCCTAATTTTCGGTATTTTGAAGGTTTTAGCCTCCAAATTCCACCGAAATGGCTCAAATTTGGTATTAAGTCTTCCTTTTTGGGTATAAAACTTACCTCTAAGAATTCTGTTGGTACAGGTTCACTCCTTAATATAGCTCCCATTGAACGGTACCTCCCGATTTTCGGTATTTTGAAGGTTGTGGCCACAATAATCCATCGAAATGGCTGAAATTTGGTATTTAGTGTTTGTTGGGGGTATACAACTTTCCCCCAGAATAAGTCCACGCCTTAACATAGCCCCCATAGATCGGTACATAAAGATTTTCGGTACTTTAAAGGTTGTGGCCACAATATTCCACCGAAATGGCTGAAATTTGGTATTTGGTCTAAGTTTGGGGTATTACTTTCTTACTTAGCTGGCCCATTACAGAACATTTGTTCCATAGACCGAACTAAGAAAAGGTCTCCAATTCTCTCTGTTTAGTGCTTCGCTTTTTGGAATACCGCGCCTTGTCATCTCTTCATCCACTTGTTTGCGCCATATATTCTTTTTTAGCGGGTTCATGATCGCTCATTCTTATTATTAGGCCTAGCCAACGCAATCGCTGCATCTCGATACGTTTAACTATATTGATGTCGTTGTATAGCAGATACAGCTCGTGGTTAATACGACGTCGATATTCACCGTCAACGCAGATCGGTCCGTAGATCTTTCGAACAATTTTTCTCTCGATCACGCCAAGCACTGCCTTATCTGCTTGCGCAAGTACCCAGGCTTCGGAACCATACATCAGCACGGGAAGTATCAGCGTTTTGTAAAGCGTTATTTTTGTTTGACGAGTTGTGGCTTTGTTTTTAAAGTGCTTACTTAAGCCAAAGTAGCATCTGTTGGCCAATACAATTCTTCTTTTTATTTCACAACTGATGTCGTTTGTTGTGTTTACGGCGGTGACGAGGTATACGAAGTCTTTTACTTCCTCCAAATTATAGGAGCCAACTTCAACAGTTGGTCCGATCTCAATGGACGCATTGCGCGTCGACACTATCAGCTTGGTCTTCTCGCCGTTTACCGCTAGACCCACTTTAGCAGATTCTCCTTCGACCTTCATAAGGGTATCGGTTACTTCTCTTACTGATCGTCCCATGTTGTCTATATCATCAGCATAAGCAAGTAACATGTGGCTATTGGTGTAGATTGTGCCACTTCTTTTGACGTTTGCCTCTCGTATAACCTTTTCTAGCAGGATGTTGAAAAGATCACACGAAAGGCTGTTTCCTTATCTGAAACCTGTTTTTGGTACAAAACTCTTCGGAGAGGTTCTTTCCTATTTTAACTGAGGATCTGGTGTCAGTTTAAGTCATTTTACAAAGCCAGATAATCTTTGCGGGGATACCAAATTCAGACATTGCTTGGAATACTTTCGAACGCAGCGGGCTGTCGAAGGCTGCTTTATAGTCGACAAAAAGGTGGTAGGTGTCGATCTTCATCTCTTGGGTCTTCTCCAGGATTTGCCGCAGGGTAAATATCTGGTCAATGGTGGACTTGCCAGGTCTATTGGTATGGTCCAATTATCTCGTTGACCATAGGCTTTAGTCGTTCGCACAATATCCCTGACACGATCTTGTAGGCAATAGGGAGAAGACTTATGCCCCTTAGAACACTATCTGTATGAGTTACCAGATTACCTTGCTGGTCTTTACAGGAGGATGTGCCAGTTCCAAAGCCATCAGTTTGATGTTTCACTCTTTGGTAGAATTGTCGAACTTTATTCTGTCTCCTGTACATCTCGATTTGTTCGCACTCCCTCTTTTCCATCTCTCTCTTTTTTCCTGTGAAAAAGACGTCTCTCCTCTCTCCTTTACTCCCGATACGACACTCCTTGTCATACCATGGTGGAGGTCTCTGGTATCCAAATACTGATTTTTCGGCTGTTTGCATGGAGTGGGCGATGTTTTGCCATTGTCATGATATGTTATCGGGACGAGGAGTGCTTTGATTAAGCAGTTGGGCCAGTTGAGTGGAATATGCTGTGGCTATCTGTTGTGATTGCAGCTTACCGATGTCCAACTTCCGTGTTGTTTGCTACGTTTAATCTGGTACGTACCTTTGCTGCAACAAGGTAGTGGTCTACGAGACTATGTTTGCACCTCGGAACGATCGTACATCCAACACGCTTGATGCATGTCTTCCATCTATCACAACGTGATCAATTTGATTTCTTGTTCTTTGATCTGGCGAGAGCCAGGTGCCCTTATGAATATCGAGATGCTTAACTACCATGTTTTTTGCAGCTGCAAAGTCTATCAGCCTCATACCATTGTCAGATGTTTCACTCTGGAGACGGAATATCATGACTGTTGGGCCAAAGATATTCTCCTTTCCAATTTTGACATTAAAATCGTGCGTCACCTTTAGGTGTTGTTGTGACGCCTTTCCCGCTCCATCGTATTTCCGGTATGGCAGTAATGTCGGCCTTGTTCATTTCAAGTTCATCTGCCAATGCGTAAACTGCACCTTCCCTATAAAGAGTGCGAACATTCCAGGTGCAGATTCGCAGATCATGATCCTTAAAACGTTTGCGGGGTTCGTCAACTTTAGAGGGGTTTGTTTTTCTTTTCTTTCGTTTTTTCATAGTAGGCTGTTTTTCTAGGGGAGGGTTACTAACCCGACGCCCAAACCCAAGTTTTTAACGTTCTTATGGGTGAACGTTCTGTATGAAATTTGTCGGTATAGGTCCATGCCTTCATATAGCCCACATAGAACGGTACCACTAGATGTTCCTTATTTTGAAGATTTTAGCCTTATTATCACACCGAAATGACTGAAATTTTTTACTAAGCCTTGGTTGAGAGTATAAAATTTTCTCCCAGAAATTTGTACCAATAAGTCCGCGCCTTCATATAGCCCAATAGAATGGTACCTCCCGATGTTCGGTACTTTGAAGGTTGTGGCCATCGAAATGGCTGAAATTTGGTATTTAGTCTTTGTTGCAGGTAAAATCCTTTCTGACCGAAATTCGTCGGTATAGGTCCACGTTTCGATATAGCCCCCATAGAACGGTACCTCCCCATTTTCGTAATTCCGAAGGTTGTGGGGTTATAAAATATTCCATGGGGTTATAAAATATTCCATGGTGTTATAAAATATTCCAGAAGAGAATTACCAGTATAGGTCCGCGGGTTCCTATAATCCCCATAGAAGCGTACCTCTTGATATTGCCCCTCGGTACCTCCCCAATTTCGGAAGGATAGCCACATTGTTTTATCGAACGTGCTGAAATTTTGTATTTAGAAAGGAAACTAATTGTTCCATTTTACTTCAATACAATTCGTGGTGGAGGGTATAACAAGTTCGGCCTGGCCGAACTTAACGCCGTTCTTACTTGTTACGGTTTTTTGGTTTTCACGATTTAGCTTGGAAACCGCAATTCGAATCGAATGGGATTTGAGAAAATGTTGTAGCTTTTTTAAAATAAATCGCTATCAAAGATCACATTTTTAGGTTTTTTTAGGTTTTCACGAATTTGCTTGGAAATGGCAAGTCGTATCGAAATTGGATTTGAGAAAATTTTGTAGCTCTGAAAATTCTCTACAAAATTGCCTTTATGAGATTCCCGTAGGTTTTACCATTTCTTGAGATATAGAAGTTGAAACTGGGACAATGCACTGACTGTATCACCTCCTTACACAACAATGTCATGCACGGTGCGCCTTAAGTAACTTTAAATGCAAACCTCAGCAATTTTCATAGATGAGAAAAATCCAAAAAAAAAGAAAAAACACAAAAGAATATTTTATAGAGAATTTTCACTGCTACAGTATTTCTTTGGTACCATTTTGCTAAAAAATAATAAAAAATAAATTTCCCTAAAAAAATAGTAGAAATGTGTTTTATTTTATTTTTTTGTTTTTCTCATCTATGAACATTGCTGTTTCAAAATCCGCAAACACTTTCCAGGTGTAAGTGGTGTTCAGTTAATGTTAGTTCAGACGCACCGCACCGTGCATGACATTGTTTTATAGGGAGGCGATACAGTCAGTGCATTGTCCCAATTTGAACTTCTATATCTCAAAAATAGCAACACCTACGAAAATATCATAAAGGTCAATCTTTTAGAGAATTTTCACAGCTATAACATTTTCTCTAATCCCATTTTGATACGCCTTGCGCTTTCTAAGCAAAAGTCGTGAAAACCTACAAAATCCTAAAAATGTGATCTTTGATAGCGATTTGTTTAAAAAGCGCTCCTGTGATTTTTTTCTTTCTCGATTTTCCTCATCTATGAACATTGTAGTTTCAGTTGGTTCAGGCGCACCGTGAATTCCAAAAACAATCAAATCATTTTTATCCAAAACTTACAAACGCAACAGTCGTGATGAAGATTAATTTTGATTGTGTTTAGCCTACATCTCTAATTTTTTGTTTTTTTTTTGCTTTTGGGATTTTTGGGTGATTGAACACTTGCCGAGAAATTAATCAAATGATTTTAATCGAATGCCCCTGTCGATGAGAACAAAACAAACCAATTACGTTGAACAAATAGCCAATTGAAAATAAGCCATTGTTGGCATGTGTGAATGTATGTGTGATTTACAAAATACCACCCAAAAGTCAGACAGGATCAATACAAATTGCTGGAATTGCTACAGTTTCACATACATACAAAACTACCTCCATATATTGATTGTATCCATGCAGCAATCATCAATACCTCCATTCATGCTCATTTGTGGTAGCCAGAAAGGTAGTATGTGTTCCTGTATGTGTGTGTGGTATGCCACCAACCATATAATTTATACATTCACGTATTTGGCTATCAATCAAATTGTGTAACATTTTAATTGAAAACACTTTTGTTTGTCCAATGCAAGCAACCAACCAAGCCATTCCCTGCAGAACCCACCAACAATAAATATGGTGGGCCACCAGCCAGCCACCTGTAATTATATGGTTGGAAAAGTCAGGGACACCGACCGTGTAATATCATGTCATTTTCATAAATTTGTATCTGTATGTTCTTTTTCACATACAATTAGTTTATGTTTAATTGTTAATTAAAATCAATCACTTTGTTCAATGACCAAAATGAGACACATACATACATCGGATACAGACAAGCGTACATCAAACAACAACCTTTATATATCAGTTTAATATTTTATGCTGTCTCTTCAACAAAAACAAGGTCATATTTTAATGCAATCAAAAAAATACCATTTTGTGATAATTGGAAGCGGGGAAGAGGGAATGTGTAATGTATATGTATAATAATATTCAATACATTGCGAATTTATTCGGGAATAATTAAGGTAATTAAGAGTAAATTGGGTGCCACCGTGGTGCAATGGTATGCACACCCGCCTTGCACGCTAAAGGTCGTGGGTTCGATTCCCAGGCTAGGCAACATCAAATTTTCAACGGTGGCAAAATACCCCTCAGTGATGTTAAAACTTCTCTACAAGTGGTGTCTTATGTCACGCCGTTCGGACTCGGCAATAAACAGTAGGTCCCATATCATTGAGCTAATATGAATCGGGGTGCACTCATTGATATGAGAGAAGTCTCCCTTGTCCCATCTGGGATGTTTGTGGAACAATTAGAGTAAAAATTAGAGTAAATTTAAATGAATTCATCAATATTCCTGTCAGGCTTCCGTCATACGGAGATGCATAGAATAGTGTTATCGGAGCGATAATGAAAAAATCTTTCGCCAAACTTATTGATATTCCGAATTGATATAAGAAGTAACACAATTCATTAACGACACAACTTTACAAAAAAAAAAGAAGTAAGAGAGGGTTATATGTGGACAGGGCCGCCCATGTTATACCCTACTCCACTGCACCTGGGCACTATTTTCCAAGGAATTTCTTTTATATGATTGCGACACATTTTAGCCGTCCAGTCATACATACATAAGTTGATATGCATACATGGTAACATACCAGAGATATAGAACATACATATATACGCCGTCATTACTGGAAACGCAAGGTATCATTTTCCGTATTTTAAAATGGTCAATCGGGGCTTTTTTGCTATATATTATTAAACAAATTTGAAAGTATCAGCCAGCTGTACCGGCGGAGATATACCCTCATCCTCGGACACAAAGAAAACAAGTAAACTCAATACTTATAACGTCTCTATGGTTTTTATACCCCCAGAATTTATTCTAACGAGGGTATATGGGAAATGTTGCCAATTATTTCATATTCCATTTCCCAAAAATTTATTTTTTTCTTTTCGCGCTACATTAACGATTTTTGGTACATATGTTAAGAAAAAATTCCCCAGGACAAATCCACTCTCGAGCAAATTTTTGTTGCAGACAAATGTTATCGCGGTTTTACTTCTGCTTTTAAGAAAAAATTATTATAAAAACGCTAATTATATTATTGAGCACAATTGTCACTAAAAAGTTATCACGAAGTGACGTAGATTGCATAATATCTGTAAAATGTTACTCAGCATTCGCGGAATTTACAAAAAAATTTACGAAATCTTAAATGTAATCCGAATTTTTTGAAAATATAGGTCCATTTACCCTTCAAAAATTACAAAAAATAACAGTTTTAAATAAAGACTCCACGGGCAATCAAATGAGACCAAACTTATAATCATCGGGATAGTAGGTAGGATATTATAGCCAAAATTAGCACATATCTGTGTTACAAAAAACAAATTTTGGCTTGGAATAATAGTTTTCACATGCATTCTAGAGTTGAAAATATTGGAAAAATTCTAGAGGAGTACTTCTTTTATTTTTCCAATTTCCAAAAAAAATGGGCGAATTTTGGTTTATCTACATTCACATAGAATGGGAAACCATTGAGGAAAGCTATCGGGTTGATGAAATAAATCATTAGACTTCTTAAACGGAAATAGAGATCAAATAAATCGCGTAATTATCAAAATCGTTTTGTCCGCATGTGATTTTCATGTACAGCAAGACCATATTTTTTAATTTGTATATATTTTTCGAAATATAACTTGGATGCTTAGATGTAGCATCGGTTGCATCTAAGCATTTAAAAACCTATAAAACATCTCTAATTTTCGCAAGGTACAATAAATTTTGTTCCGCATCCGGTTTCAGTGTCACCACGAAAGTCTACATCGATATATATGTATCCATTTCAAGGCGATCAATCAGGAACCGTGGATGTGGCATCACACACTATTTTTTGGGATAAAATTAATGTAGCTCCCTTATCAGGGAAGTTTTTAAATCTCTGTTTCCACAAAAACGAAGTTGCTGCACTAGTTTTTTCATTGCAGTGGAAACGGCCCCCAGAATACGCGATAAAATGCGCGATATTTTCGAAAACAATTTTAGGTGATTTTCCTACCTTGAAATTTCTCGTATCTTGCGTTTTAGTAGATGGAATTTAACTATTAAAGATTTAGTAGATCCGCAACGTAAAAATCTAAAATTTGCTATCAAGTACGAGTAAATCGAATGACAATTGTAAAAATTAGCCCGGAGAAATATGATTTTTAGAAAAATGTTCGCACAAAATTTTCGTATTTGGATGCAGATTTCAGTGAAGCTGTGTAGGCTACATTCACGACAGGCTACACAAGGGCAAGTCCATACTTCTTGAGAAAACAGCCCGATGGGTGTAAAAACCCCCTATGGCACCCCCATGGTCTATGTCGGTCCATTCCTGTAAGTACCTTTTCCGCAAAAATTTTGAACTTTAATCCTAATCAACATTTTTGTCGGTTCATACGACCAAAATTTTGAAAACCCCTAAATACATAATTTTTTTGTGAAAAAAGTGTTTCAATTTGCCCAGGCTGAGGGTATATCTCTGTCGGCAAAGCCGACTGATACTTTTTTACTTGTTTTCTGTTTATACCGCGCTTTTTGGATAAGAGGATAAGAAGTTTCCGAAAACTATTCAACGGAGGTATGTACACATTTATCATATCTATCTCTATTGACTCTCCCATGAATTGGCATTCGTCATATTTGTCCAAACTTAGTTTCAGTTCGAAGAGGGGCAATACCGGTCTACAACTTCAAGTACTGTTCGTTGTGGTCCTGTTTACAGCCATATTATGTTATCCGTTGACAAGTTCATGCTTCCTAGCATACTGGTCCAAAAGTTATACGATGACAAACTGAAATGACTAGTGGTGCGATATCTATCAAAAAATATGACTCCCAGAATAAGATTCACATCCATAATGGAGTATGTCGATCCATTTCTTTAAGTATCTCTTCCTCAACATTTTTGAAATTTAATTCTAATCCACATTTGTGTTGGCTAGTTCGAATGGCCAAGTTCAAAGGACCAAAAATTCTGAAAATACCCTAGATACATCCGATCTGAGGCTGAGGGTATATCTCTCTCAGCATAGTCGATACTTTTTTACTTTTTTTTTTGTTAATTTTGGTCCAAATTCCCCAGAGGAATGGACTTTGACCCCAAAAAAAATTGTACCGTCATAACAAGGCCCACAAAGACAAAATGCAAAAAAAAAATTAAACAATCCGAGACTAGTCCTTAGACGGGAGGCACCTGAAGGAGTGTTCCGGTGTAGTCCATATTCGGACCGAATCCAAGTCTCTAAGAAATAATACGATGTACAAAATTAAGACCTAACCGCTTTCTCCCTTCGAGGGTTATCTTAGGCACTACTGAGTTTAGTTGGCGTCGTGTTAGGAAGTATGGACTTGTCCCAAAAAAAAAAAAATCACCGTCGTTAAAAGGGCCGCAAGGCAAACGTTTTTCAAACAAATTCAAATCTGTTCGAGAAGAGCTGTTAATCTATACTTAACGGACTGGGCCGATATAGCCGAACTTGATATATGCATGAAAGTAACATATCCACGTCCCTAGTTTGGAACATTTCGGTTAGTCCCTTCTGGAACTATCGTGCGAATAATTTTAGCGAAAAATTTTGAACTTTTGTGCGGGTAGTTAAGAATAGACCGATATGGCCCATCTTCGAACCTAAACTAAGTTTGGGCAAAATTTACGAAACCTAAAATTTTAACAGAATAGGTTGATTTTTCGAGAGTAATCGTGCGCACCAGCTAGCCAGACAGTCGGACGGACATGGGTAAATCGACTCCAAATTGTCTGAAATAGACATTGTCCAAACATAATTGGGGTCTAAAATCATTATTTCGATAATTTCGTTGGCCTAATTGTTGATGGTATAAAGAAAAATATTAAAAGAATTTTAGAAATAGTTTTCGGTGATTTTTATCGAATCGATCAATGAAAAAAGAACAATATTTCGAGGTACTATTATATTACTTTTTACCAAAGATATCACATAAACTTCAAGACCCCGTACAGCGTTGTAATTAGTAACCTTGGAATCCTTCTTTCATGATTTGAAAACTTGTCTATCATGATTGCGACATTTTGTAACATGGAATGTAAATGTAGTTCTATGCTAGAAAATCGCAACAATAACAAAAACCACTTATATGTTAGGCAGTAGTTCAGTTATATAACCGCTATATTCAAATTGGTTTTCAAGTTTATTTTCGTAGATTGCCAAAATATGTCTCTTAGAAATAAAATATAGACCAAAAATTTAATTTTCCACTAAAGTTCACCCGCTAAGAACTATCCGCTCATTATCCAAAATTGTTGGCATCTTCCTCGACAAAAATTCTTACCTCGTGTAAAAATTTGTCAGTATTAAACATTAACTGCGAAGTCTAGCGTGGTGATGGTTAATATACACACAATTAAAACTCTAGAATTTCTGTATATACTAGGCTGTAACTCTGTTATCTGAGCAGGTACATCAACATAATTGGCATCTATGAAAAGGTTGAAAGATCGTATTTCAAAAATAAATCACGTGCGCAGATTGTGTCTACCAGGAATAAAGATAAAAGATATGTATTAAATTTCTTTTCAAATTTTCAAACAAAAGTTTCGGCCCATTTTACCCTCTAAAAACTATCTGTTCATCATGTAAAACTGCAAGCTTCTTTTCCATCATAAACTCAGACCTTATTTTAAATTTTGCGCTGATCGGACTATGATTGCGACATACAGAGCAGATACAAATTCGGATAAAACTGTTATTTTTTGCTCCATTTCACCCCCTAAATATTTCACGATCATCACCAATAACAATTGCGATATATTCTAATGTGAAACCGACCTTTATTACAATTTATAATGGACAGACAGACACACATCGCTATATCGCTTTTTCTCGGCGAGATATAAAAAATGGTACATAACATTGGGGGGGGGGGGGTCTACGACGAATATTGGCTTGTGTTACATGCATTTTTAGCAAAACAAACTTATACTACCCTTCGCACATTGTGGAGTAGTGTATAAAAAACAATAATAGAAGGAGTGTTGGGAATAAATCTGAATTTTAATAGGAGACAAAAACAATTTTTAAGGTTTCAGTAGTACATTTTAGGCGTTTGTGGATAAGCATCGTAAGGAGTGGGATAAAAACAATTTTTTTACTTATTAAGGCGAAGTTCGTTTATAGTGGAGTCGTGGTAGTTAGTAGTTCAAGTTCAAGAGTCGTGGTAGTTAGTAGTTCAAGGAACCAGCCAATTTTTACGAATTATCGAGAAATACGATTTTGCGAGATTACAAATTCAAGAGGTTAAAATAAAGAAATACGAATTACCGATTTTTTTAAAATTTTGAAAAATTTTTGTTAAAGCTCAGAAACCATAAAACAAAATCCTTCCCTACATCGGGGTATTCAGGTAATTTTTGACGATTTGCTTTACTACTAGACGAATATTGTTAAATGAATTCTCGTTCTAATACCTTCAGCCTTTTGGCTAACGAGGCACAGTGACCAATTTTACGAAAAACCTGGCCAAAGCTCTGAAAATGAATGGATTTAGACCTAACCTTGGGTTCTTATGTTTTTCGGGTCGCTGGTTTCAGTTTTCATTCTTTCTAACCCTCAGACGCACTTCTCATATAAAATGTGATCGTATCAGATCAAAATATTCTACAAATTTGTTCGCCATCAATTTTTACTATGGGTCCTAGAATACACCAAAAATCTATATCTTACCTAAACTCCAGAAATATGCAAAATTATAAACACATTTTAGGGTTAAGGGCGTACTTTATGTGAGTTTTTGCAAAACTGTCATACAAAGCATAATTTTAAAAGAATGACGTCAAAGACAAAAATGTTCTCCGCTTAATTTCACTATGAGTAACTAAAGAAATGAAATCTCTATTTGCATACCAAGAAAATATCGGTATCAATTTTCCCAAAAAACCAAGAAACTAAAATGGGGTTGCAAACTTCTACCATTTCTACAGTTTTGAAAATATTTGATTTGAGATCACTTGGAATACTTGCACTTTAGTTGTATAATGGATTTGGCAACTTTACTGAAAAGAATGTGAGGAAAATTTTTTTCTTAAAAATATTAACCCTCGTCATAAAAGGGTCATAAAAGGGTCTATTTGGTCCCTTTTTCCACAAATCTTTAAAACCTCCTATAAAATGTGATGGAATCAGATCAAAATATTCTAGGAATTTGTTCGCCATCAAATTCTACTATAGTTCCTAGAATACATCAAACCTCTAAATTATACCCAACCGCCAGAAAGTGACATTATACTATATTCTGACATTCTGGATCAAAGAAAATCTGTACATACCTGCAAATCCGTTGTTTATTTTGGATATTGTCAACTTAAAAATTGAGACAAAAAACTTCCAAATAGGGTCACTTTGACCTGGTCTTACATCCACTTACTAAACAAAAAAAACGTATATATTTTTTCATAACTACACGCAGTGGGTTTGGTTAAAAATTTGGCTCTCGTAATATCTTGTATAAACTTAGGCCAAGTTCGAAGATGGGCCATATTGGTCGACTCCGTCGGGTACCCCCCCCCCCTCCCCCATAAAAGTTCAAAATTTTTCGATAAAATGGTGCGCACGATAACTCTCGAAGGCAGTAACCGATTTCGTTCATACTTTGCATATCGTAATATTTCTACGAGACATAGATCCGCATAGAATATGGGCCATATACACTCCGGATCATCTGATTAGAAAAAACCTGATTTAATTTACAAATACCGTTATATCTAACGGTAGGAGATAAACTGTAAGTTTTATATTTTTGTGGACATGTAGACTAGCCGAAATTTTCAATATCTAAAATGTTTCATAAATGCGTTATAACGGTACTTTTTACTACTACTTTTACCATTTTTACATGGTTCACCAGAAAAATTTACTTAAACCGATTTTTGTTCGCGATAAACTTTTATAAAAAACCAAATATAATTCAAAATAAAGGCCGAGAGTGTCCATTGCCAACAAATGTTGGGGTGAAAATTTGTAGTAGGGTCTTGTAAGATGCTGAAAATTGATGATTAGAGCTTTAACAAATGTTCTTATGGAGAAATCTCAATAGATTAATAAAGTCAAAATTTTATACTGAATTGTCTTCAAAATTCTCAAAACCACAAGAGAATTACAAAAAAGTCATATTTGATAGTTTTATCAGTTCAAAACAAAGAAAATATGGTAAAGATAACTGCAATTTCTGCCTTTCCAATTCAAAAATTAATATTCTACCTGAGGAAAATGAATGCAAATCAATGGGTTTCACGTGGTTTTGTTTATTGTTTTTACCGATTTCTCTATAAAAACATTTGTTAGGGCTCTAAACATCGATTTTCATCATCTTACAAGACCCTAATACAGTTTTTCACTCCAATATTTGTTGGCAATGGACACTCTCGGCCTTTACTTTGAATTATATTTGTTTTTTTTTTTTATAAAAGTTTACCGCGAACAAAAATCGATTTATGTAAATTTTTAGCACCTGAATCTATGTTCGCGTACCTTCCACACAAAATTTCGGATAAGTGCAGTTTAGGACCTTCTCTCGAATCGTTTTGTTTTTTCTTGCAACATGTTGCGCTCAAAGCCCATATTACGATGGTGCAACTTTATTGAGTTGTAAGTTGATACTTGTAGAGAAAATGTCCCGAAAGCTGTTAAAACCTCTACGGCCAGCATAAGTACTGGCTGCTACGCACGACAACTCTCTAACCGAAAACTGCATTGGTCCACACTTTGCATATCTAAATATTTCTTCGAGTATTAGATGAAATTCAAAGGTGGTGCTTATAGCCCACTCCTTTCGGTACCTCCCCCTGCCAAAAGTTTGAAAATATTAGCTAAATTGGTACTTGAGACATCTCATAAACGGAGCAACCTATTTGGTCCAAACTTTGGATCTCGAAATATTTTGATCAAACTGGGCCCTATCGGTCTACTCCTCGCGGTACCACCCACACAATTGTTCATCATTTTGTACGGTTAAGGGTCTGTTCGAAGATTCTTTGGAAATTTTTAACGAAGGTACTCCTATTGTCCCTGTTTACAGCGGTATTATGTTTTTCGTTGGCAAGTACATGTTTCCTGATATAATGGTCCAAAAGCTCAAATTATATGGTGACCAACTGAAATGACAGGTGGGTGCGATATCTATCTAGAGGAATGACTCTCTACAAGTGGTGTCTTAAAACATGCCGTTTGGTCTAGGCAATAAAGCCATGGAAGTAAACGTTTTTATAAAGTGCAGTTGGAGATGCTCGGTGATCGTTTTTTTTTTTAATTTTTTCCGAATGTAGTCCTTGCTTACATAGATATATTTTTTCGGGAGCAAATCCATACCTCCTAATGATGATGACCCAAAAGTTCATAAAAACCCTGCGGTCAAGAAATAATATGACTGGAATCTTTCTATATCTGTCCATACCTTCCACAACCTACTCCAAAAAAATTCAGATTTCCCTATTCCGAAATGTGTAGTCACGGTGCCCCTGAACCAACTTCAAATGGGTGGTGCTTACACCTTGAAAGTTTTTGCGGATTCTGAAACTACAATATTCATAGCTGAGAAAAATCAAAAAAATGCAAACATGTTTTCCTCTTTGTAATTTTTATAACAAAAAAAATTAATTAAAATTTTAACACATTTAACGATTCTCTCTATGCTATAAATAGCCACATTGTTATAAGTGATTTTAATGTGCTAACAAAACATCGTTATCTCATTTTAATTGCATCGTCATCATGAGATATTTTAATTTTTATTTATTGATGCCGTTCGCTGAAAATTGCAAACTGTTGCTTTCTATTTCACACCATAATAACAGCAATCGCAGCAATGCAAAAATAAAATGTTATAAATTAAATATGTACTATAGAAAAAAGCAAGTTTAGCTATGGTTGAGTGCCTCCTTGTGAATGTGCCAAAGAACTTAGTGGTCTGCAACAAATTGTGGAAGTTGCTTTTCTATTTTTTTTTTCATTTCAATTCTCTTTACCACAATCGTGTTGTGATTAAATAGCAATTTAATTACAATTTGTATTTCAATTAAAATTGAAAAAGTTTCACATTTTTTACTGTGTGGTGTGGTGTGTTGTGAGTTGTGTTGGCGTGTAGCATCATAAATACTGGGGCAAGATTGTTGAAATGAATTTTCTAAGACCCTATAAGAAGAAACGTGAGTTCGTTTGTCCATCTTCGTTGTGCTATTGAAGGTTTTCTTCAGCCACTAAAAGCAGGAGGCAATGTTTGTTTAAGAAAATATAAGAATGGAGACAGTGGTGGAAAATAGAAAAAATATTTAATTAATTCGGGAAATGCTTTCTTAAATGATTTTGGAACTTATGCCCAAAAGAATACTCGGATACATTTCCCAAATTTTGTTGGTATTTATTTACGCGCAGCTGGTTTTTTTATATGTTCAAGGATTGTGATCTCAAATTCTAGCCAAAGCAAAATGACGTAAACCCCATTGGGAGTTAGCTATGTGCGCCTTACACATAACTCCAAAATTTGTTGGAGGCTGCGTTCAGCTCAATGTTCGATCCTTGGATATATCGTAGGTCTTATAGTCCTCATCATTTCTGATATTGCCCCTTAATAAAATGACACTTCAAACTACTGTGCAGTGATTCAGCTGGCATTTATGTTCGTTTTTATTATTTTCATCTCATGGCACACATCTGACATTTATAACAAACGCTTAGATTTCATAAAACTTTTACAATGTCATTGTGGCACATTTAATATGACCACAACAAGGATGGTGACTGCCTTAACTGCCTACTTCCTAATTCCTTTAATAGCCAATGAATGACAGACACTTTATACTTATGGCCTTGAATTATTGTTTATGAATTTTCAAAGTAATTGGAGTAGCAACTTTTCAACCGAGGTGGGGAGGGAGGATAGAGTATAAAAATCCAATATTTGTTCTGGCCTTCCTACATTACTCGAAAGAAGCTCTAAAGTGTCTAAAAGAATCGAGAGGGTCATTGCCCCTATTTTTTACAAATACTTTATGACATTTCCGATTTCAAAGTTCAAAATGTATTACTGCACCTTTTGCTATTTATTTTATTGTTGTATCCACAAAAAATCAATTAATTGGACAAACGAAAAAGGAAATTAACATTGTTATTTTGTTCAAACTTTTCTAATTAAAAGCAACAGCAACAAAGTGAAATGTTTCGAAACTTTAAAACACTACTCAAAGAGCACATTAAAGGATTTCTCTAAATTTGTTGAACGTCAATACCCGTAAACATACATATCTACACATTAAATTAAGCTTAGGCACATCTATGTGGAATATGTTTCAAAACTGTTTATTTAATCTGATAAAACAAAATAAGAACACATTTTTATACCCTCAGCCTTTAGGCTAAAGAGGGTATTTACACTTTGATAAGACCAAAAATGTGCCTCATCGAAATAATGGTTTTAGACCCCAAGTATGTTTGTACGATATCCGTTTCAGACAATTTTGAGTAGATCTAGCAATGTCCGTCCGTCTGTCTGTCTGTCCGTCTGTCTGTCTGGCTGGCTGGTGCGCACGATAACTCTCGAATTCGGTTCAAATTTTGGGTATCGAAATATTTTGTCCAGATTCGATTTAAGTTCGAAGATGGGCCATATAGGTCCACTCCTTCAGGTACCTCCCCCACAAATGTTCAAAAATTGTCGCAAAACTTGTGCGCACGTGTAATTTCTACTAAACTTAGATGAGGTTCCAATATGGACTCAATCGGTCCACTCCTTCGGGTACCACCCACACAAAATTTCGGAAAAGTTCAGTTTAGGACCTGGTCTCGAATCGCTTTGATTTTTGTTTACGCAAGTTGTATTCGATGTCCTCTATACGACGCTGTTAGCTTCATTAGGGGCAAGTCCATACTTCCTGAGAAAATAGCCTGAAAGTTACAAAAACCCTATGACACCGTGTGTAGTGGTTGGAGCGCAAGATAACTCTCGAACGGATCTGCCGATTCGGTCCAAAATTTGCGTTCGTCGATTCTCGACGAAAAAGCACATAACTAGTTTGTTGGTATTGCATACTACAGCAATAAACAACATTTTGACGGTGCCCGGTCTCACAATTAGGAGGGTTGGCGTTTTTTGTTTGGGATGACGACTTCTATTTTGTTTTTCAAAATAGTCAGGCTTAATCCCATAGTCGTTGTTTTAATATTTTATTAAAACAACTTTAATTTATTAGTGGGAAAAAACTAGTTATGTGCTTTTTCGTCGAGAATCGACGAACGCATAGCAGTGGGAAAAATTTGGATTTGTTTGCAAGTGAAGTTGCTAGAGTTTAGGTAGTGCCAAAGAAATTCTCGATCAGAGTGTTTCTTTGCGCACGTATCTATTTGAGCTAGCAATTGACACTTGGGTATAAAAAGTTTCTTGTTGAAAAACAAGAAATAAGGGAACTGATGAAGATCTGTGGCGAGATCTGAAACTATAGTATTCCCTGCCTTACCCCTTGGTAAACATCGCCAATTTTTTCCCACTAATAAATTAAAGTTGTTTTAATAAAATATTAAAACAACGACTATGGGATTAAGCCTGACTATTTTGAAAAACAAAATATTTTGTCCAAACTTAGTTCAAGTTCAAAGATGGATTATATCGGTCCACTCCTTCCGGTACCTCCCCCACAAAAGTTCGAAAATGTTCGGAAAATTTGTGCGTACGATAACTCTCGAAGGGAGTAACCGATTTGGTCCATACTTTGCACATTATGCAATTTCTACCAGACTTATATGAGGTTCCAATATGGACTCAATCGGTAAACTCCTTCGAGTACCTCCCACACAAAATTTCGGAAAGTTCACTTTAGGACCTGCTCTCGAACGCCTTGGTTTTTGTTGTAACATCTTGTATTTACTGTCCCCTACCCCAAAGTACAAGTTTCCTCAGGGGCAAGTCCGTACTTCCTGAAAAAATAGCCTGAACGTTGAAAAACAAACCCTATGAAACCATGTTTATGGGTGGAAGCGCAAGATAATTCTCGAACGGAAATGCCGATTCCGGCCAAAATTTGGCCTTCGTAATATTGTTTCCAAACTTAGTTTAAGTTCGTAGATAAGCCATATCGTTCCACTCCTTCAGGTACCTACCCCACAAAAGTTCAAAAATATTCGGAACATTGTGCGAACGATAACTCTTGATGGGAGTGACCGATTTGGTCCATACTTTACACATTCTCATAATATCTACCAGATATAGATCAGGTCCCGTACCTCCCACACTAAATTTTCGATAAGTTCACTTTAAGACCTGCTATTGAATCACTTTGATTTTTGTGAAAGCAACTTACATTCGCTGCCTCAATTACGATGATAAAAGTTGTTTCAGGGGCAAGTCCATACTTCTTGAGAAAACAGCCCGAAGGGCGTAAAAACCCCCTATGACACACACCCCCATGGTCTATGTCGGTCCATTCCCTTAAGTACCTTTTCCTCAAAATTTTTGAACTTTAATCCTAATCAACATTTTTGTCGGTTCATACGACCAACATTTTGAAACCCCCTAAATACATACGTTTTTTTGTGAAAAAAGTGTTTCAATTTGCACAGGCTGAGGGTATATCTCTGTCGGCAAAGCCGACTGATACTTTTTTACTTGTTTTTATTTGACAAACGTCATCATTTTTAGAAAATAATTCTCTTTGAATTAATATTTTTATTTCCATAAAATTCAAATGTATTCAAATAACTCATTTTACCAAAGCTCTTAAGAGGATTAGTTAGGAAAAATGTTGGTAATGTTTTTGAAAATAATTTCATTATTTTTTATATGGTTGTTGGTATAGAATATCTATGTCCTAAACTTTATGGTAATACGTCGAAAACTCCTAGATAATAATTTTTAAATATTTTTTTTAAAGGAAGTAAAAACAAGTAAGATTGGCAATTGTCGGAAGGGGCCGACTATGTGAGAGAGATACAGATAAATAGAGATGCACCTATAATAACTCGAGGTATTACATTACTTCTAACCAAATAGATAGAACTTCATTATGGAGACACTTTGTGATATGGAAGGAAAATTTAGTTCTTTGCACACAAACAGAAAATAGTGAAACCCTCTGAAATATTATATAGTAGTTCCTTTAATTAACCACGACGCACAATGGTTCAGGAATCGATTTTCCTGGCCAAAAATCAAAATTTTGTTTTGTCAAAGATATTTAATATCTATATGGGATTCTACAGTAAACATATTGAAACTAAGGAAACCAAAAAATAAGGTCAAAATATTAGAAGGTGTGGGTGTGGTGTGCCCCTAAAGACGAACATTTTCCCCATTTTTGGGAAATACGTAATTTTTGCAAATTTCTGACGTAAGACGTAGCTATTTCTTAAAAACTATAACAGATTTTGTGTTCATTGTTTTTTTTGTAAGGTAATCAAGATTGTGGCATTTAAAGATCATTTTAGTAAATCACCGTAACGTTTATACAACATGAGCTTTTTTATTTTTGCTCAGGTACTAAATTTTATGAAATTCCAAATTTAGTGGACTAGAACTTTTGTGGAACAACATTGAACAAAGTTCTGTTTTCACAGAAAGATGACTGAGAGTCTCCTCTTTCAGCCCATATATACCTTTGTACCCGTCCCGTTCCGTCCGTTTAACACTTTTTTCAATTTATTGAAATTACATGGGTAAAAATGTGTGTTTTTCTATACTGTTTCCATATGAATTACAGATTTTTGACACAAATTAACATTTTTTTGAGTATAAGATTTTTTTATACGAGTTATATAAGTTTAATGAAAACCCAATGAGTATTTTTTTTAATTTTTAAAAAAAAATTAAATTTTTTTTGTAAAAATTTTATTAAAAATTTTTGAAAAAAAAATTTCGACATTTTTTTCGAAATTTTTTTCAGTTTTTTTGGTAATTTTATTGTTTATTTGTTGGTGTTTGACCATCTTTAATACATAGGAAGACATAAAAACCACAAAAACACTCATATTTTGATGAAAAATAGATAAAAAACTCAAAAGTTTAACTTTGACCTTGAATCTCTCTGCAACTACCAAACCGACTTCGACCGCTTATAATTCGTCTGAAAGCTGATTGTGTTATCTGTTTAACAAAAAAAGAATTATATTATTATAAAATATCTCTATCCGTTCAAAAGTTACAGAATTTTGATCAGGAAAAAACGATTCTGAACCACTGTGCGACGTTTAAAATAACGTGTGCATCGAAGGAAGGGTCAAGAATTCTTCCCCTATATAAAATTTACTTCGCGGAAATATGTCCTGCTAAATTGAATTATTGCCCAAAAATTAAATTTGTCTAGGTATGGTAGATTTCATCCGCCAAATACTATCTGATCATCATACAAAATTATTGGCATCTTCTTTGACCTAAACCATTACCTCGTAGACAATTTCCTAGGTATTAAGCTATAACTCCGACGTTTAAAGTGTTCATGATTATACTACAATCAATTAAAACTATGAGATATTTGCATATATTAGCCTATAACTATGTTATGTGACCACCTACATCAAGAGTCCCTCTTTGAAATATAACAAACCTGGAGGGAATGTGTCTTGTAGGAATAAATATGTAATTACTTACTTACTTAGCTGGCCCATTATAGAACATTTGTTCCTTAGGCGAACTAAGAAAAAAACTCAATTTCTCTCTATTTGTTGCTTCGCACTCTGGAATACCGCACTTTTTCATCTCTTCATCCACTTGTTTGCGCCATCTATTCCTAGGCCTGCCAATTCTGCGTTCACCGCGAAGCGGTCCGTATTTATATGCCTTTTTTGCGGGTTCATCTTTTCATTCTCTTTGATATGGCCTAGTCAAGGCAATCGCTGCATCTCGATACGTTTAACTATGTTGATGTCGTTGTGTAGCAGATACAGCTCGTGGTTCATGCGACGTCGATATTCACCGTCAACGCAGATTGCTCCGTAGATCTTTCGAAGAATTTTTCTCTTAAACACACCAAGCACTGCCATGTGTGCTTGCGCAAGTACCCAGGCCATACATCAGCACGGGTAGTAGCAGTGTTTTGTAGAGCGTTATTTTTGTTTTTAAAGTGCTTACTTAAACCAAAGTAGCATCTGTTTGCCAATACAATTCTTCTTTTTATTTCACAACTGATGACGTTTGTTGTGTTTACGGTGGTGCCGAGGTAGACGAAATCTTTTACTACCTCAAAATTATAGGAACCAATTTCCACAGTTGGTCCGAGCTCAATGGACGCATTGCGCGTCGTCACCATTAACTTGGTCTTCTCACCGTTTACCGACAGACCCACTTTAGCAGATTCTCCTTCGAACTTCAGAAAGGTATCAGTTACTTCTTTTACTGATCGTCCCATAATGTCTATATCATCAGCATAAGCAAGTAACCTGTGGCTATTGGTGTAGACTGTGCCACTTCTTTTGACGTTTGCCTATCGAAAATGCTGTCTCCTTGTCTGAAACCTCTTTGGTACAAAACTCTTCGGAGAGGTTCTTTCCTATTTTAACTGAGGACCCCGTGTCAGTTAAAGTCATTTTACAAAGACGGATGAGCTTTGCGGGGTTACCAAATTCAGACATGGCTTGGAATACTTTTGAACACAGCGGGCTGTCGAAGTCTGCTTTATAATCGACAAAAAGGTGGTAGGTGTCGATCTGCATCTCTTGGGTCTTCCCCAGGATTTGCCGCAGGGTAAATATCTGGTCAATAGTGGACTTGCCAGGTCTAAAGCCGCATTGGTATGGTCCAATTATCTCGTTGACCATAGGCTTTAGTCGTTCGCACAATATCCCTGACACGATCTTGTAGTTAGTGTCCACTTGAGATGAAAGAGGGAAAGATAAATCCTGGGCTTTGTCATTTTAAAGCCGGTCAGGACCGTTCCTTTGTATCTTTCATCCCCTACATATTCATAATAATAATTGTCCTCAAACATCCCATAAGGGACAAGGGAGACTTCTCTCATATCATTGAGTGCACCCCGATTCATATTAGTTCAATGATAAAGGACCTCCTGTTTATCGCCGAGTCCGAACGGCGTTTTTTACGACACTTGTAGAGAAGTTTTACATGGCTGAAATACTCGGGAAATGTAGCCAACATTATTGAGGGGTATTTTGCCACCGTTAAAAATTTGTTGTTGCCTGCCTGGAAATCGAAACGCTGACCTTTCGAGTACAAAGCGGGTGTGCACACTGTGCATACCATAAATATATAGCCATTATAATTATTAAAAATGTTACAAACTTTCACTTAAAAGTTTTGGTCCATTTAACCACTACAAATTATCTGAGCATTATATTGATTGCAGGCTTATTCTTTAGTCATAATCATAACTTTCATTTAAAATTTCGCGCCGCTCGGACAATTATTGCAATATATAGAGCAGCTATAAAATCGGCTAAAAATATATTTTTGATCCATAATTCACGATTGGAACCCGATTTTAGCTAAAATGTTTAACTTTAGCTGCTATCACTTGACATTTGTGGTTCTTATGGCTCGCATCACTTCTCCAAAAAAAGAAAAAAAAATTATTTGGGACCATGTTTTGGTATAGACCTCATACAACCGTATCTCCAGATTTTTGGTATTTTAAGAGTTTAATATCCAATTTTTAACCTGACTAGCTGTAATTTGACATTTGAGGTTCTAGAAAAGAATGATCACGAAACTTCTTCACCAAAATCGTTAACATAGGTCCATGTTTTGATATAGCCCCCATATAACTGTTACTCCCGATTCTCGGTATTTTGAGGATTCCAGCTAAAGTTTTTAACTGAACTAGCTGTAATTTAACATTTGAGGTCCTCTGCGGTCATGGAATTTCTCCGCCAAAAATCTTTAATATAGGTACATGTTTTGATATAGCCCCCATATAACGGTAATAGAGATGGGCGCGTGCCTAAAAAATTAGGCACGAACACGGACCAAAATTTGTATGCACATTCACGCACAAACACGGCGTTTTTCGAGAAGACACGACACGCACACTCACGCACGAAATTACAAAAAAAAAAGATATTGATATAGTTGTACATTTATATGTATGTACAGTATAGTCTCGATAATCCAGACACTCGTTAATCCGGACACTAACATGTTTTACATTGTAGACTCTGTAATCCGGACATCTCTTATTTTTCGTACCTCGATAATCCGGACATCAAAAATTTTTCCCAATCTTGAGCAATAGTTTTGTATTTATTTCATTGACTTTTTCGTTCTTAGCAATAGCAATTTACACACCAATATGAAAAACTAAGTTTTTTAAAGTTTTCGGTCCACATCTCGTCTTTCTGGCTAGCCACTGTTGTCTCAGATATACAGTCAATATTGAATTAACTATCTGAATCAGTCAAATGAGCTTTCTACTGTTCAACCATTGATGGCTGAGTATGATATGCAACAGTATTTGAAACCGAGTGTTGTTTAGCCTTGTTCCCTGAAATATATTCCGTATAAAGGAATTAGGTCATTAGCCTTCCGATTAGTTAGAAAGTCCATTGGGAGTATGTAATGTATTTAATGGATATTTTACAAAGAAATGTTTAAAACATTTAAAGCATTGTGATTAATAGCTTAGTTTATATTTTTAGATTTTTTTAGATTCTCTAATTCATTTTTGAGTTACCGACAAAAAACGGTAAAAATAAAACGCAAAAATATGAATGAAAAGTTTAAAAAAGTAAACAACTAAACAAAATGCATTTGAAAGAAGAAAAGTTCGAGGACAGCGAAGTCGCTCCACATCCGATATGCCTGAAGAGCCTTTACCGAAGACGAAACATGCATGTCACATAGTGGTGGGTGTGTGGGTTCGAATCGGCGGCTTTAATTAAAAATTAAAAAAAAAATAAAACGCATAAAAAAGGCAAAATTTTCGAATCGCCGGTTTTCCTTTTTTACTTACATTATTGACCATCAAGCTCGATTCCAACGAGAAATTAATTAAAAAATTTTTTTGGTCGCAAACTTAATTGCCAAAATTATAAGCATTTTAATTTCACTTATTTTTGTCGGTAACGCAAAAAATGAGTTTACGAATCGCACTATTTGTTACGGTACCTTTCGATTTTCGGTATTTTGAGGATTTTTGATAAAATTTTCAACCGAACTAATTTTTGACATTTTAGGTTCCCAGTTTTCAAAACACCTATCCACCAAAAATGTTCAACATAGGTCAATGTTTTGGTATAGCCCCGTATAACAATACCTACCGGCTTTCTGTTTTTTTAGGGTTTTATCTAATTTTTTTTTCAAACAAAAATTTCAACATAGTTCCAAGTTTTGGTATAACCACCATATAACTTTTTCTCCAGATTTCAAGTGCTTTGAGGAGTTTGGCTGCATTTAGGCATCGACTAGCTGTAATTTGACATTTGAGATTCCCAGCGGACACAAAACTTCTACACCAAAAATTTATCAACATAGGACCATGTTTTAATAAACCTCCCGATTTTCGATATTTTAGCTACAATTTTTGACCGACCTAGGCATTGAGGTTCCCACTGTTCACAAACCACAAATGTTTAATATGGGTCCACATTTTGATGAAGGCCCCTTATAAAGGTGCCGCCCGATTGAAGATATTTATACCCTCAGCATTTATGCTAACGAGGGTATATACACTTTCATACGGGCAAAATGTGTCCCATGGAAATCATGGTTTTAGACCCCAAGTATATTTGGACAAAATGTGTTCCAGACAATTTGGAGTTGATTTAGCAATGTCCGTCCGTCTGTCTGTCTGACTGGCTGGAGCGCACGATAACTCTCCAACGGATCAATCTATTCGGCCTTCTTAATATTTTGTGCAAACTTAGTTTAAGTTCGAAGATGGGTTATATCGGTCCACTACTTCCGGTACCTCCTCCACAAAAGTTCGGAAATATTCGAAAAATTTGTGCGCACGATAACTCTTGAAGGGAGTAACCGATTTGGTCCATACTTTATATAGTGTAAATTTTCTACCAGAGTTAGATGAGGTTCCAATATGGACTCAATCGGTCCACTCCTTTGGGTACCTCCCGCACAAAATTTTGGAAAAGTTCGGTTTAGGGTCTGGTCTCAAATCGCTTATGTTTTTGTTGCAACAACTCGTACTCACCGCCCCCTATTCGACGGTGGAAGTTTCATCTGGAGGAAATCCATACTTCATGAGGAAAAAGCCTAAAAGGTGCAAAAATCCCTATGACAACGTGGTTTGAGCGCAAGATAACTCACGAACAGATCTGCCGAATCGGTCCAAAATTTTTCTTTCGTAATATTTTGTCCAAACTTAGTTTACATTGGAAGATAATCCCTATCGGTCCACTCCTTCAGGTACCTCCCCCACAAAAGTGCAAAAATTTCCGGAAAAATTGTGCGCACGATAAGTCTTGAAGTTCACTTTAAGACCTGCTCTCAAATCACTTTTATTTCTGTTGAAGCCATATACATTTGCTGCCTCAATTACGACGGTATAACTTTTTTCAGGGGCAAGTCCATTCTTCTTGATAAAACTGCCCGAAAGGTGTTAAAAATCCCATAGCAACATATGTAGTCGCTGAAGAGCACTATAACTCTCGAACTGATCTACCGATTTGGTCCAAAATTTGGCTTTTGTCATATTTTGTCCAAACTTAGTCTCAGTTCGAAGATGGGCAAAAACTTCCGATACTTCCCCCTCAATATTTAAGAAAAATTCACTAAAAATGCAAAACGGATTGTCCGATGTCTCTTGAAAGGGGCAAACAATTTGTACAAAACTTTGGATCTCCTAATATGTTGTCCACATTTAGTTTATCTTTAAAAATGACCGATATCGATTTTCTGGTCCAAAATTTATGCGATGACCCACTGAAATGACTAGTGGGCGCGATATCTATCAAAAATAAGATCAATTTTCGTAATGGACTATGTCGGTCCATTCCTTTAAGTACCTCCTCCCCAACCCTTTTGAATTTTAATCCTAATCCACATTTTAGTCGGCAAGTTCAAATGTCCAAAAAGGGCCACAAAATTCTGAAAAAAATCCTAAATACATTCGATCTGTAGTTAGATGAAAGTTTCAATTCACATAGGCTGAGGGTATATCTCTATCGGCAAAGCCGACGGATACTTTTTTACTTGTTTCCTATAGTTCTTATATAACGGCACCACCAGATTTCAGATATTTTGATGATTTTATCTGCATTTTTAGCCCGAATTGGCTGTAATTTTTCATTTGGGGTTCCAAATGGTACAGAAACTTCTACATCAAAAATTGTGGACATAGGTCCAGGTTTTGGTAAAAAAAACCCCATATAACGATACAGGCATTTCAATGTAGCTTAATTTTTTTCATTATTTTGTATTTACATGTTTTTTTAACATTCCTTCCTATTTTCCAACAACTCAATTCCAGCTCTATCCAATGTAATTTGTAATTTTATTATTTTATATAGACGAATTTCCTTGAAAAAGTCGCCAAATAAGCGACGAAACTTCAGGATGAAAAAGCCATAAATTACTGTTTTATTTGCTCTGAAATATCAAAGGCCTAATAGCTAAAAAAATATCAACAAATACCTTTTTCTTTTTGGAAAATCACAATTTCCCATTAATTGGCAAAGTGCAATAAAATTTATTGTTTTCCAACGAAATTCCACGCATAAATATTTGGTTGACTTTTGACTCGGTTTGTTTGTATTTTATATTTCATCTGATATCCTTGTGTTTGGTGTTTCATATTTCAATAAAGAATTTTCTTGGAATAAAAATAAAAAAAACATTAAAGTGTATTAATGATTTTTTGTGTGTAAATAAAAATTCCGTTAATTAAATTTATTGGAAATGCTGCATTGCAAACAAAAGAATTCAATATTGTGAGCATAAAACGAAGAAAATTTTGTGCCTGTGAAATAAATAGCATAACCATTTCCTTTGTTCATTTAAATAAAAATATCGTCAAATTGCCATTCATTATTGAACACTTGTGAAATTGTTGCAAAAGTTTAAGCACTTGAAATACATATGTGATCGAATGGATGTCAATGCTTTTTAGCGAAAATTAAGCATTTGAATGAAACAAATTAACAAAATTGTTATTAAGTGTTGCCTACTATTGAGGGTATCAATTAACTGTTGCCTACTTTTAGTTTGTAATTTAATTGCAAAATGATTAAAGTTCTGTTTTCCACATTTCTTTTTTCTTTCTTTACATGTAACATCGACACCAAACAACAATCTGGGTATCCACTCCACTGTTCCCTTGGTATATGTATGTGTGCCATTGATACGTATACACCGCTTGCCATCCAATTACGCCAATCAAACAAATTAACTGATTTTTGTTGAAATAACGAACGAACGACCGAACGAATAAACCAAACCCCACAATTTTTGGCAAACAACCAACCAATCGTGGAACAATCAACCTCAATGGCTGGTTTTATTTATTTATTGCTTTCAAAAATTAAATGCTGTTTCTCCAGGAGCCGATGGCGGCAATGGGGCAGCCATCATATCTTCGCTGCGTCCCTTCGACCGAGAAAAACAAAAAGCCTACCTCATACCCATCGAAATCAAAGACAACGGCTCACCCGCCATGACTGGCACCTCAACACTGACCGTCATCATTGGCGATGTCAACGATAACAAAATGCTGCCCGGCAGCAAAGAGGTGCTCGTCTACAATTACCAGGGCCAATCACATGACACACCCATCGGTCGGGTCTATGTACACGATTTGGATGATTGGGATGTTGTGGACAAAAAATACTATTGGGAACAACAGGAACATCAACGCTTCAAATTGGACACCGATACGGGTATTGTTACAATGAAGGCTGGCACACGCCGTGGCCGTTATAATTTACGCTTTAAAGTCTATGACCGCGAACAGGGTCAGGTTGATGTGCCGGCGAATATGACAGTGCTGGTCAGAGACATTACCCAAGAGGCAGTCCAACAGGCTGGCTCAATGCGCCTGCAGGGCATAAGTGATGAGGAGTTTGTGCGTACATGGGATTTCAAGCAACACAAACAGGTGCGCTCCAAGCTGGAAAGATTTCGCGATAAATTGGCTGAGCTGTTGTACACCGAACGCGATATGGTGGATGTGTTTAGTGTTCAGACGAAAGAGGAGGGGGTAACGGATGTTCACTTTGCTGCCCGGCCAGCCAATCAACAGCCCAGCTTTAAGGCAGTACGACTTAATGGTGTGGTACTTATGCAAAGAGATGAAATTGAAAAGGAATTGGGCTTGAATATTACCATGGTGGGCATTGATGAGTGTTTGGTGGAACAGAAGAAGTGTCCGGGCTCATGTTCAAATCGAGTGGAAGTCAATAAGTTGCCGCACACGGTAAATGTAAATAAAACCGCTTTGGTGGGAGTGCGTTTGGACATCAAGGCAGAGTGTGTGTGCAAGGCCAGGAACTTTAGTCGTGAAAATTCCTGCCGGACACTGCATTGCTTTAATGGTGGCCGGTGTGTGGATACTCGAAATGGTCCCAAATGTGTGGCCTGTCCAATTGGTTACAATGGCCCCAGATGTCAGCAGAACACTAGAAGCTTCAAAGGCAATGGTTGGGCATGGTATCCTGCATTGCAGTTATGTGAAGAATCCCACTTGAGTTTGGAATTCATTACCAAAGAGGCGGATGGCTTGATTTTATATAACGGACCCATAGTACCACCTAAGGCCGAGGGCCAGGTAATGACCGACTTCATTGCTGTGGAACTAGAACAAGGCTATCCTAGGCTGCTTATTGATTTTGGTTCCGGAACCCTAGAATTGAGAGTTAAGACCAAAAAGACCCTAGACGATGGAGTGTGGCATCGCTTGGATTTATTTTGGGATTCAGAAAATGTGCGCATGGTGGTGGATTTCTGTCGCTCAGCAGATGTTTTCGAAATGGAGGATGGTTCGCCACCTGAATTCGATGACAATTCCTGCCAAGCCAGAGGCTCTATACCACCCTTCAATGAAGCCTTAAATCTCAATACTCCTCTACAAATCGGCGGCCTCTATAGGCAGCATTTTGATCAAGCGCTCTTCCGTTGGCAATATGCCTTTACCTCCAAGGGTTTTGATGGTTGCATACGCAATGTGATACACAATTCGGAACACTATGACTTGGCCTTTCCAGCGTTGGCCCACAACAGCTATCCCGGTTGCCCGCAAACCGATGAGGTATGCCTGAAAACGGATCACACGGCCCGCTGCTGGGAGCAGGGAAACTGTGTGGCCAGTTTGGTCCAAGCCAAATGTCACTGCCAACCCGGTTGGACGGGACCCATGTGTAATATACCCACCATACCCACAACATTTAAGCCCCAAAGTTATGTAAAATTTGCCTTATCATTTGAACCTGATCGCTTTACCACCCAGCTACAACTGCGCTTCCGCACCCGGGAAATGAATGGTGAGATATTTCGAGTATCCGATCAACATCAACGAGAATATGCCATATTGGAGTTGAGTCAGGGACGGCTGCATTTTCGTTACAATCTGAATTCGCTGAAGGCTGAGGAACATCATTTGGCCTTGTCGGCCATTACAGTCAATGATGGTCAATGGCATGTGGTTAAAGTGAGCCGTTATGGTTCGGCTGCTCTCATGGAACTGGATGGTGGTGAGGGTAGACGTTATAATGAAACATTTAATTATGTGGGACATCAGTGGCTGTCCATAGATAAACAGGAGGGTGTTTATGCTGGCGGCAAGGCAGAATATACCGGCATTAAGACCTTTGAAGTTTTGGGCGACTTCCAACGCAGCTGTCTAGATGATATCAGGTAAGTTAAGAGGCCAAGATTTATGATGACAGATTTTTTGTTTGTTTCTTTTTTTTTGTTGCAAAAAACGTTTCTCTCCCCTTAAGTTATTCCTTGAAGGTGTGAATTGCTGGCTGTTAGATATAAATTAATATGTCTATGTATGTGTATGCGTGCGTGAGTGAGTGGCAGCACATAATATCTCTTTTATCTTTCTAAGACATGTTACGAATGAAATGAACACTCTGCTATTTGGTGAGATTTTTGTGGTCGACAATCTGTGTGGATGTGTGTGTTGTGTGCCCTTGGCTGTGTTTGTGTGTTATAAAGCCAGACATCAACCGCTATTACCAATGTTTCCATGCTACTTTTAGCAGCTGTCTTTGGTAATCTCTCTTTTATTCTTATCATCATTCAGCACAGTTTACATTTCATTTTGTGGAAGGAAAGACATGGAAAAGTAGTTGATAATAATATGAAACAATGCTTACAGAAGAAAGAAGACAGGGAGGATATCACAGAGGCACACACATACATCATCACTTATACATATATATGTTATGCACTTGTGTGTCCATTTGGCTGGGTTTTGTTCTAATTTCGGTATTTGTAAGTCATCCATTTAATGTCAAAAGTTCATTAGATGCTTCCGCTGGGAAAGAAGAGCAAAAAAAGAGCAAAGAAAGCGAGACAACACACGTGTGTAACTTTTCTACGTTTGTACATTTCTATTTCAGCAACTGTGTGTGTGATTATATTTTCTTTCTTTTGCTTGATTTGTAATTAAAATTTATGTACTGCAGATGCGGTAAGGACGCGGCACAAGGGTAAACAATTTCTGACCACCAGACAAACAGTGTCCATACACATATGAGTTAATATGTGTTGTCAGGTGCCATCTGTGTGGCCTGCAGATGAATTTGTAACACAAAACCCAGAAAATGACATGTAACCACAATTGACAGCATACGACGACGACATTGGCCTAATAACCAGTGACCGACCAATGACCGACCAGTGTAGTTATATAAATAACCATAACGAAAAAGAAGAAGAATGGGAAGGGAAGGGGAAGACGAAGAATAATGAGTTGTTTTGACAAACTAGTGTGTGTATGTGTGGAGTAATAAATATAATATCACTAAATGAATTTCTTCTGCCTGAGTAACGTTCATAGTATTGTGAGAAATGTGATACAAAACGAATTAAGAATAAATGACCAGAGTAGAGATTAGTTTATTTCTGGGGAAAAGAAATCACAGTATGGTGTTAAATAACAAAGACCACAGATTTTTGTTGTTGATAGTAGGTAAATAATTGAAGTACAGAGAGTGATATGTATTAATGACTACAACTAACAAAGTAATATAGGTGGGAAAACGTGTGTTGTTAATAATTCCTCAGGTTTGTCCTTGGTTTTACCTAGTACAACAAAAAAGATAGACTACAGGTATGTATGTTATAAGGCATATTTGAGGAAAACCACATAATATCTAAAACACAGCCGGAAGAAAGATATCTGAATAACAAATCAGTTACCAGGAAATAAGTAGTTGTAATGTAGTTTTGTCGATGGCTGTGGTAATTCCAGTCGTGTCCAGGGTCGCCATAAGGACCAACTAAAACTTACGGAATGAAAAGACGAGTAATATGCCTTTACTGGGAGGTTAATCGGACATTTATTGATGTAAAACTAATTTATAATCTTACTTACTTATTTAGCTGGCCTATTACAGAACATTTGTTCTATAAGCCGAATTAAGAAAAGATCTCCAATTATCTCTATGTGTTGCTTCGCTCTCTGGAATACCGCGCCTTTTCATGTCTTCTTACACTTGTTTGCTCCATCGATTACTTGACCTGCCAGTTCTGCGTGTACCGCCATGTGGCCCGTATTTATACGCCTTTTTAGGGGGTTCATCACCGCTCATTTTTATGAAGCAATCGTTGAATCTCGTTACGGTTATCTATACTGTAGTCGTTGTATAGCAGATACAGCTCGTGGTTCATGCAACGTCGATATTCACCATCAACGTAGATTGGCCCATAGATCTTTCGATTATTTTTTCTCTCAAACACACCAAGCACTGCCTTGTCCGCTTGTGCAAGTACCTATGCTTCGGAAACATACATCAGCGCGGGTAGTATCAGTGTTTTGTAAAGTGTAACTTTTGTTTGACGAGATGTGGCTTTGTTTTTAAACTGATTTCTTAAGCCAAAGTAGCATCTGATAGCCAATACAATTTTTCTTTTTATTTCACAACTGATATTGTTTGTTGTGTTTACGATGATTCCGAGGCAGACGATCTCTTTAACTACCTCGAATTATAGCAGCCAAGTTCAACAGTTGGTCCGAGCTCTATGGAAGCATTGCGCGTCGACACATCAACTTGGTCTTCTCGCCATTTAAAAGGTGGTTGGTGTTAATCTGCATCTCTGGTCAATGGTGGACTTGCCAGGTCTAAAGCCGCATTGATACGGTCCAATTATTTCGTTGACAATATGCTTTAGTCGTTCGTACAATATCCCTGAGACTATCCTGTAGGCAATAGGAAGAAGACTTATGCCCCTATAGTTAGAGCATACATTCTTATCTCCTTTCTTGTGGGCGGGTCACAGGATTCTCAGGTTCCAATCGTCGGGTAAGGGTTCTTCCTGCCAAATGATGTTAACTAGCTAATGCATAAACCTTATCAGCGTGTCGCCTTCGGTTTTAAACAGCTCGGCTGGTAGGCCATCGGCTCCTGCTGCCTTATTATTCTTAAGCCGGTTTATTGCTGTCTTTACCTCATCTTGGCTGGGTTGTATACATTCAATACCATCTTCGGGGAATGGTTCTGTGGTATCGTCCTCGCTTCGGTACTATTGGATACCAACAGTTTGGAGAAGTGCTCTTTACCTTGCTGGTCCCTACAGGAGTAAGTGCCTGTACCAAAGCCATCAGTTTGATGTTTCACTTTTTGGTAGAATTTACGGTTTTCATTTTGGCTCCTGTACATCTCGATTTTTTTATACTCCCTTTTTATACCCTCAGCATTTATGTTAACGAGGGTATAACACTTTCATACGGGCAAAATGTGCCTCATCGAAATAATGGTTTTAGACCCCAAGTCTGGCTGGCTGGAGCGCACGATAACTCTCGAACGGATAAACAAGTTCGGTTCAAATTTTGGCTTTCGTAATATTTGCCCCAAACTTAGTTTAAGTTCGAAGATGGGCTATATCGGTCAACTCATTCCGTTACCTCCCCCACAGAAGTTCGAAAATGTTCGGAAAATATGTGCGCACGATAACTCTCGAAGGGAGTAACCTATTTGGTCCATACTTTGCCCATCGTGAAATGTGTACCAGACTTAGATAAGGTTTCAATATTGACTCAATCGGTCCACTCCTCCGGGTACCTCCCACTCAAAATTTCGGAATAGTTCAGTTTAGGGCCATCTCTCGAATCGATTTGATTTTTGTAATAGTTTCATCAGGGGCAAGTCCATACTTCCTGAGAAAATAGCCTGAAAGTTGCGAAAAACCCCTATGGCACCGTGTGAGCTGGTTGGAGCGCAATATAACTCTCGAACGGATCTGCTGATTCGGTCCAGGATTTGGCCTTAGTAATATTTTGTCCAAACATAGTCTAAGTTTGAAGATAAGCCATATCGGTCCACTCCTTCAGGTACCTCCCCCACAAAAGTTCAAAAATGTTCGGAAAAATTGTTCGTACGGTAACTCTTGAAGGGAGTGGCCGAATTGGTCTATACTTTACGCATCCTAATATATCTACCAGATATAGATCAGGTTGAAATATAGACTATATTTGTCCACTCCATCCGGTACCTCCCACACAAAATTTCGAATAAGTAGACTTTAAGACCTGATATCGAATCACTTTGATTTTTGTTGAAGCAACTTGCATTCGCTGCCTCAATTACGATGGTAAAAGTTTTTTAGGGCCAAGTCCATACTTCTTGAGCAAACAGCCCGAAGAGTATAAAAACCCCATATGTTGTGCATGGAGACCCACTTCCATAACGGTCATTTTAGTACCGCCTCCGCAAACCTTTTCATATTTAATCCTAATCAACATTTTTGTCGGTTCAAATGCCCAAAATTTTTAAAACCCCCTAAATTTATACGTATTTTGGGAAAAAATGTTTCAATATACACAGGCTGAGGGTATATCTCTGTCGACAAAGCCGACTGATACTTTTTTTACTTGTTTTCATCTCTCTTTTTTTCCTGCGGAAAAGACGTTTCTCTTCTCTCCTTTTTCCCGATACCTCTCTCTTGCGCTACGCGTTGCAGCTGATTGTAGAGAAGCCCTATATGCCGGATTTTTCTCTTCGGTAGCAGCATGACACTCCTTGTCATACCATGGGTTCCTTGGTGGAGGTCTCTGGAATCCAAGTATGGATTTTGGGGCTGATTGCATGGAGTGGGCTATAATATTCCATTGTGCTGTTATGTTATCGGGAAGAGGAGTGTTTTGATTAAGCAATTGTGCAAGTTGAGTGGAATATGCTGTGTCTATCTGTTGTGATTGCAGCTTACCGATATCCAATTTCCGAATTGTGTATGTTCGTACCTTATTTGCTACGTTTAATCTGGTACGCACCTTTGCTGCAACAAGGTGGTGGTCCGAGTCTATGTTGGCTCCTAGGAATGATAGACGAATGGTTTCCATTATCACAACGTGATCAATTTGATTTTTTGTTTTTTGATCTGGAGTCAGCCAGGTGCCCTTATGAATATCGAGATGCTTTAATCTGGTAGTGCTAACTTCCATGTTTTTTGCCGTTGCGAAGTCTATCAGCCTCATTCCATTGTTCGATGTTTCACTATGGAGACTAAATTTCCCGACTGTTGGGCCAATGATAGTCGCCTTTCCAATTTCAGCATTAAAATCGCCTAGAATAATTTTAATGTCATGGACAGGACAACTGTCATATGTTTCTTTTAGGCGCTCGTAGAATATATCTTTGGTCTGTTCGTCCTTGACTTCGGTTGGAGAATGAGCGTAGACAAAGCTAATGTTGAAGAAATTTGCTTTTATCCGTATTGTAGCAAGTCTTTCATTCACTGGGGTGAAGCTGGAGAATACATGTTTTAAATTCCGACTTACTACAAATCCGCAACCAAACTCATGCTTTGTGTCATGGCAGCTATAATACAGTGCGTCACCTTTAGGTGCTGTTGGGACGCCTTTCCCGATCCATCGCATTTCCTGTATGGCAGTAATATCGGCCTTGTACTTTTCAAGTACATCTTACAATGCGAAGACTGCACCTTCTCTATAAAGAGTACGAACATTCCAGGTGCAGATTCGCAGATCATGGTCCTTAAAACGTTTGCGGGGTTCGTCAACTTTAGAGGGGTTTGTTTTTCTTTTCTTTTGTTTTTTCATGGTAGGCTGTTTTTTTCTAGGGGAGGGTTACTAACCCGATGCCCAAACTCAAGTTTTTAACGTTCTTATGGGTGAACGTCGGTGAACGCGGCAAATGTTAGTTCACTACCTTTAACGGGTGTTAAAGGCAGTTCCCCAGGTGATACCACAGGGAGATCAGTGTCCACTTGAGATGAAAGAGGGACCAAGACACAAAATTCTGTAAAGACCCTAAATACATTCGATCTGTCCGTAGATGAAAGTTCCAATTCAAAATCGGCTGAGGGTATATCTCTGTAGGCAAAGCCGACTGATACTTTTTTTCTTGTTAAAATAAAGAATCTGTTCGTTTCGTGTTCCACATTCAGAAGCTGAGCTTAGCTATCTTTCTATTTTAAAGAACTCCTAATATTCTGGCATCTGGCATTGAAAATAACCCTATTTTGTAAATATAATTTTAAAATGATGCTATTGGCATCGACTAAAAAACATCACATTTCGTTTTTCGGACTCTAACAGTCTTCATCTTACCATTTATTTTTAAAATCTATTTTACTGAAAAGGAATGCTGATATTCAAATGTATTTACTAAAGTAAAATGATAGCTTCACGTTTCGGCACGTCCTAAAAACATTACCTTTACTTGTGTACGTTATCTCAAATACTTGATTTCTATATACATGTGGAAATATATATGGAAATACATATTGAAATATACACCAGTGATACACATATTTCCAATTTTGCATTTTTTTTTTTTTTTAATTTATCCAAATTCAAATTTCCTTACATTACATATTCCTGCATGGAACATCGGAATTCTTGATAGATAGGTTACATTTTCCATTCCGCCTTGGTTAATACATTTTAAATTATATTATTTCTACGTGTATATCCACGTATATACATTATTTATGTCAGTGTGTTAACCACAATTGCAACGAACGAATAAACGAACACATGCCAACGAAATGTGACTTGTATTTGATGGATACATCGTTTTGAACATTAAAAGGATTTTAATTGCAATTTTGTTTAATTCACTTTTACCACACAACGGTTTGCCAGCATAAGTTTGTCAATATGCTACGAATGGTTGACAACATTTTTTGCTTTTGTTTTTTTCTTAACCCAGAAAGTCATTGCCACACGAAATTATTCTGCTACATATTGTGCAATTTTAGTTTTTTTCTTGAAAATTTGTTTTTGCAACTTTTATTTCCACCTATTTTAATTTATTGTTTCTTCTTTCAGACTTGATGGCAAGCATTTACCATTACCACCCTCCATGAATGGCACCCAATGGGGACAGGCAACAATGGCGCGAAATTTAGAACGTAACTGCCCCTCAAATCGTCCTTGCTCGAACATTATCTGTCCGGATCCATTTGATTGTGTTGATTTGTGGAATGAATACGAATGCACGTAAGTATCATTAGGGTCAGTCCGATGAGCGATATCCATACATAGATATGTAGGTATGTATGTGAAGATGTTTGGTTTGAATGCATGTGTCCGAAGTAGCTGGCATATGTATCCAGACCTGCTGCAACAATATATCCATGTGGTTGGTGTGGCAAAAAAACCTTTAGAAATACAATTACAAAACAGAGAACAAAAATGAAATAAAGAAACAAAAACAACGAGATGTTGGAAATGCACAGCAAATGGAAGAAAGCAGAATGATATAACAGCAGTTGCGCCGAGAAATTGGGTTAACATGTAAATATTTTTTTAAAGAGAATGTTTTCTTTTCTTCTTGGGGAAGAAATGTAAGGAAAATGTAATAGAGAAAAACCTATCTGACCAGAATAGTGAAATCACCATATCTATTTAATTAAATGAAAACCTAATGTCCCAATGGGAAATCCTAGCTAAAGCGCACAAGAGGATGTCGAGAGTAGTTGGAGCCCTTTGCATGTCAGGTTCAAATATAACATTACAAAATCAGAGGAGTAGTTAGCGTAAATAAACTGGCTTTAAGCTCAAAGGTTTTGAACTTTAGTTCGAACGAAAATTTATATCTTTTGGATGGGAGGTACTCAAATGAACTGTCACTATATCGGATATCTTCTAGCTTATTTTACACAGACCAGGTCATACCTTAGTCCCTCTTTCATCATAAGTGAACACTGACCTCCCCGTGTTGTCATCTGAGAAACAGCCTTTAACACCCGTTAAAGGTAGTGAACTAACATGTGCTGCACGTTCACCCATAAGAAAGTTAAAAACTTGGGTTGGTGGTTGGTCTAGTAGCGAACTATGAAAAAGCAAAGAAAAACAAACCGCTCTAAAGTCGACGATCCCTGCGAACGTTTTACGGACCATGATCTGCGAATCTGCACCTGATACGTTCGCACTCTTTAAATAGAATGTGCAGTTTACGCATTGATAGATGTTACTGCCGATATTACAGTCATACAGGAAATACGATGGATTGGAAAAGGATTCGCAACAGCACATAGAAGTGACGTACTGTATTACAGCTGCTTGGTATAAAGCATGAGTTTGGTTACGGATTTGTAGTTGGACGGAGTTTAAAACTTTTGGTCTCCAGCTTCACCCCAGGGGACGAAAGATTTTCTACAATACGGAAGAAAGCTAAATTTTGAAACTTCAGCTTTATTTGCGCTCATGCATCCACTGAAGATAACGATATATTTTACGAGCGCTTAGAAGAAACATATGGTCGTTGCCCTGCCCATGACACTGCAATTATTCTAGGCGGTTTTAATGACAAATTTAGAAAGTAGAATATCTTTGGCCCCACAGTCGGAAAATTGAGTTACAACAGTGAAACGTCTAATAATGGATGAAGCTGATCGACTAAGCTGTCTCCAGAGCAAAAAAAAAAAAAAACAAGAAATCAAATTGATTAGGTTGTGATAGATTTAAGCCATTCGTCTAGCGTGTTGGATCTACGATCGTTCTGAGGAGCAAACACAGACTCGGACCACCACCTTGTTGTAGCAATGGTACGACTACGATTTAATGTAAGAAATAAATTATTAATAGACACAACACGGAAGTTGGAGTTTGTGATGTCCAATGCAATATCCGATGCATCGGTAATCTGCAATCACAATATATAGCCACACCATATTCCACTCCACTGCTTTAATTGCTTAATGAAAACACTTCTCGTTCCGATAACATACAAGCACTGTGGCAAAGTATTGTCCACACCATGCAACATTTTATCGGGTGGTATGTTCTCTGGGGGGCTATATAAAAACGTGGATTTTTACCGACCATTCTCAGCAGGAAAATGATGTACCTCCAACGAAGACGAAATAGCAAATCAACCATTTTGGTCATATAATGTGACTAAAATCTTAATCCGAGAATCGGGAGGTACCTTTTATGGGGTTACATCAATACATAGACCTATACCGCCAATTCCTGACAGGAAATACCGCAAATGGGGAGGTAATATTATAAGAGCTATATCAAAACGTGGACCTTTACTGACAAATTTTTGCGGGAATGCTGTACATACACAACGAAGACAACATACCGAATTTTATATATTTCTGTAGGATGAAGCGGCTAAGACCTTCAAAATACCTAAAATCGGAAGCTACTGTTCTGTGGGAGCTATATCAAAACGTTGAGAAAATTTCAGTCATTGCGATGAGATTATTTGCCTAAATCCTTCAAAACACCGAAAATCGGAAGGTGTGGGCTACATCAAAACGTGGACATATACCGATAAACTTCCGGTGGAAAATTTGTTTAGCCCCAAAGAAGACTAAATACCAAATTCCACCCATTTCGTTGAGAAAATGTGGTTGCAACCTTCAAAATAGCGAAATCGAAAGGTAGCGTTCTACAGCAAAACGTGGACCTATTCTTAAAAATTTCTGGGGGAAAGTTTTTGGGGGTTATATGAAGGTGTGGACCTATACTGATAATTCTCTTTTTTTTCAAATGTTTTTTATTTACAATCAGTTTAAAAACAAACTATAAGTAAATTTTATAAATAAAAAAAACTATTTACATATATTACATAGAATGAATTCTAAAAATTCAACAAATTTTGAAGGTATTGATAATATATAATGGATATTGTGTCATAAATTTACATGTATGTACATTGTTTTATTTTAACAAATTAATGTATTGATAATATAATATGGATTTTGTGTCATGTGTTTATATATATTATTTTCTATATGGAAGATCAAGAATATCAAATCGTTTTAGTCGGGATAATTGTTCTGATTCATCTAATAGGATAATGGCAAGTGTATTAACATGGTTACTTAGTCTTTCTAAATAATTAGCTGACAACTGGTTTATTTCCTCTTTAATAGTTGTTATTAGTAAATCTTTATGAAGGTTTTTGTTCGTCATGTACCATGGTGCATTTGTCATCATTCGAAGCATTTTCGATTGGAACCGTTGAAGTATTTCCAAATTGGAATTGCTGGCTGTGAATTCTCTTTTTGAATATTTTATAAAACCATGGCAAACTAAATACCAAATTACAGCCATTTCGGTGGGATATTGATTCCTCAACCATCAAAATACCGAGAATCAGGAGATGGTATCCAATACTAGCAAAGACGACCACAGATCCAATCCCAGAAAAAGGTATTGAGTGTATACTGCCCGGCCAAAGTGAGGTGGAACCAATCCATTCTCCCTACAGGCTATGGTCAACGAAATAATTGGGTCCTAACTAACGTTTTGCTATCATCATGACCGGATAAAAACCAACTAGATTTAAATCGAAATTGTCCATCTGTTTATCGATTATAGAGTAGCCTTCGAAAGCTACTAACTTTCAAAGGAATTCCAATCCATCTCCGAATTTGGTATTCCCGCTCATTCGGTCACATGGATGTATGTGCATACACTTAAGCCTTAAGGAGGTCTGTTGTGCGCTCTAATTCTGGGTCAGGATGAGGTTGGATTTTAGAATGTGAGAATTTATTAATTCCTAAAAATCGACAGGGTGCGCCTTAACTAACTTTTAATGAAAGGTTCTTACACCTGGGAAGTGTTTGCGACTTTACAATGCTCATAAATGAGAAAAATCAAAAAAAAAAAATCGGCGGAGATATTTTCAACTAAATCGTGGTCAAAGTTCACATTTCTTGGATTTTTTTAGGTTTTTACAATTTTGCTTGGAAACCGTAAGTCTTATCGAAATGGGACGAAAGAAAATTCTCTACAACACTTCTTTTAGTCGTATTTCGATAGGATTTGCCGTTTCCAAGCAAAATTCTGAACACCTGAAATAAACCTAAAAATGTGAACTTTGAACTCGATTTATTTTAAAATCCCTCCAGCGACATTTTCTTGTTTCTGGATTTTTCTCATCGCAAAAACATGAGAGAATTTTCACTGCTATAACACTTTTAGTAGTCATATTTCGATAGCACTTGCCATTCACGGTGCTCTTGAAACAATTTTAAATGGAAGGTGCTTACACCTTGGAAGTTTTTGCGGATTCTGAAACTACAATGTTCATAGATGAGAAAAATCAAAAAACAAAAAAAATAGCCGGAGCGCTTTTTAAATAAATCGCGATTTAAGTTGACATTTTTAGGGGTTGTTTAGGTTTTCACGATTTTGCTTAGAAACCGCAAGTCCTATCAAATTGGGACTAAGGAAAATGTTGTAGCTATGAAAATTCTCTACAAGATCGATCTTTGCGATATTTTCGTAGTTTTTACCATTTTGGAGATATAGAAGTTCAAATTGGGACAATGCCTTGACTGTATCGCCCTCTTATAAAACAATGTCATGAAGGGTGCGCCTGAACTAACTTTTGATGAAAACCGCTTACACAGGGAAAGTTTTTGTGAATTCTGGAACAGCAGTGTTCATAGATGAGAAAAATCCAAAAACAAGAAAAAATCGCTGTAGGGATTTTTTAATAAATCGCGGTAAAAACTCAAATTTTTAGGTGTTTTTTAGGTTTTCACGATTTTCTTGAAAACCAATCGAAATGGAGCTAAAGAAAATGTTGTAGTTGTGAAAATTCTCTAGAGGATTGACGTTTATCATTTGTTCCTAGCCTGTACCATTTTTGAGATAAAGAAGCTCAGTTTACATTTTTAGGTTTTTTTGTTAGAGTTTCGCGATTTTGCTTGAATACGGTAAGTCTTATCGATATGGAACCTGAGAAAATCTTAAAGTTGTGAAAAATCTCTGCAAGACTGGCTTAAGTAACTTATCCTAAGTTGTAAAATTTTTTTAGATATATAAGTTTAAGTTGGGAATTTGCAGTCATGACATTGTTTTATAAGGGGGCGATACAGAATTTAATTAAATTTGAATTGTCCCAATTTCAACTTCTATATCTCAAAAACGGTAAAGCCGCCGAGAATACCATAAAGGCCAATCTTGTAGAGAATTTTCATAGCTACAACATTTTCTTCAATCCCATTTTGATAGGACTTGCGGTTTCTAAGCAAAATCGTGAAAACCTAAAAATGTCAACTTAAATCGCGATTTATTTAAAAAGCGCTCCGGCGATTTTTTTTGTTTTTTGATTTTTCTCATCTATAAACATTGTAGTTTCAGAATCCGCAAAAACTTCCGAGGTGTAAGCACCTTCCATTTAAAATTGTTTCAAGAGCACCGTGCATTTCCAAGCAAAATCCTGAATACCTGAAATAAACCTAAAAATGTGAACTTTGGAGGCCATTTGTTTAAAAATACCCCGGAGATTTTTTGTTTTTTTTTTTCTCTCTCTTATATGAACATTGTAGTTTCAGAATCCGCATAAATTTCCCAGGTGTAAGCATCTTTCATTTGAAGTTAGTTAAGGCGTATCCTGTCGATTGTCCTAATTTGGTCGAGTCCTTGTATTATGTCGTTCCCTAGTTCTCAGATTTGTGAAAGCCTGACAATGACGGAGGTAGTGTTCCAACGTTTCGTGGTCCTCTCCTCATGCTCTGCATTCACTGTTTTCTGTGCAACTTATTTTGTGCAGATGCGCTTGTTGCCCCACTGTGAGGATGCCTGTCAGTCTACTAAAGACTTTTTTACTTAGTAATAGTACTTCCTTCGTTTTGTCCTCGATTGGGTTCATAGAATTTCTACCAGACTTAGATGAGGTTCCAATATGGTCTCAATCGGCCTACTCCTTCGGGTACCTCCCACACAAAATGTCGGATAAGTTCAGTTTAGGACCTGCTCTCGATTCGCATTGATTTTTGTTGCAACAACTTGTATTCACTTCCCCCCATACTTCGGTACAAGTTTCATAAGGGGCAAGTCCATACTTCCTTAGAAAATGGCCGAAAATGTGCAAAAAGCTACAAAGCTACTGTCTACACCTTCTGGTTAGAGTTGGGCAATCTCGTTCAATTGAACGATCCGGATCACTGTTCTCGTTCAAAGGCGAATGAGTAACATCATAAAAACCAACGTGTGAAATTAAGTATACGCAGTTTTCTCAAAGAAATTACCGGTGTCCATTGAACGAGATAAAGATCCGGATCGTTCAATTGAACGAGATTGCCCAACTCTACTTCTGGTACCTCTCACACAAAATTTCGGATAAGTTCACTTTAAGACCTGCTCTCGAATCACTTTGATTTTTATTGAAGCTATTTGCATTCGCTACCTCCATTACGATGGTGAAAGTTTTTTCAGGGGCAATTCCATATTTTTTGGGAAAACAGCCCGAAAGGTGAAAAAACCCCAAATTCTCCATATGTGGCGGTCGGATGGCACGATAACTCTCGAACTGTTCAACAGATTTGGTCCAACATTTGGTCCTCGTCATATTACATATATCCAAACTTAGTTTCATGGGGAATACCGGTCCAAAACTTTCGGTACTTCTCCCCAATATTTAAAAAATGTCACTAAAATGCTAGGACGATGTCACTTGAATGGGGCAACCAATTTGGTCCAAACTGTGGATCTCCTAATATTTTATCAACATTTAGTTTAACTTCTAAAATGGCCCATATCGGTCCTCCCTAAGGGCACCTGCCCTACAAAATTCAACATTTTTGTCGGCAAGCTCAAATGTCCAAAAAGGGCCACAAAATTCTGAAGATACCTTAAATACATTCGATCTGTCCGGAAGTGAAAGTTTCGCTTCACATTGGCTGAGGGTATATATCTGTCGGCAAAGCCGACTGACACTTTTTTACTTGTTTGTTCATGACTTTAGCTCTAGACGCGTAGCTTTTAAGGGCTTGGCGTTATCTAGACCTACTGTAGGTTGCTCCCTGGCTTGTTTCGCCAATGAGTTTGCAAATACCCCTAATATTTTGCCGTGCCATGTTGGGAGTAGTTGCTTATAGACTTTATACATTCCAAGACTGTTCTAGATTTCACAGTCTTGTTCGTTATATCTTTAATTGCTGTTTTGCTGTACAAACAAAGTTGTTTGTAAGGCCCTTGTCGGGGTGGTCTTCATTACCCCGCTTATGCAACACGTTCGTTGAACTGTTTGCAGTATCTTCATATTACATTTTTTGCCATAGCTGTCCACCATACACAGCCGCGTATGTTAGGATCGGTATAATTACGCTTCTATATATGCAGTGCAGTGACTAAACCCCCATTTTGAGCCTATTGCCCATCTACAAGTTGACCAACATATTTGGGCTTTGTTAGCCCTTTCCTGAAAATGGTCTTTCCGTTTAATTTTCCTATCCTATTTAATAAAACTGGTTACTCGAAGTTTTCCACTTCGTTTTCCTTGTAAATAGACATAGCTTCGTTCTTTTTCGGGTAAACCTGCCGAAACTCTCGGACTGCTATTTTGAGAATCGTTTTCGCTCTTCTCCGAAGGAGCGACCCAAAATAATCCGAGTTATCGTATTAATCAGTCAAAAGGGCAAACGGACATGGTTAGGTCCAATCAAGTTGTTGGGCTGACCCTTCTGAGTGTTAAAAAATCATTTTTTTCTTTTGCATTTTTTTTCAAAAAAACTTTCCCTACCTTCATTTCCATTTCCTTGTTATCTTTTAACTTCTAACTTCTCCCTTCAAAACCAACTTGGGAAAAAAATCAAGTTTGTTGCCAACTTTAAACTATTCGATTGGTTTTATTCAAGAATTTATTCAATTCAATAGTTAAAACATTTTCTTCTTTTCCTTTGTATTCATTATTCTCCGTTCCGAGTTTCATGCTGATCTCATGCCATTAGTTTTTTTCCTTCTTTCTTTAGCTCTGCCATTTATTAATGAAGGCATTTATGTGTTGTAATCAGATGAATTGACCTTTTTTCTACATGATTTCTTTCATTCCCCACCCTCTACTTTATATTCCATGTTTTACTCTTCTCCTTCGTCACTTTCATGCAACGACTGTTGGTGTCAAGAGGAAATGTTGCGTTTAGAATGAATTGTGGGATTTTAAGTTGTTTAAAAACTGAGTGAAATGCTCTGAAAAAATAAGGAATAAATCGACAAAATGTAGAAGAACGAGAAGAATAACTGGAACGGAAACAATGAAACTGCTGTTGTACAAATTGATTTTTTATCTTTCTGAGCAACAATGAATTAATGAGGAAACTATGTGCACAATGAATGGCGCACAAACAAGCAAAAGGCAACAAATGCACAAGGGGAAACAATCGACTAGGACCAAATGGGTAAAGAAGTTTATGAATAAATTGCTCAATTCAAAATTTAATTAAAATGACGAATTGAGAAAATGAAAGAAAAGTTTATTAGAACAGAAACAGAAGAAATAAATGAAGTTGAAAATTTTCGTAACATTTAATTTGTGGTTGTCGGTTGCCTGTAATTGTTTTCCTTTTCAAGGACTGTTAAAGCTATTACAGTAATATGGTTCCATTCATGGGACAATTCGGGGTATCCAGAAAAAGTTCGCTGGGATCTTTTGAGAACCAAATCAGAAATATGATGAGGAATTTTTGCACAACATTACAAACGTGGATTTTTAGGAAAAAAATCGAGAGAAAACCCACGTTTACATGCCACGACATGATTTGCGAAATTGTTTTTAAAAATTCACTTTTATAGGCCATGGCATGGTATTCAAAATTGTCTTTAAAAATCCACGTTTGTAGGCCATGGCATGGTCTTCAAAATTGTTTTTAAAATCCACGTTTATAAACCATGGCATGGTCTTCAAAATTGTCTTTAAAAATCCATGTTTATAGGCCATGGCATGGTCTTCAAAATTATCTTTAAAAATCTACGTTTATAGGACGTGGCATGGTCTTCAAAACTGTATTTAAAAATCCACGTCATCAAAACTGTCTTTAAAAATCAACGTCTTCAAAACTGTTCTTAAAAATCCATGGAATGGTCTTCAAAATTGTCTTTAAAAATCCACGTCTTCAAAACTGTCTTTAAAATCCATGGGATGATCTTCAAATTTGTCTTTAAAAACCCACGGCGTGGTCTTTAAAATTGTCTTTAAAAATCCACGTCTTCAAAACTGTCTTTAAAATCCATGGGATGATCTTCAAATTTGTCTTTAAAAACCCACGGCATGGTCTTTAAAATTGTCTTTAAGAATCCACGTTTATAGGCCACGGCATGGTCTTTAAAATTGTCTTTAAGAATCCAAGTTTATAGGCCACGGCATGGTCTTCAAAATTGTCTTTAAAAATCCACGATTATAGGCCATGGCGTGGTCATTAGAATTGTCTTTAAAAATCTACGTTTATAGGCCAAGGCATGGTCTTCAAAATTGTCTTTAAAAATCCACGCTTATAGGCCATGGCATGGTCACTAGAATTGTCTTTAAAAATCCACGTTTATAGGACAAGGCATGGTCTTCAAAATTGTTTTTAAAAATCCACGTTTATAGGCCATGGCATGGTCTTCAAAATTGTCTTTAAAAATCCACGCTTATAGGCCATGGCATGGTCACTAGAATTGTCTTTAAAAATCCACGTTTATAGGACAAGGCATGGTCTTCAAAATTGTTTTTAAAAATCCACGTTTATAGGCCATGGCATGGTCTTCAAAATTGTCTTTAAAAATCCACGCTTATAGGCCATGGCATGGTCACTAGAATTGTCTTTAAAAATCCACGTTTATAGGCCATGGCATGGTCTTCAAAATTGTTTTTAAAAATCCACGTTTATAGGCCATAGCATGGTCTTCAAAATTGTCTTTAAAAATCCACGTTTATAGGCCATGGCATGGTCTTCAAAATTGTCTTTAAAAATCCACGTTTATAGGCCATGGCGTGGTCTTCAAAATTGTCTTTAAAAATCCACGTTTATAGGCCATGACATGGTCTTCAAAATTGTCTTTAAAAATCCACGATTATAGGCCATGGCGTGGTCATTAGAATTGTCTTTAAAAATCTACGTTTATAGGCCAAGGCATGGTCTTCAAAATTGTCTTTAAAAATCCACGCTTATAGGCCATGACATGGTCACTAGAATTGTCTTTAAAAATCCACGTTTATAGGACAAGGCATGGTCTTCAAAATTGTTTTTAAAAATCCACGTTTATAGGCCATGGCATGGTCTTCAAAATTGTCTTTAAAAATCCACGCTTATAGGCCATGGCATGGTCACTAGAATTGTCTTTAAAAATCCACGTTTATAGGCCATGGCATGGTCTTCAAAATTGTTTTTAAAAATCCACGTTTATAGGCCATAGCATGGTCTTCAAAATTGTCTTTAAAAATCCACGTTTATAGGCCATGGCATGGTCTTCAAAATTGTCTTTAAAAATCCACGTTTATAGGCCATGGCGTGGTCTTCAAAATTGTCTTTAAAAATCCACGTTTATAGGCCATGACATGGTCTTCAAAATTGTCTTTAAAAATCCATGTTTATAGGCCACGGCATGGTCTTTAAAATTTTCTTTAAGAATCCACGTTTATAGGCCAAGGCATGGTCTTTAAAATTGTCTTTAAGAATCCACGTTTATAGGCCACGGCATGGTCTTTAAAATTGTCTTTAAGAATCCACGATTACAGGCCATGACATCGTCTAAAAAAAAATTTGTTTAAAAATTCACGTTTATGGGCCATGGGATGATCTTCAAAATTGTCTTTAAAAATCCACGATTATAGGCCATGGCGTGGTCATTAGAATTGTCTTTAAAAATCTACGTTTATAGGCCAAGGCATGGTCTTCAAAATTGTCTTTAAAAATCCACGATTATAGGCCATGGCGTGGTCATTAGAATTGTCTTTAAAAATCTACTTTTATAGGCCAAGGCATGGTCTTCAAAATTGTCTTTAAAAATCCACGATTATAGGCCATGGCGTGGTCATTAGAATTGTCTTTAAAAATCTACGTTTATAGGCCAAGACATGGTCTTCAAAATTGTCTTTAAAAATCCACGCTTATAGGCCATGGCATGGTCACTAGAATTGTCTTTAAAAATCCACGTTTATAGGACAAGGCATGGTCTTCAAAATTGTTTTTAAAAATCCACGTTTATAGGCCATGGCATGGTCTTCAAAATTGTCTTTAAAAATCCACGCTTATAGGCCATGGCATGGTCACTAGAATTGTCTTTAAAAATCCACGTTTATAGGCCATGGCATGGTCTTCAAAATTGTTTTTAAAAATCCACGTTTATAGGCCATAGCATGGTCTTCAAAATTGTCTTTAAAAATCCACGCTTATAGGCCATGGCATGGTCACTAGAATTGTCTTTAAAAATCCACGTTTATAGGACAAGGCATGGTCTTCAAAATTGTTTTTAAAAATCCACGTTTATAGGCCATGGCATGGTCTTCAAAATTGTCTTTAAAAATCGACGTTTTAGGCCATGGCATGGTCTTCAAAATTGTCTTTAAAAATCCATGTTTATAGGCTATGGCATGGTCTTCAAAATTGTCGTTAAAAATCCACGTTTATAGGCCACGGCATGGTCTAAAAAATTTTCTTTAAAAATCCATGTTTATAGGCCATGGCATGGTCTTCAAAATTGTCGTTAAAAATCCACGGCATGGTCTAAAAAATTTTCTTTAAAAATCCACGTTTATGTGCCATGGGATGATCTTCAAAATTGTCTTTAAAAATCCATGATTATAGGCAATGGCGTGGTTCTTAGAATTGTCTTTAAAAATCCACGTTTATAGACCAAGGCATGCTCTTCAAAATTGTCTTTAAAAATCCACGTTTATAGACCAAGGCATGCTCTTCAAAATTGTCTTTAAAACTCCACATTTATAGGCCATGGCATGGTCATTAGAATTGTCTTTAAAAATCCACGTTTATAGGCCACAGCATGGTCTTCAAAATTGTCTTTAAAAATCCACGTTTAGGGGCCATGGCATGGTCTTCAAAATTGTCTTTAAAAATCCACGTTTAGAGGCCATGGCATGGTCTTCAAAATTGTTTTTAAAAATCCACGTTTAGAGGCCATGGCATGGTCTTCAAAATTGTTTTTAAAAATCCACGTTTATAGGCCATGGCATGGTCTTCAAAATTGTTTTTAAAAATCCGCGTTTATAGGCCATGGCATGGTCTTCAAAACTGCCTTTAAAAATCCACGTTTATAGGCCATGGCATGGTCTTCAAAACTGCCTTTACAAATCCACGTTTATAGATCATGGCATGGTCTTCAAAATTGTCTTAAAAATCCACGTTTATAGGCCATGGCATGGTCTTCAAAACTGTCTTTAAAAATCCACGTTTATAGGCCATGGCATGGTCTTCAAAACTGCCTTTACAAATCCACGTTTATAGATCATGGCATGGTCTTCAAAATTGTCTTAAAAATCCACGTTTATAGGCCATGGCATGGTCTTCAAAACTGCCTTTACAAATCCACGTTTATAGATCATGGCATGGTCTTCAAAATTGTCTTTAAAAATCCACGCTTATAGGCCATGGCATGGTCACTAGAATTGTCTTTAAAAATCCACGTTTATAGGACAAGGCATGGTCTTCAAAATTGTTTTTAAAAATCCACGTTTATAGGCCATGGCATGGTCTTCAAAATTGTCTTTAAAAATCCACGCTTATAGGCCATGGCATGGTCACTAGAATTGTCTTTAAAAATCCACGTTTATAGGCCATGGCATGGTCTTCAAAATTGTTTTTAAAAATCCACGTTTATAGGCCATAGCATGGTCTTCAAAATTGTCTTTAAAAATCCACGCTTATAGGCCATGGCATGGTCACTAGAATTGTCTTTAAAAATCCACGTTTATAGGACAAGGCATGGTCTTCAAAATTGTTTTTAAAAATCCACGTTTATAGGCCATGGCATGGTCTTCAAAATTGTCTTTAAAAATCGACGTTTTAGGCCATGGCATGGTCTTCAAAATTGTCTTTAAAAATCCATGTTTATAGGCTATGGCATGGTCTTCAAAATTGTCGTTAAAAATCCACGTTTATAGGCCACGGCATGGTCTAAAAAATTTTCTTTAAAAATCCATGTTTATAGGCCATGGCATGGTCTTCAAAATTGTCGTTAAAAATCCACGTTTATAGGCCATGGCATGGTCTAAAAAATTTTCTTTAAAAATCCACGTTTATGTGCCATGGGATGATCTTCAAAATTGTCTTTAAAAATCCATGATTATAGGCAATGGCGTGGTTCTTAGAATTGTCTTTAAAAATCCACGTTTATAGACCAAGGCATGCTCTTCAAAATTGTCTTTAAAAATCCACGTTTATAGACCAAGGCATGCTCTTCAAAATTGTCTTTAAAACTCCACATTTATAGGCCATGGCATGGTCATTAGAATTGTCTTTAAAAATCCACGTTTATAGGCCACAGCATGGTCTTCAAAATTGTCTTTAAAAATCCACGTTTAGGGGCCATGGCATGGTCTTCAAAATTGTCTTTAAAAATCCACGTTTAGAGGCCATGGCATGGTCTTCAAAATTGTTTTTAAAAATCCACGTTTAGAGGCCATGGCATGGTCTTCAAAATTGTTTTTAAAAATCCACGTTTATAGGCCATGGCATGGTCTTCAAAATTGTTTTTAAAAATCCGCGTTTATAGGCCATGGCATGGTCTTCAAAACTGCCTTTAAAAATCCACGTTTATAGGCCATGGCATGGTCTTCAAAACTGCCTTTACAAATCCACGTTTATAGATCATGGCATGGTCTTCAAAATTGTCTTAAAAATCCACGTTTATAGGCCATGGCATGGTCTTCAAAACTGTCTTTAAAAATCCACGTTTATAGGACATGGCATGATCTTCAAAATTGTCCTTAAAAATCCACGTTTGTAGGCCACAGCATGGGCTTCAAAATTGTCTTTAAAAATCCACTTCTGTAGGCCACGGCATGGTCTTCAAAATTGTCTTTAATAATCCGCGTTTATAGGCAATGGCTTGATCTTCAAAATTGTCTTTAAAAATCCACGTTTATAGGCTACGCCATGGTCTTCAAAATTGCCTTTAAAAATCCACGTTTAAAGACCATGGCGTGGCCTTCAAAATTGTGTTTAAAAATCCACGTTTATAGGCCACGTCATGGTCTTCAAAATTAACATTTTAGACGAACCTTTAACGAAAATTAAATATATCACCGCACTAAGCCTGAGTCGCCTTCCCTCTGTTGTCATTACCCGAGAAAATTGTCGATTATTTATTTCACAACAACCCAGAACTTTCACAACATATTACAAAATCTTCTGTAGTGGTGATGATGATATTAATATCCAAAAGGTATTTAATTTTCCCTTTGAGTCATAATCTTTGAACACAATGTGCATGTATGCACACATACATGTCAGTGCATAGGTATATCTGTAGCTATGTTGTATGTGTAATCAATATGCCAGAAAATGCTATGTGAAAACTATTAATTGTTTATAAGTCATCGAAAGCAATTTCATTGCAGCTTCTTATAAATGTAAAGACATCCAAATTTAATCATAGTCACAAAGTGTGTGCAAGGCACACACACACACTCTCTTGCAAATGCATCCAAGTAGCCTGCCTGTATTGTTGCAAGGCAACTTCCTTGAGTAATGACAGTGCCAGTGTTTACCATATGTGTGTGTGTGGTACATGTGTACATGGCACAGTTGTGTAGTAAGGCATATTTGAAAAGTTGCCTTTCTCTTGTCAAGAATGTACACACATACAGCGACAATATCGCCCTGAATGTATGCTTAACGACAGCCATCATGTTGCCATTGTCAAATATTGAGCAGATAAACACTAAGTGATGAGATATTAATACACTATCGCACCGTCGTCTATTTCCGTTCAGGAGTTTACACAATCATACACGAGAGAGCTCACACACACATTTATGCATCGTTTTGCATAAATGAGTAGTGAGCAAATGAGTTTCCATAAGTAAACGTTTGATGGTAGGCAAAAGTGTATACACCCACTTTCTAGCTTGCCAACATCTCCATATATGCACATGATGCTGGAAGGAAAACGTTATCAGTTCTACTTATATCATGACGTTTCCTTGTATAACACAGTTGTTACAATTGTCAAATCGTTGTTGGTGGCAACATTTATGTATTTTCCTAAATACACGTACACTCACACACACATTTGCATTTGTGGTACGTAGCTTGCTCAAATATACAATTACATTTAGACATAACACATTAACTGCTTTCTGCAGATGTATGTATGTGTGGGGGTGTGTACGAATGAACTAGTAGCAGAATGTTAATGTGTGTGGGTATTTCTGGGATGAATGAACGTAAACTTGACTACATTTTAAATGAACCATAATGAGAGCACAGTGATTTGATGAAGGCCCCTAAATGACAGTACCGAGATTGGTAATAATCTTTTATAAGGGTAATCAATTTGAAATTTACACTTGTCATATTCGTGTACTAAGAACTTTAGGGGTGTTATGAGACTGAATTTATGTTTTGCCATAACAGGTATTTTTAATTAGTGAGGTGTTATGGGATGGAATATTTACATGCAGTGTGAATAATATAAAGAAATGGATAAAAAGGTCAAAAGCAGGAAGAGGAAATGTTAGTCCATGGCTGTAGGTCACAGTATAGGCTTCAAAATGTCTTCAAACAAACACGTTTCTACCCCATGACATGGGCTTAAAATAACTTTTAAAATTCACGTTTGAGTGTCACAGAATGGGCTTCAATATTGTCTTTAAAAAACCACGTTTTTAGGGCACTGAATGGGTTTTTAAATTGTCTTTAAAATCCAAGTTTATAAATCACAACATTCGCTAAAATAGTGTGTTTAAAAATCGACATTCTAAGACACAGAATGAGCTTTAAATTTGTCTTTAAAATCCAAGTTTGTAGGTCACAGCATGGACTTAAAAATTGTCTTTAAAATCCACGTTTATAGGACACAGAATGGGCCATAGCATGGACTTCAAAATTGTCTTTAAAAATCTACGTTTATAGGGCGCAGAATGGACTTTAAAATTGTATTTAAAATCCAAGTTTATAGGCCATAGCTTGGGCTTCAAAATAGTATTAAAAAATCCACGTTTGTAGGCCACAGAATGGGATTCAAAATTGTCGTTGAAAATCCACGATTATAGGCGACAGAATGGGATTCAAAATTGTCGTTAAAAATCCACGATTATAGGCGACAGAATGGGATTCAAAATTGTCGTTAAAAATTCACGTTTATAGGCCACACAATGGGATTCACAATTGTTTTAAAAAATCCACGTTTATCGAGCATGCTATGAGATTCAAAATTATCTTTAAAAATCCATGTTTGTAGGCCACAGCATGGACTTAAAAATTGTCTTTAAAAATCCACGTTTGTAGGCCACAGCAAGGGATTCAAAACTGACGTTAAGAATCCACGTTTATAGGCCACACAATGGGATTCAAAATTGTTTTAAAAAATCCACGTTTATCGACGAGATTCAAAATTGTTTTAAAAAATCCACGTTTATCGACGAGATTCAAAATTGTTTTAAAAAATCCACGTTTATCGACGAGATTCAAAATTGTTTTAAAAAATCCACGTTTATCGACGAGATTCAAAATTGTTTTAAAAAATCCACGTTTATCGACGAGATTCAAAATTGTTTTAAAAAATCCACGTTTATCGACGAGATTCAAAATTGTTTTAAAAAATCCACGTTTATCGACGAGATTCAAAATTGTTTTAAAAAATCCACGTTTATCGACGAGATTCAAAATTGTTTTAAAAAATCCACGTTTATCGACGAGATTCAAAATTGTTTTAAAAAATCCACGTTTATCGACGAGATTCAAAATTGTTTTAAAAAATCCACGTTTATCGACGAGATTCAAAATTGTTTTAAAAAATCCACGTTTATCGACGAGATTCAAAATTGTTTTAAAAAATCCACGTTTATCGACGAGATTCAAAATTGTTTTAAAAAATCCACGTTTATCGACGAGATTCAAAATTGTTTTAAAAAATCCACGTTTATCGACGAGATTCAAAATTGTTTTAAAAAATCCACGTTTATCGACGAGATTCAAAATTGTTTTAAAAAATCCACGTTTATCTACGAGATTCAAAATTGTTTTAAAAAATCCACGTTTATCGACGAGATTCAAAATTGTTTTAAAAAATCCACGTTTATCGACGAGATTCAAAATTGTTTTAAAAAATCCACGTTTATCGACGAGATTCAAAATTGTTTTAAAAAATCCACGTTTATCGACGAGTTCAAAATTGTTTAAAAAAATCCACGTTTATCGACGAGATTCAAAGTTGTTTTAGTTAAGTTTCACATTTATCGATGAGATTCAAAATTGTTTTAAAAAATTCACGTTTATCGATGAGATTCAAAATTGTTTTAAAAAATCCACGTTTATCGACAGAGATTCAAAATTGTTTACGAGATTCAAAATTGTTTAAAAAAATCCACGTTTATCGACGAGATTCAAAATTGTTTTAAAAAAATCACATTTATCGATGAGATTCAAAATTGTTTTAAAAAATTCACGTTTATCGATGAGATTCAAAATTGTTTTAAAAAATCCACGTTTATCGACAGAGATTCAAAATTGTTTTAAAAAATTCACGTTTATCGACGAGATTCAAAATTGTTTTAAAAAATCCACGTTTATCGACGAGATTCAAAATTGTTTTAAAAAATCCACGTTTATCGACGAGATTCAAAATTGTTTTAAAAAATCCACGTTTATCGACGAGATTCAAAACTGTTTTAAAAAATCCACGTTTATCGACGAGATTCAAAATTGTTTTAAAAAATCCACGTTTATCGACGAGATTCAAAATTGTTTTAAAAAATCCACGTTTATCGACGAGTTCAAAATTGTTTTAAAAAATCCACGTTTATCGACGAGATTCCAAATTGTTTTAAAAAATCCACGTTTATCGACGAGATTCAAAATTGTTTAAAAAAATCCACGTTTATCGACGAGATTCAAAATTGTTTTAAAAAATTCACATTTATAGATGAGATTCAAAATTGTTTTAAAAAATTCACGTTTATCGATGAGATTCAAAATTGTTTTAAAAAATCCACGTTTATCGACAGAGATTCAAAATTGTTTTAAAAAATTCACATTTATAGATGAGATTCAAAATTGTTTTAAAAAATTCACGTTTATCGATGAGATTCAAAATTGTTTTAAAAAATCCACGTTTATCGACAGAGATTCAAAATTGTTTTAAAAAATCCACGTTTATCGACGAGATTCAAAATTGTTTTAAAAAATCCACGTTTATCGACGAGATTCAAAATTGTTTTAAAAAATCCACGTTTATCGACGAGATTCAAAATTGTTTTAAAAAATCCACGTTTATCGACGAGATTCAAAATTGTTTTAAAAAATCCACGTTTATCGACGAGATTCAAAATTGTTTTAAAAAATCCACGTTTATCGACGAGATTCAAAATTGTTTTAAAAAATCCACGTTTATCGACGAGATTCAAAATTGTTTTAAAAAATCCACGTTTATCGACGAGATTCAAAATTGTTTTAAAAAATCCACGTTTATCGACGAGATTCAAAATTGTTTTAAAAAATCCACGTTTATCGACGAGATTCAAAATTGTTTTAAAAAATCCACGTTTATCGACGAGATTCAAAATTGTTTTAAAAAATCCACGTTTATCGACGAGATTCAAAATTGTTTTAAAAAATCCACGTTTATCGACGAGATTCAAAATTGTTTTAAAAAATCCACGTTTATCGACGAGATTCAAAATTGTTTTAAAAAATCCACGTTTATCGACGAGATTCAAAATTGTTTTAAAAAATCCACGTTTATCGACGAGATTCAAAATTGTTTTAAAAAATCCACGTTTATCGACGAGATTCAAAATTGTTTTAAAAATCCACGTTTATCGACGAGATTCAAAATTGTTTTAAAAAATCCACGTTTATCGACGAGATTCAAAATTGTTTTAAAAAATCCACGTTTATCGACGAGATTCAAAATTGTTTTAAAAAATCCACGTTTATCGACGAGATTCAAAATTGTTTTAAAAAATCCACGTTTATCGACGAGATTCAAAATTGTTTTAAAAAATCCACGTTTATCGACGAGATTCAAAATTGTTTTAAAAAATCCACGTTTATCGACGAGATTCAAAATTGTTTTAAAAAATCCACGTTTGTAGGCCACAGAATGGGCTTAAAAATTGTCTTTAAAAATCCACGTTTATAGGACGCAGAATGGGCTTTAAAATTGTCTTTAAAAATTCACGTTTATAGGACGCAGAATGGGCTTTAAAATTGTATTTAAAATCCAACTTTATAGGCCATAGCTTGGGCTTCAAAATAGTATTAAAAAATCCACGTTTATAGGCCACACAATGGGATTCACAATTGTTTTAAAAATCCACGTTTATCGAGCATGCTATGAGATTCAAAATTATCTTTCAAAATCCACGTTTGTAGGCCACAGCATGAGATTAAAAATTGTCTTTAAAAATCCACGTTTGTAGGCCACAGAATGGGCTTAAAAATTGTCTTTAAAAATCCACGTTTTTAGGCGCCGCATGGGTTTGAAAATTGTCTTTAAAAATCCACGTTTTTAGGCCACAGCATGGGCTTGAAAATTGTTTTTAAAAATCCACGTTTTAGGCACCGCATGGCCTTGAAAATTGTCTTTAAAAATCCACGTTTGTAGGCCACAGCATGGGCTTAAAAATTGTCTTTAAAAATCCACGTTTGTAGGCCACAGCATGGGCTTAAAATTGTCTTTAAAAATCCACGTTTGTAGGCCACAGCATGGGCTTAAAAATTGTCTTTAAAAATCCACGTTTGTAGGCCACAGCATGGGCTTAAAATTGTCTTTAAAAATCCACGTTTGTAGGCCACAGCATGGGCTTAAAAATTGTCTTTAAAAATCCACGTTTGTAGGCCACAGCATGGGCTTAAAATTGTCTTTAAAAATCCACGTTTGTAGGCCACAGCATGGGCTTAAAAATTGTCTTTAAAAATCCACGTTTGTAGGCCACAGCATGGGCTTAAAAATTGTCTTTAAAAATCCACGTTTGTAGGCCACAGCATGGGCTTAAAAATTGTCTTTAAAAATCCACGTTTGTAGGCCACAGCATGGGCTTAAAATTGTCTTTAAAAATCCACGTTTGTAGGCCACAGCATGGGCTTAAAATTGTCTTTAAAAATCCACGTTTGTAGGCCACAGCATGGGCTTAAAAAATGTCTTTAAAAATCCACGTTTGTAGGCCACAGCATGGGCTTAAAAAATGTCTTTAAAAATCCACGTTTGTAGGCCACAGCATGGGCTTAAAAATTGTCTTTAAAAATCCACGTTTGTAGGCCACAGCATGGGCTTAAAATTGTCTTTAAAAATCCACGTTTGTAGGCCACAGCATGGGCTTAAAAATTGTCTTTAAAAATCCACGTTTGCAGGCCACAGCATGGGCTTAAAAATTGTCTTTAAAAATACACGTTTGTAGGCCACAGCATGGGCTTAAAATTTGTCTTTAAAAATCCACGTTTGTAGGCCACAGCATGGGCTTAAAAATTGACTTTAAAAATCCACATAGGTAGGCCGCAGCATCGGCTGCAAAATTTTCTTTAAAAATCCACGTTATTGGTCCACGTCATGGGCTTAAAAATTCTACATAAAAATTCAGTTGAAGTTGTCTTAAATAATCCACGTTTCTGGTCCATATCATGGGCTTTAAACTTGTCTTTAAAAATTACTCTTTCTCTGCCAGTTAATTTTCCCCGATATCAGTTTTAAACAAATCCCCGTCCTCAACCCTTTATTCAAAACACTGTCCATCAATTTATTAAATTATATACCCATGGAGTGTCAGCCTTTGGTTTCAATAGCTTCATCTTCATCTTTGTTGCAAAGACAAGTCCTTAACTATGTCAAGACTTAAAGGAAAGGCTATTGAACATGAGCATGAATGAGTAGACATTATCAAATTGTCATGCCCGAAGATAAAGTAGTTGTAGTGTAAAGGAATGGAAAAAACGGGGATGAGGGTGTTGAACACTAAACTACATGAACATGCACAAACAAGAATACCATTAGGGGGAAAACATTTTCCACATCATTAGTTATGTCAAATGCAACAAATGTTCATGATGATCATCATCACCAGCAACGCGGCAATGGCAACGATACTAAAACGCAACAGGAACCAAGTCAATGTAAAAGGGAGCAGCAGTACTTGCAGCTGTGGATAGATATTGCAAATAGTGGAACAGTATTAAACAAGTTGCAGTCAATTGTATTGCACAAATCGTGTTGCATGATATCAGCCAGGCAAACAGTTTTGAAAAAAAAAAAACAACAATCGAAAAATAGATGGATGCCGTTGCAACGTGGCAACATAGAAGAAGGAAAAAAATGGAAAACAACTGTGAAATATTGGAAATTTTATACTTAAATGGGGCCATGTCAAATGAAAAGAATAATCATCGAACAACGACGTGCTGCTGTAGATAATGATGCTGTTGCTGCTGCTACTGCCACTGATGCCAATGCTTGCAATGACGATGGTGATGATGATGATGCGGAAACAAATACAACCATACAAACTGGTAATGTGAATATCCATACAACAATATTACGCATCCAATTGAACTGTTTCAAATTTGAAAATTAATCATTTTTGCTTCATGAATCATGGCAAGGACATCAATGATGATGACGATGCTGCCGTTCATATTGTTGTTGCAAAAATACAAACTGGGTTATATGTACGTATGGATGTTTGTGTGAACACGAGAGATGCATAAACAATTTCATATTTTCGAAATTAATCATATTTGATTTATGCACAGGAAAGTGGCAAAAATATCAAAGCAAAATGAAAATTTATTTTCTGAACAAATGAAACGAAACGAAACAAGACAAACAAGGAAGATGAATTGCATTAAATTCGATTAAACAATTAGAAACTGTATAGTGCTACAATAACAATTAAGCAATTTAATATAATTTAATTTATCACAGCATTTAGGCATTGGAACTAAATATTAAACTTATCAAAAGGGAAATATTAAAATAAAATAATGACTATACATATTAATGATATAAACAAGGATTTTTAGAGACAATTTTGGAGCCCATACTGTAGCCTACAAACCTGGATTTTTAAAGACAAATTTTAATTCAAGAGGCTACAAACGTAGATTTTTAAAAACAATTTCTAAAGACTATTTTAAACTGTAAACTGCTGTCTACAATTACAATCTTGGATTTTTAAAGACAATTTTATGGTCTATGCTACGGGCTGCAAATGTGGATTTTCAAAGGCAATTGTGAAGTCCATTCTGTGAACTACAATGTGGATTTTCAATGACCATTTTGAAGCCAATGCTGTGGTCTACAAACGTGGATTTTGAAGGCAATTTTGTAGCTCATGCAGTGGTCTACAAAAGAGGATTTTTAAAGACAATCCTGAAGCCCATGCTGTGGCCTACAAACGTGGATTTTTAAAAGAAATTGCAGCTTATGTTGTGGCCACAAACGTGGATTTTTAAAGACAATTTTGAAGCGAATGTAGCGCCCTACAAACGTAGATATTCAAATTAATTTTAAAGCCCAGGTTGTGACCTACAAACGTGTATTTTTAAAGACAGTTTTAATACTCATGCTAAAACCTATAAACGTAGATTTTCAAAGTAAATTTTGAAGCCAATGTGTGGCCTACAATCATAGATTTTTAAAGACAATTTTGAAAACCACACTATGGTACATAAATGTGTTTTTAAAGACAATTGAGAAGGCCATGCTGCGGCCTATAATAGTGCATTTTTAACGACAATTTTAAAGGCCGTTCTGTGGCCTATAAACATGGGTTTTTAAAGACAATATTGAAGCACAATCTCTGGCCTAAAAACGTAGATTTTTAAGTACGATTTAAAAGCCCATTCTGTGGCATACAAACGTGGATTTTTAAAGACAATATTAAAGCCCCATCTCTGGCCTGTAAACGTGGATTTTTAAATACAATTTAGAAGCCCGTTCTGTGGCCTTTAAACGTGGATTTTTAAAAACAATTTAGAAGCCCATTCTGTGATCTTTAAACGTGGATTTTTAAATACAATTTAGAAGCCCGTTCTGTGGCCTTTAAACGTGGATTTTTAAAAACAATTTAGAAGCCCATTCTGTGATCTTTAAACGTGGATTTTTAAATACAATTTAGAAGCCCATTCTGTGATTTTAAAACGTGGATTTTTAAATACAATTTAGAAGCCCATTCTGTGGCCTATAAACGTGGATTTTTTAAGACAATTTTGAAACCCTCGCTGTTGCCTACAAACGTGGATTTTTAAAGACAATTTTGAAACCCTCGCTGTGGCCTTCAAACGTGGATTTTTAATGGTAATTTTGAAGCCCATGCAGTGGCCTACAAAAGTAGATTTTTAAAGACAATTTTGAAGCCCATGTAGTGACGTGCAAACGTCGATTTAAAAAAAAATTTAAAAAGATATTATGGCCTACAAACGTGGATTTTTAAAGAAATTTTGAAGCCTATACTGTGGCCTACAATCATTTTTTACAGACAATTTTGAAGTCTATGCTGTGGCATATAAACCTGGTTTTTTAATAACAGTTTTGAAGCCCAAGCTGTGGCCTACAAACGTGGATTTATAAAGACAATTTTGAAGCCCAAGCTGTGGCTTACAAACGTGAATTTATAAAGACAATTTTGAAGCCCGTATATTTAAAAGAAAATTTTGATGCCGGAGCTGTGGCCTACAAACGTGGATTTTTGAAGGCAATTTTGAAGCCCATGCTGTCGCCTGTAAACGTAGATGTTTAAAAAACATTTTGCAGCCTACGTTGTGGACACAAACGTGATTTTTAAAGACAATTTTAAAACCCGTGCTGTTGCCTAGGAAAGTGCATTTTTAAAACCAATTTTGAAGCATTGGCTTGTGACCTACATGCTTGGATTTTAAGACAATTTTAAGGCCCATTTTGTTTTTATACCCTCCACCATAGTATGGAGGGTATATTAAGTTTGTCATTTCGTTTGTAACACATCGAACTAATCATTTGCGACCCTATAAAATATATATATTCTTGATCAGGATAAAATTCTAAGACGATCTAGCCATGCCCGTCCGTCCGTCTGTTGTAATCACTCTAGCGTCCGCAATAATTGAGATAGAGTGCTGAAATTTTGCACTCGAGGGTCTTTTTTTCATAGGCAAGTTCGAAGATGGGCTATATTGGTCCACTCTTTGGTATAGCCCCCATATAACGGTACCTCCGGATTTGAGGTATTTTGACGTTATTCGACACATTTGCAGACCGAATTAGCTATAATTTGGCACTTAGGGTTCCTAGTGATCAACAAATTTATATCCCAAAGGATATGGGCATAGGTCCATGTTTTGGTATGGCCCCTTATAACCGTACCTCCCGATTTTCGGTATTTTGAGCATTTTAGTTACAATTTTTAACCGAACTAGCTGTAATTTGCCATTTGAGGTTCTCAGTGGTTATGAAACATCTCCACGAAACATCGTCAACATAGGTCCATGTTTTGGTATAGCCCCCCTATATCGGTACCTCCCGAATTTCGGTATTTTGAGAATTTTAGCTACAATTTTAACCGAACTAGCTGTAATTTGCCATTTGAGGTTCTCAGTGGTCATGAAACATCTCCACCAAACATCGTCAACATAGGTCCATATTTTGGTATAGCCCCCATATATCGGTACCTCCCGATTTTCGGTATTTTGAGAATTTTAGCTACAGTTTTTACCGAAATAGCAGTAATTTGACATTTGAAGTTCTCAGTGGTCATAAAACATCTCCAACGAAACATCGTCAACATAGGTCCATGTTTTGGTATAGCCCCCATATAACGGTATCTCCCGATTTTCGGTATTTTGAGAATTTTAGCTGCAGTTTTTAACCGAACTAGCTGCAATGATCGGTATTTTGAGAATTTTAGCTAGAATTTTGTCTATTCAAAAATAATCGTCAATATACATAGGTCAATGTTTTGGTATATCCCCCCATATAACTGTACCTCCCGATTTTCGGGAATTTTCAGTGGTCACGAAATTTCTTCACTAAAATTCGTCAACATGGGTCCATTTTTGAGGGTCTACATTGTTTTGATGAGACTACCCTTAATTCGACTCTTGAAGTTCCCTGCAGCTATAAAACTTTTCCACCAAAAAATTTAAAGATAGGTTGACACTTTGATATAGCCCCGTAGGTGGTACCTTTCACTTAGCTGAACACATTTTTTTAGATTAGATTAGATAACACTGTGCAATAAAATGGAGGTGAAAGTCTGTGGCACGGAAAATTCCTCTTGGGGAAGAAAGGCCTTGGTGAGTATATTATGAACCCCGAAGGACAGATCCGCCGTGAGTCGAACTTCCGCGTTATAGCGTGATGAAATTTTTGTTAGAGACCCTGTGGGCCATCAGGAATTAGCGTTATATCTTTGTTCACTGTTGCTTAAGTGCTCCACAAAAACAACAAACAAAGGGCTTTCATCTCCAGAAGGAATTATCTCTGCCACAACATTTGTGTTCACAGTGTAATTTAAGCAATAGTGGGAGGCAGTAGGAGGCTATCCGTTGTCGAAAAGTTGTTCCACCTAAAATTGTGAAAGGACCCTAATTATTCCATTTTAATTAAGACTATTTTATGGTGGAGGGTATAAAAAGTTCGGCCCGGCCGATCTTAACGACTTTTTACTTGTTCTTATTCCCAACGTATCTTCAAAAGCTTCCTAGTTTACAAAATTAAACCCTAAAACTAAAAAAATAATACATCAAATCAACCGCTAGTCAATTACAAATATTACAAAATTTCATATGTAATTGATGATTGATTTGCAAATTGAATTTCCGTTCTTTTCTTTTTTAAAAAAGAAAACTTCATTTATCAAATAAACGTATTGCATTCTATTGCAAATTTTGCAATATAATTCTTATTACATTCTCGACATTTGATAATGCATAGTACTTGGTTATGATGGTATCTGTGTTAAACTACCCCGACTATAGACGCCATTCACTATCATGTAACAACCATAAAATCCAAGTGTTCGAGATGATGATGCTTTCAATATTTTGTTGCAATCAATATCTATTCTTTACGAATCTTCAATAGTGCTGATGTTGGTGCTAGTGCTGGCGCTACTGCTGCTGTCATATCATATGTTTTATTAACAACTTCCGGTGTTATTTTACATTCGAACGTTTCAACATTGCAATTTCTTTTATATACATTTCAACGTTCTTACCCTCTTTCTCTCTACTTTTGTTACAGTTGCAGCGAAGGTCGCGTCATGTCGGCCGATACCAAAGGTTGTGTGGATCGCAATGAATGTCTGGATATGCCCTGCCTGAATGGCGCCACATGCATAAATCTGGAGCCACGTCTACGTTATCGTTGCATATGTCCGGAAGGTTATTGGGGTGAAAATTGTGAACTGGTGCAAGAAGGTCAAAGACTAAAGTTAAGCATGGGTGCATTAGGTGCCATCTTTGTGTGTCTTATTATCATTTTAAGTAAGTATTACAAACGTTATATGAATACACATACAAATTGATTGTGATGAATATTTTTATTGGCAATTTTTCTTATGTTATGAAGCGAGGAAAGCCCACGGGCGTATGTGTGTGTGCCGAAAAGAAACTGTGTCAGAAGTGAAAATATTTTTAAGGAAATTTAAATATTAAAACTATAAATGATAATGTATTTTAAATAACAGGATTTTTAAGCGAAAGTTGCTTTTATCATTTTAATTTGCTACCATAGATTGCTGTCTGCGCTTGCTACCGAAAACGTTTGTCAGAAATATCTTCAAAATTTGTTTCACGTAATATGTTGTCCAAACTTAAATTAAGTTCGAAGATGGGCCATATCGGTCCACTCCTTCGGGTACTTCCCACAAAAGTTCAAATTTTTTCGCTAAAACGGTGCGCAATAGGGGTTTTAAAAAATCGGTGTCAGATTTTTTTAGGTGGCACCGTCCTAAAGCGTTTAGTTTTCTTACATTTTAAGATTGCCAAATTTTGAGCACAATTGGAGTATTTTAACAAGCGCCACTGGGTTCTCAAAGTTTCTATGGGCCCTATATATAGTTAATATTAAAATCCGAGCCGATCATAACAATTTTTTGTAGTATAGTTTTTTAGCCACAACACAGAACTTCTAAGATTTGTTCATCGATTGGACAATAAATGTGGTCTGTAGAGCGATTTGGTGAAAATTCGTCTCCGGCGCCATACAAATTACTATAGAAACTTCGATTATGCTCAAACTTTGACAATCTTAAAATCAAACAAAACTGAAACCTATAGGGGGTTGCCGCCTAAAAAACCGACATCGATTTGTTCCCTTTGAGTTAAAACCACCTTAGTGCGCACTATCGAGGCGTAGAACCTTCTTCGGGTACTACACCACAAATTTTCACAATTTTTGGCACAAGTCCAGTTAAGAATCTCTTTTTGGATCATGATCAATTTTTTTGCAACAAGTTGTGCTCCCGAACCTTTTTATGATTGTAAATTTTTTTGGCAAATCCAAATCCCTGCCGGAGCCAACTAAAATGATTTGGGAACACAAAACCTAACGAATTGAGTGTCCGATTTGACCGAAACGTTGCACATCGTAAAATGAATTCTAAACGTACAACTACGAAGGTATACTCGTATATCGGAGACCATTTTCGGGTACCTCCCTCACAAAAGTTCAATAATTTTGCTTAAGTGTTGTTAAAGGAGTGTTCAAAGGAAGAAGTAAAATTAATTCTAAATGTACAACTACGAAGGTATACTCGTATATCGGAGACCATTTTCGGGTACCTCCCTCAAAAAAGTTCAATAATTTTCCTTAAGTGTTGTTAAAGGAGTGTTCAAAGGAAGTTTGCATATTTTTACCGAAAATACTTTTTGTGCTAATGCTTGCACCGATATAATGTTTCTTTAATCAAGTCCATGCTTCCTGGCATAATGGCCCAAAAGCTTTAAAAAATACATGGTGACCAACAAAAGCGCATGGTGGGCACAATAACAATCGAAACGAATTATTGTTGTTGTAGCATAATAAGTTTGTTGCAGGGATGGCAGCCGCTGGCCGAAACACTTCTGGTTTGAGGTCAATTCGATGCCAAGGGATTAATTTTTATCACTCCAGATGACCGAGTTGTTGAAGTTGAAGTTGTTCCAACCTTTCGCATCGTAATATTTCGTTTTGAAATTTTTACAGCAGCTATTACGACAGTACAATTTTTATCAGAACTTTATACCCAACACCAGAAAAAATGTCGAACTAAAATGTCCACAATTTTAGTTTGTTGTAGCAACGCAAATATATTCGTTCGTATATTTTATTTAGTTAACGGGACGACTGCGTCCATACAGAATCAGAAGACTGATGAGTGGGGTTAACTGGGCTGCTAAACAAAAAACAGCGTGTCGTGCGGTTTCAATCTTCATGCCGGGTATGTGTTGGGTATCGTGGCACCAATTTGAATCTGATACGAATTGATTCGGCTGCATATTCCGGATCCTAAGTAAGCTAAAACTTCTCGTGTTTGCCTAGGCTGTGATGCATAGGGGGTGATCCTCAAGTACGGCATTCGTACTGTATCTCTGTACTGCCTGAATTACTGCATCAGTGTGAATGTTATCCAAACCTGTCTGATAGGTTCGTTGGCCCAGAGGTTATGGTCGGATCGCTCTCTAGATGCTGAAGATCTCTTTTCACGTGGCGACAATATACTGTTACGTTGATGCACCGGTAAAACCTTCTCCTCCGCATGAAGATTTTATCTTTGTGTCATCAGGAGGCGCCCTGTTGCAGTCCTCAGGTCGGCATTCTGGCAGGTTTGAATTTTCTTCAACTGTGTAGCGCTAACATTTGCATACCACTCTGGCGCCGCATAGCTTACCACAGACCGCCATATTGCTTTTTAAGTCGTCAAAAAGGTTTCTTTGTCAGCACGCCAAATGCTGCCGGCCACCGATTTGAGGACTTTGTTACTACTTCTGATATTACCGGAAATAGCTATGGCTTGCGTGGACGACTTAAACATGCTATAATTTCTGCCGCCTAAGTGATGAACAACGTGGCAGTGGATATAGCGGGGATATTTTCATATTTCTCAGACAGAAGAACTGGGTCAGCTATGATCACATTTACCCTATCTCATACATGTGTCATCGAAGATAGGACCCGACGCTAAGATCTTACAACCATCCGTATACATTACGATCTTTATGCCCTCTGGGGGGTGTTTAATTTCAGAAAGGTTGAGGTTAAACAATTACGGAGATATGACCCCACGTTGGGGAATTACCTGTTTTACTCTACGGGTTTTGGACATCTTGGTTTAGAATTCCACAAACGACTGGCCTTCGTACAGTCATGTGACAGGAGTGAGATCGACCTGTACGACTCACCTTTGCTGGCATCCTTGCCTTGACCACCCTGCCAAATTTCCAGACTTCTGGTACAATATGGGTGGCAAACCATAGGTTGAGGACACGACTTTTATTTAAGTGGACGTTTCGGAGATATCACGACTTTTCTATAAGTGTACTTTTAGTGCTTAATCTATTCTGGCTCGGAGATATCACGACTTTTTGATAGGTCTACTTTTAATGTTCTATCTCTTCTAGTTTCGGAGATATCACGACTTTTTTATAAGTGTACTTTTAATGCTCTATCTATTCTAGTTTCGGAGATATCACGACTTTTTGATAGGTCTACTTTTTATGCTCAATCTCTTTTAGTTATAGGTCTACTTTTAATGCTCTATCTCAATATCCCTCAGAAATGTTAGTGGTCGGAATCAGCGCACGTTCAGTGGGAGCCTCATTTCAGTCGTCCATGTGGTGAACAGTGTGGCAGTGGATTTAGCGGCGGATATTTTCATATTCCAGTCAGCTATTTAGACATTTAACCTATCACATATGTCATTGATGATGAGGATCCGACCCCAAGATCGTATAATAATTTCAGAAAGGTAGAGCTAAACAGTTCCGGATATATCACCGCGCCTTGGGGAACTCCCAGTTTCACTCTACGAGCTTTGGCTTTATTGTTTCAGAATTCCACAAACGACTAGCGTCTGCACATATAATGGATTATCCAACGTTTCAAACACGACTGTAGAATGGTCTTCTCTATATCTTCGAACAGTTTGGAATGGGTGACGGTACTGAAGGCCTTCGATAGGTCTAGTCCCTGCCACCAATTGGAAGTGAGTTTCGCCCTCCCACGCCTAAGAGGTCACTCCGGAGACACGCCAAGAAAGATCGTTGGTGAATTACACAAACAATTTCTATAGCCTTATTGTGATTACGTTTTATCGCGTATGCCGGCACTTCGGAGTGTCTTCTGAGTGACTTCCAAGGCGATTGTTTAGATTTATTTAAAGATTCAACACATTTAAACAAATAGAAAACATTTTCTATCTGATGGTTATATGAGACGGTGGTGCAATGGTACGCATACTCGCTTTGTACTCTGAATGTCCGGGTTCGCTTCCCAAGTCAGACAACAAAACATCACATTTTTAAAATGACAAAATCAATGTAGGCGGAAATTGCAAAGAATAATTTCTCTAAAAGAGAAGAGAAATAAAAAAAATAAATAAAAATAAAAAAAATAAAAAAATTAAAAAAAATAAAAATTAAAAATTAAAATAAATAGAAAAAAATAAAAATATATATTTTTTAATTTCTAGAACTATCGCCGAAATGATCTTCTAGAAGTGTCGCTGGAGTGACTTCCAAGACGACACGCGGGCGTGGTTCATTTATTCACAACGGAGGTCACTTAAGGGTGACTTCTGCGACTATCGCCGCGACTGTTTTCATCGCCGTGGGCGACACGCCTAAGTCACTTCCGCGATAGTTTTTGTTTGCAGGGGTGCCACCATGACTTTTCGGCCTGTTCTGGTTCAGTCTTCTAGTGATATGTGTGGATATGGCGTGTAATGCTGTTGCAGTATTATGCATTTTCCGTAATCCATGATGATGTTCGGTAGTAGTAGTGCCTCCTTGCTAATAACAATTGTAGATGGAAAATTTAGGCTACAGTTAGGTGTGAAAATGCGTCTAAAAATGTGCTCATTCGGGAGGTACCTCTATATGGGGGCTATACCAATAACTTGGACCAATGTTGAAAATTTTTGATGGAAAAATGTTGTGACCATTGGTAACCTCAAATATCAAAAAACACGTAGTTCGCTCAAAAAATATAGCAAACATCCGAAGAATCGGGAGATACCATTTATAGGGGTTATACCAAAACATGGACCAAAGTTGACAATTTTTCGTAGAGAAGTTTTGTGACCACAAGGAACCTCAAATGTCCAATTACGAGTAGTTTAGAAAAGAATGTAGCTAAAACCCTCAAAATACCAAAAATCGGAAGGTAAAAATATATGGGAACTATACCACAACATGGACAAATTTTGAATATTTCTGAAGGAGATGATTCGTGACCACTGGGAACCTCTAGTCTCAAATAACAGGTAGTTCAGAAAAAATGTAGCTAGAACCCTAAAAATACCGAGAATCGGGAGGTACCGTTATATAGGGGCTATACCACAACATGACAATTGACGATTTTTGGTGGCAGCAAGAAACCTCAAACGTCAAATTACGGGTAGTTCAGTCAAAAAATTTAGCTAAAACCCTCAAAAAACCCAAAATCGGGAGGTACAAATATATGGGGGATATACCACAGGGGACCTCTAATGGTAAATTACATATAGTTCGGCCAAAAACTGTAGCTAAACGCTTCTAAACACCTAATATCAGGAGGTACGGTTATATGGGCTATACAAAACATGGCCCTAGGTTGACAATTTTTGGTGGGGAAGCTTCGTGACTGCAGGGAACCTCATATGTCAATATACATATATAAAATCGGGAGGAACCCTTATAGGGGGACTAAACCAAAACCGGCACATACGTTGCCAATTTTTTATAGAGAAGTTTTGTGACCACAGTGAAACTCAAATGCCCAATTACTGGTAGTGCAGACAAAAAAATGTACCTTAAACCCTCGAAAATAGGGAAGTACCAATATATGGGGGTTATACCACAACATGGACCTATGTTGAAAATTTTTGAAAGAGAATTTTTGTGGCCACAGGGGACCTCTAATGGTAAATTACATATAGTTCGGTCAAACGTCAAATTACGGGTAGTTCAGTCAAAAAATTTAGCTAAAACCCTCAAAAAACCCAAAATCGGGAGGTACAAATATATGGGGGATATACCACAGGGGACCTCTAATGGTAAATTACATATAGTTCGGCCAAAAACTGTAGCTAAACGCTTCTAAACACCAAATATCAGGAGGTACGGTTATATGGGCTATACAAAACATGGCCCTAGGTTGACAATTTTTGGTGGGGAAGCTTCGTGACTGCAGGGAACCTCATATGTCAATATACATATATAAAATCGGGAGGAACCCTTATAGGGGGACTAAACCAAAACCGGCACATACGTTGCCAATTTTTTATAGAGAAGTTTTGTGACCACAGTGAAACTCAAATGCCCAATTACTGGTAGTGCAGACAAAAAAATGTACCTTAAACCCTCGAAAATAGGGAAGTACCAATATATGGGGGTTATACCACAACATGGACCTATGTTGAAAATTTTTGAAAGAGAATTTTTGTGGCCACAGGGGACCTCTAATGGTAAATTACATATAGTTCGGTCAAAAACTGTAGCTAAACGCTTCAAAACATATGAAATCAGGAAGTACCGTTATATGGGCTTTACCGCAACATGGTTGACAATTTTTGGTGGAGAAGTTTTGTGACAGCGGTGAACCTCAAATGTCGCATTATGTGTAGTTCAATTAAAAAATGTAGGTAAAATTCTTACATTACCGAACATCGACAAGTACCGCTATATGGGGGCTATACCACAATATGGACCTATGTTGACAATTTTTGGTTTACAAGTTTTGTTACCACAGGAAACTTTAAATCTCAAATAGCAGGTAGTTCGGTAAAAAAATGTAGCAAAAATGCTCAAAATACCTAAAATCTGGAGCTACCCTTATAAGGGGGCTATATCAAAACGTGGACCGATGTTGACTATTCCTGGTGGAGAAGTTTCGTGACTGCGTGGAACCTTAAATGTCAAATTACTCAAATGTACCCTAGATCTAGAGGTACCGTTATATGGGGCTAAACCAAACCGTAGGCCAATGCTGACAATTTCTGATAGAGAAGTGTTGTTGCCACAAGGAACCTCAAATGTCAAATTAAAGCTTCACTTTGCTTTTAAAATTTGTAAAAAAAACATTAATTTTAATTTTTTGTTGCTTTGCCCTTTCTGTTGTTTCAATATTGGTTATATTGTATTTTCTTTGTTCTGAATTTCTCGACTTGCCATTAAAGACCATTTTTCTACTTGATTTGCCTGATGCCATTGTTATATTGTATTTTCTTTGTTCTGAATTTCTCGACTTGCCATTAAAGACCATTTTTCTACTTGATTTGCCTGATGCCATCACAAGAAAAATGTATTTGTTTTGTGCTACTTAATTTTCTTTCTTCCAATTCCTTCCATGGAGTAGCATCCCAACTGACAACACATCCCTCTCATGATGCTGTTGTTTACCATCTTCTTTGGGGGCCAAGAAGTTTAAATTTTGCTGCTTTATTAGCACTTCATAAAAAAATCAAAAAACATCGACGGACCCTTTGTTTGTTGTTCTATTTTCATTTGCTACTCCATTCCATTTCTCCAGAGGCTGGGACAGCAATTGTCTGCTGGTTCCTTAGCAAGTCTTGGATAAAATGGGTATAGTATATAGAAGATGAATGGTTCTTTATCTTTATGTTGCTGTTATTGGTGTTATTTACAATGGACAATTGTTTTGTTCAAACCACAAAAGAAGAAGAAAACGACAGACAAAAGGACGAGACAATGTTATAGAGCTAATGAGGGTTCACCAACAAAAAAAAAGTAGAGAGAATTAATTTGGTCATGAGCTTTGGCAGCCACTGCCATTATTTCTTCTTGCCGGGAGTTTTAGGCTGCCAGTGTCTTTTTCTTAAGACATTTTGGGGGAAAATGTCGTATAAATTAAATATCTGCGGTCTTTGTCATTATTTGTGTTTACACATTTTAATGTAAAACGGTTTGTTTTGAAAAAAAAAATGGCAAGAAAATTTTCATATTTTCAAGTTTGAATGTTTATTAAAATGTCTCTTTATATTTATATAGCAGACCAATATATATTTTTAATATATTTTATTTACCGTATATTTATTAAGAAATAATTACGAGTAAGCCAATATAGCCCGTCTATCGTTAATTTCCCAAAGGTCTTTGATGCGTATACGTGTCATTGATTTTTTGCTTTAACTAATTAAATAAATACGTATACGCCAACAGGAACTATTTTACCCAAAACCAGACATTTCCAAACGATTCGCTATTCAAATTAACGCTTAATGTTTTTCCTACTTAACAAAATTGAATTCCCTTCCTTGTTTTTATTAACATAAACATGAGAAGAAGAAAAAACAAAAACAAAAATACTTGTTGATGTCACCAACAGTCATTACATTTTAATGGCCTGGCATTATTTCAGGCATTTATGCCAATGTGTTTTTGTTCTGTATTTGTACTTGTGTGTTCATTGATTGTGGTTGAGGCGTTTATTCATTCAGTCAGTCAGGCAGCCAGCAATTCGTTTATGTAGTCCTTCATTCATGCAGTCATCCATTCATTCGAATATATTTATTCATTCCACTATTTACTTTACAACATTTACCAACCAATCGTCATTTTGTACAACCATCGTCACCACCAATACCATCAGCAACAGAAGCAGCATCTGAAACGCAGCAATAGCTGCCTGCCTCAGCGATTTCATCATTAACACTTGATATGTATTTAAAGGACCTGAAATGCAGCACCACCAGCCGCTGTAGCGTTACAGAAAACCTCAGAGCTTTTAGTCTAATTAAAATCGTTTAAAAAATCCCCTTTGGTCCACAAGAAAAATATATCTGCAATTGAAATTATCAATGAGCGATTGAACGAATGAATCAATGAATGATAGAAATAAAATGCGTTACTACCATTCACAGGAAAAACCACACAACAGATATGTATTAAAAATATTTTTTTATTTATATTTTAAGTGATGAGAAAATCGGGGGGAGTTGGGAAAGGCGACATCAATAAAAATAGAGATTTAAAGATTTAAAAAATTATAAATTGTCTAAACTTATTTGGAAATATGTCCATACAGACGAATATGATATACGACATTGAAAGCCGTGTAACCAATGTCTAGATCTGCGTTTAAAATTTAAAAATTGTTTGGGTATAATTGAATTTATATATTAGAGGGTGTCGTAGGGTACCAACCTACGGCCCTGTTCGGCTTTAACATGACAAAGCCCAGGACTTATCTTGGCCCTCTTTCAGCTTAACTGGACACTGACCTACCCGTGGTGTCACCTGGAGAGCTGACTTTAACAACCGTTAGATGTAGTAAGATAGACAACATGTGCCACGCGTTCATTTATATGAACGTTAAAAAATTAGCTTAGTAGCTCGCTAGTAAACCACACCTCCAAAAAATAACATACTAAATGTGATGAACTCCGCAAACTTTTTTCAGGACCATGATCTGCACTGTTTATAAAGAAGGTACACTTTAAGCAGGGGTTGAGAGATACCAAGGAACGGTCCTGACCGGGTTTAACATGGCAAAGTCCAGGATTTATCTTTGTCCCTCTCTCATCTCAAGTGGGCACTGACCTCCATGTTTTGTCACTTGGGGAGCTGCCTTTAACACCCGTTAAAGGTAGTGAGCTAACATGTGCCGCACCCATAAGAACGTTAAAAACTTGGATTTGGGCCCAGGGTTAGTAACCCTCCCCTAGAAAAAGCAGCCTACTAAGAAAAAAACAAAAGAAAAGAAAAACAAATCCCTCTAAAGTTGACGACCACCGCAATCGTTTTAAGGACCATGATCTGCGAATCTGCACCTGGAATGTTCGCACATTTTATAGAGAAGGTGCAGTTTATGCATTGGCAGATGTACTTGAAAAGTACAAGGACGACATTACTGCCATACAGGAAATACGATGGAAAGGGAAAGGCGTAACAACAACACCTTAAGGTGACGCACTGTTTTATAGCTGCCATGATATAAAGCATGCGTTTGGTTGCGGATTTGTAGTTGGTCTGAGGTGAAAACACCTGGTCTCCAGCTTCACACCCGTGAATGAAATACTTGTTACAATTAGAATAATTCTTCAACATCAGCTTTATTTGGGCTCATGCTCCCACTGAAGGCAAGGACGAACAGATCAAATATATATTTTACGAGTGCTTAGAAGAAACTTATGACCGTTGCCCTGCCCATGGCAGTAAAATTATACTAGGCGATTTTAATGCCAAAATTGGAAAGGAGAATATCTTTGGCCTAACAGTCGGCAAATTCAGTCTCCACAGTGAAACATCTAACAATGGTATGAGGCTGATAGACTTTGCAGCTGCAAGAAAGATGGTAGTTAGCAGTACCAGATTTTAGCATCTCGATATTCATAAGGGCACCTGGCTGTCGCCAGATCAAACAAATCGTGTTGGATGTACGATTGTTCCGAGGTGGAAACATAGACTCGGACCAATACCTTGTTGCAGCAAAGGTACATACCAGATTAAACATAGCAAAGAAAGTGCGAACAGACACAACACGGAAGTTGGACACCGGTAAGCTGCAATCACAACAGATCTTCTTCTTTATTTACTCATCCGTTATTCGGATATTGGTGATCGTACAATAATATTTCAATGATACATATATGATACCAAGTATATATTTATAATTATTTGTTGTTACACAATGATGTTCAGCTCCCTGTTCTTAGCGGCTTGTAAAAGTGTGTATTCATCATTATAGCCGGTCCATGTCTGGATATTTTTGAGCCAGGTTGTTTCTTTTCTACCTCTTCCGCGCTTTCCGTCGATTTTTGCCTTAAGGATTGTTTGTAGAATCTTGTATTTATTATTTCTAAGTATGTGTCCAAGGTATGAGACTTTACGCTTTTTTATTGTTGAGATTAGCTGTCGGTTCACATTCATCCTTCTAAGTACTTCGTCATTTGATATTTTTGAAGTCCAGGGTATTTTCAGTACTCGTCGGAATGTCCACATTTCAAAAGCTGCCAATTTTCTTTCATCGGACATTTTAAGTGTCCAGACTTCGGAAGCATATAAGAGGACTGACCAAACATAGCACTTGATAAATCTTATTTTTGTTGTCACATTTATGTCGTGACTTGTTAATACTTTTTTGTGTTTAAAAAAGGCATCTCTCGCTATTTCTATTCGGCTGTTAATTTCTTTTGAGTAGTCCCAACGGTCATTTATTAGTGCTCCCAGATATTTAAATGTGTGTACCCTCTCGATTTCCGTTTCCTTTATAGTAAGCTTCACGTTGCGATGGTCGTTTTTTCTGCTTACTATCACAACAGATAGTCACAGCATATTCCACTCCACTGGCCCAACTGCTTAATCAAAGCCCTCCTCGTCCCAATAACATATCAGGACAATTGCAAAACATTGCCCACTCCATGCAAACAGCCGCAAAATCAGTACTTGGATACCAGAGACCTCCACCAAGGAATCCATGGTATGACCAGGAGTGTCGCGCTGCTATCGAAGAGAAAAATTTGGCTTATAGGGCTACTTTACAATCAGTGGCAAAGCCTAGCGCACGGGAGAGGTATCGGAAAAAAGGAGAGAGGAGAAACGTCTTTTCCACAGGAAAAAGAGAGAGATGGAAAAGCGGGAGTGTGAACAAATCGAGATGTACAGGTAACAGAATGAAGTGCGAAAATTCAAAACATCAAATTGATGGCTTTGGAACTGACACATCCTCCTGTAGAGACCACCAAAGTAATCTGGTAACTGATACAGATAGTGTGCTAAGGATATGGAAAGAGCATTTTTCCAAACTGTTGGTAGCCAATAGTAGCGAAGTCGACGAAGATACCACAGATCCAATAAAAGAAGGTGGTATTGAATGTATACCACCCGGCCAAGAAGAGGTAAAGACAGCAATAAACCGGCTGAAGAATAATAAGGCAGCAGGGGCTGATGGCCTACCAGCCGAGCTGTTTAAAACCGGAGGCGACAAGCTGATAAGGTGTATGCATCAGCTAGTTAGCTTTATCTGGAAGGAAGAACGCGTACCCTACGATTGGAATCTGAGCATCCTGTGTCCATAATAAAAGAGATAAGACTTTATGCTCCAACTACAGGGGCATATGTTTTCTCCTTATCGCCTACCAGATAGTGTCAGGGATATTGTGCGAACGACTAAAGCCCATGGTCAACGAAATAATTGGACCATACCAATGCGACTTTAGACATGCCAAAAGAGGTTTCAGGTCAGGTTTCACTAAAGACCAGATATTTACCTTGCGGCAAATCCTGGAGAAGACCCAAGAGATGCAGATCGACACATACTACCTCTTTGTCGATTATAAAGTAGCCTTCGACAGCCCGCTACGTTCAAAGGTATTCCAAGCAATGTCTGAATTTGGTATCCCTGCAAAACTCATTCGGCTTTGTAAAATGACTCTAACTGGCACAAGATCTTCAGTTCAAATAGGTAGATCAGTTGTGAAATAAAAAGAAGAATTGTATTGGCCAACAGATGCTACAAACTAAAATAACGCTTTACAAAACACTGATACTACCCGTGCTGATGTATGGTTCCGAAGCCTGGGTACTTGCGCAAGCAGATAAGCGTGTTTGAGAGAAAAATTCTTCGAAAGATCTACGGACCGATCTTCGTTGACGGTGAATATCGACGTCGTATGAACCACGAGCTGTATCTGCTATACAACGACATCAATATAGTTAAAGTTATCGAGATGCAGCGATAACGTTGACTAGGCCATATAACAATAATGAGTGATGATGAACCCGCTAAAAAGGCGTATAAATTGAAGCCACATGGCGGTGCACGCAGAATTGGCCGGCCAAAGAATAGATGGCGCAAACAAGAATTTGAGAACTTTTCTTAGTTCGATCTATGGAACAAATGTTCTGTAACACTGTGCAACATTTTGAAGGTTATCTTGTGCAAACAATTCGAACTGAGGACAGTACAGACCCAATCGACAAAAAACCCTAGTTGGGTTTTGTTGTGTCAGATCCAGCTCGGATTTTATGGCCCATCTAAACATGGTTAAATATTGAGTTTTTAAAGAAATTTGGGGCTATATCTCTGAAACCAATGCGAATCTTCTTCTGACCTTTGAAGCAAATTTGTAGATAAGGACACGAGTAAAATATTTGGAGAAATAATTAACTCGAAAAACTACATTTATTGCCTCAAATTTCAAAATATATGGAAAAATGCCACAATTTTTATACATTTCGCACCGTATCTCCAAAACCGTTAATTTTTTCTGAATATTTTCTTTTGGAAAAATATTCCCTGGAATGTAATACACAACTCTTCAGAACATTGTTGTAAGATACCTCTATCCCGTTGTTTTCAGTACATTTTTCAACGACGATTTAATAAAATTGTCAATAATGTAGTGAAATCCGAAATTCGAGAATAAACTGTTGGTGTGAACTGTGTTTGAAATACGTGTTGTAAAAGATATAATACAAAATACCGCTGAAACAACATGAAGTAAGCATTTTAGAGTTTCAGAATGTTCTAAAGAATTGTTGAGAACTTTATTTGGAAGATTTTTGCAATAGGTTACTTGGTTCAACTTTCAATAGTTTAGCCGGTACTGACCAGAATTTCAGCAATTATGTAGAAAATTCTATATTTTATAGATTTTGATGCCCTAGATGGAGTTTTTCTTATGTGGTTTTTTTAAAAGATAAGTTCTACTAGGTTAGGGCTACAGTATTGCTAAAGACAGCAAGGTCAAATTCCTATTCGTTTCTGAGATAGAGGCCTGATAAATGCAAAAAAGTGTAGATTTAACCCGGTTTAGATGAGGCCATAAAATCCGAACTGGATCTGACAGGACAAACCCCTACTAGGGTTTTTATAGTCTAAATATGTACTTTCAAAAAATGCATACTAGAAGTTGTTTGCATTTTCTGTGTTGCATAGTGTAATGGGCCAGCTATGTAAGTAAATATATAAATATACTATATAACTGAAGCACAAACATCCCATACGGGACAAGGGTGACTTCTCTCATATCAATGAGTGCACCCCGATTCATATTAGCTCAATGATATGGGACCTACAGTTTATTGCCGAGTCTTAAGGCACCACTTGAAGAGAAGTTTTACATGGCTGAAATACTCAGGAAATGTCGCCAACATTACTGAGTTGTATTTTTTCACCGTTGAAAATTGTTTGATGTTGCTTGGCCGCGGAATCGAACCCACGACCTTCAGCGTGCAAGGCGGGTGTACATAGCATTGCAACACGGCGGCACCCATGTATAAATATATAAACAATGCATTGAAATCCCAAATATGGAAATAAACAGTCTGTGTGAACATTGTTTGAAATAAATTTTGTAGAAAGTATGATATGAAATACCGAAATAAGTATTTTAGAGTTTCAGAGTGTTCTGAAGAATTGCTTTACTTGGTTCAACTCTCAATAGTTTAGCTGCTCTGACCATAAGTCCAGAAATTATGTAAACTTTCATATATTTTATCGATTTTTATGCGCTGGATGCAGTGTTTCTTATTCTTCCTCATTGACGCGTTCTACTAATTTAGGGCTACAATATTGCTGAAGACCACAAAGAAAAATTTTTTATAAGTTTCTAAGATAAAGACCTGATTAGTGGAAAAAGATGCTGCTATAAAATCCAAACCCTGTCTAACAACAAGAAACCCAACTAGGGTGTTTGTAGTCTCAATACGTGCTTTCAGAAAATGTTGATTAGAAGTTGTTTGCATTTTCAGTGTAGCACAGTGTAAGCACAATTTTGTTATTTTTTGTGGTAGAAAACGATAGTCAGTCAGAGCGACAGGAAGACATAGCTAGATCGACGCAGAATACCCTCAAACCGACTTGGTTTTAACGTACACACGTGGGGTCTAAAATGACTACTTCAAGAGACACAGAGTTGACAATGGCAAACCAAAAATACAAGTTTGCAAAGTGGGCAATTTTTATTTCCACAGTAATTTGTATCTGGTTAATAGCGAAATTTATAGATGTGGTCCAACAAAGATTCAGTGCAAGGGTTATAACTACAACACAGTCAGCTACTTCTGACTAAAGGTTTTTTCAAAGAGCAAATAAAAAAATCTGTACTCTTCGATATGAAAACAAATCCTTTCTCCTGTCAGGGATGTTCCTAGAAATAGTTTCTATCTTACGTTCGATAATACTCACTTATTTTTGATCTACATCCTTGGTTTAAAACTCATACTAACTTCGCCTTCACCCATATTAAAATACCCATGGCGCCAAGTGATTAAACCCACTAAATGGACAATAAAAATGTCAACATGCTTACACACGCATACATATTTGCAAATGAATGCTTTCATTGTTTGTTAAGAGGATTATCATTTTATTGTGTTGAACAAATGGTGGTATTGTTTTATGTCTACAAAATCCAATAAACAATGAAAAAATATATCTAGCAGAAATCTAGTTAAATTATTTACAACATTTAAGAGATTTTATTGAATCAACAACATTGACAACAATTGCTAATCCAACATTGACAAATTTGTTTACACTTAACTTAAAAAAAAACAACGACAATGTCAACAACACCAACATCTACACCATGCATTTATACTTCAAGAGCCATAACACAAAATACTCGAAAAAAAATCTTTGTCAGATTTTCAAACAAACAAAAAAAGGCAGAGAGTACTACTTAAAAACCTCTTAAAACTTTTGTCATTACAATGAAATAATTCTTTGTTGTTAGATGCACTAACATGGCAAGAACACCAACAACAACGTGTTTTGTTTTTGTTATTGTTGGTGACAATTAAAAGCACTAAAACTTCTAAAATAACTTTCAAGTTCTTTTTTTGGTAAAAATAATAACTGCCAAAGCAAATAATAATACAGCAACGACAACAAAAACGAAGGAAAGCCATCACCATAGAACACTGTTCACACAAAAATCATCTTAAGACAAGAATGAATGAACGAATGAATGTTAGGATAAATGAATGAATGAATACAAGAGCTGTGGAAATGCTTGAGGAATTATGAAGCACTTTGTGGTTGAAAATATACTGAGAGAAAAAATATGTTTATATTGAAAGAGAACGTCTAAAAGTGGAAATTACTTAGAAAAATTGAAACGCGAGAAAACAAAACATATATACGAAAACACTACAACAAATATGTTACATGAAGATAGAAGTAAGATTTAAATAAATTTAAATAAATTTTAGGTAACAAAAAAGTTGATAAAAACCTTGTTAAGAAAATAATTAACAAAATATTATAATTATTAATAAATTTATTATAATAATATTAACTTAAATAATAATAGTAATATAAATTATAATATTTATTATATTATTAACAATAACTATAAAAAAATAATAATAGTAACAAGCAAAAAAAGTATCAGTTGGCTATACCGACAGAGCTATACTCTCAACCTATGTGAATTGAAACTTTCATCTTGGGACAGATCGAATATATTTAGGGTCTTTTCAGAATTTGGTGGCAGTTTTTGGACATTTGAACTTGCCGACAAAAAATGTTAATTTGGATTAAAGTTCAAGTGTTGCGTAGGAGGTACTTGAAGGAATGGACCGACATAATACATTATCGAAGTGGATCTTATTTTGGGAATCATATCTTTTCAATAGATATCGCGACCACTAGTTATTTCTGTGGGTCATCGAATAACATCATCGGTATACATTTCCAGAGGATCTTCGAACAGACCCTAAACTGCACTTAGACACAAATGTTGAACTTTTGTGGGATGTACCCTAAGGAGAGGACCGATATGGGTCATTTTAGAAGTTAAATTTAATTTGGACAAAATATTAGGAGATCCAAAGTTTAGACCCCATTGGTTGCCTGTTCTCCTGTTTTTATATATTGGGGGAGTAACGAAAGTTGTGGACCGGTATTGCCCATCTTCGAACTGAAACTAAGTTTGGACAAAATATGACGAAGACCAAATTTTGGACCAAATTGGTTGATCAGTTCGAGAGTTATCGCGCACTCCAATTACAACGTATGATGCCATAAGGGTTTTTATTCCTTTCGGGCTAATTAAACAAGAAGTATGGACTTGCCCCTAAACTTTTACCGTCGTAGCGTAGCAGCGAATGAAAGTTGCTTCAACAAAACTCAAAGTGATTTGAGAGCTGGTCCTAAAGTGAACTTATACGAACTTTTGTGTGAGAGGTATCCGAAGGAGTGGACAAATGTAGTACATATTCGAACCTGACCTATATCTTGTAAATTTATCAGGAAATGCAAAGTATAGATCAAATCGGTCACTCCCTTCAAGAGTTATCGTGCGCACAATTTTCCAGAACATTTTTGAACTTTTGTGTGGGAGGTACCTGAAGGAGTGGACCGATATGGCTTTTCTTCGAACTTAAACTAAATTGGGACAAAATATTACTAAAGCCACATTTGGATGGAACCGGCAGATCCATTCGAGAGTTATCTTGCGCTCCAACCTCTACATACCGTGTTATAGGGGCTTTTTGCATCTTTCAAGCTATTTTCTCAGGAAGTATGGACTCGCCCCTAATGAAACTTGTACAAATTGTTACAACAAAAATGAAAACGATTCGAGGGCAGGCCCTGAACTAAACTTTTCCGCCATTTTGTGTGGGAGGTACCCGAAGGAGTGGACCGGTAGAGTTCATATTGGAACCATTCTTTCGATGAGGCACATTTTGCCCGTATGAAAGTATATATACACCTGTTAGCATAAATGCTGAGGGTATAATAACACTGTGCAACATATTCAAGATAATTTTGTGCAAACAGCTTCAACTGTGGATTTTATGAAAGTATAGACCCAATCGACAAAAACCGTATTTTGGTTTTGTGTTCTTAGATCGGGTTTAGATTTTATGGCCTCATCTAAACATGGCTAAATATTGTCTTTTTAGAGTAAATCGAGGCAATATCTCTGAAACCAATTCGAATCTTGTTTAAACCTCTGAAGCAAACTTGTAGATAGAGCATGAAGAAATTATTTGGAGAAAAAAAAAACTCGAAAAACTGCATTGTTGCCTCAAAATGGATAATATATCTAAAAATCCCTTTATTTCGTGTATTTCGCACCATATCTCCAAAACTGTTATATTTTTCGCTAACTTTTCTTTGAAAGAAATATCCGCTGGAACGCAGTTCACAACTCTTCAGAACATTCCATTCTTTTAAAATGCCTCTATCACGCTAATGCTAGCACATTTTTTAAAGGAAATTTTATAAATATATTGAAATCTCAAATATGAAAATAAACAGTCTGTGTGAACGTAGCTTGAAATGTGTTTTGTAGAAGGTATGATATGAAATACAGCCTAAACAATATGAAATATGTATTTTAGAGTTTCAGAATGTTCTGAAAAATTGGCGAACACATTGTTTGGAAAATTTTTGTGAAAAGTTTCTTGGTCCAACTCCCAACAATTTAGCTGCTACTGACCATAATTCCAATTATTATGTAAACGTCGATATATTTTATCGATGTTGATGCGCTAGATGCAGTTTTTCCTAGTTCATCCGTTTGACACGTAAGTTCTTCTACTTTCGGGCTATAATGTCGCTGAAGACCGTGAAGTAAAATTCCTTTTAGTTTCTGAGATAAAGCCTCGATAAATGGAAAAAAAGTGTCGTTTTAGCCAGGTTTAGATGAGACTATAAAATTCAAACCCGATCTAACAACACGAAACCTAATTAGGGTTTTTGTAGCCTCAGTATGTACTTTCAGAAAATTAGAAGTTGTTAAGTTGCACAGTGTAATAATATTAATAATAATAATAATAATAATAATAATAATAATAATAATAATAATAATAATAATAATAATAATAATAATAATAATAATAATAATAATAATAATAATAATAATAATAATAATAATAATAATAATAATAATAATAATAATAATAATAATAATAATAATAATAATAATAATAATAATAATAATAATAATAATAATAATAATAATAATAATAATAATAATAATAATAATAATAATAATAATAATAATAATAATAATAATAATAATAATAATAATAATAATAATAATAATAATAATAATAATAATAATAATAATAATAATAATAATAATAATAATAATAATAATAATAATAATAATAATAATAATAATAATAATAATATTAATAATAATAATAATAATAATAATAATAATAATAATAATAATAACAATAATAATAATAATAATAATAATAATAATAAAGTTAAGGATTTCCAGTCCAGTTAAATTAAAAAAATATATTTCAAAGGCAAACCACGGTGCCTGTTTCTATTAGTAAAACAATGAAGTTATCACTTTTAATTCACTTTATTAATTTACTTGACACTTATATTATTACTTTGAATTACTTGACACTTTAATTATAAGACAACGTTTACAATCGACTGCGTAACTAAGACTGCCTTCTGTATTCGATTAATGTCTTCAACAGAACTCCCAATCGATGGTATTGCATATATTTTGAGTCGTGGGAAATGCATGATCAGGGAATAGTGTAATTGGGCCGGATGCGCGTGCAATGCTGGTCAGTGGTCAGTGGTTTTAGCTGGTCGTAACTAAAGGTGAATGGAACTATGCTTTTGATGATGGTATGAGTCGGGCGCGTGCAGAAGTAATATGCTGATTCGAACAATTATAATTGGTCGGCAGTGTCGACTACGTTCTTAACTATAATAATATTAAGAATAATAATAATAATAATAATAATAATAATAATAATAATAATAATAATAATAATAATAATAATAATAATAAAAATAACAATAATAATAATAATAATAATAATAATAATAATAATAATAAAAATAACAACAATAATAATAATAATAATAATAATAATAATAATAATAATAATAATAATAATAATAATAATAATGATAATAATAATTATAATAATAATAATAATAATTATAATAATAATAATAATAATAATAATAATAATAATAATAATAATAATAATAATAATAATAATAATAATAATAATAATAATAATGATAATAATAATTATAATAATAATAATAATAATTATAATAATAATAATAATAATAATAATAATAATAATAATAATAATAATAATAATAATAATAATAATAATAATAATAATAATAATAATAATAATAATAATAATAATAATAATAATAATAATAATAATAATAATAATAATAATAATAACAATAGAAATATTGGTAAAAATTGTAATTAAAGTAATAACAAAATGTTTAATTTAAATGATTTAAAACTTATAATAATTAAAATAATAAACATGCATATAATTATAACAAAAAAATAAAAAAATATTTGTAATTATAAAAATTATAATTGCACTTACTATATTAATAATTGTAATAGTAATAATTATTAATTCACCCTTGCTCCATTCGGATTCACTCTATATTTCCTGACATTATTGCAGGTTTTGCATTATATTGCAAAACTCATATTTATTCATGTTTTTTTTTTCGTCCTGTGTATCCCATTATATTGACACTTTAAGAGTTTAACTTAATGTCAACGACAACAATAGCAAAATAAAAGTGCAAAGTACTCGCACAATTCTCAAACAATATAATAGTGTTAGCTAGAAAAGTTTAAAATGAGAGAAGAACAAAACAATTTTTTATCAAAGTTCAACTTTATCCAGGTCTAACAGGTTCTATCTAACATTAATAAACAAACGAACAAACGACAAACACGTACAAACTTTCAATAGCTACAAAGATAAGCCATACAAAATAAACAAAACAACAAATAGCAATCAAACAAACAATCAGGTCAACTGCATTAAAGTCAAACAAAAGTAAACTTAATTTACGACTATTTTAAACTACAAAACAAATAAAATACATAAGCTACAATAGAGCTTGTTCATGTCAAAATATCGGTAAGTCACCTGTAGGCTCTTGAAGTAGAAATTGCAAAGACTTAATGTTCTGAAACAGATGCCGGTCTAAAGCTCAATGACATACTAATCTACTTTGGTGAATATAAAGTGAGTTATTTTATGAAAGTGAAATCAGAATAGACTTTCAAGACTTTTTTCAACGATTGACTTTTTTTTACCGAATTTCAGGTATTTTCCTTTTTTCCTAACCGTTTTTACTTGCACCACGTAAGTGCAAACGTTTTACGAAAAATTGGCCAAAACTTAAAAAATGAATGGATTCTGACCTAAAGAGGGTCCAGTGCAATGTTTAAAATTTTTGAGAGACGTTTGTAATGTTTAACAACAATGCAGCCATAATTAAGATCGATTCAAGTTAAGTCCCAGTCCCCATATATAGACACCAGGAAAGTAGCGATAAATGCATCTCGCTAACGGAAAAAATGAACTTTTGCAAGTAAAATATATGAGAAATTTTCAAAAATGTTTTTTTGCAGAAACTTCCAATGAAATCTTAATTACTTATTCATGCCATATCATTCCACTATCAAATGCCAATTCCGTATTCGACCTATACGAGTTCAGTATTGTGGGAATGGAAGTGCATGAAAAACGTCTGTTGGATAAAATGTATATAGAGTCCTTCGCGCCTCATCGATATAATCATCTTAGACTTCACATATGTTTGTACTGTATTCGTTTCAGACAAGCTGGAATTACTTAGAACCTTCCGTCCGTTTGTATCTCTGTTTGTCTGGCAGGTTGAAGCTTATGATAACTCTCAAACGGATCAACCGATTTGGTCCAAGTTTTGGATCTCCTAATTATTTTTTCCAAATTAAACTTAAGTCATATCGGTACCACCGCCATAAAAGTTCAAAGTTCAAGTTCTCTAAAATGATGCTTATGATATCTCTCGAAGAGAGTAATCGATTCGGTCAAAACTTTCTTCTGGACATAGATCGAACCCAATATATTTTATATCGATCCACTCCTTCATATATCACAAAATTACTTCCAAACGTTCCAAGAGAAAACTTATGGCAACATCTTCAGGTACATAAGGGCAATTTAAGGACTGTTCGAGGATTCTTTGGACATTTTGTAGTCTTGTATACAGCGATTTCCTATACAAAGCTCTAACTGTTACGTTAACCAACTAAAATAGCTTATGGGCACCATAACTTTCGAACGAAGTGACCCTCAAAATAAGATCCATTGCAAAATGGACTATGCTGCTTCATGTTTACAGGTACCGTCTCCGCAAAAGTTTAACATTACTGCGCTTTAAACTAAATTATATTTATTACCAGAACGTTTTTATTTATTCGGTTTTGTAGCCGGTATTCCATCTGTTCATAGTTTCAGATTCACACAGCGACTGATACATTTTTACTTATTTTCCAGAAATTAAAATTAACGATCTTTTTGCATTGAGTGGGCAATACTTTGCCATTGTACGGATAAGTTATAGGGACGAGGAGTACACTAAGCGATTGGATTAGTTGCGTGTAATATGCAGTGACTATATGTTGTGTTGCAGGTTACCGGCGTAAAACTTCCGGGTTGTGAATGCTCGTACTTTATTTGCTACGTTTAGGCGGTTACGTGCCTTTGCTTCAACAAGGTAGTCCATGTTTTTTCCCCGGAACATCCAACACACTCGATTAATGTCTTCCAACAATCACAATGTGATAAATTTGGTTTCTTGTTTTCAGAATATCGAAATGCTTTAATCTGATGCTGCTAACTACCATATTTTTTTGGCTGCTGCGAAGTTTATCAGCCTCATTCCGTTGTCAGATGTTACATTATGGAGACTGAATTTTCAGACTGTTGGACCAAACGTATGTATGTTCTTTTCCCATTTGGGCATTATAATCGCTTCGAATAATTTTGGTGTCATGGAGGACAACGGTCATATATACATAAGTATCACCTGCCACTCAAAAATTCAATTATAAAAAAATGGATACATTTAGACACTCGCATATGATTTGCCAAGTCGTTTTGTGTACTCAATTACATTAAGTGTTGTTTTCAACCCATATAAACGAACCGATTGTCTTATGCTCACCGAGAAAGTGAGAGGCAAGATCACAAAAAAGATGTAGAAAACATTTGCTAAGTGTTTACGACACTTGCTAAGTATGTACGACACTTGCTTAAGACACTTATTATTTTTATTTTTGCATTTTTGTGATCTTTGAAAATGATTTTTTGTGTTCATGGAATATGCATATATTTTGCTATGTTTTTTATCTAATCTAACATCTTAATGATATGTTTTATAGCAATAAATTATTTTAAGTTTTTCCTATATGACTGTATGTATGTAACTATAAAGTTAAATTAAAAATTGATTTTTAATTATAAGATATAGAAGCGATGTATTTTCATTTTCCAGCAATGGCTAGGATTTGTAAACGTTAGAAAAATTGCCTAATGTAAGGAATATACAAAAGTACACATAATATTAGAAACATAGAACATGACAATCTTTGTACTGTTGTATGTGCTTCCACTTGTTGAGCCACTTGGCAATTTTGTCTACGATTGGTTAGCACTAAGGTGTTTTGTATACAGTGCAAAATACGATGGCATCGCAAGTATTTTTTGTGATGGTGAAAAAATACACGAATGCAAGCAGACACTTGTATTAAAAAGCATAATAGCCAAAAACACTTGCATGTGCTCAAGTAGCTTATAGAGACAAGTGACTTTATGTTGATCCCTGATATCTAGCGAATTCCACAAATATCCAACCAATATGGCTCCACCGTGTCGCTGATAGTTACTCAACTCCTCATGCATATCAGATGTGGTGCTGGACAGATGTCGTGTTTGACAACTTCTATTTATGCGGACATTATCCGAACTTGCAGATATTAAGTAGTTTTGAAGCCCTTTTTATCAAGTCCACCCAGTGCTTGTTTAGAATTATTTCTCAATGTATACACATGTACACTCGAATGGTTTTTATACCCTCCACCATATGGAGGGTATAATTAAACTTGTCATTCCGTTTTTAACACATCGAAATATTCGTCGGAGACCCTGTAAAGTATATGCATTATTGATCAGCATAAAATTCTATGTCGATATAACCGTCCGTCTGTCTGTTGAAATCAAGATACAGCTCGCAATTTCAAAGATAGAGAGTCAATATTTGGTGCATAAGTTTTTATTACTTGCAGAATGGTTGGTATTGAAAATGGGATATATCGGTCCACGTTTTGATATAGCCCCCACAGAACGGTACCTCCCGATTTTCGGTAATTTTAAGGTTTTGGCTTCATTATTTAGTCTTCCAAGAGTTATAAAATAATCCAGAAGAGTATTATCAGTATAGGTCCACGTCTTCCTATATCCCCATAGAAGCGTACTTCTTGATTTTCGGTATTTTTTTAAGTTTTAGCCACATTCTCTTACCGAAATATAGGAAATTTGGTATTTAGTCTTCTTTGAGAACGGTGCCTCACATTGTTTTACCGAAATTGCTGAAATTTAGTATTAAGTCTTCTTCATACACGAAAGGAAACTAATTATTCCATTTTACTTCAATACAACTTGTGGTGGAGGGTATAACAAGTTCGGCCCGGCCGAACTTAACGCCGTTCTTACTTGTTTCTTTTATGAATCGTAATGCTTTCCAGTTCGGATGTTTTGATAGATTGACAGTGGCTTAGAATGCTAAGACGTCGTCAACATTGTCCGCCTGTTGAAGAGAAGCCAGGTTCAAACCTCAGCCGGGGCAGTCAGGCTCATGCTGTGAATTTTTATTTATTGTTGTCTTATTAGGTCAAATGTCATTATTTATGAAAGGTTCTAACTAATTAAATTAAATAAGCTATAATTACCTAAGGAGATTGTATTGAAAAGGTGATATTAATTTCAATTAATTTATTCATAATAATTAAACCTCAAGGCAAATTTAATTACAAAATTATTTCAATTATTTTTGGCATTAGATGGATATCTTATTGTCTTAAGTGGCATTGAAAATTATCGACTGCGGAATCAAAGTAAAGAAAAAAATTGAGCTTGAGTCTAACCAAAAATATCAACAACAGTCTAACCAACATTGACTCGATTCCCCTGCCCTGCTTATGAACAAACTCACGGTGCTCTTGAATCAAATTTAAGTGGAAAGTGCTTACACCTGGGATTCTGAAACTACAATGTTCATAGATGGGAAAAATCAAAAAAATAAAAAAATCGCCGTGGCGCTTCTTAAATAAATCGCGATTCAAGTTCATAGTTTTAGGGGTTGTTTAGGTTTTTGCGATTTTGCTTAGAAACCGCAAGACCTATCGAAATGGGATTAAAGAAGATGTTGTAGCTATCAAAATTCTCTACAGATTATTAACGATATTTTTGTAGGTTTTACAACTTTTGAAATATAAAAGTTGAAATTGGTATTCAGGTATTCAAGCGAAACCGTTACAAAAAACCTAAAAATGTAAACTGAGCTTCTTTATCTCAAAAATGGTACAGCCTGAGAACAAATCATAAACGTCAATCCTGTAGAGAATTTAAACAGCTCCAACATTTTCTTAAGCTCCATTTCGATTGGACTTGCGGTTTCCAAGCAAAATCATGAAAACCTAAAAAACACCTAAAATGTAAATTTTGACCGCGATTTATTTAAAAATCCCGACATAGATTTTTTCTTGTTTTTGGATTTTTCTCATCTATGAACATTGTTGTTTCAGAATTCACAAAAACTTTCCCTGTTTAAGCGGTTTTAATTAAAAGTTAGTTAAGGCGCACCCTTCATGACATTGTTTTATATGGAGGGGATACAGTCAGTGCATTGTCCAAATTTAAACTTCAATATCTCAAAAATGGTAAAACCTACGAAAATACCGCCAAAGTCAATCTTGTAGAGAATTTTCATAGCTACAAAATTTTGCAAAGTCGTGAAAACCTCCATTTAACATTGATTCAAAACCACCGTGAACTGTGTTGGACTACATTCTACAAATTTTTGACCGATTGTTCTCTGCTCAATCGAAGAAACACTTTAGCACATATTTAGTATTATATATTCCAGAACAAACTAGTCATTAAATTATTAAATATTTCGTCATTCCGTTAACACGTAAGCGTTTTTATATGAATCTTAATAAACAAATTGTATAAATAACTTAAACGCTTTCAAAAGTCTTACAAATTAAAATTCTCTGTTAAATCTTTATTCTCATCAAAATTCGGCACATTTCTCACAAACAAATATTATTTCAAACATAACATATTTTTTTATTTACTTACATGAACTTTTCATCACATACATATTTCCACACATCAATCGTGGGCGTGTGTCTGCAGAAATTTGAAAATAAAGCAAAAAAACACTTAAAAGTGCTTCAGGCAATTCAACGAATAAATAATCAGCCCACACAAAAATCCTAAAATTCCAAAATTACCACGATTTAAAATTAAAATAATTCACCCATTTTGTAAATTTTAAAGCCTTTATGGCAGACAAAATCCCATGAAATAATAAGATCAGAAAAGTAATGTTTGTCAAGAGACGTGTTGGCAGCTATTATTGAATTTCGCTGATGGTGGTGCTGGAATAACTCATTAGATATTTTAATGAAAAACATTTTGTTATTTGATTTATGGCAAGTTTTTCATTTATTTTTTTATGAAACACTTTTTCACATTTGAACCATACAACAATTAAGCAGTTTGCCAAAACACATAGCAAAACGATGAATAGACAGAAGAGACACCAGCAATAAAAGACAGCAGTTGACAATTGTTAGCCTTTAGCAATGGGACACCATCGCCAATGACATTTCTTTTGGCACACTCACATGCTTTGGGCTTTTTTTCTGGGGGGGCACACAGAACTTGTAATGAAATGAACCAGACATGTTTGCTAAATCTCTCTACTCTTCTTTCGTTTTTGTTTTTCTTCTTCTATTTGCAGTTTTAGCACTTATCTTTGTTCTCTACAATCGTAAACGTAAAACAACAAATAAAAAACGTAACGGCCCAGAAAAGGATGTACGTGAAACGGTAATAAGTTACGATGATGAGGGTGGTGGCGAAGATGATATGACGGCGTTTGACATAACACCCCTACAGATACCAATTGGTCAGGGTGGTACAATGCCACCGGATATAGCTGCCTGCAAGGTGCCAATAATATGTAAGTATATCTATGATAGGGAGGATATACATGGGGATATGTGATGCCAGTTGTTGTTGTTGTAGTCATGTGAAATGGTTAAATTGTGTGTTCACTCGTGTTTGCCTATTCGCTTTCTCTCGCTGTTATAGTTGAGTATGGCTAACTAAGTTGTAGTTGTTTATTTGTTTTCTGCTATTGACATTTGAGTTAGAGTATTTGCTTTTCGAAATTGTTGCTGATGTTTACGAAATATGTTAACGTTGTTGTTTGTGTCTACAAAGGCACGTAAAATATTAAAAAAAACGGATTTCATTTGTCGCCTATTTTCTATTATTATTGACTCAATTCAATTTCACTGTATCTGGTGTTATTTGATAACGGTGGTTAGCAGCACTAGTTAGCAGGTTTAATACAAAATGTTTGTGTTGTTAAATAACAGGCCTTACAGATCAACTCGACAATCACAACAAACAAGTGTGGATTTTTACGAATATTTTTTGTGTGACCATCACAATAAAGAAGCGTGGATTTTTAAACATATTTTCTGAGCGACCATTACAACAAAGAACCTTGAATTTTTAAACATATTTTCTGAACGACCATCACAACAAAGAAGCGTAGATTTTTAAACATATTTTCTGAGCGACCATCACAACAAAAAATCGTGGATTTTTAAGAATATTTGTGGAACGACAAGGAAGCGTGGATTTTTAAGAATATATGTGGAACGACAAGGAAGCGTGGATTTTTAAGAATATTTTTGGAATGACCATCACAACAAAGAAGCGTGGATTTTTAAGAATATTTTTGGGATGACCATCACAACAAAGAAGCGTGGATTTTTAGAATATTTTCTGAGCTACCATCACAACAAAGAAGCGTGGATTTTTAAGAATATTTTTTTAGCTACCCCAACAACAAAGAAGCGTGAATTTTTAAGAATATTTTTTAAGCTACCATCACAACAAAGAAGAGTAAATTTTTAAGAATATTTTTGAGCTACCATCGCAACGAAGAAGCGTGGATTTTTAAGAATATTTTTGGGATGACCATCACAACAATGAAGCGTGGATTTTTAAGAATATTTTTGGGATGACCATCACAACAAAGAAGCGTGGATTTTTTAGAATATTTTTGGGATGACCATCACAACAAAGAAGCGTGGATTTTTAAGAATATTTTTGGGATGACCATCACAACAAAGAAGCGTGGATTTTTAAGAATATTTTTGGGATGACCATCACAACAAAGAAGCGCGAATTTTTAAGAATATTTTTGGGATGACCATCACAACAAAGAAGCATGGATTTTTAAGAATATTTTTGGGATGACCATCACAACAAAGAAGCGTGGATTTTTAAGAATATTTTGGGATGACCATCACAACAAAGAAGCGTGGATTTTTAAGAATATTTTTGGGATGACCATCACAACAAAGAAGCGTGGATTTTTAAGAATATTTTTGGGATGACCATCACAACAAAGAAGCGTGGATTTTTAAGAATATTTTTGGGATGACCATCACAACAAAGAAGCGTGGATTTTTAAGAATATTTTTGGGATGACCATCACAACAAAGAAGCGTGGATTTTTAAGAATATTTTTGGGATGACCATCACAACAAAGAAGCGTGGATTTTTAAGAATATTTTTGGGATGACCATCACAACAAAGAAGCGTGGATTTTTAAGAATATTTTTGGGATGACCATCACAACAAAGAAGCGTGGATTTTTAAGAATATTTTTGGGATGACCATCACAACAAAGAAGCGTGGATTTTTAAGAATATTTTTGGGATGACCATCACAACAAAGAAGCGTGGATTTTTAAGAATATTTTTGGGATGACCATCACAACAAAGAAGCGTGGATTTTTAAGAATATTTTTGGGATGACCATCACAACAAAGAAGCGTGGATTTTTAAGAATATTTTTGGGATGACCATCACAACAAAGAAGCGTGGATTTTTAAGAATATTTTTGGGATGACCATCACAACAAAGAAGCGTGGATTTTTAAGAATATTTTTGGGATGACCATCACAACAAAGAAGCGTGGATTTTTAAGAATATTTTTGGGATGACCATCACAACAAAGAAGCGTGGATTTTTATACCCTACACCACTATGTGGTAAGAGGTATTATGTGTTAGTGCATTTGTATGTAACATACAAAAGGAAGCGAAATAGACCCATAGTTCCTTCTAGGGATATACATAGAATCACTTTCTGAGTCGATTTATGCATGTCCGTCCGTCCGTCCGTTCGCAACATACAGGTCGCATTTGTTGACCGATTTCGCTGAAAATTGGGGAATACCATTTTTTTAGCCGTCGGAAGATCAAGTTCGAAGATGGGCTATATCGGTCCAAGTTTTGGTATAGCCCCCATATATATTTTCGGCCGATTTCACGTATTTTCTGTAACACACACGCTATATATGTCCGATTTCGATGAAATTTGGAATGTGTGACTGAATTTGGTTTAAAAATAAATGTGCCAAATTATATCGAAATCGGTTCAGATTTGGATATAGCTCCCATATATATGTTCGCCCGATTTCACGTATGCGATGTACCAATCACGCTATATACGTCCGATTTTAATGAAATTTGGAATGTTTGACTGAATTTGGTATAGAAATAAGTGTGCCAAATTATATAGAAATCGGTTCAGATTTGGATATAGCTCCCATATATATTTTCGGCCGATTTCACGTATTTTCTGTACCAAACACGCTATATATTTCCGATTTCGATGAAATTTGGAATGTGTGACTGAATTCAGTCTAGAAATAAATGTGCCAAATTATATCGAAATCGGCTAGGATTTGGATATAGCACCCATATATATTTTCGGCCGATTTCGCGTGTTTGCTGCTCCAAACACGCTATATAAGTCGGATTTCGATGAAATTTGGAATGTGTGACTGAATTCGGTCTGGAAATAAATGTGCCAACTTATATCAAAATCGGTTTAGATCTGGATATAGCTCCGATTTATATTTTACATATTCACAGTGGTGTAGGGTATCATATAGTCGGCCCCGCCCGACTTTGATCCTTTCCTTACTGGTTAAGAATATTTTTGGGATGACCATCACAACAAAGAAGCGTGGATTTTTAAGAATATTTTTGGGATGACCATCACAACAAAGAAGCGTGGATTTTTAAGAATATTTTTGGGATGACCATCACAATAAAGAAGCGTGGATTTTTAAGAATATTTTTGGGATGACCATCACAACAAAGAAGCGTGGATTTTTAAGAATATTTTTGGGATGACCTTCACAACAAAGAAGCGTGGATTTTTAAGAATATTTTTGGGATGACCATCACAACAAAGAAGCGTGGATTTTTAAGAATTTTTTTGGGATGACCACCACAACAAAGAAGCGTGGATTTTTAAGAATATTTTTCGGATGACCATCACAACAAAGAAGCGTGGATTTTTAAGAATATTTTTGGGATGACCATCACAACAAAGAAGCGTGGATTTTTAAGAATATTTTTGGGATGACCATCACAACAAAGAAGCGTGGATTTTTAAGAATATTTTTGGGATGACCATCACAACAAAGAAGCGTGGATTTTTAAGAATATTTTTGGGATGACCATCACAACAAAGAAGCGTGGATTTTTAAGAATATTTTTGGGATGACCATCACAACAAAGAAGCGTGGATTTTTAAGAATATTTTTGGGAGGACCATCACAACAAAGAAGCGTGGATTTTTAAGAATATTTTTGGGATGACCATCACAACAAAGAAGCGTGGATTTTTAAGAATATTTTTGGGATGACCATCACAACAAAGAAGCGTGGATTTTTAAGAATATTTTTGGGATGACCATCACAACAAAGAAGCGTGGATTTTTAAGAATATTTTTGGGAGGACCATCACAACAAAGAAGCGTGGATTTTTAAGAATATTTTTGGGATGACCATCACAACAAAGAAGCGTGGATTTTTAAGAATATTTTTGGGATGACCATCACAACAAAGAAGCGTGGATTTTTAAGAATATTTTTGGGATGACCATCACAACAAAGAAGCGTGGATTTTTAAGAATATTTTTGGGATGACCATCACAACAAAGAAGCGTGGATTTTTAAGAATATTTTTGGGATGACCATCACAACAAAGAAGCGTGGATTTTTAAGAATATTTTTGGGATGACCATCACAACAAAGAAGCGTGGATTTTTAAGAATATTTTTGGGATGACCATCACAACAAAGAAGCGTGGATTTTTATACCCTACACCACTATGTGGTAAGGGGTATTATGTGTTAGTGCATTTGTATGTAACATACAAAAGGAAGCGAAATAGACCCATAGTTCCTTCTAGGGATATACATAGAATCACTTTCTGAGTCGATTTATGCATGTCCGTCCGTCCGTCCGTTCGCAACATACAGGTCGCATTTGTTGACCGATTTTGCTGAAAATTGGGGAATACCGGAAGATCAAGTTCGAAGATGGGCTATATCGGTCCAAGTTTTGGTATAGCCCCCATATATATTTTCGGCCGATTTCACGTATTTTCTGTAACACACACGCTATATATGTCCGATTTCGATGAAATTTGGAATGTGTGACTGAATTTGGTTTAAAAATAAATGTGCCAAATTATATCGAAATCGGTTCAGATTTGGATATAGCTCCCATATATATGTTCGCCCGATTTCACGTATGCGATGTACCAATCACGCTATATACGTCCGATTTTAATGAAATTTGGAATGTTTGACTGAATTTGGTATAGAAATAAGTGTGCCAAATTATATAGAAATCGGTTCAGATTTGGATATAGCTCCCATATATATTTTCGGCCGATTTCACGTATTTTCTGTACCAAACACGCTATATATTTCCGATTTCGATGAAATTTGGAATGTGTGACTGAATTCAGTCTAGAAATAAATGTGCCAAATTATATCGAAATCGGCTAGGATTTGGATATAGCACCCATATATATTTTCGGCCGATTTCGCGTGTTTGCTGCTCCAAACACGCTATATAAGTCGGATTTCGATGAAATTTGGAATGTGTGACTGAATTCGGTCTGGAAATAAATGTGCCAACTTATATCAAAATCGGTTTAGATCTGGATATAGCTCCGATTTATATTTTACATATTCACAGTGGTGTAGGGTATCATATAGTCGGCCCCGCCCGACTTTGATCCTTTCCTTACTGGTTAAGAATATTTTTGGGATGACCATCACAACAAAGAAGCGTGGATTTTTAAGAATATTTTTGGGATGACCATCACAACAAAGAAGCGTGGATTTTTAAGAATATTTTTGGGATGACCATCACAACAAAGAAGCGTGGATTTTTAAGAATATTTTTGGGATGACCTTCACAACAAAGAAGCGTGGATTTTTAAGAATATTTTTGGGATGACCATCACAACAAAGAAGCGTGGATTTTTAAGAATTTTTTTGGGATGACCACCACAACAAAGAAGCGTGGATTTTTAAGAATATTTTTCGGATGACCATCACAACAAAGAAGCGTAGATTTTTAAGAATATTTTTCGGATGACCATCACAACAAAGAAGCGTGGATTTTTAAGAATATTTTTGGGATGACCATCACAACAAAGAAGCGTGGATTTTTAAGAATATTTTTGGGATGACCATCACAACAAAGAAGCGTGGATTTTTAAGAATATTTTTGGGATGACCATCACAAAAAAGAAGCGTGGATTTTTAAGAACATTTTTGGGATGACCATCACAACAAAGAAGCGTGGATTTTTAAGAATATTTTTGGGATGACCATCACAACAAAGAAGCGTGGATTTTTAAGAATATTTTTGGGATGACCATCACAACAAAGAAGCGTGGATTTTTAAGAATATTTTTGGGATGACCATCACAACAAAGAAGCGTGGATTTTTAAGAATATTTTTGGGATGACCATCACAACAAAGAAGCGTGGATTTTTAAGAATATTTTTGGGATGACCATCACAACAAAGAAGCGTGGATTTTTAAGAATATTTTTGGGATGACCATCACAACAAAGAAGCGTGGATTTTTAAGAATATTTTTGGGATGACCATCACAAAAAAGAAGCGTGGATTTTTAAGAATATTTTTGGGATGACCATCACAACAAAGAAGCGTGGATTTTTAAGAATATTTTTGGGATGACCATCACAACAAAGAAGCGTGGATTTTTAAGAATATTTTTGGGATGACCATCACAACAAAGAAGCGTGGATTTTTAAGAATATTTTTGGGATGACCATCACAACAAAGAAGCGTGGATTTTTAAGAATATTTTTGGGATGACCATCACAACAAAGAAGCGTGGATTTTTAAGAATATTTTTGGGATGACCATCACAACAAAGAAGCGTGGATTTTTAAGAATATTTTTGGGATGACCATCACAACAAAGAAGCGTGGATTTTTAAGAATATTTTTGGGATGACCATCACAACAAAGAAGCGTGGATTTTTAAGAATATTTTTGGGATGACCATCACAACAAAGAAGCGTGGATTTTTAAGAATATTTTTGGGATGACCATCACAACAAAGAAGCGTGGATTTTTAAGAATATTTTTGGGATGACCATCACAACAAAGAAGCGTGGATTTTTAAGAATATTTTTGGGATGACCATCACAACAAAGAAGCGTGGATTTTTAAGAATATTTTTGGGATGACCATCACAACAAAGAAGCGTGGATTTTTAAGAATATTTTTGGGATGACCATCACAACAAAGAAGCGTGGATTTTTAAGAATATTTTTGGGATGACCATCACAACAAAGAAGCGTGGATTTTTAAGAATATTTTTGGGATGACCATCACAACAAAGAAGCGTGGATTTTTAAGAATATTTTTGGGATGACCATCACAACAAAGAAGCGTGGATTTTTAAGAATATTTTTGGGATGACCATCACAACAAAGAAGAAGCGTGGATTTTTAAGAATATTTTTTTGACCAACCATCACAACAAAGAAGCGTGGATTTTTAAGAATATTTTTTTGACCAACCATCACAACAAAGAAGCGTGGATTTTTAAGAATATTTTTTTGACCAACCATCACAACAAAGAAGCGTGGATTTTTAAGAATATTTTTGGGATGACCATCACAACAAAGAAGCGTGGATTTTTAAGAATATTTTTGGGATGACCATCACAACAAAGAAGCGTGGATTTTTAAGAATATTTTTGGGATGACCATCACAACAAAGAAGCGTGGATTTTTAAGAATATTTTTGGGATGACCATCACAACAAAGAAGCGTGGATTTTTAAGAATATTTTTGGGATGACCATCACAACAAAGAAGCGTGGATTTTTAAGAATATTTTTGGGATGACCATCACAACAAAGAAGCGTGGATTTTTAAGAATATTTTTGGGATGACCATCACAACAAAGAAGCGTGGATTTTTAAGAATATTTTTGGGATGACCATCACAACAAAGAAGCGTGGATTTTTAAGAATATTTTTGGGATGACCATCACAACAAAGAAGCGTGGATTTTTAAGAATTTTTTTGAGCTACCATCACAACAAAGAAGCGTGGATTTTTAAGAATTTTTTTGAGCTACCATCACAACAAAGAAGCTTGGATTTTTAAGAATAATTTTTTGACCAACCATCACAACAAAGAAGCGTGGATTTTTAAGAATAATTTTTTGACCAACCATCACAACAAAGAAGCGTGAATTTTTAAGAATATTTTTTGAGCTACCATCACAACAAAGAAGCGTGGATTTTTAAGAATAATTTTTTGACCAACCATCACAACAAAGAAGCGTGGATTTTTAAGAATAATTTTTTGACCAACCATCACAACAAAGAAGCGTGGATTTTTAAGAATAATTTTTTGACCAACCATCACAACAAAGAAGCGTGGATTTTTAAGAATATTTTTTGAGCTACCATCACAACAAAGAGGCGTGGATTTTTAAGAATATTTTTGAGCTACCATCACAACAACGAAGCGTAGATTTTTAAGAATATTTTTAGAGCTACCACCACAACAAAGAGGCGTGGATTTTTAAGATTTTTTATTTGAGCTACCATCACAACAAAGAAGCGTTTATTTTGAAGAATATTTTTTGAGCGACTATCACAACAAAGAAGCGTGGATTTTTAAGAATATTTTTGAAGCGACTATAACAACATAGAAGCGTGGATTTTTAAGAATATTTTGTGAACGACCATCACAACAAAGAAGCGTGGATTTTTAAGAATATTTTGTGAACGACCATCACAACAAAGAAGCGTGGATTTTTAAGAATATTTTTTTGACCAACCATCACAACAAAGAGGCGTGGATTTTTAAGACTTTTATTTTTGAGCTACCATCACAACAAAGAAGCGTGGATTTTTAAGACTATTTTTTGAGCTACCATCACAACAAAGAAGCGTGGATTTTTAAGAATTTTTTTGAGCTACCATCTCATCAAAGAAGCGTGGATTTTTAAGAATATTTTTTTGAGCTACCATCACAACAAAGAAGCGTGGATTTTTAAGAATATTTTTTGAGCTACCATCACAACAAAGAAGCGTGGATTTTTAAGAATATTTTTTGAGCTACCATCACAACAAAGAAGCGTGGATTTTTATGAATATTTTTTGAGCTACCATCACAACAAAGAAGCTTGGATTTTTAAGAATAATTTTTTGACCAACCATCACAACAAAGAAGCGTGGATTTTTAAGAATAATTTTTTGACCAACCATCACAACAAAGAAGCGTGGATTTTTAAGAATATTTTTTGAGCTACCATCACAACAAAGAAGCGTGGATTTTTATGAATATTTTTTGAGCTACCTTCACAACAAAGAAGCGTGGCTTTTTAAGAATACTTTTTGAGCTAACATCACAACAAAGAAGCGTGGATTTTAAGAATACTTTTCTAGCTAACATCACAACAAAGAAGCGTGGATTTTAAGAGTATTTTTGGGATGACCACCACAACAAAGAAGCGTGGATTTTTAAGAATATTTTTTGAGCTACCATCACAACAAAGAAGCGTGGCATTTTAAGAATATTTTTGAGCTACCATCACAACAAAGAAGCGTGGATTTTAAGAGTATTTTTGGGATGACCACCACAACAAAGAAGCGTGGATTTTTAAGAATATTTTTTGAGCTACCATCACAACAAAGAAGCGTGGATTTTTAAGAATATTTTCGGGGCTACCATCACAACAAAGAAGCGTGGATTTTTAAGAATATTTTCGGGGCTACCATCACAACAAAGAAGCGTGGATTTTTAAGAATATTTTCGGGGCTACCATCACAACAAAGAAGCGTGGATTTTTAAGAATATTTTCGGGGCTACCATCACAACAAAGAAGCATGGATTTTTAAGAATATTTTCGGGGCTACCATCACAACAAAGAAGCATGGATTTTTAAGAATATTTTCGGGGCTACCATCACAACAAAGAAGCATGGATTTTTAAGAATATTTTCGGGGCTACCATCACAACAAAGAAGCATGGATTTTTAAGAATATTTTCGGGGCGACTATCATAACAAAGATTATCCACGCATAATATTCGTCTTCTTTTGTCTCTGAAGGGAATATTTTTCATGTTTTTTTATTTCTTATTTTTTATAGCATTAACAATTGTTTTTAAGCTTAAACAAAAAAGTTAAATTTTATTTAATATACACTTATTCACCATTCTCAAGAAAAAATCCATTGTTTATTATTCAGTTTATGAACAACAAGTTGTTTGTGACTTTTGTTGTTTACTTCGACTATGCATCCCAGTGCCCGTTCACCATTGTAATCATAATCAACATTCCATCCTGCTGTATTTATATATTTAACTTTACGTTTTTTTTTTCTTTATTTTGCCCTACTTTTGCAGATCCAGTTGTGACATTGATGCCCGGCCAGGAATTGAATGTGGGGTTTTTAATGGAAGAACGCAAAAAACGTTGTGATAAAGATATCAATGCGCCACCATTCGATGATTTGCGTAATTTTACGTATGAGGGGAGTGGGAGTATAGCAGAATCTTTAAGTTCGTTAGCATCAGGTAAGTGAAAGTTATCCCTCTTTTTTTACAACTATTTTTCCTTCGCCCTTTGTTCAATAAATTTTAACATGTAAAGCTGCCACTCTTTATGACATTTCATGGTAAACGAGTAAGAAAGGGGTTCGGCAAAATGCCATATAATTTACACGTTTAAAAGGGGAAATAAATGATGAATAATTTATAAAATTTCCATTACGGATTTCACAGAAATACATTGTTGATTTGCCAGAAAGGGGGAAAATGAGAAGAATAGTTAAAAAAAATCAAGTTGTGATATTGGAACTTCATACATTTAAATGTAGGGAATCTTAGCGAAAGTTTAAACAATCAGGTTAGTTTTTGACTTCAAGGAAAAGGCGCCCCCCCCTCAACACATTTTCTTAAAAAAACAAGTTTCTTCATTGTGATGGTTCCTTTAATAATACTCTTAAAAAAATCCACGTGTCTTTATTGTGATGGTCCCTCCAAAAATATTGTTTTTTTTTGCGATGGTCCCTCCAAAAATATTCTTAAAAATCCACGCTTCTTTGCTGTGATGGTCCCTCCAAAAATATTCTTAAAAATCCACGCTTCTTTGCTGTGATGGTCCCTCCAAAAATATTCTTAAAAATCCACGCTTCTTTGCTGTGATGGTCCCTCCAAAAATATTCTTAAAAATCCACGCTTCTTTGCTGTGATGGTCCCTCCAAAAATATTCTTAAAAATCCACGCTTCTTTGCTGTGATGGTCCCTCCAAAAATATTCTTAAAAATCCACGCTTCTTTGCTTTGATGGTCCCTCCAAAAATATTCTTAAAAATCCTCGCTTCTTTGCTGTGATGGTCCCTCCAAAAATATTCTTAAAAATCCACGCTTCTTTGCTGTGATGGTCCCTCCAAAAATATTCTTAAAAATCCACGCTTCTTTGCTGTGATGGTCCCTCCAAAAATATTCTTAAAAATCCACGCTTCTTTGCTGTGATGGTCCCTCCAAAAATATTCTTAAAAATCCACGCTTCTTTGCTGTGATGGTCCCTCCAAAAATATTATTAAAAATCCACGCTTCTTTGCTGTGATGGTCCCTCCAAAAATAATCTTAAAAATCCACGCTTCTTTGCTGTGATGGTCCCTCCAAAGATATTCTTAAAAATCCACGCTTCTTTGCTGTGATGGTTCCTCTAAAAAATATTCTTAAAAATCCACGCATCATTGCTGTGATGGTTCCTCTAAAAAATATTCTTAAAAATCCACGCATCATTGCTGTGATGGTTCCTCTAAAAAATATTCTTAAAAATCCACGCATCATTGCTGTGATGGTCCCTCCAAAAATATTCTTAAAAATCCACGCTTTTTTGCTGTGACGGTCCCTCCAAAAATATTCTTAAAAATCCACGCTTCTTTGCTGTGATGGTCCCTCCAAAAATATTCTTAAAAATCCACGCTTCTTTGCTGTGATGGTCCCTCCAAAAATATTCTTAAAAATCCACGCTTCTTTGCTGTGATGGTCCCTCCAAAAATATTCTTAAAAATCCACGCTTCTTTGCTGTAATGGTCCCTCTAAAAATATTCTTAAAAATCCACGCTTCTTTGCTGTGATGGTCCCTCCAAAAATATTCTTAAAAATCCACGCTTCTTTGCTGTAATGGTCCCTCTAAAAATATTCTTAAAAATCCACGCTTCTTTGCTGTAACGGTCCCTCTAAAAATATTCTTAAAAATCCACGCTTCTTTGCTGTGATGGTTCCTCTAAAAAATATTCTTAAAAATCCACGCTTCTTTGCTGTGATGGTCCCTCCAAAAATATTCTTAAAAATCCACGCTTCTTTGCTGTGATGGTCCCTCCAAAAATATTCTTAAAAATCCACGCTTCTTTGCTGTGATGGTCCCTCCAAAAATATTCTTAAAAATCCACGCTTCTTTGCTGTGATGGTCCCTCCAAAAATATTCTTAAAAATCCACGCTTCTTTGCTGTGATGGTCCCTCCAAAAATATTCTTAAAAATCCACGCTTCTTTGCTGTGATGGTCCCTCCAAAAATATTCTTAAAAATCCACGCTTCTTTGCTGTGATGGTCCCTCCAAAAATATTCTTAAAAATCCACGCTTCTTTGCTGTGATGGTCCCTCCAAAAATATTCTTAAAAATCCACGCTTCTTTGCTGTGATGGTCCCTCCAAAAATATTCTTAAAAATCCACGCTTCTTTGCTGTGATGGTCCCTCCAAAAATATTCTTAAAAATCCACGCTTCTTTGCTGTGATGGTCCCTCCAAAAATATTCTTAAAAATCCACGCTTCTTTGCTGTGATGGTCCCTCCAAAAATATTCTTAAAAATCCACGCTTCTTTGCTGTGATGGTCCCTCCAAAAATATTCTTAAAAATCCACACTTCTTTGCTGTGATGGTCCCTCCAAAAATATTCTTAAAAATCCACGCTTCTTTGCTGTGATGGTCCCTCCAAAAATATTCTTAAAAATCCACGCTTCTTTGCTGTGATGGTCCCTCCAAAAATATTCTTAAAAATCCACGCTTCTTTGCTGTGATGGTCCCTCCAAAAATATTCTTAAAAATCCACGCTTCTTTGCTGTGATGGTCCCTCCAAAAATATTCTTAAAAATCCACGCTTCTTTGCTGTGATGGTCCCTCTAAAAATATTCTTAAAAATCCACGCTTCTTTGCTGTGATGGTCCCTCTAAAAATATTCCTCAAAATCCACGCTTCTTTGCTGTGATGGTCCCTCCAAAAATATTCTTAAAAATCCACGCTTCTTTGCTGTGATGGTCCCTCCAAAAATATTCTTAAAAATCCACGCTTCTTTGCTGTGATGGTCCCTCCAAAAATATTCTTAAAAATCCACGCTTCTTTGCTGTGATGGTCCCTCCAAAAATATTCTTAAAAATCCACGCTTCTTTGCTGTGATGGTCCCTCCAAAAATTTTCTTAAAAATCCACGCTTCTTTGCGGTGATGGTCCCTCCAAAAATATTCTTAAAAATCCACGCTTCTTTGCGGTGATGGTCCCTCCAAAAATATTCTTAAAAATCCACACTTCTTTGCTGTGATGGTCCCTCCAAAAATATTCCTAAAAATCCACGCTTCTTTGCTGTGATGGTCCCTCCAAAAATATTCTTAAAAATCCAAGCTTCTTTGCTGTGATGGTCCCTCCAAAAATTTTCTTAAAAATCCACGCTTCTTTGCGGTGATGGTCCCTCCAAAAATATTCTTAAAAATCCACGCTTCTTTGCTGTGATGGTCCCTCCAAAAATATTCTTAAAAATCCACGCTTCTTTGCTGTGTTGGTCCCTCCAAAAATATTCTTAAAAATCCACGCTTCTTTGCTGTGATGGACCCTCCAAAAATATTCTTAAAAATCCACGCTTCTTTGCTGTGATGGTCCCTCCAAAAATATTCTTAAAAATCCACGCTTCTTTGCTGTGATTGTCCCTCAAAAAATATTCTTAAAAATCTACGCTTCTTTGCTGTGATTGTCCGTCCAAAAATATTCTTAAAAATCCACGCTTCTTTGCTGTGATGGTCCCTCCAAAAATATTCTTAAAAATCCACGCTTCTTTGCTGTGATGGTCCCTCCAAAAATGGAATGGACATTCCAAAACTATTCTTAAAAATCATCTCTTCTTTGCTGTGCTGGTTCTTCCGAAAATATTCCTAAAAATCCACGCTTCGTTGCTGTGATGGTCCCTCCAAAACTATTCTTAAAAATCCACGCTTCTTTGCTGTGATGGTCCCTCCAAAAATATTCTTAAAAATCCACAATTCTTTGTCGTGATGGTTCCTCCAAATATATTCTTATAATTCCCTTAAAATCAATGTTCTCCTTTTTTCCAGTCACTTTATCTAATTACCTTAGTCTAATAACTTCTTATTTCCCATGCTATTTAAATCCGGAGACATAATTTTTCCATGCATACTGAAGTGGCAACTTTTCCTAAATTCATTTATTAACTGTTGATAGAATTACAATTAACAAATTATTTTACATCGTCCTCTTTTCTCATCTCTTTAACATCTCATTTTAGGCACCGACGATGAGAATCAAGACTTTAATTACTTAGAAACGTGGGGTCCACGTTTCAATGCTTTGGCGGCATTATATCTGCAAGACAAAACGAAATTGAAACAACCAACCAATGAGGAATTAACACAGGAGAGCGGTGTATTATAAAATTAAATTAAGTTCATAGATTTAATAATCCAGTGGAGCAGTCGAAGCCGGAGCGCAGTAAAGTAAAGACTACCCTTAAATCTCAACAACCTTGTAAATTAAATAAAAAATCCATCATTCCAACAAAAACAAAAAAATCGCAACCACAAAACAAAAAACCCGTTCTAAATGAAATGAACACACAAAAAATAGTCTATTCGGAGGAAACAGCAAAAAAAAGCAAACCAGGGCTACAGCTAAATGAGCCACTAAAACAGCAACAAAAAACCCTAACATAAATATAAGAGAAAGTGTAAAATATCATAAAAGCAAAAAAACGTGAATTTTTTTTACATAGTCCATAAGTTGTAGAATACCAAACCAAAAACAAACAAAAAATGGCAGTCAAAGTTACTGGGTAAAATGGAAGTTATAGAGCATAAAAACTAACATAACTGAAAACATGAGAAAGGCAGGGAGGTAATACGGAGGAGGAAGAATAGGAAAAATAAGGTAAAATCTACAAAAAATCTCCCACATAGCCAGTCAGTCAGTTAGCCAACGAACAAACCATACACCAGCCAGTTTGTAATTAAGGACGCATAAAAAGAGATTGAAGCAACGAATGATTAAAAACGAAAAGAAAAATCTCTGTAAATCGCCAGCAGTAGGAAGAAGTAAAAAAAGGCAAGAGGCAAAGAATTTGCAAAAAATTATATGATAGTTTCTAGAGGATATATGAAGTAAGTTGAAGTACTGTTAGGCTTCGTTTCGTTTTTTTTTTTCTTCTTCTTTGGTTTTTTAATATAAGAAAAGCATATCAACAACATTTGCTTTAATTAGCTGGTCAGTTTGCCATCCATCATGTTAAGCCAAAGGTAAACTAATGGTCAACGTGGCGTATGATTATTAAAAATGCATAATTAATTAAATTCATTATACATTGGAGTGGATGAGATGCAATATTAAGTAGAGCAGAACAATATAAGGGCCACTCATGATTTAAGATGTATGACGGTTATATCCTAAGGCAATGGTAATCCAATGGCTCTGAGGATAAGCTGTTAGGAATATATTATTTGTTTTAATATACATATTGCCATGGGAACTAATTAGACGAACAGCTTGACTAGTTCTTATTGATGTGCTATAAAAATTGGAAGATTAAAAAAAAATGTATCAATTCATTACAACAGATAATCAAGAGGTATGGAAAATAGTGCAATCAATTTATATCTGAAGAAGATTCCGAAATTTCTACCCTTGGTGGGTCTGTTGATTCCTCAAAAAATATTATTAAAATTCTACGCTTGTAGGGTCTGTCAAAAAATATTCTTAAAAATCCACGCTTAAGGAGTCGGATATTTCCTCAAAAAATATTCTTAAAAATCCACGCTTAAGGAGTCGGATATTTCCTCAAAAAATATTCTTAAAAATCCACGCTTAAGGAGTCGGATATTTCCCCAAAAAATATTCTTAAAAATCCACGCTTAAGGAGTCTGATATTTCCCCAAAAAATATTCTTAAAAATCCACGCTTAAGGAGTCGGATATTTCCTCAAAAAATATTCTTAAAAATCCACGCTTAAGGAGTCGGATATTTCCTCAAAAAATATTCTTAAAAATCCACGCTTAAGGAGTCGGATATTTCCCCAAAAAATATTCTTAAAAATCCACGCTTAAGGAGTCTGATATTTCCTCAAAAAATATTCTTAAAAATCCACGCTTAAGGAGTCGGATATTTCCTCAAAAAATATTCTTAAAAATCCACGCTTAAGGAGTCGGATATTTCCTCAAAAAATATTCTTAAAAATCCACGCTTAAGGAGTCGGATATGTCCTCAAAAAATATTCTTAATAATCCACGCTTATGGAATCGGATATTTCCTCAAAAAATATTCTTAAAAATCCACGCTTAATGAGTCGGATATTTCCTCAAAAAATATTCTTAAAAATCCACGCTTAATGAGTCGGATATTTCCTCAAAAAATATTCTTAAAAATCCACGCTTAATGAGTCGGATATTTCCTCAAAAAATATTCTTAAAAATCCACGCTTATGGAGTCGGATATTTCCTCAAAAAATATTCTTAAAAATCCACGCTTATGGAGTCGGATATTTCCTCAAAAAATATTCTTAAAAATCCACGTTTATGGAGTCGGATATTTCCTCAAAAAATATTCTTAAAAATCCACGTTTATGGATTCGGATATTTCCTCAAAAAATATTCTTAAAAATCCACGCTTATGGAGTCGGATATTTCCTCAAAAAATATTCTTAAAAATCCACGCTTATGGAGTCGGATATTTCCTCAAAAATATTCTTAAAAATTCATGCTTGCAGAGTCGGATATTTCCTCCAAAAATATTCTTAAAAATCCACGCTTGTAGTCTCGGATGTTTTCTCAACAAATATTCCTAAAAATCCACGCTTGTAGTCTCGGATGTTTCCACAAAAAATATTCTTAAAAATCCACGCTTATGGAGTCGGATATTTCCTCAAAAAATATTCTTAAAAATCCACGCTTATGGAGTCGGATATTTCCTCAAAAAATATTCTTAAAAATCCACGCTTATGGAGTCGGATATTTCCTCAAAAAATATTCTTAAAAATCCACGCTTATGGAGTCGGATATTTCCTCAATAAATATTCTTAAAAATCCACGCTTATGGAGTCGGATGTTTCCTCAAAAAATATTCTTAAAAATCCACGCTTAAGGAGTCGGATATTTCCTCAAAAAATATTCTTAAAAATCCACGCTTAAGAAGTCGGATATTTCCTCAAAAAATATTCTTAAAAATCCACGCTTAAGGAGTCGGATATTTCCCCAAAAATATTCCTAAAAATCCACGCTTAAGGAGTCGGATATTTCCTCAAAAAATATTCTTAAAAATCCACGCGTATGGAGTCGGATATTTCCTCAAAAAATATTCTTAAAAATCCACGCTTATGGAGTCGGATATTTCCTCAAAAAATATTCTTAAAAATCCACGCTTATGGAGTCGGATATTTCCTCAAAAAATATTCTTAAAAATCCACGCTTATGGAGTCGGATATTTCCTCAAAAAATATTCTTAAAAATCCACGCTTATGGAGTCGGATATTTCCTCAAAAAATATTCTTAAAAATCCACGCTTATGGAGTCGGATATTTCCTCAAAAAATATTCTTAAAAATCCACGCTTATGGAGTCGGATATTTCCTCAAAAAATATTCTTAAAAATAAACGCTTATGGAGTCGGATATTTCCTCAAAAAATATTCTTAAAAAGCCACGCTTATGGAGTCGGATATTTCCTCAAAAAATATTCTTAAAAATCCACGCTTATGGAGTCGGATATTTCCTCAAAAAATATTCTTAAAAATCCACGCTTATGGAGTCGGATATTTCCTCAAAAAATATTCTTAAAAATCCACGCTTATGGAGTCGGATATTTCCTCAAAAAATATTCTTAAAAATCCACGCTTATGGAGTCGGATATTTCCTCAAAAAATATTCTTAAAAATCCACGCTTATGGAGTCGGATATTTCCTCAAAAAATATTCTTAAAAATCCACGCTTATGGAGTCGGATATTTCCTCAAAAAATATTCTTAAAAATCCACGCTTATGGAGTCGGATATTTCCTCAAAAAATATTCTTAAAAATCCACGCTTATGGAGTCGGATATTTCCTCAAAAAATATTCTTAAAAATCCACGCTTATGGAGTCGGATATTTCCTCAAAAAATATTCTTAAAAATCCACGCTTATGGAGTCGGATATTTCCTCAAAAAATATTCTTAAAAATCCACGCTTATGGAGTCGGATATTTCCTCAAAAAATATTCTTAAAAATCCACGCTTATGGAGTCGGATATTTCCTCAAAAAATATTCTTAAAAATCCACGCTTATGGAGTCGGATATTTCCTCAAAAAATATTCTTAAAAATCCACGCTTATGGAGTCGGATATTTCCTCAAAAAATATTCTTAAAAATCCACGCTTATGGAGTCGGATATTTCCTCAAAAAATATTCTTAAAAATCCACGCTTATGGAGTCGGATATTTCCTCAAAAAATATTCTTAAAAATCCACGCTTATGGAGTCGGATATTTCCTCAAAAAATATTCTTAAAAATCCACGCTTATGGAGTCGGATATTTCCTCAAAAAATATTCTTAAAAATCCACGCTTATGGAGTCGGATATTTCCTCAAAAAATATTCTTAAAAATCCACGCTTATGGAGTCGGATATTTCCTCAAAAAATATTCTTAAAAATCCACGCTTATGGATATTTCCTCAAAAAATATTCTTAAAAATCCACGCTTATGGAGTCGGATATTTCCTCAAAAAATATTCTTAAAAATCCACGCTTATGGATATTTCCTCAAAAAATATTCTTAAAAATCCACGCTTATGGAGTCGGATATTTCCTCAAAAAATATTCTTAAAAATCCACGCTTATGGAGTCGGATATTTCCTCAAAAAATATTCTTAAAAATCCACGCTTATGGAGTCGGATATTTCCTCAAAAAATATTCTTAAAAATCCACGCTTATGGAGTCGGATATTTCCTCAAAAAATATTCTTAAAAATCCACGCTTATGGAGTCGGATATTTCCTCAAAAAATATTCTTAAAAATCCACGCTTATGGAGTCGGATATTTCCTCAAAAAATATTCTTAAAAATCCACGCTTATGGAGTCGGATATTTCCTCAAAAAATATTCTTAAAAATCCACGCTTATGGAGTCGGATATTTCCTCAAAAAATATTCTTAAAAATCCACGCTTATGGAGTCGGATATTTCCTCAAAAAATATTCTTAAAAATCCACGCGGATATTTCCTCAAAAAATATTCTTAAAATCTTAAAAATCCACTTTCGTAGTGCCGGATGTTTCCTCAAAAACTATTCTAAAAAAATCCACACTTGTTGTGTCAGATGTTTCCTCAAAAAATATTCTTAAAAATCCACGCTCCAATATAAATATTCTTAAAAATCTACGATTGTAGGTCGGATATTTCGTCAACAAATATTCTCTAAAATCCGCGCTTATGGAGTCGGATATTTCGTCAACAAATATTCTTTAAAATCCGCGCTTATGGAGTCGGATATTTCCTCCAAAAATATTCTTTAAAAATCCACGCATGTAGAGTATGATATTTCCCCAAAAAATATTCTTAAAATCCAAGCTTGTAGAGTAGGATATTCCCTCAAAAAATACTTTAAAAAATCCACGCTTGTAGTGTCGGATATTTCCTCAAAAAATATTTTTTAAAATCCACGCTTGTAGTGTCGGATATTTCCTCAAAAAATATTTTTTTAAAATCCACGCTTGTAGTGTCGGATATTTCCTCAAAAAATATTCTTTAAAATCCACGCTTGTAGTGTCGGATATTTCCTCAAAAAATATTTTTTAAAATCCACGCTTGTAGTGTCGGATATTTCCTCAAAAAATATTCTTTAAAATCCACGCTTGTAGTGTCGGATATTTCCTCAAAAAATATTCTTTAAAATCCACGCTTGTAGTGTCGGATATTTCCTCAAAAAATATTTTTTAAAATCCACGCTTGTAGTGTCGGATATTTCCTCAAAAAATATTCTTTAAAATCCACGCTTGTAGTGTCGGATATTTCCTCAAAAAATATTCTTTAAAATCCACGCTTGTAGTGTCGGATATTTCTCAAAAAATATTCTTTAAAATCCACGCTTGTAGTGTCAGATATTTCCTCAAAAAATGTTCTTAAAAATCCACGCTTATGGAGTCGGATATTTCCTCAAAAAATATTCTTAAAAATCCACGCTTATAGAGTCGGATATTTCCTCAAAAAATATTCTTAAAAATCCACGCTTATGGAGTTGGATATTTCCTCAAAAAATATTCTTAAAATCCACGTTTATGGAGTCGGATATTTCCTCAAAAAATATTCTTAAAAATCCACGCTTATGGAGTCGGATATTTCCTCAAAAAATATTCTTAAAAATCCACGCTTATGGAGTTGGATATTTCCTCAAAAAATATTCTTAAAAATCCACGATTATGGAGTCGGATATTTCCTCAAAAAATATTCTTAAAAATCCACGCTATTCATAAAAATCCGCTTATGGAGTCGGATATTTTCTCAAAAAATATTCTTAAAAATCCACGTTTATGGAGTTGGATATTTCCTCAAAAAATATTCTTAAAAATCCACGTTTATGGAGTCGGATATTTCCTCAAGAAATATTCTTAAAAATCCACGTTTATGGAGTCGGATAATTCCTCAAAAAATATTCTTAAAAATCCACGCTTATGGAGTTGGATATTTCTCAAAAAATATTCTTTAAAATCCACGCTTGTAGTGTCAGATATTTCCTCAAAAAATGTTCTTAAAAATCCACGCTTATGGAGTCGGATATTTCCTCAAAAAATATTCTTAAAAATCCACGCTTATAGAGTCGGATATTTCCTCAAAAAATATTCATAAAAATCCACGCTTATGGAGTTGGATATTTCCTCAAAAAATATTCTTAAAAATCCACGTTTATGGAGTCGGATATTTCCTCAAAAAATATTCTTAAAAATCCACGCTTATGTAGTCGGATATTTCCTCAAGAAATATTCTTAAAAATTAACGTTTATGGAGTCGGATAATTCCTCAAAAAATATTCTTAAAAATCCACGCTTATGGAGTCGGATATTTCCTCAAAAATATTCTTAAAAATCCACGCTTGTAGTGTCGGATATTTTCTAAAAAAATATTCTTAAAAATCCACGCTATTCATAAAAATCCGCTTATGGAGTCGGATATTTTCTCAAAAAATATTCTTAAAAATCCACGCTATTCATAAAAATCCGCTTATGGAGTCGGATATTTTCTCAAAAAATATTCTTAAAAATCCACGCTTAAGAAGTCGGATATTTTCTCAAAAAATATTCTTAAAAATCCACGCTTAAGAAGTCGGATATTTCCTCAAAAAATATTCTTAAAAATCCACGCTTAAGGAGTCGGATAATTCCTCAAAAAATAATCTTAAAAATCCACGCTTAAGGAGTCGGATATTTCCTCAAAAAATATTCTTCAAAATCCACGGTTATGGAGTCGGATATTTAATGAAGAAATATTCTTAAAAATCCACGCTTATGGAGTCGGATATTTAATGAAGAAATATTCTTAAAAATCCACGCTTATGGAGTCGGATATTTAATGAAGAAATATTCTTAAAAATCCACGCTTATGGAGTCGGATATTTAATGAAGAAATATTCTTAAAAATCCACGCTTATTGATTCGGATATTTCCTCAAAAAATATTCTTAACAATCCACGTTTATGGAGTCGGATATTTCCTCAAAAAATATTCTTAAAAATCCACGCTTATGGAGTCGGATATTTCCTCAAAAAATATTCTAAAAAATCCACGCTTATGGAGTCGGATATTTCCTTAAAAAGTATTCTTAAAAATCCACGCTTATGGAGTCGGATATTTCCTCAAAAAATATTCTTAACAGTCCACGTTTATGGAGTCGGATATTTCCATAAAAAAATATTCTTAAAAATCCACGCTTATGGAGTCGGATATTTCCTCAAAAAATATTCTTAACAGTCCACGTTTATGGAGTCGGATATTTCCATAAAAAATATTCTTAAAAATCCACGCTTATGGAGTCGGATATTTCCTCAAAAAATATTCTAAAAAATCCACGCTTATGGAGTCGGATATTTCCTTAAAAAGTATTCTTAAAAATCCACGCTTATGGAGTCGGATATTTCCTCAAAAAATATTCTTAACAGTCCACGTTTATGGAGTCGGATATTTCCATAAAAAAATATTCTTAAAAATCCACGCTTATGGAGTCGGATATTTCCTCAAAAAATATTCTTAAAAATCCACGCTTATGGAGTCGGATATTTCCTCAAAAAATATTCTTAAAAATCCACGCTTATGGAGTCGGATATTTCCTCAAAAAATATTCTTAAAAATCCACGCTTATGGAGTCGGAATTTCCTCAAAAAATATTCTTAAAAATCCACGCTTATGGAGTCGAATATTTCCTCAAAAAATATTCTTAAAAATCCACAGTTATGGAGTCGGATATTTCCTCAAAAAATATTCTTCAAAATCCACGGTTATGGAGTCGGATATTTAATGAAGAAATATTCTTAAAAATCCACGCTTATGGAGTCGGATATTTAATGAAGAAATATTCTTAAAAACCTGCGCTTATGGAGTCGGATATTTAATGAAGAAATATTCTTAAAAATCCACGCTTATGGAGTCGGATATTTAATGAAGAAATATTATTAAAAATCCACGCTTATTGATTCGGATATTTCCTCAAAAAATATTCTTAACAATCCACGTTTATGGAGTCGGATATTTCCTCAAAAAATATTCTTAACAATCCACGTTTATGGAGTCGGATATTTCCTCAAAAAATATTCTTAAAAATCCACGCTTATGGAGTCGGATATTTCCTCAAAAAATATTCTTAAAAATCCACGCTTATGGAGTCGGATATTTCCTCAAAAAATATTCTTAACAGTCCACGTTTATGGAGTCGGATATTTCCATAAAAAAATATTCTTAAAAATCCACGCTTATGGAGTCGGATATTTCCTCAAAAAATATTCTTAAAAATCCACGCTTATGGAGTCGGATATTTCCTCAAAAAATATTCTTAAAAATCCACGCTTATGGAGTCGGATATTTCCTCAAAAAATATTCTTAAAAATCCACGCTTATGGAGTCGGATATTTCCTCAAAAAATATTCTTAAAAATCCACGCTTATGGAGTCGAATATTTCCTCAAAAAATATTCTTAAAAATCCACAGTTATGGAGTCGGATATTTCCTCAAAAAATATTCTTCAAAATCCACGGTTATGGAGTCGGATATTTAATGAAGAAATATTCTTAAAAATCCACGCTTATGGAGTCGGATATTTAATGAAGAAATATTCTTAAAAATCTGCGCTTATGGAGTCGGATATTTAATGAAGAAATATTCTTAAAAATCCACGCTTATGGAGTCGGATATTTAATGAAGAAATATTATTAAAAATCCACGCTTATTGATTCGGATATTTCCTCAAAAAATATTCTTAACAATCCACGTTTATGGAGTCGGATATTTCCTCAAAAAATATTCTTAACAATCCACGTTTATGGAGTCGGATATTTCCTCAAAAAATATTCTTAAAAATCCACGCTTATGGAGTCGGATATTTCCTCAAAAAATATTCTTAAAAATCCACGCTTATGGAGTCGGATATTTCCTCAAAAAATATTCTTAAAAATCCACGCTTATGGAGTCGGATATTTCCTCAAAAAATATTCTTAAAAATACACGCTTATGGAGTCGGATATTTCCTCAAAAAATATTCTTAAAAATCCACGCTTATGGAGTCGGATATTTCCTCAAAAAATATTCTTAAAAATCCACGCTTATGGAGTCGGATATTTCCTCAAAAAATATTCTTAAAAATCCACGCTTATGGAGTCGGATATTTCCTCAAAAAATATTCTTAAAAATCCACGCTTATGGAGTCGGATATTTCCTCAAAAAATATTCTTAAAAATCCACGCTTATGGAGTCGGATATTTCCTCAAAAAATATTCTTAAAAATCCACGCTTATGGAGTCGGATATTTCCTCAAAAAATATTCTTAAAAATCCACGCTTATGGAGTCGGATATTTCCTCAAAAAATATTCTTAAAAATCCACGCTTATGGAGTCGGATATTTCCTCAAAAAATATTCTTAAAAATCCACGCTTATGGAGTCGGATATTTCCTCAAAAAATATTCTTAAAAATCCACGCTTATGGAGTCGGATATTTCCTCAAAAAATATTCTTAAAAATCCACGCTTATGGAGTCGGATATTTCCTCAAAAAATATTCTTAAAAATCCACGCTTATGGAGTCGGATATTTCCTCAAAAAATATTCTTAAAAATCCACGCTTATGGAGTCGGATATTTCCTCAAAAAATATTCTTAAAAATCCACGCTTATGGAGTCGGATATTTCCTCAAAAAATATTCTTAAAAATCCACGCTTATGGAGTCGGATATTTCCTCAAAAAATATTCTTAAAAATCCACGCTTATGGAGTCGGATATTTCCTCAAAAAATATTCTTAAAAATCCACGCTTATGGAGTCGGATATTTCCTCAAAAAATATTCTTAAAAATCCACGCTTATGGAGTCGGATATTTCCTCAAAAAATATTCTTAAAAATCCACGCTTATGGAGTCGGATATTTCCTCAAAAAATATTCTTAAAAATCCACGCTTATGGAGTCGGATATTTCCTCAAAAAATATTCTTAAAAATCCACGCTTATGGAGTCGGATATTTCCTCAAAAAATATTCTTAAAAATCCACGCTTATGGAGTCGGATATTTCCTCAAAAAATATTCTTAACAATCCACGTTTATGGAGTCGGATATTTCCTCAAAAAATATTCTTAAAAATACACGCTTATGGAGTCGGATATTTCCTCAAAAAATATTCTTAAAAATCCACGCTTATGGAGTCGGATATTTCCTCAAAAGATATTCTTAAAAATCCACGCTTATGGAGTCGGATATTTCCTCAAAAAATATTCTTAAAAATCCACGCTTATGGAATCGGAAATTTCCTCAAAAAATATTCTTAAAAATCCACGCTTATGGAGTCGGATATTTCCTCAAAAAATATTCTTAAAAATCCACGCTTATGGAGTCGGATATTTCCTCAAAAAATATTCTTAAAAATCCACGCTTATGGAGTCGGACATTTCCTCAAAAAATATTCTTAAAAATCCACGCTTATGGAGTCGGATATTTCCTCAAAAAATATTCTTAAAAATCCACGCTTATGGAGTCGGATATTACCTCAAAAATATTCTTAACAGTCCACGTTTATGGAGTCGGATATTTCCATAAAAAAATATTCTTAAAAATCCACGCTTATGGAGTCGGATATTTCCTCAAGCAATATTCTTAAAAATCCACGTTTATGGAGTCGGATAATTCCTCAAAAAATTTTCTTAAAAATCCACGCTTATGGAGTCGGATATTTCCTCAAAAATATTCTTAAAAATCCACGCTTGTAGTGTCGGATATTTTCTCAAAAAATAAATATTAAAAATCCACGCTTATGGAGTCGGATATTTCCTCAAAAAATATTCTTAAAAATCCACGCTTATGGAGTCGGATATTTAATGAAGAAATATTCTTAAAAATCCACGCTTATTGATTCGGATATTTCCTCAAAAAATATTCTTAACAATCCACGTTTATGGAGTCGGATATTTCCTCAAAAAATATTCTTAACAATCCACGTTTATGGAGTCGGATATTTCCTCAAAAAATATTCTTAAAAATCCACGCTTATGGAGTCGGATATTTCCTCAAAAAATATTCTAAAAAATCCACGCTTATGGAGTCGGATATTTCCTTAAAAAATATTCTTAAAAATCCACGCTTATGGAGTCGGATATTTCCTCAAAAAATATTCTTAACAGTCCACGTTTATGGAGTCGGATATTTCCATAAAAAAATATTCTTAAAAATCCACGCTTATGGAGTCGGATATTTCCTCAAAAAATATTCTTAAAAATCCACGCTTATGGAGTCGGATATTTCCTCAAAAAATATTCTTAAAAATCCACGCTTATGGAGTCGGATATTTCCTCAAAAAATATTCTTAAAAATCCACGCTTATGGAGTCGGATATTTCCTCAAAAAATATTCTTAAAAATCCACGCTTATGGAGTCGGATATTTCCTCAAAAAATATTCTTAAAAATCCACGCTTATGGAGTCGAATATTTCCTCAAAAAATATTCTTAAAAATCCACAGTTATGGAGTCGGATATTTCCTCAAAAAATATTCTTCAAAATCCACGGTTATGGAGTCGGATATTTAATGAAGAAATATTCTTAAAAATCTGCGCTTATGGAGTCGGATATTTAATGAAGAAATATTCTTAAAAATCCACGCTTATGGAGTCGGATATTTAATGAAGAAATATTATTAAAAATCCACGCTTATTGATTCGGATATTTCCTCAAAAAATATTCTTAACAATCCACGTTTATGGAGTCGGATATTTCCTCAAAAAATATTCTTAACAATCCACGTTTATGGAGTCGGATATTTCCTCAAAAAATATTCTTAACAATCCACGTTTATGGAGTCGGATATTTCCTCAAAAAATATTCTTAAAATCCACGCTTATGGAGTCGGATATTTCCTCAAAAAATATTCTTAAAAATCCACGCTTATGGAGTCGGATATTTCCTCAAAAAATATTCTTAAAAATACACGCTTATGGAGTCGGATATTTCCTCAAAAGATATTCTTAAAAATCCACGCTTATGGAGTCGGATATTTCCTCAAAAAATATTCTTAAAAATCCACGCTTAAGGTGTCGGATATTTCCTCAAAAGATATTCTTAAAAATCCACGCTTATGGAGTCGGATATTTCCTCAAAAAATATTCTTAAAAATCCACGCTTATGGAATCGGATATTTCCTCAAAAAATATTCTTAAAAATCCACGCTTATGGAGTCGGATATTTCCTCAAAAAATATTCTTAAAAATCCACGCTTATGGAGTCGGATATTTCCTCAAAAAATATTCTTAAAAATCCACGCTTATGGAGTCGGATATTTCCTCAAAAAATATTCTTAAAAATCCACGCTTATGGAGTCGGATATTTCCTCAAAAAATATTCTTAAAAATCCACGCTTATGGAGTCGGATATTTCCTTAAAAAATATTCTTAAAAATCCACGCTTATGGAGTCGGATATTTCCTCAAAAAAATATTCTTAAAAAATAAACGCTTATGGAGTCGGATATTTCCTCAAAAAATATTCTTAAAAATCCACGCTTATGGAGTCGGATATTTTCTCAAAAACTATTCTTAAAAATCCACGCTTATGAAGTCGGATATTTCCTCAAAAAATATTCCTAAAAATCCACGCTTATGGAGTCGGATATTTCCTCAAAAAATATTCTTAAAAATCCACGCTTATGGAGTCGGATATTTCCTCAAAAAATATTCTTAAAAATCCACGCTTATGGAGTCGGATATTTCCTTAAAAAATATTCTTAAAAATCCACGCTTATGGAGTCGGATATTTCCTCAAAAAAATATTCTTAAAAAATAAACGCTTATGGAGTCGGATATTTCCTCAAAAAATATTCTTAAAAATCCACGCTTATGGAGTCGGATATTTTCTCAAAAACTATTCTTAAAAATCCACGCTTATGAAGTCGGATATTTCCTCAAAAAATATTCCTAAAAATCCACGCTTATGGAGTCGGATATTTCCTCAAAAAATATTCTTAAAAATCCATTAAAAATCCATCCAAAAAAAATTATTTAAAATCCACGCTTGTAGTGTCGGAAATATCCTCAAAAAATATTCTTTAAAATCCACGCTTGTAGTGTCGGAAATATCCTCAAAAAATATTCTTAAAAATTCAGGCTTGTTGAGTCGGAAATATCCTCAAAAAAATTATTTAAAATCCACGCTTGTAGTGTCGGATATTTCCTCAAAAAATATTCTTAAAAATCCACGATGTTGTTGTGATGGCATCTCAGAAAATATTCTTAAAAATCCCCATTAGTTGGTAGTCCCTCAAAAGTAATTCTTAACAATTATTAAATTTCAAGTGACATGAAACCTGGCCAAATCTTATTAAATGTTTTCATTTAAATTTTAAATATTTTTGCTGGCTTCTACTTATTTTCAGAAAACACATTTTATGCGTACTGAATTGTTTGTTGGAGTGATGTATGTAAATGTGTTTTTGTTGATTAACAAAAAAATTGGTGTTGGCATAAATCAAGAAGAAGAACAACAACGAAAACATAATAATTACAATTGTAAAATGTAACACAAAAGTTAATGAAAGAAATTCTGTACTTATTTACAAAACCAACAAAAGCCACACACATCCATACGCACACACACACACATAAATGCATCATTACAAATGTAAATGAGAACAAAAATAAAATCTCCTCTGATTCTTCCTTCCTTGCCCAGTTGACATGAAACCGAAACAAAAGTTGATGTAAATATAATAAAGGTGTCAGTTTGTAAGTGTATATATATGGAGAGACATAAATATAAAATATTTAAAAATTTATATAATTGTATATTGATTTCAAAAATCATTTATAATAGAAATAAACTAAATAAAAACCTATTGTTAGATATCATTACAAAACTACATTCGAAATGGAATAATCAAAATCTTATAACAAAAAAACACAAAATACACAGTAAATGTTGTTAAGAAAGGATAACAATGAACAATGAATGAATGAAACACATTTAATATTGATAACTCATCAAAATCAGATACTAACTAAACAAACAAAATATAATAACAAAACCAAGAAAAAAACAAGCAAACAACAATAACAATACAATAGCATTAAACCAAGAAATCAAACTGCATTTATTAGACTTTCTCACAAAATGTATTGTTTAACATTGAAAAAAAATAAAATCTCAAAAATATAAAAGATATAGAAATTCCATACAAATAAACTATAATAAAAAAAAATTACTTATTTATAGGTACAATTATTGTCTGTAGATTATTAAATTTAAGTATAAATTTAACTTAACAGTATATATAAATAATAAACGAATTAATCGACATACTATATTTAATATTAAAATAAAAATAGTTTTAATTCCAAAAAAAAAAAACAGTTATAATAACGTGTAATATTAAATACAAAACATCAACTAGTTGACATCATTTTCGTTAATGTTAACATTTAAGTATTATTATTATTAATATAAATCAAAAACCGATGGAATTTTTTTTAAAAAATAACTATGTTCAAAACTCTAAAAAAATCAAGAAAAATAAAAAAATTAAAACTATATGCTAAACTCAACAGAAACAAAAGAAATGAAATAATAAATAAATATAATTTTAAATTATAAAAAAAGGGTTTTATTATTTGGTCATGGGATATTAAATAGGTGAGTATTTGGAGATGTTTGGAGAAGTAAAAAACTTCAATAGGGTGAAACGAAGATAAAGTAATTGTGCAGGTTTTGTTCACCTTGTGGAGGAATTCCAGGAATAAAGGTGGATTTTACATGGCTTTGAGGAGCACCACACAATGAGTAAATATCCAATTTTTGGTATTTGGAAAAATTGAATTTTTGTTTTATGCAGATAAGTCATTGATCCATCACTTACTTTACTTAACTTTTCAATATATTCTTGTTTAGTAAAGTGAAAATTTATTATTGTCTGTTACGGCATTTAAGTGTTAAATACCGAAAATCGGGAGGTACATTTCAGTGGGATCTATATGAAGACGTGAGCCTACACTGATAATTCTTATCGGGACTATTTTATAGCCATATGGAAGACTAAATTCCAAAATCCATCCATTTCGGTGTGATAATAACTCTGAAACCTTCAAAATATCGAAAATCGGGACGGACCGTTCTATGGGATCTATATATAGACGTGGACCTATAAATGCAAATTTCACTCAAAATGTTTTGTACCCCCAATGAAGACTAAATACTCCATTTCAGCCATTTCGGTGGTATCGGCAGGTACGCTCCTTTGGGGGTTTACGAAAGACATATTTCAGGCGGAAAGTTGTATGCCTCCAATGATGACAAAATACGAAATTTCAGTGCGATAATGAGGTCACAACCTTTAAAATACCGAAAATCGGGAGGTACCGTTTTATGGGGGGTATACAAAGTCGGTAAAAACTTGGGTTTGGGCGTCGGGTTAGTAACCCTCCCCTAGAAAAAAACAGCCTACTATGAAAAAACGAACCGCTCTAAAGTTGACGAATCCCGCAAACGTTTTAAGGACCATGATCTGTGAATCTGTACCTGGAATGTTCGCACTTTTTATAGAAAATGTGCAGTCTTCGCATTGGCAGAAAAGTACAAGGCTGATATTTCTGCCATACAGGAAATACGATGGATTGGGAAAGGCGTCACAACAACACCTAAAGGTGACGCACTGTATTATAGCTGCCATGACGTAAAGCATGAGTTTGGTTAGTCGGAGACGAAAACATCTGGTATCCAGCTTCACCCCAGTGAATGAAAGACTTGCTGCAATTCGAATAAAAGCTAAATTCTTCAACATGTGCTTAATTTGCGCTTATGCTCCCACTGAAGAAAAGGACGAACAGACCAATGATATATTTTACGATCGCTTTGAAGAAACATATGATCGTTGCCCTGCCCATGACATTAAAATTATTCTAGGCGATTTTAATGCCAAAATTGGAAAGGAGAATATCTTTGGCCCAAAAGTCGAGAATTTCAGTCTCCACAGTGAAATATCTGACATTGGTATGAGGCTGATAGGCTTTGCAGCTGCAAAAAACATGGTAGTTAACAGTACCAGATTTAATCATATCGATATTCATAAGGGTACCTGTCTGTCTCCAGATCAAAGAACAAGTAATCAAATTGATCATGTTGTGATAGATGGAAGACATTCATCGAGCGTGTTGTATGTACGATCGTTCCGAGGCGCAAACATTGATTTGGACCACTACCTTGTTGCAGCAAAGGTACGTACCCGTCTAAACGTTGCAAATAAAGCACGAACAGACACAACGCGGATGTTGGACATCGATAGACTGCAAATACAACAGATAGCCACAGCATATTCCACTCAACTAGCCCAATTGCTTAATGAGAGCACTCCTTGCCCCGATAACATAACAACACAATGGCAATATATTGCCCACTCCATGCAAACAGCCGCAAAATCCATACTTGGATACCAGAGACTTCCACAAAGGAATTCATAGTATGACCAGGAGTGTCGTGCTGCTACCTAAGAGAAAAATGCGGCATATAGAGCTACTTTGCAATCAGTAGCAACGCGTAGCGCACGAGAGAGATATCGGGAGAAAAGGAGAGAAGAGAAACGTCTTTTCCGCAAGATAAAGATGGCTTTGGTACAGGCACATCCTCCTGTAGAGACCACCAAGGTAATCTGGTTACAGATACAGATAGCGTCCTCAGCATATGGAAGGAACATTTCTCCAATCTGCTGGTATCCAAAAGTAGCGAAGACGATGATACCACAACAGCAATCAACCGGCTGAAGAATAATAAAGCAGCAGGAGCCTATGGCTTACCAGCCGAGTTGTTTAAAAACGGATGCGACGCGCTGATAAAGTGTATGCATCAGCTAGTTAGCACCATGTGGCAGGAATAACGCGTACCCGAAGAGTGGAGCATCCTGTGTCCCGTCCACAAGAAAGGAGATAAGACCGTATGCTCCAACTATAGGGGCATAAGTCTTCTTCTTATTGCCTATAAGATAGTGTCAGGCAGGGACGTACGCAGCATTTCATTTCGGGGGGGGGGGGCAAGTTGACCACAAATCATGAAATTAAAAAATGTTGTGTAGCGTCACGTAAAGCTATTTTAATGCGTTATGGCCACTTATAAGAATCCATGTTCATGAATTTGTTTAAGAAATCTATTAAACCATGAGTTAAGTTCTATTTTTTTTTTTTTTTTTAAATTTTTTTGTTGAAAAAATTTTTCTGACAATTGCCCGCCTATAAAGCACTGTTTTTACTAAAGCAGTTTACGGTACCCACTGTAGTTTGAAAAAGAATAAACCGATCAGCATATATTTTTGTGGGATCATTACGAACCTAATAATTTTGTACATTATCGGAACGGAAATAAAAAAATCAATTTTTAAAACTGTTGAAAAGTTCAAATGGAAATTTAGATTTTAACAGAAAAAATAAAAAACTGTAAAAAAATTGATATTTTTGTTGGACTCCGTCAGCAGTTTTTTTAAAGACTCTCTAGGTTAATCACATGCTTTATGTGTATAATTTTTTTCCTTTATTTATTCCAATGTGGAACATAGGGTTTCTACAATAATGTTGTAATTTGCTTTATCATGACAGAGTGATTTTATTTCTTCCCATGAAATGTTAATTCTACCGACATCTGCTATGGTTGTACGGCGCCAGGTATTTCTTGGTCGGCCACGTCTTCTGCTTCCTTGGGGGTTCCATTCAAGGGCGTATCTTGTGATGCTGGCTGGAGATTTGTATTATATGTGTATAATAGTCCCACAAAAACATATAAAGACCGGAGCATCCGTTTTCGAGCCACAGTGGACACCGCTTTCAAAAGTGTCTCTTCGAGGAAAAGACGTTTTTAGTTTCTATGATACATACAAAACACAATAAATGTTTCCCTTCAAAAGCTCATATCTCGGTAAATTTTTGTCCGATGGACTGGAGATTTTGACATATATTCTATTCTACATGTACTTTATAATGAGCCAAAAAATTTTATATGAAATATTGATACATAGCATATAAATTCAATAGAAAGAATTCATAATATTTAGGATACAATTTTAAATATTTACAGAGTAGGATATTTAAAATTGAAAATAGAATATAATCACATAGGTCCACGTTATGGTTTATCGCATAATTTTACAAACACAAAGAATTGCCGTTATCTCTGCTATAGCAAGATTTTCACTATTTCGATGATCTAAGATTAATTTTTAAGAATATCGTCTGTCGTGGATATGTTTCCAAATGAAAACATCAAGAAAAATTTAACAGTTTTGGAGATATGGTGCGAAATGTATACAAATTATGGAATTTTTAGATATTTCTCCAAATATTTTAGTCTGGCCCAAGGCATATTTATACAAGGTAGAAGTGACAACCTGCTGCATTCTTACTTTTTTGTAAATTTAGTTTTCAAAATGTAATAGGGTCTACTCATGAAATTTGAAACCTCAAAATTTGCTACCATAAAATTATTCTTTTCACCGTAAACGTATAATAACAATGAATTACATTTTGATTCAAATTTGATCTAGTTTAGAGGATTTTCAAAATGTATTTATGTTTTTCCTGAAACAATTTTTGGAACGAACCAATTATTCAATATTTATTTTTGACAATTAATTTTCTTCTTTTTCTTAATTTTTCCTTATATAAATTTGCCTTGGTCTGGCCCTTATCTACAAATTTGCTTCAGAGGTCAGAAGAAGATTTTCATTGGTTTCAGAGATATAGACCCGAGTTGCTTTAAAAAGTCAATATTTAACAAGGTTGGATAAGCCGAGCTGGATCTGACTCAACAAAACGCAACTAGGGCTTTTGTATTTTGGGTCTCTACTTTCACAAAATCCTCACTTCAAATTGTTTGCACATGATTACCTTAAAAATGTTGCACAATGTTATTTACTGGAGGAGATAGAGTCTGTCTGAATGTTACAAAAGAAGCGTTATAATTTTTGTTTTTCTTAATTGTACGATTAGAAGTTTTTGGATTCGATGACAAATACTTTGATGGACTTAGTTCTATATAGTTTTGACAAATAACAATCGATCCTTATTGAACCCCACATAATTATTCGCTAATAATAAGATAATTAATTTTGGAAACGGATCTTATTTTGAGAGACACTCCTCTCGATAGTTACCGCGCCCATAAGCTATCAGGAAGCATGAACTTGTCCACGAAAAATAAGATATCGCTGTAAACAAAACTACAAAATGTCCAAAAGATCCTCGAACAGTCTTTAATGTTAGACTTGTATGAGGGACCTGAAGATGTTGTCCAAAAAAATTCTCTTGGAACTTGATGTACTTTTGGAAGTAAATTTGCGAGTGGACCTAGGTAGTCCATACTAGGTTCGATTTTAGACTGAATCGGTTAGTCCCTTCGACCATTTTAGTTAACATGTTGTAACTTTTATGGCAGAGGTACAGATATATAAATTTAATTTGGACAAAACATTACGAGATCCATATCTTGGACCAAATCGGTTGATCCGTTCGAGAGTTATCATGAGTTCCAACCTGTCAGACAAACAGAGATACAGACGGACGGACGGTGGTAAGTATTTCCATCTTGTCTGAAACGAATATCGTCCAAACATATCTGGAGTCTAAAATCATTATTTTGATGAGACCTATTTGTTTCGTATCCTAGTGTATATAATCTCGTAACCTTAAAGTCTGAGGCTACAATTAGACTTCGGTGATGATAAGGAAAAAAATAAAGTGACGCACATAAATTCATTTGTCTTCATTATTTTCTCATACTGTTTAGCAGCTAATCTGTCTAAAATAGGATAACAAAATTTTGGCGATGCCAGTAAAACAAATTTCTAAATGGCTTTCATGATGTAGTCCACGAAGGACCGACTCTTCATACATTTTATCCAATAGACATTTTTTCATATACTTCCATTCCCACAATACTCAACTCGTTATTTTTGTTGCTACAAAATGAGTTTCAAGCTTCGAGAGCTATATATAGTTCGAATATGACATAAAGTTGGAGTATATTCATTATGGAATTCGCATTTGATAGTGGAATAATATGACATGAAGAAGTAATTCAGATTTCATTGGAAGTTTCTCTCAAAAACAGCATACAAACAAAAATTTTTCAAATATTTGCTTACAAAACTTGTTAATGATGAACATTTTCTGTTCAGAAACTTAAGAAAAGTATAAGTTTTAATTTGAAATCTTCAAACATACAAACATTTTTATGAGAAAAAAATATAATAAGTATTTACAGTAGCTTAACAAATTTTGTTCGACCAAAACATTTCGGGGGGGGCCCGGGCCCTCTGTGCCCCCCTCTGCGTACGTCCCTGGTGTCAGGGATATTGTGCGAACGACTAAAGCCCATGGTCAACGAAATAATTGCACCATACCAATGCGGCTTTACACCTGGCAAGTCCACCATTGACCAGATATTTACCCTGCGGCAAATCCTGGAGAAGACCAAAGAGATGCAGATCGACACATATCAACTTTTTGTCGATTACAAAGCATCATTCGACAGTCCCCTCCGATTAAAGGTATTCCATGCAATGTCTGAATTTGGTATCCCCGCAAAGCTCATCCGGCTTTGTAAGATAACTTTAACTGATATTAGGTCCTGAGTTAAAATTGGAAAGAACCTCTCCGAAGAGTTTTGTACCAAAAGAGGTTTCAGACAAGGAGACAGCATATCGTGTGACCTATTCAACATTTTGCTGGAAAAGGTAACACGAGATGCAAATGTCAAAAGAAATGGCACAATTTACACCAACAGCCACATTTTACTTGCTTATTCTGATAATATAGACATCATGGGACGCTCAGTAAAAGTAGTAACCGATACCTTTATGAAGGTCGAAGGAGAATCTGCAAAAGTGGGTCTGGCGGTAAACGGCGAGAAGACCAAGTTAATGGTGTCGACGCGCAATGTGTCCATTGAGCTCGGACCAACTGTTGAAGTTGGTTCCTATAAATTTGAGGTAGTAAAAGACTTCGTATACCTCGGCACCACCGTAAACACAACAAACGACATCAGTTGTGAAATAAAAAGAAGAATTGTATTGGCCAGCAGATGCTACTTTTGCTTAAGTAAGCACTTTAAAAACAAAGCAACAACTCTTCAAACAAAGACAACGCTTTACAAAAAACTGATACCCCCTGCTAATGTATGGTTCCGAAGCCTAAGTACTTGCGTAAGCAGATAAGGCAGTGCTTGGCGTGTTTGAGAGAAAAATTCTTCGAAAGATCTTCGGACCAATCTGCGTTGACGGTGAATATAGACGTCGTATGAACCACGAGCTGTATCTGCTATACAACGACATCAATATAGTTAAACGTATCGATATGCAGCGATTGCGTTGACTAGGCCATATAATAAGAATGAGCGATGATGAAACCGCTAAAAAAAGCGTATAAATTCGGGCCACATGGCGGTGCACGCAGAATTGGCAGGCCAAAGAATAGATGGCGCAAACAAGTGACGGGACGTACCGTTCTATGGGATCTATATGATGACGTGGACCAATCTGCGTTGACGGCGAATATCGACGTCGTATGACCCAAGAGCTGTATCCACTATGCAACGACATCAGTATATGTAGATAAACGTATCGAGGTGCAACGATTGCGGTGGCTGGGGCATATCATAAGAATGAGCGATGATGAACCCGCAAAAAAGGCGTACAAATACGTGCCACATGGCGGGCGGTGCACGCAGAACTGGCAGGCATAAGCCTAGATGGAGAAAAAAGTGGATGAAGAGATGAAAAGCGCGTTATTCCAGAAACGCGAAACAATAAAGTTCAAATGTTTTTAAAAAGGGTTTTTAGGGGTCTTCTGTTGATAGAATCCAATCTGAATGATTCTCATACTGACGGAAGCTTCTTTCAAAAGAGTTTTCTATAAATAGAATTCACCTCAATGTGTCTTCTTTATATAGTACCTCCTTTCAAGAGATCTTCTGCTGCCAAAAGAAGACACATATTCAGCCCTTTTAACACGGCCTTCTATAGATATTTTTTAATATATGAATTTTTTAAGAGTTATATGACCAAGCTGTATTTTTTTAGTTTTAGAAAAAAAAATTATTTTTTTTACTTTGTTTTTATATTTTTTTTTTTGTATTTTTAATTGTTTGTTTATTGGTGTTTGAACTTTTTGCAATAGTTAGTACATATGAAAAACTCAAAAACACTCATATTTTGATGCAAAATATGAAAAAACTCAAATTTTTATTTAATATAAAGTGTTTCCACCGGGCTGATTCGGTCAGTTGTTTTTATGGAATAAATAAAACTAATTTATTTCATATTCAACTCTACGTTTTGTTGGTCTTTTTCCAACTTCTTCAGAAGTTATTTTTTATTAGAAAATCAAATTTTGAATTTTGACCTTGAACTCCTCTGCAACTATTAGACCAAATTCGAGTACATCCGAAAACTGAATATGTTACCTGCCGAACAAAAAAATATGTGTCGAACAATAAAATTATGAAAATAACTCTGTCCGTGCAAAAGTTACATATTTTTGACCAGGAAAAACGATTCTGAACCACTGTGCGTCTGCTTTCACTTTTTCAAAAATTATTCGATATTTCCATTTCAATTTATAGAAGCAATTTGGACAGTCTCATAAAAATTCTTGTATTAACAAGTAACAAAGTATCAGACATCTTTGGCGATAGCTAAATACCTTCAGATCATGGCTGTACAAAAAACAGAAACATGAGCTGTGGTCCTAAATAATCTAAAAGAAATCGGATTTTCGTAGATGTCAAAATTAACAAGTACATGTCGCCCTGAATAACCACTTATTCTATAACTACTAGGATATCTGGTTATTCTATGTATGGCTCTTAGAAGTGGAAAAATAAGCTAAAAAACATATGCTCTATTTTAAGGATATTTATGTGGAATTTGTTTTCAATATCAACACACTTCATATTTTTATTTAATTTAATTTTATTTGATTTCGCTTTCTGCTGGATTTGATCATGTGCACCACCAACTGTTTTTATATTGTTAACAAAAAAATCTCGTGCCAACTTTGAGTGTTGGACACACAACACTCGGATTTGTAGTCGGACACACATGCTCTCTGCCACCGTACTCATCATGTTCAATCATTCTTTTTATAAGACGCCAAAAAGATGCAATTCCCAGATCCCCATAGCAGCCTGGGTCTTGTGGTCTGAATTCTGCTATCATCGACCTTGTCATTCAACTCTATTGTTCTCAAATCTGTCGCCCATGTGCTGAACGGAGTGGCCGTAGATTTATTAGCGGATACTTGTATATTCCTCGCGTGAAAAAAGGCGGTAAGATCAACAAATAGGATTTCAGCCTTTCACAAACGTCATCAGTAGACGGAATCCTATGCAAATCCATATATGGTTAGGATGGTCGCAGAGAAAATCTGATTAGAAAGAAACTCGTTTTATCACAAAATAAAACGAACTAGGCCCAGACATTTTTGCATATCTTGGATATTTAGACATATTTTCATAAAATGAGTTCAGGCAAAACCATATTCACGGATTTGTGGCCTAAGTATCAAGCCGAAATGTCTGGAATTTGGTATTAATTTTCCGTTGGGGGTATAAAATTGTCCACCTGAAATTTGTGGGTACAGGTCCACGTCTTCATATAGCCCCCATAGAACGGTACCTCCCGATTTTCGGTATTTTGAAGGTTGTGGTCTTAATATGCCACCGAAATGAAAAAAAAAATAGTATTTAGTCTTCCTTGAGGGTATAACACTTTCGACCTTAAATTTGTCGGTATAGATCTCTGTCTTCATATAGCTCCGATACAACATTACCTCCCGATTTCCGGTATTTTGAAGGTTGTGCCCTCAGTATCCCACCGACATGGCTGAAATTTGGTATTAAGCCTTCGTTGGGGGTATAAAATCTTCCACTTTAAAAATTTCTTTATATAGCCCCCACAGAACAGTACCCCCGATTTTCGGTATTTTGAAGGTTGTTGCCTCAATATCACTCCGAAATGGCTGAAATTTGGTATTAAGTGTTCCTTGAGGGTATAGTACAATCCACCCGAAATTTGTCGGTATAGGTCCACGTCTTCATATAGCCCCCATAGAACAGTGCCTCCCGATTTCCGGTATTTTGAAGGTTGTGGCTGTGGTTATACATTTCTCTATTTTATTGGCTTGTCTGAAGAGAATTTTAAACAGAAAAAATTTCACATGAATCGGACCAAAAATTAGGGTTACATAAAAATTCCGTTGTCTAGTCATCAGGGAAGGCACCCGACGCCAAGATCGTACAATCATCCGCATATGTTGCGATCTCAATGCCATCTGCAGGGGTTGGAATTCAGGAGAGGTTAGACAGTACCGGCAATATCACCCCACCATGGATAACACCCTTTTTCACTCTACGGGTCTTGGACTTCTTGATCCTGAATTCTACGTACGATTGGCGTCCAAACATATAATTTATTATCCAGCCTTTCAAACTTGCGTGGAGTGTTTGACAGTATTAAGTGGTTTTGATAAATCATGAGCCACTCTCATAGCTGGCAAAATATCGATGGCACTATCGATAATATCGATTTTTTTTAAAATTCAATAACTATAGATAATTTGTCTATCGATATTACCGGATTAAAACCTCTAACATGAAATTCTTTGAAATAAATAAAAATTTCGCGGCTTTTCGGTTTTGTGGATGTGAGCAAGTGAGTCCGTAGATCTTTCGAAGAATTTTTCTCTCGAAACACACACCAAGCACTGCCATGTCTGCTTGCGCAAGTACACAGGCTTCGGAACCATACATCAGCACGGGTAGTATCAGTGTTTTGTAGAGCGTTATTTTTGCTTCACGAGATGTGGCTTTGTTTTTAAACTGCTTACTTAAACCAAAGTAGCATCTGTTGGCCAATACAATTCTTCGTTTTATTTCACAACTGATGTCGTTTGTTGTGTTTACGGAGGTGCCGAGGTAGACGAAGTATTTTACTAACTCAAAATTATAGGAACCAACTTCCAGATTTGGTCCGAGCTCAATGGACGCATTGCGCGTCGACACCATCAACTTGGTCTTCTCATCGTTTACCGCCAGACCCACCTTAGCAGATTCTCCTTCGACCTTTATAAAGGTATCAGTTACTTCTTTTACTGATGATATCTCTATCATCAGCATAAGCAAGTAACATGTGGCTATTGGTGTAGATTGTGCCACTTCTTTTGACGTTTACCTTTCGTATAACCTTTTCAGGCGGGATGTTGAAGAGATCACACGAGAGGCTGTCTCCTTACCTGAAACCTCTTTTGGTACAAAACTCTTCGGAGAGGTTCTTTCCTATTTTAACTGAGGACCCCGTGTCAGTTAAAGTCATTTTACAAAGCCGAATGAGCTTTGCGGGGATACCAAATTCAGACATGGCTTGGAATACCTTTGCACGCAGCGGGCTGTCGAAGGTTGCTTTATAATCGACAAAAAGTGGTAGGTGTCGATCTGCATCTCTTGGGTCTTCTCCAGGGTTTGTCGCAGGGTAAATGTCTGGACAATGGTTGACTTGCCAGGTCTAAAGCCGCCCAATTATCTCGTTGATCATAGGTTTTAGTCGTTAGCACAATATCCCTGACGCGAGGTCTTGTAGCCAATAGGGAGTAGACTTATGTCCCTATAGTTAGAGCATACAGTCTTATTTTCTTTCATGTGGACGGGGCACAGGATACTCAGGTTCCAATTGTCGGGTACTCGTTCTTCCTGCCAGATGGTGCTAACTACCTGATGAATACACCTTATCAGCGTGTCGCCCCTGGTTTTGAACAGCTCGGCTGATAAGCCATCGGCTCCTGCTGCCTTATTATTCTTCAGCCGATTTATTGCTGTCTCTACCTCATCTTGGCTGGGCGGTATATATTCAATACCATCTTCTGGGATTGTATCTGGGGTATCTTCGTCGTCTTCGCTGCTATTGGATACCAACGGTTTTGAAAAATGTTCTTTCCATATCCTGAGCACACTATCTGTATCAGTTACCAAATTACTTTGCTGGTCTCTTCAGGAGGATGTACCTGTACCAAAGCCATCAGTTTGGTGCTGGACTCTTTGGAAGCATTTTCGGACTTCACTAGTTCCTGTACATCTAGATTTTTTCACACTCCCGCTTTTCCATCTCTTTCTTTTTCCTGCGGAAAAGGCATTTCTCCTCTCTATTTTTCCCCTATATCTCTAGTGCGCTACGCGTTGCTATGGATTGTAAAGTAGCCCTATATGCCGCATTTTTCTCTTCGGTAGCAGCACGACTCTCCTGATCATACCATGTAGTTCTCAAGTATGGATTTTGCGGCAATACTTTGACATTGCGCTGACATGTGATCGGGATGAGGAGTGCTTTAATTAAGCAATTGGGCTAGTTGAGTGGAATATGCTGTGGTTCTCTGTTGCGATTGCAGCTTACAGATGTCTAACATTCGTGTTCTGTCTGTTCGTAATTTGTTTGCTACGTTTAACCGGGTGCGTACCTTTGCTGCAACAAGGTAGTGGTCCGAGTCTGGGTTTGCTCCTCGGAACGAACGCACATCTAGCACGCTCGATGAATGTCTTCCATCTATCACAACGTGATCAATTTGATTTCCTGTTTTCTGATCTGGATACAGCCAGGTGCTCTGATGAATGTCGAGATGTTAAAATCTGGTGCTGCTAACTACCATGCTTTTTGCCGCTGCGTTGTCTATCAGCCTCATACCATTGTCAGATGTTTCACTGTGAAGACTGAATTTTCCAACTGTTGGGTCAAAAATATTTTCTGAAAATGTACTTCTTGTTATTTCCTTCATCATGTTAAATACACAGTTATTTTTAAACGACTATTTACAGCAACTTATTTCCATTTAGCTCCTGCAATTTTCATAATTGATTTCCTTCAACAAATAAAGCTCGAATACCAATTTCTGTAATTTTTCCTGACTTAAAAAGAAAATAACAAGTGAAGAGAAAATACTCTGCAATTCAAACAAGAAATAACCACAGGTCAAGAATTCATCATCATTTTAATGATTTCTACCTTATCATACTTCGTCAGAAGATTATATCTTGGCACAATACAATGTATTCTAGGAAAACTTAATAGCATAGATTAAAGTCAGCTGTACGCATAAAAGATGGAATGAATATATTCTTAACACTTAAGCCCACACACATACACCTTTTAATACAACTGTTTAAGCCACATTAAATCTTTATGTTTTTTTCGTATTTACATTTTTATGCAAGTTAAGTTATTTTTCTTTCTTTATTTCTTATCTTCTTTGATCGACTTTCACTGGCTAAAGATTATTTTGCTTTATGCATTTCTTATACCCTATAGCTATGAAGAGGTAAATGTTAGTTCACTGCAATAAACTCGGGTCATCAGGATTTATGTACGAATATCTAGAACTTTCGACAAAGATAAATTTTCTTTCCATTTTTGGTCAAGATTATTTCACAATCAAATTTGTGAATATGCTCTTGTTATTTCTGAAACCACTTTCGCAATCCTATAAAAAGTTTCGTCGTGAAGAGTGTAGCCATAGTCTCCATTACCAGCTTTAGTAATTTTTATGTGCTTTATTTCCTCGTTCTCTTCTGTTTAATTTTCCATTAAAATTAAGTCCATCTGTTGTCATTTGTAAACATTTTACTTGTTGGTGGGTTTTTAAGAAGCTACACTTGACACTACACTTTAGGCCCTTCAAGGCGGACTTCATTTACCTTCAACAGAGATAACGTAAAAAGGGACAGCAAGAATTGTGTGTTTTCTGTTGGTGTAATTTAAGCGGTCTAAATGTTTGTGTGTGTGTGTGCATTTTCTTTACCTTTCCTTTTCATTCAGTCATTTATTCGTTCACACTCACTTCCACTCCATTACACTTCACATTATTTTCTCTCCATTGCTGATGGAAACCAGCCAGCCAGTCATTCTTGATGTTGTTGACTGGCATTGCTTAGTCATTGCAATTGTTGTTCCCTGCCTTCACCTTTTACTGTGATTTGTATTTTCTTTTGTTGTTGTTGTATTATGAAATTTTCCCCTCGTTTGAGTCCTTAATGAGCCTTGTTAGCAAATAAACACTTGTCTTTTGTCTTCTTCGTATTGTGTTTTATTTTTATAAGTTAGCGGCTGTTGCTGTCTACAAAAGCTTTATTTATTTGTACTGTGGCTACAAAATAATAGAATAAGGAACAACAATAATAGGATTACAAACAATATAGTAATGCTGATAAGAAAATACCCACACACACCTAAAAGGAAATAGTTATTATGTAATAGTTTATGAAAACAATAACAAATCCATAATCGTTCATAATCTTTTTCAAATGTTTTGTTCTTAAATTGTCTTTTCTTTAGAATTATTTAATTTGTCTTAAGTGCTTTGAGTTTATCTTCAATGTTGCACTGTACCTCAACTGACTTTGGAATTGTTCTAAACGTAATGTTTTTTATTTTAGTGCTTCTTCACATGTAGCTGCCTACAATGGCTCTTGAAGTTAGTTAGTTGTGGTGTTTGATTTACTTTCGTTGATATGTCACACAGTGGGATAACATTTTAAAGCATAAAGGTATCAAATGTGTTTTAAAGCAGTAAACATGTTTTTATTTAACTTTTGAGGAATCAAGGAGTGTAATGTAGCTAAATTTTTGAAATATTTTGAGAAGGTAATAATTGCCTATCTAAATCTATATATATAAAAGAGCTTGGTGATGAGTGAGTGACTGATAGATCATCGCCCAGAAGCTTGAAATTTTAAATGTGGGTTGTTCTTGGTGTGTAGGCATGAGATAAGGCTACGTTTTGGAAATTCGAACTAGAAGTGTACGAAAAGTACTAAAAGGTACTAAATATGGTACCTTGTGTATTAGGCAAACGGGACGAGCTAGAAGTCTAAAATTTGGAATGTGCGTTAGAAAGATGTACCAAAGAGTTTGTGGAAATTCGACCTATAAGTGTACGAAAATTACTAAAAGTTACTACTAAAAAAAAATATAAGAAAATGATTTTGGAAGTTCTTACTTATCTGTACGAAAAGTATTAAATTTGGTACAATTTGAATTAGATTACTGTTGAAGTGTAGGATTGAGACATTTAGGAAATTCATACTTATGGTTACGAAAAGAACTAAGTGGTACTAAATTTTGTAAAATTTGGATTTGGGCGAACGGATAGAACTGGAATCCTAAAATTTGGTACTAAGATTACTGTTGGACTGTAGGATTGAAGTATTTTTTGCAAATTCTTACTTATGGGTACGGAGTGTACTAAATTGTACTAAATTTTGCACAATTTAGATTTGGGTGAACGGATGGAGCTGGAATCCTGAAATTTTGAATTAAGATTACTGTTGGAGTGTAGTATTGAGGAAGTTTTGAAAATTCGTACTTAGGAAACAAAAAAAAACATAATGGTACTAAATTTGGTAATATTTGGATTTGGGTGAACATATAAAGCGACAATCCAGAGATTTAGAATTAAAATTACTTTTGAAGTGTAGGATTGAGATAGTTTTGGAAATTAGTACTTATAGGTACGGAAAGTACTAAATGGTACTTAATTTGGTACAATTTCGATTTCGGTGGAAAGTACTAAATGGTACTAAATTTGTCACAATGTGGATTTAAGTGAACGGATAGAAATTTGGAATCCTAGAATCCCGAAATTTGGAATTATGATTACTATAGGAGTGTAGGATAGAGGACGTTTTGGAAATTCGTACTTATGGGTACGCAAAATACTAAATGGTACTAAATTTGGTACAATTTCGATATGGGTGAACGGATAGATCTAGAATCCTGAAATTTGGAATTATGATTACTATAGGAGTGTAGGACTGAGGGTGTTGTGGAAATTCGTACTTATGGGTACGGAAGGTACTAAATTTGTTATGGGAGCATATGTATAATTGCGGCACTTTATGTATTATTTTCATTAATTCATAAATGACAGATGGACCATTTTGCCTATACATTCATACATTCATATTTTTTCAAAAAATTAAAAATGTGTGTTGAGAAAAAATACCAAAGGCATTAGAAATAGCTTTTGCATAGCATAACAACTTAACAAGGAAAAAAAGGGTCAGTCGGCTTTGCCGACAAAGATATATACCCTCAGCCTGTATGAATTGAAACACTTTTTTTTCCAAAAAACCTTTATATTTAAGGGAGTTTCAAAATTTTGGGCGTATGAACCGACAAAAATATGGATTTGAATAGAAGCTCAAAAGTTTTGCGGGGAAGGTATCTAAAGAATGGACCGACATCGACCATGTTGGAAATGAGTCTTATTTTGGGTGTCATTCCCCTCGATAGATGTCGCGACCACCTGTCATATCAATTGGTCACCATATAATTCAGAGTTTTTGGACAATTATATCAGGAAGGATTTACTTGCCTACGAAAAACATAATATCGCTGTAAACAGGGCCACTAGGTAAAAATTTTAAAGGGATCCTCGCACAGACCGTACCATATTAGCGAATTTTTTCGAATTTTCGAAGCACTACCATCGAATTTCAATTTCATTTAATATTCGAAGAAATATTGCGATATGCAAAGTGCGGACCAACTCAGTATTTGGTTCGGGAGTTGTCGTGCTCTCCAGCCACTACTTATGGTGCCATAGAGGGTTTTTACACATTTCGGGCTGTTTTCTCAAGAAGTATGGACTTGCCACTAAAAAAATTTACTGCCGTAATTGAGGCAGCGAATGAAAGTTGCTTCAACAAAAATCAAAGTGATTGCAGAGCAGGTCTTAAAGTGAAATTATCCAAAATTTTGTGTGGTCTGTACCCAAAGGAATGGAGAAATATAGTCCATATTCGAACCTGATATATATTTGGTAGATATATTTGGATGTGTAAAGTATCGACCAAATCGGTCACTACCATCAAGGGATATCATGCGCACAATTTTTCAGAAAATTTATGAACTCATGTGAGGGAGGTACCTGAAGGAGTGGACTGATATGGCTTATTTTCGATCTTAAACTAGGTTTGGAGAAAATATTACCAAGACCAAATTTTGGACCAAATCGGCAGATCCGTTCGAGAGTTTATACTTTTCAGGCTATTTTCTCAGCAAGTATGGACTTGCCCCCGATGAAACTTGTACCGTCGTATAGGGGACAGTGAATAGGAGTTGCTACAATAAAAATCAAAGCGATTCTAGAGCAGGTCCTATACTGAACTTTTCCGAAATTTTGTGTGGGAGGTACCCGAATGACCCTATTGGGTCCATATTAGAACCTCATCTAAGTCTAGCAGAAATTTTACGATGTGCGAAGTGTGGACCAAATCGGTTGCTCCCTTGACGAGTTATCGTGCGCACACATTTTCCAAACATTTTCGAACTTTTGTGAGGGAGGTACCAAAAGGATTGGACCAATATAACCCATCTTCTAACTTAAACTAAGTTTGGGCAAAATATTACGTTGGCCAAATTTTGCACCAAATCGGTTCATCCGTTCGAGAGTCATCGTGCGCACCAGCCAGCCAGACAGACGGACGGACATGGCTAAATCAACTCCAAATTTTCTGAAAAGGATTTCGTCCAAACATATTTGGGGTTTAAAACCATTATTTCGATGACGCACATTTTGCCCGTATGAAAGTGTATATCAGCAAAAATGTCTAAAATCGTATTTTCCATTGCAAAAAAATCCAAAAAAAATTTTAATACTACATCTATGATTTTTGGTACGTAGATTAAGAAAAAAATCGTCATTCCAAATCTGTTTTCGTTACCAACTTTGATTGTTGCGCGCAAAAGATATGACCGTTTTAATTATGCTAATTAGAAAAAATTCTAAAAAAATCGCGGCTTAATATAGTAAGCTGTTATATCCAATTGTCGTTAACTGAATTCGTACCCTTTGAGAATATGCAAAAAAAATTCAAAAAGTTTTAATGGATTCGCGAAAAATTAAATTTGTTAAATAATTTCACGTATTTACAAACATATTTTTGAAACAATAGCGCTTATACATACAAAAAAATATATAAAAAAATTATAGCAGCATCCAGACATTGTGAGGAATAAAATGAAACCTAAGTCGTGAAGTTTGGAGCTATAGTATTCGTGTTATTTGCAAAAATACAATGAAAATGTGACGAAAAAAATAAAAATTATGTTATTCTAATTTTATTTTTTTATGGTTTTATAGGAAACGTTGAAGAAAAAATGACTGAGTTCTTCGTCATTTTCGTCCAAATTTCACGCAATAATGAAGATATTCCGTTGCAACAACTTTTTCACTTATAGTTTTCCTATTGGCGAATATTTTTAGAACATTTTATTAAATCACAAGGAATTCCAATTGTGGCATAACATTAAAATAATGTTATATTGAATATTACAACATTTGAAACGCATAGAAACCGCGTAATAGTGGAAATCACAAGATGCGCATCCGATTTTCCAAAACAGCGAATCAATCCCTCTTATTTGATATACACTTTGTGAAATTCCATTTGACGACCACGATGTAGCATCAGTTGCATGTTAGGGTGCAAAAAACAGTAAAATGTCCATAATTTCCACCAAGTACATTTGCATTTTATGCGCATCCGATTTCAATGATCACCATTAAAAAATACATCATCCTATGTCATTTCAATGCGATCCATCAAGAACCGTGGAACCGTAGCATCGCAATCAGTTTTTAGAAAAAAATATATTATATCTCCGGATTCGCGAACGTTTTTCAATATCTGTTTTGGCACATTTTAAATATGCGTTTCGCTCTATTTATCTAAGTAGTAATAACACATCTAAAACCCGTCTAAATACGCGATATTTTCAAAAACATTTTTTGCAGATTTTCGAAATTTGAGGGGTATCATATCCGCCGATCTAGTGGATGTATTTAGACGCGCAAAGGCTTGTTAGATTCAGAACGTAAAAAAACCTACATTCACGCGGGTTTCCACTGAAATCGAATGGCATTTGTAAATTTTGAATCCAAAAAACAGGTTTTTTATAAAAATTTACGCACAAAAATTTCGACTTTAAGCTGAGATTGTTATGAACCTTTGAAGGCTACACGCCCGAGTTATACACCAAAAAATGCGTAATCGCGAGTACTACAATCTCAGTTTCAATTTCTAAACGAGTACAGTTGCGCTTCCCGATTAGAGCAAAAATTCAAAAAACCCAATTTTTCAGTCTTCAAAATGTCAGCATCCGTTTGTGATTGATGCATTGGTTATATTAAAAAATCATACATTAGAAACTTCATCTCTGAAGTGTATTCTTTAACTTCTTCTTTGAACATTATACTCTACATTGTATTGTAAAGCCACTAATAAAAATTGACTTAAAAAAACTCGTTTCCTTCAACGATTTTTTCCTCTTTTTTTACATTAATATGACCACAGCTTCCGCTCAAATTATAATTTTAAGAAATCCATCGGTGAATCATGCTAAAACAGTTTATTTTAAAAAGCAATTCGCGAGTTACAATACCCCATACATCAGTTTCAACATAAGTAAATTTTCTACAAAAAGGCCGATATACCCTCGTTAGCATAAATGCTGAGGGTATAAAAATGCAATTTACTTGTGAACATTTGCGTCCGATGTGGATAATCATGGCAAGAGTGCATCGATCAAATTAAATCTTTGTATGTCAATAAAGGACCATCCTATAGCACTATAAAAAACTGGTTTAATGAATTCAATCGTGGCCGACATTCGACAAAAAAACGAAGTTCTTGAGGGTCGTCCAAAACGGTCGTTGTGCCAGAAAAAAAAATAAAGCCGTGCCTGAACGGATAATGCAAGATCGCCATGTTATGTACCGTGAGATAGAGGTATCCTTGGGCATTTATTCCACCAACTAACATTTGATATTGCGTGAACTCTTGGAGCAAAAAATTGGATTTTTCTCGTCGGATGCCGATCGAGACGTTTATAAGAAAATGCAGAAAATAAGTTCGACACGATCCGAGAGGAGCTCTTAAACTTGCTCCGAATTTTCTGTGGGAACTACCCGAAGGAGTAAGCTGTGATCCATATTCGAAGTCGAGCTATATCTGAAAGGAATAATCCGATGTGCAAAATTTGGAACAAATCTATTGGTCTCTTCGATAGTTAACGTTCACACCATTTTACACAAAAATTTTGAACTTTTGTGGATAGATACTCGAAGAATTGGACCGATATGGCTCATATTCGAACATAAACTAAGTTTGGGCAAAATATTACTACATTCAAAATTTGGTTCGAATCGCTTGATCCGTTCGAGAGTTATCGTGATCACCATCCAGACAGTCCGACAGACAGACGGACGGACTCTAAATGCTAAATCGACTCCAAATAGTCTGAAACGAATTTCGTCCAAAAATACTTGAGGTCTAAAACCTTTATTTCGATGAGGCACATTTTTGGTCGTATCAAAGTGTATATGCCCTCGTCAGCTTTAAGGCTGAGGGTATAAAAATTTGTGGCTATTGCTTCTATGGCTTTTCTTTAGTGATGTCAAAATGGCCGAAAATATCGATATAAAAAACTATTCGTCGAAATTGGCGTAAAAAATTAAGTATCGATATTATCGATGGTTTGCCAGCTCTAACCAATATGCGTTTACGGTGAATATCGACGTCGTATGAACCACGAGCTGTATCTGCTATAAAACGACATCAGTAAAGATAAACGTATCGAGATGCAACGATTGCGATGATGAACCCGCTAAAATGACAGACCAAAGAATATATGGCGCAAACAAGTGAATGAAGAGATGACAAGGCGCGGTATTCCAGAAAACGAAGAGAGTTGGAGAGTTGGAGATCTTTTATTAGTTTGGCTTATTTAACAAATGTTCTGTAATGGGCAGCTAAGTAAGTAAGTAATATGTGTGAATATTATCTAGGCACCCCTTTTTTGTGTTTTTAAAGTTTTGTCCAACCGGTGGAGGGCTTAGAAAGTTCAGCCTTAACAAAGTTTTCACTTGTTGTTTATTTACAGTCACAAGTACCTCCTTAGCTGTTTATTTTAATTTACTCCCAAAAAACCCCACTGTTCCATGACGAATTGCCGTTGACTACCATTACCAGTTCCCTAACACGAAATTGGTGTATTTCCTGTAGATGATAGAAGTCGTCGTTATCATTACAAGTCTGGTGTGCAAGCTGTCAAAAATGTTTTTGTTCACACATTTTGCTAAGAAGTAAAGAGAGAATAATCGTTGCTGTCTTGTGAGCTTTCCTTAAAATTTTTCTGTTCTTGGGTTTGCTTATTTATTATTTATTTTCTAAGGATTTGTGTGTTTGAAGTTGAAAGATAGACTTTTGCAGTAGGTCGCTTAAAAAACATAATCTATTTGCTTTATACGAGTATGCCCGGCATTGGCAAAATACCGCATTTAGGTAAATGCTGAAGCCATTTACTTGCTTTACATATTTTTTTCTGTTAGAAAAAAGTGTAATTTTACAAAAGCGGAAAATACGGCTGCCTGTGGCAGGGTGTTTTTTAATGACAAATTTTCCATTTCACACATCATAAATCATTGGCATTCAACAGGAAAATAAGGTGAGTATGGACCGGATGTTGAAGTTCTAAAAGAAAAGTGGGAAATGTAAATGAAAAAAAAAAGCAGCAAGCTATTTAAGCAACAGGCTTAACGAGTAAACCAGAAGGAATTTTGAAAGGGGGAGGTGTATTTCTGTTTTATGGTTAAAGCCATTTTCGAAAATAAATCTAAGCCCCTCACTTCATTTTAGGTAAATTGGCAATTTAGGATGGATCTTCTCAAGGGCATAAAATTGTTTATAACATTGTTTGAACTGTAACAAAAATTGCAAATTATAATAGGGCTTAAGTTTGATTTTGCATTTTAATGTTTGATGTCCGTTCGTTATGAGGAAGGTGTCATAAATATTTTTAACAAAGAAATATAAAATGCTTTAGATGTTGGTTTGGTAACAAAAATATGGTATTGAGATACTTTAGCATTGATATTTAGTTATCAGTAATGATGTCGTTAGATTCATCAATACTTAATGTGGTCTTTAGGGTAAATATTAAAGAAGTACTTTATGTTTCAGGGCATTGAAAGAGAAAGAAAAATAGTAAAGAAAAAAATTCAGTACTTGAAATTAATTATGTTATTTAATGGATTGAATGTTCAAGTGTAAAATGGCGTACTCTATCGTGTAAAAAAGAAAATTTGAGGATTAGTTCCATATATGTATGTATGTATGTATTTCATCTTTATTTTTTCATAAACGTTACAAAATGTTTCTTACACTAGAAAATTTATATTTGAATAAAATTAAAGATGGTTACAGCATGGTTCATGTGAACCGTCTGCCGGAAATTTGGGTTTTATAATTCAATCAATAATTAAATTGTTTTACTAAAAATTGTCTATAATTTAATGCTTCCTTTAAAAAATTATATAAAGAAAACCAGGAAATATCTTCACCACCATTTAATTGAGTTATTATTTCTATCCGGTTTAATTCGCTTTTCTGGAAATATTTTATTCTCAATCTTTTAAGGACTGGGCACCTTCCGAGGAAATGTTCTATTGTCTCATCTTCATTCAGGTTGCATAATGAACAAATTCTTTGGTTTAAAGTTCTAAACATTGTCCCATTTAAATATAAGAGATCTGCTCTTGCGCGCATAATCAATGATATTTGATTTTGATTGTAGCCTTTGCTACAATAGACAGGTCCAAGAGTATGATTGAGACTGCTATATATCCTTTGGGCACTATTTTGGGCTTTGAAGATGTTATTGTTCACATTTTTGTATTGGATAGTATCTAGCAATTTACTACAAGCGTCATACCACGTTCTTTTGTTGTCCATCACATTCTCCACTTGTACAGCATTTTCTAAAAGCTTTGAATTAAAATCCTTATACCAACATATATTTTTCTCTTTGATTTTTAAAGAAAGTTTGTGTGGTAATCGATGTTCTCCCATATCAAACAAACACTTTGCTACATATTTTAAATGGAGAGTGTATGTGTAAAAGTAACCTTCATCGTAACCAGTTTCTAGGGCCAAAACATAATTGGGTGTATGTTCGGGCAATCTTAGTATTCGTTTTATAAAAAATCGGTATAGCTTTTCAACTTCTTCAAAATAACCATTTCCCCATATTTGAGCTCCATAACTTTGTATCGATCTACAGACTGCCAAAAACATTTTCCATTTTGCATGTAACGATATGTTCGTTTTCCCAATGAAATCTTTCCACGATATATTTACGCATGTTTTGGATGCGTTGTTTTTCCGTTCTATATGTTTCGTGAAAGAAAGTCTAGGTGTTAGTGTCATACCAAGGTATTGATATTCATTTACAATCCTGAGCAATTCTCCATTGTAAGTCCATTTTTCGCTTTCTGCCAATCTGCCTCCCTTTCTGAACACCATGATTTCTGACTTTGTTTGGTTCACTATCATTCCCCACATATCACTGTATTTTGCCAGATTGTTTATCATTTTTTGCATTGTGTCGACATCATCAGCCAATAACACAATATCGTCTGCGTACATTAATACACGTATGTTTATGTCATCTAGGTAAATACCTCCTTCGAGAAATTCATGCAGATCGTTTAGATATAGCGAGAATAAAATTGGCGACAGCAAACAGCCTTGTTTAACACCATATTTGGTTTCAAAATGTTCCGACATTTCTCTACCAGTCCACACCGCAGATTTTGTGTACATGTATACATTTTCTATAAAGTTAACAGTTTTTGTTGACAAGCCCAGACTGTGTAATTTGTAGATAAGACGTTGTCTTGGTATAGTATCAAATGCCGCCTTAAAATCCACGAAGAATGCATATACCTTTTTACCTTCATCGAACTTGAGGTTTACAATCGACACCAAGTTAAAGACATTATCAACTGTGGAATAGCCAGATCTAAAGCCTGCTTGAAACTCGTTTAAAACTTGGAATCTATTAATCCATTCTATTATTCTTGTATTGAGCATGCCCATCATCAATTTAGCTATGCAATTCATAAAGCTTATTCCTCTGTAATTGCTTGGGGCGTTGATGTCTCCTTTCTTATGAATTGGATATATGACATTTGTTCTAAACATATCGTAATCCTCTTGCCCATTGAAAATTTGTGTGAAACGCCTACAAAGAGCGACTAAAAAATCATCTGGAGCATTGATAAAGAACTCGTAGCTTATCCGATCTTCACCAGGAGCCTTACTTTCTTTTAATTTGCCAAGTTGTTTCCTGAGTTCCATCAAGGTAAATTCTCTATCCAGGTTTTCATCTATCGTATATGGATGCGCATACTGTATTATGGTTGCTTGGATATCCGGATTAAGCAGCGACGCAAAATATTCTTTTAATGAATTTGCTGTGATGTGACAACCAATCGTTCTTTCCTTCGATCTAATTTCATTTGCTATCTTCCACCACGCTTTACTGTCTGCTATCATATCCAGTCTTCTTTCTAAACCACTATAGTACTGAATTTGCTTCCTTTTACAGATATATTGATATTCTTTTCGCTGCTTATCGTAATCTTCCTTTTCCTTTTGTCCCTTTGTGGTCCGATATTTATTCAAGCATTTCATTGCCTTATCCCTTGCCTGTAGACATTCTCTATCGAACCAATTATTTTTGAATATAACATTTTGTTGTTGTGAGATTGTTGGATATGACTTCACAATCAGATCGATAAATCCACACAATGGTTCATTTTCCGACACATTCCTTATATTGTTAAGTAGTGCTGATTGATAAACATTTTTATGTTGTCTTTTCCACCTAAGTTTCGGCATTAGATTTTGTTTTTCTGCTACTCCCATTTCATTTCCAATAAAGTCCAACGATAACATCAAAGGCCAGTGATCTGCCCATAATTGACCATCAACGGCAAGTGATTTTACACTTTGAATTACATCGAAGGATACAGCGCATATGTCAATTACTGAGTTACCGTTTTTATTACCAAATGTGAAGTTTCCTTGTTCATCTCCTGCCGTTCTTCCATTGAGAATGACTAGACCATTGTTGTTGCAGAACTCAATATACCTTTTTCCATTCGCGTTGATGGTTTTATCATTCGAAATTCTCCTTCTACATAGTAAGTACTCTTCCGCTAACTCCTCAGACAATTCTTGTTCCTCTCCGATTCTGGCATTTAGGTCACCAATAACCATTTTAGGTAAACTACTGCTTTCTATAACTTCCTTTAGTTCTTCGAAATCGTATGACCAATTTGCTGTCCTCAAATATACAGGAATTATTTCAAACTTTGTCTTATTAGATTCGCATTCTATTATATTTAGATCTTGCCGTACTGTTAACTTATGTTTGAATCCCCTCATTTCTATATCTTTCCTTACGCCACAGATTTGACCACCTATAGCTCTGCCTCTATTGTTTATTCTTGTTGCAGGTTTCCAGTAAATGTGAAAATTATTGAACCTATTTTTATATTTTTGTTGACTCTTTTCTTCTACGTGCGTTTCAAAAAGTATGAATATATGAAAATTTTCAAGGTAATCAAAAAAATCATGGTGAAGATATTTCCCCCCTAAGCCATTAACATTATACGATAATATATCTATAACATAGTTCTTATTTTCATTTTTTTCTAATTTTCTACTAACGTTTCCATTAGAATCAGCATTTACTTCATCAGAACGTTTAATTAGTTTTTTGAATTATAATCTCTGAGGAGGTCGTTGTAATCTAATTGAATATTTAGAATTGCATCTCCGTAAATTTGTTTCAGAACTTCTTTTCCATCTCCTTTATCACACAATAGATTTGCCTGAGCATTCCAGTAGAAAGCCTTTCCCTCAATAATGAGCTTGTCACCACGAACTCCAACCCTTTTCTCCTTGCTTGTCTTAATAATATTCTTCTTCAGTTGTAACATAGCCTTTTTTCTCTCAAGTTGTGTTCCACACAAGTCCCTTTCGACAAATATTGAGGTTCCAGCTAAGTATTTAGTATTTTTGAAAATTTCGTTAACCATTGCGGTAGATTTAAGCTCCAACAAAACGGTCATTTTATCATTTTCCTGTTTCATTTTTCTGACAAACTCGACTTCTACATCCATATTCATCTTTAAATTGTGTTTCAAGAAATCCTTTACGGCCCCATAAATTGACTTTTTGAGTGGTAATCCTTTAATAATAATATTTTTTCTTCTGGACTGAGCATCGAGTCTTTGAATTTTGCGGTCATCCGTATCTTTTTGCTCTCTTAAGTATTTTATTTCCGCTTTCATTTGTTCATTTTCTAAAGAAAGTCGTTCAACTTCATTTTTTATTCCATCCAAATTGCTTTTTATTTCGTTTATATCAGCTTTGGTTGGTAGGTTTTCCATTTTTTTATCTAATAAAGCAGACATCGTTTCGTTCATCATCTTAATTAGATCAGTTGTGGTCATATTTCCCACTATTACTGCCGATTCCGGTGACGTCTCCATTAATTTGCGTTTTGCCTTTTGTTCATCAGCACCCACTGTGCCAGTGGGTGTATTCTTAACATGAGACTGATTGTATGGCATACTTTTAGGATCAATTCTGTAGATGGGTTTATTTTATTTGGTTGGCAACTCGACTTTCAATTAATCTAAAGTATACCCTTAGGCGCAACTGTGCTTCTTCTTCTTTTATTTTTCAATCTTGATAATTGATGACTTTTATTAAATTGTGTTAATATGGCAACATGTAAACTTTACCATTATTTTGACGGAATGAAATAACAGCTGGTGTTTCACATTAGTTTGTTTATACTCTTTTTACCTTTGAGTAGTTTTGTTAAAATTCAGCTTTCCAGTGAAGAAGAATGTTTTTTGATATAAATTTTTAATGTTTTTTTTTGATAATACTGGCACTGTGCCCAATTATTTCAAAATTTGCGTGTTCGCGGTGAAAAAATCTTGATACCAAGCAGTGATATGCCGTGATTTTTAAAGTATTGTCGAAGCTATTAAAGGAATATGTTGCGGTAAACAAAGGTACGTCTGCTCCCGATTAAATACACTCAATTTTCCATATAAAGAACATATTTTCACGGTGTGCCATAACCAAATTTAAATGGAAGGGCCTTACACCTGGGAAGTTTTTGAAGATTTTGAAATTACAATGCTCATAGATTATAAATATCAAGAAACAAAAAAATCGCCGGAGGGATTTTGAAATAAATCGTGATCTATGTAAGTTCACATTTTTAGGGGTTCTTTAGGTTTTCACAATTTTGCTTGAAAACCACGAGTCCTATGTAAATGGACCCAAAGAAAATGTTGTAGCAGTAAAAATTCTCCACAATATTGATCTTTTATTAACCACCACTTTAATTAACCACCACTCTAAATACTATACTATGATGTGTATCACTGTTGACCCTCAATTATAAATAAAATTAAACAGTGTGCAACAAAAAAAAAAATATTTCCATTTTAACCCAGAAAAACCTTGAGTTATGTTAACAAATAAATTTGATTTTATTTTCTGTGCACTTCATTAATTTATTATGTCGTTGTGTTTTAACATTGTCGCGAATATTTACATTCTATTCCCCCCACCGACTTAGTCCTATGTTCCATGCCAAATGTCAACACCTTTTTTTCGAACATCCTATGTTAGAGACCGAAATAAAACATTGTTGAAATTGTCATGCACCCAAATGGCGGCGTCACACTTGCACATAAATATATAACAACCGAGGCTCTGAGTACTAAAATACAACTCCATATATACACATACATACATACATGTATGTACATATATTGTTGTGCAAAATTTATTAAAGTCAAATCGAATGGAATAACTCAAATGTACGTGCATGTGTGCAAATGTAAATTTCATACACACATGCATAAATATTTAACAGCAAATGTGTCAATGAAAAATATGTAAAGATTTGAAAAGTTCTAAGGGCATAATGTTATGACGATCCACACATATATTTCGTCGCAAATTTCAAATTTCATCAAAAGTGGATATACATAGCGAGGATGGTGAACCAACTACCTAAAGTTGGGTGAAAATCTATATGAAAAGGTATATCCATATCGGAATCAATCTCGATATAATATCGCAAGCTTTTTTCTAGTCCGAAATTGGAGAGAATTTGTTCACCAAGCACATTAAATAAGGCGAACTTATATGTGGAAGCTATATCCAAATCCGAAACAATTTCAATATAATTTGGCTATCTTCTATCAAGACCAAATTCCATGAAATTGAACATCCAATGAAATTGAATATATGTAAATAGAGAGGTTGGTGCACCAAATACCTAAAATAGAGTAAAATGTATATGGGCACTATCTCCAAACCTGAACAGACTTCTACCAGAATAAATAGATTTGGTCTTTTGAAAAAAAAAAAAGTAAAAAAGTATCAGTCGACATTGCCGACAGAGATACACCCTCAGCCAGTGTGGATAGAAATACTTTTTTCCAAAAAAACTTACGTATTTAGGGGGGTTTTCAAAACAATGTGAATAGGATTAAGGCGCAAAAATTTGCGGAGATATCGATAGATAGGGCTTTTTTAAACTGAGTTTCGACACTATTTGGGCTACCATTTAAGCGAATATTTTCGAACTCCTTCCACCTTCAAATTTCACCTAATATTCGAAGAAATATTACGATATCCAAAAAGTGGACGAACGCAGTATTCGGTTAGAGCTCTCCAGTCACTACATATGGTGCATAGGGGGGTTTTACATATTTCGGGCTTTTTTCTCAAGAAGTATGGACTTGCCCTTGAAAAAACTTTTACTGTTTTAATTGAGGCAGCGAATACAAGTTGCTTCAAGAAAAATCAAAGTGATTGGAGAGCAGGTCTCAAAGTGAATTTACCCAAAAATGTGTGTGGGAGGTACCCGACGGAGTGGACAAATATAGTCCATATTCGAACCTGACCTATACCTGGTAGATCTATTAGGATGTGTAAAGTATGGACCAAATCTGTCACTCCCATCAAGATTTATCGTACGCACAATTTTTCCGAACATTTTTGAACTTTTGTGGGCAGGTACCTGAAGGAGTGGACCGATAGGGCTTATCTTCGAACTTAAATTAAGTTTGCTCAAAATATTAGGAAGGCCAAAGTTTGAATCGAATCGCAGATCCGTTCGAGAGTTATATTGCGCTCCAACCACTACACACGGTGCCGTAGGAGTTTTGTTTTGCAACTTTCAGGCTATTTTCTGAGGAAGTATGCACTTATCCCTGATAAAACTTGTACCGTCGTACGAGGACAGTGTAAACAAGTTGTTACAACAAAAATCAAAGCGATTCGAGAGCAGATCCTATACTGAAATTAAATGAAATTTTGTGTGGGAGGTACCCGAAGGAGTAGACCGATTGAGTCCATAGTAGAACCTCATCTAAATCGGTTACACAAGAGTTATCGTAGCTATCGTAATATTTGGTTCAAACTTAGTTTAAATTCGAAGATGGGTTATATCGGTTCACTCCTTCCGGTACCTCCGCCACAAAAGTTCGGACAATTTGTGCGCACGATAACTCTTGAAGGGAGTAACCGATTTGGTGCATACTTTGAACATCGTGAAATTTCTACCAGGCTTAGATGAGGTTATAATATGGCCTCAATCGGTCTACTCCTTCGGGTAACTCCCACACAAAATTTCACTAAATTTCAGTTTAGGATTTGCTCTCGAATAGCTTTGATTTTTGCTGCAAAAACTTGTATTCACTGTACGACGGTACAAGTTTTATATGGGATAAATCCATACTTCCTCAGAAAATAGCCTCAAAGGTGCAAAACAAAACTCCTATGACACCGTGTGTAGTGGTTGGAGCGCAAGATAACTCTTGAACGGATCTGCGATTCTGTTCAAAATTTGGCCTTCATAATATTTTTGTCCAAACTTAGTTTAAGTTCGAAGATAAACCATATCGGTCCACTCCTTCAGGTACCTCTCCCACAAAAGTTCAAAAGTGTTCGGAAAAATTCTGCGCACGATAACTCTTGAGTGACGATTTGGTCCATACTTTACACATCCTACCGTATCTACCAGACATAGATCAGGTTTGAAAAGGGACTATATTTTTTCAACTCCGTCAGGGTACCTCCCACATAAAATTTCGGATAACTTCACATTAAAGGCCTGGGTAGAAGGAGTAGACCGATTGAGTCCATAGTAAAACCTCATCTAAATCGGTTACTCCCTTCAAGAGTTATCGCAGCTATCGTTATATTTGGTTCAAACTTAGTTTAAATTCGAAGATGGGTTATATCGGTTCACTCCTTCCGGTACCTCCGCCACAAAAGTTCGAACAATTTGTGCGCACGATAACTCTTGAAGGGAGTAACCGATTTGGTGCATTCTTTGAACATCGTGAAATTTCTACCAGACTTAGATGAGGTTCTAATACGGACACAATCGGTATACTCCTTCGGGTAACTCCCACACAAAATTTCACTTAATTTCAGTTTACGATTTGCTCTCGAATCGCTTTGATTTTTGCTGCAAAAACGTGTATTCACTGTACGACGGTACAAGTTTTATATGGGATAAATCCATATTTCCTTGGAAAAAGCCTGAAAGGTGCAAAACAAAACCCCTATGACGCCGTGTGTAGTAGTTAGATCGCAAGTTAACTCCCGAACGGATCTGCGATTCGGTCCAAAATTTGGCCTTCATAACATTTTTGACCAAACATAGTTTAAGTTCAAAGATAAACCATATCGGTCCACTCCTTCAGGTACCTCTCCCACAAAAGTTCAAAACTGTTTGGAAAAATTGTGCGCACGATAACTCTTGAGTGACGATTTGGTCCATACATTACACATCCTACCGTATCTACCTGACATAGATCAGGTTTGAATAGGGACTATATTTGTCAACTCCTTCAGGGTACCTCCCACATAAAATTTCGGATAACTTCACTTTAAAGGACTGGGTACATAAGCAACCTCATCGCCTGGTTTTTTTGCCTTGCTTCGTTTCTGACACAATAAAAATAAAAGAATAAAGAAGGCCGAGCCAATTTCGAACTGGGTTGCCCTTTTCTTCTTTATTCTTTTATTTTTACTATGAGGGAAATGAAGCAGAAAAGCAAGGCAATAAGGCAAGGCTGCTTATGTACCCAGGCCTTAAGACCTGCTCTAGAATCACTTTACTTTTTGTTGAATCAACTTGCATTCGCTGCATCAATTAGACGGTAAATTCCATACTTCTTTACAAAGCAGCCCGAAAGGTGGAGGTAACTCTCGAACTGATCAACCGAGTTGGTCCAAAAATTTTCCTCTACTATCGATCGATTTTATTTTTCAAATCTTTTTTAACCTTTTGGTCATACGTCATTTTTGTAAATCCTAAAATTAAAATTTTGTATTTTTCGGTCCGCCATTTCCGTAAAATGTAATATTTTTACAAAATTGATCGATGAAGGACTAGATTTTAAAGTTTTTGATAAGCCCACAAAAATATATGACAATCGGATTTTTAGTTTTCGATCAAGATTTGGCACCGCAAAACGCTTTAATGGAAACAGTGTTTCGTAGACGTAATTTGCCACAAAACTTCTTACAGCCTGTCTATGTATTTCGAAACAAAAATGTGTTCGCATGAAACACACCCAAACTTTTTATTTCGAAATTCTATTTCTTTTTGTCTTATGTCAGACTATGAAAAATTTCATTAACATGAAAATGAGTTAATAGGTAAGGGATTTGAAGGGGGTGAAATACTGTACACAAGGTTCTGTAATCTGAAATTATTCTTGGTATTTAAATTCGTAACTCTCAAACCAATGCAAAGCAATAGAAAAAAATATCAAAATTTTCATATGATTTCATATATTTGTGTGGGCGTCAATAAAAATTTAAAAGAGAATAACAAAGAATTTTCTAGTGAAATTTGTCATAGTCTGGCACAAAAAAATTTGAAAACATGTAAGCAAAGGCTATAGTCGGACGGGGCCGACCATGTGATACCCTACACCACAACCTCTAGGAATAAGCTATGTGCAACCGCTTTACACGCCGAATGTCCGGTTTCGATTCCCAGGTCTGGCCATATCAAATTTTTAAAGGTGGCAAAATATCCCTTAGTAATGTTGGCGATATTTCCTGAGTATTTCAGCCATGAAAACTTCTCTACAAGTGGCAAATTAGGACACTCCTTTCGGATTCGGCGATAAAAACTAGGTCACATATCAATGACCCAATATAAATCCATTGATATAAGAAATGTTTGTGGAACAGCCTTTACGCTAAGGGCTGATGGTTGCAATATTTGTATAAAAAATCCAATTGGACAATTGAACTGAAAATTTCTCTGTCATGATAGAAACAACTTGTAGTATGGGAGGAAATTGTGGACCTCTACACAAAACCCATTATATATTAGGCAGTAGACCCGTTATCCAAAGAGGAAGTAATGATAGCTATTGCTAAACTAAAGAAAAATAAAGCAGCCGGAGAGGACAACATACCCCCAGCACTACTCTTAGTGGACATTGAAGTGATCGCTAACATCATCCACTTCTACACCTCAAAATGTTGGAGCGAGGAATACGTGGACGCTGCATGGACAAAAGGAATAATTGTCAAAATCCCGAAAAAAGACGACCTTCGTTCTTGCGAAAACTGGAGAGGAATCACACTGCTAAACAGCGTATACAAAGTACTAGCAACAGTAATCCTGACGAGACTAGCTAACGTCGAAGACAAGCTTAGAGATGAGCAGGCTGGTTTTCGCCCACACCGCAGCTGCCTAGACCAATCAAACACGTTAAGAGTAATTATCGAGCAGTCTGTGGAATGGCGGACACCCTTATACTTGCTCTTCGTCGACTTTAAAAAGGCCTTCGACACTATCAAAAGAGCAGCTATATGGAGATCGCTAGAAAAACGGGGTATTCCGAACAAATTAATAGCAATAATAAAGGCTATGTACGCCAACGCCGACTTACAAGTACTTCATAATGGGACACTAAGTATCCCATTCAAAACAAACGTTGGTGTACGTCAAGGTTGTCCATTATCACCACTACTTTTTGCAATAGTGTTGGATGACATAATGTTAAAGTTGTGCCGGAAGAGGAGAGGCATAACATGGGGTCTGAATAGGCAGCTCGAGGACCTAGCATATGCAGATGATATCTGTCTACTGTCACACAAGGCCTGCGACATGCAGGACAAAATAAATGATCTAGTTCGACTAGCAAGAGAAGTTGGACTAGAAATCAACATTAAAAAAACGTATGCAATGCGACTTAACAACCGCAACGACGATGCGATCAAAATTGACAATCAACCGATTCCTTACGTTGAATTATTCTGATAAAAAGAAAGAAATGGAACTGGATTGGCCACACTTTGAGGAAGACGCATAATACAATCTCGAGAATGGCCCTAGATTGGAATCCGCAGGGCAGTAGAAGACCGGATCGCCCAAAAATGTCCTGGAGAAGAACAGTACTCAAGGAATTGGCAAATATCGATAAATCATGGGATTATATAAAAACAATTGTGCATAATAGATCATTGTATAAATGTATTGTTGATGCCCTATGTTCCCACGAGGAATAAATAAAGGAAAAAAAAGACCCGTTATCTATCAGACACGTTGTTGCAATTTGCATCAGCGGAATGCCAGTAGTTGTTTTTCCATATGTAAGCTACTTTGCCGGTGTATGCCCCCCAGGTATTAAAATATGGACAAAAAATAAAATTTTTAAGTAATGGTCTATGTCACCCGCTAAATAATATCAGATCATCATGCAAAATTATAGACATTTTCTTCAACCTAAACTCTTACCTCGTGCAAAATTTCGTGACTATTGAGCTATAATTGCAACCTCTAGCGTGTTTATAATAACACTACAAACAAAAACTGGATATATTAGGCTGTAACTCTGTTATCTGATCACGTACATCAACATAATTGACATCAATGGAAATGTCAAAAGATCGTCTTCCAAGTATAACTTACTTGCAAGGAATGTCTCTTCCAGGAATAAATCCAGCAAAATGTTCGATGCCAAAGATGCCATTCAATCATGGGTGCAAGTGATCTGGCATGTCATCTTTTTAGCATCTTCATCGATGAATTTTATATGAGGATGGGGTCCATCCAATGATGCTATTCATTTTTGGATCCATAGCATGTCATTTCCACCAATGCTTTGGCATGTCATTTTCACCAAACCTCTGCAATGACATTATCATTACGACGGGAGTTTTAACATTGTTGCTTGTGATTTCGAGTCTCCGACAACATCAAGCCTATTGAAAATAATTAATCTTATATATTTAGAAAAATGGTATATATAAAATCACAAAATTCATCTCTATTGGACCGATGGAATGGGTTCAAATGCTGATGAAAAGATCGGATCTTTCACTACTTCCTTTGCATGAGTTCAAATGCGGATGAAAAGATCGGATCTTTCACGACTTTCACGACTTTAAATGCCAACGAAAAGATCGGATCTTTCACGACTTCGTTTGAACCAATGCAAAAGATGCCATGAAATCACGCCATCGCACTATAGGTAATTTGCCCTGTTTTTGAGACAAAAATTAACAACGACGGAATTAAAGGATTTTTTAAATTTTTAAATTATTTATGTGTAACAGTGAGATAAAACAAAGATTTTTACAGATAAATTCGGATATAACGAACAACGGTTATAAGCAACTACGTATATAACGAACAAAGCTATTTTTTCCAATGCCATTTTCATTAGCTTTCTTATACACAACAAACTGTTGAAAACGATTACGGTAGTAAGCAACAAAAATGTTGTCCCGCGAGTAGATTTTCCAACGAATTGTTACTACAGTTTAGTATATTTTTTTATATGTTAATAAATACGAGTTAAGTACTCCTTTAAACCGTATCAATGATTAATATGTAAAAGAGAGATAAAATAAAGCTTACTACTGCCGCACCGTTTATAGAAAACCACGGATATACCGAACAATTTGTCGCCATTACTTAATTTACTTGCAATGAAATTGTAAACAACAATATTTTTTATATTTTTATTCATTTCCTCAAACCAAACTTCCACAATTTTAAGACTTTTTATTGAGAAGTAACCAAGTAAAATCTCATAAATATCAAAAAACGGGTAAAATCGGGTTTTGAAACCTAGTAATACGAATGCAGAAGACTTTCACTAATATGTTCTAGGTGGCAAAATCACGGCCAAACACGGCCAATTTAGTATAAGTCTATATGAAGTTAGTTTAACAAAAATAAATTATTTATTTCTGACTTTTTGAGTTTTCTGGTCGTTACCCAAAATTTTTAAACTATTTTATATATTAAATAAATTCCTCTCGCAATTGTCAATCTATTCCATTTACATATATTTATATTTGGTTTATGTTTCCGCGGTTTTAAATACATTGAAATATGCCTCACAATATATATTTTTTTAGTTTTTCTTCGAAATTCTCACTTTGACTGCAATTTAAACCGCGATAATAACGCTATTTTGAAAAATATCATTCATATTAATAAATTTTGACATGTTATTTTTTCAATGCCAACTAAAAAATTATTATTATTAAAAGTTGAAAATCGACTTTTTGCCTCAAAAACTGGGCAAATTACCTATAGTGCATCGCACAGTGGTCGAAATCACTGATCTAGCGGCGCGAAATTAATAACTTGGAAACGAATGGAGATATCTTTCTGAAATTTTTCACAAACTCAGTGTGTGTCTGTGGGTAATAATGGACTAAATAAGAACAACATTGGCTAATATTTTGGTATAGCCCCCATATAACGGTACCTCCTGATATTCTGTATTTTGAGGATTTAAGCCACCCTTTCCTTCCAAATTAGTTGTAATTTAGTACTTAGGGTTTCTAGTGATCACTAAACCTTTTCACCAAAAATTGTGGACACAGGTCCACGTTTGGGTATAGGCCCCTGTTAAGGTACCTCCCGATTTTCAGTATTTTGGGGGTTTAAAGCTATATTTTCTGGCCAAATTAGGTGTAATTTGGTATTTGGGGTTCCCAGTGGATACAAACATTCTCCACCAAAAATTGTGGACATAGGTCTACGTTTTGATATTGTCCCCATATAACGGTACATCCCAATATTCGGTATTGTTAGGATTTTGTCTACATTTTAAGACAAAATAAGCTGATTTTTGGCATAGGAGGTTCTCGTTTGTTATACATCTTCTCCACACAAAAATTGTGGACATAGGTCTACATTTTGATATAGCCCCCATATAACTGTATCGACAGATTTTGGGTATTTTTAAGATTTAAGCTATTTTTCAAGACCATTTATCAGCAAGATTTGCAGCTATTTGCCGCTGAATTGTGGTTATTCGGAATCTAGGAAGTCCAAATTAATTAGTAAAAAAAGAATTGGACTGAACCTCAGTGGACCTTGGTAGTTACGCTCCGTTCAACAAAAGTATATTGCACTATAAACATAAAAAAATAATAATTTTTGAAAATTTATTGCTACATAACTATGTAACTTCAGGCCGCAAACATTTTTATACCCTATACCACAATGTGGAAAAGGGTATAATAAGTTTGTTTTCCCAAAAATTCATGTAACGCCGCGAAATATTCGTCGTAGACCCCTCATGTGGTATACCAAACTTCATATCTCGACGAGATAAAGCGATTTAGCGATGTGTGTCCGTCCGTCCGTCCGTCCGTCTGTCCGTCCATTAAAAATTGTAATCAAGCTAGAGGCCGCAATTATGGACCGATTGTCACGAAATTTAGTATGGAGGTCGGGTTTGGACCAGAATAGAACTGATTAGTTTTTGGCGATGATCGTGAAATGTTAAAGGGATGAAATGGACCAAAAACAAAATTTTTGCTCGATTTTGTAGCCGCTCTGTAGGTCGCAATAATAGTCCGATCGGCGCGAAATTTTAAACGTAGTTTTGGTTTGAGATGAAGAAGTAGCGTGGAAGTCAACGGTATGATCGGATAATATTTAGCGGGTTAAATTGATCAAAACTTTTGTGTGAAAATTGGTAAAATTTCTAATGCACATCTTATAACAGCTAGCCCGGAAAGCTAGTGCACAGGGATAGTGGTATAGGGTATCACATGGTCGGCCCCGTCCGACTATAGTCTGTTCTTACTTGTTTTAATTTAACTTACACCCTCCCCTATCAATAAAAAATAAACTTCGTTTAGTTTTATTACGAATTTATTAAACAATTAAACAAATATGAAATCAATTTTATACTTTGATTTTTTGACTTTCGCGCCGCTAGATCAATGGTTTCGACCAGTGTGCATCGTATGGAACCCCTTCCTTTAAATTTTGCTGGGAAGTTATAAGCTGTATATTAAAAATGTTCACAATTTTCACACAAAAGTTGTGGCCCATTTAACCCTCTAATTATTATCTGATCGCCATTTCAAGCTTCTTCTTTGTCATATACTCTTACCTTATTTAAAATTTCGCGTTGATCGGACTATTATTGCGACCTACAGAGCCGTTACAAAATTGGGTAAATATTATGTTTTTGGTCCATTTCACCCGCTAAATATTTCACGATCATCATCAATAAAAATAGGGACCTATTCTGGTATGAACCTAATCTCCATACAAAATTTCGTGACGATCGGTTCATAATTGCGGGCTGGAGTTTGATTACAATTTATAATGGACAGACGGACGGCCGAAGGAAGGACGAACGGATACACATCTCAAAATCGCTTTATCTCGTCGAGATATGAAGATTGGTATACCACATTGGGGGTCTCCTTCTATATTTGTATAGTGTAACGAGACAAGTTCCCTCCGATTGTTGGGATAGCTCGAAGATAACTCTGCCACAAAAATTTGGTAAAAAGTGGCCACGAGGGACTCCTAAGAGTTACAAACACAACTTAAACTTATCTCGGCGATCCTGCGATAACCGGAGGGTTATGTAAGGGAGACCTAAGAGTTAAGCTTATCGCAGCTGTTCAGGGGATTAAACAAGGGAAACCTAATTGTTACGGACGCACCATAGGCTTATCGCGATGGTTCAGAGGTTTAAAGAAGAGAGACATATGATTTGCGGACGCGGCGTAGGTTCCGCGGTCATCCGAGGATAAAATAAGAAAGACCTACGAATTGCGGACACAAATTGGGCTTATTACGACAGTCCCCCGGTCACCAGGGGGTAAAATAAAGATGACCTAAGAGTTGCGAAAACTACTTCTAATTTTTTTCGGCCCTTTAATAGGAAAAAACCACGTGCTCTTACCACGTATTACTCAATAAATACAGTCGAAATCGCTTATAACGTCGGTCAAGGGACCGACCAAAATCGGACGCTATAAACGATAGTCGTTGTAAACGATACTTATATTAGACCTGAAGTTATATTATGTAAAGTGACTTTTGGGTATAAATACGTTGTTTTACTACTATTTTATTACTACATACATATTTATGAATTAAAAAAAACAAGATAATAAAAAATGTTGGTATTAAATACATTCTTCATTCTTCTTTACTTGTAAAATCTTCTGAATGAATAAATGCTTGAAGTTTTTCTACATCATATACATAGAATCCTCAATTTCTTCGTTAGAATTGTCTTCATCCTCCAATATTATGTCGTCATTGAAAACATTGTCATCAATGGCAACTTATTCATCCATATCTTCTACGGCATCCAACATCCAACACATTTAATTTCGTACTTTGATATTTTTCAAATTCTTACCAAGATAGTGGATATTTTTCGATTCCGGCAACATGATTTTAATGACTTTAATACACCTTGGTCCATGGGTTGAAAACAAATGTGATATTAGGTGGTTAAAATTCAACCTTTATTGATTTGGGAGCACCTCCATGTGAGTTGTAATTCAGTTTTCCAAACCCATCTTCGAAAGTTTACACATATTTGGGTTTTTAGTAGCTAAAACAAGTAAGAAAGTATCAGTCAGCTCTGCTGACGGAGATATATCCTCAGCCACTTACCAAAACAAAAAAAAAACAAGTAAAAAAGCGTTAAGTTCGGCCGGGCCGAACTTTTCATACCCTCCACCATAAAATATTCTGAACTAAAATGGAATAATAAGTTTTCATTCCTGTCCCCAACTTTAAGTGAGTACGTTAAAATGTCAGATAATGTACATAAAATGCTTCATTCGGGAGGCCCTTTTTTATGGTGCCTATATCTAACTATGTATGTTGACAATTTTTGGTGGGCTAGAAATTGGGAGGTACTGTTATATAAGGGTTATAATAAAACATGGGCCTATGTTGACAGTTTTTGATGGGAGCCTTTAATGTCAAATAACTCCTAATTCGGTTGAAAAATTTAGCTAGAATCCTCAAAATATCGAAAATCGGTACATAACGTGAGAACTTCAAATGTCATTAACAGCTAGTTCGGAGGTATCTGGGCTATACGAAAATATGAACTTAAATGAACAATTTTTGTTGCAGAATTTTTTTTGACTTTTAAATTTCAAATTACAGAGAGTTCGTCCAAAAAATAAAGCTAAGGTACGGAAAATCGGGAGGTTTGTTTTGGGGCTATACAAAACATGCACCTACGTTCGGTTAAACATTTTAAGTAAAATCCTCAAAGTACCGAAAATAGAGAAGTATCGTTATATTGGGGCTATGTTGAAAATTGTTGATGCAGATGTGTGGTGACCACTACAACCTTCAAATGTCAAATTACAGTTAGTTCTGTTAAAAATTGCCAAATTACGGAAAATTGGGAGGTACCGTTACATGGGAGCTATATCCGAACATGGACCTATGTTGAAAATTTTTGATGGTGAGGTGTTGTGACCACTAAGAACTTCAAATGTCAAATTACTGCTTGTTCGGTTTAATATTTTAGCGAAAATCATCAAATTACTGAAAATCGGGAGGTACCGTTATATGGGGGCTTTCTTGACAATTTTTGGTGGAGAGGTGTGGTGACCACTAAGAATTTCAAATGTCAAATGTTCAAATTACAGATAATTCGGTTAAACTTGGTGGTAAAATTCTCAAAATACCTGAAATCGGGCGGTAACGTTATATGGGGGCTATTCCAAAACATGGACCTATGTCCACTAGTTATTTAAGTTTATTGACATTTAAGAACCCTAAATGTCAAATTATAGCTATATCGGTCAGAAAATGTAGCTAAAAACGTCAAAATACCGTAAATAGGGGGTACCGTTGTATGGGGGCTATACCAAAACTTGGACCTAGGTCCACAACTTTTGTTATATAAGTTTATTGACTTTTAAGAACCCTAAATGCCAAATTATAGCTAAATCGGTCTGAAAATGTAGCTAAACCCGTCAAAATACCGTAAATCGGGGGGTACCGTTATATGGGGGCTATACCAATACGTGGACCTATGTCCACAACTTTTATTATATAAGTTTATTGACTTTTAAGAACCCCAAATGTCAAATTATAGCTACATCGGTCTGAAAATGTAGCTAAAAACGTCAAAATACCGCAAATCGGGGGGTACCGTTATATGGGGGCTATACCAAAACGTGGACCTATGTCCACAACTTCTAATTTATAAGTTTATTAACACTTAAGAACCCTAAATGTCAAATTATAGCTACATCGGTCTGATAATGTAGCTAAAAACGTCAAAATACCGTATATCGGGGGGTACCGTTATATGAGGGCTATACCAAAACGTGGACCTATGTCCACAACTTTTGTTATATAAGTTTAGTGATACTTAAGAACCCTAAATTCTAAATTATAGCTAAATCGGTCTAAAAATGTAGCTAAAAACGTCAAAATACCGCAATTCGGGGGGTACCGTTATATGGGGGCTATACCAAAACGTGAACCTATGTCCACAAGTTTTATTATATATGTTTGCTGACACTTAAGAACCCTAAATGTCAAATTATAGCCAAATCGGTCTGAAAATGTAGCAAAAAACGTCAAAATACTGTAAATCGGGGGATACCGTTATATGGGGGCTATACCAAAACGTGGACCGATATAGCCCATCATCGAACTTGACCTGCCTGCAAACAAAAGACGCATTTTCCCAAAATTTCAGCGTCCTATCTCTATTTTTGTGGATGCTAGAGTGATTACCACAGACGGACGGACGTGCTCAGATCGACTTAGAATTTTACCCTGATCAAGAATATATATACATTATAGGGTCGCAAATGAGTATTTCAATGCGTTACAAACGGAAAAACAAACTTAATATACCCTCCATACTATGGTGGAGGGTATAAAAAAAACACCCAACAAAACCAAACACAATAATTATGACGTATACAAAATGTATTAATTTTGTATCACGAGTTTGTTTTAAAATTTCTATGTACCGTAAGGTGGGGCTATACCAAATCATTGATTGTAATGCTCGTCTTTAAAGCTGGGAATAAATGTTTTCAAAGGAATTGCAAAGCAACTTCCCAGCAACCATTTCTATTCATCTTTGACTCCAAACAGGGCCCTCCAGTATGTTTTATTTCTGCTCAGTGGGATCTACCCTATTTTGGGGTGAGCGAGTGGTCACCTCTTAAAAACCCAACAACAACAAAGAGAACACAGTTTATTTATTTAAGGCGTCACACTAATAAGGGTATGGATCAGAGATCTAGCACCATCTGGCAAAAGGAATTCGTACCCAAACTTACTCAACTAATCCTTACACTTAGCAACCAACGGTCACTAATGCATTCATTTGGGTCAGTCTTACATCTGGTTCTAAATCGTATGTCACAGGGATAGGTAGACTTCTTCTTCCTTTTCCTTTTGTGTAATGTATTTGGTATAAGAGAACGACGCTTTCGACACATCCTTTAAAGACAAATTATGCTCCGCCCTGCTAGACCTCTTTCTTAGTTGTGTTTTTAAATGTTCAGTGGAGGTATTATAGTGTCCAATCTTCCAACCCCCCTCTCTAAGAAGTAACAGCTTGTCACTTTGTATTCTGATTCACTAAAACTCTTCAATTTAATTTTGTTTAGAAATATCCTAGATCCACACACATTTTTTAAAAAAGAACTCAAGGATAAGACTAAATGAAGATCAATTCATTCACCACCAACTGTTTTCAGGAAAAAATATATACAAATGTGGCATACCAGGATGTTGTGTCGAAATGTGTAAATGATGTTTGGTTACATGAAAACATTCAGTATTTTACAAGTTTTTGTTGCTGTTGTTGTTGTTTTTGTTATAATGTTTTGCATATTCCGTATTTCTGTCGCTTTCCAAAATATCCGATTTGAGTAGTTGGGCAGGATACAGGATGAACATTTTGAACAAACAATGTGTGAGTAGTGTCTGTGTGTGTGGGTTTGGAAATGTGTGAATTGTGCAACTGAGTGCGCTTGCCTGGCTGTGGTTACAAACGAATGGTTTCATTATTTAAATGCCTATTTTTGTGCATTGGTGGTATCTCTGCTGGTGGTTGTTAGGTTGGTCTTAGTTGTGGTTGTCAAAATTGGAAAAATGTACGTTTGTTCGTTCACATATCACACAGACTTTCATAGACAGCAACAAAATACAAAAAAATAAGAAGGGACAACAAAAAATTCCAACGACACTCCTATGCACAAAATTGAGTAATTTCAGTCAAATCTAGTTTTAGCATTTGTTTTATGACACTCCAGCTCTGGAATAAAACAAAAAACAACACAAACTCTAACTGAATCCCCAGACATATACCGTTCAACAAATTGTACTCGCCCACATACCAAGTGGGCTCTGCATGCGACGACTTTGTTGTCATCGTAATAAAAGAATATGAAGAAGAAGTTCTACTATTTCAAGTTTTTTCTTCTTTCTTTTTTGTACATATTTTTCATCGTTTTTTTTGGTTGCTGGTTTGGTTTAGATTTTAAAATTGCACATGACATGCCAGTGTAAGTGAAATTAATCTACTTTTCAGAGTTTTTAGATTTGGGAACTGGTGTCACATGAATGTTTCGTTCATTCGTTCGTTTGCATAGCTGGGTGACAAAGAAGTTAAAATGGTTCAGCAATAAAAAACAGAAATACTAAATATTGAATGTTCAAACATTTACATCATCACATGGGGATTGTTCCCATGGAGCAGTGGAGAAATAGAAGAGTTGAAAGAAATATTGGACAGATAAACTATGAGAATGTCTTTTAGGCCAATATTTTGGGAATAATAGAATTATTGTTCATTGAAGAATGCACAATTTGAAGAGTAAAAAAATTGAATATTAAAATGTGTTGCAGTGGATTAGGCTTTTCCCGGTAGGATTTTACAGAATGGAGCTGTCGTGTCTTGTAGAATAAAATAACTTCTCAGGGCAAGAACTGTGAGGTAAACATTTTAAATCGGATGGACAAAAAATGTTTAATTACACTGTGAACCGAAATTTTGGGGCAGAGATAATTCTTTTGGAGATGAAGTTTCTGCTGAAGACCCTGTAGGGCATCTGATATTAGCGTTATATCTTTGTTAACTGTTGCTTTAGCTTATTTATTAGATGATATGTCTTCAGTCAAATTGAATGAGGATTATTTTCTTAGAACATTTCGACCTTCTAACTCGCTACCTTCAATATCCTTTTCGTCCCTTATTTTAAGAGCAGCTATAAAAGTACCACAAGATGACGTTTTTCATCTTCGAAATGTTCTGCACAAATGTCGCTCAGAAAATTTTTGGGACGACTCTCATTGACAACTAATCAATTTTGTCGCGTAGCAATCGCAAGTAATTGCTCCACAAACATCCCAGAAAAGACAGGGGAGACTTCTCTCATATCAATGTGTGTACATCGATTCATATTAGCTCAATGATATGCAACCTACTGTTTATTGCCGAGTCCGAACGGCGGGTCCTAACGACACCACTTGTAGAGAAGTTTTACATGGCTGAAATACTCAAGAAATGTCGCCAACATCACTGAGGGGTATTTTGCCACCGTTGAAAATTTGATGTTGCCTGGCCTGGGAATCGAACCCACGACCTTTAGCGTGGAAGGCGGGTGTGCATACCATTGAACCACGGTGGCACCTAATCGCAATTGCAAGTAGATGATGTAAAAGCGGTAAAAAAGCATGTTTTGGAGGTGTCTCAATCGGAGTGGAAAAGTGCTTCGACACTTGCTTTCAGCGCTTTTTTGATGATAAAAATTCGCGTTTTCATTGTTAGTCCGGAAACGTTTGTAGTTCCCCTAGTATGAATCGCCTTTGCGACAGAGATATACCTTCAGCCTGTGTGAATTGAAACGTTCATCTGTGGACGATATATACTTACTTACTTAGCTGGCCCATTACAGAACATTTGTTCTATAGGCCGAACTAAGAAGAGATCTCCATTCCTCTCTATTTGTTGCTTTGCACTCTGGAATACCGCGCCTTTTCATCTCATCATCCACTTGTTTGCGCCATCTATTCCTTGGCCTGCCAATTCTGTGTGCACCGCCATGTGGCATGTATTCATACGCCTTTTTAGCGGGTTCATCATCGCTCATTCTTATGATATGGCCTAGCCAACGCAGTGCCGAGGTAGACGAAGTCTTTAACTACCTCAAAATTATAGGTACCAACTTCCACACTTGGTCCGAGCTCTATGTAAGCTTTGCTCGTCGACACCATCAATTTGGTTTTCTCACCGTTTACCGCCAGACCCACTTTAGCAGATTCTCCTTCGACCTTTATAAAGGTATCAGTTACTTCTTTTACTGATCGGCCCATGATGTCTATATCATCAGCATAAGCAAGTAACATGTGACTATTGGTGTAGATTGTGCCACTTCTTTTGACGTTTGCCTCTCGTATAACCTTTTCCAGCAGGATGTTGAAGAGGTCACACGAAAGGCTGTCTCCTTGTCTGAAACCTCTTTTGGTACCAAACTCTTTGGAGAGGTTCTTTCCTATTTTAACTGAGGACCTCGTGTCAGTTAAAGACATTTTACAAAGCCGGATGAGCTTTGCGGGAATACCAAATTCAGACATGGCTTGTAATACCTTTGAACGCAGCGGGCTGTCGAAGGCTGCTTTATAATCGACAAAAAGGTAGTAGGTGTCGATCTGCATCTCTTCTCCAGGATTTGCCGCAGGGTAAATATCTGGTCAATGGTGGACTTGCCAGGTCTAAAGCCGCATTGGTATGGTCCAATTATCTCGTTGACCGTAGGCTTTAGTCGTTCGCACAATATCCCTGACACGATCTTGTAGGCAATAGGGAGTAGACTTATGCCCCTATAGTTAGAGCATACAGTCTTATCTCCCTTCTTGTGGACGGGGCACAGGATACTCAGGTTCCAATCGTAGGGTACTCGTTCTTCCTGCCAGATGGTGCTAACTAGCTGATGAATACACCTTATCAGCGTGTCGCCTCCGGTTTTGAACAGCTCGGTTGGTAAGCCATCAGTTCCTGCTGCCTTGTTATTCTTCAGCCGATTTATTGCTGTCTTTACCTCATCTTGGCTGGGCGGTATACATTCAATACCATCTTCTGGGATTGGGACTGTGGTATCTTCGTCGTCTTCGCTGCTATTGGATACCAACAGATTTGAAAAATGTTCTTTCCATATCCTGAGTACACTATCTGTATCAGTTACCAAATTACCTTGCTGGTCTCTACAGGAGGATGTGCCTGTACCAAAGCCATCAGTTTGATGCTTAACTCTTTGGTAGAATTTTTGGACTTCATTCTGGCTCCTGTACATCTCGATTTTTTCACACTCCCGCTTTTCCATCTCACTCTTTTTCCTGCGGAAAACACGTTTCTCCTCTCTCCTTTTCTCCCTGTATCTCTCTCGTGCGCTACGCGTTGCTACGGTTTGTAAAGTAGCCGCATATGCCGCATTTTTCTCTTCGGTGGCAGCACGACACTCCTCATCATACCATGGATTCCTTGGTGGAGGTCTCTGGTATCCAAGTATGGATTTTGCGGCTGTTTGCATCGAGTGGGCAATGCTTTGCCATTGCGCTGATATGTTACCGGGATGTGGAGTGCTTTGATTAAGCAATTGGGCTAGTTGAGTGGAATATGCTGTGACTATCTGTTGTGATTGCAGCTTACCGATGTCTAACTTTGTGTTGTGTCTGTTCGTACTTTGTTTGCTACGTTTAAGCGGGTGAGTACCTTTGCTGCAACAAGGTAGTGGTCCGAATCAATGTTTGCGCCTCGGAACGATCGTACATCCAACACGCTCGATGAATGTCTTTCATCTATCACAACATGATCAATTTGGTTTCTTGTTTTCTGATCTGGAGACAGCCAGGTGCCCTTATGAATATCGAGATGATTAAATCTGGTACTGCTAACTACCATGTTTTTTGCAGCTGCAAAGTCTATCAGCCTCATACCATTGTCAGATGTTTCACTGTGGAGACTGAATTTCCCGACTGTTGGGCCAAAGATATTCTCCTTTTCAATTTTGGAATTAAAATCGCCTAGAATTATTTTTATGTCATGGGCAGGGCAACGGTCATATGCTTCTTCTAAGCGCTCGTAAAATATATCTTTGTTCTGTTCGTCCTTTTCTTCAGTGGGAGCATGAGCGCAAATAAAGCTGATGTTGAAGAATTTAGCTTTTATTCGAATTGCAGCAAGTCTTTCATTCACTGGGGTGAAGCTGGATACCAGATGTTTTAGTCTCCGGCTAACTACGAATCCACAACCAAACTCATGCTTTACATCATGGCAGCTATAATACAGTGCGTCACCTTTAGGTGTTATTGTGACGCCTTTCCCAATCCATCGTATTTCCTGTATGGCAGTAATATAGGTCTTGTACTTTTCAAGTATGTCTGCAAATGCGAAGACTGCACCTTCTCTATAAAGAGTGCGAACATTCCAGGTGCAGATTCGCAGATCATGGTCCTTAAAACGTTTGCGGGGTTTCTCAACTTTAGAGTGGTTTGTTTTTCTTTTCTTTCGATATATATATTAGGGTTATGACTTTTTTACAACCTCATATCCCTGTATCATAGCGTGATGAGTTTTGCCATAAGATTACATAAAATCTTAATTATAAGGTGATTCGGTGAAAAAACCTCACGCACAAAATGATTTTAAAATTTGAATTTATCAAAATTATGGACAATTTTTTGAAGTCACTGAAAACAGATATATAATTGAAAATAAACTTTAGAGCCACATGAGATAATTAAAATGACATAAAATTTATTTCTCACTATTTTTCTTCAATTCTGAGAATCGTAAAAATGTCGTAAACGCTTTTATTCAAAAATATAATTTTTTAACAAAAAACAAAAAATTTAAAATTTTTTCAAAGTGACTGTTTTCGCGACTTTTTTAATATTTGAATGAAATAAACGTTATTATAGTTATTAGTAGGCTTATATTTATTCATTCGTGCAACAAAAAATTATTTTTTGAAAAAAAAATTTTTTTCATTTCATATATTTTTTCAAAAAATTATTTTTTTAAAATCGATTTGTGCGTGAACTTTTTTTATATTTCAATGGAATAAACGATAGCATAGTGATTAATAGGCAAAAGTTCATTCATCCCTGCTACAGGAAATCATTTTTGAGGAAAAATGTCAAAAAGTCATAACCCTAATATATATACAATCGAATACTGGCTACGCATCCAAAATCCTCTTTTCAGATTTTGTGGCACTTTTAGGATGTATGTACTTACTGATAAAAACATATGTATATTTGGATTAAAGCTGAAAAGTTTTGCAGAGGTTCCCATGGAAGGAATGGCCCACAAAAAACATAACATCGCTGTTAACAGGACCACAAGGAGTACCATCGGTATAATAATCCAAAGGATCTTCGAACATATCCAATACTTTGAGGACCCAGTGGCACGTGTTAACATATACCGATTGTGCTCAAACTTTGGCAATCTTAAAATCTAAAAAAGACATTACTTGAAGAGAAGTTTTCAATGACTGAAATGCACAGAAGCTATCGCGACAACAACGCTGAGGGTTATATTTGTGTCCGTTGAAAATTTGATGTTGCCTGACCTGAGAAAAGATCCAAGGCATACAGTATGCAAAACGGTTGTTCCCACCCTTGCACTACGGTGACACCTCTTCCAAACAATTTATTACTTTCTTATTTAGGTGGCCCTCTAGAGAACATGTGATCTATAAGCCAAACTTATAAAAGATTTCCGCTTATCTCGAATTGTTGATTTTCCTGCAAGTACCAAGGCTTCGGGATAGTGTGCTAAGGATATGGAAGGGCATTTTTCCAATAGTATCCAAGACTGTATAATGTATATACAATGTATTTTGTATAAACGGGCCGAAGAATAATAATGCAGCAGGAGCCGATGGCCTACCAGCCAAGTTGTTCAAGACGGGAGGCGACACGCCGATAAGGTGTATACATCAGGTAGTTAGCAACATCTGGCAGGAAGAACGCGTAGCCGACGATTGGAACTTGAGCACCCTGTGTCCCACCTAAAAGAAATTAATTAATTATGGTGATATGCGCATAAGATATTGTCAGGGATATTGTGCCAACGACTAAAGCCTATGGTCAACGAAATAATTGGGCCATACCAATGCGACTTAAGACCTGGCAAATTCTCCACTGACCAGGTATTTACCATGCGGAAAATCCTTGAGAAGACCCAAGCGATGCAGATCGACACCTACAAACTTTTTGTCTATTATAAAGCAGCCTTCGACACCCCCTTACGTTCAAATCATTCCAAGCCATGTCCGAATTTGGTATCCCCGCAAAGCTCTTTCAACTTTGTAAGATTACTTTAACTGATAGCCGGTTCTCAGTTACAATAGGAAAGAAGCTCTCCGAAGAGTTTAGTACCAGAAGATATTTCTGACGAGGAAACAGATGTTAAAAGAAATGACAGAATTTACACCAAGAGTCACATGTTACTTGCTTATGCTGACGACATTGACACTAGGGATCGCTCAATTAATTAAGTAACTGATATCTTTAAGAATTTTGAAGGAAAATCTGCTGAAAATTTTCTGGCAGCAAACGGCGTCAAGACCAAATTGATGGTATCGAGGCGTAATGATTCCATAGGCCTCGGGACATCAGCTGTGAAATTAGAAGAAAAATTGTATTGGCCAACAGATGTTACTTTTGATTAAGTAAACAGTTTAAAAACAAAGTTACATCCCGTCCAATCAAAATAACGTTTTATAAAACGTTGATACTTCTTATGCTAATGTATGGTACCGAAGCATGGGACTTGTGCAGGCATATGAGGCAGTGCTTGGTGTGTTTGAAACAAAAATTCTTCGAAGTACAAACCACGAGCTGTATCTGCTATATAATGACATCAGTAAAGTTAAACGTATCGAGATACAACGATTGCATTGACTAGGCTATGTTATAAGAATGAGCGAAAAAGACGTACAAATACGGCCCACATAATGGTTCACGCAGAACTGGAAGTCCAAGGCGAAAAACACGGAATTCCTCGCGGTTACTGAGGACCTCAATTATAGCGATCGTTAGAGTGATTACAAGAGACGGACATGACTAGATCCATGGTATAAGTAAAGAGAAAGATCTAGATGAATTCCTAAAATTTCAAAATTACTAAAGCAACAAGTGGGATTGTTTAAATTTTTTCGAAAGAAAAAAATTAAACTGACAGATAGCTTTAGCTAACCTTTTTATTTAAACCATGGCCGTGTGGAGTTATTTTTTTCCTTTTCTCTCCCATCGGACGCCTCCCCAGGTGGTGGATAGGGGAACGCTCATCAGATATGGCGGGTACCGCAAAAATAAAATATGCGGGGCGAACCAAAAGAAAAAAGAAAAAAAAGGCAGCGTCTGATCAACAGTTGGCGGCGGCAAACAGCGTCTGAACTCCAGGAGGAGCGGCTGAATATGTAGAAGGAAAACTATAAACCCTCCAGATGGCAAGGGGAACCCGCTGAAGTACCTCTCTCCCTAAAAACTATACAATTATCAATTATGAATAATGAAATAAATACACGGCCCTTAGTCTCCGGCAACACAAGGGTGCTAATAATCCCCGGAGGTAAAAAACAACATTTAAGAATTGCTACATGGAATGTAAGGAGTCTCTATGAAGCAGGAAAACTAGCCAACACTATTATGGAAATGAACAGATTAAACATCGATATACTCGGAATAAGTGAGACCTGGTGGCCACAAAGCGGCGAATTTAGCTCCCAAAACATGAAAATATACTTCTCTGGCAACTCCAGCGAAAATCACAGAAACGGTGTCGGGATTATAGTAAAAAGTAACATAGCGCAATGCGTAAAGGGTTCTATCTTCAAATCGGATCGGTCTATGCTACTTAAAATTAAATGTAAACCAATTGACATGAACATAATCCAAGTATACGCACCTACTGCGGACAAAGGTAATCATGAAATTGAAGCTTTTTACGAGGAAATTGAAGACTTACTAAGAATGACAAAGAGGCACGAAATTACAATAATTCAAGGCGATTTTACCGCTAAAATAGGAGCAGAAAAGTGCCAAGGCGTAACAGGAAACTATGGCCTAGGCGAAAGAAATGACAGGGGTGATAGACTAACTCAGTTCTGTCAAGAACATAAAATGATGGTAACAAACACAATGTTCTGCCTTCCCCCAAGACGACTATACACATGGAAATCGCCACAGGATAGAAGGGACAATATTGTGAGAAACCAAATAGATTTTATATTAATTAATGCCAGATTCGGATCCTCGGTTAAGAAATGCTCAACATATCCAGGCGCTGATGTTCCTTCAGATCACAATCTTCTGATGATGCAGTTGCGCACAAAAATTGTTGCAAATAGAAAAAAGAATATCCGTCGTAAACTCAATGTGGCAAAACTTGAAAATACCACCTTGAAAGCAAATCTTCGAGATAATATAAATCGAGAACTAAGAAATATAAATACTGAAAACATTGACGACTTGTGGAACGCACTAAGGACTACGCTCAAACCCCTAGCAGATAATACCCTCGGATACGGCAAAAAATCTACACAGAAGGAATGGATGACACAGGATATTCTCAACATGATGGAAGAGAGACGAAAACATAAAAACAACTTTGAACTGTATTGGGAACTAAACAGGGAAATCCAAGTCGCTATACGCATGGCAAAAAACAATCATATAAATAAGCAATGTCAGGAGATTGAACGATTGAAAAGCCTTCACGACGACTTTAATCTCCATAAAAAGTTAAAAGAAATGGCTGGTGTATACCGCAAAACTCATTCAAAAGTACTATATAATGATAATAATGATCCTGTGTTTGATACAGAAGAAAAGAAGACTATTTGGAGAGATTATATAAAACAAATTTTTACAGATGAAAATCGAACAACTCTTGAACAACGGACTCAACAATCTCTTACAGGAAATCCCATCAGTCGAAGAGAAGTTGAAACAGCAATAAATACTCTGAGAGACAGGAAAGCTTGTGGCCCTGACGAGATTCCCTCGGAAATCCTTAAATTAATAGATGACGAAAACATCGAACTTTTAACAAAATTATTTAACCATGTATATGATACAGGTCGATACCCACAAGACTGGTTAAAATCTACATTTATTACCATTCCGAAAAAAATGCAACGCAAAATATTGTAACGAACACAGACTTATAAGTCTCATGAGCCATGCCCTAAAAATTTTTCTACGGATAATTCACTCCAGAATATACTCAAACTGCGAAAAAGCCATGGGAACATCTCAGTTTGGATTTAAGGAAGGTATGGGAACCCGAGAAGCACTTTTTTCTATACAAACATTGGTCCAGAAATGTAAAAACGCACAAAAAGACGTATTTCTATGCTTCATAGATTACGAAAAAGCTTTTGATACAGTGTTACACGATAAGTTGATTGACATCCTCATCTCCATTGGCCTAGACCAGAAAGAAGTGCATTGTATCAAAAGTCTATATTGGCATCAAAGTGCACAAATAGAAGTGGACGGGGAAATGACAGATAGAATTGACATATCTAAGGGAGTGAGACAAGGGTGCATATTGTCACCTTTGCTATTCAATATCTACTCAGAAAAAATTTTTCATGAATCCATAAACAAAATCCCAATCGGCATTCATATAAACGGAACATTTCTGAACAACATAAGATATGCTGATGATACAACCTTATTGGCGCATAGCATATCTGGACTCCAGAACCTTGTGAATAAACTCGCAATACACAGCGAAAAATACGGTCTGAAAATTAACATCCGCAAAACCAAATTCATGGTTATAAGCAAGAAGAATGAACACAATAATACAACATTAAAAATTCACAATACCTATGTTGACAGAGTTAAAAGTTTCAAATACCTGGGAGTTACAATAACTGAACAGTGGCAGTCCTCGCAAGAAATAAGATGCAGAATTGAACAGGCCAGAGAAGCATTTTCAAAATACAAGAGAGTACTTACGAGTCATGACATTAATCTTGAAACAAAGATTCGTTTTATCAAAACATATGTCTGGTCAGTGTTATTATATGCAACGGAAGTATGGACAATTAAAAGTGCTGATATAAGAAGACTGGAAGCTTTTGAGATATGGATTTATAGGAGAGTACTCAAAATTCCCTGGACAGCCCATATGACAAATACCGATGTACTGAGAAGGATGCACTACGAAAGAGAACTTATCTCAGTAATAAAAAGACGAAAGACTGCATACCTGGGGCATATAATGCGAAATCAAAAATATAAATTGCTACAAAATATAATCCACATAAAGATAGAAGGAAGACCTGTTAGAGGAAGAAAGGAGACAACATGGATGGATAATATTACAGAATGGACGGGCGTCCGAGATACTACAACCCTATTATCAAAGGCTAGAGATAGAAATGCGTTTGCAGACATACTAAGCAATCTTTAAACAAATATTGTATATATACGTATTTATTAAAACAAATCTATTTATAATTGTATTGGTCGCTAACATTCGGAAAACGAATTGGCAAATAAAGAAGAAGATGGCTAGATCGTCTTAGAATTTTATCCTGTAGTGCTATTCTCTAACTCAGTTTTTGAATTACCGACAAATGTTGGTAAAATTAAAACGCAAAATTGTGAATGAAAAGTTCAAGTAAACGTTGCTATCGGTAGAACTTTACGACTACTTTATTATGGTCGCCAACTTACCGAAAAATATCGTTGATTACCGAATTTATAAGCATTTAAATTTTACCGATTTTTGTCGGTAAATCAAAAAATGTGTTAGGGAATCGCACTACTGATCAAGAATATATATACTTTGTATGGACGCAAATGACTTGTTCGATGTGTTACCAACAGAAAAACATACTTTATATACCATCCATACTATAGTGGAGGGTATAAAAAAATATCTGAAAATATAGGAAATCAAAATAAAGGATATCAAAAACCTCATTATAAAAAAGGGTCAGATTTCACTCAGAAATCCCCATATATGGCCTATACTGTACTCTCACAGGTACAGGAAAATCGGTGCAGCGGTTTTTGAGACCATAAAGTACAAACAAACGTAAAAACATTTTAATATTTTATAGATATAGATGTCACCACATTCCGTACTTATTCCACTAGTTTCATATAAAATTGGGGTCTTATTTATTGTGTTCCAGAACCCGGATAATAGTACCATCTGCTACTATATTCCGAATTTTATGCCAGAAAACTGTTCCCGCACTCCAAAAACTTAACTTAAAAATGACGCTGAATGACGCTTTCTACTCCCATTTTCTGCTAGACCAATTTGGCTGAGTATAAACTATCAGCGGCAACTGATTGGTTGATGCATTGATTTTGACTTTTCTGTTTGAGCTCTGTAGAGTTGGGTAATCTAGTCCCTAGTTCAATGTACTAGTTCCAACACGTATGAGTAACGTCATAAAATGTAATGTGTAATATTACGTATACACAGTTTGTTCTTACAAATAATGTGGGCCACTGCATAGTGAACTTGGTAGTTCCACATAGTTAATTTGACAAAACTCTGGAGTTTTGAATTTTTTGCAATTTTCCGTATACGTAAATTTTGAAAAAAATTGTTCTAGTTTCTCAGGACTTTATATCACCACAATTCACATAAACTTCAAACAAATAGTAAAAAATAGTAAAGAAAAATCCAGAAAAGCAAGTAAGCTAAGGCTATAGTCGCACTGGACCGACCATGTTATATCCTACACCATTGGTGCTCGCTTCCTTACGGTAGCGTAAAAGCAAACAACATGTATCTCTCTTTATTCCTGATTTGCCATTGCTTAGCAATGGGGAGAGTGTCTTACCACTACTAATATACTATTTCGAGTACCCCTGTCCTACACAAAAATTCAAAATTCTTTTTGAACCAGTGTTCGAAAAGAAACAGTACACTAAAATAACGTACCGCTCCAGGTACGGTATCACTAAAAAATATTTTAGTGTACCGTACCGGTGCACAACCACTAAAAAATATTTTAGCGTACCGTACCGGAGCACAACGAAAATTGTAGTGAACCGCAGTCGGTACACTAAAAAATCGTAGCGTACCGCAGTCGGTACACTAAAATATCGTAGTGTACCACTGGTCGGTTCACTAAAAAAATAACGTACCGGTAATGTACCACACATGTGTTTTTTTATTTATGAGGAAATATGAATTGTTTTATACAGGTATAATAAATAAATTCAATATTATATAAATTAATTACATTTTAATCGTTTATAAATATTGAGAAAATTACTAGAAAATATAATGTTGTTTCCCAAGTTAGGCACTTAGACATTTATGATATGTAAAAAAGGGTGAAAATTCATGAATTATAAAATCATTTACGTGAATAAGTAAAGAAGAATGTTAGTATTTTGGTGTCATTAGCATTTTTTGCGAAAAAGATTATTCAAAAAATGTTATATTTGCTATACAATCCACATTAATATTACCTGTACCAACAGAAAAATACCCATGTGTTTTGTTTGTAGTGAACAGTATCCCCTTTTTATACCCTCCACCATAATATGGATGGTATAATTAAATTTGTCATTCCGTTCGTAGCACATCGAAATATTTATCGGAGACCCTATATTGACCCTTGATCAGGGTAAAATTCTAAGTCGATATAACCACTTTCGTCTGTCCGTCCGTCTGTTGAAACCAAGATACAGCTCGCAATTTTTAAGATAGAGCTTTGTAATTTGGTATAGAAGTTTCTATTACTTCTAGGATGTTTGGTATTGCAAATTTGCTACATCGGTCCACGTTTTGATATATCTCCATATAACGGTACCTCCCGATTTTAGGTATTTTGAATGTTGTGGCCTCAATATTACACCGAAATGGCTGAAATTTGGCATTTGGTCTTCATTTGGGGTATTAAACGTTCCATATGAAATTTTTCGGTATAGGTTCACGCCTTAGTAAAGCCCCACAGAACGGTACCACCATATTTCCCTTATTTTGAAGGATTTAGCATCATTATCTCAACGAAATGGCTGAAATTTGGTACTTATTCTTCGCTGGGGGTATAAAACGTTTTACCAGAAATTTGTCGGTCCAGGTCCATGCCTTAGTATAGCCCTCATAGAACGCTACCTCCGATTTTCTGTATTTTTAAGGTTGTGGCCGCAGCAATACACCGAAATGGCTGAAATTTGGTATTTAGTCTTTGTTGGAGGAAAAGGTCTTTCTGACGGACATTCGTCGGTATAGGCCCACATTTCGATATAGGCCCATAGAACGGTTCCTCCCCATTTTTCGTAATTCTGAACGTTGTGACGTCATTATTCCACCGAAAGAGTGAAATTTGTTATTTAGTCTTCCGTGGGGTTATTTAATATTCTTGAAAAGAATTAACAGTATACATTCGTCCGCGGGTTCCTATATCCCCCATAAAAAACGTACCTCTTGATTTTCGGTATCTTGAAGGTTTTACCGGATTATTGGAAATTTGGTGGTTAGTCTTCTTTGAGACTAAAAACTTTCCGCCTGAAATTTGTAGTTATAGATCGACTTTTTGATATAGGCGAAATGAACGGTATCTCCCGAATTTCGGTATTTTTAAGGTTAGCCACGTTGTTTTACCGAACTTGCTGAAATTTTGTATTTAGTCTTCCTTATCAACGAAAGGAAACTAATTGTTCCATTTTGCTTCAATACAACTCGTGGTGGAAGGTATAACAAGTTCGACCTGGCCGAACTTAACGCCGTTCTTACTTGTTACTTGTAAAAATTGTCTAATTATTTAACTAAGGAACAAACAATATTTTAAAAACAAGTAAGAGATGGCTATAGTCGGATGGGGCCGAACATGCGATACCTTACACTAGTTGCACTGGGCATTAGTTTTCCACGATTTTTTTTATATTATTGCGACACGTTATATGTTATTTTAGAATGTGTATTAAGAAAAAATGTGATTTTTACCGAAATGACCAAAGAACAAGTAAGAAAGCACCAGTTAGCTGTGCCTCTGACCAAAAAATAGAAAGAAGCAAACCCCATAATTATACCGTATATAAAATATATTGATTTTGTATCACAAGTTTGATTCAAAATTAGTGGAATAATGTGGGACTATACTAAATCACTGGCATATGCCAACAATTTTAATTAGCAAACATCTGCTTCAAACTTCTGTTGAAAAAAATTCAAAACGATCCGGGAGGAGCTCTTAAACTTCACTTTCTCCAAATTAAGTGTAGAATGTACTCGAAAGAGTGGATCGATAAAGTCCATATTCGAACTATGTATATCTAGGAGGAATAGTCGTTCACACCATCGAACTTAAACTAAGTTTGTGCAAAATATTACGAAGTTCAAAATTTTGTTCGAAGGCAGACGAACAGGGCTAAATCGACTCCATATTTTCTAAACGAATCGCCTCCAAACATACTTGGTCTAAAACCGTCATTTCTATTAGGCACATATTTGGTCGAGATAAAAGAAGACTAAACAATATATCGAGGTATTGCATCGCTTTTTACCAAAGGTTATACGCAAACTTCAGAACCCCTACAGCATTACAATTTTCATCAATTAAAAAAAAATATATAAATTTCTCTATCATGGTTTAAAAACATTTCTATAATGATTGCGACACTTTCTAGCATGAGGTAAATGTAGTTATTTGCAAGCAAACCTTAACGGCAAGGAACCCACTTATATGTTTTACAGTAGTTCTGTTATTCAACCACTATATTTCTATAATTTTCATGGGGGGATAGGTCAAGAGTTAGTTTTCTAGTTTCGCGTTCCTATTTTGTAGGAATATGTCCCCCAGAACTCAAAATATGGAACAAGTATCCAAGATGATTGGTATTTTTTTTTTTTTTTGTCCAAAACCCTAACCTTTTACTGCGACATCTAGGTTGATTATGATTACTCTGCACAATTGAAACTGTGGGATCCATGTATGTATAGAGAGTTCCTCTTTAAAATATAACTTACGAAGAAGGAACATGCCTTCCAGCAATAAAGATATAGTCATTAAATTAAAAATTTTAGCAAATTTCACACAAAAGTTTTGGTTCATTTTACCCGCTTAATATTATCTGATCATCACGTAAAATCGCAAGCTACTTCTCTCCCGTATACCCAAAACTTATTTAAAACTTCGCGTCTATCAGACTGCCATTGCGACCTACAGAGCCGCTACAAATATGGATAAAAATTTTGTTTTTGGTCCATTCCACCCCATAAATATTTCACGATCATCGCCAGCTATAGAGGTCTATTCTGGTCTGAACCTGACCTCCATATATAATTTCGTGAAGATTGGTTCATAATTGCGGCCTGTAGCGTAATTACAATTTTTAGTAGACGGAAGGACACACGTCTCAAAATCGCTTTATCTCGTCGAGTTATGAATTTTGGTATACCACATATTTCGCGGTGTTACATGAATTTTTCGAAAAACAAATTTATAATACCCTTTCCACATTGTTGTGTAGGTTATGATAATGTTTTGATATGCACATTGACTACAAGGACCCTAGTGAGCCCATAATATAAATTTCTCAAAGGAGTAAATAGAAATACATACATTAATAATGTGGATTTCAACCCGAATGCCATAATAGGAAGTGGTTCACTTAAAACTTCTTATAGATTTAATTAAAAATATGTAATGATTGGCAATTTTAGCTATCTTCATATTTCACACAAATTTTCGCAAAATTCGTAACCGACCGAATTTACCACATTCGTGCTTTTAATTTATATAATCTTGAGTTTTATTTTCTAGTCTTACTCTTATTATCAAAACATCAAACATAAAATTTTTCATCACAATTCACAAACCACACATGTACGGTACATTATCGGTACGTTATGTTTTAGTGAACCGACCAGCGGTACATTACGATCATCGTACTGTACCGCAGTCGGTTCACTAAAAAATCGTAGCGTACCGCAGTCGGTACACTAAAAATCGTAGTGTACCGCAGTCGGTAAAGTAAGATTTTCGTTGTGCTCCGGTACAGTATCACTAAAATATTTTTTAGTGTTTGTGTACCGGTTCGGTACGGTGTCCTAAGGCACCACCTGTAGAGAAGTTTTACATGGCTAATATACTGATTAAATGTCACCAACATTACTGAGGGGTATTTTGCCATCGTTAAAAATTTAATGTGTAGAAAATCCAGGCCACATAAAATTTTCAACGATGGCAAAATACCCTTAGTAATTTCGACGAGATGTAACTTGTAATACCTCTCTAAAGGTGGTGTCTTAGGACACGCCGTTCGGACTCGATAATAAACAGTAGGTCCCGGGTGCACTCGTTGATATGAGAGAAGGCTCTCTTGTCCCAACTAAGATGTTTGTGGAATAATTATATTTTATGCATTTCTTATAATTATTCTTAAATTGAAAAATTTACATTGTTTAGCCCCTTCTACTACATATTTAAATTTTCTTTCTTTTCGAAATTCACCTAATATAAATAAATATACATTAAAAAAGGTGGCAAAGTTACCCCATGTCGTAATATATATATATATATAGAAAATCGAATTGGACAATTATTACTCTGTTAGCTGATCATGTACACTAACAAAATTGGCATCAATAGAAAGGTCAAGAGTTTCTTTTCCAAGTATAGCTTAATTTCCCGGAATGTCTCTTCCAGGAATAAAGATACAAGCTGTATATTAAAACATTTCACAATTTTCACACAAAAGTTGCAGTCCATTTAACCTTATAAATATTACTTCTTTAGAATTATTTAGAATTTCGAGGCGATCGGACTATTATTGTGACCAACAGAGCAGCTACAAAATCGGATAAACATTATGTGTCAGGTCCATTTCACTCGCTAAATATTTCACGATCATCACCAATAGCAATAGGTCTAAGCCCGAACTCCATGCACAATTTCCTGACGATCGATCCATAATTGCGGCCTGCAGTTTGATTACAATCTACAATGGGCAGACGGACGGACACTCATCTAAAAATCGCTTTATCTAGTCGATATAAGAAGATTGGTATACCACATTGTTGTATAGGAATAACATTTCGCGGTGCTACATGCATTTTTACCAAAACAAACTTATAATACCCTTTCCACATGGTGGTGTAAGGTGTAATAAAAGAAATCAAAAACTTCGTTTTGATATAGTGTCAGATTTTACTCAGAAATCCCCATATAGTCCATACTGTAATATACTCTTAAATTTTCAGGAAAATCGGTTCAGCAATGTTTGAGTCCATTACAAACGTCAAGCATTTTCCTATTTTATAGATATAGATGTCACTACATTCCGCACTTATTCCACTAGTGTCATATAAATATACTCATTTGTGTTGCAGAACCCGGAAAATAGTACTATCTGCTACTTGGTATATGCCGAATTTTTTGCTAGAAAACTGTTCCCGCACTCCAAAAACTTACAAAGCTTGTACTTCTTTTAAACAAAAACACGTAAAAAAGTATCAGTCGGCTTTGCCGATAGAGATATACCCTCAGCCTGTGTGGACTGAAATACTTTTTTTCCCCAAAAAAAAAATCAAAATTTTTGCCGTATGCACCGACAAAAGTATGGATAGGATTAAAGATCAAAAATGTGCGAGGATATCGATAGATAGGGCTATATTATCACACTAGCCTGCGAAAACTATAATATAGCTATATTCAGTAATATATTCGGTTCGAGCCCTCCAGCCACTACATATGGTGCCATAGGGTTTTTACAACTTTCGGGCTGTTTTCTCAAGAAGTATGGACTTGCCCGTATGGACGTTTACTGCCGTAATTGAGGCAGCGATTGCAACCTGCTTCAACAAAAATCAAAGTGATTCGAGAGCAGGTCTTAAAGTGAATTAATCCAACATTTTGTGTGGGAGATACCCGAAGGAGTGGACAAATATAGTCCATATTCGAATTTGATCTATATCTGGTAGATATTTTAAGATGTGCAAAGTATTGACCAAATCGGTCACTCCCATCAAGAGTTATCGTGTGCACAATTTTACCGAACATTTTTGAACTTTTGTGGGGGAGGTACCTGAAGGAGTGGGCCGATATGGCTTATCTTGGAACTTAAACTAAGTTTGCACAAAATATTACAAAGACCAAATGGTGGACCGCGTAGGCAGATCCGTTCGAGATTTATCTTGCGCTCCAACCATTATACACGGTGTCATAGGGGTTTTTGTACCTTTCAGGCAATTTCCTCAGGAAGTACGGACTTGCCCCTGATGAAACTTGTACTATCGTATGGCGGGCAGTGAATGCAAGTTGCTACAGCTGAAATCAAAGCGATAAGAGAGCAGCTCCTAAACTGAAATTTTGCGAAATTTTGTGTGGGAGGTACCCGAAGGCGTGGACCGATTGAGTCCATATTTGAACTTCGTCTAAGTTTGGTGGAAATTTCACGATGTGCAAAGTATGGACCAAATCGGCCACTGCCTTCAAGAGTTATCGTGCTCACAAATTTTCCGAACATTTTTGAACTTTTGTGGGGGAGGTACCTGAAGGAGTGGGCCGATATGGCTTATCTTGGAACTTAAACTAAGTTTGCACAAAATATTACAAAGACCAAATGGTGGACCGCATAGGCAGATCCGTTCGAGATTTATCTTGCGCTCTAACCATTACACACGGTGTCATAGGGGTTTTTTGTACCTTTCAGGCAGTTTTCTCAGGAAGTACGGACTTGCCCTGATGAAACTTGTACTATCGTATGGGGGGCAGTGAATACAAGTTGCTACAGCTGAAATCAAAGCGATAAGAGAACAGCTCCTAAACTGAACTTTTGCGAAATTTTGTGTGGGAGGTACCCTAAGGAATGGACCGATTGAGTCCAAATTGGAACCTCATCTTAGTCTGGTAGAAATTTCACGTTGTGCGAAGTATGGACCAAACCGGTTACTTCCTTCAAGAGTTATCGTGCGTACAAATTTTCTAAACATTTCCGAACTTTTGTGGCTACCGGAAGGAGTGGGCCGTTATAACCCATCTTCAAACTTAAGCTAAGTTTGGACAAAATATTGCGAAAGCCAAATTTTGGACCAAATCGATTCATCCGTTCGAGAGTTTTCGTGCGCACCAGCCAGACAGACAGACGGACATTTCTAAATCGACTCTAAATGGTTTGAAATACATTTCGTCCAAACATACTTGGGGTCTAAACCCATTATTTCGATGAGGCACATTTTGCCCGTATGAAAATGTATATACACAGAAAAAACCCACCCTGAAAATTTTGATTTGATTATCACCATATTTTTGTCGAATGGTGATAAAATATTACGAGTATATAGGGAAAATGTTTATCAAACATGAAAATGTTACTAGAAAGCGATCGATAAACGATTTCAAACAAAAAATTTATTGAAATTTGTTTATGGTTATTAATGAATTTCTGTTGTTAAAATGGGTTTCAACGTTTGTCGCATGTTCTCGCTCTCAAGAGCGAGAAAAAAAAAACTTTTTTACGGCATAGAGAGAGAGAGAGAGCGCGCTGCAACACTGTGCTGTGTTTTTTCATGAGATGTGAGTGTCGTTGCTATGTTTATGGGCATTTTTGCGGAATGGAAGAATGATGCGTTTGTTTGGCATTTGGTTTGTTTATCTACTTGTGCTCGGTTAATTCTGGCAGTCTCTTTAAAGCAGTAGTTGTGTGTGGATCGGTAGCGCAGAAATAAATCAGTGGTTCTGTGTTTTCTTAAAGTAAATGTGTCTTTCAAGTAAATTAAATTCCCAATACATTTTATAATTGAATTCACGTATCTGAAAAAGGAGAATAAGAATATTTTATTGGACAAAGAAGCACCTGCACGTGATATTGGTAATAACGTCAATACATTTTATATATATTTGAAATATGTATGTATGTTCCCTGTATTTTATATTTAAAAGTGATTTTTTTGTTTTCTTTTATTAAAATTGAAATGTGGCACCAAATAATTATTTACTTCTGTTATTTATTATTCCATTCTGTTTTTCTTTCTTTCATCTGTTATTTCTTGTATGTATCTGTTATTTTTATGTACCTATGTGTGCTGTTGCTTTTTGTTTGGCATTTTTATGCGTTTTAATTAAATAAATAACCACCACCACCATTTATAAATGTGTGTATGTATCTTTTTTGTGGCTTTTGGGTTTATATTTAACAAAAAAAGCAACGAAATAATTGTAAATATGCACATTTTTTTATCGATTGAAATAAATGCATTCAACAATTTTTAATCAAGAAAATATTTTGTTTTTATCAAGCAAAATGTGGAATATTTTTGTCAATATGTGAACTATTATATCAGTTCAAGATAAACAAATTCGATAAATATTTTAGTCAATATTACAATTTTATTTTATCAAACTGTATTTTTACTTTGTGATCAAATAATTTTATCGAATTTTGTTAATATGACAATTTTTTTTTATTGCCGGAAAATCTATAAATTTTTGGTTGAATCATTGAATTTCTTTATCAAATGGCTACAATTTTTTTCTGTGTACTCTCGTTAGCATAAATGCTGAGGGTTTAAAAAACTTTACATGTTCCAAATTTTGTGTGGGAGATACCCTAAGGAGTGGTAAGATGTACGTTCCATATTTGGGCGTAATCCAAGTATTACCGCGAGTGTTATGTTAGGCACATCCAAGTTTAGTCAGTGCCGGCAGATTTTTTGGAGCTCCAGGGCCATTATCTCAAAAAGTATGGACTTGTCCCCGAAAAAGAATACACCGTCAGGGAAAATAATACAAAGTCAAAATTTCGATTTTTAACAAAAAATGTGCCGTTTATTTGAAGACAAAATGTTGATGTACTCAATAAACTCACAATATATGAAGACTGAACACCAAATTTCTGTAATTTTGGGTGGATAATGTGGCTAAAACCTTAAAAACCCGAAAATAGGGCGATACCGTTCCACGGGGGTTATATCAAAACGCGAACCAATACCAACAATTATCTGTAAAAATATTTCGCAAGACCTGGCGAAGACTAAATACCAAATATCAGCTACATTGGCTGTAGCCCGAAAATCGGGCGATACCGTTCTATTGGAGCTATATCTAAACGTGGACCTATGTCCATAATTTTTATGAGAAAAGTTTTTTGTAAAGTGAAAACCCCGCATCTCAAAATTCAACCAATTTGGTCGATAAGTTTAGCTAAAATATTCAAAATACCGAAACATTAAGAAGTACCGTTGCATGGAGACTATCCCAAAACGTGACCTGACCTTCCCAATTTTTTGCTCCCGACATTATCAGTGAACTATAAGTATTTATACCAAAATTCATCTGCCAACGCCAACTTCTTTTATATTTGACCACCGTTTATTTGAACTCGCGACATAGTGCAGCGTTTTTTTGAGGTTATGCGCCATTATCTCGGGAACTATGGACTTGCCCTCGAAAAAAATTACAATGACGTAACGGGGGCCGCACGAACATCCTGTTACAAAAGATTTCATAACGATTCGTGAGGTGTCACTAAACTGCACTTATTTCAAATTTTGTGTGGGAGGTACCTGAAGGAGTGGACCGATTTAATCCATATTCGAACCATATTTGGTTCAATTCGGTTAATCCCTTCGAGAGTTATCGTGCGTACAAGATTTGCGACAATTTTTGAAAATTTGGGGGGAGGTACCTGAAGGAGTGGACCTATATGGCCCATCTTCGAACTTATATCAAATCTGGACAAAATATTTCGATACCCAAAATTTGAACCGAATCGATTGATATACTCAAAATTGTCTGAAATGGATATCGTACAAACATACTTGGGGTCTAAAACCATTATTTTAATGAGGCACACTTTTGGTGTATATACCCTCTTTAGCCTAAAGGCTGAGGGTATAATGACGACGAATGACCCTATCTACACGGTGCTCTTGAAGCAACATTAAATGGAAGGTTCTTACACCTGGGAATTTTTTGCGGATTCTGAAACTACAATTTTTATAGATGAGAAAAATCAAAAAACAAAAAAGAAACACCGGAGCGCTTTTTAAATAAATTGCGATTCATTTTAGATTTTCACGATTTTACTTGGAAACCGCAAGTCCTGCTGAAATGGGACTAAGGAACATGTTGCAGCTATGAACATTTTCTACAAGATTGACCTTGATAATTGATAATTTCATAGGTTCCACCGTTATTGAGATGTAGAAGTTCAAATTGGGACAATGCATTGACAGTATCGTTACCTTATAAAACAAGTTCATGTACGGTGCGCCTTAACTAACTTTAAGTGAAAACCGCTTACACCTGGGAAGTATTTGCGGATTTTAAAACAGCAATGTTCTAAGGTGAGAAAAATCCAAAAACAAGAAAAAAATCGCTGGAGGGATTTTTAAATAAATCGCGGTCAAAATTCACATTTTAGGTCTATTTTAGGTTTTCGCGATTTTGCTTGGAAACCGCAAGTCCTATCGAAATGGGGCTAAAGAAAATGTTGGAGCTGTGCAAATTCTCTAGAGGACTGAGGTTTATGATTTGTTCCCAGGCTGCACCATTTTTGAGATAAAGAAGCTCAGTTTACATTTTTAGGTTTTTTGTTGGGGTTTCGCGATTTTGCTTGAATACGACAAGTCTTATCGATATGGGACCTGAGAAAATCTTAAACCCTTGGAAATTCTCTACAAGACTGGCTTAATTAACTTAAAAAAACCTAAAAAACCCTTAAAACTGCCAACTTAAATCGCGATTTATTTAAAAAGCGCTCCGGCTTTTTTTTTCGATTGTTTGAGTGGAGTATTCCCCCATTGGCTCAACTTCATTTATTACCCTCTATTACAGAGAGTAATGTTTTTCAAAACGAACTGACAGTGTTTCAAAATTTTACTGATCGCTACCAATATCATGATTTCATCCCGGCGTAGGGAATTATCAATTGGCTTCTCAGTTTTTGAAATGATGCCTTTTTAGCGAAAAACCGAAATCTTTAAGTGTCTAGTATTCTCATATGAATGAGAATCACACTCACTTTTCGGTTTTTTTTTTTTGTTTTTTTGATTTTTCTCATCTATGAACATTGTAGTTTCAGAATCCGCAAAAACTTTCCAGGTGTAAGCACCTTCCATTTAAATTTGCTTCAAAAGCACCGTGACATATATTCGTTTTACTTGTTCAGGACTTTATATCACCACAATTCACATAAACTTCAAACAAAGTAGATAATCTAATAGTAAAAAAAATCCAGAAAAACATAAGTTTGATAAAAATAATAAAAATCTTTCTTTTGATACATAATATCAAATTTGTAAATCATATCACCATCAATACGAAATTTTTTATAACACCCAAATACATTTCCTAATGAAAAGTGATAACAAAACTGATAAAATTACGGTCGAAATGCAAGTTTTTTATATTCATTCTCTTCCATGGCAATTACTTTGCAGCTGGTGAAAAATGAACTTTAAATTATGAGTCGACCATGCATACACATACATATGCATGTATGTATGTAGTGATATGAACACTTGTATATTTTTATGACGGTATATTTATCTGTCTGTTCATCGACCGGTCGTTTTTATCATAAATTTATATACATAGAATAGTTTTGCAAAAGCCAATGAATATTTGCACAAAGTCATAAAATTACGACAAAGCCATACACACACATTGTGACACACTTATAATTTTAATAGTCACAAAATGGGTGAACCGAAACGCTCGACACAATCAGCCGTACAAAATGCACAGACAGACACATTTGAATAATACTTTATAAAATATTGAAAATTCATACTTTTCAACAATGATAAATACCGGAAGTATGTTTTATATATCCTGCTGTGTGTTTTATGACATTCTGAACGAAACAAAAAAATTCAATATTATAATATAGTAGATTTGAAATACACTGGTGGTTGACTAATATGCGCAGGAATTAGTTATTCATTTGTTTTGTGAAAATTGATGCAATTTTGTATATGTTTTTTAATTGTGAATTGTTGTGTTATAGACAATAAACAAATTTAGAAACAAATAAAATGGAATTAATTTGTGGAAAGGTGAAAATGAAAATAAATACTTCATTAAAAATACAAATATATACCTCAATTGAAAATGTGCAATACATTAAAATGTTTGGTATAACTACGAGTATTTATGACGAATGGGATAATTTACATGGAATACAAGGTTGCTTAAAATAGCAAGAGATTCATTCCTGAAACCAAATGTCGACTTAGTAGAACACGTATTTTATCAATTTAGATAAATTGATTTTTACATGACAGAAATCAAGACTTACCTTGGTCCATCTTTCAGCTCACGCGGACAATGACCTCTCCATTGTGTCACCTGGAAAACCGCTTAAAATGTGTCCCGCGTGCTCCTATAAAAATTATAACATCTTGGTTTGGACGTAAGTAATAGGGCCCCTATACAAACAAGTAAGAACGCCGTTAACGGGCCGGGCCGGGTACAACACCACAAGCTGTATTCAAGTAAATAGAAACAATTAGTTTCCTTTCGTTTATGCAAGTACTAAGCTCTTCCTTTTATTTTAACTGATGATACATTTACAATTTTCCGAATTCCGTTTTTGTATCCTCGAGCAAAACACACTATATGGGGCTATATCAAGTGAACACTGACCTCTCGTCACCTAGGGAACTGCCTTTAACACCCGATAAAAGGTTGTGAGCTAAATAAAAACGTTAAAAACTTGGGTTTGGGCGTCGGGTTAGTAACATTCCCCTAGAAAAAAAACAGCCTACTATGAAAAAACGAAAGAAAAGAAAAACAAACCCCTCTAAAGTTGACGAACCCCGCAAACGTTTTTAGGACCATGATCTGTGAATCTGCACCTGGAATGTTCCCACTCTTTGTAGAGAAAGTGTAGTTTACGCATTGGCAGATGTACTTGAAAAGTAAAAGGCCGACATTACTACCATGCAGGAAATACGATGGAACGGGAAAGGCGTAACAACAACACCTAAAGTTGACGCACTGTATTATAGCTGCCATGACACAAAGAATGAGTTTGGTTGCGGAATTGTAGTTGGTCGGAGGTTAAAACATCTGGTCTCCAGCTTCACCCCAGTGAATGAAAGACTTGCTGCAATTCGATTAAAAGCAAAATTCTTCAACATCAGCTTAATTTGCGCTCATGCTCCAACTGAAGACAAGGACGAACAGACCAAAGATATATTTTACGAGCGCTTAGAAGAAAATTATGACCGATTTTAATGCCAAAATTGGAAAGGAGAATATATTTGGCCCAACAGTCGGGAAATTCAGTCTCCACAGTGAAACATCTGACAATGGTATGAGGCTGATAGACTTTGCGGCTGCAAGAAACATGGTAGTTAGCAGTACCAGATTTAAGCATCTCGATATTCATAAGGGTACTGACTGTCGCCAGATCAAAGAACAAGAAATCAAATTTATCACGTTGTGATAGATGGAAGACATGCATCAAGCGTGTTGGATGTACGATCGTTCAGAGGTGCAAACATAGACTCGGACCACTACCTTGTTGCAGCAAAGGTACGTACCAGATTAAACGTAGCAAACAAAGTTCGAACAGGCACAACACGGAAGTTGGACATCGGTGAGGTGCAATTATAACAGATAGCCACAGCATATTCCACTCAACTTGCCCAACTGCTTAATCAAAGCACTCCTCGTCCCGATAACATATCAGGACAATGGCAAAACATTGCCCACTCCATGCAAACAGCGGCAAAATCAGTACTTGGATACCAGAGACCTCTACCAAGGAATCCACGGTATGACCAGGAGTGTCGTGCTGCTACCGAAGAGAAAAATGCGGCATGTAGGGCTACTTTACAATCAGTAGCAACGCGTAGCGCACGAGAGAGGTATCGGGAGAAAAGGAGAGAGGGGAAACGTCTTTTCCGCTGGAAAAGGAGAGGGATGGAAAAGCGGGGGTGTGAACAAATCGAGATGTACAGGAGACAGAATGAAGTCCGAAAATTCTGCCAAAGAATGAAACATGGCTTTGGAACTGGCACATCCTCCTGTAGATACCAGCAAGGTAATCTGGTAACTGATACAGATAGTGTGCTAAGATTATGGAAAGAGCATTTATTTAAAACTGTTGGTATCAAAAAGTAGCGAAGTCGACGAAGATACCACCAATCCAATCCCAGAAGATGGTATTGAATGTATACCACCCGGCCAAGATGAGGTAAAGACAGCAATACACCGGCTAAAGAATAATAAGGCAGCAGGAGCTGATGGCCTACCAGCCGAGCTGTTTAAAACGGGAGGCGACACGCTGATAAGGTGTATGCATTATCTAGTTAGCTCCATCTGGCAGGAAGAACGAGTACCCGACGATTGGAACCTGAGCATCCTGTGTCTCGTCCATTAGAAAGGAGATAAGACTTTATGCTCCAACTATAGGGGCATAAGTCTTCTCCCTGTCATCTACAAGATAGTGTCAGGGACATTGTGTGAACGACTAAAGCCCATGGTCAACGAAATAATTGGACCATACCAATGCGGCTTTAGACCTGGCAAGCCCACCATTGACCAGGTATTTACCCTGCGGCAAATCCTGGAGAAGACCCAAGAGATGCAGATCTACACCTACCACCTTTTTGTCGATTATACAGCAGCCTTCGACAGCCCGCTACGTTCAAAATTATACCAAGCAATGTCTGAATTTGGTATCCCCGCAAAGCTCATTCGGCTTTGTAAAATGACTCTAACTGACACAAGATCTTCAGCTAAAATAGGAAAGAACCTCCCCGGAGAGTTTTGTACCAAAAGAGGTTTCAGGCAAGGAGACAGCCTTTCGTGTGATCTTTTCAACATCCTGCTAGAAAAGGTTATACGAGAGGCAAACGTCAAAAGAAGTGGCACAATCTACACCAATAGCCACATGTTACTTGCTTATGCTGATGATATAGACATCATGGGACGATCAGTAACAGAAGTAACCGATACCTTTATAAAGGTCGAAGGAGAATCTGCTAAAGTGCGTCTGGCGGTAAACGGCGAGAAGACCAAGCTGATGGTGTCGACGCGCAATGAGTCCATTGAGATCGGACCATTTTGAGATAGTAAAAGACTTCGTATACCTCGGCACCGCCGTAAACACAACAAACGACATCAGTTGTGAAATAAAAAGAAGAATTGTATTGGCCAACAGATGCTACTTTCGCTTAAGTAAGCACTTCAAAAACAAAGCCACAACTCGTCAAACAATAATAACGCTTTGCAAAACACTGATACTACCCGTGCTGATGTATGGTTCCGAAGCCTGGGTACCTGCGCAAGCAAATAAGACAGTGCTTTGGCGAGTTTGAGAGAAAACATTCTTCGAAAGATCTACGGACCAATCTGCGTTGAGGGTGATTAACGACGTCGTATGAACCACGAGCTGAATCTTCTATACAACGACATCAGTATAGATAAGCTTATCGAGATGCAGCGATTGCGTTGACTAGGCCATATAATAAGAATGAGCGATGATGAACCCACTAAAAAGTCGTATAAATTAGGGCCACATGTCGGTGCACGCAGAATTTGCAGGCCAAAGAATAGATGGAGCAAAAAAGTAGATGAAGAGATGACAAGGCGCGGTATTCCAGAAAGCGATGCACTAAACAGAGGGAATTGGAGATCTTTTCTTAATTATGTCTATGGAACAAATGTTCTGTAATGGGCCAGCTAAGTAAGTAAGTAACTTATAGCTTATTTTTCAACTTCCAGTGGCCATGAAATAACTGGTTATTCTACTGGTTATATTGGTCATAGAATAACTAGTTATTCAGTGCGACATGCCCTTGTTAAAATAATGGGTTAGTAGGGGGTTTTGTAAGTAGTTACGACTATCAAAAAGTACTAAAAAACCCATTATTTTGGGAATACTTTTTTTGGTGGGTTGACTTGTGTCGAGTAATTTTTGGAGGAATGTTTTCAGTCTCCAAAGAATACTAAATACCAAATTTCAGTCATTGCTGTCGAATATAGAGTCCACAAGCTTCAAAATTAATGAGGGCTTTATGAAGACGTAGACGTATACCGACGAAATTCGTTGGATCTATACCAACCCAGCAAAAATTCGGATAAGTTAGTCATTATGTAACCCATTACAAAGTGATGTAAACAAAAATAACTACTTATATTACCCCTTACTAAGTTATGAGTACGGTGGCACAGAGCGTGTTTGTCCGACTACAAATCAGAGTATTGTGAGTTCAACGCTCACCGCGGGCTAAGTACTTTTTGTTCAAAAAACAAAAAACAGTTGGTGGTGCACATGCAAGCGCTTAAGCAACCCTTAATGTTCGTGTACGTGGCCTAGTGTGTAGTGCGTTCGGCTACAAATCAGAAGTTCGCAAGATCAAATCCAGCAGGTGGCGAAATAGAAACATAAACTAAAAAAATATGAAGTGTTTTGAAATTGAAAACAAATTCCAGCTCAACTGTTCTAAAAATAGAAAATTTGTTTTTAGATTATAGCTTGTTTTTCAACTTCCAATGGCCATAGAATAACTAGTTATTCTAGTGGTCATAGAATAACTAGTAAATCAGTGCGACATGCCCTTGTTAAAATAATGGGTAAGTAGGGGAATTTGTAAGTAGTTACGGCTGCCAAAAATCCCTTATAAAACCCATTATTTTGCGAGGATTATTTTTGCTGGGAACGAAGAACAAATACCAAATGTCAGCCATTTCGATGGGATATTGAGTCCACAACCTTCAAAATACCGAAAATTGGGAGGTAGCATTCTATGGGGGCTATATGAAGGCGTGGACCTATACAAACAAATCTCAGGAGGAAAGTTTTATACCACCAACGAGGACTTAATATAGAATGTCAGCCATTTCGGCGGGATATTGATGCCACAACTATCAAAATACTGAAAATACGGAGATACAGTTCTTTGGGTGCTAAATGAAGGCATGGACCCATACCAACGAATTTCAGGTGAAGAGTTTTATACCCCCAACAAAGACTAGATAGCAAATTTGAGCTTTTTCGGTGGCTCCCGAAAATCAGACCACAACAATTGTTTAAATAAGTGTTTTGGCCGTCAGAAACCCTAAATTCCTGCAAACAAAGACGCATCATTCCAAAAATTCAGCTTCCTATCTCAATTTTGTGGATGCTTGAGTGATTACCACAGACGAGTGGACATGCACAGATCGAATCAGAACTTTAACCTGATCAAGAATAAATATACATTATGGCAAATGATTATTTCCATATTATGGTGGAAGGTATAAAAATCGAGCGATACCGTTACACGGGAGGTACCGTTCTATGAGAGCTATGTATATCGAAACGTGGACCGATATAGCCCATTTTCAATACCAAAAATCGTAGAAGAAATAGACACGTCTATATCAAATGTGTGAAGCTCTATATAAAATATTGCAACCTGTATATTGATTTCAACAGAGAGATGGACGGACAGACGGCCATGGTTATATCGACTTCTAAGTCGATTTTATGCTGATCAAGAATATACATCTATACTTTATATAGTATCAGACGAATATTTCGATGTGTTACAAACCGAATGAATTTAGTTATAGCCTCCATATTATTGGGGAGGGTATAATAAACCCCTCCAAAGTTGACGACCCTCGCAAACACTTGGAATGTTTGGATTCTTTATAGAAAAAGCGAAATGTACGCAATGCAGATATATAAGGCATAATATTGCCAAACAGGAAATATTATAGATTGGGAAATACGTCAAAATACAATTAGGGTAGTTGTTATTGTTGTAGCAGCTACCACACGTGCATACGTTTTTATAACCTCAGCATTTATACTAACAATTTCATTCGGGTCAAATGTGCCTCATCGAAATAATGGTTTTAGACCCCAAGTATGTTTGGACGAAATCCGTTTCAGACAATTTGGAATTGATTTAGCCGTGTCCGTCCGCCTGTCTGGCTGGAGCGTACGATAACTCTCGAACGGATTAACCGATTCGGTCCAAAATTTTATCCAAACTTAGTTTAAGTTCGCAGAATGGTTAAATCGGTACACTCCTTCCTGTACCTCTCCCATAAATGTTCGAAAAACTTGTGCTCACGATAACTCTTGAAGGGAGTAACCGATTTGGTCCATACTTTGCACATCGTGAAATTTCTACTAGATATAGATAAGGTTCCTATATGGACTCAATCGGCCCACTCCTTCAGGTACCTCCCACACAAGATTTCGGAATCGCTTTGATTTTTGTTGTAACAACTTGCATTCACTGCCCCTTACGACGGTACAAGTTTCATCAGGGGCAAGTCCATACATTCCTGAGAAAATAGCCTGAAAGTTTTAAAAACCGCTATGACACCATGGTTAGTGGTTAGAGCGCAAGGTAATTCTCGAACGGATCTGCCGATTCGGTCCAAAATGTTACCATCGTTATTTATTTTTTTTTTCGAACTTAGTTTGATTTCGAAGATGATCCATATCGGTCTACTCCTTTAGGTACCTCCCCCATAAAAGTTCAAAACATTTCACAAAAATAATAAGCACGATAACTCTGGAAGAGATTATACGATTTTGTCCGTACTTTGAACATGATAATATTTCTACGAGACATAGATCAGGTTCAAATATATACTATATATGTCAATGTTATGCTGCCAATATTAAGACGGTACAAGTCCATACTTCCTGAGAAAAGCTTAGGGACAAAACCCCCTATGGCACCCTGCATAGTGGCTGAATGAAGCGCACGATAACCCTCGAAGGGATCAGCCGATTCGGTCTAAAATCTGGCTTTCGTAAGATTTTTTCCAAACTTTGTTTAAGTTCGAAAATGGACACTATTCGTATGCAACTTCCAGTACATCCCTTCCCGACATAGTGGTCCAAAAGCTCTAAGTCATACGGTGACCAATTGACTGGTGGGCACAATATCTATTAAAAGGAATAACTCCCACAATAATATTCACTTCCAAAGTGGCTCATTCATTCAAGTGCATCCTCCGCAACACTTTTGAGCTTCACACCAAATATATTTTTTTGACAGCAAGTTCATACTTTAAAAAAGGGTCGGTATTAAATTTGACATTGGCAATAGATGAACGTTTCTATTCACACAGGCTGAGTGTATATCTCTGCTATTTTATATATTTGGCTTTTCCAACTTCAGGTTCACCTGAATGGGATTAGTCTGTAATGTAAGGTGAATTGATTTAGCAGGTCAGTTAAATAGGTGCAGCATTTTGGAAAGATGTTCTGCGTAATGCCAACCTTGTCCCAGTAAAAATTTATGATCTTTCCGAATATGCCAGTACCTGTTGTGCTCGGGCCAGATCGTAGCCTCCTTATGTATGTAGTCCACAGAAGACATGATTAGACACCCTGTTGCAATTCTCAGGGCTGCATTCTGGAAATCACTTACGTTGGCGTTATATGTGGTTAACAACGTTTCTTTATCTACTTCCCAAGTGCTGCCGTCCGATGACTAGTGAACCCTCTTTCTATTTCTTGTCTTATCGCTGTGGCATGCGTAATTGCTTTTCAGGATTGGTCATCAATACTGTCATCTCCCCAGCTCATGTGGTGAACAGAGTGCCTGTTGACTTAATGGTGGATATTTTCATACTCCTTGCGTGGAACAACATGATCAATTAGATAGGTATTTAGCCTGATACAAATGTTGTCAACAAATTTGGCACCTGACGCAATGAGCGTACAGATATCCGCATGGAATTGCAGAAAGTCAGAGGTTAAATAACTCCTTAGATTTAACACCATCGTCGGAAACTCCCTGTTTCACACTACGTGGCATCTTCTATATGAATTCAACGCACCACAAATATTGTTGGTGACCCAACGTTTCATACAAGGCCGCAGAGTAGTACTTTCGATATCCTCATAACTGACAGTATAACAGGCTTTCATCAGGCCCAATGACAGCATCACTCGGATAATATGAGTGGAAATGGTGTGCAGTGTTGTTGTACTGGTAGTATGCTGCTTCCGGAATCCATGTTGATGATACACAAATGGATAGCACGCTCTGATGCTGGAGAGGAGTAACGCCTCGCAGCGGTAAAAAATCAAGATAGTTAGCGGGACCACATTTAAGCATCTCGACATATATAAAAGTAAGTAAGAATGGCATTAAGTTCGGCCGGACAGAACTTGTTATACCCTGCACCACGAGTTGTATTGAAGTAAAATGTAACAATTAGTTTCTTATCGTTTATGAGGAAGACTAAAAAAAATTTCAGCAATTTCAAAATACCAAAATTCGTGGAGGTACCGTTCTATAGGGCCTATATCAAAACTTCAATCTATACCGACAAACTTCTGGCGGAAAGTTTTTAAACTCAAGTGAGACAAAATACCAAACTTCCGATATTTCGGTAAGATAATGTGGCTAAAACTTTCAAAATACCGAATATCAGGAGGTTCGCTATGGGGGATATGGGAAGACGTGTTCCTATGCTGATAATTCTCTTCTGGAATATTTTATAACCCCATGGAAGACTGAATAACAAAATTTCAGTCATTTCGGTGGGATATTGACGTCACAATCCTCAGAATTCCAAAAATCGGAAGGTACCGTCGTATGGGGGCTATATCGAAACGTGGACCTACACCGACGAATTTCAGTCAGAAAGGTTTTTACCTCAAACGTAGACTAAATAACGAATTTCAGCCATTTCAGTGGCTGATATTCGGTATTTTAAAGGTTGTGGTCACAAACCTTCAAAATACTGAAATTACAGTTGGAAAGTTTTGTACTTCAATCGAAGAATAAATACCAAATTTTAGCCATTTCGATGGAATATTAAGGCCACAACTTTAAAAAAAAAAACGGAAATCCGCAGGTACCGTTTTATGGGGGCTATAAAAAGGCGTGCACCTACACCGACAAAATTCTGGGGGAAAGTTTTATACCTACAACAATTACTAGGTACCAAATTTCAGTCATTTCGGAGGAATGTTGAGGCCACAACTTTCAAAATACCGAAAATCGGGATCTATTGTTCTATGGGGCCTATATGAAGGCGTGGACCTATACCGACAAATTTCATATGAAAAGTTTTATAGCCCAAATGAAGACTAAATACCAAATTTCAACAATTTGGGTGGAATATTGATGCCACAAACTTCAAAATACCGGAAATCCGGAGGTACCATTCCATGGGGGATATATGAAGACGTGGACCTATACCGACAAATTTCATATGGGAAGTTTTATAGCCCACATGAAGACTAAATAGCAAATTTCAGCCATTTCAGTGATTTATTGTGTGATAATAAAGCTAAAACCTTCAAAATACCGAAAATCGGGTAGTACCGTTCTATGGGCGCTATATCAAAACGTGGACCGGTATAGCCCATTTGCAATACCAAACATCCTAAGAGTAATATAAACTTCTATTACTCAAATTACAAAGCAATATCTTAAAAATTGCGAGCTGTATCTTCACATGGTTATATCGACTTAGAATTTTACCCTGATTAAGAATATACATACTTTATAGGGTCTCAGATGAATATTTTGATGTGTTACAAACGGAATGACAAATTTAATTATAGCATCCATATTATGGTCAAGTACGAAATACATTGTCGTCACCAGATCACACAAACAAGACATCAAAACGGTATTATTGTGATAGATGGATGATATTAATCGACCGTGCTATCGAACCCATCCGTGTAAATTTGGTTGCCTACAAACCCATAGCCAAACTCATGTGTTGTCTCATGGCAGTTATAACTAAATGACATTCCAGTAGGCGTTGTTGGTACCTTTTCCATCCCTTGCATTTTCCGTGTGGCATTTAAAATGAATTCCTAAAGTCGGTTTTAATGGGAATTCCATTCGAACTAAGAAGTTTATTCTTGTTTCCATATTCGCTGTAATATATTTCAATGCATCAATCACTATAAATCTAACTTATTACCTTTACTGTATTCAAATACAATGACCATTGAATTTACGTCCCTATAGTATGACAATAACATAGCTATTTATGTAATAGTGGAATAGAATGTAATACTACAGAATTGGCCGGCAGCATTCAGTGCCTATATCAATGCAAGGTAAAGCATAACAAACAAATGAAGCACAAGAAAAACCAACAATTCAATAGAATTAGTAACTTTGCATTGGTCTTAGACAGACTTCCGGTAATATTCATATGCATACAACTATTATGTTTCTTTGTTCATTCTTTAGGTTATGGTTGAACGATATCTGGGATAAGTCTTTTTTCATGTTGTTTTTATATCTGTCAGCATAGATTTGGAAGTGTGCTTAAGTAATCATTCCATTTGTGACAATAACAATAATAGGGATAATATGTTTAGGAAATGGGTGCCACCATGGTGCAGTAGTATACACACCCGCTGTGCACACAGAGGGTCTGCGGTTCGATTCCCAGGCAACATAATATCAAATTTACAACGGTGGTAAAATACTCCTCAGAAATGTTCGCGATATTTCCTGAGTATTTCCGCCATATAAAACTTCTATACAAGTGGTGTCGTAAGACATGCCGTTCGGATAAAGAGTAGGTCCCAAATCACTTAGCTAATATGAATCGCGGTGCACTCATTGATATGAGATAAGTATCCCTTGTCCCTTCGGGGATGTTTGTGGACCAATTATTATTATGTTTAAGAAAATATAGTTTTCCAAAAAAATCCACAATTGATCGGATTTTAAAATAGAGTAATTTGGTATAGAAGTTTCTATTGATCCTAGGATATTTCGTATTGAAAATGGGCTATATCAGCCCACGTTTTGATATATAGCTCCCATATAACGGTACCTCCCGGTGTTCGGTATTTTGAAAGTTTTAGCCTCATTATCAAACAGAAATGACAGAAATTTGGTATTTAGTCTTTTGTTGAGAATATAAAACTATCCACCTGAAATTTGTCAGTATAGATCCACGCCCTTATTTTGCTCACATTGAACGGTATCTCTCGATTTCGCATTTTGAAGGTAGTGACTTCAATATCCCACCGAAATGGCTCAAATTTTTTGCGTTGGGGTTATACAACTTTCCACCACGGCCCACGTCTTCATATAGCCTCCTAGGTCGGTACCTCCAGATTTTCGGAATGCTGAATGTTTAGCCTCATTATCAAATTAAAATGGCTGAATTTTGGTATTTAGCCACTGTTTCTATTTTCCATGGGGGTATAACATATGCCCGATGAAAATTATCAGTATAGGTCTACGTCTTCATATAGCTTCCATAGAATGGTACCTGCCGATTTCCCCCAAAAATTTGTCGCTATTGCTCGACATCTCCATATAGGCCCCATAGACAGGCCTCTCCCAGTTTTCGGTATTTTTGAGGCTTTGGCCCCAACATACTTACTTACTTAGCAGGCCCATTACAGAACATTTGTTCCGAATTTAGAAAATATCTCCAATTCTCTCTGTTTAGTGCTTCGTTTTCTGCAATACCGCGCCTTGTCATCACTTCATCCACTTGTATGCCCCATCTATTCTTTGGCCTGCCAATTCTGCGTGCACCGCCATGTGGCTCGAATTATTCGCCTTTTTACCGGGTTCATCATCGCTCATTCTTATTATATGGCCTAGCCAACGCAATCGCTGCAGCACTGTCTTATCTGCATGCGCAAGTACCCATGCTTCTCAACCATACATCAACACGGGTAGTATCAGTGTTTTGTAAAGCGTTATTTTTGTTTGACGAGTTGTGGCTTTGTTTTTAAAGTGCTTACTTATTTCACAACTGATGTCGTTTGTTGTGTTTACGGCGGTGCCGATGTATACGAAGTCTTTTACTACCTCAAAATTATAGGAACCAACTTCCACAGTTGGTCCGATCTCAATGGACGCATTGGTCGTCGACACCATCAGCTTGGTCTTCTCGCCGTTTACCGCCTGACCCACTTTAGCAGATTCTGCTTCGACCTTCATAAAGGTATCGGTTACTTCTTTTACTGATCGTCCCATGATGTCTATATCATCAGCATATGCAAGTAACATGTGGCTACTGGTGTAGATTGTGCCACTTCTTTTGACGTTTGCCTCTCGTATAACGTTTTCCAGCAGCATGTTGAAAAGATCACACGAAAGGCTGTCTCCTTGCCTGAAACCTCTTTTGGTACAATACTCTTCGGAGACGTTCTTTCTTATTTTAACTGAGAATCCCGTGTCAGTTAAAGTCATTTTACAAAGCCGAATGAGCTTTGCGGGGATACCAAATTCAGACATGGCTTGGAAAACCTTTGAACGTAGTGGGCTGTCGAAGGCTGCTTTATAATCGACAAAAAGGTGATAGGTGTCGACCTGCATCTCTTGGGTCTTTTGCAGGATTTGCCCAGGGTAAATATCTGGTCAATGGTGGACTTGCCAGGTCTAAAGCCGCATTTGTATGGCCCGATTATCTCGTTGACCATAGGCTTTAGTCGTTCGCACAACATCCCTGACACGATCTTTTAGGCAACCGGGAGTAGACTTATGCCCCTATAGTTAGAGCATACAGTCTTATCTCCTTTCTTGTGGACGGGACACAGGATGCTCAGGTTCCAATAGTTGGGTACTTGTTCTTCCTGCCAGATGGTGCTAACTAGCTGATACACCTTATCGGCGTGTCGCCTCCTGTTTTGAACAGCTCGGCTGGTAAGCCATCGGCTCCTGCTGCCTTATTTTTCTTCAGCAGTTTTATTGCTGTCTTTACCTTATCTTGGCCGGGTGGTATACATTCAATATTCAATTCAATTGGATCTGTGGTATCTTCGTCGTCTTCGCTACTATTGGATACCAACAGTTTGAAAAAATGCTCTTTCCATATCCTTAGCACACTATCTGTATCAGTTACCAGATTACCTTGCTGGTCTCTACAGGAGGATGTGCCAGTTCCAAAGCCATCAGTTGATGTTTCTCTCTTTGGTAGAATTTTGGACTTCATTATGGCTCCTCTATTTTTTTACACTCCAGCTTCTCTCTCTCTCTCTCTTTTCCTCTCTTTCCTGGAAAAGACGTTTATCCTCTCTCCTTTTCTCCCGATACCTCTCTCGTGCGCTACGCGTTGCTACTTATTGTAAAGCAGTGTTCACCAGCGAGCTGCTACTGAGAGCAAATTATCGTAACGTTCAATCCAAAACACACGGTAATGTATGCTCAGTTGCTCTCAGTACGGGCTCGCTGGTGAACACTGTTGTAAAGTAGCCCTATATGCCGCATTTTTCTCTTCGGTAGCAGCACGACACTCCTGGTCATGGATTCCTTGGTGGAGGTCTATGGTAGCCAAGTACTGATTTTGCGGCTGTTTGCATGGAGTGGGCAATGTTTTGCCATTGTCCTGATATGTTATCGGGACGAGGAGTGCTTTGATTAAGCAGTTGGGCCAGTTGAGTGGAATATGCTGTGCCTATCTGTTGTGATTGCAGCTTACCGATGTCCAACTTCCGAGTTGTGTCTGTTCGCACTTTGTTTGCTACGTTTAATCTGGTACGTACCTTTGCTGCAACAAGGTAGTGGTCGGAGTCTATGTTTGCTCCTCGGAACGATCGTACATCCAACACGCTTGATGCATGTCTTCCATCTATCACAACGTGATCAATTTGATTTCTTGTTCTTTCACCTGGCGACACCTGGTACTGCTAACTACCATGTTTCTTGCAGCAGCAAAGCCTGTCGGCCTCATACCATTGTTAGATGTTTCGCTGTGGAGACTGAATTTCCCGACTGTTGGGCCAAAGATATTCTCCATTCCAATTTTGGCATGAAAATCGCCTAGTATAATTTTAATGTCATGGGCAGGGCAACGGTCATATTTTTTTCTTCTGAGCGCTCGTAAGTTATACCCAGCAAAAATCCTCATTACAAACCTCCTTTCCCACCCATTATTTTAACAAGGGCATGTCGCACGAAATATCTGGTTATTTTGTAACCACTGAAATAAGTAGTCAGAATCTACTCAATATCTACTTATTTCAGTGGTTACCATCTACCTATTTCAGTGGTTACAAAATAACCAGATATTTCGCGCGACATGCCCTTGTTAAAATAATGGGTGGGAAAGGAGGTTTGTAACGAGGATTTTTGCTGGGTATCTTTGGTCTGTTCGTCCTTGTCTTCTGTGGGAGCATGAGCGCAAATAAAGCTGACGTTGAAGAATTTTGCTTTTAATCGAATTGCAGCGAGTCTTTCATTCACTGGGGTGAAGCTGGATACCAGATGTTTTAACTTCCGACCAACTACAAATCCGCAACCAAACTCATGCTTTGTGTCATGACAGCTATAATACAGTGCGTCACCTTTAGGTGTTGTTGTGACGACTTTCCCGTTCCATCGTATTTCCTGTATGGCAGTAATGTTGGCCTTGCATTTTTCAAGTGCATCTGCCAATGAGTAAAGTCCACCTTCTCTATAAAGAGTGCGAACATTCCAGGTGCAGATTCGCAGATCATGGTTCTTAAAACGTTTGCGGGGGTCGTCAACTTTTAAGGGATTTGTTTTTCTTTTCTTTCGTTTTTTCATAGTAGGCTGTTTTTTCTAAGGGAGGGTTACTAACCCGACGCTCAATCCCAAGTTTTTAACGTTCTTATGGGTGAACGCGCGGCACATGTTAGCTCACTACCTTTAACGGGTGTAAAAGGCAGTTCTCCAGGTGACACCACGGGGAGGTCAGTCTCCACTTGAGATGATAGAGGGACCAAGATAAATCCTGGGCTTTGCCATGTTAAAGCCGGTCAAGACCGTTCCTTGGTATCTTCCATGCCCTACGTCGCCCTTTGGCCCCAACATCGCACCGAAATGGCCAAATTTGGTATTTAGTATTCGTTGGCAACATTTCCTGAGTATTTCAACCATGTAAAACTTCTCTACAAGTGGTGTCGTAAGGCACGCCCTTCGGACTCATCGATAAACAGTAGGTCCCATATCATTGAACTAATATGCATCGGGTGCACTCATTGACATGAGAGAAGTCTCCCTTGTCCCGTCTGGGATGTTGTGGAGCAATTATTATTCGTTGGGGGCATAAAACTTTCCCAGAGAAATTTTTCGGTATGGGCACACGTGTTCATGTAGCCATCATAGTTAAGATTTTCTGCTCTTGCAAAGATTACGAGGAAGATTTTAGAACTTTATTCAATAATTTTCTTCAATACAGTTCATGGCGGGGGTATAAACAGTTTGGCATAGCCGAACTTAATGCCGTTCTTATTTGTTTGACATTTAAGGTTCCCAGTTGACACACCTTCTCTTCACCAAAAATTGCCAACATAAGGCCATGTTATGGTGTAGCCCCATATAACAGTACCTCCCGATTTTCAGTTATTTCAGAATTAAAGACACATTTTTACCGAACTCCCTGTTATTTTACATTTGAGGTTCCCTGCAGTCATGTTTTGGTATAGCCCAGTCATGTTTTGGTATAGCCCAAGATAACGGTTCCTCCCATGTTTTGATCGTGGTCATGTTTTGCTTTAGCCCGCATATAGTAATACCTCCCGATCTTAGGAGTTGTGACCAATTTAGCTACATTATTTGACCTAATTGTAATTGACATTTGAGGTTACCAACGGCCACAAAACTTCTACAACAACAATTTTCATCATAGGTCCACGCTTAGACATAGCCCCCATATAATGGCGCCGCCCGATTGAGGACATCTTTACATACATTTTCTGAGCTAATTGAGTCATTGGGGTTTCCGCGGTTATAAAATATTTCCATCTAAAATTGTGGACAGAAAAAAAAAACTTATTATATTTTAGTTCAGAATATTTTATGGTGGAGGGTATAAAATGTTTGGCCCGGCCGAACTTAAAATTTTGTACTTGTTTCGATTGTACTAATTCTATTGCAGTCGACTATTGCCGACTTAAGCCCTATTATAAATATCTATATCATATTATTACTATTAAGATTCAATACAGGTTTCATTGCATACCAATAAAGTTTTATTTTCTATGAATTCTAGACAACCTGAAGGAAGATACCTATGTATACGAACAAAAAAAAACATACATATGTATGTATCTGTACATATATTTTATGAAAATCCAGCATTGAAACACAAAGAATGGAAGAAAATAAGAAACTTCTTCGAAGCATATAACCATACAAAGATTTCTTGAAAGTAACAAGAAAATCATAAGACGTATGAAAAAGATAAAGTAGAGGAGATATCGATGGTTGGTATGGATGGATCCAATTCTTCTTTCCAAACTTGCACAATATTAAATGTTTCATTTTTGTTCTTTTCTTTATGTTGTCTTTGGATTCTAGAGTATTTAAAATATTTACAATAAAACATTTAAAATAGAAACTGTACATATTTACATATTTTCATCATAAACAACATATGTTGTCATGTGCCTTGAACCCCAACATGCTAATACCACCACCAACGCCGCCTCCAACGTTCTTCTCCTTGAAGCTTTAGCTTTGTCATCATAATCACCCAAACAGTTTTTTTGTGTTGGTTCCCATTCTGGTATATCCATATCCTTTCTTTGTATTTCAAAAATATTGTTGTTGTTGTATTTGATATTATGCACAATGTCCTCACCATTCATATAAAATATTTATATGGATGTAGAAATGTTTCTGTTCAAGTGGTTGTTGTTGTTTTTTTTTGTCTCTTATAGAAAATATTATAGCATTACGTTTATTGATTTGTAATCAATATGTTAATGGTTGTTGTTGAAGATTACCACAACAAGCTGCAACAGCATTGGTTGAGGCGGGGGTTGTGAAAATCTGAAATAATATAACAACTTTCTGTTTCTTTTTTCTTTCCTTTTGAATGATTTATTTAAAATAGTCCTTTTGGTACTTCTTGTCAATTCGTTATTCACAGCATACAACAGTTCAGTTGCATGTAAACGATTTCATTTGTTTTTCTTGGAATTCCGGTTTCAATGGAATATTTTCTATTGATAATTTCCAATATAGAATTATAGAAACAAATGTTCAGATTTGTACAATGAATACATTAAAATAATCTTATTAAAGAATTGCAAAGGCGATTTGTTACACAGTTTAAATATGTTTTTAAATTTTCATTTATAAAATTTTAACTTAAATAGATTCAAAATAACATGTTCAAATAATTAAAGTATAAATATATCTATGCATATAAAAGAGCCACGTGATGAGTGAGTAATTGACCGACTTGAAAGCCTTAAATATGTAACAAAAAATTTTTAAAAAAATACACGCCTGAAAACCTTAAATATGTCCCCGAAAATTGTTTAAAAAATCCACGCCTGAAAACCTTAAATATGTCCCCGAAAATTGTTTAAAAAATCCACGCTTGAAAGCCTTAAAGATGTGCCCGAAAATTGTTTAAAAAATCCACGCTTGAAGGCCTTAAAGATGTGACCGAAAATTGTTTAAAAAATCCACGCTTGAAGGCCTTAAAGATGTGACCGAAAATTGTTAAAAAATCCACGCTTGAAGGCCTTAAAGATGTGCCCGAAAATTGTTTAAAAAATCCACGCTTGAAGGCCTTAAATATGTGCCCGAAAATTGTTAAAAAAATACACACATGAAAGCCTTAAATATGTCCCCGAAAATAAAAGAAATACACGCCTGAAAGCCTTAAAAATGTGACCGAAAATTATTAAAATATCCACGCCCGAATGCCTTAAAGATGTCCCCGAAAATTATTAAAAAAAAATCCGCGCTTTAAAGCCGTAAAAATGTCCCCGAAAATTGTTAAAAAAAAGTCCACGAATGACAGTTTGAGCTTTGAGCGAAGCTTTGAGTATTGCGGTTCAATCGTATATCGCAACAGATAAACTCATGCAGCGTATAGTGCGGTCCCACTCCTCATGTGTTGGGTATAGTGCTGTCAATGCAGGCCCAATTCAAATTGACCCGGATCCACCGTCCGAATCATAATAGAGGTAAAATAACTCGTGTTCGGCTTTACGTATGGCGTTGTTCCATTGGGGTGGTGATTTCCGAGTATAGTATTCACACTATATATATGAGCACACAGTGCAACTACATCAAGTGCAATTTGATCTAGAGGATATCCCGGAAAACGTTGGCGCGTTATACTTATACCCCACTGAGCACTAAAATTCGCATACCACATTATTGCCGCATAGCTTACTGCAGACTGGCCCTATAAAGGTTCAACAAGGTTTCTTTGTCAGCAGCAATTTGCTGCTGTTCAATATGTTCAGGGAAAGCCTAATTTCAACTGCCAAGGTATTGGACAGTATGCTAATAGATTTAGCGGCGGATATTTTTATATTCTTCAGTAATATGTCATCGACGATGGGATCCGACCTCAAAATGGTAAAATCATTCTCATATATTATTCACCTCTGCTGGCATCCTTCTACAGGGTGTAAAATTTCAAAATGGTAGAGGTTAAACAGTTATGGAGCTTAAACAGTTTCTCCCCGTTACACTTTACGGGTATTCGACTTATTTTTTTCTGAATTCCCCAAATGTTTAAGGGGAAGCATTATCTATGTTCTCGAACAGCTTGGCATGATTGCCAATATCGAAGACCTTTGATAAGTTAAGAGCCACCAACACGTATATCCTAAATGCTTAAACTAGGTCATAAACTGTATCTAACAATGTCTTCAATCGGGCGGTATCTTCATATAGGGGCAATACCAAAGTATGGACCTATGTTTACAAAATATCGAAAATAGGGGGGAACTGTTATATCGGGGCTATATCAATACATGGGCCTATGTTAACAATTTTTGATTGATAAGTTTTGTGACCTCTTGGAATGTGGGAATGTGCCTTTTTTTTATTTATTTATTTTCTATCATATAGACATTACATTTGTTTACAGTGTTTTGAGTTTCTATCTTAAAGATATTTCAACAAATCGTCACATATTGATTTTTACTAAATACTTATTAAAATTTATTTATTTAATAGGAAAAAGATAGTAAAAACCGACCATTTAATATCACAAAAAATTAAGAGAAGCTTTAAAATAACATCTAATGATTGCTATACATAATAATATAGCAAAAATTAGGTGTTATCACCTTTGAATGAAGTTCAATAGTAGAGTATCTTCTTGGAAGATTATAAATGATCTTAAGATTTTTATTCTGAATTATTTGTATTTTTTTAAGATGTGTTTTTGCACATTCATACCAAATTTGACAGCCGTATGTTAAAATTGGCCTTATACATATTTTGTATAGGAGTAATTTATTTTTGTAATTCAATTTTGACTTTTTATTCAATAAGGGAAATAAAGATCTTCCACACCTTACGGCCTTAAGGCACGCGCTTTCCAAATGCTCCTTAAAATTTAGTTTCTGATCTAAGGTAATGCCTAAATATTTAACGGATTTCGCAAACTCAAGATCTTTGCCTTGTATTCTAAGCTTTCTAGTGGGAATCCTTTTGGGAGATTTATTGTAAGGAAATATTATGGCTTGAAATTTTTCTTCATTTATTTTTATTTTCCATTTCGAGAAATATTTGGAGGCTGATATAAGGGCTGTTTGAATTTTGTTAACAATTGCGTTGGGCACTTTTCCATGACATATTATAGCGCTATCATCTGCATAAAATGCTACATCGTTACCATTGGCAATTTTGAAATCGGAGATGTAAAGGGAATATAATAACGGTGACAGAATCGAACCTTGGGGAACCCCAGCTGGGATGTTGCGCAACGAGTATTGGCTTCCTTCAACATCGACAACAAACTGTCTGTTTTTAAGGAAGCTTTTTACTAATTTCGTAAGATATAAAGGAATGTTCATTTTATGAAGTTTGAAAATAAGACCTTTGTGCCAAATAGAGTCAATGGCTTTCTCTATATCAAGCAAAAGGACACCAGTAGAGTACCTTCGATCATATTGATCATATTGACTACCCTCTTTATTTGATGAACGGTAGAGTGTTCGGGTCTGAAACCAAATTGAAATCTATGAACCAAGTTGTTTTCTTCTACAAAATTTTGAAGCCTACAATATATAATTTTTTCAAATAATTTGCCAATGGAACTTAATAAGCTTATTGGTCGGTAATTATACGGAAGTCTTTCATCTTTTCCCTTTTTTGGGATTGGAATAACTTTGGCTATTTTAAAGGCATTTGGGAAATACGAATTGGAAATACAAAAATTGAATGTTCTTAGTAAATAATTTAGAGCAGAGTGAGGTAGATTTTTTAAGACTATATTGTTGATTTGATCTAAGCCTGGTGCTTTTGTGTTTTTCAAACAGGAAATTAAAGACTTTATTTCATCAAAACTTGTCATGGAATGGACATTAGTGTTTGATGTAGTGTCTACTTCCAAAAGATTAAAAATATCGTTAGCCTTGTTATCCATAGGACTAGGAGTGCTTAAGGTTGTTTGATGTGCTTTTTCGAATTGGTCGGCGATAAACTTAGCCTTTTCTTTATTAGAATATACCTCTATGTTATTAACTACTAAATGTTTCATTGAATTATTTCTTCCTTTGATTTTCTTTGTAATTTTCCAAAATTTTTTGCTCCCAGTAGGCAAAGTAGATAAGAACTTAGACCATTTATTATTTCTTTCCATGTTTATGTTAAAGGAAATAAGTTTATTTAGCTCCCTTATAATAGCTTTTAGTGTAGTTTTGGCATTAGACTCTACACAACGTTGAAATCGTCGCTTAAATTGGTTTCTTGTGGATATCAGATATCTACATACTTCGTTTAAATTGTTGTTGTGGATTTTGTTGTGTTTGATAGGAATTGATTCAAGACATGTAGCTCTTATTATATCAGAAAATTCTTTTATTGAATCTTCAATATTCAACAATGACGTGTTTTCATTAAGGATTGAAGAAGATGTTATTTTTGAGTTTAAAGAAATTTTGAAACTATTCCAATTAGCATTACGGAAATCTAGAAATGTTTTTTCGGTGTGAGTAATATCTGCATCAATGGAAAAAAGTACTGGGGCGTGATCTGAACTTAAAGTATGAGGAAAAGTTTCCAATTCTGTAAATGGTAATGTAGAGTTAGACAGCAGAAGGTCAATAGTTGATGCCTGTCTGTAGGTAAGATTTTGAGGAAATCTTGTGGGACTAGATGGATAATATATATAGTAATTATTATTATTTTGGTGAGTAAAGAGTGCGTTACCAGCAGAATCAGTTTTTGTGCAATTCCAACTGGTATGATGTGCATTTAGGTCGCCTAAGATGAAGAAATCACCTGCTGCCGATGTTATCATATCAAGATCAAATTTGAGTTCAGCCGTTGTCGAGAACAGTCGTTAATACACTTAGGCATGTTAATTTCAAAATTGGCGTTTCCCCAAGTTATTATGCTGATCTTACAAATGCTTCTTTGTGGCCTGTGAATGTTAGTATTCGGCCGTTTGTTTTTTTCCAAAGGAAACCAGCAACGTTGTCGGAGATGTAATAAACAATAATTCTGAATTAAATATCTAATATCAAAATGTTTCTGGAATGCGATCAAAATGTCGCTCTTTATTTAATTTTTCTACACAGTCTGAGTATCATGTATTTATAATTGTTGAAACTTGGCTAAATCCCGATTTTTATAATGGGGAACTTTTTGATCCTAATGAATTTAATGTATATCGAAAGGATAGATCTTTGGAAGCCACAGGGTTTTCTCGTGGAGGAGGTGTTCTCATAGCTGTTAAGAGGCGATTAAATTCATTTATATGCAATAATATTCAAATTGATAATGTCTTAGATCAAATTTTTGTTCGTATTTTTTTAACCGATAAGAGTTTTTGTTTCGGAGTTTCTTATATTCCTCCTAATAGTAGTTATGACATTTATTCTCAGCATATAAATAACATTACATCTATGTATGAGAAATTGGATTTAAGCTCTAAACTTTGTATATTTGGAGATTTCAATTTACCGAATATTATTTGGTCGTTCAATGATGGTGTGTCTACGCCTTCAATCATAAATAAGGATTATGAAATTAATTTCATAGATTCCTTATTCAGTATTGATTTAACACAAATTAATTCAATTTTTAATAAATTACATAAAATTTTAGATTTATTTTTCATTCCATCTGATATGAAATATGCTTTATATGAATGCTTGCATCCATTTTCTCCTACTACTGTCCATCATTTGCCAATATCAATAAGAATTGATAATTTTGTATTCTTGAAAGATAAGAGGATTAATAATATTAAACAATATAATTTTAACGCTGTTGATTTTGATGCGCTAAATTTATGTATTCAGGATTTGGATTGGATTTCGGGTTCTGTAAATCTTAATGCAACTGAAAGTTATGAATATTTCTTACAAGTGCTTCATGACATATTCGATCGTTTAATTCCAAAAAAATCTATTAAATATTACTCTCATCCTTGGTATAACAAACGTTTAAAACAGTTAAAAAATCGAAGAAATAAATTATATAAAAAATATATGAATTCATCTGATGAGGAACTTTTTCGCCAATATAACTTGTGTCAAAAAGAATTTAATTTTTTAAATAAATTTCTATATGGTCAGTATATTCAGAGAATGGAAAATGATATCAAATCTAATCCAAAACATTTTTGGAAGTTTATTCAATCAAAAAAACAAACTCTCGATGTTCCTTCCTCGATGTCTTATCAGGGGAGTAATTCAAATCTTCCTCAAGAAATTGTTGAATTTTTTGCACGATTTTTTAAATCGAACTTTAATAATACTGAATGCAATTTAGATTTTGCCAGTAATATGGGCTCTATTATGTTTTCTAATTCAAATCTTAGTAACATTACATTATCGAATATTGATATCCTTAGTGGCATTAATAAAATTAAAAGTTCAAAAAAGTTGGATGCAGATGGACTATCATCTTTCATAGTTAAAGCATGTGCTCAGTCTCTAACTGTACCTCTCAGGGATATTTTCAATAAATCTTTATCTGAGGGGATGTTTTTGGATAGATGGAAATTCACATTTGTTAGCCCGATTTTCAAAAAGGTTGCAGAGAGAATGTAACATCCTATAGATCTATTGCAAAAATCACTGTTGTTGCTAAAATCTTTGAAAATATTATACATGATAAATTAAGCTTTTTCTTCAATCCTGTTATTATACCACAGCAGCATGGTTTTTATAAAGGTAGATCAACAATTTCTAATTTAGCTGTTTTTGTGGAATACTGCCTGTCGTCTTTTGCTTCGGGTTACCAAGTTGAAGCGATATATACGGATATTTCAAAGGCGTTTGACACTATTTCTCATTCTTTGCTGTTGAATAAACTGTATAATTTAGGCATTCATTCCTCATGTTTAAATTGGTTTAAGTCATATCTATATAATCGGAAATGTGTGGTAAAAATAGGTGAATATGAGTCAATGGCATACTTTCAAACGTCTGGTGTTCCTCAAGGAAGCATCCTTGGACCCTTACTGTTTAGTATATTTATCAATGATATTCATACTTGCTTTGAACATACAGAATTCTTACTGTATGCTGATGACTTGAAGATTTATTTGAAAGTTAATTCAATAATGGATTCTTTTAAACTTCAAAATGATCTTAATAATCTTAATCGATGGTGTTGCCAAAACAATTTAACTCTCAATGTTGATAAATGTTTTCATCTCAGTTTCTATCGTTCTAGAAATCCAATTCAACTTACATTTATGATTGGTAGTCACAATTTGAATAAAGTTGATGAAAAAGATGACTTAGGAATTCTTTTTGATCATAAGCTTTCGTTTACCCCTCACATTGATTCATTAATACCTAAAGTGTATTCTTTACTCGCTTTTGTTAAACGTAATTCTGCGGAGTTTAGAGATCCTTATACGTTAAAACTCCTGTATACTTCTTTTATCCGATCTAAATTAGAATACGGATCCATTATTTGGAGTCCCTATACTAAAATTCAAATAAACCGTTTGGAAAAAATACAAAGAAAATTTATTAAATATGCCTTATCGAATATTAATTTCACTCAGCCTTTTCCAAGTTACGAGTCCCGTTGTCTCCTCATTCATTTGGATATATTGGAGTGGAGAAGAAAAATGCATTCCATGATTTTTATCTATGACATTGTCAACTATAGTATTGATTGCTCTTGTCTTTTGGAAAAAATTACCTTCAACGTGCCATTACGACATCTTCGGAACTTTAACATGTTTCATATTGATTGTCATCGATCCAATTATACCTTAAATAGCCCTATAAATAGGGCATTAATAAACTATAACAATCTTAATCGATCCTGCCTTATTGAATTTAGCGCATCAAAAAACACTTTCAAAGAAACTTTAAAAAGATTTTTATTGTAATTCCCTTTCTTATGTATGTATATAACAAGTAAATTATATGTACATTTTATTTTTAGTCCTAGTCTGTAAGGAACATTGTTCTATAGACTATTATGAAATAAAGAAATAAAGAAATAAAGATCGGTGCTAAAATCAGGGGAGTATCGCGGACAATAAGCTGATATGAATTTGACTCTGAAGTTTAGAAACTCTACGGTGACGCATATGTTTTCGATTACCTTCGTTGGATATGATGATTCGACATTGTGCTTCAGTGAAGATTTAATAATTATTGCCACTCCTCCTCCGTGTGAATTTCTATCTTTTCTGTGCACTTTATATCCTGGCATCTTTAGTATGTGATTTGGTTTAAGAAAGGTTTCATTCAATAAGAGAATATCAATGGATTTTTCTTTTAGAAAATTTTGAAGTTCGGCTGACTGACTGAAATTAGTAATGCCCTGACAGTTCCAGTGCATTACTTTAAGACTTTTTTGTAATTGATTATATTGCATATTTGAGCATAGACATTATAACATTTAGTTGTTCCAATTTTGTTCTACAGTTTTGTAGATCGGAGATCGATTTTGAAAATATTTGGAATAGTTCGTCTATATTAAAAAGATCCGCTGCTGATTGCTCTTTTTGAGCGGATGAACCAATTGTTCTGGAATATGAGTTTTCCGGTATACGTGTGTTAGGTATGTTTGGTACAAATGATGATTTTCTTATATTGGGAAAATCGTTAGCATCTGCATCAAAGACAACAGGAACTGGGCGTTTTTTGTTAGAATATTTGTTAGTTATACTTTCGCGAATAGCTAAATATTCTTTTCGGCTAGGACAACGGGGATCATCAGCTCGATGGTTGTTGTTCTTCAAATTCTTCTTTACGCAATTGAAACATTTGTATGCAGCGGGGCTGCCTTGGGGTGTTTTATCTACTTGACAGGTGGATACGTCATGATTACCCCCGCAGGCTATACATGCACTTTTCCGGAAACAATTTTTGGCACCATGACCATACATTGCACACTTGGTGCATTGAGTAGGACCTTTGTTTCCTTTTAAAGGTTTTCTCCAATGGATATTGATTTTGCATACGCGTTTAATTTTTAGAACTTGAGCTTTTGTGTTTATAGTACGATCAAACTCGACCATGTAAATTGCATCACTTTCAGATGAGCGAGCAGTTTTTATTTCTTTGATGTTGACAACATTTATGTTAAATGAGTGTTTTAATTCGTCTTTGATTTCATTGGTGCTAATTTGCGGGAGACCATAAAGAACCAATTTAAATATTTTTGTGTCTTTGCACTCGTGAGAGTAAAAAGTGTAGCCAGACTCGACGAGTTTCTTTTTTGCTTCTTCGTATAATGTTATCGAAGGTGAGATAATTTTTGTACCAATGGACATTCTCTTAAATGTATACATTGTACCAATTAGCTTGTACACACTAAGGAAGTTATGCACATTATCTACAACAATTGGTGGAACAACAACTTTGTACTCGCGTACTTCACTCTCTTCTTCACTGTAGGTATTATCATCATCTTCATTATTATAAAGAGATTCTAGTATTTTAAACCGGTTCTCACTAGTTTTATATTTTTCTTTCGGAGCTCTGCCTGATAACTTCTTTCTTTTTAGTGAGTGCATTTGGATGAACCACCAACAGTTGTTATTGTTTGACAATGTTCAAATTGACACAAAATGTGAGTTTGTTGTTGTAGTAAATAGAACTACGTAGCGGGAGAAAAACACGTCTGCTTGCGATCAGTGATAGCATAAGACTGTGAACAACAACAAATGTACCTAAAATCCTCAAAATATATAAAATCTATCTTTGAAGGCAGATATACCAAAACATGGAACTATGTCAGCAATTTTTGGTGTCAATCGTCAAATTATTGGTAGTTCTGTAAAAAATGTAGCTAATACCCTGGAGGCTATATAAAAAACGTAGACCTATACACAAAACGTGGACTTATACCGAGAAATTTCAGGTAGAAAGTTTTATACACTAGTTTTAGCCATTGCGGTTGGATATTGAAGCCACAACCTTCAAAATACAGTAACACCGCGATATACTCGTCGGAGACCCCCAATGTGGTATACCAATTTTCATATTTCGGCGAGATAAAGCGATTTTGAGATGTGTGTCCGTCTGTCCGTGTGTCCGTCTGTCCATTAAAAATTGTAATCAAACTCCAGGCCGCAATTATGGACCGATCGTCACGAAATTTGGTAAGGAGGTCGGTTTCACATCATAATATATCGCTATTTTAATTGGTGATGATAGTGAAATATATAGCGGGTGAAATGGACCAAAAACATAATTTTTATCCGATTTTGTAGCTGCTCTGTAGATAGCAATAATAGTCCGATCGCCTCGAAATTTTAAATAAGGTAAGAGAATATGACAAAGAAGAAGCTTGAAATTTGAGATGGCGATCAGATAATATTTAGATGGTTAAATGGACCACAACTTTTGTGTGAAAATTGTAAAAAAATTTTAATATACAGCTTTTATCTTTACTCCTGGAAGAGACATTCTGGGCAATTAAGCTATACTAGGAAGAGGAACCTTTCTATTGATGTCAATTGTGTTGGTGTACATGATAAGATAACAGAGTTACAGCCTAATATACCCTGTAATTTCTTTGTAGTATAATCATAAACACGCTAGAGGTCGCAATTATAGCTCAATAATCACGAAATTTTGCACGAGGTAAGACTTTCGGTCGAAGTAGATGCTTACAATTTTGGATGATGATCTGATAATATTTAGCGGGTAAAATGGACCATTACTTTTGTATGAAAAATACAAAAAAAAATTTGGTCTATATTTTATTTCCTGGAGGACATATACCGGCAAAGTAGATTACATATGGAAATAGATCTACTGATCTTCCCCCTGATGCAAATTGCAATAACGTGTCTGCTAGATAACGGGCCTACTGCTTAATATATAATGAGTTTTGTGTAGAGAACCACATTTCCCCATTCCCAGTTTTTTGCATTACTGCAAATTACATGGTGCCCTAACGTTTTAATTGTCCAATCGAATTTTTGTACAGAAACTAGCAAAGTGCCCGGTACTTTGTATGCGGAAAGCATGAAAAGCATTAAGTTAGAAGAATAAAATGTTCTACAAAAAGGTGAATCTTTGACTGAAGACATGTCATTTCAAAACGAAGCTACAACAACGCCAAACAGAGATATATAGCTATTTTGCAAAGTATTATATGGAAAAAATCAAAAACTTCATCGCGCGATATCTCAGAAAACTTGACCTATGGCGACAACTTCCTTTTGGTTTCTTAGTATACTCACCAAGAGCTTTCATCTCCAAAAGAAATTTTCCACCCCCCAGATTTTGAGTTCCATTTCATGTCACAGTGTTATAAGTCGGCCAAATAGCTTTTCGCACCCTTCTAGGACGAATTTCCAAAAACCCAGCCTTATCGACCACCTGTCCCAAAATTTCAAGATTCTACCTTCAGCCGTTTCGTCTGGATGTTGATTATTAGTCGGTCAGCCACACAAATTACACCATTTTTAGTACATTCTGGTACTTGTCGCACCCTTCTAGGACGAATTTCCCAAAACCCAGACTTCGCCCCAAGACTAACCACCACCCAAAATTTCACGATTCTAGCTTCAGCCGTTTCGTCTAGGCGTTGACAATTAGTCGGTCAGCCACACAAATTACACCATTTTTAGTACATTTTAGTACTTGACGCACACTTCTAGGATGAATTTCCAAAACCCCAGCCTTATCGAACACCATCCGTCCCAAAACTAACCACCACCCAAAATTTCAAGACTCTAGCTTCAGCCATTTCGTCTGGGCGTTGATTATTAGTCGGTCAGCCACACTAATTACACAATTTTTAGTACATTTTAGTACTTTTCGCACCCTTCAGGACGAATTTCTAAAAACCCAGCCTTATCGAGCACCTTCGCCCCAAGACAAACCACCACCCCCATAGAACCGCACCTCCCGATTTTCGGTATTTTGAATGTTTTAGACACAATGACCAACCGAAAGTATTCAAATTTTGTGGTTAGTCTTCGGCAGAGGTATCAAACATTCCAACAGAGAATTGTGGGCTTAGGTCCACATTTTAATATAGCCCCCATACAACGGTACCTCCCGATTATCAGTATTTTGAAGATTTTAGCCTCATTATTACACCGAAATTGCTAAAATTTGGTATTTAGTCTTCGTAGGAGGCATTATATCTTCACCTTGAAATTTGTCTGCATAGGTCCACGCCTTCATATAGTTCCCATAAGACGGTACCTCCCGATTTTCGGTATTTTGGAGGTTTTAGCCTGATTATAACACCGAAATGGTTGAAAATTGGTATTAAGTCTCCGTTGGGGGACTTATAACCTTCCACCAGAGATATGTCGGTATAGGTCCTCGTCTTCCTATAGCCCCCATAGAACCGTGCCTCCTAATTTTCGGTATTTTGAGTGTTGTGGCCTCAATATCCACCCGATATGACTGAAACTTGGTGTTTAGTCTTCATATTTTTTGTGAGCATATTGAATATATCAAACTCTTGTCTTTATATATGAGAAATTTCCTTTAAAAATCGAATTTTGATTTTCGCTGTTCACAATTTTTTTAAAAATTGATATTTTTAAAATTCTCTCGTTTGAAAGCAAGATTATGAGGTACTTAATAAGCCCACAAAAATATATGATGATCGGTTTATTCGTTTTCGCGCTATAGCCAACACCGCAAAACGATTTGTTAAAAAAGGGGGTATCCTCTCAGTGAGGTGGTCGCTGAAAAAGAGAAATTACACATTCGTCTGCAAACCTCTGCAGCTGGGAGCTTTATATATTTGAAGCACTCAGTTTTTACTACTCATACAGCAAAAAATATCGATATACACTTTTATACAATTTTTTCCCACTCCACTCAATTTAAAATTTGCTTCAGAAAATAAACTTAGTAATACATGTTTGGGTAAATGTAAACACCATATGATTAATATTTACATGCAAACAAATGTGTAGCCAAGTTTATTACATCCCAAGAGAACTTAGGAACCATTTTTGCAGCGACCGTTACTTTAAATTTTAAATATTAACGCATAATATTATTTATTAATTTTAGAAAAAAAAAAAAAAAACACAAAAATACGTATTAACTAAAATTGTCGGATTTAAATCCTCATATAGCAAAAACTACTTCACGTATCAGTACCAAAATTCAGATTATTCTTAATTAATATGTTTTCTATCACTCCCCATCAATAAATTTGTTCAACGAAGTATTTAGTTTTTACCATTTTTGGCCACGGTCGTGACACTGTGCGCCATAACCCAACTTAAGTTTTTATAGAAAGAAAATTTTACCACGCCCACTTTTAATTTTTTATTATTATTATTTTTTTTTTTTTTTTGCAAAAACTACTGAACCTATTATAAGGAAATGTTTAGGGAATGTACAGGATGGTCCCCGAAAACAGGTTACATATTTTATTGAATTCCAGAAGGGGCAGGGTCCCACCGCAATGTGATGTTTAAAAAAAACGCTATATTTGCAAAAATTACGCTTATATCGGCTTAAAAATTGTCGGATTAATCTAAAATCTAGGTAGTTCATTTGGGCCTAAAGAGCCGACCACGCCTGTTTTTTTAAATATATTATTACTCCAATACTACTGAACCGATTTCCATCAAATCTGCAGCAAAAGCTCAATGTTTGCCGTTTTTATGTATATTTTATTAATTTTGGAGGATGTGGGTAGCCTTCCCCACAACTTTCTTTTAAACGCTATATGTTGAAGCCAAACTTATGATTATATCGGTTTCAGCATACATTTTGGGAGGCAATGCGGTTGTGTGTACCCTAGCTACATATTTGGAGCCAACCTACCAGACCACGCCCACCTTTAGTCATATTACATCTTGAAAAGTGATGACCAAAACTACGGAAGCTAACTTCATGCAATTTCAGGAAATGTTCAGGAATGTCCCTTGGTTCAAAATGCTATATATTTGCAGATGAATTTCGGGGGCTTATTGTTTTATAGTCGCTATATTTGCTAAACCTATGAGTGCATCGCCTTGCAAATAAATTTTCGAGACAACGCCCTCGATCAAGAAAAACGACATATTGACAAATTTCTTTAAATGGCGAGGTTCAACGGTCCATCAGCCATGACAACTAAAAAATATAAGTCTCAATAAGCGGAAGATTTCGACTTAACCATTTTTTTAACTTTTAATTTTATGATTAGGTTAAAAACAGAAGACATGGACGATAATAAAACCTCAACAGCATCAAAGGGCGAAAAAGTCCAACAAAGTCCGTAAGAGAAAAGAAATGTTACATACAAAATCTGTTTGGTAAATGTAAAATACTCCTCGGCTTGAAAATGGACCGAAGAAGTGAGGTAGAAAATACCCATTTTTGAATAGTCAAGAATAACGTCCATAAAAAGTTGTCATTAAAACTCATTACGGCGGGCCAGCAATGCAGACCGGGGTCTGCTAGTATATTCATAATAACTACAAATATTTAATATTATATTCCGCATCACATTTAAGTTTGTTAGTTGAGCTCAAACTCGTTCAAAGCAATTTTAAAACAAATTCAGTCTTTGGTTTTTACTACCTATATCGATGTGTACATAAACACACACATACATGCATCCCTCATTAATGTCATAATATGGAATTTTAAATTTTCCACGTACTTTTATTTTAGTAAGCACACAGATAAGACCAAGCACACAGCTCTGAGTTCAGGTGCTCTGCAGTTGGTTTTAGTGGCCGATAGAGTTTGCGGCAAGCAGACAAAAAGGCTAATGCATTCAAATATTATTTCCGATTACAGGTCATTTACTATTAAAGGTTAGTAAAGGTTGTAGTTCAATAGCAAAAAAAATTAAACTATGTTTATATGCATATTATTTGTTAAATATATAAAAATTCTCAATTATCTCATATTAATGCTGGTAATTCTAAGAACGTTTTGTGAATTGCACGACCTATGTATTTCAAGAACCTCTAGCAATGTGGGAATGCTTCAATCTTATATCTCTGCATTATCGGACAAAATGAAACGATCACTAACCATTTCCAAATTTCATACTTATATCCCCTTTAACATGCATATACTAAAGTGTACTACAAATCCAAAAATTTCCCCAAACAAACAATTAACCCCATGAGTTTTAATTTTACGCTATATTTTTTGCATATAAATTTCGCATCACATCAACGAAACGCAAAGCAAAAACTTTGAACAAACTGTTCGCATCTTTTTTTTGCCGCTCGTTTTTCAATTATCCTAAAAATATAAAAATAACATTTACACACGAATTTATAAAATATTCATTAGATGTATGTATGTGTGTGTGTGCGTGCGTATGTTCGAGCTTATGTATCGACGATATGGCTTCAAATGACTCTCAATAGATACTTACGTAAACATCAAAATGTATGTCACGGGTGTTTGTATTTAAAAAATACAAACAACACACTCATACATATTTAACTATGAAACAAAATGCGTTCGATATTCGGTGGGGTTTTGGTACCTCCCAGTTCGGTAAAGTATAAACTTTAATGGTGATATAATCATTTCCATTCATGGATACATTTTTAATATGGCCATAAAATTTTGGTTAAACATTTCCTCAATAATTTTGTCGCTGTTGTTGTTTTTATTTGTTTTTTTTTTAATTTTTTATATATTTGTACTTCGCCTTTTTTTGTTTTGGAGTTACACATGCTGGCACTGGAGTACACATGTGTATTAGGGTTGTCGTTTGTCTTCAAAGCAATAACAACCAATCGTCGAGGAGTGATCCATTTTAGGTGTCATTAACTTTTACTGTTGGCATATTTAAGGTTCGCAATAGTCACAAAACTTCTCCACCAAAAATTGTAGGTGATGGAAGATATCAAGGAAGGAAGGTCCTGACCGGCTTTAACATTGCAAAGCTCAGGATTTATCTTGGTAGCTCTTTCATCTAAAGAGGACACACTGACCTCCCCGTGGTGTCACCTGGCGGGCTGCCTTTAACACCCGTTAAAGGTAGTGAGCTAATATGTGTCGCACGTTTACCCATTAGAACGTTAAAAACTTGGGTTTGGGCGTCGGGTTAGTAACCCTCCCCTAGAAAAAACAGCCTACTATGAAAAAACAAAAGAAAAGAAAAACAAAACCCTCTAAAGTCGACGAACCCCGCAAACGTTTTAAGGACCATGATCTGCGAATCTGCACCTGGAATGTTCGCACTCTTTATAGAGAAGGTGCAGTCTTCGCATTGGCAGACGTACTTGAAAAGTACAAGGCCGATATTACTGTCATACAGGAAATACGATGAATTGGGAAAGGCGTCACAACAACACCTAAAGGTGACGCACTGTATTATATCTGCCATGACACGAAGTTTGAGTTTGTTTGCGGATTTGTAGTTGGTCGGAGGTTAAAACATCTGGTCTCCAGCTTCACCCAAGTGAATGTAAGACTCGCTGCAATTCGATTTAAAGCAAAATTCTTCAACACCAGCTTTATTTGCATTCATGCTCCCACTGAAGACAAGGAAAAACAGACCAAAGATATATTTTTAGAGCGCTTAGATGAAACTTATGACCGTTGCCCTGCCCATGACATTAAAATTATTCTAGGCGATTTTAATGCCAAAATTGGAAAGGAGAATATATTTGGCCCAACAGTCGGGAAATTTAGTCTCCACAGTGAAACATCTGACAATGGTATGAGGCTGATAGACTTTGCAGCTGCAAAAAACATGGTAGTTAGCAGTACCACATTTAAGCATCTCGATATTCATAAGGGCACCTGGCTGTCCCCAGATCAAAGAACAAGTAATCAAATTGATCATGTTGTGATAGATGGAAGACATTCATCGAGCGTGTTGGATGTACGATCGTTCCGAGGAGCAAACATAGACTCGGACCACTACCTTGTTGCAGCAAAGGTACGTACCCGGTTAAACGTTTCAAATAAAGCACGAACATATGCAACGCGGAAGTTTGACATCGATAAGCTGCAAACACAACAGATAGCCACACGATATTCCACTCAATAAGCCCAATTGCTTAATGAAAGCACTCCTTGTCCCGATAACATATCAGCACAATAGCAAAATATTGCCCACTCCATGCAAATAGCCGCAAAATCCATACTTGGATACCAGAGACCTCCACCAAGGAATCCATGGTATGACCAGGAATGTCGTGCTGCTATCGAAGAGAAAAATTCGAAATATAGGGCTACTCTACAATCAGTAGCAACGCGTAGCGCACGAGAGAGGTATTGGGAGAAAAGGAGAGAGGAGAAATGTCTTTTCCGCAGGAAAAAGAGAGAAATGCAAAGAGGGAGTGTAAAAAAATCGAGATGTACAGGAGTCAGAATGAAGTCCGAAAGTTCTACCAAAGAGTAAAACATCAAACTGATGGCTTTGGTACAGGCGCATCCTCCAGTAGAGACCAGCAAGGTAATTTGGTAACTGATACAGATAGTGTGCTCAGGTTATTGAAAGAACATTTTTCCAAACTGTTGGTATCCGATAGTAGCGATAACGGCGAAGATACCACAGATCCAATCCCAGAAGATGGTATTGAATGTATACCGCCCAGCCAACATGAGGTAAAGACAGCAATAAACCGATGAAGAATAATAAGGCAGCAGGAGCCGATGGCTTGCCAGCCGAGCTGTTCAAAACCGGAGGCGACACGCTGATAAGGTGTATTCATCAGCTAGTTAGCACCATCTGGCAGGAAGTACGAGTACCCCACGATTGGAACCTGAGCATCCTGTGCTCTGTCCACAAGAAAGAAGATAAGACTGTATGATCTAACTATAGGGGCATAAGTCTTCTCCCTATTGCCTACAAGATAGTGTCAGGGATAATGTGCGAACGACTAAAGCCTATGGTAAATTAAATAATTGGGCCATACCAATGCGGCTTTTGACCTGGCAAATTCACCATTGACCAGATATTTACCTTGCGGCAAATCCTGGAGAAGACCCAAGAGATGCAGGTCGACACTTACCACCTTTTTGTTGATTAATAAGCAGCCTTCGACAGCCCCCTACGTTCAAAGGTATTCCAAGCCATGTCTGTATTAGGTATCCCTGCAAAGCTCATTCGGCTTTGTAGAATGACATTAACTGATAGTCGGTCTTCGGTTAAAATAGGAAAGAACCTCTCCGAAGAGTTTATTACCAAAAGAGGTTTCAAACAAGGAGGCGGCCTGTCGTGTGATCTTTTCAACATCCTGCTGGAGAAGATCATACGAGACGCGAAGGTCAAACGAAGTGGAAAAATATACACGAACAGCCACATGTTACTTGCTTATGCCGACGACATTGACATCATTGGTCGATCGGTAAAGGAAGTAACTGACAACTTTGCAAAAGTCGAAAGGGAATCTGCTAAAGTGGGTCTGGCGGTAAACGGCGAGAAGACAAAGTTAATGGTGTCGTCGAGCAATGCGTCCATAGAGATCGGGCCAACTGTTGACGTTGGTTCCTATAATTTTGAGGTAGTAAAGGACTTCGTATACCTCGGCACCGCCGTAAACACAACAAACAACATCAGTAGTGAAATACGAAGAAGAATAGTGTTGGCCAACAGATGCTACTTCGGTGTTAGTGAGCAGTTTATGAACAAAGCCACATCTCGTCAAACAAAAACAACGCTTTACAAAACACTGATACTACCCGTGCTGATGTATGGTTCAGAAGCTTGGGTACTTGCGCAAGCAGATAAGGCAGAGGTTGGTATATTTGGTATATCTGCGTTGACGGTGAATATGGTCGTCGTATGAACCACGAGCTGTATCTGCTATACAACGAAATCCGCATAGATAAACATATCGAGATGCAAGGATAACGTTGGCTAGGCCATATCATAAGAACGCGCGATAATGAACCCGCTAAAAAGGCGTACAAATAAATAAATAGTATGCACACACGCCTTGCACGCTAAATATCTGCGGTTCGATTCCCAGGCCAGTCAACATCAAATTTTCAACGGTGGCGAATTACCCCTCAGTAATGTTGGTGACATTTCCTGACTATTTCAGTCATGTAAAACTTATCTAGAAGTGGTGTCTTAAGACACGCCGTTCGGACTCGGCGATAAACAGTAGGTTCCATATCATTGAGCTAATATGAATCGGGGTACACTCATTGATATGAGAGAAGTCTTCCTTGTCCCGTATGGGATGTTTGTGGAACCATTATATTATTATTGTAATTTCATATTTAAGGTTCGCAGTGCTCACAAAACTTATCCACCAAAAATTGTCAACATAGGTCCATGGTTTGGTATAGGCCCCATGAAACGCTACCTCCCGATTTTCGGTATTTTGACGATTTAGCTATATTTTTGCACAGAACTATCTGTAATTTAATATTTGTGGTTCCCAGTGGTAACAAAATATCTTCACCAAAAATTGCCAATATAGACCTATGTTTTGGTGTAGCCCTCACATAACAGTACCACCCGATTTTCGGTATTTTGAGGATTTTAGCAGCATTTTTTGAATAAACTGACTGTTATAAAATGTTTCAGTTTCCAGTGGTCACAAGACATCTCCACCAAAAATTGTCAAGATAGGTACATATTTTGCTACAGGCCCCATACCTTCCGGTTATCGGCATTTTTAGGATTTTAAGACCGAACTACCTGTAATTTAACAAATGTAATTTAACGTATCCTACATATGAAAAAAACACTGACCTTTCCTCTTGATGCAAACTGCAATAACGAGTCTGCTACATAAAGGGCCCACAGCCTAATATATAATGGGTTTTGGGTCGAGAACCATATTTTCTCATTCCCAGTTTTTGCATTATTGCAAATTACATGCAGCATGGGTCGCTTTGCCACCTTTTTTTAAACGATTCCCCAGCCAGGCAACATCAAATTTTCAATGGTGGCAAAATACCCTTCAGCAATGTTGGCGACATTTTCTGAGTATTTCAGCCATGCAAAACTTTTCTGCAAGTGGTATCTTAGGACACGCCGTTCATTGACTATGAATCATTGAATATGAATCAGGCTACACTCACTCATTGATTTGAGAGAAGTCTCCCTTGTTTCTTCTGGGATGTTTGTGAAGCAATTACACTATGCAACACTGAAACTGCAAACAACTTCTAATATGCATTTTTTGAAAGTACATATTGAGACTATAAAACCCTATTAGGGTTTTGTCCTGTCAGATCCAGTTCGGATTTTATGGCCTCACCTAAACCGGGCTAAAACTACAGTTTTTGCATTTATCGGACCTTTATCTCAGAAACTATTAGGAACTTGGCCTTGCTGTCTTTGGCAATATTGTAGCCCTAGTAGAATATTGTAGATCTAGTAGAACTTATCTCTTGAACAGACCACATAAGAAAAACTCCATCTAGGTCATCAAAATCTATAAATATAGAAAATTTTACATAATTCCTGAAATTCTTGTCAGTATTGGCTAAACTATTGGGAGTTGAACCAAGTAACCTTTTGCAAAAATCTTCTCAACAATTCTTTAGAACATTCTGAAACTCTAAAATGCTTCCTTCATGTTTTTTCAGCGGTATTTTGCATCATATCTTTTACAACACGTATTTCAAACACAGCTCACACCAACAGTTTATTCTCGCATTTCGGATTTCCCTACATTATTAACATTTTTATTAAATCGTCGTTGAAAAATGTACTGAAAACAACGGCATAGCGGCATTTTACAACAATGACATGTTCCGAAGAGTTGTGTATTACATTCCAGGGAATATTTTCCCAAAAGAAAATATTCAGAAAAAATTAACGGTTTTGATGATACGGTGCGAAATGTATATAAATTGTCGAATTTTTGCATATATTTTGAAATTTAAGGCAATAAATGTAGTTTTTCGAGATCATTATTTTTCCAAATATTTTATTCTTGTCCTTGTCTACAAATTTGCTTCAGAGGTGATAAGAAGATTAGCATTGGTTTCAGAGATATAGCCCCGAATTTCTTTAAAAACTCAATATTTAACCATGTTTAGATGGGGCATTAAAATCCGAGCTGGATCTGACACAACAAAACCCAACTAGGGTTTCTTGTCGTTTGGGTCTGTACTTTCAAAAAATCCAAAGTTCGAATTGTTTGCACAAGATCACCTTAAAAATGTTGCACAGTGTTATTATATTATTATTTAAGCCTGAATCCAAAAAATAATTTCTTAAATACGGTGCGCCTTAACTAACTTTAAATGAAAGGTACTTACACCTGGGAAGTGTTTTGCGGAATCTAAAACATCAATGTTCATAGGACTTGCCGTTTCCAAGCAAAATCCTTAAAACCTAAAATAAACCTAAAAATGTTAACTTTGACCGCGATTTATTTAAAAATCCCTCCAACGATTTTTTTCTTGTTTTCAGATTTTTCTTATCTATGAACACTGACGTTCCACATTCCACAAAACACTTTCCAGGTGTAAGCGGTTTGTAGGGCATCGTACATTACATTGTTTACAGGAGGCGATGCAGTCAGTATATTGTCCCAATTTGAATTTATATTTTCAAAAATGGTAAAACCTACAAATGGCAAAATCTTGATAATAATTTGTAATTTGTACGGCAACAATATTTTTTTTTTCTCTAATCCAATTTAGATAGGACTTGCGGTTTACAAGCCAATCTTAAAAAACCCTAAGAATGTCAACTTTGACTGCGATTTATTTGAAAATCCTTTCAGCGTTTTTTTTTTTTTTGTTTTTTGATTTTCCTCAAATATGAACATTGTGGTTTCAAAATCCGCAAAAACTTCCCAGGTGTAAGCACCTTTCAATTAAAGTTAGTTAAGGCGCACCGTCTATGACTAGTTTATTTGTTCCATAAAGGAATTTTGATTTGCTGAAAGATAATTCCCAGGGGCAGTGGTGTAGGGTATCACATGGTTGGCTCCGTCCGACTATAACCGTATCTTACTTGTTTTTAAATGGCTTTAGCGCACTCTAGAGCCGATCAGCCGATTCGGTTCAAAATTTAGCTTCCGTAATGTTGTGTACAAACATAGATTAAGTTGGAAGATAGGCCATATCGGGTACCCCCCCCACTAAATTTCAAAAGTTTTCGTCCGTACTTTGCACATTATAATAATCCTACGAGGCATAGATCAGGTTACAACGGTTATTTTTTCAGCAGAAAATCCATAATTCCTGGAAACTGACCCGAAAGTTGTAAAAACCCTATGGTACAATGTGTACCATATCGTGTGGAGCTCACGATAACTCTCGAACAGATCAGCCCATTCGGTCAAAAATTTGGCCTTCATAATATTGTGACCAAACTTAGTATAAGTTTGAAGATAAGCCCAGTCATTCGAGCACTTCCCTCACAAAAGTTCCCAATTTTCTGTATTTTGAGAATTTTATCTCGAATTTTTAACCGACATACACATTGTACCACAACATCCCATACGGGACAAGGGGACTTCTCTCATATCAATGAGTGCACCCCGATTCATATTTAGCTCAATGATACGGGACCTACTGTTTATCGCCGAGTCCGAAAGGCGTGTCCTAAGACACCACTTATAGAGAAGTTGTTCAAGGCTGAAATACTCAGGAAATGTCGCCAACATTACTGAGGGGTATTTTGCCACCGTTGAAAAATGTTTGGTGTTGCCTGGCCGGGGAATCGAACCACCGACCTTCTGCGTGCAAGGCGGGCGTGCATACCATTGCACCACGGTGGCACCCAAATTTACAATATTGGTCCATGGTTTGGTAAAGCCCATGTAACTGTTCATCCCGATCTTAAGTTTTTTTTTCTGAGAATCTTAACTACTTTTTGACAGAACTACCTGTAATGTGACATTTGAGGTTTCCATGTGTCGACCAAACTATTTGTCATTTGAGATTCCCGGTGTCCACAAAATTTCTGCCGGAAAAATTGGCACAATATTTCCACACTTTGAAAAATTAAAAAAATATATATATAAATTTTCTGACCTTATTTTGGACTTTGGATATCCGTGGTCAAAATATATCCACTTTAAATTGTGGACAGGAAAGAAAACTAATTAATATTTTATGGCCCAGCCCGGCCGAACTTTGCAGCGTTCGCCGCCTTCGTGCCTTCCTTTGGAAATTAGAGGAATCCTTTTAGTCTGGCTAAACAAAATCAGTATAATATCTGATCAGATAAGGTCTAAATCCTTAACAAATTTTACAATATGCATTACGGTTTTACTCCTGAAGCAGCTTGTGGGTCCCTTTGTGTATTCCTATATGTAAAGACTTTTACAAAAACCGATTAATGTTGTTTATCAACATATCGAATCCGTTCTTAAGTAAAAAGGTGTCCCCATAAATAGCTACCACCTTAATACTTTTGCATGGCTAAAGTACTACTCTTTGTTTTTGTTGATATTTACATATTAAAGTATGGTGGCTTGGGTAAGTAGAATTTCCTGGCAATGATTATAACGATATGTTGTAAAAGTTTCAATTTTATTGCTTAACACAGTTTTTTGTTCACAGTTCAGTTCCGTTTTTTGGAGGGGAAGAACTTTTTTGTTGTTCTTGTTCGATGAGAGTTTATCTGATGTTTTGTATAAACAAAGCTGGCTGATGTTGATGTTTGTCGAAATCTTTCTTTCGCCGTTTAATGCCAATAATTAAATTTTGTGCAAATCTGTAAATGCTCTAAGGTAATTTTAAATATATAAATCAAATGATATGTAATGTGTTGTGGTGTAATAACGCGAAATGTCTAACGTTAAGGGAAATATGGTATTGAGGCGCAGCACATGGCCTAGGGAAATGTCAGTAAGCCATTAAGGTGTAAAAAACATATATTATGTAGCTTATTAATTACGATAAATGGTTAGAAATACAGATCCCTTAGGAAGAACAACGGAATTAGGAAAAACACGTGTTCACACTGGTAAAGTCTTATTAATATTAAGAGGTGCTGAAAGTAGACTAGTTTTCCAAGACCAATAATCATGGATTTTTAAAAAATATTTTTCAACCACACGTTCTATGACTGTGTTTATATTTACAAACATACAAATCCCTTCCATTACACACTCTCTAACTAAACCAAACAAAATTACCATATTCATGAAAAAATAGATATCTAACCAGAAAAAATTTTAATTAATTTAACTCAAACAAAAATCCAAATCCATTAGAATATTATAAATTGTATTTGCTCTATGCGGAACTGATAACGACAGTCCATAACCATCATCCTCGTCATTTGCATTATTTCGTTATTTTTTGTAATCAAATATAAAACTCGCGTTAAAATGAGAAATCATAAATAAACAAAACTTAGGCGGAGACCCCCACAATCTGCAAAGCGAAGCGCGAATATCACAAACCAAACACAAAAAACTGAATTATTTAAAACAGTAGCCAAACAAAATTATTAACATTTGACACCACAGAAAATACATTTCGTTATTAAATATTGAATTTTTTTGCTGCGCTTCAATAGCAAACTGTGGGGGATGAAACAAAATCTGTATGTAAATATTGTTACACTACTTAGGGTAGGTCAGCAAATTGACAACTGAAATTACATTATGACGAGTATTGTATTTGTAAACAAATAGGATTTTGGCACAGATAAAAAGATTTCTCTTAGTTTAGCGAATTGAATTTTAATAAATGAAATATGGATAATAAAATAAAGAGGGATCACAAATAAAAATTATTCTGAAAACTATGTCAAAACTGTTGACAATTTAAATTACAAAATATTCGGAAATTATGTCAAGGTGATTTTTTCAAAGAATTTTGCAATAGTTCTATATGATGGAAGGTGCAAAAAACCTCTTTAAAAGCCAAAATATGTACGAAAAAAGTGTTACAAATACAATCCTGTGTTCACTGAGATGGCAGCATCTGACCGGGTCTATAGAATGCGTTCCTTTTGCAATATAATTTCGATGGACTCCGAGGTAAGATCTAGGAAATAATGGATTCCATGAGTCTGAACGGTGCAGAAAACCAAGCTCAAAAACAACTGCAGCTTACAGCGTTGAGACGGTTACAATGTACTAAGGAAGGATCGCAACATAAGTGGAGGTGGGGGATAAGCTATTCTATTGCACCTGTCTGTTCAATACAGACATATCTCGACCCACGTACGGGTCATTAGAGCCAGTCTCAGTCTCTGCGTGGAATGTATGGGTTAGCTGTCAAGTGTGTCACTTGCTGAACGTCTACATCCCGCCGATAAATAGCTGTACCCCAGGTTATATACCAAACATTACCCTGCTTTCGGAAGGTCATAATCCTCTGGTCCCGATGGAGGTAGACGAAGTCTACTACTACCTCAAAATCTAGGAACCAACCTCAACAGTTGGTCCGATCTCTATGGACGCATTGCGCGTCGACACCATAAACTTCGTCTTCTCGCCGTTTAACGCCAGACCCACTTTAGCATATTCCCTTTCGACGCTTTCCTTTACCAATTGACCCATGATGTCAATTTCATTGGCATAAGCAAGTAACATATAGCTGTTTGTATATATTGTGCCACTTCTTATGACCTGCGCATCTCATATAACCTTTTCCAGAAGAATGTCACAGGAGATGCCGTCTCCTTGTCTTCTGTTGGTACAAAACTCTTCAGAGGGGTTCTTTCCTATTTTAACTGAGGACTGAGTATAAGTTAATGTCATTCTACAAAGCCGGATGAGCTTTACAGGGATACCTAAGTCAGACATGGGTTGGAATACCTTTAAACGCAGGGGGCTGTCGAAGACTGCTTTGTAATCGACAAAAAGGTGGTGGTTGTCGATCCTTATCTCTTGGATCATCTCCAGGATTTGCCGCAGGTAAATATCTGGTGATTGGTGGGTTTGCCAGGTCTAAAGACGCATAGACTTTAGTCGAACGCATAATATTCCTGCTTATTTCTAGTAGGCAATAGGGAGAAGACTTATGCCCCTATAGTTAGAGCATACAGTCTTATATATATACTTTCTTGAGGACAGGGCACAGGATGCTCAGGTTCCAATCGTCGGGTACCGTTCTTCCTGCCAGGTGGTGCTAACTAGCTGATGAATACACTTTATCAACGTGTCGCCTCCAGTTTTGATAGGTGTCGATCTGCATCTCTTGGGTCTTCTCCAGGATTTGCCTCAGGGTAAATATCTGGTCGATGGTGGATTTGCCAAGTCTAAAGCCGCATTGGTATGGCCCAATTATTTCATTGACCATAAGCTTTAGTCGTTCGCCAAATATCCCTGTGGAGCATACAGTCTTATCTCCTTTCTTGCGGACGGGGCACAGGATACTCAGGTTCCAATCGTGGGGTACACGTTCTTCCTACCAGGTGGTGCTAACTAGCTGATAAATACACCTTATCCGCGTGTCACCTCCGGTTTTGAACAGCTCGGCTGGTAAGCCATCTTTACCTCATCTTGGCTGAGCGGTATACATTCAATTCAATCTTCTGGGATTGGATCTGTGGTATCTTCGCCGTCTTCGCTACTATCGGATACCAAAAGTTTGGAAAAATGTTCTTTCCATATCCTTAGCGCACTATCTGTATCAGTAACCAAATTAACTTGCTGGACTCTACATGAGGATGTGCCTGCCTGTAACAAAGCCAACAGTTTGACGTTTCACTTTTTTATACAATTTTCGGACTTTATTCTGGTTCCTGCACATCACTCCCGCCTTTCTATTTCTCTCTTTTTCCTGCGGAAAAGACGTTTCTCTTCGTTTCTCCCGATACCTCTCTCGTGCGCTACGCGTTGCTACTGATTGTAGAGTAGCCCTATATGCCATATTTTTCTCTTCGGTAGCAGCACGACACTCTTGGTCATATCATGGATTTCTTTGCGGAGGTCTCTGTTATCCAAGTATGGATTTTGTGACTGTTTGCATGAAGTTGGCAATATTTTGCCATTGTGCTGATATGTTATCGGGACGAGGAGTGCTTTCATTATCAATTGGGCTAGTTGAGTGTAATATATTGTGGCTATCTGTTTTGTTTGCAACCTATCGATGTCCAACTTCCGCGTTGTATCTGTTCGTGCTTTTTTTCCAACGTTTAGACGGGTACGTACCTTTGCTACAACAAGATAGTCCGAATTTATGTTTGCTTCTCGGAACAACCGTACATCCAGCACGTTCGAAGAATGTCTTCCATCTATCACAACATGATCAATATGATTACTTGTTCTTTGATCTGGAGACAGCCAGTTGGCCTTATCAATATCGAGATGCTTAAACCTGCTACTGCTAACTAACATGTTTTTTGCAGCTGCGAAGTCTATCAGTCTCATACCATTGTCAGATGTTTCACTGTGGAGACTGAATTTCACGTCTGTTGGGCCAAAGATATTCTCCTTTCCAATTTTGGCATTAAAATCGCCTAAAATAATTTTAATGTCATGGGCAGGGCAACGGTCATAAGTTTCTTCTAAGCGCTCGTAAAATATACCTTTGGTCTGTTCATCCTTGTCTTCAGTGGGAGCATGAGCGCAAAAAAAGCTGATGTTGAAGAATTTTGCTTTTAATCGAATTGCAGCGACTCTTTCATTCACTTGGGTGAAGCTGGAGACTAGAAGTTTTAACCTCCGACCAACTACAAATCCGCAACCAAACTCATGCTTTGTATCATGGCAGCTATAATACAGTGCGTCACATTTAGGTGTTGTTGTGACGCCTTTCCCAATCTATCGTAGTTCCTGTATGGCAGTAATGTTGGCCTTGTTCTTTTCAAGTACATCTGTCAATACGTATACTGCACCTTCTCTTTAAAGTGTGCGAACATTCCAGGTGCCGATTCGCAGATCATGGTCCATAAAAAGTTTGCGGGGTTCGTCAACTTTATAGGGGTTTGTTTTTCTTTTCTTTCGTTTTTCAATAATATACTGCTTTTTCTAGGGGAGGGTTAATAACCCGACGCTCAAACCCAAATTTTATCGTTCTTATGTATGAACGCACGGCACATGTTAGCTCGCTAGCTTTAACGGGTGCCTACTTGTTTTGATTGATAGAAGTTCCATCTCTGGAGTACCACAACTGCAGTGCGAAAGACAACAACGAAAACACTGAAATTTGTTTTATTTTAGTTTCGATTTTTTTATTTTTTTAAATTGAAAAATAATAATAAATTTGAACCTTAATTTTTTATGTTAATCACAGGAAAGCCTATGTCGAACAAAAATGTATTAAAATGTCTATCTCCATTCAAAAGTGATGGAATTTTTGCCAGACAATAACTGCGAATCTGAATAACTGCGCTGTGGCAAAGTCCCCTCAGCGTTAAAAAAACATGAACTGACCTATGAATATTATATACCAACACCCTATGCACACATCGGCTTACTTTAGCTTTTTGTCCACAAATTTAAATTTATTTGTAAACATTTTGCGACTTATATTAATTTATGCGTAGGAGTTTTTCAAAGGTCAAACACACATTAAATATGTTTTTGTTATATTTTTTATCACTGAAGGTATGTGTGCATATTTACAGTAGTAGATTGTTGACAATTGATTGGCTACCATTTGTGGTTTTTAAATTATTAATTAAAATATTTTATTTGTATTTTTTTTTTTTTTTTGTTTATATTTCATGGCAACGTTACAACGCCCCACATTTGAAACAAATAATATAATTAGTTGATGCTGTTTATAATTGTATGTATGTATATGTATTTACATACATATGCATACGAAGATTAGGGTATACATCAAATAAACTTAGAATTAGAAATTTACGAACTAAGAACAATGGATATTTTGTGTCAACTATTTTTAGAGAAAATATTGCTTGCCATATGAATTCTGTGATGAATTTCTATATTCCCAGATTCATCTAAAAATTGTTTAGGTCCATAACTTATGTATTTGAGCCATCCCCTTAATGCCTCTGTACATAAGAAGAATCGTAGGCTGTTTTTCTTGTTCCGCTTCATTTCTGACACAATTACAACCTATGTATATATAAAATCATCAAATGTCGTTCGTTGGTAATGGCATCAATTGAGAACGGCTGGAACGATTTGGATACATTTTTTTTTTGTTTTTTGAAATGTTTGTCATAACACAATTTAGATTTTTATGCAAAGAAAATTTGACCACGCCCACTTTTACGCCCACATTTCAATTTTAATCTTTTCTACAAAAACTACTGGACTGATTTTCCTGAAATTGTCAAGGAATATACAGGGATGGCCCTTAGTTAAAATATGTTACATATTTTGTTGAATTTCGTAAGGGGCGGGGTACTTCCCTATATACCCTATTTCTTTAAAAATGCTATATCTATATAAATAAAAGACAAATGTCGTTCTTTGGTAATGGCATCCGTTGATAACGGCTATTTACAGTAATTACTAATATAACGGTTTGGACATTATTTTCCAAGCCATTGTGGTTGTGTCTCCAACCTTACGTACTTATTTGGGATCCAAAGACTAGACAACACCCACTTTTTAAAATATGTTGGATGGCCCCCGGTGAAAATAGCCTGTATATTTTGTTTGATATTTGCATATATTGATCTAGTGGGCGGATTTGGACGATTATTAGATTCAGAACGTAAAAAAACTAAGTATACGCGGGTTTCACCGACAATTTAATGGCAGTTGCAAATTTTGAATCAAACAAGAAAAAAAGTATCAGTCGTCTTTGCCGACAGAGATATATCTCAGCCTGTGTGGATTGAAGTACTTTTTCCCAAAAAACTTATGTATTTAGGGGGGTTTTCAAAAATGTTGGACGTATGAAACGACAAAAGTATAAATAGGATAAAGCTAAACACTTGCGGGAATATCGATAGATAGGGCTTTTTATGGCCATTAGGATAACCTTTGGTAAAAATGTCCAAAGGATCCTCGAACAGACCGTCAACCATACAAAAATGTTTGGACAGATAGGGCCCTAATTTGAACGTAAACTAAGTTTTGACAATATTTAGAGATTTAAAGTTTGGACCAAATCGGTTGCGAAGTCTATGAGACATCGTGCGTACCATTTTAGCGAATATTTTCGAACTTTTGGGGGGAGGTACAGGAAGGAGTAGACCTATTAGCACCACCTTCGAATTTCATCTAATATTCAAAGAAATATTACAATATCCGAAGTATTCGGTTCGAGCTCTCCAGCCACTACATATAGTGCCATAGGGGTTTTTTTACAACTTTCGGGCTATTTTCTCAAGAAGTATGGACTTGCCCCTAAAAAAACTTTTACTATCGTAATTTAGGCAACGAATACAAGTTGCTGCAACAAAAATCCAAGTGATTCGAGAACAGTTCTTAAATTGAATTTATCCAAAATTTTGTGTGGGAGGTACCTGAAGGAATGAGCAAATATAGTCCATATTGGAAACTGATTTATACCTGGTAGATTTATTAGGATGTGTAAACTATGGACCAAATCGGTCACTCCCATCAAGAGTTATCGTGCGCACAATTTTTTCGAACATTTTTGAACTTTTGTGGGGGAGGTACCTGAAGGAGTCGACCGATATGGCTTATCTTCGAACTTAAACTAAGTTTGCACAAAATATTACGAAGGCCACATTTTGGACCGAATCTGCATATCCGTTCGAGAGTTATCTTGGGCTCCAACCACTACACCCGGTGTCATAGGGCTTATTTGTACCTTTCAGGCTAAGTTCTCAGAAAGTATGGACTTGCCCCTGATGAAACTTGTACCGTCATATGGCGGGCAGCGAACACAAGTTGCTGCAACAAAAATCCAAGTGATTCGAGAGCAGGTCCTAAACTGAACTTTTCCGAAATTTTGTGGAAGGAATTCAAATGACAATTGTAAAAATTAGGCCCGAAAAATATGATTTTTAGAAATATGTTCGCACAAAATTTTTGTATTTGGATGCAGATTTCTATGAAGCTGTGTAGACTACATTCACGACACATATATCAAATAACTCAGTTCTACAATCCTATATACGATTTTTTGAAAAACATGTTTGCGGAATGAAGTTAGAAGAAAATGTCAAAAACACTGTAAATCTGGCTTCAAAATGTCAGGATCATTTAATGGTAGAAGCAGATCAAATTTTGAAAAGTAATATGTACATTAGTGAGATAATCCTTGCTTAGTTTGTTTCTACTTTTACTTTGACAGGAAAATCGGGAAAAGTTTGGTTTATTCACAAATCAAGAGAAAACAAAAAAAGGCACGTTGGTTTCAACCCATTTTTACCTATTTTTTATCATAAATATAGCCACAGCTTCCACGCAAATTAACTTTTGATGCCAATATTTTTTGCCACTTCCAAAAACATTTCATTTTAGCCAAAAACATTTAATTTGTATAATATAAAATCACAAGTCGCGTGTTCTGAAAGGGTAAACCTTGGCTTCAACTATGTTAAATTCTCAAAAATATTAGTGATATACCCTCGTTAGCATAAATGCTGAGGGTTTTTTATAAAAAATTACGCACAAAAATTTCGACTTTAAGCTGAGATTGTTGTGAACCTTTGAAGGCTACACGCCCGAGTTATACATTAAAAAAATGCGCAATCGCGAGTACTACAATCTGATAATCAGTTTTTAAACGAGTACAGTTGCGCGTTTCGATTAGAGCAAAAATTCAAAACACCCAATTTTTCAGTCTTCAAAATGTCAGCATCCGTTTGAGATTGATGCAGTGGTTATATTAAAAAATCATACATTAGAAACTTCATCTCTGAAATATATTCTTTAACTTCTTCTTTGAACATTATACTCTACATTGTATTGTAAAGCCACTAATTGAAAATTGACTTAAAAAACTCGTTTCCTTCAACGATTTTTTCCTATTTTTTATAGCCTCAGCCTTTAGGCTAGAAGTGCATATATGCATAATAAGATTAGGGTATATTGAAAATAAAATTAGAATTAGAAATTTACGAACTAAGAACAAGGGATATTTTATGTCAACTATTTTTGGGGAAAATTTTGCTTACCACATTTTGCTTCCTGATGGCCCACAGGGTCTCTAACAAAAATTTCATCACGCCATAACGCGGAAGTTCGACTCACGGCGGATCTGTCCTTCTGGGTTCATAATGTACTCACCAAGGCCTTTCTTCCCCAAGAGGAATTTTCCGTGCCCCATACTTTCACCTACATTTTGTTGCACAGTGTTATCTAATCTAATCTAATCTAAAAAAATGTGTTCAGCTAGGGGAAGGTACCACCTACGGGGCGGAAAAGTTTTATAGCTGCAGGGAACTTCAAGAGTCAAATTGAGGGTAGTTTCATCAAAACAATGTAGACCCTCAATAATGGACCCACGTTGACGAATTTTAGTGAAGAAATTTCGTGACCACTGAAAATTCCCGAAAATCGGGAGGTACAGTTATATGGGGGGATATACCAAAACATGGACCTTTATTGACGATTATTTTTAAATAGACAAAATTGTAGTTAAAATTCTCAAAATACCGATCATAACAGCTAGTTCGGTTAAAAATTACAGCTAAAATTCTCAAAATACCGAAAAACGGGAGATACCGTTATATGGGGGCTATACCAAAATATGGACCTATGTTGACGATGTTTCGTTGGAGATGTTTTATGACCACTGAGAACTTCAAATGGCAAATTACAGCTAGTTCGGTTAAAAATTGTAACTAAAATGCAAAAAATACCGAAAATCAGGAGGTACCGTTATATGGGGGCTACACCAAAACATGGACCTATGTTGACGATGCTTGGTGGAGATATTTCATGACCACTGAGAACCTCAAATGGCAAATTACAGCTAGTTCGGTTAAAAATTGTAGATAAAATTCTCAAAATATCGAAAATCGGTTGGTACCGATATATGGGGGCTATACCAAAACATGAACCTATGTTGACGATGTTTCGTGGAGATCTTTCATGACCAGTGAGAACCTCAAATGTCAAACTGCAGATAGTTCGGTTAAAAATTGCAGCTAAAATTGTCAAAATACCGAAAATCGGGAGATACCGTTATATGGGGGCTACACCAAAACATGGACCTATGTTGACGATGTTTCGTTGGATATGTTTTATCACCACTGAGAACTTCAAATGTCAGACTACACCTATTTCGGTGAAAAATAGTAGCTAAAATTCTCAAAATACCGAAAATTGGGAGGTTCCGTTATATGGGGGCTATACCAAAACATGGACCTTTGTTGACGATGTTTGATGGGGATGTTTCATGACCACTGAGAAACTTAAATGGCAAATTACAGCTAGTTCGGTTAAAAATTGTAACTAAAATGCAAAAAATACCGAAAATCGGGAGGTACCGTCATATGGGGGCTATACCAAAACATAGATCTATGTTGACGATGTTTGGTGGGGATGTTTCATGACCACTGAGAACCTCAAATGTTAAATTGCAGATAGTTCGGTTACAAATTGTGGCTAAAATTCTCAAAATACCAAAAATCGGGAGGTACCGTTATATGGAGGCTATACCAAAACATGGACCTATGTTGACGATGTTTCGTGGAGATGTTTCATGACCACTGAGAACCTCAAATGTCAAATTGCAGATAGTTCGGTTAAAAATTGTGGCTAAAATTCTCAAAATACCGAAAATCGGGAGGTACCGTTATATGGGGACTATACGAAAACATGGACCTATGCCCATATCCTTTGGGATATAAGTTTGTTGATCACTAGGAACCCTAAGTGCCAAATTAGCGAAGAACGTCAAAATACCTCAAATCCGGAGGTACCGTTATATGGGGGCTATACCAAAGAGTGGACCGATATAGCCCATCTTCGAACTTGACCTGCCTATGGAAAAAAGACCCTCGCGAGCAAAATTTCAGCACTCTATCTCAATTATTGCGGACGCTAGACTGATTACAACAGACGGACAGACGGACATGGCTAGATCGTCTTAGAATTTTATCCTGATCAAGAATATATATACTTTATAGGGTCGCAAATGATTAGTTCGATGTGTTACAAACAGAATGACAAACTTAATATACCCTCCTTACTATGGTGGAGGGTATAAAAATCGCTTTATCTCGATATATGAATTGTGGTATACCACATTTGAGGTCTACAATGAATTAATACCCTTTCCGCATTGTGGCGTATAATTACGAAAATGTATCAGTCTATAATAGGAGATTTTTGAAAAAAAAAAAATTTGGCTAGTTGGTTCTTAAGTATAGTTTTGAGGGTCATATTTTGGTCATTATGGATAATTTCAATAAACAATCTTAGGGGCTACGCTTTTATCAATTTATTAAATTAATTTGTATAAAATCCAATTTTCATTTCTAATTTATTCACGCAGTCACCTAATAATCTTATTATATAAAATAAATACAATAAGCTAATTACGTGGAGCCAAACCAAAAAAGCAGTTACAACAAATAATAAATAATTATTTTATTGTAAAGTTCATGTTCAATTATGTCGATATGCATGCCTTTGGTTGCAGTTAGTTAACATAAAACACAATTTATTTATTTGAAATTCATTAAATGTAACAAAATATTCTCTTTTAGAAATGCCGTAGCTAAGCAAAATTTTTGGCGACTTTTAGGCAGGCAGTAGCATTAAATGACCTCGTTGCGGTTGCAAATTTTAAAACGGATATCATTTAAATGAATTTTATGTAAATATATTTCATTATTCTATTCATATTCGATTGGATGCCATTAACTTTTGACAATTTATTGTGAATGTAAAACAAGCCAAATATAGTAAAGGAGAATGAAGGACACAACTAAAAGCGCTACAATGGAAAATATAATTTTAAAAAATAAATAGAACTCATGATGGAATGATAAAAAGGTTTACTTTTTGGTTTGGTCGAAGAAATTGCTGAGATGGATGGAAGGGCTTTATTATTGTTTTTTAATATGTTAACAATACATAATCATATTAGTAATAACTATGCCAAACAATTTAAAATAAAAAATATTTAAACCAGTTTTTGTAGCGTATTTTAATATAATAGTCATGTAAAATTATCTATGTTTTCAAATAGAACAACACTTTTTGTACACTATTACATTTGTGTGTTTTTTGAAATATTTAGAATAAAATAATTTGAGTTTTAAACAAAATGAGAGAATATATTATTAATAACAGTTTCATTGTTGTTATAATTGAGGTTTATTATGCATAGATTCCATCAATAATTGAAGTATTAAATAGCATAATTTGGTTGCTACAAATAAGAATAATTATTTTATATAATAGCGCAAGGAAACACTATTTTACAAAGAAAGAAATATTTTTAAACAAAATATATGGATTTTAAGCCTTTATATTGTTCTTCGTTTTTGTAAGAATATAATATAAAATTGGCTATTAACAGAAATAGTTTTGAGTTTTTCTAAGAATTCGATTTTTCACAAAATTTGATGTGAGTAAAAAATTGAGTAGATGAGTTGTCTTTTGTAACAGTTTGTATGCGATAACTTGAAAACTTGTGTAATCCACACATCAATTTGTTTTTATTTAATTTCATTATGAAAACTATTTAACAAAAATGTTTCGTTATTTCAATTATCGTTGAAAATTATGTGGAAAATCAGCTAATTGATTAGAAAGTTTTTTTAGCAATTAGCAAAACATATTTAAAAATTGTACTTAATTGGATAATTTATAAAATATTTTATTCAATTATCACCACGACTATTATGTATTAAATATTTTTTCTTAAAAACTAAGCAAAAAAGTAACTTTATCCTACAAACATCCCAGAAGGGTATACAATCTTCCTTCATAATACAGTATAATACGAAGAAATATAACCAAATATCGACAATACTACGTCATAAAATATACCACAAATAAAACGTTTTTATATATATACAGATGAAGCCAAATATTTTATATATTTTATATAATTGATATTTTATATTTTAATTAATCGAGCTAACATGACCTAAGGCATTTGTATTGAGAGAGTGAATTCTAGCGAAGTCCCACACACCCAACCAATATGCTACGATCGCTTCGCTGGTGGTTTCAACCTAAGTCCTCTCCAACAAGCGGACAATGTTGTCGAAGCCTTAGCGTTCTAACCCAATCCCTATCTATCAAACTTTCGAAATGGAAGGCATTACAATTAATGAAGGAAATCCCACTTCGATTGTACATGTGTATGTATTGAGAAAATGAATCCTAGACAATACACTAGGTTGACCTGATAAGAAAAAGTTTTCAAAAATACTTCATATATGCAAATTTGCAATATTGTATCTACAAATAGAAGTTATTAAACTCAGCCTTTGTCTTCTAGCCATTCACATCCAATATGCTTGATGACCTGAATTAAACCACCAACGAAACGGTCATAGCATATTGGTTGGGTATGTGGGATTTCCCTAGAGTACACTTCTAGAATACAAAACTCCTAAGGTCATGTTAGCTCGATTAATTCAATTAATTAAAAACTTTCATAAATAAGGACCTAAGTCCTAATAATACAATAATAAATAAAATGTTATATTTTATATTATTTATTTTATATTTATACCCTACACCACTATGTGGAAAGGTTATTATAAGTTTGTTTTGGTAAAAATGCATGTAACACCGCGTATTATTCGTCGGAGACCCCCAACGTGGTATACCAATCTTCACATCTCGACGAGATAAAGCGATTTTAGATGTTTGTCCGTCCGTCCCTCCTTCCGTCCGTCTGTCCATTATAAAGTGTAATCAAACTCCAGGCCGCAATTATGGACCGATCGTCACGAAATTTTGTATGGAGGTCGGGTTCAGACCAGAGTAGATCCTTATTTTTATTGGTGATGATCCTGAAATATTTAGCGGGTGAAATGGACTAAAAACATATTATTTATCCAATTTTGTAGCGGCTCTGTGGGTCGCAATAATAGTCCGATTAAAGCGAAATTTTGAATAAGTTAAGAGTATATGACAAAGAAGAAGCTTGCAATTTGAGATGGCGATCAGATAACATTTAGAGGGTTAAATGGACCACAACTTTTGTGTGAAAATTGTGAAAATTTTATTATACCGTTTATATCTTTGTTCCTGAAAGACACATTCCTTCCTCGTGAGATATATTTGGATGACGATCTCTTGACCATTCCATTGATGTCAATTGTGTTGATGTACGTGATCAGATAACAGAGTTACAGCCTAATGTATCCAGTTTTTTTTGTTTGTAGTGTAATCATAAACACGCTATTATAGCTCAATTGGTCGCAATTATAGCTCAATAGTCACGAAATTTTGGACGAGTTAAGAGTTTAGGTTGAAGAAAATGTTTAGCGGGTGACATAGACCATTACTTTTGTATGAAAAATATACAAATTTTATTTTTGGTCCACATTTTAATTCCTGAAGGGCATATACCGGCAAAGTAGTCTACATATGGAAAAATAACTACTGACCCCCTGATGCAAATTACAATAACGTGTCGGCTAGATAATGGGCCTACTGCCTAATATATAATGAGTTTTGTGTAGAGACCATGTAGGAAATGTCAATAGTGAATCTATACTGATTTACTACTGACATTGTCAACAGTACTACTGACAAACTGTAGACAACTCATGTAATTTCCTATAGACATTTTGTACGAACGTGTCATTCGAAAGTCAGTACTGACATTGGAACTAGTATGTCAGTAGTAAGTCAGTAGTTGCTGAGGAACCATGTGTTGACATTGGAGGTAGTGAGTCAGTATAGACATTGGAGGTAGTAAGTCAGTAGAGACATTGGAAGTAGTGAGTCAATAGAGGCATAGGAGGTAGTGAGTCAATAGTACATAAAGGGTCATATGGAGACATTGATACCAAATTTTTCAATATAAAGTTTTTTGGCCTATTTGAAACTTTTTATAGATTAAAAATCTATATAGTGTGCTTAATAAGACGATGAACTTATACTTTTGTTTAAATAGTCTATTTTATTAAGAAAAACATATAATTATGAAAATACTAAAAAAATACAAATTGCGTATTACAGTCTTTTTATACCCTCCACCATAGGATGGGGGTATATTAAGTTTGTCACTACGTTTGTAACTACTCGAAATAATCATTGTAGACCCCACAAAGTATATATATTCTTGATCAGCGTGCAATTCTACATCGATATAGCCATGTCCGTCCGTCTGTCCGTCTGTCCGTCTGTGGAAATCACTCTAGCGTCCGAACGGATTGACGTAGGTTGATGAAATTTTGGGAAAATATGTTATATTTACGTAGGACTTTTGGTATTGAAAGCGGGCTATGTAGGTCCACGCTTTCGTATAGCCCCCATACAAAATGACGCGTGACGCGTCGTCGTTTTAAGGAATTTTTAAGATATTTGGCCCATTTTACCACCGTATTGGTTGTAATTTGGTACTTTGTGTCTCCAGAGGCCAAAAAATATTCCTACCAAAGTTGGGTTATATAGGTCCACGTTTTGGTATAGCCCCCATATAAGGCCCCATATAAAGTACGCGTCATTTTAATATATTTTGAATGTATTAGACCCATTTGACCACAGAATTGGTTTTAATTTGGTATTTTGTGTCTTCAGAGGCCAAAAAATATTCCTACCAAAGTTGGGTTATATAGGTCCACGTTTTTGTATAGCCCCCACATAAGGCCCCTTATAAAGTACGCGTCATTTTAATATATTTTGAATGTATTAGACCCATTTGACCAAAGAATCGGTTGTAACTTTGTATTTTGTGTTTCCAGAGGCTAAGAAACATTTCTACCATAATATGTTTATATAGGTCCACGTGTTGATATAGCCCCCATAATACAATATCTCCCGATTTTCGATATTTTGAACGTTTTAGCCTCATTATCACACCGAGATGGCTGAAATTTGATATTTAGTCTTCTTTAGGCGTATAAAACTTTCCCCCAGAAATTTGTAGGTATAGGTCCACGACATCATATAGCCCCCATAGAACGGTACCTTCCCAATTTCGGTATTTTGAAGGTTGTGGCCACATTAATCCACCGAAATGGCTGAAATTTGTGGTGGAGGGTATAAAAAGTTCGGCCCGACCGAACTTAACGCTTTTCTTACTTGTTTATCTTTATAAAGGGCTAAGCCCAAGATTCCACATAAGCACAAAATTAGTAAATAAAGCCAATGTTTTCAAGGCTGTCTAACCAATAACAAAAAAATTGTTTTCATTGTCAGAAATATCATCGCCTTTTTATTTTTTGGCCATAAGGATTGGTGTGATTTATCTGCTTAAAATATTTTTCTTCTGCTGCACTTAACGTTTTATTAGGCGATTCGCTGAATATTGATATAACATCTAGGAATTGAAAAGAATAAACATGTGTAAATAAGCATAAATAAACAAAATGTCCTTAAATTAGCTTACACATTACATTTGTATTAACATTGGAAAAATCTCGCAATCGATTTTTGCCAAAAAACCCTTCAACATTTTAACTCATTATTATGCCGTGTCCAAACATCAGATGTAAGTTACGTTTATCATTTCCAGCGAGACGGGACAATATATTCGTCAGGCTCCACAATATTCTCTAAAGATTCCATAAAATGTCTAGTTGTCGAAGTTTCAGTACAAATGTTGTCAGCCGCCTCAGAATTTGTATTTTGATATTGTATTGTCTATTTTTTCACTTATCTGTTATTTTCCTTTCCTAATTTCCTTTGCTCATTCTTGTTGTTATCAAAATTATATATTTTATTGATTTTTTACGAACCGACAAAATTATATTACTCCAGTTCGGCCGGGCCGAACTTTTCATACCCTCCACCATAAAATATTCTGAACTAAAATGGAATAATTAGTGTTCATTCCTGTCCCCAACTTTAAGTGGGTACGTTAAAATGTCAGATAATGTACATAAAATGCTTCATTCGGGAGGCCCTTTTTTATGGTGTCTATATCTAACTATGTATGTTGACAATTTTTGGTGGGCTAGAAAATACCGGAAATCGGGAGGTACCGCTATATGGAGTTATACCAAAACATGTTCCTATGTTCATAATTTTTTCGAATATAAGTTTTTTGGTCACTAAGAACCCTAAATATCAAATTATAGCTAATTCGGTCTAGAAATGTGACTTAAAACGTCAAAATACCTGAAATCGGGCGGTAACGTTATATGGGGTATTCCAAAACATGGACCTATGTCCACTAATTTTGTTATATAAGTTTATTGACACTTAAGAACCCTAAATGCCAATTTATTGCTAAATCGGTCTGAAAATGTAGCTAAAAACGTCAAAATACCGTAAATCGTCAAAATACCGTTATATGGGAGCTATACCAAAACATGGACCTATGTTCACAACTTTTGTTATATAAGTTAATTGACACTTAAGAACCCTTAATGTCAAATTATAGCTAAATCGGTCTGAAAATGTAGCTAAAAACGTCAAAATACCGTAAATCGGGGGGTACCGTTATATGGGGACTATACCAAAACGTGGACCTATGTCCACAAGTTTTCTTATATAAGTTTATTGGCACTTAAGAACCCTAAATGTCAAATTATAGCTAAATCGGTCTGAAGATGTAGCTAAAAACGTCAAAATGCCGTAAATCGGGGGGTACCGTTATATGGGGGCTATACCAAAACGTGGAACTATGTCCACAACTTTTGTTATATAAGTTTATTGACACTTAAGAACCCTAAATGTCAAATTACAGCTAAATTGGTCTGAAAATATAGGTAAAAACGCCAAAATACCGTAAATCGGGGGTACCGTTTTATGGGGGCTATACCAAAACGTGGACCTATGACCACAAGTTTTGTTATAAAAGTTTGTTGGCACCTAAGAACCCTAAATGTCAAATTTTAGCTAAATCGGTCTGAAAATGTAGCTAAAAACATCAAAATACCGTAAATCGGGGGGTACTGTTATATGGGGGCTATACCAAAACGTGGACCGATATAGTCCATCATCGAACTTGACCTGCCTGCAAACAAAAGACGCATTTTCCCACAATTTCAGCGTCCTATCTCCATTTTTGTGGATGCTAGAGTGATTACCACAGACGGACGGACGTGCACAGATCGACTCAGAATTTTACCCTGATCAAGAATATATATACTTTATAGGGTCGCAAATGAGTATTTCAATGCGTTACAAACGGAAAAACAAACTTAATATACCCTCCATACTATGGTGGAGGGTATAATGAAGAAAAATTAAGAAGATGCTTTATTGGGCTATCAGTTTTCAATAAAAACAATGCTTCTTCTTATTAATGTAAAAGTATCAATTGTAGACAACCTGTTGACAAAGGGTTGAATTTGTCACAAAGTGGTGACATGTCGACACATGTCCCCATGCTTCCTACAGGCGAACCACAATTTGCTCCCATGATACAAATTGTCTCTATCATGACAGAGAAATTTTCAGTTCAATTATCCAATTGGATTTTTTATACCAATATTGCAGCATGGGGTCGCCTCGCCTCCTATTTTATACCTCAGGATTTTGGGAAAAGGGGATACATACAAAATACGACCATAGATGTGTCTCATCGAAATAATGGTTTTAGACCCCAAGTATGTTTGGACGAAATTCGTTTCCGACAATTTGGAGTCGGTTTAGTCCCGTCCGTTCATCTGTCCCTCTGGGCTGGCGTACAAAATAACTCTCGAACGGATCTACCGATTCGAATCAAATTTTATACTTCGCAATATTTTGCCCAAACTTAGTTAAGGTTCGAATATGGGCTATATCGGTTCACTCCTTCGGGCACCTCCCCCACAAAAGTTCTTCTGAAAATTTGTGTGAACGATAACTGTCGAATTGAGCAATCGATTTGGTCCAAGCTTTCCGTATATTATTATTCCTTCCAGATATAGATCAAATAAGACTATATCGATCCACACCTTCGAGTACCTCCCGCACAAAATTCGGAAAAGTGAAATTTATGAGTCCTCTCGAATCGCTTTGAATTTTTTTCAGCAGATTGTCCTTGCGGTCCCCTTAACTAGGCGTTTACACACAGACAGTATTGGCAAGACAATAGCAAAGTTACAAACCATTTTCACCAATACATTCATACTTTTCTCTATACATATTTAAAAATGTATAAATGTATTTGTGAAAAGGTTTGTATTTTTGCTATTGTCTTGCCAATACTGGCAGGGTAACGATGGTACAATAGCAATGGCAAGTCCATGCTTGCTTACATTACAGCCGAAAATTTCCAAGAAATCCTGAATAACAAACAAGAAACCCAACTAAAATGGCAAATCCGCAAGATAACTATCAAGGGGATTTTCTGATTGGTCCAAACTATTATTTCATCCAGTCATGTATCAGGTTGGAATATGGGATATATCGGTCCCGTTGTTCGAGTACCTCCCACACAAAATTTGAGAAAAGTGCAGATTGAGGACCCTTCTCGGATCTATTTGATTTTTTTGTGAAAAAGGTTGCTTTCACGGTACAATTTTGCGGAGTAAGTCCATACTTCCAAAAAATAATTCTCAAACTTTTTCAAAAATCTGAAGTTAGCTTACAAAAATGATTTGGTATAGCCTTACATTACGATACCTACAGATTCCACGTATTTTGAAGCAAACTCGTGATACAAAATCAATATATTTTTTATACGGCATAATTATTATTTTTTTTGGTCAGATGCTGAGGGTATGTCACCGTTAGCGCAGCTGACTTACTATCATACTATCTTACTTGGTTTGTAATTGAATATGAATAATTTTGGGATTTATAAATTTGTTTGCATGCAAATTATTTGAATTTCTATTCATTCTATTCATTTAGTTATTTCTACCTGTATAAAATATATGTTTGATATCACAATATATAACCACAATGAACTATTTTCGAAATACCCTGAAAATCACAAAACTGCGTGCATTATCAAGCATATGTGAGGTACAAGTGCAGAATTTTTGGACGATAGATGGTGAATTTTGTAGAAGACTCTTTTCTGTGTAAATAGAGACAGGTAGATTTCTTTGTAAGCATGTCGTCTAAGAATCTATGTCTAAAAATAATCAACTGTCGGCCATAAATAATGGAACAAATGTGGTACCCAAAATAGTAAAGATAGCGAAGGGTCGATAATAAAATATGTATTTTCCATTATCGGCGCAACGTGTGTGTGCACGGCGTCATAATGTATTTATAGATGCAGCGTGCATTTCTAATGTGCGTCCAAACGGAATGTATGTGTATGTGTGTTATTATTAGATTTGTAAGATTTAGGTTTAAATATTTTGTAGGAAATAAAGAGTCTCTCTAAAGCAACGAAACGAACAACATCGCTAACGCGGGTGTTTTCATTCTCTTAGGTTATTTTTCCTTTAGTTTCTTGGGTGCATTTGTGATGAGACTAGGAGTCGTCTCATCATTTGGTGACCCCAAAGTGATTGTTTCGTGTATAGTAAAGACACGAGATAGTTTCACGTGTAGTATAGCGACGTGATAGGCGCGTAGTGAAAAATAACTCGTTAGGCCTATCCGTGTTTAGTGTAGTGACGTGTTAGGCTCACATTTTTAAAAAAGAAAAGTGCTGTAGTTTTTCCGTCAGTGTAATAACGTATTAGACGCGTAGTGAAAAGTGACTACGTTAGGTTTAGTCGTTAGGTTATAGAAAGGCGCACAGTCGAAGCAAAGATTGTGTTAGGCCAATTTTTATAGCTACTAAAAAAAAATAAAGTGACAAAAAGTGTATTTCGTGAAAATGAATTTTCAAGATTTCATCCAACATCAAAGGGTGTTGGGCGAATACATTGTCTCGCTTTACTTAGAACTGAGCAAAATTGCTCAGAAAAGTGTAACCAGGGAAACAAGGGAAAAATTGTTTAAAGTTGTTGGTTCCTTCACGGAAGCAAGAAGGGATTTTTTAGACAATGATAGGGAGCTCCGCGATATGGGAAAATTTCCATATGAAATGCATAGCATATTCGCCTCAGGTGTGCGGTATGCAATAAAAAAGTTCGACTTCTTAAATCGTCAAGTAAGGATAGATTTTGGGATCGAATCAAAGAAGGATTCGTTAGATACACGAATTCTTTCTAGATATAAATATATAGCTGAGATGGACAGCTTAAGTCCATTGGAACAGTATGAAAAAAGAAACATACTGCGCCATTCAAAAACATTAAAAGGAGGTTTAATTAGAGAGTTTGAATATTCATTAAATGCGCTGGAGACTGAGATAAGGAATGAGTTTCTAAGTGTAGAAGATGTCAAAGACAGATATGATATTGCGTCATCAGTACTGATGCAATATTTGAATGAGTTTCCTAAAGAGGATAATCTCGTAGAGAATTTCAATTTTTTACAAATTTGTTACCGCATGGTGAGATTTGGGAAATTTTCTAGAGTAGCACCTAAAGAGGTGAAGGTAAAAGATTATGAAGAAATCAATGGGAAATGGGTTCCCAAGATAAATACTAGACAGGTAGATAGTAATTCAATTAGGAAAGTTGAAAATGTGACTATTCCTGAACTTAAGAAAATAGTAAAGTTTACAGGTAGTGTAGGGGAAACTACGGAAAGGAAGAATGAAAACGTTCACGTTGATGTTTCGCGGAAATTAAATATCGAAGTTAACCAACTGCGTGAGAAAAATGAGCAGTTGAAGGCCAGATTGGAGCAAACAACCAAGGACTGGCAAATTGCTGAGAAGAAGGTTCGTATGTACGAGTCACGAGATGCTGACCTTAACGCCAAATACGATGCTGCGACTGCTTATACGAAGGAAGCCGGTGTTAAACTCTGTGAGGTGCATGCAGGATTGGAGCTTCTACGCAAACAAATTAAAGAGGATGCACAGGCACGTATTGAGTTGGAAGGCAACATACAACATCTGCGTAACGAACTGACCTTCAAGGAAAAATTTCACTCAGAAGAAATTAATGAATTACGCACTGGTCTCTCTAAACAATATGAGACCATATTACAACAGTCGTTGCAAGAGTTGCGTGAACAACATGAAGGAAACATGCGTAAAATGAAAATGCTGTACGAGCAAAAGATTAAGGATCTCCAAGCAGAAGCCAATCGTGAGTCCGTTGCAGCTTCACGTGCTATCGAAGAATTAGATGCCTCTCATCAAAATATTGAAAGCCTGTATATTCGCATTAGTAAGTTGGAATCTACAAATGCTGCATTGAATGGCCGAAATTGTGATTTGGAAAAATTGCTCGCCAATGAAAGAAGACGCCACGCTTCTGAGATTGCCAAAGTGGACGCTGAATTACAACAGCTACAAGAAAGTGTTGTCTACGAAAAAATATTGTATGACGAAGAAGTTAGTAGCCAAACGGAATGGGCTGTAACTAGCAGAGAATATGACATCGAAATTTCCAAAGGTGATCCTAAAGCAAGGGTACAACAGAAAGGTACCAATGAAGTGCAAGTCGATGGCGGTGCTACCGTATCTCAAAGGTTTGTAACGGATACAGCACAAGAACCACCAACAAAAATAATGATGAAGCCACGAAAATGGAAAAGTGGAGAAACCATAAAGACAACACTATATAATGCCAATGAAGAAGTTGCCGGTGCAGATCGTGTCAAGCGTAGAATTATACGTCATGTGTCCAATCATAGTATAATTAATGAAGAAAGTTCTAGTGCCGAGAAGAATCCTTCAAGAAGAAAATGGATTTACCAAGTCTTTATATGTTGTTTATTATTAACTTAGAAAATAAGTAATGAAAAATATTACATTATGATAAGGATTATGATAATATTCCTCTTAAGTAAAAAATAACATACATACATTTTAGTTAAAGAATTAGATTGCTTTAAGAGCAGAAACTGTTTAGTTCTGTATCTAAATTAGTCTATGTAAATGGAGTCAGATAGCAAGCAAGAAAATGTTCAATGTCCTGTCCTAACAGTTTAAAGATTAGGATCTTTTAAGGCGGGGAGAATGGTGAATTTTGTAGAAGACTCTTTTCTGTGTAAATAGAGTCAGGTAGATTTCTTTGTAAGCATGTCGTCTAAGAATCTATGTCTAAAAATAATCAACTGTCGGCCATAAATAATGGAACAAATGTCGTACCCAAAATAGTAAAGATAGCGAAGGGTCGATAATAAAATATGTATTTTCCATTATCGGCGCAACGTGTGTGTGCACGGCGTCATAATGTATTTATAGATGCAGCGTGCATTTCTAATGTGCGTCCAAACGGAATGTATGTGTATGTGTGTTATTATTAGATTTGTAAGATTTAGGTTTAAATATTTTGTAGAAAATAAAGAGTCTCTCTAAAGCAACGAAACGAACAACATCGCTAACGCGGGTGTTTTCATTCTCTTAGGTTATTTTTCCTTTAGTTTCTTGGGTGCATTTGTGATGAGACTAGGAGTCGTCTCATCAATAGATCTTCAATAAACTAACAATTTTCCCAAATATCAAATATCAGAGACATGGCAAATTGCATTGTATATAAATTTATTTATATTAGGTGTATTTCAAAAAGGAACCTGATATTTAAAGACACTTTAAAGATGTAGCAGGAGATGCTAATCAATGTGAATTTTCCAATTTTGGCATATTTTTTAGAAATGTATAATTTATATAATTGTTCCACAAACATCCCAATACACAGTGCAAAATATGAGCACTTTAGCGGAACTTTACTAATAACTTTTAAAGGAAAAGGTGTAGATTCCTAAAATTTTGCACAAATGTTTCTTATATTAGTGGACAGTGTGGGACTCAAATTGGCTGCCGTTTTTACGTTTTACAATCTATATTGATGCAAATTGGTATATTGAGTTTTCAGCGGATAAAAAACTTATGTACAAAATATTTTCAATTTAGGTTCGCGTTTTGGAATAGCCCCCACATGCCGGGTTCCCTCATATTGGGTATTTTAAAGGTTAAAGGCAAAAATTGCAGCCGATTTTGATGCAAATGTAAATTTTAAGATGTTAGCGAATAAAAAACCTCCTCACACAAAAGCTGTCAACATAGGTCCACTTCTGGGTGAAGCCCCACAACCCTACACATCTATTAAGGAGTAAAATTTCAATATTTTTTGTTTTCATTTGTATCTATAATGTTTATTGGTCCATTCAGCAGGTCTGTACCATTAATTTTGTTAATAATGTCTTTCAGATCAAGTTCAGGTCTGCACTGCATTACAATTTTTAACGTATTTTGGCCAACATTTAGAAGTCAAAACTATGAAAAATTGCGAGAGGTTTCTTAATTTTACAGAAATTATCATTGGTAGAATTAGTGAGTCCTTTTCTTCAAAACACAGTCAGCAATGGCGTTCATTGTCGCGTTTACCTTCCATTTTTGGAAAATGCAACTGAATGAAATTCCCGAAGTCTTTTTAGAGAATCTTGAATATCTCCAAAGACCGCGCGATACCGCAGCAGTTTTATAGCTTTACGAACAGAGGATAATCCAATCTTTCAGATTATATATATCTTAGCACGTGAATGTACGGAACTCACTTTTAAATTGTCCAAGGAAATTAAAAAAATTATAATTTTGAAAACTTCAAAAAATCACCTCTTTCCGACTAAAATTGCACGAATACAATAAGGGTTTTTTGCATTTTTTTAAAGTGTAAAATATCATAATTGATTTGTAAAATATTAATAAAAATAAATCATGGCATACTGACTTACCATTTGTCCGCGCCACTCCATTTTTTTAATGAATAAAAAATACATTTCTACCAAAAAAAAAAATATTAAACAAAAGTGCAACTTTAAGTGCATTTTTTAGTCGTTTCGTGGAGTAAATCGGCAAACTGAGTATGGATCATTTGCAGTGGAGTACTTAGCTAACGAATTCAATAAAAAATTAATTAATTTCATTTACTTTGAAAATCCCTTAAAGTTCCACTAAACTTCCCAAATTTCCCACTGTGCAGTAGGGACAATGGATTCATATTAGGTCATTGATATGTGGCCTAGTTTTTATCGCCGAGTCAGAACGGCGTGTCTTAAGTTGCCACTTGTAGAGACGTTTTTCATGGCTGAAATACTCAGGAAATATCGCCAACATTATTAAGGGGTATTTTGCCACCGTTGAAAATTTGATGTGGCCAGACCTGGGAATCAAATCCGGACATTCAGCGTGCAAGGCGGTTGCACATAGCAAATTCCTAGAGGTTGTGGTGTAGGATATCGCATGGTGGGTCCCGTCCGACTATAGCCTTTGCTTACTTGTTTTTTTAATATGTTACCAATACATATTCATATTAGTAATAACTATGCCAAAGAATTTAAAATTTAAAACAGTTTTTGTAGTGTATTTTAGTATAATAGTCATGCAAAATTTTCTATGTTTTCAAATAAAACAACACTTTTAGCAAACTGTTACATTTTTGTGTTTTTTAAAATATTTAGAATAAAATAATTTGAGTTTCAAACAAAGTGAGAGAATATATTATTAATAACAGTTTCATTGTTGTTATAATTGAGGTTTATTATGCATAGATTCCATCAATAATTGAAGTATTAAATAGCATAATTTGTTTGCTACAAATAAGTATAATTATTTTATATAATAGCGTAAGGAAACACTATTTAACAGAGAAATAAATATTTTTAAACAAAATATATGAATTTTAAGCCTTTATATTGTTCTTTGTCTTTGTAAGAAAAAAATATAAATTTGACTATAAACAGAAATAATTTTGATTTTTTTTTCTTAGAATTCAATTTTGTTCTTATTTAATGCAAGTAAAGAATGGCGTAGACGAGTTGTCTTTTATAAAAGTTTGTATGTGTTAACTTGAAAACTTGTGTAACCCACACATAAATTTGTTTTTATTTAATTTCATTATGAAAACTATTTAACAAAAATGTTTCGTTATTTCAATTATGGTTGAAAATTATGTGGAAAATCAGCTAATTGATTAGAATTTTTTTTTTTTAGCATTTTCAAAACATATTTAAAAATTGTACTTAATTGGATAATTTATAAAATATTTTATTCAATTATCACCTCGAATATGATTATTAGATATTTTTTTTAAAAAACTAAGCAAAAAACATTTCCCTACAAACATCCTAGAAGTGAAAAATTAACCTTCCTTCATAACACAGTATAATACGAAGAAATATAACAAAATATGGACAATACTACGTCAAAAAATATACCACAAATGAAACGTTTTATGTATACAGCCGTTGGTTCATAAGCGAAGAAAGCCCATTCCAGAGATAAGGAAGCCAATTATTTTATATATTTTATATGATTGATATTTTATATTTTAATTAATTGAATTAATCCAGCTAACATGACCTAGGGCGTTTGTATTGAAGAAGTGAATTCCACCGAAGTCTCACACACCCAACCAGTATGCTACAATCGTTTCGCTGATGGTTCCAACATGGATCCTCTCTAACATGCGGACAATGTTGTCGCGGTCTATCAAACTTTCGAAATGAAAGGCATTACAATTCATGAATGAAGACCACCTTCGATCGTACATCACGGTGCTCTTGAATCAAATTTAAATGAAAGGTGCTTACACCTGGGAAGTTTTTGCGGATTCTGAAACTACAATGTTCATAGATGAGAAAGAGCGCTTTTTAAATAAATCGCGATTCAAGTTGACATTTTTAGGGGTTGTTTATGTTTTCACGATTTTTCTTAGAAACCGCAAGTCCTGTCTAAATGAGACTGAAGAAAATGTTGTAGCTATGAAAATTCTCTATAAGATTGACATTCACGTTATTTTCGTAGGTTTTACCATTTTTGAGATATTGAAGTTCAAATTGGGACAATGCACTGACTGTATGGCCCCCTTATAAAACAATGTAATGAAGGGGGCGCCTTAACTAAGTTTTAATGAAAACCGCTTACACAGGGGAAGTTTTTGTGAATTCTGAAACAGCAATGTTCATAGATGAGAAAAATCCAAAAACAAGAAAAAATCGCTGTAGGGGTTTTTAAATAAATCGCGGTCAAAATTCACATTTTTAGGTGTTTTTTAGGTTTTCACGATTTTGCTTGGAAACCGCAATTCCAATCGAAATGGAGCTAAGGACAATTTTGTAGCTGTGAATATTCTCTACAGGATTGACGCTTATGATTTGTTCTCAGGCTGTACCATTTTTGAGATAAAGAAGCTCAGTTTACATTTTTAGGTTTTGTTTGTTAGGGTTTCGCGATTTTGTTTGAATACGGCAAGTCTTATCGGCATGGGACCTGAGAAAATCTTATAGCTGTGAAAATTCTCTACAAGACTGGCTTATGTAATTTTTCCTAGGTTGTACCATTTTTTTAGATATACAAGTTTAAGTTGGGAAATTGCAGTCATGACATTGTTTTATAAGGAGACGATACAGAATTGAATTGAATTTGTATTGTCCCAATTTCAAGTTCTATATGTCAAAAGTTGTAAAACCTACGAAAATATCATTAAGGACAATCTTGTAGAGAATTTTTACAGGTACAACATTTTCTTTATTCCCATTTTGATGGGACTTGCGGTTTCCAAGCAAAATCTCAAAAACCTAAACAACCCCTAAAAATGTCAATTTGAATCGCGATTAATTTAAAAAGCGCTCCGGCGATTTTTTTGTTTTTTGATTTTTCTCATCTATAAACATTGTAGTTTCAGAATCCGCGAAAATTTCCCATTTAAATTCAAGATTCAAGAGCACCGTGCGATGTATTCGTAACTATTGTAAACATACAATTTTGAAAGAAATAAGGCATATATTTTCACCGGGGCAGTCGCTGTTCAAAAAAAGGTTTATCCACATCGGCCCAGCCGTTCTCAACTGATGCCTTTATCAACGAACGACATTTGATTTTTATTCATATAGATTTTACTTTATATTATATATTTTGTATTTTATATATGATATATTTTTTTGTTTTCTATTTTATATCATATATTTTATATCTTATATTTCCTTTCTATCTTACTGTATTTTAATCGAAAAAAACTCCGCTGATGTATTCAGTTATGTTTATTCTCCGAACATTTTCCAACCAACAAGCAACCTTTGATATACATACATATTTCACAGAAATACACATATGTAAGCTTTTCCAATAGAATCATTTCGATGGTGGGGTGTCATAACCAAAATACTTGTTCATGTGTATTAAACTAACAATTTTATAATTTATTATGTCCCCAAGGTGATTAATACATGCTGTGGTTAGCATTTTTTTGTGGTATTAATAAACAACAAAAACCTGAAATATTTACGTAAATTTCAACTAAAATTTAATTATGTCATTAATTTTTAATATGTTTAGTGTTTTTTCGCTCGTATTTGTTTTCACTTTATAAATTTAGATCATATGCAGCTTATCGTTGTTATGCATGCAAATAATTGATTTTCTGCCGTACGACAGTTATCCAGGCGACAACTTATTTTAACTCGTCAGAAGTCCATTTGTGCCATTACATGTGTATGGTGTGAAAACATGCAATGATATGACATTTTAATTATGTCATTATCAGAGCCAAATTATAACTAATATAAATGCCTACATAAAAATAATAAAAATAACATATATACATAAAATCATGCAAATTGAATTTTAATTAAACGGACTTTTGTTAAATTTTGTGAAAGGGAATTTGGGAGTTAATGTTATAAAAGGTGATTTTGCGATGTAAGATAACAGCATGTTATTTAACAGAGTAAACCTACGCATAGACTAATGCATCATAGACTAATGAAGGTGTAGACGAAGAATTGTTCTCAGCATGTTAGTTAGTATGCTCTGTAATAGTTAGATGGCGTTAGTAGTATTTTTTTAACATTGAGCTACTACACGACATATTTGAGTGAAGACCATAGCATATCGAGAACATATTGAGTGGAAGGGAAACTTCTATAAAAAATAAACACATTAAAATTCTCTATCTATAGATTATTATGTCTATGGAGCTACTACACGACATATTTGAGTGACAACTACAGGATATCGAGAACATATTGAATGGATGAGCGCCATCTACAAAAAAGAAGCACACTAAAATGTCTCTGTCTATTCTTTTATTAGTTTATGATGCATAGACTAATGAAGGTGTAGACGAAGAATTGTTCTCAGCATGTTACTTAGTATGCTCTGTAATAGTTAGATGGCGTTAGTGGTATTTTTTTAACATTGAGCTACTACACGACATATTTGAGTGAAAACCATAGCATATCGAGAACATATTGAGAGGAAGGGCAACATCTATAAAAAATAAACACATTAAAATTCTCTATCTATAGATTATTTTGTCTATGGAGCTACTACACGACATATTTGAGTGACAACTTCAGGATATCGAGAGCATATTTAATGGAAGGGCGCCATCTACAAAAAACAAGCACACTACAATTTCTCTGTCTTCTTTTATTAGTCTATGAACCTACGTCTTCGTATAATGTTATATAGATAGTTTGACAAGCCCTGTCTGTGCAATCCAAATGGTTCATGACTTTGCTATGGAAACATTCTGTGTAGAGTTATTTTTATGTGGGACATATTGGATTTTAAGTTACTGTCGGCAACATACACATTACAGTTATGACTTTTCGACATTTTTTTCTCAAAAACGATTTATTGTAGCACGTATGAACGAACATTTTCATATTAATCACTAAAATAACATATATTCCATTGAAATATAAAACAAGTAAAAAGTCTTTAAGTCCGTCGGGCCGAATTTTTTATACCCTCCACAATAAAATAGTATTAATTTAAATGTAGTAATTAGTTTCTTTTCACAATTTCACGGACCAAATGCCTAAATTATCTAATCTAATATAAAAAATGTGATCAAACAGGTGAAAGGTACCAAGGGGCTATATCAAAGTGACGACCTATCTTTATAATTTATGGCGGAAAAAAATCTCAAAATTGAAATTACGGGTAGTTCCGTCAATCAATGTCGCTAAGACCCTCAAAATAACGAAAATCGGGAGGTACCGTTATATGGGAACTATAGCAAAACATGAACCTATGTTGACGATTTTTTGTGAAGTTACAGTTAGTTCGGTAAAAGATTGTAGCCTAAACTCTCAATATACCGAAAATCGGAAGCTATACCATATTTATATTAGGCAATTTTCCTTGCGGCAATTGTCAGTTTGACAATTGCAGCAAGGAAAATAGCCGAATGTAAATATGGACTAAACGTTAATTCCATTCAAATATTGAACAAGTAAGAACGGTTTTAAGTTCGTCCGTTCCAAACTTGTTATACCCTCCACCACGAGTGGTATTTAAGTAAAATGGAACAAATAGTTTCCTTTCGTTTATGAAGAAGACTTAATACCAAATTTCAGCAATTTCGGTAAAACTATGTCGTTAACCTTCAAAACACCGAAATTCTGGAGGTACCGCTCTGTGGGAGCTATATCCAAACGTCGACCTATACCGACAAATTTCTGGCGTAAAGTTTTCAGACTCAAAGAAGACTAAATACCAAATTTCCGATATTTCAGTAAGATAATGTGGTTAAAACCTAAAAAATACAGTAAATCAAGAGGTGCGCTTCTATGGGGGATATAGGAAGACGTGGACACTTACTGATAATTCTTTTCTGGAACATTTTATAATCACATGAAACACTAAATAACAAATTTCTGTCATTTCAGTGGGATAGTGACGTCACATCTTTCACAATTACAAAAATCGGGAGATACTTTTCTATGGGGGTTATCGAAACATGGACCTATACCGACGAAATTCAGCCGGAAAGGGTTTTACTTCCTAAATAGACTAAATACCAAATCTCACCCATTTCGGTGGGTTGTTGTGGTCATAACCTTCAAAATACCCAAAATCGGGAGGTACCGTTCTATGGGGCTATATGAAGGCGTGGACCCATACCAACAAAATTCTGGGGGAAAATTGTATACCAACGAAGGCTAAGTACCAAATTTCAGCCAAAACTTTTAAAATACCGGAAATCGGGTAGTATTGTTCCATGGGGCTATATCAAAACGTGGACCGATATAGCCCATTTACAATACCATACATCCTAGGAGTAATACAAACTTCAATACTGAATTACAAAGCTCTATGTTAAAAATTGCGAGCTGTATCTTGATTTCAACAGACGGAGAGACGGACGTGGTTATACTTTATAGGGTATCCGATGAATATTTTGATGTGTTACAAACGGAATGACAAATTTAATTATTCCCTCCATATTATGGTGGAGGGAATAAAAAGGTCATGCACAAACCACTTTGGAAACATGTTGAATTTGCTCTTGTTAAAAAATAATATATCTTTAAAAAAAAAGGTTTACTGTTGTTGGCGTTTTTTATTGTTGGACTGCAGAATTTTACATCTTTGTGTTTATTTCAGCTTGAGTCCATATTAAAATATTTTGTTGTTATTCAAACAATTGAATTACAACAAAATATGGACTCAAGCTGAAATAAACACAAAGATGTAAAATTCTGCAGTCCAACAATAAAAAACGCCAACAACAATAATAGGCATCAGCACGGCCTTGTTGACCAATGCGTAATGCAAAAACAACTTTCTTGTTGTTTTTATCCCCGCTTATTGAAGCAACACTCCTATGTTCGTATTCTTTGCGAAGCAAAGACGACATAAAAACAGTGGTCGATATGAAATTCTTTAGTTCGACTCAAATTGTAGGGTAAACAGCTTTAGGGCCATACAGCAAATTTCTCATTTTATTTAATTTGCTAGATGGCTTTATTGACCTGTTTATCGATACAGAGTCGGCGAAAAAGGGAACTGATGAAGTTGTTTGGTGACAACTGAAACTATAGTATTCCCTACCCTTCGCCCGCAACTAATCAATTTCATATCCACTTTAAAATATTTTGTTGTTATTCAAACAATTGAATTACAACAAAATATGGACTCAAGCTGAAATAAACACAAAGATGAAAAAAGGTTTACGATATTTTTATGATTCTCCCTAGGGGGAGCCTGTAACCCCTATAGGGCGCGTCCCCAGGTGGCGGATAGGGGAATGCTTCCCAGATATGGGTGGTAGGACGGAAATCAAATACGTCCCGCGGACCAACAGGTAGCTGCGTCTGTCTTACAATAAGCGGCAGCAAACGGCGTCTGTACTCCATTGGAGCGGCTGGATATGTAGATGGAAAACTTTAAACCCTTCAGAAGGAAACGGGAAACCACTGAAGTAATTTTCCTTGAAAATCATACAAATGAATAACACATCGCAGAATGAATGGCCCTCAGTCTCCGGCGAAAGGAGGGTGCTAAGAATCCCCGGAGGTAAAACAAAACAAAAACTAAATATTGGAACATGGAATGTAAGAAGCCTATATGAAACTGGAAAACTCAACAATGCTGTATGTGAAATGAATAGATTAAACATGGACACACTTGGAGTCAGCGAAACTTGGTGGACAGACTCTGGTGATTTTAGATTTGAAAACACAAAAGTATACCACTCCGGAAACCTAAACGGTGTACATAGAAAAGGCGTGGGTATTATAATGAAGAATCATATAGCTAATTGCGAAGCTGGATATGTCCCAATGTCTGAAAGAACAATGTTGGTAAAAATAAATGGAAAACCAATAAACATGAATATAATTCAAGTCTATGCGCCCACATGTGATGGAAGTTCAGATGAAGTTGAACAATTTTACGACGAAATAGGAAAACTTTTGAAAATGACAAAACCCCACGAATTAACCATCATACAGGGTGATTTCAATGCCAAAGTTGGCAATGAACATGTAACTGGCGTCACAGGAAAGCATGGATTGGGGGAGAGAAACGAAAGGGGAAATAGACTAGTACAGTTCTGCCAAGAACACAACTTTGTAATATCAAATACACTATTTCAACTCCATCCAAGAAGATTATATACATGGAAATCCCCACGGGACCATATAAATAATGTGGTTCGTAATCAAATAGATTATATTCTGATTAACAGACGTTTTAGCTCCTGTATAACAAAATGCTCTACATATCCTGGAGCGGATATACCATCAGATCACAACCTTCTTATGGCAAATGTTCGGACAAAGCTGGCAACAATTAGACGTAAAAAGAATGTACCGAAACCCGATATCAATAAATTAAGCAATCCCATAATTAGACGAGCAGTTGCGGATACTATTAACTCCGACCTCAGAATAATCCAGCAAGATGGTATAGAAACGGTATGGAATGATGTTAAGGATATTATCAAAAATACTATGAGAAATAGTTTAAAAAAAGATCCAGCCCCAAAATATGAAGAGTGGATGACTGATGAAATCAGAGAACTTCGATTAGAACGGAAAAAATTCAAAAACGTAAACTTTGAAAGATATTGGGAAGTCAATAAAGAAATAAGAATCGCAACGCGCATCGCTAAAAATGAACAAATCAAACGTAAATGTGAAGAAATTGAAGCCCTGCAAACACTCCACGACGACTTTAATTTGCACAAAAAGCTGAAAGAAACAGCCGGAATATACAGAAGAAAACCGCCAAATATACTCTTTGACGATAACAACCAACCCGTTTTTGAAATCTCAAAACAAAAGCAAGTATGGAAGGAATACATATCAAAATTGTTTACAGATCAGAACAGATCAGACTATAATCGCAATGAAAATTCCCTTGAAAGCGAAAATCCTATTACCAAAGAAGAAGTCGTCTATGCAATAAAAACCCTGAAGGACAGAAAAGCTGTGGGACCAGACGAAATTCCCGCTGAATTGCTCAAATTAATAGATGAAAATAATATACAACTGTTTGTGAAACTCTTCAACGATATATACGACACAGGACAATATCCACGAGATTGGCTGAAATCTACATTTGTTCCCATACCAAAGAAAGCAAACGCCAGGAATTGCAACGATTATAGAATAATTAGTCTAATGAGTCACGCCTTAAAAATTTTTTTACGTATTATTCACAAAAGAATATACACTAAATGTGAAGCAGCAATGGGAGAAACCCAATTTGGATTTAAGGAGGGAATGGGAACCCGGGAAGCACTGCTTGGTGTTCAAGTGCTCATCCAGAAGTGTCACGATGTCCAAAAAGACATATTTATTTGTTTCGTGGACTACGAAAAGGCATTTGACACAGTTCGACACGACAAACTGGTTGAAATTTTAACATCAATAGGTATTGAACCCAAAGAACTAAGATGCATAAAAAAATCTTTACTGGAACCAGACAGCATCAGTAGAAGTATCCGGTGAAACATCCGATGAAATAACAATATCCAAAGGTGTTCGACAGGGGTGTATACTCTCACCATTATTATTTAATATATATGCGGAACAGATTTTTCGAGAGTGTGTAGAAGGAAAGAGGATTGGAATAAAAATACATGGGCAATTCATTAACAATATACGATACGCTGATGACACCATGATAGTAGCGAGCTATTTAGGTGGCCTCCAAAATCTCCTTAATTCTCTCAACGAAACAAGTAATTCGTACGGATTACATATTAATCTCAATAAGACAAAATTTATGATCATTAGTAAAAGTAACAATGTTTACGACTCCTCACTAAAAATCAGTGAATCAGAAATAGAGAGAGTAAAATCGTATAAATACTTGGGAGTGCAATTAAATGAGCAATGGGAGTCTTCTAAAGAAATAAGATGTCGGATAGAAATGGCGAGAGAAGCGTTTCTCAAGTACAGAAAAGTACTAAACAGCCACGACATCAATATTGAACTTAAAAAACGGTTTATCAAATGCTATGTATGGTCAGTTCTATTATACGGTGCTGAAACATGGACTGTAAAATCAGCAGACGAGAAGAAACTGGAAGCTTTTGAAATGTGGACATACCGACGTGTGCTCAAAATTCCATGGACCGATCGAGTGTCAAATACCGAAGTCTTAAGAAGAATTAATGAACAACGACAGTTAATGAAAACCATCAAAACCCGAAAAATTTCTTATTTGGGACATTTGATGAGGAACAATAAATATAAGATACTGCAGATAATTCTCAAATCCCAAGTTGAAGGAAGACGTTGTAGAGGTCGAAGAGAACTGTCCTGGCTAAAAAATATTCAAGACTGGACCGGATACCGTGATGAACTCAGTCTTCTTACAGCAGCTAAAAACAGACAACTATCGCTTTCCACATAAAATAAATATTTCCAATAAGAATGTAACAAAATGTATGATCGCTTAACATCCGAACAACGGATATGCAAATAAAGAAGAAGAAGATGATTCTCAGAATTAAAGAAAATTAGTGAGAAACAAATGTAATGTCAGTTCGGTTTTCTCATGTGGCTCTAAAGTTTATTTTCAATTATATATCTGCTTACAGTGACTTCGAAAAATTGCCCATAATTTTGATAAATTCAAATTTTAAAATAATTTTGTGCGTGAGGTTTTTTCGCCTAATCACCTTATAACACTGTACAACACCAAAAATAATTACAAGATAATTCGACCAGATTATGAAAGAGGGCCGAAAAAAGAAGACACGTGTATCAGGGTTTTGAAAGTTTACGTCGGGAAGTAACCTGAATAGGGGTGGCAAGTTCCGCCCATTTCTACAGGTTTTGAAATATTCGTCATCAGATTTCTTGGAATGCTTGCATTTTAGGTATAAAGTGTCTTTGGCAATATTACTGACGAAAATGCGGGGTATATTTTTATGAAGAAAATTAACCCTCATGCGAGTCACTAAAGGGGTCTTTCTGGTCCCTTTTTTCAAAAACGTTTAAAAACTCCTTTAAAATGTTATCGTATCAGATCAAAATATTCTACAAAATTATTTGTCATAAAATTTTACAAATACACCAAAACTCTAAATCGTACCTAAATGCCAGGAATCTGCCAAAAGTAAAATCACGTTTTAGAGTTAATGTTGTACTTTGTCTGAGTTTAATAAGTTTTGCCCCATAAAACTTCATTTTAGATAGAAGACGTCAAAGACAAAAATGATCTCCATCAAATTTCAGTATAAGTCGCCGAATAAATGAAATATGTATTTGCAATATATATCAAGAAAATATATACATCAATTTTGCCAACAAAACACCCAAATATTTTTGAATAAATTTGTTTCGTTCTTTTGTCGAGTTCATGCATGTAAGTAACATGAAATTTAGTTTCAGACGAAAGGTTTTAAAAGAAGAAATATTCTACACAAATTTTCACTGTAAGTCCCAACCCAAACTATATATATAAGTAAAATACTTCCACCATAATGTGGAGGGTATAATTAAATTTGTCATTCCCTTTGTAACACATAGAAATAATCATCGGAGACCCTATAAGGTGTGTACAATATTGTTGAACAGAGTAAAATTCTAAGTCGATATAACCATGTCCGACCGCCCATGTGTGGTTGCATGATGAATGACAAAAATGAACGACCACAAGCAACCGCAAAGCTGTCATTCAAAACTGACAATGTGTACCCAGCTTTAGTCTTCGTTAGGGGTGTAAAACTTTCTCCCTAAAAATATTCGGTATAGGTCCACGCCTTCATATAGCCCCCATAGAACGGTACCTCCTGATTATGGGTATTTTGAAAGTTTTAGCCACAGCAACCCATCCGAAATGACTAAAATTTGGTATTTAGTCTTCCATTGGGATATAAAATATTCCAGAAGTGCATTATCAGTATAGGTCCGCTGGTTCCTATATCCCCCATAGAATCGTACCTCCCGTTTTTCGGTATTTTGAAGGTTTTACCGAAATATCGGAAATTTGGTATTTAGACTTTCTTGAGTCTTAAAAACTTTTCGCCATTTCGAAATTTGTAGATATAGATCGACATTTGAAGATTAGCCACATTATTTTACTGAACTTGCTGAAATTTGTTATTTAGTCTTCTTCATAAACGAAAGGGAAGTAATTGTTCCATTTTACTTCAATACAACTCGTGGTGGAGAGTATAACTAGTTTGGCCTGGCCGAACTTAATGCCGTTCATACTTGTTCTTTTTTAAGCGGGGTACACATTGTCAGTTCTGAATGACAGCTTTGTTGTTGCTTGCTAGTTTGGCCGTTTATTTTTATCATTCATCATGCAACCGCCAAATGTTTTGTGGTTGCTGGATGGTTGGACAGTTATCGATACTTCAGAAATATTGACATTCAAAACTGACAATGTGTACTGCTCTTTAAGGGAATAGTTTCGTGAAGGATTATCGAAATGTAGAACCGACATTGGATAAATAAAACTAATTTAATTTTTTCATTTCTTTTTTGTGCCCAAAATTATAGTAGAATATTCGATTTGTTATAAATGTATCAAATTAAATGTTTTCGATAACTTTTAAGGTTGTTTATTTTTCTTATTTTTGTTTTTTTTTTTTTTGTGAACTGGATATGAATAGAATATAACGAATATAACATTAATTATTAATTGTATTTTTCGAAACTGTTATAATAACAGGAATACTCCCTAGACAAAAACCAAATAGTAAAAGAAAATCCACAATTCATTCAAGTATTCATATTTGTGTCCAAACTATTTTGGTTATAAACTAAACTAATGCGTTAACTGACGCATAGATGTCGCACTGCAAGATTTAAGCCCATAATTTACACATAACTTCAACTAACGCTAAGTCAACTTACAGTTAGAACTGGATTGACCAGATTTTGATTAACAGGAACTATAGCATGGAAAGCGAATATGTAGGACTTTATTCATTTTGCTTATACTGTATTTTATTAGACCATATCCGAACAAACAAACACAATGTGAACGGAAATGTTTTTTAAAAACAAAACTTGACCTGTTTAAAGTTATTTTCTCATTTATCCCTTTGAATTATTGAACAAATACAGGCTTGTCTCGCTTGAACTTGACACTATTGATGTTGTTGTTGTATAAGCATAGAAAAAGTAGAGGCAGAGGTATGCTGCTGAGTTGGTAGCCGCTGGTCGAAACACTATGGTAAGGGGTCATGTCCAGTACGAAAGAACCCGCTGCCATGGGATTGTCCGATTTTTATTTACACTAGTGATCCATACTTATTGTGTCAGGGTAGTGATCTTGTATAGAACCGTCGAGGTAGAATTGCTGAATATGTTTTACGCGGCATTAATAGCTGTGTCCTTCTTTGTTCACCTAACATCAGGCCACTAGGCCACCTTTAGAAAGCAATTACCCACTGGCCAAAAATATATTTGGATTAAAGCTCAAATGTTTTACGAAGGAGGTACCTGAAGAAATGCATCGGCATAGTCTATTTTGGAAGTGGATCTTATCCTCCTCCAGCTCTTTCAGTTAGTCACCGTATAATATAGAGGTTTTGAACCACTATGTCAGGAAGAATGTACTTGCCCACGTGAAAATAATATCGCTGTGATCAGGACGACAAGAAGTAGCATCGGTTTATATTTCCAGAGGATTTTCGAACAGAAACTAGCGAAAAGTTTTGAACTTTTGTGGGGGGGTACCCGAAGAGTGTACCGATTTCACCCATCTTCGAACTTAATCTATGTTTAGACAAAATATTACAAAGGCCAAATGTTGGACCGAATCGTCTGATCCGTTCAAGAGTTATCGTGCACTCCAACCAATCAGACAGATGGACGGACATTGCTATATCTACTCCAAATTGTCTGCAACGGATTTCGTCCAAATATACTTGGGGTCTAAAACCTTTATTTCGGTGAAGCAGATGTTGCCTGTAAGAAAGTGTATATGGGAAAAACCAAATTTCCCTTACAATTTCATTTGAAAAAAAATAAAAACATTTTTGCGAGCACATCTACGATTTTTGGTATAGATTTTAAGGAAAAAATTCTGGTTTCAAATCTGTTCGCGTTCAAAAAATTGGACGGTTTTATTCTCTTATAAAGAAAAAAAATTTAAAATTTCTTATTTGTTGTAATGAGAAAATGTATGCATATATCAGTAACAGCATTTGATATCGTTCCGTAGATGAAACATAATTTCTATAATTTGATTTTATTTTCACGGAAAATCAAAAAATTAAAAAAAATCTAGGAGCAAATCTAAATTATACAGTATCTAGACAACGCGTAAAAAATATGAAACCAAAATTATAAACATTGGCTTTATAAATTGCATATTATAGCAACAACAAAAGAGAAAAAACTCATTGTTAAAATATTATTCCAAATATATTTTTGGTTCGTGTAGAAAAATTAGAAACAATATTTGAGAGTTCTCCAACGATTTTGCCAAATATTATATGTGTACTGCTAAAACTTCATCGAGAAAAATGGTTTACCATCGCGAGAGCTTAACTGCTTGCTTTGATAACTTATAAGTATAGGAAATTAAGAGTAATATTGAAATTACAATCATTAAAAAATATTAAAATTAAAAAACCTGTTATTCGCGATTTTGAATATAGCGACTCAATCTCTTTCAATATCTATGCATATTTCGATGTTTCACTCAGCGGCCATTGTGTGTCGTCAGTTGGATCTCACAATGCCAATAACCTTAAAGTGTGTAAAAGTTGCGCAATGTGCATACGATTTTGATGCGCATCCGGTTTCATTGGCACCCGTCAAAAATACGTCAATATACACCTATTTTAAAAAGATTCTTCAAGAACCGCGAATGTGGCTCCACATTATATTTTGCGTAAAAGGCCCATATTACTTGCGTATCTCTGTAATTTATGATACTCGTTTTCGCAAATATTATAATCGGGTATAAAGAATTCCATTTATGTAAACATATTTAAAGAAAATCTCGGTTTGGTACGCGGATTTGTCAAAATATACTTTTGCTGATTTTCCTACTCCCAAGGCACCAATATCGCGGAAGGGCTCATTAGATCCGTCGCGTAAAACAATTAAATTCACACGGGGTTCAAAGGAAATTGAATGACACTTGTAAATTTTACACGCAAAAAATAGGTTTTTAAAAAAATTCAGGCATTAAATTTTGGCCTATAGACTCCAATTACTAGGATGCTGTAAGGAGCACACTCATAAGATATAAATTAAACGACATAAAATCACGAGTTCTGTAATCCTATAATCGGTTTTGTATATTATCTTGTTGCGCGTCCGGATTATTAAAAACAAGTAAGAAAAGCGTTAAGTTCGGCAGAGCCGAACTTTTTATACCCTCCACCACGAACTGTATTGAAGTTAATAATATCTCAACTGATAATACTCCCTTCAAAACAGCCCATGGACCAATATTTACAATATTCCGAATTGAGCGAAATACAATAAATTGGGCAATACCGACTAGACCTGTATATTCTGGGTTTGGATAGTTAACAACATCGGGAGCATCGTTCTATGGAGGCTGTATAAAACGTTGACCTGTACCGATAAATTTCTGGAGGAAAGTTTCATAACTCCAGCGAAGACTAAATACCAAATTTCAGTTATTTCCGGTGAATAATGTGGCTAAAACTTTCAAAATATCGAAAATTGGGAGGAAACTTTCTATGGGGTCTATATAAAAACATGGAAGAATACCGGAAAATTTCAGGTGGAAAGTTTTATACCACCAACGGACTATTAAATATCATCCGTTTCGATTGGATATTGATGACACAGCCTTCAAAATACCGAAAATCGGGAAGTACGCGTCTATGGGGGTTATTTGAAGAAAATGGATTATACTGATAATTCTATTCTGTAATATTTTATATACTCATGGCCGTTGAAATACTAAATTTCAGTCATATCGGTGGTATATTGAGGCCACAACTTTCAAAATACTTTAAATCGGGAGTTACGGTCCTATGGGGGATATTTGAGGACTCGACCTATACCGGCACATTTCGCGTGGAATGTTTCATACCCCTATCAAAAACTTAGTGCCAAATATCGAACGAAGACTAACTACAAAAATGTCAGTCATTTCGATGGGATATTGAACCACAACCTTCAAAATACCGAAAATCGGGAGGTAACGTTCTATAGGGCCTATACGAAGACATGGACCTATACCGAAAAATTTCAGGTGGAAAGTTTTATACCCTCAACGAAGACTAAGTACCAACTTGCAGCCATTTCAGTGTTATAATGCGGCTAAAACCTTCAACATACTAAAAATTCGGATATACCGTCCTTTGGGGGGTACATCAAAACGTGGACGTATACCGACAAATTTCTGAGGGAAATTTTTGTAGCACAGAAAAAGACTAAATACCAAATTCCACTTCGGCGGAATAATGAGGCTTAAACCTTCCATATACCGAAAATCGGGAGGTACCGTTCTATGGGAGCTATATGAAGACCTATACCGACCAATTTCAGGTGCAAAATTGTATACTCTTAACGAAGACTTACTACCACATTTCAGTCATTTCGGTGGGATATTGAGGTCACATCCTTCGAAATACCGAAAATCAGGAGGTACCGTCCTATGAAGGCTATATGAAGGCGTGGACCTATACCTACCCCCAACGAACACTAAATACCAAATTTAAGCCATTTCGGTGTGATCATGAGGTTAAAACCTTCAAAATACCGAAAATCGGGAGCTATCGTCTTATGGGGGCTATATCAAAACGTGGACCTATATAAACATTTTATGGTAGAAATGTTTCTTAGCCTCTGGAAACACAAAATATAAAGCTAAATGATAAAAATATCTTAAAGTGACGCGTACTATATATGCGCGTTATATGGGGGCTATACCAAAACGTGAACCTATATAAACACACTTTGGTAGACATGCTTTTTAGCCTCTGGAAACGCAAAATACCAAATTACAACCAATTCGGTGGTAAAATGGGACAAATATCTTAAAAATTCCTTCAAACGACGACGCGTCACGCGTCACTTTGTATGGGGGCTATACGAAAACGTGGACCTACATAGCCCGCTTTCAATACCTAAAGTCCTACGTACATATAATAGATTCTACCAAAATTTCATACACCTAATTCAATCCGTTCGGACGCTAGAGTGATTTCCACAGAGGGACTGACATGGCTATGTCGATGAAGAATTGCACGCTGATCAAGAATATATATAGTTTATGGGGTCTACAAAGATTATCTCGAGTAGTTTCAAACGGAATGACAAACTTAATATACCCCCCCCCTCTTATGGTGGAGGGTATAAACATTAAAAAACCCCTAAATTCCGGATTCAAAATATCAGCATCAATTTTAGGTGGATGCAGTGGATACATCGAAAAAGCATATGCCAGTATCATGTGGCCCAAGGAGTATTCTTTGAGTCTTTCTTTAGGCATAGGTCTATAAAATGTATGGTTAAGCCAGAAATCGGAAGGGAGCATAAAAAACTTGTTGGCTTCAACCCATGTTTACCTATTTTTCTGCATTGATGCCAACACAGCTTCCACGTAGATTGAATTTGGCCAGAAAATGTGCTAAAAATGTCTTCAATCGGGCGGAACCTTCCTTCATATGGGGCGATGACCTGCCCCATATATCAAAGTGGTGACCCATGGGAACCTCAAATGTCAAATTTCCGCTATTCTCAAAACATCAAAAATCGGGAGATACCGTTTTAGGGGGCCTTTACAAAAATGGACCTATGTTGGCAATTGTGATAGAGCAGTTTTTTGGCCGCAGGGCCAAAAAATTTGGCTAATATCTCCAAAATACCTAAAATCGAGAGGTACAGTTATATGGAACCTATACCAAAATATGCAGCTTTATTAAAAATTTTTGGTGGAGAAAGAAGTTTTGTGACCAACGGGAACTTCAAATTTAAAATGGCAACTAGTTCGGTTATATATAAACCTGTATAAAAATGTATCTATACCAAGACGTGGACCTACATATATAGGCGATATATCTATGGAAAAATACACTCGGCTGCAAAAATATGCCACACTTTTATCGCTTGAAGGACAAATTGACAGCTGCGTGGTAAGAAAGGTCTTGAGGGCCGACTGGAGCTTGAGCAGGCGTTCTGTGTGTATCATATATGGTGGACTTTTTGTTTCCTGTCAAAATATGATGCACTTGTATGGCATACCACAGCTGAGTCTGTTGTGGGACGTAGAAGTTTTTGTCGTGTCAATATGTAGTCATGTTAGCATGACTGCCTGCCTGTCGTACTGTGTCCATGGATGCTTAGAGAATTCTCTCTAAATGCATGTAGTAGTGGGTCTGACCGAGAACTGGAGGAGTATACTGACGGAATGTCCTTACTATGATAACATTAAAGATTTACCAAATATGGGTATTACTTAAGGAGGGGTGGGTGGGATTTCAGTAGAACACTTGGAGACAGTCAAGGATGTAATCCTTTCACATAATTAACTCTACAATTTGGGCGTATTGGTTCGGCGTCGTATTTCGTTGTGGATATCGTTCCAGTCACCCATGAGGGTGGCATTGTCAAATCTTATGTTGTGTTATCCGTTGCACGGCCCCTGTAGGGACAACATATTCACTGTTTAATTTCTTGATGGTCACCACTCCACGGCTGGTTGGAGTTCAACTAGTAGTAGTCGTTGGCTACGAAGCTTGATCATCGGATCTAACCAGGCAGTAGTGTTGCCCCCCATATGAGAGCACCTGAGATGATGTGGTTTGATTCCAAAATCGAGACCCCATATGGCGGTGGGAGCTTCGGCTGGAATGTGGAGTTCCATTGTCAACTGGGTGCCTGACCCAGAGAAAGGCAGGAGTGTAGATGGGCTCCATGTAAGCGAATTGCTACATTAGAAATATTGCTCTTCTGTTGCAGCGGAAGAATAACAGTTGCCATGAATAAGAATAGTTGTTTTTGCGCAATTAGGAGCCCCTTGTTGTTGTTGTTGGAGTTGGAGTTAACATGTACATATGTATACGTTACAGAGTAGTAAATTCTTTTTACCCCAATTACCCAACTATCTTTAATATCTACATTATTCCCCGAATATTTAACCCATTTTCTTTAAGAAATTGAAAATCGAAACGAATAACTTACACAACGATGGCAAGACAACCAGCCATTCATTCCAAGAAGAATATTTCATTTACGAACACCAAAAAATTCCCATCGATATCTTTCAACACATGCAATTATTTACAGGTTGAAAGAACAAGAAAGCGAAAAAAACTCCCAACCACAACATAAAGCACGCGATAAACGTTTTATTTAACAGGTTCCGCCTTCAGAATGCCAGTTAAAGTTAAGCAGTAGAGTTTGGCGGCAATGGTACATAACTATGAAGGGATACCAAGCATACAACATTATTTCATCAATTATTAATGATGCATACAAACAACATATTAGGGTGGTACTTATAAAATAAATTAATTTTTGAAATTTATAGACGATATTTTCGCGCCAACTTAAGATTGATTTCATGTTTTTATAACCTCCACCATAGTATGGAGGGTATACTAAGTTTGTTTTATCGTTTTTTTACTTATTGAAATAATCATTTGCGACCCTTTAAAGTTTATATGGGAATTTCTGAGTGAAATCGGGCACTTTTTCAATTTTTTTCATCAGCAAAGCATTTCAGTTTATTTTCGGGTTTTTTACTCGGAGGGGGCGGGGTATGTTATATCTCCACAACTTCTCAACCGATTTCCATGTAATTTTCAGATGATGTACAGGGATGGCCTCTGGTGAATTAGGCTATATATTTTGTTGAATTTCGGAGGAGTCCTATTTATACCCTACACCACCTTGTGGTAAGGGGTATTATGTCTTTGTGCATTAGTTTGTAACATGCAAAAGGAAACGAGATAGACCCATAGTTACTTTAAGGGATATAGTACATAGAATCACTTTTTGAGTCGATTTACGCATGTTCGTCTGGCTGTCCGTCTGGCCATGTATTTTTGTAAATAAAGTACAGGTCGGATTTATTGTCCGATTCGCATGAAAATTAGGGAAGATAGTTTTTTTGGCCAAGGGACGAACGCTATTTATTTTGGTAAAAATCGGTTCAGATTTGGATATAGCCCCCATATATATCTTCGCCCGATTTAAGGCATTTGGTGCACAAAACACGCTATATATGTCCGATTTCAATGAAATTCGGAATGTGCGACGGAATTTAGTCTAGAAATAAGTGTGCCAAATTATATAGAAATCGGTTCAGATTTAGATGTAGCCCCATATATATTTTCGCCCGATTTAAGGCATTTGGTGCACGAAACACGCTATTTACATCCGATTTCAATTAAATTTGAAATGTGCGATGGTATTTAGTCTAGAAATAGACTAAAAATCGGTTCAGATTTGGATATAGCCCCCATATATATATTCGCCCGATTTAAGGCATTTGGTGCACAAAACACGCTATATATGTCCGATTTCAATGAAATTTGGAATGTGCGACGGAATTTAGTCTAGAAATAAGTGTGCCAAATTATATAGAAATCGGTTCAGATTTAGATGTAGCCCCATATATATTTTCGCCCGATTTAAGGCATTTGGTGCACGAAACACGCTATTTACATCCGATTTCAATTAAATTTGAAATGTGCGATGGTATTTAGTCTAGAAATAAGTGTGCCAAATTATATAGAAATCAGTTAAAATTTGGATATAGCTCGCATATATATTCTCGGCCGATTTTAAGTATTTGATGCACGAAACGCGCTATGTACGTCCGATTTCAGTAAAATTTGGAATGTTTGCCGGGATTTGGCCTAGAAATAGGGTGCCAAATAATATCGAAATCGGTTAAGATTTGAATATAGCTCTCATATATATTTTAGGCAGATTTGAGGTATTTGAAGTCATCAGTTCTTTGGCGGTATGTTAAAATTGCGTATCGACACCAACATTTCTGAAGATTTTTTATTTACAGTCACTTGCAGATCTCGACTAATACGCGATGCAAGAAACATATAATTGACTTAAGAAAAGGTAACATAAAATTGTTTCATGGGCCAGCAACAGGGTCGGCTAGTACATATTTCTATATTTTCCATATGTATGTCGTCCCACATTTTTGTAAAGCCCAACGGTACCTACCGATTTTCGGTATTTTGAAGATTTTAGATAACAATTTTGAATCGATATATCTGTAATTTGCAATCTGAAGTCACGAAACTTCTCCACCAAACATTGTCACCATAGGTTCATATTTTGGTATAGGATCCATATAACGACACCTCCGAATTTTCGGTATTTTGAAGATTTTAGCTACATTTTTGGACTGAACTACCCATTACTTAACATTAAAGGTTCCGTGCAGTTATGAAACTTTTTCACAAAAAATTGTCAACATAGGCCCATGTTTAGGTATAGCTGCCAATATTAAGAATTTTAGCTAAATTTATAGACTGATACACCTAATTTGACATTTGAGGTTACCTACAGTAACGAAACTTCTTCACAAAATTTGTTCAACATTTTAGATATACACCCCATATAACGGTACCTTCCGCTAAATTTTAACATTTATGGTTCTTAGGGGTCACAACAATTCTTCAGCAAAAAGTGTCAACATAGAAAATATGTACGTAGATTTGAGGTTTCCAGGAGTCCCGAAACTCCTCCTCAAAAATGTTCAACATAGGTTCATGTTTTGAAATAGACCACATATAACGGTATCTCCTGTTGTGCGATACTTTGAGGATTTTAGCTTCAATTTTCAACCAAACTAGCTGAAATTTGAAATCTGAAGTTCTAAGGGGTCAAAACAAATCTCCTCAAAAAATTTTCAACATGGGTATTTGTTTTCTTATAACCCCCATATAACCCAATATTCGGTATTTTTATGGTTTTAGTCAAATTTTTTGATTGAATTACCCATAACTTGACATTAGATGCTCCCTGCGGTCATGAAACTTCTTCACAAACAAGTAAAAAAGTATCAGTCGGCTTAGCCGACAGATATATACCCTCAGCCAGTTTAATTTGAAACACTTTATTCCAAAAAATACTTCATACGCACAAAAATGTGGATCACGATTAAAGTTCAAAAGGATTGCGGTGGAGGTACTTAAAGGAATGGACCGACATAGTTCATTATGGAAGTGGCTCTTATTTTGGGAGTCATATACATATTTTCGACAGATATCGCGCCCACTTGTCATTTCAGTTGGTCATTGTATAACGTTTGCACCAGTATTACAGGTAGCATGGACTTGTCGACGGAAAAAATAATATTCCTAAGGAGAAAAAAATTAGACAAAGTATTGGGATATCCAATTTGGTTGCTCCGTTCAAGAGATATCGTTCATACCATTTTAGTGACATTCATTAAAAAATGGGGGGAAAGTACCGGAAGTTGTGGACCGGTATTACCCATCCTCAAACTGAAACTAAGTTTGTACAAAATATGACAAAGGCCAAATTTTGGACCAAATCGGTTGATCAGTTCGAGAGTTATCGTGCTCTCCAACCACTGCATATGTTGCCACAGAGGTTTTTTACACCTTTCGGGCTGTTTTCTCAAGAACTATGGGCTTGCCCCTGAAAAAAACTTTTATCGTCATACTTGAGGCAGCGAATGCAAGTTGTTTCAAGAAAAATCAAAGTGATTCGAGCGCAGGTGAACTTATCCAAAATTTTGTGTAGGAGGTACCCGAAGGAATGTACAAATACAGTCCATATTCGAACCTGATCTATATCTGAACTTTTGTGGGGGAGATACCTGAAGGAGGGGACCAATATGTCTTATCTTCGAACTTAAACTTTGTTTGGGCAAAATATTTCGAAGGCCAATGTTTAGACCCAATCGGCAGATCTGTTCAAGAGTTATTCTGCGCTCCAACCACTACACACGGTGTCATAGGGGTTGTTCGCATCTTTAAGGCTATTTTCTCAGGAAGTATGGACTTGCCCCTGATGAAACTTGTACCGTCGTATAGAGGGTAGTGAATACAAGTTCCTACAACAAAAATTAAAGCGATTCGAGAACAGGTCCTAAGTTGAATTTATCCGAAATTTTGTGTGGGAGGTACCCCAAGGAGTGGACCGATATTGGAACCTCATCTAAGTCTAGGAGAAATTTCACGATGTGCAAAGTGTGGACCAAATCGGTTACTCCCTTTTATCGTGCGCACACATTTTCCGAACATTTTCGAACTCTTGTTGGGGAGGTACCGGAAGGAGTGGACCGATATATAATCATCTTCGAACAAAATATTACGAAAGCCAAATTTTGAATCGAATCGGTTGATCCGTTCGGGAGTTATCGTGCGCTCCAGCCAGCCAGATAGACAGACAGACGGACGGACATGGCTAGATCACCACCAAATTGTCTGAAACGGATTTCGTCCAAACTTACTTGGTTTTTAAAACCATTATTTCGATGAGGCACATTTTGCCCGTATGAAAGTGTATATACCCGCGTTAGCATAAATGCTGAGGGTATAAAAATTGTCCCGATTTAAGGTATTTTGAGAATTTTGGCAGCATGTTTTGACCATTGAAAGCTGAATTACAAAACATCATATCTCCCCTAATACATGAACCGCAGTCGGTATTGTAAGTAATGTTGAAAAATGCTCTGAAATATTTCATCCTTTTTAACAACACCAACAACTACAACAAAACCAAACATCATCTTACCAACGAATATTTGCTGTTTATGATGACGCTGATGATGAATTAACACACTTCACTTGCACTACTGATTAACAGCCAATGAGTTGAACGAATGTGCCTTCTCATCATCATATGTGATGAGTTGTTGTGAAGACTCGGGGCCGTACATCTATACTCACATAAAGACTTGCTTAATATGTAGAACAACCTTTCGCCAGACATCATAAATCCAAATTAAGTAAAGCATAATCATGCTACACTAGATGTGTGGAGGGTTTACACAGGTACATACGTATGTATTTTACTCGTTGTTGGTATGCTTAGGATCCAAATAGAAGATTTGCCATATTTCATTAAAAAAAAATGCAGATCGAAAATAGAAGATTTTTATATTTTCTTAAAAAATACACATAGATTTCGGGAGAGTAGACATTTATGTAAAATGGGCGGCCCACTCAACATAAACTGTACGGAAAATATGGTACTATCTCCTGCCTTTAGAGCATATATTGCACCTCAAGGTAGTAGTGTAGGGTACAACCTCCCAGCCTTGCTTGCCTTGGTAACAGGTATTGTATGGGAAAGTTATGTTATGTTCCAAAGTATGTAAACTTTACACTTACGCTTATACATACAAACAATATGTATGTTTATCTGTATCATTGTGTAAACGCTGCATGACATGCCTCAATAAAAAACACTGCAGTTAATAAGCAATTGGAAAAAACAACATACACTTAACACAAGACATGAAATGAAATATGTTAAAGACACTGTAAAACATTGTTTAAATGAGAACAGCCAACAAGGAGTCAGTCTGCCTCCAAAATGATGTAGTCGTGTCTTATGTATATATGTTCAACTGACACATCTCATCCTTCGTCTTTTTTGGGGCTATAGATGATTTTTTTTTGTGATTGTTGGGCAACAACAATTCGCCGTTTTCTTAAAACGTAAACATTAAATTACTTTTAAAATATCAAATTATCGCCAAAGTGTTTTCTTGTTGTTGTTGATAAGACAAACAAATTGTGTTTGGAGTTTCCCAGTAAAAAAAAAGAAATCGATTTGGACATGTCACATGTTTATTATCAAATACATATATTTTTTTCTACCAAATATGTAGCATAGATACGGTGACCAACAGTACTCTATTATAGAGGACAGTACTCTATTTTAGGTGTCCGTACTCTATTTTTTCAACGTACTCTATTTGTCCTCTATTTTCATCCTATGTACTCTATGTCCTCTATTTTTGATTTGTCTGACAAATCACCTGGTCTGACAATTGGTGTCGTTTCTCTTGGACGTACAAAGTTTGCCGTAAAATATATTGAGTGTTTGATAGAGAGCGGGAAGGACAGACCTCCTCTAAAATCAATTTCACAAAAACTCAATTTACTTTACGGCAAAGCTTTTACGTGTGACTGCCAAAAATGTTTCGACTCTGATTCCTAAGATAATTTCTAATAGCGCTCAATATCAATAAAATATACACAAGTTTCCAATTTTTTCCCATATGTTGGCCTTTTTCTGAGGTGTTCCTTGAAAAGAACATGTATCGAATATAATACACAACTACAACACTTCATTGTTTTAAAACTTCTATTATTATAATAAAAATACAAGATCACCGAAATTTGAAACTCTGTGTAACAGGCCTGAAGTGGGCAGGTTTTCGCTCGGGAATATGAGCAATTTAAGGTAATCTTCTTGGAAAAACATTGATCATATTCTAGATCAAGAATGTGTGGGATCTAAAACAAATATTCCAAAATATTTATACATTTCTTGTCGTATTTTAAGAAATCGACCCAGCTTGCAAATTCACGCCAAAGTTGAAACCCTAATTCGATTGTCATGGAATTTTAAATTCATTTTTGATAAATGTAGAAAACAATTGTTGCCCGGAGTTGGAGCCAAGTTATTTTTTCGACGCAGTCTCCGACTACAGCATAATTGCTCGACTCCAACTCAGACTACGACACCCTATTGACTAGTGACTATAGGATATTGCCTCATCGCGTCATCATCACGTAGAAAATTGTGAAAAATGGTCGGATGAAAATGTTCACAAGTAAATTCCATATTTTTTTTTTGCAAATTAATTCTTCAAGTCCTATAAAAAACGCTATACCTGGTACGTCATACCGTACTGAGTACGCTTAGGCATTGCTGTATAGCCCAGAAACTTATTTAGTAGCCCTCGTATGTGTACTCTATTTTCATCCAAAAATGTTGGTCACCGTAAGCATAGACGAAGTAGCCGGTAGTGGGATTCTGTTATTTTTGTTGCCGTTACCTACAATAATCGGTAAAATTAAAATGCAAAATTGTGATTGAAAAGTATAAATAAACGTTGACAACCCTTACGGTATGTTGTTGTTGTTGTAACAGTGTTTTTTATTATGTTTGTATGTTCGTTCCTCTGTTCAACCTGGCTCTGGGTCTAACTCCAGTGCCAGAAAAATGGCTGCTTCGATGGGATGTAGCCACAGATCCACTGGAGTTAGATGGGTAAGTTTGGCGGGGCAGTTGAAAAGGTGTTCATGTTCATGACGCATACTGGGCAGAAGTCTTGCACCGCTCGATCGATTTCCGCCCAATAAGAATTTAGGCGTAGTTGAGCGAAAACTACTCCGGTTTGTCGTGGCAGCTGACGCTCCACAGCAGCGATGTATGGGGGATGTACTCCGAGTACTTTATTCACACTATAATTGCTTAAGGCCTTGGTAACTGTGTCCGCGTCAATGCTATTCAAACCTGCTTGATATGCTTGTTGATCTAGGGGTTCTCTCCTGTATCGTTGGACCTCTCCCTCTGGATATCCTTCCTGATCTGCCTGAATGTGTCGGGCCTACCCACACGATGGTGATTGGGATGGCTTACACGGTAACATACAAGCAGGTACTGCAATGAAAGCATCTCATTGTGTTGGTTCTGTGGTTAACAAGGTTTCTTTATCTGCTGCCCAAGTGATGCCGGCTAGGGACTTGGGGACCTTGTTCCTACTTTTCAGCTTGTCGCAGATAGCTGTGGCGTGTGCGCACGACGTGAATGTAGTGTCGAATGTGACCCCTAAAATTTTAGGGCAGTTTGTGGTCGGAATTCTGCTACCGTCGACCACGACATTCAACTCACGTCCAAACTGCGCTGTCCATGTGAACAGAGTGGCTGTAGATTTTGTGGCGGAAATCTGGTAAAAATCGGTAAAATCGGTTAAATATTTGTTCAGTCTCTCACAGATGTCATCAGGATAGGTACCCGACGCCAGGATCGTTAAACAGTTCCGGAGATATCACCACACCTTGGGGGACTCCCTGTTTCACTCTACGGGATTTGGACTTCTTATTCCTAAATTCCACGTACGACTGGCGTCCACACATATAGTTGACTATCCAACGTTTCAAGCTTGGCCGGAGGGTTGTCTGTTCAATGTCCTCAAACAGCTTAGAGTGCCTGACTGTATCAAAGGCTTTTGATAAGTCAAGCGCCCCCATCACTGTTCTATCGCACGGTCGTCTCTGGTTGTGTCCTTGACAGATATATGTATGTGGTAATAGCGTGCAGCGCTGTTGTCGTGCTGTGCTGCTTACGGAATACATGCTGATGATCGGCAACTTGAAAGCTATTTCTGATACTGGGGAGGAGTAAGGCTTCAAGTGTCTTTGCTACGGGCGACAAAAGCGAAATCGGCCAGTACGATTAACTTTTGCTGGCGTCCTTGCCTGGCTTCCGTAGTGGGAGACACCCTGCCCATTTTCCAGACTTCGGGAACAACGAGGGTGGCTAGCGACAAGTTGACAACTTTAGTGAGATACTCCACTCCCGGTTCATCCAGCTGCTTCAGCATTACCATGGAGATTCCATCAGGGCTCAACGCTTTGGATGATTTAGCGTTTCTGATGGCATTGGCAACATCATCCCTTGTAAATTGTGGTGGTTCATCCTCGGCAGGAAGAGATCTGATGCGACGTAATACTCTTCTCTTCGCCCTGTCACTCTCGGGGTTTGGTTTGGTTCTAGGACGCGCAGCTACCATTGTTGGCAGCTACTTCACTCGGAGACCTTGAGGTCCATTGAGGTCTCGGGGTGCTCGACAAACTGTTGATTGAAGTAACTTGCGCAACTCTTCGGGTAGCCAAACGTGACTGAGGTCCTGTCATCCCTCCTTCAGGGGTTCGAGAGTGACTTAACCGTTGCCCACAATTTACCTATACCGGCTCCAATGTTGTAGCTCTTCAGATGATTTAACCATTTGTTCCGCTTATGCTCGCCGACCAGCCTGTTAACTTCCACTGTCAGCTCCCTGACTCTGGGGTCATTGGGGTGGGCACGACGAAGCTCATCACGCTCATTTGCTAATCACGTCGCCTCTGCTGGGAAGTTTGGTCTTACTTTGGGTATTCGACCAGCAGAGATATGGCGAGCGGCTGCAGCAGTGATGATGTCTAGGAACGTCCTTTCCGCTACCCGAACATCAGAAGGATTAGGCAATTCTCTGAAGCGGTGATTGGTGAACTCTCTGAAACTCGGCCAATCAGCTTTCTTATGATTGACGAATGTGCGGCGTTCAGAGGTGATGAAGTCGGGTGGTCGGCTGATGGAGACAATTATGGGGAGATGGTCTGATCCAAGGGAAATGACGGGTTGCCAGGTAACGTAATTTGTCATACCAGTGGGCCTATTCTGTAACTTTTATCGATTGAAAAGTTGTTAAATTTCCTTTTGTTTTTGTAACAACTACAAAAGAAACAAATGAAATTGTTGTAAAATAAACAATGAGTGAAGTTGTTAAAAAGTTACTGAATAGCGGGGCTGGTGGCACTATGGTTATGACCCTTACCCTTTTTTGCAATTTAATTGCAATGGACTCCGAGGTAAGATCGAGGAAATAGAAGATTTCATGAGTTGGAAGAACATCAAGGTCGCGGTGGTGCAAGAAACCAAGCTCAACGACAACGAGCTTAGAGCATTGTGATGGTTACAATGTGCTAAGGAAAGATCGCACCAGAAGTGGAGGTGGGGGATAAGCATTCGTATTGCACCAGTCTGTCCAATACAGACCTATCTCGCTTGAGCCTGTCTCGCTTGGGGGTAGCAGCTAGCTCAACGTTTTGCATGGTCAATGAGGACGCCCCTACCAGAATTAGAGGAGACTGTCGCAGTTCGCCACCCTTACGGTATCGGTAGCGGTTAGCGACAACTTTATTTTGGTCGGTAACTTACCGACAATTTTCGTTAAATATCGAAATTATAAGCAAATAAAAATTGTCGGTTATCGACAATTGTCAGTAATTCTGTCGTTAACTAGTTACAGAATCGTACTACAGAGCAGGATCCTCCTGTAAAGAACTGAACTGCGCTCAAACAACGCTGGGAGTATGGGAGAACTATCAAAAACACGCAGAAAGCATACATTAAGATGCCGAATACTCACAATACGAATTGGTACTGACCGGGTTTCTTACAGCTTTTGGTCTCTTATCTGAAGAAGTATGGACTTGTCACCGTCGTAATAAGATTTGCGTGGGAGATATCTAGTTTTGTTAGAAACTAGCTAAACCCGGTGCGCTTCGCTACCCCGACTATGATAAAATATACTGGAATGCTATAATTATATTAATTGTTTTATATTTTAAGGTATAAATATAGGAGAGTCCATTCATGGCTGTCATGGAGCTACTATGGTATTTTTGTATGTTTCAGTGGGTTACACTCCTCTTAAAGCCTTATAATCTTACACTATTAATTTCTCTTTATTTCTACAGATTGGATTTAGATCTACCTGACTGAACTAATTTAGGAATAGAACCAGATTTGAAAACCTTAAGTTTGAGGATAGTTTTAATTTCTTTTATATGTACAGAGGACTTATTATTTCCAGGTCATATACATACATATTTACATATTGTGATATCTAAAAATACTCTTAGGATAACTTCCACTTCTATTTATAATTTTTATTCAAATAATGATGTATATATCATAATAAAAATTATTCTTAAGAAGTCTCTCAAATATATGATATTTAATAGCTGTAGACTTGGTCTATTCCATCCCAACTATATGTACTTCTGTATATAATGGTGACTCCTACTGACTTCTGAGATTCTTCAAAATTTCATTGAAATTGGACATACGTATCAAAAACATGAAATCGACCGAAAATATATGTGAGGGCCGTATTCCGATATGAACCGATCTCGATATAATTGGCACATTTCTTTTTAGAACGAATACAGTCTCACATTCCAAATTTCATTGAAATTGAACATACATATATAGCGTGTTTGGTGCATTAAATCCAGGAACCGATTTCGATATAATTTGGCACATTTATTTCTGGAATATATTCCTTAACACATCCCAAAACTCAGCGTAATTGGACATATATAGCGTGTTTGGTTCATCAAAAACAGGAAATCGGCCGAAAATATATATGGGAGCTATATTCAAATCTGAACCGATTACGATATAATTTGGCACATTTATGTCTAGACTAAATTCCGTCACAAATTCCAAAAATCAGCGAAATTGGACATATATAGCGTGTTTAAGTGTATAAGGCACAAACAAACGTACAAACAAATTTCTATTTTATATATACATATATAGTAGGGTGGGGCGATTTGTGTGGAAGCAAAAAAACCTTAATGAGCCCTTCGCGTTTCTGATTCCTGGGATTGAACTGAGCAAAAAAGTCCACTGGACCATATATCTACCGTGAAAATCGAGCCTCCCGATTTTGACTTTAAGTTTTTTATTGACGTTTTTTGGATATTTTCGCATATAACAGCCAAACCATTGGGATTTTCGATCCGACACAAAGACAAACAGTGTAGCCAAGACAGTAATTGAGAACTCTCTAATACATCGCAAAAGCATTGGAACGCTCCTTCAGGCAGTTTTGGCCTTAAGAATGTGCAAACTTTTCGGAAAATGTCGATAAATGACATTGTGCCACAAAATTTGACCCGAAAAATATTCAAGTGTTCTGATGCAAAATTATATCGTGTTGGGATCCATGGACAACGACAATGCCTTTATTTCGTTTGGGTCACTTCGTTTTATTTTTTTATAACGGTAAAAGTAGTGAAAATCTGGGTTTCTTACATTTTCAAATTTGAACGGACATATCTTATTTTTTTCCACAACGGATTTCTTTTGATCCTTCTTCCTTTGAAAGGGGTGAATAATGTCTTTTGAATAAGCTATTAATGTTTTAAATCGGTTAACAAATGGCTAAGTTATAGTGGTTTATGTCTGAAAAACCCCACAAAAAACCTATAAAGGAATTTCACATCATTTTCAAAATAAATATTGAACAAAACAAAAAAACATTATATTTTTGAAAATTATGAGAAATCCCTTTATAGGGTTTTTGTGGGGTTTTTCAGACATAAACCACTATAACTTAGCCATTTGTTAACCGATTTAAAACATTAATAGCTTATTCAAAAGACATTATTCACCCCTTTAAAAGGAAGAAGGATCAAAAGAAATCCGTTGTGGAAAAAAATAAGATATGTCCGTTTAAATTTGAAAATGTAAGAAACCCAGATTTTCACTACTTTTACCGTTATAAAAAAATAAAACGAAGTGACCCAAACGAAATAAAGGCATTGTCGTTGTCCATGGATCCCAACACGATATAATTTTGCATCAGAACACTTGAATATTTTTCGGGTCAAATTTTGTGGCACAATGTCATTTATCGACATTTTCCGAAAAGGTTGCACATTCTTAAGGCCAAAACTGCCTGAAGGAGCGTTCCAATGCTTTTGCGATGTATTAGAGAGTTTTCAATTACTGTCTTGGCTACAATGTTTGTCTTTGTGTTGGATCGAAAATCCCAATGGTTTGGCTGTTATATGCGAAAATATCCAAAAAACATCAATAAAAAACTTAAAGTCAAAATCGGGAGGCTCGATTTTCACGGTAGATATATGGTCCAGTGGACTTTTTTGCTCAGTTCAATCCCAGGAATCAGAAACGCGAAGGGCTCATTAAGGTTTTCAAATCGCCCCGGCCTAATATATAGATATTAGCTGAACCCGGTGCGGCCCCGACTACTATAAAATATAATGAAATGCCATAATTATATTAACGTTTTTAATATTTTAACGAATAAATATAGGAGATATGGAGGCGTTATATACATATTCATGGTTGTTATGGAGCTACTATGGTATTTTTGTATGTTTCAGGAGGTAACACTCTTCCGAAAGCCTTTCCGCCTATAAGTATTCCAAATGATTTAGATATATCATAATAAAACATAAATCTTAAGAAGTCTCTCAAAGATATGATACTTAATAGCTATAGCCTTGGTCAATTCCTTACCAACTATAAGTTCTTGTGTAAATAATGATGACTTCTACTGACCGCTAAGTCTTCAAAATTTCATTGAAATTGAACATACGTAACAAAAACATGAAATCGACCGAAAATATATATGGGAGCTATATTCTCATATGAACCGATCTCGATATAATTCGTCAAATTTATTTTTTGACCAAATCCCGTCTCACATTCACATTTTGTGCATAAAATAAAGGAAATCGCCCGAAAATATATATGGGAGCTATATTCAAATCTGAACCGATCTCTATATAAGTTAGCACATTTATTTCTGGAACAAATTCCGTCAGACCCTTCAAATTTCAGCGAAATTGAACATATATACCGTGTTTGGTGCATCAAATGCGGAAAATCGGCCGAAAATATATATTGGAGCTATATCCAAATCTGAACCGTTTTCGATATAATTCGGCACATTTATGTCTAGACCAAATTCCGTTACACATTCCAAATTTCAGCGAAATTGGACATATATAGCGTGTTTGGTGCATTAAATGCGGAAAATCTATCTGATATCTGAACCGATTTCGATATAATTCGGCACATTTATGTGGGAACGGGTTACGCAGCCACCACATTGCGCGCCCCACTTTCTTGCTAAATGTACTTAGTGAACACAGCAGACGTACGACACACGACTTAATTTAAGACACACACTGAACACAGCGCAACAGAAGAAGCAAATTAGTGAACACAGCTCATTGAGGAAAGCGAACTTCACAAAAAGTTAAAAGACTAGCGACAAACTAAGAAAAATCACATTCACTGCAGTTGCTCTCCTCAGTGAAGTCGCCTAGAAGAAAATCACTTACGCTGTAGTTGCTCTCCTCAGCGAAGTATTAGAAGTTAAACACTTAGAAGTTACAATAATTACTTGAATTTAAAATTGAAGAAGTGAAAAGTATGAACTTGAAGTTTGTGAAATATTAACTTTGTGTAAATATGTAAATATGTTTTGTTTCACTTAATATTAATCAATGAACCTAAAATAAATAATAAATAAACTGTGAACTATTGAATTTAACATTAACTAAAGTGTTTCATTCGAACTTTTGGTAACCAAACCAATTCCATCCTACATTTATGTCTAGACCAAATTCCGTTACACATTCCAAATTTCTGCGAAAGTGGACATATATACAGTGTTTGGTGCATCAAATGCGGAAAATCGGCCGAAAATATATATGAGAGCTATATCCAAATCTGAGCCGATTTCGATATAATTTGGCACATTTATTTCTAGACCAAGTTTTGTAACACATTTCAAATTTCAGCGAAATTGGATATATATAGCGTGCTTGGTGCATAAAATGCAGGAAATCCGCGAAAATGTAAGCTATATTCAAATCTAAACCGATCTCTATAATTTAGCACATTTATTTCTACAACAAATTCCGTCAGACCCTCCAAATTTCAGCAAAATTTGACATATATAGCATGTTTGGAGCATAAAATAAGGAAACCGAAAATATGTGTGTATGGGAGCTATATCCAAATCTGAACCAATCTCAATATATTTTGGCACATTTATTTCTAGAACAAATTCTGTGAGAAATTAAAAATTTCAGCGAAATTGAACATATATAGCGTGTTTGGTGCATAAAATAAGGAAGTCGCCCGAAAATATATGTGTATGGGAGCTATATCCAAATCTGAACCGATTTTGATATAACTTGGCACGTTTATTTCCAGACCAAGTTCCGTCATACATTCCAAATTTCATTGAAAATGGACATAAATAGCATGTTTGGTACATAAAATAAGGAAATCGGCCGAAAATATAAGTATGTGGGAGCTATATCCAAATCTGAAGCGATTTGAATATAATTTGGTAAATTTATTACTACATCAAATTCCGTCACGCATACAAAATTTGGAGATTGTATCTGTAACAGTTCTGAAGATATTTGCATACAAAATCTAAATTGTTTGGAGGTACCTCCGGTTTTGATGCCATATCTCCAGATCAACGCGAAATTTCAAAAAATGATATAGCCTATTTTCATTCCAGGCCATGAAGCAATGTACCCTAAGCATTTCAGTAAGATCTGTTTAGCGGTTTTCGCGTCTATAAGGCACAAACAAACAAACCAACAAACGTACAAACAAATTTCAATTTTATGTATATAGATAGATTGCGATGTACACAGTTTGGACCAACTTTTGTAGGGGGAGGTACCAGAAGGAGTGGACATTTTTGAACTTTAGAGGCAGCGGATTTACCGATTTCCATTTTCATACCCTCCACCATAATATGGATGGTATAATTAAATTTGCCATTCCGTTTGTAACACATCGAAATATTCGTCGGAGACCCCATAAAGTATGTATAGAATATTATATATTCTTGATCAGGATAAAATTCTAAGTCGATATAACCATGTCCGTCTGTCCGTCCGTCCATCCATCCGTCTGTTGAAATCAAGATACAGCTCGCAATTTTTAAGATAGAGCTTTTAAATTTGGTATAGAAGTTTCTATTACTACTAGGATGTTTGATATTGTAAAATTGCTATATTGTAGTCCACGTTTTGAACGGTACCACCCAATTTTCGGTATTTTGAAGGTTTTAGATTCATTATCGCACCGAAATGTCTGAAATTTGGTACTTAGTCTTCGTTGGGGGTAAAAAAGCTTTTCTTCAGAATTTTGGGTCCACTCCTTCATATAGCCCCCATAGAACGGTACCTTCCGATTTTTTGGTATTTTTAATGTTGTGGCCTCAATATTCATCCGAAATGGCTGAAATTTGGTATTTAGTCTTCATTTAAGGTCTAAACCTTTCCATATGAATTTTGTCGGTATAGACTCACACCTTCATATAGCCCCCATAAAACGGTACTTTGAAGGTTTTGGCCTCAATATTCCTCCGAAAAGGCTGAAATTTGGTATTTAGTTTTCATTTTGGATATACAATTTTCCATATGAAATCTGTAGGTATAGGTCCACGCCATCATATAGCCCCCATAGAACCGTACCTCTCGATTTTTCGGTATTTTGATGTTTGTAGCCGTAATATTCTTCCACAATGGCTGAAATATTGTACTTAGTCATCATTTGGGGTATAAAACTTTCCATATGAATGTTGTCGGTATATGTCCACGCCTTCATATAGCCCCCATAAAGCGGTACGGTGTGGGTTCAAAATTCCATCGAAATGGCTGAAATTTGGTATTTATTCTTCATTTGGAGTATAAAAATTTCCATATGGAATTTGTCAGTATAAGTCCATGCCTTCATATAGGCCCTATAGAACGGTACCTTCAGATTTTCGGTACTTTGAAGGTTGTGGCCTCAATATTCCACCGAAATGGCTGAAAATTGGTATTTAGTCTTCATTTGAAGTACAAAACTTTCTATATCAAATTTGTCGGTATAGGTTCACGCCATCATTTAGCCCCCATAGAACGGTACCTCCCGATTTTCGGTATTTTAAAGGTTATAGACACAATAATCCATCGAAATGGCTGAAATTTGGTATTTAGTCTTCATTGGGGGTATTCAACTTTCCGCTCTAAATTTTCCAGTATAGGCCACACCTTCATATAGCCCACCAGAAATTTGTAGGTATAGGTTTTCGACATCATATCGCCCTCATAGAACTGTACCTCCCGATTTTCGGTATTTTAAAGGTTGTGGTTCAATATTCCACCGAAATGGCTGAAATTGTGTCCTATAGGTCCACGTCTTCATTTAGCGCCCATAGAACGGTAACCCCCGAATTTCGGTATTTTGAAAGTTAGCCACATTGTGTTACCGAAATTGCCTGAATTTAGTATTAAGTCTTCTTCATAAACGAAGGCAAACTAATTGTTCAGTTCTACTTTAATACAACTCGCGGTGGAGGGTAAAATTAGTTCGGCAAGGCGGAACTTAAAGACGTTCTTACTTGTTCCGTTTATGTTCGCCTACTATCCTTATGACTATTGGGCCTTTAATAGCCGCGTCGCCTCTGCTCGGAAGTTTTATCTAATTTGGGATATTTAACCACTGGTACGTAGCGAGCGGTTACAGCTTTGATGATGTATCGGAAAATACTCTAATCTATCCCAGTATTTTATAGACTGGGAAACCGGGCAGCTCTATTAAACGTTAACTGGTTAATTCTCTGAAAACTTGCCAATCAGTTTTTCCTTCGTTCAGAAAAGTACGGGGTTCAGAGGATATGAAGTCGCGTGGTCTGTTTAGAGAGACGATGATATCAAGGTGTCTTAGCCAAGCGAAATTGCGGGTTGCCAAGATACATCCTTTATCAGACCGTTTGTGGTAATGGTGATATCTGGCGATCTGTGGTAATCTTCTCCCATCGTCGTTGCAACGCCTTCGTTAACCGTGCATTATGCGAAACTATAAATTTGCTCGGCCAGCGCTGTACCCCTCTGGTCATGGCTTAGGAGGGAATATCAAAGATCATAATTACATTGAAGTCCCTTAGCATCAGACGGTTATTGTCCCGCAAAAGCGGACCATTATAACGGCATATAACGCAGGACATAACTATTCATCGGCGGTATATACACATTAAGTAAGTGGGGCATGGCACAATTACCCAGGTAGTGTTATCACACCAACTGATCGATCTTTATGTTTCCCCAACAACATAAAGAAAGTTTTGACAGAACATAATCAAAATTTTACGATGCCACTACCTGGGTAATTGTGCCATGCCCCACACATTACATATATGGGTTACTAGAGTCAAGTTGAAGCGAGTTAGGTCTGTACTGGACGGTCTGGTGTATAAGGAAGACAAATCTTTCTCATTCGCTTCTTGTACGATATATGGTGTTGATCTCATTTTCATGGATGGCGGCGACGATGATGTTTCTCCGATACAAAATCTACAATTTTGTTGATTTTGCTGCTTAGACCTATGTAAATTAATTGCAGGCATAATGCATTACCGGAGCGCTGAACAACATTATGTAGTGCTAGATGCTGCGTTTGTTGTTGATGGAGAGACTGCGGTGGTGTTTCGAAAGAAAAAATGGATAGCGATGTCTAAAGAATCAATCAATAATTTTTTTTTAAATAATTTTTAGGCCTATTTGACTTATCACAAATACAACGTATTGATCGTAAAAAAACATTACTGGGTTACTGTTGCATGTTGTAAAACAATTTCGGTTATCTTTCAATTTGGTCGAAAAATTGAAAATAAATAAACAAAAAATAAAAAACACATGTAAATACATACAGTGTAATGGCACATATATGTACATGACTACGGACATGTGTTGAAATGTTTGGAACTCTGTCTGGTCAATTGTGAAAAACATTTTTGAAGAACTGACCTTTTTTCCTCAATTCACATCTTCGCGACTATATGAGAGCTGACTGGCTGGCTGTTGGTGAATGCAATCGTCATTGCATGAAAGCAGCACAAATTTGCATGCATGCCGACGACGGACAATGTGCATGTTTAACAAGACTATGTTGAGTGCAAATTGTATTTTTTGTTGTTTTATTTCCTCTTCCTTCTCCGCTTTCTGGTGTTTCAATACAGTTAGTGATTTTTTCTTTGTTTGTTCATCCGTCTGCTTGCGGTCGGTTGAATGTTTGTTTTTTTGCAAAACATTTAAGAAGCCACCAATGTTGACCACAATTCATCCAACCAATTCAAAACAATAGACGTGTACAAGGACACCATTGAATACTGGCGGAAAGTCTATACTGGGGTGGTCGCAAGAGTTAACCAGATGTTTTTTTTTCCAATTCAACCTAGTTATGCCTCTGTTGATTTCTGCAATTATTCATTCATTAGCTTCAGTGTTGCGTTGGAAAGAAAAAAAAAGCCAAAGTCAACAGGAAAATGTTGACATCGGTTAACATTACTTACTTGGTGACTGGGTGTTAAATAACGAGAAAATAGGGTAGTCACAAAGAAGAGGTAAGGAAGTACAAAATCCAAACTTATTAATGTCTTTGGTTGCTCCTAAAAATCTTAAAAAAATCCGGGCTTATTAAGGTCTTTGGTTGCTCCTAAAAATCTTTAAAAAATCCACGCTTATTAAGTTCTTTGGTTGCTCCTAAAAATCTTTAAAAAATTCACGCTTATTAATCTTTAAAAAATCCGGGCTTATTAAGGTCTATGGTTGCTCCTAAAAACCTTTAAAAAAATCCACGCCTATTAAGGTCTTTGGTTGCTCCTAGAAATCTTTAAAAAAATCCACGCTTATTAAGGTCTTTGGTTGCTCCTAAAAATCTTTAAAAAATCCAGATGTTTAGCTTTTATCATTTTCTTATTACACCTCCCTCCGCATTTCCATCACCTGAAATAAACAACACCTTTGGTGGCATTGTCGCTTAAACATCAAAATATGTTTTTAAAGACAGTTCTTAGCTTCATGCCAGTAACAATGAGGGAGTTGGCCGTTTCAACAGCAATCTTTAACCAGTCTGGTCGTTATGGATGCCTTCTGATGTCATCGCAGCGCCTCTTTAAACACACATACACACACTAGGCGTTTATTTTCTTCCTATTAACCGTTTAACTTTGTGTGGGCTCTCGGGCATACTCACTCCAAGGAGGCTTGGTAACATAAATGGTTGATATTAGTTTTGCCTCACCAAGATGTTGACTTTCATAAATTGCATTTAAAAAGCCGGGATTATAATTGAAATTAATTGACTGTTGATTGGTGTTGTCAGCCTAAATGTGAATTTTTGCAAAAAAGTGTAAATATAGCCTCCGGAGGAAAAAAGAAGCTTAAAGAGACTAAGAAAAAAATCCAATCCGTATCTAAAGATGACAATGATTGTTGTGGGTTTTGTAAAAAAGTGAAACTTCTACTGTTTCTCAAGCACGAGTAAGGTGTCAATCTAGGCAAGAAATGATTGCGGTCGGAGTTACAGCAGAGATAGTTGGATTACATAACCATTTTATTAGGTGGCACATCGGTTTTAATTTAAAACTTTATTAATATTTATGTAGGTCTTGTGTAGGAGATGGGAAGCTAGAGGAACAGAAAATGGGTTACTGTGCGCATACAAATTGCACTGATGATATCATGCCATCTATCAATGTGGTTTGTTGTCTAGTCATGTTGCAGGAAATGTGGACAACTATTTTGACTGCGGTAATTTTAAAGGAAGTCAGGTATTGCTTTTGCTCATTAAATGAATAAGCATTGAGGTATCATATGAATGTGGTTAGATATTCACAGACATGTTGTCTGGGAAAACTGAAATAATTGTGGTTAATTTATAAACCAACATGGACATAAATGGATCAATATGATAGGCATCGATAACTTAAGCATTTAAGACACGAAGCACACGGTGCTCTTGAGCCAAATTTAAATGAAAAAACTTACACCTGGGAAGTTTTTACGGATCCTGAAATTATTAAAAATCGCCGGAGCAGTTTTTAAATAAATCGCGGTAAAATTTCACAGTTTTAGGGTTTTTTTAGGTTTTCACGATTTTGCTTGGAATCCGCAAGTTCTATCGAAATGGGATTAGAGAAACTGTTGTAGCTGTGAAAATTCTCCACAAGATTGAACTTATGATATTTTTGCAGGTTTGAGATATAGAATTTCAAGTTAGGACAATGGACTGCATACACCTATGAAATTTTTGGCGGATTCTGAAACAGCAATGTGAGAAAACTCCAAAAACAAGAAAAAATCGCTAAAGGGTTTTTTAAATAAATGGCGGTCAAAGTTCACATTTTTAGGTTTATTTAAGGTTTTCGAGATTTTTTTTTGGAAACCGCAAGACCTATCGAAATGGGGATAAGGAATATTAGGCTTTCGCGACTGTGCTTGGAAACCGCAAGACCTATCGAAATGGGGCTAAGGAAAACGTTGTAGCTGTGAAAATTCTCTAGCGGACTGACTTTATGATTTGTTCGTAGGGTTTACCATTTTTGAGATATAGCAGTTCAGGTCACATTTTTTTTGTTAGGTTTTCTCGATTTGCTTGAAGACAATAAGTCTTATCGGTATGGGACTAGAAAAAATCTTATAGCAGTGAAAATTCTCTACAAGATTGGATTTCGTAATTTTTTTGTAGGTTGAACGATTTTTGAGATGTATAAGTTTAAGTTGGGAAATCGCAGTCATGACATTGTTTTATAAGGAGACGATACAGTGAGTGCATTGTCCCAAATTGAACTTCTACATCTATAAAATGGTAAAACTTACGAAAATATCATAGACAAAGACAATCTTGTAGAGAATTTTCACTGCTACAACATTTTCTATAGTTCCATTTGACAGGACTTGCGGTTTCCAAGCAAAATCGTGAAAACCTAAAAAACAAAAATGTGAACTTTGACCTCGATTTATTTAAAAGCTCTCCGGCGATTTTTTTTTCTTGATACTTCTTATCCGTGAACATTGTAGTTTCAGAATCCGCAAAAAACTTCCTAGTTGTAATATCTTTCATTTAAAGTTGTTTCAAGCACAGTGAGAAGAATATTGTTGACATATGTACATTTTAAATTTTAATATTGTATATTTTTGTTTTATTTCTTTATATTTAGATTTTGTATTTTTATATTTTATATGTTATATTTTATATTTATACCCTACACTACTATGTAGAAAGGGTATTATAAGTTTGTTTTGGGAAAAATTCATGTAACACCGCGAAATATTCGTCGGAGACCCCCAATGTGGTATACCAATCTTCATATCTCGGCGAGATAAAGCGATTTTGAGATGTGTCCGTCTGTCCATTATAAATTGTAATCAAACTCCAGGCCGCAATTATGGACCGATCGTCACGAAATTTGGTATGGAGGTCGGTTTCACATCAGAATAGATCGCTATTTTAATTGGTGATGATCGTGAAATATTTAGCGGGTGAAATGGACCAAAAACATAATTTTTATCCGATTTTGTAGTTGTTCTGTAGGTCGCAATAATAGTCCGATAGCCTCGAAATTTTAAATAAGGTAAGAGTATATGACAAAGAAGAAGCTTGCGATTTGAGATGGCGATCAGATGATATTTAGAGGGTTAAATGGACCAGAACTTTTGTGTGAAAATTGTGAAATTTTTTTATAAACAGCTTATATCTTTATTCCTGAAAGACACATTCCTCACTCGTGAGTTACATTTGGAAGACGATCTCTTGACCTTTCAATTGATGTCAATTATGTTGATGTACGTGATCAGATAACCGAGTTACAACCTAATATATCCAGTTTTTTGTTTGTAGTGTAATTATAAACCCGCTAGAGGTCGCAATTATAGTTCAATAGACACGAAATTTTCCACGTGGTAAGAGTTTAGGTAGAAGAAAATGCCTATAATTTTGAATGATGATCTGATATTATTTAGCGGGTGACATTGATCATTAATTTTGTATGAAAAATATTCAAATTTTATTTTGGGCCCATGTTTTAATTTCTAAAAGGCATATACCGGCAAAGTAGCCTACATATGGAATAATAACTACTGACCTTTCCCCTCATGCAAATTGCAATAATGTGTCTGCCAGATAACGGGCCTACTGCCTTATATGTAATGGGGTTTCTGTAGAGAACCATAATTTCCTCCCATGCTACCAATTGTCTTATATCATGACAGAGAAATTTTCAGTTCCGTTCATCTGTCTCTCTTACTGTCTAGCTGGCTGGTGCGCACGATAACTCCCGAACAGATCTACCGATTGGAACCAAATTTTGCACTTCGTAATTTCTACCCAAACTTAATTTAATTTCGAGTATGGGCCACATCGGTTCACTCCTTCAACACCTCCCTCACAAAAGTTCAAAATTTGTATGAAAAATTGTGTGAACGATAATTGTCAAAGTGCGAAATCGATTTGGTCCAAACTCTCCATATATTAGTATTCCTTCCAGATATAGATCCGGTAAGACTATATCATTCCACAACTTCAAGTATCTCCCACACACAATTTGGAAAGGTGAAATTTAAGAGTCCTATCGAATCGTATTGATTTCCTTCAGCAGATTGTCCTTGCGGTCCCCTTTGTGATGGTACAATTGCAGTGGCAAGTCCATACCTCCAGAGATTATGGCCGAAAAGTTCCAAGAAACCCTGAAAAACAAGCAAGAAACCTAACTAAAATGGCAAATCCGCAAGATAACTCTCAAGGGGATTTTCTGATTGGTCCAAACTTTGCACATCCTATTATTTCATGCAGTCATGAATCAGGTTGGAAAATGGACTATATCGGTCCCGTTCTTCGAGTACTTCCTACACAAAATTTGGGAAAAGTGCAGTTTAATGACCAGTTTCGGATCTATTTGAATTTTTGAAGAAGGTTCTCTTCACGGCACCTATTGCAGCGGTACAATTTTTCCAAGATAAGTCTATACTTCCTGAGATAATGGTCCAAAATTTCCAAAAAATAATTCTCAAACTTTTTCAAAAACCAGAAGTTAGATTTGGTAAAGCCTTACATTACGATACCTACAAAATATATATTTTTTATACGGCATAGTTATTGTGTTTGTTTCTTTTTTGGTCAGATGCTGAGGGTATATCACCGTTAGCGGAGCTGACTTATAAGTACTATCTTACTTAGTGTGTAATTGAATATGAATAATTTTAGGATTCGTAAATTTGTTTGCATTCAAATTATTTGAATTTCTATTCATTATTATTAGTTATTTCTATCGGTATAAAATATGTATATAATCACAATGAACTATTTTCGAAAATCACAAAACTGCGTGCATTACCAAGCATATGTGAGGACGATAGATCTTCAATAAACCCACAATCAATGTTAATTTTCCAATTTTGGCATATTGTTTAGAAATGTATAATTTAAAAAAGTGTTCCACAAAATCCCAGTAGGGACAAGGGAGGCTTATCGTATACCAATGAATTCATGTTATGTCATTGATATGTGACGTATTTTTATCGCCGAATACGAAAGGCGTGTACAAGTTGCCACTTGTAGAGAAGTTTTTCTTGGCTGAAATAATCAGGAAATATCGGCAGCATTACAAAGGGGTATTATGCCACCGTTGAAAATTTGATGTGGTCAGGCCTGGGAATCATACCCGGACATTCAGCGTGCAATGCGGTTGCACATAGCTAATTCCTACAGGTTGTGGTGTAGGGTATCACATGGTCGGCTCCGTCCGACTATAGCCTTTGCTTACTTGTTCCTTTATACCTTTGTGTTGATAAAACAACAAAACATTCGAAAAAAGATTTTTTCAAATTGGACCAATATTACAGAAGTTATGAATATTTCGTTGCATGTTTTCTTTTACAGAATTTGACCTTCTCAAGGCGCGATATCTCTGGAACCGTTAGTCAAAAAAAAAAAATCTAAAAATATACTAAAATGCTTTGCTAATGCTTTGAGCAGCATCACCACTGCAAAAATAAAGGAAATCAAAAACCTCATCTTGAAAAAGTCTCCGATTTCACTCAGAAATCCCCATATATATCACACTTTTAGCAATTGTTAGGGAAATATAATGCGGAAGGACATTAGAGAGAAATATCCCCAATATGACGCTATTATTAAATAATGCATTTCTGATTCATTGGAGGAAAACGAAGTTAGAAGAAATCATCATAATATTACGCGTCTAGTTATAGTTGAAAAAGAATTAACAAAGGCTACACGTATCTATAAATAGAAATAAGGCATGGGCATACATGGCGATTTTTCCTATAACCAAATAGTGTAGAAGTCTTAGGTATTGGTAAATGTGACCCACTTACTTAAGGGTAGATACAGAGAAGTGTTACTCCCTTAACATGCAATAACGACTTCGCTTCCACAATAACAGGTGATATTAAGAATTAATGTAAATTAATATCACTCATATATATTTCATCTTAGTCCGGGTTGCGAAGCGCACCGGGTTCAGCTAGTATTTTATAGTTTGTATTTTATATTGTATATTTTATGTTTTATATTTGAACTTTAATTTTTCTGTTTTATTATTTATTTTTATAGCGCTTGTAATTGTCAGCATTTCATTCCTTGGCCAGCTAGCTAATCAAAACGGTTGCCAAATGCAATAACCGTTAATAACTTCACTTGTCGTTGCATATAATTGAAACGCTAAATGTACTAAAAATTGGTAATAATTTTAAGCGATTTCTTATGTCGTTTAAAGACTTTTATGGCTTTGTCACATTAACATGAACAACGCACAAAAAATTGTTACGTTGGAGGAGTAGGCAACCATTTAACCACGCGCCTATACCACGAAGCCGTTCGAACGGAATGTGGTTGGTTAAGTTGTGATTTGTTTCTTTTTTATGCCAACTTGTTAATGGGATATTTCGACCACATATGGTGAGTAACACTTTTCGTTCGTGTTTCTGCCATAAATACATTTTTGCTTGTTATCGTTTTAATTGTTTTTCTATGAATGTCAACGAGAAATAAATCTTTTTAATGGTTCCAAAGTAGCAAATGATAAATATTTGGACACAAATCTCAAAAATATATAACATAGCGTAGAATAGGAAATTTATGATAATTTTTTTTTTTCGTAGCCAATCCCATAAAAATATTGTTAAATGGAAATTAATGAAAATTAATGTTTTAAGATAATTTATAGCTTTATCACCTTTTTTGGGTAACTTTCTCAACAACTAACCGCAGTAGTTTCGGTTTTAATGAAAAATGACACAAGTGTGAAAACGACTAATGTTGGACTTCTTAGTAAATGGATTATTGCCATTTATTATAATTCTTATACGAGTCATGTTTGAAATTCGGAGGAATAATACTTATATTTTTCTGTTAATCTAACAATATAAACCAGACTCTTTTATTCTTCTCTTTTGGTTCATTCCATAATTGAATGTTATTCCAGCACACATTCGATTGTGTTGTGCGACGATACATCACATAATGAAGCTCGCGTGACAGATCCAGTCTAGGCCTAATGAATCAGTTGACAAAAATGATTGACAAATATGTATACGTTGTAATCACGCAATTCTAAAATCAATAAAATCAAATTAGAAAGTCTTATACGAAATCTGAAATGCAATTAAAATATTTTTGTAGCGTCAAAAAACCAACATATTCGTTTTAAAACAAAAATAATTCTAGAAGGGAAATGTCTTGGGCACTTTCAATCAAGCAATGCAACAATGTACAGCCATCTGCTCATGCGGCCTTATTATTCATTTTAACCTGAGCCCGCTACTTTTATCTGTTACCAGATTTTCTCGATTGTCCCTGCAGGAGGATGTGCTTGTATTCAAGCTAATTACACTTAAAAATTTCTCAATAAGATCATAACTGTTTCCCAATTTACGATTTCTCAACTCAATATTGGTGCTCCAGCAATTACATGTTCGTTCTCTAATTAAGCCCAATTTAAACTTCCCCCCAATCAATAATTTTCAAAACTCTAGTTTCTCTTATTAACAATTTCCCCCAGTAAATCAACATTCCAAATATACCTTAACAATCCATTCCAAATTTACAGAAAATCAAAAAACAACAATAAATATTTATTAACAAACAACAAAAATTAACACGCACACCCCCAGAGGCCCCATCGAAAATAATTTACTTAAATAATTTACAATTAACTCAACACGATAATAAATAACTAAGACGAAGAAAACCAACTCCAAAGAAGTAACTGACCAACAAAAGCGAATAAAAAGAAAGGCAAACACATCCGCCGACAATGGATGAACAACGGATGAGATGATCTACGATCCCAAAAACCACTTGACTCCTAATTCGGTTTGTTGTACTTCTATTTAGTGGAGTTCGAATTAAACAAAAGACTTAATAATTATACCGCCAAATAAATTAGTGAGGCAAGTGAACCGAAAACTAAACCCTAAAACTTAACACATTAACAACCCACGAGAAGATGCTGTTTGATTTTCTTTTATGTGAATGGACCATGTTGTCCATGCGTCTGAAACTTCAGTTGTTGGTTGGTTGCTTGCTGGCTAACCTTTTGATCATTGATAAGACAACGGGAGTTAACACCAACGTCTACTGTGTCTGTCCGTTAACGAAATTAAATGTTTTTCTTACCACAATGGGATCGAATTGATCGCCGCATCAGACAATACGCATACAGTAGTAATGTCTTGTCAATTTTTTGTGAACTAGTTACGAGTTTCTGCTGCCACAATAGGTTCAAACGATGTGCTACACATGTAGCTCGTTAACACAACATGCATTAGATCGGTCAAATGTTTGTTTAGATTTATGGTATTGTTGTTGTTGGGAATTTCATAGACCTTTTGCTATGAATAATGTTTCGAACAAATCAGCAGGTTGTTAAATGGTAAAGGGTGATGAATTTTGGTGGGATATAATTTTTGATAACAACAAATGTTTGATGTTAGAACTATAAATAACACTGTGCAACACTGCAAATGCAAACAACTTCTAGTGGGCATTTTCTGAGAGTACATATTAAGATTACAAAACCCCTAGTTGGGTTTCGCATTTTTAGATCGGGTTTGGATTTTATGGCCTCATCTATACCGGGCTAAAACGAACCATTTTTCAATTGATCCGTGCCTTATCTCAGAAATTAATAAGAATTTTTGCTTTGCGGTCTTCAGCAATATTGTAGTCCCAAAGTAGTAGAACTTAAGTGTCAAATATACGAACTACAATAAAAAGACAGTATTTAGCAATGTTTAGATAGGGCCATAAAATCCGAACCCAATCAAACAAAACCCGAAGAGGGTTTTTGTCTATTGCGTCTGTACATTCATAAAAACTGCATTAGAAATTGTTTGCACAAAATTACCTTGGAAATCTTGCACAGTATAATCGCACACTTCGACACAAAATAGCATGTTAAAATCTTTTAAAAAATATATTGATTTTAAAGTATATTGATGTAAAATCAATTCCCACAATCCCGGGAAATTTAATGTACTAAAATCGGGCTGCATTAAAAATAATTTAAAGAAGTAAAAAGTAGTAAAGTTCGGCCCGGCATAAATTAGTCTTAATTAAAATTGAATAATTAGTTTTTTTATACCCTCCACCATTATATGGAGGGTATAATTAAATTTGTTGTGCCGTTTGTAACACATCGAAATATTCATTAGAGACCCTATAAAGTGTATATTGCGAAAACCAATAATGTTTTACAATCGATGAATCCGAGTTTCACCCATTCAGAACTCGCGAACTGTTAACATGATATATAGTATGATTGAAATTCTTTAAAATGAAGAGTTTTAGGACGGATCCCATAATGTCGACCATTAAAATAAATTTACGTGGAAGCTGTGTTCGCATCAATGTAGAAAAATAGGTAAAAACGGGTTGGAGCCAACAAGTTTTTTTATGCTCCCGGAATTTCGGGGTTTTTTGAATTGTTTTAATAATTCGGACGCGCAACAAGATAATATTCAAAACTCATAATTGGATTATAAAACTCGTGATTCTACGTCGTTTAGTGCATATCTCATGAGTGTGCTCCTAACAGCATCCTAGTAATTGAAGTCTAAAGGCCAATATTTGATACGTGATTTTTAAAAAAAAAAACCTATTTTTTGCTTTTAAAATTGACAAGTGCTATTCAATTTCCTTTGAATTTAGTTTTTTTACGCGACGGCTCTACTGAGAGCTTCGGCGATCGAATCCATCCACTAAAACCGCGGATATAGATACCTTGGAAATACGAAAATATGTGCGAAAACGCGTGTCATAAATAACAGAGTTTCGCGAGTTATATGGGGTTTTTACCAGGGTTTCGGAGTCGGAGTCGGAGTCTACGAGTCGGAGTCGAGCAATTTTGCTGGAGTCGGAGTCGGAAAAAATAACTCGACTCCGACTCTGGGCAAAATTTTTTCCACGTTATAGAAACATAAGATTAAATTTGGAACAAGAACATTTTTTTAAATCATTATTTATTTTAAAAGAAAATTTTAAGAAAACATATATGCAAACGGTATTTTATACAAATTTAAAGGACAATTTACAGGATATTTACTATCCTCTGAAGTGTATTTTGTTGATCCAAATGATTCTTTATATTTTTGCAAACAAAAGTAAAGTTCTATGACAATCGAATTAAGATTGGACATTTAACCTCTTTCTGGTCTTCTCACGAAGGTCTATTGGTATTCTCATCCTGTTTTTTATGAGAAATCATCCTTGTCCTCTATTAAAGACATTGTGGTCTCTATGTATTTCGGTAAATTTCGCATAATCTATTAACTATATATGCAATCCAGATTAAATTCGTTGTTTGTCAACGACAGATTCATCCCGCCATAACTCAGAAGTCTGACAAACGGCGAATCTTTCTTCTAGGATTGTATATATACTCAATGAGGGCATTATATGTAGACATTCAAATAACCGGATCTGTCCGCCAGGAACAGACATAGTTCATGTGTATTCGAGTTTTCTACACAATCAATAGCATATACGAAATTCAATGAAATACATAACCATAATAAGTGATAAAGGACAATGGAAACATGACAATATCGATTTCTTGTCTTAGTGGACCGACCCTACATAAAATTTTCCTAGCAACATTTTTGTACAATATTTTCATGCTAATTTTTTCGTGTGCTAATTTTTCAGTTCCAGAAAACATCTGTCTGCCTACGTGATGGGTTGTTTACACAATATATCTCAAATTTATATTAATAAAAGAGTAGAGTGACTGATTCACTGACTGACTGATTGACTGATTGATTCATCAACGCCCAGACGAAACGGCTGAAGCTAGAATCATGAAATTTTGGGTGAGGGTCACTCTTGGTCCGAAGGTGACAGATAAGGCTTGGTTTTTGGAAATTCGTACTAGAACGGTACGAAAAGTACCAAAAGGTACTAAATATGGTACCATTAGTATTAGCCAAACGCGAAGAGCTAGAATTCTGAAATTTGGAATGAAGGTCACTGATGGAGTGTAGGAAAGATGTGCTAAAGGGTTTTTAGAAATTCGAACTATTAGTGTACGAAAAGTACTAAAGTGTACTAAATTTGGTGCCAATTCGTATTTTGTGAACGGATAAAGGTTAAAGGTTGAAATTTGGTGTGAGAATCAAGGTTAAAAGGTACGGTTGACATAAGGAGGTGGTTTAGGGAAAGTGCACACATGTGTACGAAAAGTACTAAATGGTACTAAATTTGGTACAATTATGATTTGGGCAAACGGATAGAGCTGCAATCCTGAAATTTTGAATTAAGGCTACTGTTGGAGAGTGGAATGGACATAGTTTTGAAAATTCGTACTTATGGGTACGAAAAGTACTAAATGGTACTAAATTTGGTACAATTATGATTTGGGCGAACGTGTAGAGCTGGAATCCGGAAATTTCGAACTAAGGTTACTGTTGAAGAATGAATGGAAGCAGTTTTGAAAATTCGTACTTATGGGTACGAAGAGTACTAAATGGTACTAAATTTGGTACAATTATGATTTGGGCGAACGGATAGAGCTGGAATCTTGAAATTTTAAACTAAGGCTACTGTTGGAGAGTAAAATGGATGTAGTTTTACAAATTCTTACCTATGGGTACAAAAAGTACAAAATGGTACTAAATTTGGTACAATTTGGATTTAGGTTGAACGGATAGACCTGGAATCCTGAAATTTTGAATTAAGGCTGCTGTTAGAGAGTAGAATGGAAGTAGTTTTGAAAATTCGTACTTATGGGTACGACAAGTACTAAACGGTACTAAATTTGGTACAATTTGGATTCAGGTTGAACGGATAGAGCTGGAATCCTGAAATTTTGAATTGAGGCTACAGTTGGAGGGTAGAATGGAAGTAGTTTTGAAAATTCGTACTTATGGGTACGAAAAGTATTAAATGGTACTAAATTTGGTACAATTATGATTTGGGCGAACGTATAGAGCTGGAATCCTGAAATTTCGAACTAAGGTTACTGTTGACGAGTGAATGGAAGCAGTTTTGAAAATTCGTACTTATGGGTACGAAAAGTACTAAATGGTACTAAATTTGGTACAATTGTGATTTGGGCGAATGGATAGAGCTGGAATCCTGAAATTTTGAACTAAGGCTACTGTTGGAGAGTAAAATGGATGTAGTTTTACAAATTCGTACCTATGGGTACGAAAAGTACTAAATGGTACTAAATTTGGTACAATTTGCATTTAAGTAGAACGGATAGACCTGGAATCCTGAATTTTTGAATTAATTCTGCTGTTAGAGAGTAGAATGGAAGTAGTTTAGAAAATTCGTATCTATGGGTACGACAAGTACTAAATGGTACTAAATTTGGTACAATTACGATTTGGGCGAACAAATAGAGCTGAAATCCTGAAATTTGAATTAAGGCTGCTGTTAGAGAGTAGAATGGAAGCAGTTTTGACAATTCGTACTTATGGGTACGACAAGTACTAAATGGTACAAAATTTTGTACAATTTGGATTGAACGGCTGGAATCCTGACATTTTTGATTTAAGGTTGCAGTTGGAGGGTAAAATGTAAGTAGTTTTGACAATTCGTACTTATGGGTACTAAATGATACTAAATTTGTTACAATTACGATTTGGGCGAACGGACAGAGCTGGAATCCTGAAATTTTGAATTAAGGATACTGTTGGAGAGTAGAATGGAATTATTTTTGAAAATTCGTACTTATGGGTACGAAATGTACTAAATGATACAAAATTTGGTGCAATCATGATTTAGGCGAACGGATAGAGCTGGAATCCTGAAATTTTGAATTAAGGCTACTGTTAGGAGAATAGAATGAAAGTAGTTTTCAAAATTCGTACTTTTGGATACGACAAGTACTAAATTTTGTACAATTTGGATTTAGGTTGAACGGATAGAGCTGGAATCCTAAAATTTTTAATTAAGGTTGATGTTGTAGTATGGGATGGAGATAATTTGGAAATTCGTACTTCTGGGTTACGAAAAGTAATAAATTTGGTGCAATTAAGTTTTGGATCATCGGATAGATCTGAATTTCTGAAATTTGCAATAAAAATTGCTGCTGGAATATAAGATTGGCTACTGTTGGATTGTAGAATGGAAGTTGTTTTGGAAATTCGTACTTAAGGTTACGAAAAGTTCTAAATGGTACTAAATTTGGTACAATTTGGATTTAGGGTGAAATTTCGAATTAACATTGATGTTAGAGTATGGGATTGAGATAATTTAGAAATTCGTACTTCGTAGACTACATTTGGAGTGTACAATGGAAGTAGTTTTGAAAATTCGTACTTATGGGTACAAAAAGTACCAAATTTGGATTTGAGTGAACGAACAGAGCTGAAATAATGAAATTTAGAATTAAGCTTGCTGTTAGGGTGTAGGATGGAGTTAGTTTTGCAAATTCTTACATAAGGGTAAGTAAAATACTAAATTTGGTACAGTTAGGATTTGGGTGAACGAATAGAGCGTGAAACCTTAAATTCGTAATTGAGATTAATGTTGAAGTGTAGGACTGCGGTAATTTTGGAAATTCGTACTTATGGATACGAAAAGCACTAAATTTGGTATAATTTGGATTTGGAATCTGGAATCCTGAAATTTGGAATTGAGATTATTGTTGAAGTGTAGGATTGAGGTAGTTTTGGAAATTCGTACTTATGGGTACGAAAAGTACTTAATGGTACTAAATTTGGTACAGTCCTGGAATTTGGTAAGACTACGGTTGGAGTGTAGGATTGGGATAGTTTTTGAAATTCGTACTTATGGGCACGAAATATACCCAATGGTACAATTTGAATTTGAGTGCACCGACAGCGCTGGAATCCTGTTTTTTGGAATTAAGGTTACTGGTGAAGTGAAGGATTGAGGTAGTTGTAGAAAATCGTACTTATGGGTACGAAGAGTACTTAATGGTACTCAATGTGTTGTTTGGTGTAGGGACAGTGCTGGAATCTGTATTTTTTGGATTTAGTGTGAGTATTGGTGTGCAATGTTGGTCTCGCTGTTGACATGTAAGGGTGAGATACGGCTTATTTTTTGAAAATCGAACTAAAGCGGTACGAACAGTACTAAAATAGCAATAATTATTGATTAAAATTGGTATAAGTACAATAAAATTTTCAGGGTTCGCCATTTCCATGTTATATATTGTTTATTTGTTTTATATATCCTTTGCGCATACGAAGTAGCGGGCACTTTGCTAGTATTCCAATAAAATTATCCACTCCACACCAGCATAGCATAGAATATGTGATCCAATTTTTAAGTCGATCGGAACAATATTGCCATAGTATAAGCGTTGGATGGGAACAATTTATTTTATTTTGTATGCAGCAAATAAACTGTGTTTTTCTCGAAATCGGCCACCAAAATATATGACAATTGGCTTATCAGTTTTCGAGGTAGAGTTGGTTGGCACCGCAAAATGCTTTAATAAAAACTTCGTAATATTTTTCGCTTTCAGATGAAGAAAAAAATCACGCAAAAAGTTACGTAGTTTTCTCGGAAAAAACCATGAAAAAGGGCTTTTATTGAGCTTTAGAACTGGAGGTCTCCTTTTAAGGCTAAGCGCACTAAAATGTTGGGTTACATCCAGTTTGATTTGCTTATAATTTTTATTGCATGTAGTCCTTATGATTTCACTGTGCAACATTTTTAAGGTGATCTTGTGCAAACAATTCGAACTGAGGATTTTTTGAAAATACAGACCCAAACGACAAGAAACCCTAGTTGGGTTTTGTTGTGTCAGATCCAGCTCGGATATTATGGCCCCATCTAAACAGGGTTAAATATTGAGTTTTTAAAGAAATTCGGGGCTATATCTCTGAAACCAATGCGAATCTTCTTCTGACCTCTGAAGCAAATTTGTAGATAAGGACAAGAATAAAATATTTGGAGAAATAATAAACTCGAAAAACTACATTTATTGCCTCAAATTTCAAAATATATACAAAAATTCCACAATTTTTATACATTTCGCACCGTATCTCCAAAACCATTAATTTTTTCTGAATATTTTCTTTTGGAGAAATATTCCCTGGAATGTAGTACACAACTCTTCATAACATGTCACTGTTGTAAAATGCCTCTATGCCGTTGTTTTCAGTACATTTTCAACGACGATTTAATCAAAATGTCAATAATGTAGTGAAATCCGAAATGCGAGAATAAACTCTTGGTGTGAACTGTGTTTGAAATACGTGTTGTAAAAGATACGATGCAAAATACCGCTGAAACAACATGAAGAAAGGATTTTAGAGTTTCAGAATGTTCTAAAGAATTGTTGAGAACTTTATTTTTGCAAAAGGTTACTTGGTTCAACTCCCAATAGTTTAGCCGATACTGACCAGAATTTCAGCAATTATGTAAAATTTTCTATATTTTATAGATTTTGATGCCCTAGATGGAGTTTTTCTTGTGTGGTTTTTTCAAAAGATAAGTTCTACTAGTTTAGGGCTACAATATTGCTAAAGACAGCAAAGCCAAATTCCTATTCGTTTCTGAGATAAAGGCCTGATAAATGCAAAAAAGTGTAGATTTAGCCCGGTTTAGATGAGGCCATAAAATCCGAACTGGATCTGACAGGACAAAACCCTACTAGGGTTTTTGTAGTCTAAATATGTACTTTCAAAAAATCCATACTAGAAGTTGTTTGCATTTTCAGTGTTGCATAGTGTTTGTATTGCCCCTTCATTTTAACATATTTTGAAAGCTTATAGATTTTCTCTCGCGGAAGAATTCCGTCCAGAATATAATACTCGTGCAAAAAAGGAAAACCGACAAAAACTTTCGAGTCGTCGGCTTTCCTCTTTCAGATGCATTATTGATCATTAAGCTCGATTTCCAACGAGAAATTAATTAAAAATTAATACTAAAAACAAGTGAGCCAAGGCTATAGTCGGGTCGGGGCCGACTATGTGATACCCTACACCACTACCCCTGTTCATAACCTTTTGACTAATGAAATTCAAAATATTAAAATTGGGATAGCTTAGCGCCTTTGCTCTGAATGTCTTCATTAACACAGGTCAATTTTTTTGAAACGCATTTTAGTGCATCGACAGTACAACCCAAATAAAAAATGGAAAAGTGGGATGTATGCCAACCATCAATAGGCTTCTTTCTGTGTTAGACCCCCATCAACCCCCAAAATTTCGTGAGGATCCGATCAAAATTTCGTAGTGTGATTGCACAAAAATGGAAAAAGGGATGAATTACCGACTATTGCGATATCGCTGTTGTTTGACCACCTATGACATATGATATTTTCTACTTTCCTTGCCAGGTTTTGTTTTCGATATACCTCCTACAGAAGGGAGATATTAACTTTGAAATAAAACGTTGGCCTTTTTTCCATATTTTTTTTTGTCACATTCCGACCCCTGAACAATATCCGACCATTATCAAAAATGAAAAGTTTTTTCCTCTGTGGGACCCCCAATACCACCCAAAATCTCGTGGCGATCCAATTAAAATTGCGACCTGTAGCGTGATTTCCAAAAAAGTGGAAAAATGGGATGTATTATCGACTAATGCGAAATCTCCGTTATTTGGCTTTATTCGGCTTTACATCATTGTAATGATGGGATTTTTTACTTTCATTGTCAGACTTTGCTTTTGGAAGGTCCGGAACAAAAGCTGTGATATTCGTCATTATTATTAAAATCGCAAAAATGAAAAGTTGTGTTCTATTAGCGGCTTTTGCGATATCTTCGTTACGACAACCTACGTAACATCGTTGCAAAGGTGATATTTTCTACTTTCATCAGCAGGTTTTGCTTTTGATATACCCCTTTTAGAAGCAGAGATATTTGCTTTGAAATAAAACGTTGACTTTTTCTCCAAATATTTTTTTTTTGCCCATTCCGACCTCTGAATATTAGCCGACCATCACCAAAATCAATAGGCTTCTTCATCTGTGTGACCCCCATTAACCCTCAAAATTTCGTGACGATCCGATCAAATTTGAGACCTGTAGCGTGATTTTTCAAAAAAGTGGAAAAATGGGATGTATTACCTACTATTCCGATATCTCCGTTATTTAGTCACCTACGCCGACCTAGTTTACATTATTGTAAAGATGGGATCTTCTACTTTCACAGCCAGTCTTTGCTTTTGGAAAGTCCCCAACCAAAGCTGGGATATTCGTCATTATAATTAAAATTGCAAAAATGAAAATTTGGGTTTTATTTGCGACTATTGTGATATCTTCGTTGTTTGATCACCTACGAGAACCTACTTTACATCATTGGAAAGGCGATATTTTCTACTTTTATTGTGAGGTTTTGCCTTTGGTATACCCCGTATAGAAGCTGAGATATTCGCTTTGGAAGAAAACGTTGTCTTTTTATCCACATAAGTTTTTTGCCCATTCCGACCCCTAAATATTATCCGACCATCACCAAAATCAATAGGCTTCTTCCCCTCTGGGACCCCCATCAACATCCAATATTTCATGACGATCCGATCGAAATTGCGACCTGTAGCGTGATTACAAGGTTTAGATGGAAAGACGGACAGACGGACAGACGGACGGACGGACGGACTGACGGACGGACACACATAGCCAGATCGACTCAGCTCGTCGAGACATTCATTTTGGTATATATAAGTATGGGTCTACGACCATTATTTCGATGCGTTACAAACTTTTTGGCCAAAACCAACTTATAGTGGTGTAGGGTATAATGATCTTCGCCTAAAAAGGCAAAATTTTCAAAAAAAAAAAAAAAAAAAAAACATTCTAAATTTGCTATTTTCAATGTAAGATTCGGCAGAAACAATATTGATATGTTCGAATGTATTCGAACGAATGCCCTTTCTAATGAATATGTAAGGAAAAACTAACACATTAACCTATATAGGCCAAATTTTAGGAAAAAGTTAAAAATGTGTGCACATTTTATTCATTTTTAGTGGTAAAGGAATTCACTCTCGGAGTCGACCCGGAGTCGGAGCCGGAGTCGTGAAAAAAACTCGTCTGGAGTCGGAGTCGGAGTCGAGCCAAAAATACCTCGACTCCGAAACCCTGGTTTTTACCAAAAATAGAATGTGGATGCACATCCGCGGTTATTGAAGAATCTATTTGAAATATGTGTATATAGAGGTATTTTTGATGGGTGCTACTGAAACCGGATGCGCATCAAAATCGTATGCGAATTGCGCGATTTTTACCGACTTTGCATTGTGTGAGTGAAACATCGAAATATGCATAAATATTGAAAGAGATTGATTCGATGTATCCAAAAACGGATGCGCATCAACTGATTTTAACTAATTCGCGAATAATTGGCTTTTTAATTTCCACATTTTTTGAATGACTGTAATTTCAATATTACTCTTAATTTCTTATCCTTATAAGTTACCACAGTAAGCAAATAAGCTTTCACAGTGGTAAACCATATTTTTTGATGAAGTTTTTAGTAGTAAACATTAATTATTGTATGGGATTTTAGCGAAATAGTTGGAGAACTACAAAATATTTTTTCTAGTTTTTCGAATCAAACCAAAAAATATATTTGCAACAATATTTTCCAACAATAAGTTTTACTCTTTTGTTGTTGCTATAATATGCAATTTATGTACCCAATCTCTATAAATTTGGTACCATTATTTTCTACGCATAATTTTTTTAATTATTTTTGAGGTTTTGTATGGACTCTGGGAAGGATAATTTGGATTTACTTCAAAGTTTTTTTATTATTTGTTGATTTTCCGCGAAAATAATAATAAATTTAATAACTATTGAAACATATGCGAATAGATATGGAATGCTGTTGACGATTTATGCATACATTTTCTCATAACATCAAATAAGAATATTTTTTCTTTATATGAGAATAAAAACCACTATAACTTTTGCGCGCATCGTCCAATTTTGTGATTGCGAACAGATTTTAAACCAGAATTTTTTTCTTAACCTCTATGCCAAAAGTTGTAGATGTGCTCGGAAAAAAAAATTTTTAAATTTTTCAAATGGAATTGCTAAGGATTTTTGGTTTTTGCCATATATGCTCTTGATGAGGCTAAACTTGTTATTCGATCTTTTGTAGTCACTCTAGCGTCCCAAAAAACTTGAGCTAGAGCGCTATATTTTTGCACCCGTGTATCTGTTTTCCATAGGCAGGTCAAGTTCGAAGATGGGCTATATCGGTCCATTTTTTTTGTATAGCTCCCACATATCAGTACCTTCCGGTATTTTGACAAATTTAGATACAATTTTTAACCGAACTAGCTGTAATTTGACATTTGAGTTTATTAGGGGTCGCAATATTTCATGTTTATGTATAGCCCCCATATAACGAAACCTCCCAATTTTCGGTATTTTGAGGTTTTTACCAAAATTTTTACCAAACTAGGTCTAGTTTGACAACCTAGGGGCCACACAACACTTCTCCACCAAACATTGTCAACATAGGTCCATGGTTTAGCGGTACCTCCCGATTTCCGGTATTTTGAGGGTTTTACCTACGTTTTTGACGTAACTACTCGACATTTTGATAATCCCTGTAGTCATAAAACTTCGATCGAAAATTGGTCCACATATAAAGGTACCTTCCGATTTTCGGAACTTTAGAAACATTTTTTGACCGAACTACCTATTGACTTGTCCATAAAAATGTTCAACATAAGTCCAGGTTTTGGGATAGATCCCATATGACTGTGTTATCCAATTTTCCGTATTTTCATATTTTCGGTGTTTTGAAGAATTTAGTCCAATACCGAACTAGCTCTAATGTGACATTTGAGGGACCCAGTGGCCACAAAGTTTCTGAACTAAAAATGTACGTCCACGATTTGGTATAGCCCCATATAACACAATGCAACACTGAAAATGCAAACAACTTCTTGTATGCATTTTTTGAAAGTACATATGAGACTACAAAAACCCTAGTTGTTTATTGTCCTGTCAGATCCAGTTCGGATTTTATAGCCTCATCTAAATCGGGCTAAAACTATCTTTTTTTGCATTTATTTGGCCTATATCTCAGAAATGAATAGGAATTTTGCTTTGCTGTCTTCGGCAATTTGTAGCCCTACACTGGCAGAACTTATCTGATGAAGAGACCACATAAGATAAACTTATGTCTTACAAGAGGAATATCAAACATTGTTCATAGGAGCAGTTTATTCTCACATTTGGGATTTCACCACATTATAGACATGAAAAACATACTAAAAGCAAGGTGAAAAAGCAAGATATAAAAAACATACAAAGAGGCATTTTACAACAATGATGTGTTCTGAACAAAAGAAAATATTTAGAAAAAATTAACAGTTTTGGAGATTTGGTACAAATTATGGAATTTTTAGATATATTATAATTTTTGAGACAATAAATGTAGTTTTTCGAGTTCATTATTTCTGCACATATTTTAATATTGTTCTTATCTACAAATTTGCTTCAGAGGTCAGAAGAATTGGTTTCCGAGATAAAGCCCCGAATTGCTTCAACAACACAATATTAAAGGATGTTTAGATGGTGCCATAAAATCCATGATGGATATGACACAACAAAACCCAACTAGGGTTTTTGTCGTTTGGATCTGTACTTTCAGAAAATGCTCAGTTAAAATTGTTTGCACATGATTACCCTAAAAATGTTGAACAGTGTACGGTACCACTGGATTTTACGTATTTTGAAAATGTTTGCTACATATTTGACCTAACTACCTGTAATTTGACAGGTAGTCCATGTTTCGGAATAGCCCTCCTAAAACGGTACCTCTGGATTTTACGAATTTTGAGCATTTTTGCTGCATTTTTCGGCCGAACTACATGTAATCTGACATTTTAAGTTCTTAGTGGTCACAAAATATGTCCACCAAAAACGGTTAATATAGGTCCATGTTTTGGTGTAGCTCCCACAACTTTCAAAATACCGTAAATCGGAAGGTAGGTCATTAGAGTTGTGCCAAAGGAACTATATGGAACTATATAGTTCACTTCGCAGTTCCAATGGCCCACATTTTTTGTTTGAACACACTGTGTATACTTACTATCACACGTTATATTTCATGATGTTACTCATACGATTTGGAACTAGTACAAGGAACTAGGAACTAGATTACCCAACTCTATAGGTCATATGGGGGTATTTGATGACGTTGACATATACCGGCACATTTCGACTGGAATGTTTCATACCTCTATCAAAAACTTAATACCAAATATAAGCTATTTTGGTGGAGAACGAGCTGTATGTAGAAAATCGGGAGGTACCCTTCTACCCGACAAATTTCAGGTGGAAATTTTTATACCCTCAACGAAGACTAAGTACCATCATGCAGCCATTTCCATGTTATAATGAGGCTAAAACCTTCAATATACCGAAAATTGAAATATACCGTTATATGGGGGTACCCTCCAAAACAAGAGGGAAATTTTTGTAGCCTAGAAAAAGACTAAATACCAAATTACAGCTACTTCGGTGAAATAATGAGGCTACAAATTTCAAAATACCGATAATCGGGAGGTACCGTTCTTTCAAAATGTTGGCCTGTACCGACAAATTTCTTAGAGAAATTTTTGTAGCCCGGAAAAAGACTAAATACCAAATTTCAGCCACTTCGGTGGAATAATGAGGCTAAAACCTTCAAAATACCGAAAATCGGGCGGTGCCGTTCTATGGGAGCTATATGAAGACGTTGACCTATACCGACTAATTTTTATACCCACAACGAAGACTATGTACCAAATTTTAGCCATTTCGGTGTTACAATGAGGCTAAACCCTCCAAAACAGCGAAAATTGGGATGTACCGTTCCATGGGGTGTACATTAAAGCGTGGACCGAGAAAGTTTTGCATCCCAAAAGAGGACGAAATTTCAGGCATTTTGGTAGAATATTATAGCTAAAACATTCAAAAATACCGGAAATTGTTAGATATCGTCCTATGGGGACTATATCAGTGCGTGTGACCTATACCGACAAATTTCATATGGAATGTTTTATACCCCAAATGAAGACTAACCACCAAATTTCAGCCATTTCGCTGGAATATTAAGTCCACAACCTTCAAAATACCGAAAATCGGGAGGTACCGTTCTATGGAGGCTATATGAAGCCGTAGACCTATACCGACAAATTTCATATGGAATATTTTATACCCATAATGGAGACTAACCACCAAATTTCAGCCATTTCGGTGGAATATTGAGGCCACAACCTTCAAAATACCGAAAATCGGGAGGTACCGTCCTATGGTGTATATATCAAAACCTGGACATATATGAACATTTTATGGTAGAAATATTTCTTATCCTCTGGAAACACAAAATACAAACTTACAACCGATTCTGTGGTAAAATGGGACTAATACATTCAAAATATCTTAAAGTGACGCGAAATATATATGGGTCGTTATATGGGGGCTCTACCAAAACGTGGACCTATATAAACAAATTTTGGTAGAAATGTTTTTTAGTCTCTGGAGACACAAAATACCAAATTACAACCAATTCGGTGTTCAAATAGGACTAATACATTCAAAATATCTTAAAATGACGCGTACTATATATGGGACCTTATATGGGGGCTATACCAAAACGTGGACCTATGTAAACATTTTATGGTAGATATGTCTCTTAGCCTCTTCAAACGCAAAATGAAAAGTTACAACCGACTAATACATTCAAAATATCTTAAAATGACGCGTACTATATACATATGGGGCCTATACCAAAACATGGACCTATATAAACAAAATTTTGTAGAAATATTTTTTAGCCTCTGGAGACACAAAATACCAAATTACAACAAATTCGGTGGTCAAATGGGACAAATATTCTAACATTTCATTAAAACGACGACGCGTCGCTTTGTATAGGGCCTATACGGAAACGTGGACCTACACAGCCCGCTTTCAATACCAAAAGTCCTACGTGCATATAATAGATTTTACCAAAATTTCATCCACCTACTTCAATCCGTTCGGACGCTAGAAATCGCTCTAGCGGACATGGCTATATCGATGTAGAATTGCACGCTGATCAATAATATATCGCTCATTTACCCAAAGAGTGACACATCTCAAAAAACGAGTTTCGACAAAAACGCGAAAATTTATATTTGACTTCCCAACTTAAACAGGTTATTACACAAAAACAAAATAACTACTTGGACCATATTTTGCAAACAGCTAGCAAGATATAGGTGCTAAATTTCTGTGGAAGATCAGGCATGATTTTAAGTGTTTTAGTGCTTCATAAACCCAAAACTTTTTATACCCTCAGCATTTATGCTAACGAGGGTATATACACTTTCATACGGGCAAAATGTGCCTCATCGAAATAATGGTTTTAGACCCCAAGTATGTTTGGACGAAATGTGTTTCAGACAATTTGGAGTCGATTGAGCAATGCCCGTCCGTCCGTCTGTCTGTCTGGATGGAGCGCACGATAACTCTCGAACGGATGAAACGATTCGATTCAAATTTTGGCTTTCGCAATATTTTGTCCAAACTTAGTTTAAGTTCGAAGATAGCCATATAGGTCCACTCCTTCAGGTACCTCCCCCACAAAAGTTCAAAAATGTTCGGAAAATTTGTTCATACGGTAACTCTTGAAGGGAGTGGCCGAATTTGTCCATACTTTACACATCCTAATATATCTACTAGGTATAGATCAGGTTCAAATATAGAATATATTTGTCCACTCCATCCGGTACCTCCAACACAAAATTTCTGATAAGTTCACTTTAAGACCTGCTATCGAATCACTTTGATTTTTGTTGAAGCAACTTGCATTCGCTGCCTCAATTACGATGGTAAACGTTTTTTCAGGGGCAAGTCCATAGTTCTTGAGCAAACATCCCGAAGGATTTAAAAACCCCTTATGGCACCATATGTGGCGGTCGGAGAGCACGATAACCGATTTGGTCCAACATTTTGTCTTCTTCATATTATATCCAAACTTAGTTTCATGAGGCAATACCGGTCCACAACTTCCGGTAATTCTCCCCAACATTGAAAAATTTCACTAAAATGCTAGGACGATATTACTTGAATGGGGCAACCAATTTGGTCCAATCTTTGGATCTCCTAATATTTTGTCAAAATTTAGTTTATCTTCTAAAATAGCCCATATCGGTCCTCCCTAAGGGTACCTCCCCCACAAAACATCAATATTTGTGTCTTAGTTCAGTTAATTCCTAATCCACATTTTTGTCGGCAAGTTCAAATGTCCAAGAAGGGCCACAAAATTCTTAAATACATTCGATCTGTCCATACGTGAAAGTTTCACTTCACATTGGCTGAGGGTATATCAGGAAAAATGTCTAAAATTGTCTTTTCCATTTCAAAAAAATCAAAAAAAAATTTTGATACTACATCAATGATTTTTGGTACATAGGTTAAGAAAAAAATCAGCATTCCAAATCTGTTTTCGTTACTAACTTTGATCGTTGCGCGCAAAAGATATGACCGTTTTAATTATGATAATTAGAAAAAATTCTAAAAAAATCGCGGCTTAATATAGTTAGCTGTTATATCCTATTATCGTTAACTGAATTCGTAACCTTTGCGATGATGCAAAAAATAATCGCAAAGTCTCAATGGATTCGCGAAAAATCAAAATTTTTTGAATAATTTCACGTATTTACAAACATATTTTTGAAAGAATAGCGCTCATAGTTACGAAAAATATATAAAAAAATTATAACAGCATCCAGACATTTTGGGGAATAAAATGAAACCTAAGTTGTAAAGGTTGGAGCTATAGTATTTATGTTATTTGCAAAAATACGAAGAAAATATTACGAAAAAAATTAAAATCATATTATTCTAATTTTATTTTTTTATGGTTTAATAGGAAAAGTTGGAGAAAAAATTTTTGAGTTCTTCGGCATTTTCGTCAAAATTTCACGCAATAATGATGATATTCCGTTGTAACAAATTTTTCGCTTATAGTTTTCCTATTGGATAATATTATTAGAACCTTATATTAAATCACAAGGGATTCCAATTGTAGCATAACGTTAAAATAATGTTATATTGAATATTACAACATTTAAGACGCATATAAACCGCGTAATTATGAAAATGACATGATGCGCATCCGATTTTCCAACACAGGGAATCAATCCCATTTATTTGATGTACAGTTTGTCAAATTCTATTTGGCGGCCACGATGTAGCATCTGCTGCATTTAAGGGTGCAAAATACAGTAAAATGGTCATAATTTCCGCGAAGTTCATTTACATTTTATGCGCATCCGATTTCAATAATCACCATTAAAAAATACATCCTTATATGCCGTTTCAATGCGATCCATCAAGAACCATGGATGTAGCATCGCACTAAATTTTTAGAAAAAATCTATTATATCTCTGGATTAGCGATAGTTTTTAAATATCTGTTTTTGCGCAGTTTAAACACGCGTATCGATCTATTTATTTAAGTAGAACTGACACATCCAAAACGCGTTTTAATATGCGATATTTTCAAAATAATTTTTTGCAAATTTTCGAAATTTGAAGGGTATCATATCCGCCGATCTAGTGGGTGGATTTTTATGCGTCGTGGCTTGTTAGATTCAGAACGTAAAAAAACTAAATTTACGCGGGTTTCCACGGAAATCGAATGATGTTTGTAAATTTTAAACCAAAAAAATAGGTTTTTGAGAAAAATTTACGCACAAAAATTTCGTGTTTAGGCCCAGATTACTGTGATCCTGTGAGGGCTACACCCTCATGTTATACATTAAAAAATGCGAAATCGCGAGTACTACAATCCAATAATAAGATTTTAGGGTAATCCAGCTGCGCGTCCCGATTAGAGCAAAAATTCAAAAAACCCCATTTTTCAGGTTTCAAAATGTCAGCATCCGTTTGAGGTAGATACAGTGGATATATTAAAAAATCATACATTAGAAACTTCAACTCTGAAGTGTGCTCTTTAACTTCTCCTTTGAGTATTAAGCTCTACATTGTGTTGTAAAACCACTAATTGGAAAATAACATAATGAAACTCGTTTATTTCAACGATTTTTTCCGATTTTTTTACATTAGTACGACCACAACTTCCGCTCAAATTATTATTTTAAGAAACCCCTCGGTGAATCGGGCTAAAACAGTTTATTTTGCCGAAATGCAGTCAAAAGTTATGGTATAGTAAAACTGATCGCGAGTTACAATACCCCATACCTCAGTTTCAACATAAGTTAATTTTCTACAAAAAGCTTGATATATCTGTCGTCAAAGCCGACTGACACTTTTTTACTTGTTTTAGTTATGCCAAACTCGTAGTAAAAGCGCTGTAACTCGTTGAGTTTTAGACATATCAGCATGAAAATTTGACACAAGATAAAGTATAAATTGTAGAAAAAATATAAATTGCTAACAAAGAAAACGCACTTTTTGAGTTATGCCACTCTTTGAGTAAATGAGCGATATATAGTTTGTGGTGTCTACAATGATTATTTCGAACAGTTACAAACGGAATGACAAACTAGGGTGGAGTGTATAATAAAAAATCTCCGCCTAAAATTATGGACAGAAAAGAAAATAAAAATTCCGTTTTTGTTCAGAATATTTTATGGTGGAGGGTATACAAAGTTCGACCAGAGGGAGTGTACTGATATTGCTCATTTTCGAATTTGATCTAAGTATGAATAAAATATTATGAAGCTCAAATTTTGGAACGAATCGGTTGATACTTTCTACAATGATCTTGCGCTCCAGCCAGCCAGCCAGATAGACGGACGACAGGGCTAAATCGAACCTAAATTACCTAAAACGAATTTCATCCCGTTATATTTAAAGTCCTATTCCATTATTTCGAGGAGTCATCGTTTTGAAAGTATTATTGTATTTATACCAACCACTCTTAGCCTAAATGCCGAAAGCATAAAAAGATATCAAAAGGGGATTTCATAGAATAATCAAAGTGACAAAATGCACTTCTGTGCGCATACTTTTTAACCCTACTGTATAAACATTTGCATTTTTATTTTGATTTTGTATTCCTCTTTTTTTTCAAAACAAAAAACACCGGTCTTTTGTTTGCTTTTAGCAAAACAAAAGAAGAGATGAACACAATGAAAATCCGGAGATAAATATCAGCTAATGGGGCTCTCCTTTGTGCATTCATTAACTCTGAGAGTAATGTTCTGTTATAAAACGAACGAAAAATAACAAACAATAACTGGATTTGAAATAAAACACGTGCTAAAAGAGTTAAACCGATGAGAATCGACAAAACTTTGAGAGTTACGTGGAGAGAAACAGCCTATGATCTCCAAAATAGAGTAAATGTAAACAAAGCACAAGCCATCCATCCATCTACCAGAGAATTTGGGGGGGGACTCCAACATTACATGTTGGAGCATCAAAACAACAATAACTCGTGAACGATGACGACTGACCGACCGGTTTAGTCGTATGTAAACAAACATACCGAACGGGTTGCATTGTGGAGATGAGCGCATGTTTCGACGGTTTTAATTTGAATAACAAAAACAAAAGTTTAATAATGAGAATTGGGTGAAAAGTTTACCACCGAAAAAAAAAAATAAAATAAATCACAATTGTGAGGAAATCAAGTGAAAAATAAAAGAAATATTGAAAATTAATTGAAATTGTAAAAAATACTTCACAGTGCCAATTAAAAAGTAAAAAAATCGAAATCAATTTGTCGGTTGTGTTTATTGGTTTGTGCGTGCCTTCATCGTCTTCGGGAACAAAGAAGAAGAAGGGCTGTCGCTTCAGCATCCGGCTGTTCGTGTATGTGCATGAAACTTTTTCCGGTAGTTTTTTTTTTTCTTTCGTAGAGTTATTCGCTGCTGTTCATTTTGCGATTTATTATAACGGTTCTTATATTGCGTATGTGAATTTGAGGAGAATTTATTTTTAGCATAATTCATTACATTAACGAGAGAGTGCAGAGCAATGTAAGAATGATGCATGCATACAAATGTTCAGTGTAGTTATGGTTCATGGTGTGTGCGTGCGTGTGTGTTCCTTATTCCTTTTCAATGCAATTGCAACTCCCTCAATTGTTGTGTGAAAGGAGGAGGGTACGCCTTGTGTAGTTTAACTTTAATTTAGAAATATGAAATTGTAACTACAAATTCCAGTGAAAGCAATTTTACAAATACACATTTATGTGTGAGTGTGTGTGTGCTTATATGTACATATGCCAAAACAACCAAACTCATCGTCATCATCATCACCCACAGTTGCCCTTTTGTGTGAACTCAACGCTGTTGGGGGAATATGTGCAAAAATATCTTTGAAGATCTAAAAGTGAAATTAAATTTCCTAGAAGAAGATGAAGAAGACAAATAAGTGAAGTAAATATGCTGCCATTTGTTTTAAGGCAATATTTTGTTTACGTGTTCTGAGGCTGAGAATGTTTATTTTTATAAAGTGAACAAAACAACAATTTTATATCGAAGGAAAATTCAAGTGTATTCATGCACATGCTATGAATGTACATGGCGGGTACATTCACTCACATTAGCCTCTTTGTGTCTTCAGATGGCATATGGATTTCATTATTAACAAAAAACTGAAATAAAGTGTATTAAATTAAACGAGAAACAAAGGAAGTTGTTTATTATTAAGTCAAAATTTTCAGAAATGAGCATTTTAAAAATATTCAAACAAAACTAATAAATTAAAATTGAAATATATGTATTTTGGTAAACAAATAATTAAAAATTGAATTATAGTGTATTCGCAATAAATTGAAATCGTTGCATACTGCAGAAGGAAACATTACATTATATGGATTTAGCATACCAATAATAATTGGTGTAATTTGATTCAGCAGTTTTGAATAAGGTAAGTTTTCTATCAAAATCATAACAAGGTATTTTATATGAAAGCAATATGCAATCCACAGCTGTGTTAGCTTAAGTTTAGTTTAGAATCACGATTCGAGTTGTGTGAGAAGGAAGGAAGTTAGTAGGCGGTTGGACTTTCGACTTTTAACTTTTTTAATTTGGGAACTAGTCCATCTTAAGACCCCCCTCACACAAAAAAAATATATTTCAAACTTAGTAATAAATGTTGTTAGTGACCTAGCCGATAAATTTAGTGGAATATATTTTCATTAGCATCATATGGCAAAAAATATTGACCAGCTCTTCTTATTATACCTGCACCATATTATGGAGGGCATAATTAAATTTGTCATTCAATTTGTGACACATCGAAATATTCGTCACAAATATTGCCCATATATACACTTTCATACGGACAAAATATGCCTCATCACAATAATGGTTTCAGACAATACCCCGCTAACATTTTTTTCCGAATTCGTACAGAATCTCTGAACAAACTTCCGATTTTGATGCCGAATTCGGTACGAAATTTGTATGGAAAGAATTGTCTAAGGAAATTCTTAAACAACTTTTAGAGTTTCACGAAGAATTCGGTCCGAATTAGGTAGTAAATTCTTGGAAAATTCGGAGAAAAATTTAGATTTTCTGAGAGAAAGCGGTCCGAATTCGGAAAAAATTCTGGAATCGGTCCGAATTAGGAAAGATATTTGAAGAAAAGTTTAAGTTGATTGAAAAAAAAATCGGAAAACATTCTTGGGCGATGACGCCCATGATATTGACAACACAGAACAAACCCCATCTCAGAGATAATTTTCATTTAATGCTCTATTTATGTAAGATTCTAATTTCGAACGTTCTAATGATTTTCCCTGTTCTTATTATTTGGTGATTAATAATAGAACAATGTGCACGTGTATGTCGAAGCTATCAACACTAGCTTGAATTACACTGTACATCATTATACCCTACACCACTATGTGGTAACGGGTATTATATGTTAGTGCATTTGTATGTAACATACAAAAGGAAGCGAGATATACCCATAGTTCCTTCTAGGGATATACATAGAATCACTTTCTGAGTCGATTTATGCATGTCCGTCCGTCCGTTCGCAACATACTGGTCGCATTTGTTGACCGATTTCGCTGAAAATTGGGGAATACCATTTTTTTAGCCGTCGGAAGATCAAGTTCGAAGATGGGCTATAACGGTCCAAGTTTTGGTATAGCCCCCATATAACGGTACCTCCCGATTTAAGGTATTTTAAGGATCTTAGCTGCATTTGTTGCCCAAACCAGCTGAAATTTTACATTTGAGGTTCCCAATGGCCTCGAAATTGCTCCACTAAAAATTGTCAAGATAGGTCCACGGTTCGGTATAGTCCCCATATAACGATACTTCCCGATTTAAGGTATTTTATGGATCTTAGCCACATTTTTTGCCCAAACTAGCTGAAATTTTACATTTGAGGTTCTCAATGGCCGCGAAATTGCTCCACTTAAAATTGTCAAGATAGGTCCACGGTTCGGTATAGTCCCCATATAACGATACCTCCCGATTTAAGGTATTTTAGGGATCTTAGCCACATTTTTTGCTTGAACTAGCTGAAATTTTACATATGTGGTTCCCAGTGGCCACGAAATTTCGCCACTTAAATTGAGCCAAATTATATCGAAATCGGTTCAGATTTGGATATAGCTCCCATATATATGTTCACCCGATTTCACGTATTTGCTGCACCAAACACGCTATATACGTCCGATTATGATGAAATTTGGAATGTTTGACTGAATTCGGTCTAGAAATAAGTGTGCCAAATTATATCGAAATCGGTTCCGATTTGGATATAGCTCCCATATATATTTTCGGCCGATTTCACGTATTTTCTGTACCAAACACGCTATATATTTCCGATTTCGATGAAATTTGGAATGTGTGACCGAATTCAGTCTAGAAATAAATGTGCCAAATTATATCGAAATCGGTTCAGATTTGGATATAGCACCCATATATATTTTCGGCCGATTTCGTGTATTTTCAGCTCCAAACACGATATATAAGTCCGATTTCAATGATATTTGGAATGTCAATGTCTGGAAATAAATGTGCCAAATTATATCAAAATCGGTTAAGATCTGGATATAGCTCCGATTTATATTTTACATATTCACAGTGGTGTAGGGTATTATATAGTCGGCCCCGCCCGACTTTGATCCTTTCCTTACTGGTTTTAAGGTAATCTTGTGCAGACAATTTGAGCTGGAAATAAATGTGCCAAATTATATCAAAATCGGTTAAGATCTGGATATAGCTCCGATTTATATTTTACATATTCACAGTGGTGTAGGGTATTATATAGTCGGCCCCGCCCGACTTTGATCCTTTCCTTACTGGTTTTAAGGTAATCTTGTGCAGACAATTTGAGCTGAGGATTTTTTGAAAGTACAGACCCAAACGTTAAAAACCCTAGTTGGGTTTTGTTGCGTCAGATCCAGCTTGGATTTTATGGCCCCACCTAAACATGGTGGGTGACGTAGGGAATGGAAGAACCAAGGAACGGTCTTGACCGGCTTTAACATGGCAAAGCCCAGGATTTATCTTGGTCCCTCTTCAATCTCAAGTGGACACTGACCTCCCCGTGGTGCCACCTGGGGAACTGCCTTTAACACCCGTTAAGAACGTTAAAAACTTGGACGTCGGCTTAGTAACCCTACCCTAGAAAAAACAGCCTACTATGAAAAAACGATAGAAAAGAAAAACAAACCCCTCTAAAGTTGACGACCCCCGCAAACGTTTTAAGGACCATGATCTGCGAATCTGCACCTGGAATGTTCGCGCACTTTATAGAGAAGGTGCAGTTTATGCATTGGCAGATGTACTTGAAAAGAACAAGGCCGACATTACTGCCATACAGGAAATACGATGGAAAGGGAAAGGCGTCACAACAACACCTAAAGGTGACGCACTGTATTATAGCTGCCATGACACAAAGCATGAGTTTGGTTGCGGATTTGTAGTTGGTCGGAGGTTAAAACATCTGGTCTCCAGCTTCACCCCAGTGAATGAAAGACTCCCTGCAATCCGATTAAAAGCAAAATTCTTCATCATCAGCTTTATTTGCACTCATGCTCCCACTGAAGGCAAGGACGAACAGATCAAAGATATATTTTGAGAGCGCTTAGAAGAAACTTATGACCATCGCCCTGCCCATGACATTAAAATTATACTAGGCGATTTTAATGGCAAAATTGGAAAGGAGAATATCTTTGGACCAACAGTCGGGAAATTCTGTCTCAACAGTGAAACATCTGACAATGGTATGAGGCTGATAGACTTTGCAGCTGCAAGAAACATGGTAGTTAGCAGTGCAAGATTTAAGCATCTCGATATTCATAAGGGCACCTGGCTGTCGCCAGATCAAAGAACAAGAAATCAAATTGATAATGTTGTGATAGATGGAAGACATGCATCAAGTGTGTTGGATGTACGATCGTTCCGAGGCGCAAACATAGACTCGGACCACTACCTTATTGCAGGAAAGGTACGTACCAGATTAAACGTAGCAAAAAAAGTGCGAACAGACACAACACGGAAGTTGGACATCGGTAAGCTGCAATCACAACAGATAGTCATAGCATATTTCACTCAACTGGCCCAACTGCTTAATAACATATCAGGACAATGGCAAAACATTGCCACTCCATGAAAACAGCCGCAAAATCAGTACTTGGATACCAGAGACCTCCACCAAGGAATCTATGGTATGACCAGGAGTGTCGTGCTGCTACCGAAGAGAAAAATGCGGCATATAGGGCTATTTTACAATCATTATCAACGCGTAGAGTACGAGAGAGGTATCGGGAGAAAAGAAGAGAGGAGAAATGTCTTTTCCGCAGGAAAAAGAGAGAGATGGAAAGGCGGGAGTGTGAACAAATCGAGATGTACAGGAGACAGAATAAAGTGCGAAAATTCTACCAAAGAGTGAAACATCAAACTGATGGCTTTGGGACTGGAACATCCTCCTGTAGAGACCAGATAGTGTGCTAAGGATATGGAAAGAGCATTTTTCCAAACTGTTGGTATCCAATAGTAGCGAAGTCGACGAAGATACCACAGTCCCAATTCCAGAAGATGGTATTGAATGTATACCACCCGACCAAGATGAGGTAAAGACAGCAATAAACCGGCTGAAGAATAATAAGGAGGCAGGAGCCGATAGCTTACCAGCCGAGCTGTTCAAAACGCTGATAAGGTGTATTCATCAGCTAGTTAGCACCACCTGGCAGGAAGAACGAGTACCCGACGATTGGAACCTGAGTATCCTGTGCCCCGTCCGTAAGGAAGAGATAAGACTTTATGCTCCAACTATAGGGGCATACGTCTTCTCCCTGTCGCCTACACGATAGTGTCAGGGATATTGTGCGAACGTCTAAAGCCCATGGTCAACGAAATAATTAGACCATACCAATGCGGCTTTAAACCTGGCAAGTTCACAATTGACCAGATATTTACCCTGCGGCAAATACTGGAGAAGACCCAAAAGATGCAGATCGACACCTACCACCTTTTTGTCGATTATAAAGCACCCTTCGACAGCCCGATACGTTCAAAGGTATTCCAAGCCATGTTTGTATTTGGTATCCCCGCAAAGGTCATTCGGCTTTGTAAAATGACTCTAACTGACACAAGATCTTCAGTTAAAATAGAAAAGAACCTCTCCGAAGAGGTTTGTACCAAAAGAAGTTTCAGGCAAGGAGACAGTCTTTCGTGTGATCTTTTCAACATGCTGCTAGAAAAGGTAATACGAGAGGCAAACGTCAAAAGATGTGGCACAATCTACACCAATAAAAATGTTACTTGCTTATGCTGATGATATAGACATCGTGGGCCGATCAGTAAAAGAAGTAACTGATACCTTTATAAAGGTCGAAGGAGAATCTGCTAAAGTGGGTCTGGCGGTAAACGGTGAGAAGACCAAGTTGATGGTGTCGACGCGCAATGCGTCCATTGAGCTCGGACCGACTGTGGAAGTTGGTTCCTATAATATTGAGGTAGCAAAAGACTTCGTCTACCTCGGCACTTCCGTAAACACAACAAACGACATCAGGTGTGAAATAAAAAGGAAGAATTGTATTGGCCAACAGATGCTACTTTGGCTTAAGTAAGCACTTTAAAAACAAAGCCACAACTCGTCAAACAAAAATAACGCTTTACAAAACACTGATACTACCCGTGCTGATGTATGGTTCCAAAGCCTAGGTACTTGCGCAAGCAGATAATGCAGTGCTTGGCGTGTTTAAGAGAACAATTCTTCGAAAGATCTACGGACCGATCTGTGTCATCGACGTGAATATCGACGTCGTATGAACCACGAGCTGTATCAGCTATACAACGACATCAATATAGTTAAACGTATCGAGATGCAGCGTTGGCTAGGCCATATAATAAGAATGAGCGATGACGAACCCGCTAAAAAGGCGTATAAATTGGAGCCACATGGCGGTGCACGCAGAATTGGAAGGCCAAAGAATAGATGGCGCAAACAAGTGGATGAAGAGATGACAAGGAGCGGTATTCCAAAAAGCGAAGCACGAAACAGAGAGAATTGGAGATCGTTTCTTAGTTCGGTCTATGAAACAAATGTTCTGTAATGGGCCAGCTAAGTAAGTAAGTAAGAAGTCCAAGACCTGTAGAGTGAAACAGGGAGTTGTCCAGGGAGTGGCCAGCTAAGTACGTAAGTTGTGTGGAACTTTAAACAAAAATTCTGTGGAATTTCCAATAGAAAGTTTTGGTATAGACCCACAACCGAATTTTGGCAGTAACAAAAAAAAGCAGAATTTCACTTTAGGACTTTTGCATGTTATCATCCATCCTCTTCCTCATACAAAACTCTACTTTTACTTTCGAATATTAATCTTCAGTAGTGTAGATAATATAAACAACAAACGACACAGTGCAATAGACGAAATCATAACATACTACATACAGACATACGTATTCGCAAGAATTTCATATGTATTTCTGTGAATATGGAGAACTTGATTCTTTATAACTCATCATTTTAATGTTATGTATGTATTATGTATATAGTTTCATGTGTGTATTTTCCATTCATGAAACCAAATCTTCTTTAAAAGCAAAAAACTACTTCGACAGAAGTTTGCAAAAATTCCAATAATTCCTTGGATATTTCAAAGAGAGAAGAATTAAGTTTCACATTGCAGTCTATCGTTACTTATCGACAGTATCCCGGAGTAATGAGGAAAGAATATATTCCCGTCTTAGCACTTTTCTAAATAGTTTGATGCGAATTATGCGTGGCAAATATGATTGCCTTGAAGAAATCCAACTAATGGAACACTAGGAAGAGACAATAAATTGATGTACTAAATTAATGAAATATGAAAATAACATCAAAAAGGAACGAAGCGAACGTCACGAACAACATGACGGACAACACTCTAAAAATAGGCGTAATATTTTGTGTGTTAAATTAATTGCCTTTTTTAAGTGTTTTAAAAATACCAGAGGCAGTCGTGAATAGGAGGGAGGTGTAATGTTACTAATTGTATTTTAAAATTATGATTTTCTTTTTTTTTTTTGGCTACCAGACACCATTTTCTTGGTTGTTTTTAAAGTAAAGTTAATAAATCATTCTATGGTGATGGGCATAATGCAATCAGAGGGTGATTAATGAGATGGTGATGATTGTTTTAAATATTATGTGTCTAAATATTTCGAATAAAATGTTTATTTATTTCCTAAAAATGTTAGCGTCCAATAAGTTTTTTTTTAATTTTGAAGGACATTCCAATCAAATAGCGATCATACATTACCTTTCTAATTGATTGTATTGGCAATCCTTTCGCAGTATTATAGGTCTATCTGTACTGCGACATTTATTTATTTTTTTCTTTCCAACATCTCTCACAAGTAGATGCTCCATATCTGAAAATCGTGTCAAAAGTAGACCGGCAAGCAAAGAGGAACCATAAACACAAGAAAATCTACAAACATTATTTTTCATCAACATCATCCAGAGCATAATAAATGATGAATATGAAGTTGGTATACACAAACACCCAAACATATGGACCTATAACTGGTGGAACAGAAGAGTATCTAAAATGACAATAAAAGACAATTACTCATAATGTATGATGACAGTGACAGCAAAAAAGCAACAGAAGAGGAGACTCACATGAAAGCCTTTGTACAAAAACCTACTAGCTCCACAACCTGAGTTTAGGGTGTAAGGGACACAACAACTGAAAACTGTTCAACGTGGAGCAAATTGGGATTTTTTGTTTTATAAAAAAAACAATCCTGAACTATTTTCCATGCTTAGGTTGGTTAAGAATAATAATAGCTGCAGCAACCTCAACAGCTAGCATTATTAAATGCAGGCTATAGAACAAAAAGAAAATCCACTACCACACAAGTATTACAAAATTTGCTGCTGTACTTGTCACCCCATTTTTGTGTGCAGTCCCTGGAAGCTGTAATAACACAACACAATTGACAACAAGTGACTTTTTGTTCCATCCTGGAGTAATTTGTTTCTTTGGATTGGTGTTTTTGTGGGGTATTATGAAAACAGCATAATGATGACAAACAGTGGAGCCATGAACCCTACTGGAATATGTGGGGCTAGAGTGGTTTTAACAAATCGATGCCGGATTTGTTTATGCGGCATCCTCCTAAAATTTTTAGTTTTGTTAAAAATTAAGATTTCCAAAGTTTGAGCTCAATCGGATATGTTACCAAGGCGAATTTGTATCGGACCAAAGGCGAATTTTCGGTGCTCGAGTTATAAGTTTCTGTGGCTCAGAAGTTTCAAACACAACGAAATATTTTACCCTTTAATGGTGACGACTCCCGAAAATATCCTAATGTTACTGCCTTGAATAAAGATCAACGGCATGACATACATTTTTATACCCTCAGCCTTTAGGCTAGAAAGGGTATATACACTTTCATACGGGCAAAATGTGCCTCATCGAAATAATGGTTTTAGACCCCAAGTATGTTTGGACGATTTGGTCCAAAAGTTGGCTATCGCAATATTTGGTCCAAACTTAGTTTAAGTTCGAAGATGGGTTATATCGGTCCACTCCTTCCGGTACCTCCCCCACAAAAGTTCCAAAATGTTCGGAAAATTTGTGGGCACGATAACTCTTGAAGGGAGTAACCGATTTGGTCCATACTTTGCACATGGTGAAATTTCTACCAGACTTAGATGAGGTTCCAATATGGACTCAATCGGTCCACTCCTTCGGGTACCTCCCACACAAAATTTCGGATAAGTTCAGTTTAGGACGTGCTCTCGAATCGCTTTGATTTTTGTTGCAGCAACTTGTATTCACTTCCCCCCATACGACGGTATAAGTTTCATCAGGGGCAAGTCCATACTTCCTGAGAAAATGGCCGGAAAGGTGCAAAAAGCCCCTATGACACCTTGTGTAATGGTTGGAGCGCAAGATAACTCTCGAACGGATCTGTCGATTCGGTCCAAAATTTGGCCTTCATAATATTTTATCAAAACACAGTTGAAGTTCAAAGATGGACAATATCGGTCCACTCCTTCAGGTACCTCCCCCACAAAACTTCAAAAATGTTCGGAAAAATTTTGCGCACGATAACTCTTTAAGGGAGTGAGCGATGTAATCCATACTTTGCACATCCTAATATATCTACCAGATATAGATCAGGTTCGAATATGGACTATATTTGTCTACTCCTTCTGGTACCTCTCTCACAAAATTTCGGATAAGTTCACTTTAAGACCTGCTCTCGAATCACTTTGATTTTTGTTGAAGCGATTTGCATTCGCTACCTCTATTACGACGTTAAAAGTTTTTTCAGGGGCAAGTCCATATTTCTTGGGAAAACAGCCCGAAAGGTGTAAAAACCCCCTATTTCGCACATATGTGGCGGTCGGAGAGCACGATTACTCTCGAACTGTTCAACCGATTTGGTCCAACATTTTCGGTGCGATTTCGTCCAACATTTCCGGTTCACAACTTTCGGTACTTCTCGCCACTATTTAAAAAATGTCACTAATGCTAGGACGTTATCACTTGAATGGGTCAACCATTTTGGTCCAAACGTTGGATCTTCTAATATTTTCTCAAATTTTAGTTTAACTTCTAAAACGGCCCATATCGGTCCTGCCCAAGGATACCTACCCTACCAAAGGTTTAACATTTGTGTCTTAGTGCAGTTAATTCCTAACCCACATTTTTGTCGGGAAGTTCAAATGTCCAAAAAGGGTCACAAAATTCTGAAGAGATCTTAAATACATTCGATCTGTCCGCAGGTGAAAGTTTCACTTCACATTGGCTGAGGGTATATATCTGTCGGCAAAGCCGACTGACACTTTTTTACTTGTTTTTTATATTTTCAGTAAAAAATTCTGTTTCATTTTTAACAGAAAATGATATCGAACTTTTAACAGAAAATGCTGTTGAATTTATAATAGAAAATTGTGATTAATTTTCAAAGGAAAATGTTGTTGAATTTTCAATAGAATATTTTATTGAATTTTCAATAGAAATTTTTTGTTTAATTTTTAACATTAAATTTTGTTGAATTTTCAATAGTAAATTTTGAGATTTTCTATAGAATATTCTGTTGAATTTTCAACAGATAATTCTCTTAAACTTTTAGTAGAATATCCTGTTAAAAATTCAACAACACATTCTACAGAATTTTCCAATGAAAATTCTACAGAATTTTCTAATAAAAATTTCACAAATTTCCTCTATAAAAACTTCAAAATAATTATCTCTTTTGAAAATTCACCACAAATTTATAAAACTTAATACACTTTTCTTTTGAAAATTCCATAGATTTTTCTTGAAATTTCCGCAGATTTTTTTTTTTAATTTAACAGAATCTTCAATCGAAATATCAACAGAATTTTCTGTTGAAAAGTAATTAGGAGATACTGTTACTGTTCTATCAAAAATTCTACGGAATGTTATATTAAATTCTACAGAATTTTTATTAAAAAATTCTACAGAATTTTATATTGAAAATTCTACAAATTTTCTATTGAAAGTTCAACAGATTTCTCTATAAAAAAATTTTAACTAATTGTTTATTTAAAATTCCACAGAATTTCCTATTTAAAATTCGGTAGAATTTTTTATAGAATATTTATCAGAGTTTTCTATTGAAATTAAAATTTCAACAGAATTTCTACTTAAAATATTCTATTGAAAATTTCAAATAATTTACTATTGAAAATTCAACTGAATTTTCTATTGAAAGTACAATAAAATTTTCTATTGAAAGTTCATCTAATTTTTTGTATTGAAAATTCAACAGAATTTTTCAGCAGTATTTTCGATTGAAATATCAACAGAATTTTCTTTTTAAAACTAATCAGAAGTTACAGTTGAAAATTCACAGAATTTTCCATTAAAAATTCAACAGAAATTTGTATTGAAAATTCCACAGGACTTTGTAATAAAAATTCCGTAAAATTTTTCAATGAAAATTCAACAGAGTTCTTGCTTAAAATTTAAAAGAACTTTTGTTGAAAATTTAACAGAATTTCATGTTAAAACTTTAACAAATTTATCTCTTGAAAATTTCACAATATTTTCGGTTTTCAGGATTTTCTATTAAAAATATTCAATAGAAAATTTCAAATAATTTACTGTTGAAAATTCAACAGAAATTTCTGTTGAAAATTCAACTGAATGTTCTATTGAAAGTTCAACAACATCTTTATAGAAGTTTTTGTATTGAAAATTCAACAGAATTTTGCAGAAGAATTTTCGATTGAAAAATCAACAGAATTTTCTTTTTAAAACTTATCAGAAGTTACAGTTGAAAATTTCACAGAATTTTCCGTTAAAAATTAAACAGAAATTTGTATTGAAAATTCCACATCATAAAATTTTATGTATTAAAAATTCAACATAATTTTGCAGCAGAATTTTCGATTGAAATATCAACAAAACGTTCTTTTTAAAACTAATCCGAAGTTACAGTCGAAAATTTCACAGATTGTTCCGTTGAAAATTCAACAGGATTTTGTATTAAAAATTCCGCAACATTATCTATTGAAAACTCAACAGAATTCTTGATTAAAAGTTAAAAGAACTTTTGTTGAAAATTCAACAGAACTTCGTCAGATTTATCTCTTGAAAATTTCACAAACTTTTCGGTTTTAATTTTCACAGAATTTTCGATTGAAAATGCATACTATTTTCTAATAAAATTCAACATTATTATGAAAAATTCTATCGATTTTTAAAAGGAAATTCTGCGGAATATCAAATAGATAATTTTTTTGAAGTTTTGATAGATAAATCGGTTGAACTTTCAATAGAAAATTTGTGGAATTTTCATAAGAATTCAACAGAATTCTTGCTTAAAATTTAAAAGAACTTTTGTTGAAAATTCAACAGAATTTTATGTTAAAACTTTAACCGATTTATCCCTTGAAAATTTCACAATATTTTCGGTTTTAATTTGTTTTCAATACAAACAATTCTATAAAAATGTTGTTGAACTTTTAATAGAACATTCAGTTGAATTTTCAACAGAAAATTCTGTTGAATTTTCAATTGAATATTTTTAATAGAAAATCCTGAAAACCGAAAATGTTGTGAAATTTTCAATACATAAATCTGTTAAAGTTGTAACACGAAATTCCGTTGAATTTTCAACAAAAGTTCTTTTAAATTTTAAGCAAGAATTCTGTTGCATTTTCATTGGAAAATTTTGCGTCCTGTAGAATTTTCAATAAAAATTTCTGTTGAATTTTTAAGGGAAAATTGTGTGAAGTTTTCAACTGTAACTTCTGATTAGTTTTAAAAAAATTCTGTTATATTTCAGTCGAAAATGCTGCTGAAAAATTCTGTTGAATTTTCAATACAAAAAATTCGTTGAACTTTCAATAGAAGATTTTATTGAACTTTCAATAGAACTTTCAGTTGTTTTTTCAACAGAAAATTGTGTAGAATTTTTAATAGTAAATTATTTGAAATTTTCAATAGAATATTTTTAATAGAAAATCCTGTTGAAATTTTAGATTCAATAGAATTTTCAATATGAAATTTTGTGCAATTTTAAATATTTAAAACATTTTGAAAGTTGCGGAACTTTCAATAGAAAATTTGTAGAATTTTCAATATAAAATTTTGTAGAATTTTCAATATAAAATTTTGTAGAATTTTCAATAAAACATTCTGTAGAATCTATATATATAAAAATGGTGTAAAAAATGTATAGTAATTCATAAAATGAGAACGGCTAGGCCGATTTCTGTAAAATTTTTTGTCAGTTATTCGCATTTTCGAGGAGAAGGTCTTTGCGGAAGAAAATTTTGGAAAATCCCTCTGGAAAAGTCGGAAAATTGGAAAAATCGAAAATTGAGTTTTTGTATGAAATTTTATTTCTTAATAGCGAGACGAAGTTCGCCGGGTCCGCTAGTTCAATATAAAATTCTGTAGAATTTTTGATAGAGCAGTAACAACAGTATCTCCTAATTAGTTTTCAACAGAAAAATCTGTTGATATTTCGATCGAAAATTCTATTACATTTTTAACAAAAAATTCTGCGGAAATTGCAAGAAAAAATCTATGGATTTTTCAAAAGAAAATTGTGTTAAATTTTCATTAGAAAATTGTGGTGAATTTTCAGTAGATATGTAAAAACGAATTAGTGGGCTTAGCCGACAGTGATATACCCTCAGCCTATGTGAAGTGAAAGTTTCATCTAAGTATTAGGGTCTTTTCCGAATTATTGGACATTTTTTGACGAAAACATGTGGATTAGGATTAAAGTTCAAAAATGTACTTAAAGGAATGTCCATTATGGAAGTGGGTCTTATTTTGGAAGTCATATCTTTTCGATAGATATCGAACCCACTAGTCATTTCAGTGGGTCATCGTATAACTTTTGGGCCAGTATGTCAGAAATCATCGACTTGTCCACGGATAACATAATATCACTGTAAACAGGACCACAACGAACAGCATATTTATACATTTCCAGACCCTAAACTGCATTTAGACACAAATGTTCAACTTTTGTCGGGGAGGTACCTTAAAGAGTGGACAAATATAGTCCAATATGGGCCATTTTAAAAGTTAAGCTAAATTTTGGCAAAATATTAAGGGATCCAAAGTTTGGACCAAATTGGTTGCCCCATTCAAAGATATCGTGCATACTATTTTAGTGATTTTTTTTTAATATTGGCAAAGTACCGGAATATGTGGAGCTGTATTGCCCATCTTCGAACTGCAACTAAGTTTGGACAAAATATGACGAAGGCCAAATTTTGGACCAAATCGGTTGATCAGTTCGTGAGCTATCGTGCTCTCCAGCCACTATTCCAGCCATGTAAATACATATTTGAGATATTTTCTCAGGAAGTATGGACTTGCCCCTGATGAAACTTGTACCGTCGTAAGGTGGCGCAGTGAATACAACTTCTTACAATAAAAACCAAAGCGATTCGACCGCAGGTCCTAAACAGAACTATTCCGAAATTTTGTGTGGGAGGTACTCGAAGGATTGAGCCCATATTGGAACCTCATCTGGTAGAAATTTTACGACCAAAGTATGGACCAAATCGGTTACTCCCTTCAAGAGTTATCATGCGCATACATGTTCCGTACATTTGCGAACTTTTGTGGGAGAGGTTCCGGAGGGAGTGGACCGATATAACCCATCATCGAACTTAAACTAAGTTTTGACAAAATATTACGAAAGCCAAATTTTGAAGCGAATCGGGTGATCCACTCGAGAGCTATCGTACGCTCCAGCCAGCCAGACAGACGGACGGACATGGCTACTTAAACTCCAAATTGTGTGAAACGGATTTAGTTCAAACATAGTTGGGGTCTAAAACCATTATTTCGATGAGGCACATTTTTCCCGTATGAAAATTTATATACCCTGGTTAGCATAATTGCTGAGGGTATAAAAATGCAGTGAAATTTTCAACAGACATTTATGTTGAAGTTTCAATAAAAAATTAAGGTGAATTTCCAACAAAAAATATTTTTATTGATTTTTGAACAAAATTGAAATTTGAATTTCCAACAAAAATTCTTTTGAAATAGCAAATGGTGATAAGTCTTCATTAGAGAATTGTGGTGCAATTTCTATAGAAATTAATTTTGTTGAATTTTAAACAAAAATGTTCATTATAACATTGTGGTGAATTTTCAACAGAAAAATGCAGTAAACTTTCAACAGATAATTCTGTTGAATTTCTAACGAAAATTTTGTTGAATATTCAATAAAAAATCATTTTGTTGATTTTAGAACAAAAAAATTAAATTTGAATTTCCAACAAAAAATTGAGTTGAATGTGAAATTTTGCTGAATTTGAAAAAGCAAATGGTGATAAATTTTCATTAGAAAATTGTGGTGAAATTTCCACAGAAAATGCAGTGAAATTTTCAACAGACAATTCTGTTAAAGCTTCAATAGAAATGTTTGTTTTATTTTCAATAGAGAATTCTCTTGGATTTTCAACTGAAACTTCTACGAAAGTTTCTACAGAATATTTGGTTGAAATTTTTACAACACATTCTGTGGACTTTTCATATTTTCAATAAAAAAATATTTATTCAAAATTTCACAGAATTTTCTACTGAAAACACAATGCAATTTATAAATAAAAATTCATCATAATTTTTTATTGAAACTTCTATAAAATTTTAAAAATCTGTTGAATTTTCAACAACAATTTTTGTTGAATTTTAGACAAACATTTTGGTGATTTTTTTATAGAAAATTCTGTTAAATTTTCGACAGAAAATACTGTTGAATTTTACACAGAAAATGCTGTTGAATTTTTAAAAGAAAATTTTGTTGAATTTTTAATAGAACCTTCTGCTGAATTTCAATAATAAATTCTGTTAAATTTTCAATAATAAATTCTATTGAATTTTCATAGAAAGTCTGTTGAATTTTCGATGAAAATTCCTGTAGAACTTTCAATAATGATTCATTGAATTTTCAGCACAAATTGTTGTAACATAATTTTTTTTATTTTATCTAATTTTGAAGATAATTTTGTGAATTTCCACATGAAAATATCACCACCTAGAATTTATCTGACAACACAGACTCCAAAGACTGTATTCAGGGATGCTAAATGAAATACTTCTTTCTATGATCCACAGTGGGTTCTTGTTGAATAGATTCGTTATTCATTTCAAATCCCTATGATTCGTTTTTTGCACAAACGATAAGCTTATGTCAAAGCAAAAAGTATTTAGTTCAACAATGTATTCTCCCCACAGCACATGGATCAGAGGCCATAGCAACAACAATTGCAACTGTAAAACTGCAATTTTAAATACATATCTACTACTGACATTGCCACAACTCTTTGTAACCCAACATTGGAACACTAAATGATTTCCTTCTTGCAAAATTGCCGATTCAAGAATACGACAAATGCACTCACGAACTCTTCTCACACAATCAGCACTAAGAATCCCAGTAGTGGCTGAGCAGCAAGGGTCCAGTTTAGTTTGGGGTGAATTGCATTTTCACTAGAATCTTTAGGTGTTCAAAGAGATACAACGACGAGAGTATGTGTTAACGTGTGCGTAAATCGGTAGTAAGTTCACCGTTCACTAGCGTTGACAAAAGCAAATCAACGACGACAATGCAGCAAAGAAGAAAAAAATTGTATACACAACATAATTGCAACATAAATCCTCAACAAAGTTCACATGACATTTTTTCCTGTTGCAAATTCAAAAGAGGGATAGACTAGCAATTTTCTTGAAATATTGTATAGTTTTCGCGGCATTTGTAAACTACCTCCTTCGATATACAATCCATGTAGTCATAGGGTTTTGCACTTGAAGAGTTGCCTCATTGTAGAATTGCTCCATTTATAATTCCTTTGCTTGTGCCACACACATACAGATAGATCTCGTTATGCTTCTGCTTGCTTTCGTTAAGCTTTCAATGTGCTTAGATTTCGTTTAGCAACCGACTGAATATATGATGTTGCCGTTTTTTGGTATGTTTTTGTTGTTATTGGTGGTGCTGTTTGTGTTGCACGTTTGTCCCATTTGTTATTTTCACTTGTTTTGCCGTATTGTTCCTCTGTCTTAAGTGGAGTGTAAGTAGTTTGTTAGAATCCATTCTCATGCTGCTGCTGGAACACTTTTTTAAAAAGGGAAGTCCAAAGGCAGACAGATAGACACACATCCAGACTTTGTCATGTATACATACATACCTGTACATTTGTATATACATACATACACACACGGTCAAATAGAATAAATGGCAAAACAGAAATCTTAAACGGAATCTTTATATGGCGGGAACTAAAGACAAATGTTTTGGAAATCTACTCTAACCATGTGGGATATTCCATTCCAAAATTCATATTTTTTATCAACAATTTAATTTTCAAAATAAATTCAAAATAATTTTTTTTTAAATTTAACTTCTATTGCAAACACTCTTAAAAAAGTGTTTTGTATTAAAAATGCAACAAAATTATCAATTGGTAATTCCACAGAAATAGAAAACTCAACAGAAATTTAAACGGAAAATTCAGCAGAACATTCTACTAAAGTTCAGCAGCATTTTTGCATTATATTCAACAGATTTTTTTTTTTTAAATTCAACACAATTTCTTTTTGAACATTTTATTGGAAATTCTCAGAATTGTCTATCAGAAGAATTTTCTGTTGAAAATTTAGAAAATTTTTCTGTTAGAAATTCAGAAAAAATTTCTATTGCAAATTTAAAAGGATTTTGTACTGAACATTTAATATAATTTTCTATTGAAATTTCCACAGAATATTCTACTGAAAATTCAGCAGAATATTCCATTAAACGTGATTTTTTATTGAAAAATCAACATAATTTTCCATTCAAAATTTCACAGAATTTTATATGAACATTCAACAAAAAAATTTTATTGAAAATTCTCAGAATTGTCCATTAACATTTTGCAGAATTTTCAGCTTAACATTCAACAGAATTGTTCCATGAAAATTCAATATATTTTTCAATGGAAAATTAGACAGAATTTTCTAATAAAAATTCAACAGAATTCTCTACAGCAAATTCAGCAGAATTTTCTACTGAAAATTCTATTAAACGGAATTTTTAATTGAAAATCAAAATATTTTTTATTAAAAATTTGACAAAATTTTCTATTGAACATTCAACAAAAATTTTTATTGAAAATTCTCAGAATTGTATTTAAAATTTTGCATAATTTTTAGCTGAAAATTCAACAGGATTTGCTCTGAAAGATTAACCAAATTCGACAATGTTTTTTGTGACTGTTCAAAAAATTTTCTGTTCAATGAATTTAGTACTGAATATTCAGCAGAATATGATATTAAAAATTCAACTGAATTTTGCTACTAAATATTCAACAGAATTTTCATTTAAAAATTCCACGTCATTTTCTACTGAATACTGGAGAGAATTGTATATTAAAAATTCAACAGAAGTTTTATGATTTTCAACAGAAAATGAAAAATTCAATAAAAATTCAACAGAATCTCTATTAAAACTTCAAACGATTTTTTTATAGAAAATCCAACTGAATCGTCAATGAAAAATTCGACTTAATTTTCTATTGAAAATTCAACTGAATTTCATATTAAAAATTCAAACGAATTTTCTATTGAAAATTCAACCGAATTTTCTATTGAAAATTGAACCGAATTTTCTATTGAAAATTCAACCGAAATTTCTATTAAAAATTCAACCGAAATTTCTATTAAAAATTCAACCGAATTTTCTGTTGAAAATTCCACCGAATTTTCTGTTGAAAATTCCACCGAATTTTCTATAGAAAACTCCACCGAGTTTCTATAGAAAATTCAAACGAATTTTCTTTTGAAAATTCAAACGAAATTTCTATTGAAAATTAAACCCAGTTTTCTATTGAAAATTCAACCGAAATTTCTATTGAAAATTCAAGCGAAATTTCTATTGAAAATTCAACAGAATTTTCTATTAAAAATTCGATCGAATTTTCTATTGAAAATTCAACCGAATTTTCTATTGAAAATTTAACCGAGTTTTCTATTGAAAATTTAACCGAGTTTTCTATTGTAAATTAAACCGAATTTTCTACTGAAAATTCAACCGAGTTTTCTATTGAAAATTCAACCGAAATTTCTAGTGAAAATTCTACCGAAATTTCTATTGAAAATTCAACCGAATTTTCTGTTGAAAATTCAACGGAATTTTCTATTGAAAATTGAACCGAAATTTCTATTGAAAATTCTACAGAATTTTCTATTAAAAATTCAACCGAATTTTCTGTTGAAAATTCCACCGAATTTTCTGTTGAAAATTCCACCGAATTTTCTATTGAAAATTCCACCGAATTTTCTATTGAAAATTCCACCGAATTTTGTATTGAAAATTCCACCGAATTTTCTATTGAAAATTCCACCGAATTTTCTACTGAAAATTCAACCGAATTTTCTATTGAAAATTCATCCGAATTTTCTATTGAAAATTCATCCGAATTTTCTATTGAAAATTCATCCGAATTTTCTATTGAAAATTCATCCGAATTTTCTATTGAAAATTCATCATCTTCAGCATCTTTAACAAATTTTATACAGAAATTTCCACAAAAGTTATGTTAATAATTCAACTAATTTTCTATTGAAAATTCTAAAAATTAAATTTTCTGTTGAAAAGTCAATTAAAAATTTTTTTTATTAAAACTTTAAGAGATTGTCAATGAAAATTCAACAGAAAATTGAACTGAAATATCAATAGGCTTTTCTATCAAAAATTAAACAGATATTTGTATAAAGAATTAAAGATTTTTTTATGGAACAACTGAATTTTTTTGCAATTTCTACAGAATTTTATATTAGAAATTGGACATAGTTTTTTGTTTATAATTCAACAAAATTGTCTATTCAAATTTAACAGAAATTTCTTCTAAATATTCAAAAGAATATTAATTGGAATATTTAAAATTCAACAGAATTTTAAATTAAAACATTAACAGAATTGTAAATTAAGATTCAACAGAATTTTCTATTGACATATCGACAGACTTTTCTATTGAAAATTAAACAGATTTTTATATTAAGAATTCAACATTTTTTTTATTGAACAACAGAATTTTTTACTGGAGATTCCACATAATTTTATGTTGGAAATTGGACAGAGTTTTTTTATAATTTAACAAAATTGCCTATTCAAACTCAACAGAATATCCTTCTAAATATTCAACAGAATATTATATGGAATATTCAAAAAAAATTATGAATTTGATATTAAAAATTCAACAGAATTTTGCTACTAAATATTCAACAGAATTTTCTTTTATAAATTCAACATATTTTTTTACAGAACATTGGACAGAATTTTGTATTAAAAATAATATTGAAAATTCAACCGAAATTTTATTGAAAATTCAACCGAATTTTATATTGAAAATTCAACCGAATTTTATATTGAAAATTCAACCGAATTTTCTATTGAAAATTCCACCAAATTTTCTATTGAAAATTCAACCGAATTTTCTGTTGAAAATTCAACCGAATTTTCTATTGAAAGTTCAACATCTTTAACAAATTTTATACAGAAATTTCCAAAAATGCTATGTTAATAATTCAACTAATTTTCTTTAAAAAATTCTAAAAATAAAATTATTATTAAAAATTCAACAGAATTTTTTATTAAAGCTTTAACAGAATTGTCAATGAAAATTCAACAGAAGTTTCCATGGAAATATTAACAGACTTTTCTATTGAAAATTTTCTGTTGAAAATTCAACCGAATTTTCTATTGAAAATACAACCGAATTTTCTATTGAAAATTCAACCGAATTTTCTATTGAAAATTCAACCGAATTTTGTATTGAAAATACAACCGAATTTTCTACTGAAAATTCAACCGAATTTTCTGTTGAAAATTCAACGGAATTTTCTATTGAAAATACAACCGAATTGTCTATTGAAAATTCAACCGAATTTTCTGTTGAAAATTCAACCGAATTTTCTATTGAAAATTCAACCGAACTTTCTATTGAAATTACAACCGAATTGTCTATTGAAAATTCAACCGAATTGTCTATTGAAAATTCAACCGAATTTTCTATTGAAAATTCATCCTAATTTTCTATTGAAAATTCAACCGAATTTTCTATTGAAAATTCAACCGAATTTTCTATTGAAAATACAACCGAATTTTCTGTTGAAAATTCTATTCTATTCTATTGAAAATTCAACTGAATTTGCTATTGAAATTTCAACCGAAATTTCTATTGAAAATTCAACAGAATTTTCTATTGAAAATTCAACCGAATTTTCTATTGAAAATGCAACACCCTTAACAAATTTTATACAGAAATTTCCACAAATGATATGTCAATAATTCAACTAATTTTCTATTGAAAATTCTAAAAATAAAGTTTTCTGTTGAAAAGTCTATTAAAATTCAATGGAATTGTTTATAAAAACTTTAACAGAATTGTAAATGAAAATTCAACAGAATCGACACACTTTTCTATTGAAAATTAAACAGATTAAATTTTTTTTTTTTATTGAACAACAGAATTTTTTATTGGAGATTCCACAGAATTTTATGTTGGAAATTGGACAGAGTTTTTTGTTTATAATTCAACAAAATTGTCTATTCAAATTCAACAGAATTTTCTTCTAAATATTCAATTAGAATATTATATCGAATGTTCAAAACATATTTTTGAACATTCAACACTATTTTGTACTGAATATTCGTCAGAATTTTAAATCGAAAATTCAACAAGACTTCTTTGAAAATGAACTTAATTTTTTATTGAAAATTCAACTGAATTTGAATGTTGTTCAGTATTTCGCCCTGAAAATTCAGCTAAATTTTCAAAAAAAATTAACAAACTTTTCTTGTAAAAATTGATGAGAATTTTCCAATAAAAATTTAAAATACTTTTTTAATGAAAAATCAACAATGTTTTCTATTAAAAGTTCAACAGATTTTTTTGTAGAAAATTTAACAAAATTTTCTGTAGAAAATTGAACAAAATTTTCTATTGAGAATTCAGCAGAATTATCTATAAAATATTCAGCAGAATTTGCTATTGAGAATTTAACAGATTTTTTTCCAGAAAATTCTATTGAATATTCTGTTTAAAAGTCAAAAGTCAGAATTGACAATAAAATTCAACCAAAATTGTTTTTTCTTGCATTTCTTTCAATAACATGAAGGGATTTTCTATTGAGAGTTTAACAAATTTTCTGTTCAAATTCAGCAATTATTTTGCGTAAAATCTTCAATTAAAGTTTAGCAGCAAATGCAAATATATGTATATATATATGCAAATATAAAATTCAACAGATTTTTTTTGAATTCTCAGAATTGTCTATTAAAATTCAGAAGTATTTTCTATTGAAAATTCACAAGAATTTTGTATTGAAATTTTCACAGAATATTCTGCAGAAAATTCAAACGAATAATCCATTAAACGGGATTTTTATTTTTTTTAGAAAATTCAACAGAATTTTCTGTAGAAAATTTAACCAAATTTTCTATTGAAAATCCAACATAATTATCTATTAAACAGTCAACAGAATTTTCTATTGGGAATTTAACATAATTTTTTATAGAAAATGTAACAGAGTCTCCCGTTGAAAGTTCTATTTAAAAGTCAACAGAATTTTCAATAAAAATTCAACCGAATTTGTTTCCTTTTAATCTCTTTTAATAATTTGATGGCATTTTCTTCAATTCATCAATTTTGTTGCGTAAAATTTAAACAATTTTCGGTTGAAAATTCAACAAATTTTCAAATAAAAATTCAAAAAATATTATGTTGAAAATTTAACAAATTTTCCAAAAAAAAAACTACAAATAGTTTTCCATTGAAAGATTAGCAAAAATCTCTATCGAAAAATTAAAAAAATTTTCATTAGGAAAATTTAAGATAATCGAAAATGTCAACATATTCTTTTTGAAAAATTTTGTGCAGTGTCCCATAACACATGTGAACTCAAAAGTTAGCCACAACGTTTATGTAAGACGACTGTTTTTTTCTGTGTTAGTCGTTCATTTTTTACCGCAAACGAAGGAAAACAGCAAGTCGTGTTCAGACACTTTGGCTGGCATTGTCAGTCGATGGCACTCACACTCTGTGTAACGAATCGAGTGCAAGCAACACAAGCTCCCAGAAAAGACAATATATAAACCAAACTATCATCTAATGATGTTAAGGTAAAACTCAAAGAAGACGATTTTTTTCGAAAGAATGACAAAATTAAGGCAACCTGGAGGACAACCTGAACCGGTATGATTCTGCAAACAAAAAAGAAGGTACTACTAATGCAACTGTGGGAATAATTTGTTGCTATTTATTGTTGTTATTGGTGGCAGCAGTGTTGTCATGGCTGGAGTTGCACAAAATGTTAGTGAAGATCTTCGTTAATGCTCTACAGTGCTGGTGGTACAATTTATTTGACAGTTAAACATGCTTGATTACACTCACGTTGGGCCGCGAGTGCCTGCTTCTCTGTGCCTTGGCCTGCTGTGATTCTTTATATTTGTTATTGTTTTTTCTTCTTCTTCTCATCAGTACTAAAATGAAACTTTATTTGACTGTTATTTTGCGAAATTTCGGCTTCATTGTTTTCCATATTGCTCAGAAAAAATTTCACGCCAAATAAAATATTTTACAACTGCAAAAAATTTTGAACAGACATTCTCAAGATTTGCAACATTTTTCGCATCTCTTATATTTGTAGTTTTTTCACAGCACATCTTTGCAAAGATGTAAACCGAAAAACAACGTCATGGAATCTCCATGAAGTGCCATTAGTGTCAACATTTGGAACACGCAAAACAATTGAACGTTTCTCAGTTGTTCGGTACCATCTCCTTAACATTGACACTTGGAGATGGTTATATTTTGAAGATTCACACACAGGCACACACACACAACGGTATGTCAAAATCTGTGCCAACGTTTACAGTTCTTGGCCTGATGTCAAGAAATTCTTGAACTCATCTCTCTTGACTACGCCGAAATTTCTGTGTGATGACGACGATGATGATGAGGCACTCTTGCAGAAAAGTTTCCCAGAACGTTGGACAACAACAAACGCACAAAATAAATTTAACGATTGCACAATTGTTTGGGAAACTTTTAAAAGGAGGGGTAGGAAGAAATTTATTGGGAAATATAATTGAGTATGATTTAAGTACCGGAACAGGAGTAATAACATTTCAATATCTTTTAACGCCTACACGAAATTTTTTAAATTTGTATTGATCTTTAACATAACTTTCTATGGAATTTTTCACAGATTTTCAACTAAAAATTCAAGACAATTTTCTATTGGAATTTCCGAGGATTTTACTATTGAATATTATTATTGGAATTTTAACAGACATTCCTATTGAGAATTCAACAAAATTCCATAATACCATTTAACCCGACTTTTCTGTTGAAAATTTAACAGAGCAAATTTAGCCCAATTATCTGTTGAAAATTTATTAAAAAATCAATAGAAATTTTGGCAAAAAACAATATTTTGCAATAAAAAAACAATATTTTGCAATAAAAATTGGACTTTTCTCTTGAACAATTTTTATTAGAATATGGAATGGAACAATAGAATGGAATATTCAACAAAATTTTCTATTGAAAAAAAAATGATGTTTATTGCTGTAGTATGCAATACCAACAAATTAGTTATGTGATTTTTCGTCGAGAACCGACGAACGCATAGCAGTGGGAAAAATTTGGTTTTGTTTGCAAGTGAAGTTGCTAGAGTTTAGGTAGTGCCAAAGAAATTCTCGATCAGAGTGTTTCTTTGCGCACGTATCTATTTGAGCTAGCAATTGACACTTGGGTATAAAAAGTTTCTTGTTGAAAAACAAGAAATAAGGGAACTGATGAAGATCTGTGGCGAGATCTGAAACTATAGTATTCCCTGCCTTACCCCTTGGTAAACATCGCCAATTTTTTTCCCACTAATAAATTAAAGTTGTTTTAATAAAATATTATAACAACGACTATGGGATTAAGCCTGACTATTTTGAAAAACAAAATTTTAGAAATTTTCTATTAAAGATTTCCCAAATTTCTATAATAAATTCCATAGATTTTCCAATTAAAAACTCAACAGATTTTATGTTGAAAATTTAACAATATTTTTCCTTTGAAATTTCCACAGAATTTAGTATTGATAATTTTATTAAAGATTTCACAGAATTTTCTATTGAGAATTTCCAGAATTTTCTTTTGAAAATTTAAAATTCCCAGAATTTTCTATTAAATATTTCACAGAATTGCCACAAACTTCAGCAGAATTTTTATACCCTCAGCCTTTAGGCTAAGGAGGGTATATACACTTTGATACGATGAAAATGTGCCTCATCGAAATAATGGTTTTAGACCCCAAGTATGTTTTGACGAAATGTGTTTCAGACAATTTGGAGTCGATCTAGCCATGTCCGTCCGTCTGTCTGTCCTGCTGGCTGGAGCGTACGAGAACTCTCGAACGAATGAACCGATTCGTTTCAAATTTTGGCTTTCGTAATATTTTGCCCCAACTTAGTTTAAGTTCGAAGATGAGCTACATCGGTCCACTCCTTCCGGTACCTCCCCCACAAAAGTTCGAAAATGTTCGAAAAGTTTGTGCACACGATAACTCTTGAAGGGAGTGAATGATTTGGTCCATACTTTGTATAGCGTAAACTTTCTACCAGAGTAATATGAGGTTCCAATATGGTCTCAATAGGTCCACTCCTTCGGGTACCTCCCACACAAAATTTCGGAAATGGTCAGTTTAGGGCCTGCTCTCAAATCGCTTTGATTTTTGTTTTAGCAACTTGTATTCACTGCCCTCCATACGACGGTACAAGTTTCATCAGTGGCAAGTCCATACTTCCTGAGAAAATAGCATGAAAGTTGCAAAAAAAAACGTATGACACCGTGTGAGGTGGTTGGAGCGCAAGATAACTCTCGAACGGATCTGCCGATTCGGTCCAAAATATGGCCTTAGTAATATTTTGTCCAAACATAGTTTAAGTTTGAAGATAAGCTATATCGGTCCACTCCTTCAAGTACCTCCCCCACAAAAGTTCAAAAATGTTCGGAAAAATTGTTCGTACGGTAACTCTTGAAGAGAGTGGCCGAATCGGTCTATACTTCACACATCCTAATATATCTACCAGATATAGATCAGGTTAAAATATGGACTATATTTGTCCACTCCACCCGGTACCTCCCACACAAAATTTCGGATAAGTTCACTTTAAGACCTGCTATCGAATCACTTTGATTTTTTTTGAAGCAACTTTCATTCGCTGCCTCAATTACGATTGTAAAAGTTTTTTTAGGGGCAAGTCCATACTTCTTGAAGAGTGTAAAAACCCCCCATGGCACCATATGTTGTGGCTGGAGATCCACTTCCATAACGGTCAATGTCGATCCATTCCTTTTAGTATCTCCTCCGTAAAACTTATGATCTTTAATTCTAATCAACAGTTTTGTCGGTTCAAACGCCCAACATTTTTAAAACCCCTTAAATATATTTATGTATACATACGTATTTTGGGAAAATTTTTTTTCAATATACACAGGCTGAGGGTATATCTCTGTCGGCAAAGTCGACTGATACTTTTTTACTTGTCAATGAAATATTCAACGGGATTTTCAATGAAACATTCAACGGAACTTTCTATTGAAAATTTCAGAAAAGTTTCTATTAAAAATTGCAGAGAAATTTCTACTGAAGATTTCACAGATATATAAATAGATTTGTACAGATTTTTTAAAAAATCCAAAAATTTTCCAATTGAAAATTCCACATATTTTTTGTTGAAAACTCGACAATATTTTTCTATTGAAAATTCAACAGAATTTTCTATAGAAAATTTCGAGAATTTTCTATCAAATATTTCAGGGAATTTTTTTGTTGAATATTCATCAGAATTTTCTTTTAAAAATTCCTCAGAATATTTTATTAAATTTTCAACAGAATTTACTACTGAAAATTCCACAGAATTTTATATTGAATATGCTTTAATACAAAATTTAACAAAATTTTCTAATGAAAATATTTGTATATAAAATAAAACATTCATTAACACACCTGACCGAATTAGCCCGGTATAAAAATATACAAACAAATGTAAAAACAACAACAAGGTCATACAAAATAAAACAAAAATCTATTAAAAATTCTGCATGATTTTCTTTCCAAAATTCAACAGATTTTTCTATTGAAAATTTAACAAACATTTTTTATAGACAACTTTTTTTATTAACAATTCAACAGAATTTTCTACGGAAAATTCAACAGAATTCAACAAGTTTTTCAATAGCAAATTCAACAGAACAACATTTTCTAAAAAATTCAATTCAAAATTTTTCTATTAAAATTTCCGCAGAATTTTATGTTGAAAATTCCACAAATTTTTTGTTGAAAATTCCACACAATTTTTTATTGAAAATTCAACTAAAAATTCATCAGAATCTTCTATTGAAAATATCGCACAATGTTCTATGGAAAATTTTACAAAATTCACTATTAAAAATTCCTCAGAATTTTGAAAAAAAATTGAACAGATTTTCTACTGCAAATTCAACATAATCGTCCATAGAAAATACAGTAGCTCTGTAATTCTGTAACTCATTTTTAGAGTTACCGACAAAAATCGGCAAAATTAAAACGCAAAATTATGAATAAAAAGTATCAATAAAAGTTGACAAAACAGTTTCTATTGGTAGGACTTAGCGACAACTTTATTTTGGTTGTTATTTTGTTGAAAATTTTCGTTAATTACCTAAATTATAATCATTCTAGTTTTAACGATATTTGTCGGTAACTCGAAAAATGAGTTACAGAATTCCACTACAGAATTTTCTACAGATAATTAAACAGAAATTTCCACAGAAAATTCAACAGACGTTTTCACAGAAAATTCAACAGAATTTCGAATATTCTTATAAAAATTTAACGGAAGAACTTAATAATGAAAATACAAAGGAATTTTTTATTGAAAAACAACAAAATTCACTGCTAAATTAAATAGAACAAAATTTACCATTGAAAATTCAACATAATTTTTTCTTGATAATTTTAAAGATTATTCTATTATTAATTCAACAGAATTTTCTTTTATAAATTCAACAAAAAAACCCAATTGAAAATTTCAAAGAAATTTTCATTTGACAATTATCCACAGATTCCTCAGATTATTGAAATTTCAACAGGATATGTCCTTGAAATTGCAATTGCAAAATTTTCCACAAAAAATTCATCGGACTTTTTCATAGCAAAATTCAACAGAATATCAGAAAATTCACTTGTATAGAAAATACAAGGAAGTTTCTATTGAAAAAAAAAATTCAATAAAATTATCTAAATTCAAACGAATTTTCTATTGACAACTCCATAAAATTTTTATGTTAAAAATTCAATGGAGTTTTCTGTTGAAATTAAAAAAAATCATTTAAAGATTCAGCAGGATTTCGGAATGTACTTTTCAAAACTCAGCGTAAATTTTCAACAGAATTTTCTATTAAAAATTCAACAGAATTTTCAATTAAAAATTCAACAGAATTTTCTATTAAAAATTCAACAGAAATTTATATTAAATATTCAACGAATTTTCTACTGAAAATTCAAAAATGTTGAATTTAACAGAATTCATTTACTAATGAAATATTAATAGTATTTACGAGTTAAAATTTAACAGAATTTTCTATTGGAAATTAAACACAATCTCTTAGTAAAAATCTGGAGGAACTTTCTGTTGAAATTTCAACAGAATTTTCTATTGAAAATTTAACAGAATTTTTATGTGGGAAATCAACAGAGTTTTCATCGAAAACATCATCAGTATTTTTCTATAGAAACTTTAACAGAATTTTCTATGTAAAATTCAGCAGGATTTTTTTCTATGGAAGAATCAACAGAATTTTCTATGTAAAATTTAGAATTTCTATCGAAAAATTCAAAAATTTTTTGTATTGAAAACGCAACTGAGTTAGAAGTTTTTATTGAAAATTCAATAAATTAAAAAAAATATTAAATTTTCTAATGAAATTCAACATCTATCTATTAAAAATTCAACAGAATTTTCTATTAAAAATTCAACCGAATTTTCTACTGAAATTTCAACAGAATTTTCTATTGAAAATTTAACAGAATTTTTATATGGGAAATCAGCAAAATTTTTGTTGAAAACTTCAGCAGTATATTCTATGGAAACTTTAACGGAATTTTCTATGTAACGTCCAGCAGGATTTTTTTTCTATGGAAGATTCAACAGAATTTTCTACGGAAAATTTACCAGAATTTCGTCGAAAATTCCACAGAATTTCTCTATGAGAAATTCAATTATTGTTTGTATTGAAAACACTACAGAGTTGGAAGTTTTTATTGAAAATTCAATAAATTAAAAAAATAATAATAAAATTCTCTATTGAAAATTCAAAAAAAAAATCTAAAATTTCCATTAAAAGTTCAACCGAATTTTCTATTGAAACTTCAATAGAATATTTAAATTGAAAATTCAATGGATCAGTAATTTCTATGGAAACTTTTACATGATTTTCTATGTAAAATTTAGCTGAATTTTTTCTATGGAAGATTCATTCATTTTCTACGGGAAGCTTACCAGAATTTCTCACGAAAATTCTACACAATTTTCTATTAAAAAATAAGTAGATTTTTTTTAATGAAAACACAATTTTTTAATGAATATTAATCTGTTGAATTTAGTAGAATATGGTATTGAAAATTCCACAGAATTTTCTATTTAAAATTAATCGCAACTTTTTATTTAAAATTTAACACAATTTTTTATTGAAAATTCAAAGGAATTTTTTGTTGAAAATTCAGCAAAATAGTGGTCTTTTTATTGAATTTTCCCTTAAAAAAGTCAATGTCATTTTCAAACCCCTCCTCTTAAATTTATGTTCATGCGAATTTTTTCTCACCTTTAGTTGTTCGTTTGAATGAGTTAACTATCATTTCGCAAACTTATTTTTTATTTTGTTTTTGCTTATTTTTCAGACATCAACGTCACGTTTTCATTTTACATCTTTATGACTATCAAGATGTCCATGTTTTAGAGGTACATAGTATAAAGTTCTTCATCTTTTTCTTTTATATTGATGGTACTGTTACGACGAATATTAACTTATTGAAGTTTTTTAAAAGAAGCGGTATCATTGTCATAAGTAGGGTCATAATTTTTGTTCTTAAGAAAAATAAGTTTAAAGAATATTCAACAAAAAGGCAACAACTTATAGAGCGAGTAATGGGTAATGCTCATTACACCGCATTTTTTCTCAAAACTTATTCTAAATATTTAATAAATATCTCTGTTTTTTAAACCAGAAACGCGCATTTGTATGTCTTAACTCCAAAATAACCATGTAATTATCATGCCATCAATGGTCCTTATTTCCCAACTTTAATTTTGTTCATAATTTTTTACATGTATGTATGTAAGTACGTATGGCGCTCGTAATGGTGTTACTCTCATTATATTTGCTTTTGTTCCTTGTTTTCGAATATTTTGTAAGGAGAATACAGACTTGTTAGTGTATCATTGTTTAATTCTGTTGCCCCTCAAATCCTTAATAAACTGTTTTTATGAAAATGATCTCATCTCATTGTTGTTCTTGTTTTTTGGTAATATGTTCACGTTTTGGCTTTCCTCCTTAAACATTCACTTCTTTTTGATAGGAAAGACAAAGTTACCAGTCAATTTACCAACATCCAGATAATGAACACTGAACATTGTAAAAACGAAAACATTTCATACCATTCCATTCATAATGTTCATGTTTGCCATTAAATTGAGAGGGAGAACGATAAGCAGCTATGAACGGCAAAAAAATGTTGTAATTTCACTCGCATATGAAGTGTGGTGTCTAGTTGGCTGGCTGACTGGCTCATTGGACCAAATGGTGGCCAAACAGACAGCCAAGCCTGCTAGGCAGTCTGTCTGTTATTCAACCATTCAGTCCTTGGCCATGAAGATAATTGTATTGATGTTGGTGTTATTTTCAAAAATTCTACAAGATTCTGTTTAATGTCCAACATTGGTGGTGGCATGCCGGATTGTAACGGCTAAAAAAATGCTACAGTCATTTAAGTTGGAATTTCGTTTGTTTTTTTTTGTTGGTGTTTTAATTTCGTTTTTGTTTTTGCCATTATTTTTATGGTCTTTTGAAAGATATTATCCTCTTGTGAAGAAAAAATATTATATTTTGTGTGTTATCGCTACTTTGTTTTTATCCCATATCCTTAACATTCGTCTGTGGCAGCAATTATCTTATCTGCAATTTTATTCAGGATTTTAATGCCATTTCTTTTGGTTTCAGTTTCTAGTGTTCTTTAAATGATTATGTGATATGGAAACCATAATCGTACATATCGCACTATAACTATTAACAAAAAAGCAATAATAAGCCCCTTTTTGGAAAATCTGGGTTGATTGTAATGGCAACATTGACTGGATAAGAAAACCAAAGAGAAACATAAAAAACTCCGAAAGCAAACCGAAATCGAGATGTATTATTAGTTCTATAAGGATCATACGAATGTGTTAAAAATTTGCTTATGTTTGTTAACATATTATCTCACACAAGGCCCAAATATGTACCATTCCATACCATATTTAGCCATTCTGCTTTAGCTTTAACTATCATTTTGCCAAAAATAGCATATAACACGACGAAATATTAATCCTAGAATTCAGTTTTTGGTATACCGATATTTCGATCAGGCATTTGCTGTTCCTAGTAGTCAAGAAAATTCTCTACGAAAAATTGAACGTAGGGCTTCGTTTCGGTATAGCCCCCATATAACGGTACCACCCGATTTTAGGTATTTTTTAGAGTTTAAGCTTCATTATACCATCGAATTGACCCAAAATTCGCATTTATACTTCGCTTTGGTTACAAAAATTTAGTCCAGAAATTTGTCGGAACAGGTCAACGTTTTGATATACTCTCAGATGTTTGGAATTTTGAAAGTTTTAATTGTAATTATCCCACCGAAATAGCTGATATTTTTTATTTAGTTTTCGCTGAGGCTACAACATTTTTTCCAGAAATTTGGTTATGATATACCCCTTATAGAACGGTACCTCCAGATTTTTGGTTTTTAAACAAATTATTTATTATCCGCTGAAGCTCTATTACATCGCACCTGATCAACAAAAGGGAAGCAACTCAAAATTTCTAACTTTTCAGTAGAGACAAAAACCTGTTCATACTTAACTAGTAACTCTGTTGTTGTTGTTGTAGCAGCATATAATGCTGGGTTGGCAGCCGCTGGCCGAAACACTTTTGGTTTCGGGTCAATCCGGTACGTAAGAACCCGCTGCCGTGGGATTGTAGTAACTCTGTGGACATGAATAGTAGAATAACGGTATTTTTTGACGAAAGAGTAGACAAAACAATGGGAGATTTTTACAGTGCACTATAGGTAATTTGCCCTGTTTTTGAGACAAAAATTAATAACAGCGGAATTAAAGGATTTTTTAACCTTTTAAATTATTTATGTGTAAAAGTGAGCTAAAACAAAGATTTTTAAAGATAAATTCGGATATAAGGAACAACGGTTATAAGCAACTACGTATATAACGAACAAAGTAATTTTTTCCAATGCCATTTTCATTAGTTTTCTTATACACAACAAACTGATGAAAACGATCACGGTAGTAAGTAACACAAATTTTGACCCCGCGAGTAGATTTTCCAACGAATTGTTACTACAGTTTTGTATATTTTTTGAATATACGTTAATAAATACGAGTTTAGTACTCCTTTAAACCGTATCAATGATTAATATGTAATAGAGAGATAAAATAAAGCTTATTACTGCCGCACCGTTTATAGAAAACCACGGATATACCGAACAATTTGTCGCCATTACTTATTTTACTTGCAATGAAATTGTAAACAACAATATTTTTTACATTTATTATTTATTTACTCAAACCAAACTTCCACAATTTTAAGACTTTTTATTGAGAAGTAACCTAATAAAATCTCATAAATATCAAAAAACGGGCAAAATCGGGTTTTGAAACCTAGTAATACCAATGCAGAAGACTTTCAGTAATGTGTTCTAGGTGGCACAATCACGGCCAAACACGGCCAATTTAGTACAAGTCTATATGAAGTGAGTTTAAGAAAAATAAAATATTTATTTCTGACTTTTTGTGTTTTTTGGTCGCTACACAAAATGTTTAAGCTATATTATATATTAAATAAATTCCTCTCGCAATTGCCAATCTATTCCATTTTACATATATTTATATTTGGTTTATTTTTCCGCGGTTTTAAATACATTGAAATATGCCTTACAATATATATTTATTTAGTTCTTCTTCGAAATTCTCACTTTGACTGCAATTTAAACCGCGATAATGGCGCTATTTTGAAAAATGTCATTCATATTAATAAATTTTGACATGTTCTTTTTTCAATGCCAACTAAAAAATTATTATTATTAAAAGTTGCAAAATCGACTTTTTGCCTCAAAAACAGGGCAAATTACCTATAGTGCAGTGGATGGAGTTGATCATTATCTATCGTTTTTTATTAAAAAGTGAAAATTTCAAAATTTTGAGTTACTACCCTTTTGTTGAACAGGTGCGACATATTTCTGCACGAAATTATCGTATAGGTCCCTGTAGAACGGTTCCTACCGACTGGTTCTTATAAATTTATGGAGTAGAGTACAAAGTGTGACGTAGGGGATGGAAGATACCAAGGGACGGTCCTGACCGGCTTTAACATGGCAAAGCCCAGGATTTATCTTGGTCCATCTTTCATCTCAAGTAGACACTGACCTCCCCGTGGTGTCACCTGGGGAACTGCCTTTAACACACGTTAAAGGTAGTGAGCTAACATGTGCCGGGCGTTCACCCATAAAAACGTTAACAATCTGGGTTTGGGCGTCGGGTTAGTAACCCTCCCCTAGAAAAAACAGCATACTATGAAAAAACGAAGGAAAAGAAAAACAAACCCGCAAACGATTTTAGGACCATGATCTGCGAATCTGCACCTGGAATGTTCGCACTCTTTATAGGGAAGGTGCAGTTTACCCATTGGCAGATGTACTTGAAAAGTACAAGGCCGACATTACTGCCATACAGGAACTACGATGGAACGGGAAGGCGTCACAGCAACATCTAAAGATGACGCATTGTATTATATCTGCCATGACGTAAAGCATGAGTTTGGTTGCGGATTCGTAGTTAGTCGGAGACTAAAACATCTGGTATCCAGCTTCACCCCAGTGAATGAAAGACTTGCTGCAATTCGAATAAAAGCTAAATTCTTCAACATCAGCTTTATTTGTGCTCATGCTCCCACTGAAGAAAAGGACGAACAGACCAAAGATATATTTTACGAGCGCTTAGAAGAAACATATGACCGTTGCCCTGCCCATGACATTAAAATCATTCTAGGCGATTTTAATGCCAAAATTGGAAAGGAGAATATCTTTGGCCCAACAGTCGGGAAATTCAGTCTCCACAGTGAAACATCTGACAATGGTATGAGGCTGATAGACTTTGCAGCTGCAGGAAACATGGTAGTTAGCAGTACCAGATTTAAGTATCTCGATATTCATAAGGGCACCTGGCTGTCGCCAAATCAAAGAACAAGAAATCAAATTGATCACGTTGTGATAAACGGAAGACATGCATCAAGCGTGTTGGATGTACGATTGTTCCGAGGTGCAAACATAGACTCGGACCACTACCTTGTTGCAGCAAAGGTGCGTACCAGATTAAACGTAACAAACAAAGTGCGAACAGACACAACACGGAAGTTGGACATCGGTAAGCTGCAATCACAACAGATAACCACAGCATATTCCACTCAACTGGCCCAACTACTTAACCAAAGCACTCCTCGTCCCGAAAACATGTCAGGACAATGGCAAAACATTGCCCACTCCATGCAAACAGCCGCAAAGTCAGTACTTGGATACCAGAGACATCCACCAAGGAATCCATGGAACTGGCACATCCTCCTGTAGAGACCAACAAGGTAATCTGGTAACTGATACAGGTAGTGTGCTAAGGTATGGAAAGAGCATTTTTCCAAACTGTTGGTATCCAATAGTAGCGAAGTCGACGAAGATACCACAGATCCAATCCCAGAAGATGGTATTGAATGTATACCACCCGGCCAAGATGAGGTAAAGACAGCAATAAACCGGCTGAATATGGCCCACCAGCCGAGCTGATTAAAACCGGAGGCGACACGCTGATGAGGTGTATGCATCAGCTAGTTAGCTCCATATGGCAGGAAGAATGCGTACCAGACGTTTGGAAACTGAGCATCCTGTGTCCCGTCCATAAAAAAGGAGATAAGACTTTATGCTCCAACTATAGTGGCATAAGTCTATCGCCTACAGGATAGTGTCAGGGATATTGAGCGAACGACTAAAGCCCATCTTCAACGAAACTGTTGGACCATACCAATTCGGCTTTAGACCTGGCAAGTCCACCATTGACCAGATCTTTACCCTGGAGAGATGCAGATCGACACCTACCACCTTTTTGTCGATTATAAAGCAGCCTTCGACAGCCCGCTACGTTCAAAGGTATTCCAAGCCATGTCTGAATTTGGTGTCCCCGCAAAGCTCATTCGGCTTTGTAAAATAACTCTAACTGACACAAGATCTTCAGTTAAAAAAAAAGAAAGAACCTCCCCGAATAGTTTTGTACCAAAAGAGGTTTCAGGCAAGGAGACAGCCTTTCGTGTGATCTTTTTAACATCCTGCTAGAAAAGGTTATACGAGAGGCAAACGTCAAAAGAAGTGGCACAATCTACACCAATAGTCACATGTTACTTGCTTATGCTGATGATATAGACATCATGGGACGATTAGTAAAAGAAGTAACCGATACCTTTATGATGGTCGAAGGAGAATCTACTAAAGTGGTTCTGGCGGTAAACGGCGAGAAGACAAAATTGATGATGTCAACGCTCAGTTCGTCTATTGAGATCGGACCAACTGTTGAAGTTGGTTCCTATAATTTTGAGGTAGTAAAAGGCTTCGTAAACACAACAAACGACATCAGTTGTGAAATAAAAAAAATTGTATTGGCCAACATATGCTACTTTGCCTTAAGTAAGCACTTCAAAAACAAAGTCACAACTCGTCAAACAAAAATAACGCTTTACAAATGCCTGGGTACTTGCGTAAGCAGAGAGATAGAGAAAAATTCTTCGAAAGATCTACGGACCGATCTGCGTTGACGGTGAATATCGACGTCGCACGGTGGTCGAAAGCACTGATCTAGCGGCGCAAAATTCATAATTTGCAAACGAATTGAGATGCGTCAGTGAAATTTTGCATAAACTCAGCTTGTACCTGTGGGTAATAATGGGCCAAATATGAACAATATCGGCTAATGTTTTGGTATAGCCCCCATTTAACGGTACCTTCCGATTTTCGGTATTTTGAGCATTTAAGCCACAATTTCGTAGCAAATTAGCTGTAATTTGGTACTTAGGGTTCCTAGTGGTCACAAAATATTTCCACCAAAAGTTATGAACATAGGTCCACGTTTTGATATAGCCCCCATGTAACCGTACCTCCCAATTTAAGCTATTTTGAATATCATGACCACATTTTTAATTCAACTTGGCTGTAATTTTGCATTCCGTGTTCTCACTGCGTATAAAATCTTCTTGCAAAACATTTTCAATACGGATTTATGTTTCGATGTAGCCCCTTTTATGATACCCCCGATTCGTTGAATTTTTACTTGTTACCCCATATTTAATAACATATTTAGCTATAATATGGTATTATAGTGTCTCCGGGGGTAGAACTCCTTCTTGCAAACATTTCTCAAGATAGGTCCATATTTTGATTTAGCTCCCATACAAATGCACAGCTAAATTTGTGCGAATTTCATGCAAAATCCCTTATTTTAAAAGTGCAGTCATCATAAGATTTGCAAATATTTGCAGTCCGAATGTGGGTATTCAGTATCCAGAGAGTCCAATTTCATTCCTAAAAAAATAATCGGACCTAAGTTCGGCTTAGTTTACAAGATGCACTCTATGGAACAAGCGCGCACAACCCTAAAAAAACTAAAAAATTTAATTTTTTGAAAATTTATTGCTATATAACTAAGTACCTCCAGACCCCAAACTAATTTTTATAATTTAAATCACACCCTCTGCTATTAATTAAAAATATATCTTGTACATTTTCATTACGAATTTATTCAACATTTAAACAAATATGAACTTAATTTTTTGAAACAATTTTTTAAAATCTGATGCAACAAAAACTCTTGTATTTGATAGTGAATAACTGAGTGAATATTTACAACAACAAAAATGAAAAAACGAAATTTTTGTCTGCAAAGTGTCTATAATCGATACAATGGAAAATATTTCGCAATTTTATAGTGCGATTTGTTAACTTTCGCGCCGCTAGATCATTGGTTTCGACCAGTGTGCGTCGTATGAACCACGAGCTGTATCTGCTATACAATGACAACAATATAGTTGAACGTATCGAGATGCAGCAATTGCGTTGGCTAGGCCATATAATAAGAATGAGCGACGATGAACCCGCTAAAAAGGCGTATAAATTCGAGCCACATGGCGGTGCACGCAGAATTGCCAGGCCAAAGAATAGATGGCGCAAACAAGTGGATGAAGAGATGACAAGTAGGGATACGTATTACCAAGCAAAAATCGATTTTTCGATCTTTTGATTCTTACTTAGAACTCAAAAAACGATTTTTCAATTCTTACGTAGGAATCAAAAAGCGATCTTTCGATCCTTTGATTCTTACTTAGAACTCACTTGGATAAAAGAATCGTTCTATCGAGATGACTCCTTAGTTCAAAATGTGAACGTTTTAGTGTACAATGCTTCGCGTTCAACACTGCCGTACCGTTAGATTAACTTTGTTCATCAGTACAACAAATAATATAATATTGCTGTCTTTCTCTTACCAATGTAATCTGTATATTTCATTTTCGTGGTACATCAAAAAGTCAAAACAGAATTGATCTTTCGATTCCCACTGCAAGAATCGCAGAATCAAAATAGAAAATCGATCTTTCGATTCTCTATGAAGTCAAAACTCGATTCCGATTTTTAGATTCTTCAAATCAAAGAATCGAGGAATCGATTACTCGAAAATCGACTTGCGTATCCCTAATGACAAGGCGCGGTACTCTAAAAAGCGAAGCACGAAACAGAGCGAATTTGAGATCTTTTCTTAGTTCGGTCTATGGAACAAATGTTCTGTAATGGGCCAGCTAAGTAAGTAAGTACAAAATTTAGCCCGTATAACGATTGTATTATCTAGGGTTGAGGTAAGCTCAGTCTCTGCCAGGATCTACCTAAGGACCCACAAACCTTAAGTGAAAAACGGATGCGTAGAAATGCAATATTTATTATACTCTGGTATCTATTATAGAATAATATCTGAAGAAAATGGATTGAATATGGATATGGTATCAAGTAATCGTGTTGCCTCGTTAACAATCGGATAGTTGTTGTCGACTCGATGGTGATCGGTATGATAGTAATTGAGTTATCACTGCCGGCTCGTTGGTGTTTGTTTTGGTAAGATCGGTTCCAAGATAAGTGGGTTATTGATGTTGACTCGATGAGGATCGGATCAAAGGTAATCGGATGTGTTCCTCGACTCCGAGGCGTTCGAATGCTGTCGAATCGGAGGTAATCGGATGTAGGGCTCGGTTATGTGCTATTCGGTTGCTCTCGGCTAGGCAGACGTCGGGTGTGTCGCTCGGCTCTACACTACTTGCGTTGTCGTCGGCTACGCAGTTGTCGGGTGTGGCTCAACTCTGCACTACTAGGGTTGCTGTCTAGTTGGCCAGTTGTCGGATGTGGCTCGGCTCAGCACTACTTGGGTTACTATCGGATCGGTGCAATCGGTCGGCTCGGCAGTCGTCGGGTGTGTGACTCGGTTCTGTGGTATTCGGATTGCTGTGGGGGAAGAGATCGATTAGTGGGAGCTGGCTATGAACAATTAGCTGCCAGCTTGGAACTTGCTAAGAGCATAGCGCTCGCTTGTCACAATAGTGTTGAGGGTGTATTAGTTTGATTTTTCCCTTTGTAATGCAATGAAATAATCATTTGGAGTATTCTCGTATTGCATATTCTTGATCACGATAAAATTCTGAGTCGATTTACCCACGTTTGTCTGCTGTAAGCACTCTTGCGTACACAATAATTGAGCTAGAAATCTATATTTTTGCACCTGAGTGTAGGCAGTTCAAGTTCAAAGATAGGACAACTCGGCCCACGTTTTTGGTATAACCCACATATGCCGGTTCCTCCCGATTTTCGGTACTTTGTGGGTTTTAGCAACATTTTTCGACTGAACTATCCATGATTTGATGATTTTAGCTAATTTTTTTTTCAACCGAACTAGCTGTAATTTGATATTTGAGACTCTCAGTGATCATAAAATTTCTTCACCAACAATTTTCATTTGGTATAGCCGCCATATAAAGGAACCCAGCAAAAAAAGTCCTCCCAAAATCATGGGTTTTGTAAGGGATTTTTGGCAGCCGTAACTACTCGCAAACCCCCTTTCTTCCCCATTATTTTTACAGGGGCATGTCGCACTCAGTTTGTAGTTATTTTATGACCACTAGAATAACTAGTTATTCTGTGGCCACTAGAAGTTGAAAAGTAAGTAGAAAAAATTTCTATTTTTAGAACCGTTTATGTAGAGATTTTTTTTAATTTCATCCCTCTTTCTTACTTTTATTTTACTTTATTTTATTTCGATCGCTGTGCGAGTTGAACACACGAACCCTCTGATTTCTAGCCAAAGACACTACATAATATGCCACGCACACGAACATTAAGGGTTGCTTAAGAACTTAAATGTGCAGTGCACATGTGCACCACGAACTGTTATTTTTTAATTAAAACAAGTAAAAAAGCATTAAGTTCGGCCGGGCCGAACTTTTCATACCCTCCACCATAAAATATTCATTCCTGTCCCCAACTTTAAGTGAGTACGTTAAAATGTCAGATAATGTACATAAAATGCTTCATTCGGGAGGCCATTTTTTATGGTGTCTATATCTAACTGTTGACAATTTTTGGTGGGCTAGAAATTGGGAGGTACTGTTTATAGGGGTTATAATAAAACATGGGCCTATGTTGACAGTTTTTGATGGGAGCCTTTAATGTCAAATAACTCCTAATTCGGTTAAAAAATTTAGCTAGAATCCTCAAAATATCGAAAATCGGTACATAACGTGGGAACTTCAAATGTCATTAACAGCTAGTTCGGAGGTATCTGGGCTATACGAAAATATGAACTTAAATGAGCAATTTTTGTTGCAGAATTTTTGTTGACTTTTAAATTTCAAATTACAGAAAGTTCGTCCAAAAAATAAAGCTAAGGTACGGAAAATCGGGAGGTTTGTTTTGGGGCTATACAAAAACATGGACCTACGTTCGGTTAAACATTTTAAGTAAAATCCTCAAAGTACCGAAAATATGGAAGTATCGTTATATTGGGGCTATGTTGAAAATTGTTGATGCAGATTTGTGGTGACCACTACAACCTTCAAATGTCAAATTACAGTTAGTTCTGTTAAAAATTGTAGCTAAAATTGCCAATTACTGAAAATTCGGAGGTACCGTTACATGGGAGCTATATCAGAACATGGACCTATGTTGACAATTTTTGATGGAATGAAGTCGGGCGGTAACGTTATATGAGGGCTATTCAAAAGCATGGACCTATGTCACTAGTTATATAAGTTTATTGACATTTAAGAACCCTAAATGTCAAATTATAGCTAAATCGGTCTGAAAATGTAGCTAAACCCGTCAAAATACCGTAAATCGGGGGTACCGTTATATGGGGGCTATACCAATACGTGGACCTATGTCCACAACTTTTGTTATATAACTTTATTGACTTTTAAGAACCCCAAATGTCAAATTATAGCTACATCGGTCTGAAAATGTAGCTAAAAACGTCAAAATACCGCAAATCGGGGGGTACCGTTATATGGGGGCTATACCAAAACATGGACCTATGTCCACAACTTCTAATTTATAAGTTTATTAACACCTAAGAACCCTAAATGTCAAATTATAGCTACATCGGTCTGATAATGTACCTAAAAAAGTCAAAATACCGTATATCGGGGGGTACCGTTATATGGGGGCTATACCAAAACGTGGACCTATGTCCACAACTTTATTTATATAAGTTTATTGATACTTAAGAACCCTAAATTTCAAATTATAGCTAAATCGGTCTAAAAATGTAGCTTAAAACGTCAAAATACCGCAAATCGGGGGGTACCGTTATATGGGGGCTATACCAAAACGTGGACCTATGCCCACAAGTTTTGTTATATATGTTTGTTGACACTTAAGAACCCTAAATGTCAAATTATAGCCAAATCGGTCTGAAAATGTAGCTAAAAACGTCAAAATACCGTAAATCGGGGGGTACCGTTATATGGGGGCTATACCAAAACGTGGACCGATATAGCCCATCATCGAACTTGACCTGCCTGCAAACAAAAGACGCATTCTCCCAAAATTTCAGCGTCCTAGCTCTATTTTTGTGGATGCTAGAGTGATTACCACAGACGGACGGACGGACGGACGGACGTGCTCAGATCGACTTAGAATTTTACCCTGATCAAGAATATATATATATTTTATAGGGTCGCAAATGAGTATTTCAATGCGTTACAAACGGAAAAACAAACTTAATATACCCTCCATACTATGGTGGAGGGTATAAAAAATCGCGTGCCGACAGTGAGCGTTGAACACACAACCCTAGGATTTATAGTCGGACACACACTCACTGTGCCACCGTCCTCATTACTTAGTGAGGAGCAAAGTAAGTAGGTTTGCCTTGTAATTTTTTTAAGAAGTATCCCATTACTTTTCAGATTACTTGTAATGGGAAAAGAAGCTTGTTTACATTACTTCGTAATGGGTTACGTAATGACTACTGGATCCGAATTTTTGCTGGGAACCTACACAACTAGCTTAAATTTGACATTAACAAAACTTTTCTAACAAAAATTGTATAGCCGCCAAATAAGGGTACCTCCCGAATATCGGTAACTTCACAGTTGAGGTTCTTGGGTCCATAGTTTGGTATTGAGGCAATATAACAGTACCTTCCGATTATCTGCATTTCGATAATTTTAGCTAATTTTTTTTGACCAAACTATCTGTAATTTGACATTTAAGAATCCCTGCAGTCATGAAACTTCTTCACAAAAAAATTTCAACAGTTGTTTTGGTATTGGCCCAATTTCCCGATTTTCCGTATTTTGAGAATTTTAGTTACATTTTTATTATTGGTGTCCAAAATAAATGAGAGAGAATTGTTGGGAGAGTAATGTCCCTTTGTTAAACAACGGCTGACATGGCTCTCATTTGGATTTGTTATTCGCTGTTGTCTTAGTTTAAGTTCGAAGATAAGCCATATCAGTCCACTCCTTCAGGTACCTCCCCCAAAAAATTTCCAAATTTTTAACTAAAATGGTGCGCACAATAACTCTCGAAAGCAGTAACCGATTTTGTCCGAACATTGCGCATCGTAATATTTATTTGAGACATAGATGAGTTTCAAATATTTACTATATATGCCAACACCTTCTAAAGGACTGCTCTTGAATCGCCTTGATATTTGTTGTAACAATTTGCATTCGCTGCCTCCTTTACGAAGGTACATTTTTGTAAGGGGCAAGAAAGCAAGAGAACAGGACCGAAAACTGTAAAAAAACACTTGTAGTACCATGTGTAGTGGATGGAGCGCACGATATCTCTCGAAAGGACCAGCCTATTCGGTCCACATTTTGGGCTTTGTAATAGTTTGTCCAGACTTGGTTTAAGTGAGAAGATTGGCCCTAAGTTCGAAGGTGGGCACTATATACCTCCCCCCAAAAGTTAAAAATGTCACTACAATGAACTGAACGAAATTCAAACTTTGAATCTCCTAACACTTTGTCCAAATGTAGTTTTACTTCAGAAATGGTCCATATAGGTATTTTTCTTAGGGTACCTCCCATATAAAAGTTCAAAATGTTTGTTCAAATTCAACTTAGGATCTGTTCGAATATCCGATGCTACTTTTTGTGGTACTGTTTAAGCGATATTATGTTTTTCGTGGGCAAGTCCATACTTCCTGACATAGTGGTCCAAAATACGGTGACTAACAGAAATGACTGGGCACAATATCTATCGAAAGGAATGACTCCCTAAATAAGATACACTTTCAAAATGAACTATGTCGGTCCATTCCTTCAAATACATCCTCCGCAACACTTTTGAGCTTCACAGCAAAATGGGCCACAAAATCTGCGTAGCCGGTAGTAGATTCTATGTTGTCAAGAGATGAAAGTTTCAATTCACACAGGCTGAGGGTATATCTCTCTCGGCAAAGCCGACTGATACTTTTCTACTTGTTTTTCTTGGATTTTGTTTGTTTGTCAAACCGATCAAAATTGAAACAAACAACCAGCTACAAAAATGTACCTTATATCTCAATAAACATCTTTATAAAACATACGAACTCTGTAGAAACGCAAAGATATCAGTAAACAACTTTATGAAATATAAGAACTGTCTATCAACGCTTCTAAATGGCGAAAATAGCACAAATTTTTGAAATTATTAGATTTTTATGCTTTTTTCTCCGATTCTAAGCCACAGATACCGAACCGCCCAAAAATTAAGGATACTGTCAACTACAAAAATGTACCTAAGATCTCAAGAAAGAACTTTCGGGATAATTTTTATACATACATTTTTATGCATTTTATACATAGCTCCCATTCATTACATTGAAATATCCATTTTATTTTCATTTGCATATAATATTAACGCTGAAAACTTTCCTTACAACCATCTAACTTTCTTATTATAACTATTTTCTCTTACGAGTATCTCTCTAATTCCATCCAATGTGCAAAGCAGTTTGCCTTCATAGCACTTGGTGACATTTAAGTCATAAAAAAAAGTCCATATCCATTATGGCTTTTAGGGGTCAATCAAAAGTGTTTTCCTACTTGTATTTTCTTTTTCCGTTAGTCAGTCAATTGATGGAGCCTCTCTCTATCTCACTATAAGTGTTAATTAATAATGCGTTAGTTTTCTGCTACTAACGACATAAAGTTCGGGGGCCTCCACAAAACAGAAAATTGATTTTATCTTTTGCTTCTGTAATGTTTCGTTTCTCCTATCTTTCTACTACAGTTTCAATTAATTACGTTCTCATTATGAATGCCTATTAAATGCCTTCGTTTATTAAATTCCATTTGGTTGGAATTAAGCATACATTTACTCGTCCAGAAAATGACATGGGCGTCTGTGGTAATAGTAGTACGATGGCATGGCAATGGAATCGAAGTGTTTGTTATAGTGTGTGGCCGCCCATGTTGTGGCGATTTGATATGATTGCCGTTTGGGATTTTTCGACCAAACAAATATTTCAGTTGGGATAATTTCAAAAACACATAGGATAATGAACCGTGGTTGCTCCTAAGGGAAGGATGTTAGTGTTTTTGGGATGTCTTTGGTTACTGTTAGTAATCAGAGGTTATACTATGAGATTATTGCCGATCTACCGCTAGTATTAAATTCATTCACCCGTGGACAAATGAAAAACATGGTTAAAATTTGAGAAGTTTGATTGGACTATGGCGGATATTTAAAACTTTCACCCTTGGACAGTTAAAACATTCGGAGTTATGTCTTTTAACACAGCAATTTAATGACTTATGTTCAAGTACCTACAAAATTCCCTCGTTACTTCTAGGATTATCCTAAAAACATTCATAACTATTATTACCAACAAATTCAACTTCGCGGTGGAAACTCTGTCCATTAACACCCTATCCATAAATCGATGTTGTTACAAAGTTGTAATGTGTTTTAGTGTATTTAGAAATTATGACTAGCTTACTGGCATGGACAGCAGCTGCTGTTGATGCGGTTGCAGTTAAAGATTATATGTGATGGCGGCAACAGACAGGGTCAAATCGACATCAATGCGCTTGTTGTGTTTCTTCCTTCGTTGATTAAAAACAGAGGGTGATGAGTCATAAAAATGGCATCGTTAGTGTGGCGTTTGTCAAAGACGTTTAGGAACCATTAAAGAAACGAACGAACGAAAATAAAATGCTGCAAAACCATGTTTCCGAGTTTAAAGGAATTTAGTTGGATTACTTTGTGACCTAAATGGAAAATAATTATTGAAAAAAATTATATTTTTGAAACATAATTATCTAAAATTATTTATAATTTCCATAATATTATTGATTATAATCCCCCAGTAATTGATTGAAAATGTATTCTTCTTCTGCTGTACAAAAAAATCCTAAAACCAATGAATCATGCAAAATCAAAATCTTCTTCATCATAATCTGCATCCATCATCCTTTCCATCACATTTAATGTGCATTTGCCTAAAAACCTAAATTCCAAAATAATTTGATTCATTCATAAACTTCATGCACATTATACGATCAGCTACAACAGCAAAAACAACAACCAAGCCACCAACAATAATAATAATATCAATAGCATCATCATCATCGTCAGTAAAAGGGTACTGCATTACGTGCATGGCCGCCTGCAGCATTGAATGGCAATTCAATTTTTGACCAAAGATAACCCCCTCACTCCCTCTCACGCTGTCACTGTGTTGCTTCTTCCTATCGCTGTAGTATTCACCATCCAACGAATTAATGGCAACTTAAAATCCGCTTTGAATAATTTTCAATTTCAACGCGACTTAACCTGCCAGCAACTATGAAGATTATTTTTTGTTGGCCATGATTTTAGCTTTTAGACTCTCCATTCCACTCGAAAACAAAATAAAACTAAATAACTTATGCTCATATCCTCAAACTAGCAAAAGCATATACCTAGAAAAAGAATAATCGTGAGAATTTTATATGGCCTAAAATGTATAGACAATCACGAAATAAGTTTTAGGCCAATATTAAGTTTTAATTTACAATTTTAATTTTACAAAGAAATAGTTAATCACTTCGACTTGAGATACAAAAGGAAATCTTACTGATTTTAAAAATTATATATTTTACAAAACATATGGATATCTTATTAGAATTTTAAAAAGTTAATCACTTTGTCCCATCAAAATTTATTGGGAGAAGCTCCATGTGATGCTATGATTTCATTGGTTAGGTTTGAAGAAAGTCGTGAAAATCATTCACTTTCTCATTTGTCTAAATTTAATACAAAGGCAGACCTTTGGAAAGAAATTGTGACTTCGGGTACCTCACCCACAAAAATTCAAAATTTTCGCAAAAAACCGCATATCTTGGTCACATTATGAGGCATGAAAATATAAGCTTCTGCAAACAATTATCCAAACAAAAATCGATGGGAGAAGACCGAGAGGGCGACGGGAAACATCATGGCTCAAAAACATTCAAGACTGGACTGGACACCATAATGAAAGAACTCTTCTGAATGCCGCCAAAAACAGAAACTTATATATAAATTAATAAACTGATTTGTTAAATATACCAAATTATCATTATGTAATTGTATGATCGCTAAAACCCGAATACGGAATGGCAAATAAAGAAGAAGAAGAAGAAGTTCCCCAATGTTGTCCATCCTTTGCACATCGTAATATTTCTTCGAAATATAGATCAAATTCGAATATGGACTACATCGGTCCATAACTTCGGATAGCCCCACACAAAATTTCAAAGATGTTCGCAAAAGTGCAGTTTAAGAATATCCCTTGGATCACCGACGTAACCAGGGGGGGGGGCGGGCCCCCCCGAAATGATTTTCGCTTCCATAGGATATTAGCTTATGCTACAGATTTTTATAATTTTTGAATAAAATTTTAAACTGTTTTAAATTTTTCAAGAAATATGTAAAGTATTTGGAGAAAGTATTACAGATAATTATTTAACTACATTGGTAAACTTATTGTCCAACATATTTGAAAGTATAAAAATAATGAACACTTTAGACTTTTTGAGCAATTTTCAGCATAGTTGTTGTTAAGTATTAAGGTGTTGTTTAAGCGTTTATTTCTAATTTTAGGCTGACTGTAAGTGTTACTGAGTTTAGAACAAGATGTTTATTTGTATTTATTGAACGTTTGTAACATATTACGTCCAATACCTTGGCTTATAAACAACATCTAGCAAATACATTCTTGCGATCTTTTGTTTTTAAATTTTTGATAAGAGCAATTCAACAATAAAAGATAAAATCGTTGCTTAATGTTTGTGGTTTTAAATTTTTGTATATAGCCTCTTACACGTTTTTGTAATGAACTATTATGAACATCTTAACAATTACAAATTCTTTATTATGTTTGAAATTTGAAAAAATATATATATATATCAACCATTTTTTATGATATAATTCTATTCCAACGTAGTGTCGTCAGTTGAGATTATTTGAAACTGGTCTCTTGCTACAAATTAGTAAATGCATATTGTACAAAAAAAATATTTTTCTGTCGTATTTTTATGTTTTGTTCGACCTTTCGAATGATAATAAAATCAAGATGATTGAGATTGAGGTCAAAGCTTATATTTTATTTATTGCATATTATTTCCAATATTTCGAAATAACATTGAATTTCATCTTCAGGGTTGCGAGTCATTCCTCTTAAAAGATATTGCGCCCACCAGACATTTTTCAGCTTTTTTCAGGAAATATGGACTTGCCTACAAAAATATAATACCGCTCTAAACACAAGAAATACCTTCAGTAACAATTTCTAGGGTTCTTCGAAAAGACCATAAACTGTATTAAACAACTATTGTGAAGATTTGTGAGGGATGTACCAAATGTGGTCCATTTTCGAGCTAAAAGTAAGATTGGGCAAAATATTACTAAATCCAAGTGGAACAAATCTGTTGCTCCATTCAAGAAAAATCGCACATACCGCTTTAGCTAAAATTCTTGACATTTGGGGGGAAAATACCAGAAGGAGTAGACCGAAAATCACCATCTTCGAACTTTATATAAGGCTGGCAGAAATATTGCGACAAATAAAGTTTGGACCAACGCAGTATCCGGTTCGAAAGTTGTCGTGCGCTCCAACCACTGCACACGATTGCCGTAGGTGTTCTTTACAGATTTCGGGCCATTTCGCTGGAAGTATGGACTTGCCCCTAAAAAAATTGTACTGTAGTAATAGGGGACCCGAGAACGCTTTTTGCAAAAAAGAAAAGCGTTTCCCGAGAGGTATTTTTGTTTATTAATTTATTTATTTCATATTTTTACTTATAACTAAATTTGTAGCATAAAGGAAGTGAAGCTACTAATGAAGTCTTAAGCTTACACAGGTATATTTACTATTCATCCAGAGAGGTCTTAAACTGCACTTCTCTGAAAAATTTTGAAATATGTACTCTGTGGAAGGTTATCGAAAGAGTTGATCGATCTTGTCCATATTCGAAGTTGATCAAAATTCGGCTGATCTGTTCGAGAATTATCGTGCTCTCCAGGCAGCCACCCAGATGGACGAACATAGCTAAGTCGACACCAAATTTTCTAAAACAGATTTCTTCCAAACACTCTTTGGCCTTAAAACCATTATTTCGATGAGGCACATTTTACCTTAAGGCTGAGAGTATAAAAAATGTAGATTGGGAAAAATTGTGTTTATGGATTTTTGCTAAAAGAATGTATAAATGTATAGACCTTGGATTGGGCGCCAGAATTTCATTTTAAAAGAATTCAAGACGGTTTGCCAGAGTTTTATTAGTTCCTGATCAATTATTGAGAAGATCCACGATAGGAAACCAGAATTTCTATAAGAATTGTACGCCAAAATTAGTCTGTTGAGAGATGCACAATTGGGCGACAGAATTTGTCATTTACATACCCGCGATTTCATCATGGATAGACTCAGCATTAGTTCTCTATTGCTCAGCATTATTTCTCTATAAAAAACCACTATCAGCATTCAGAAATTCTTTGTGATAAAATCTACGATTGAACACCAAAATATATTTAGGGAAATAACTATAATTGGTTTCTTTATGAAAATAACAAAGATTGAATTTCCGAAATATACCATATTCTGACACGGCAGCGTGATAAAAAACAAAAAAAACGTGTCTCGGCCTTTTTTCCTAATTTCTATCTGTAAATATAAAAAGTGGATAACGTCATGATATCCAAACGTTCCCTCTGCTTAAATCAATTCTCTACTAATCCCATTTTCCTTTCATAAATTACTCAATAAAATTGGAGTGGAAACTTGAAGCCGTGATTTTGAAATTTTGTGATGTAGGAAAGAAAGAAAGGGTCCTCAACATTCCATGTAAACAAAAAAATTAAATTAAGCTTTCCCGATTGTATAATCTTTCTTTTGGTCTTACCGCAGTGAGATCACTGAATTACATAACATTCACTGTAGCTGTAAGTTATTTGATAAATGATACACCCTAAAATACATGCGATTATTAATATAGCCATTATTTTGAACATATATAAACTCTGATATATTGTCAAAAAAGTTCTGAAAACAAGGGGAAATTGGGCAAGAAGTCTTAACTCATTTTAATTAAAACATAGTAATAAAAATTATTTCATCAGTAATATAAGCCTATAATAAGGTTTACATCATTGCTAAATAACAAATTTTCGCTAAAATGAACTTTCAACATTTTGGTCAGATGGCCGCTCTGAAATGATAATTTAACTTTTTGTTCTATTTTGTAGCAGATTATCTTCGGGAACCCTGTTACAACGTTATATTTTTCGGGGCATTTCCATTCCATTCCCGAAAAATCTAATATTTTATACCATACTCCACAATGTGGGAAAGGTATTATAAGTTCGTTATGCTAAAAATTCATGTAACACCGCGAAATATTCGTAGTAGACCTCCAATGTTACATACCATTTTTCATATCTCGACGAGACGTGTGTTCGCCGTCCGTCCTTCCGTGTGTCCGCGAAATATTTAGGGTGTGAAATGGACCAAAAATACAATTTTTACCCGAATTTGTATCTGCTCTGTAGGTCGTATGACGCATTCCGCCCACGTGAGTTATTTTTGAAAGACTACCTATCGACCTTTCCATAGATGCCAATTATGTTGATGTACGTGCTCAGATAACAGCTTAGTACATACAAAAATTCCACAGTTTTAATTGTGTGTTTAGTAACCATAACCATGCTAGAGTTCGCAATTATAGTTTAATTCACTTTTGTGGGAAAAATATCCCAATTAAATTTTTGGTCTATATTTTATTTCTAGGAGACATATTTCGGCAATCTACGAAAATAAACTTGAAAACCAAAAAATAAATATATAGCGGTTAGATAACTGAACTACTGTCTAACATATAAGTGGTTGTTTATACCCTCCATAAAATTCTAAGTCGATATAACCATGTCGGTCTCTCCGCCCGTCTGTTGAAATCAAGATACAGCTCGCAATTTTTAAGGTAGAGCTTTGTAATTTGGTATAGAAGTTTCTATTACTCCTAGGATGCTTGTTATTGCAGATGGGCTATATCGGTCCACGATTTCATATAGCCCCCATAGAACGGTACCACCCGATTTTCTGTATTTTGAAGGTTTTAGCTTCATTATCACACCGAAATGGCTGAAATTTGGTACTTAAACTTCGTTGGGGGTATACAACTTTCCCCTAGAATTTTGTTGGTATGGGTCCACGCCTTCACATAGCCCCCACAGAACGGTTCATCCCGATTTTCGGTATTTCGAAGATTGTGGCCTCAATATTCCTTTGAAATGGCTGAAATTTGGTATTTAGTCTTCGTTGGGGGTACGAAACTTTCCCTCAAAATTTTGTTGGTACACGTCCACGCCTTAACACAGCCCCGATAGAACGGTACAACCCGATTTTCGGTATTTTGATGGTTTTAGCTTTGTTATCACACCGAAACGGCTGAAATTTCGTACTTAGTCTTCGTTGGGGGTATAAAATTTCTCCCCAGAATTTTTGGTATGGGCCCACGCTTTCATATAGCCCCCAAAGAACGCTACCTCCCCATTTCCGGTATTTTGAAAGTTGTGGCTTCAATATTCCTCCGAAATTGCTGAAATTTGATATTTAGTTCTTATTTGAGGTATAAAACTTTCCATATGAAATTTGTCGGTATAGGTCCACGCCTTAATATAGCCCCCATAGAACGGTACCTCCCGATTTTCTGTATTTTGAAGGTAGTGGCCACAGCAAACCATCGAAATGAGACTTGGTATTTAGTCTACGTTGGAAGTAAACCCATTCAGACTGAATTTCGTCGGTATAGGTCCACGTTTCGATAAAACCCCCATAGAATGGTACCTCCCGATTTTCTTAATTGTGAAAGATGTGACGTCAATATCCCACCGAAATGACTGAAATTTGTTATTTAGTCTTTCGTGGGGTTGTAAAATGTTCCAGAAAAGAATTATCAGTAAAGGTCCACGTCTTTCTATATCTCCCATAGAAGCGTAGCTCTTGATTTACTGTATTTTTTAGGTTTTAACCCCATTATCTTACGAAAATATCGGAAATTTGTTATGTAGTCTTCTTTAAGTCTAAAAACTGCTCGCCAGAAATTTGTCGGTATAGGTCGACGTTCAGATATAGCCCAAACGGTACCTCCCGAAGTTAGCGACATTTTTTTACCGAAATTGCAGAAATTTTGTATTAAGTCTTCTTCATAAACGTAAGGAAACTAATTGTTCCATTTTACTTAAATACCACAACAAGTTTGTCCCGGCCGAAATTAAATCCGTTCTTACTTGTTTATTGCTGTGATTTACTTGTACAACTACTTTTACATTCCATGTTACAAAATGTAGCAATCATGATAAAAAAGTTTTCAATTCATGAAAGAATTATTCCCAGGTTTTTAAATTGTTACAAAGTACAATGGTATACGGGGTCTTGAGGTTTTTGTGATACATTTGGTAAAAAGTAATGTAACAGTACCACGAAATATTGGTCTTTTTTCATTGATCGATTGAATAAAAATCACCGAAAACTATTTCAAAATTCTTTTAATATTTGTTTATACCCTCAATATTTAGGCCAACGAGATTAGAATGTCTGTTCGTCTGTCTGGCTGGCAGGTGCGCACGATAACTCTCGAAGAATCAACCTATTTGGTTCAAATGTTAGGTCTCGTAAATTTTTTCCAAACTAAGTTTAAAAATCGAAGATGGGCCATATCGGTCTATCCCTTCCGTTAATAACCCCACAAAAGTTTTACAATTTTCGCTAAGATTATTCGCACGATAGTTCCAGATGGGGTTAACCGAATTGTTCAAAACTAGGGATGTGGAAAATTACTTCCATGCATATATCATGTTCGAATGTGGACTATATCGGGCCACTCCTTTGGGAAAAATATAGTTTAGCAGCTCTTCTCGAACCGTTTTGAATTTGTTTGAAACATGTTCGCCTTGCGACTAGAACGACGCCAACTAAACTGTATAGTGCCTAAGACAACCCTCGACGAGAGAAACCGGTTTGGTCTTAATTTTGTACATCGTATCATTTCCTAGAGACTTGGATTACGTCCGAATATGGAATACAACGGAACTCTCCTTCGGTTGCCTCCCACACATTTTGGAAAGAGTGCCGTTTAAGAACTCGTCTCAGACTGTTTAAATGTTTTGCATATTTTTTTGTGTTTGTGGCCCTTGTTACGACGCACTGTGGTCCCGGCCCGCGACAAAAATACAAAAATTGATGTCTATAAATTATGATTGTACCTATTCAAATCTATCGTAAACACATCAAATTTTAGTATTCCGGCTTTCTTTTTACAACTTCTAACGGTACTAGCTACAGTAGAGCCAAGGAAGTGGGCATTTCCATTTGATGAAATTGAGACATTGAAATTTCCTTTAACGTAGTAACAAGTTACCACAAAGAAGTAATATGTAATATTACTATAGTAAGAAATGGAAGTTAAAGTTAATGGTATTGTTATTGTTTTTAATTGATAACATCATAAAGTAGTATCTTCAATTTGTAGTAAAATGTACCTCTTTTGAAATGTATTTTTGTGAGTGTTTTTTATTTAATATTGAGAAAAGAAATAGACTTTTACTGCCTTGGATCCTCGCGGATCCTCACGTTATTTTTATTTAAATGTTCGTGGGAGGGTCCAGATTTAGAAAAAAATTATCTCGTCTGCCGAAAGTTGCCGAGCGGTATTCAGTTTTCATTATACTGACTATACTTGGAGTTTTGTGAATGTTTAGTATAGGGTTTTTGGGTGCTTTCAAGCAATCGGTGTTGTTGTTTTGCATTTTTTTTTATCTTATTTTATAAAAAATTATGTTTTTAGGATCACAGTATGAATGTGTGTTTTTACATTTGTATGTTTTTTGAACTTTGTAAATGCCAGCATGGGGCGGACGGTTTAAGAGATTATAGCAAACCTTCAGGTGGATGTTGCGGGATATGATTTCTCTTAGTTGTTAGATCGTATGCACTATCTCTGCAAAGACACCATTATTTTTGAAAGATACATGCCACTTCAAGAATTATCTGCCGTTGAAAGTAAAAACGCGGAAGTCCTGCCGGAGATTTTAGCACCACACAGAAAACTAAACAACATAGAATGGTTAAATTGGCAAGCGGGACCACATGTGTGGTTTACTCGATCTGGGAACTCTCCTAATCGAGATATCCTAAAGCTATTATTTATTGTAATATATGCCAACCCATCCTAGCGACTAAAAAATCTCATAAAACATCTTAGTTTCCAGATATTCCCTGCTTAAGACCTATAGGAGATTGTTTGCATCTAATATAATCTGGTACGCCCTTGGTCCATATGTTAACCACCTACTAACAATATTCTGTGCCTCATATTGTTGATACTTGTTACCAATTAATTAGTTAGAATAAAATTCATAAAATATCATGATTTTTACAAACGTTTTTGTGGAAAGTTTAGGCCAAATACTTAAATATGTCAGGTATCGGGAGTTAACATGATATAGAACAATACCAAAATGTGGACATATATTGATAAATTTTGGCAAGAACGTTTGATACAGATTATAAACTCGAAATGTTAACAAATTCAGTTGGAAAATACGACCAAAATCGTGAAATTGTAAAAAACGGGAGGTACGTCTATATGGGGGATATACCAAAACTTGGACTTCTATCGACCATGGACCTATCGACCAAGACACTACCAACGAACACAAAATGTCAAATTACAGAGATCTCACTTTAAAAATATAGACAAAATCTTGAAATTAATAAAAAAGTGGAAGTACCGTTATGGGGGGTATATACCTAAAAGTGGACCAAACCTGACGATTTTTGGGGAAAATTATTTTCTAGTCACTACGAGTTTACGATAAAATTTTCCGATCGATATCTTGATTAGAAATATTTTTGTCGCTCTCTCCCATACAAGCTAAACCACCGTGCGACGGTACAATTTTTTTGGGGGTCAAAGTCCATTCTTCTTCTGCGGAAATTGGCCCAAAATTTAAAAAAAAAAGCCATAGAGACGTTACAGGTATTGAGTTTACTTATTTTCTTTGTTTTCGAGGCTGAGGGTACCTCTACGTCGGCACAGCTGACTGATACTTTCTAAATTCTTTAAATAATATATAGCGAAAAAGCCCCGATTGGTCATTATAAAATACGGAAAATAGTACCTTACGTTTTCTGTAATGACGGCGTATGTATGGTAAAAACCAAAAAAGTTTTACAATCGATGAATCCGAGTTTCACCTTTTCAGAATTCGCAAAAAATAAAGTTTAAAATATGGTATTAAAATGATATTTCTGTGACTTTGCAACTGTTTTTGTGGCGTTTAAACGACCAAGAGCTTTATGTGGGTTAACGTACACTTCATACTATGGTGGTATAAAAAATATCGGTTAGGTTCGAAATCTATGCATATTACGTAAGTGAATAATATTACCATATTTTCTCAAATCTTTTAGAGATTGATAGCAATCACGATGTGCATTTCTCTAAGACCAAACGAGTAACCTTTATGAGTATTGATATTTCACTTCATTTTCTTTGGCATTAAAAAAACATGTGAAATTTTGTAATCAATTTCTCGTTTCAAGTATTGCCATATTTGCCACCCTACCATGGCCATATTAGAAATCATCATAAAACCATATTTGGTAAAGCCACCACAGCAACAGAATTCATTATAGAACACACTTTTCTAATAATTCAGACTCTTCTATCAGATTAAAAAAAAAACAACAACAACAAATTGCATTCTAATATTTCCCATAGATGCAGGCGATGCTGGTGAATATTTTGTACAGCATTATTCAATGATCATCTATGGATTGAAAATAATAAAAAAACAACGTTAACCTGTCAATCAAATTGATTCATGTTCCAGTGGATGGGAAAACACAAGGAAGGAACTTAAAAACAACTACAAAAAGTTGTATAAATACCTCGGGCCAACAAACACATTTTGTGGAAATTGAGAAGAAGGTAGGCAAAGACGAAAAAATAAAATAAAATACAATCAATATCAAATAGACAATATCAGTTTCAAAGTCAAATTGATGACTAAACATAGAGATTTTCAACAATTTTAAGCCAACATTCATATTGTGAAGTTGTGCAAAAAACATCCATAAGATCGATTCCCATCGTAAGCAAATAAATTCAACAAAAAGAAAAACCAAAAAATTCCACTTCATTCTACATCAACGACATCTAGAAGAAGATACAACTCTCACATATATGTCTGTGCCCATTTTAGAAGCTTTCGCCCAAAAAACTTGCAATTCACTTTTCCATAAAATAGTGAAGAGTAAAAAACACAGTCAGCTAACAACGTAATAGCCCATCTAACCCACTATCACCCATAAAAGGTCATCTTGAAGTCGTCTCGGTCTTCATTCGCCAATGACGTCGACAGCTCTCATACATCTACTAGCCTTAATGTTAATGCCATGCCATCGATCCAATACAGCATAACCCAAGCTAACGCTGTGCACTTAGCCATTACATCTGGCAAAGCTTTAAATGAAATGCATCATTGTCTCGTAGAATCTTCAAGTTGTTGCAAAGAGCTATGGGCGGCAAACTGGTGTTAATGTCGTTGTATTGGCTTTTAAAAATAACGGCGGCGGCTGCAGTAACCCTGTAGGAAGTGTGGGGTCATGTGTTGACATGTCGCCACTTTGTCTACTAATATGGTGACAAAGTCAACACTTTGTCACCAGGTTGTCAACTATTGATACCTTTACCTTAATAAGAAGAAGCATTGTGTATATTGACAGCTGATAGTTCAACGAAGCATCTTTTTAATTTTCTTAATTGTTTGGCGTAAAATAATTTTTGCGGTTGGCGAAAAAAAGTGTTTTTGTAAAAATCAATAAAATATCGTGAAAATTTAAAGCATATAAGAGCAAAAGAAAATATAAAGACATGTGAAAAATAAACAATTTTATAGCAAAGTACGAATTCTGAGGCGTCTAACAACATTTGTGGTGAAATTTCGACAATTAGACATTATGTGGAACCTTTAGAGAAGATTGTGGAAACTGATGTATATACTGTCCCGTCTCGCTGGAAATGCTGAATGCAACTAAACATAATAATGAATTACAATGTTCAAGAATTATTTGGCAAAAATCGATTGTGAGATTTTTACAATGTTATGCAGCTGTAATAGGCAAGCAAATTTAAGGACATATTTTCTATTTATGTTTATTTATACATGTTTATTCTTTTCAATTCCTAGATGTTATATCAACATTCAGCGAATCGCCTGATAAAACGTTAAGTGCAACAGAAGAAGAACTATTTTAAGCAGACAAGTCATTGGTGCGACTTGGCCAAGAAAATAAATGTTTAAGCAGCCTTGAAAACATTGTCTTTATTTACTAATTTTTACTTATGTGGAATCTTTGGCTTAGCCATTTAAAAAGATAAAAATACTGTAATACGCAATTTGTACATTTTTAGCATTTTCAATATTATTTGTTTTATTCTTTAATGAAATATAGTATTTAAACAAATGCGTAGCTTCATCTTCTTATTAAACGTACTATATAGCTGTTTTATCTATGAAAAGTTCCAAATAAGCTAAAACAATTTAGTATTGAAAATCTGGTACTATTGACTCACTACCTCGATTGTCTATACTGACTCACTACCTCCAATGTCTATACTGACTTACTACCTCCAATGTCTATACTGACTCACTACCTACAATGTCAACACATGGTTCCTCAGGAACTACTGATTTACTATTGACATACTAGTTCCATTGTCAGTACTGACTTTCGAATGACACGTTCATACAAAATGTCTATAGGAAATTACATTAGTTGTCTACAGTTTGTCAGTAGTACTGTTGACAATGTCAGTAGTAAGTCAGTATAGATTCAGTATTGACATTTCCTACAGGGAAACAACAGCATCATGGCTCAGCTTCACTCTTCACTGTTGTTGTTTATTGGTGTCCCATCAATGTTGCACATTATACACTATCGCAGCAGTTACATGAACACTCACACACCCCATCAAAGCTCTTGACTCCCTTTAGAAAAAGTAGCGGGAAACAACATAAAAACAATGTAAAGTAATTGTGAAGAAGATACATTAGCGCTGGAAATTGTTGAACGATTTATTTTATACTGGGAACAATCGCACCCCAACCCCCCCCCCCCCCCCCCCCCCCCCCCCTAATAACTACTTCTTTACCGCGTCAGCCATCATTTCCATTTTTGGGCTTGTTCTGTTTCCCCCCTTATTTTGTTCTCCTTTAATAACATTTATTTCACTACAACTAACGATGGATTTATGTTTCTCAGTCAGTGTTCTATGACAATCGATCAGTTTTATTTCTAACTATAGCCAAGTCATAATCGACATTGAAATAGCAAAAATGCACACAAAGCTGAATTTTGGTGGAGAGCTAGGGTTTGTCATTAGAAGCAACGTCCAAAAAGTCCCCATCGATCACACGTGTTCAAACAAAGTTATTCGGGGTCAAAGGTCAACTTTTAAGGTTTTCGGATGTAGTTTTTGAAAACCGTTGATCTAATCAAGAAGTGACTAAAGTAAATATTGTACCGAAATGTGTAATCGAAAGCCCAACGGGAACGACCCCAACGAAAACACTAAGTTTTTTGAAGTTTTTTCCGAAGGTAGAGTTTGTTGCGCTGATTCCGGAAAAATATAACTTTCATGGGCGGCGGATCCGGTTCGTCGGTTATTCGCATCATAATGTACTTACGCGGCTAATTTTTCATTTGACATTTAGATCAGGATATCTCCAAATGGTACCTCGTTTGTAGAAAATTGTTAAATCAACAATTTTAACTTTAGCCGGCTTTTGCTAAGTCCGTTTTTGAGAACAATTAAAAACAAACAATCAAAAAAGTATCAGTCGGCATTACCTGTGTGGATTGAAATACTTTTTTCCCAAAAAAAAAAACGTATGTATTAAAGGGGGTTTTCAAAATTTTTGAAGTTTTTGCGGATTCTGAAACTACAATGTACATAGATGAGAAAAATCAAAAAACAAAAAAAAAACGCTGGAGCGCTTTTTAAATAAATCGCGATTTAAGCTGACATGTTTAGGGGTTGTTTAGGTTTTCACGATTTTGCTTAGAAACCGCAAGCTCTATCAAAATGTGACTAAAGAAAATTTTGTAGCTATGAAAATTCTCTACAAGATGGACATTTGTGGTATATTCGTAGTTTTTACCATTTTTGAGATATAGAAGTTCAAATTGGGACAATGCACTGACTGTATCGCCCCCTTATAAAACAATGTCATGAAGGGTGCGCCTTAACTAACTTTTGATAAAAACCGCTTACACAGGGGAAGTTTTTGTGAATTCTGAAACAGCAGTGTTCATAGATGAGAAAAAACCAAAAACAAGAAAAAATCGCTGTAGGGATTTTTAAATAAATCACGGTCAAAATTCACATTTTTAGGTGTTTTTTAGGTTTTCACGATTTTGCTTAGAAACCGCAAGTCCAATCGAAATGGAGCTAAAAACAATGTTGTAGCTGTGAAAATTCTCTAGAGGATTGAAATTATCATTTGTTCCTAGCCTGTACCATTTTTGAGATAAAGAAGCTCAGTTTACATTTTAAGGTTTTTTTGTTAGGGTTTCGCGATTTTGCTTGAATACGGTAAGTCTTATCGATATGGGACCTGAGAAAATCTTAAGGCTGTGAAAATTCTCTACAAGACTGGCTTAAGTAACTTATCCTAAGTTGTAACATTTTTTTAGATATATAAGTTTAAGTTGGGAATTTGCAGTCATGACATTGTTTTATAAGGGGGCGATACAGAATTGAATTGAATTTGAATTGTCCCAATTTGAACTTCTATATCTCAAAAACGCTAATGCCGACGAGAGTACCATAAAGGCCAATCTTGTAAACAATTTTCATAGCTACAACATTTTTTTCAGTCCCATTTTGATAGGACTTGCGGTTTCTAAGCAAAATCGTGAAAACCTAAACAACCCCTTTTTTTTTTTTTTTTTTTTTTTTTTTTTTGTTTTTTGATTTTTCTCATCTATAAACATGTAGTTTCAGAATCCGCAAAAACTTCCGAGGTGTAAGCACCTTCCATTTAAAATTGTTTCAAGAGCACCGTGGCATATAAATTAAAATTGGTTATTTGAACTCTATTTCCTTTAAAAAAGTCTAATGATTTATCTCAACAACCCGATAATTTTCCTCAATGGGAAATATTCTAAGAGTTTCAAGAAAAATAAAGGAAGTAATCGCATCCCATCGATTTTTTTCAATACTTTCAACTCCAGAATGCATGTGAAAACTATTTTTTCACTATTTTTTCCTAAATTTATTTTTTGTTACCCAAATATGTGTTTTTTTTTTTTGCTCTAACATCCAAACTATTTATTTATTTAAAAAATTTATTTAAAAAAAAATAATTTTTGGGTAATTTTTGATGAGCAAATGGAGCTATATTTTGAAAATATTCCGCAAACACTGAACAACATTTTACAAATTTTATGGAATCTGCTCACTGACGTCGCTTCGTGATAACTTTTAAGTGACAATTGTGCTCATTAAAATAATTAGCGTTTTTATAATAATTTATTCTTAAAAGCAGATGTAAAACCACGATAACTTTTGCCCGTGAAAACAATTTGCTCGCGAGCGGATTTGTACTGGGGCATTTCTTCTTAATGTTTGTGCACAAAAATCGTCGATGTATCGCGAAAAGAAAAAAATAATTTTTTTGAAAATTGAATATGAAAGAGTTGGCAACATTACCCATATATCTATCTATATATATAAAAGAGTTGTGTGATGACGACTGACAGATCTACACCGCACAGACGAAGCGGCTGAAGCTAGAATCTTGAAATTTTGGGTGGTGGTTAGTCTTGGGGCGAAGGTGGTCGATAAGGCTGGGTTTTTGGATATTCATCCAAGAAAGGTGCCAAAAGTACTAATATGTACTAAAAATGGTGTAATTTGTGTGGCTGACCGACTAATTATCAAGGCCCAGACGGAACGGCTGAAGCTAGAAACTTGAAATTTTTGGGTGGCGGTTAGTCTTGTGGCGAAAGTGGTCGATAAGGCTGGGTTTTTGGAAATTCGTCCTACAAGGGTGTCAAAAGTACTAATAAGTACTAAAATGGTGTAATTTGTGTGGCTGATCTAATAATCAACGCCCAGACGAAACGGCAGAAGCTAGAATCCTGACATTTTAGGTTGTGGTTAGTCTTGGGACCTCCCGATTTTCGGTATTTTGAAGGTTGTGGCCTCAATATGGCTGAAATTTGGTAGTTAGTCTTCATTTGGGGTATAAAACTGTCCATATGAAATTTGTCGGTATATGTCCACGCCTTTATATAGTCCCCATAGAACGGTACCTGCCGATTTTCGGTATTTTGAAGGTTATGGTCACAATAAATAATCCATTGAAGTGGCTGAAGTTTGGTATTTAGTCTTCGTTGGGGGTATTTGATTTTCCCTTCTAATTTTGTCGGTATAGGTCCACGCGTTCATATAGCCCCCATAGAACGGTACCTCCCGATTTTCGTAATTCTGAAGGTTGTGACGCCAATATCTCACCGAGATGACTGACATTTGTTATGTAGTCGTCTATGGGGTTATAAAATATTCAAAAAAGAATTATTAGTATAGGTCCACGTCTTACTATATCCCCCATGGAAGCATACCTCTTGATTTTTGGTATTTTTTGGGTGTTAGCCACATTATCTTAAAGAAATATTGGTATTTGTCCTCTTCATAAACGAAAGGAAACTAATTGTTCCATTTTACTTCAATACAACTCGTGGTGGAGGGTATAACAAGCTCGGCCCAGCCGAACTTAACGCCGTTCTTACTTGTTTGCCTTATAGTTATTTAATGTTGGTAATATAGTGGAGTCGCGATAATTCGTGTCCCGATTATTCGTAATTGCGGCTCCATTGTAAAAATCGCGGTAATTCGTATAAAATATATACATTTTGGTCCTCTTGATAATTAGTGTTTTTCTCTGGAATTCGTACCTCACTTAATTCTATATTTTTAGTTGATTACGGCAAAGAATAGGAGCATTCTGAACTTTTTGAAGCCATTTCCTTGTTGTTCTAGAATATATTTTTATTGATGGCGTTCTTGAAGGATATTAATTTGCTAAGATATAAAAGCTGTGATCTATTCGTGTTGCTGTATTCTCCAAAACTATTGTATGCAATATTAAAAACTGTATAACGTATAAGTGCCAAATGGAGTATATTAGGATTGGATAACTAAGGTAGGAATGTTCATATAAGTACGCCTCTAATCATTGGTGCTACCGTGTTGGAATTGTGAAGTCGTGTACTCAAAAGGTCAGTCGTAAAAAAATTCGCAATAAAAGGATTTGTTCTATGATTAAATCGCTCTTCGAACTATAAGAACAACATACCATATCGTTGACTTTAAAAATATAATCGGACAGCACTCTTTGATATCAAGGAAGCTTTGCTAGGATGGTAGAGCGAAACATATATTTTATATAACCTCCGCAAGTTAGTCAGGAAGAATTGGATTTTGATCGCATACATATAGATATTCTTGAACAGCTGCCATATACCGTATATGATTTATTGGTTCTTTCAAGATTTTGGCGCAACGTCTTTTAAGATGTTTCCTATTGTTTTTTGACTCTTTTGTATTTTACCCTTAATATTGTTCCAAAGAGATAACTAACGACACAACTACACATAAAGGGAGTAAGTACTTCATGTTTGCTTACTCTCTGTCACGTCTATGCCCCACGGATTCGATTTGCCATAGTCCCGGGAATGAGAAAATTTCATTCCCGATTTCCCGGGAATGAAAAAAAGTCGGGAATTCCCAAACTCTAGTGGTGGTTAGTCTTGTGGCGATAGTGGTCGGTAAGGCTGTGTTTTTGGAAATTCGTCCTACAAGGGTGCCAAGAGTACTAAAATGTACTAAAAATTGTGTACTTTGTGTGGCTGACCGACTAATAATAAACGCCCATACGAAACGACTGAAGCTAGAATCCTGAAATGCTAGATGGTGGGTAGTCTTAGGGCGAAGGGTGGGTTTTGGAAATTCGGAAGAGTGCGAAAAGTACTAAAATGATGTAATTTGTGTGGCTGACCGACTAATATGGTCGATAAGGTTGGTTTTTTGGAAATTCGTCCTAGAAGGGGGCGAAAGGATTCAAATAGTTTTGGAAAATCGTACTTATGAGTACGAAAATTACTAAATGGTACTAAATTTGGGTGAACGGATACTGCTGGATTTCTGAAATTTGGAATTAAGGTGACTATTGAAGTGAAGGGTTGAGATATGGAGGTTTGGGAAATTTGTACTTACATATGTGTACGAAAAATACTACATGGTACTAAATTGTGTACAATGTGGATTTGGTTGAACGGATGGAGCTGGGATCCTGAAATTCGGATAATGATTACTGTTAGGGTGTAGGTTTGAGATATGGAGGCACTTTTGGAAATTCGTACATCCAAATTATATTTCGAAAAATATATACAAATTAAAAGATAGGGTCTTGCTGTACATGAAAATCACATGCGGACAAAACGATTTTGATAATTACGCGATTTACACATATTTTAATAATGCAAAAAGTTAAAGCGGTTTATTTGAACTCTATTTCCGTTTAAGAAATCTAATGACTTATTTCAACAACCTGATAACTTTCCCCAATGGGAAACCACCTATCTGAATGTAGATAAAGCAAAATCCGCCCATTTTCTTGGGAGTTTCAAGAAAAATAAAAGAAGTACTCCTATAGAATTTTTCCAATATTTTCAACTCTAGAATGCATGTGAAAACTATTGTTCCAAACCAAAATTTGTTTTTTGTATCACAAATATGTGTTTATTTTGGCTATAATATACTAACTACTATCCCGATGATTATAAGTTTGGTCTCATTTGATTCCCCGTGAAGTCTTTCTTTAAAACTGTTACTTTTTTCTAATTGTTGACGGGTAAATCGACCTATATTTTCAAACAATTCGGATTACATTTAAAATTTTGTCAATTTTTTGAAAATTCCGCGAATGCTGAGTATCATTTTACAAATATTATGCAATCTACTAAATGACGTCACTTCGTGATAACTTTTTAGTGCCAATTGTGCTCAATAAAATAACTAGCGTTTTTTATAATAATTTTTTCTTAAAAGCAGAAGTAAAACCGCGATAACATTTGTCCGCAACAGCCAAAAATTTGCTCGCGAGCCGATTTGTACTGGGGAATTTTTTCTTAACCTATGTACCAAAAATCGTTAATGTAGCGCGAAAAGAAAAAAATTCATTTTTTTGGAAATGGAATATGAAATAATTGGCAGTTTTGCCCATATACCCTTTCATACGGGCAAACTTGTATTTACTGCCCCCATCACGGCAGTACAAGTTTTATCGGGGGCAAGTCCATATTTCCTGAGAAAATAGCCTGAAAGGTGCAAAAAACCGCTATGACACCGTGGTTGGAGCGCAAGATAACTCTCGAACGAATATGCCGATTCGGTCCAAAATTTGGCTTTCGTAATATTCTGCCCAAACTTAGATTAAATTTGAAGATGAGCCATAGCGGTCCACTCCTTCAGGTATCTCCACCACAAAAGTTTAAAAGTTTTCGGAAACATTAAGGGCACGATAACTCTTGAAGGGAGTAACCGATTTTCAGGGGCAAGTCTATACTTCTTAAGAAAAAATCCCGAAAGGTGTAAAACACCCCCCTTGAATCTTTTTGATTTTTGTTCTAACAACTTGTATTTACTGCCCCCATCACGGCAGTACAAGTTTTATCGGGGGCAAGTCCATACTTCTTGAGAAAATAGCCTGAAAGGTGCTAAAAACAACCCCTATGACACCGTGGTTGGGGCGCAAGATAACTCTCGAACGGATATGCCAATTCGGTCCAAAATTTGGCTTTCGTAATATTTTGCCCAAACTTAGATTAAATTTGAAGATGAACCATAGCAGTCCACTCCTTCACAAAAGTTCAAAGGTTTTCGGAAACATTAAGCTCACGATAACTCTTGAAGGGAGTAACCGATTTTCAGGGGCAAGTCTACACTTCTTAAAAAACAACCCGAAAGGTGTAAAACACCCCTATGGTACTATATGCAGTGGCTGGAGAGCACGATAATTGTCGAACTGATCAACCGATTTGTCCAAAATTTGGCCTACGTCATATTTGTCCAAACTTAGTTTCAATTCGAAGATGGGCCATACCGGTCCACATCTTCCGCTACTTCCCTCCAATATTTAAAAAAGTCGCTTAAATGGTATGCACGATATCTATCGAACGGGACAATCAATTCCGTTCAAACTTTGGATCTCCTAGTATTGTATCAAAATTTAGTTTAACTTCTAAAATGGCCCGTATCGGTCCTCTACTTAGGGTACCTCCCCCACAAAAGTTCAACATTTGTGTCCAAGTGCAGTTTAGGATCTGTTCAAAGATCCTTTATGATCACGTGTCTAATAAATTGCCCGGGACCTTCAGGTTTTCAGTTCTACGGGGCCTTTCGGGTATCTGTACCACTGTTTGGGTAATAGTAGTATATTATACAAACTTGACCGTAGCACTAGACTAACACCCGGGCGACGGGCCTACGTCATATTTGTCCAAACTTACTTTCAATTCGAAGATGGGCCATACCGGTCCACATCTTCCGGTACTTCCCTCCAATATTTAAAGAAGTCGCTAAAATGGTATGCACGATATCTTTCGAACGGGACAATCAATTCCGTTCAAACTTTGGATCTCCTAGTATTGTATCAAAATTTAGTTTAACTTCTAAAATGGACGGTATCGGTCCTCTACATAGGGTACCTCCCCCACAAAAGTTCAACATTTGTGTCCAAGTGCAGTTTAGGATCTGTTCGAAGATCCTTTATGATCACGTGTCTAATAAATTGCCCGGGACCTTCAGGTTTTCAGTTCTACGGGACCTTTCGGGTATCTGTTCCACTGTTTGGGTAATAGTAGTATATTATACAAACTTGACCGTAGCACTAGACTAACACCCGAGCGACGAATCCATCGTGTCAGCACCCGAACGCCGTACTCATCATGTTCCCGAACACCGATACCCGAGCATCAACACCCGAACGCTGTATCCATCGTGTTCCCGAACACCAACAGCCGAACCCACCTTCCCGAACATCAACAGTCGAACGCCGAACCCATTTTCCCGATAATCGGCAGCTGAACACCGAATACATCGTCTTCCCGATCATCTGCAGCCGAACACCAAATACATCGATTTCCTGATCATTCACAACCGAACACCGCTTTCCTCGAAGAAGAACCCGCTAATTCAACACTAGTTCCTCTGCTGCCAAGTCCCACCAACTATTAATACAAATATATACCCATTGAATTCAATCTTATTGTTTTTATACCCTCCACCATAGTATGGAGGGTATATTAAGTTTGTTTTTCCGTTTGTAACGCATTGAAATACTCATTTGCGACCCTATAAAGTATATATATTCTTGATCAGGATAAAATTCTAAGTCGATCTGAGCACGTCCGTCCGTCCGTCCGTCCGTCTGTGGTAATCACTCTAGCATCCACAAAAATGGAGATAGGACGCTGAAATTTTGGGAAAATGCGTCTTTTGTTTGCAGGCAGGTCAAGTTCGATGATGGGCTATATCGGTCCACGTTTTGGTATAGCCCCCATATAACGGTACCCCCCGATTTACGGTATTTTGACGTTTTTAGCTACATTTTCAGACCGATTTGGCTATAATTTGACATTTAGGGTTCTTAAGTGTCAACAAACATATATAACAAAACTTGTGGACATAGGTCCACGTTTTGGTATAGCCCCCATATAACGGTACCCCCCGATTTGCGGTATTTTGACGTTTTTAGCTACATTTTTAGACCGATTTAGCTATAATTTGAAATTTATGGTTCTTAAGTATCAATAAACTTATATAACAAAAGTTGTGGACATAGGTCCACGTTTTGGTATAGCCCCCATATAACGGTACCCCCCCCGATATACGGTATTTTGACGTTTTTAACTACATTATCAGACCGATGTAGCTATTATTTGACATTTAGGGTTCTTAAGTGTTAATAAACTTATAAATTAGAAGTTGTGGACATAGGTCCACGTTTTGATATAGCCCCCTTATAACGGTACCCCCCGATTTGCGGTATTTTGACGTTTTTAGCTACATTTTCAGACCGATGTAGCTATAATTTGACATTTGGGGTTCTTAAAAGTCAATAAACTTATATAACAAAAGTTGTGGACATAGGTCCACGTATTGGTATAGCCCCCATATAACGGTACCCCCCGATTTACGGTATTTTGACGGGTTTAGCTACATTTTCAGACCGATTTAGCTATAATTTGACATTTGAAGTTCTTAAAAGTCAGTAAACTTATATAACAAAAGTTGTGGACATAGGTCCACGTATTGGTATAGCCCCCATATAACGGTACCCCCCGATTTACGGTATTTTGACGTTTTTAGCTACATTTTCAGACCGATTTAGCTATAATTTGACATTTAGGGTTCTTAAGTGTAACTAAACTTATATAACAAAAGTTGTGGACCTAGGTCCAAGTTTTGGTATAGCCCCCATATAACGGTACCCCCGATTTAAGGCATTTTGACGTTTTTATCTACATTTTCAGACCGATTTAGCTATCAATTGACATTTAGGGTTCTTAAATATCAATAAACTTATATAACTAGTGGACATAGGTCCATGTTTTGGAATAGCCCCCATATAACGTTACCGCCCGATTTCAGGTATTTTGAGAATTTTACCAAAAAGTTTTAACCGAATTATCTGTAATTTGAACATTTGAAATTCTTAGTGGTCACCACATTTGAAGGTTGTAGTGGTTTAACCGAACCAATTTTCCATACCTTAGCTTTATTTTTTGGATGAACTTTCTGTAATTTGAAATTTAAAAGTCAACAAAAATTCTGCAACAAAAATTGTTCATTTAAGTTCATATTTTCGTATAGCCCAGATACCTCCGAACTAGCTGTTAATGACATTTGAAGTTCCCACGTTATGTACCGATTTTCGATATTTTGAGGATTCTAGCTAAATTTTTTTACCGAATTAGGAGTTATTTGACATTAAAGGCTCCCATCAAAAACTGTCAACATAGGCCCATGTTTTATTATAACCCCTATATAACAGTACCTCCCAATTTCTAGCCCACCAAAAATTGTCAACAGTTAGATATAGGCACCATAAAAAAGGGCCTCCCGAATGAAGCATTTTATGTACATTATCTGACATTTTAACGTACTCACTTAAAGTTGGGGACAGGAATGAATATTTTATGGTGGAGGGTATGAAAAGTTCGGCCCGGCCGAACTTAATGCTCTTTTACTTGTTTTAACACAAGTAGATTGTAAATTAGTATTTAATCAATAAATCCACGATTTAGCTCCCAGGAAAGGGAGAATACTAGTATTTTCATTTCGTAAGGTTTAGTGGGCCCTTGTGGAGACCCTGGGCGCGACTGAACTTACCCCAGTCGACGAGAAAACCACGTTACACTTTCATAAACTAAAGGAAACTAATTGTTCATATTTAGATCAACATGGTTCTTGGTGGAGGGAATAAAAAGTTCGTCCTGGTCGAACTTAACGTCGTTCTTACTTGTTGTGTAATACTTAATTTATTTACTGTCATAGTCTGAAGGTATATTAGTGTCGGCAACAACGACTGATTTTTTACTCGTTTATTTTAAATAATCTACTCATTTTAATTTCCACTGTTGGTAACATCATCCTCACAGCAGAATCATCTTGGTGTAAAATATGCATTCTTTCTAATTTATAAATCGATTAATTATGTGTGAAACACAAATGATCTCAAAATATAAATTTCCTTTTTTTCCCAAATTCCAAATACATTTTCTGATTGATTTCCTGATAACATTATAAATGGTATCGATAGCGGCAGATATTTCATTGTTCTTTCCTTCTTGCTTAATAGCTTTTTTGGAGGCTTCTGCATACATATCTATGTGTGTATTTCGATACGCTTTCTTGTGCTTCTCCACAAATGTTTGTTATCATATCAAGCTATTATTTTATTTAAATACGATTGAAAATATGTTAATGTTCACCGGTAGCTAAGTGACAGAATAAAAGAAAATTGTATCACAGAAATACTAATACAATAAAAGAAGTGAGCTCTTTTCTTCAAAGTTGTTTTAAAGATACATACATACCTACATATATATCATTGTCTGTATATTGATTGGATTTTTGAAAAATTTATATTCAGTGTCTCCACTCAAATTCACTATTTATATGTACGGCTTAGGCTATAAAGGAGCTTGATACGAAAATACTAACATGTTTACTTGAAAAATTAAATGTTTGAGCATTGATCAGCGAAGTTCATATGTGGACATAAATAGTTTTGATTTTTTATCGTAATAACTTAGATTTCATTTCCACGGACATAAACACTAACGAATATACCCTAACTAAATTTTACCACTTTACCAAATTACGCAATACTCCCTGAAGCAACCTTTTATCATTTATCTAACCGAAAATAGATCTGCGTATGTGTCTCCTAACACCTGTTACAAATTAGCCCTGATATCTCACATCATCATTCAAAAGGTATCAAGTGTCAGACGGCTGTCGGTATCTTGGACCCATTTAGTCAGTTAGACTATTTCCTTGTACTTATGTATGGTTGTTCGCGTTCGCTGACGACAAGTGCTATTCACCGCGTAAACCAATTAATCAAATGGTCGGTCGGTTGCTGGCTATAATCGTTAAACCATTTATAAATGTCTTTGCTTCTTGTGTCCAAGTTTCAACGAACAACAATAAAAATGAATGACCAAACCATGTAGCCTAAAGACTTCATAGAAGTCACAAAACAACAGCAACAACAAACAACTTTTCAGCCAGTAATATTGCCTGAAAGCGTTAAAAGTACTGAAAACAGCTATTAACAATTTCAGTTGCAACAGTTAACATCAATGACAACTTTAACCCATTTGTTGTGAATTAAAAATGCAAGTAAATAATGGGGTCCATGACGATCTCGATTTACTTATGCAGGCGACATATATAGGCTATTTTTTGACATCACTGTTCAAGCGTCATTTTCGATAATTTCAAACCAAATTATTAAGATTGAAATCCATTCATATAATTTTCAAACCAAAAATGCTACATTCTTTTTTGTGTAAGGGTTAACACTTCTTTCTAATGAATTCGCAGTTGCATTCATTCAATCATTCATTCATTTATCCCATCGAATGCAATTTTCTGGGATTATCAGGTAATCATTAATGAACGACCAAACAAAACATACCTTTACCTAAACGTGGAGATACGCTCTGTTAATCCTAAATGGTTTGGCACTTGTTCGGCGCTGTTATGCTGTTGATTGAAAGATTGTTAAACAACCAACCCATTTATACCCTCACTGACCCCAGCATTAGACAAAACAATGGTTGCAGTGTTAACAATGAAGCGAATAATGTAAAGGTTTTCAATTGAAGTTTTGTCATGCAAACAAAACAAAAGGGGTAAGATGATGGCAAGAGTTGGTAGAATTTTATGAATATTGTTACCAAAGCTTTTTTTGTATCTCAACAATGTGAAATTAAGTCTTGCCGTAATTGGAGATTTTGTTAATAAATAACAAGTCACAAATCGTTAAGCTCTGCCGGGCCGAACATTTCAAACCCTCCAACTAGAATGGATTAAGTTCTTTTCTCGTCCACAGTTTTAGGTGGAGATTTTTTTCGACCACGGATACTTTAAATGACTAAATTAGTGTGGACCTACATATGTCGACAATTTAGGGTTTTGTTTTTGACCACTGGGAAAACCTCAAATGAAAAATTACGAGAGCTGAACGATAACTATCTGGCCTAACAATGAAAACGCGAATACTTACCATAAAAATTAGTTTTATTGTTTTCTAAAGTAGTCTTCAGCATAATTTATGCGCTTTTTCATGAGCTCAAACCAATTGTTGAATCCCTTTTTCCACTCCGATTTAGACATCTGCAAAATATGGGGTTTCAACGCTCTTACAGCATCCTCTGGCTACCAAAATCGTTGACCACGCCTTTTTTCTTGATATGCTGGAATCAAATAAAGTCATTGGATCTCCTGTCAGAGCTGTACGGCGAATGACCCATCAATTCCATGTTTTGTCCGGCCAAACAGTGCGAAATATGGGAACTTTAGTGGAACTTTACTTTACATAGAACTAATGAGATTTTTGTTGAATTCCAATGGTAACCCAGCAAAATGTTCGATGCCAAAGATGCCATTCAATCATGGGTGCAAGTGATCTGGCATGTCATCTTTTAGCATCTTCATTGATGAATTTTTTATGACCATGGACCCCAAAAGATGCTATTAATTTTTGGATCCAAAGCATGTCACCACACCAATGCTTTGACATGTCATTTTCACCAATGCTTTGGCATGTCTTTTCCACCAACGCTTTGGCATTTCATTTTTACCTACCCTTTGTAATGGCATTATCATTACGACGAGAGTTTTAAAAACGTTTGTTGTGATTTCGAGTCTCCGAGAACATCAAGCCTATTGTAAAAAAATTAATAATATACCTACGTAAAATAATTATATGTGCAAACTAATATTGTGATATTTATCGTCGAAAACAAAATATATTTCCAATATTATTTTTACATAGTAGTTAGTGCTTACGATTGCTTTTAAAATATAAAAGAAAATTGCGTTCTTATTAATTTCATATTAGAGAAAAATAATTTATAAAAAATTTGTCATAGAAAATAATTATATGTGCAATAACGAAAATTTTTAAAAAATTCATAATAATGAACAAAGTTGTTGTACATTTAACATGATATTGTATTGTCCTTGTGGATTAGGACTTGTTGTAGCCTTCGTCTCATAGAACCGACTAGGTTTCTTAAGGTGTTAGTGGTGATATACTCCCATTCCGCCAATGATGCACATTTCAATTATTTCAGCGTCGTGCACTCCTTTGACTTCGCGAAAACTTTGGCGGATAGTATGCCCCGAAGGTCTTCAATGGGTTTTTGACCATGAGTTATAGCTGGCCACTCCAATAACCGTACATTTCGTGCCTTTAAAAACTCCTTTGTAGGTCCAACAGGGTGATTCGGGGCAATATCCTGGTGGAAAGTCCAATTTTATCCGTACAGTTCTCCAGCAAAATCTATTAAGTTGTTCTCTAACAACTAAATTTATGTTTCGGCACTCATTTTTGTCGGAACATAACTTAAATTGGGCTTTCGTCCAGCTCTGAATGCAGCGAATACCATAAGAGATCCTCCTCGAAAACTTCCCAATTCTCAAATAAATTCTAACGGTATTAAATTTCAATTTCTTTCTACATTTTGCTTATGACCTCTCACTTTTTGCTTAGTGGTAATACCTTAATTGTATTTAATTTGTAATCCCGTTAGTTGAGACATTCGATTTTAATTTACAAACCAATAAAAAATAATTACATGAGAATTATAAAACATTCGCGTCTGTCACGTCACAAAGGGAACACTTAACATCGACGAAAGTCTACTTTAAGTTATGTTCCGACAAAAATGAGTGCCGAAACATAAATTTAGTTGTTAGAGAACAACTTAATAGATTTTGCTGGAGAACTGTACGGATAAAATTGGACTTTCCAGCAGGATATTGCTCCGAATCACCCTGTTGGACCTACAAAGGAGTTTTTAAAGGCACGAAATGTACGGTTATTGGAGTGGCCAGCTATAACTCATGGCCACAAACCCATTGAAGACCTTCGGGGCATACTATCCGCCAAAGTTTTCGCGAAGTCAAAGGAGTGCACGACGCTGAAATAATTGAAATGTGCATCATTGGCGGAATGGGAGTATATCACCACTAACACCTTAAGAAACCTAGTCGGTTCTATGAGACGAAGGCTACAACAAGTCCTAATCCACAAGGACAATACAATATCATGTTAAATGTACAACAATTTTGTTCATTATTATGAATTTTTTAAAAATTTTCGTTATTGCACATATAATTATTTTCTATGACAAATTTTTTATAAATTATTTTTCTCTAATATGAAATTAATAAGAACGCAATTTTCTTTTATATTTTAAAAGCAATCGTAAGCACTAATAACTATGTAAAAATAATAGTGGAAATATATTTTGTTTTCGACGATAAATATCACAATATTAGTTTGCACATATAATTATTTTACGTAGGTATATTAAGAAAAATGTGTATAAATAACATGTAAAAAAGTATCAGTCGATATTGCCGACAGAGATATACCCTCAGCCTTTGTGGATTGAAATACTTTTTTCCCAACAAAAAACTTATGTATGTATTTAGGGGGGTTTGCAAAATTGTGGGCGTATGAACGGACAAAAGTATGGAAAGGATTAAAGCTCAAACATTTGCGGGGATATCGATAGATAGAGCTTTTTTATCACACTAGCCTACGAGAAACATAATATCGATGTAAACATGGCCACTAGGAAAACCTTCGGTAAAAATGTCCAAAGGATCCTCGAGCAGACCCTTAACCACACAAACAAGTTGAACATTTGTGTGGGTGGTACCTTTGGATTGGACAGATAGGGCCCAAAATTGAACATAAACTAACTTTCGACAATATTTAGAAATCCAAAGTTTGGACCAAATCGTACCATATAAGAGAATATTTTTGAACTTTTGTGGGGGAGTCAACGGAAGAAGTGGACCTATAAGCACCACCTTCGAATTTCTTCTAATATTCGAAGAAATATTCCAATATCCAAAGTGTGGACGAACGCAGTATTCGGTTCGAGCACTCCATCCCCTACATATGGTGCTATAGGGTTTTTTTACAACTTTCGGTCTGTTTTCTCAAGAAGTATAAACTTGCCCCTGAAAAAACTTTTACTGCCGTAACAAAAATCAAAGTGACTCGAGAGAATGTCTTAAAGTGAATTTATCCACATTTTTTTGTGAGAGGTACCCGATGGAATGGACAAATATAGTCCATATTCGAACCTGATCTATATCTGGTAGATATTTTAGGATGTGTAAAGTATGGACCAAATTGGTCACTCCCATCAAGAGTTATCGTGTGCAAGATTTTTCCGAACATTTTTGAACTTTTGTGGGGGAGGTACCTGAAGGAGTGACCGATATGGCTTATCTTCGAACTTAAACTATGTTTGCACAAAATATTACAAAGACCAAATTCTGGACCGAATCGGCAGATCCGTTCGAGAATTATCTTGCGCTCCAACCACTACACACGGTGTCATAGGGCTTTTCTGTATCTTTCAGGCTATTTTCTCATGAAATATGGACTTGCCCCTGATGAAGCTTATACCGTTATATGGGGGGCAGTGAATGCAAGTTGCTACAACAAAATCAAAGCGATTCGTGAACAGGTCCTAAACTGAACTTTTCCGAAATTTTGTGTGGGAGGTACCCGAAGGAATGAACCGATTGAGTCCATAGACATTTCACGATGTGCTAAGTATGGACCAAATCGGTTGCTTCCTTCAAGAGTTATCTTGTGCACAAATTTTCCGAACATTTCCGAACTTTTGTGGGGGAGGTACCGGAAGGAGTGGACCGATATAACCCATCCTCGAACTTAAACTTAGTTTGGACAAAATATTGCGAAAGCCAAATTGTGGACCAAATCGATTCAGCCCACAGTGGTCGAAACCACTGATCTAGCGGCGCGAAATTAATAACTTGGAAACGAATGAAGATATCTTTCTGAAATTTTGCACAAACTCAATCTGCGTCTGTGGGTAATTATGGACTAAATATGAACAACATAGGCAAATATTTTGGTATAGCCCCCATATAACGGTACCTCCTGATATTCGATATTTTGAGGATTTAAGCCACATTTTCCTTCCAAATTAGTTGTAATTTGGTGCTTAGGGTTCCTAGTGATCACTAAACCTTTCCACTAAAAAATTGTGGACATAGGTCCACGTTTGGGTATAGGGCCCTTTTAAGGTACCTCCCGACTTTCAGTAGTTTGGGGATTTAAAGCTACATTTTCCGACCAAATTAGGTGTAATTTGGTATTTGGGGTTCCCAGTGGACACAAAAATTCTCCACCAAAAATTGCGAACATAGGCCTACATTTTGATATAGCCCCCATATAACCGTACCGACAGATTTTGGGTATTTTGAGGATTTAAGCTATTTTTCAAGACCATTTATCAGCAAGATTTGCAGCTAAATTTTGGTTATTCGGAATCTAGGGAGTCAAATTTAATTATTAAAAAAATAACTGGACCGAACCTCGGTCGACCTTTGTAGTTACGCTCCATCCAACAAAAGTATATTGCACTAAAAACATACAAAAAATAATAATTTTTGAAAATTTATTGCTTTATAACTATGTAACTTCAGACCCCAAACATTTTATTTTAATTTAACTTAAACCCTCCCCTATCAATAAAAATAAACTTTGTTTAGTTTTATTACGAATTTATTTAACAATTAAACAAATATGAGGTCAGGGTTTTAGCAACAATTTTATTAGAATCTGATCCGTCAAAATTTCTTGCACTTGACACTGAATAACTGAGTGAATATTTACAACAACAAAAAAGTAATAACAACATCTTAGTCAGCAGAGTGTCTGTAATCGATATAATGGAAAACATTTCGCAATTTTAAACATTGATTTTTTGACTTTCGCGCCGCTAGATCAATGATTTCGTCCTCTATGCATCCCTTCGAGAGTTACCGTGCGCACCAGCCAGCCAGACAGACAGACGGACATTGCTATGTTGACTCCAAATTGTCTGAAACACATTTCGTCCAGACAGACTGTGGGTCTAAAACCATTATTTCGATGAGGCACATTTTGCCCGTATGAAAGTGTATATACCATCGGTAGCATAAATGCTGAGGGTATAATAAAAAAGCTCAAAAATATTTTTTTTACATTTGCTTTTTTTATTTGTTAATGTTTGTGGATGTTTGGGGTAAGGGCGGTTACGGCCAAAGTAAGGATTTATGCTGCAATTGTTTTATTAGAAATTTTTTTATTTAACGAATACAAATTTTCAGGTAAACTAAACTCGGTTGGAAATAATTTCCTAACACCTTCAAAATATCTCAATTGGTGGCCCCTCATATTGCAACTATATCAAAACGATAACCTACGTTGCTAATATTTTGCAAAGCGGTTTTCTACCTATGATAACAAAAAATGTCAAATCGCAAACAAGTAGGTTGGTAAATGTGCCTAAAACCTTTAAAACATGTCATATCGCCCGGTATCGCTCAATGGGGACTATACCAAAACGCGAACAGATATTGACAAAATTTTGTACAGATGTTCTCCATCCACTGAAATCTCAATATACCAGCAGCAAAATCGGTTGAAAAATGAACCTAATACGTTAAAAAACAATCATCACCGATACGTGGGGGCACAAATATAAGAAACACTTTTGGAAAATGTTAGTAACTTACGTCCCACAGTGTTGCCTCAGTGGACAAAAATCGGAAAATGTGTTCTTGACTTTTTATAATTTTATGGTTTTATTTTATTGAGAACACTTCAAATGGGACAAACCTCAAAGATGTTGTCGATATTTGGTGTTACTATAAAGTTATAGCTCGTTAAACATAGAACATTTTTCGTATGTGACATTTACTAAAATGTATTTAAAAAAGAAACCCATGTTCATTGAAATTTTTAAAGAAGCTATTGACAACTTTTGAATAGGGAATTAAAGAGTGGTCGATAGTCTTGCAATTTATGAAAAAAAAGTTTACATATAATGTGTATACATAAAGTACCGTTATGTTGATTGAAACAGCAACGTGTTATACAAAACTCACGAATTTCGCTTCTTTCATGGAGTGTATCTAAAAATTGCAGCAAATTGCAGTTTCGACCATTTGGTACATGAAACAGACATCCCTTTCGAATTAAAAAATGCAAAGTTTACATCCTATAAAATCCGATTCTCGGAGCCACAACCATATCATCATAAACAATTTGTACGAAAGGAGCAAGAATCCTTGTTTTGCCTCAGTGGATAAATTCACTTTATTTGACTGCTTCGTTTTATTTTTGTTCCATTAAAATTGACTGAGTTATAGCAAAATCGGGGGAATATTATATGGGGGCTATATAGAAATCTGATCCGATTCATAACATATTAAATTTGAAGGCGGTTCAACTAAAATATACTGAGTTACAGCAAAATCGGGGAAATATATACATATGTGGGGGCTATATCGAAATCTGATCCGATTTTGAACAAAATCGGTAAAACTGATAAGAGGCCCAAGCAAATATCGCATATTAAATTTGAAGGCGGTTCAATTAAAATTGGCTGAGTTATAGCAAAATCGGGGAAATATATATATGTGGGGGCTATATCGAAATCTGATCCGATTTTTAACAAAATCGGTAAAACTGATCAGAGGCCCAAGCAAATATCGCATATTAAATTTGAAAGCGGTTCAATTAAAATTGGCTGAGTTATAGCAGAATCGGAGAAATATATATATGGGGGATATATCCAAATCTGAACCGATATGGACCAAAAAGGGAATTTTTCAATCCTATGCCCGCATAAGTACTTGTATAAAAATTCGTCGACCTAGGTCAACTCCTTCTATTTTTGTCCACGTTTACAAGGAAGCGGCAACACTGTGCTTCCCTTACATTAAAAGTTATAACTAAAGTTACACTACAGTGCCCATATTTCTCACTGTGCGCTGGTTTGAATCGATATGTAAGAGCCCACATTGCCATGATGCAGAATGATTCGTCTTCTCAAGTCCGTTTTTCGAACTTCTCAGCAGACTTCAGGCAAACAAATTGTAGTGTACCACTCAAAATTAACCGTCCTATATTTCTCAAGCCGTATAGTCGCCACGATTTTGAAGACATAAGCGGTCATTTCCTGTTTTGTTTCGGGCTCCTAAGCATAGATCCAAGATTCGTCGTCTGTGGCGATCTTATAAATGTTGTTTGAAGTACAACGATTGTTTTTATTCACAATTTCTTTGCACCAATCCACAAGAGACTCCTTTTGAGCGGTTGGCCAATTTTGCTGAATCTAACGAAAAAATCCCATTTTTGCGTCCGGATATTCATGCAATATCAAATGATAGTGAGTGGAAGAAATGCCTAAGGATGCTTCTATCTCACAAACATGGCGTTCCTGCATTATCCGTTCACGCACAGCTTTATGTTTTTTTGGCTCAAAGGCCGATTTTGGGCGACCTTCGTTTTTTGGCGAGTGTCGGCCACGACTGAATTCTTTAAACCAATTTTTCATAGTGCTGTAGGATTGCTCTTTATCGACATACAAAGATTTAATTTGATGGATGAACTCTTGCCGTGATTATCCACAACGAAAATTGTGAAAAATTATCGGACGAAAATGTGAAAGCAAATTATATTTTTTTGTAAAGTGTTTTTTTTCAAATAACTGTCCTGAGTACGCAATGGCAAAAAAACCGTCAAACTGTAAAAAAATCAAATGGCAATACGCGTTGTTGCCTATGCCAGGCAGTTTTCGTGCATTCCTCTTGTAAGTGGTTTTGCCTAAGCCAGATAGTTTTCGTGCAACACTCGTAGTGGTATTTCTGTCACCAAATGTCGCCAAAATCCGCAAAATACCGACAAATTGGGAGGTACCGTTATACGGGGGCTATGCCAAAACGTGGGCCCCGATATAGCTCATCTTCGAACTTGGCCCGCTATGGTGAAGGGTATAAAAACTTAACCTTCTTGTAAATCAATAGGACCACTTAGACGCCGTCTTTAAAACATTTCGACCATTATCGAGAGAAGTATGGGGTATAACAAGTAAAAAAGTAACAGTCGGCTTTGCCGACAGAGCTATACCCTCAGCCCATGTGAATCTAAACTTTCATTTACGGACAGATCGAATGAATTTTGAGTCTTTTCCGAAATTTGTGACCATTTTCGAAAACTTGAGCTTGCCGACAAAAATGTAGGAGAGGACCGATATGGGCCATTTTAAAAGTTAAACTAAATTTGGACAAAGTTTGGACCGTGCATACCATTTTAGTGACATTTTTTAAATATTGCGGAAAGGTACCGGAAGTTGTGGACCGGTATTGGCCATATTCGAACTGAAAGTTAGTTTGGACAAAATATGACGAAGGCCAATATATCCAAGATACCCAAAAGAGTGGACAAATAATCTATATGTGGTAGATATATTAGGATGTGTAAAGTATGGACTAAATCGGTCACTCCCATGAAGAGTTATCGTGCGCACAATTTTTCCGAACATTTTTGAACTTTTGCATGGGAGATACCTGAAAAAGTAGACCGATATGGCTTATCTTCGAACTAAAACTAAGTTTTGACAAACTATTACGAAGGCCAAATTTTGGACCGAATCGGAAGATCCGTTCGAAAGTTATCTTGCGCTCCAACCACTGCACACGGTGTCATTGGGGTTTCTTGCACCTTTCAGGCTATTTTCTCAGGAAGTATGGTAGACAGTAAATTGAAATTGTTACAACCAAAATCAAAATCAAATTTTATGATGTGCGAAGTATGGACCAAATCGGTTATTCCCTTCAAAAGTTATCGTGCGCATAAATTTTCAGAACATTTTCTAATTTTTGTGGGGGACGAGTGGACCGATATAACCCATCTTCGAACTTAAACTAAGTTTGGACAAAATATTACGAAAGGCAACATTTGGGACCGAATCGGTTGATCCGTTCGAGAGTAATCGTGCTCTCCAGCCAGCCAGACAGTCAGACGGACGGACATGGCTAAATCAACTCCAAATTGTCTGAAACGGATTTCGTCCAAACATACTTGGGGTCTAAAACCATTATTTCGATGAATACATTTTGCCCGTATGAAAGTGTATTTACCCTCGTTAGCATAAATACTGAGGGTATAAAAATGAGTGTAAAACGTAAACGCGCGTCTATGTCGAAATACGAATTTATTAATGAGAATTGATACTAACCATTTCAATTTGAAGGAATTTGAATTATGGTATCGATTTGTCAAGTAGTTTTGTCCATGCACAATGGTCCCAAATCCAAATTTTCTGGCCAAAACTATTTCAACGTCCATTTTGTATTGAAATTTATTATTATTTATAATAAATGTGTACAAACAGCAATTCTTACGTTTTATAGACCAAAATGACCAAAATTTGTTGAATAGGGTGGTTCCGTTGTGTGGGGTCTAAACCAAAACATTGACCTATGTTAATGATTTTTGGTACTAAGGATTCATATCTTCCAAGAGGTCAAAATACCAAGTTTCAGCCGAATCGGTCATAAAGTGTCGCTAAAATTCACAAAATATCTAAAATCGGACGGTACTTTTATGTAGGGGCTATGACAAAAAATGGACCTATTTTCAAAAAACTTACACATACTTGTTTTCTACACTCTGAAACCCTTAAATATGAATTTTAAGAAAGATCGGTTGATAGATGTGGGCATTATTGTTCTATTTCAATTGGATACTACGTACAATCACAACAGGTATTTACAAAAAATTCTCCCATCTTGAAATATAAAAATCCACTTTATTTTAACTGTGGCAAATTTGAGCAAGAATTTATTTCTCAATTTATTAGTCCAGTCCCCCAGCTATCTTCCGAAATCAATTTGGAGGTGGACAAACTTGGACATTTTTTTAAAAGTTTAAGTATATTTAAAAAGTATTTGTAAAAAATAATTTTTAATATATATAAAAACATTGATTTTATTACGCTAATTTTACAAATTTCATCGTTCTTTTTGTAAATGTTATGAAAGTACTCATTAACAGCTTCCCGATTCATAATAACTTTGGTCTCACTTCTGTATATTTATGCAGCGAAAACTTATGCAACAAAAATTGTATATTTTACAGCACAAAGTCTGTTTTATTTTTACATAAAAAAGTGTGACCTTTGGTACTGCACCAATCAACGAATACTAACGTTATTTACAAAAACTAATTGTTTTCAGATGACTTGATGTGTTTTTTATTATTCTGTGCAAAAAAAATTAAAATTTCGAAACTTCAAAAATAGGGGTTTGGCCAAAAATTTCCTGATTGAAACCTATGTGCCATGTGAAGTTCCAAACCCGATAAATGTTGGAAATATGTTTGTCCTTATTTTACTAAAATTAATACATTTTATTATGATCCAATATTTTCATATTAAGGTCCATTATTACATGTATTTTTTAATATCTGATGGATTTGAAAACGCAAAACAGACCAATTTGGAGGCATTAAAAATCTAATTTGTATACCCTCAGCATTTATGCTAACGAGGGTATATACACTACGGGCAAAATGTGCCTCATAGAAATAATGGTTTTAGACCCCAAGCATGTTTTGACGAAATGTGTTTCAGACAATTTGGAGTCGATCTATCAATGTCCGTCTGTCTGTCTGGCTGGTGCGCACGATAACTCTCGAACGGATGAACCGATTTGGTCCAAAATTTGGCTTTCGTAATATTTTGTCCAAACATAGTTTAAGTTCGAAGATGGGTTATATAGGTCCACTCCTCCCGGTACCTCGCCCACAAAAGTTCGAAAATGTTCGAAAAATTTGTGCGCACGATAACTCTTGAAGGGAGTAACCGATTTGGTCCATACTTTGCACATCGTGAAATTTCTACCAGACTTGCATAAAGTTCATGGGCTCAATCGGTCCATTCCTTCGGGTACCTCCCACACAAACTTTCGGAAAAGTTCAGTTTAGGAGCTGCTCTCAAATAGCTTTGATTTTTGCTGTAAATACTTGCATTCAATGCCCCCCTTTACGATGGTACAAGTTTGATCCGGAGTAAGTCCATACTTCCTGAGAAAATATCCTGAAAGTTGCAAACAGCCCTTGTGACACAGTGTGTAGGGGTTGCAGCGCAAGATAACTCTTGAACGGATTTGCCGATTCGGTCCAAAATTTAGCCTTCGTAATATTTTGTTCAAACATAGTTTAAGTTTGAAGATAAGCCACATCGGTTCACTCCTTCAGGTACCTCCCCCACAAAAATTCAAAAATGTTCGGAAATGTTCGAAAAAATGTGGACACGATAACTCTCGAAGGGAGTGACCGATTTGGTTCATGCTTTATACATCCTAATATATTTACAAAATATAGATCAGGTTTGAATATGGACTATATTTGTCCACTCCTTCGGGTACCTTCCACATGAAATTTCGAATAAATTCACTTTAAGACCATCTCTCAAATCACTTTGATTTTTGATGAAGCTACTTCAATTATGACGGTAAAAGTTTTTTTCAGAGGCAAGTCCATGCTTCTTTAGAAAACAGTCCGAATGGTGTAAAAAACCACTATGGCATCATATGTAGTGGCTGGAGAACACGATAAACCAATTTGGTCCAAACTTTGAATGTCCTAATATTTTGTCCAAATTTAGTTTAACATCTAAAATGGCCCATATAGATCCTCTTCTTAGAGAGGTACCTCCCATAAAAGTTCGAAGATCGTTTGTAAATGTATGCCGATGATGTTCATTGTGGTCATGTCTAGAACGATATTATGTTTTCCGTGGACAAGTCCATGCTTCCTGGCATACTGGTCCAAAATTTATGCGATGGCCCACTGAAATGACTAGTAGGCGCCATATCTATAGAAAAGATATGAATCCCTAATTAAGATCCACTTCCATAATGGACTATGTCGGTCCATTCCTTAAGGTACCTCCTCCGCAACACTTTTTAACTTTAATTCTAATCATAATTTTTATCGGCAAGCTTAAATTACCAAAAAGGGCCACAAAATTCTGAAAATATCCCTGACATAGGGTGAGGGTATATCTCTGTGGGCAAAGCCGACGGATACTTTTTACTTGTTACATTGAAAGTTAATGCCAAGAAGCTCCTCCTTGAAATTCAATAATCACTTTTAACTTTAAGTTAAACGGAACGCTATAAATCTGTTCGGAAAATGCAAACTATAACAAAAGAATACTTATAATAATGGGGGCTAGAGTAATTTATCGTTCTAAAATAAATTTTACAGTTGCTCTGGATGTAATAAAGATGGATTTAATTTTGTTTAGAAGTAAATAGCGATCATGTGGTGTTTACAGCTACCCAAGTCTGAGGTACTTAGTACATCGATTTTGTGCACCAAATTTTAAAATTAGTGGAGTTGGAAACAATTTGTATAAAAGTGTATATCGATATTATTTGCTGTTTGAGTTGTGAAAAGTGAGTACTTCAAATGTATAAAGGTTCCAGCTGCAGAGGTTTGCAGACGAACATGTTATTTCTCTTTTTCAGTGACCACCTCACTAAGGGGTTACCCCCTTTTTTTCCAAGCGTTTTGCGGTGTTGGCTATAGCTCGAAAACGAATGGACCGATCATCATATATTTTTGTGAGCTTATTAAGTACGTAATAAACTTCCTTTTGAACGGAGACAATTTTAAAAATATCAGTTTAAAAAAAATGGTGAACAGCGAAATTCAAAATTCGATTTGTAACAAAAAATGGGCCGTTTTTGACCATTAATCGGCCAAAAAACGTTTTTAAAGGACCATTCTCATATTTAAAGACAATTGTTTGATGTATTCAACACGCTCACAAAAAATATTAAGACTGAGTACCAAATTTTAGTCATTTCGGGAGGATATTGAGGCCACAACATTCAAAATACCGAAAATTGGGAGTTCGATTCTACGGGGGCTATATGAAGACGAGGACCTATACCGACAGATTTCAGGTGGAAAGATATACCCCCCAACGAAGACTAAATACCAATTTTCAGCCATTTCGGTTTGGTAATGAGGCTAAAACCTTCAAAATACCGAAAATTGGGAGGTACCGTCATATGGGGGCTATATACACCAACAAATTTCTAGGTAGCATAGGGCATGGTTATACTCCTAAAAATATACTGTTACCTATATACTTTATATTATAAACCATAGGCCCAATCGGAAATCAACGAAAATTGCTTAAAGAAAGAACAATATATAGAGTTGAGAACAAACCCCTACAAATCAAGCCACATTGTGGTGTAGCTTAACAAGGAAATTTCGTTTTCAAAAAAATCACAAAAGAATACAATACATTATCATGGTAATCAACATCATTATTATGATCATGGTCATTATGTGTGGATGCAATTGCTGCACGTATTGTTGCCTTCGTCGTTGATATTAACGACGATGATGATGACGAAGATGCCCTCAAGATGAACAACATCAACCTCAGTTCAACAAATAAACGTTAAAGCACGAAACGAACGACATGTACTTTTGGTAAATGTAAATGTTAGCTGCAATCCATAACGTTCCATCATCATCGTCATCATCATCATATGGGACAAGTCTATCAGTTCTTGCGGATCACTTGTTGGCTTTTCGTCAAAGTTGTGTGTGATTGTTTTTGGAAGACCAACATTGTTCCATGTTTTAAACATTGCAAGGCACATCGAACAAAAAAATAAAATTTATTTTAAAGCTGGAACATTGTTGTAAGTTTGGTGTTGTTGTTGTTGTTTCTGCTGTTATTGCCTTCGTGTATCCAGTCAATTGTGGCATATGTGTGTTGTGATGGCATTCCCATGCTGATCGTTTAAATTTATTTGTATTTGTCAATATGTTTTGACTTTGTTTGGCATTCATAATAACATACATAAACAGCTAGCATAGCAGCAGAAATAGAGGCTTTCGGAGTAAAGGACAGGAACTACAATATTATCATCTATGGTTGTTTGTTTTTGTTGCCATCTTGGGAAATTCAATTTTCTTCCTTTCACGGATGAATGGACAGACGAAATCGACATTCTTTTAAGTAGGCACATTTTTCAAAGGAGGAGGGGGACTATGATGATGTTTGTTAATTTGGAGCTATAGGTAATATGGAGGTAACGTTAGAGATATTCACATCTTTGTAACTAATTTTTTAATTTTATTTTTCAAGAAATCAAACCTTTATTTTTTAATAAAAGAATAATAATTAAATGTATAATTTTATGTTTTTATTTTTCAGGTATGTGATTAACATATTATTCCATTATTGGTAAGTAGGTGATGTCATACTATTGAAGTTCTAGACAATTTCATGTTTTTTATGTGTTATTCTGGTCAGTTCTATGCGATCGGTCGAATTTTTTCGTAAACTCCAATACCTAAATTCCAATGCCATAAGTTTACTTTAAAACCCCTGAGTTGAGCTTGCCAATCAATTATGATTGGGAAACTGCATGTCATCTACGTAGCCACTGAGAGGCCCAGATGTAATACAAATCGAGAACTTCATGCTCATGACCTATCCTACGTTCAATGGGATAATTCCTCAATATTTTCATTTCATGACTGTGTAGTCAATCTGGTCACCAAATATGGCTTACGTAAATATTTTCCAAATTATTAAATGTATGTAAATTGCAAAATCTGCATTTGGGTCTAGTGAAATTATTTTTTCTAATACAATCATGATTCTCACTATTCCGATTGGGTCTGAACTTAAGCTTTCGTAATATTTTGTCCAAACAAAGTTAAAGTTGGAAGATAAGACATATCGGTCCACACCTTCAGGTACCTCGCGCACAGAAGTTAAACAATTTTCGGAAAAATTGTGCGCACGATAAATCTTGATGGGAGTGACCGATATGGTCCATACTTTTCACAACCTAATATATCTACCAGATATAGATCAGATTCGAATATGGACTATATTTGTCTACTCCTTCGGGTACCTCCCACACAAAATATTGGATAAGTTTACTTTAAGACCATCTCTGGAATCACTTCGCTGCCTCAATTACGACGGTAAAAACGAGAGGTGTAAAAAACCCCTATGGCACCATATGTAGTGGCACGATAACTCTCGAACTGATAAAAAGATTTGGTCCAAAATTTGGCCTTCGTCATATTTTGTCCAAACTTAGTTTCTTGAACGGCGCTAACAATTTGGTTCAAACTTTGGATCTCCTAATATCTTGTACAGATTTAGTTTAACTCCTAAAATGGCCTATATCGGTTCTCTCTTTAGGGTACCTCCCCTACAAAAGTTCAACATTTGCGTATTATGCAGTACCGATGCTGTTAGTTGTGGTCCTGTTTTCAGCGATATTAAGTTTTCCAACTGAAATGACTAGTGGACGCGATATCTATCGAAAAGATATGACTCCTAAAATAAGATCCACTTACATAGTAGACTATGTCGGTCCATTCCTTCAAGTAACTCCTCCGCAACACTTTTCAATTTTAGTCCTAATCCACATTTCTATCGGCAAGTTCAAATGTCCACAATTCTGAAAAAAACCCTGCATACATTCGATTTGTCCGTAGATGAAAGTTTCAATTCACATAGGCTGAGGGTATATCTCTGTCAGCAAAGCCGACTGATACTTTTTTTCTTGTCATATAGAAATTTTATTACAGAGCTGATGTTTTGAGGAATTATATCATGAATACGTTTCGAAAAAAATGAATTTTTATCCGCAAAAAAATCCCATAAGTAGTGGTTTAGTATTTCACATACTCGGCCCTGTACGAATACAGATTTTTCTAGAGAATTGCGCCGAAAGATGTATACCGTTGAAGTTTTTATTCCTCAGACAGGCCACGAAAATAAAATTTAGGTGTAATTGCTATGAAAATTATCAAGGGAAATATGAACTTAAAAAAGATCCTCAAAACCCAAATGCTGACCGTTGTGAAAATGTAAAAAATTCAAAACGATAAAAGAAGTGACCTCAAATACTCATTCTTTTTTGTAAAAGCTAGAATTGGTCAAAATATTTCGATGACAGATCTAACAAAAGCAATAAACTCATATTTCCTAAATTTTATGCTAACAACTACTTTGATTACTGTAAGATAATTTCTCGAAGGCCTTATCATCGGAATTATGTGATACACTTATAATAAAACTAGCAAAATGCCCTCCACATAGTATACTGATGATGAACAATGGATTTTTGTATACTAATAGCTATTTAATTGCATTTAAGTACTGTTCGTTCGCCTTTAGTTGGATTTTCAAGAAATCGCAGAATCTCACCAATACATATCATCAGCCCCCAAATTTTAAATTTCAGATTTACTGCTTTACCCATTCAATAAAAACCGCATAGCGCTTAATTCCCTTATATCAGCGGTACATACATACAGCGTTTTTTTCAAGCGGTATTCAAAATGACCATAGAAATCACGTTTTACTATATACACTTTCCTTAGGATATCAAAAAAGAGGAACAAATATACATTTTCTAATCGCGTAAAAATTTTGACTTTGAATTTACATATATAAAATATTCAAATTTTTCACTTCAGTTTAGGGAATTTTGAAGATTTTATCTACATTTTCCAACTGAAGTAGCTGTAATTTCGGCATTTGTTAGCAGGGTAGAACATCTTTAGTCAAAAAATTTTACTTAATGTATCCTCTTTGACGTAGCCGTAGATATATAATGGTCAATTTTTGAGGTATTTCACTTTCTCAAGGGGTAAAAACCTTCTCGTAAAGAATTGTTGCATAGTCACTTTACGATTGACTACTTCATTTCAGAATATTGTTTAGAAAAAGCCTTCGCGTTAACATAAAAGAACAACATTCAGTAAAATTTTTCAATTTACTTACTTTAGTTTGTACGTCGAGTACACTCTAACTGTGACCAACTCTGACAGTGAACCTAATAATAAATTTCAGAATCTATTCCGTTATCCAATACAAAATTTGTTATCCACTATTACTTTTCGTACCCCAATTTTATAATTCCAGCATTATTGCTTCCAAATTTAGTACAATTTTGTACTTTACAACATAACCTCCATAACTCAGCCACAGCGACCTCTGTACCAAATTTCAGAAATTGTGCGCATTTCATAACAATTCTAGTCTAAACAACAACAGTGACCCTAATACAAAATTTAAGAATTCCGGTTTGTAATTCTCATTTTTCTATTCGAACTACTGGCTTCATTTAGTTGGTAATTTTGGTACATTTAGTCTGTAATCCAACGTTTCAAGCACGGCTGGAGAGCGGTCTTTTTTATATCCTCGCACACATTTGCATGGTTGACGGTATGGAAGGTCTGACGTTTCGGTGGCACGTTCTGTTCTGATATATTCCTCGAATCCGGAAAGGAAGGATGATAGAACGGCTGTTATTTTCTACCTACATTTGGCATCGTGGTCCCGCTACTGAACCTCGGCAAGGATGCCAGCAGGGGTGAAACGTACCTCCTCCTCCTGTCGTCAGTAGCGAAGATTCTGGTGAAACTACTGCACCCTACGATAAAAAGCAGTTTTCCAGTTGCCCAACATCAACATGGATTCTGGAAAATGTATAGTACTTCAACAGCATAACACGCCACACAGTGTTGCCCCTTCCATACAAAAGTGGACAAAAATAGAAGGAGTTGACCTAGGTTGATGAATTTTTGCACAAGTACTTATAAGAGCATAGGAATGAAAAATTTCAAATTTGGTGGATATCGGTTCAGATTTGGATATAGCCCTCATATATGTATATCTTTCCCCGATTTTGCTATAACTCGTTCAGTTTTACCGATTTTGATTTGATTTCGCAAAAATCAGTACAGATTTGGATATAGCCTCCATATATGTATATCTTTCACCGATTTTGCTATAAATCGATCAATTTTTGAAACATAGCCTTCAAATTTAACGTGGGATGTTTTCTTAAGGTCCTTTTCAGCTTCACCGATTTTAGAAAAAAATCGGTTTAGATTTGGATATAGCTCTCATATATATTTTTACTAAACACGCAATGTATGTGAGATATTGATTAAATTAGGAAAATATGACGTAATTATCCGTAATTGAGTGACATCGGGCGAAATTATATATCGAACCCATATTCAAACCTGAACCGATATGGACCAAAGTTGATATTTTTCATTCCTGTGCCCTCATAAGTACTTGTGCAAACATTCATCAACCTAGGTCAACGGAACAGGGGCCTGAGGAACATCCCATGTTAAATTTGAAGGCTATTCATCAAAACTTGAGCGAATTATAGGAAAATCGGGGGTAGATATATGTATATGGGGGCTATATGCAAATCTGAACCGATAGTGAAAATCGATGTAGCTATTCAGGGGCCTAAGAAAATAACACGTATTAAAGGCTATCCGATCAAAATTTAACTAGTTGTAGCAAAATCGGGAAAAGATATATATGGGGGCTATATAAAATCTGAACCGATATATCTCAGAAGGTTGCAGGGATGGGCAGAATGTTTTTACACATTTCGCTTCGGAAGAGATGTCCAATTAACGGAAATCAAGAGCCAAGGTGGCAATAGGTGGCAATCAAAAGATATACTCTACCAAATATTAAGAATTTATATTTTTTTATCAAATTTCAATTTTTAATTCTTGATAACAGTACTTTGCCCATGTGCAGTTAATGTCAACTTTTTGTACTAAAACGTTATATTTATAGCCCACTCATCAAATTCAAATCCAAAACTTTTAGTATTACCAACAATTTTTCAGAAAATGTTATTTTAAATGTCTTCTAATTTTCATATGATTATCGCCGTAGATTACCTGGGAAATATTTTTCATATTTAAAGAGCTATAACTTGATTATGGGCGCACATATCGACAAAATTCTTTCAGATTCGTTGTATCGGATGTGTTTACTGTAAGAAAAAAACATACACATATGTAAAAGTTAACATCACATTTTTTGATTTTTGTCCACGCGGCAACACTGCGCGCCATATCCATACATATCACTAGAGGTAATTATTTTTTGTGCCGTTGGTGAAGGTTTTTTTAGGTCTGTTCAAAGCCGTAAGTTTAAATCGCGGACAGGTCGGTTAATCTTAGAAATTTTGAATGTTTAGTTGATACGCCTACCCACTTTTGTATCTGTTTAAGGGTAAATGACTAAATCATAAATACCGCCCGAAAGCCATCAATTATGCACAATGCTTTGTCGCCTAGGAAAAATGCGTCAATTAATACAGATGGAGTCGATATTGTTGGCCCAGTTCTTCGAGTTTTCTTTTGGACATAACTTTGTAATAATGAATATACATTTATGAAAATATACAATTTTGTTACCTTAAAATAAGTATTGATGAGTGATGAGCGTAGTAATAGGGTAGGGAGGCCACATTGTCGGCCACGTCCCGACTATAGACTTTGCTTATTATTTAAAGTATTTTTCAAGGATGAGTTAAGAGTTACTAAACGCCCAAATCCTTTTTCATGGTGCAGGGTATAAACGATTCGACCTGGTAAACCTAAAGATACATATGTTGTACTTATTTCTTCTTTACATTTATTTGTACTCCATTTCTCTACCCTAGCATAGGTAAGAATCATATTGGAATTTATTGGTAATGTTCTATTTGTTGTTGGAACAAATAAAGCAAACCATAATGATCTCATCTGCAAAAGGCCAACAACGTTTAATATTGTCAATCGAGAGTTAAATTGTTGTCGTTACAGTTGTTGGCATCCATGCTCATGATGATGATGATGACTCTTCTTAGATTCTCAAGCTTGCATTAAGTTAGGCAGGAGGCACTGAAGCAAGAAAAAGAAAAATGAAAACAAACAAAAACATGAACAAATCAAACGTCATTATAGACAGTAATACCTTAGTTTTTAATGGCGATTATTTAAACGACGAAGAGTTTATTTTTGTTACAATAACAACGGCAACAACATTTTCTTCTTCTTCCTCATGCATTGCTAATGTTGTGACTTGAGTTTTCCTCCATTGCCATCATCAGTTGGGCTAATTTAACCACATCTGTACAATAAATCTGTTCATCGGAATCGGAGGATATTTCTTTGGCGATTGCGAAATGAGACAATTTTGCAGTAAATGTCTAAATATGGCTGGGAATTGTTATTTTTGTTGCAACATTTTTTTGTTTGTTGTAATGATATTTGTTTTGTTTTTTTTTTATTTATTTTTTTCTTTCATAGAGAAGGCAAAAAGTCCTCACAATTCTGTTCTTAATTTCATGGTTGGTGATTTAATATGAATTCACTTTTTTTCCTGCCCTGAAAGCCATAGGCAGTGCCAGCCAGTCATATGGTGTTGGGTTTACAGCTGTGGCCTGTTGGCGACAATGTAAACATGTCCACAATATTTGTTGTTCATTTGGCTGGCTGGAATGAAATTGCTCAAGATTTCCCATTGCTCGCGCCCTCACGAGACACTGCAGATGTCATGTGAAATTTACAAATCGATCATTTTCAATTTTGCAAATGTTCACTCAATCGCTTGCTGCTCACATGACACAACGATGTGAAGAGATTACCTTTGATACCTAGGCAAACATTCCAAACCAACTTCATAGCGAACGAAGCCCATTTGGTGGTGTTCGATGCGGTGGTGTTCACATGGTATTGTGTTGTTTGCCAAATGTATTGCCATTGTACTTGTTATTGTTAATTAGATTTGATTACATGACAAACAATAAGGCAGAGTGGAGATGTAACACTCCCCCGCCCTTAAGAAATCCCCCCATTCTTTAAACATTGTTTTTTTTTGGAGTTTGTTGTTTTTTTGTTTCTTCAATTGCAATTGATTTGTTTCATCAGCACCGCAATTGTTCGTGGTCGTTACCAATTTAACACCGGAGGCTGTATTGCGTTTTGTGTATTCTTCATCACCGCCATCCGCATCATCATCGCCAACATCGTAACTCCATCATAGACTACACCATGGGTCATGAACACTGGATTTCTTCTCAGGCTTCAAACCGCTTGATGTGAGTAAAGTACAGTTGTTGATGGATTTATATTGGTGTTACTTTCCGATGTGATGTATATCAATCTGATGGATGCTTGGATACTGTGTTGTGTGATTTATGTGATTTTAAATGTTGTGGGAACCAAAAGGCCTTTGGAAATTGAAGTGAATTGAATTGACCATGAATGGTAAAGAAATGGGGTCGCTAAGGGAAGAGTTTCTCACATTTTACTTTTTTATATTGTTTTATTTTAAGTCATATAAAGTAGAATTAATTAAAACAAAATAAAATATTGCTTCTGCAATAAAAAAAGTAAAAATGTGTATAGTCGGACAAAGGCAAGAATTGTATATCATATATAAATACAACTGGTCTTCATTTCTCATCTCTATGTCCCAATGTAGAGTTTACTTGCGGCAAGTCTCAGTAGGTAGGAGGGACACATAAGGGGAATGGAAGTAGACAAATTGTTCGTACTGCCAATTTTCAGGCAATTCCTTTTATATTTTTCATAATTGACATTACTTTCACTGTTTTGAAAACACGACCTGCCGGAACAGAATTGCTTATACATTAGGCCGGAGCGATTTGAAAACCTTAAGGGGCACTACGCATTTCTGATTTCTGGGATTGCACTGAGCAAAAAAGTCCATTGGACCATATGTCTACGATGAAAATCGAGCCTCCCGATTTTGACTTTAAGTTTTTTTATCCACGTTTTTGATATTTTGGCATATAACGGCCAAACTATTGAGATTTTCGATCCAACACAATAACAAAAATTGTAGCCAAGACAGTAATTAAGAAATCTCTAATAAATCGCAAAAGCATTGAGATGCTCCCTCAGGCGATTTTGGCCTTGAGAAGGTGCAAACTTTTCGGAAAATGTCGATAAATGGCACAGTGCTACAAAAGTTGACCAAAAAAAAATTTCAGACTTAAACCACTATAGCATAGCCATTTGTTAACCGATTTAAAAAAATAATGACTTGTTCGAATGATATAATTCACCCCCTTTAAAAGGAAGAAAGATCAATACAAATCCGTTGTGAAAAACGGAAGATATGCCCGGTTAAATTTGAAACTGTAAGAAACCCAGATTTTCACTGCTTTTACCGTCATACAAAAATAAAACGAAGTGACCCAAACGAACTAAAGGCATTTTCGTTCTCTATGGATTTCAACACGATAGAGTTTTGCATCAGAACGCTTGAATTTTTTTCTGGTCAACTTTTGTAGCACAGTGCCATTTATCGACATTTTCCGAAAAGTTTGTAGCTTCTCAAGGCCAAAACCGGCTGAAGGAACATTCCAATGCTTTTTCAATTTATTAGAGAGTTGAATACTGTCTTGGCTACAATTTTTATCTATGTGTTGCATCGACAGTCTCAATGGTTTGGCCGTTATATGCCAAAATGTCAAAAAAAAACCTGGATGAAAAACTTAAAGTTAAAATCGGGAGGCTCGACCGTAGACCTATGGTCCAGTGGACTTTTTTGCTCAGTTCAATCCCAGGAATCAGAAACACGAAGGGTCCAATATGGTTTTTTCCTTCCATACAAATCGCCCAGCCTATTGTATATGCATGCGGCAATTTTAATAGAGAACGAGTAAACTCGGCGCAAGGAAAATTGCCGAATGTAAATTTGGACTATGCTAAATACTATAGAATTTTAAAGAATCGTATGCAGATTATATGGATCAGGGAATAAAATATTGTATTTATAATCCATCTGCCCCCAAAAACTCGTTTGATTTATCATGAAAATACTTTTTTGAGGTACCACACATTTCAATTCGTTTCAAAAATGTATGTTCCCTTTTGCTGACTGGTCAAGGAAATAACTCCCTAAGGTAGTAACTGGTTCGGTCCAAACATTCCAGATCATAATATTTCTTTTAAACATAAATCATGTTCAACAAGTAAAAAGGTATCAGTCGGGGTTGCCGACAGAGATATATAATCAACCTGTGTGAATTGAATCGTTCATCTATTGAAAATATTGAATACACAACCACAACCCTTTTCCCCAGTAATTGTGTATTTAGGAGGTTTCCAGATGATGTGGCCCTTTTTGGACGCATGAACTTGTCGACAAAAAATATATTAGAATTGAAGATCAAATGTGTTGCGGTGGAGGTACTTGAACGGTGGACAAACATAGACCATTTTCGAATTGGATCTTATTTTGGTAGTCATTCCTTTAAATAGATATCACGCCCACCAGTTATTTCAGTTGGTCACCGTATATTTTAGAGATTTTGGACCACAAAGTCAGAAAAAATATAATATCAATTTAAGCAGAACATCGATATAATTTTCCAAAGGATCTTCTAAGAGATCTTAAAACGCACTTAAACAAAAATGTTGAACTTTTCTGGTGGAGGTAAGGAGTAGATCGATATGGACCATTTTAGAAGTTACACTAAATTTGGATGAAACATTAGGAGATCCAAAGTGTGGACAAACTCGAATACTCCGTTAAATAGATATATTGCGTTCCATTTTAGTGATATTTTTCTTAACTTTTGGGGGGAGGTACCCACAGGTGTGAACCGATATTGTCCATCTTCGAACTTAAACTATGTTTGGATAAAATATTAGGAAGGCCAAATTTTGCACCGTATCGGCTGATCCGTTTGAGAGTTATCGTGCGCTAAAGTTTTTACACCATTCGGCTAATTTCTCAGAAAGTAACTGCACTTTTCCGAAATTTAGTGTGTGCTGTGCCCTCAGGTTTTGACATATATAGTTCATATTCGAACCTGATCTATGTCTCGCAGAAATATTACGATGTGCAAAGTATGGACGAAATTTATTTTACCTTCGAGAGTTATCGTGCGCACCATTTTAGCGAAAAGTTTTGAACTTTTGTGGCGGAGGTACCTGATGATGCGGACCGATAGTGCTACTTAAACTATGTTTAAACAAAATATTAGGGAGGCCAAATTTTGCACCGAATCATTTCATCCATTCGAAATTGATCGTGCGCTCCAGTCGCTATACATGATACCATACACGCAGAGAAAAAAATATGTTTGATCCAACAATATTCCAAGAGCAAAATATGTATTGTTAACATATTGTTGGATTCCTCATGTAGTATTGTAAATCCAAAAATAGTTTGTGTCAACTGAACAATATTTCTCTCTTTTCTTCGAAAATTTGTTTCTCTTCTCTCGCTATTCGATGCCGTGCTGAAAAAACAACTTTGGTGAGTTGTGGTGTGTTTGTATGACATGCTGCCTTTATCGTTGTTTTTGTGTATATGTACTTGTGAGACTCTTGTTTTTATTTGTTTCTGTTTTGTTTCATTCTTCTTTCCTTTTCATGTTTGTTATGGTGTTTAATTTTAATTATTCCTTATGTTGTGTGGCTGCTTGTGGCTTTTTGTTTGTCTTTGTTGTCAACTAAAGTAGCAAACCATGTATTGCGTTCATCAATGCTCGTAATATTATACGCGATATTTACATCAAAGTTGTGTGGAAAGTGTATATGAGAAGTATATACACTCAAATCAAAAAAATTAGTATATGGTTTTCAGGGCTGACAATATGTTTTGTAAAAAATTTAGATTATGATTGTTCCTACAATCGGTATTGTTAACGATTTTTACAATATTGCGGAAATTCGAAAGTTGTTTTTGTTTTCTATGTTCGGAACAAAAGATGGTATTTTTGGATTTGGATTACAATATTTGTACAAAACAAACACATTTTTGGAACCAAAATAAATATTTTTGTTCCAACAAAACCGAAAAATATTTTTTCTCTGCGTGTAGGGGTTTTTACAACTTTCGGGCTATTAACTCAGGAAATATTGGCTTGCCCTGAAAAAGACTTGTACCGCCGTATGGGGGCAGCGAATATAAGTTGTTACAATAAAAACCAAAGCAATTCCAGAGCATGTCCTAAACTGCACTTTTTCAAAATGAGTGGTGGGAGGTACTCGAAGGAGCGGAATGATGTAGTCTATATTCGAACCTCATGGCGTATGGCCTAACTTAAACTAAGTTTAGATAAAATATTGGGAAGGCCAAATTTTGGACCCAATCATTTCATCCATTCGAGAGTTATCGTGCTCTCCAGCCAGACCGACAGATGGACGGACATTGTTAAATCGGCACCAAATTGTCTGAAACGGATTTCGTCCAAACATACTTGGGGTCTAAAACCATTATTTCGATGAGGCATTTTGCCCGTATGAAAATCTCGTTAGTCTAAAGACTGAAGATATAAAGATCTACCATATCCCCCCTCCTCCTCAAAAGTTTTTTTTTTCGCTTAGGGCTGTGTGGTTTTAGGAAAAGTTACTGCAGGTTGTCCTTGCGGCCCTGATCATAAGTATATATTATTTTCATATGGAAGTTCTTACTGACTGATATTAAGGCCATAAAGATCTAAAAACCCTAGGACTAAGAATTACAATTGCTGTTGAGCATGATCGTAATATTAGTTTCAAACTAAAATCAATCTGAATTTTAGCAGTCACCACGCCTTACGCCTTTATAATTTAAATGCAGCAGAAGAGGTCTTCTCAGATAGTTTTTATTCTACACCCTTTGGCTTTAGGTTACGATGAAAAATGTGTCTCATCGAAATAATGGTTTTTAGTCCTAAATATGTCTGGAAAAAATTCGTTTCAGACAATTTGAAGTCGATTTAGCCATGCGCAAGATACTCACTAACGATTGGCCCCAACTCTGCACATCATAATATTTCGTTTAAAGGGAGTTTCAAATTTGGTGAAAAATTAGCACATCGTAGTATATCTCTAAAATAAAATCAGGATCGAATATTTGCTATGTCGGTTCACTTCTTCGGATGCAGTTTGATGGATTGGATTAAGTCATGTCTTTCAGCATGTTGTCCTCGCTGCCACTATTTCGATGGTACAATTTGGAATAAATTATTTTGTCTCACAAAGGTTAAATATTTCGATTAATTATAGTTTTAGGGCTGTTCGAGGATTGTTTTAAAATGTATATTTCCTTGTTCTGTTTGCAACGATATAATATTTTTTACAAGCAAGTCTATGCTTCCAGATATAGTTGTTTTAAAAGCTCTAAAAATTCTACGGAGACCAAAAAAAATGGTTGGAGAACCGATAATATATAATGTAATATAATAATACATATAATAATATATGGTATAACCTTTGTAATATTTCTCTCAAACTTAAGCAAGATATCAAAGATGGGCTATAAGGGACAACACTTTTCGATACCTTCCTCGCAACCGTTAAAAATGTTCGTACACATGAAGTAGATGTTTACACTAGCCATCAATGTCATATGACCTGAAATTTCCATCGTTATGCAGTCGCTAATGTGTGCAATATTGGGGATTTTCCTTACGCCATTTACTTCTTGCGTCCACACCAGCAAAAATGCAGCGAAATTACGTCTCCACATTGTCTGAGTGGGCAGATATGGAATGTTTTTATTTCGGGTCATATAACATTGATGGCTAGTGTAAACACCCCTTATTGTACAAAACTGTTCGGAGATTTTTTTTTTCAATTTAAACTGAGGACCTGATATCAATTAAGAACAATATGCAAAGTCGAAAACCTTTGAAAGTATGTGGCTATCGAAGGCTGCTTTATAATCTACAATAAGTGAAAACGGCGTTAAGTTCAGCCGTGCTTAACTTTATACACCGTCAACCGTAAATTATATTGGAACCAGATTTCAGCCGAAAATCGGCGGTTCAGTTCCACATGGACATTAGGGTTATAACTTTTTTGCAATTTTTGCAAATATCAAAAATACCACCGCATAGCCGTGTAGAGCATGAACAATTACTATGAAATTTAAAATCAATATCAAACAAGTAACAAGTGTCAGTCGGCTTTGCCGACAGAGATATACCCTCAGCCAATGTGAAGTGAAACTTTCATCTACGGGCTGATCCAATGTATTTAGGGTCTCTTCAGAATTTTGTGGCCCTTTTGAACATTTGAACTTGCCGACAAAAATGTGGATTAGGAATTAACTGCACTTAGACACAAATGTTAAACTTTTGTGGGGTAGGTACCCTTAGGGAGGACCGATATGGGCCATTTTAGAAGTTAAACTAAATTTTGAAAAAATATAAGGAGAACCAACGTTTGGACCAAATTGGTTGACCAATTCAAGTGATATCGTCCTAGCATTTTATTGACATTTTATTGGGGGAGAAGTACCGGAAGTTGTGGTCTGGTATTGCCCCATCAAACTAAGTTTGGATAAAATATGATGAAGACAAAATGTTGGACCAAATCGGTTGAACAGTTCGAGAGTTATCGTGGCATTGGGTTTTTTTACACCTTTCGGGTTTTTTCCCAAAAAATATGGACTTTCCCCTGAAATAACTTTTACCATAATGCAAATCGCTTCAACGAAAATCAAAGTGATTCGAGAGCAGGTCTGAAAGTGAACTTATCCGAAATTTTGTGTGGGAGGTACCAGAAGGAGTAGACAAATATAGTCCATATTTGAACCTGATCTATGTCTGGTAGATATAATAGGATATGCAGAGTATGGATTACATCGGTCACTCCCTTCAAGAGTTATAGTGCGCACAATTTGTCCGAACATTTTTGAACTTTTTTGAGGGAATTACCTGAAGGAGTGGACCGATATGGTTTATCTTTGAACTTAAACTATGTTTGGACAAAATATTACGAAGGCCAAATTTTGGACCGAATTGGCTGATGCGTTCGAGATTTATCTTGCGCTCCAACCACCTCACACGGTGCCATAGGGGTTTCTTGCAACTTTCATGCTATTTGCTCAGGAAGTATGGACTTGCCCCTGTTGAAACTTGTACCGTTATATGGCGGACAGTGTTACAACAAAAATCAAAGCGATTCGAGAGCAGACCCTAAACTGAACTTTTCCGAAATTTTGTGTGGGAGGTACCCGAAGGAGTGGACCGATTGAATCCATATTGGAACATCATTTAAGTCTGGCAGAAACTTCACGATATACAAAGTATGGACCAAATTGGTTTCTCCCTTCAAAAGTTATCGTTCGCACAAATTTTCCGAACATTTCGAACTTTTGTGGGGGAGGTACCGGAATGAGTGGACCGATATATTACGAAAGCCAAAATTTGAACCCAATCGGTTCATCCGTTCGAGAGTTATCGTGCGCACCAGCCAGACAGACAGACGGACGGACGGACATTGCTCAATCGACTCCAAATTGTCTGAAACACATTTCGTCCAAACATACTTGGGGTCTAAAACCATTATTTCGATGAGGCACATTTTGCCCGTATGAAAGTGTATATACCCTCGTTAGCATAAATGCTGAGAGTATAATCATTCTGGACCAATTTGTTATCAAATTGCGACATTTCAGAACATTTAATGCAGCTTTGACGATATTGCAATTTTTTGTTTTTCTTTATAAACTTGCAGATTTTATGTTTATATTTATTGTACCAATCGGACAAGAGAATGTGTGGTCAGTTGCAGTGAATTCGCGAAAGTTACAGATTGTTTATAATGACTTTGCCTGTGGGAATTGTATTTGTTTTTTATAAATATTTTTTCGAACAAAGCTAATTTAAATGTTAAAAAGAAAAAATGTCAAAAGGACTTTGGTAATCGTAGTCGGTGCGGAAACGTTTTTCACAGAATCGAATTAAAACACGAGTTTTCGTTATCAGGACAATATACCGCACGTGATCCTGGCGTGGTATTTTTTTGGTTATAGCCCTAGTGGACATATACCTATATTTCTGTGTAGAATATGTAATAGCTCCAACGGAGACTAAACAATACCGAATATCGGGAGATACCGTTCTAGTGACCATTCTTATTTTAATTCCCCAACGAAGTCTTTATATCTTACATATGTTAATATGTTCACAGTTTCCAAACAGTAGAAGAAGCAACAATTTTTCATTAAGTTAATGCAATGTTTCATTAATTTATGAGAGCGAAATCTTGCCCAAATTCTGTTAACGTTTTACAAATATGTATAGCATGTTTGGGCGAAAATATATGTGGGATTTACATCCAAATCTCGATTTTAATATAATTTGGCTAAATTATTTCATTGAACATATCGAGGGAAAATATGTATGGGGGCTATTATTTACATATATGGTAACATGGGGCGCCTTCGCCACTGGGGCGGCCACGCCAGCGCCGATTTTCTCGCAAAATACAAGTGCTAGAAAAAATCCGTTAAAAGCAAAATTGTGAGTTTAATGAAGATCTATCATCTCCCAAAAGTTGGCAGTTGTGTCATAGGTATGATAGCGGACGCACGCGGTTTTGTGTTTTCAGGGTATTGGGAAAAATAATTATGGTAGGTATTTTTTGTGATATCTTCTTTACCTTTTGTGATATCAAAAACACATTTTATACCGTTAAGAGACAACTACTGAAGAATATAAATCCCAATAATTCCCATGAAAAAAGCAAATGCAAATGTCAATATATTAATATTAAGAAATTTGTAAGGGGTGGGGCGCCTACGCCATGATAGGGGCGTGGTGGGTTAATGTTAGAAATTGGTCATGTTTAACATAAATTCTTTATATCATAGATATACCACACTATAATATGAAGTTAAAATCAAATATTATCCTAAATGTATTTTGTTTTAGTTATATTATGATTTTTGTACCTAAATTCAAGGCACCTAATTCAATAAACCGCTAGAATCGGTTACTTTTTGTGAATTTTAAAATAATTTTTGATTATTCTATAGAAACCATGTTCCTTTTTTGCATAATGTTGATATTTAAGGAAGAAGTATGGAAAATTACAGTTTTAGAGTCCGTTGGAGAATGTTCACCACTTTTTATACATTTTGTAAATTCTCAAAAATAATATTTTAAAAACAAAATTATAACCATTTATATATCAGAAGTTATAGTCAAGATATGCTAATATTTGTACCAAAAATAATATTTGAAAAAACTTTAACGGTGTCGGTATGAGAACATTTTGAACGAAAACGTGGCGAAGGCGCCCCATGTTACCATATATGGCAAATACCAAAAATCCTTTGCAATTCCATTTGAAAAAATAAAAAAAAAAATTGCGAGCACATCTACAATTTTTGGCATACAGGTTAAGAAAAAAATTCTGGTTTCAAATCTGTTCGCGTTCACAAAATTGGACGATGCGCGCAAAAGTTATAGCGGTTTTTATTCTCATATAAAGAAAAAATATTTAAAAATATCTTATTTGTTGTTATGAGAAAATGTATGCATAAATCATTAACAGCATTCCATATCTATTCGTAGATGTTTAAATAGTTATTAAATTTATTATCATTTTCGCGGAAAATCAACAAATAATACAAAAATTTTGAAATAAATCCAAATTATCCTGTCCCAGAGTCCGTACAAAATTGCATATTATAGCAACAACAGAAGAGAAAAACTTATTGTTGGAAAATATTGTTGCAAATATACATATGTTTTGGTTTGATTCGAAAAATTAGAAAAAAATATTTGGGAGTTCTACAACCTTTTCGCTAAAATCCCATACAATAATTAATGTGTACTGCTAAAACTTCATCAAGAAATATGGTTTACCACCGTGAAAGCTTATTTGCTTACTGTGATAACTTATAAGGATAGGAAATTAAGAGGAATATTGAAATTACAATCATTAAAACAAATGTGGAAATTAAAAAGCCTATTATTCGCAAATTAGTTAAAATCAGTTGATGCGCATCCGTTTTTGGATACAGCGAATCAATCTCTTTCAATATTTATGCATATTTCGATGTTTCACTCAGCGGTCAAAGTGTGCCACCAGTTGCATCACACAATGCAAAAAACCTTAAAGTGGGTAAAAATCCCGCAATTTGCATACGATTTTGATGCGCATCCGGTTTCACCAGCACCCATCAAAAATACGTCTATATACACATATTTCAAATAGATTCTTCAAGAACCGCGGATGTGCCTCCACATTCTATTTTTGGTAAAAACCCCATATTACTCGCTAATCTCTGTAATTTATGACACGCGTTTTCGCACATATTATAATCGCGTATAAAGGATTCCATTTATGTAAAAAACGTTAAAGAAAATCGCGGTTTAATACGCCGATTTGTCAAAATACATTTTTGTCGATTTTCGTGTTTCCAAGGTATCTATATCCGCGGTTTTAGTGGATGGCTTCGATCGCGGAAGTTCTCATTGGATCCATTGCGTAAAAAAACTAAGTTCACGCGGGGTACAAAGGAAATTTAATGGCACTTGTACATTTTAAACGCAAAAAATAGGTTTTTTAAAAAAATTCACGCATCAAATATTGGCCTTTAGACTCCAATTACTAGGATGTTGTAAGGAGCACACTCATGAGATATACATTAAACGACGTAAAATCACGAGTTCTATAATCCTATTATGAGTTTTGATTATTATCCCGTTGCGCGTCCGAGTTATATACATTAAACGACGTAAAATCACGAGTTCTATAATCCTATTATGAGTTTTGATTATTATCCCGTTGCGCGTCCGAGTTATATACATTAAACGACGTAAAATCACGAGTTCTATAATCCTATTATGAGTTTTGATTATTATCCCGTTGCGCGTCCGAGTTATTAAAAAAATTCAAAAAACCCCGAAATTCCGGCTTCAAAGTGTCAGCATAAATTTTAGGTGGATGCAGTGTATATATCGAAAAATGATACACTAGTATCATATTGCCCATGAAGTATTCTTTGAGTCTTTCTTTGGGCATATGTCTATAAAATGTAAGGTTAAGCCAGAAATCGGAAGGGAGCATAAAAAAAACTTGTTGGCTTCCATTTTTACCTATTTTTCTACATTAATGCCAACACAGCTTGCACGTAAATTAATTTTAATGGTCGACCTTATGGGATTCCTCCTAAAACACTACAGTTTAAAGAACTTCAATCATACTATATAGAATATGTTAACAGTTCGCGAATTCTGAATGGGAGAAACTCGGATTCATCGATTGTAAAATATTTTTAGTTTTCGCCATATACATATATATATTTTAGAAATAGTTTCATTCCATTAATGAAATATGTACATACATTTCATTATTCCAGTTAAACCAAGATCAGAAAAATGTAATGCAACGTAACTTTTCATTCTATGAATGAAACTATTCACTGTCTTAATGAAACTTTTCATTGTTGCAACTTAAAGAAATTAACAATTGATTTAATAAAGCATTTTTCATTCTGTGTGTAGAGATTGATCCTCGGAGATGTTCTTTCATCTATGAGAAATCATGGAATTTCATTTTAAAGTTGCTCATCAATTTAGATATATTCTGAAAGCAATTATTCACAAAAAACAAGACAGTTAATTTAATGTCCTATGCACAGTAGTTTCTTGTTACTTTATGTGACTAGTATTACCCAGAATCTATACAGCTGTTTTTTATGCTTTGCATTAATTTTTGCCGTTAACCATTTAATGCCGAATACACCTTCTACTTCAACCTCCTTAACGTTTTGTGATTATTTCATCCTTTTCTTCATTTCTTGGAAATAGAATTTCATACATTTGTAAAGCTATCTGCTTAAAATACTTTTGCAAAATCCTATTCTGCGAAAAATATGTATATTTGAAATATATTTTTATATTCCACTCTTTGTGTACGTGTGAATGTAAAAAATATTATTACGATTCCATAAAATCAAATCAACAAAACGCTTTTGACATTTACATTTTTGCTTTAACAAAAATTTGTTCTCAGTAAAAGTAAATATTAAATTCCACTACGACTTTTCTTGATTCGTTGAAAAATTCCCCGAAACTTCTGAATTCAGCATGAAAAGGACATCGTGTTTTTAGTGCAATACCATCCGATTGCACGTTTTTCTTAAACCCACTTCTTATTCCCCATAGGGAAAAATAAGAGAAAAAAATGTTGATACACTTTCATGTTCTTTTAAATGCCGTTGCATTTTTTTAATCCAAAAAGAGTTTTCTTCATACCTTGAAACAGTAGTTGCAAGTACATAGAGTTTTTTTTTTGGTGTAAATATTAAATGTGAAGGATACCACACCTACAACCTTCTTTTGTGACGTGTATGTATGTGGCCTTCAATACCAAAAGTCAGCTATATTTTGGTAGTCGAAAACCCTGTCATTTTAAAGGTTAAACTTGTGAACTTTTTGGACGTTTATCGAATACAGTCTCAAATAAAATGTGATAATGAAGTAATTTGATGGAAATTATCTTTATTTTAATTCCGAAGGTAGCTTTCATTTTAAAAATAACTTTGATTTTTCCTATGCAAATGAGCGCCATTTGATATTTAAAGGAATAGACGGAATAATTGAATTTAAGTAACAAAAAACTGTGATTGTTTTTGTTTATTTGGTTTGTTATTACATTGCGATTCCTCTTGTCATTTCGTCAAAACTACACCCTGAAATAAAAATAAATTATAATATTCTGTTGGCGTCGACGCCACAAGGGAGTATTTGAAACCATTTTAAATGTCAATATAAAACTCCTGTCTTCTTTTTTGTGGTTTTATTTTGATTTCAGTTTTTTTTTTCAATTCTCTGAAAAATATTTACAAATTGCGTGCTTTGAAGAAATTTTTCAGTTCCATGAATATTTTATGAACTATAAAGAAACAAATAACAAATACACATGCATACCCGTATTTACATATTTGATACAACGGCAGTTCGACGGAAAATCTCCATTGAAATTTCAATTCCTCAGGTGTCGTTTTAAAGTGTTCATCAAATAAAGATTGAAATAAAATAAAAAGTAATTTTAAGAATTGAATACTGTCAATTTTTGACTACCAGCTCATATCAGAGTGGTAAAATCACATTAGAGAAATTTGTTTCGGAATTTAAATTGGACCATACATATTTGTAGTAAGGAAAATATTTATCTAATATTTTTTGTGAACAATAAAATAAAAGATTGAACAAATATTCAGCGTTGTAAAAGAACAAGTTGCATTTGAAAGAGGAAAAGTTAGATGATGGCGAAGCCGCTCCACAGCCGATATGTCTGAAGAGCATCTACCAAAGATGAAAAATGTCATATAGTGGTGGTTGTGTTGGTTCGAATCTTCGGCTTTCCTTTTTCACTTGCATGATTGGTCATTAAGCTCGTCTCTAACGAAAAATTAATTAAAATTAATATTAAATATGATTTTCACCCTAATAGGCAAAATGTCCAAATAAAACAAGTAAGAAAAGTCTATAGTCGGACGGAGCCGACCATGGGATAGGGTACCACTATCCCTGGACAATCGCTCTCCACGGAACTTCTTTTCAATGATTGGGAAAAATTAATTATCAAATATCAGAGATGTAATGTAATAATGACCAAAACCAAAAAGTTATCTAGCATGACAAAGATATTTTTGTAGCAGGAAAGGAAAATTTAGTTCACACAAACTAAAATATAATGAAACCCAATTATGTAGTATTACTACTTCCGTTGTTTAACCGCTACGTTATTGAAATTTTTACCAATTTCACACAAAAGTTTCAGTCCATTTAACCCGCTAAGTATTATCTGATCTTCACGTTGGTTTGTACGCTTCTTCTTCATCATAAACCCAAACTTTGTTATTTTGTTTTTTCAAAATAGACTGGCTTAATCCCATTGTTGCTGTTTTAATATTTTAAAACAACTATTTTATTAGTGGAAAAGATTTGGCATTGTTCGCCAAGGGGTAAGGCAGGGAATACTATAGTTTCGATCCACGCCACTGGATCTCATCAGTTCCCTTGTTTCTTGTTTGTGGATATTCTCAACAAGAAACTTTTTATACCCAAACATCAATCGTCAGCTCGAAGTATAAAGGTAAGCAAAGAAAAAAGTTCAATGAGAAGTTTTTCCCTGCCTTACCCCTTGGCGAACAATGCCAAATCTTTTCCACTAATAAAATAGTTGTTTTAAAATATTAAAACAACAACAATGGGATTAAGCCAGACTATTTTGAAGAAAACAAAATTGCAAACGCTATCCCAATAAAAAAACGTCACAATGCCTCAAACTTTGTTTAAAATTTTGCGGGTTATTATTTTGACCTACAAAGCCGCTACGAAATTGGTTAAAATTTTGTTTTTGGTCCATTTCATCCCCTGAACATTTCACGATCATCACCAAAAACTAATCATTTCTATTCTGGCCCGAACCAACCTCCTTAAAAAATTCGTTACAATCGGTCCATAATTGCGGCCTTACATCTCTAAATCGCTTTATCTCGTCGAGATATGAATTTCGGCATACCAAATAAGGGATCTAGGACGAATATTTCGTGGTGTTACATAAACTTTTGGAGAGACAATAAGTAGCATGGGATACAAATTTGGTTCTCTACACAGAACCCGTTATCTAGCAAACACTTTATTGCAATTTACATCAGAGGAATGGTCAGTAGTTTTTTTCATATGTAGGCTACTTTGCGAAATATATATGTCCTCAAGGAATTAAAATATCGACCAAAAATAAAATTTTTATATTTTTCATACAAAAGTAATGGTCCATTTCACCCGCTAAAGAATATCAGATAATCATTCAAAATTGTAGGCACCTTTTCGATCTATACCCTTACCCGGTGCCAAATTTCGTGGCTATTGATGTATAATTGCGACTTCTAGCTAGTTTATAAGTACACTACAAACAAATAACGGAATATATTAGGCTGTAATTCTGTTATCTGGTCTGGTTAAAGGTCAAGCGTTCCACTATCAAGTATATCTCACTTGTCCGGAATATCACTTCCAGGAATTAAGATAAGATATTATCCGATCGCCATCTCAAATTGCAAGCTTCTCATTTGTGATATACTCTTACCTTATTTAAAATTACGCGTTGATCGGACTATTATTGAGACCTACAGAGCCGCTTATTTAAAATTACGCGTTGATAGGACTATTATTGAGACCTACAGAGCCGCTAGAAAATTGGATAAATATTATGTTTTTGGTCCATTTCACCCGCTAAATATTTCACCATCATCACCAATAAGAATAGGGATCTATTCTGATCTGAACCCGACCGCCATACAAAATTTCGTGACGATCGGTCCATAATTGCGGCCTGGAGCGTGTTTACAATTTATAATGGACAGACGGACACACATCTCAAAATCGCTTTATCTCGTCGAGATATGAAGATTGGTATACCACATTGGGGGTCTCCACATTGTGGTGTAGGGTATAAGAAGCTTATATATTTTTTGAAATTTTGCTAGTTAGGGTGAATATCATTTTTAATTTTTATTAATTTTTCTCGTTAGAGTTGATGATCGACGATTTTCTGCACGTGAAAAAGGAAAGCCGAAGACTCGAACCCACAAAACCACCAATTTGTGTGACCTGGTTTCGCTGTTGGTTTAGGCAGTTCACCAGACATATCGGCTGCGAATTGGCTTTTCTGCCAACGAACGTTAATTTCTCAAATGCAATGTATTTTACAGAGACGGATATTTGTCCGTTCAATCTGTATGTTTTCCATGACAAACGCTTATTTGAGCAGCCTTTGGAATTTATTTTCACAATTTGCATGTCCCTAGCCTTTAGACTGTACACTTTGATACGATCAAAATGCCCCTCCCTAATCGAAATAATGGTGTAGGACCCCAAATATGTTTAGACAATTTAAAGTAATTTTTTGGTCCATTTCACCCAATAAATATTTAGCGATCATCACCAATAACTATAGGCGTCCATTCTGGCCCGAACCCGAACCCGACCTCTATGCGGCCTGTGGTTTAATTACAATTTTTAATCAAAATCGCTTTATCTAGTCGAATTGATATAGATACGAATTTTGAATAGATATGATTTTTTATAATACCCTTCCACGTTGTTGTGTTGGGTCTAAGCTCAAACAAATGGTTCTCAGAAAAACGAAGTTAAAAAAAATAACTCTCGAACGGATGAACGGATTTGTCAAATTTGTCTTTCATCATTATTTTGTCCAAACTTAGTTTAAGTTCGAAGATGGCTTATATCGGCCCACTCCTTGCGGTACCTCCCTCCACAAAAGTTCGGAACTGTTCGGAAAATTTGTGCGCACTATAACTCTTGAAAGGAGAGACCGATTAGGTCCATACTTTTCACATCGTCAAATTTCTACCAGATTTAGATGAGGTTTCAGTATGGACTTAATCGGTCCACTCCTTCGGGTACCTTCTACACAAAATTTCGGAAAAGTTCAGTTTTGGACCTGTTCGCGAATCTCTTTGATTTTTCTTGTAGCAACTTCTATTCACTGCCCCGCTTACGACGGTAAATGTCTTATTAGGGGCAAGTCCATACTTCCTGAGAAAATAGCCTGAAAGAGGCTAACAAACCACTATGACACCGTGTGTAGCGGTTGGAGCGCAAGACAACTCTCGGACGGATCAACCGATTTGGTCCAAAATTTGGCCTTCGTAATATTTTGTCCAAACATAGTTTAAGTTAGAACATAAGCCATATCGGTGCACTTATTCAGGTACCTCCCCCACAAAAGTTCAAAAATGTTCGGAAAAATTGTCGCACAATAACTCTTCAAGGGAGTAAACGATTTGGTCCATACTTTACACATCCTAATATATCTACCAGATATAGATCAGCTTCGAATATGGACTATGTGTGTCCACTCCTTCGGGAACCTATCACACAAAATTACGGATAACTTCACTTTAAGACCTGCTCTCGAACCAATTTGATTTTTTTTTTGCAGCAAATTGCATTCGCTGCCTCAATTACGACGGTAAAAGCTTTTTCAGGGGCAAGTACATACTTCTTTAGAAAACAGCCCCAAAGGTGAGAAACCCCTATGGAAACATATGTATGTAGTGGCTGGGGTGCAGGACAACTAACCGATTAGGTCCAAAATTTGGCATTCCTGATATTTTGTCATACTTTCAGTTCGAAGATAAAAAATACCCGTCCACAACTTCCCCCGTTCCCCCGAATTTTTAAAAAATGTGACTTAAATGGCACGATATCTCTTGAACAAATTTGGTCCAAAATTTGGATCTCGTAATATTTTGTCCAAATTTAGTTTAACTTCTAAAATGGTGGTACCTTAGGGTACCTCCACCCCAAAAGTTCAACATTTGTGTCTAAGTGCAGTTTAAGGTCTGTTCGAAGATCCTTTGGAAATGTATGCCAATGCTGCTCATTTTTGTCCTGCTTACAACGGTATTATGTTTTCGGTGGATAAGTCAATGCTTCCTGGCATAATGTTCCATAACTTATACGATGACCCACTGAAAAGATGGACTATGTCGGTCCTTTAAGTACCTCCTCTGAAACACTTTAGAACTTTAATCCTAATCCATATTTTCGTCGGCAAGGTAAATGGCCACAAAATAATGAAAATACCATAAATTCAGTCGATCTGACCGTAGATTAAAATGTCAATTCACATAGGCTGAGGGTATATCTCTGTAGGCAAAGCCGACTGATACTTTTTTACTTGTTTTAAACAAAATTTCTTCAGATATATAATAAAACTAATTTTTCGATTTTTATACCCTATACCACAATGTGGAAAAGGGTATAATAAGTTTGTTTTCCCAAAAATTCATGTAACGCCGCGAAATATTCGTCGTAGACCCCTCATGTGGTATACCAAACTTCATATCTCGACGAGATAAAGCGATTTAGCGATGTGTGTCCGTCCGTCCGTCCGTCCGTCTGTCCGTCCATTAAAAATTGTAATCAAGCTAGAGGCCGCAATTATGGACCGATTGTCACGAAATTTAGTATGGAGGTCGGGTTTGGACCAGAATAGAACTGATTAGTTTTTGGCGATGATCGTGAAATGTTAAAGGGATGAAATGGACCAAAAACAAAATTTTTGCTCGATTTTGTAGCCGCTCTGTAGGTCGCAATAATAGTCCGATCGGCGCGAAATTTTAAACGTAGTTTTGGTTTGAGATGAAGAAGTAGCGTGCAAGTCAACGGTATGATCGGATAATATTTAGCGGGTTAAATTGATCAAAACTTTTGTGTGAAAATTGGTAAAATTTCTAATGCACATCTTATAACTTTATCCCAAGAAGACGCGTTTCGCCCAAATATGTTTCATATGTTATCTTAATAAAATTGATTATAACATAGTTTAATGTTACATTTTCACATGAGAACAAAATTCTTGCACTTATAGTATTGCATTAGTTACTGTTTTACATTTATTGCTTTAGAACAAATATATGTATGTAGATTATTATTTCAACATGTTATTGTTTTCTTTATTACTTAATAAATGTATACATTTAAATAAAAGTTATCATTTATCAAAAGCTAGCCCGGAAAGCTAGTGCACAGGGATAGTGGTATAGGGTATCACATGGTCGGCCCCGTCCGACTATAGTCTGTTCTTACTTGTTAAATAATACAAAGCAATAATAATTATTGGTCTTCTTCCTGAATAACTTCTTCTTCGGCTCTCGAATTGGTTTTTAAATTGTCATAAAATAATGTTTTATAGGAGACATGAATATCAATATGATATGAATATCAACTTATTGAAATAAAATATCTATGTTATTGGACCATTTGTAGTGAATTTCTAAATGGCTTTACATTTTAGAATCGAATCCACTGAATCCTAAACCATTAAACCATTATGAGTTGTCTAGAAGATTTTTCTGTTTGTCGCTAGGTTCTCTATTAAAGATATGTTTTTAATATAACCTGACATCATCTTTTCCACCGGAAATGGTTCGTTTTTTTGCCGAAATGATTAGACAATGCCAACCATAAGATTTTAAAATACTCCTAAAACATTTTTTCTTTTTCAATGAGACCAAAATCTTGATCGTTTAGTAGGAATGAGGGGCTAGTAGTGGGATTCTCTAACAAATTTTTTTCTTACCCACAAAAATCGGTAAAACTAAAATGCTTAAAAGTCCGCGACCAAAACTTATTTAAATATTTTCATTCGTAAAATAAATAATTTTCCTTTGCAATTAATTGGATTTCAGGTTTTGTTGGGCTTTTGTTTTCAAAATACAAAACACACACATACAAAACGTTCTCTCATAGTTGAAATTGTTCAACTTACAAAAAGAATACGCTCGACGTATTTCGGTAGTTCTCATAAGAATACATGTGTTCTATTTTTCTCACCACACACGCCCTGGGTATACGGGCGTATATAGGTATGGACCTAAAGCAAAAACTGAAAAACAAAATTAATGAAAAAAATAAATATTTGTTGAAATCGTTGAATAGTACTTTGGGTAATAATTCGTGCAAGAAAACTGTACGAAATGATTTATTTTTGTAAGACTTCTTGATATTATTATAACAAATTGCTAATGCATCTACCTTAGTAAATGTACCATTGGTGGCGCGAATATGTTTTCATAGTTCGATTTTTTCATTCTCGAGCAAATACTCGATCGAATCGAATGTCGTAATTAGGCCCAAGGTCATGAATACCAAGACAATAGGTCCATTGCTGTTTTGACTGTTGCCAGCAGAGATTTCATAAAATCTAATGCTATATCTGCATATTTTTCTTTTCTGAGTCCAATAGCGTCCCAGTTCTAGCTGATTTAACTTTTCGCTTCAGGAAATTTCCGAAATTTGAACACCCATAGTTATCTTTATTTATTTTTTATACCCTCCACCATAGCATGGATGTTATATTAAGTTTGTTTCTCCGCTTGTAACGCATTGAAATAGTCATTTGCGACCCTATAAAGCAGCGATGACCACAGAAATACAACCAAAGCGAAGACATGTATGAACGTATGAGTGAAAAAAGCAACAACCACATTATGTTTTTGTTTGTTTTCAATAATTTACACTGTACGTGAGAGAGAGAGGCAAATGCAAAAACAACTCAGTGGGCGCCCTCACTATACGATCTAAGCAAAGAAGCTCGTCCCTGCTATAAAGTATACACAGTGTCGGCCATAACTAAAGCACCCCTCGGTAATTTTTTTTAACATGTTATTTTTTTAAGAAAACAAATTTGAAAATTTTTTTGTATGTTTCTTTTTATTTATTTATAGCTTCGTTTCCGTACTTTTTAATAGGAAAACTCCTAAAAGAGGAACTGCAAAAAAATTGTTCTCACACACGAGTTTCTTGAAAAAAAAACCCAGACCATTATGTTCCGCCTCTATGTTTTACAGCGCCCGTTTTAATTAACCGTTGATAATTTGATCTAAGCCTTACAATCAACCTTTACAATCAACTTATACTCATCAGAAAACAGCACAGTCCTCCATTTTCGGATACCCCAGTTAAGATGGGTCTAGGCGAATTCAAGTCTGGCTTTTTTCATTTTTTGACGATATGAAAGGTGTTTTTCTAGTCGTCGATTGAATAACCCGGCCTATACCGCTCTTCTGTGAATTGTTCCTTTGCTAATTTTTAAATCTAAGCGATTTTGTATTTGATCAGAAGATGCTGTAGCATCACTTTTGGATGAATATGAACAATATCAGGTAATGTTTTAGAATAGCCACTTTATAGCGGTACCTCCCGATGTTCGGTAGTTTGATGGTTTAAGCCACATTCATAATAAATTAGTTGTAATTTGGTACGTGGTGAACCACGTTTAGGTATAGCCCCCATATAACGGTACCGCCCGATTTTAGGTATTTTGAAGTTTTTAGTCACATTTTCAAACTGAATTAGCTATAATTTGAGATTTAGGGTTCCTAGTGATCATCAAACTTCTATTCCAAAAATGATTGGTATAGATCTATGTTTCGGTATAGTCCTCATATAACGGTACCTCCCGATTTGCGGTATTTTGAGGATTTTTGCTATAATTTTTAACTAAACTATCTGTAAATTGACATTTGAGGTTCTGAGTGACTACGAAACTTCTCCGTCAAAAATCGTCAACATAGGTCCATGTTTTGGTATAGCCCCCATATAACGGTACCTCCCAATTTTTGATATTTTGAGGATTTTAGCTAAATTTTTTAACCGAACCAAATTACACATTTGAATTTTTAGGTGCTCACGAAACTTCATCACTAAAAATCGTTAACATCGTCCATGTTTTGGTATAGCTCCCATATTATGGTACCTCCCTATTTTCGGCATTTTGAAGGTCTTTTAAAAGGTTCCGATGACATCAGCATAGTCAGTTTGATTTTTTTGAAAATGAGGGTTAGGCCGTTTTGGCACTGAGCGCCTCATATACCATGTCCCTCTGTCCGTCCATATGTTTAAATTAAAATACACCTCGCAATATTTAAGATACAGATTTATAATTTGGTACAGAACTTTCTATTACTCTTAGGATATTTGGTATTGAGAATGCGCTATATCGGTCGACTAAAATAGTTTCTGTTATGAAAAATCACTTTGCAAAAAAAGGAATTATTTGTGAACATTTTCGTCCGATATTTTTTCACAATTTTCGACATGGATAATCACGGTACTCTAGGTGACGAATCATGGAACTAGGGGTATGACCCCGAAAAATAGCAGCATTAGCCAGAAGATGCTGTAAAAACGTTAATAAACCATGTTTTTATAGGCGTCACAATCGGAGTGGAAAAAGTGCTTCAACAACTGGTTTGAGCGTATGAAAAAGTATATGAATCATGCTGGAGGGTACTTTAGAATTCAATAAGATTATTTTTGATGGTTAATATTCGCGTTTTCAGTATTAGGCCGGAAACTTTTCTAGTTCCCTCGTATAACATATTATCATCAAAACTTTAGGGAAATTTTTGTAGCCTAGAAAAAAAGATTAAATACTAAATTTCAGCCACTTCGGTGAAATAATGAGACTACAACCTTCAAAATACCGATGATCGGGAGGTACCGCTCTATCAAAACGTTGACCTATACCGACAAATTTCTGAGAGAAATTTTTGTAGCCCAGAAAAATATCACAAATTTCTGTGGAATACTCGTATTGAGGCCACAACCTTCAATATACTGAAAATCGGTAGTTAAGTTCTTTGGGGACTATATAAAGGCGTGGACCTATACCAACAAATGGAACGTATTTGGTCTTACCAAATTCCAGCCATTTCGGTGGATTAATGTGGCCACAACCTTCAAAATATAGAAAATCGGGATGAACCGTTCCATGGGGGCTATATGAAGGCGTGGACCTATACCAACAAATTTCTGGGGTAAAGTTGTATGCCCCCAACGAAGACTAACTACAAAATTTCAGCCATTTCGGTGTGATAATGAGGCTAAAACCTTCAAATACCGAAAATCGGGAGATATCGTCCTATGGGGGCTATATCAGAACGTGGACCTATGTAAACATTTTATGGTAGAAATGTTTCTTAGCGTTTGGAAACACAAAATACAAAGTAACAACCGATTCTGTGGTCAAATGGGACTAATACATTCAAAATATCTTAAAGTGACGCATATAGTACCCGTATGGGGCGTTATAAGGGGGCTATACCAAAAGTTGGACCTATATAAACAAACTTTGGTAGAAATGTTTTTTAGCATCTGAAGACACAAAATACCAAATTACAATCAAATCGGTGGTAAAATGGGACAAATATTTTAAGATTTGCTTAAAAAGACGACGCGTCAGGCGTCACTATGTGTGGGGGCTATATGAAAACGTGGACCTACCCGCTTTCAATACCAAAAGTCCTACGAACATATAATAGATTTTACCAAAATGTCATCCATCTACTTCAATCTGTTCAGACGATAGAGTGATTTCCACAAACGGCCAGACGGACGGACATGGCTATATCGATGTAGAATGGCACGCTGATCAAGAATATATATAGTTTGTGGGGTCTATAATGATTATTTCGAATAGTTACAAACGGAATGACAAACTTAATATAGGATGTAAAAACTTATGCTGTAGGATGTAAAAAGTAGGTGTAGGAGTAGGCATGGTCAATTTTTCTTTCCCTATGATGGACTACGATGTACATCTAAACAAAAAAATTATCCAATTTTACTGAAATTTGTTACATTCAATTTGAAAATTAATTCATTATCAGTTCATTTTTGTTTTTTTTTTTTTTTTGTTTGAAATAATTAATTATGATAAGCATTTATCCTAAGCTCTCGAAATTAATTATTCTTGTAACACAACACTCTGGCATTGTGTTTCTTTTCTTAAACACCTTATTCTAGCTGACTCTGGCCAGTGGACATACTGGCTGCACAGTAAAATCCACAGTGTTGTAAAGTCAATTAGTTATCAGAGAGTGGTAAGCACCACCGTGGACAAATATTGATTTATGGGAAACTGTTACAAATTAAACTGGAATACAAAAACGAAAACATGAAAAACACTTTTCGAATAAAATTTAAGACCATAAAGAAATGACGAAAATGGGTGGGGAAAATTTTTAGTATTTAGCCAAAGAGGAGTGTTGGTTGCTTAGTCGGTCGCCTTATGGCGTTAATGCACTTCTTTGTTGCTTTTCTTTATGAAAATAACAATAACATGTCTCCCAGTCCCCCTCGAATGTTCTTCGTCAATAGTAGCTTATAGACTGGTAACAATATATAGACCATAAATCACATTGCTTACAGACGACTGGACGATCTCCAGCTTTCCTGTTGACCGCCACCACTGCCACCAACCTAACAACCCAAACTATTACCAATGACAAAGACCACTTTCGTTTGATGGTGTCAAATAACAGTTGTTGTTCTTGTTGTTGTGTTTTCGTCTTGTATCACCACGAATGTGTGTTAAAAGTGTAAAAGCTACAACCTCAACCAAAAACGGAAGTTAAGGGTTTGGTCTAATAAAACAAGATTAAAAATTAGAATTAATATTCGTTAGAGTGTGCTGGCGCTGCCGATTTGGCTTCTGCTGGCTGCCACTGATATTTTCTTTTAACTCGTTAAGAGGTTAATGCCATTTAGAAATTGATAGCCCGCGTATTTCATTTCATTGGAAACTGGGTGGGTAGGTCTCATTAGAAATAAGAGAAGAAGTATTATGTCGAATGTGAATGCTGCTGAGTCAGTATGGGGTGGGGTTTTTATGTCGTCTTAACACGCAATTGATTAATTTAACGCAAGGCTTTCGGTAACTTTTATTATTGATGTTAATATTTATTAAAATTATAGACGAATATTAAGGAATTTTTGCTTTTTTAGAGGGTTTGGGTGAGTTGTCAAATGTCAATACCGTGAAACATGGAAGATATTCTTAGCATAAAAACATTTTTGGTTTGACATTCGTCTATTAACCCTTGTGTAACTACCCCTCCTTAGGTAATGGGTAAATACTTTTCCATATATCATGTTTGCATTAATTTTTTTTAAAAATTCTATCACATAATAAAACCACCAATCTTATGACTTCTTCACATTTGCATAAATTTGATAAAATACCAGTCGCGCCGATTACTATGGAATTACTAATTTGTAACAACCCAATAATATACAAATTTTCTTTGATCTGTCTGAGTGATGAAGAAACTACAATTTTTGAAAATTACAACCAGTTCTCAAAATATTCAAATAAATTATTAAATGTCCAACAGATGTCAGTTGGTAAAAATTGTCTCACAGCCAGTCCGATCTTTGTGAATTGAGTTCAACGATAACTTAGGACACCAAAGATCAATTTACATAGTTAAAGAAGCGGCCGGTAGGTGCACTAAGGGAGTAGACATTTCAAAATTGAGAAGCCACAAAATAAAAAAAAATATATGAATGTTGTTTTTGTTGTCCAACATTTAAATAAAACCACAATTGAATTGATAACAAACAAATTACTATTTACATACCAACGATTTCATAAAGAAAATACTTCACGCTGCTGGTGACGATGATGATTGGTGTATTCTGATAGTGGATAGCTCCTCCAACTTTATGCTATGCTGATTGTTGGTTGATGTCGATGATGTTTATGTTGATGGCAAATAATTGTTTTGTTGGCCTCGCTTGAATTAATTTTTGTTCATTTATGAGAGCAAATTGATCAACATCATCAGGGTGGAATTTTTATTATATGTTGATTTTATTTTTTATTTTACACAACAATCGATAAATGACTAATTTAACTAATTTTAAATTGTTTAACCAAAAAGTGTATCACATAAAATCCATGGACCATATGATGATGGTTTATTAGATCATCCCATAAAACTTGACTATGTTACGCTTTTGAAGAAGCGTAAAATCATAAAATTTATCAACACATCACTAACGGGAAGAAGAGGGAAAGATTTTAACAAAACTTTTCCTCACAGCATGCCGCCGTTGACATACATACATATATTTGTAATTAAAGTTTTGTTTAACCTGGGGTGTCACCTATTTTCTCTGCAGGTGGGTATTATTTTCATAATTAGAAACATATCGATAAAAATCACTTGGAATACATGCTGATGGTGTTACACACCGTGAAATTGTTGAAGAATACAGTTTCTCTAGAAATGCTTTTCTTTTAACATCCGTCCCCCAGAAGTATTTCTAAAACAATTTTATTCAGATTTTATAATTATAATAATCACTATTTCTATATTTTATTACTCAAAAAAATTTAATTCGCCCAACGTGGGGCTCGAACCCACGACCCTGAGATTAAGAGTCTCATGCTCTACCGACTGAGCTAGCCGGGCATGTAGCATGGCAGAAATTTAAATGTAACTTCTTAAAATAGACCAGCTGAATCACGAATAGTGATCAAAAATTTCTAGAAGAACTCTTATAGAGATTTATAAGTAAGAACGACGTTATGTTCGGCCTATAAAGATGTGGTTCGTTTTGCTTCTATTGTTTTTGTCTTTCCTCCCCTCAATCGTATCTACTCGCACATTGACTCTCCAACTAACAAGTTTTTCCGAAGGCTCTGATTTCCGAATTTTTCTGAATATTTTTTTAGAAATTTGGCGATTTCTCTAAAATTTTCCTAGAAATTGTACCGATTTTCTATAAGTTTTTGTTTTTAGAATCTGAACATTTTCCAAAGAATCTTATAATCGTCATTCCGATTTCTCATAGATTTTCTAAGGGATTTTTTTGTTCGGTTGTTGTCGAAAAACAAAATGACTGGTTCACATATACAATTTTTAATTCTTTTTAATATAAATGTAACATATAATAACTGAAGCTAGTGTTGATAGCTTCAATATACTCGTGTTAGAACTTTATCCGATTTTTTTTCAGAAAATCTAAACTTTTCTTCGATTTTTTCCAGAATTTCTTTCAGAATTCGGACCGATTTTCTGAAGAAAATCTAAATTTTTCACCGATTTATTCCGCATTCGGACCGAATTCTTCCAGAAAATCTAATTTTTTCACCGAATTTTCTAAGAATTTACTTCCGAATTCGGACAAAATTCGTCGCGAAACTCTAATATTTTTTAAGAATTTCTTTAGAAAATTCTTTCCGGGTTCGGTGACCACGTCCATACAACTTTCGTACCGAATTCGCCATCAGAATCGGAAATTTGTTTTTGAACTTTTTATAGTCAGTCTAAAAATGTTGTTTTTGTCTGAAAGAGAGTGATAAAAATATTTTTTTTATTTTTTATTTCTTTTAATTCCCTCTTTTGTTTTTATCTTTGACTTTTTGTTTTGACACAAGTTCTTTCTCAGTTATGTTTCCCTGTTGTTCCTCTTTTGGTATGTCGAGTCTATCAAAACTAGCTTCTATAATGGTACGCGAAAGCGTAATTATTTCGATTTAAATGAGAATATGAGAATTATTTGGGTCGAAAACACACTATTGAACATTCAACGTTTTCAACTGGTTGATCTCTAGATGACTTTTCAACTATGTTATAGTTGGTTGTAGAAAAATTGCTTTGTAACCGACTATTTTCAAACTGGTTAATAACTAGTTAAAAAGTAGTACAGAGATAGTCACCTGTCCATTTTTTAGTTTTCAATCTGGTTGATCTATAGATGACTTTTCAACCAATTTGTAGTTGTAGAATAATGCATTTATAACTATTTTGTAAACCGGTTAAGAAAAGTCCCGCAGGGAAGCTAAACGCTGTACGCTAAAAAACCACCACTAACACACTTACAAACCAAACACGTTTAGATGTTGTTTGTTGTCGGATAACAAACACTATATCAATCATATATAGTTCGCATATACAATTTTTTAATTTCTTTAATATAAATGCAACATCTAATAACTCAAGCTATAGCTGATGGACTCAATACGTATGTAAATGTGATTTACATTGTTCTGCTTTACAAGATAGAAAAATCATTAGGAAAAAAGATTTAAAGAACAACCCAGCAAACCAAATGTCTGATGTCCGACACGTCTGAACAATTTCGGAAGCAAAGTCGTTCAGATTTCGTTCCGATTTCTAAACGATTTTTCGGATAGGAAATAGTTCAGATTTTGTACCGATTTCGGAACGAATGTCGGAAAGAAATTTCCTATCTGAATTTCCCAAGGATTTTTTTCAGATTTCGTTACGAAATCGGACCGAAATCGATCCGAAGTCGCTAAGACATTTCGTTCCGAAATTATGTCAACCACTTCATACAACTTTCGTTAAGATATCGTTACGATTTCGGATCAGCAGTGCGATTCTGTAACTTTTTTTAATAACGAACCGACATCGGTAGTTAACGAAAATATTCGGTTGAGTTAACGAATGTGCTATTCTGTAACTTTATGTTACCGATTGTATAAATCGGTAGCACATACCGAAGAATATCGATAGAAAGACAAATTGTCAAAATTATAATTTAATATTTATTATTGTATTTTTAAGTTTAAAATGCTATTTCTTCGCAACTACAGAAGACAAAACGCGTAAAGAAGAAAACATATCTTTTTTTAGAAGGTTTGTACCTACAATGAGTGCTTGCAAGTATCCCAACAATGCGTTTCCCAAGGGTAACTTCAACGACAAGGTTGTATGTAAGTACTTCTAGGAGATAAATGAACAATACATACATCTCATAGATTTTGGTGTTTTTTTCCAGAATATTTTGCATTAATCTCCACGTAAAGGGATCACAATGCAAATTACAGAATATCTCCGATTTATGTGTTTTATGTGGACAGGAACTTGTCTTGTGAACCAACAAATTTGCCTGCAGTCTCAGGAAGTATACACCGTCTGTGTTGTAGTGAAAGAAGATGCATTATATGTATATGTTTAATAGATGTATGTAATCAGAATCGATGGTCAAAAGGTCATGTGTGTGTGATATAAAAATATAAATGTAGAATCCTATATGTATGTATTTAAAGCGCTGTTTTATTTTTTCTAATTACAAAGGTAGGGTCATATTTTAGATTGTGGCACTTTGAAAGGAAATTCTGAATAGCACAATAAAAAGAAGAAATAGATGAAGATTGAGGTTTAAAATATAACATGACTTAAGCCTGCGCCTTCAGTGATGTTCGTGGATCGAAATTACCGTCATTTGAGTTTATATTTTCACATCTTCATCTCACGCCCACATTAAACAGAATTTCTGATAGTGGAGAGTATGAAAAGTTCGGAAATCCGAACTTATACGCCATTTTAGCATTCTTTTTGCTAGTGATGCTGAGTTTAAATCTATCAGATTACCACAGAACAAAGTAGGTTATAGGAACACTATACACGTTTTGGCCTCAATACGGCATTGAAGCCAACGACAGCCTCCTAAAAAGATTGTGTTAAAAGTGCCGCACTTGAGTGCCTTTAAAACTTTAACTAACGTTTTCCCACTTTAAAAATAAAGACAAATATTAGCGTAGCCTTGATATGTATTGTAAAATGGGCTTCGGCAGTACCGATTTGATTGATTCTACATAAAGACCGTCCAAGGGAAAGTTACGAGTTTATCGAAGATCTAAAAAATTCCCTTTGACGATCTTTATGTATCCTCAATAAAATCGGCGCTGGCGAAAGAGCAACAGTGGCGGAGCTGCCCCATGTATCCTACATAGTTAACTCAATAAGGCGGAATTTATCTTGTATACCCTTCTTATTAACATAACATATGTTCAAATAAAAACGTCTTTTTAGAAGAAATCGGCTAAATATTGCAATCATGTACTGTCGTTAAGATATAACGACTACTTTTTTTTGGTTGTTAACTTAACAATAATTTTCGGTAATTAACGACAAAATTTACCGACAAAAATCGTTAAAATTTGTTACAGAATAGCACTTACCGAAAATTATCGTTAACTACCGACATTCGTCGTTAATTCTGTCGTTAAGGAGTTACAGAATCGCACTACAGATATCGGACGTATCGTCCGAATTTTGTTCCGATTTCGTTACGATGCGGTACGATTGGTTTGCTGGGAAAATAATAAACAATTGTATCGGCGAAAAAATATAAAAAAACAAAATTTTTATAGAAAAAATAACTTCATAAAAATATAAACAGTATTTTGAATATAAGTAAAATTTTTCTTGCTTTAAAGAAAGTTATTTTGAAATGAATGAATTGGTTCATATTTTGCAAAATAGAATAGAGACCCATATATTCCACGTTTGTGTTTCATTCAAAAAATAAAACAGTATTTATTGCTTTATGAATTATGCAGGTTCATAAAATGCAAAAATCTGAAAATTGGAAACAACTTTTGGACACTATTCATAAACTGAATGATTTTTTCCTGGATAAAATCTAGAATACAGAAAGCTGTACAATGTTTTTCTTCCTCCTGAAAAATTTCTAAAAATAGACTTACGACCCTTTCATGTGTAGCAGACAATATATAACCAATATTTGGATTTTCTCTTGGAAGGATATTACTTGAGCTCCATCTGCAAAATGTTCTCCTGCGTTCATCGCAGTCCATGCACAATCGGCTGAGTTAGCCGGGCCTTGAAGGAGTGTGTTTGATAAGGGTATTCTCAACTTTCAACAATTTCGCATAAAACGCTAGGGCTCCGTGTGTGCCATCGCAGAACCCCAATATATTCTCATCACCCTTCTCTCCTTGATCTTAGGAGCTTATTTTACCATTTTTGTATGATCAATTTTATCCAAATACGCAGCATTCGTAAATTCTTTTTTTCCAATCACTAATTGAAGAATATTAACGTTCCCTTTACAAAATTTTATTCTGCGCCCAACGTGGGGCTCGAACCCACGACCCTGAGATTAAGAGTCTCATGCTCTACCGACTGAGCTAGCCGGGCAATGTAAAGGAACACGCTGATATCTTAATGTGCTTATTTCACCTATTGTTAATTTTAGATCCATATGCTTCATGTTAAGGATCTTTGTATTGCAAAGATATAGAGGTTTTGTTATTTCCAGTAGACTTTACTGTGTTGGTACCAAGTTTATACCAAATATTCAAAAAATCTTTAAGTTCGCAATATGTTTCAAACTGTACCCAGCAGTTACAGGCCCATTGTCTCTTCATTCGTTTCGCTATGTCTTTAAATAGCTTTTTTGTAGCCTGTCTTCAATAAAAATACAATCTGATGTTTTACAAAGGGAGTCATAATAGAAACCATTCTGTTTTCATAGTAATAGGTACTCTATTACCCTTAACATTTATTACTTTATTTTCTTAAAATTCTAAAACGTTTTGAATCAACATTTTTGAATTTTTCATTTATTATTAATTCATGTTCGTTTTTTATTACAAATATCAAAATATGGAATTATGATTTCAAAAAAGTTAAAAAGTATGTCTGCCCGTTTTACATTTTAAAACATCGAACGTGAGAACATAACAATTATGGACACTATAAAAAACTGTTCGAAACTATAAAAATTTGAATTTTGTTCTAAATATAATTTGATCGATACAAAAAGATCTAAGAATGTTGCCCCCAAAAAATCATTTAAATTCTTTAGATGTTTCTAGCTATCTCATAGAATATTTGTTAGTGATAACAACAAAAAACGTGTACAAATAAATCTGGCACGTAAAAAGATCACGTTTATTATGCTCATACATACAAATAGTTTTACTGACTATCGACACATTTATGTTGGGGTGACTTCTGTGAAGTGATCGCAGAACGCACAAGCAACATAAAACGGCACTGCTGTGAATACTGAACAACGCACATAAGAATTATTTCTTTTTTCATGATCTTTACAGCGTTGTTCTTTATAATTCTATTTATAGACATTGTGCTGATTATAAGATGTGTGTTGAACGAAAATCACATGCCCGGCTAGCTCAGTCGGTAGAGCATGAGACTCTTAATCTCAGGGTCGTGGGTTCGAGCCCCACGTTGGGCGCAGTTATCTTTTTTTAAATAATTAACAAAAAAAGTTTTAATAGTGCTGTTGAGGAGTAGTTTTCAGTCCAAGTATTCTATATTGAACCTCTCCATAAAGATTATTTATAACAAAAAGTATATATTCATATATAATATGAATTCTCCCACAAAATAGTCCCTATACTAGTATGACTAATTTGAATGCTAAATCTGATACGATCACATTTTATAGGAGATTTTAAAGATTTGTGGAAAAAGAGACCAACAAAACCACCCTTTAATAACTCACACGAGGATTAATTTGTTAAGAAAACAAGTTAAAAAGTGTCAGTCGGCTTTGCTGACAGATATATATCCTCAGCCAATGTGAAGTGAAACTTTTACCTACGGACAGATCGAATATGTTTAAGGTCTATTCAGAATTTTGTGCCCCAATTTGGACACTTGAACTTGCCGACAAAAATGTTGATTTGGAATTAACGGCACTTTTGTGGGGAGGTACCATTAGGGAGGCCATTTTAGAAGTTAAACTAAATTTTGACAAAATAGTAGGAGATCCAAAGTTTGGACCAAATTGGTTGCCCCAATCGTGATATCGTCCTAGAGTTTTAGTGACAATTTTTAAATATTGGGGAGAAGTACCGGAAGCTGTGGACCGGTATTGCCCCATGAAACAAAGTTTGGATACAATATTATCGTGCTCTCCGACCGCCACATACACGCAGAGAAGAGATATTGTAGGAGCAATCATATTCTCAGAGCAAAATAGTGTATTTTAAAAATGTGAAAATGTATGTGTTATTTTTCACACACGCCCGATCATATCATTACCCTGTCCAATATAATATCGAAAACCAATAGGACAAATATTGATTGAACTTTATTTATGGGAAACTATTTTATTACAAAAATGCATTATTTCGATGCGTTACCAATTTTTGGGCAAAACTAACTTTTAATACCCTCCCCACATAGTGGGGATTATGTATTATTATACCCTACACCACACAGTGGTAAGGGGTATTATGTCTTTGTGCATTTGTATGTAACATGCAAAAGGAAACGAAATAGACCCACAGTTCCTTTTGGGGATATACATATAATCACTTTCTGAGTCGATTTATGCGTGTCCGTCCGTCTGTCTGTCCATGTATTTTTGTTCGCAACATAAAGGTCGCACTTTTTGTCCGATTCAGCTGAAAATTGGGGACTACAACTTTTTTAGCCATAACGCTATTGCTTTTGGTGAAAATCGGTTCAGATTTAGATATAGCTCCCATATATATTTTCGGCCGATTTCACGTATTTCCTGTACCACACACGCTATATATGTCCGATTTCGATGAAATTGGGAATGTGTGACCAAATTCAGTCTAGAAATAAATGAGCCAAATTATATCGAAATCGGTTCCGATTTGTATATAGCTCCCATATATATTTTTGGCCGATTTCACGTATTTTCTGTACCAAACACGCTATATATTTCCGATTTCGATGAAATTTGGAATGTGTGACCAAATTCAGTCTAGAAATAAATGTGCCAAATTATATAGAAATCGGTTCTGATTTGGATATAGCTCCCATATATATTTTCGGCCGATTTCACGTATTTTCTGTAGCAAACGCGCTATATATTTCCGATTTCGATGAAATTTGGAATGTGTGACTGAATTCAGTCTAGAAATAAATGAGCCAAAGTATATCGAAATCGGTTCCGATTTGGATATTGCTCCCATATATATTTTCGGCCGATTTCACGTATATTTTGTACCTCATACGCTATATATGTCCGATTTCGATGAAATTTGGAATGTGTGACTGAATTCGGTCTAGAAATAAATGTGCGAACTTATATCGAAATCGGTTCTGATTTGGATATAGCTCCCATATATATTTTCGCCCGATTTCACGTATTTGCTGCACCAAACCCGCTATATACGTCCGATTTTGATGAAATTTGGAATGTATGACTGAATTCGGTCTAGAAATAAGTGTCCCAAATAATATCGAAATCGGTTCAGATTTGGATATAGCTTCCATATATATTTTCGGCCGATTTCACGTATTTTCTGTACCAAACACGCTATATAGTTCCGATTTCGATGAAGTTTGGAATGTATGACGGAATTCGGTCTGGAAATAAATGTGCCAAATTATATCGAAATCTTTTAAGATCTGTATATAGCTCCGTTTTATATTTTACATATTCACAGTGATGTAGGGTATCATATAGTCGGCCCTGCCCGACTTTGAACCTTTCCTTACTGGTTTTTATATATTATAGTTTATACAAAAGTGTTGGTTCATTTAACCGTTAAATATTATACGATGATTATGGTAACTTGCATGCTTCTTCTTTGACTTAAATCCAAACCTTACTTAAAATTTCACGCCGATTAGACTATCATTGCGACCTACAGAGGCGGTACAAAATCGAATAAAAGTTTTGTTTTTGTACAATTTTATCCCCTTAATGATTGACGATCATCACCAAAAACTAATAGAAATACTCTGGTCGGAGATTCAAACAAAATTTCGTAACGATTGGTCCATAATCGTGATGCCATGAGTTTGATTACAATTTTTAATGGATTGACGGACCGTCGCACACTGGTCGAAACCACTGATCTAGCGGCGCAAAAGTCAAAAAATCGAACTATAAAATTGCGAAATAAAGGATGTTTTTTTAAGCTAGATAGAACTTTTTTTTTATTTGTTTCAGTATACTCTGACAAATCATCATGAATAGACTCACGCTTGAACAACGAAATTATCCAAATTTACTTTGAAAATCAGTCGTCGATTCGCGCAACTTATAGACGTTGTTTTATCGCACAATTGTGTTCAGCGATGAGGCGCATTTTTGGCTTAACGGGTTTGTTAATAAGCAAAATTGCCGCATATGGAGTGAGACCAATCCACAAGAGACCCTACAGGCTCCATTACATCCAGAAAAATGCACCGTATGGTGCGGTTTTCACGCTGGTGGCATCATCGGACCTTATTTCTTCAAAAAGGAGGGCGGGGCTCGCGTTACGGTCAAGGGAGATCGTTACCGCACCATGATCAATAATTTTTTGTTTGATAATATGGATGGCATTGATCCGGAGGAGATGTGGTTTCAACAGGATGGCGCTACGTGCCATACGGCGAACGCAACCATCGACTTATTAAATCAAAATTTGGCGATAAGTTGATTTCGAGAAGTGGACCTGTCAATTGGCCTCCAAAGTCGTGCGATTTGACACCTCTCGATTATTTCCTGTGGGGCTACGTGAAGTCACTGGTTTATGCTGATAAACCAGCAACAATTGATGCCTTGGAGGCCAGCATTGTTCGTGTTATTCGAGACATACGGCCAGCAGTGCTCGAAAAAGTGGCCAAAAATTGGACGTCCAGAATTCACTTCGTCAAAAAACAGCCGCGGTGCCCATGTGCCCGAAATCATTTTTAAATGTTAATGTCACGTATTGATCTGTCGAATAAAAAAAAATTTGATTACAATTTAATTATTTGTGTTATTTTTTACAATTTCAAGTTCTATCGGGCTTAAAAAAACACCCTTTATGTTCCATTGTATCGATTACAGACATTTCGCAGACAAAGATTTTGTTTTTTAATTTTTGTTGTTGTAAATATTCACTTAGTTATTTACTATCAAATGCAAGAGTTTTTGTTGCATGAGATTTTAAAAAATTGTTGAAAAAAATTAGCTTCATATTTGTTTAAATGTTTAATGCATTCGTAATGAAACTGGACAAGATTTATATTCAATTAATATCAGAGGGTGAGATTTAAATTAAAAAATTTAATTTGGGGTCTGGACGTACTTAGTTATAAAGCAATAAATTTTCAAAAAATTCAATTTTTTTGTGTTTTTATGGGTTGTACGCGCTTGTTCCATAGAGTGCAACTTGTAAACTTAGCCGAACTTAGGTTCGATTATTTTTTGGGGAAAGAAATTGGACTCTCTGGATACGGAATAACCACATTTGGGCTGCAAATATTTACAAATCTTTTGATGACTGCACTTTTAAAAAAGGGATTTTGCATGAAATTCATAAAAATTTAGCTGTGCATTTGTATGGGAGCTAAATCAAAATATGGACCTATCTTGTGAAATGTTTGCAAGGAGGATTTCTACCCCCGGAGACACTATAATACCATATTATAGCTAAATATGTTATTAACTATGGGATAACAAGTAAAAATTCAACGAATCGGGGGTACCATAAAAGGGGCTACATCGAAACATAAATCCGTGTTGAAAATGTTTTGTTAAAAGATTTTATATGCAGTGAGAACACGGAATGCAAAATTACAGCCAAGTTGGTTTAAAAATGTGGTTATGATATTCAAAATACCTTAAATTGGGAGGTACGGTTACATGGGGGCTATATCAAAACGTGCACCTATGTCCATAATTTTTGGTGAAATTATTTTTTGACCACTAGGAACCCGAAGTACCAAATTACAGGTAATTTGCTACGAAATTGTGGCTTAAATCCTCAAAATACCGAAAATCTTAAGGTACCGTTATATGGGGGCTATACCAAAACATCAGCCGATATTGTCCATATTTGGCCCATTATTACCCACAGGTACAAGCTGAGTTTGTGCCAAATTTCATTGACGTATCTCAATACGTTTGCAAGTTATTAATTTCGCGCCGCTAGACCAGTGCTTTCGACCACCGTGCGTCGGACACATCAAATCTCAATGGCATAAGGGGGATAGTTCTGTTATTTTTGTTTTGAATCCAAGGACTACTTTCACATGCCCGGCTAGCTCAGTCGGTAGAGCATGAGACTCTTAATCTCAGGGTCGTGGGTTCGAGCCCCACGTTGGGCGCATACATTTTTTAATTCAAGTCTTAGAGGTTATGTGGATCACATTCTGTTTACGAAGTGCTGATGAAAATTGTGTTCTTCTCAAGGCAATAGAGATAGGAGCTAAACACCGGTGTTATTTGTTTCCAAGGATGTCCACGTGAGGTGGCCTAGTGACGGTTTCGATGTTTGACTATCTTTTGAAGGAATGGATAAGCCACATAGTTAATTGAAGAATTAATTGAAGATTTACACCCATTATTAAAAGTTTTCTTTTCTTATTGGTTGGATTTTTGTTATTGTTTTGGACTTTGATCAAGTATAATTGAAGGACTAACTTTTGAAATCAGATCAAGTTCTAAAAAGGACTATGCCTCACGTCTTTGTCACCGTGAAGTCCATTAGCCTTAACTTAGTATTCCTACAGTTGTTGCATAGATATCTCCCTTACCGGCAAACTAATTTTTAACAACGCCAATAAGTAACATTTGTAAAAATATGACAAGAATACAACCTACAATGTTATTTTTTCTAATATGAAAGTTTTTAGAATTTGTCAGTGAATTTCAATCCAAATTTTAATACATTTTTACCCCTGCGAACATGTTTAATAAAAACAAGTTTACAATTAACATTTACATATTCAATGCTCCATACCCCTGTCGAATGATAGTTGTGCAGCATTTTCAAATGCATTTCAATGTTAAAATGATGTACAAATTTGTTCCCATTTGCAATAAGCAAAAACAATAACAAACCAAAAAACTTTTTATACATTTGTACAATATTCGTCATATGTAAAATGTAGCAAAAAGGTCAATCAATATTCATACAACCGAAGCGTATCCCCCGCAGCCTATGAAAAAAATAACAAAAAAGTTCTCTTTTTAAAGACCAATGGACTGTAAAATATGAGATCAACATTGTTGTTTTTTTTCTGCTTCTTCATCATCCAGTGCTATCAATAAAGAATTTGCAAAAGAACATAGAGAACATGAAACTGACAATGTGAATGGTGTTTTATTTTCTGAGATATTTTTTGTGTGTTGAAAAAAAAAACACTTCTGAATGCATTTTATTTGTATATTTGCTTATTGTTGACTATGGTGGTGTTTGTGATGGTAGTTGTAGTAGTATTTTTTTCTGCCCCCACACCTACTCATATATCATAGTATTTTTTCCCCAACATTTTGTTTTTGCATAAATGATATACTCTGGTCTTTAGTTCCGCCAGCCAAGGCTGTCCAACAGCATAACCAAACCTCCTAGTCCATTCATTGTTTTTGTCCTTTTGACCATGATTTCCTTTTAAAGTAACATCTCTGTCTGTCTGCTGGCTTGTCTTTTTTCTATTACATGTCGAATATGTTATGTTAGTGTTTTTGTGTTAGTTTTTTTTATCATCGTGTGGGTATAAGTATAGGTATGTGGATGTGTGTGTATGTGTGTGCGAATTGGTTTTTGTTCCATTTTTTAGTTTCTATAGGACATTGTATGCCTAAACAAATACGTAGCATAGAATGGTATACGATTTCAAAGTCTTGCTGGTGATTTACCTCACCCCACCCGTCGTAGGATAGCGTCGATTTGATTACCCTACATGTGGCCTTCTATAATATGTTTTTTTTTGCAAATGGTATTTTTTGAAAAATCTAAGTTAAAACTTAAGATATATTTTTCAAAAATCCATGAGGATGGTTAGGTATAGTCGGCTAATTGCCCTCAGCTTTTTATACTCTCAGCATTATAGCTACAGAGGATATTTACACTTTGTAGAGATATGTGCCTCATTTTAATTGAACTAGTTTTAGACCACACAACACATATGTATGTTAAGATCAAATTCGCTTCATCTAACATAATATTCGGATATATACAAAATCTGTCCACTCCTTCTCCTAAGAATGTCTATGTGGGGCCAATTGTTCGGCTACCTCCCTAACAAAAGGACAGAGCATATCAAGGCCATATCAAAACGTATACATATGTTGACAATTTTTGTTGGAGAAGTTTTGTCACAGCTGGAAACTCAAACGTCAAATTCAGTCCGAAAACCCTCAAAATAACGAAAATCGGCGGCTGTGGGGGCTATTCCAAAACATCGACATACATATGTTGACGAATTTGGTGAAGAACTGTTGTGACTGCATGGAACATCAAATATTAAATTACGGGTACTTAGGTCAGAAAATGTAGGCAAAACCCTCAAAATACCGAAAATCGGAAGGTACCATTATATGGGGGTATTCCAAAATATTATCTAGGTTGAACATTTTTGGTGGAGAATTTTCGTGGCTGCAGGGGAACACAAATGTCAAATTAAATTAGTTTAGTCAAAAACTTTGGGTACAATCCTCCAAATACCGAAAATCGGGAGGTGCAGTTATATGGGCGCTACACCTTAATATGGACCTCTGTTGACAAATTTTATGCTAAGAAGTGTTGCGACCACTAAGAACCTCAAATGCCAAATTACAGCTAATTCGGCTAAAAATTGTAGCTAAAATACCCAGAATACAGAAAATCGGGAGGTACCGCTTTATGGATTCATGTAGATATCTGGCAACGAAATAAGGCTGATAGGCTATATCTGCAGGTCTAGGAATGAGGTTGTTGGAGTAGCATAGAAAACTACGGAGAAAATAGGTTTGATAATCGGTTAGCAGCCCTTGGCCGAGACGCTACGGTTTCGGGTCAATCCGGTACGAAAAAACCCGCAGCAGGCCACCTTCCATTCCGATCGTTTAAACCCCAAAGCTACTGAACTTAATTGAGAACGTAGGGCAGTTGAAAGATGCAGCATGTCATGCGGGTCTGTACAGCATGCTGGGCTTCAATCCTTGCCTTTGCATAGTTGAGAGAAAACTACTTTGGTTTGTCGTAGCAACTGACATTCTTCAGCTGCGATAGATGGGTGATGTACTCCGCGGATCGCCAGCACAGGATAATTGTTTCTGGCATTTGGCATGACCTCTCTAGATCAGAGCTCCGTTTGTGTGTTCAGACGTTCTGATGAGGTTGTTCCGAATTTCGGAGGAGGGTGGCCGGGGTCGGAGGTCCAGAGGAGGTTGTTCCGAAGTACGGAGGTGGGTGGTCGGAGGTCCGGAGGAGGTTGTTCTGAAGTTCGGAGGAAGGTGGTCGGAGGTTCGGATGTGGTTCCTCCGAAGTTCGGAGAGGGGGGTCGGAGGTTCAGTGGTGATTGTTCCGAAGTTCGGAGTAGGGTGGCCGACGGTTGTTCGGAACTCCGAACTCCTTACTCTGAACCTCCGACCACCCTCCTCTGAACTTCGGAACAACCTCCTCCGGACCTCCGACCACCCTCACCCGAACTTCAGAACAACCTCCTCTGGACCTCCGACCACACTCTCCGAACTTCGGAACAAAAACTCCTCTGGACCTCTGAACAACTTACTCTTTCCATATTCAGTCCGCAGGAACATCAAAACAACACGCAAATAACAAAAAAATATTTTTATACCCTCAGCCTTTAGGCTATGAAGGGTATATACACTTTCATACGGGCAAAATGTGCCTCATCGAAATAATGGTTTTAGACCCCAAGTATGTTTGGACGAAATGTGTTTCAGACAATTTGGAGTCGATTGAGCAATGTCCGTCCGTCTGTCTGTCTGTCTGGCTGGCTGGAGCGCACGATAACTCTCGAACGGATGAACCGAATCGGTTCAAATTTTGGCTTTCGTAATATTTTGCCCAAACTTAGTTTAAGTTCGAAGATGAGCTATATCGGTCCACTCCTTCCGGTACCTCCCCCACAAAAGTTCGAAAATGTTCGGAAAATTTGTGCGCACGATAACTCTTGAAGGGAGTAACCGATATAGTCCATACTTTGCCCATCGTGGAGCGTGTACCAGACTTAGATCAGGTTTTAATATGGACTCAATTGGTCCACTCCGTCTGGTACCTCCCACACAAAAATCTGGAAAAGTTCAGTTTAGGACCATCTCTCGAATCGCTTTGATTTTTGCTTTAGCAACTTGTATTCACTGCCCTCCATACGACAGTATTAGTTTCATCAGGGGCAAGTCCATACTTCCTGAGAAAATAGCCTGAAAGTTGCAAAAAACCCCTATGACACCGTGTGAGGAGGTTGGAGGGCAAAATAACTCTCGAACAGGTCTGCCGATTCGGTCCAAAGTTTGGTTTTAGTAATAGTTTGCCCAAACATAGTTTAAGTTCGAAGATAAGCCATATCGGTCCACTCCTTCAGGTACCTCCCCCACAAAAGTTCAAAAATGTTCGGTAAAATTGTGCGTACGATAACTCTTGAAGAGAGTGGCCGAATTGGACCATACTTTACACATCTTAATATATCTACCAAATATAGATCAGGTTCAAATATGGACTATATTTGTCCACTCCATCCGGTACCTCCCACACAAAATTTCGGATACATGTTCACTTTAAGACCTGCTTTCGAATCACTTTGATTTTTGTTGAAGCAACTTGCATTCGCTGCCTCAATTGCGATGGTAAAAGTTGTTTCAGGGGAAAGTCCATACTGCTTGAGCAAACATCCCTGAAGTTGTAAAAAACCCCTATGGTACCATATGTAGTGGCTGGAGATCCATTCTTTTTAGTATCTCCTCCGCAAAACTTTTGATCTCTAATCCTAATTAACATTTTTGTCAGTTCAAACGCCCAAAATTCCCTAAATACATGCGTTTTTTGGGAAAAAATTGTTTCAATATACACAGGCTGAGGGTATATCTCTGTCGGCCAAGCCGACTGATACTTTTTTACTTGTTTTCACTCGATTTTATTCTTCGAGCAAACTCGTACACTATTTCGAGTATTTTCACTCGCACTCTTATTTTTAAGCCGAGAGTCCTCGCGAGTGCTCCCAAATAAAACAAAGGAGTGGGGAGTCAACTTCTTGTAAAACTCGTACTTTTCGAGTACTCCCACTAACAGGTATTTTTCACTCGCGACTAGAAACGAGCAAATCGGACTTTTTAATCGCACTTTTCGAGTACTCCCACTCGCGAGTAAAAACGAGCAAATCGGAGATCTGCTCTAGATCATGAAGATCGCTCCTGGGCGGGAGAGTCGTATCCATCATACGATGATTGGAATAACTCTCAAGGTAATAACCGAGCAAGTAGTGCAACGAGAGCATGTTATTGTACTGCCGTACTTCAAGAATTTTCCACTACTGACATGAGGAGGCACCCTGTTGCAGTGCTCAGGGCGGCATGTTATAATTATGTTCCATCACGTTGCAATTATGTTCGCGGACAACACTGGCGCAGCATCGCTTACCACGAATCGACCAATGGCGTTATATGTGGTCAGCAAGGTTTGTTTGTCTGCACACCATGTGCTGCCGGTTAGGGACTTGAGGACCTTTTTCCTACATCTTAGCATGACGTAGGTAGCTGTGGCATGCACCGACCGCGTGAACATACTGTCGAATGTTGCCCTTAGAATCTGTGCTTATCTCTGCAGTCCATATGATAAACAGAGTGGCCGTAGGTGACGGATATTTTACATATTCCTCGCGTGGGAAAAAGTGGTAAGATCAATCAAATAAATCAGCCTTTCACAAATGACATTAGGGAAGGATTTCAATACGTAACGATTTCAATGCCGCTGAAGAGGGTGGAGTACAAGAAAGGCAGAACCAACCTAAAAAGTGGTAAGATCAATCAAATAAATCAGCCTTTCACAAATGACATTAGGGAAGGATTTCAATACGTAACGATTTCAATGCCACTGAAGAGGGTGGAGTACAAGAAAGGCAGAACCAACCTAAATAGTAACGGAAATATCACCTTACCTTGGAGAACTCCCTGCTTCACTCTACGGTGCATTCCTAATGGCCTTTGCAACATCATCCATTGTAAATGTTGGTGGTGACTGAAGTCCTATTTTCCTTCTTCCCAGAGTTCGAGAGTGACTAAACGGTTGCGCACAATTCACTAATTCCGACTGAATTTTTTTTGAGAAGTTTTGTGACCATTGGAAAAATCAAATGTCAATTTACAGGTAGTTCGGTCAATAAATGTAGCTAAAATATTGAAAGTACCGCCAAATCCCTCAAAATACCGAAAATTGGAAGGTTACCATTATATGGGGCTATCCCTAAACATGGACCTATGTTGACAGTTTTTAGTGGTGAAATATTGTGTCCGCTCAAAAAATCAAATGTCAAATTACAGCTAGTTCGGTTAAAAATTGCAGCTAAAATCCTAAAAAATACCTACAATCGGGAGGTACCGTTATATGGCGGCTATACGTAAACATATACCTATGTAGACATTTTTTAGTGGAGAAGTGTTGTGACCCCTAACCTCTACCGAAAATGCGGAGGTACCATTAAAGGAGGGATATACCTAAACATGGACCTATGTTGACAGTTTTAGTGGAGAATTGTTGTGAGCCTTAAGAACCTTAAATGACAAACTGAAGCTAGACATTTATTTTAAATCGGTTTCTTTCTAGGACAATTGTTTTGTAGAGACTACTAAGTAAGCATTTCAAGGACCGTTTGAGAATCTTTGTGAAATTTTTACAGAATGTATTCCTTGGCGTTTTAATTTCAACGATACAATTTTATTCATGGACAAATCCATGTATCTTGACAAAATTGCCCGTTCTAAGAAATGCTACGGTGACCAAATACGAGTACAATGTCTGGTGGACACGATATAAAAGGTGTAACAAAGAGCTTAGATCAAATATGGACTTTGTTGCTCATTTCATCTGGTAAATGTTTCATATAAGGTCAACATCTTGCGCCTAAATTCAATAAAAAACAGTAAGAAAGTATTAGTCAGCCTAATAAAAGAATGAAAGACAATACTTCTGACATCTATAGGGGTTTTTTGAGTTTTTGGACTTATTTTTCAAGAAGTATGGATTTGCTCAAAAAAATTGTACCATTTAAACTAGGGCCGCATATTGAACATGTTACCAAAAATTTAAAAACCAACGGACGAGTCGTTTTATTGCACGCTTTCCAAACCTTGTGTGAGGTACCTGAAAGAATGGTCATATGAATTCGATAGTCGGACGTAATTCGAAGCTGTAGGAAATAATGTGATGTACAACGTTTGGATGTTTTGGAGAAACCGATATCTCCCTTCGAGGGTTATCTTACGTACTACCCTGTTAAGTTCGTAGTTGGTGTCGTCAAGGATTTTTGAAGTTTTTAGGTCATTATCTCAGAAAGTACGGACCCGCAAGGACAACCTGCTGAAAAAATTCAAAACGATTCAAGAGGAGCTCTTTTCACTTTATCCGAATTTTGTGTGGGAGGTACTCGAAGGTCCATATTTGAGCACGATCTATATCTCGAAGGAATAATACGATGTGCAAAGTTTGCACCAAATCGATTGCTCCCTTTCAGAGTTATCGGTCACACCATTTTACAGAAAATTTTGAACTTCTGCGGGGAGGTACCCGAAGGAGTCCACAAAAGTGGTGTCTTAGACACGCCGTTCGGACTCGGCAATAAACAGTAGGTCCCATATCATTGAGCTAATATGAATCGGGGTGCACTCATTGATATGAGAGAAGTCTCCCTTGTCCCTTATGGGATGTTTGTGGAAGAATTATTATTACCCGAAGGAGTGGACAAAATATTATGATACCCAAAATTTGGTTCGAATTGGTTGATCCGTTCGAGAGTTTTCGTGCGCACCAACCAGCCAACCAGACAGGCGGACGGACATGGCTAAATCGACTCCAAACTGTCTGAACATATTTCGTCCCAACATACTTGGGGTCTAAAACCACTGGTCGTGTCAGTGTGTCTATACCCTCGTTAGGCTAAAGGCTGAGGGTGTAATATTAAAACATTTGCCGACATAGGGGCTATGAAATCTTCCAATATTTAGGGACACTCGTTCAAACGCCTACTGCATAGAAGTGCAGTTAAGCCCAAGATTATGGATGTAATTCGTGTAGACTGTGTTATTTAGATCTGTCAGTGGAATAATTAGTGGACCTTGTTAGGATACCCACCCTAAAAACGCATAAAAAATTGTGAAAATGATATTCTATTTTATTATAAAGGATCTTTCCATGGGACACTTTGGTCCACCACTTATATGTTCTTGAAGGGTAGTCACATGCGGAGGGTATTTAGCTGTCTTCAAGACCCACCGATTGTTTTTTTACTTGTTTACTTCTTTTTTATGGCTTTACCAACATAGATGTTACTCTAATGTATTTGTTTGTAAGCATGTGCGTAGCTGAATTAAAAACTTTTCATTAAAGTCTTTGCCAGCTCTAAGTGAAGTGGCATTAGTAGGCGGCGAAAAACAAATGTTTGGAATGATAGATTTTGTTATTTTAAACTATTTTTACATTCAAAGGAGTGATGATTAATTTGCAGATGATAATCCCTAAGTATATATTACTTTCACACATTTTCAAAATTTTGTAGTTTATTATATCTATCACTCCCTCTGTATAACACCCTTTCTTTCTATAGCTATTGATGTTATTACTTTGAAAGTAATGTTAGCTCACTTGAACGAACACTCACTTTACCCACAACATCGTCGTATCGCTTTAAAGGAAATGGTTTTACTATACTCTTAACTTGTTAAAATGATATCATATCGCATTAAGTTTTAGACATCGCATCGCATTAGGTAGTTGCTAGCCAGCCAAAGTCTGATAGAAAGAAAAAAAAAACTAAGTTTCTTTGTTTGGATTTTTGTTCAGATATGTACGCCTCTTATGTCATTTATAGTTTTCTTTTACAATTTTGTTATTTATTCGCTGGCATCAGCACATTTTTCCATTATTTATGAATACAAGGGAGACAGTCTTTCAAATATCGGATTTTCGCATATTTACTTATTTATTCACATTTCAAGCCACTAAATCGTCATTGAAAGTGGTTTTCATTATTAGCTGTATAAATAAATATTTGTGATTTTTTGAACAACTCTTGTTATCGTTTTATCAATGATTATGATATATTTATGTTAAACACTTCTTGTTCTTTTATGGCAATACTATTCTGTTTGTGTGTGTTTGTTTTTGGATATTAGTCATAATTCTAAAATTGCGGATACAATGCCTGATGTACATACGTCAAAGGCTGTACCGGTACCATAATAAAAGTCTACCTACAGTGCCTAGCATAATTATTTTGACAAGTTTGAAAAAAATGATGTGTTTGATTTTTTACCGGATTAGTCTTCTACAAAAATACGAAAAAATATTCTGGCTAATCCTTTGCTAGAGTACTTAAAATTAGTAATAAATTTTATCAATTCAAATGTACGCTTGCTTTTTTGTATTTGAAATAAAGTTTCACTGCATGGCATATGCATTTTGACAAACTTGTTATATTGATTTTTAGACCTCAACAATCAAAAATGTCTGATTTATACATAGCCCCTTACAAAGTGAAGCGGGACGCGTCGTCTTTTTAAAGAATTCTTAAAATATTTGTTGTTGTTGTAACAGTGTTTTTTATTATGTTTGTAGGTTCGTTCCTCTGTTCAATCTGGCTCTGGGTCTATCTCCAGTTCCAAAAAAAAAAAAAAATGGCTGATTCGATGGGATGTAGCCACAGATCCACTGGAGTTAGATGGGTAGGTTTGGCGGGGCAGTTGAAAAGGTTTTCTGTGCTGTGCGGGCCGATGCCGCATACTGAGCAGATGTCTTGCACAGCGCGATCGATTTCCGCCCAATAAGAATTTAGGCGACTGCAATATCCCGAGCATAGTTGAGCCAAAACTACTCTGGTTTGTCGTGGCAGCTGACGCTCCTCAGCTGCGATAGATAAGGGATGTACTCCGAGTACTTTATTCACACTTTAATTGCTTAAGGCCTTGGCAACTACGTCCGTGTGAATGCTATTCAAACCTGCTTGATATGCTTGTTGATCTAGGGGTTCTCTACATCATGGGTATCCTTCCTGATCTGCCTGAATGTGTCGGGCCTTCCCACAAGATGGTGATTGGGATGGCTCACACGGTAACATCCAAGCAGGTACTGTACCGAAAGCATCTCATTGTGTTGCTTTACTGGAAGAATCTTTGCCGCCTCATATATATATGTACGACTGACGTCCACACATATACTCTGTGTTCCTTTACTTACCTGAGGTTACCATTTTTACCATTTTTAACCTGCAAAGCGTTCCTTAACCCCGAAAAGTGGCAAAACTGGAAGCAATTTTTATGAGAGTGAGAGTGGAGAGAGAGCGAAAATGGCTTTCTCTTCTACCACAGGCTACCAGCAAAATGTCTGCAGGTAAAAAATGGTTTGACGATTATTTCACAATGAAAAAGAAAATGGACGAAAAACAGAAGAAAAACTCGAACGCTGACAAAACTAAATTAAGAACTGTAAAATAAAAGACGAAAATTGATTTTTGTATGTTTCTTTTTGACATTGCTGCCAGATCTACCATTTTTCCGTTCCTTTACTTTTTTGGTAAAAATGTTCATGAGAGAGCAATTTTGAGCAATTTTGACACTTTTCTCTTTTACCACTCTTACCATTAAAAAAGTAAAGGAACAAAGCTATAGTTGACTATCCAACGTTTCAAGCTTGGCCGGAGGGTTGTCTGCTCAATGTCCTCAAACAGCGTGGAGTGACTGACTGTATCAAAGGCTTTTGATAAGTCAAGCGCCACCATCACTGTTCTATCGCACGGTCGTCTCTGGTTGAATCCTTGACAGATATATGTGGTATTGGCGTGCATAGCTGTTGTCGTGCTGTGCTGCTTACGGAATCCATACTGATGATCGGCAACTTGATAACTATTTCTGATACTGGGGAGGAGTAAGACCTCAAATGTCTGTGCTGCGGGCGACAAAAGCGTAATCGGCCTGTACGATTCCCTTTTGCTGGCATCCTTGCCTGGCTTCCGTAGTGGGACCACCCTGCCCATTTTCCACACTTCGGGAACAACGAGGGTGGCTTGCGACATGTTGAGAACTTTAGTGAGATACTCCAATCCCAGCTCATCCAGCTGCTTCAGCATTACCATGGAGATTCCATCAGGGTCCAAGGCTTTGGATGATTCAGCGTTTCTGATGGCATTGGCAACATCATCCATTGCAAATTGTGGTGGTTCATCCTCGGCAGGAAGAGATCTGATGCGACGTAATACTCTTATCTTCGCCCTGCCAATCTCGGGGTGCTCGACAAACTGTCGATTGAAATTACTTGCGCACCTCTTCGGGTCAGTCAACGTAACGTCGCCAAACGTGACTGAGGTCTTATCTTCCTTTCTTTCAGGGTTCGAGAGTGTCTTAACCGTTGCGCACAATTCACCTATACCCGCTCCAATGTTGCAGCTCTTCAGATGATTTAACAATTTGTTCCGCTTATGCTCGCCGCCCAGCCTGTTAACTTCCAGTGTCAGCTCCCTGAATCTGGGGTCATTGAAGTTGGCACGACGAAGCTCATCACGCTCATTTGTTAATCCCGTCGCCTCTGCTGGAAAGTTTGGTCTTACTTCGGGTATTCGACCAGCAGGGATATAGCGAGCGACTGCAGCAGTGATGATGTCTCGGAACGTCCTTTCCGCTACCCGAACATCAGAAGGATTGGGCAATTCTTTGAAGCGGTGATTGGTGAACTCTCTGAAACTCGGCCAATCAGCTTTCTTATGATTGACGAATGTGTGGCGTTCAGAGGTGATGAAGTCTGGTGGTCTGCTAATGGAGACAATTATGGGGAGATGGTCTGATCCAAGGGAAATGACGGGTTGCCAGGTAACGTCATTTGTCAGACCAGGTTACACGATGGTTATGTCTGGCGAACTGTGACACTCTCCTCTAATTCTGGTAGGGGCGTCCTCATTGACCGTGCAAAACGTAGAGCTATCAACCTGCTCAGCCAGCACTGTACCTCTCTGGTCGTTTCTGAGGGCCGAATGCCACATCTCATGATGCGCATTAAAGGACCAGACCATTATGACCTTCCAAGAGTGGGCTAATGTCAGGCCTATTATCTGAGATACAGCTATTTCTCGGCGGGATATATACGTTCAGCAACTTCATCTCGGCAGTTCCACACCTGACATGCCATGTACGGGTCATTAGAGACAGGCTCAAGCGAGGTAGGTCTGTATTGGACAGACTGGTGCAATAGGAAAGCTAATCCCCCACCTCCACTTCTGGTGCGATCTTTCCCTAGCACATTGTAAGCAGCACAATGCTCTAAGCTGTGGTTGTCGTTCAGCTTGGTTTCTCGCACCACCGCGACCTTGATGTTCTTCCGACACATAAAATCTACTATTTCCTCGATCTTACCTCGGAGTCCATTGCAATTAAATTGCAAAAAGGATACATTCTCTGGGATTGAGACAACAACGGATGTTGTTAAAGGCTTCGTGTGCGGTTGTTGTCGAGGGAACTGCGGCGGAGTTTCGTAGCCAGGCGACGAGGGAATTTCGTAATCCGACGGACTGTGTTCACGCAGCATGCAGCAACATAGTCCCTGTTGTAGTCCCTCACGTGGACAAGTCCAGAGCAACCCCTTAGATGCATCCACCCCTGACATCTATTGCATCTCACCTAAGGTTGGATGTGGGTGAAGATGCGGATGTGACAACCTGAGCACAGATATATTGGTCCTGGGTTTTCCTCCGTCCCGGTACGGACCAAAAGAATTCGGAGCAGGCGTTCCGGGATACGCTGCTTCCAACACAGAAAAACGAAACAAATGCAAACATATGTACACTGAGGTGACAGCCGCTGGCCGGAACTATGATTTTGTGTTGTTCCGGGTTAATCCGGTATGAAAGAACCCGCTGACGTGGGATTGTCGTAAAATATTTGTCCTATTTTACCACCGACTTGATTGAAATTTGGTATTTTGTGTCTCCAGAGGCTAAAAAACATGTCTACCAAAGTTTGTTTATATAGGTCCACGTTTTGGTATAGCCTCCATATATAGTACGCGTCACTGTAAGATATTTTGAATGGTTTAGTCCGATTTGACCACAGAATCGGTTTTAATTTGGTATATTGTGTTTCCAAAGGCTGAGAAACATTTATACCAAAAATTTTTATATATGTAGGTCCACGTTTTGATATAGCCCCGCATTGGACCATATCTCCGGATTTGCGGTATTTTGAAGGTTTCAATTTCATTATCCAACCGAAATGGCTGAAATTTGGCATTTTGTATTATTCGTTGGGGGTATAAAACTTTCCCCCCGAAATTTTTAGGTATAGGTCCACGCCTTCGTATAGCCCCCATAGAGCGGTACCTCCCGATTTTCGGTATTTTAAAGGTTGTGGTCATATTTATCCACCGAAATGGCTGAAATTTGGTATTTGGTTTACATTTGGGGTATTAAACGTTCCATGTGAAATTTTTTGATATAGGTCTATGCCTGGATACATAAGCTGCCTCGCCTGCTGGCCTTGCTTGCTTCTGATAAAGGCATAAAAAAGAAAAGGGCAACCTAGTTCGAAAATTAGCTCGGCCTTCTTTATTCTTTTATTTTTGTTATGCCAGAAATGAAGCAGCAAAGCAAGGCATGCAGGCGAGGCAGCTAATGTACCCAGGCCTTTATATAGTCCCCATAGAACTTATTTCCCGATTTTCTGTGTTTTCAATGTTGTGGCCTCAATATTCCTCAGAAATGGCTGATATTTAGTCTTTGTTGAGGGTATAAAACTTTCCCCAGAAACTTGTCGGTACAGGTCTATGCTTTAGTATGGTCACCATAGAACGGCAATTCCCTATTTTCGGTATTTTGAAGGTTTTAGCCTCATTATTTCAACGAAGTGGCTGAAATTTGGTATTTAGTCTTTTTCTGGGCTACAAAAAATTCTCTCAGAAATTTGTCGGTATAGAAATAGATCGGTATATCCCTATTTTCGGTATATTTAAGGTTTTAGTCTCATTATAACACCGAAATGGCTGCAAGTTGGTACTTAGTCTTCGTTGGACACCATAAAATATTCTTAACCAAAGAATAAGTAGTTTCCTTGCCTGTCCACAATTTTAGGTGCAAAAATTGTTCGACCACGGCTAATACAAATGCCTAAACTGTCTAATCTAATTTAAAAAAAAAATGTGTTTAATCAGATGGTAATTTTATATGGCAGCTTTATCAAAGTGTGGACCTATGTAGACAATTTTTGTTTGAAAACTTTACTGCAGGGAAAATAAAATGTCAAATGATGGATAATTCCGTAAAACAATGTAGCGGAAACCCTCAAAATACCGAAAATTGGGACGTTCCGCTATATGGGGGCTATACCAAAACATGGACTTATGTTTACCATTTTTAGTTGCGAAGTTTCGTGACTGCAGAGAACTTCAGATGTCAAATTTCGGGTAGTTCCATCAAAAAATATTGTCAAAAACCTGAAAATACCGAAACCCGGGAGGTAAAGTTATATTAGGCCGATACCAAAACATGGAGTTATATTGACCACTTTGGTTGGACAAGTGTTCGGTCACAAAATAAAGCTAAAATTCTCAGAATACCGAAAAAAGGTCTGTTAAATGGAACCTATATCAAAAAGTGGAACTATAATGAAAAATTTCTGTGGGAACTTTTGTGACTACTGAAATCTCAAATGTCAAATTTCGCATTTTCAAACCGAATTAGTTATAATTTTACATTTAGGGTTCCCAGTGATCAACAAACTTACATTCCAAAAATTATGGGCATAGGTCCATGTATCGGTATAATCTCCATATAACGGTACCTCTCGATTTTCGGTATTTTGAGGATTTTAGCAACCTTTTTTAACCGAACTAGCTGTAATTTGATATTTGAGGTTCTCAGTGGTCACCAAACTTCTCCACCAAAAATCGTCAACATAGGTCTAGGTTTTGGTATAGCTCCCATATAACGGTACCTCCCGTTTTCCTGTATTTTGAGGTTTTTAGCTAAATTTTTTAGCCGAAGTAGCTGTAATACGACATTTGAGGTTTTCGGTGACTTCGAAACTTCTCCACAAAAAATCGTCAACATATTTTGGTATAGCCCCCATATAACGGTACCTCCCGACTTTCGGTATTTTAAGAATTTTAGTTGCATTTTTTAACCGAACTAGCTGTAATTTGGCATTTGAGGGTCTCAGTGGTCACGAAACTTCTCTACCAAAAACCATTAACATAGGCCCATGGTTTGGTATAGCCCCCATATAACGGCATATCCCGATTTTCGATATTTTGAGGATTTTAGCTGCTATTTTTAACCGAACTAGGTGTATTCTGACCATTGGGTCGTCTACTATCGAGTAGGTGACTCGTTGGGTCGTCTACTATCGAGTATATGACTCGTTGGGTGGTATACTGTCGAGTAAATGGCCCGATGGTTCGTCTGCTGTCGAGTAGTGGCCCGTCGGGTCGTCTACTGTAGAGTAGATGACCCTTTGGGTAGTCTACTGTCGAGTAGATGGTGCATTGAGTTGTCTACTGTAGAGTAGATGACCGCTTGTCGCGAGAAGATGGTCCACTGAGTTGTCTACTGTTGAGTAGATGGCCCTTTAAGTCGTATACTTTGGATAGATGGCCTTTGGGTCGTCTACTGTAGGATACATGACCCTTTGATCTCAGTGGTTACGAAACTTTTCCTTTTTCGGAACTACCCGTAATTTGACTTTTGCGATCCCCTGCAGCTATTAAACTTTTCCACCAAAAATTGTAAAGATAGGTCCACACTTGATAAAGTCCGTACTTTTAGACTCTTAATTAAAATTTATTCCATACTGAGTAAAAATCTCCTAAAATACTGCACTTTTTGGGGATTGTGTCAAAAGAGGAAATGTTTCAAATCAAATTTCATTATGTGTCTCTGAACAAAAGAAATTTATAGCTATAATATTTAACATCTCCAGAAACTTTCCTTTTTATACCCTCAGCCTTTAGGCTAAAGAGGGTATTTACACTTTTATACGACCAAAAATGTGCCTCATCGAAATAACGGTTTTAGACCCCAAGTATGTTTGTACGATATCCGTTTCAGACAATTTTGAGTAGATCTAGCAATGTCCGTCCTTCTATTTGTCTGTCGGTCTGTCTGGCTGGCTGGTGCACACGATAACTCTCGAACGAATCAATCGATTCGGTTCAAATTTTGGGTATCGAAATATTTTGTCCAGATTCGATTTAAGTTCGAAGATGGGCCATATAGGTCCACTCCTTCAGGTATCTCCCCCACAAATGTTCAAAAATTGTCGCAAAACTTGTGCGCACGATAACTCTTGTAGGGAATAACCGATTTGGTCCATACTTTACACATCGTGTAATTTCTACCAAACTTAGATGAGGTTCCAATATGGACTCAATCGGTCCAATCCTTCGGGTACCTCCCACACAAAATTTCGGAAAAGTTAAGTTTAGGACCTGGTCTCGAATCGCTTTGATTTTTGTTTACGCAAGTTGTATTCGCTGTCCTCTATACGACGCTGTAAGTTTTATTAGGGGCAAGTCCATACTTCCTGAGAAAATATCCTGAAAGATACAAAAAACCCTATGACACCGTGTGCAGTGGTCGGAGCGCAAGATAACTCTCAAACGGATCTGCCGATTCGGTCCAAAATTTGGCTTTCGTAATATTTTGTCCAAACTTAGTTCAAGTTCAAAGATGGATTATATTGGTCCACTCCTTCCGGTACCTCCCCCCACAAAAGTTCGAAAATGTTCGGAAAATTTGTGCGTACGATAACTCTTGAAGGGAGTAACCGATTTGGTCCATACTTTGCACATTATGAAATTTCTAACAGACTTAGATGAAGTTTCAATATGGACTCAATTGGTAAACTCCTTCGAGTACCTCCCACACAAAATTTCGGAAAAGTTCAGTTTAGGACCTGCTCTCGAATCGCCTTGGTTTTTGTTGTAACATCTTGTATTCACTGTCCCCTATACGAAGGTACAAGTTTCCTCAGGGGCAAGTCCATACTTCCTGAAAAAATAGCCTGAAAGTTGAAAGGCAAACCCTATGACACCATGTTTATGGGTGGAATCGCAAGATAATTCTCGAACGGATAATTCTCGATTCCGGCCACAATTTGGTCTTCGTAATGTTGTTTCCAAACTTAGTTTAAGTTCGAAGATAAGCCATATCGGTCCACTCCTTCAGGTACCTACCCCACAAAAGTTCAAAAATATTCGGAAAAATTGTAATTGCACGATAACTCTTGATGGGAGTGACCGATTTGGTTCATACACATTCTCATAATACAGGGTGTTTTTTTAAGCTAGATAGAACTTTATATTGTAAAAAGTAACACAAAAAATTAAATTTTGATGAAACTTTTTTTTATTTGTTTCAGTATACTCTGACAAATCAGCATGAATAGACTCACGCTTGAACAACGCTACAAAATTATCCAAATTTACTTTGAAAATCAGTCGTCGATTCGCTCTAGAGCAGTTGGCAAATGACCCGTTGTTTTATCGCAAAATTGTGTTCAGCGATGAGGCGCATTTTTGGCTTAACGGGTTTGTTAATAAGCAAAATTGCCGCATATGGAGTCAGACCAATCCGCAAGAGACCCTACAGACTCCATTACATCCAGAAATATGCACCGTATGGTGCGGTTTTCACGCTGGTGGCATCATCGGACCTTATTTCTTCAAAAATGAGGCCGGAGCTCGCGTTACGGTCAATGGAGATCGTTACCGCACCATGATCAATGATTTTTTGTTTGAAAATATGGATGACATTGATCCGGAGGAGATGTGGTTTCAACAGGATGGCGCTACGTGCCATACGGCGAACGCAACCATCGACTTATTGAAATCAAAATTTGGCGATAAGTTGATTTCGAGAAGTGGACCTGTCAATTGACCTCCAAGGTCGTGCGATTTGACACCTCTCGATTATTTCCTGTGGGGCTACGTGAAGTCACTGGTTTATGCTGATAAACCAGCAACAATTGATGCCTTGGAGGCCAGCATTGTTCGTGTTATTCGTGACATACCGCCAGCAGTGCTCGAAAAAGTGGCCAAAAATTGGACGTCCAGAATGCACTTCGTCAAGAACAGCCGCGGTGCCCATATGCCCGAAATCATTTTCAAATGTTAATGTCACGTATTGATCTTTCGAATAAAAAAATGTTGATTACAATTTAATTTTTTGTGTTATTTTTTATAATTTCAAGTTCTATTGGGCCTAAAAACACCCTTTATATACCAGATATAGATCAGGTTCGAATATGGACTATATTTGTCCACTCCATCCCGTACCACCCACACATAATTTTGGATAAGTTCACTTTAAGACCTGTAATGGGATTCTGTAGGGCATTTTTTGGTTACCGACAAAAATCGGATAAATTAAAACGCAAAATTATGAATGAAAAGTTCGAATAAAAGTTGACATCACTGTTGCTATGGTACAACTTTGCGAGTACTTTTTATTGGTCGCTAACTTACCGAATAATATCGTTAATTACAGAATTTATAAACATTTTAATTTTAACGATTTTTGTCGATAACCAAAAAATGCGTTAGAGAATCCCACTACTGGTATTGAATTACTTTGATTTTTGTTAAACCAACTTACATTCGCTGCCTCAATCACGATGGTAAAAGTTGTTTCGGGGGCAAATCCATACTTCTAGAGAAAACAGCCCGAAGGTTGTAAAAAAACCCCTATGGCACCCCCATGGTCTATGTCGGTCCATTCCTTTAAGTATCTTTTCCGCAAAATTTTTGAACTTTAATCCTAATCAACATTTTTGTCGGTTCATACGACCAACATAAATACATAAACATAAATACATAAGTTTTTTGTGAAAAAAGTGTTTTAATTTGCACAGGCTGAGGGTATATCTCTGTCGGCAAAGCCGACTGATACTTTTTTACTTGTTTTATAGCTTATAATTATGGTGTTTGTTTCTTTTTTTAGTCAGAGGCTAAGAGTATATCACCGTTAGCGCAGCTGATTTATACTATCTTCTTTAGCGTGTAATTGAATATGAATAATTTTGGGATTTATAATTTCGTTTGAATTATTTGAATTTCTATTCATTATTAGTTATTTCTACCAGTATAAAATATATTTTTCGAAAAAACCCTGAAAAGCACAAAACTGCATTGTCAACCATATTTGAGGTTCAAGTGCACAATTTTAGGACGATAGATCTTCAATAAACTCAAAATTTTCCCAAATATCAAATATCGAATATAGCGAATTGCATTGTATATTAGGGATATAACTTTTTGGACTTTTTTGCAAATATCAAAAATACCACCACACGGCTATGGGGTCAACAAAAACAGCCTGTAACTTTCGCGAATTCGTTGCAAATGACCCCAAATTCTCTTGTCCGATAGTTTAAAAAAATATAAACATAAAATTCACGAGTTTATAAAGAAAAACCAAAAATTGCAATAGTGTCAAAAAATCCTAATATGGTCCGAAATGGCGCGATTTGAGAACAAATTGGTCCAGAACGCTTTGATAATGATTTTAAATTAGATTACAAAAAAATAAAAATTTTAACGAAAAGCAAATATGTTGTTATGACAGATAAAATATAAAAATGCATTACAGAACTTCAATGCATTTGGTGTGGAAACTTTTTTCGCGATAGAGAAAAATTGACACCATGTTTCATAATAGTTTTCCATGCTCTACACGGCTATGTGGTGGTATTTTTTTGGTTATAGCCCTATTGTATATATATTTATTCAGTTTAGGTGTATTCCGAAAAGGAACCTGATATTCAAAGATAATTTGAAGATGTAGCAGGAGGGGCTAATCAATGTCAATTTTCCAATTTTCGAATATTTTGTAGAAATGTATAATTTATATAATTGTTTCACAAACATCCAAGTAGGGACAAGGGAGGCTTCTCTTATATCAATGGATTCAAGTTATTGATATGTGACATAGTTTTTATCGCCGAGTCCGGAAGGCGTGTCCTAAGTTGCCACTTGTAGAGACGCTATTCATGGCTGAAATACTCAGGGAATATCGCCAACATTACTAAGGGGTATTTTGCCACCGTTGAAAATTTGATGTGGCATGACCTGGGAATCAAATCTGGACATTCATCGTGCAAGGCGGTTGCACATAACAAATTCCTAAAGCTTGTGTTGTAGGGTATAACATGGTCTTTTCTTACTTGTTTTATATTAATGTAATTTTTTATTATTATGTTTACAGATACCGAAACTAATTTATTTCTTTTTCTTTATTTCCAAATAGTGTGTAAGTTATCAGGAAACAAATATGCTATTAAATATGTAGTTAAAAATATAAATTAATATTATTAATAAATTTGAATAGTTGCAATAAGGTGCTGACATAGCTGTTAACGCCCTGATTGCGACAATAAGAATATTAAGTAGGGCAATAAGGTGCTGACTTTGTGTCAATGCCCAAATTGCCACAATATGCTTATTATACAATTTGGTGGTGGCTAGCTATACTTTTAGTTTTAGTTCAATTACATTTATACCTTTAATGGGAGCGGTTAGCTTGTACTAATAATAAAGTAATTCAGAAATCAATTACAACGTTGTGTTATTATTATGCATTGACCAAAAGGCCAATGTGATGAAATGGGGATCTTAAATGGATAATTGGCGCCCAACAAAGTAAGATCATCCACGCCCAACTATAACAACACCATCATCTACATTTGGATCAACAAGCAACTGGAGATTTAGTTTATATTTGTAAATATTAAATTAGTCAAAAATAAAGACATGTAAGTAGACTTTTTGATAAAACATAGACTTCAAAATTTTATGCACTTTTTGAGAAAAAAAAAAAAAGAATTAAAAAAATAATGTGGAAATGTGTTTTAGAAAATGTGACAAGAATTTAATAATTCAGTGTAAGTGATATCGTAACATGTAACTAAAAATAGTTTTTTCGGCTAAATTTTTCTTTCGTGAAAGTTTCATCCTGAAGTGCTCGTCCATAATAGACATGGATATAATCGAGCTACAGAAGGTGATAGAAGCGGCGGTGAAAAATGCCGTCCGCGAACGAACGGAGCGATTAGAGAAACAATTCCAACTTCAATTTGACGATATAACATCATGATTTGACCACATTTATGCCAATAGATACTCCTTAGGTACGGAAGAGGATAGACGGAAAATTGACGATAGTTCTTCATGTAAAAACATGAATGTTTTATCGGAAAAATGTTCGAATTCTAACGAAGCGAAAATGGTCAACTCTTCAGTTAAAATTGGTTACGGGACACCCGATGAACAAATAGAATTCCCTAATAAATTAAAGGAAACAATTAAAAATTTTTGAACTAAATAAACCCAAAGAATTACTGACCCCTAACGAGGCAGTAACCTTAAACAGTTTAGTTCCAATAAATACAAATAATTCAAATTCAGTTCAGATAATTGAACAATCAAAAAGCCGTAATAAAATACGGAATAACTTTAAGAAATCGGACCTGAAGAAATCTAAGGTATATTCGACCTCTAACGAGGCTATAACCTTAAACACTTTAGCTCCGATAATTAATCACACGTTACAAAAAGTGTCGAGCACTTATAAACAATTGGATATAAATAAACCGAAAGAATTTTTGACCTCAAACGAGGCAATAATCGAAAAGTCGTTGGTCTGCTTAAAGTCTGATAATAAAATTATACCTATTAAAGTTAAATCTCAATTTAAAAATAAAGGACTTAGATATCCCCTATTTTTGGAGGACAAACAAAAAGAAAATAACAGTAGCGACAAGTTAATTGAAAATTTAAATGAAATAAATGAAGTTTCCATTATGGATTACAAGAAAGATTTTAGAAATTATAATAAAATGTATCTTCATGACTATATCAAAATCAGATTAAGTCAATTTAAAAGTGAATTTAAAATAAAAAAATGAAATACTTCAGCCAAAAGAAGTAACACAGTCTGATAAAAATGACAAGAGGGTTAAATATATTAATAAAAATTTTGTAAGAAAGAATTCACACAAAATTATAACACATGGTTTGCTCTTAGAAAAGAAGAGTCGATATAAGTACTACATCGTTTGCTAATAAACAATAAAAACCCGTTAAGCAGATGTAATACACACAGGCAAAATAGGGTGTTTGACAAAGGCAAAAAAGCCTACTATCCATATTTCATACTTATTGCTCATTTTATTAAATTTTTTTTGCAATCTTTTATCTTATTTAATCTTATTTGTATTTAATCCAATTTAGTTGATTTTTAAGTTTGTTTTCTTAAAAAATATTTAATATTTCGCATTATTAGTAATATTCATTAATCTCATATTTTGCCCTAAGTAATCTATTAGAGTCCTCGTTTCTTAAAATTTCGAAAGTAGTAAATACAAGCAAAGCATCAAGTGAGCTCCTTTATAAGATTTTTTATGAGTATTTTAGAAAAATGCGAAAAATTAATAAGTTCCAAGGTTTTTCCACAAAATTGGTTTATAGATATGATTAAGTGTTTATTTCAACACCAAATGATACATTTGTTCATACAAATTTTCTAAAAACGATTTAAAATATCATACAATCCCATTTTTAGCATATTATTCAGCAGACAGGTTGAAGTTTTATAAGACAACCGAAGAAAAAATTGCAAACTGACGACAGCTTTAGCAAACCGTTCTATTTAAGCCATGATTCCATGATTCGTCCTAGCAATTATATTACTATCTGTCCTAACTCTAGCTTCTGCCTAACATTGGCATATTAATCTTTAGAAACTCAATACTACCTCTTAGTTGAGAATAACTTATTTATTTTCCAATTTTTTATTCAAATGATTACATGATTTTCCGCACTTTAAGAAAGGGATTGTTCTTTCTTAGCCAAAGTAAAAAAATCATTGGTGCACTCAGATTTTTTTCTCTAAATTTTTGTTCTTTTTAATTTTCCTTTCTTCGGACATTGTTTTATGGAAGAAAAAATGTTTAACGATCTTAGAAGTTTGATTAAAGGACACTCTTGATCTGTTAAAAATTTGTTTTTAACATAATTGAATTTTAATAAATGAATTTATTAGCAAAGATCTCACTTTACCATTAATTAGAAATTTCTTAAATCCTTCTCTGGATTAAATTCAAGTTGAATTAACAAACGAACCTCCACCAAAATTCAAAATTTACCCTAATTTCTTTACTACAATAAATATACGCAATTTGTCCAATTGCTTAGTCCATCATTAAGATTGGCAGAATAATAGTAAATCAAATGCAAACAAACGATCCAAGGCAAATGTTGGTCTATTAATAGAGCAATTTCTAGTATCATTAAAACAAAACACATATTACCATCAGATATCTTCTACAAGAAACCTCTCAGAGCTGCGAAGGTAGAAGGTAGAATTTAAACTATAGGCATTTGTAAACAAAACAAAGGAAGTGTCAATAAAATATTTTAATTAAAAAATGTAACATTTGATTAAATATAATTTTCATTTTTAACGTTTCTATGTCATTTCACTAATAACTCGCAGAAAATACAACTCTTTCAAAATACTCGAAATCGCTAAGAATTAATTGACGCTTTTCAAACCCTTGTTTTGCAAATCAAAATTCACACGTACATATGCATATTAAGGCTTTATTTTTTCAAATTCAACAAAATACCGCACATATTAACAAGGTTTTCGCATTGTATCCACTTAGGTATTGTTTGTTCTGAGTTGAGTCTATTGCAAATTTTACCTTATTTCATGAGCATTAGGCAACTTTAAAGTTGGTGTCAACTTTTTATTAATTAAATTTATTAATTTGGATTACATTTATGTTTAAAATATGATTTACATATCGCAATTTCGCTCACCGCTACCTTAACTTGACAGACTAGGTATTTCCTAAATCGGATGTACATGAATTTTAGAGAAAAATCGGTCACTAAAGATGTTCAGTAGATCGACATGTTTGTTTTTGTAATGAATACACAAAAGCTCTTAAATTTTGCATGTGAGAAAAAAGGGCATAATAATGTTTAGACAATCTTGGACATTACTTTAGCCATAGCTAAAACCCTTAGAACTGATTGCCGCATTCTCTGAAAACTCTATCATGGATATGAGTGAATTCATCCTCCGTGGGAAATGATTTTAATGGTATTTTAACCTCATCGAAAATAGAAATAAAAGCACAAAATTTCGTTTTGAAATGGACACTTATATTACAGCACAGGTCAGCAATCTGAGTTTTTACTTATATAAATACTCCATGACTAGTATCTTAATAATAATTCGAACAATTTTTCGACGATTTTTTAGAAGGGGAGTGGCCCGAAAGGTCAATTTGCGATAGATTTATTTGCTTTCTTTCCTTTCATTGCATTGTCCAAGCTGTATTTTTGTTTCTGTTTAATAAATCAATATTACAATAGCATTGCCGTTAGGTCCACAAAGATAATTCAAGAGATCAATTTCTTTTTTATATGCCGGTTAAAAAATCAATAGCGAAATGGGACGGAAAGGCAAATGAAACCAACTCATAGGCAAATCTTGGATATAAGTAATAATAGTGACCAAAATTGCACAGTTTCGCTCAAATTCTGAATTTTAAGATTATTGTCACACTAGCTAAATATAACGTTAAAAACTCCCCAAATTTAGAGAATAATAAATTGAAGTCTATTTATTGAAAGGTTTATAATTTTGCAATTTAATTAAAATTATTAGTTAATGTAAAATTATTAATTAATGTGAATTTATAATAACCATTTAGAATAAGTTATGTAGTGCATGTATTATTTATAATATATGTAGCTCACCTGCGATCGGATTGAATAATAAATCACCAAACAAACAGCAACCACGATGATCGAGCGACGACGATCTAAACGCGCGACTAAATAATGGTCAAGATATATTTACCAGGTTACATAAAGAGCACAACAACAACCCAACTTTGGCCGAAAATTCTTCAAAATATCAAAATGTTTGTTTAAGTTTTCAGACAGAAAGTTTTGACAGATTGAAACCAACCACCAAGCTATTTTACGCCACCTTATTATTCCATCATGCGCACTACTAAGTACCGATAGTGTCACCATAAGACATGTTTTCACCCACACTCCTGGATCCACTCGCTTTCACGAAATCCGAATATCCTAGAGTAGAGTCCAGCTGCCAAGCGGTCATAATATTTCCTGTAAACCATAACGACACCATATTGCAGTTGGAAGAAAATAAAGTTGCAGAATGCGACGATGGGGTCATAGCTGTCAACAATTGTGCAAAGGTCAACCAAGCAACATTCTGCAGAGTAATGAAAAGCGATACCTGTGCGCGTGCAATTCATTCAGGAGGTTCTGCCCAATGCCACACACAACCAAGTCACTTAAGACCTATAACCATCGTGGACGAGGGTGTAATAGTAATCAACGACCAATCCGCAAGGGTTGGAACAGATAACAGCCCTGAAATGACCATAAGCGGTACTTATCTCATCACCTTTGAGAACACAGCTACAATAAATGATACCAATTACATAAACCACAATGTAAACCTAATGAAAGCACCAGGAATAGCCTCTTCACCGTTACTGGACATCATTGGCCATAATGATGTTTTAAGCCTGCCGATGTTGCACCGAATGAATGAGCAAAACCTGAAAATCATAAAGGAACTTAGGGATGACGTTGCATCAGATGGCTCCCCAAAAATGTTGTTTGCCGTTGCAATGACAGCAAGTCTATCTTTTAGTGGCGCTATCATCCTTTGCCAATATCTTAAGACAAGACGTGCTTCTAAGAAAATTCAACGAGTTGTTGAAAGCTATGTCGTGGCTGGGACACCCACTTCTTAAAGGGAGAGCAGTTATCAGGAAACAAATATGCTATTAAATATGTAGTTAAAAATATAAATTAATATTATTAATAAATTTGAATAGTTGCAATAAGGTGCTGACATAGCTGTTAACGCCCTGATTGCGACAATAAGAATATTAAGTAGGGCAATAAGGTGCTGACTTTGTGTCAATGCCCAAATTGCCACAATATGCTTATTATACAATTTGGTGGTGGCTAGCTATACTTTTAGTTTTAGTTCAATTACATTTATACCTTTAATGGGAGCGGTTAGCTTGTACTAATAATAAAGTAATTCAGAAATCAATTACAACGTTGTGTTATTATTATGCATTGACCAAAAGGCCAATGTGATGAAATGGGGATCTTAAATGGATAATTTGTATTCTACGCTCCTGTTAGACTTCAAATCTGAAAATGTAATTGGTAAGTAGGAACTCACTATTCAAATTTTATTTTAATTTTATATTTAGAAATGTTAAAATTTGTACAGTATAAAGCACCCGGAATTATAAAGGTCATTTAGTGGTGTATGGCCCTTAGCTCATCTATAGAAACCTAAAATCTTCAAATTAATATTCCTCGGTGGGATTTAATTAAATAAAAACCTCAAAAAAGTCTTAGGCCTCTTAATCCTTGTGAGAAAACAAGCCATTTGTACAAAAGTTAATATTTCAATTACTAAATTACCAGGGTTGTTGTGTAAGACAACCAAAAAAAGTTATTGTTTTTTATGATGCCAAAAGCATTTTTATGTCAATTTCGTGCATTTTAAGTGAAAAACTTCATATTCGTGCTGTTTGCTGTCTCCACCTTTCATTTTGAGGTTAAATAAAATCGGCATAGCTTCCTTACAAACAAAATGGAATAACTACAACTACCGAAGAGTAAAACCCAAAACCATAAAATAATCCACGAAAGTGAAAGAAACTGCAAGAAAAAGCAGTAAATAGCAGCCATGTGTAGTGAAGCAATGACAGGCAGAGTAGTACCGCACCACCAACATCACCACCACCAACAACAACAAAATCAATTTAATCTTCAGAAAAATGTTGGTGTGCCAAGAAAAAGTTTTTCCTTTACTTAGCCATCTAGCTAAGCCTTGCATGAGGATATGGAAGGATGGTTTGGAACAAACGCACTCACATACACAGATACTTCTACACACATAAATGCAAACAAAAGGCTTTGGAAAAATTCTGCACAATCGTCGTTCATTCTTTCAATTCAATGAACAACTCATTTGCCACAAACCTACAAATATAGATTTTCAGACGAAAAAGCTGTTGTTCTTCTTCTTCTTTCTTAGTGGTGGCAATGTCAGAAAACGTTCATTGCGAAGATTTCTTTTTTAGAAAATTTTAAGAAGTAAAAATCTATTAAAAACTTTTATTCTGTACTCTGTCGCATTTGTTTACTTTGTTTAAGTGTGTTTTGGATTGATTCAGCTCAAGTTCATTCAAGTGAATGAGGCAGGCAGTGGGTGGATGCCAAAGACCACTAAACTTCATCGCATCACAAAACTGTTAACCAAGAAGTGCACTGTAAACAATTTTTCTAAGTAAATAACGTTGTTCGGCTCACCAAACAGCAGCAGTAACGGGACAATGACATCAAAACAATAGAATTAATTTTTCCCCTTCCCTCGTCTATTTTAGTTTTGATTTAAAACCACAAATTCATTTATACTTTGTCATAAGTTTCTGTGGGAGAGAGGGCGAGAGACGGAGAGAAATAGATACTGCAACTCTAATCCTATCACATCCTTGGGTAGGAGTTATGAAAAAGGGGACGTGAGTGGAATAAAAAAATAAGTGAAGTGAATTAAATAGGTTAAACCTCTGCAAGGAATAAGGGGGGTTAGTCCGATGGTTATACAGTGGATAGATAATATTCGGAAGATCCTTTATAAACTCGGTTGAGAGTATAGCAAACTAAATTAATATTTCCCACAAATGGCAACATGTGAAGTTGAAAAAAGTTAAAAAAGAATCTCGCTGTAAACAGGACCGCAACGAATAGCATCGGCATCTTCGAACAGATCTTTAACTGCACTTAAACAAAAATGTTGAACTTTTACAGGGGATGTACCTTCAGGAGAGGCCCAATATTTTAGAAGTTAAACTAAATTTGGACAAAATATTAGAAGATCCAAAGTTTGGACCCAATTGGTTACCCCGCTCTAGAAAGTGTATCGTGCATACCATTTTAGTGATTTTTTTTTAATTTTGGGGGATGTACGGGAAGTTGTGTGGATCTTCGAACTGAAACTAAGTTTGGACAAAATATGACGAAGGCCAAATTTCGGACCAAATCGGTTGACCAGTTCGAGTGCTATAGTGCGCTCCAGCCACTACACACAGGGTCATAGGGTTTTTTTGCAAAGCTACGAATACTCGCTCTAATTCCTTCAAATTAGAAACTCTTCTTGAATTCGAGCAAGTTGAGGTGGGCAAATTACCCCCATCCCCCACCCGAACAAAAACTTACCCCACCCTCAAATAAATTCGCCCCACCCCCACCAAAAAAAAATGCACCCAAAAAACATACAACCTCCCCACAAATTTTCACTCGCGATAAATCGGAGCTCTGTTTTTTTTTGTAACTTTCAGGCTATTTTGTCAGGAAGTGTGGGTTTGCCCCTGATGAAACTTGTACCGTCGTATGGGGGGCAGTGAACACAAGTTGTTACAACAAAAATCAAAGCGATTTGATAGCTGGTCCTAAACTGAACTTTTCCGAAATTTAGTTTGGGATGTACCCGAAGGAATATACCTATTGAGTCCATATTGGAACCTCATCTGAGTCTGGTAGAAATTTCACGATGTGCAAAGTATGGACCAAATCGGTTTCTACCTTTAAGAGTTATCGTGCGCACGATTTTTACGAACATTTTCGAACTTTTGTGTGATAGGAACCTGAAGTGGACCGATATGGCTCATCTTCGAAACTAAGTTTGGACAAAATATTACGAAGGCCAAATGTTGGACGGAATGGGCAGATCGGTTCGAAAGTTATTTTGCGCTCCAGCCACTACACACGGGGTCATGGTGGTTTTTTTTTGTAACTTTCAGGCTATTTTGTCAGGAAGTATGGGTTTGCCCCTGATGAAACTTGTACCGTCGTATGGGGACAGTGAATATAAGTTGTAACAACAAAAATCAAAGCGATTCGAGAGCGGGTCCTAAACTGAACTTTTCCGAAATTTTGTGTGGGAGGTACCCGAAGGAGTGGACCAATTGAGTTCACAATGGAACCTAAGTTTGGACAAAATATTACGAATACCACATTTTAGACCAAAGCGATTCGCACCAGTCAGCCAGACAGACAGACAGACAGACATACTGACGGACATTACTAAATCGACTTCAAATTGTCTGAAACGGATTACGTCCCAACATACTTGGGCCTAAAACCATTATTTCGATGAGGCACACTTTGCCCGTATGAAAGTGTATGCACCCTCGTTAACTTAAATGCTGAGGGTATAAAAATACCTGAAATCAGGCGCTACCATTACATGGGGGCTATTCCACAAAGTTGGTCTGTGTCCAAAATGTTTTATGGAGATGTTTTTAACCATTGCGAAACGAAGTTTTGTGAACACTGAGAACCTCAAAGAAAGAAAGCAGCTAAGATCCAAAAAATTCAAAAAATCGGGAGGTGGCGTTAAATGGGGGCTATACCAAAACATTGACCTTTGTTGGCAATTTTTAGTGAAGCAGCTTTGTGACCACTGAGAACTTTAAATGTCAAATTACAGCTGCTTCGGTTAAAAATGCTAGCTAAATCCTCAAAATACCGAAGATTGGGAGGTAACGTTATACGAGGCCTATATCAAAACATAGACATATGTTCACGATTTTTGGTGGAGAAGTTTCGTGACCACAGACAACTTCAAATGTCAAATTACAGCTAGTTCGGTTAAAATTGTAGCTTAAACTCTTAAAATACCGAAAATCCGGAGGTACGATTATATGGGGTCTATACAAAACATGTACATATATAAACATTTTTTTTTTTTGGAGAAGTGCTGTGGCCAATAAGAACTTCAAACTCCAAATTACAGCAAGTTTAGTTAAAAATTGTACCTAAAATTCTCAAAATACCGAAAATCGTGAGGTACCATTATATGGGGGCTATTTTAAAACATGGATCTCTGTTGACGATTTTTGGTGGGGAAGTTTCGTGGCCACAGAGAATTTCAAATATCAAATTGTAGCTATTTCAGTTAAAAATTGTAGCCTAAACTCTTAAAATACCGAAAATCCAGAGGTACCGTTTTATGGGGGCTATACCAAAACGTAGCTGATCTTCGATCATAACCAGCCTATGGAAAAAAGACACACGGATGTACTTTATAGGGTCGCAAATGATGATTTCCATGTGTTACAAACGGAAACAAAAACATAATATGCCTCCATACTATGGTGGAGTATAATTAGGTCAAATATTGGTAGCTGCAGGTGTGGTGGTCCCCTGAAAGCTACTACTTTTTTCCTACTTTTTTCCAAATTTCTGGAGAAAGAGATTGCCATATCTGGGAAACTATTGCCAATATACGGCTCATAATTTTATTTTGTTGGGAAGGTAGGATTGTTGCCTTAAAGAAACGATAAAATAAATTATAATAGCGTTTACACGAGACGAACTATTGCATTTTTCGTAAGGTACCCTATTTTAACCAACTTATATATTTTATATTGTCCACTCCTTTGGGTACCTCCAACACAAAATTTAATTTTTTTTAATAGTATAGTATACGTACAAGTCTCGGATTGCTTTGAATTTTTCACAGGAGTTGTCATCGCGGCCCCTATAAATACAGATACAGTCAGTAACAAATTCGAAGAGGTGAGCGTGTTATTTTAACCGGCAGTTTTTAGGGCACCAGTGTGCTACGCAGTATAAGAAGACACCTTCCCAGCCGAGGAGTTACAACCACAATTCACCATGGGCGATATTGCAGACGTCATCAGAAACGCGAAATTGTCCAAGGCTTTGGGCACATACGGTATTTCAATGATAAAACTTAAACATCTGCATGAACCCGGGGTTGGGTATTTGTCAAGTGTCCATAATCTACCGTTAGCCACCCATATTGTACCAGAAGTCTGGAAAGTTGGTGGTCCCGCTACTGAAGCCAGGTAGGGATTTCGGCATCGTACAGCCCGATCTTCCTCTTGTCACCACTAACAAAGTTTCTAGAGGCACTACTACTCCTCATGATGAGAAGCTGTTTCCCAGTTGCCCGACATCAGCGTGGATTCCGGAAGATGCTCAACACAACAACAGCATTACACGTCATATGCACACATATCAGTCGAGGACTGAGCCATGCGACCCACCGACGTAGACAGGGGGGGGGGGGCCCGGGCCCGAGCTTATGTTACACATTTTTTTAATTTTAGAGTAAAATTTTAAACTGTTTTAAATTGTTCAAGAAATATTAAAGTAGTTGGAAGCATTACTGAGAAATATTTAACTACATTGGTGTACTTATTGTCCAACATATTTGAAAATATAAAAATAATGAAGGTGTTGTTTAAGCGTTTAATCGGAATTTTAGGCTGACTGTAAGTGTTACTGAGTTCAGAACAATACGTTTATTTGTATTTATTGAACGTTTGAAACATATTACGCCCAATACTTTGGCTTAAAAACAGCATCCAGAAAAAAAGCTATTTTTTCCATTTTTTTTTGTTGAAATTTTCTATAAGAGCAATTCAACAATAAAAGGTAAAACCGTTGCTTAATCTTTGTGGTTTTAAGTGTTTGTATATTTTTTCTAACACGTTTTTATAATGAACTATTTTGAAATTCATAACAATTACAAATTCAAATTGGACAAAAGGATTTTTCTGTCGAATTTTTATATTTTGTTCGACCTATCGAATGTTAATAAAGTCAAGATTTTTGAGCTTGATGTCAATGTTTATATTTTGCTAGCTGAAACCGGTGCGCGTCGCTACCCCGAATAAGGTAAAATATATTTTGACAAATTTATTTTGTAGGCCAATTTTCGTCACTCATTGCAACTTTCATTAAAATCGGGTATATTAAGCGTGTTTGGTGCATCAAATACATGAAATCAGACGAATATATATATATATATATATATATATATATATATATATATATATATATATATATATATATATATATATATATATATATATAACTTCAAAAAATTATTTCTAGACCCAAATCCGTCACACATTCCAAATTTCATTGAAATTAATGCATAAAATACCTGAAATCGGCCGAAAATATATTTGGGAGCCACATCCAAATCTCAACCGATTTCAATGTAATTTGGCAAATTTAGACCAAATTCCTTCACACATCCAAAAATTTGAGGCATTATCTGTTACCATAGATAGATATTTGCATAAAAGCCAAAATTTTTTGGACGTACCTCCGATTCTGATGCTATATCTCCTGATCAACGCGGAATTTTAGAAATATTTATAGGCTATGTTACTTTTATGCCATGTGGTGATATACTCTGAAAATTTCAGGAAGATCGGTTCAGCGGTTTTTAAGTCCATAAACTTCAAACAAACAAACAAACGTACAAACATTTTTCTACTTTATATATATTGATGATTTATTACATATTATTTCCAATATTTCAAAATTAAAATGAATTTCATCTTCGTGGATTTTTCTGTCGATTACTCTTTGAATAAAACCAGGTGAAAACGTCATAGAAACTCACAGCAATTGTATTTTGGGAGGTACTTTCAATGGATGCACATTGCTAGAAATGTTAATTTTTCCTCCTTCCGTAAAGGACCTTGTGACGACAAACGAAATCTAAAAACTGATCGGAAACAGGTTCTTCTTCGTCAAAATCTTAACAAGTACCACTCGACTTTGCAGATAGGAATATACCCTGAGCCTGTGTGAATTACAACATTCATCTATAGACAGATCGAATAGCGGCTACACAGCCAAAATCCTTAAACCCAAAAACTATGCATTAGGATATTTTCAGAAATTTGTAGTCATTTTCGGACGTATGTACTTGCAAACAAAATATGGATTTGAATCATTGATCACAAGTGTTGCGGAGGAAGTATGGAGGTATGGAGAAATGGACCGGACCGACACACAATGTCGCGAGTTCATATTAACTGTGGCCAAAAATAGAAGGAGTTGTCGTAGGTGCATCAATTTTGGTACACGTACCTATTATTGACTTACAATCTTCAGGACAAAAAATTGGGTTGGTCGGTCCACGTTTTGATATAGCCCCCATAGAACCGTACCTCCCGATTTTCGGTATTTTGAATGTTTTAGACACAATGACCAACCGAAAGTATTCAAATTTTGTGGTTAGTCTTCGCCAGAGGTATCAAATAGTCCAACAGATAATTGTGGGCTTAGGTCCACGTTTTGATATAGCCTCCATACAACGGTACCTCCTGATTATCGGTATTTTGCAGATTTTGGCCTCATTATTACACCGAAATTGCTGAAATTTGGTATTTAGTCTTCATAGGGGGCATTATATCTGCACCTTGAAATTTGTCTGCATAGGTCCACGCCTTCATATAGCCCCCATAGGATGGTACCTCCCGATTTTCGGTATTTTGGAGGTTTTAGCCTGATTATCACACCGAAATGGCTGAAAATTGGTATTAAGTCTCCGTTGGAGGACTTATAACCTTCCACCAGATATATGTCGGTATAGGTCCTCGTCTTCCTATAGCCCCCATACAACCGTGCCTCCTCATTTTCGGAATTTTGAGTTTTGTGGCCTAAATATCCACCCGATATGACTGAAATTTGGTGTTTAGTCTTCATATTGTTTGTGAGCATATTGAATATATCAAAATCTTGTCTTCATATATGAGAAATTTCCTTAAAAAAATTTTTTTGACCGTTTAGTGGTCAAAAAACGATAAATTTTTTGTAAAAAATCGAATTTTGATTTTCGCTGTTCAAATTTTTTTTTTTAAAAATTGATATTTTTAAAATTCTCTCGTTTTAAAGCAAGATTATTAGGTACTTAATAAGCCCACAAAAATATATGATGATCGGTTCATTCGTTTTCGCGCTATAGCCAACACCGCAAAACGATTTGTTAAAAAAGGGGGTATCCTTTAAGTGAGGTGGTCGCTGAAAAAGAGAAATGACACATTCGTCTGCAAACCTCTGCAGCTGGGACCTTTATATATTTGAAGTACTCACTTTTTACTACTCATACAGCAAAAAATATCGATATACACTTTTATACAATTTTTTTCCCACTCTACTCAATTTAAAATTTGCTTCAGAAAAGAAATAAACTTAGTAATACATGTTTGGGTAAATGTAAACACCATATGATTAATATTTACATGCAAACAAAAGTGTAGCCAAGTTTATTACATCCCAAAAGAACTTAGGAACCATTTTTGCAGCGATCGTTACTTTTTAATTTTAAATATTAACGCATAATATAATTTATTAATTTTAGGAAGAAAAACACAAAAATACGTATTAACTAAAATTGTCGGATTTACTACTCCACGTATCAGTACCAAAATTCAGATTCTTCTTAATTAATATGTTTTCTATCACTCCCCATCAAAAAATTTGTTCAAAGAAGTATTTAGTTTTTACCATTTTTGGCCACGGTCGTGACACTGTGCGACATAGTTCATTTTGGGAATAGATTTTATTTTGGGAGTCATTCCTTTTAAAAGATATTGCGCCCACCAGTCATTTCAGTTCGTCACAGTATAATTTTCACCTTTTAACTCTTATGCCAGGAAATACGGACTTGGCCACGAAAAACATAATACCGCTCTAAACACAAGGAATACCTTCAGTAAAAATTTCTAAAGATCCCCAAATAGACCTTAAACTGCACTTAAACAACTATTTTGAAGGTTTGGGAGGGAGGTACCACAGTATGGCCCATTTTCGAGCAAAAACTAAGTTTGGAAAAATATTACTAAATCCAAAGTTTGGACCAAGTCTGTAGCTCCGTTCAAGAAAACTCGCGCATACCACTTTAGCTAAAATTCTTGAAATTTGGGGGGAAAATACTAGAAAAAGTAGACCGAAAAGCACCATCTTCGAATTTTGTATACATCAGGCTCGCTGAAATATTGCGATAAACAACGTTTGGACCAACGCAGTATCCGGTTCGAAAGTTGTCGTGCGCACTAGTCACTACACATAATTGCCTTAGGTGTTCTTTACAGATTTCGGGCCATTTTCTCTGGAAGGATAGACTTGCCTCAGAAAAACTTGTACGGTAGTAATATGGGCCCCGATTATTTCATATTTTTACTTATAACTAAATTATTAGCATAAAGGAAGTGAAGCCATGGCCATTGAGGTCTTAAGCTTACACAGCTTATCTAGAGAGGTCTTAAACTGCACTTCGCTGGAAATTTTTGAAATACTCTGCGGAAGTTTGCCGAAAGAGTAGATCGATATGGAACATCTTCGAAGTTGATCAAAATATCACGAAGGCCAAATTTTGAACCGAATTGGTTGATCTGTTTGAGAATTATTGTGCTCTCCAGGCGGCTACCCAGACGAACGGACATAGCTAAGTCGACTCCAAGTTTTCTGGCCCTAAAGCCATTATTTCGATGAGACACATTTTGGCTAAAGGCTAAGAGTATAAAAAATGTAGATTGGAAAAAATTGTGTTTATGGATTTTTGCTAAAAGAATGTATACATGTATAGACCTTGGATTGGGCGCCATAATTTCATTTTAAAAGAAGTTTAGACTGGATTCCATAGTTTCCCTTGTTCCTGATCAATTTATGAGAAGATCCAGAATTTCTTTTCCGTTGTATTCGCTTTCTTTTGGTCTTACCGAAGTGATATCACTGAATTTCATAACGTTCAATATTGTTGTGAATTTTTTGACAGATGATACGCCCAAAAATATATGGGATTATTAATATATTCATTGTTTTGACAATATATCATCTGTGACATATTGTCAAAAAAGTTCTAAAAACAAGATAAAATTGGCCAAGAGGTCTTATAAAAAATAGCATTTGAATTAAAAAATAGTAATGAAAATTATTTCATCAGTAGAATAAGTCTAAAATAAGGTTTACATCTTTGCTAAATAAGACATTTTCGCCAACATGAACTTTCAAAATTTTGGTCAGGTGGGCCCCCCTCGAAATGAAATCCTGGCTACGTCCCTGATGCGACCGAACAGTTATGGTGGCCCTTGACCTATCGAAAGTTTTCAATACCGTCAACAATGCCAAGCTGTTCGATGATATAGAGAAGATTTCCCTCCAGCTGTGTTTGAAACGTTGGATAATCAACTAAATGTGTGGACGCCAGTCGTTTGTAGAATTCAGAAATTGGAAGTCCAAAACCAGTAGAATAAAACAAGGAGTTCCCCAGGGCATGGTGATGTCGCCAAACTGTTCAACATCTACCTTTTTAAATTTCCACACTCTGCAAACGGCAATTTTTGTAGGATTCGTTTTTTTAGCCACAGCAGTGAACTGATAAAAATGAACATCGATTGGACCATTAATGTGGTTTTAAGATAATTTTCGTGAAAATTCACCTTTGGCCAAATACAAATTCCTATGGATCCCTCTGGTGGCACGGGTTAACGTTATCCAATCGCTATAAAATTTCATATATAAAGTGTTTGGGTCAAATGAAAAAATAAGGCGTTAGGCGTTTAAACAAAAACAAACTTTGTTGCTTTTTGGGCCGCCCTAGGGTACAGCGCCCAGCCATGATGAGATACAACAGCTGAAAATAGGTGAATAATACTAAGGCAGCAGGAGCCGATGGCTTACCGCACTAGAGACGACACGCTGATTGGGTGTATGTATCAGCTAATTAGCACTATGTGGCAGGAAGAACGCGTACACGGCGATTGAAGCATGAACGCAAGAAAGGAGATAAGAATGTGTGCTCCAATTACAGGGGCATAAGTCTGCTCCCTATTGCATATAACATAATATCTGGGACGACTAAAGCCTATGGTTAATTAAATAATTTGGCCACATTAGTGCGGATGGACAGGACACCAAGATGAAATAAGCCTTTTAAGCGCCGCAAGAAACAGAGAACTAGCTATAATTGAATAAAATGTTTTAACTCTATAATATGTAATTAAATAACTCTGTAATAATTAACATTGTATGATCGCTAATATCCGAATACGGATTTGCAAATAAAGAAGAAGAAGAGTGCGGATTTAGGCCTGTCAAATCTACCATTGATCATCCAAGCCATGTCTGATTTTGGTATTCCCGAAAAGCTCATTCGACTTTGTAAGATTAAAAAAAACTGTTACTCGGCCCTCATTTAAAATAGCAAATGACCTCTCTGAACAGTTTACTACCAAAAGAGGTTTTAGACAACGAGACGACCTGTCGTGTGATCTTGTCAACATCATGTTGGAAATGTTGTACGTGATGCGAAAGTCAAGAGAAGTGGGGTAATATATACAAACAGCCACATGTTACTTCCTTAATGCTGACGACATTGACATCATGGGTCGATTTCGCATTCATCATCAGAGAAAAAGTTCTTACCAATATTTATTGTTGCTCAACAACACCTGTAGCTTACAAAGTTGTGATGGTTACAACGTGTTAAGGAAAGATCACACCAGAAGTGGAGGTGAGGGATTAGCATTCCTATTGCACCAGTCGGTCCAATACAGACCTATCTCGCTTGAACCTGTCTCTAATGACCCGTACATGGAATGTATTGGATTAGCAGACAGGTGTGGAACTGCCGAGATAGAGCTGCTAAACGTATACATCCCGCCGATAAATAGCTGTATCTCAGATTACGAGCCTGACATTAGCCCGCTTTTGGAAGAACATAATCGTCTGGTCCTGGGGGACTTTAATGCGCATCAGGAGATGTGGCATTCGACCCTCGGAAACGACCAGAGGGGTACAGCCCTGGCTGAGCAGATTGATAGCTCTACGTTTTGCACGGTCAATGAGAACGCCCCTACCAGAATTAGGGGAGAGTGTCACAGTTCACCAGACTAACCATCGTGTCACCTAGTCTGACAAATGACGTTACCTGGCAACCCGTCATGTACCTTGGATCAAACCATCTCCCAATAATTGTCTCCATTAGCAGACCCCCGATTTCATCACCTCTGAATGCCGCACGTTCGTCAATCACAGGAAATCTGATTGGCTGAGTTTCAAAGAGTTCACCAATCACCGCTTCAGAGAACTGCCCAATTCTTCTGATGTTCTGGTAGCGGAAAGGACGTTCCGAGACATAATCACTGCTGCAGCGCTCGCGATATCCCTGCTGGTCGCACACCCTAAGCAAACCATACTTCCCAGCAGAGGCGACGGGATTAGCAGATGAGCGTGATGAGCTTCGTCGAGCCAACCCCAATGACCCCAGAGCCAGGGAGCTGACACTGGAAGTTAACAGGCTTGTCGGCCAACATAAGCGGAACAAGTGGTTAAACCATCTGAAGAGTTGCAACATTGGAGCCGGTATAAGTGAATTGTGGGAAATGGTTAAGTCACTCTCGAACCCTGGAAGGATGGAAGAAAGAACCTCAGTCACGAATGGCGACGTTACGCGGACTGACCCGAAGAGGTGCGCAAGTTATTTCAATCGACAGTTTGTCGAGCACCCCGAGAGTGAAGCGCGACGAGAAGAGTATTACGTCGCATCAGATCTCTTCCCGACGAGGATGAACCACCACAGTTTACAATGGATGATGTTGCAAATGCCATCAGGAACGCTAACTCATCCATGGAATCTCCATGGTAATGCTGAAGCAGCTGGATGAGCCGGGAATGGAGTATCTCACTATAGTTCTCAACTTGTCGCTAGCCACCCTCATCGTTCCAGAAGTCTGAAAAATGGGCAGGGTGGTCCCGCTACGGAAGCCACGCAAGGTTGCCAGCAAAAGTGAATCGTACAGGCCGATTTCGCTTTTGTCGCCCGTAGCAAAGACCCTTGAGTTGCCGATCATCAGCATGGGTTCAGTAAGCAGCACAGCACATATATTTGTCAAGGACTCAACCAGAGACCGCCGTGTGATAGAACAGTGATGGTGGCGCTTACCTTATCAAAAGCCTTTGTTACAGTCAGGCACTCCACGCTGTTTGAGGACATTGAGCAGACAATCCTCCGGCCAAGCTTGAAAATTTGGATAGTTAACTATCACGGTGCTCTTGAATCAAATTTAAATGGAAGGTGCTTACACCTGGGAAGTTTTTGCGGATTCTGAAACTACAATGTTCACAGATGAGAAAAATCAAAAAAAAAAAACGCCGGAGCGCTTTTTAAATAAATCGCGATTCAAGTTGACATTTTTTGTTTTTTTTTTTTTGGGTTTTTGCAATTTTGCTTGGAAACCGCAAGTCCTATCAAAATGGGAGTAAAGAAAATGTTGTAGCTATCAAAATTCTCTACAAGATTGACTTTAATGATATTTTCGTTGGTTTTACAACTTTTGCGATATGGAAGTTGAAATTGGGACTATTCAAATTCAATCCAATTCTGTATCGTCTCCCTATAAAACAATGTCATGACTGCAATTTCCCAACTTAAACTTATATATCTAAAAAAATGGTACAACCTAGGAAAAATTACATAAGACAGTCTTGTAGAGAATTTTCACAGCTTTAAGATTTTCTCAGGTCCCATGCCGATAAGACTTGCCGTATTCAAGCAAAATCGCGAAAACCTAACAAAAAAACCCAAAAATGTAAACTGAGCTTCTTTATCTCAAAAATGGTACAGCCTGAGAACAAATCATAAACGTCAATCCTGTAGAGAATTTCCACAGCTACAACATTTTCTTTAGCTCCATTTCGATTGGACTGGCGGTTTCCAAGCAAAATCGTGAAACCCTAAAAAAACACCTAAAAATGTGAATTTTGATCGCGATTTATTTAAAAATCCCTACAGCGATTTTTTCTTGTTTTTGAATTTTTCTCATCCATGAACATTGCTGTTTCAGAATTCACAAAAACTTCCCCTGTGTAAGCGGTTTTCATTAAAAGTTAGTTAAGGCGCACCCTTCATGACATTGTATTATAAAGGGGCGATACAGTCAGTGCATTGTCCCGATTTGAACTTCAATATCTCAAAAACGGTAAAACCTACGAAAATATAATTAAGGTCAATCTGGTAGAGAATTTTCATAGCTACAACATATTCTTCTGTCCTATTTTGATAGGACTTGCGGTTTTGAAGCAAAATCGTGAAAACCTCAACAACCCCTAAAAACGTCAACTTGAATCGCGATTTATTTAAAAAGCGCTCCGGCGATTTTTTTTATTTTTGATTTTTCTCATCTATGAACACTGCAGTTTCAGAATCCGCAAAAACTTCCCAGGTGTAAGCACCTTCTATTTAAATTTGACTCAAGAGCACCGTGCTATATGTGTGGACGCCAGTCGTACGTGGAATTCAGGAACAAGAAGTCCAAACCCTGTGGAGTGAAAAAGGGAGTACCCGAAGGTGGGGTGATATGTCCGGAATTGTTTAACATCTACCTGTCCTGTATTCTGCCCCCTCCAGACGGCACGATCCTGACGTCAGGCAGCTTCCCAGATGACATATCTGGCTGGCTGGTGCGCACGATAACTCTCGAACGGATCAATCGATTCGGTTCAAATTTTGGGTATCGAAATATTTTGTCCAGATTTGATTTAAGTTCGAAGATGGGGCATATCGGTCCACTCCTTCAGGTACCTCCCCCACAAAAGTTCAAAAATGTTCGGAAAAATTGTCCGCATGATAACTCTTGAAGGGAGTAACCGATTTGGTCCATACTTTGCATATCGTAAGCATTCTACAAGAGGAAGATTAGGTTCCAATATGGTCTCAATCGGCCCACTCCTTCGAGTACCTCCCACACAAAATCTCGGAAAAGTTCAGTTTAGTGCCATCTTTCGAATCACTGTGATTTTTGTTTTAGCAACTTGTATTCACTGCCCTCCATACGACGGTACAAGTTTCATTAGGGGCAAGTCCATACTTCCTGAGAAAATTGCCTGAAAGTTAAAACCCCTATGACACCGTGTGAGGTGGTTGGAAGGCAGGATAACTCTAGAATAGATCTGCCGATCCGGACAAAATTTGGCCTTCGCAATATTTTGTCCAAACATAGTCTAAGTTAGAAGATAAGCCATATCGGTCCACTCCCTCATGTACCTCCCCCACAAAAGTTCAAAAATGTTCGGAAAATTTTTTCATACGGTAACTCTTAAAGGGAGTGGCCGAATTGGTCCATACTTTACACATCCTAATATATCTACTAGATATAGATCAGGTTCAAATATGGACTATATTTGTCCAATCCATCCGGTACCTTCCACATAAAATTTCGGATAAGTTCACTTTAAGACCTGCTATCGAATCACTTTGATTTTTGTTGAAGCAACTTGCTTTCGCTGCTTCAATTACGATGATAAACGTTTTTCAGGGGCAAGTCCATACTTCTTGAAGTGTGTAAATCCCCCATATGACACCATATGTAGTGGCTGAAGATCCACTTCCATAATGGGCAATGTAGATCCATTCCTTTTAGTATCTACTCCGCAAAAATTTTGATCCCTAATCCTAATGAAAATTTTTGTCGGTTAAAATTCCCAAAATTTATAAAAACCCCTAAATACATACTTTTTTTGGAAAAAAAATTGTTTCAATATATACAGGCTGAGGGTATACCTCTGTCGGCAAAGCCGACTGATACTTTTTTACTTGTTAAGAGTCACATTCGACAATACATTAAAGTTATGAGCGCACTCTACAGATATCTCCGACAAACTGAAAAGCCGAAACAAGGTAGTCCCTAGCCGGCAGCACTTGGGGTGCAGATAAAAAAACCAACCTGGAGTTATGCCGCTCCACTTTGGTCCCCGGGATTATGTGATACGAATTGGAAAAATATTCAAACCTGTCAGAATGCTGCCCTCAGAGCATCAACATGGTGCCTCCTCAAGTCTTCAGTGGAACATTTACATGAGGAAGCAAAGATACATCCAGTAAAGCAACGCAATTAGATGCTTTCGTTGCAGTACATACTTGGGTGTTACCGTGAGAGCCATCCTTATAAACATCTGATGGCTAGGCCTGACACATTCCGGCATATCAGGAAGGATATTCATGCTCTAGAGAGGGAGGTCCAACAATATAGGAGAGAACCCCTGGATCAAAAGGCATATCAAGCAGGTTTAAATAGTATTCACACGGATGCAGTTGCTAAGGCCATAAGTAAATATAGTGTGAATAAAGTCCTCGGAGTACATCCTGCATGTATCGCAGCTGAGGAGCCGCATATGCAAAATTTATGCATTTTACATATTTTCTTATGCAACAAATATTTCAATAATAGGTACAAAAATGTTTGTGTGTACAAATTTTCTGTCTAAAATTATCTTCAGACAAGTCAATAAAATAGAGAAATGTATAACCACAGCCACAACCTTCAAAATATTGAAAATCGGGAGGTATCGCTCTATGGGGGCAATATGAAGGCCTGAACCTAAACTGACAAATTTTAGGTGGAAAGTTTTTTACCCCCAAGGAAGACTTAATACCAAATTTCAGTCATTTCGGAGGGATATTGAGGCCACAACCTTCAAAATACCGAAAATCGGGAGGTACCGTTCTATGGGGGCTATATAAAGACGTGGACCTATACCGACAAATTTCAGATGGAATGTTCTATACCCACATCGAAGACAAAATGCTAAATTTCAATCATTTCGGAGGGATATTGAGGCCACAACCTTCAAAATACCGAAAATCGGGAGGTACCATTCTATGGGGGCAATATGAAGACGTGGACCTGTACCGATAAATTTCAAGTGGAAAGTTTTATATCCCCAACGAAGACTTATTACGAAATTTCAGCCATTTCGGGGGGATATTGAGGGCACAACCTTCCAAATACCAGAAATCCGGAGGTACCGTTCTATGGGGGCTATATGAAGACGTGGACCTATACCGACAAATTTCAGGTGGAAAGTTTTATACCCACATCAAAGACAAAATGCCAAATTTCAGTCATTTCGGTGGGATATTGAGGCCACAACCCTCAAATTACTGAAAATCGGGAGGTACCATTCTATGGGGGCTATATGAAGACGTGGACCTATATCGAGCAATTTCAGGTGGGAAGTTTTATACCCCCAACGAAAACTAAATACCAAATTTCAGTCATTCCGGTGGGATATTGAGGCCACAACCTTCAAAATACCGAAAATCGGGATGTCCCATTCTATGGGGGCTATATGAAGACGTGGACCTATGCTGACAAATTTTAGGTGGAGTGTTTTATACCCCCAACGAAGACTAAATACTTATTTTCAGTCATTTCGGTGGGTAATTGAGGCTACAACTTTCAAAATACCGAATATCGGTAGGTACCGTTCTATGGGTGCTATATGAAGACGTGGACCTATGCGGACAGATTTCAGTTGTAAAGTTGCATACACCTAACGAAGACGTAATACCAAATTTCAGCCATTCCGGTGGGATATTTAGACCACAAATCCTTGAATATATTTTTGCATATGGTTTTGCATATGCTAATTTTATGCAGATATGTACAAATATTTCAAAATATGCAAGATATGCAGAATATGCAAAATATGCAAAAATTTCTGGGCCTAATTCGTTTTATTTTGTAATAAAACGAGTTTCTGTCTAATCAGATTTTCTCTACGACCATCCTAATCATATATGCATTTGCATAGAATTCCGCTGTCTAGTGATTATACATGGGTCCATTGCGACTATATTTAGTATGCGAGTGAGGTTATGGAGATGAAATTATATTGCATTTTTTTTGTGATTAATGTAATATGAGGAATTTTTGATGTCAATTACCTGAGACACCTATATTAAAATATGCATTCAGGTCTTGTAAAATAAATTTGTTGTATTTTTATTATATTAGGAATATTGACGCAACCAGGGTCGGGCGTTTTTTGTTCACCGATTTAAATTGAACGTGTTGTAAACATCCTTGAAATGCCTGAAATCGTGGGTACCGTTTTGATCTAATCTTAATAATAAATAATAGGTGCAATTTTATAATTTAGTTGCTATTCGTTTTTGCGGAATCAAAGTATTGTTCCATGAAACGATGTTAATAACAATGTTGCTGTATATTTTTATGTCGATTATGAGCTTATTGCTGTTGTTGTATTTTGTGATGTTGTTGTTATAATGTATTATGATTAAAACAAACTAAAAAGTTTAAAAAATAAATTAACAAAATTTAAACCATGATGACGAGTATAGAATCAACTGCAGCAACTGAAACATCAACACCAATGAACACATACACACAAACACACACAATCATAATAAACCACCATTGAAATAACAGCACAAAGTTGTTGGTAACTCTGACAATAGGGACGATGATGATGCTGATGATGTTGCTGATGCTACAGAAAATGATGTTTTCATGCCACGTTTTTATGATAATGACACTGATGATGAAGCTTTTCTCTGCTTCTTTCTTAGCTGATGCTCCTTCATCTGCTGCTTATTTAGTGTCAAATAAACTTTTGTTTCTTAATAAATTTAAACTCTTTTCTGCACGTTTCTGTGTTTCGGTGTTCAACCTTTTTGATATTTGTTGTTGGTGTTGTTGACGTTGCTTTGTTGCCTGTTATACTTTCAAGTTGTTGTCTTTTACAATTTGTTAGCTAAACTAGAACGAACATCGAATGACAGGCAGATATACAACTCTTTAGTATATCTGCGCTGTCTATTCATTCAGTTCGGAAGTAGTGGCATCAAAATTGAAAATGAAAGACTCAACACGAACTTTTTACTTGTTTTAGTTTTTGTTGTTGGCATTGTTGTATTTTAGAAATTAATCGAATTTGATGGTTTAAATGAATTTGTTACAAAGTTTTTGACAATGACACCATCATGTTTTTGAGCTGCTAAGTTAACTAAGCCAAGTTATTTAACATTACATAAGAACATACATTGTATAACAGTTATTATCAAATACATTATTTGAGGTACAAATGTTTTGTTAAGTTATTAAGGGGTTTAAGTTAGGATGACAGTTGTTGTTTGGGAAAATCAGGAAAGTTGCAGATAGTTGAAGGATGTTATTAATTAAGTATAATACGTATATGGCTGCACTTAGGTTGTGGTTACAATAATGAAATAGCGTTATAAAATACTTACCTACTTAGCTGGCCCATTACAGAACATTTGTTCCATAAACTAAGACAAGATCTCAAATTCTCCAATTTTTGGAATACCGCGCCTTGTCATCTCTTCTTCCACTTGTTTGCTCCATCGTAGCCATGGCCTGCCAGTTCTGCTTGCACCACCATGTGGGACGTGTTTATACGCCTTTTTAGCGGATTTATTATAGCCTATTCTTATGGCATGGCCTAGCTAACGCAATCGTTGCATCTTGATGCAGATACAGCTAGTGGTTCATACGACGTCAATATTCACCGTCAACGCAGATTGGTACGTAGATCTTTCGAAGAATTTTTCTCTCAAACACACCAAGCACTGCCTTGTCAGCTTGCGCAAGTACCCAGGCATCGGAACCATACATCAGCAAAGGTAGTATCAGTGTTTTGTAAAACGTTATATTTGTTTGACGAGATGTGGCTTTGTTTTCAAAATGCTTACTTAAGCCAAAGTAGCATCTCTTGGCCAATTCTTATTTTTATTTGACAACTGGTGTTATTTGTTTTGTTTACTGCGGAGCCGAGGTAGACGAAGTCTTTTACTAACTCAAAATTATAAGAGCCAACTTCAACAGTTGGTCCGAGTTCTATGGACGCATTGCTCGTCGACACCATCAACTTGGTCTTCTCGCCGTTTACCGCCAGACCCACGCTAGCAGATTCTCCTTCGACCTTCATAAAGGTATCAGTTACTTCTTTTACTGATCGACCCATGATGTCTACATCATCAGCATAAGCAAGTAACATGTGGCTATTGGTGCAGATTGTGCTATTTTTTTTAACTTTTTTATCTCGTATAACCTTTTCCAGCAGAATGTTGAAGAGATCACACGAAAGGCTGTCTCCTCTCCTGAAACCTCTTTTGGTACAAAACTCTTCGGAGAGGTTCTTTCCTATTTTAACTGAGGATCTTGTGTCAGTTAGAGTCATTTTACAAAGCCGAATGAGCTTTGCGGGGATACCAAATTCAGACATGGCTTGGAATACCTTTGAACGTAGCGGGCTGTCGAAGGCTGCTCTATAATCGACAGAAAGTGGCTATTGGTGTAGATTGTGCCAATTCTTTTGACGTTTGCCTCTCGTATAACCTTTTCTAGCAGGATGTTGAAAAGATCACACGAAAGGCTGTCTCCTTGCCTGAAACCTCTTTTGGTACAAAACTCTTCAGAGAGGTTCTTTCCTATTTTAACTGAAGATCTTATGTCAGTTAGAGTCATTTTACAAAGCCGAATGAGCTTTGCGGGGATGCCAAATTCAGACATGGCTTGGAATACCTTTGAACATAAAGGGCTGTCGAAGGCTGCTTATAATCGCCAAAAAGTGGTAGGTGTCGATATGCATCTCTTGGGTCTTCTCCAGGATTTGCCGCAGGGTAAATATCTGGTTAATGGTGGACTTGCCAGGTCTAAAGCCGCATTGATATGGTCCAATTATTTCATTGACCATGGGCTTCAGCCGTTCGCATAATATCCATGACACTATCTTGTGGTAATAGGGAGAAGACTTATGCCCCTGTAGTTGGAGCATACAGTCTTATCTCCTTTCTTGTGGACGGGGCACAGGATGCTCAGGTTCCAATCGGCGGGGACGCCTTCTTCCTGTCCGATGGTGCTAACTAGCTGATGTATACACCTTATCAGCGTGTCGCCTCCGGTTTTGAACAGCTCGGCTGGTAAGCCATCGGCTCTTGCTGCCTTATTATTCTTCAGCCGATTTATTGCTGTCTTTACCTCATCTTGGCTGGGCGGTATACATTCAATACCATCTTCTGCGATTGGGTCTGTGGTATATTCATCGTCTTCGCTGCTATTGGATACCAAAAACGTGCTTTCCATATCCTGAGCACACTATCTGTATCAGTTACCAGATTACCTTGCTGGTCTCTACAGGAGAATGTGCCTGTACCAAAGCCATCTGTTTGATGTTTCCCTCTTTGGTAGAATTTTCGGACTTCAATCTGGCTCCTGTTCATCTCTATTTTTTTACACTCCCGCTTTTCCATCTCTCTCTCTTTTTCTTGCGGAAAAGACGCTTCTCCTCTCTCCTTTTCTCCCGATACCTCTTTCGTGAGCGACGCGTCGCTACTGATTGTAAAGCAGCCCTATATGCCGCATTTTTCTTCGGTTACAGCACGACACCTCTGGTCATACCATGGATTCCTTGGTAGAGGTCTCTGGTATCCAAGTACTGATTGTGCGGCTGTTTGCATGGAGTGAGCAATATGTTATCGGGACGGGAAGTGCTTTGATTAAGCAATTGGGCCAGTTGAGTGGAATATGCTGTGATTGCAGCTTTCCGATGTCCAACTTACGTGTTGTGTCTGTTCGTACTTTATTTGCTACGTTTAATCTGGTACGTACCTTTGCTGCAACAAGGTAGTGGTCCGAGTCTATGTTTGCGCCTCGGAACGATCGTACATTCAATAAGATCGATGAATGTCGTTCATCTATCACATTTGATTTTTTCTTCTTTGATATGGTAACAGCCATGTGCCTTTATGAATATCGAGATGCTTAAATCTGGTACTGCTAACTATCAGTTTTTGCCGCTGCGAAGTCTATCAGCCTCATTATATTGTTAGATGTTTTACTATGAAGACTGAATTTACTGTTTGGCCAAAGATATTCTCCTTTCCAATGTTGGCATTAATAGAATAATTTTAACGTCATGGGCAGGACAACGTTCATATGTTTTTTCTAAGCGCTCGTAGAATATATCTTTGGTCTGTTGGTCCTTGTCTTCGGTTGGGGCATGAGCGCAGATAAGGCTAATATTGAAGAATTTTGCCTTTATCCGTATGGTAGCAAGTCTTTCATTCACTGGTGTGAAGCTGGATACCAGATGTTTTAACCTCCGACCAACGACAAATCCGCAACCAAACTCATGCTTTGTGTCATGGCAGCTATAATACAGTGCGTCACCTTTAGGTATTGTTGTGACGCTTTTCCCATTCCATTGTATTTCCTGCATGTCAGCAATGTCGGCCTTATACTTTTCAAGTGCATCTACCAATGCGTATAATCTATAAAGATTGCGAATATTCCAGGTGCCGATTCGCAGATCATGGTCCTTAAAACGTTTGCGGGGGTAGTTAACTTTAGAGGGGCTTGTTTTTATTTTTTTCTTTTTTCCATAGTAGGTTGCTTTTTTCCATGGGAGGGTTACTAACCCGACGCCCAAACCTTGAAATTAAAGAAGGGCCAAGATAGATCGTGGCCTTTGCCATGTTAAAGCCGGTCAGGACCGTATCTTGGTATTTTTCATCTCCTACGTCACCCGATATAATATATATAAGAAATATTAAGCATGTTGTTGTTGGCTGTTGACTCCAACCGATGTTCATCAATTTTATAGGTTTTTTTTTGGTTTACTTTAATATTATTTTATAACATAGTCCAACTTTTTCCAATGAAATAAAAAAATAGTAAAGTGTTCTGCTACTTGCATTCGATATGACTTTAAAAAGTTAAATATACACCAATTAAAAGTTTGACTATATGTATATGAGTTTATTTATTTCTCAGATATGCATATGATAGTTGTAGTTGGTTTACTTACATCTATGCAAAATTTCACTTTGTTTTGCTTTCATATAACAAACAATCGTTTGTTTTTTTTTTATACGAAGCAAAAACCCAAGGATATTGTGAAAGTTTTTGTTTTGATTTCATTTTTGTTGATATCATATTCCGAGTAAAATGCTAATTACGTTTATATGATACTTTATAAATATTCATAATTGTCATACATTTATAATAAATTTTATAGGAAATTTAATTGAAAATATCACAAAATTGTAAAGCGTTTGCAGTAGCGGAAAGTTATTTTGTGGTTAAATATATTTTAAGTTTATATTTTATATTTTTATACCCGCAGTGTTTATGATATCACGGGCAAAATGTGCCTCATCGGAATAATGGTTTAAGACCCCAAGTATGTTTGGACGAAATCCCTTTGAGAAAATTTGGAGTTGATTTAGCCATGTCTGTCGGTCTGTCTAGATGGCTGGAGCGCACGATAACTCTCGAACGGATCTACCGATTCGGTCCAAAATTTGGCTTTCGTAATATTTTTCCAAAACTTAGTTTAAGTTCGAAGATGGGTTATATCATTCACTCCGTCGGGTACCTCCCCCTAAAAGTTCGCAAATGTTCGGAAAATTTGTGCTCACTATAACTCTTCAAGAGAGTAACCGATTTGGTCCATACTTTGCACATCCTGAAATTTCTACCTGGCTTAGATGAGGTTCCAATATGGACTTAATCGGTCCACTCCTTCGGGTAGCTCCCACACAACATTTCGGTTTAGGAATCGATTCAGTTTAGGAATCGCTTTGATTTTTGTTGTAACAACTTGTATTCACTGCCCTCCATACGACGATACAAGTTTCATCAGGGGCAAGTCAATACTTCCTGAGAAAATAGCCTAAAAGTTGCAAAAAATCCCTATGAAACCGTGTGTTGTGGTTGGAGCGCAAGATAACTGTCGAACGGATCTGCCGAATCGCTCCAAAATGTAGCCTTCGAAATATTTTTTCCTAGCTTAGTTAAAGTTCGATGATAAGCCATATCAACAATTTTCGGAAATTTTGTGCTCACGATGACTCTTGAAGAGAGTATACAAATTGAAGCATACTTTGCACTTCGTGAAATTTCTAACAGACATAGATGAGGTTCCAATATGGACTCAATCGGTCCACTCCTTCGGGTAGCTCCCACACAAAATTTTGAATAAATTCAGCTTGAGACCTACTCGCAAATCGCATTAATTTTTGTTGATGCAACTTTCATTTGCTGCCTCCATTACGACGACAAAAGTTTTTTCAGGGGCAAGTCCATACTTCCTGAGAAAACAGTCCGAAATTTGCAAAAATCCCTATGGCACCATATGTAGTGGTTGGAGAGTACAATAACTCTCAAACTGATCAACCGATTTGGTCCAAAATTTGGGCCTCGTCATATTTTGTTCAAACTTAGTTTCAGTTCGAAGATGGGCAATACAACTTCCGGTACTTCCCTCCAATATTTAAAAAAATATCACTAAAATGGTATGCACGATATCTCTTGAACGTGGCAAACAATTTGGTCCAAACTATGGATCTCCTAATATTTTGTCTAAATTTTGTTTATCTCGGCCCGTATCGGTCCTCTTCTTAGGATACCCTCCCAAAAAGTTCAACAGATTCCAGCACTGTCCCTACACCCAACAACAAATTGAGTGCCATTATGTACTCTTCGTACCCATAAGTACGATTTTCCAAAACTACCTCAATCCTTCACTTCAACAGTGACCCTAATTCGAAAAACAGGATACCAGCGCTATCGGTGCACTCAAATCCAAATTGTACCATTTGGTATATTTCCTGACCATAAGTACGAATTTCAAAAACTACCTCCATGTCTCAATCCTACACTCCGTAGTCTTACCAAATTCCAGGATTCCAGCTCTATCCGCTCCCCCAAATACGCACTGTACCAAATTTAGTGCCATTTAATACTTTTCGTCCCCATAAGTACGAATTTCCAAAACTACCACAATCCTACACTCCAACAGAAATTTCAATTCCCCATTTCAGGATTCCAGCTCTAACCGTTCACCCAAATCCCCATTGTACCAAATTTAGTACCATTTAGTACTTTTTATACTCTAAGTACGAATTTCCAAAACTACCTTAGTCCCACACTCCAACAGTAATTCCAATTCCCAATTTCAAGATTCCAGGACTATCCGTTCACCCAATTCCAAATTGTACTAAATCTAGTACCATTTAATACTTTTCGTACATCTTTTTTACTCTTCATCAGTGACCCTCAGTCCAAATTTGAGGAATCAAGCTCTATCCGTTCACCCAATTCCAAATTGTACTAAATTTAGTCCCATTTAGTACACTTCAACAGTAATCTCAATTCCAAATTTCGAAATTCCAACTCTATCTGTTCACCCAAATCCCCATAGTATCAAATTTAGTACCATTAAGTACTTTTCATGCACATAAGTACTAATTTCAAAAACTTCCCCAATCCTACCCTCCAACAGGAATCTCAATTCCAAATTTCAGCTCTATCCGTTCACCCAAATCCCTAATGTACCAAATTTAGTACCATTCAGCACTTTTCGTATTAATGGGTACACATTTCCAAAACCATCTCCTTGTATCAACCCGACTTCTCAACCTTGATTCTCATTTCAAATTTATCCGTTCAGATAATACCAAGTGGTAACAAATACAGTACATTTTTGTACTTTTCGTACTCTTGTAGTTTGAATTTTTGAAAGCCGTTCGGTATCTTATATTTCATATTCCATCAGTGACACTCATTCCAAATGTCAGTACCTAAGTCCAAATGTGGTACCATATTTAGTACCTTTTAGGACTTTTCGTGCCCTTCTAGTTCGAATTTCTAAAAAGCCAGCCTTATCTGACACCTTTGTACCAAGAATGATCCTCACCCAAAATTTCTAGTTTTAGCCGTTTATCCTGGGCGTTGATTATCAGTCAGTCAGTGAGTCAGTCATCATTACTTAACTCTTTTATAATATTACTACCAAAATGCCCGCTACTTTGTATGCGGAAAAGGAATAAAATACAAATAAATAACACTGTGCAACACTGAAAATGCAAACAACTTCTAGTGGGCATTTTCTGAAAATACATATTGAGACTACAAAACTCATAGTTGGATTTTGTGTTTCTAGATCGGGTTTGGATTTTATGGCCTCATCTATACCGGACTAAAACGACCCTTTTCTCCATTGATCCGGGCTTTATCTCAGAAAATAATAAGAATTTTGTTTTGCAGTCTTCAGCAATATTGTAGTCCTAAAGTAGTAGAACTTAAATGACAAATATACGAACTAGGAAAACCCGCACCTAGCGCATCAAAATTGATAGAATATACGAAAGTTTACATACTTTCTGGAATTAATGTCATGAACAGCCAAACTATTGAGAGCTGAACCACATAGCCTTTCACAAAAAATGCCAAATAATGTGCCCAGCAAAAAAGTCCTCCCAAAATCATGGGTTTTGTAAGAGATTTTTGGCAGTCGTAACTACTCACAAAACCCCCTTTCTTCCCCATTATTTTTACAAGGGCATGTCACACTCAGTTTGTAGTTTTTTTATGACCACTAGAATAACTACTTATTCTGTGGCCACTAGAAGTTGAAAAGTAAAGTGAAACAAATTCTATTTTTAGAACAGTTGATGTAGAGAATTTGTTTTTAATTTCATCACACCTCCTACTTTTATTTTACTTTATTTTATTTCGCTGTCTGCCCGAATTTAACCCACGCACCCTCTGATTTCTGGCCAAAGACTCTATACACTGTGCCACGCACACGAATATTAAGGGTTGCTTAAGAACTTAAATGTGCAGTGCACATGTGCACCATGATCTGTTATTATACCCTCAGCATTTATGCTAACGAGTGTATATACATACACTTTCACACGGGCAAAATGTGCCTCATCGAAATAATGGTTTTAGACCCCAAGTATGTTTGGACGAAATGTGTTTCAGACAATTTGGAGTTGATTTAGCAATGTCCGTCCGTCTGTCTGGCTGGCTCCATACTTCGCACATCGTGAAATTTCTACCAGACTTAGATGAGTTCCCTTGTGTAGTGGTTGGAGCGCAAGATAACTCTCGAACGGATCAACCGATTTGGTCCAAAATTTGACCTTCGTAATATTTTGTGCAAACTTAGTTTAAGTTTGAAGATAAACCATATAGGTCCACTCCTTCAGATACCTCCCCCACAAAAGTTCAAAAATGTTCGGAAAAATTGAGCGCACGGTAACTCTTGAAGGGAGTGACCGATGTGGTCTATACTTTACACATCTTAATATATCTATTATATGTATACCAGGTTTGAATATGTACTATATTTATATTTGTCCACACCTTCGGGTACCTCCCACACAAAATTTCGTATAAGTTTACATTAAGACCTGCTCTCGAATCACTGTGATATCTGTTGAAATAACTTGCATTCGCTGCCTCAATTAAGACTGTAAATTCTTTTTCAGGGGCAAGTCCATACTTCTTGAGAAAACAGCCCAAAAGGTGTCCAAACTTAGTTTCAGTTCGAAGATTGGCAACAACTTCTTGTACTTCCCTCCAAGATTTAAAAAAATTGCACTAAAATGGTATGCACGATATCCCTTGAACGGGGCAACCAAATTGGTCAAACGTTGGATCTCCGAATTTAGTTTAACTTCTAAAATGGTCGATATCGATCTTCTCCTTATGGAAGTTCAACAATTGTGTCGATCTGTCCGTAGATGAATGCTTCAATTCACATAGGCTGAGGGTATATCTCTGTCGGCAAAGCCGACGGATACTTTTTTACTTGTTTATATATTAACGTATAAATATAGGAGAGCCCATTCATGGCTGTCATGGAGCTACTTTGGTATTTTTGTATGTGTCAGTGGGTAACACTCCTCCTAAAGCCTTATAATCTTACACTATTAATTTCTCTTTATTTCTACAGATTGGATTTAGATTTACCTGACTGAATTAACTTAAGAATAGAACCAGGTTTGAAAACCTTAAGTTTGAGGATAGTTTTAATTTCTTTTATATGTACAGGGGACTTATTTTTTCAAGGTCATATACATATCGTCTGCTCCGTCGGAAATGGTCGTAAGTCCCTTTCAATAAATTTTTCAGGAGGAAATAAAAACATTACAGCGCTTTCTGTATTAAAGATTTTATTATGGTGGTAACGGCAGTATTTTTCGTTTATTTATTCCACTTCAATACCTGTACTTTGTTTGATAAAATTCCGTCGCGTTTGGGAGATAATTGGATGTCTTTGGACTTACGACCTTTTCCTTGTACAGTTTCGTATTTTTGTAGGGACTTACGACCTTTTTCTACAATTTACGGACGTTTTTAAAATAAAATAATTATACTTTACAAAACAATGTGGTAAGGGTATTATTAGCTTGTTTTGTCCAATATTCGTGCAACATCGCGAAGTATTCGTCGTAGACCCCCTCCCCTTGCCATTTTTTCATATCTTGACGAGATAAAGCGATCTAGCTTTGTGTGTCCGTCCATCCATTAACAATTGTAATAAAACTCCAGGCCTCAATTTTGGACCGATCGTCACGAAATTTTGTGGAGAGGTCGGGTTCCGACCAGAAGTGACCCCATTAGATGTTGGTTATGTTCGAAAGGTGTGAAATGGACCAAACCCACAATTTTTACCCGACTTTGTAGCTTAACTGTAGATCGCAATTATATTCCGATCGAAGCGAAATTTTAAGTATGATTTGAGTATAAGGCAAAGAATAAGCTTGCAAGTTAACATGGTGATGAAATAATTATTAGCGGATTTAATGGACCACAACTTTTGTGTAAAATCTTATATATAAAAGACAATTTGTGTATGTTTGTATGTTCCGCATAGACTCAAAAACGGCTGAACCGATTTATTTTGAAAATTTCAGAGACTATAAAAGGAACATCCGAGGTGAAAATAGGCTTTATATTTTTTGAATTTAGAAGGGGGCGGGGGCAGGCCACATTTTTTAAAAAACGCTTTTTTGCAAAAGTTATCAAAATATCGGTCAGAAAATTAATTTGTGAGGCAACGGTTGTTGAATCTCCGACCCTAAGTACTTATTCCATGTAATTTTCGGATTATGCACAGGGATGTCCCTTGGTGGAAGTAGGCAATATATTTTGTTGAATTTCGGAGGAGCGGGTAACACCTGCGCCGTATTTTTTAAATGCGCTATATATATAAAACCTACGAACGATTCCGTTTCCCCAATCTTGGGTACATATTTTAGCAATAAGACCCGACCAGAGTAAAATTCTAATTCGGTATAACCATAACCGTCCGTCCGTCTTTTGAAATTAAGATACAGCTCGCAATTTTTAAGATAGATCTTCGTGATTTGGTATAGAAGTTTCTCTTACTTCTAGGATGTTTGGTATTGACGCCTTCATATAGCCCCCATAGAACGGTACCTCCCGATTTCCGTTATTTTAAATGTGTGGCCTCAATATTCCTCCGAAATGGCTGAAATTTGGTATTTATTCTTTGTTTCGGGTATAAAACTTTCTCCGATTAATTTGTCTATATAGGTCCACGCCTTCATATAGCCCCATAGAACGGTGACTCCCGAATTTCCGTATTTTGAAACTAATTGAAGCAAAATTCAATACAACTCATGGTGGAGGGTATAACAAGTTCGGCCTGGCCGAAATTAACGACGTTCTTACTTGTTATTGATATTCACTTGCAGATCCCAACTAATTTGCGATGCAAAAAAAATTAATTGACATAAGAAAAGGTAACATAAACTGTTTCAAGGGCCAGAAACGTGGACCGGTTCGGCTAATATTTAATATAAAACATGACACGTTGTACTTACGACCTTGTATTTTTGCCTTACGACCTTTTCCTTCAATTAAATTTCATGATTAATTCCGTTAATGTACGTGGTTTCTTAGCTACATTGTAATCCCAAATAGTGTCCTTTTTTGTCTTCCCACGTATTTCTGCCCCAACTCACTGCATCTTTTGTTTTTGTCTGCAAACCATGTAGAATCTTCAGCATGTAATGTCTTCCTGCGTTTAGGAAGTATATCATCAGAGCTTTCACCGTGAAAACCATAGGGAACTAGACCCATGACACGATCGTCTAATTGCATTCCAAATTCATACTGCTCTTTGTTAGCAAAAATCATGATGCCTTCTTAGATTAATAACATTTCAATCAATTATAATTTTAGAATCATTTAATAATATAAACATTGCACTTACCCGTATTACTTTATTGAACTCAGAATACACACTAATCTCGTTATGTGAATGTCCTATGTCCTATGAATGTCCCTCGAGAAACCACAAATGACCAGTTGATAAAATTAAGTAAGATATACGACAGTAAAAACAGTAACATTTTTGATTTTTTTTTTTAATTTGTCAATATATGAGGTATTTGAACACATACAGCATCCCAATTCGTATTAATGAAAAGGCCAGAAGTCCATCTTTCATAATCAGTTCGCTTATAGGGGAAAATAGATTTCAAATGTAAATTTTCGTTGCAAAATAGAAATTATCATATTTTTGTTCAAAAGTTTGGTCCACAGACTGCGCCAAATATCATCCGATTATCATCCAACGGTGTAGGCTAGTTCTTTACATTGTACCCCAATCATGGATGACGTTAAACATTATATCTAAACTACATTAGCTGTAGTATTCTTTTAAAGTATACATTTTCCTGTGGACTTACGACCTTTTCGTACTCAAATTTGTACGTTTTGTGGACTTACGACCTTTTCCGACAATGGCAAAACATATACAAAAACACGACATAATACCATTTTCTTTGTATCATACGACGTGTTTAGACTTGTACTATCATCCTGTAACAAAAACGCGATTTCCAAAAAAAGTGGACTTACGACCTTTTCCGACGGAGCAGACGATATTAACATATTGTGATATCTGAAATTACTCTTAGGATAACTCCCACTTTTATTTATAATTTTTACTCAAATAATGATGATATATCTATCCTAATAAAAAATTATTCTTAAGAAGTGTCTAAAATATATGATATTTAATAGCTGTTTGGTGCATCAAATACAGGATATCGTCCGAAAATATATATGGGAGCTATATTCATATCTGAACCGATTTCGATATAATTTATTTCTAGAACAAATTCCGTTAGACATTTCAAATTTCATTGAAATTGGACATACTTACCGTGTTTGGTGCATGAAATAAGGAAGTCGGCCGAAAATAGATGTAAATGGGAGCTATATCCAAATCTGAACCGATTTGAAAATCATTTGGTAAATTTATTTCTGCATCAAATTCCGTCACATATACCAAATTTGGAGATTGTTTCTGTAACAGTTCTAAAGATATTTGCATACAAAATCTAAATTTTTTGGAGGTACCTCAGGTTTTGGTGCTATATCTCCAGATCACCGCGGAATTAAAAAAAAAATAATATAGCCTATTTTCATTCCAGGCGATACATCAGTATACCCTAAAAATTTTAGGAAGTTCGGTTCAGCGGTTTTTGTGTCTATAAAGCACAAACAAAGAAACGTACAAACAAATTTCTATTTTATATATATAGATGTTTTATATTTTATATTTATATTTTATACTTTATATTTTATTTTTTAAATTGTATATTTTTATATTTTAGAGTTTATATGTTATATTTTATACGTAAACGCTTGCATATATTTTTGTCTTGGTTTCTTACCCACCTCGTAATCCTTATCCAATTTCGTATGCATTCTTGTAAGTGTTTGTATGGTACTATTTTCTTCGCTACTGATTTTTCCTTAACCATGTAACTGCTTTTATTCCTTATTTGATTTATTCATTTCATGGCGTTTTCCTCGCCTTTCCCGTTCTTCTTCGTTTTATTTTTTCTGATTTTTATGTTCATCATCCTATAGCTAATATTCATTCAAGCATTCTATGGCTAATAACTTAATGACATTTGTTGTTGTGTTGTGGTTACTGTTGTTCGTTTTTTATGCAAAAACAGATTAGTAGAGCAAAAAAATATGAATAGTGTCAGGCTTGCTTTTTTTTCAAGTGGCCTACCATCAGATTCTATAGAACTTTAAGCACAAAAAACAGGGATTGTTTAGTTTGATGTTTCTGTTTTCCATCATCTTCAGCGATTTTTTTGCACTACTTCATGTTCGAGAACTTTTTTACTGCGACGTCTTAAGCGGAAATGAGATTTTGATTGCTCACTTCACTGTCATTCGCAGTTTAGTCGGAGGCATGAACAAAAAATATGGAATTATTAGATTTGTTTAGTGTTTTTGCTTTGTTATAAATGGATTATTATAATTTACTCATATTACTTGAAAAAATGAATTATAGGATTATATAAAAATATTATCTTGCATAGTCGTACAAGCTTTGCGGGAATGCCGAACGCAAATATGGCTTGTAAACCCTTAGAAGGCATAGGGCAGTAGAAAACAAACTTTTACTCGACCTCCAAAATTTACCAAAGGTCGACTTACTAAGTCTAAAGCCGCATTGATATGGTCCTATTATCTCATTGGCCTTGGTCTTTAGTCATTCACACCACCGACGTAGCCCTGTCGATATTTTGTTTGTTAGTCTAGAGAGTTGTCATACAAGACCACCAAGAAGGTCCATATATTGCTGAGAGAAGTACCATTTATGTCCAGTAAAATGGACACATTCTTGTAAAAAAATAAAGATAAGATCAGACCATAAATAATAAATTATTTGAGAAAAATTACCTTTCATATACATATACCCTCCCCTCTCATTACAATTATGGTGATCTGAAACAGATGTTAAGTGGCGTTGAAAGCAACATCATTAAAGTCAATGAACCTGAAAAATTTAACAAATGATGGGACATTAAAGAAATACCAAATGTTCTCTGTAAATGAAAATTCAGACAGACAAATGATAATGTTATGACATTAATTGTTATGGCTATAAGCAAACGCTGTTTTCATTCAAAAGTAAAGTGTAAATTTACACTTTTTTCACTCACTCTCGCCGCACACAAATAAAACGCATAAATAAACGAATTACAACATCTTTCTGCTGCGATATCAAATGACCAAAGGCCCAAAGGCAGAGAGGTCTGAACTCATTGCAATGCATATCGATTGATTTGTCTGTCTCTTGTGCAACGGCAGTAAGTCACAAAACGTAACAAACAACAATGAACGACGCAGACGTAACAGAGGAGGGTAACATAATTATTGTGATTGTTATCTTTGTCACAATCTCTTTAATTAGTCGCTACGTTTTGGACCATAAATATGATTGGGCAGGCGGCATATGTAATAGATAACCCCTGGAAAATTAAATTGAAAATTTTTGGAAATTGATATCGATTGAGGTTGAAGACACTGTAATTTTGTAGTTTTCTACTGGTATTCGACTGGCTCTGAAAGGCTAACGAAGTTTGTTGATATTGTTGGTTTTGTAATTAAGACAATATGAGTCAAATGCTGGTCCGTCTGACTGTTGATGTTGCTTCGTATTGTCGTCCAGAAAATAATTGAATTGTATTTTCTAGCAACAATGACATATGGATGTATGCAAGTATTTATGTGCTTGGTGGTAAACGTGTGTAGAGGAATCCGAGTAATAATTTTTTATAAAAAGAAGGAAGTTCTTGTAAACAACACGCATTAAGAAAAATTAAGCTCCTTTACAACTTTTTTAAAAAATTAAAAAACCACATTGCTTGAAAACATTTTTTAAAAAATACACGTTGCTTGAAATTCTTAAAAAATTCACATTCCTTGAAAAAAATGTTTTAAAAAATCCATTGAAATATTCCAAAAAAAAAAAAACAGTTTTGCTAATTACATTGAGTTAAGTGTTAAAAAAGTACTATTAAACAAATTCACTTTGCTTGAAATAAAATACTATTAAAAAATCCACGTTTATTGCTGTGATGCTCCATGAAAAAATATTCTTTAAAAATCCACATTATTGCTGGTCCATGAAAAAATATTCTATAAAAATCCACATTTATTGCTGGTCCATGAAAAATATTCTTTAAAAAAATCCACGTTTATTGCTGTGATGATCCATGAAAAATATTCTTTAAAAAAATCCACATTTATTGCTGTGATGATGCATCAAAAAATATTCTTTTAAAAAATCCACGTTTATTGCTGTGATGGTCCATGAAAAACTATTCTATAAAAAAACCACATTTATTGCTTCGATGGTCCATGAAAAAATATTCCTTAAAAATCCACTTTATTGCTGTGATGGACCATGAAAATATATTCTTTAAAAATCCAAGATTATTGTTGTGATGGTCCATGAAAACATATTCTTAAAAAATTTGTTTTAAAAAATCCATCGAAATATTCAAAAAAACCAACTTTGCTAAAAAACATTGAATTAAGAGTTAAAAATGTACTATTAAAAAATTCACTTTGCTTGAAATAAAACACTATTAAAAAATCCAATTTGGCTTGAAATAAAATATTATTTATGCTTGAAAAAATATTCTTTAAAAAATCCATGTTGCTTAAAAAATATTCTTAAAATATCCACGTTGCTTAAAAAAAATATTCGTAGAAAATACACGTTGCTTGAAGAAATATTCTTAAAAAAATCCACGTTGTTTAAAAAATATTCTTTAAAAAATCCACGTTGCTTAAAAAATATTATTAAAAAATCCACGTTGCTTAAAAAAATATTCCTAAAAAATACACGTTGCTTGAAGAAATATTCTTTAAAAAATCCACGTTGCTTAAAAAAATATTCCTAGAAATTACACGCTGCTTGAAGACATTTTCTTTAAAAAATCCACGTTGCTTGAAAAATATCCATAAAAATCAAAAGTACATGCAAAATATTCTTTAAAAAATCCACATTTTTTAAAAAAAATTCCAGTGGCTTAACAAATTTATTTTTTAAAAAAATCTCCGCCGCTTGACAAACTTCTTTTTTAAAAAATCCACGTTTCTAAAAAAAGTCCATGTTGCTTGTATAAAATATTCATAAAAATCCACGTTGCTTGTATAAGATATTCTTAGATAATCCACGTTCCTTAAAAAATATAATTAAAAATCCACGTTGCTTTACCATATTCTTAGAAATCCACGTTTTTTAAGAAATATTCTTAAAAAATCCACGCTGTTTAAAAAATATTCATAAAATATTCACATTATTTGAAAAAATATTCATAAATAAAACAAGTAAGAACAGACTATAGTCGGACGGGGCCGACCATGTGATACCCTATACCACTATCCCTGTGCACTAGCTTTCCGGGCTAGCTGTTATAAGATGTGCATTAGAAATTTTACCAATTTTCACACAAAAGTTTTGATCAATTTAACCCGCTAAATATTATCCGATCATACCGTTGACTTGCACGCTACTTCTTCATCTCAAACCAAAACTACGTTTAAAATTTCGCGCCGATCGGACTATTATTGCGACCTACAGAGCGGCTACAAAATCGAGCAAAAATTTTGTTTTTGGTCCATTTCATCCCTTTAACATTTCACGATCATCGCCAAAAACTAATCAGTTCTATTCTGGTCCAAACCCGACCTCCATACTAAATTTCGTGACAATCGGTCCATAATTGCGGCCTCTAGCTTGATTACAATTTTTAATGGACGGACAGACGGACGGACGGACGGACACACATCGCTAAATCGCTTTATCTCGTCGAGATATGAAGTTTGGTATACCACATGAGGGGTCTACGACGAATATTTCGCGGCGTTACATGAATTTTTGGGAAAACAAACTTATTATACCCTTTTCCACATTGTGGTATAGGGTATAAAAATACACATTTGTTGAAAAAATATTCATACAAATCCACGTTGTTTGAAAAATAGCCTTAAAAATCGACGTTGCTTGAAAAAAATTCGTAAAATATCGACGGTGCTTGAAAAAATCCACGTTTAAAGATATTCTTGAAAAATCGATGATATTGAAAAAATCCACGTTGCTTGAAAAAATAGTTTTAAAAAATCTACGTTGCTTTTAAAAATATTCTTAGAATGATCCAAAAAATCTAAATTGCTAAAAAAATATTTTAAACGCAATCACGTTGCAATTAAAACATTCTTAAAAAATCCACGTTGCATTAAAAACATTCTTAATAAAATCCACGTTGCATTAAAAAACATTCTTAATAAAATCCACGTTGCTTTAGAAAATATTTTTAAGAAATTTACGTTGGTTACAAAATATTCTTAAAAACCTTACGTTGCACAGTGTCCGATTTTCCGAAAAACCTGGCCAAAACTCTAAAAATGAATGGATTTTGACCTTACCTTTGGTTCTTATGTTTTTCGGGCCGCTGATTACATTTTTGATATTATTTAACCCTCAGGCGGTCATTTAAGGGGTGTTTTTGGTCCCTCCTCCTATAAAATGTGATCTTATCGGATCAAAATATTCTACAAATTTCTTCGCCATCAATTTTAACTAAAGGTCCTAGAATACAACAAAACTCTATATCTTACCTTAACTCCAGAAATATGCTAATTAGAAAAACATTTTAGGGTTAATGTCGTACTTCATCAAAGTTTTGGCAAAATTGTCATACAAAGCATCATTTTAGAAGAATGACGTCAAAGATAAAATGTTCCCCGCTAAATTTCACTATAAGTCACCAAAGAAATGAAATCTCTATTTGCATTACATACCAAGGAAATATCGGTATCAATTTTGCCAAAAAACCAAGAAACTAAAATAGGGGTGCAAGCTTCCACAATTTCGACAGTTTGGGAAATATTTGAGTTAAGATCACTTGGAATCCTTGCACTTTAGGTGTATAATGTCTTTGACAACTTTACTGACAAGAATGCGAGGAAAATTTGTCCTAAAAAAATTAACCCTCGTGCGAGTCATAAAAGGGGTCCTTTTGATCCCTTTTTCCACAAATTTTTAAAATCTCATATAAAATTTGGCCGGATCAGACCAAAATATTCTAGAAATTTGTTCGCCATAAAATTTTATTATTGGTCTTAAAATATATCAAAACTCTAAATTATGCCCAAACGCCAGAAAGTGACCCTATACCATATTCTGACATTCTGAATGAAAGAAAATCTGTATATACCTGCAAGACAAAATATCACATAAAAATGGAAAGTGCAAATATGTGCAGGATGTTTCGATGGAAATTGGTAAAAACCCTTCCTTTTTTATGAAATGATAAATTACACGGCCCAACTCGATCTTACTCACAACTATTTTCATAATTTATTGTGAAAAGTGATCTTGAAAAAAATTAACAAGTACGGACATCAATTACACTGCTCAACAAAATTGAAAAAGTTGAATGTTTCAACCGAAGTTTTTGTTGTTTCTAAATGAAATCGGCGATATATTTTCAAATCTGGTCATAATATATATAATATAAAGTTCATAGCGCCCACGATCGTCATGAGGACTGCTAAAGAGAAATCATTTACCTGTGATATCATTACCAAATATGCCATTTCCTTTAAATGGCAGTCTTCATGACGATTTTTAGGTTATGGGCGAATCGCGGGCGCTATGAACTTTATATTAAATATTCGAATACAGGACTATATAGTAGACACCCTGAGCATATCCGGAATGCCATATGAAGCTTCTGTGACTTCCCCCGATGACGTAATTACAGTTCAAAGTACTCAAAATATGCAACTTTTACAAGATTCATCGTATGTTTTCTATATTTTTTGATAAATATTCGCCATAATTATTTCAAAAAACATTTTGTATCGAGTGTACAACATCTTCTTAATATATTAGTGTCGAAAAGGCCGCAAAAAATATTTGTTTGTATCCGAAAATAACGAAGTTCTGGGTAAAACTCGTAAAAACCGATTTTTAGCTATATTTCAAGAACAAGAGCTGATAAGGAAAAACCGCGACCAGATTTGAAAATCGTTCGTCGATTTCATTTAGAAACAACAACAACCCTGAGCATATCCGGAATGTAATATGAAGCTTCTGTGACTTCCCCCGATGACGTAATTACAGTTTAAAGTACTCAAAATATGCAATTTTTACAAGATTCATCGTATGTTTTCTATATTTTTTGATAAATATTCGCCATAATTATTACAAAAAACGTTTTGTATCGAGCGTACAACATCTTCTTAATATATTAGTGTCGAAAAGCCCGCAAAAAAATATTTGTTTGTATCCGAAAATAACGAAGTTCTGGGTAAAACTCGTAAAAACCGATTTTGAGCTATATCTCAAGAACAAGAGCTGATGGAGAAAACCCGTGACCAGATTTGAAAATAGCTCGCCAATTCCATTTAGAAACGACAACAACTTCGGTTGAAACAAAAGTCGTATTGACCAGTGTTATTAAAGAACGCACAATTCATTGGCGACACTAAACATCTTAAATACGTTTCACATACCTTTCATTACAATTACAAAAAGAAAATATTTAATAACCGTTGTTTATTTTGCATATTATCATATCACGTTTATTGCTGTGATGTTTCATGAAAAAATATTCTTTGAAAAATCCACGTTTATTGCTGTGATGGGCGATGAAAAAATATTCTTTAAAAATCCACGTTTATTGCTGTGATGGGCGATGAAAAAATATTCTTTAAAAATCCACGTTTATTGCTGTGATGGTCCATGAAAAATATTCTTTTAAAAATCCGCATTTATTGCTGTAATGGTCCATGAAAAAATATTCTTTAAAAAATCCACGTTTATTGCTGTAATGGTCCATGAAAAAATATTCTTTAAAAATCCACGTTTATTCCTGTGATGGTTCATGAAAAAATATTCTTTAAAAAATCCACGTTTATTGATGTGATGGTTCATGAAAAAATATTCTTTAAAAAATCCACGTTTATTGCTGTGTTGGTCCATGAAAAATATTCTTGAAAAAAATTCACGTTCATTGCTGTGATGGTGCATGAAAAAATATTCTTTGATAAAAATTCACGTTTATTGCTGTGACGGTCCATGAAAAAATATTCTTTAAAGAATCCACTTTTATTGCTGTGACGGTCCGTGAAAAAATACTCTTTAAAAAATCCACGTTTATTGCTGTGATGGTCCATGAAAAAATGTTCTTTAAAAAAATCCACGTTTATTGTTGTGATGGTTGATGAAAAAATGTTCTTTACAAAATCCTCGTTTATTGTTGTGATGGTTGATGAAAAAATATTCTTTAAAAAATCCACGTTTATTGCTGTGATTGTCCATGAAAAAAATATTCTTTAAAAAATCCACGTTTAATGCTGTGATTGTCCATTAAAAAAAATATTCTTTAAAAAATCCACGTTTATTGCTGTGATTGTCCATGAAAAAATATTCTTTAAAAAATCCACGTTTATTGCTGTGATTGTCCATGAAAAAAATATTCTTTAAAAAATCCAAGTTTATTGCTGTGATGGTCCATGAAAAAATATTCTTTAAAAAATCCACGTTTATTGCTGTGATGGTCCATGAAAAAATATTCTTTAAAAAATCCACGTTTATTGCTGTGATGGTCCATGAAAAAATATTCTTTAAAAAATCCACGTTTATTGCTGTGATGGTCCATGAAAAAATATTCTTTAAAAAATCCACGTTTATTGCTGTGATGGTCCATGAAAAAATATTCTTTAAAAAAAACCACGTTTATTGCTGTGATGGTCCATGAAAAAATATTCTTTAAAAAATCCACGTTTATTGCTGTGATGGTCCATGAAAAAATATTCTTTAAAAAATCCACGTTTATTGCTGTGATGGTCCATGAAAAAATATTCTTTAAAAAATCCACGTTTATTGCTGTGATGGTCCATGAAAAAATATTCTTTAAAAAATCCACGTTTATTGCTGTGATGGTCCATGAAAAAATATTCTTTAAAAAATCCACGTTTATTGCTGTGATGGTCCATGAAAAAATATTCTTTAAAAAATCCACGTTTATTGCTGCGATGGTCCATGAAAAAATATTCTTTAAAAAATCCACGTTTATTGATGTGATGGTCCATGAAAAAATATTCTTTAAAAAATCCACGTTTATTGCTGTGATGGTCCATGAAAAAATATTCTTTAAAAAATCCACGTTTATTGCTGTGATGGTCCATAAAAAAATATTCTTTAAAAAATTCACATTTATTGCTGTGATGATCCATGAAAAAATATTCTTTAAAAAAATCCACGTTTATTGCTGTGATGGTGTATGAAAAAATATTCTTTAAAAAATCCACGTTTATTGCTGTGATGGTCCATGAAAAAATATTCTTTAAAAAATCCACGTTTATTGCTGTGATGGTCCATGAAAAAATATTCTTTAAAAAATCCACGTTTATTGCTGCGATGGTCCATGAAAAAATATTCTTTAAAAAATCCACGTTTATTGCTGTGATGGTCCATGAAAAAATATTCTTTAAAAAATCCACGTTTATTGCTGTGATGGTCCATGAAAAAATATTCTTTAAAAAATCCACGTTTATTGCTGTGATGGTCCATAAAAAAATATTCTTTAAAAAATTCACATTTATTGCTGTGATGATCCATGAAAAAATATTCTTTAAAAAAATCCACGTTTATTGCTGTGATGGTGTATGAAAAAATATTCTTTAAAAAATCCACGTTTATTGCTGTGATGGTCCATGAAAAAATATTCTTTAAAAAATCCACGTTCATTGGTCTGATGGTCGATGAAAAAATTTCAAAAATCCACTCTTCTTGTTCTGTTGGTCAATGACAAATTTTATTTAGAAAATGTTGATGTTAACTTAAATCTTTATGGTTTTAATGTAACAAAGCATAACATATGTAGTTCCACATGTAGATCGCATGGCAAACATCCGTTTTAGTTTTTGGGTAATGATTATCCGCCCATATGCAAAAATGCAATAAAACCTCGAATAAAAACTAAATTTAGCACATTTCAATATCCTGCTTATTATTTCCCACCCACACGCATTTGCGTTAATCCATGGGCCTATAGAACCTATCAACATTCTTACATACTTAAAATACTTTTAATTATTGCTGCAATCATCAAATGAATGTATGTATGTATTTATGTTGTTGGTGGATCCATGTTGTTGTTATTATTTTCATATATGCTGTATGCCAGCAACAAAAACACATTGTTTGCAGATGTTTAATTAAAGTAACGGCAAAAAGAACGAACTGAAAACAAAGTCAGCATCAGAAGTTCATCAGAGAACGGCGATTCAACGTAAAAATGAGAACACCCTCAATTTTTTCGGTATTAAATTAACTCCATGTAATGTAGACTGTGCATTTTCAGTCCCCTTAGCATTAAAAATCAAGCAAACAATTTCGATTTTTATTTTGAAGTCTGTTTCAGGCAGTCAGCCGTTGCTGCAGTGATGTTCATGACCCCTTTTGTATGACGTTGCCGCGACCTGCCTGTCGGTATCTACAGTTTTAAATGCTGTCTTCCGTCCGTTTGGTGTGGAGCTTGATATGGTTGCAATGTCTAGCTGTGTGAATAAATGTCACATAAAAATCAGATGGATGTATAGATGGATGGATGGATGAATGACAAACAAGCCATCAGACATTGTTTTACAAGTAGGGCAGAAAAAAATTCAAAACACCCATGGGAGGGGAAGTGGGAAATAAAGTGACTGGCATTGAATTTGCATGTGACTCTATATATAATTCATTGTTTATTTTGTACTGAATTTATTAATTAAACTATATGTATAAGTATACATATGTATGTAGTTCTGGGTAATAAACGTATGTAGTTTGGAACGATTGAAGAATTATTTAACATCGTTTATTTCTTATAGCCTTCAACATCATATGATGGAGGGTTTGCTATTTATTATTAGGTTATACTTTACTAAGATCAAACCCTATTTGATTGTTCATCTGTCATAAAATCCATTCAAACATTAAACATTAATCCCTAGTCTGAAATTAATTTTTACCCCAAAACCTTTAGAACATAATAATAATTATTATTTTAAAAATTTTATTTAATTTTGAACGACCTTTTTGCTTTGTTTATTCTTTCGATATTAGATTACAATCAAAACGCCTGTCTACTTGCCCTAGTCTTATGGCGGCTGTTTGTTTGGTTAGTTTGACCAAACCACCATCAATTACACGCATGCATCTGTCTTTGATAATGAAGCATGCCAAGCAACAAGATCAGCAGTGTAGAAGGGGTCAAACTTGAAAATTCAACAATCAAAGGGTTCAGTTCAGAGGTTTCGATTACATGCCACGACGGCGTGTGACAAATGCAGTGGAGAAGCCCAACAAAAGAAATTCACATAATTATTAGCTCATTAATTCATTATGTGTGTGACATTTAATAAATTCTTATTAGGCCCTTCTGCTTATTTTTCTCATTCCTTTTAGGTTTTTTATTTTTTGTGTTCGTTCCCCTGTTAAGTTTCAAAGAAACAAAAGAAAAAGTAAACGAAGTGATGGCTATTCATCCATAATTAAAAGTGCAAGTAAATTTAGTTCTGCAAACAAAGCGGAAATGTAAAACAATGCTTTGTATTGGAGGGTACTGGTAAGAGGGAGGAGAGGTGTGTTAAACATCATTTTTAAATCAGCATAAACGTGGATTTTTTAAAGAATATTTTTCATTGAGCAAACGACAAAGAACCGTGGATTTTTTAAAGAATATTTTTCATTGAGCAAACGACAAAGAACCGTGGATTTTTCAACGAATATTTTTTCAAGGAGCATCAGACCAATAAACATGAATTTTTTTTAAATAATATTTTTTCATGGGCCATCACAGCAATAAACGGGGATTTTTAAAGAATATTTTCTCATGGGCCATCACAGCAATAAACGGGGATTTTTAAAGAATATTTTCTCATGGACCATCACAGCAATAAACGTGGATTTTTTAAAGAATATTTTCTCATGGACCATCACAGCAATAAACGTGGATTTTTTAAAGAATATTTTTTCATGGACCATCACAGCAATAAACGTGGATTTTTTAAAGAATATTTTTTCATGGACCATCACAGCAATAAACGTGGATTTTTTAAAGAATATTTTTCATGGACCATCACAGCAATAAACGTGGATTTTTTTTTGAAGAATATTTTTTCATGGACCATCACAACAATAAACGTGGATTTTTTAAAGAATATTTTTTCATGGACCATTACAGCAATAAACGTGAATTTTTTAAAGAATATTTTTTCATACACCATCACAGCAATAAACGTGGATTTTTTAAAGAATATTTTTTCATACACCATCACAGCAATACACGTGGATTTTTTAAAGAATATTTTTTCATACACCATCACAGCAATAAACGTGGATTTTTTAAAGAATATTTTTTCATGAACCATCACAGCAATAAACGTGGATTTTTAAAGAATATTTTTTCATTTACCATCACAGCAATAAAGGTGGATTTTTTAAAGAATATTTTTTCATGGACCATCACAGCAATAAACGTGGATTTTTTAAAGAATATTTTTTCATGGACCATCACAGCAATAAACGTGGATTTTTTAAAGAATATTTTTCATGTACCATCACAGCAATAAACGTTGATTTTTATAAAGAATATTTTTTCATGGACCATCACAGCAATAAACGTGGATTTTTTAAAGAATATTTTTTCATACATCATCACAGCAATAAACGTGCATTTTTTAAAGAATATTTTTTCATACACCATCACAGCAATAAACGTGGATTTTTTAAAGAATATTTTTTCATGGACCATCACAGCAATAAACGTGGATTTTTTAAAGAATATTTTTTCATACACCATCACAGCAATAAACGTGGATTTTTTAAAGAATATTTTTTCATACACCATCACAGCAATAAACGTGGATTTTTAAAGAATATTTTTTCATGGACCATCACAGCAATAAACTTGGATTTTTTAAAGAATATTTTTTCATGGACCATCACAGCAATAAACGTGGATTTTTTAAAGAATATTTTTTCATGGACCATCACAATAAGAAAAGTGGATTTTTTAAAGAATATTGTTTCATGGACCATCACAGCAATAAACGTGGATTTTTTAAAGAATATTTTTTCATGGACCATCACAGCAATAAACGTGGATTTTTAAAGAATATTTTTTCATACACCATCACAGCAATAAACGTGGATTTTTAAAGAATATTTTTTCATACACCATCACAGCAATAAACGTGGATTTTTAAAGAATATTTTTTCATGGACCATCACAGCAATAAACTTGGATTTTTTAAAGAATATTTTTTCATGGACCATCACAGCAATAAACGTGGATTTTTTAAAGAATATTTTTTCATGGACCATCACAATAAGAAAAGTGGATTTTTTAAAGAATATTTTTTCATGGACCATCACAGCAATAAACGTGGATTTTTTAAAGAATATTTTTTCATGGACCATCACAGCAATAAACGTGGATTTTTTAAAGAATATTTTTTCATGGACCATCACCGCAATAAACGTGGATTTTTTAAAGAATCTTTTTTCATGGACCATCACAGCAATAAACGTGGATTTTTAAAGAATATTTTTTCATGGACCATCACAGAAATAAACGTGGATTTTTTAAAGAATATTTTTTCATGGACCATCACAGCAATAAACGTGGATTTTTAAAGAATATTTTTTCATGGACCATCACAGCAATAAACGTGGATTTTTAAAGAATATTTTTTCATGGACCATCACAGCAATAAACGTGGATTTCTTAAAGAATATTTTTTCATGGACCATCACAGCAATAAACGTGGATTTTTTAAAGAATATTTTTTCATGGACCATCACAGCAATAAACGTGGATTTTTTAAAGAATATTTTTTCATGGACCATCACAGCAATAAACGTGGATTTTTTAAAGAATATTTTTTCATGGACCATCACAGCAATAAACGTGGATTTTTTAAAGAATATTTTTTCATGGACCATCACAGCAATAAACGTGAATTTTTTAAAGAATATTTTTTCATGGACCATCACAGCAATAAACGTGGATTTTTTAAAGAATATTTTTTCATGGACCATCACAGAAATAAACGTGGATTTTTTAAAGAATATTTTTTCATACACCATCACAGCAATAAACGTGGATTTTTTAAAGAATTTTTTTTTTATGGACCATCACAGCAATAAACGTAGATTTTTTAAAGAATATTTTTTCATGGACCATCACAGCAATAAACGTGGATTTCTTAAAGAATATTTTTTCATGGACCAATAAACGTGGATTTTTTAAAGAATATTTTTTCATGGACCAATAAACGTGGATTTTTTAAAGAATATTTTTTCATGGACCATCACAGCAATAAACGTGGATTTTTTAAAGAATATTTTTTCATGGACCATCACAGCAATAAACGTGGATTTTTTAAAGAATATTTTTTCATGGACCATCACAGCAATAAACGTGGATTTTTTAAAGAATATTTTTTCATGGACCATCACAGCAATAAACGTGGATTTTTTAAAGAATATTTTTTCATGGACCATCACAGCAATAAACGTGGATTTTTTAAAGAATATTTTTTCATGGACCATCACAGCAATAAACGTGGATTTTTTAAAGAATATTTTTTCATGGACCATCACAGCAATAAACGTGGATTTTTAAAGAATATTTTTTCATGGACCATCACAGAAATAAACGTGGATTTTTTTAAAGAATATTTTTTCATGGACCATCACAGAAATAAACGTGGATTTTTTTAAAGAATATTTTTTCATGGACCATCACAGAAATAAACGTGGATTTTTTTAAAGAATATTTTTTCATGGACCATCACAGAAATAAACGTGGATTTTTTTAAAGAATATTTTTTCATGGACCATCACAGCAATAAACGTGGATTTTTTAAAGAATATTTTTTCATGGACCATCACAGCAATAAACGTGGATTTTTTAAAGAATATTTTTTCATACACCATCACAGCAATAAACGTGGATTTTTTAAAGAATATTTTTTCATGGACCATCACAGCAATAAACGTGGATTTTTTAAAGAATATTTTTTCATACACCATCACAGCAATAAACGTGGATTTTTTAAAGAATATTTTTTCATGGACCATCACAGCAATAAACGTGGATTTTTTAAAGAATATTTTTTCATGGACCATCACAGCAATAAACGTGGATTTTTTAAAGAATATTTTTTCATGGACCATCACAGCAATAAACGTGGATTTTTTAAAGAATATTTTTTCATGGACCATCACAGCAATAAACGTGGATTTTTTTAAAGAATATTTTTTCATACACCATCACAGCAATAAACGTGGATTTTTTTAAGAATATTTTTTCATACACCATCACAGCAATAAACGTGTATTTTTTTAAGAATATTTTTTCATACACCATCACAGCAATAAACGTGGATTTTTTAAAGAATATTTTTTCATGGACCATCACAGCAATAAACGTGGATTTTTTAAAGAATATTTTTTCATGGACCATCACAGCAATAAACGTGGATTTTTTAAAGAATATTTTTTCATGGACCATCACAGCAATAAACGTGGATTTTTTAAAGAATATTTTTTCATACACCATCACAGCAATAAACGTGGATTTTTTAAAGAATATTTTTTCATGGACCATCACAGCAATAAACGTGGATTTTTTAAAGAATAGTTTTTCATGGACCATCACAGCAATAAACGTGGATTTTTTAAAGAATATTTTTTCATGGACCATCACAACAATAAACGTGGATTTTTTAAAGAATATTTTTTCATGGACCATCACAGCAATAAACGTGGATTTTTTAAAGAATATTTTTTCATGGACCATCACAGCAATAAACGGGGATTTTTTAAAGAATATTTTTTCATGGACCATCACAGCAATAAACGTGGATTTTTGTAAAGAATATTTTTTTCATGGACCATCACAGCAATAAACGTGGATTTTTGTAAAGAATATTTTTTTCATGGACCATCACAGCAATAAACGTGGATTTTTTAAAGAATATTTAAATTATTATTCAAGTCACCACTTTAATCGGGAGAAGATTTTTATTAGACCATAGCCAACTGGTCATAAACGTTATTGCAAAACCGAGTGGTAGCAATCTAACGGAAACAAACATAACAAGAACACTTTAGACAATAACCTAAAGCCCAACAACAGGAAGGACAAAAAACAAAAAAAAAAACAGCTAACAAAAAACGGAAGTGACCAACAACAAGCATCAGAATAACTAATGGAGAGCAAAGCAAAAACAAAATATTAAAGTTCATAGTAGACCTGAGTCTGTTCAAGTGATGTTCAAGCGAAGAGCAGGAGAAGGAGCATTTCACTAAAACAAACAGTAAAATTCAAAAACAATCTGCAACACAAACAGATACCATGATTACCAAGAGAGTGACTGAACACATACATACATACATACACATAACTATACATAATGTATTCCTTTGCACTCACGTCCTATCAGACGCCAGGACAATGGACAGCATTGAGAATTTATATTTTATATTGGACTTACAAGTGCTCCACACTATCATGTAATTCCCCATGAGAGCCTATAATACTCATGTATTACTTTTCGTGTATGTGTGTGTGTGTCAGTAAGGATATTTGTTATTCTACATGTGTTGGTGTGTGTGTTCTACAACTTTTAGTTTGCTGTTACTAAACATTTTCATAAATATTTGTTACTAATAAATATTATAAATTATTAATAATGACTAAATACTGTTTACTTGTGTGTAAGTATGTGTGAGTGTGTCTGTTGTCCATAAGTGTTTACTGGCATCCTGTTGATGGTGGTAGTCCGTACTAGTTGTACTCAGGCATTTATGTTAAAGCTAAACTAAAATTTAATGCTCTATGTATAATGAACGGCCAGTATTATTTTCACGGATAATGGCCACAGGACATCAGCTTGTACTTCGACGTCGACTACTACCTCTGGTTGGGAGGTCAGACAATGTTTTGCTTGTGCAAAAGGTCATACATTATGAATTCTGTCTGCAGGTTAAAAGGGCCAGACAAGGGAATTTTTACTCGTTTTATGTTTCAGTGAAATTTTTACGTTTTGTTTGTTAGCTTCGGAAATGTTGTCACAAAAAGGCACTAAACACTACTCCGCACAAGGAAGAGGAAGATGCTGTGTAGCAGCTGTTATGCAAAAAATATCTGTGGATGATTTTTTAATTTCGTGAGGTTGTGTTGTTGCGGCAAAGGAAGCAAAACTAAATTTATCTATGCAGTGGATATGAGACGTCGACAACATATGCCACAGGAGGGGATGAGTTGGAATGAAGAAAACTTAATTGAAATTTTCCTGTGTCAGTTTTTGATAGAAATTTTTTATAGTAGAAAATGAGGGCATTGGACTGGACATTATTCTCTGCAATATCAAAGCTTAAAAACATGTATTTTTAGGAGCAAAATGACAGCAATATCTACCCGTTTAATCGTTTATTACTTTGAGCTAGGATTGCTTCTTATCTCAGGTAGGCACTTACCTCCTTATACGCTCACCTGGGAAGCTTCCTTTAACAGCCGTTGAAATTGGTTATTAAGGATGTTAACTTTATCGACTGTTGGACCAAAGATACCTTCCTTTCAATTTTTGCATGAAGTTATAAAGTTAATCGAACTTATTCCAGAACTTCCGAAATTCTTAATATCACCCTCGTTTAAAATAATTTGTGAAAACACACACACACACTCGCTATTTACAGGTTTATAAAACTCATTTAATCTCCGCATCATTTACGTTTTCGCCATAGCAGCCGTTAATTGCAGCCAAACCAGTAGAACAATGCTTTGGTATGTTGTTAGTGGTCAGTGTTGCTTATGGAATGGTAAACGGATAAAGAGAATATTCAATTTTTCCTCATAGTTGTTGTTCTATTGTTTCCGAAAAATGTATACAAAAACAACTCAAAATTGCTGTGTTAACAATTTACACTTCAAAAACATTGCACAAACTCAAGTTGTGCAGACACATAAATTGTGCGACGATACATGACCGTGACAGCTCGAAAACAAATCAGAATTTGTATAAATTTATAAAAATTTTAATAACAAGTGGATTTAAAATTTGAAACAAAATGTAATTTTTAAACAAGCTAGAGACGTGGATTTTTGCATATTTTTTTTTTTCAAGGACTAGCAAAGAACGTGGATATTTTAAAGAACTAACAATAAGCGAGGATATTTTAAAGAATTTTATTCTAGGACTACCAGACCAAGAGACCTGTATTATTAAAAGAATTTTTAAAGACTACTAGATTTAGAGACGTGGATTTTTTAAAGATTTTTTTTTGAAATACTACCATACAAAAGATCGTGGATTTTTTAAAGATTTTTTTAAATACTACCTGACCAAGAGAGACAATAAAGGTGGTTTCTTTAAAGATTTTGTTTTTCAGGGACTGACAATAAACCTGGATTTTTTAAGGACCAACAATAAACGTGGATTTTTTAAAGAATCTTTTTCAAGGACTAACAACAAACTTGGATTTTTTAATAATTTTTTGTCAAGGACTTACAATAAACGCGACAACAATAAACTTAATTTTTTTAAAGAATTTTTTAAGGACCAACAATACAAGTGTATTTTTTATAAAAAATGTTTCAAGGACCAACAGTAAACGTGGATTTTTTTTAAGAATCTCTTTCATGGACGAACAATAATGGTGAATTTTTTAAATAAATTTTTTCAAGACTACCAGAATAAAAAAGTGGAAATTTTTTTCAAAGAATACCAGAATAAGAGACATGGATTTTTTAAAGATTTTTTTTCAAAGAATACCAGACCAAAAGATGTGGATTTTTTAAAGAATTTTTTCAAAGACTACGATTTTTTAAAAGAATGTTTTAAAGACTACCAGACTTAGATACGTGGATTTTTTTAAAGAATTTTTTCTTTTTGAAATACTACCAGACCAAGAGACGTGGATTTTTTAAAGAATTTTTTTTCTAAAAATACTAGCAGACCGAGAGACGTGAATTTTTTAAGATTTTCTTTAAGGACTTCCAGACCAAGAAATGTGGTTTAGTTAATATTTTTTTCAAAGACTACCAGACTAAGAAACGTGGATTTTTTAAAGATTTTTTTTAAAGGGCTACCAGACCAAGAAACTTGGATTTTTTAAAGAATTTTTTTAAAGGACTACCAGACCAAGAAACTTGGATTTTTTAAGAATTTTATTCAAAGACTAGAAAAACGGACGGACATTGCTAAATCAACTCTAAATTGTCTGAATCGGATTTCTTCCAAACATACATGGGGTCTAAAACCGTTAGAGACGTGGATTTTTTTTAAAAAATTTTGTTAAGACTACCAGACCAAGAAAGTTGGATTTTTTAAAGAATTTTTTTCAAGGACTACCAGCCCAAGAGACGTGGATTTTTTAAAAAAATTTTGTTAAGACTACCAGCCCAAGAGACGTGGATTTTTTAAAGATTTTTTTGAAATACTACCAGACGTAGGGGATGTAAGATACCAAGGAGCGGGACACTCACCTCCCCGTGGTGTAAACTGGGGAACTGCCTTTAACACCCGTTAATGGTAGTGAGCTAACATGTGCCGCGCGTTCACCCATAAGAACGTTAAAAACTTGGGTTTAGGCGTCGGGTTAGTAACCCTCCCCTAGAAAATACAGCCTACTATGAAAAGCGAAAGAAAAGAAAAACAAACCCCTCTAAAGTTGACGAACCACGCAAACGTTTTAAGGGCCATGATCTGCGAATCTGCACCTGGAATGTTCGCACTCTTTATAGGGAAGGTGCAGTTTACGCATTGGCAGATGTACTTGAAAAGTACAAGGCCGACATTACTGCCATACAGGAAATACGATGGAACGGGAAAGGCGTCACAACAACACCTAAAGGTGACGCACTGTATTATAGCTGCCATGACAAAAAGCATGAGTTTGGTTGCGGATTTGTATTTGGTCGGAGACTAAAACATCTGGTATCCAACTTCACCCAAGTGAATGAAAGACTCGCTGCAATTCGATTAAAAGCAAAATTCTTTAACATCAGCTTTAGTCTCCACAGTGAAACATCTGACAATGGTATGAGGCTGATAGACTTTGCAGCTGCAAGAAACATGGTAGTTAGCAGTACCAGATTTAAGCATCTCGATATTCATAAGGGCACCTGGCTGTCGCCAGATCAAAGAACAAATAATCAAATTGATCATGTTGTGATAGATGGAAGACATTCATCGAGCGTGTTGGATGTACGATCGTTCCGAGGTGCACATATAGACTCGGACCACTACCTTCTTGCAGCAAAGTTACGTACCAGTTTAAACGTAGCAAATAAAGTACGAACAGACACAAAATGGAAGTTGGACATCGGTAAGCTGCAATCACAACAGATAGCCACATCATATTCCTCTCAACTGGCCCAACTGCTTAATCAAAGCACTCCTCGTCCCGATAATATATCAGGGCAATGACAAAGTATTGCCTACTCCATGCAAATAGCCGCAAAAGCCATACTTGGATACCAGAGACCTCCTCCAAGGAATCCATGGTATGAGCAGGAGTGTCGTGCTGCTACCGAAGAGAAAAATGCGGCATATAGGGCTACTTTAGAATCAGTAGAAACGCGTAGCGCACGAGAGGGATATCGGGAGAAGAGGAGAGAGGAGAAACGTCTTTTCCGCAGGAAAAAGAGAGAGATGGAAAAGCGGAAGTGTGAACAAATCGAGATGTACAGGAGACAGAATGAAGTCCGAAAATTCTACCATAGAGTGAAACATCAAACTGATGGCTTTGGAACTGGTACACCCTCCTGTAGAGACCAGCAAGGTGATCTGGTAACTGATACAGATAGTGTGCTAAGGATATGGAAAGATCATTTTTCCAAACTGTTGGCATCCAAAAGTAGCGAAGTCGACGATGATACCACAGATCCAATCCCAGAAGATGGTATTGAATGTATATCACCCGGCCAAGATGAGGTAAAGACAGCAATGAACCGGCTGAATAATAATAAGGCAGCAGGATCTGATGGCCTACCATCCGAGCTGTTTTAAACCGGAGGCGGCACGCTGATAAGGTGTATGCATCAGCTAGTTAGCTCCATCTGGAAGGGAGAACGCGTACCCGACGATTGGAACCTGAGCATCCTGTGCCCCGTCCATAAGTAAGAAGATAAGACTTTATGCTCCAACTGTAGGGGCATAAGTCTGTTCCATATTGCCTACAAGATAGTGTAAGGAATATTGTGCGAACGACTACAATGCGGCTTTAAACCTGGCAGGTCCATCATTGAACAGATATTTACCCTGCGGCAAATCCTGGAGAAGACCCAAGAGATGCAGATCGACACCTACCACCTTTTTGTTGATTAAAAAGCAGCCTTCGACAGCCTGCTACGTTCAAAGGTCTGAATTTGGTATCCCCGCAAAGCTCATTCGGCTTTGTAAAATGACTCTAACTGACACAAGATCTTCACTTAAAATAGGAAAGAACCTCTCCGAAGAATTTTGTACCAAAAGAGGTTTCAGGCAAGGAGACAGCCTTTCGTGTGATCTTTTCAACATCCCGCTAGAAAGGTTATACGAGAGGCAAACGTCAAAAGAAGTGGCACAATCTACACCAACAGTCACATGTTACTTGCTTATGCTGATGATATAGACATCATGGGACGATCAGTAAAAGAAGTAACCGATACCTTTATGAAGGTCGAAGGAGAATCTGCTAAAGTGGTTCTGGCGGTAAACGGCGAGAAGACCAATGCGTCCATTGAGATCGGACCAACTGTTGAAGTTGGTTCCTACAATTTTGAGGTGGTAAAAGACTTCGTATACCTCGACACCGCCGTAAACACAAAAAACGACATCAGTTGTGAAGTAAAAAGAAGAATTGTATTGGCCAACAGAAGCCTACATTGGCTTAAGTAAGCACTTCAAAAACAAGGCCACAACTCGTCAAACAAAAATAACGCTTTACAAAACACTGATATTACCCGTGCTGATGTACGGGTCCAAAGCTTAGGTACTTGCGCAAGCACATAAGGCAGTTCTTGGCGTGTTTGAGAGAAACATTCTTCGAAAAATCTACGGACCAATCTGCGTTGACGGTGAATATCGACGTCGTATGAACCACGAGCTGTATCTGATATACAACGACATCAATATTTTTAAACGTATCGAGATGCAGCGATTGCGTTGGCTAGGCCATACAATAAGAATGGGCGATGATGAACCTGCTAAAAGGCGTATAAATTCGGGCCACATGGCGGTGCACGCAGAATTGGCAGGCCAAAGAATAGATGGCGCAAATAAGTGGATGAAGAGATGACAAGGCGCGGTATTCCAAAAAGCGAAGCGTTAAACAGAGAGAATTGGAGATATTTTCTTAGTTCGGTCTATGGAACAAATGTTCTTTAATGGGCCAGCTAATTAAAAATACTACCAGACCGAGGTTTTTTAAAGATTTTTTAAGAGACTTTCAGACCAAGAAACCTGGATTATTTAAGAATTTTTTCAAAGACTACCAGACCAAGGAACGCTGATTTTTTTTTAAGAATTTTAAAGGACTACCAGACCAAGAAACTTGGATTTTTAAGATTTTTTTTCAAAGACTACCAGACCAAGAAACGCGGATTTTTGAAGAAATTTTTTCAAGGACTACCAAAAGACGTGCATTTTTTTAAAGAATTTTATTCAAGAACAAATAATAAACGTGGATTTGTTAAAGAATTTTTTCAAGGACCAACAATAAGCGTGGATTTTCTAAAGAATTTTTTTCAAGGACCAACAATAAGCGTGGATTTTCTAAAGAATTTTTTTCAAGGACCAACAATAAGCGTGGATTTTCTAAAGAATTTTTTTCAAGGACCAACAATAAACATGGATTTTTAAAAATTCTTTTTGAAGGAAAGACATTTTTATCAAGGACCAACAATAAATGTGAATTGTTTAAAGAATGTTTTTCAATGACCAACAAAAACGTGAATTTTTTAAAGAATTTTTTCCAACAATAACATGTTGTTTTAATCTTTTCAAGGACGATAAAATAAACGATGATGTTTTAAAGAATTTTTTTCAAGAACCAATAACAAACGAGTATTTTTTAAAGAATTTATTCAAAGACCAACAATAAACGAAGATGTTTTAAAGAATTGTTTCTTAAGGACTAACAATAACCGTGGATTTTTTAAAGAATTTATTTCAAGGGCTAACTATAAACTTGAATTTTTTAAAGAATTTTTTCAAGGACCAACAATAAACGTGAATTTTTAAAGATTTTTTTCAAGGACTACCAAGAGAGAAGTGGATTTTGTAAACATTTTTTTTTCAAGGACTACCAAGGGACGTGGATTTTTTAAAGAATTTTTTCATGGACTACTAAGAGACATGGATTTTTAAAGAATTTTTTCATGGACTACTAAGAGACATGGATTTTTAACGAATTTTTCATCGATTTTTTAAAAATTTTTTTTCGTGGACTACTTGGAGGCTTGTATTTTTTAAATAATTTTTTTATGGACAACCAAGAGGCGTGGATTTAAAAATATATTTTTAAAGGACTTTTATAGTTGGTCCTTGGATTAAAAAAAAACTATTTTATCAAGTTAGACCTAGAATCGTGGATTTTAAAAAAGTATTTTTCAAGGGCTAACTAGAAACGTGGATTCAAAAAAATATTTTAGGACTAACTAGAAATGCGGATTTCAAAAAAGTATTTTTCCAGGGCTAACTAGAAACGTGGATTTAAAAAAAGCTATTTTTCCAGGGCTAACTAGAAACTTGGATTTAAAAAATATATTTTTCAACACAAAATTGCTTCCTAAATTTGGGGGGAACTATTGCACACACTCACGAAAGTTGTGCGCAGGGAAGAGCTGCCTGCCTACATTTTTCAATGTTTCTATTTTGTTGTTTTCGTACATGCCTTGGAGTTGTTACGAACTGTTGAAAGTCGACATTTATCTTAATTGTGTGTCCAAAATGCATAACATATCATACGAAGACCATGGAAGATGAAGAAACATAGACACAACAACAACAGCAGGATTTTTCCTAACAACCACCCTATCTTAAAGAATAGAGAAAAAACAACAAACTAACAACTTCTTCAACAGCGTCTGTCAAGATGCTGACGCTGTTGATGCTGTTTTCGTGCTGGTAGTCCTCATGCTAAGCTGGTGTTAAGATATTTCTTTAAAAGGACACTCACTGACTCACTTGTATAAGAAAACAAGGAAAAAAACAAAATAAAACACACATAAATAAATTGTCAAAGAGTCACTCGAATGACTGTCGGAAGACATTTCATTTCATTATGCTACACGCACGGAACACTAATACCAAGAAGAAGACGCATGGTATGCTTGCTGTGTGCCAAGGTAAGCTGAAATTTGCAGTAACACCATTCCTGCATTTCTTTTCCTCTTACCTTCATCCATTCATATGTATGGGCGCGTACACCCCCAAAATAATTGGGAGGGCATGTAATGGGGGTTGGGAGAGAATCGTAATTCATATTTTTGTTTTGTTCGCTACATGCCATCCGTTTCTTTATCTCAATGATTACACATTAGAACAGATGACTTTGGATTTCTGATTCGACCGTCATAAAAAATGATAATCTAAAAGGAATTTTAGGTTTCACTTTTACAAGGAAAACAAATGGGGAAAAGGTGGAGGATGTGGTACATTATTTTTGTTTGTGCGTATACACAAAAAACATTTATTTAAGTTTGTTGATGTTGATAATGGTTATGATGGTGCTGCTCTACGAGTATATGGTGGAAGTAAGTGTAGAAAAGTTTTTGTTTCATAACAACAGAATACTTATTGGTAGTATTCACACGTAATAACGGAAATATGTGGTCAACTTCCAATAAGAGGAGAGCAAATTATTGACTACAATAGAAAAATTTATAACTTGTGTTGTTTTGTGCATGGAGTGCTAATTTTACTATTTTTAGGTATGTAGGTATTCAAGTTGTTTTTCACTCAAAAGTTGGCAACATCTCGAAATGATGCTCCAATTTTTGTACATCTCATCAGTACATTCCCTTGTTGCGGAGATCATTATGGATGAATTCAAGCTTTACATTAATGAAGGCCCCCACAATCTTCTAATTGTATCCAAAAATGTCTTGTAAGGCGGTTTCTATTGATTTGCCCTTAATGAGTGCTGAGATCTACTGACCTTCTTGGAATCTAAGATGGTCCTAATTTCGTTATTTAGTAACCTTTCAACGTTTTGAATAACAAAAAATCATCAGTCGCCTTTGCCGGCAGTGATATATCCTCAGCTTATGTGAATTGAAGCGTTCATCTATTGAAAACATCGAATCAAATACCGGCTACGCAACCAAAATCCTTTTCTCCAAAAATTATGTACTAGGGGTTTTTAGATTTTGTGACCGTCTTTGGACATATAAACTTGCCGAAATAATATATATTTGGATTAAAGTTCAAAAATGTTGGGGAAGAGGTACCTGAAGGAATGCATCGGCATCGTCCATTCTGGAAGTGGATCTTATTTTGGGAGTCATTTCTTTTCGATAGGTATCAGTTGGTCGCCTTATAACTTAGATGTTTTGTCAGGAGGCAGTAACATCGCAAGGAGTAACATCAGTATATTTTTGTCCAAAGGATCTTCGAACAGATCCTAAACTGCACTTAAACAAAAATGTTGAAAATGTTCTGGGCAATCCTAAGGAGAATACCGATATGGACTATTTTCGAAGTTAAGCTATATTTTCGACAAATTATTAGGAGGTCCAAAGTTTGAACCATTAGAGTGCCACCGTGGTGCAATGGTATGCACACCCGCCTTGCGCGCTGAAGGTCGTGGGTTCAATTCCACGGCCAGGTAACATCAAAAATTTCAACGGTGGCAAAATACCCCTCAGTAATGCTGGCGACATTTCCTGAGAATTTCAGTCATGTAAAACTTCTCTACAAGGCACCCGGCAATAAACAGTAGGCCCCATATCATTGAGCTTATATGAATCGGGTTGCACTCATTGATATGAGAGAAGTCTACCTTGTCCCGTATGGGATGTTTGTGGAACAATTATTATTATTATTAACTTTGAACCAAATCGTCTGCTCGGTTCAACAGATGTAGCGCGTATCGGTTTAGTGGCATTTTTTGACCGTAGGAAGGAGGTAACGGAAGGATATGGTCCATTCTCGATCATAAAATACATTTGGATAAAATAATAGGAGATTCAAAGTTTGGACAAAATTGTGCTGATTCGTTCGAGAGTTATCGTGTGCTCCAGCCACTACACATGTTTTTTTATCTTATCATCTTAAAATAAGTTCGGACAAAGTATTACGAAGATCAAATTTTGGATGAAATCGGCTGATCCGTTCGAGAGTTATTGTGCGCATCAGCCACTACATACGGTGTCATAAGGGTTTTAACAGTAGCCGGGCTATTTCCGCAGGAAGTATGGACTTACCCCTGATAAAACTTGTACCGTTGTAATGGGGGCAGCGTAAAAAATTGTTAATAATGAAGCGAAGAACAATATGAAGAAGAACAAAAACAAGCAAGTAGGAACGGGGTTAAGTTCGCCAGACCGAACGAGTTGTATTGAAATAAAATAGAACAATTAATTTCCTTTCGTTTATGAAGAAGGCTAAATACCAAATTTCAGCAAATTCGGTAAAACAATGTGGCTAACCTTCAAAATACCGAAATTCGGGAGGTACCGTTCCATGGGGTCTATATCAAAAGCTGCGCTTCTATGAGAGATATAAGAACCCGCGAACCTATACTGATATTTCTCTTCTAGAATATTTTATAACCCCATGGAAGACTAAGTAACAAATTTCAGTTTTGGGATATTGACGTCATTTGGGATATTGACTTCACAACCTTCAGAATTACGAAAGTCGGCAGGTACCGTTATATGGGGAATATATCGAAACGTTGACCTTTACCGACAAATATCTGGGACAAAGTTTTATACTCCCAACGAAGACTAAGTGTCATATTTCAGCCATTTCGGTGTAATAATGAGACTAAAACCTTCAAAATACCGAAAATCGAGAGGCTTCGTTCAATGGGGGCTATACTAAGGCATGGAACTATACCGACAAGTTTTTCGTTTTGTACCCCCAACGAAGACTAAATACAAAATTTCGGCCATTTCTGAGGAATATTGAGGTCAAACCTTTTAAAACATCGAAAATCGGGAGGTACTGTTCTATGGGGGCTATATTAAGGAGTAGACTTATACCGAAAAATTTCTGGGGAAAAGTTTTATAACCTCAACGGAGACTAAGTACCAAATTTCAAAATAAATTGTCTGAGACAAATTTTTATACCCCCAACGAAGACTTAGTGTCAAATTTCAGCCATTTCGGTGTAACAGTGAGGCTAAAACTGTCAAATACAGAAAATGGGGAGGCACCGTTCTATGGGGGCTATACTATGGCGTGGACCTATACCGACAAGTTTTGTACCCCAACATAGACAAACTACCAAATTTCAGCCATTTCTGAGGAATATTGAGGCCACAACCAAGGGCGTAGCCAGGATCAAATCTAGGAGTGGGCAACTTCTATTTTAATGATGTGTATAGTTTTTACATACAAAATTTTAAAACCTTTATTTAGATACTTACCTAATGAAAATCAAGTAAAAACCGCCCAACATGAAATAGTCTGAGCTATTATGGAATAATTAGTTTCCTTTCCGTTATGAAAGTACCATCGCCCACAATTTTAGGTGAATTTTCTTGTCCACTGCGTATAGCAATTACCTATCAACTAACTTTATCTGGTCAGCTAAAATTTTGTACAATACTTGAAATTGGGCGGTATCGTTGTTTAGGGATTATACCAAAACGTGGAATATGTCCACAATATTTGCGGAAAAGTCTTTTGATCACTACGAACCCTTAATGCTGAATTGCACCCAATTTAGGGACAAAATGTAAATAAAAATAACAATTTTGAATGGACTATGGATCCGACTTGATGCATGACGGGATGACATAAAACTATGTGCAAATTTTGGACAAAATCGATTACTCCCTTCGAGAGTTATCGTTCACACCATTTTACAGAATATATTCCGAAACAAGCGAAATATACACCTAATGACATTGGATGCACATCCTCTTGTGGTTCGAGCATAGTAATTTATTAAGGAGTAGTTTACACTATATGTAAATGTCATATGACACGAAATAAAAACATTCCATATCTACCCACGCAGGCAATGTGGAGACGTAATTTTATTACATTTTCGCTGGAGTGGGCGCACAAAGTAAATTGCGTAAGAAAAATCCCCAATATTGCACATATTAGCGACTATATAATGATGGAAAATTTCATGTCATATGACATTTACATATAGTGTAAACTACCCCTAACAGAGATAACATGTAGCATACCCAGGTGCTGGATTCTTGTTCTATGAAAATTTGAAATGAAAAATATTTCCTTTATAATATTTTTCATTTGACAGTTTTCTCCTCTAAAAACGTTTTCATTTCACGCTTTCGTAGAAAGAGAATTGAGCCCCAGAATATGTTAATATTATGTAATTTAACGCACCCACGAAATTGCTTATAACAACATAGTTTATAAGGTAATGTCGTTATCTAAAAGATGATTTGAATCGGAATTCCCTAAGAATGCGTGATGTCTCTTTTTTTCTGTTTAACCCATTTCGTACTTGGTGTTCGATTTGTCGAACAGTAAAAACACTTATGGATGAAAAAGTTAAAATTTTAAAAAAGTTTTAGTGTTTATATTAATTCTCATCTTTTTGGATACATTTTAAATTAATTTTAATAAATTAAAAAAAAAATTAAATTAACAAGTAAAAAAGTATCAGTCAGCTTTGCTGACAGAGATATACCCTCAGCATGTGTATATTGAAACAATTTTTCCCAAAAAACGTATAAATTTAGGGGTTTTAAAAATGTTAGACGTATGAACCGACAAAAATATTGATCAGGATTTAAGATCAAAAGTTTTGCGGAGGAGATACTTAAAGGAATCGACATTGACCATTATGGAAGTGGATCTCCAGCCACTACATATGGTGCCATAGCGGGTTTTTACACCTTTCGGGCTGTTTTCTCAAGAAGTATGGACTTGCCCCTGAAAAAAACTTTTACCATCGTAATTGAGGCAGCGAATGAAAGTTGCTTCAACAAAAATCAAAGTGATTCGATTGTAGGTCTTACAGTGAACTTATCCGAAATTTTGTGTGGGAGGTACCGGATGGAGTGGACAAATATATTCCATATTTGAACCTGATCTACATCTGGTAGATATATTAGGATATGTAAAGTATGGACCAATTCGGCCACTTCCTTCAAGAGTTACCGTACGAACAATTTTTCCGAAAATTTTTGAACTTTTGTGGGGGAGGTACCTGATGGAGTGGACCGATATGGCTTATCTTCGAACTTAAACTATGTTTGGACAGAATATTACTAAGGCCGAATCGGCAGATCATAGGGATTTTTTTTTGCAACTTTGGGGCTATTTTCTCAGGAAGTGTGGACTTGCCCTTGATGAAACTTGTACCGCCGTATGGGGGGCAGTAAATACAAGTTGCTAAAACAAAAATCAAAGCGATTCGAGAGCAGGTCCTAAACTGAACATATCCCAAATTCTGTGTGGGAGGTACCCGAAGGAGTGGACCGATTGACTCCATATTGGAAACTCATCTAAGTCTGGTAGACGTTTCACGATTTGCAAAGTATGGACCAAAACGGTAATTCCCTGCAAGAGTTATCGTGCGCACAAGTTTTGCGAGGTGGGGGAGGTACCTGAAGGAGTGGACCGATATAACCCATCTTCAAACTTAAACTAAGTTTGGACAAAATATTACGAAAGCCAAATTTTGGATCGAATCGATTGATCCGTTCGAGAGTTATCGTGCGCTCCAGCCAGCCAGACAGACCGACAGACGGACGGACATTGCTCAATCGACTCCAAATTGTCTGAAACACATTTCGTCCAAACATACTTGGGGTCTAAAATCATTATTTCGATGAGGCACATTTTGCCCGTATGAAAGTGTATATGGTAAATAACAAAAATGTTTTGCAATCGATGAATCCGAGTTTCACCCTATCAGAATTCGTGAACTGTTAACATATTATGTAAAGTATGACTACAATTCTTTAAAATGACCATTAAAACTAATTTTCGTGGAAGCTGTGTTGGCATCAATGTAGAAAAATGAGTAAAAATGGGTTGAAGCCAACAAGTTTTTTTATGTTCCCATACGATTTCTGGCTTAACCTTACATTTTATAGACCTATCCCCAAAGAAAGAATCACAGAATACTCCATGGGCAACAAGATTGTAGTTTATGATTTTTCGATATATCCACTGCATCCACCTAAAATTGATGCTGACATTTTGAAGCCGGAATTTCGGGGTTTTTTTAATTTTTTTAATAATCCGGACGCGCAAGAAGATAATATTCCAAACTCATAACACGATTATAGAACTCGTGATTTTACGTCGTTTGGTGCGTATGTCATGAGTGTGCTCCTTACAGCATCCTCCTAGTAATTGGAGTCGAAAGGCCAAAATTTCATGCGTGAATTTTCTTACAAAACATATTTTTTGCGTGTAAAATATACAACTGTCATTCACTTTCCTTTGAAACCCGCGTGAATTTAGTTATTTTACGCGACGGTTCTAATGAAGCCTTCCGCGATCGAATTCATCGTATCGGAAAAATCAGCATAATCGGAAAATCAGCAAAAAATATATTTTGACAAATCCGCGTACTAAATCGCGATTATCTTTAAAATTTTTTACATAAATGGAATCCTTTACTCGCGATTATAATATTTGCGAAAACACGTGTAGAGGCACATCCGCGGTTTTTGAAGAATCTATTTGAAATAGGTGTATATTGACGTATTTTTGATGGGTGCTACTGAAATCGGATGCGCACCAAAATCGTATGCATACTGCGCGAATTTTACCAAGTTTAAGGTTTTTTTGCATTGTGTGATGCAACTGACGGCACACTTTGGCTGCTGCGTGAAACATTGAAATATGCATAAACATTGAAAGAGATTGATTCGCTGTATCCAAAAACAGATGCGCATCAACCGACTTTAACTATATTATTAATAATTGAATGATTGTAATTTCAATATTACTCCTTATTTCCTACCGTTACAAGTTATCACAGTAATCAGTTAAACTTTCGCGATGGTAAACCATATTTGTTGATGAAGTTTTAAGTGTATACATTCATTATTCTATGGGATTTTAGCAAATAGTTGGAGAACTCCCATATATTTTTTTCTAATTTTTAGAATCAAACCAAAAAAATATTTGCAACAATATTTTCCAACAATAAGTTTTTCTCTTTTGTTGTTGCTATAATATGCAATTTATGTACCCAATTGGTATCATATTTTTCTACGCATTGTCTAGATTCCGCATATAATTTTTAATTTATTTTTTGAGGGTTTGTACGGACTCTGGGACAGGATAATTTGGATTTATTTCCAAAATTTTTTATTATTTGTTGATTTTCCGCGAAAATGATAATAAATTTAATAACTATTTAAACATCTACGAATAGATATGGAATGCTGTTAACGATTTATGCATACATTTTCTCATAACAACAAAAAATATATTTTTAAATATTTTTCTTTATACATATGAGAATAAAAACGCTATAACTTTTGCACGCATTGGCCAATTTCGTGAAAGCGAGCAGATTTGAAACCGGATTTTTTTCCTTTACCTCTATACCAAAAATCGTAGATGTGCTCGCAAAAAAATTTTTAATTTTTGTTGTGTATTTATTTCAGCTAAAGTCCATACTTTGTTGCTTCAAAATTTGAAGAAACAAAATGTTTAACAGTGGGTATTGAAATTGATTACTACGAGCGGAGGCAGAGAATACTATAGTTTCGGAAGCAGCCAAACTTCCTCATCAGTTCTCTTAACCGCTGACTCTGTATCAATAAACAGGTCAATAAGAGTGACCAGAAAATTAAACAGAACGAGAAATTTTCTGTATCCTCCTAAATCTGTTGACCGCACAATTGAGTCAGAATAATCAAAATCATATACCCACTACTGTTTTTTATGCTGTCTTTGCATCGCAAAGAAGACAAGCATAAGTAGTGTTGTTTGCAGTAAGCAGAGATCACAACAAAATGTTGTTTTTGCTTTATGCGTAGTCAACAAGTAAGGCCGTGCTGATTGCCTGTTATTGTTGTTGGCTTTGTATTGTTGGACTGCAAAATAATACTTGTTGTGTATTTATTTCAGCTAAAGTCCATACTTTGTTGCTTCAAAATTTGAAGAAACAAAATGTTTAACAGTGGGTATTGAAATTGATTACTACGAGCGGAGGCAGAGAATACTATAGTTTCGGAAGCAGCCAAACTTCCTCATCAGTTCTCTTAACCGCTGACTCTGTATCAATAAACAGGTCAATAAGAGTGACCAGAAAATTAAATCTGTTGACCGCACAATTGAGTCAGAATAATCAAATTTTTTAATTTTTTTCAAATGGATGTATCAAATCGTGGAAATATATTGATAAATTAGGGGGAAATATTATTATAGCCCCATAGAAGACTAAATATTTAATTTCAGGTATTTCTGTAGAATGGTACGGCTAAATTCCTGAAAACCCCTACCGTAATGTTCAACTGGGGCTATATAAAACATGGACCAGTGCTGAAAAATTTTTAGAAGGAAGTTTAGTAGCCCATTTCTATAGGATAATACAGCTAAATCTCTGAAAACACCCGAAAATCGGGGGTAATCCAAAACGTGGACCAGTACTGGTACATTTCCGGGGAAAAGTTTTGTAGGCCCAAAGAAGACTCGATACCAATCTTTAAACATTTTTTGTTCAAAAATTATAAAATAAATCAATAAAAGCACATGAATAATTTTTTTTTACTTCTACACATATAGTGTTCGCGCCAGTGCACAGTGCGAAATTTGGGAAGTTTAGTGGAACTTTAAGGGATTTTCAAAGTACATGAAATTAATAAACTTTTATTGAATTCGTTAGCTAAGTACTCCACTGCAAATGTTCCATACTCAGTTTGCCGGTTTACTCCACGAAACGACTTAAAAATGCACTTAAAGTTGCACTTTTGGTTTAAATTTTTTTTTTTTGTAAGAAATGTATATTTGATTCATTAAAAAAATGGAGTGTCGCGGACAAATGGTAAGTCAGTATGCCATGATTTGTTTTTCTTAATATTTTACAAAACTATTATGATATTTTGCACTTTAAAAAATGCAAAAAACCGCTATGTTTTTGTGCAATTTTAGTCGGAAAGAAGTGATTTTTTTAAGTTTTCAAAATTATACTTTTTTATTTTCCGTGGAAATTTCAAAAGTGATTTCCGTACATTCACGTGTTAAGATATATATAATCTGAAAGATTGGATTCTCCTCTGTTCGCAAAGCTATAAAACAGCTGCGGTATCGCGCGGCCTTTGGAGATATTCAAGATTTTCTAAAAAAAACTTCGGGAATTTCATTCAGTTGCATTTTTCAAAAGTGTAAGGTAAACGCGACAATGAACGCCATTGTTGACTGTGGTTTGAAGAAATGGACTCACTAATTCTAACAATGATAATTTCTGTACAATTAAGAAACCTCTCGCAATTTTTCATAGTTTTGACCTCTAAATATTGGTGATTTACATATAGTGCAAAATTTTTCGATGCTGCGGTGCAAATACCAAAATACGTGAAAAATTGTAATGCAGTGCAGACCTGAACTTGATCTGAAAGACATTATTAACAAAATTAATGGTGCAGACCTGCTGAATGGACCAATAAACATTATAGATACTAATGAAAACAAAAAATATTGACATTTTACTCCTTAATAGATGTGTAGGGTTGTGGGGCTTCACCCAGAAGTGGACCTATGTTGACAGCTTTTGTGTGAGGAGGTTTTTTATTCGCTAACATCTTAAAATTTACATTTACATCAAAATCGGCTGCAATTTTTGTCTTTAACCTTTAAAATACCCAATATAAGGGAACCCGGCATGTGGGGGCTATTTCAAAACGCGAACATATATTGAAAATATTTTGTGCATAAGTTTTCTATCCGCTGAAAACTCAATATACCAAATTGCATCCAAATCTATTGAAAAATGAATGCAAAACGTAAAAACGGCAGCCACCGTTACATGAGCGCTACAGGAATCCGCGGGTCTATGTGGCCCAATTTGAGCCCAACACTGTACCCTAATATAAGAAACATTTGTGCAAAATTTTAGGAATCTACACCTTTTCGTTTAAAAGTTATTAGTAAAGTTCCGCTAAAGTGCTCATATTTCGCACTGTGCAGTGTTCGAAAATTTCGAAAACCAGTTTCCATTTCACTCTCCATACCATGGTAAAATCGATCATCCATAAAAATTGAGAAAGGACACTGAAGTTTTGGAAAAACCAAATTAACTATTATTTGGCATTTAGGGTGACCAAATCTGCACCAAAAATTATGGAAATATGTAAGTATAGCCCCCATATAACCGTACCGCCCATCTGTATTTGCTTTAACTTTGAATTTAGGGTTTAGGCATTTGGAAGTTATTACCTAAGTTCAAGGTGGTCAAAAAATCTATCCACAAAAAGACAATAGCCCCCTCAAAATTGCGAACATAGGTCCACGTTTTTGGTATGCATTTGTATACCCTCAGCCTCTAGGCTAACGAGGTCATATTCATTTCCATACGATCAAAATGGGCCTTATGGACATAATTATTTTAGACCCCAATTATGTTTGGAAGAAATCAGTTTCAGACAAATTAGAGTCGTTTTAGCCATCTCCTTTCTTCTGGCTGGCTCGACGCACAATAACTCTCGAACGGATCCGCCTGTTCGTTCCAAAATTTGACCTTCGTAATTTTTTGTCCAAACCTTTTTTAAGTTCGAAGATGAGCCATATTGGTCCACTCACTCAGTAACCTCCCTAATAAATACTCAAAACTTTTCGCTAAAATGGCTCGCACGTCATCTCTGGTCCCGTAATATTTCCAAACATATGTACTTTAAAGAATTTCATCTATGCGTTCTTGAATAAAACCGATTAAACCAAAATATCTATTTAAAACTGGCACAATACATTTTGACATCACAAATAATTAAGAGGTGGACCGATACAGCCCTCGTCGAACTTAAACTAAGTTTGGATCGATATAATAAACACCAAATTATAAAGCTCTATCTTAAAAATTTAAAGCTGTATCTTGATTTCGACAGACTGACTGACATGACTATATCGACTTAGAATTTTATCCTGATCAACAATTATAGGGTTATAGGGTTGCAAATAAGTATTTCAATGCTTTACAAACGGAAAAAACCAACTTATCATCGATTTTTAACCGAATTCATTGGTTTTTCCAATTTTCGAAAGCTTACTTACTAATAATAAATTAAATACCAAAAAGTATGAAAAGAAAAGAAATTAAATATTATAAAATAAGAAATAAATTTTTTCTTCTAAGCAGCCTAGAGCACGAAGAAACGCGTTTTCCTGTTTTAAAGCGTTTTTTACACTTCAATCACTATAACCTAACCATTTGTCAACGGCTTTTAATTAAATATAGCTTATTATTTGTCGTTATAAAATAAAAAATAGTACATCAGAACATCTGTAATTTTTGTTAACTTTAGTATAACAGTATAATTTTTCAAAAATTTTTGAAGGATCTAGGGGGGCAGGGAGGCTAAAACTTCCAAAATACCGAAAATCGGGTGGTACCGTTCTATGGTAGCTATATCAAAACGTGGACCCATATATCCCATTTGCAATACGAAACATCCTAGGAGTAATAGAAACTTCTATACCAAGTTACAGAGCTCTATCTTAAAAATCTTGATTTCAACAGACGGACATGGTTATATCGACTTAGAATTTTACCCTGATCAAGAATATATATACTGTATAGGGTCTCCGATGAACATTTCGATGTGTTACAAACGAAATGACAAATTTAATTATACCCTCCATATTATGGTGTAGGGTATAATAAAGGGATTCGAACGCAGCTTCTTAACTGCACTTTTACGACATTGTGTATGGAAGGTACCCTAAAGAGTTGACATATATAGTCCATATTCTAACCTGATCAATGTCTCGTCGAAATAGTACGATGTGCAAAGTATGAACCAAATCGTGAAAAGTGTGGTTTAATCACAAATCGAAAGAAAACAAAAAAAGATAAGTTGGCTTCAACCCATTTTCAACCATTTTATACCCTCCACCATAGGATGGGGGTATATTAAGTTTGTCATTCCGTTTGCAACTACCCGAAATAACCATTGTAGACCCCAACCCTATATATATTCTTGATCAGCGTGCAATTCAACATCGATATAGCCATGTCCGTCCGTCTGTCCGTCTGTGGAAATCACTCTAGCGTCCGAACGGATTGAAGTAGCTGAATGAAATTTTGGTAAAATCTATTATATGTAAGTAGGACTTTTGGTATTGAAAGCGGGCTATGTAGGTCCACGTTTTCGTATAGCCCCCATACAAAGCGACGCGCGACGCGTCGTCGTTTTAAGGAAATTTTAAGATATTTGTCCCACTTGACCACCGAATTGGTTGTAATTTGGTATTTTGTGTCTCCAGAGGCTAAAAAATATTCCTACCAAATTTATAGGTCCACGTTTTGGTATAGCCCCCATACAAGGCCCCATATATAGTACGCGTCATTTTATGATATTTTGAATGTAATAGTCTCATTTGACCACAGAATCGGTTGTAACTTTGCATTTGGCGTTTCAAAAGGCTAAGAAACATATCCATTGTAAAATGTTTACATAGATCCACGTTTTGGTATAGCCCCCCGAAACTTAAGAAAATATGCATCATATTTTCACCGGAGGCCATCCCTGTACATTACCTGACAATTTCAGGAAAATCAGTTCAGTAGTTTTTGTAGAAAAAAAATAGAATTTAAAATTTAAGAAACGGGCATAAAAGTGGGCGTGGTCAAATTTTCTTTGCACAAAAATTTAACTTGAGTTAAGACGTACATTTCAAAAAAAAAAAAAAAATATATATAATAATAAATACCCAAATGGTTCCAGGCGTTCTCCACAGATGTCATTACCAACGAACGGCATTTGATTTTTATTATACCCTCAGCCTTTAGGCTAAAGAGGGTATTTACACTTGATACGACCAAAAATGTGCCTCATCGAAATAATGGTTTTAGACCCCAAGTATGTTTGTACGATATCCGTTTCAGACAATTTTGAGTAGCTCTAGCAATGTCCGTCTGTCTGTCTGTCGGTCTGTCTGGCTGGTGCGCACGATAACTCTCGAACGGATCAATCGATTCGGTTAAAATTTTGGGTATCGAAATATTTTGTCCATATTCGATTTAAGTTCGAAGATGGACCATATAGGTCCACTCCTTCAGGTACCTCCCCCACCTCGCAAAACTTGTGCGCACGATAACTCTTGCAGGGAATTACCGTTTTGGTCCATACTTTGCACATCGTGTAATTTCTACCAAACTTAGATGAGGTTCCAATATGGACTCAATCGGTCCACTCCTTGGGGTACCTCCCACACAAAATTTCGGAAAAGTTCAGTTTAGGACCTGGTCTCGAATCGCTTTGATTTTTTTTACGCAAGTTCTATTCGCTGTCCTTTATACGACGCTATAAGTTTCATTAGGGGCAAGTCCATACTTCCTGGAAAAATAGCCTGAAAGTTTCAAAAAACCCTATGGCACCGTGTGTAGTGGTTGGAGCGCAAGATAACTCTCGAACGGATCTGCCGATTCGGTCCAAAATTTGGCCTTCGTAATATTGTTTCCAAACTTAGTTTAAGTTCGTAGATAAGTCATATCGGTCCACTCTTTCAGGTACCTACCCCACAAAAGTTCAAAAATATTCGGAAAAATTGTGCGCACGATAACCCTTGATGGGAGTGACCGATTTGGTCCATACTTTACACATTCTCATAATGTCTACCAGATATAGATCAGGTTCGAATATGGACTATATTTGTCCACTCCATTCCGTACCTCCCACACAAGATTTTTGATAAGTTCACTTTAAGTCTTGCTATTGAATCACTTTGATTTTTGTTGAAGCAACTTACCTTCGCTGTCTCAATCACGATGGTAAAAGTTGTTTCAGGGGCAAGTCCATACTTCTTGAGAAAACAGCCCGTAGGGTGTAAAAACTCCCTATGGCACCCCCATGGTCTAGGTCGGTCCATTCCTTTAAGTACCTTTTCCTCAAAATTTTTGAACTTTAATCCTAATCAACATTTTTGTCGGTTCATACGACCAAAATTTTGAAACCCCCTAAATACATAAGTTTTTTTGTGAAAAAAGTGTTTCAATTTGCACAGGCTAAGGGTATATCTCTGTCGGCTCAGCTGACTGATACTTTCTTACTTGTTTATATATATAGCATATATATAGATATAGCATTTTTTTAAGAAATAGGGTATATGGAAGTACCCCCCCCTTCCGAAATTCAACAAAATATGTAGCATATTTTTACCGGGGGCCATCGCTGTACATTCCCTTACAATTTCAGGAAAATCAGTTCAGTAGTTTTATTAGAAAATATTAAAATTGAAAAAGTGGGCGTGGTCTAAAAACAATTTTCCAAAATCAAAAAAATTTTTTGTTACCTAAATATATGCTTATATTGGCTATAACATCCAAACTATTATTCCGATCATTATAATTTTGGTTTCATTTGATTCCAGGTGGAGTTTTTATTTAAAACTTTTTGTTATTTTTGAATATATTTTGAATAAAGTCGGCTTACCTTTAAAATGTTGTCAATTTTCTGGAAATTCCGCGAATACTGAGTAACATTTTACATATATTATGCAATCTACTCACTGATATCGCTTCATGATAAATTTTTAGTGACAATTGTGCTCCTTGAAATAATTAGCGTTTTTATGATAATTTATTTTTAAAATCAGAAGTAAAACCGCGATAACTTTTGTCCGCAACAACTAAAACTTTGCTCGCGAGCGGATTTGTACTGGGCGTTTTTATACCCTCAGCATTTATGCAAACGTGGGTATGTACACTTTCATACGGGCCTCATCGATATAATGGTTTTAGACCCCAAGTATGTTTGGACGAAATCCGTTACAGACAATTTGGAGTCGGTTTAGCAACCCTGCGGGACTTTTCTCAACCGGTTTACAAAATAGTTAGTTATAAATGCATTATTCTACAACTAACTACATATTGGTTGAAAAGAACCAGATTGGAAACTAAAAAAAAGGAGAACTGACTATCTCTGCATTACTACTTAACTAGTTATTAACCAGTTGGAAAATAGTCGGTTACAAAGCAATTTTTCTACAACCAACTATAAATTAGTTGAAAAGTCATCTAGTTGAAAACGTTGAATGTTCAATAGTGTGTTTTCGACGTAAATAATTCTCATATACACTTTCGTAATTATTTCGATATAAATGAAACATACAATTGTACAAGCTAGTTTTGATAGACCCGACATACCAAAAGAGGAACAACAAGGGAACATAACTGAGAAACAACTGATGTCAAAATAAAAAGTCAAAGATAAAAACAAAACAGAGAATCAAAAGAAATAAAAAATAAATAAAATATAATAAATAACACTGTGCAACACGAAAATTATTAACCATATTCTGACACCGCAGTGTGATAGATTACAAAAAATGAGAAGACACGTGTCTCGCCGTTTTTCCCTATCTCATCAACTTTCGCGGTTATAGGCCTCCAAAGGTTTGAGGCTTTGATGTAGAAAGGCTCATTTAGTCAGGACTATATCTTCCAAACCGTTAGGAAATTTGAATTTATCTCGGAGGCAAAGTTGTAGCTCTTGTCTTAAAGAACAAATATTGTGAACACATATAATCCATCAAGCTTCATCTTCAAGGTCAAAATCGCCATGGTTAAATTTCTTTTAAAAATTTCTCTAGTTTTGTTATACAGCTTTCAAACCAATCAAAATTGGAGCAAACAACCACTTAGAAAAATGTACCTTAGATCTTAGTAAACAACTTTCTAGAACATACAAACTCTGTAGAAATGGATGTTAATGGTCAAAATAGCAAAACAATTGCGATTTTTATCCTCTTTTCTAGGATTCCGCTCCATAGATATTAAACCGTTCAAAATTCAAGAAAACAATCAACCACAATAGTGTAGCAAAGGCATCAATAAACAACTTTCTGGAATATGCGAAATGTCTATGAACGGTTCTTAATGTAAAAATAGCAAAAATCTTTTGAAAATATCCAATTTTTTTAATTTTTTCTCGGACTCTGGTCCAAAGATACGCAACCGCCCAAAAATTAACAGTTGATGAGATAGGGAAAAACGGCGAGACACGTGTCTTCTCATTTTTGGTGTTTTATCACAATATGGTTAATAAAACATGACTCAAAAATTACACACAGTGTAATAAATACCTTTTTTCTCTATTTAAGACAAAAACAACATTTTTAAACTGACTATTAAAGTTAAAAAATAATTAGATATAAATTAGTTGAAAATAGTTGTTTTATAACTAGTTAAAAGTAATGCAGAGATGGACAATTGTCCACTCATGTTAAAACAGTTAGTTGGCTTAATGGAAAATAATCGAAAATTAATCACTTGTGGTTATTAGCTTTGTTCCTTTACTTTTTTAATGGTAAGAGTGGTAAAAGAGAAAAGTGTCGAAATTGCTCTTTCATGAACATTTTTACCAGAAAAGTAAAGGAGCGGAAGAATGGTAGATCTGGCAGCAATGTCAAAAAGAAACATAAAAAATCAATTTTCGTCTTTTATTTCACAGTTTTTAATTTAGTTTTGTCAGCATTCGACTTTTTCTTCTGTTTTTCATCAATTTTCTTCTTCATTGTGAAATAATCGTCAAGCAAAAGTCGAAAAATCAGTTCTGCCATTTTTTACCTGCAGAAATTTGTCTGGTAGCCTGTGGTAGAAGAGAAAGCCATTTTCGCTTTCTCTCCTCTCTCACTCTCTTAAAAATTGCCTCCAGTTTTGCAGGTTAAAAATGGTAACAAATGGTAAAAATGGTAACCTCAGGTAAGTAAAGGAACACAGCTATTTTGAAACTACTTATAAACTATTTTTAAACTAATTTATTCCCCGCAGGGAATGTCCGTCCGTCTGTCTGGCTGGCTGGTGCGCACGATAACTCTCGAACGGATCAACCAATTCGAACCAAGCTTTGGGTATCGTAATATTTTGCTTAAACTTAGTTTAAGTTTGAAGATGGGTTATATCGGTCCACTCCTTCGGATACCTCCCCCATAAAAGTTGGAAAATGTTCGGAAATTTTGTGGCACGATAACTCTTGAAGGAAGTAACCGATTTAGTCCATACTTTGCACATCCTGAAATTTCTACTAGACTCACATGAGGGTCCAATATGGACTAAATCGGTCCTCTCCTTCGGGTACCTCCCACGCAAAATTTCGGAAATGTTCAGTTTAGGACCAGCTCGCGAATCGCTTTGATTTTTATTGTAGCAACTTGTATTCACTGCCCCCTATACAACGGTATAAGTTTCATAAGGGGCAAGTCTATACTTCCTGAGAAAATATCCCTAAAGTTGCAAAAAAACCCTATGACACCGTATGTAGTGGTTGGAGCGCAAGATAACTCACGATGGATATGCCGATTCGGTCCAAAATTGGGCCTTCGTAATATTTTGTTCAAACTTAGTTTCAGTTCGAAGATAAGCCATATCGGTCCACTCCTTCAGTCACCTTGCCCAAAAAAGTTAAAAAATGGTCGGACAAATTGTGCGCACGATAACTATTGAAGGGAGTGACCGATGTAGTTCATACTTTGCACATCCTAATACATCTACAAAGTTTAGATCAGTTTCTAATATGGACTATATTTGTCCACTCCTTCGGATACCTGCCACACAGAATTTTGGATAAGTTCACTTTAAGACCTGCTCTCAAATCACTTTGATTTTTGTTGAAGCAACTCGCTTTCGCTGCCGCAATTACGACGGTAAATTTTTTTCAGGGGCAAGTCCATACAACTTGAGAAAACAGTTTAGGGTCTGTTCGAAGATTCCTTGGAAATGTTATACCGATTCTGTTCATTGTGATCCTGTTTACACCGATATTATGTTTTCCGTGGACAAGTCTATGCTTCCTGGTTATACGAATACCACTGAAATGATATGACTCCCAAAATGAGATCCACTTCCATAATGGACTATGTCGGTTCATTCCTTCAAGTACCTCCTCCGCAACATTTTTGAACTTTTATCATAATCTACATTTTTGTCAGCAAGTTCAAATGTCCAAAAAGGGTCACAAAATTCTGAAAAGATTCTAAATACATTCGATCTGTCCGAAGATGGAAGTTTGAATCCACATTGGCTGAGGGTATATCTCTTTCGGCAAAGCCGACTGATATTTTTATACCCTCAACCTTGAGGCTAAAGAGGGTATTTACACTTCGATACGACCAAAAATGTGCCTCATCGAAATAATGGTTTTAGACCCCAAGTATGTTTGTACGATATCCGTTTCAGACAATTTTGAGTAGATTTAGCAATGTCCGTCCGTCTGTCTGTCTGGCTGGTGCGCACGATAACTCTCGAACGGATCAATCGATTCGGTTCAAATTTTGGGTATCGAAATATTTTGTCCAGATTCGATTTAAGTTCGAAGATGGGCCATATAGGTCCACTCCTTCAGGTACCTCCCCCACAAATGTTCTAAAATTGTCGCAAAACTTGTGCGCACGATAACTCTTGTAGGGAATAGCCGATTCGGTTCATACTTTGCACATCGTGTAATTTCTACCAAACTTAGATTAGGTTCCAATATGGACTCAATCGGTCCACTCCTTCGGGTACCTCCCACACAAAATTTCGGAAAAGTTCAGTTTAGGACCTGGTCTCGCTTTGATTTTTGTTTACGCAAGTTGTATTCGCTGTCCTCTATACGACGCTGTAAGTTTCATTAGGGGCAAGTCCATACTTCCTGAGAAAATAGCCTGAAAGTTACAAAAAACCCTATGACACCGTGTGTAGTGGTTGCAGCGCAAGATAACTCTCGAACGGATCTGCCGATTCGGTCCAAAATTTGGCTTTCGTAATATTTTGCCCAATCTTAGTTCAAGTTCAAAGATGGATTATATCGGTCCACTACTTCCGGTACCTCCCCCACAGAAAAAAAATTGAAAAACAAACCCTATGACACAATGTTTATGGGTGGAAGCGCAAGATAATTCTCGAACGGAAATGCCGGTTCCGGCCAAAATTTGGGCTTCGTAATATTGTTTCCAAACTTAGTTTAAGTTCGTAGATAAGCCATATCGGTCCACTCCTTCAGGTACCTACGCCACAAAAGTTCAAAAATATTCGAAAAAGTTGTGGGCACGATAACTCTTGATGGGAGTGACCGATTTGGTCCATACTTTACACATTCTCATAATATCTACCAGATATAGATCAGGTTCGAATATGGACTATATTTGTCCACTCCATCCCGTATCTCCCACACAAAATTTTGGATAAGTTCACTTTAAGACCTGCTATTGAATCACTTTGATTTCTGTTGAAGCAACTTAAGCAACACTTTAGGCTGAGGGAATAGAACCACTTCTCTGCAGAATAATCTAAAACACTTCTTCTTTCTTTTCTTTTTAGATTTGTTCGAAAGATGATCATCAACACAATTTTATGGAGGTAAGTAAGATTCAAAAAATCTCAACTAAAACTTATCTCTTTAAATGTATCACTTGGAATGGTAGTAATGTCCTGTTTAAAATTCACTCACGCTCTCTATCTCTGCTCTTACTCTTAAATCAGAATATAGATAAAAACCACATTTATCCTGCAAACATTTACAAATAGCACAGATTTGTTTCATTGCCACCGGATTCCTTTGTGATTCTCTTTCGTTTTATTTTCTTCATCTGATTTTTATTCACTACCAGTTTCATTAGCAACATTGGTTCTTAAATGAAAAATCCTTTTGATGTCCAATTAGAGCAAAGTAGAATCATCTTTGCTTTCGTTAAGAACAGTCAATTGTGTGTGAGTGGTCGAGTGGTTAAGCCTTAGCAATTCGTTGAGTTTTATGGTGTGTGCGAAAAAGAACAGACGTAAAGAATAAACGAAAAAGAAAAAAAAAAACAAAAATATACCATAGATGATGAATGAAGTGAATTAGAAAATAGCCAAGAAAAGTGAAGCAGAGAAGGAATCACAACCAAAAACAAAAAAAAAAAAACTTTCGTAAATTCCTTGTAATCCCATTTTTGTTTGGTGTAAATGCCGCAATTGTCTACCCTCTTTTCACACAACTATGGCCGAATAGTTTATGAGCCAAACAAAAAAATTTGGAATGAAACAGAGAGTTGTGGTGCACAGTAATAGTCGCTGTGTATGTTTGTGTGGGTTTTTTGTTTGAAAAGGAGTGAGGATTTTTCTGTTCTTGTGGGTGGTTCATTTTTATAGCATTGTAGGTGTGTGTACTTAAACAAAATGTTAAATCAACAGAAGATCAAAAAAACAGAACAAAAGGAAAATACGAGGGAAATCATGTGCGTGGCTGGTGTCTGTGCGTCTGCAACTGTGTCCTTTGTGCGAAATTCATTTAAGCCATTAAAGTCAGTTTAGCGTACAAGGTTTATTTTTTGTTTTCATTGTCTTTCAATTTACGTTTGCGTATCCCACACTACTGCGTAAAGTATTAGCATTTTTCGATTGTGTTCGTAAATGCTTCACACTGTTTATCAAACATTCCAATTGGGCCATTACAACTAACATTTTTAAGAAATCCTGGAAACGGAGCAAATCTGTTTTTATTTTGAAAGGGACAGTATGTAAATTTGAACGAAAAATCTTCTTAACGTCGCATAATTTGGAAGCTAAAAGACAATTTGACAACAGCACTTACAACAAGTGGTGTCTTTATATGGAGCCTAAAGAACATATAATGGATGAATGGTCACATTTTGTCTCTTCTTAAAATTCTTAATGTCTAAAACAGATCATTGGACAAGAGGAGGAACGGCGTTAAGTTTGGCCAGGGCGAACTTTTTTACCCTCCTCCACGAGTTTTACGAGGGCTGAATGATAACTATCTGGCCTGACAATGAAAACGCGAATACTTACCATCAAAAATAGTTATAATGTTTTATTTAGTAGTTTCCAGCATGATTTATACGATTTTTCATGCGCTCAAACCAATAGTTGAATTCTATTTTCCACATCGATTTAAACATTTCCAAAACATAGTTTTTGAACGCTCTTACAGCATCTTCTGGCTACCAACATCATTGACCACGCTTTTTTCTTGATATGCTGGAATCAAATGAAGTCATTGGATCCCCAGTCAGGACTGTATGGCGGATGACCCATCAATTGCACGTTTTGTCCGGTCAAACAGACGCTGGTTTGAATCGAGGTGTGAGAGCTTGCATTGTCATGATGCATACTGATTCGTCTTCTCTTGTTCGTTTTTCGATTTTTTCTGGAGACTTCTGGCAAACAAATTGTAGTGTATCACTCAGAATTAACCGTTTTTCATTTCTGAAGTCATATAGTCGCCATACGGCCAGTTTTGCCGAAGAAGCAGGCGACCTTCGAAGTGCATGAACAACTTTCGTTGGATTTCGCTCGCTTTCGAAGACCTAAACGGTCGATTCCTGTTTTGTTCGGGCTCCTAAGTATAGATTCTAGATTCATTGTCTGTGACGATCTTCTAAACGTCGTTTAAAGCACTAAGATCGTTTTTATTCACTATTTCTTTTGCACCAATCCACAAGAGCCTCTTCTTGAGCGATTGTACAATTTTTCTGGATCTAACGAGAATAATCCATTTTTGCGGCCAGGTGTTTATGCAATATCAAATGTCACTTGGTGGAAGAAATGCGCAAAGATGCATCTATCTCACGTTTTATAACATGGAGATCTTGCATTATCGGTTCAACCATGGCTTAATTTTTTTCTGGCACAACGGCCGATTTTGGGCGATTACCACGGGCTTTTTGGCTAGTGTCGGTCACGATTGAATTCATTAAACCAGTTTTTCATAGTGCTATAGGATGGCCCTTTATCAACATACAAAGATTTAATTTGATCGATGCACCCTTGCCGTGAGTATCCACGACGAAAGTTCTGAAAAATGATCGGACGAAAATGTTCCCAAGTAAATTCCATTTTTTGATTTTTTCAAGTCACTGTAAACAACACAACACTCGGTCTACTGTAAAACTGTCCTGAATACGTTTAGGCTGAAAACTGTCAAACTTTCTAAAAATGACAAATGGCGGAACTTTGCAGTTCCCCTCCTAGTCTCCTTACACAATTTTAGGTTTAAAAATTGTTCGACCATTGATACCCCAAATGCTTAAATTAATTAATCTAATCTAAAAAAAGTAAAAAAGGGTTAAGTTCGGCCGAGCGGAAATTGTATATCCTCCATAAAATATTCTGAACTAAAACTGAATAATTATTTTCTTTAATGTCCACAATTTTAAGGGGAGATATTTCGTGACCACTGATACCTAAATAAGGTAAAAAAAGTATAAAAAATGTATTCTATCGGCCGGGAACTTTATAAGGGGCTTTATCAAAGTTTGGACCTATGTTTTTGGTGGAGAATTTTTGTGACCACTGGGAACCTCCAACGTAGAATCGCAGATACTTGGTTCAAAAATTGTAGCTAAAATCCAAAAAACCGAAAATTGGGAGGTACCGATGGACCTATGTTTACATTGTTTCGAATTACAGATAGTTCGTTCAAAAATACCGAAAATGGGGAGGCTCCGTTTTATGGGGACTATACAAAAACATGGACCTATGTAGACAATTTATATGGGGGGTGCTATATAAAAACATGGACCTACGTTGACAGTTTTTGGTGGAGATGTTGTGTGACCACAGCTGTCATGCTTAAGTGTTCCATACGCCAATTTCCCGTTTTGAGATAATCGCATTTTAATGTTTGCGTCAGAACTGCTTGGAGCCTACTGAAAAAAAAATTATATTTTTGACGAGATATATTAGTTGCAGTATATAGACCATATTTGCCAAAAGTTAGAGAAATATCTGTTGGAATAAAATATTAATAGACAATTTTTAAAAATAGAATTTTTGTCGAATTGTTCCATATCCATACTAATGACATAAAAGCAAAATATTGTAAATCACATGGAACAAATTGACTGACAAATTTTCCCATCTTTGCCTAAATAAATTCAAACCTTCTGATTTTTGGAATTTATTTTTAAATTTGTAAGTTATTAAAATATTAATTTCATGCCTGAAATGAACTTAAGCTTTCGGCCCGAAAGGTGGATATCTCGGATACTAGAGCTTTTCCGATCAAAAAATCAGAAAGAGCATACGCGAAAGTCAACAATGGAGTATGGAACACTTAAGCATGACACCGACGAAATGTCGACTTACAAATAGTTCGGTCGAAAATTGTACCTAAAACCTTCAAAATACCAAAAATCGAGAGGTACCGTTATATAGAGGCTATACCAAAATAGGGACCTATATTGGCAGTTTTTGGTGGACATGTTTTGTGACATCTGGGAACCGCAAACTTCAAATTACAGGTAGTTCGGTCGCAAAATGTAGCTATAATCCTCAAAATACCGAAAATCGGGAGGTACCGTTATAAGGGGGCTGTTCCAAGACGTGGACCTTTGTTTACAGTTTTTGGAGGAGATATTTTGTGACTACTGTGAACCTCAAATGTTAAATTACAGGTACATAGTTCGGTTAAAAATTGTAGATAAAATCCTCAAACTACCTAAAATCGGGAGGTACCGTTATAAGGGGGCTGTACAAAAACATGGACCTTTGCTGACAGCTTTTAGTAGATATGTTTTGTGATCACTAGGAACCTCAACTGTCAAATTATAGGTATTTTTCAAAAATTGTCGCTAAAATTCTCAAAATACCGAAAATCGGGAGATACCGTTATATGGGGGGCTGTACCAAAACATGGACCTATGCTGACAGCTTTTAGTGGAGATATGTTGTGATCGCTAGGAACCTCAACAGTCAAATTATAGGTAGTTCGGTCAAAAATTGTAGCTAAAATTCTCAAAAAACCCGAAAATTGGGAGTTCGGTTAAAAATTGTACATAAAATCCTCAAACTACCTAAAATCGGGAGGTACCGTTATAAGGGGGCTGTACCAAAACATGGACCTATGTTGACAGTTTTTAGTGGATATATCTTGTGATCGCTAGGAACATCAATTGTCAAATTAAAGCTAGTTCGGTCAAAACTTTGAGCTAAAATTCTCAAAATACCGAAAATCGGGAGATACCGTTATATGGGGGGCTGTACCAAAACATGGACCTATGCTGACAGCTTTTAGTGGAGATATGTTGTGATCGCTAGGAATCTCAACAGTCAAATTATAGGTAGTTCGGTCAAAAATTGCAGCTAAAATTCTCAAAAAAACCGAAAATTCGGAGTTCGGTTAAAAATTGTACATAAAATCCTCAAACTACCTAAAATCGGGAGGTACCGTTATAAGGGGGCTGTACCAAAACATGGACCTATGTTGACAGTTTTTAGTGGATATATCTTGTGATCGCTAGGAACATCAATTGTCAAATTAAAGCTAGTTCGGTCAAAACTTTGAGCTAAAATTCTCAAAATACCGAAAATCGGGAGATACCGTTATATGGGGGGCTGTACCAAAACATGGACCTATGCTGACAGCTTTTAGTGGAGATATGTTGTGATCGTTAGGAATCCCAACAGTCAAATTATAGGTAGTTCGGTCAAAAATTGTAGCTAAAATTCTCAAAAAACCGAAAATTGGGAGATACCGTTAAAACCCCGTAACAAAACATGGACCTATGTTGACAGCTTTTATTGGAGATGTTTTGTGATCACTAGGAACCGTAATTGTCAAATTACAGGTAGGTCCGTGAAAAATTTTAGCTAAAACCCTCAAAATACCAAAAATTGGGAGGTACCGTTATATTGGGGATATACCAAAACATGGACCTGTGGTCACAGTTTTAGGTGGATTTGCTTTGTGAATAATAGAAACTTCAAATGTCAAATTACAGGCAGTTCGGTCAAAAATTGTAGCTTAAATCTTCAAAATACCGAAAATGGGGAGGTACCATTATATGGGGGCTATACGAAAACATGGTCCTATGTTGACGGTTTTCGGTGGAGATGTTTTGTGACCACTGGTAACCTCAAATGTTCAATTGCGGGTAGTGTGTTAAAAAATATAGTTAAAATCCACAAAATACCGAAAATCAGGAGGTACTGTTATATGGGGGCTATACCAAAACATGGATCTATGTTGACAGTTTTTGGTGGAGATGTCTTGTGAATACTAGGAACCTCAACTGTAAAACTGTAGTTCGGTAAAAAAATTTAGCTCAAATCCTCAAAATACCTAAAATCGGGCGGTACCGTTATATTTGGGGGCTATACCAAAAGGTGGACCGATATAGCCCATCATCGAACTTGACTTGCCTGCATACAAAAAAAGCATTTCCCCAAAATTACAGCTTTTTATCTCCATTTTTGTGAATGCTAGAGGGATTACCACGGACGGACGAACGGGCATGCGTAGATCGACTTAGAATTTTACCCTGATAAAGAATATATGTACTTTATAGGATCGAAAAGGTTTATTTCAATGCGTTACAAACGGAAAAACAAAAATAATATACCCTCCATACTATGCACAGTGGTGCCACTTACATGGGAAGGTGTGACAAAAATACTTCTATATGATATATTGAGCTGAAATTTTTATCGATTGGTCCTCGGGGCCACAAGCACTCTAACAAAAATATTGGAGTCCTAAATCCAACATTTCGCGTGGTTCCCATGTAATGATTCATTCTGAATTGAAGTATTTTACTGTTGCCAACAAATTGTTTAACCGAATTCGCTGTAATCCGGTACTAGGAGTTGTTATAACATAGTAAACCTAACCGCGAACAATTGTCAGTATTGGTCCATTATTTGGTATACTCCCTATATGATTTTTATATCGATTTATTTAGGCAGATGCCAACCAAATATTCAAACAGAATATGTTCTTATAATGAACTCAGATTTCAGAACACCATCTTATAAAGAAATGTCGTATCGGTCCACTTTTGACCACAGCCTCCATATAGGGTTACCATCCTTTTCTTGGTACTTTATAAGATCTAGCCACGTTTGCCTGCAGAATTACTTGTAATAATAGGTCTGTACGATAACCCAAAAGTTTGTACAAATTTGCACAAACTTTTACAAAATGCTGTTCGATAACAAACTTGTAAAGTAAAAGAGAGCGAATTTGGAGACAATTGTGAGAGAATTTTGGAGAGTTTTGTTTACAAGTTTTTGCAAGGAAAATTTTTCTTGTAAGAATTTGCAAGTTTGATCAGCTGATTTAAATTCGAATGCTTTATGGCGGACTTATTGGCAAAAACATAAACAAACGTTTGGTTATTAAAATAAATAGAAATAAACAAGTGAGAAAAGGCTATAGTCGGTACGGGGCCGACTATGTGATACCCTACACCACTACCCCTGTGCATAATCTTTTCACTCTAAAACATTTCTTTTACGGAGATACGAAAGTGTTCATATATCTGGCTTTTATACCAAATGACTTAAGGCGAACTGAACCAAAATAATTAATATTTAGTTTTATATTTGACTACTCTCGACATCACCAACATCAATAGGCTTATATCTCTGTGAGAAAATTTCGTGATGATCCGATCAAAATTCCGACTTGTAGTGTGATTGCAGAAAAAGTGGAAAAAAGGGATGCGTTACCGACTATTACGATATTTCTATTATTTGACCACCTACGCCAACCTTATTTGCATAATTTTAAAGATGGGATTTTCTACTTTCTTAGTCAGGCTTTGCTTTTAGAAGGTCCCCAACCAATGGTGTGATATTCGTCATTATTATTAAAATCGCAAAAATGAAAAGTTGGGTTCTATCAGCGACTATTGCGACATCATCGTTATGTGACCACCTATGACAACCTACGTTACATCGTTTCAAAGGTGATATTTTCTACCTTCATTGCCAAGTATTGCTTTTTATATACCCCTTATAGACGCTGAGATATTTGCTTTGGAATAAAATGTAGACTTTTTCTCCAAATAACTTGTTTGCTCATTCCGACCCCTAATTATTATCCTACCATCACCAAAATCAATAGGCTTCTTCCGCTCCGGGACCGCTATCAACACCCAAAATTTCGATCCGATCAAAATTGCGACCTCTAGCGTGATTTCCAAAAAATGGAAAAAATGAGATGTTTTACCGACTATTGCAATATCTCCTTTATTTGGTCACCTACGCCGACCTAGTTTGCATCATTGTAAATATGGGATCTTCTTCTTTCATAGTCAGGCTTTGCTTTTGAAAAGTCCCCAACCAAAGCTGTGATATTCGTCATTATAATTAAAATCGCAAGAATGCAAATTTGGGTTTTATTTGCGACTATTGTAATATCTTCGTTGTTTGATCACCTACGAGAACTTACTTACTATATTAGAAAGGTGATATTTTCTACTTTTATTGTCAGGTATTGCTTTTGGTATACCTCATATAGAAGCTGAGATATTCGCTTTGGAAAAAAACGTTGTCTTTTTATCCACATAAGTTTTTTGGCCATTCCGACCCCTGAATATTATCCTACCATCACCAAAATCAATAGGCTTCCACTCCGGGTCCCTCATCAACACCCAAAATTTCGTGACGATCCGATCAAAATTTCGACCTGTAGCGTGATTACAAGGTTTAGATGGACAGACGGACGGACTGACGGACGGACACACATAGCCAGATCGACTCAGCTCGTCGAGACATTCATTTTGGTATATATAAGTATGGGTCTACGACCGTTATTTCGATGCGTTACAAACTTTTTGGGCAAAACCAACTTATATACCCTCCCCATATAGTGGTGTAGGGTATAAAAAGGGAAAAAAATTAAATAAATTTTGAAAAACGATAATGTAAGTGAAATCAATTATTTTGTAGTTTGTTGTGACTATTTTTTATTTTATTATTTATTTTATTTAATCTTTTCCGCCAACTTCTTTTTCTTGTTTATCAAATCCGCTGACTTCTTGCAAGTGTTGGCAAATTGCTGTTCGATAACAATCTGCAAATTTTTTGCTTCGAGAGAGTAAAATTATAGGAGAGAGGTTACTGAGAACTTGCTGAGTACTTGCAAGTACTTTTCACTTGCGAAGTTATCGTACAGACCTAATGTATTTTTGGTTCTCACTGAGGGAACAATCTCCATTTTGTAGAGTGGTCCAACATTAGGGTGTCCCAAAAAAGATAAATTATTTGTTAAAGTGAATACCCCCAAAACTTTTTTTCTTTCTCGAGTTTTCATTACAGTTACGATGACAATATAAATAGTTAATAGCACAAAAAACATTATATTGAAACAAAATGTAAGAAAGGATAATAAAATGACTTAAAAATATTCCAAAAAAATATAAATTCAGCAACTGAAAATAGGAGTTAAACTTTTGGTAATAACTGCCAAAACCGCAAATTTCCGCAAAAAGTCTATACAGTTTTGAAATCTACAGTCGCTGGGCTCCAATTTGGTAGTAGTGGCCACTATTGCGTATTTTTGGAAAGTAACTAAAACTTTAAGGAAATCCATGCATCTATATTAAATATTTTCATTTTGACCGATATTATATCCAAAATATTTGGCAACCCTTGCAATTTAGAAGAATTTTCATAACCAGAAATATGAAGCTTAAGCAATTTACTAAATGATTCAACTTAAGTTAAGGTGTTAAAAATAGTACTTTGTCTCATAAATTCGCTAAGAATATAACTACTTTTTGTCATTTTTAAATACATTTTTTTCTTCAAAATTAGTCATGTCTGTGAGGCTTTTTCTCATTAATAACCGCGAAATTAGTTGAAATTCGGAAAGTTTTGAAGCGATATGCATCTTTAAATTTTTAAAATGACGACATGATTTTTTTGATTTTTGTCGTTGGGCGCATCCACTGTGCCATGGTGGCACCCGAAATGTGAAAATGTGACTAGAAATGTTAAAATACCTGAAATCGGGCGGTACCGTTGAATGGGGGATGTACCAAAACGTGGACTGATATAACTTATCATCGAATTTGACCTGCATTTTCCCAAAATTTTAGTGTTTTATCTCCATTTTTGTGGATGCTAGAGTGATTACCACTGACTCCGAATTTTACCCTGATCAAGAATATATGTACTTTATATATAATAAATTTCAAAAATTTTCGCATAAGAGCATGTCCAATATTAGACGGTATAATTTTTTTCGGGTGCAAGGACATAATTGCTTTGGTCGAAACTTTGCACATATTAAAAGGTAAATAAATTTCCAAAAACGTCTATATCGGACATCATCATTGGGTATCTCCTTCCAAAAATGTTCAAAATGTTTGTTTATGTGCAGTTTAAGGCTGTTCGAGGATCGTTTTGAAGATTTTACCGAAACTACTCCATGTGGTTCTGCTTAAAGCTATATAATGTTTTTGTGAGCATGCTTCCTGACATAATGATCCAAAATCTTGAAAGAAATCCTAAGGTAACTTACTAAAATTACTGGTGACCACGTTAACGAATCGAATGAGTGACTGACAGTAGTCCAACCTTTGCACGTTGTAATATTTCCTTCAAAAATTTGTCGTGAGCAAGTAGATATCGCGCATTTACTCAAAGAGTGACGTAACTCAACAATTACAGATGATTTTCTAGAAGTGTGGAATAAATCAACAAAAAAAGTTTTTTGAGTTTATGGAGCACTATAACACTCCAAATCGTGCTTGATTTTGCTCCGAAATTTAGTACTGATATCTGGCTAGCTCTTTGTAAAATATGGTCCAAGTAGTTATTTTATTTTTTATGTAATAACCTTTTAAGCTACTCAAATTTCCATCGCCAACTTAAAACGCGTTTTGTCCGAAACTCCATTTTTTGGCATGTGTCACTCTTTGAGTAAATGAGTGATATGTACATGTAAATTTTCAAGAGAAATATTACTTTTCTTGAATTTAAGTTAAGTTCCAAGATGGGCAATATAAGAAAAATGTTTCCGCTACGCCCATCATCAAACTGATTTTTGCTTAAGTGCAGTTTAAGGTTTGTCCGATAATTATTTTGAAATGCTCATCGTTCAATCTTTGTGATTTTGATTACAACGATATAAACTTGTTCATGGGCATGTACATACTTTCTGAATCACCCAAAAGCTTTAAAAAATTCTGCGGTATCCAACTAAAATGACTGTCTGGCAGGATAACACTCTGAAGGAATGACTTTTAAGATGGACTATGTCGGTCCATTCCTTCACATATCTCATCCTAAGGATTGTGTTCACATTGTACCAGCGGGAAGTGGTTGCGATAATGGGTACAACATTAAACATTTTTTATTAGTGAAAGTCAGTACCTCCTCAGATATGGGCCGCAATATTTAGGGCCACTCTTTCATAGACTTCTCGAACTAAAGTTTTAACGTTATATAACGTTATTCTCTATACTTCTCGGCGATGTTGTACACTTGGAATATAAGAAGGAGAATGTTTTTTTTTTTTTGTGTAGACTGTGTCAGTTGAATTTAGGCTATCTGTTTATGATACCTACCCAAAACACACGCCTGAAAATTTACGGCAAAAAAATTTAACTGCGAAAATTCTATTTCTTTGTAAAGTTAGGGATTTGGTTAGATCCACTATTCATGTAATGGGTTGTTGTACAGTCATTGGCTAACGACATTTATCTGTCGGTAAAGCCGGCTGATTTTTTTTTTGTACCTTTAACTAAACTACAAAAACAAGAGGTCCTATTTTAATCCGTTCTAATAATTGGTACGTTCACCTTGAGCATCAATCACAGCTTACAAACAGATCCAGAAGGACTCTTGGACCGACCGTCTGGCCCCAGGAAAGTGGTTGCTGATGACTTCGGTGCAGTTGTGTAAATACGATTTATGTTTGAGAGTATTGCCTTGTTGTATCCATACTGAATTTTTTTTTAATGTCCGCTGGCACTAAGATCATTTTTTTCAACATTTAAAAACACACATGGGGAAGGATCTCTCTCGATCACAAGAGTCAATTCTCTGATAGAGGTCTCTTGGGCGCATTTCGCTGATTTCTCTAATATTTCTTATTTCAATCGGTAGGGTCAATATTTTACACCTTCGGTCTGACCACCAATCTTCATTTATTATGTAAAATTTCTATTGCACCCAAAATCATGTAGATATAATTCTTGGTTCTTCCTTTAGCAGCAAAGAAACCTACGCAGTAGTATATATTTGATGCTGGGTTGGAAGCGGCTGGCCGAAACACTGTGGTTTCGGGTCAATCCGGTATGAAAGAACCCGCTGATAATTCTTGGTAGATTTTGTTGTTATTTCTGGCCCATATTTACATTTATTGCCTAGATGTTGTCTAAAACAGTTGATACACATATAGTTTATTATTGTACATTTTTATTAAAAATCGAATTATTCAAAAATCCAGTGTTTGCAAACATTGTATAATCGCATATTGTGCTGCAGGAATTCATATTTCATATGAACCGATTTTGTTCCCTTTCCTATAAATATTATTTATTTAATTATTGATATTTGTAACACACTTTCTTTTCTCCTTTTCATTTCCCTACTAGTTCTTTTATTATTTCTAGCCATGGCACTTAAAGTGTTCCCATTTGTCTCGCTAGACATACTCACACTACCCTCCAGCAATTAAAATTCTAAAGATTTTCACTATTTAATTCACTTTGTTCTCAATCTATTATGGTTATGGCCATACGTTTTTTTGCAAAATTCTCCATTTCCCTTTCCAAACATCTTCCACTTTTTTGTTGTAGTTTTTTTTCGGTCTTTTGTTACCCGCCATTTAATTGCGTGTGCGCATTCATTGTTGGTTTTGTCGAAAAATGTCCGGCATTTTTATAAAGGCAAAAATAACATTACACTACTCGTTTATATTCACTTTTGGTATGTATTTGTTTCTCTTATAGCCCGAAAAAAGAACAAATATGTTTTTAATAGTTTAGCGGTTGCACAGCACGTTAACCTCCACCCCACCTGTAAATACTGGAGAAACACGTGTGTGGTTGTTTATGTTGACCCGATATTCACGCTTCAATAATTTTTAACAGATATTTTCTGTTCATGGTTATAATTTTTGCTTTTGCCATAGAAGGGCTGGCTATTCATTTCTATTTCCATTGTGGTTAATGTCATTTGTGCTCAGTTTTGGGCTTAGGTGATTGCGGACATTTTTCCTGTGGTGGAGAAATTAAAAGAAAAGGTCAAAATGTGGTTCAGGTAGTGTGATATTATCTTCATTGAAAACTAATTGAAGTAATATTGCGGATATAATGGTGGATTTGGTTTGGCTGTATCAATATACTGACAAGCGCAAATCGTCAGTGGATTCAAATGCAAACACCTTTGAACTCGACTTTAAGATGCAGATATAATATAGTAAACTTAGGATCTAAAAGGGGAATTAAAGCATCAAATATTGGACGCTATGAATGTCCTACGAAACAAATCCAAACGACTGTATTGCTAGTACAGCACGTAACAAAGGTAAAGTCAAAACGCAGTTTTTCCGCTGAAGAGCAATAAAATATTTGTTTTAAAAACCCCTGGCGACATGCTGATAAGAAGTAGCATAATAATAATTGTTCCGCAAACATCCGAGGGGGACAAGGGAGACTTCTCCCATAACAATGAAAGTGGATTTTATTTTGGAAGTCATATCTTTTCGATAGATATCGCACCCACTGTGTGGGTGTGTGTGCTGGAAGTCGTGGACCGGTATTGCCCATCTTCGAACTGAAATTAAGTTTAGAAAAAATATGTCGAAGGCCCTATCTCCGACCAAATCGGTTGACCAGTTCGAGTGCCATAGTGCGCTTTAGCCACTACACATGGTGTCATAGGTATTTTTACAACTTTCGGGCTATTTTCTCAGGAAGTATTTACTTGCCCCTGAATGCAAGTTGCTTCAACAAAAATCAATGCGATTCGAGAGCAGGTCTTAAAGTGAATTTATCCGAAATTTTGTGTGGGAGGTACCCGAAGGAGTGCAAAAATATAGTTCATATTCGAACCTGATCCAAGTCTGGTAGAAATTTCACGAAGTGCAAATTTTGGTTCAAATCGGATACTGACTTCAAGAGTTATCGTGAGCACAAAATTTCCGAACATTTTTGAACTTTTATGAGGGAGGTACCTGAAGGAGTGGACCGATATGGCTTATCTTCGAACTTAAACTAAGTTTGGACAAAATATTACGAAGGTCAAATGTTGAACCGAATCGGCAGATCCGTTCGAGAGTTATCTTGCGCTTCAACAACTACAGACGGTGTCATAGGAGTTTGCTTACAACTTTCAGGCTATTTTGTCAGGAAGTATGGGCTTACCTCTGATGAAACTTGTACCGTCGTATTGGGGGCAGTGGTTACATGTTGTTACAACAAAAATCAAAGCGATTCGAGAGCTGGTCGTAAACTGAAATTTTCTGTGGGAGGTACCCGAAGGAGTGGACCGATTGAGTCTATATTGGAACCTCAGCATGGACTAAATCGGTTACTCTCATCAAGAGTTATCGTGCGCACAAAATTGTCCGATCATTTTCGAACTTTTGTGGGGGAGGTAGCCGAAGGAGTGGACCGATGTGGCTCATCTTCGAACATAAACTAAGTTTTGGTAAAATATTAGGATACCTAAAATTGAAACGGATTTTTATCCAAACATACTTTGGATCTAAAACCATTATTTCGATGAGGCACATTTTGCCCGTATGAATGTGTATATACCCTCGTTAGCATAAAAGAGTTCAATAAGGTGGTAATTTTACATAGGGGCTATATCGAAGTGTAGACCTATGTGACAATTTTCAGTGGCAAATATTGTGACTGCAGGGAACATAAAATGTTAAATAATGGGTTGCTCCTTCCAACAATGTATCTAATACCCTTAAAATAGCGAAAATTGGGAGGTTCTGTTATATGGGGGCCATACCAAAACATGGACCTATGTTTGAAATTTTTGTTTGGGAAGTTTTGTGACTGCAGAGAACTTCAAAAGTCAAATTTCGGGTAGTTTCATCAAAAATGTTGCCAAAACCCTGAAAATACGCAAACCGGGAGGTACCGTTATACGAGATGGAGTAGTGTTGTGGCCCTTAAGAACCTTAAATGTTTAAATACATTTAGTTTGGATAAAAATTGTGCCTAAATGCAGTTTAAGAACATGTCCCGGATAAATTTGAAATTTTTCTTGGTCTATTACGGCACAACCGGCAGTATCTAAAATGACTGTAGAGCTCATACAACATAGTTATGAGCCTTTACATTCCGTCCAATTCAATGACCACAGGGGGACCAGCGCTGTAGGCTAATTGATAGCTCCACATTTTACGTGGCTTCTACGAAGCCAGACCTCACGATTGTGGCACCTGGTCTTATAAATTATGTGTCCTGGCAACCCGGTATTTCCTTTGCCTCAGACCATCTTTCAATTATCGTCACCATCAACAGATCAGCGGACTTCATAAACACTGGCCGGTGTATTTTTCTGAACCATGGGAAAGTTGATTGGCAAGGGTTGATAGAATTTACCGGAATTAAAAAATATCAATTAAAAAAAACTATGAATTGTCAAACTCAAAATTTTAAATTAACTAAAAAATCAATAATTTTTTCGCCATAACCCCGTAAAAAAATTGAAAAAGTCTCTCGCTCCCACTAAAACATATGAAGTTCGGATCATCCGTTTTCGAGCTACAGTGGACACCGCATCCAAAACTTCCATAAACCGCGTTTTTTTAATTTTTTTTTCTAACGCTCATATCTAAGCTAATTTTCCCCGATCGAGTCGAAATAAGAACCCTTTCAACCAAGGAAGTACCACCACATTTCCAGATGCTCAACAGAGTGGATTCCGGAAAAAGCACAGTATCGCAACAGCATTACAGGCCATATCCACTTGTATATCAGTCGAGGACTGAACCAGAACAGGCCGAGCCACCAAACAGTTAAGGTGGCTTTTGACCTATACCGTCAACCATGCCAAGCTGTTCGAGGACATAAAGAAAACTTTTCTCCAGCCGTGGTTGAAAATTACCTATAAGTGTTGGCGCCAGTCGTTTTTGTGGAATTCAGAAATAAGAAGTCATGGGCTTTCTGAAATTCCACACCCTCCAGACGGCACACAATGGTTCAGGAATCGATTTTCCTGGCCAAAAATCAAAATTTTGTTTTGTCAAAGATATTTAATTTCTATATGGGATCCGATAGTAAACATATTGAAACTAAGGAAACCAAAAAAATAGGCCCAAATATTGGAAGGTGTGGGCGTGGCGTGCCCCTAAAGACGAGCATTTTCCCCATTTTTGGGAAATACTTAATTTTTGCAAATTTCTGGTTAAAGACGAAGCTATTTCTCTGAAACTATAACAGTTATTGTTTTTGTAAGGTAGGTAGGATTGTGGCCTTTAAAAATCGTTTTAGTAAATTACCGTTTACACAACATGATCTATTTTATTTTTCCTCGGGTACTAAATTTTATGAAATTCCAAATTTAGTGGACAAGAACTTTTGTGGAACAACATGGAACAAAGTTCTGTTTTCACAGAAATATGCCCGGAAGTCTCCTCTTCCAGCCCATATATACTTTTGTACCCGTCCCGTTCCGTCCGTTTAACACTTTTTTCAATTTATTGAAATTACATGGGTGATGTTTCCATATGAATTACAGTTTTTTGACACAAATTACAACTTTTTTGAGTATATGAGGTTTTATACGAGTTATATAAGTTTTATTAAAACCCAAGGAGAATTTTTTTAATTTTTGAAAAAAGGTAATTTTTTTTGTAAATTATATTTTTTAAATTTTTGAAAAAAAAATTCGACATTTTTTCGATTTTTTTTAGTCTTTTTTGGTAATTATTTTGTTTATTTGTTGGTGTTTGACCATCTTTAATACATAGGAAGATATAAAAACCACAAATACACTCATATTTTGATGAAAAATAGTTAAAAAACTCAAAAGTTTAATTTTTACCTTGAATTTCTCTGCACCTACCAGACCGAACTTGACCGCTTATATTTCGTTTGAAAGCTGATTGTGTTATCTGTCTAACAAAAAAAAAAAAAATAATTATGAATATATCTCTATCCGTTCAAAAGTTACAGAATTTTGACCAGGGAAAAACGATTCTGAACCACTGTGGGGCATAGTTATCGTAATGTATTGGGACGGAGTCGGTTCGTCGATGACATACATATGTGATAGGTTAAATGTCTACATACCTTAGGATTATGAAAATACCCGCCCTACACTCACTGCCAAACTGTTCACCAACTGTACGGCTGAAATGAGGAACATTCTGTTGGATGGTGACCTGATTCCGACCACTAACTATATATTGGGTGTAACGTTCGCCAGCAGGTTTATGTCGTCCGCACAAGCCACAGCTATTTGCAACAAGATCAGGTGTAGAAACAAGGTTATCAAGTCGCTGTCCGGCAGCATTTATGGTACTTTGTATGTATCAAACTTTTTTGACCTCTTATAAAGCAATAGGGCGATCTGTGGTAAGTTATGTGGCGCCAGGGTGATGTGCAAGGATAAAATGGGGTTCTAACCAAATATCGTGTCCATGGTGACTTGATTCCGACCGATGTCGCAGATAATGGGTGTAATGTTTGACAGCATGTTTAGCCATCCGCACAAGCCACAGCAAGATTAGATATAGAAACAAGGTTCTCAAGTCGCTGTTTGGCAGCGCTTAGCATACAGACAAAGAAACCTTTTTGACCTCTTATAAAGCAGTCTGTGGTAAGCTATGTGGCATCAGGGTGGTATGCAAATATAAAATGAGGCTCTACCGAAACATAGTGGTCCATGGTGTCTTGATTCCGACCGCTATCCCAGTTAATGGGTGTAATGTTCGACAGCATGTTTAGTCATCCATACAATGCATGGCTATTTACGACAGGACTAGAAGTAGAAACAAGGTTCTCACGTTGCTGGCCGGAACACTTGAGGTGCTGTCAAAGAAACCTTGTTGACCACTTATAATGAAAAATGCCGGTTTGGAAGAAAAAAAAATGACAAATAAACCTTGTTGACCTCTTAGCTAGCAATAGGCCAGTCTGTGGTAAGCTATGCGGGGCCAGCGTTGCATGCAAATGTTAGTGCGACGCAGTGAGAGAATTCTCAAACCTACCAGAATGCCGCACTGAGGACTGCAACATGAGGAAACGAAGATTATACCGGTACATCGTCAAGATCCAAATTAATGAGCCTATCAGACTGGCTTGAATAACATCCACACTGATGCAACTGCAAATAGTACAAATAGTACAAAGGTACAGTGTGAATGCCGTACTCGAAGTCCAATTCCTTCGCCCAATCTATCACAGCAGAAGAACGCCAGCTGCCAAGGCAAACACCTGTGGTTTTAGCCCAGTTATGATCCGTACGATGCAAATACTTTAATTCGTATTGGGAACGAATTAATTGCACGATACCCTAAATGAGATCCAAAATTAGATCCAGTTCCAAGATAGAATATCAATCAATTACAAACGACCTGCCTCAATCATCCACAGGGCAATAGTTTGATTACTTATAAAATATTTTGATTTTCTACTTAAACATTTATTTCAACAGATGTAAACAGCTCGTTAGTAGCTGCCGATCTTGCAAAGCCCCATTGTACATCCATTTGAATTTTCAATGTTTACATTACAAACACATGGACACTATAATATTGTTTTCCTATTACAAACTCAGAAACAAAATAAGAAGAAGAAATAAAATTGGAAGAAAACAATCACTTACACACACAAAGTCTATTGCTAATAAGAAAATGTAACAGAAAAACAGGGGGCGAACATTAGAAAAATAAACAAAAAACATGAAACAAGAAAGATAAACACCAACCATTGAAGAGTAAAACAAAAATGGAAAACAAACAAATCAACACTGAACATATTTTCCAAAAACAAAAAAGAGGGAAATTTACATAAAACGCACTCTCATACATCCACACAGAGGTCCCTGTACAAAGGCATCAGACATTAGCCAAAATAATAAACCAACCAACCATCCATTCAACTCTAAACAGAACTCTAGGAGCCATCCCATCCATCCACTCATCATTCACATAATAAATGGGGTATGTGAAACACATGGTGCAAAAAAATGCGTTATGCTGCCTAGCATAAAGTCGCATGGAATGAACATTGAAAAAGGAAATGTAAAACAAAACGAAAATAGAAGAGTAGAAAAATTGAGCAAAATTTACGCTAAATGTTTAGGCATTATAAATAAGAATAATTTAATGTTGTATTTGGGGGAAGATGGCATAAAATATTCGTCTGCGGTTGCAGTGTTAATGCCAGCATTAGCAATGGGCAATAGGTGGCGGATTGGTTGGTTGAATGTTTGTTGGTCTTATTGGCCATACGCCGAGGATTTACACATAGCCTTTTCCTAGATTTATAGTAAGAGGGAGTTAGGAGTAATTAATCTTTTTCTGTTTATAAATGAGAAAGAGGGAAACGGTGATGTCTATATAGCGGTTTCTTGATTTAAAAACTAAATGAAGTGATTTGAACAATTACCAAGTAAAACTCGTTAACAAAATTTAAATGAAAGGGAAGTTTTTGCGGATTCTGAAAGTAAAATTTTCATAGATGAGAAAAATCAAAAAACAAAAAAAATCACCGGAGGGATTTTCAAATAAATCGCCGTCAAAGTTCACATTTTTAGGGTTTCTTATGTTTTTACTTGGAAGCCGCAAGTCCTATCGTAATGGCACTAAAGAAAATATTATAGCAGTGAAAATTCTCTACAAGATTCACTGTAATGGTATTTTCGTAGGTTTTACAATTTTTGAGATATAGAAGTTTAAATTGGGACAATGCACTGACTGTATCGCCTCATTATAAAACAATGTCATGCACGATGCGCATTAACTAACTTTAAACGAAAATCGCTTACACCAGGGAAGTTTTTGTGGATTCCGAAACAGCAATCCTTATAGATTTTTTTTTTTTTTTTTTTTTTTTATTTATTTATTTTATTGACTGCAACTAGTTCACTAAGACTAACAAGCAATTTTTATCGTGTTCTACATGTTATGGTATATAAGTATACATATGGTAAATAATAATAACAATATGTACAAATTAGGATCCTAAGAGATCATACGGCTTCTTCCGGTTCAGTCTTCGTAGTACACCTTCTTGATTATTGAGGTTTACTGCTTCTGGATTCACATGAGCTCTGATTCTGGCGTCATGTTTTCTAGCAACGTGTTTAATTTCTTCAGATACTGTTCTTACGTGAAGGTCTTTGTGTAGATCGCTGTTCCTTACGTACCAAGGGGCGTTAACCATACTCCTTAGGACTTTATTTTGGAATGTTTGGATCTGATTTATATTATTCTTTTGGGTGCAACCCCAGAGTTGTATTCCATAGAGCCATATTGGTTTTAACTGTTGGTTGTATATTAATAATTTATTTTCTATTGATAAAGTAGACTTTCTGCCTAGTAGACCTTTTAATTTTGACCACTTAATATTGAGTTCCTCTGTTTTCTTCTTTACATGCTCCTTCCATTTTAACTTTGCATCTAGTGTCATTCCTAGATACTTTGCATTGTTTGAGAAAGGTATTTGCAATCCGTCTATGTACACCGGCATATTTTGCAGGCGTTTGTTTGTGAAGTTTGTATGTACTGATTTGTTATGGTTTAGTTTTATTCTCCATTCTCTTGTCCATGAGTTTATATTGTTAAGCGCTTGCTGCAGGTTGCAATTTGCTTCTCTTTCTGAATCTGCTATTGTTAAGATTGCAGTATCATCAGCGAAAGTAGCTACAATCGAATTTTGAGGCTCTGGTATATCTTTGGTATATAAAAGGTATAAAATGGGCCCAAGTATACTCCCTTGAGGCACTCCTGTGTTGATTTTTTTCAATTTGGAATATGAATCTTCCAGTTTAACTCGAAAAAATCTGTCTTCTAGGTATGATTTCAAAAACTGAATATAGTTCTCAGGTAAGAATTCACTTAGTTTGCATATTAATCCCGCATGCCACACCTTATCAAATGCTTGAGATACGTCGAGAAAAACTGCCGAACATATTTTTTTATTTTCAAGGGATTGTTCAATGACATTTGTTATACGATGAACTTGATCGATTGTTGAGTGGGAATTTCTAAATCCGAATTGGTGATTAGGAATAAGGTTATAATTTGTAATTATGAGGTTCAGTCGGTTTAAAAACACTTTCTCTAGTAATTTTGACATCATTGGTAAAAGAGATATCGGCCTATAAGAAGTAACTTCTGTTGCGGGTTTTCCAGGTTTTGGGATCATTAAAACTTCTGCTACTTTCCAAAGTTTCGGGACATAACTTAGTTTGAAACAGGCATTAAATAATTGGGTAATTTTTGTGAGACAGTTGTACGTAAGTTTTCTCAGTATTTCTGTTGTTATCAGATCGAAGCCTGGACACTTTTTCAGCTTCATGTTTTTGTTTATTTCATTGAGAACTTCACCGATTGTTACTGATGCAAATTCTCCATCCCAATGGTCATTCCTCTGTTCAATGAATTGTGGTTCAGCATTGCAATTCTCCGTAAATGTAGTTTGCAAATGATTTGAAAATAGATCAACCTTTTGATAATTTGTTTTGGCCCATTGTGTGTCGTTGATTCTTAATGGAGTCTTTGTTGTAACAGGTCGTGTTATATTTTTAGTTGCTTTCCACAGAGAAAAATCAGTATTTTTATCGCTTGTAAGTGTTTGAAGATGTTGATGAAACGTAGTATCCTTAAACTGTTTTATATCTGCGCTGAGTTCTTTTGTTAATTTGTTAAGAAGCGTTTTATACGATGGATGACGTGTTTGTTGCCATTTTTTCCGTAGTTTCCGTTTCTGTAGAATTTTTTCTCTTATATAAGCCGGGTATCTATTTTCCATGTGGAATGTAGTTCTACAGGGAGTACTCTGCCAAGCTGCATATTGAATTGTATCTGTAAGTTTCTCAACTTCGTGTTCTAACTCATCTGTGGTAGATGGTTCTTCGTAATGAAAATCGGCATCCCAGAGGATAAACTGAAACTGTTGCCAATCGGTGAGGTTATTCGTTAGGTATGGCGGGGTGTTTTTTGGCATGATGTTTTCAAATAGTGTAAGGAAAACGGGAGAATGGTCTGAATTCAAATCATAGCCGCTTTCTACTTTTATTCGAGAAACTGGTATTTTCTTAACAAGAAAAAAGTCTATTAAGTCTGGAGTTTTGTTTACATCGGTTGGCCAATAAGTTGGGCTACCAGAACTGACAATTTTGCAATTTAAGTCTTTTGCTGCGCTTAATAACTCTCGGCCTTTGGTGGTTGTTATTCGTGATCCCCAATTAGTGTGTTTTGCGTTAAAATCGCCGCCAATTATAAATCTTGTATTATGTTTTTGTATCAGACATTTGTATTGATCGGATTTTATTTGATGTCTCGGTGGACTATACAGTGAGGTTATAAGTAAATTTTCCGTTTTTGTATATAATTTTATAGTTGTTCCTTGAAATTCTTCGGTTTGAAGTTTGTCTTCTTCAAAATGTTTCAAACCTTTCCTGACAATAACAGCGCTACCACCTCGTGCGGTGTTCGATGGGTGAATAGTGTGATAAGTTTCATAGTTGTTGAATTTTATGTGTGAATGTTTGGTAAAATGTGTTTCGGCAATTAAACAAACATCTATTTTTTCGTTGTTCAAGACAACTTCAAGTTCTCTCTGGTGCTTCTGTAGCCCATTGGCATTCCATAGCATTATTTTTAATGAGTTTGACATTTTTATTGTTGTTTTGATATTTGTTCTAGATAGGTTAAACGGAGTTCAATATTTTTAAAAAACTCCTCTTGTGCACAAAGTCTCTGAAGTATTCGGGACAAAACATTATTGGATTCGTCAGGCAATACCGGCTTAGCTACACTCGAGTATGAGCGTTGAGAATTTGTAGGTGCTTTATCATAAGAAGGCATTTTAAGATTTGTATACGTTTTCTTCGGCAAATCTCTGGTTTTCAATTTTCTGTCTCTCAGTTTTTGGAGTTCTTTTGCAACTTCGCATCCTCGGTAAGATGCGGGGTGTTGTTTACCACAATTACAGCATTTTGGATGGGTTATTTCTGTGTCACATTCTACGGAGCTATGCTTTCCAGCACATTTAACGCAGCGCGAAGGTTTGTTGCAATAATTTTTGGTATGTCCAAAACCTTGACATTTTTTACATTGGGGTATTATTTTTTGCTGTTTAATTTGTTCAATTTTTACAGATGTGTCACATATTTGACGGATTTTAAAAATTTTGGATATATCGTCTGATGATTCAAACGACACTACGAACATGTTCAATGGCTTTTTCGTTTTAAATTCTAATTTATTTATGACTTCAAGTACATTGTATCCTTGAGATTTCAAATCATCTTTGATTGAATCAACTTTGCATTTATGGTGCAGGTTTTTAACCATAACTTTAATTGGCCTAGTGCTCTTGTTTTCGTAGCTGTGCCAAGCAAGTCCGTTTGAAGATAGGTATTTTGTTAAATTCCTATAGTCTTCTGCGTTAAAAGTGTTCACTTTGTAAGATTCATTACTTAACATTTTTAAAAGGAAAGAGCTTTTTATTGCGTTTTTCAATTCTTCGTGGAATTTTAAATAATCACTCACCCCAGATACGATTACAGGAGGTGGTCTAAGTTTTTCATTGTTAATTTCATTGCTATCGCCATTATTTTTTTGAGGATTTTGCAGTAAATTATCTTTCTTGATACTTGGAGAGCTAGTCTCATAATTTTTATTACTTTTTTTGTTTTTCTTCTTGTTCCTTTTTAATATCCACTCCGTTTCCCGCGTTAGTTCATCTTCATCAGTTTGATACTGAATATTTTGAATTTCGCTTCTTTTGTTGTTTTCATGTTTGCTTAAAGGATCATTTGTATTTGATCCAATACTGGTATTAGGCATATCGACCGATTTTTTAAGACTCTCATTTTCCTCTATTAGTTGGACACAACGTTGTTCTAATGCATAAATTCGCTGCATAAGCTCTGCATTAACACGTTCTAATTCTTTCATTTTGTTCACCCGGAGTGTGGTAAGGCTGTTGCGTGGTGAATCAGCAAAAGGGAATTCACTAACGCTCATGTTTGGATTTAACCGACCGTTACTTTTTCAGTGTCGATAACACTGTTCGAAAAAGCAGCTGTCAATCAGCTGTCGTTAAATTTGTGATATGGCAACACCGACGATTTGTCACCAGTATTTGCTAAACAAGAACAGCTGGTGCTGTTTTGTTTTAGTTTTTTCTTCCCTCTCTATCAGCACAAATTCTCTTATATTACTTTGTGTTTTCCAAAATATTAAAAAAATAGTTATTTGTTTGTCTTTTAGTTTGATAACAAAAAAGCACATTGTAGAACCATCAATGACGCATGTACTAAGACTTCAACGGCACCGAATAAAGGCACTTCCAATATGCTGTGTTCGTTTGTTTGGCTTTGTTTACGTTTTCTTTAACAGCACTCGCGAAACACGACCACAATAAAAAAGAAGTTTGCTGAGATGAGAAAAATCCAAAAACAAGATAAAATCGCTGGAGCGGTCAAAGTTCACATTTTTACGTTTTTTTTTATGTTTTTACGATTTCACTTGGAAACCGCAAGTTCTATCGAAATGGGACTAAAGATAATGTTTTAGCAGTGAAAATCCTCTACAATATTTTCTTTAGTACCATTTCGACGGGGCTTGCCGCTTCCAAACAAAATCCTAAAAACCTAAAATAAAGCAAAAAATGTTAACTTTGACAGCGATTTATTTTAAAATCCCTCCGGCGATTTTTTGTTTTTCTGATTTTTCTCATCTATGAACATTGGATATTAGTTAAGGTGCACCGTGTAAGTTCGACGGGCGGAACTTTTTATAGCCTCCACCAAGAAATATTCTGAACTAAAGTGGAATAAACAGTTTCCTTTCCTGTCCACAATTTTAGGCGGACAGGTTTTTTTTTGACCTAGGATAACCTTTAATGTCATCCTCCATAAACATGGACCTATGTTGATAATTCTTTGCAGAGAAGTTTTATAACCCCTGGGTACTCGAAATGTCGAAACATATAGTTCGGGAAAAAGATGTAGCTAAACTTCTCAATACACCAAATTACTGATAGTTCGGGCAACAAATGTAGTTAAACTCCTCAAAACACCTAACATCGGGAGGTACTGTTAAATGGTGCCTATTCCAAAACATTTTTGGTGCAGAAGTTTTTCGACCACTGGGAACCTCAAATGTAAATTACAGTTAATTCAGTTAAAAATCGTAGCTAAAATTCTCAAAATACAAAAAATTTTCATGGATATACGTTCAGAATTTTTGGTGGACAAATTTTGGGACCACGTGGAACCTCAATGGTCAAATCACAAATAGTTTGGTCACCAAATGTACATACACTACCCAAAACACCTAAAATCGGAAGTTATCGTTATATGGGGCTATTAAAAACATGGACCTATGTTGACAATTGTGAAGCAGGTACGCGAAGGTACTTCCTATATAGACTATCTTGGAACTTAATGTACATTTAACATACATTTTAGAAATAGTTACCCCTTTGTAAGGATTAAGGCGGCTACACCAACCGGGCCTCGGTTGCTCATAACCAATTCATGTTTGTCGAAACAGTTTTTGAGTGATCTCGAAGACAGTATTCACACAGTATGAATTCTATTCAAAACTACTTCATATGTATTTTGAACCTGAGATTCTTTTTAATATAGTTGGACCTCTTCTTCTACATCATGAAGATATTTCTTGACTTATCCACTAGATGATGACTCAGGTAGTTTTGCCAATACATCTTGTTGTGCCGACGCACCGGTAAGATGTAACCGTACTTATACAATCAAGTCGCCTGTTCTAAAAGGGTAAACCTTGGATTCAGCTATCTTAAATTTTTATGTAAATGGCCCACCGAAAAACATCACCGTTGTACTTCTTAGAGCTGCGTCATATATGTATATTACCACAGACCTATCTATTGAGTTGCATGTGGTTATTGAAGTTTCTTTATCTGCTTTCCATGTGTTGCCTGCCTAGTGACCTGATGAACTTGGTTCTACTTCTCATTTTATCTCAGATAATTATGAAATGCGCAGATGATTAATATAAGCTATCTTATGTGATCCCTAGGACTTTGTGGTAATAAGTAGTCTTATTTATTGAACCTGTACCTTCAGTTGGAACTTCATCGCCAGAGTGCATGGGCTTGTTCTTGTTTTAAGAGCATAAACCGTTTTCGGCATAACCTTTCTTTGGCTTTATCTCCAGGTCTCGGAATGTGACTGCTTCAATGCGTTGTAACCCCAAAGCTGTAGTGTCTTGTGGGAACTTGTACCGCATGCTGGGCAGATTTTTTGACAGTGGAATTTAGACGGCTGCGCCATCCCATACGAAGTTGAGATAGAAATACTCTGGTTTGTCGTGGCAGCGGGCGTTCTTCAGCTGCGTTATATGGGGTATGTACCCCGAGGACCACCTTTGATTATGGCATCTGCAATTCAAACCTGCTTGATAGGCTTGATCTAGGGGTTACCTTTTATGTCGTTTGACCTCTCTCTAGAGCATGACATGTCTGGGTGGCGATGTCCTATCCACCAAACGGTGATCAGCTTGACTCTCACATTAACATCCGAGCAAATACTTCAAAGGCAGCATGCCATTGTGTTGCCGTACTGAAAGAAATTCACCTCCTCATGCAGCATCCTGTTACAGTTCTACAGGTTTTAATATTGTTCAATCTCGTTACACTTATGTTCGCAGAACATACAGGCACTGCATAGCGTGCTCTAGCTACCGCGTTATATCGACACCTCCAAATAATAGTATGCTAAGTCTAAAAAGTGAGTTTTGCAGGAGAAGCTCTCAAAGTTTGGAAAAATTTTTTTGAACTTCAGTACTATACTAAGTCAATATTTGTTTATAACTTCTGTTCGGATTGACCGATCATTACCAAAATTGGACAGAGTTTAAGTTAAAGGACGTTCGACACCTCCAAATAATAGTTTGCTAATTCTGAAAAGCGAGTTTTGTAGGACTAGCTCTAAAAGTTTAAAAATTTCTTTGATCTTCAGTACTATACTAAGTCAATATTTGTTAATAACTTGTGTTCGGATTGTCCGATCATTACCAAAATTTGACAGAATTTAAGTTAAAGGACGTTAAATATAATAATGTAAAGAACTTGAAAACATGCTAAGTCGACTTAGCATACTATTGTTTGGAGGCGTCGATATGTGGTCAACAAGGATTCTTTGTCTGCATCCCACGTGCATCCATCCCAAGTGAAGACTTGAGGGCCTTTTTATACCCTCCACCATAATATGGAGGGTATATTAAGTTTGTCATTCTGTTTGTAACACATCGAACTAATCATTTGCGACCCTATAAAGTATATATATTCTTGATCAGGATAAAATTCTAAGACGATCTAGCCATGTCCGTCTGTCCGTCTGTCTGTCCGTCTGTTGTAATCACTCTAGCGTCCGCAATAATTGAGATAGAGTGCTGAAATTTTGCACCCGAGGGTCTTTTTTCCATAGGCAGGTCAAGTTCGAAGATGGGCTATATCGGTCCACTTTTTGGTATAGCCCCCATATAACGGTACCTCCGGATTTAAGGTATTTTGACGTTCTTCGCCACATTTGCAGACCGAATTAGCTATAATTTGGCATTTAGGGTTCCTAGTGATCAACAAACTTATATCCCAAAGGATATGGGCATAGGTCAATGTTTTGGTATAGTCCCCATATAACGGTACCTCCCGATTTTCGGTATTATGAGAATTTTAGCCATAATTTTTAACTAAACTATCTGCAATTTGACATTTGAGGTTTTCAGTGGTCATGAAACATCTCCACAAAACATCGTCAACATAGGTCCATGTTTTGGTATAGCCCCCATATAACGGTACCTCCCGATTTTCGGTATTTTGAGAATTTTAGCTACAATTATTAACCGAACTAGCTGTAATTTGCCATTTGAGGTTCTCAGTGGTCATGAAATATCTCCACCAAGCATCGTCAACATAGGTCCATGTTTTGGTATAGCCCCCATATAACGGTACCTCCCGATTTTCGGTATTTTGAGAATTTTAGACACAATTTGTAACCGAAATATCTGCAATTTGACATTTGAGGTTCTCAGTGGTCATGAAACATCTCCACCAAACATTGTCAACATAGGTCCATGTTTTGGTATAGCCCCCATATAACGGTACCTCCCAATTTCCGTATTTTGAGAATTTTAGCTGCAATTTTTAACCGAACTAGCTGTAATGATCGGTTTTTTGAGAATTTTAGCTACAATTTTGTCTATTCAAAAATAATCGTCAATATAGGTCCATGTTTTGGTATATCCCCCCATATAACTGTACCTCCTGATTTTCGGGAATTTTCAGTGGTCACGAAATTTCTTCACAAAATTTCGTCGACATGGGTCCATTTTTGAGGGTCTACATTGTATTGATGAAACTACCCTCAATTTGACTCTTGAAGTTCCCTGCAGCTATAAAACTTTTCCGGCAAAAAATGTAAAGATCGGTTGACTCTTTGATATAGCCCCGTAGGTGGTACCTTTCACCTAGCTGAACCCATTTTTTTGATTAGATAACACTGTGCAACAAAATGGAGGTGAAAGTCTGGGGCACGGAAAAATCCTCTTGGGGAAGAAAAGCCTTGGTGAGTATATTATGAACCCTGAAGGACAGATGCGCCGTGAGTAGAACTTCCGCGTTATGGCGTGATGAAATTTTTGTTAGAGACCCTGTGGGCCATCAGGAATTAGCGTTATATCTTTTTCATTGTTGCTTAAGTGCTCTACAAAAACAACAAATAAAGATATAATGCTAATTCATGATGGCTTACAGAGTCTCTTGCAAAAACTTCATCACGCCATAACGCGGAAGTTCGACTCACGGCGCATCTGTCCTTCGGGGTTTTTATCTCTGCCCTAACATTTGTGTTCACAGTGTAATTTAAGCAATATTGGGAGGCAGTAGGAGTCTATCCATTGTCGAAAAGTTGTTCCACCTAAAATTGTGAAAGGACCCTAATTATTCCATTTAATTAACACTATTTTATGGTGGAGGGTATAAAAAGTTCGGCCCGGCCGAACTTAACGACTTTTTACTTGTTCCGTCCTCAGCTCGTCGTAGATATCGAAATTTGAAATTTTAGTTCCATTCATTCAAGTCTGTGCTCATCTTCGCAGTCTATGTAATGAACAGAGTGACGTTGACTTAGTTGGATTTCACAAATTACACGACACCTAAATCGAACAGTAGTCAGTATACGTGCCGTCTGGAGGAGAGGTAGATATAATCCCACTTTGGGGAATTGCCTGTTTCAATCTACGGAGCTTGGGCTTCTTTCAACGTTTCAAACATGGCCGGAGGTTAATCTGCTCAATGTCCTCAAATAACGTGGAGTGCTTGACAGTATCAAATGAAAAGTCGACCCAATGGACTGCCACACGGCTTGTTCTGGTCGAACTCCGACTAATAAACATGTTGTAGCTCTGTTGTAGTACTGTACTGCTTACCGAACCCATACTGATGATCGACAACTGGATAGCTATTTCTGATACTGGCGAGGAGCAAACCCCACGAGTTTTAGTTACAGGCGGCAAAAGTGAAATCGGCCTGTTCGATTCGCCTTTTCTGAAATCCTTGCCAGGCTTCAGTAGCGGTACCACCGTTTACATTTTCTATGTACATGTTTTAGTCAGGACCAAAACTAGCTTCATGTTCAGTGACACGGCCTGTTCTGGTTGAGACCTCGGATATAATGCCTCCATATTTGTGATCCGCAAATGGATAACATGCTCCTATAAAGAACAAAAGTGAGATCGATCTGTACAATCCAAATTTGCTGGCATCCTTGCCACGCTTCAGTAACGGGACCACAGTGCTGAGGAATTTCCCCAGATTCTTGACTGCTGGCTCAACACCTGCTTTGGCATCACCATTCGATTTGCAACTTCAACCATCGTATGCTGTAGTGCTTTCTCCTCGGTATATTCTGGTTGAGACTTCGGCTAGTATTTGAAGAAAAAGCGTGCAGTGCAGTTGTTGTACCATGATGCTTTCGGAACCCGTGTTGATAATCCGAAACCGGATAGCTTGCTCTGCTGCTGGAGAGGAGTAACGGCAAAAGAGTCTTTGCTACTGGTGACAAAAGGAGATCGGCCTTTGCTGGTATCCTTGCCATGCTTCATTAACTTTTCAGGCATCGAGACCTACACTTTTTTAGATGCAATTCGAAAAATTTTAAATGTTTAAAAGTGTAGTCGGTGGCTAAAGATAAGTGGAGGAATATGCTCTGATACCCGATTCCTTGTTCATCCACCTGCCTATTGATATTCCGCCAGGTCCAAGCTGGTGGTGGTTTGTGGTTCCTGTTGATCAGGAAGATCGGTGAAGGAGATGCAAACGATGTAAAACAACACTCATCGAAAGGTCACTATCGGAGTGTACAGAAAATAGTCAGCTAAAATAGCCAGCACACCTCTTTGGACCTGTCGCAACCACGCTGTTAAATATGACAGGTGTCCGTTCGTTGATAACGCCTTAAGCGTTGTAAACAATTTACTACGACCGATTTCAATGTTGTAGCACTTCCGATGCTCCAGCCAAATTTCTTATATTTGGCTTCCAATGTCAGTTGTCTGACTTCTGGGTTGTTACGATTCATATGGTCGAGCTCATACCACCCATTCACTAAACCCGATCGATGCCTCTGCTAGAAAAGAAGTTACCATTTCAGGTATTCGACCAGCAGAAATATGTCGGGCGACGGTGTTGTTGTCTTGTTGTTACCCGGACATCAGAGGGATTAGAAAGTTCTCTAAAGCATTGGTTTCTATAATTATTCTATAATTATTTCTATAATAATTCTCTGAATTCTTGCCAATTGGTTTTCTCGTGTTTAAGGAAAGTAGGGCGTTCAGAGGTTATGAAGTCGAATGGTCTATTGATAGATATGACTTAAGGGACATGATCTGATCCAAGGTATATTTCGTATTGCCAAGTCTGGTCATTCGGCAGACCAGGTGACGCGATGGATATTTTAGGTCTCCTCTCTAATTCTGGTGGAATCCCTAATTCTGTTGGAAGCATCCTCGTTCACGCTGCAGAATTGGGAGCTATCTATCTGCTCAGTCAGCTATGTCTCTCTGTTTTTTATACCCTACACCACCTTGTGGTAAGGGGTATTATGTCTTTGTGCATCAGTTTGTAACATGCAAAAGGAAACGAGATAGATCCATCGATCCTTTTAGAGATATACATAGAATCACTTTCTGAGTCGATTTACGCATGTCCGTCTGTCTGTCCGTTTGTCCATGTATTTTTGTAAACAAAGTACAGCTCGCATATATTGTCCGATTCGCTTACAAATTGGGGAAGATCGTTTTTTGGCCAAAGGACGAACGCTATTTATTTTGGTAAAAATCGGTTCAGATTGGGATATAGCTCCCATATATATTCTCGGCCGATTTTAGGTATTTCATGCACGAAACGCGCTATATATGTCCGATTTCAATAAAATTTGGATGTTTGCCGGGATTTGGCCTAGAAATAAGTGTGCCAAATTATATCGAAATCGGTTAGATTTGGATATAGCTCTCATATATATTTTAGGCAGATTTGAGGTATTTGATGCACGAAACACACTATATATGTCCAATTTTGATGAAATTTGGACAATGTGACGGAAAATGGTCTGCAAATAAATGTGAAAAATTATATGCAAATCTGTTCTGATTTGGATTTAGCTCCCATATATATTTTACATATTCACAGTGGTGTAGGGTATTATATAGTCGGCCTCGCCCGACATTGATCCTTTCCTTACTGTTCTTTTTTTCTAGAATTGTATGGACTAGCCTCCTAAAAATTGTACGACCTAAAAAGGCAAAAATGTCAAAACTCTCCAAGACATGTCACAAAATGTTACCTCTGCAAAAAAAAACCTAAATATTGTTTCGGGGTACCCGAAGAAACCTAATGTATATATGGAAGAAATATTACAATGTGCAAATTGTGGACCAACTCAGTTATTTTCCTCGAGAATTATTATGCTGACCATTTTAGCGAATAATTTTGAATTTTTGTGGTAAGGTAGCTGAAGGCGTGGACCGTTATGTTACATCTTCGAACTTGATGTTACGAGGTCAAAATTTTGATCTGCCACACTGACTGACTTCGACTTTTGTAATCAAAATACAGCTCGCAATCTTTGAGGCGAATCTTTATAATTCGGTACATTGGTTTCTATTACTTCTAGGATGTTTCGTATGATAATAGGTTATATTGGTCCACGTTTTGATATAGCCCCATTTTTTTCAAGGTTTTAACCGCATTATTCCTAAATGGCTATAATTTGGGGGTACAAACAATTTCTGCAGAATCATCGGTATACATCCACTCTGTGATATGTATATCACAGAGGACATCTCCTTGTAACAAGTAAAAAAGTATCAGTCGGCTTTGCCGACAGAGATATACCCTCAAGTTTTCTTAAGAAATATGGACTTGACCCTGACAAATATTTTACCGCCGTAATGGAGACAGCGAATGCAAGTTGCTTCAACAAAAATCAAAGTGATTCGAGAGCAGGTATTAAAGCTAATTTATCCAAAATTTTGTGTGGGAGGTACCCGAAGGAGTAGACAAATAAAGGCCAAATTCGGACATGATATACTACGATGTGTAAAGTATGGACCAAATCGGTCACTCCCTTCAAGAGTTATAGTGCGTACAATTTTTCCGAACATTTTTGAAGTTTCCTGGGGGAGGTACCTGAAGGAGTGGACCAATGTGGCTTACCTTTGAACTTAAACTATATTTTCAAAACATATTACGAAGACCAAATTTTGGACCGAATCGGCAGATCTTTTTGAGAGTTATCTTGAGCTTCAACAACTACACACGGCGTCACAGGGGTTTTTTTGTACCTTTCAGGCTATTTTCTCAGGAAGTATGGACCTGCCCCTGATGAAACTTGTACCGTCGTATGAAGGGAAGTGAATACAAGTTGCTACAATAAAAAACGAATCGATTCAAGAACAGTTCCTAAACTGAACTTCTCCAAAATTTTGTGTGGGAGGTACCCGAAGGAGTGAACCGATTGAGTCCATATTGGAACCTCATCTAAATCTAATAGAAATTTAACGATGTGCAAAGTATAGACCAAATCGGTTACTCCCTTCAAGAGTAATCGGGCGCACAAATTTTCAGAACATTTCAAACTTTTGTGGGGGAGGTACCGGAAATAGAGGACCGATATAACCCATCTTCGAACTTAAACTAAGCTTGGACAAAATATTGCCATAGTATGGAGGGTATATTAAGTGTGTCATTCCGTTTGTAACTCATCGAAATAATCATTTGCGACCCTATAAAGTATATATATTCTTGATAGCGTAAAATTCTAAGTCGATTTACCCCAGTCCGTCCGTCCGGCTGTTGTAAACACGCTATCTTCCGAATGAGTCGAGTTGAGCGGCTGAAATTTTGTACACATATGTTTTTGGTCTGAACTTAGATTAAGTTCGAAGATGAGCTATATCGGTCCACGTTTTCTTATAGCCCCCATGTACTTGTACCGCCCGATTTTCGGTATTTTGAAGTTTTTACTACGTGCTCTGGCCGAATTAGCAATAATTTGGCATTTAGGGTTCTCAGTGATCAAGAAACTTCTCCACCAAAAGTCATAGTCATAGGTCCACGCCTTGGTACATCCCTCAAAAAGGTCAAGTGCTAAAATTGTGTATATGGGTAGGTACTTTCTCAATAGAAAGAAAACTAATAATTCCATATTAGCTCAGAGTTTTTCATGGTAGAGGGTATACAAAGTTCGGTCCAGCCAAACTTAACACTTTTGGAACTTGTTAATATTTTCAGGGTTTTAGTCGGGGTTTCCTACGGAAAGGTCCAATAGTTGGCATATGGTCTTCCATGCGGATATGAAACATACCTGCCGAGAATTGGTATAGGTCCACGTTTTCATATGGTTCCCATAGCAAATGTTTAGCCAATTATCCAACCGTACTGGCTGAAATCTGGGTCCAATATAATTTATGGTGGGATATAAAAAGTTCGTACCGAACTTGGGACCATTTTTTACTTATTTTCAAATTAATTTATGGTCCCCTATCATTTAGCTAGAAGTAGAATCCCACTGCACTCCTCTGATCTCTTTTCATTTTAAATTGATTCCAAAACTTAAACGCTTTTTTGCGCCAAAAATGTCTAATGTCTGACATTTAGCGATTTTCCTGCCTAATTAGCCACACTGCGAGAGAATAACATTTCTGCAATGATGAAATAAAATGTCTCTTCTCTTCATCATCTCCAACTCTCATTATGAGAATCTTATTCGTGATGGAAAATGTGAGTTAGTTGGAGCTGTGATGATTTTTCTGGTGTGTGAGAACACAAAAATGAGAATATAAATGTTTGTCTTTTGTGTGTGGGATTTACTCACAAAATTTAACCACCCTTAGTAGTAGTGAGTAAAAGTACAAACATCCCAACCAAGGGGGTGGGAGACAACAGTTTTCATGTTGCATGTTCAATGTATCCCCCATCAGCGCGTTTTGTGAGCAATGCTGTCTGCTGCTGTCCGCTGCTGTCTGTTCATTTGTCTGCATAGGTAATGGTGGTGGAAATTTGTATACAGGATCCCGTGTCTAGCTGAGCATATACTACTCTCATTGTATCGTTTGCGTTGCTGGTGTCAGGACGTTTTGTCGTATCTAGCGTTTAAGGGCTAAATGCAGTGCGGTTAAATATATCAAAAAGTGATGAACAATTGCTTCACTTTTTCTTCTTTTTAATACACATACAATACATATAGAAAATTTTTGAAGTGTACAGAGATATATGTGGAGCAAAAGAAAATTAGAAAATTTCATGGAAATCAACTGAACGTAGAAGAAAAAAATAATCAAATAAGAATGGAAATGAATATCTAAAAATAATAAATTATTAAAATAAAAATTAATTGAATGGAAAATTGAAAGAAGTGTTTAAAAAAAGTGGCATAAAAGTGGAATTCTAAGCAACAAAATTTTTGCCAAGAAAAATACAACAAATCATCTAGTCTACCACTCCAAAGCAAACGGAGGAAATTTTTAAAACCAAACCCTTTTGAAAAAATACAAAAATATCCTACAATTTTATTAACAACAAAGCAAGTGTTCAAGATTCCATCGCAAAATAGTCTCTACCATGAAAAGGGTTAGTGAAAATTTAATTTAAATAAACCAAAAAATAAATATTAGTGTTCAAAACTACCAACACCAACACGACAACACCAAATTTGAAGCGGTAACAAACCCCTACGCCCTGCTATTCCCGAACAGGCGAAAAAATCAATAATTTGGATTAGTAGCAGCATAAAAAAAGCAGTGGCAGCTCCACTTGAAAACGAAACAAGGATACTTGTAAAGGATTAACAAAACGGGAACACCAAAAAGGAGAAAAGAAAAAAAGTAAGAAATTGTATTCTAATATTTTTGCTTCACTAGCTAGACTATATTTTGCAATATAAGAAAATAATAAAATATTAATGGAATTCTTGCTCCCTTCCTCCAAACAAGAACAAAAACAGTTTTTTTATTTTTCCTCAGTTTTTTTGGTAACATCGAAATGTACACACACATCCACACATAGCCTTAAATAATTTTGCCTACTTTTCTGCGGCTGCTGCTGCCACTGTTAGTATTTTATATTTGGCGGATATTAAACACACCTTACTTTTGTATACTATATATCTATACATACATATACCTACACATTATTGCCAGAAATCAGGCAGTTTGCTTTTGCAGCCATGCAATGCTGCCAATTTGGCGTTTTTTTTTTTCTTCTGTCGACTTTGCTATGAGTCTGGTTATTCAACCAGGACAATAATGCGCGCATGTCTGTAGTTGCCTCAATGCAAATGGGATTTCTTAAGTGCATAATAATCGACTGACATGTGTTTTTGTGCTGCGGTTGTTGTTGTTGTTCCTGTCACGGTAATGAGTTTGTTTCAACAGCTGGGAGTATGGTACTGTGGAGTTAAATTTCATTTTGGAAAAAATTAAGCTATTTATAGATTTCTTAAAATATCACCTAATGCTGAACAGGAAATTGTTACTGAGTACTAGTTATTTATTTCAAGGACCTGTGTGAAAAGGATTTGAAAATGTATTAAATGAATATGTCTAGTTTTTCGCGTTTACCAAGTTTTACTGAATATTAGATGATGTTTTAGTTACAAAATGATCCTAGATGGAATAAATGGAAACAGTTGTATTAATTAAAATGACGGTCGGCTAAATAAATATAATGGAATTAAAGTGTACATACTAAAATCAGAAACTAAAAGTACTTCCAATTATATTTAGTGAAGTATTGAATAAAGTATAATCTCGATAATCCGGACATCACATGCTTCGGCGGTGTCCTCATTATCGAATTGTAACTGTAAAAAAAATATATGAACAAGTCACCCGTGGTAGACGTATAATAATATTTAATTTAATCCGGGAAATACTCTGTAATTTGATATCATGTCTATAAAATCATCCTCTAATTTACATTGCACAGTGTTAAACATTTTCTGACAAAAATACAAAAAAGGTATTTTCAGAAATTACAAAAAAATCTACTTGAAGTAATAGAAAACAAAGTAGAAAGTTAGCCCTTTTTATACCCTACGGCCCAGCAATATGTTTGTCTCCATAAATGCAATTACATCAAGGTACAAGTGATGGCATTAAAATATGCATTTTAACTCATTCTTTTTACAAGAGCGTGGCCCCCAAAAGATGTAGTCCATTTCCGATCCTAAGCATTTCATTTTCTTTAGTCGTTTAACTCTGCATTTCCACATGATGCTCAGGATCGGAAACGATGCAGAATGGCAAGCATTCAAACCACGTCATTTGATTAAAATTGAATCTTGTTCACAACATATAAATTTTTTTATTTTATAAAAAAATTTTGAAACACGTTTTTCTGTTTTGGAAGACATTATGTCGCGCTTGTAGGAATCAACAAACTGAAAAGGTTATAAAATGCAACGAACGAAGTGTCCATTTCACGACTTCGTTAAATGTCATTTGGATGTTGTTAATATATGGGAAGTGGATGTCATAAGTTAGATGACATCCGAATGCGGCTAAAATTTAAGGAATGGAGTAGCTTTTTATGGAGGGTTATAATTAAACTAGTCATTCTGTTTGTAACACATCGAAATATTCGTCGGAGGCCATATAAATTTAAATTCTAAGTTTATATTTCGTCCCTCTGCCTGTTGAAATCAAGTTCCAGCACAGATCGAATGTATTGAGTGTCCTTTCAGAATTTTGTGGCCCTTTTTGGACATTTGAGTTTGCCGACAAAAATGTGTACTAGGATTAAAGTTCAAAAATGTTGCGGAAGACGTACCTAAAGGAATGAATCGACATAGTCCATTATGGAAGTGGATCTTATATTGGGTGTCATTTCTTTTCCATAGTTATCGCGCCCACCAGTCATTTCAGTGAGTCATCGTATAACTTTTGGACCTTGTCCACGGAAAACATAAAATCGCTTTAAACAGGAATACAACGAACGGCATCGATATACATTTCCAAAGCATCTTCGAAAAGACCCTAAACTTCACTTAAACGCAAATGTTGAATTTTTGTGGGGGAGTTAGCAGTTAAACTAAATTTGGACAAAATATTAGGAGATAAAAAGTTTGGGCCAAATTGGTTGCCCCGTTCAAGAGAAATTTTGCGTACCATTTTAGTGCCATTTTTAAATATTGGGGGAAAGTACCAGAAATTGTGGATCGGTATTGCCCTTTTCGAACTGAAACTAAGTTTGGACTAAATTTGACGAAGGCCAAACTTTGGACTAAATCGGTTGATCAGTTCGAGAGTTACATATGGTGCCATAGGTTTTTTTTTACAACTTTCGGGCTGTTGGACTTGCCCCTAAAAACTTTTACCGTCGTAATTGAGGCAGCGAATGCAATTTTGAATGGGAGGTACAGGAAGGTGTGGATAAATATAGTCCACATTCGAATCTAATCTAGATCTGGTGGATATATTAGCATGTGTAGAGTATGAACCAAATTGGTCACTCCCATCAAGTGCTATCCTGCGCATAATTTTTCCCAACGTTTTTGAGGGAGGTACCTGAAGGAGTGGACTTAAACTCAGTTTGGATAAAATACTACGAAGGCCAAATTTTGGATCGAATCGGCAAATCCGTTCGAGCGTTATCTTGCGCTTCAACCACTACACACGGTGTCATAGGGTTTTTTGTACATTTCAGGCTATTTTCTCAGGAAGTATGGACTTGCCCCTGATGTACTTGTGCCGTCGTATAGGGGACAGTGAATACAGGTCCTAAACTGAACTTTTCCGAAATTTTGTGTGGGAGGTACCCGAAGGAGTGGACCGATTGGAACCTCATCTAAGCCTGGTAGAAATATCAAGGTATGGACCAAAATGGTCAACTCCAAGTTGTCTGAATCGGATTTCTTCCAATTTACTTGGGACCTAAAACCATTATTTCGATGAGAGTGTGTATACCCTCGTTAGCGTAAATGCTGAGGGTATAAAAACGATAAAAAGAATTATATAATTGAGTAAAAATTAACAGGAATATCCTCATTGCTGGGATATTTGTGTGAACAGATGTATGTATCGTTGACTAACACATAATCTAACGGATGAATGTGTTATTGGGTATACATATTAGGAGCGTCTTATCGTTCCACGTTTTATAGAAACTTGACATTTACTCCGAAATAGATATACATTTAAATAAGATGGTTGAATATACATACATATATTTCACTATGGTTAGAAATCGGCATTCAACAATATAAGAAATCTATAAAACAATTTTAATTAGTCTAGACTCAAATAATAATATTTGGCCGAAGTTACCTCAGGGGCCTACCAGCGTAATAATGTACGAAATTATTTATTATTTTTTTTAATTATTTCTAGCTTAAATATCTCAAGGGATGCCCAGTATTGGCCAATCTTTTACATTATACACTGAAAGAAAATTACGTTGTATCAATGAAAATTGTCATTGATTTTGAACCAACGTAAGACTTCATTGTATTAATGAAGAAGTTTCATTGAGTTTCATAAAATAACTTTCATTATTGTTTCATAGTATTAATGTGAAAGTTTCATAGCAATAACAGAATTGTAACTTCTGACTACTTTTTTGAATTAATAAGGAAGTATCATTGCATAACAACACAGTTTGTTCCTTAAGTCTTTGTATTACAGATATATTTTTTAATATTCATGATGTGGAAAGCATAAACTGATAAGTTTGTTTAATTCTAGAGGAACTCCGTAATTGTTTTTTTTTATTTGGAGCTACACAACATATATGCTGGGGGTACCACTATCCGAAACATACGGTGTTATCTGTTCTTTTATTTAATTTGCTGATAGACACACTTATCAAATGTTTTTAACTTTCGCTAAGACTTACTAATTTTCTCATGATTTTTTTAAACATTACATTTCGACAGCTTTTTGGTCTTTGATGCGCTAGTTTATGGTGTTCATCGCACATAGCTTTAGAAACTTTTGGCCTTGGGTTAATTTATTTCGCATTATCAGAATAGACTTAACTAAATACTGAAACATAACAAAACCAGTAAGTAAATAATAAGTTTTCCATCACTAACGAAAGAACTTAGTTCGACAATTTTACATAAATAGCGTGTTTGGGGCTTCGAATACCTCAAATCAGCCGAAAATACCCAGCAAACCAAATTTCGGATGTCTGAATCCTCAGAATAATTTCGGAAGAATCGTACTAATCTTCGTTCCGATTTTAAACCATTTTCTAAGGGATTTTTTGTTTGGGTGTTGTTGATTTGGTCAAATTTTTAAATATTTGTAAATGCACCCGGTGCTCTTGAAAAAATGGTGAAACCTACGAAAATATCATAAAGTTCAATCTTGTAGAGCATTTTGACAGCTACAATATTTTCTCTAATCCCATTTCCATAGGACATGCGGTTTCCAAGCAAAAACGTGAAAACCTGAAAGAACCCTAAAAATGTGAAATTTAATTGTTTTTTTTTTTAAAAGCACTCCGGCGATTTTTTTTCTTTTTTAATTTTTCTCATTTATGAACATTCTAGTTTCAGATTCCGCAAAAACATCCAAGATGTAAGCTCCTTTCATTTTAAGTTAGTTCAGGCGCACCGTGCGAATGAAAAAATACAATATGTCGAGGTATTATATTATTTTTTTAACAAAGGTACCACAACAATTTCAAAACCCCGTACAGCTTTGTAATTTGCAAAATTTAAAAAAATGGTAATTTCCCTTTCGTGATTAAAAAATTGTTCTATCATTATTGCAACATTTTATAGCATGGAAGGTAAATATAGTTCTTTACACACAAGCCAAAACTATAATTGAACCTACTTATGTTTTGTTAGACAGTCGTTCCGTTATATTGATATTATTTTCACCAATGGACGATGGGGCCGATGACAGGTTTTTGAGGCAAAAAATCACATGGGCAAGCTAGACCTTCAAAATTTCGTGCAGATGTTTATAATCGGCCTAGAAACTAATCTGTCAAATTTGGTTGATATCGGTTCATATATAGATATAGCTCGCATATATATGTTCGCCCGATTTCGATTAATTGATGGACCAAACACGAAAAATTTGTCCAATTATGATGATATTTGGAATATGTGGCGGAATTCGGATTGGAAATAAGTTTGCCAAGTTATTTTGAAATCGGTTCAGATTTGGATAAAGTTCCCATATATATTTTCGCCCGATTTGATGAATGCAAATTCTGTCCAATTTCGATGAAATTTAAAATGTGTGACCGAATTGGGTCTAGAAAAAAGTATGCCAAATTATATCGAAATCGGTTCAGATTCGGATATAGCTCCCATATATATTTTCACCCGATTTTAGGTATTTCGTGGAGCAATCACGCTATATATGTCCAATTGTGATGAAATTTAAAGTGTCTGACGGAATTTGGTCTAGAAAACATTATTGAGACATCATATTGAAATCGGTTCAGATTTGGATATATCGTTCAAAAATTTTCTTTGTCGAAGTTAATTGTTTTCTCATTTTAGTTGGTTGATACCGAACTTCCTTGAGAACATAGTAAAAATATTTTTCTTTTGACAAATTGGCCGAAACGGAGGCGGCATGAATCAAGAGCTTGGTATTGTTGCCGCGTTCATAGGAGACTGCCGAAGCAAGTTTTCTTCCTTCACTATAATCCACATTAGTGCGCCCACCATAAGCTTTCAAATTGTAATACACAAATTTTTGAACTCCAATTTTTTTTATTCATTTTTGGTTAAGGCGTGCACAAATGTTATAAACTTGTTTTTTAACTCCCGTCACGAAGTTGTCTTTGACACCTCGATTAAATTTCGCAGAAATCCAGTCTATAACGTGTTTAGGTTTTCGCTGATTTTCCAACCAAAAATTAAAAATATCCATATTTTTAAGTTTTACGAATTCTGAAAATTGATAATTTTTTTATTCGCAAGTATACGCAAAATTTCTTTTCAAAATCTGTTAGCCGGCATTGTCACCTTTCGCCAGATACATATTCTTACGAGAATATACCCCGATACCGAAAGTTCTACTCCAAAGAACACATGGACGAGACCACAGACTACATCAAAAAACATCACTTACTGACACAACAAATTATTGACCACATCTAATATTACATTTACACCTTTAATAATAATCTTAATTTACATACCATTACCCGTATTTTCCATTTTTAAAAAATATATAATATCAACAGATCAGGTTTTGCCGCCAAAATACTTAAATTGTTTAATTACGACTGAATGTCAGAAATAAACGGAATCATAATTATGACATCTTTGACAGCTTGGCATGTCGCCGTGGGTCGTTTGCCAGATTGTAATTTTTTGGTTTTGGAGGTTTGAAAGTGTTAAGAATATAATTCCGTTATTATTTGATTTCAATCGCTGACTTTAAAAAATGACTTTTTGCCTCAAAAACTTGCCGTTGGCCCCATCGTGCAATGGATAGGTCAAGAGTTGGTTTTCATGTTACAAGTTGCTTATTTTCGGAATATGCCCCACAGAATTTAAATTTAAAAATTTTACCAAATGCCTCACAAAAATGTTGGTCCATTTCACCCGTTAAATATTATCTTATCATCATGTTAAATTGCAAGCTTTTTCTTTGTCGTAAACCCAAACCTTACTTAAAATTTCGCGTCGTTGCGACCTACAGAGCCGCTAAAAAATGGGATAAAAATTTTGTTTTTCGTCCATTTCACCCCCTAAAAATTTCACAATCGTCACCAATAACAATATGTGTCTATTCAGGTCAGAACCCGAACTCCATAAAAAAGTTCGTGACGATTGGTTCATAATTGCGGCCTGGAGTTTGAATACAATTTTTATTGGAGGGATGGACGGACGGACATACATCTAAAAATCGCTTTATATCGTCGAGATATGAATTTTGGTACATCGCATGAGAGGTCTACGACGAGTATTTCGCGGTGTTACATGAATTTGGGGAAAACAAACTTAGATTACCCTTTCCACATAGTGATGTAGGGTACAACAAATCGTTATTACTCTAAGGGTCATTATTACATGTATTCTTTTATTATCTGATGGATTTGAAAATTCAAAATAAACTAATTTGGAGGCATTAAAAATATAATTTTCACATTGAAAGTTAATGACTTGAAGCTCTTCCTTGAAATTCAGTCATCACTTTTAACTTTAAGTTAACCGGAACGCCATAAATCTGTTCGGTAAATCCAAACTATAACAAAATAAGACTTATAATACTGGGGGTAAGGGCCATTATTACATGTTTTCTTTTACTAAATCGATTTGAAGGCATTAGGCGTATAAGTTTCACATTAAACGTTAATGGCAAGAAGGTCGTCCTTGATATTTGACGATCACTGTTAACTTTAATTTAGTTGGAAAAGAAGACTTGTAGTAATGCGGATATAAGTTTTAGCTACATATTTCTTTAGATTTCTTCAAAATTTGGTAGCTTGAGAAGTTACCTTACAAGTAGCAAATGGTTTTCTAATGATTTCCCAATATTTGACGTTTTTCTATTTCCTACTATATAGACATGTCTGTTATTTACTCTATATATAAAAATTGAAGCATACAATTGAGGTCTATACTCCAACAACACACATGCCAAAAATTGTGAAAAAGAAACACAAAAAATAAAAAACTTACAATTGCACAAATACGCAAACCCACACACACACATATAAATATTCCCGTCTATACGGGATAAGGGAGAATACACATAAAACACAAAAGTCACTACAGATTTCTATTACGCATGCTCCAATTCTGCCAAAAAGAAATTTCTGTAAACAGTATTTCAAAACTACTATCGGAAATATAGAAATAAAAAAAAATACAACCGCTTGAACGAGAAGAAGAAGAAGCATGCTCTCAAATCCATCCAACCACCCCCAACTCTTGGGATAAGAAGTGGAGCTCTTTTTCACAGACATAAAATCCATGCAGATATTACATCTGCTGAGAAGTTTGAAAGTGCAGCCTGCCACCAGAGAAAAGTTTCCTCTCTAGTCTGTAATGCCAAACTCTCTCTCAGTCTCTGTGCTTCTAATTCTGCAAACCATGTGAAACATTGTGTTGTTTTGCTTCCATTTACCGCAATTCTCTATTCGCTGTTATCCTTTTTGTTAGGAATTTTCTTGTTTTTCCATTATGTCCTTTATTATGTTTTCCTATGCCTGCTTTTGTGTTTTACACGCTTTTTCCTTTGAAATGTCAAAATTAATAGAAGAGACTGCCAAAGCGGTGGTTGATATTGTTCCGTGTGAAGTTTAGGACTGTGGGGTAAGGGTGGGTGGTGGTGTTTCTAACAAAGAATTTTGCTTGTTATCCTTCTTATTTTTTTGCATTCTTGTTTTTGCTTCTTCACATTTTGTGCATAACAAGTGATTCTTTCACAGTTAGCCGTGGAGTCGTAGAGAAGAACTTATGAGGGGGTTGGTTGCACAAACAAAATCCCCGGTTTTTTTTTTCTTCTTTTAAGATGTGACTTTGCTCTTCACATCGTTGTGTGAAAAAAGAATGAAGACCAACTAGGGTGGCTGGCAGGCTGCGTGGCGTATTTTATTGTTTTCCTTCTTTGGCTAAATGCTGTCTCAAGAAAGGCAGGAAGGATGTTTGTGTATACGTTTTTTATGCAAATATTGGTACATGTGTAATACCAGCCAGCCATCCAGCCTGCCTGCCGTCTTAGCAGTTTATCTTTCGTTTAGCTGGGTGTCTGTTCCTGTTCAGTATTCTCACTTATCTTAAGATTTGTGATGATGTATGGTTGTGTGTGTGTTTTTTTCCCGCATTTGCTAGGATGTGTGTTTGGCAAACACAGAGGGATTATATGTGGAATGCAGCAGCATGTAGTAGATTGCTGTTGCTTATTTTGCAATTTTTGTGTACCCGCTTTGGTAAAGCTTTATGGCATCTTCTGTGGGTTTCTCCCTTGTCCGTCCTTCTCTCTGTTCTCTATTTATTGTAATTTCCTTTGGAGAGGTGTAATCGCATGCAAAATCCTTTTTATGTTCAATTTTATAGTTCAAGCTTTGATTGATGGCTAAATAATTGATGGTGGTTATTAGAATGGAAATGAGTTTTCAATGAAGGATATCAAATGAAAGTTTTTCCTTTTGGCGTAATTGATTTTTCTTTTAAATGGGGAAGTAGAGTTTTGAAATTGAAATAGTTTTTGTTATGAATATTATAACAGATGGTTTAAAACAAAAATTTAATTGGGGTTTGAAAATTTTTCAAAATAGGAAACCATAAATTAGCGGGTGTAAAAAGCGTTAACGTTGGGTGAAGTAGGGGATGGAAGATACCAAGGAACGGTCCTGACCGGCTTTAACATGGCAATGCCCAGGATTTATCTTGGTCTCTCAAGTGTACACTGGCCTTTCCGTGTGTTACCTGGGGAACTGCCTTTTACTCCCATTAGAGGTAGTGAGCTAACATGTGCCGCGTGTTCACCCATAAGAACGTTAAAAACTTGGGTTTGAGCGTCGGGTTAGTAACCCTCCCCTAGAAAAAACAGCCTACTATGAAAAAACGAAAGAAAAGAAAAACAAATCCCTCAAAAGTTGACGACCCCCGCAGAGATGTCCAGGAGACAGAATGAAGTCCGAAAATTCTACCAAAGAGTGAAACATCAAACTGATGACTTTGGAAATGGCACATCCTACTGTAGAGACCAGCAAGGTAATCTGGTAACTGATACATATAGTGTGCTACGGATGAAAGAGCATTTTTCCAAATCGTTGGTATCCAAAAGTAGCGAAGTCGACGAAGATACCACGGACCCAATCCCAGAAAATGGTATTGAATGTATACCACCCGGCCAAGATGAGGTAAATACAGCAATAAATCGGCTGAAGAATAATAAGGCAGCAGGAGCTGATGGCCTAACAGCCGAGCTGTTTAAAACCGGAGGCGACACGCTGATGAGGTTTATGCATTAGCTAGTTAGCTCCATCTGGCAGGAAGAACGCGTGCCCGACAATTGGAACCTGAGCATCCTGTGTCCCGTCCATAAGAAAGGAGATAAGACTTTATGCTCCAACTATAGGGGCATAAGTCTTCTCCCTATCGCCTACAAGATAGTGTCAGGGATATTGTGAGAACGACTAAAGCCCATGGTCAACGAAATAATTGGACCATACCAAAGCGGCTTTAGACCTGACAAGTCCACCATATACCAAATATTTACCCTGCGGCAAATCCTGGAGAAGACCCAAGAGATGCAGATCGACAGCTACCACTTTTTGTCGATTATAAAGTAGCCTTCGACAGCCCACTACGTTCAAAGGTATTCCAAGCCTTGCCTGAATTTGGTATCCCCGCAAAGCTCATTCGGCTTTGTAAAATGACTCTAACTGACACAAGATCTTCAGTTAAAATAAGAAAGAACCTCTCCGAAGGGGTTTGTACCAAAAGAGGTTTCAGGCAAGGAGACAGCCTTTCGTGTGATCTCTTCAAAATCCTGATAGAAAAGGTTATACGAGAGGCAAACGTCAAAAGAAGTGGCACAATCTACACCAATAGCCACATGTTACTTGCTTATGTTGATGATATAGACATCATGGGAGATCAGTAAAAGAAGTAACCGATACCTTTATGAAGGTCAAAGGAGAATCTGCTAAAGTGGGTCTGGCGGTAAACGGCGAGAAGACCAAGCTGATGGTGTCGACGCGCAATGCGTCCATTGAGATCGGGGCAACTGTTGAAGTTGGTTCCTATAATTTTGAGGTAGTAAAAGACTTCGTATACCTCGGCACCACCGTAAACACAACAAACCACATCAGTTGTGAAATAAAAAGAAGAATTGTATTGGCCAACAGATGCTACTTTGGCTTAAGTTAGCACTTTTAAAAACAAAACCACACCTCGTCAAACAAAAATAACGCTTTAAAACACTGATACTACCCGTGCTGATGTATGGTTCCGAAGCCTGGGTACTTGCATAAGCAGATAAGGCAATGCTTGGGTGTTTGAGAGAAAATTTCTTCGAAAGATCTACGGACCAATCTGCGTTGACGGTGAATATCGATGTCGCATGAACCACGAGCTGTATCTGCTATACAACGACATCAATATTGATAAACGTATCGAGATGCAGCGATTGCGCTGGCTAGGCCATATAATAAGAATGAGCGATGATGAACCCGTTAAAAAGGCGTATAAATTCGAGCCACATGGCTTTGCACGCAGAATTGGCAGGCCAAAGAATAGATGGCGCAAACAAGTGGATGAAGAGATGACAAGGCGCGGTATTGCAAAAAGCGAAGCACGAAACAGAGAGAATTGGAGATCTTTTCTTAGTTCGGTCTATGGAACAAATGTTCTGTAATGCGCCAGCTTAATAAGTAAAAACCGTTAACTTCGGCTTGGCCGAACTTTTTATATCGAAAATCGGAATGCGCCGTTCCACTGCTTTGCCAAAACGAGAACCTATAGCAACAAATGTTTGGAGAAAAGTTCAATGATCCCAATCAAGACAAAATACGAAATTTAAGCTCTTGTGATGTGATAGTTAGACTAAAATCTTGAAAATGACGAAAATCGGAAGGTACCGTTCTATGAGGTCTATAACGAAAAGTGGACCTATACCCACATCAAACCGTGAACCTATACCGACATGTTTGTGGGGGAAGTTTTGTAGTCCCAAAGAAGACCATGTACCAAATTTAAACTATTTCGGTAAGATAATAAGCCTCAAACCTTCAAAATATCGAAAATCGGGAGGTTCCGTTCTATGGGCGCATAAGAAAACGTGGATCCACGTGGACCACCAATGGACACCACATGCTAAAGTTAAGTCATTTCGGTAAAATAATGTTGCTAAACCTTAAAAATACCGAAAATCGGAAGATATCTTTATATGAGGGCTATATCAAAACTTGGACTTACAGTGCCTAATATCCTGGGGGGGTATTTTTGTAATCAAGAAGACTAAAGATAATAAAGATAACATTTCAGACATCTCGGTAAGACAATGTTGCTAAAGCCTTCAAAATACCGCAAATCGGAAAGTACCCTCCTCTGGGAGGCTATATCAAAACGTGGACTTACACTGCCCAATTTCTGGGGGAAGTTTTGTAGTTCCAAAGGAGACCAACTTCCAATTTTCAGCCATTTCGGTAAGATAATAAGGCTGAAATCTTCAAATTTCGGAAAATCGGGATGTCCTGTTCTATAAGGGGTATATTTAAAAATTTGGAAATATACTAAAAAATTTCTTAGGTAAAGTTTTGTAGGCCCAAGGAAAATTAAGTCTTTGACGTCTTCTATCTAGAATGAAGTTTATCTAATAAACTCAGATAAAGTACAACATTTACCCTAAAACGTGATTTTACTTTTGAGAGATTCCTGGCGTTTAGGTACGGTTTAGAGTTTTTTATGACAAATGATTTTGTAGAATATTTTGATCTAATACGAACGATCACATTTTAATGGAGTTTTTAAACGTTTTTGAAAAAAAGGGACCAAAAACACCCGTTTAGTGAGTCGCAGTAGGGTTAATTTTTTTTTATAAAAAGATACCCCACATTTTCGTCAGTAATAATGCCAAAGACACTTTATGCCTAAAAAGCTAGGATTCCAAAGAATCTGATTTCCAATATTTCAAAACCTGTAGAAATAGGCGGTTCTTGCCACGCCTACTTCCCGACGTAAACTTTCAAAACGCCGATACACGTGTCCCCTTTTTTCGGTCCTCTTTCATAATCTAGAACGCTATTTTAGCCAAACTGAAACGAACAACGCCGCTCCAAACTTCCACGCTCCGAACCACCCTGCTCCGAACTCGACCATCGGATCCACCGCGCTTCAAACTTCCACCTTTCGAACCACTCTGCTCCGAACTTCCACGCTCCAAACCTCCCCCGGGAACACATGTGGTGGAAATAGGCTATATATTTTTTTTTTAATTTCGGTGGTGGCGGGTACCTCCTCCACGCCCTGCTTTTTTAAAAACGCTATTTTAGCACACCCAGTTTTTGAATATGTTATATGTATAACCAAAACTATTGAACCGATTTTCCTGAAAATTTGAGTGAATGTACAGGGAGGACCCGTTGTGAAAATAGGCTATACTTTTGTTGAATTTCGGAAGTGGTCGGATACCTCCCCTATGCCCGATTTTTTAAAAACGCTATTTTAGCAAAACTGACGAACGTATCAGTGAGAAAATTAATTTGCAAGACAATGGTGATTGTATCTCCGACCCTAGGTACCAATTTGGGGCCTAAATACACCACCATGCCCACTTTTCTAAATATGTTATATCTGCAAAACTTCTGAACCGATTTCCATATCATTTTCATATGATGTACAGAGATGGCCAATGGTGAAAATAGGCCTTTGTTGAATTTCAGAGAAGAGGGTTATCCCATGTGCACTATTTTTTAAATGCGCTATATATGTAAGAGAGACTTTCGAACGTTACAAATCAATGGAAATACCAGATGTTATACATAATGAAGCTTTGGTTTTATTGGAAATCAAGTGTTTGGATTAGAAGGCAACATATCGATAGCTAAAGCTTTCTAAGGTATATAAGATATACATTATACGAAAGTGGAAGGACGCCACAGTCGGTCCATAAGTTGCCACGGGAAATTCGTGTGAATGAAGGGTTCAATATTAAATAGAAGAACTATCGACTGTAATAAATAAAAATTCCCTAGAAGCTATAGATCGATTCTTGAAGGGTTTAAGAAGCAATTTACGTTTTTTGGCTGGCAAAAAAATCGTATCTTGTGTGGGTGTGTGTGTGGAAATTGTCATTGCAAAAAAGCTTTGTGTGTGTTTCTTTTTATTTTTTCCCTTTTTTCTATCCAAAAAGGTAGATTGAATCTGGATTCAACATATCGTATGTTTTTGTGGAAATCTTAATTTTCGGACAGCTATTCCATGTACCTTGATCCAAAACATAAACAAACTGATCTCATTACAAAGGTATCCCTTAACATAGACGACGCCGTCACTTTATATATTTGTGAACGACATGTTGAACTAGATTGTGAATCGTTCGTTGATCGTACGGTCACCGACTGATTATAGTTCAGTGAACTATAATGAACTATATCGACTGATCTAGTTCATACGCTCTTTTCAATGAATCGTTCAATTGAACTAGTTCGTTCACGAACTATACAACTCTATTGCAGATCCAGACGAATTAGCGATGCAAGAAAAATATAATTGACTTAAGAAAAGTTAACATAAAACAGTTTCAAGGGCCAGCTACGGGGACCGGGTCGGCTAGTATGATATGATATAATTTTTTGAGAAGCAAAAGGTTATTTGATTTTGGTTATGTCGTGTGGCTCCAAAGCTTATTTTCTGGTATATATGGTAAATAACAAAAATGTTTTGCAATCGATGAATACGAGTTTCACCCTTTCAGAATTCGCAAACTGTTAACATATTCTATAAAGTATGACTACAATTCTTTAAAATGAAGTGTTTTAGGAAGGATCCCATGATGTCGACCATTAAAATTAATTTTCGTGGAAGCTGTGTTGGCATCAATGTAGAAAAATGTGTAAAAATGGGTTGAAGCCAACAAGTTTTTTTATGTTCCCATGCGATTTCTGGCTTAACCTTACATTTTATAGACCTATTCCCAAAGATTGAATCACAGAATACTCCATGGGCAATAAGATAGCTGTGTATGATTTTTCGATATCTCCACTGCATCCACCTAAAATTTATGCTGACATTTTGAAGCCGGAATTTCGGGGTTTTTTGAATTTTTTTAATAATCCGGACGCGCAATACGATAATATTCCAAACTCACAACACGATTATAGAACTCGTGATTTTACGTCGTTTGGTGCATATCTCATGAGTGTGCTCCTTACTGCATCCCAGTAATTGGAGTCGCAAGGCCAAAATTTCATGCGTGAATTTTCTTACAAAACATATTTTTTGCGTGTAAAATTTACAACTGTCATTCCATTTCCTTTGAAACCCACGTGAATTTAGTTTTTTTACGCGACGGTTCTAATGAAGCCTTCAGCGATCGAATTCATTTACTAAAACCGCGGATATAGATACCTTGAAAATCGGAAAATCAGCAAAAGTATATTTTGACAAATCCGCGTACTAAACCGCGATTTTCTTTAACATTTTTTGCGTTAATGGAATCCTTTATACGCGATTATAATATTTGCGAAAACGCGTGTCTTGAAAAAACAGAGATACGCATGGGTATTTCGCCAAAAATTGAATGTGGAGGCACATCCGCGGTTTTTGAAGAATCTTTTTGAAATATGTGTATATTGACGTATTTTTGATGGGCGCTGATGAAACCGGATGCGCATCAAAATCGTATGCACATTGCGAGACTTTTACCAACTTTAAGGTTGTTTGCAGTGCATGATGCAACTGGCGGCACACAATGGTCGCTGACTAAAACATCGAAATATGCATAAATATTGAAAGCGATTGATTCGATTTATCCAAAATCGGATGCGCATCAACCGACTTTAACTAATTCGCGAGTTACAGGCTTTTTCATTTTCATATCTTTTAAATGATAGTAATTTCAATATTACTCTTAATTTCCTATCCTTATAAGTAACCACAGTAAGCAGTTAAGCTTTCACGATGGTAAACCATATATTTTGAAAAAGTTTTAGCAGAATACTTTAATTTATGTATTAGATTTTAGCGAAATAGTTGGATAACTCTCAAATATTTTTTTCTAATTTTTCGAAACAAACCAAAAAATATATTTTTAACAATATTTTCCAACAATGAGTTGTTTCTCTTTTGTTGTTGTTATAATATGCAATTTATAAAGCCAATGTTTATAATTTTGGTTTCACATTTTTTACGCGTTGTCTAGTTTCTGTACGTATTTTTAATTTAGTTTTTAGAGGTTTATACGGCCTCTGAGTTAGTATAATTTGAATTTATTGCCAGATATCTTTTAATTTTTTTGATTTTCCGCGAAAATAAAAACACATTTTTGGAAATTTTGGTGCATCTACGGATGGATATCAAATGCTGTTACTGACATATGCTTACATGTTCTCAATACAAAAAATTAAACGTTTTAAAATATTTTTTCTTTATAAGAGGATAAAAACCGCTATAACTTTTGCGCGCATCGGCCAATTTCGTGAACGCGAGCAGATTTGAAACCAGATTTTTTTCCTTTAACTCTATACCAAAAATCGTAGATGTGCTTGCGAAAAAAATTTTTAATTTTTTTCAAATGGAATTGCAAAGGAATTTTGTTATTTGCCATATCTGCTTCTAGTGACTTCATAAGTTTGTTAAAAAAGCTCATTTGGACAAATTTTCAAATGACTTTGTGCGTATGCTTTTTTATCTAATCCCCTTTTAAATAAGATTTTATTCAATCTTATGTAAAAACACATCAAAATATGATACAGGGATACGAGATTGTAAAAACGTCATAACACTAATCGATAAACTTTTTGGGTTCTAAAGTGATTATTTCGAGGAGTTACAAACGGAATGACAAACTTAGTATACATACCCTCCATTTTGTGGTACAAGGTTGAAACATTTTTAAACATAATTCGCATAAAAGGAACCTGGTTTTCTCCTCCTGCTTTGTACGAAACACCTAAACAGTTTTGCACACTGTCTGTCTGCCAATAAATTAAGTCATTAAAAGAGGTGTTACCTGGTCAGTGGTCATGATGAACACACCACAAGAAAAAAAACCTATCTTAAAGACCTCTTAAAAACTACAAATATTTGCATTTAAAACTGGCCAACAAAACGATTTCAAGTGAATTCCAGCAGCAACAGAAAAAAACTCCGTGGGCCTTCCTTATTGGAAGTCAAAAAATAACCACAGATTCTCAACATAGCAAGCAACTACTTGTCTTTAAAAAATACCAAGGAAGACCAGTGAGCGAGTGCGTAAGGCAAGTAGTTTGCAAGGTGTGAGTTGTTGGCAAGGTTCACTACGTTTTGTTGTTGCTTTTTTGGTTACTTGCCGGCACACAAAAGTAATCTGATACTTTATTTTCCAAGTTGGTGCTGCAGTCGTTTTTGTGTGTTTTTTTTTGTCTTCCTTAACCTAAACACCTTTTGTAAACAAAATACCTTTTGTGTAGTTTTCAGCTCGAATGAAGATGAAAACAAGAGACCAAAAAAAAACACAAAACAAACAAAAAATGTGCAGTGATCTGAAACAATGACTTGAGGAGGTTAAACAAATTATGTGTTAACATGGCATTGTTGGTATAAAAAAACATGTGTGTGCATGTGTTTGGGGGGTATCTCTGCCCTATCAACTGAATGGTGGACATGCAATACTTTTATTTATGAGAAGCAGAAACAGCAGCAAATATATTGGTGGAACCCTTTTGGTGTGAATGTCTTTATTTACCAGACGGCTCATTGTTTAACTGTCAGGTTGTGCTAGGTAATTAAATGCATGTTTTTTCTGTTGTTTTGTTTTGGGTTTCGCGCCTGGCGCTTTTTATCTCAATGCTATAATTTATGTCTCATACCCTTTCTTGGGTTTTATTTTTTGTTTTTTTTTCTTTGGAAACCCTTACAGTAGCTGTCTGCCTTTTAAGTTAGCCGTTAGCATCCTACGCGTGCTATAAATAATATTGATGTTTGTACCCTACAGTATTAGGTAAATTGTTGATTTGACTTAAAAAGAAACATTTTAAAGAAGGTCATAATTCAAAAAGTGAATTTTTAGGAATAACTATTTATTAGGATTTATTAGGGCTAAACCTATAGCTCTGCGTGTTGCGTGTGCGTTCAAAAATACAAAAACAAAATACATGTATTTCAAATTGAAAACAAAAACAAATACATGTATTTTGTTTTTGTTTTTTCGAACGCACACGCAACACGCAATTAATTAGGTAAAGCCTTTAGGATAGGGTTGGCGTTTTTACTTGAGATGTTGACTTATATTTTGCTTTTCGAAATAGTCAGGCTTAATCCCACAACTTAAATTTATTAGTGGGAAAAATTGGCGCTGCCAAGGGGTAAGGCGGCGAAGGCTATAGATTCTGATCTAGCCACAGATCCTCATCAGTTCCCTTGCTTCTTGTCTTTCAACAAGAAACTTTTTATAACCAAGCGTCAAGATTTTTTTGGTTTCAAAAAAAAAAAAAAAAAAAAATTGAAAACATTTTTCTAACTCCCTACTTAAAATATTCCGTTGCAGGTTTTAATAAATGCAAATAATCGATTCTCTTTTATTCGCTAAAGTATAACTCATTTTTAATGACTTATTTTGAAGTGAAGGTTAAAGGGGCAGAATAATGAATTGTTTTTGGTTAACAGTTTTTTTTTCAGATAATTATACGGTTTACCAATCTACCATTTATCAACACTTATAGCAAAACAAAAACGTTGCAAACTTAAAAGAAATTTCAGGAATAGTTTTTGTTCCCTCGTTTAAGTTCTTTTAAAATTATTTCTTAATTTAAGCAGAATGGTAAAAGGATTTTTTCCAATGAAAAAGGCCAGTCGGCTAAATTCCACACATTTTTTATTTATTTATTTATTTTTTTTTAATTTCCCCTAAAATTGAAATTAATGACTCTCTCATCAGTTTTCAAGCCACACGTGTTACCATTTGACTTATCATCTTGTAATTATCCCTCTAATTAACCTTTCTTTGCAGACACAACAGCTTGTCTGCTATCCTTTATTCACAGAATTCGTTGTGTGTCTTTTTTTAATAACTATTTTAAGAATAATCATGATTTAAATTGTTTTCAATTTAAATAATGAAGGTCATTTCTAAGCCTTTTCAAAAAATAGGGGTCATGCATATTTTTTACGTCTTCACTTTCTATCACTGAGAAATAAACAAATGTTTACCCTCACCATGGGATGCCATGGCCATAGACAGACACAGTTTATTGAAGACCCCTAAGGTGGTTTGTGGTTAAAAGAGGGAAATATTGAGAGATTTTATTTTCTTTTTGTTTGTAAGAATCTCTAACTTATAGGGGAGGGTATGAGTACTAGCACTTTTTGCTACGTTAAAATTTAATTATTTAAATTACGAAACCACATTGAATGTCATACAATTAAATGTCATTACAAAATAAGTAATAATTAATACCAGCAAAGTAGAAAGCAGTCCGCAGTAACTGTAGAATATGCAGCCTGAGATATTTTTTTTTTTTGCTCGAAGATATGAATATCTTTGTTTCATCCACGAGTTCGAGAGTAACTGGTAGACACAGCACGAGTTCACTTTTATAGAAGTTGTACACTGGTGACATTTTACGAAAATGTAGGTAAGATAGAGGCAGTGTTTGTACACACACTCAAATATGCGATGTTTTAGAACTACTGAAATTCTTTATGCTACATAAAATATTCCTATTACTTACTTACTTAGCTGGCCCATAACAGAACATTTGTTCCATAGACCGAACTAAGAAAAACTCTCCAATTCTCTCTGTTTTTCGCTTCGCTTTTTGGAATACCGCGCCTTTTCATGTCTTCATGCAGTTGTATGCTCCATCGAAGCTTAGGCCTCCCGATTCTGCGTGCACCGCCATGTGGCATGTATTCATACGCCTTTTTAGCGGGTTCATCATCGTTCATTCTTATGATATGACCTAGCCAAGCAATCGTTGCATCTCGATACGTTTAACTATATTCATGTCTTTGTATAGCTGGTATAGCTCGTGGTTCTATATTTACCGTCTCTTTTCCTCTCAAATACACCAAGCACAGGCTTATCTGCTTGTGCAAGTACCCATGCTTCGAAACGGTACATTAGCATGGGCAGTATCAGCGTTTTGTATAGTGTTATTTTTGTTTGACGAGATGTGGCTTTGTTTTTAAATTGCTTATTTAAACCATAGTAGCATCTGTTCGCCAAAACAATTCTTCTTCTTATTTCACAACTGATGTTGTTTGTTGTGTTTATGGCAGTGCCGAGGTAGACAAAGTCTTTAACTACCTCAAAAGTATAGGTACCAACTTCCACAGTTGGTCCGAGTTCTATGGACGCTTTGCGCGTCGACACCATCAATTTGGTCTTTTCGCCGTTTACCGCCAGACCCACTTTCCCAGATTCTCCTTCGACCTTCCTAATGGTATCAGTTATTTTCTTTTACTGATCGTCCTATGATGTCTATGTCATCAGCATAAGCAAGTAACATGTGGCTATTGGTGTAAATTGTGCCATTTTTTTTTAACATTTGCATCTCGTATTACCTTTTCTGCAAAATGTTGAATAGGTCACACGAAAGGCTATCTCCTTGTCTGAAACCTCTTTTGGTACCGAACTGTTCGGAGAGGTTCTTTCCAATTTTAACTGATGACCTAGTGTCAGTTAAAGTCATCTTATAAAGCCGGATGAGCTTTGCGGGGATACCAAATTCAGACATTGCATGGAATACTTTTGATCGTAAGGGACTGTCGAATGCTGTTTTATAATCGACAAAAAGGTGAAATGTGTGGATCTGCATCTCTTGGGTCTTCTCTAGGATTTGCCGCAGGGTAAATATCTGGTCAATGGTGGACCTGCCAGGTCTAAAGACACATTGGGCTTTAGTCGTTCGCACAATATCCCTTACACTATCTTATAGGCAATAGGGAGAAGACTTATGCCCCTATAGTTGGAGCATACAGTCTTATCTCCTTTCTTGTGTACGGGACACGGGATGCTCAGGTTCCAATCGTTGGGTACGCGTTCTTCCTGCCAGATGGTGATAACTAGCTGATGCATACACCATATCAGAGCGTCGCCTCCGGTTTTAAACAGCTCGGCTGATATGCAATCAGCTTCTGCTGCTTTATTATTCTTCAGCCGGTTGATTGCTGTTTTTACCTTATCTTGGCCGGGTGGTATACATTCTATACCATTTTCTGGGATTGGATCTGTGGTATCATCGTCTTCGCTACTATTGGATACCAGCAGATTGGCAAAATGTTGCTGCCATATCCTGAGCACGCTATCTGTATCTGTTACCAGATTATCTTGCTGTAGTGGGATTCTGTAACTCATTTTTGCTTTTATCGATAATTGTCGGTAAATTTAAAATGCTTATAATTTCGATAATTAACGAAATTTTTCGGTAGGTTAACGATGAATAAAAAGTAGTCGCTACCGACATAAACAGTGATGCCAACTTTTCTTTATGTTTTTAGTCGTAATTTTGCGATTTAATTTTACCGATTTTTGTCGGTAACAGCATAAATGAGTTACTGGTCTCTACAAGAGGATGTGTCTGTACCAAAGCCATCTGTTTGATGTTTCACTCTTTGGTAGAATTTTCGGACTTCATTCTGGCTCCTGTACATCTCGATTTTTTCAGACTCCCGCTTTTCTATTTCTCTTCTTCTTTCCTTTTCTCCCGATATCTCTCTCGTGCGCTACGCGTTGCTACTGAGTGTAAAGTAGCTCTATATGCCGCATTTTTCTCTTCGGTAGCAGCACGACACTCCTGGTCATACCATGAATTCCTTTGTGGAGGTCTCTGGAATCCAAGTAGGGATTTTGCGGCTGTTTGCATGGAGTGGGCAATATTTTGCCATTGCGTTGTTATGTTATCGGGACAAGGAGTGCTCCCATTAAGCAATTGGGCTAGTTGAGTGGAATATGCTGTGGGTACGTACATTTGCTGCAACAAGGTACTGGTCCGAATCAATGTTTGCGCCTCGAAACGATCGTACATCCAACACGCTCGATGAATGTCTTCCATCTATCACAACATGATAAATGCAAAGTCTATCTATCAGTCAGATGTTTCACTGTGGAGACTGAATTTCCCGACTGTTGGGCCAAAGATATTCTCCTCTCCAATTTTGGCATTAAAATCGCCTAATATAATTTTAACGTCATGGACGGAGTAACGGTCATATGTTTCTTCTAAGCGCTCGTAAAATATATCTTTGGTCTGTTCGTCCTATTCTTCAGTGGGAGCATGAGCGCAAATAAAGCTGATGTTGGAGAATTTAGCTTTTATTCCAATTGCAGCAAGACTTTCATTCACTCTGGTGAAGGTGGATACCAGATGTTTTAGCCTCCGATTAACTACGAATCCGCAACCCATCTCACGCTTTACGCCATGGCAGCTATAATACAGTGAGTCACCTTAAGGTGTTGTTGTGACGCCTATGCTACATATTCCTATGTTACATATTATATGTCATTACACCACTGTGGCGACTTTGGGCCTTGGATATTGGTATGCTACTTCAGAGGAAATCTCCAATCAAATGTCTCACAGGATTATTCATAATTCCCTTAAAATGTATCTTTGAAAAAACATGCAAAATTATGCAACTTTAGCCTCATACTTTCCAACTAATACAAATCCACGTAGTTATAATTTTGTAGAGGAGACTCCATAAAAATTTACTTTATAAAAAACAAACAAATTACAATTGTGTAAATAAACATTGTACACAACAAAAAATAACCTCATCTTTAAATCACTAAATTGACTTTGAAATTACATTGAAGATGTAAGGCAAAAAAAGACATTACATTGCATTGCAAAAAAATACTTTGCAATCAAACCACAAAATTGACATTAAAACAATATAATCCACTTGTATATCAACAATCACCATCATCATCAACGTGATTATTACATGGACATGATGTTTTGCGTTGCTGTAAAGTGTTGAACAATAAGCATAAAATCATAGGAATCATTACAAAAACAAACTGTTTGGTGTGATGATGAGAGCAAAGCATATCGAAAGGATTATTGCAATTTGTGTTTTTTCTTATAAGTTTTAGTTCGTTTGTTTTTTTTTTTTTTGTACAGCTACGCACGTAGCATCTTCTTCTTGCCCCACAACAAATTTATAATTTTCAGGCTTTTTTGTCTGATTTGAACACAAATGAAATTAAAGTCTAGTTGATGTTAAAGATGAAATGGATTTGTTGAGGTTTGTAATGGTGGTGAGGATGATAAGAGACCTAGAGGCATTTTTCAATTAAAATAAGGAATTTGAAATTGTTTAAACTTCATAAGACTAAGGAGAAATGTAGAATTAGTTTGCAGTGGAGTATACAATTTTTCTCATCTATTGTGAAAAAAAGTTTCCAAAAGGTAAAGTAATTGGTCTTCTTTGTTTATGAGATATATCCTCAATATATCTTATTAAGAAAAAAGCCTGATTCTATTCGATATCGACAATTAGCATTGAATTATTGTTCTGGGAATTGTTTTATCGATGTTTTACATAATATTGCAATGCAAAAACGAGGAATTCCTCTATCATGATTGCGCAAAAAATACTTATCATAATTGCGAAAACTTATTAACATATTTTGTAACCTGGATCGAATATAAAATTGTTTGCACAAATCACCAAAAAACTAAAGGATGCCATTTATATTTTAGGCAGTATTTCCGTTAACTAACCACTACATTATTGTTATTTGCCACAAGAGATAGGTCACGTTATATAAATTCCATTGAAAAGGGTATTGCCGGAATATGTCTTCCTGAAATTAAACCAGTAAGGAAAGGATCAAAGTCGGGCAGGGCCTACACGACTGTGAATATGTAAAATATATATTGGGATACATATAAATCTGAACAGATTTCCATATAATATGGTGCACTTATTATTGGATCAAATTTCGTCACACATTCCAAATTTTATCAAAATTTAAGATATATATAGGGTCTTTGGTGCAGCAAATCTGAACCAGTTTCGATATAATTTGGCACATTTATTTTTAATCCAAATTCAGTCTCACATTCCATATTTCATCGAAATCGAACATATGTATATAGGGTGTTTGGTGAAGCAAATACGTGAAATCGGCCGAAAATATATATGGGAGCTATATCCAAATGTGAACGGATTTCGATATAATTTGGCACATTTAAGCTTCGTTCCCGTACTTTTTAATAGTAAAACTCGTAAAAGAGAGAACTGCAAAAACAAGTTTTTTGAAATAGTTCGGAAACGGAAAAATGAAAAATACATAAAAAACTGGAACAAATGTCAAAGTCGGCGTATCAGCCAATCAGACTCCGGCAACCATGTTACTATTTTTTTACTCGCCCAAATTTGTCGTGTGAAAAGTTTTTAAAGAGAGCGTCATTTAACGTCATTTTTGTTTAAAGAGAAGTGAACATTTTTAAACTTTTTTGTGTACGGGAACGCTTTTTCGGCTAAAATGTGTAAAAGTGGTAAAGATTGTAATAACTTCTTAGTTCTGGAACAAAGCTTTAATTTTAGACCGAAATCACTCACACATTCCCAATTTCATGGAAATCGGACATATATATCGTGTTTAGTAGAGCAAATACGTGAAATCGGCCGAAAATATTAATGAGAGCTATATCTAAATCTTAACCGATTTCAATAAAATTTGGCACATATATTTCTACACCAAATTCAGTCACACATTCCAAATTTCATCAAAATCGGACGTAAATAGCGTGTTTGGTGCAACCAAATATTTCAAATCGGGCGAAAATATATATAGGGGCTATATCAAAATCTGAACCGATTTCAATAAAATTTGACAAACTTATTTCTAGTCCTAATTTGGTGACATTTTCCAAATTACATCAAAATGGGACAGAATTCGAGTGTTTGGTGCACCAAATATTTCAAATCGACCGAAAATATATATGGGGGATATATCCAAATCTGAAGCGATTTTTACCAAAATAAATTGCGTTCGTTTTTGGACCAAAAAAAAACTATCTTCCCAAATTTTCATGTGAATCGGACAAGAAATGCCACCTGTACTTTGTTTACAAAAATATAGGGACAGACAGACGGTGATGCGTAAATCGACTCAGAAAGAATAGAATGTATATCCCTAAAAGGAACTATGGGGCTATCTCGTTTTCTTTTGCATGTTACAAACTAATGCACAAAAACATAATATTCTTTACCACAGTGTGGTGTAGGATATAAATATGAACCAAAGCTTACATCTGATTTCTTCACACAAAATTCATGTCATGTTCTCAATTTCCCATCATCATCAAAATTATTTGCATCTTGTTTAATCCAAACTATTACCTTCTGAGCCACAACTTCCACCTTTAGCGTGAGTATGGTAAAAAAAAATATTTTATTATGGCGGTAATAAAACGACTAAAATTTTTTGATTTTTATGCCCCCTAAATTTTTCCATTTGATCCAAAAACCCACAAAAGTTCAAAAATGTTCGTAAAAATTGAGCGCACGATAATTCTTGAAGGGAGTGACCGATTTGGTCCATACTTTACACATCCTAATATATCTACCAGATATAGATCAGGTTCGAATATGGACTATATTTGTCCACTCCTTCGGGTACCTACCACACAAAATTTTGGATAAATTCACTTTAAGACCTGCTCTCGAATCACTTTTTTTTGGAGCAACTTGCATTCGCTGACTCAATTACGACAGTAAAAGTTTTTTCAGGGGCAAGTCCATACTAGAGATGGGCGCGTGCCTAAAAAAATAGACACGAACATGCACGAACACGGACCAAAATTGTTATGCACTTTCACGCACAAACACGGCGTTTTTCGAGAAGGCACGAACACGCACACTCACGCACGAAGTTAAAGAAAAGATATATCGATATAGTGTACATTTATTTGTTCAACAAATATTCATATGGGGTTTTATGAGTGAAATCGGACACTTTTTCAATATGAGATTTTTGATTTTCTTTATGTTTTGTTGTGGTGATGCTGCTCATTAACAAAACATTTCAGTATATTTTCTGATTTTTTTCGACCAACGGCTCCAGTGGTATCGGGCCTGGAAAAAGTCGAATTCTATGAAAACTATATACAAAGAAATACTCATAACTTCTTTAATATTGGTCCAATTTGAAAAATGTTTGTATGTTTTGTTGTATTTAATAAAAAAAATAGAAAACAATTTGACGCAGTGGAATTGGATTCAATTTTCGCGATTTAATATTTAAAATCAATTTTTAACAATGACCCCTTCGATTTGCTTGGTTTTTTTTTTTGTATTAAAATACGATCAATTACAAAAATGTTAAGTCCAATTTGGTAGTGGGATTTTTTAAAAATTTTCAATATAATTTTTCCGAAAATTTTGCTTTTTTAGGCGAAGATCATTATACCCTCCACCGCTATATGGAAAGGATATTAAAAGTTTGTTTTGGTAAAAATTCATGTAATATAATTGTTCCACAAACATCCCAAACGGGACAGGGGAGACTTCTCTCATATCAATGAGTGCACCCCGATTCATATTAGCTCAATGATATGGGACCCACTGTTTATCGCCGAGTCCGAACGGCGTGTCTTACGACACCACTTTATAGAGAAGTTTTACATGGCTGAAATACTCAGGAAATGTCGCCAACATTACTGAGGGGTATTTTGCCACCGTTGAAAATTTTGATGTTGCCTGACCGGGGAATCGAACCCACGACCTTCTGCGTGCAAGGCGGGTGTGCATACCATTGCACCACGGTGGCACCCAAATTCATATAACACCGCGAAATATTCGTCGGAGACCCCCAATGTGGTATACCAATCCTTATATCTCGGCAAGATAAAGCGATTTTGAGATGTGTGTCCGTCCGCCCGTGTGTCCGTCTGTCCATTATAAATTGTAATCAAACTCCAGGCCGCAATTATGGACCGATCGTCACGAAATGTGGTATGGAGATCGGTTTCACATCAGAATAGATCGCTATTTTAATTGGTGATGATCGTGAAATATTTAGCGGGTGAAATGGACCACAACTTTTGTGAGAAAATTGTGAAAATTATTTCCTGGAAAAGACATTCCGGGCAAGTAAGCTATACTTGGAAGAGGAACGCTTTACCTTAAAACGATCACGGTAGTAAGTAACAAAAATTTTGTCCACGCGAGTAGATTTACTACAGTTTTGTATATTTGTTGAATATGCGCTAATAAAGACGAGTTTAGTACTCCCTTAAACCGTATCAATGATTAATATGTAATAGAGGGATAAAATAAAGCTTACTACTGCCGCACCGTTTATAGAAAACCACGGATATACCGAACAATTTGTCGCCATTACTTATTTTACTTGCAATGAAATTGTAAACAACAATATGTTTTACATTTATTGTTTATTTCCTCAAACCAAACTTCCACAATTTTAAGACTTTTTATTGAGAAGTAACCAAATAAAATCTCATAAATATCAAAAAACGGGCAAAATCGGGTTTTGAAACCTAGTAATACCAATGCAGAAGACTTTCAGTAATGTGTTCTAGGTGGCAAAATCACGGCCAAACACGGCCAATTTAGTATAGATCTATATGAAGTGAGTTTAAGAAAAATAAAATATTTATTTCTGACTTTTTATCTTTTTTGGTATATTAAATAAATTCATCTCGCAATTGCCAATCTATTTCATTTTACAAATATTTATATTTAGTTTATTTTTCCGCTATTTTAAATACATAGAAATATGCCTTACAATATATATTTTTTTAGTTCTTCTTCAAAATTCTCACTTTGACTGCAATTTAAACCGCGATAATGAAGCTATTTTGAAAAATATCATTCATATTAATAAATGTTGACATGTTCTTTTTTAATGCCAACTAAAAAATTATTATTGTTAAATGTTGCAAAATCGACTTTTTGCCTCAAAAACTGGGCAAATTACCTATAGTCCGTAGTCTTCATTTGCTGTCACATTTGTTTTCGCAAAATGTCCACAAAATTTAGACGAAAACGGTAAAGTATTTTTCGGGAAGTTTAAATAAAGACGTTGCACGCAGATATTCTTTATGGAAGCGAAATATTTGTTATTTATTTATAATTAAAATTTTGTTTTGACAGCAAATGAAGACATCAGTTGGTTTTATTGTATCACCTTCTTTCTTGCACCATGGATTATACTGTTTTCAAAAGTTTAAAACATCAGTCTGGCTAGATACGGCACTCGATAATATGTATCAATTTCTGTATTAATTGGAGACTTTTTCATTTTTCGTCTTTTTGCCATTTTGATCCAAAAACTCTGAAAATTCGTGTAAATGTGGCATTGTATTAGAAAACTCCATGTTCTCACTTTGTATATCAAGTAAAATTGTTTTTACATTAGCTAATACAAAATTCGTCTCCTTAGTCGGCGGAAATAAAAAGTCCCTATAAGATGTGCCATTGTTGGTACAAATCGTGTAAGAAATGATTGTTTAGTTTAAGCTTTCAAATCTTTCATGAATTAAGTCAATGGTATCAATTGAGCAGACTTTCAAAAGTTGTTTAGACCAAAGGGCACAGATGTGCATATTAGGGTACTTTCAAGAGCTTAATTTTTCGGAACACTCTTTGAATATTTTATGAAACCCCAATAGAGGTTCTAGCAAACTTTAAGTCAGATATACGATCGAACTCATTCTTTTGTAGGAAAATACTCTTAATCTCATTCTGGATTTGGTATATACTCTCAAGCAAGTGTTCTTATATCTTGTTTTAACATTTTCGACAATTTGTTGTTTAGCTCAGTTTTCCCAATTCGGGAAGAGGATGTTTTCCAATAACATCATCCATAACAGATAATACAGTCAGATAAACATCTGATTTACAAAGAGAGAATATTGCATTAACCCTCTGGGTAGTTTTTGTGTTTGCTTCTCTCATGAACAAAACAAATTGCAAACAAACATCATCTTTTTTACTCATACTCTGGCCCCTCCATAACAAAACGGCAATAAGTACCAGAATACAAAAACGAAGCAAATAATTTTAGGAATTTTTTGGTCGGTTTTATATTCTTGTTCGATTTTCGTGATTTATGTGGTCTCTTGCACGACTTCCAAAGGGAGACCAAAAATTTAGCACGATCGTGTCACATAGTGCAGATCGTGTTTAGTCGTGTCGTGCAAAACCGTGTCTAACAAAAAAACACGATCACGCACGGCCAAAAATGTATTCCGGCACGACACGCACAAACACGGCGTTTTTCGAGAAGGCACGAACACGCACTACTCACGGCACGACACTCGCCCACCTCTAGTCCATACTTCTTGAGAAAACAGCCCGAATGTTCTAAAAACCCCCTGTGGCACTATATGTAGTATCTGGAAAGCTCGAACCGAATACCGCGTTCGTCCACACTTTCGATATTGTAATAGTTCTTCGAATTCCGGTACCTCCCGCACAAAAATTAAAATATTAAAATATTCGCTAAAATGGTACGCGCGATTTCTCATGGAAGTAGCAACCGATTTGGTCCAAACTTTGGATCTTTAAATATGGTCGAAACTTAGTTTATGTTCAAATTTGGGCCCAAACGTTCAACATTTTTGTGTGGTTAAGGGTCTGTTCGAGGATTCTTTGGACATTTTTACCGAAGATTTTCCTATTTATTATTATTTTATTTTTTATTTTATTTTATTTTATTTTATTTAGTACTTTGTGTCGGGGCCAAAAGCGAATTTTGAGAAAATCGCTCTACAGGACACGATTACTTTCAAATCGATGAAACAATATATCTACTAAAATTTATGAAAATCTCTTCAGATTTTAATATTAGGTATATCATAGGGCCAAAATTACCTATAATTGGTCATATATGCACATTGGCGCAATATCAAAATCTGGCCCGATTTTTATAACTTTTTGTAGCTATAGTTTTTAGCCACAATACTGAACTGGTAAAGTTTTTCATCGATTGGGCCATAATTCCGGCCTTAAGAGAATTTTTGTGAAAATGAACCTTTGGAAGTTGAAGTTCCAAAAAAACAATTGTTTTTCTTGGTCCGCCTAATGTATAAATTAGGCTGGGGTTCTGGCAATTTACATTAATATTATTGAAATTAATGAAATGGTCTAGAGTTTCTCTTCCAAAAAAAAAACTTACTTAGACGGAATGTGTCTTACAGAAGACATTAATATATAGTCCCATTTTTAATAAATTATAAATTTTAACTCTCTAAATATCATCTGATCATCATCTTGAATTTCAAGATTCTTCTTTGTCATAAAGTCAAATCTTTTTTAACATTAGATTACTATTGCGATATACAGCGAGGCTACGAAATCGAATATCGGTATACCAAAACGAATATTTTGAGGTGTTGACTGGACTACCACAGATGGCAGATTTGTTTATAGCAGACCAATAAGCTAGGCCAACATGTAATAATTGTTCCACAAACATCCCAGATCTTGTCCCATCTGGAGACTTCTCTCATATCAATGAGTGCACCCTGATTCATATTAGCTCAATGATATGGGACCTACAGTTTATCGCCGAGTCCGAACGCCGAGCATGCCTTACGACACCACTTTATAGAGAAGTTTTACATGGCTGAAATACTCAGGAAATGTCGCCAACATTACTGAGGGTTATTTTGCCACCGTTGAAAATTGTTTGATGTTGCTTGGCCGGGGAATCGAACCCACGACCTTCAGCGTGCAAGGCGGGTGTGCATACCATTGCACCACGGTGGTACCCAAAATGTATTCTAATATAAGGCCAACAGGTTTTCTTATAGAAGTGGAACTGGTCTCCTTATAGAAACCCAGCAGACATCCTTATAGAAAATCAACAGTGCTTCTTATACGAAACCAACAGGGTTTCTTATTTAAAATCAACTGGTCTTTTACAGGTAGATCTTTTTCCGATAGAAGATAAAAAGGCCTTTGTAATGAAGAATTATTCTTATATAAGAGTAAGAAGACCTTTTATAGAAGGCCAAAAAGTATTCCTTTAAAAGAACAACATGGTTCCTTATAAGAGATCATCAGTTCTTCTTAAAGAAAACTAATATATTTTCTTATAGAAAACCAAAACATCTACCAACAGCTTTTCTGATAGAAGATCAATAGGTCGCAATATACCTTATCAGAGAATTATGGGGTACCAACAAGTCTTCTTAAAGATACAAACATTTGCTTCATTGAAGTAATAGTTTCAGACCCCAAACATGTTTGGAGGAAACCCGTTTCACACAATTTTGAATCGATTTAGCCCTGGCCGTCCATCTTGCTGTCAAGCCGGGCCGCCAGATAACGGGTCAATTAATTCGGTCCAAACTTCACACATCGTAATATTTTGTCCAAGCTTAGATAGAGTTCGAAGTTCAGGTATCTCCCCGACGAAAGTTCAAAACATTTTGCTGAAATGGGCCATACGAGAGCTCTCGAAGGGAGTAACAAATTTGCAGTTTAGTCACATGTCTCGAATAGATTTAAAATTTTCGGTATTTTGACGGTTTTAGCTAAAACAAGTAAAAAAGCATTAAGTTCGGCCGGGCCGAACTTTTCATACCCTCCACCATGAAATATTCATTCCTGTCCCCAACTTTAAGTGAGTACGTTAAAATGTCAGATAATGTACATAAAATGCTTCATTCGGGAGGCCCTTTTTTATGGTGCCTATATCTAACTGTTGACAATTTTTGGTGGGCTAGAAATTGGGAGGTACTGTTAAATACCCAGCAAAAATACTCATTACAAATTGGCCTACTTTCTCATTATTTTAACACGGGCATGTCATAGGGAGTAAGTACTTATTTTTTGGCACTTAAAAGTAAATAAATAAGTACTTAAATAAGTAGTTACGACTTGAAGTAACCAGGGAATAACTACTTATTTATCTACTTTTTAGTGACCAAAAAATAAGTACTTACTCCCTATGACATGCCCATGTTAAAATAATGAGAAAGTAGGCCAATTTGTAATGAGTATTTTTGCTGGGTAGGGGTTATAATAAAACATGGGCCTATGTTGACAGTTTTTGATGGGAGCCTTAAATGTCAAATAACTCCTAATTCGGTTAAAAATTGCAGCTAGAATCCTCAAAATATCGAAAATCGGTACATAACGTGGGAACTTCAAATGTCATTAACAGCTAGTTCGGAGGTATCTGGGCTATACGAAAATATGAACTTAAATGAACAACATTTGTTGCAGAATTTTTGTTGACTTTTAATTTCAAATTACAGAAAGTTCGTCCAAAAAATAAAGCTAAGGTACGGAAAATCGGGAGGTTTGTTTTGGGGCTATACAAAAACATGGACCTACGTTCGGTTAAACATTTTAAGTAAAATCCTCAAAGTACCGAAAATAGGGAAGTATCGTTATATTGGGGCTATGTTGAAAATTGTTGATGCAGATGTGAGGTGACCACTACAACCTTCAAATGTCAAGTTACAGTTAGTTCTGTTAAAAATTGTAGCTAAAATTGCCAAATTACTGAAAATTGGGAGGTACCGTTACATGGAAGCTATATCCGAACATGAACCTATGTTGACAACTTTTGATGGAGAGGTTTTGTGACCACTAAGAACTTCAAATGTCAAATTACTGCTTGTTCGGTTTAATATTGTAGCTAAAATCATCAAATTACTGAAAATCGGGAGGTACCGTTATATGGGGGCTTTCTTGACAATTTTTGGTGGAGAGGTGTGGTGACCACTAAGAATTTCAAATGTCAAATGTTCAAATTACAGATAATTCGGTTAAAACTTGTTGGTACATACATACATATGTTCCCACAACATTCCTGAAGGAACAAGGGAGACTTCTCTCATATCAATGAGTGCACGCCGATTCATATTGGCTCAATGATATGGGACCTACAGTTTATCGCCGAGTCCGAACGGCGTGTCTTACGACACCACTTGTGGAGAAGTTCTTCATGACTGAAATACTCAGAAAATGTCGCCAGCATTACTGAGGGGGAATTTTGCCACCGTTGTAAATTTGATGTTGCTTGGCCTGGGATTCGAACCGCAGACCTTATGAGTGCAAGGCGGACGTGCTAACCATTGCACCGCGGTGGCCCCCTAAAACTTGTTGGTAAAATTGTCAAAATATCTGAAATCGGGCGGTAACGTTATATGGAGGCTATTCCAAAACATGGACCTATGTCCACTAGTTATATAAGTTTATTGACATTTAAGAACCCTAAATGTCAATTGATAGCTAAATCGGTCTGAAAATGTAGATAAAAACGTCAAAATGCCGTAAATCGGGGGTACCGTTATATGGGGGCTATAGCAAAACTTGGACCTAGGCCCACAGCTTTTGTTATATAAGTTTAGTTACACTTAAGAACCCTTAATGTCAAATTATAACTATATCGGTCTGAAAATGTAGATAACAACGTCAAAATACCGTAAATCGGGGGGTACCGTTATATGGGGGCTATACCAAAACGTGGACCTATGTCCACAAGTTTTGTCACATAAGTTTATTGACATTTAAGAACTTCAAATGTCAAATTATAGCTAAATCGGTCTGAAAATGTAGCTAAACCCGTCAAAATACCGTAAATCGGGGGGTACCGTTATATGGGGGCTATACCAATACGTGGACCTATGTCCACAACTTTTGTTATATAGGTTTATTGACTTTTAAGAACCCCAAATTTCAAATTATAGCTACATCGGTCTGAAAATGTAGCTAAAAACGTCAAAATACCGCAAATCGGGGGTACCGTTATATGGGGGCTATACCAAAACGTGGACCTATGTCCACAACTTCTAATTTATAAGTTTATTAACACTTAAGAACCCTAAATATCAAATTATAGCTACATCGGTCTGATAATGTAGCTAAAAACGTCAAAATACCGTATATCGGGGGGTACCGTTAAATGGGGGCTATACAAAAACGTGGACCTATGTCCACAACTTTTGTTATATAAGTTTATTGATACTTAAGAACCCTAAATGTCAAATTATAGCCAAATCGGTCTGAAAATGTAGCTAAAAACGTCAAAATACCGTAAATCGGGGGGTACCGTTATATGGGGGCTATACCAAAACGTGGGCTGATATAGCCCATCATCGAACTTGACCTGCCTGCAAACAAAAGACGCATTCTCCCAAAATTTCAGCGTCCTATCTCTATTTTTGTGGATGCTAGAGTGATTACCACAGACGGACGGACGGACGGACGTGCTCAGATCGACTTAGAATTTTACCCTGATGAAGAATATATATACTTTATAGGGTCGCAAATGAGTATTTCAATGCGTTACAAACGGAAAAACAAACTTAATATACCCTCCATACTATGGTGGAGGGTATACAAATTTATCCGAACTAGATGTAATTTGGCATTTGAGGTTGTCTGTGGTCAAAAGTCCCCTATAACGGTACCTCCCGTTTTTCTGTATTTTAAGGGATTTAGCTATAATTTTTATCTGAACTGACTGTAATTTGACATTTGAGGTTCTCAGTCACGGTATCTCCCGATTTTCGGCATTTTAAGGGTCTTACTTACAATGTTTGACGCAACTATCCGTAATTTGAGTTTTAAAGTCCCCTGCAGTTATAAAACCTTTCCACCAAAAATTGTACAGATAGGTCCACACTTTGATATAGTCCCGTAGGTGGTACCTTTCACTTGGCTGATTTTTTTAAGTCGAAAGATGAGATTTGGATTAAGTATTCAGAAGCAATATTGTTTTTCGATTTAAACTGACTTTAATTTCCGATAGATTGATCTGAGAATAGAATTTATTGAATTGAAGTATAAGACGGCGTAGTGGATCATTATTGGACTAATTAGTTTGAAAATATTGAACTTGAAGTGGTTGGAAATTTCGAGTTGGTCTATTGGGGACATTTAGTAAGATTCTGCTCATAACCAGATTAGATTTAGATTAGATAATTTAGACAATTGAGGTATCCGTGGTCAAAAATTTTTCCCACCTAAAATTGTGAAAGGAAACTATATATATATTGTTTTAATTAAGACTATTTTATGGTGGAGGGTATAAAGGTTCGGCCCGGCCGAACTTAACGACTTTTTACTCTGCAGTGAAAATCGAGCTTCCACATTTTGACCTGCATTTTTTTTTTTTTTTTTTTTTTGAAGAAGGTGCAAATTCTCTTGGGCTTATATTTCGTGTACGTCCCAATTTACATTAGGCGAGTTTACTTGCGGCAATTGTCAGTTTGTTGGTGAGGGAGGGTGTTGAGAGGCAAAGGGTTACCATATACCTCACCTCTCTCTCCATCAAACTGACAATTGCCGCAAGTAAACTCGCCTAATGTAAATTGGGACTACTCTTTGAATTTAAAAAATACTCTATGTATAGCTATTGATGGTCTTGCAAATTTTGCTGTTCGAATATCGAAATACAAATTTCAATATTAATTTACAGGCTTTGCAATTCTCTGAAAAATGACGAAAATAAAATTCCATACAATTTAACAATTGTTGTAAAATTTTCGGTATAAACACTTGAAATAACTCACAAAAATTTAAATAAAAATTCTTCTTGTTATAGAAAAAAAGTACTTGCCTATCCAGGATTTAAGGCCACATACTCTAGGATCAATGTGCAATTCGTAGTGTGATATGTAGGTGATTAATGGGTACAATGCCGGTAAGAAAAATAAGCAACAAACACTGGACAACATGACGCCGAAAAACCAAACAAAACCTGAACAAATTTTTTATTAATATGTAACAGAAAAAATGTAAATAAATGGAAAACGAACCCAAGAAAGAAAAACACAATTGCTACAATTGAAAGATTATATGAAAAAAGCACAGTAGCAGCAACAAATACCGGTAGTTTTTCCATGAACTGAAAAAGCAAAGAAGACAAAAACGGGAATCCACTCTGCTTTTGCCCAACATGTTCGTTCACATTAACCGCAAAAATATTGCACATAAAAACAAACAAGCCAAAAAAGAAAGGTTATTTCCATCCACCGCCACCACTGGCACCTGCAATACTCATCCTTAACCACTTCCCCATCATCATCAACATCGTCATCAGTTTATATTGACTTTGCCCAGTTCGAATCAATTGCAATTTTTTGTTTTCTTTTTTCTTTCGGCTTTATTTGTTTATTTGCTGGCAACACTTTTCAAGAGCTTTAGGGGTACCATATCACCTCATCGTACATGAACTTTAGGTCGTTTTTCTTTCTGAATCGGTTTTTTTGTTTTTATTCACTTTTGCGTGGCAATGTTGTGTACAGAGTGTTGCACATTGATTTTTGTTGTTGCTCGTTTTTTTGTTCTCTTGTAAATGGCTTGCAAATGCATTCGTTTTGCTTGCAGTTTGGGTTTTGTCGGTTTAACCCAGCTTTTGTTTTACCACAGTTTTGTATTTTTGTTTTTTTTTTTTTTTGCCTGTTGCCATTTTTAACCCTTCCCCTTTCATGTTAAAAAAAGTACTCTTTTAGCCATAGCGTATAACCACAATTTGTTAACCAAAACAGTTCACAAAGTTTTATTATTATAACCTTTTTTCACACACTAACGTACGTACATACATATATACATGAATATGTGCTCGTACACTCACACGTTTAGGGAGGAAAATGTCAGAAAAATTTAAATGAAATACGCACAACATCACATGGTTGGTCCCGTTTCGAGTAAGTTTTGAATACATGGTTGTTTAAAATAAGTTAATGAAAATGTATCTGTTTCCAAAATCCAACTAATAACAAAATGTTCATTGTAATCACCTACGTATGTATGTGTGTAGGATCTCTAGGAATGACTAAAAGTTACATACATCGCTCGCTTTTTCAATAACTTTATTATTACTATTTTTAATTATATTGCAATGCTTAATTACAGGCTCCAATGATTTCAAACTTTTTTCGTGATTAAAAAAAAAAATATATACAAATTAAAAGCTTAAATATCATTTACACTCACTAATTTTGAACTAATATAAAAAGGTTGAAAACAATTTATTGCAATTTAATGCAACTTTAAAAAAACTATCATGAACAAATTATGTTTTTTTTGGAGATAAACTCATTGAACTGCAGCAATTCATTTATGGGATCAATAAACTGTTTTTATTAGCTTCTGATGAAGGGTAGATGATATTAAAAACCAACGATTTTTTTATTTTTTTGATTTTGTAAAAAAAGATCAGTTCACATCTCCATGCAGTAAAACCAAACGAAAGTATTAAACCATTTTTTAGAGTTTTTATAATAGGACCGACCCACAACGTAGCCAACAAAAAATTTTAGCTGGATTTTTCAGTGAAATCGGACTCTTTTTCAAGATGAGGTTTTTGATTTCAAAGGTTTCACTCTGTTATAAAAGAAAAATTGTAGTGACAAATTTTAAAAAATTAAGAAAAAAAATAGTAATCCTTCGAATCCCACTACCAAATAGGTCTTAAAATTTTAGTAATTAATCGTAGTTTAATACCAAAAATAATCAAGAAAATCGAAGAGTACCTTCATTGATAAAAATTGATTTTAAGTTTTAAATGGCGAAAATTGCATCCAAGACCGCTGTACAATTTTTTTCTATATTTTATTAGATAGCTGATAAAACAACAAAAAAATACAAAAAAAAGATTTTTTTCTATTTGGACCAATATTAAAGAAGTTATGAGTATTTCTTTGAACATAGTTTTTACAGAATTTGACTTTTTCAAGGCGCGATATCTCCGGAGCCGTTAGTCAAAAAAAATCTGAAAATGTACTAAAATGTTTTGCTGATGAGCAGCACCACTACCGCAAAAAATAAAGGAAATCAAAAACGTGCCATCCGGCATGTTGCAAAATATTTTGTTTTGGTGTTTTTTGGGAAAGCCGAAAAGTGAGTGTCATTCTTATTAACTTGAGAATACTAGATAATTAAAGAGTTCGGTTTTTCACTAAAAAAATCAAAACTGAAAAGCCAATGGATAATCCCCTTCGCCGGGATGAAATCATGATATTGGCAGCGATCAGTAAAAAATTTTCAACACTGTCAGTTCGATTTGGAAAACATTACTTACTTACTTAGCTGGTCCGTTACAGAACATTTGTTCCATAACGAACTAAGAAAAGATGTCCAATTATCTCTGTTTAATGCTTCGCTTTCTGGAATACAGCTCCTTGTCATCTCTTCATCCACTTGTTTGCGCCATCTATTCTTTGGCCTGCCAATTCTGCGTGCACCGCCATGTGGCATGTATTCATACGCCTTTTTAGCGGGTTCATCATCGCTCATTCGTATGATATGGCCTAGCCAACGCAATCGTTGCATCTCGATACGTTTAACTATATTCATGTCTTTGTATAGCCGAGCTAGGTTCATACGACGTCGATATTCACCGTCAACGCAGATTGGTCTGTAGATCTTTCGAAGAATTTTTCTCTTAAACACACCAAGCACTGCCTTATCTACTTGCGCAAGTACCCAGGCTTCGGAACCATACATCAGCACGGGTAGTATCAGTGTTTTGTAAAGCGTTATTTTTGTTTGACGAGTTGTGGCTTTGTTTTGGAAGTGCTTACTTAAGCCAAAGTAGCATCTATTGGCCAATACAATTCTTCATTTTATTTCACAACTGATGTCGTTTGTTGTGTTTACGGCGGTGCTGAGGTATACGAAGTCTTTTACTACCACAAAATTATAGAAACCAATTTCAACAGTTGGCCCGATGTCTATGGACGAATTGCGCGTCGACAGAGGTTCTTTCCTATTTTAACTGAGGATCTCGTGTCAGTCAAAGTCATTTTACAAAGCCGAATGAGCTTTGCGGGGATACCAAATTCAGACATGGCCTGGAATACCTTTGAACGTAGTGGGCTGTCGAAGGTTACTTTATAATCGACAAAAAGGTGGTAGATGTCGATCTGCATCTCTTGGGTCTTTTCCAGGATTTGCCGCAGGGTAAATATCTGGTCAATGGTGACTTGCCATGTCTAAAGCCGCATTGGTATGGCCCAATTATCTCAGTTAAACATAGGCTTTAGTCGTTCGCACAATATCCCTGACAAGATCTTGTAGGCAATCGGGAGTAGACTTATGCCCCTATAGTTAGAGCATATAGTCTTATTTCCTTTCTTATGGACGGGGCACAGGATACTCAGGTTCCAATCGTCGGGTACTCGTTGTTCCTGCCAGATGGTGCTAACTAGCAGATGAATACACCTTATCAGCGTGTCGCCTCCGGTTGTGAACAGCTCGGCTGGTAAGCCATCGGCCCCTGCTGCCTTATTATTCTTCAGCCGGTTTATTGCTGTCTTTACCTCATCTTGGCTGGGCGGTATACATTCTATACCATCTTCTGGGATTGGATCTGTGGTATCTTCGTCGTCTTCGCTGGATACCAAAATGTTTGAAAAATGCTCTTTCCATATCCAGAGCACACTATCTGTATCAGTTACCAAATTACCTTGCTGGTCTCTACAGAGCAGGTGCCTGTACCAAAGCCATCAGTTTGATGCTTCACTCGAATTTTTGGACTTCATTCTGGCTCCTGTACATCTCGATTTTTTTCACACTCCCGCTTTTCCATCTCTCTCTTTTTCCTGCGGAAAAGACGTTTCTCCTCTCTCCTTTACTCCCGATATCTCTCTCGTGCGCTACGCGTTGCTACGGATTGTAAAGTAGCCCTATATGCCGCAGTTTTCTCTTCGGTAGCAGCACGACACTCCTGCTCATACCATGGATTCCTTGGAGGAGGTCTCTGGTAACCAAGTATGGATTTTGCGGCTGTTTGCACTGATTTATATTATCGGGATGAGGAGTGCTTTGATTAAGGAATTGGGCTAATTGAGTGGAATATGCTGTGGCTATCTGTTGTGATTGCAGCTTACCGATGTCTAACTTTGTTTGTTTGCTACGTTTAACCGGGTGCGTACCTTTGCTGCAACTAGGTAGTGGTCCGAGTCTATGTTTGCTCCTCGGAACGAGCGTACATCCAACACGCTCGATGACTGTCTTCCATCTATCACAACGTGATCAATTTAATTTCTTGTTTTCTGATCTGGAGACAGCCAGGTACCCTTATGGATGTCGAGATGTTTAAAATTGGTGCTGCTAACTACCATGCTCTTTGCCGCTGCGAAGCCTATCAACCTCATGCCATTGTCAGATGTTTCACTGTGGAGACTGAATTTTCCGACTGTTGGGCCACAGATATTTTCCTTTCCAGTTTTGGCATTAAAATCGCCTAGAATAATTTTAATGTCATGGACAGGACAACGGTCACATGTTTCTTCTAAGCGCTCATAAAATATATCTTTGGTCTGTTCGTCCTTGTCTTCAGTGGGAGCATGAGCGCAAATAAAGCTGATGTTGAAGAATTTTGCTTTTATTCGAATTGTAGCAAGCCTTTCATTCACGGGTGTGAATCTGGAGACCAGGTGTTTTAACCTCCGACCAACTACAAATCCGCAACCAAACTCATGATTTATGTCATGGCAGCTATAATACAGTGCGTCACCTTTAGGTGTTGTTGTGACGTCTTTCCCATTCCATCGTATTTCATGTACGGCAGTTATGTCGGCTTTGTACTTTTCAAGTACATCTGCAAATGCGTAAACTGCACCTTCTCTATAAAGTGTGCAAACATTCCAGCTGCAGATTCGCAGATCATGTTCCTTAAAACGTTTGCGGGGGTCGTCGAATTTAGAGGGATTTTGTTTTTCTTTTCTTTTGTTTTTTTTTTTTTATAGTGGGCTGCTTTTTCTAGGGGAGGGTTACTAACCCGGCGCCCAAACCCACGTTTTTAACGTTCTTATGGGTGAACGCGCGGCACATGTTAGCTCACTACCTTTAACGGGTGTTAAATGCAGTTCCCCAGGTGACACCACGGGGAGGTCAGTGTCCACTTGAGATGAAAGAGGGATTAAGATAAATCCTGGGCTTTGCCATGTTAAAGCCGGTCAGGACCGTTCTTTGGTATCTTCAATGCCCTACGTCACCCAGGAATTTATCTTTAACATATTAAAACCTGCGACATTTTTTTCGATTTTGAAAATGGATAAGCAATTACTGTATCAGCCGGGCAATGACCTAAGAAAATTGATAATCAAATATGTAACTACAGCTCGGGAATTATATGACTGGACACCCGAGCCGAGTAATCAACCAAATATTTAAGTGATATTAAGTGATATTTTCTTCTTTCTTTCTTTCTATTTGGACCAATATTAAGAAGTTATGAGTTTGCATATAGTTTTCTTACAGAATTCGACTTTTTCAAGGCGCGATATCTCTGGAAAGTGAAATGTTTTGCTGATGAGCAGCATCACCACAGCAAAAAAAAAAAATAAAGGAAATCAAAAACCACTTTTGGAAAAAGTTTCCCATTTCACTCAAAAACCCCCATATTTTTTATATTTAGCTATTATTATATCAAATATGCTAGTAAATACATCAAATGCCAACGTGATAGTTTCATTCAATCTCCAAAGAAATGTGTACCTGAAATGAAACACACCATCCTCTTATTGCTGGATATTTTTGGACATTAATTGTTGGTTGACAACAGTAGACTTTAGCTTCTGTTTCGTTCAAATAAATTACCTTAAATAAAACAAAATTATCCCACATCCAAATTTGTAATGGTAAACCATATAACTATAACTAATGACTTGGGTTTATCAGTGTATTGATCACATTACTAATTTAAGTATAGCACTTCATTAGAAAAGTGTGCAGGTTTCGATGACCTATTGATTGCCCAAGAACTGGGTTTCATAATGATGACAATTTCAGATAATAATTTTTCTCTTAATGGAATTATTACCACTGTCGTATATTTTAGTTACTGATTATTTGGCTGTAAACTGAAATTCCACTTCTGTATCATGTCTTTTATAATCTCTCAATTTTGATCAATACCCCTAAAACGCATATTAATCATTTCAACTAATTAATAAATTCTTTGTTCTTCCCTCTCTCGCTCGCTCGCTCTTCCCCACTCACCACAATGTCTGTGACATTTATTGTAAATTTAACACATTGATTTTTTTTTTCAATTTTTAAACCAGATGTGATTTAATTTTGTTCATGTTTAATAACCCAAAACAAATCTATTCACTCGCCGAACCGACCCGACCAACTATCACAATTAATTAAACGAAAACTGTTATCTTTCGTTTGTCTTTAATTTTAATCTAAGTTTTCTGTGAGTAGGGTGACATTTTGTTACTATGGAAATCTTTAAATTAATAGCTGTAAGCGGCTTACGATTTGTTTTTTATTTGAAAATATGTCTAAGAAATTTATAAGGTTTGAAAATTTTTTTATTTATATATTCTTGTTTTTTTCTCTTTCTTTACAGGTAAGGTCAAGGGAAGAATTACACAACCTGCTTTATTGGGTTAGTATTTGGAATTTAGCCAATTTGTGTTGTTAATTAAGTTGTACTATTTTAAAGCGTAAAGAGTTTAACATATGTTAGGGTTTTGGGCAACAAAAGATTCATCAATGAAATAAAATTTGATTAATTTTTTATTCAAAGCAAAAAAAATCCACAACAAAAAAAAATTAAAAATTTCAATGGAAAATTGTTTAAAAAAAGAATAGGCGCACACATTTTTCTGGAAAATAGGATGTACAGCTTTTTATGGACCACATGGATTTTTAATTAAGCGACAATGCCTCAGAGAGGATATACTAATAATTGGTTGTACTCGTAATGTACATAACTGCACCTTCCACCTCTGTATTAGAAATTCCAGAAAATTGGTCTCTCGTTTAATTTCCTGTGTATTAGAAATTCCAATAAATTTGCTTCTCGTTTAATTTCCACATAGAAAATTATAAAAGTAAAAAGTCCACCACCCTTCTACCATTCTGGTGTTATTTCTTCCATTTTTTAGAAGAGAGAAATTGGCTATAAGTCTAGAATTTCTAAACAAAACGCTTAGACCCAGCTTCCCTTTATTTCCAGTATGTGCGAAATCTTCATTGTTCGCATTTTTTGCTAATTACACTCAATTAAAATTTATTAGCCATCATGGCAATTAAAACATTTTTACATCAATTTAAACAGACAGACAAACTCACCCGCACTAGTTTATGTAGACGTCTGTCTGGTAGCGCGGATTGTTTCAATCAACGCATTTTTTTGTTTGCAATTCTATACATCATCATTTACAGTTTACAACAAGTTGAGACAAATTGCGCTGGAAAAAAATGACATATTCACAATTAAATAAATCAAGTCAATCTAAATGTAAATCTAACCGAACCAATGAATCAATTTGAGATTTGTAAATTTTTTTACAGACGGAAAAAATGCACTGTGGATAGTAGGCAGTAACAATATTACATATGTTGCATCGATTTTTTCAGTATCGATAAAATTACCAATTAATAGCAGAAAATTTATTTTGGTGGAGAAATTGCGTCCTGCTACACGCAGAGAAAAAATATTGTTGGAACAATCATATTGTAAGAAGAAAATAGTATATTTTAAAATTCTTAAAATATGTATTGTTGGCGCAAAAATATATTTTGTGTCATCATGTTCCATAATAAAAAATATATGGTTGAAACAACAATATATATTTTCAGATTTTTTAAATACAATATTTTGTTCTTGGAATATGATTGTTCCAACAATATCTCTTCTCTGTGTGTATGTCGCGAGTTCGTAATGGTAGCCAAAAATAAAAATATGTAAATATGTAATATGTAAAAGTGTTGCGTAGGGGCTATCTGAAGGAATGCATCAACGTAGTCCATTTTGGAAGTGGATCTTATTTTGAGAGCCATTTCTTTTCGATAGATTGCGTGACCTCCAGTCATTTCAGTTGGTCACCGTATAATTTAGAGGTTGTAGATTACAATGTCAGGAAGCATGGGCCTGTCTACGAAAAACATGACCACAAGGATTAGCATCGGTTGAACTTTTGTTGGGGAGGTACCCTAATAAGAAGACCGCTATAAACCATTTTCGAAGTTAATCTACATTTGGACAGAATATTAGGAGATCCAAAGTTTGGACCAAATCGATTGCTCCATTCCGATGTTGCCCTTCTTCGAACTTAAGCTAAGTTGCGACAAACTATTTTGAAGTCAAATTTTGGACCGAATAGGCTGATCCCTTCGAGAGTCATCGTGCGCTTCAGCTACTACACATCATGCAATAAGCGTTTCTATAGCTTTTGGGCAACTTGCCCATGAAACTTGTACCGTCGCAATGGGGGCCCCTAATATAGGTTGTTGCAACAAATTTCAATGCTATTCGAGAGCTGGGCCCTATTCCACCAAACAACTTATCGCTTCTCACTTTGCACTTCTCAAAAAGGAACTATTTTTAAAAGTGATAAGTTCACCAAATTACATTTCACTGTTATCTTTCGCAAAGTGGTTGTGCTCTCTTCCATAGTTTTTCCGCCATCTTGCTAAGTCTCTTCGTCCTCTTGCAAAGTGTGGATGCTATTTTTTGCACAGAATATTTGATAATATTGAATTATTTTCTACTTTTTCATAAGCTTTGTTCCCGTACTTTTTAATAGTAAAACTCGTAAAAGAGAGAAAGATAGAAAAATTGTTGTCCCACAAAATTTTTTTCCAGAAGTTCGGGAACGCAAGAATGGAAAAAACGTCAAAAAAGCTGGAACAAATGTCAAAGTCGGCGTACCAGCCAATCAGACGCCGGCATCCATGTTACTATTTTTACACGCTCAAATTTGTCGAGTAAAAAGTTTTTAAAGAGATCTTCATTCAGCGACATTTTTGTTTAAAGAGAAGCGAACAATTTACAACTTTTTTGTGTACGGGAACAGGTTTTCGGTAAAATGTGTAAAAGTCGTACAAATTGTAAAACTTTTTAGTTCTGGAACAAAGCTGTAAATAAGACATGTGAAAATGAGAATCGAGAACAAAAATGAAAAGAAAGTGGTGATAATAAAAGTGAGTAAGACAAAAAAATTAAAAATAAAATAAAATAAAATAAAATAAAATAAAATAAAAATAAAATAAAATAAAATAAAATAAAATAAAATAAAATAAAATAAAATAATATAAAATAAAATAAAATAAAATAAAATAAAATAAAATAAAATAAAATAAAATAAAATAAAATAAAATAAAATAAAATAAAATAAAATAAAATAAAATAAAATAAAATAAAATAAAATAAACATGAAATAAAAATAGAATAAAATAAATGAAAATAAAAATATAATAAAATAAAAAATGAAATAAAAATAAAGTTAAAATAAAGTAAAAATAAAATAAAATAAAATAAAATAAAATAATATACAATAAAATAAAAACAAAAATAAAAATAAAATTAAATAAAAAATGAAATTAAATAAGAAAAAAAAAATAAAATAAAAAGAAATTAAAAATAGAATAAAAAATTTAGTTTAGTCTAAGTGATTTTCGGAGGTTGGAAGTTCAGAATTTGGTGGTTCGCAGGCTCGAAGTTCGGAGGTTGTAAGTTCTGAATGGGATTGTTCGCAGGGTGGAAGTTCAGAAAGGTGTGGTTCGCAGGGTGGAAGTGTCGCCCTCAGAACTTTTGAGGGTGGAAGTTGGGAGAGGGAAGTACAGAGGGGTGGATCCTTATATCCTTTTTTTGTCATTACCGTGTTTTCCATATTTCAGAACAAAATCTAACTTCGTAACGTTTTAAAAACTTTACTTACTTTCACAATGTACATTGGCAAAGAGAACGTTTATCCCGCAAATTTTAGGCAAACTTATCAAAATTTGGTCTGCAAAAACAAAATGCAAAGTTTTCTGTGGAACGAAAGAGCACCGTTTTTTGCAAAATCTTAGCAAAATACACTTTGCAGTTACAACTATTCACTTAGCAGAAGAGGACGTTTGTGAAACAGAAATGAAAAAGAGAGCAAAAACTTTTTGAAAACTTAGCAAACTCTCCTTATCATTAGCAACTTATTACTTATCAAAAATAAGTGTTCTGTGGAACGGAAACATTTGCGAATTGTTCAAGACCGAAGGCAACGAACTTATAAGGTGTAAGCATCAGTCCGTTAGCACCACTTGGAAATCCTATGCCCCGTACGTTTACTCCTAATCGTTTACAAAATCGTATCCACTGTTTTATGCGAATGACTAAAGCCTAAGGCCAGTGACATAATAGGACCATAACAATGCGACTTTAGACCTGGTAAAATCATGATTGAGCACATTACTTAAAATTCTGCAGAAAATTCAAGAGAGGCATATCAATATCTACCATATTTTTATCCTTTATGTTTAAAGGTATTTTAAGCTATAACCGAGTTTGATATCCCCGCACTGCTCATACTACTTTGCACGCTAACATTAACTGATACGCGATTATCACGTAAAATAAGAAGAACTTCTCCGAGCAGTTCACTACCAAACGAAGCTTCAGACAAGGAGATAGTCTTTCGTGTGATGACAATGAATGGCGATTAGACCAAATAGATGGTATCGACGTACAATACGTCCACTGAACCCAAACTAACTGTGGAAGTTGCAGCTACAATTTTGAGATACTTAATGGCACCATTAGAAATAAGTTCTGATCAGTTCTGAAATAAAAAGGAAACATAATATTGACAAACAGATACTACTTCGGACTAAGTAAGTAGTTTAGAAACAAAACCACCTCACAGGAGGCAAAAATCACACCCTTCAAAACGCTGGTACTACACGCGCTAATGTATGGCTCCGAAGCATTGGTACATGCAAAAGCATATAAGACCTTTCTAGCTTCGCAACATCTTTTGGCCAATTTCAATTGTCCTTTTTTACTTTTAATAAAATATGTTACCGATAATTATTGATTTCGAAACAGCAGTAGTGCGATTCTCTAACTCATTTTTTGAGTTACCGACAAAAATCGTTAAAATTAAATCGCAAAATTATGAATGAAAAGTTCAAATGAAAGTAGAAAACACTCTTGCTATCGGTAGAACTTTACTTCTTCTTTATTTGCATATTCGATCTCCGAATATAAGCGACCAATACAATTATATATAATTATCTGTTACAAATTTTAAGGTATGTTCATATATTTTCCATGATCTCCATAAAGGCGTCTCTATTTCTGGCTTCACTCAGTAGGGTTGAGATATTTCCAATGCCGGTCCATTTAAGAATATTGTCAATCCATGATATTTCTTTCCGTCCTCTGGATGGCTTCCCTTCTATTGTTCCAGTGATTATGGTTTGGAGCAGTTTGTATTTTGCGTTCCTCATTACATGTCCAAGATATGATGTTTTTCTTCTTTTTATTGTTCCAATGAGTTCCCGTTGACGGTTAACCCTTGAAAGAACCACAGAATTTGGTGTTAGATGTGTCCATGGAATTTTTAGGATACGACGGTAGATCCACATTTCAAAGGCTTCCAATTTCTTTATTTCAGCGTTTTTTAGTGTCCATACTTCTGAGCCGTACAGCAGAACCGACCAGACATAAGTTTTAATAAATCGTATTTTTGTTTCCATATTTATGTCATGACTACATAAAATATTTTTGTATTTGAAAAATGCATCTCTTGCCATTTCAATTCTGCATCGTATTTCTTTCGAGTTGTCCCAGTTTTCATTTATTTTGACGCCAAGATATTTAAAGTTCTGTACTTTATCGATATGTGTATTATTTATATATATTTCGGTTGTACTTTGGTTTCTAGACCTGGTTATCACCATATATTTAGTTTTTGATATATTAATCTTTAACCCATACTTTTCGCTATAGGAATTTAGCCGACTCAAAAGAAATTGTAGTTCAGATACACTACTCGCAATTAAAGTGGTATCATCTGCATATCTGATATTGTTGACGAATTTTCCACCAATATATACGCCTTTACGAGCGTTGGACATTGATTCTTCAAAAATTCTTTCGGTATAGATATTGAATAATAATGGCGACAATATACAACCCTGTCTAACTCCTTTCGATATTGCAATGCATTCTGTCAGTTCTCCATTAATGTCGACTTGTGCTGTTTGGTTCCAATATAATTGCTTGATGCATTGTAATTCTTTTCCTTGGATGCCAATAGATGTGAGGATTTCCACCATTTTGTCATGTTGTACGGTGTCGAAGGCTTTTTCGTAATCCACAAAACAGGTAAACATCTTTATGTACATTTCTGCATTTCTGTATTAACACTTGAATAGAGAGTAGGGCTTCTCTTGTACCCATGCCTTCTTTAAATCCAAATTGAGATAGTCCCATGGCTTCTTCACATTTTTTATAAATTCTGGAGTGAATGATTCTTAGAAAAATTTTGAGAGCGTGGCTCATTAAACTTATAAGTCTGTAGTCGCTACATTGTCTTGGGTGGCTTTTCTTTGGAATTGTGATGAAAGTTGATTTCAGCCAGTCTTGAGGATATCGGCCTGAGTCATATATGTAATTAAATAGCACTACCAAAAGCTGTAGGTTTTCGTCATCTATTAATTTTAACAATTCGGCGGGAATTTCGTCTGGTCCACAGCTTTTTTTATTACGTAGTAATTTTATTGCACATTCCACCTCAGATTTAGTGATTGGGTTCCCAGTGAGCGAACTTTACGACTACTTTTTATTCGTCGCTAACTTACCGAAAAATATCGTTAATTACCGAAATTATAAGCATTTTAATTTTATCGATTTTTGTAGGTAACTCACAAAATGTGTTAGAGAATCGCACTAAAGAGCTTGCTTTAACTTTACCCTAGTTTAGTATTTAATAGAATACTTTGCACAACTGATTTCCCCTAACACTATAAATACAATTCAATTGCGTGTAAGTTTTCTCGCGCAGTGTTACTTCACATTGCGGCCAGAGCCAGCACTCAGGTCAAACATTTAACGTGTACGTGTATCCTTTGCGCCATTGGACGGACACAACTTTGGTATGTGGTTCATTCCCAAACTACTTCAGCGTCAACTGAATGAAATTTGTTAGAGAGAGTTGTCATTGAAGGAAGTAGCCATTAAGGAAGCTGCTGCTGTATACGTACATTCAAAGTGTTGTTCAATGAGCGTTGTCGCCTGTTGTGTCGGTCGGTCGCACTGTTGAACAAACCATCAAAGTGGTACGCAGTACGTACCCAAGGGCTGAAAAAACATGAATGGTTTCCTAATGATTCATGACTGTGTTTAGTAGGTTCACACACACACTCTCACCATTTAGGTGGAATGCCCTTACAAGGAGCAAATGGTTGGCTCTGTGATAAACCGGCAAACACTCGGCCCATACACACTTATTTACACTTTGGCAAAAATCTATTACATCACACCACACTCTGGCGAATGATGTCAATTTGCAAAACTACCTACCGGCTTATTTTGTATGAATGAGAAACAACAAAACACAAAAACGTCGATATTCATCATTGACGTCGTCACCGTCATCATCATTGTAGAAGAGTACAATCAACTCAAACCCATGACAATGACGTTTCAAGTTACTTAAAACAAAAGTAACCACTGATGAAAAATGTAAATGTTTGTTTTTATGTGTAGCAATAGTTGTAGTTGTGTAGTGAAAGAGACAAATAAATGTCAGAGGAGAGTGTCAATCGGTTTGGTCGATAGGAATATACCCTTAGATAATGACTTTGGTTGGAAATAAAAATCTATTAAAAATCCACGCCTAATAATGACTTTGGTTGGAAATAAAAATCTATTAAAAATCCACGCCTAATAATGACTTTGGTTGGAAATAAAAATCTATTAAAAATCCACGCCTAATAACGACTTTGGTTGGAAATAAAAATCTATTAAAAATCCACGCCTAATAATGACTTTGGTTGGAAATAAAAATCTATTAAAAATCCACGCCTAATAATGACTTTGGTTGGAAATAAAAATCTATTAAAAATCCACGCCTAATAATGACTTTGGTTGGAAATAAAAATCTATTAAAAATCCACGCCTAATAGTGACTTTGGTTGGAAATAAAAATCTATTAAAAATCCACGCCTAATAATGACTTTGGTTGGAAATAAAAATCTATTAAAAATCCACGCCTAATAATAACTTTGGTTGGAAATAAAAATCTATTAAAAATCCACGCCTAATAATGACTTTGGTTGGAAATAAAAATCTATTAAAAATCCACGCCTAATAATGACTTTGGTTGGAAATAAAAATCTATTAAAAATCCAAGCATTAATGACTTTGGTTGGAAATAAAAATCTATTAAAAATCCACGCCTAATAATGACTTTGGTTGGAAATAAAAATCTATTAAAAATCCACGCCTAATAATGACTTTGGTTGGAAATAAAAATCTATTAAAAATCCACGCCTAATAATGACTTTGGTTGGAAATAAAAATCTATTAAAAATCCACGCCTAATAATGACTTTGGTTGGAAATAAAAATCTATTAAAAATCCACGCCTAATAATAACTTTGGTTGGAAATAAAAATCTATTAAAAATCCACGCCTAATAATGACTTTGGTTGGAAATAAAAATCTATTAAAAATCCACGCCTAATAATGACTTTGGTTGGAAATAAAAATCTATTAAAAATCCACGCCTAATAATGACTTTGGTTGGAAATAAAAATCTATTAAAAATCCACGCCTAATAATGACTTTGGTTGGAAATAAAAATCTATTAAAAATCCACGCCTAATAATGACTTTGGTTGGAAATAAAAATCTATTAAAAATCCACGCCTAATAATGACTTTGGTTGGAAATAAAAATCTATTAAAAATCCACGCCTAATAATGACTTTGGTTGGAAATAAAAATCTATTAAAAATCCACGCCTAATAATGACTTTGGTTGGAAATAAAAATCTATTAAAAATCCACGCCTAATAATGACTTTGGTTGGAAATAAAAATCTATTAAAAATCCACGCCTAATAATGACTTTGGTTGGAAATAAAAATCTATTAAAAATCCACGCCTAATAATGACTTTGGTTGGAAATAAAAATCTATTAAAAATCCACGCCTAATAATGACTTTGGTTGGAAATAAAAATCTATTAAAAATCCACGCCTAATAATGACTTTGGTTGGAAATAAAAATCTATTAAAAATCCACGCCTAATAATGACTTTGGTTGGAAATAAAAATCTATTAAAAATCCACGCCTAATAATGACTTTGGTTGGAAATAAAAATCTATTAAAAATCCACGCCTAATAATGACTTTGGTTGGAAATAAAAATCTATTAAAAATCCACGCCTAATAATGACTTTGGTTGGAAATAAAAATCTATTAAAAATCCACGCCTAATAATGACTTTGGTTGGAAATAAAAATCTATTAAAAATCCACGCCTAATAATGACTTTGGTTGGAAATAAAAATCTATTAAAAATCCACGCCTAATTCTAGCTTTGGTTTGAAATAAAAAATTAATAAAAATCCACGCCTAATAATGACTTTGGTTGCAAATAAAAATCTATTAAAAATCCACGCCTAATAATGACTTTGGTTGGAAATAAAAATCTATTAAAAATCCACGTCTAATAATGACTTTGTTTCGAAATAAAAATCTATTAAAAATCCACGCCTAATAATGACTTTGGTTGGAAATAAAAATCTATTAAAAATCCACGCCTAATAATGAATTTGGTTGGAAATAAAAATCTATTAAAAATCCACGCCTAATAATGACTTTGGTTGGAAATAAAAATCTATTAAAAATCCACGCCTAATAATGACTTTGGTTGGAAATAAAAATCTATTAAAAATCTTTGGTTGGAAATAAAAATCTATTAAAAATCCACGCCTAATAATGACTTTGGTTGGAAATAAAAATCTATTAAAAATCTTTGGTTGGAAATAAAAATCTATTAAAAATCCAAGCATTAATGTCTTTGGTTGGAAATAAAAATCTATTAAAAATCCACGCCTAATAATGACTTTGGTTGGAAATAAAAATCTATTAAAAATCCACGCCTAATAATGACTTTGGTTGGAAATAAAAATCTATTAAAAATCCACGCCTAATAATGACTTTGGTTGGAAATAAAAATCTATTAAAAATCCACGCCTAATAATGACTTTGGTTGGAAATAAAAATCTATTAAAAATCCACGCCTAATAATGACTTTGGTTGGAAATAAAAATCTATTAAAAATCCACGCCTAATAATAACTTTGGTTGGAAATAAAAATCTATTAAAAATCCACGCCTAATAATGACTTTGGTTGGAAATAAAAATCTATTAAAAATCCACGCCTAATAATGACTTTGGTTGGAAATAAAAATCTATTAAAAATCCACGCCTAATAATGACTTTGGTTGGAAATAAAAATCTATTAAAAATCCACGCCTAATAATGACTTTGGTTGGAAATAAAAATCTATTAAAAATCCACGCCTAATAATGACTTTGGTTGGAAATAAAAATCTATTAAAAATCCACGCCTAATAATGACTTTGGTTGGAAATAAAAATCTATTAAAAATCCACGCCTAATAATGACTTTGGTTGGAAATAAAAATCTATTAAAAATCCACGCCTAATAATGACTTTGGTTGGAAATAAAAATCTATTAAAAATCCACGCCTAATAATGACTTTGGTTGGAAATAAAAATCTATTAAAAATCCACGCCTAATAATGACTTTGGTTGGAAATAAAAATCTATTAAAAATCCACGCCTAATAATGACTTTGGTTGGAAATAAAAATCTATTAAAAATCCACGCCTAATAATGACTTTGGTTGGAAATAAAAATCTATTAAAAATCCACGCCTAATAATGACTTTGGTTGGAAATAAAAATCTATTAAAAATCCACGCCTAATAATGACTTTGGTTGGAAATAAAAATCTATTAAAAATCCACGCCTAATAATGACTTTGGTTGGAAATAAAAATCTATTAAAAATCCACGCCTAATAATGACTTTGGTTGGAAATAAAAATCTATTAAAAATCCACGCCTAATAATGACTTTGGTTGGAAATAAAAATCTATTAAAAATCCACGCCTAATAATGACTTTGGTTGGAAATAAAAATCTATTAAAAATCCACGCCTAATAATGACTTTGGTTGGAAATAAAAATCTATTAAAAATCCACGCCTAATAATGACTTTGGTTGGAAATAAAAATCTATTAAAAATCCACGCCTAATTCTAGCTTTGGTTTGAAATAAAAAATTAATAAAAATCCACGCCTAATAATGACTTTGGTTGCAAATAAAAATCTATTAAAAATCCACGCCTAATAATGACTTTGGTTGGAAATAAAAATCTATTAAAAATCCACGTCTAATAATGACTTTGTTTCGAAATAAAAATCTATTAAAAATCCACGCCTAATAATGACTTTGGTTGGAAATAAAAATCTATTAAAAATCCACGCCTAATAATGACTTTGGTTGGAAATAAAAATCTATTAAAAATCCACGCCTAATAATGACTTTGGTTGGAAATAAAAATCTATTAAAAATCCACGCCTAATAATGATTTTGGTTGGAAATAAAAATCTATTAAAAATCCACGCCTAATAATGACTTTGGTTGGAAATAAAAATCTATTAAAAATCTTTGGTTGGAAATAAAAATCTATTAAAAATCCACGCCTAATAATGACTTTGGTTGGAAATAAAAATCTATTAAAAATCTTTGGTTGGAAATAAAAATCTATTAAAAATCCACGCCTAATAATGACTTTGGTTGGAAATAAAAATCTATTAAAAATCTTTGGTTGGAAATAAAAATCTATTAAAAATCCACGCCTAATAATGACTTTGGTTGGAAATAAAAATCTATTAAAAATCCACGCCTAATAATGATTTTGGTTGGAAATAAAAATCTATTAAAAATCCACGCCTAATAATGACTTTGGTTGGAAATAAAAATCTATTAAAAATCCACGCCTAATAATGACTTTGGTTGGAAATAAAAATCTATTAAAAATCCACGCCTAATAATGATTTTGGTTGGAAATAAAAATCTATTAAAAATCCACGCCTAATAATGATTTTGGTTGGAAATAAAAATCTATTAAAAATCCACGCCTAATAATGACTTTGGTTGGAAATAAAAATCTATTAAAAATACACGCCTAATAATGACTTTGGTTGGAAATAAAAATCTATTAAAAATCCACGCCTAATAATGACTTTGGTTGGAAATAAAAATCTATTAAAAATCCACGCCTAATAATGACTTTGGTTGGAAATAAAAATCTATTAAAAATCCACGCCTAATAATGACTTTGGTTGGAAATAAAAAATATATTAAAAATCCACGCCTAATAATGATTTTGGTTCGAAATAAAAATCTATTAAAAATCCACGCCTAATAATGATTTTGGTTGGAAATAAAAATCTACTAAAAATCCACGCCTAATAATGACTTTGGTTGGAAATAAAAATCTATTAAAAATACACGCCTAATAATGACTTTGGTTGGAAATAAAAATCTATTAAAAATCCACGCCTAATAATGACTTTGGTTGGAAATAAAAATCTATTAAAAATCCACGCCTAATAATGACTTTGGTTCGAAATAAAAATCTATTAAAAATCCACGCCTAATAATGACTTTGGTTCGAAATAAAAATCTATTAAAAATCCACACCTAATAAAGACTTTAGTTCGGAATAAAAATCTATTAAAATTCCTTGCCTAATAATGCAACCACCTAAAAATCTTTTAAAAATCCACGCCGGAGACATGGACCCTGATTATTCAATATTAGGGATCGCTCCTTCATAACCTCTCGTAGGAACTAAAATGCCCAGAACTAATATAGGGCACAAACAAAAATAACGTCATCGTTGCGCATCATCGTTTGTATCGTTTTATTGCTGTTGTTGTTTTAATTCTTATTTTACACAGAAACATTTTGTTTTTGCTCTTGCTTTGTTCAGCACTAGTTTTTTTCCTGATTTTTGTTAGACTCATGTTCGTTCCCATTTTTGTACATTGTCCCTAACTAACATGGACTATGATTCAATGGGTGTGAGTGTATGTGTGTGTGTTTACCCAGAGTTAAGGGTATGTGTCCGTATTGTATTGCCTATACATGAGCTTGTCTATGAAGGGTTTCCGTTTCCCTCTCTCTAGTTTTTCTTTTTCTGGGTAGTGTGGACTTTTGTAATTTTGGCATTTCCGTAACTATTGATTTTTTTGTATAGCTTTGTTCTGAGCACAATTGTAGTATGGCAGCTATTGTAGCTATGTTCCACTATATATACCCTGCTTCCCCTCTCTATATACGTGTGTATTTATATAGACAAAATCGGCCGGTCGGTCGTTGGTCGCATGGCTGTTGTACATTGTTCAAGTGCTAGTTTTGCAAATAATGGCTGTCTATTTGTTTGAAGTTTAACAACGTCGTCTACACACAGTCTCACACACACACTGGGACAGATCCACAAACGTGTTGGCTCTTCTTTTCTCTTGGTATTGGTGTGATATGTTAAGCAAATAATAATGAACCAACAAAAGCATTTCCCTATTCCCCCCATTGATAAAAACAAATACAAGCAACAACAACAAAAATATACAACATAATTTTCCATTGTCTCGTATTTTTCCGATAAGTCAAAAAGTTTATTTCTCTCTAATAAACTACAAAATGTTGTAATGTTGTTATAAACTTAGTTTGTTAGTTAGTTTTAATTTTATAGGCCATTAAAAAAGCGAAATAAACCAAAAAATAAATTTTTTAGAATTTACATACAAATTGTATTTAAACATATATTATGGGAACTAAAACTGGTAGATATTTTATTTATGTAACTTTTAATAGTTAATTTTTATGGAGAATTATTTATATTTATTGATTAGAAATAATTGAGAAAAAAAAATAAAATTAAATTTATTGATGTAAACAGCAGGTGAGGTACGATACGACACGATTTTTCCATTTAACTTAGTTAATTAATTGGCTATAAAAGAACATTTGTTTTTGCCGCAAAGTATAGCAACAAATTTTGAGATGTTGTTCAGCATCACTGGAGATTTCCATAAATCCACTTTTAAAATACCTCAGCCTATGATTGTAAAAAATAATCCGTAATTTTAGACAGAAATAACCTTTTCTTGGTGAACAAAAGAAGTTTTGGAATTTTTCACAAGGCCTGAAGCGGTTCTCATTCTTAGGTCGGGCTTTGGAAAAGTATCTGAAACAGATAAAACCCTGACATTCAGTGGTGTGCTAACCATTGCACCACAGTATCATTTAATCCATTTAAATATTCTTGAAGGATTTTCAGGAATGGTGGATTTTTTAGAATAATAATTAATGATCAATCAATACTTCTTAAAATATTCTCGAAGGAATATTCAGAAAAGTAGAATTTTTAAAAATAATAAAGTTAGTTTTTAAGGACGTGGATTTTTTGAAAATATTTTTGAGGAAGTGGATTTTTTTTAATTTTTAAGAGGTGGATTTTTTTTAAGTATTTTTTAAGGAAGTGGATTTTATTTTTTTTAATTTCCAAGACGTGGATTTTTTTAAATATTTTTTAAGGAACTTGATTTTTATTAAATATTTTTAAGGACATGGATTTTTTGAAACATATGTTAAGACATGGATTTTTTGAAATGTTCAAGGACGCTTTTTTGTATTTTTAAGGACGTAGATTTTTTAGAAATATTTTTTTAAATACGTGGTTTTATTTTGGAAATGTTTTTAAATTACGTGGATTTCAAGGCGAATTTAACAAGGTGATCCAATAGTTGACGTTAGGTTGTAGTCTTCATTTGTTGTCAAATTTTTTTTTGCGCGAAATATCCACAAAAGTTAGAAGAAAACGTTAAAATATTATTCGCGAAGCTTAAACAAAGATGTTGTACACAGATATTTTTTATAGAAGTGAAATATTTGTTATTTATTTTTGATTAAAAATATGTTTTGACAGCAAATGAAGACATAGGTTGCTATTATTGTATCACCTTCTTTCTTACACCATGGTGGATTTATTTAGAAATGTTTTTAAATTACGTGGATTTAAAAAAGGACGTTAATTTTTTAGGGACGTTGAATTTTTTTAAAATAATTTTGTGGGGGCGTGGATTTTTTAAAAAAAATTTGAATTTTTTGAAGAGGTTTTTTTCTAAACTAATTTTTAAGGACTTGGACTATTTGAATTTTTTTTAAGAACGTGGATTTTGGTTATAATTTTTTAAGGACGTGGATTTTTTTTCCAAATATTTTTAAATGATATGACTTACTTTTTAAGATCGAGGATTTTTAGACAATATTTTTTAAGGACGTGGATTTCTTTCAAATATTTTTGAGACGTGGATTTGTTAAAATATTTGTTATGGACGTTGATTTTAAAAACAAAATTATGGACATGGGGTTCCTTAAAATACGTGGATTTTTTAAGTATTTTTTAGGAGGTAGATTATTTAAAAATATTTTTTAAGGACATGGACTTTTAAAAATATTTTTGATAGACGTGGGGTTTTTAAATATTTTTTAAAGAACACGAACTTTAAAAAATATTTTTTATGTACGAGAATTTTTTTAAAATATTTTTTATGGAGATGGAAATTTAAATTTTTTGAAGAGGTTTTTTTCTAAACATATTTTTAAGGACTTGGACTCTTTGAATTTTTTTAAGAACGTCGATTTTGGTTATAATTTTTTAAGGACATGTTTTTTATATATTTTTAAGAACGTGGATTTTTTCCAAATATATTTTTTGATGATATGACTTCCTTTTTAAGAACAAGGATTTTTAGAAAATATTTTTAAGGACGTGGATTTCTTTCAAATATTTTTGGGACGTGGATTTTTTAAAATGTTTGTTATGGACATTGATTTTTTGAAAAAAATTTGGACCTTAAAATACGTGTATTTTTTAAATATTTTTAGGAGGTAGATTTTTTTAAAAATATTTTTTAAGGACATGCACTTATATATAATATATATTATTTTTGATGACGTGGGGTTTTTAAATATTTTTTAAGGACATGAACTTTAAAAAATATTTTTTTATGGGCGAGAATTTTTTTAAAATATTTTTTATGGACATGGACTTTTAAAACTATTTTTGAAGAATGTGGAGTTTTTTAAAAACTTTTTAAGAACATGGACTTTTAAAATTTTTTGAAGGACGTGGATTTTTTAATTATATTTATTGAGGACGTGGATTTTTAAAATATTTTTTTCAAGGACGTGGATTTTTAAAATATTTTTTTCAAGCACCTGGATTTTTTAAATATTTTTTTTAAGGACGTGGATTTTTTAAATATTTTTTTCAAGGACGTGGATTTTTTAAATATTTTCTTAAGGACGTGGATTTTTTAAATATTTTTTTAAGGACGTGGATTTTTTAAGTACATTTTTAAGGACGTGGATTTTTTAAATATACTTTTTAAGGAGGTGGATTTTTTAAATATACCTTTTAAGGACGTGGATTTTTTAAATATACCTTTTAAGGACGTGGATTTTTTAAATATACCTTTTAAGGACGTGGATTTTTTAAATATTTCCCAAGGACGAGATTTTTTTTAATATTGCCTAAGGACGAGAATTTTTTTAATATTTTTTAAGGACGTGGATTTTTTGAAAATATTTTTAAGGACGTGGATTTTTTTAAATTATTTTTTAAGGACGTAGATTTTTTTAAATTATTTTTTAAGGACGTGGATTTTTTTAAATTATTTTTTAAGGACGTGGATTTTTTTAAATTATTTTTTAAGGACGTGGATTTTTTTAAATTATTTTTTAAGGACATGGATTTTTTTAAATTATTTTTTAAGGACGTGGATTTTTTTAAATTATTTTTTAAGGACGTGGATTTTTTTAAATTATTTTTTAAGGACGTGGTTTTTTTAAAATATTTTTTAAGGACGTGGATTTTTTTAAATTATTTTTTAAGGACGTGGATTTTTTAAATTATTTTTTAAGGACGTGGATTTTCTTAAATTATTTTTTAAGGACGTGGATTTTTTTAAATTATTTTTTAAGGACTTGGATTTTTTAAATTATTTTTTAAGGACGTGGATTTTTTTAAATTATTTTTTAAGGACGTGGATTTTTTTAAAGTATTTTTTAAGGACGTGAATTTTTTAAATTATTTTTTAAGGACGTGGATTTTTTTAAATTATTTTTTAAGGACGTGGATTTTTTTAAAGTATTTTTTAAGGACGTGGATTTTTTTAAATTATTTTTTAAGGACGTGGATTTTTTAAATTATTTTTTAAGGACGTGGATTTTTTTAAATTATTTTTTAAGGACGTGGATTTTTTTAAATTATTTTTTAAGGACGTGGATTTTTTTAAATTATTTTTTAAGGACGTGGGTTTTTTTAAATTATTTTTTAAGCACGTGGATTTTTTTAAACTATTTTTTAAGGACGTGGATTTTTTTAAATTATTTTTTAAGGACGTTTATTTTTTTAAATTATTTTTTAAGGACGTTTATTTTTTTAAATTATTTTTTAAGGACGTGGATTTTTTAAATATATTTTTGAAGGACGAGGATTTTTTGAGAATATTTTTAAGGAAGTGTATTTTTTGAAAATTATTTTTTAAGGACGTGGATTTTTTTAAATTATTTTTTTAAGAACGTGGATTTTTTTAAATTATTTTTTAAGGACATAGATTTTTTTTAAATTATTTTTTAAGGACGTGGATTTTTTTAAATTATTTTTTAAGGTCGTGGATTTTTTTAAATTATTTTTTAAGGACGTGGATTTTTTTAAATTATTTTTTTAAGAACGTGGATTTTTTAAATTATTTTTTAAGGACGTGGATTTTTTTAAAGTATTTTTTAAGGACGTGGATTTTCTAAATATATTTTTTAAAGGCGAGAATTTTTTTAATATTTTTAAAGACGAGAATTTGTTTAATAATTTTTATGGACGTGGATTTTTTAAATATATTTTTTAAAGACGAGAATTTTTTTAATATTTTTTATGGATTTTTTGAATATATTTTTTAAAGACAAGATTTTTTTTAAGGACGTGGATTTTTTTAATATTTTTTAAGGATGTGGATTTTTTAATAAGGGGGATTTTCTTTAAAATATTTTTAAAGGACTTGGATTTTTTGAAAACGTTTTTAAGAAAAAATTTTTTTGAAAATATTTTTAAGGGAGGACGTGGATGTTTTTGAAAATATTAAGACGAGAATTTGTTTAATAATTTTTATGGACGTGGATTTTTTAAATATATTTTTTAAAGGCGAGAATTTTTTTAATATTTTTATGGATTTTTTGAATATATTTTTTAAAGACAAGAATTTTTTTAAGGACGTGGATTTTTTAAAATATTTTTTAAGGACGTGGATTTTTTAATTTTTTTTATGGATATGGATTTTTTATTGTTATGAAAATATTTTTAAGGACGTGGATTATGTGAAAATATCTTTAAAAATATTGAATTTTATGAAAATATTTTTTTTAAGGATGTGCAAGTTTTGATATATTTTTTAATGAAGTGGAAGTTAGAGACGTGGTTAGTTTGAAAATAATGTTACATTTCTTCTTCTGAGACCTTTGAAAATTTTTAGTTTCTCCAATATGTTGGTAATAGTGAGCTAAAAGATGGCTATGATGGTCTTACAAAGCAATGTTCATAGTGTTCCCTTATAAATATTTCAGTTAGTTAAAACTGCAAAATCTTCTTGAGGACACTCCTATAGTCCACAATACTCTTATTAAATTACAGTTCCTTGCAACATATTAGTATATATATCTTTCTCCTAAGAATTTGTCCAACAATAAAGTACAATGTTCAATAATTCTATTAACAAGCTACAATCTCTCTTAAGAAAGTTTATTCACCTTACTAATAAGAAGATAACCTTTCATTTGAAAGGATAATCAACAAAGAAAAGATATGTAAGTACTACGTTGAACATTGCAAAATAAGTTCGGCTTATCTTCTTTCCTTTGTCCCTATGAAATATATTTGTTAAACTTCCGTTTAGCCTACACCACAAGCACACGTACATCAACCATGTTCCAACCAATCCATGACATTTCTTTGGTTGATATGGTTTCCTCGTCTTTCTGACAAAGAAAAACAAGAAAGCAACAATAAAGTTTATAATATTTTTCGTTGTTGTATTGTTAAATTGTAATTTTTCTACCACGTCCCTCGCTTCTCTACTCTGCATCATTTTATTTAAACATAAATCCCCCCACTGCAAAACAAAATATAAAGAGGAAAAAAGGGCACATGCCATACCCACCATGTATGGCTAAAATGAAGGAAAATAAGTTGGCAATGTGCCAGATAAATAAGGCAGACAACGGAACACACACAAACTCTTCAAATATATATTTATATACACACACAAACTTATAGGCCTATATAACACTAGGCCTATAAGGACATTGAACCTAGCCTATGAGTGACTGAGTGCATGGCACACCGCACACCAAACAGCAACAACAATTAAAGTGCTCATTAAAGATACAATGTGCCTGGAAGACATGCTGAGCATAGAAATAATTTCTTTTATTTTCCTTCATTTTATGGAAACACTGAACTAGAACTAGACACATGGAAAGACAAAAAGCAACAAAATTAATATCGCCAAATTTTGTGGGAAATGCTGAAAAATTTATAAAAATCATTTAGGGGTGGTGTTTTGCAAACAGGGAGGAATGGTTTTACTTCCTTTAACACTTTGCACTTTTCAAACACATCTCTCCATCTAATGAGTAACCCATAAATCAATATGTAATTTATTTTTATCGCCAATAACAGATGGACGACGACCAGCAATGCAGACAGAGAGGGCTCCTTTGTAAGTTATTCGTTCATTGGACCTTCACTTGCATGCGACCGACAACGGCCAAGGAAACAATTTCTCAGCAATAGCTACACACATGACCATGGCAGGGTGAAAAAAATCTCATATATGGTCGTAGCTGTTTGTTTTGTGGAAAACCACCACGACCAGCACCATAGCTTCACATCACGTCAACAAAACGTGTTGGTCAATTTAATGAAGAATTTTTTCTATAATCAATGGAATGAAAAAAAAATCATCAAAAATAAAAATTCGAATGTAATGAATATTTGAAAGGTATCCCTGCTTTCTCGAAAAAGTACAGTAAGGAACAGAAAAAAACGTTTTATTTTACCAAAGCCTACACAACTTTAAAAAAACAGTGGAGTTTTTTAAATATTTTTCAAAGAAGTGAAATTTTCTAAAAATTGTAAGGGCGTGGATTACACTATGCAACACTGAAAATGCAAACAACTTCTAGCATGGATTTTTTGAAAGTACATATTTAGACTGCAAAAACCCTAGTTGGGTTTTGTCCTGTCAGATCCAGTTCGGATTTTATGGCCTCATCTAAACCGGGCTAAATCTTCACTTTTTTGCATTTATCAGGCCTTTATCTCAGAAACGAATAGGAATTTGGCCTTGCTGTCTTTAGCAATATTGTAGCCCTAAACTAGTAGAACTTATCTTTTGAAAAAACCACATTAGAAAAACTCCATTTAGGGCATCAAAATCTATAAAATATAGAAAATTTTATATAATTGCTGAAATTCTGATCAGTATCGGCTAAACTATTGGGAGTTGAGCCAAGTAACCTTTTGCAGAAACCTTCCAAATAAAGTTCTCAACAATTCTTTAGAACATTCTGAAACTCTAAAATGCTTACTTCATGTTGTTTCAGCGGTATTTTGCATCATATCTTTTACAACACGTATTTCAAACACAGTTCACACCAACAGTTTATTCTCGCATTTCCGATTTCACCACATCATTGACATTTTTATTAAATCGTCGTTGAAAAATGTACTGAAAACAACGGCGTAGAGGCATTTTACAACAATGACATGTTCTGAAGAGTTGTGTATTACATTCCAGGGAATATTTTTCCAGAAGAAAATATTCAGAAAAAATTAACGGTTTTGGAGATACGGTGCGAAATGTATAAAAATTGTGGACTTTTTGCATATATTTTGAAATTTGAGGCAATAAATGTAGTTTTTCGAGTTCATTATTTCTCCAAATATTTTATTCTTGTCCTTATGTACAAATTTGCTTCACAGGTCAGAAGAAGATTCGCATTGGTTTCAGAGATATAGCCCCGAATTTCTTTAAAAACTCAATATTTAGCCATGTTTAGATAGGGCCATAAAATCCGAGCTGGATCTGACACAACAAAACCCAACTAGGGTTTCTTGTCGCTTGGGTCTGTGCTTTCAAAAAATCCTCAGTTCGAAGTGTTTGCACAAGATCACCTTAAAAATGTTGCACAGTGTTATTTTTAAATATTTAGGTTTAAGGACGTTGATTTTTCAACATATTTTTTAAGCACGTGGACTTTTTGAAAATATTTTTTATGGACTTCGATTACTTTAAAATATTTTCAAGGACGTGGACTGTTTAAAAAAAAAACAAAAATTAAGGACGTTGATTTTTTAAATATTTTGTAAGAACTGAAAATTTTTGCCTTTTTTTTAGGCGAAGATCATTTTTTAAGATTAATTTTTTTTTTTTTTTTTAAATTTTTTTATCGACCTTTATGATCTATTATGCAAGTGAAAAAGGAAAGCCGACGACGTGGGTTCGAATCGTCGGCTTTCCTTTTTCACTTGCATAATAGATCATAAAGCTCAATAAAAAAATTAAAAAAAAAAAAAAAAATTAATTTTGTAAGAACTTGAATTTTTTAAATATTTTTTTAAGGAAGTAGACTTGTTTAAGGACGTTGATTTTTTAAAATATTTTGAAGGACCTAAATTTTCTTTAATTTTTTTAAGGACGTGTATTTTTTTAAACTATTTTTAAAGGACGTATATTTTTTAAATATTTTTAAGCTCGTGTATTTTAAAATTTTTATAAGGGCTTAGATTTTTGAAAATAGTTTTTAAGGATGTGGAGTTGTTTAAATTAGTTTTTTAGGGAGTGTTTTTTAACCATTCAAAGATTTTTTAAGGACGTGGCATTTTTAAAATTTTCTTAGTCGGGTGGATTTTTTTAAATATTTTTTTAAGGACGTTTCTTTTTAAAACATATTATTGGGGCGCGGATTGTTTATAAATATATTTTAAGGACGTGGATTTTTAAATATGTTTTAAGAACGTGCATTTTTTAAACATATTTTAACGACGTTGTTTTTTAACATATTTTAAAAACGTGGATTTTTAAACATATTTTAAGGACGTGCATTTTTTAAACATATTTTAGGGATGTGGATTTTTGAAATATTTTAAGATTTTTTTTAAATATTTTAAGGACGTGGATTTTTTTAAAAAAATATTTAAAACCGTGGATTTATTGAAAACATTTATTAAAAACGTGTGATTTTTTAAATACTTTTTAAGGACATTGAGTTTTTAAAAATTTTTTAAGGACGTTGATTTTTTAAAATATTTTTCAAGGACATGGATTTTTTATATAATTTTTAAGCACATGGGTTTTTTGAAAACATTTTTGAAGGGCGTGGATGCGTTGAAAACATTTTTTGGACGTCGCGGATTTTTTTAAACATTTTTTTAATGGATTGAATTTTTTAAAATAATTTTTTTAAAGACTTGGATTTTTTTAAACAAATTTTTAAGTAAGTCGATTTTTTTAAACAAATTTTTAAGGACGTAGATTTTTTTAAATAATTTTTAAAGGACGGATTTTTTAAAATAATTTTTAAAGGCCCTGAATTGTTTGAATGTTTTTTAAGGTCGTAAATTTTTAAAATAGTTTTTAAGGACATGGATTTTCAAATATTTTTAAGGACGTCGATTTTTTTTAAATATTTCTTAAAACTGTTTTTTAAGGTCGTGGATTTTTTTTTAAATTTTTTTTAGGACGTGGATCTTTTTAAATATTTTTAAGGACGTGGGTTTTTTAAATATTTTTAATGACGTGAAAGTTTTTAAATATTTTTAAGGACGTGGTTAGTTTTATATATGTTTTAGGGACGTAGATTTTTTAAAATATTTTTTAGGGCGCGGATTTTTTAAAATATTTGTTAGGACGTGGATTTTTTGAAATATTTTGTAGGACGTGGATTTTTTTAAACATTTTTTAAGGTCTTGTATTTTTAAAATATGTTTTGAGGACGTAGATTTTTGAAAATACTTTTTAAGGATGTGAATCTTTTGGAAATATTTTTTAAAGACGTGATTTTGTTTAATATTTTTTAAGGACATGGTTTTTTTAAAAACATTCTTTAAGGACGGGGTTTTAACACATTTTTTAAGGACGTTGATTTTTGAAAATATTTTTTTAAGATCGTGGATTTTTTAAAATATTTTTTAAGGACGTGGATTTTTTCAAATATTTTTTAGGGACATGGATTTTTTTAAATATTTTTAATGTTTTTTAAATATTTTTAAAGACGTGGATTTCTTAAATATTTTTAATGTTTTTAAATAGTTTTAATGGCGTGAAAGTTTTTAAATATTTTTTAAGGACGTGGTTAGTTTTAAATATTTTTTAGGGCGTGGATTTTTTAAAATATTTTTTAGGACGTGGATTTTTTTAAGGTCGTGTATTTTTAAAATATGTTTTGAGGACGTAGATTTTTGAAAATAGTTTTTAGGGATGTTGATCTTTTGAAAATATTTTTTAAGGACGTGCTTTTTAAACATTCTTTAAAGACGGTTTTTAACATATTTTTTAAGGACGTGGATTTTTGAAAATATTTTTTAAGAACATTATTTTTAAATAATTTTTTAAGGACGTGGTTTTTTTTAAATATTTTTTATATAATTTTTATAGGGTCGTGGATTTTTTAAATCATTTTTTTAAGAGCGTGGATTTTTTAAATATTTTTTAAGGACATGGAATTTTAAATATTTTTTAAGGACGTTGATTTGTTTAAATATTTTTAAGGACGTGGGTTTCTTAAATAAATTTTTAAGGGCGTGGATTTTCTAAATATTTTTTAAGGATATGGAATTTTAAATATTTTTAAGGACGTTGATTTTTTAAATATTTTTAAGGACGTGGCTTTCTTAAATATTTTTTAAGGACGTGGATTTTTATATATTTTTTTAAAGACGTTGATTTTTTTAAACATGTTTAAGGACGTGGATTTCTTAAATATTTTTTAAGAACGTGTATTTTTTAAATAATTTTTTTAGGGACGTGGATTTTTTAAGGGCGTGGATTTTTTTAAATATTTTTTAAGGACGTGGATTTTTTTAAATGTATTCTACGGGCGTGGAAGTTTCTAAATATATTTTAAGGACGTGGATTTTTTAAAATATTTTTTAAGGACGTGGATTTTTTAAAATATTTTTTAAGGACGTGGATTTTTTAAAATATTTTTTAAGGACGTGGATTTTTTAAAATATTTTTTAAGGAGTGGATTTTTTAAAATATTTTTTAAGGACGTGGATTTTTTTAATACTTTTAAGGACGTGGATTTCTTAAATATTTTTAATGTTTTTTAAATATTTTTAATGACGTGAAAGTTCTTAAATATTTTTTAAGGACGTGGTTAGTTTTAAATATTTTTTTTTTTTTAAACGTGGATTTTTTTTAAGGTCGTGTACTTTTAAAATATCTTTTGAGAACGTAGATTTTTGAAAATAGTTTTTAGGGTTGTTGATCTTTTGAGAAAATTTTTTAAGGACGTTTTTTTTTTAAAAAAATTCGTTAAAGACGGGTTTTTAACATATTTTTTAAGGGCGTGGATTTTTGAAAAAAAAATTAAGAACGTTATTTTCTAATTTTTTTTTTAAGGACGTGGATTTTTTAAATAATTTCTAATGAGGTGGATTTTTTAAATAATTTCTAAGAACGTGGATAATTTATTTAAGGACTAGAATTTTTTTAATATTTTTTAAGGACATAGAGTTTTAAATATTTTTCAAGGACGTTGATTTTTTTAAATATTTTTAAGGACGTGGATTTCTTAATATTTTTTAAAGACTTGGATTTTTTAAATATTTTTTAAAGACGTGGATTTTTTCGAACATTTTTTAAGGGCGCGATTTTATTAAAATATTTTTAAGGACGTGGATTTTTTAAATATTTTTAAGGACGCGATTTTTTTTAAATATTTTTTAAGGACGTGGATTTTTTAAATATTTTTAAGGTGGTGTAGTAGTTTTTAGGGATGTGGATCTTTTGAAAATATTTTTTAAGGACGTGTTTTTTTAGAATATTTTTTAATTACGTGGTTTTTTTTTAAACATTCGTTTTTAAAAATTTTTAAGGACGTGGATTTTTGAAAATATTTTTTTAAAAACGTTATTTCTTAAATAATTTCTTTTAAGGACGTGGATTTTTTTAAATATTTTTAAGAACGTGGATTGTTTAAATAATTTTTTTAAGGACGTGGATTTTTTTTAGATATTTTTCGAGGACATGGATTTTTAAATATTTTTTAAGGACGTTGATTTTTTATATATTTTTAAGGACGTGGATTTTTTGAAACAAGTGGATTTTTTAAATACTTTTAAGGACGTGAATTATTTTTAATATTTTTAAGGACGTGGATTTTTTTGAATATTTTTAAGGTCGTGGATTTTTTCAAATATTTTTTAGGACGTGGACCTTTTTATATATATTTCACGGACATGGAAGTTTTTAAATATTTTTAAGAACGTGGTTTTTTTTAAATATTTTTAAGGTCGTGGATTTTTTAAATATTTTTTAAGCACGTGGTTAGTTTTAAATAAATTTTTAAGGACGTAGATTTTTTAAATAACTTTCTTAAAGACGTGGATTTTTTTAAAATTTTTTTAAGGACGTGGATTTTTTTAACTATTTTTTAAGAGCGTGAAAATTTTTAATAATTTTTTTAAGGACGTGAATTTTTTTTTTAATTTTTTTAAGGACGTGGATTTTTTAAAATATTTTTAAGAACGTTAATTTTTTAAATAATTTTTAAGGACGTGGATTTTTTTAAAATATTTTTTAAGAACGTAGATTTTTTAAATAATTTTTTTAAGGACGTGGATTTTTTTTTTAAATTTTTTTAAGGACGTGGATTTTTTAAAATATTTTTAAGAACGAGGATTTTTTTAAAATTTTTTTAAGGACGTGGATTTTTTAAAATATTTTTTAAGAACTTGGTTTTTTTTAATTAATTTTTGTAACGACGTGGAGTTTTTTAAAATTTTTTTAAGATCGTGGATTTTTAAATAATTTTTTTAAGGGCGTGGATTTTTTTAAGGTTTTTTTTTAAGAACTTCAATTTTTAAATATTTTTTTAAGGAATTGGAATAATTTGATTTTTGATTTTTTTAATCTTTTTGTAAGGACCTGGATTTTTTTAATCTTTTTAGAGAGGCGATTTTTTTTTAATAATTTTAAAGAGGTGGATTTTTTTAGAATTTTTTTAAGGGTTGGCTTTGTAAATATTTTTTAAGGTGGTGGATTTTTTTAAAAAAAAATTTAGGGAGGTGTATTTGTTAAATAATTTATGGGGGGTTTTTTAAAATAATTTTTTAGGGTTGTTGAATTTTTTAAATAATTTTTTAGGGAGGTGGATTTTTTAAAATAATTTTTAGGGCGTGGGTTTTGTGAGGGAAAGGATTCCCTGTCACAAAATCTCAAGTAGATATAAAGTATACTTTTGTGACCTATAATGTATACGTTATAACTAAAAATATAACAAATTTTTAACAAAAGTAAATTGGTAGGAGATTACTTGGTTTCAAACAAAGCGAGGATATTTTAAACTCTGTTGGAAGGGAGAAATTTATACATTTCTATAATTTAAGAAAGTACTCCGAAGCTGAACTGAGTAAAAAGACAAGTATTACTGACAAGCAAAATATAAATGAATCGGCAAAACAACAACAACAAAAGGGCATATTAAGAGGAATATTGGAATGAAGCTCAACCATATGTGCATAGGCGAGTCAATTTGATCGGATGGGATGGGAACATAAAATTATCAATTCAATTATAAATTAAATAAAGAAACTCCCCTTTCAAAATTTTACAATATTAAAATACATAAAATTTTCTACACAATGTCGAAAAAATACCTTACAACTTAATTACAAAATTCCCTTTTGTCTGACTATCATCAATAAATCGCAATAAATTTCAAATTTCAAATTATGATAATTTCAAAATGAAAACAAAAGGATAAGCAATTTTAAACGAAACATTATTAGTGTCATTATGGGCAGATGTGTTGTTTTATTCGATCCCAAGTTCCTTTATATTCACATAAATTCCAAATTTTGATTTTCCTTTGTCTACGAAGGCGCTGAGGAAACATTAACGAGATATTTCAGGACACACACACGCTCCACAAGAGAAACGCTATTAAAATTGATGTGATCTTTTGTGTGAGATTAACACCCTTGTGCCAAAAACAAAAATGAAAAAAGGGAACTCTAACTTGGTGGTGGTTTCAGCATGCAGGAGGCACACTACAAAATGTTTCACACCAAACGACCATAAACTCAATTTACACAAAACGACATTCAAGGTATAACAAAAAAAAAAATCTTCAGTAACAATTTCGTTTAATTTTTGGAGGGTAAAGACAAATTATGAAGGGTGTTGTGAGTTTTTTCAACCAAGGAGCATGTGCCACCACTAGTCATGGTTGCAGCTAGTAGAATGGTCGTCGGTATATTTTTATTGTGTTGTTTTCTTTTCGGTATTCCTTTTTTCGATATTTTATGACACAAAAAGCCAATGAGCTGCTAAGCCACAGCTTATGGATAAACTACTTCAACATAATAAAGGACGACACGCCAAACGACCGAGCGAGCGACCGACACAAACAAGAACATAAGAACAAAACATGAACTCCAACAAACTGCTTCAACAAGGGATAACAATTTTCTTTATTAAGCGTAAAAAATTATTAATAATGAAGCGAAGAAAAATATGAAGACGAACAAAAACAAAAAAAAAAACGTATGAATAATAATGAAATGTGTACAAAATTGTGGCACTTTGCACAGTGGTATGAATTATTTCATATTTCTTCACAAAGATCCAGCTAGAGATTAATATAAAATTCTACAAAGAAGTTTAAAAAAAATAAAAGCTTTGGCTCGTTCCAAATTTTTAAAATTAAAAAATTTCGTTGTTTTTTGATTATTGTTGACCTGTTGAATATTACTTTTGTTTGGCGATAGTTTGGCTGAAGGTCATTAAAAAGATTGTTGTTTTATTTTGTTTGATTAAATTTTATTTCCAATATTTCAATTGTCTTCGACAATCATCCTCAGGGATATTTATTTATGGAAGAAGAGTGACTTTTGTCTTTCTAATGTCAACGTTGACGTTAATCAAACAAAATAAAACAACAATCTTTTTAATGACCTTCAGCCAAACTATCGCGAAACAAAAATTAAAAAATTTCCTAAAAATATCCAGATTTTCATGTATACTGGCCGATAGAGAGAACATTTCTCACATTGAAAAAACTATTCTGAAAAATTTCCAAAAAAAATCTTACAGAATGTTTTTTTAATAAAAAAGTATTCCTAAAAAATCCATTTCAAGCATTTACAATAAATTTAAATTGCAAAATATTCATAAAAATCTAAATTTTGTGGTCTTTTGGCCACTCGATAAACGTCGAAGATTTTTTCCTTTCAATTGAAATTGTCGTCTTTGATCCTTTCAAAACTGCTTAAAAATTTGTTTGAAAAAAAAAAAAATTAAAAAACCCAAGTTTTGCGGCTCTTGTGCTTGTTCAAAAAATGTCTTAAATTTTTTTCGTAAATTGAAAAAAATTTTCCCTAAAACCACGATTTTGTGGTTTAAAAAATTATTATTTTTTCATTTGAAAAAGTATTTTTTAAAAATCCACATTGTTTGGATTTTTCCTTATTTGAAAAAAAAAATATTCCTTAAAAAATTAGGTTTTGTGGCTTAGAAATTTTCTTAAATTGAAAAAAAATATTTTTTTTTAATTTCTTGTTGAAAGTCGAGCTAAGTGATCAATAATGCATCTGATGCATTATTGATCATTAAGCTCGATTTCCAACGAGAAATTAATTAAAAATTAATACTAAAAATGATCTTCGCCTATAAAGGCAAAATTTTCAAATAAAAAAAATATTCTTTTCAAATGTTTTGTCCTGTGCCCATGACAAAATTATTAAAAAATCCACCTTTTGTGGTGTTTTTGTGTTCATGAAAAAATTATTTTTCAAATCCATGTTTTGTAGTCTTCGTTCTCATAAAAAATATTTAAAAAATCTAAGTTTTGTATTCTGTGAGCCCATTAAAAATGATTTAAAACATACCCTCGTTTTCTGGTTTTTGTACCCTTGAACAAATTATATAAGAATCCAGGTTTCGTGGTCTTCGTGTCCTTAAAAAAAATATTCTGTAAAAATCCACTTTTTGTGGTTTTTGGGTAGCTTAAGATTTTTTTCTCACTTGTTTTCTCATGTTTAAAAACATGCTGTAAAAAACTGCTTTCTTTCCTAAATTAAAAAAAAAAATCTTTAAAAAGTCCCCGTTTTATGGATTTTGGACAGCTCAAAAAATGTCTCAAATTTTTTCTTAAGTTGAAAATTTTTTTTAAAAAGTCCTTATTTTGTGGTATTTGGACATCTCAAAAAAGTCACAAAACTTTTTTTTAAATTGAAAAAGATATTCTTTAAAAATTAAAGTTTTAAAAAGCTGTAAAAACATTCTTTAAAACATAAAAAATATATCTGAAAAATCCAAGTTGCGTGATTGTTGAACGGCTCAAAAAAGATTTAAAATATATTTTGTAAAAAAGAACAAAAATATTAAAAAAATCCACTTTTGTGATTTTTGGACTGTCAAAAGCATGTTTAAAAATATATGTATGTATATTAAGAAAAAGTTTTGTGATTTTTGGACAGTTAAAACATGCTTAAAAAAAATTAAAAAAACGGACAGCTCAAAAAAATATTTTTAAAAATAAAACACTATTTAAAAAATCCTCACTTTTTGATTTTTGACAGCTCAAAAATGATTTAAAAGTCCCAGTCCTGTGATTTTTTTGGCAGCTCAAAAATGTTTTAAACTTTTAATTTTTAACAAAATATTTAAAAAATCAAAGACCTGTCATTTTTGGTTTTAAAAATAAAATAAGATTAAAAAACTCACGTTCTGTGGTTTTTGGACAGCTAAGAAAATGTTTTAAAAAATATTATTTAAAAAAAAACTTAAACAATATAATGTTTGTGATATTTGGACAGCTCAAAAAAGGTTTTAAAAATAAATTTAAATTTTGTGATGCTGTAAAAATATTCTTTAAAAATTTAAATCCAAGTTTTGTGATTTTTGAACGGCTCAAGAAATGATTTAAAATATATTCTGTAAAAAAACAAAAATATTAAAAAAATCCACGTTATGTGATTTTTGGACTGTCAAAAGCACATTTAAAAAATATATATATTAAAAAAAATGTTCGTTTTGAGATTTTCGGACAGTTAAAACATATTTTTAAAAAAATTAAAAAAAATTTACAGCTCAAAAAAATATTTTAAAAAATAAAAAATTATTTTAAAAATCCACACATTGTGATGTTTGACAGCTCAAAAATGATTTAAAAATTCCAGTTTTATAATTTTTGTGAAAGCAAAATATTAGAAAAACCAAGACCTGTTATTTTTGGAGACATCAAAAAAAAAATTTAAAAATAAAATAAGATTAAAAGTTCACATTCCGTGATTTTTGGACAGCTAAGAAAATGTTTTAAAAAATATTATTTAAAAAATAAATTATTTAAAAAATAAATTATTTAAAAAATATAAGGTTTGTGATATTTTGAGAGCACACAAAAGGTTTTAAAAATAACCTATAAAAATTAAAACATTGTGGACTTGAAAAAAATCTACGTCTTGTGGTCTTCAGACCCTTCAAAAAAACTTATGAAAAAATATTCTTAAAGAACTTCGAACCCGAAGTTGTTACAAAAAAGGTTTGTGATATTTGGACAGCTCATAAAAGGTTTTAAAAATATCCTATTAAAAGTAAAAAAATTGTGCACATGAAAAAAAATCAAGGGTATATAAGCCCTTTAATAAAGACATTCAAAATTCCACGCTTTTGTGGTCTTTAGGCCCGTCAAAAAAACTTATGAAAAAATATTCTTAAAAAACTTCGCTTTAGGTCGTTACAAAAAAATTCTAATGTTGACAAAATAATTTAGAAATCCTTGTTTTACCGTGTTTGTTCCTTACAAAAACTTTCTCAAAAAATATTAAAATCAGTTCAAGGGTATATAACAAAAACATTTAAAAATCCACGCCTTGTGGTCTTCAGACCCTTCAAAAAACTTATGAAAAAATATTTTTAAAAAACTTCGCTTCAGGTCGTTACAAAAAAATTCCAATATTGACAAAATAATCTAGAAATCCTTATTTAATGGTGTTTGCTCCATACAAAAACTTTCTCAAAAAAAAAAAAAAAATAATAAATAAATAAAATCAGTTCAAAAATTAAAAAAAAAAAAAATATTCCATTCAAAATTTTTGTTAAAAATCCATGTTTTGTGATCCTTTAGTTTATGAAAAAATATTTAAAAGTTCACGTTTTATGATCTTTGATCTTTTCATTTTAGGCCAATGAAAAAATTATTTAAAAATTCATGTTTATAAAATAAAAAATTTGGGTCCATAAAAATTATTTAAAAATTCACGTTTTGGGTCCATAAAAAATTATTTATAAATTCACTTTTTTGGTCCAGAAAACATTATTTAAAATTGCCATTTTGGTTAGGTCCATGAAAAATATATTTAAAAATTCACGTTTTGGGTCAATTAAAAATTAGCTAAAAATTCCCGTTTTGGGTCCAAAAAAATTATTTTAAAATTCACGTTGTAGGTCCATAAAAAATTATTTAAAAATTCACGTTTTTGGTCTAGAAAAAATTATTTAAAAATTCTCGTTTTGGTAGGGTCCATAAAAAAATTATTTAAAAATTCACGTTCGTTATTTAAGAAAACACGTTTTGTGTCTATTTGACCGAAAGTACATAATTAATGCCAAGAATGTCTACATTGGACAATTCCTTCCGATACCTCCCTCACGAAAGTTCAAAATATTTTGACGACTTTGTGGGTACTTTATCAAAAAGGATAATATTTCTCCCATATCACTGTGCAGCATTTTTAAGGTGATCTTGTGCAAACAATTCGAACTGAGGACTTGCCCAATTACATGCCCAATCGACGAGATACCCTAGTTGGGTTTTGTTTTGTCAGATCCAGCTCGGATTTTATGGCCCCATCTAAACATGGTTAAATATTGAGTTTTTAAAGAAATGCTGGGATATATCTTTGAAACCAATGCGAATATTTTTCTGACCTCTGAAGCAAATTTGTAGATAAGAACAAGAATAAAATATTTGGAGAAATAATGAACTCAAAAAACTACATTTATTTCCTCAAATTTCAAAATATATGCAAAAATTCCACAGTTTTTATAAATTTCGCACCGTATCTCCAAAACTCACGAAAAGTTCAAAATATTTTGACGACTTTGTGGGTACTTTATCAAAAAGGATAATATTTCTCCCATATCACTGTGCAGCATTTTTAAGGTGATCTTGTGCAAACAATTCGAACTGAGGATTTGCCCAAGTACATGCCCAATCGACGAGATACCCTAGTTGGGTTTTGTTGTGTCAGATCCAGCTCGGATTTTATGGCCCCATCTAAACATGGTTAAATATTGAGTTTTTAAAGAAATGCTGGGCTATATCTTTGAAACCAATGCGAATATTCTTCTGACCTCTGAAGCAAATTTGTAGATAAGAACAAGAATAAAATATTTGGAGAAATAATGAACTCAAAAAACTACATTTATTTCCTCAAACTTCAAAATATATGCAAAAATTCCACAGTTTTTATAAATTTCGCACCGTATCTCCAAAACTGTTAATTTTTTCTGAATGTTTTCTTTTGGAAAATATTCCCTGGAATGTAATACACAACTCTTCAGAACATGTTGTAAAATGCCTCTATGCCGTTGTTTTCAGTACATTTTTCAACGACGATTTAATAAAAATGTCAATAATGTAGTGAAATCCGAAATACGAGAATAAACTGTTGGAGTGAACTGTGTTTGAAATACGTGAAACAACATGAAGTAAGCATTTTAGAGCTTCAGAATGTTCTAAAGAATTGTTGACAACTTTATTTGGAAGATTTTTGCAAAAGGTTACTTGGTTCAACTCCCAATAGTTTAGCCGATACTGACCAGAATTTCAGCAACTATGTAAAATTTTCTATATTTTATAGATTTTGATGCCCAAATGGAGTTTCTTCTTATGTGGTTTTTTCAAAAGATAAGTTCTACTAGTTTAGGGCTACAATATAGCTAAAGACAGCAAGACCAAATTCCTATTCGTTTCTGAGATTAAGGCCTGATAAATGCAAAAATGTGTAGATTTAGCCCGGTTTAGATGAAGCCATAAAATCCGAACTGGATCTGACAGGACAAACCCCACTAGGGTTTTTGTAGTCTAAATACATATGTACTTTCAAAAAATGTATACTAGAAGTTGTTTGCATTTTCAGTGTTGCATAGTATATTCAACCCATTTTCGAAAAGCTGTATATCGAACAAAGGAAGTCCTGTTCTGGATTCTTGTTCTACGAAAGTTTTAAATGACAAACATTTTCTGTATAATAGTTTCATTGACATTTATTTCCTTTATATTTTTTTCATTTCACATTTTAATAGAAACAGAATTGAGCCCTGGTCCTGGTGTTTAAATAATTCATATTACTGCAACCACTGTTCTATATGCTGCCCACTTCATAGCAGCATATTATGCCAAGCGTCTGAGTTTGTATTCCAATACACCACCAACAACAACACCAATACTAATTATAAAAAAACCCCCCAAAAAATTAAACAAAAGAACTTTCTTAGGGTGTGTTCTTCGTTTCCTTTCTAGATTCGTGAAGATGTTAATGGGTGGTCCTTATTGAGTCAACGAAAAAAAACACATTATATTTTTATGTTCCTTTAGAAATTTTATTATTAATATGTTAATGTTATAAAGTCATAGCTGCTGTTGTTGTTGTATTATGTTTAAGTGGAACAAAAGTAACAGTAACAAATGTTTTTGAATATTTTAAAAAAGGACTTGCTAGTAGGGGGATTGGTCACGAAGGAGAGGTTTTGAAAATAAAAAGAAGAAAACATAAATTCGAATGTTTCATTATTTAAATTATATTATCCATAACAAATCTTTATGGGGCCAATTTGAAGGAAATATAAAATTTTTTATTTTGAAAAATGTGTATTTTCGATTAGATCATCGGAGTTTTGTTTTCCTTTAAGATGACTGTATTTTAGGGTATGCTTCTCCAATTTAAATCAACTTTTTAAATTAAAACAAAAATATTGATATTGAGCCAAAAATAAAATTGTACTAAGTGTTTCCTTGTCTCTAGAGGAAACCTAACCTAAAACCTTTTTTGAAAAATAATCAATGTCACATCCACACCATGCAAACAATAATGAAACATTTTTCTTTCTATTAAAAACCATTTTCCCTACTTTACAACAATCTTCTGCCCTCATTTCATTCTGTGTGTGACACACAAAAATTCCTCACAAACACATCAATAAAGCAATAACGAAATCAAGTCCTTGAATTACCCAGAAAAAACAACTGAAAATAAATTTACCTCAATATTTGATTGCCTTTATCAAAGTATAAAAATCTGTGATTGCCAATCGATAAAATTCACTCACTCACAGGACGGTAAATGTTGAAAAATTTATAATTGGCCCAATTCAGTCACAAGGTCTCACTCTTTCTCTCTCCCTCTCTTACAACATATACACGTGTCATCATATTAAAACAGTAACAATATTACCTATGTTTCCATCACCACCCCGATTAAGCCATTGCAATAGCATTTCCACCATCAAAATGAAAAGGAAAAAATCAAACAATTTTAAAATCATTCAAACTCCCTAATGGATGAATGGTTGAAATGAAAAAAAAGAATTCAGGTAAAATATGGAAAATCTGTGACATTTCCTATGACACCCTTTTGGAATGCAATGAAATGTGTGGCTACCTTTAGTTCATCATTCATCATGATTTGACCTTTTGTGTTAAAAAATTTAGAAACAAAATTCAGTCCACACCACACCTGGCTTTATTTGAGCTCATTGTGAAAAACCTTCAAAGCCATCTAACCTAATAATGATGTTGTAGCTAAATGGCGATGATGATGATGTGAGTAAATTCTAGCTATTGTTTCCTCTCTGCATGTGCGGCGTTTGAGTAATAATAGACCTTTAAAAATTTTAGCACTGCTATTCTATGTGATTTAGGCGCCGCCTCCCCTAACATATAACATCCATCTTCCGGCTAAGGGATGTGTGAGGCTTCTTTGTTTCATTGTTGTTTTGTTTCACCAAAAATTGAATGTTATTTCAGCCTGCCTGGTCTGTTGTCAAAATATGAAATTGGATTTTTCCTCTTTTTTGATGCTGCTTTGCCGGAAAATGTGTGCAAGTGATTTGAAAGTGTTTTCATTGTGTGAGTGTATTATGTATCTGTGTGATTTTTCACATCTGTTTACATTGCAGTGGTGATGATGATGGAGGTCTTTGTTTTCAATATGTGCCGATATAAAGCCAGTGGTCGAAGTGAGTTTAAAATTTTAGAGCATTTGAAGATTATGGGTTTATTTTAATAATGTGAAAGAAATTATGTTAAAAGAGTTAAGGCCCCCACTCATTTATCAGTCTGTGCCGTCAGTCCGATGAACCCTTTCTGTATGTGTGACTGACAAGTGTGTAGCACGAATCATCAGTCAAGTCTAAAAATCTTGAATTTCTCCTCCAAATATGAATGAATTCGAAGTTTTTTGTGTTCCAACACCAACATTATTTTCTGTTTTTCAAAATTATTTATTGACAATTTGAAAATAAACACAATTCACCCAGACTGATGGGGGTTCATTTTGAAATCAAAACTATTTTGATTTTCATCAGTCTTGGAAATTTATGGTAGTATGTGTAAATTTTACTCACACATACATTCTCAAAATTTCAAAAATTTACACATACTACCATAAATGCTGGCAGTCAGACTGACTAATGAGTGGGGCCTTTTATGAACAAAAACATCAATTACCCAACACAAAAATATATTTTAAATATCAGAATAACATCGTTTTTAAAAGTAATTTCATTAGAATTTTGTTTTTAAATCATCCTTCACCCCATAGTGGACCACAACTGTCCTTTATTTACTTTTTTGACTTCAAAGAAAAGTAGCAAAATTTTTCTATGAAATAAATTATCGTAACACACAACCTTGAAGTTTTCCCAAACAAAATGACATTTAACATTTTGTTTTATGGAATGATAAGTTCTTTTTTTCCAACGGTATGCAGCAATTTTGTCATTCGTTTTTTTTCCTTTGTGGTATTTAGAACATTTATCTTGTGTAACCAAAAAAAAAAAAATATGAAAAGGAAGAAAACAACCAAACTTTGAAGCGAAGAACAGTTTTCCCGCTAGTTTTTGCTAGACACTGCACTATCATTGAACTGCAAAACTTAAAACATTAAAAGTTATGGTGACAAAGGGAATAAATGAAAGCAACAAAAAAAAACAGAAAACTTTAATTTGACAGGAAGACAGCGCAAAAAAGAAAAAATCAAAGATGAACCAAAATAGACACTATCATCATCAACATCATCAGTTTTGTAAGTAAACGAAATTTTCGCTTACATAAACATGAAAAATTCTAGAAAGATGACAAGTTTTTGAGGGTAATGCTGGTGGGTTTGATGACGCGCTGGTGGGGGCAATGTTACACATCATTATGTCATAGTATTTTTAACACTTTCGTTGGGAAACGTTTTTTTTGGACGACTCGTTTTTTCAAAAACCTTCAAATAGACTTTACTTTATATTGATCGCCTATTTGTGTTCCGTTGATGTCACATTGTAAAACCTTCTCTTCTTCTTGACTTATTCGTCGTAAATTTCGCGTAATGATCCTTTAACAAGTCGGAAGTTAAATTGCGTTTTGGGCAGTACACTTTTGTTCATTCTTAAACAAATCTATTTTTGTCATATATTTTGCTTGTTTTCTTCGATGACTCCAATTGCAAATCTGAAATAAATTGGAAGTAGTGCAATGTGGTTGCCTACTGTCGCCGCTACTATTTCTTCTGGTAATTGATAATGTGATGAAGGAAACAATCGCAGGTAGCCGTCGTGGTATCCAATGGACTATAAGCAGCCATCTTGAGGATCTAGACTACGCAGACGACATTTGCCTACTATCCACCAAGCACTCAGATATGCAGTCTAAACTCGATGACTTAGTTGCCCACTCAGCGAAAGTCGGATTAAGAATTAACACCGCAAAGACAAAGGCTTTAGCAATAAAAGCATCAAACAACAATCATTTTGTCATTGGACAGGAACAAATTGAGTTCGTAAACAAATTCTGCTATCTGGGAAGCATGATCTCAACCGAAAGCAGTGCACAGGCTGACATTGAATTCAGAATTGGTAAAGCCAACAGCGCCTTCTTTCAATTAAGAAACATCTGGAACTCAAGGGTTATACTAACGAAGTCAAAAATCAACATATTCAAATCAAACGTTCTGTCAGTACTATTGTATAGTTGCGAATCATGGTTAACAACAACAACCCTTAACAACAAATTGCAAAGCTTCACAAACAGATGCTTGCGATCTATTTTAAAAATCTGGTGGCCAAATGTAATAAGCAATGAAAATCTGTACAAAAAATGTGATATAGAACCTATTCCCGTTATAATAAAAAGAAGGAAGTGGCAATGGATTGGTCACACATTGCGAAAAGAACAAGATGAGATATGTCGCCAAGCCCTAGACTGGAACCCCCAAGGGCACAGAAGGAAGGGTCGGCCAAAGACCACTTGGAGAAGAAGCCTGATGAAGGAAGTGGAGAGCAGCGGCAGTAGCTGGAATGAAATTAAACGTATTGCGAATGATAGAATAGTTTGGAAAAACTTTGTAAAGGCCCTATGCTCCCCAAGGAGTTAAGTGGAAATAAAGAAGAAGAAGAGTGCAATGTGGACTAGTTCTTTTCCGGCATGTTTTGATGCAGTTCAAACGGAGTCGTAAAAAGGCACACATTTTAACTGTATTTGGATGCAATCCAAAGAATAACATCCACTTGTCACATTTTAACAGCATCCGGATGCAGTTCAACGGAGTCGCGAAAAATGCACTCCAACTCCTCGCAATTTAACAGCATCCGGATGCAGTCCAAACGGAGTCATGAAAAAGGCACTCCATTCGCTTCATTTTATTGGCAGTTGTTACAGATCCCTAAAAGTACATACATCAGTTTGTACATCTCTACAGGCAGCGGCATAAAATTTCCAAAATATTTAACATTTTCAAAATTTTGTTATAAAATAAAATTATTGCGAACATTTTTGCGGTAACTCACGATACGAAAATTTCCCAATGGAGTGCTCTTGGTGTACATGTCCAAATCATAGCTAGTGATAGGAAGACAATATCAAACCCATTTGGCAGATGAAGTAAAAACAGTTCAGCTTGGATTAAATGGAGAGCGAAGGAAACACGAAAGGTTTCAATTGAATTCAATGGAGAATTTTCATAATTTGTGTTAATGTAATAAAGTTCTTAATATTTTTGTTTTATACAAATAATAAATACACTTTATTCGTTCTGGGATATTTTGTAATGGCTTGCATACATTCCGCAGAATGTATTAAAACACGTGCTTTGGACTGCATCCTATTCGACCCCCAAAGGGGTAGTTAAAATGCAATGCCAAAGAGGCAGTTAAAATGCAATGCCAGAGGGTCAGTTAAAATGTAAAACTGTTTTATAAAATATCAATTTTATAAGGTCGAGTATTTAGATTTTTTTTATCAATCATGTACGAATGGAATTAAGTAATGAAACTAAAACCGCGAAATGCTTGGTTTTGGGATCTGCCACTACAACAACATCTGCAATGTTATCGCAGTTTTCGAAATGCCATTTCTTAAATAGGATCGTTATTTTTGAACGTAGAAGCTTGAAATGTTGCCACAGCCTATATTTTATCTTGATGTATCAGATTCCATCAAACAACGATTTTCCGATTTTCGTGTGGTTGGGCAGTAATGACCAAAAGTTTAGCTCGGTTTTTAAATGTTACATTTATAATTTTTGTAATATTTTTAAGTAATTTTATTATCCCTTTAATATAATGTTTTCAATATATTGTTTTTTTATGCTATTAGCGGTATCTATTATCATGGTAACTTGGAGCCGCACTGAAAACTCATAAAAAAAAGTTTTGGGAGCATTTACTTTAATAAATAATTTTTCTTTTTTGGTAAACCCTACTGTTGAACCACGCCAAAACTTCGAGATTTTCCCCGCCCTGAGAACTAAAAATACATTATTACAGGTAATTCTGCAGAAAAAGGTGATTAAATCTTATAAAGTACCGAAAAATGGATGGTAACCTTATATTGACGCTGTGTTAAAAAGTGGAACGATATCACATTTCTTTTTTTTTAACTGTGAGTTAATTATTAAAACTCATTGGGTTTGAATATTTGGTTAATATCTGCGAAATAAAACGCGGAGGAAAAAAAAAACGCCTCTCTAACATATGTTCCAAACATATTTTGCAGCAAACATATATTTGTTTGCAATCAGTCCCAAACATAACATATGTTTGCGTCCTGCAAACAAATTATTTATTTGGGTCTAAACCAGGGACGGGTTTCTGTGCAATGAAGCATAGTGTGGGCGCCCACTGAGTTGTTTTTGCATTTGCTTCTCTCTCTCTGACTTACAGTGTGCGTAAATAAAAACATCATGTGGTTGTTGGTTTCTTTTCACCCATACATACACATATACTAAAACATTGATGGTAATTCTTGGGCGACACTGGTCTAAACAAATTATATGTTTGGGTGCAAACAAATACAATCTCAAAAGCCACAAAAAAAACACGCACCTGTGGGCGCTTTCTGAGAGCAAGGGGTATAAATCTCAATGTGAAACACCTTGAAATGTATGCTCACTTATGTTATGTACAACTTTCGGGCTGTTTTCCCAAGAAGTATGGACTTGCCATGAAAAAACTTTTGCCGTCGTATTCGAGACAGCGATTGCAAGTTGCTTCAACAAAAATTAAAGTGATTCAATGGCAGGTCTTAAAGTGAATTTATGCATAAATTTGTGTGTGAGGATTTGAGAAATATAGTCCATATTCGAACCTGATCTATATCTGGTAGATATATTAGGATGTGTACAGTATGGACCAAATCGGTCACTCCCATCAAGAGTTATCGTGCGCACACATTTTTCGAAATTTTTTGAACTTTTGTTGGGGAGGTACCTGAAGAAGTGTACAGATATGTATTATCTTTGAACTTAAACTAAGTTTCGACAAAATTTTGGAGCGAAGGCTATATCTTGGAGCGAATCAGCAAGTCCGTTCGAGAATTATCTTGCACTCCAACCACTCCAAACGGTCTCATAGGCGTTCTTTGAAACTTTCAGGCTATTTTCTCAGGAAGTATGGACTTGCCGCTAATAAAACTTATACCGTAGTATGGGGGGCAGTGAATACCAGTTCTTACAACAAAATTCAAAGCTATTCGAGAGATGATCCTAAACTGAACTTTTCCGACATTTTGTGTGGGAGGCACCCGATGGAGTGGACCGATTGAATCCATATTGTATCCTTATATAAGTCTAATAGAAATTTTACGATGTGTAAAGTGTGGGCCAAATCGGTTACTTCTTTCAAGAGTTATCGTGCGCACAAATTTTCCAAACATTTTCGAACTTTTGTGGGGGAGGTACCGCAAGGAGTGCACCGATATGAGCCATCTTCGAACTTAAACTAAGTTTGAACAAAATATCACGAAAGCCACATTTTGGAACAAATGGTTTCATCCGTTCGAGAGTTATCGTGCTCACCAGCCAGACAGACGGACATTGATAAATCGACTCCAAATTGTCTGAAACACATTTCGTCCAAACATACTTGGGGTCTAAAAGCATTATTTCGAAGAGGCACATTTTGCCCGTATGAATGTGTAAATACCCTCGTTAGTATAAATGCTGAGGGTATAAAAATTCAGAAATATTTTTGCCGCAACTTCCCATACAAACTTGGACTACAACTTGGACGGGGTTGTTGGAAGTTTCTGGTCATTATATAGAGATGGTATGGAGAATGAAATTATACCGTTGTAAGGAGCAAACAATATGAACTTTTTTCTAGACTTGTATGAAGTAATGACCCCAAAATATTCTGCTGACATATACCACACGATAAAATCCAATTTCCTTATTTTTTACAAAAGTTCCATTTGCGGAAAGGGCAGCTTTGTCATGACACGTCAGCGCCCATATCTCGAGAGAAACAAACTTCCCGAAGCAGCTTCTAAAATTCGAGCATCATCTGAGAAGTGGTTTTAAATTTGATCTGAGCTAAAAAGTGTTGAAATTTTGTGGAGTAGGTATCTGAAGTCATGGACCAAAATAGTCTATCCTCGTACTTCATCTATGTTAGAATAAAACATTGGGAAGTGGTAATTTGACCCAAAGTCAGTCACTCTTTTCAATACACATTGTATCCAGCATCCAGTCAGGAAGCACTGGAAATTTAATTATTTAATTATGATGTAATTTTTGATGAAAAATTTTTACAGTCATTTTTATACCCTCCACCATAATATTGAGGGTATAATTGAATTTGTCATTCCGTTTGTGACACATCGAAATATTCATCGGAGACCCTATAAAGTATATATATTCTAGATCAGGGTAAAATTCTAAGTCGATATTACAAATGGGCTATATCGGTCCACTTTTTGATATAGCCCCCATATAACGCTACCACCAGATGTTCGGAATTTTTAAGGTTTTAGCTTCATTATCATACCGAAATTACTGAAATTTGGTACTTAGGCTTCGTTGGGGGTATACAACTTTTCCCCAGAAATTTGTCGGTATAGGTCAACGCCTTCATATAGCCCCCATAGAACGCTACCTCCCGATTTTCGGAATTTTGAAGGTTTTGACCTCAATATTCCTCCGAAATGGCTAAAATTTGGTATTAAGTCTTCACTAGAGGTATAAAACTTTCGCCCATAATTTTGTCTGTATATGTAGGTCCACGTCTTCGTTTGGCCTCATAGAACGGTACCTCCAGATTATCGGTATTTTGAAGGTTGTGGCCTCAATATTGTACAGAAATGGTGGAAATTTGATATTTAGTCTTCATTTGGGGTATAAAACTTTCCATATGAAATTTGTCGGTGTAGTTCAACGAGTTTATATAGCCCCCATAGGACGGTACCTCCCGATTTTCGATATTTTGAATATTGTGGCCTCAATATTCCTCCGTAATGGATGAAATTTGGTTTTTGGTCTTCGTAGGGGATGTAAAACTTTCCCCCAGAAATTTGGTACTTAGTCTTTGTTGTTGGTATAAAACTTGCCCCCATAAATTTGTCGGTACAGGTCCACGCCTTAATATAGACCCCATAGAACGGTACCTCTCGAATTTCGGTATTTTTAATGTTATGGCCACAACAATTATTCAACTTTCCCCTCTATTTTTGTTAGTATAGGTCAACACCTTCATATAGCCCCCATTGAACGGTACGTCCCGATTTTCGATGCTTTGTAGGGTTTTGCACCAATATTCCACCGAATTGGTTGAAATTTTGTGTTTAGTTTTCATTTGGGGTATAAAACCTTCCATATGAAATTTGTCGGTATAGGTCCACGCCTTTACATAGCCCCCATAGAACGGTACCTCCCGATTTTCGTTATTCTGAAGATTGTGACGTCTATATTCCACCGAAAAACAGAAATTTGTTATTTAGTCTTCCATGGGGTTATAAAATATTCCAGATGAGAATTATCAGTATAAGTCCACGTCTTCCTATATCCCCCATAGAAGCATACCTCTTGATTTTTTAGGTGTTAGCCACAGCACGATAAAGGTCGTGGGTTCGGTTCCCCGGCCAAAACATTTTTCAGCGGTGGCAAAATTCCCCCATATTAATGTTGGCGAAATTTTCTGAGTATTTCCGCCTTGTAAAACTTCTCTACTAGTGGTGCCTTAGACACGCCGTTCGGAGTCGGCGATAAACAGCAGGTCCCATATCATTGAGCTAAATATGAATCGGGGTGCACTCATTGATATGAGAAAAGTCTCCCCTGTCCCTTCTGGGATGTTTGTGAAACAATTATTATCTTACCGAAATATCAGAAAATTGGTAATTAGTCTTCGTTGAGTATAAAAATTTTCGGCAGGAATTTGACGGTATAGATCGACGAAATTTGCTGAAATTTGATAATTAGTTTTCTTCATAAACGAAAGGAAACTAATTGTTTCATTTTACTTCAATATTACTCATGGTGGAGGGTATAACCCCAGCAAAAATTCGGATCCGTTAGTCATTACGTAACCCATTACAAAGTAATGTAAACAAACTTCTTTTCGCATTACAAGTAATCGGAAAAGTAATGGGTTACTTCTTAAAAAATTTACAAGGCAAACCTACTTACTTTACCCCTCACTAAGTAATGAGGACGGTGGCACAGTGTGTGTGTGTCCGACTAGAAATCCTAAGGTTGTGTGTTCAACGCTCACCGTCGGCACGCGAGTGTTTTTTTAATTAAAAAATAACAGTTCGTGGTGCACATGTGTACAGCACATTAAAGTTCTTAAGCAACCCTTAATATTCGTGTGCGTGGCATAGTGTGTAGTGTCTTTGGCTAGAAATGAGAGGGTTCGTGGGTTCAATTCGGGCAGACAGCGGAGTAAAATAAAGTAAAATAAAAGTAAGAAGTGTGATTAAAAACAAATTCTCTACATCAACTGTTCTAAAAATAGAATTTTTTTCACCTTACTTTTCAACTTCTAGTGGCCACAGAATAACTAGTTATTCTAGTGGTCATAAAATAACTACAAACTGAGTGCGACATGCCCTTGTAAAAATAATGGGGAAGAAAGGGGGTTTGAGAGTAGTTACGGCTGCCAAAAATCCCTTACGAAACCCATGATTTTGGGAGGACTTTTTTGCCGTTCTTTCTTGTTATCAATAACAAAACTAAACTTCAAACCTTTAGGTGTAAATATTTAATTGCATTTTTAACTTCATACGTTCAATTTTGAATTAATTTATTCAAATGAAAATGTACGCAAACAAATTGGATAGAAAACAAATGGATTCAAAATCAAAGTGTTTATTTTAGATTACAAAATTATGATGGTTGACAGTGGGACAACCAAAGTTTAATTGCTTCTTTTCCAAAACAACTTTGATTAGCTGTTGTTTTTCTGCTCTACTTTTCTGATGTATTTCTAACTTTTGAAAAAATATTCCTCCCTTTTTTTAAGACTGTAGTCTCATTAATGAAAAATTAATAAATTAACTAGATTTTGTCGAAAAATTATTGAACAAAATTAGTTTCAGTAGATTAAAATTTACGCCTATTTTCAAGTTCATTTAAACTAGGCAGGCAAATTACAAAATCTCATCATCGTCGTCATCATATCGGTGTCTTCTTGTTAGTGTTTTAAATGTAACACTTTACAGGTTTTTGTGATATTCAAATGCAGGGAGGGTATGTTGAGTTCAACCTTTTGTTTGTAACTTTTTTTTAAATGTAAGCATTTTATTTGGGAATTTTTAAAATATTAAAAATAAGTTAAAGGAATCAGTTTATATTTAATTGTTGTCTTATTAGGACGAAGGTCATTTATTTGTGAGAGTTTTACTTAATTGAATTAATTGAGCTGGCATGACCTAAGTTTCCATTTTTTGTTGTTTATTTTGATTATTTTTTGTGATTTTAAGTAAAAAGTAAAATTTGTTTTAATAAATAAAAATCATATGCTCAGTACAAACCCAACAAAAATACCCATTACAAAACCCCCTACTATCCCATTATTTTAACAAGGGCATGTCGCGCGAAATTATTTGTTATTTTTTGGTCACTTACGTAACTAGTTAAATGAGCAGTTACTAAAAGTCGGAACTTCTTATTTAAGTGGTCAAAAAATCACTACAAATTTTGCCCGACATGCCTTTGTTAAAATTATGAGTTAGTAGGGGGTTTTGTAATGAGTATTTTTGCTGGTAAGATGTAAGGGTCAACTTTTTGAAATTAGTAGTAATTCTCTCAATATTTTTAAGAGTTCCACTAAAAGTGTACGGATTTTTATAATCCACCTTTCATCATATTTTACTTCTGAACATCCAATATAATATTCGTATATCATAGTTCCTACTTGTTATTTTAGCTAATAAAATGCTGTCATGAATATTCATTAAAAATTTCAAACATATTTTTTATTTGAAACAAAACGCTTTTAGACATTTTTATGAAATGTTGTTGAAAAAGACAAAAAGAGCAAAAACAGCTTATATCAATAAGTAGCCATGTTTATTGAGAAGAAAATAATACAAAAACTACGAACATGAAACATTTATGACTAACTTAGCTCGTCGAACAGCAGGGGTCATGGAATTTGCTGGTAATAACGCCCCAATAATTGTTTTGATCAATATTATGGCAATTTGTTTTACAATTTCCCCTCCGTCATACTGAAATATGCTGATGATTAGAAAATATGTATGACAGCGACTACTACTACTAGTATGACTGGACTGGACGGATGAACGGATGGATGGATGGATGGTTTGTTGAATACTGACTGGTATATCATTCATAATTTAGACAATTAATTTTTCATTAAAATGGCATTAGTATTCATTGGCTTTTTTATGGCATGGCATTTTTTTAGTTTGGCTTTTATTTTACCACCTAAACAAAGCAATAACAAATATATTTATTTAATGTGTTTCATGTTTTCTATTTTCTAGTAATTATGAATGTACAAATATTTTAAGAAACCTTTTTTTTATTAGTTAAATAGTTTACACTCGAACATTCGTCGGGAATAATAAGAAAATGGGTTAAGGTCAAATATTCTTCGAATAGAGGGGGTCTAGAAACCCCAGAGATAGTCAAACCTATTGAGAAACATATACAAATTTATTTGAATTTTGGTTTTATTGATAATTTTTTACCGCACCTAATTTCGTCACAGTTGGTACTTAATGTACTTTAAAAAAATTGCATAAAATCGTTATTTTAAATATGCTTTTTAATTGTAGTATTTTTTAAACAAAAAGTATTCAAAATTTGGCAAGTACATTTTAATACATTTTAAAAATTCGTGATTATTTTAAGAATATTTTTAGAAAAATATTTAAAAATCCACGATAATTAAAAAAAATATTTTCTTAAAAATTATTTAAAAATCGGCGGTTTTTAACAAAATCTTTTTTTTAAATTATTTAAAAATTCACGATTATAAATAAATTAGTTTTTTTTTTAATTATTTAAAAATTTACAATTTTTAACAAAATATTTTTTGAAATTATTCAAAAATCCACGATTGTTAAAAAATATTTTCTTAAAAAAATGATTAGCAAAATATTTTCTTAAAATTTATTTAAAAATCCATTATTTTTATTTTTTATGTATTTACAAATCTACGATTTTTAACAAAATATTTTTTTTTAAATTATTTAAAAATCTGCGGTTTTTAAATTTTTTTTTAATTATTTAAAATTCCACTATTATAAAAAATATGTTTTTTTTTTAAATAATTTACAAATCTACAATTTTTAAGAAAATATTTTTTGAAATTATTTAAAAATCCACGATTGTTAAATAATATTTTCTTAAAAAGGAAAAATGATTAACAAAATATTTTCTTAACAATTATTTAAAAATCCACTATTATTATTTTTTTTATTATTTACAAATTTCGATTTTTAACAAAATATTTTTTTTAAATTATTTAAAAATCTGCGGTTTTTACTAACATATTTTATATTAAATTATTTAAATATCTGCGGTTTTTAACAAAATAGTTTTTAAATTATTTAAAAATCCTTACTTGCTTACTTAGCTGGCCCATTACAGAACATTTGTTCCATAGGCTGAACTAAGAAAAGACATCCATTTCTCTCTATTTGTTGCTTGTTGTATTGATGTCGTTGTATAGCAGATACAGCTCGTGGTTCATGCGACGTCGACATTCACCGTCAACGCAGATTGGTCCGTAGATCTTTCAAAGAATTTTTCTCTCAAACACACCAAGCACTGCTATGTCTGCTTGCGCAAGTACCAAGGCTTCGGAGCCATACATCAGCACGGGTAGTATCAGTGTTTTGCAGAGTGTTTGACGAGATATGTCTTTGTTTTTAAACTGCTTACTTAAACCAAAGTAGCATCTGTTGGCCAATACAATTCTTCTTTTTATTTCACAACTGATGCCGTTGGTTGTGTTTACGGAGGTGCTGAGGTAGACGAAGACTTTTACTACCTCAATATTATAGAAACCAACTTCCACAGTCGGTCCGAGCTCAATGGACGCATTGCGCGTCGACACCATCAACTTGGTTTTCTCACCGTTTACCGCCAGACCCACATTAGGAGATTCTCCTTCGACCTTCATAAAGGTGTCAGTTACTTCTTTTACTGATCGGCCCATGATGTCTATATCATCAGCATAAGCAAGTAACATGTGGCTATTGGTGTAGATTGTGCCACTTCTTTTGACGTTTGCCTCTCGTATAACCTTTTCCAGGATGTTGAAGAGATTACACGAAAGGCTGTCTCCTTTCCTAAAACCTCTTTTGGTACCAAACTATTCGGAGAGGTTCTTTCCTATTTTAACTGAGGACCTCGTGTCAGTAAAAGTCATTTTACAAAGCCGGATGACATGGCTTGGAATACCTTTGAAAGGTGGTAGGTGTCGCTCTGCATCTCTTTGGTCTTCTCCAGGATTTGCCGCAGGGTAAATATCTGGTCAATGGTTGACTTGCCAGGTCTAAAGCCTCATTGGTATGGTCCAATTATCTCGTTGACCATAGGCTTTAGTCGTTCGCACAGTATCCCTGACACGATCTTGTAGGCAATAGGGAGTAGACTTATGCCCCTATAGTTAGAGCATACAGTCTTATCTCCCTTCTTGTGGACGGGGCATAGGATACTCAGGTTCCAATTGTCGGGTACTCGTTCTTCCTGCCAGATGGTGCTAACTAGCTGATGAATACACCTTATCAGCGTGTCGCCTCCGGTTTTGAACAGCTCGGCTGGTAAGCCATCGGCTCCTGCTGCTTTATTATTCTTCAGCCGATTTATTGCTGTCTTTACCTCATCTTGGCTGGGCGGTATACATTCAATACCATCTTCTGGGATAGCCCTATAGCCCTATATGCCGTATTTTTCTCTTCGGTAGCGGCACGACACTCCTGATTATACCATGAATTCCTTGGTGGAGGTCTCTGGTATCCAAGTTTGGATTTTGCGGCTGTTTGCATGGAGTGGGCAATACTTTGCCATTGCGCTAATATGTTATCGGGATGAGGAGTGCTTTGATTAAGCAATTGAGCTAGTTGAGTGGAATATGCTGTGGCTATCTGTTGTGATTGCAGCTTACCGATGTCTAACTTTGGTGTTGTGTCTGTTCGTACAACGTACCGGGTGCGTACCTTTGCTGCAACAAGGTAGTGGTCCGAGTCTTTGCTTGCTCCTCGGTACGAACGCACATCCAACACGCTCGACGAATGTCTTTCATCTATCACAACGTGATCAATTTGATTTCTTGTTTTCTGATCTGGAGACAGCCAGGTTCCCTTATGGATGTCGAGATGTTGGAATCTGCTGCTGCTGACTACCATGTTTTTCGCCGCTTCGAAGTCTGTCAGCTTCATACCATTGAATGATGTTTCACTGTGGAGACTGAATTTCCCGATTGTTGGGCCAAAGATACTCTCCTTTCCAATTTTGGCATTAAAATCGCCTATAATAATTTTAATGTCATGGGCAGGACAACGGTCATATGTTTCTTCTAAGCGCTCATAAAATATATCTTTGGTCTGTTCGTCCTTTTCTTCAGTGGGAGCATGAGCGCAAATAAAGCTGATGTTGAAGAATTTTGCTTTTATTCGAATTGTAGCAAGTCTTTCATTCACTGGTGTGAAGCTGGAGACCAGGTGTTTTAACCTCCGACCAACTACAAGTCCGCAACCAAACTCATGCTATATGTCATGGTAGCTATAATACAGTGCGTCACCTTTAGGTGTTGTTGTGACGCCTTTCCCATTCCATCGTATTTCCTGTATTGCAGTAATGTCGGCCTTGTACTTTTCAAGTACATCTGCCAATGCGTAAACTGCACCTTATCTATAAAGAGTGCGAACATTCCAGGCGCAGATTCGCAGATCATGGTCCTTAAAACGTTTGCGGGGGTCGTCAATTTTAGAGGGATTTGTTTTTTCTTTTCTTTTGTTTTTTCATAGTAGGCTGCTTTTTCTAGGGGAGGGTTACTAACCCTGCGCCCAAAACCCAAGTTTTTAACGTTCTTATGGGTGAATGCGCGGCACCTTTTAGCTCACTACCTTTAACGGGTGTTAAAGACAGCTACTCCAGCTGACACCACGGGGAGGTCAGTGTCCACTTGAGACGAAAGAGGGACCAAGATAAAACCATGTTAAAGCCGGTCAGGACCGTTCCTTGGTATATTTCATACCCTACGTCACGATCATAATCAACGATTATAAAAAATATGTTTTTTAAATTATTTAAACATCTACAATTTTTAACAAAATATTTTTTGAAATTATTTAAGAATCCACGATTGCTAAAAAAATATTTTCTTAAAAAAGAAAAATCTTTAAAAAAATATTTTCTTAAAAATTATTTAAAAATTCACGATTATTATTTCTTTAAATTATTTACAAATCTACGAGTTTTAACAAAATATATTTTTTAAATTATTTAAAAATCTGCGGTTTTTAACAAAATATATTTTTTAAATGATTTAAAAATCCACGGTTATAAAACAAGATGTTGTTTTAAATTATTTAAAAATCTATGATTTTTAACAAAATATTTTTTGAAGTTATTTAAAAATAAAGAAAGTGTCTAAACACCCTAGGATCCATGTGGTTTTAGTGATAATTTTCGCCCCGCCTAATTTCGTCACAGTTGGTTTTAAATTAATGCAAATCTGAAAATATAAAAAATTTAAAGTACTTAAAAAATGTCATAAAATCGTTAGAGACTGTAGCCCCTTAGGTCTACATTTTCCCTTCCAAATTAAGTTTATTTAAAAAATGTCCCTTTTGGCATTAAAATTGTTACCGTTTTTTACGAGTTTTTAACAATGGTCTTCAAGAATGAACACGAAGTCGGTCACATTTGAAAATCGTAATTTTGTTATTGGAAATATTTATAGCCAATAAATGCTTGTTTTCAGTTCATAATAATATAATGAGATTTAAATTATGTGTGTGTAGTTCATTAGATCTAGAATGTGGGCGTAATCTTTATGATTTTGTTTTGAAATTTGCCTATGCGGCTAATTATATATTTATTACATGTTAAAAGGGGCTAAATAAGGGATACATTCATCTAATTAAGGAAAGAGAACTTCCAAAAAGATTGGTATTTTTACAAGATATTTAAACCATAAAACTTAGGTTTAAAACAAACTTGTTACACCGGACACACGTGGGGAGCAGAGATGAATAAGGTTTTTTTAATGTAGAAAATGTCTTATCTATGAACTATGAATGAAATGAGGTAACTGTTATAAACTTAAAAAAGTTGTGATATCCAGTCATGAGTACCCAAAAATAATATTAGTTAGAGTGGTATTTTAATAAGAGCGGGTTGTTAACCCAAATCCTTGATTCGGGTACCATAGGAACTCAGAAATTTTATACGATATGTCCACAACTTTTTATTTACCCAAATTCACCTGGCAATATTTAATATTTTTTCTTCTCACATATGTAACTCAGACAAAGACTAAAAATTTGCATGACTATCGGCGCCACTAATCTGCATACAAATTCCTTTTGTTTTCGCCTAGCCAAACACAGAAAAATTAAACTAAACAAAAAACTCAAAAAAAAATTAACAAATTTGTTCCAAACTAAAACCGTAGCTGACCAATTAACAAATTACATATCTTAATTAAATATGCGCTAACGAGTGAATATGTTTACAAAAGAGTCAAACAACCACACAAACTTATAAACGCCATACCACAAACTAATATGCGGTTTTGCGGGATTATATTCTCCGATAAAAAAAACAAATTCATATAAGCCATGTCATACACCATTAACCGTGTGTTTGTGTGCGCGCTTTTTTCTCTTTGTCTAGGCTTAATGATCAGCTTTTGTTATTTGTTTCAATTAGTAGGAGATTTTTATCATTTCATCCATAAATCTTAACAATTCATTGTGGATAAGCTAACGAATTTTTAAGAAGTCAATATTGATTATAATAAAGAAGTAGTAGGCCTTTTTTGTTTTTACATATGTATGGATTATTTTTTTTTTCAATATCACAAAATGTTTTTTTGTTTATTAATAATAAATGTTCTTGTATGTTTGGGGTCATAAATTATTTTGAACTATAGCACGGGCCAAATCGTATTGGAAGGTATTTTTTATGATTTTAAGGTACTGAAATTGACAAAATTCATAAATATTTTAGTACAATTTTAAAGAGAATATCAATGAATCTCCTGTCAATCATTTGGTCAGAGATAGAAATAGACAAATATAAAATTACGTCTGTTGGTCTTATAGGTCTCGAGAAATATATTCTTCACGTCCGTGATTATTGAAATAATAATTATTAGCAACATAGATTTTGTAATTAATTCAACTGTTTTTTATTCTATTTCTTTTCAGATTCAACCGCAACTCAATGACAATTAAAACAATAACAACAACAAACATGTGCTAATAAACCATAACAAACAAATCTAAAAAAAGACCGCTTAATTTATTATCAACAACAACAAAATTCCCAATTTTTGCAGTGACAATTGGTGAGCCATTCTCACAGACAAACGACAAAAAATTAACCCCAAAAACCTAAACGTCTTCACAAGCAACGCGTGCCACCAACATGGCACAAAATCGAGCGCACAAAAAGCGCTCAAAGCTTAAAAGCTTTAATTGTAGTAGTGTAAGCAAGTGTAGAACATCAGCAACAACAACAATCGCACCAAAAATTATGTCAGCAGACAATAGTCTGAGGTGTAATGAAAATAACGCGCCCGCGTCCTTGTCTTCGATATCAACCAAAAGAAGGTTATCGTGTCGGTCGTCATCGTCGTCGCCCGTTTCGTTATCCGCGTCGTTATCGTTTTCATTGTCATCGTCATCATCGTTATGTCGCTATACTATGGCATTTGCATTTATTTTATTAACACTAAATAGTCAATTTGCAAACGTTTTTACTCAAGAGATCTCCGAAACACATCAGCAGCAGCAGCAACAACAGAATCAGCAACTACAAACACAGCCTCAAATCCCAAGCCATGAACATGCCGCCGAGAATTCTCACAAGCCATCATCACATGGCTTGTCAGCAGCCAATGCAGCACGCATGTTAGCCGGTTCAGGTGGTGCCACCAGCGTCAACATTGCTTCCAGCTCCACCAGCAATGACATGTCCCTGGTATTGCCACATGACACCTATCCTGGCTTTAGTATAAAACGTTTCAAAACCAAACCCATCGAAAGCAGCACAAATTACACCGACAACAATAACAACCATCACTCGGGGCATTTTAGCTATCAGCATGGTTCATATCATATGTTGGACAACGAATACGCCAAGTATTTTACAGTACTGGATGATGGTGTGGTTATGACTACCTCTGACATATCACCTCTAGTCAATCGCCCAGTGAATTTGGTGGTGGTAGAAGAGACACCCAACTCCACCCAGACCCACAATATCCAGTTGTATGTTATGCATCGAAATGATATGTTACGGTTTCCCGGCTCCATGTTGGATGCCTCGGGAGAGGTAAAGGAAAATAAACCAGCCGGCACCAGGGTGCGTGGTGTGCCTCTAATGCAAGCCTTTAGCAATGGTGATGTGGAGTCAGAAACCAAGAAAGTGCGTTATTCCATTATTGGTGGCAACGAAGATGGTGCCTTTGCCTTACAAAGTCGCAATGCCAAGCAGAGTGATGAAAGATCAACCTCTTTGGTTATATCAGGAGATGATGAAAGTGGTGTTTGGTTGGTAACCAATCGCCCGTTGGATCGTGAACAAACTGCCCATTATGATTTGTCGGTACAAGCCTCCGACCTGGAAGATGTTGATAAGACAGTTTCTAAGATCCAAGTTACTGTCCTGGATGAAAATGACAATCGTCCCATATTCAAGGCCCATGACTACAAATTTGCCATTGCCGGGCAAAAGAATCCTGAATTGGATACCAACAACTCCACCACCTGGAAACGTTTTAGCATTGTCGGCAAAGTTGAAGCTGTGGATGCTGATGGTGATAAAATAGCCTATCGTCTAAAACAGCCAAGCAATACTGTTATCATAGTTCCTCAAACTGGTGAAATAATGTTGGTGGGTCAACCTCCGTCCACGGAGTTGCTACTCGAAGTCGAAGCCCATGATTTACGTTATCCCAGTTTGGTTAGCTCACAACCTGCCAAGGTTTTAATTGAATTCCTACAACCGGAACCGGTATCTTTTATAATGCAACATTTGGAACATGATGCCATCAATGAACATTCACATCATCGTGAAAAGCGTCGTGTCACGCGTGCTGTCCGTCCAACGAAACGTATTGAATTTACTGAGGCTGATGGTGATACTGAGGGAAAATCTGTTTTCCAATTGGAAAAAGAGACGGATAAGGAAACATTTAAAATTCGTGATGAAAACCCCTGGGTAACGGTTGAGACAAATGGTGCTGTGCGTGTGAAAAAGAAGTGGGACTATGAGGAGTTGGGCCCAGAGAAGACAATTGATTTTTGGGTTATCATCACCAATACAGGACATAATGGTAAGTGAAGAAAACAAATTTGTTATTTTAGAAGAGGTTGGGGATTGAGTTAAAGGAACTACAAGTTAAAGTTTATAAAGAATCCCACTATAGCTCCTTTATAAAAAAAAACTACTGCAGGAAGCCCTCTTTATTAAATCTTGTATAGAAAACACCTAACTATGAGGTCTCATATGTATATATAACATTCTTATGAGGCCTTCTATACATAGAAGAGCTTCTTCTCCTCCGTATGAAGTCTTCTTTAAAGAAGACACAGATCTTCCATCAACAGAAGAAACACTTTTGATGTCATCTATAAAAGGAGGACCTTCTTAAGAAGGTGTTCTTTACATAGAATACCTTTTGATGAGGTCTTCTCGACATGGAAGAAATTTTAAGTGGGTATTCTACACATAGAAGACTCTTATATGAGGTCTTCTAGAAAAAGAAGATCATTTTTTGAGGTCTCCATAAAGAGAAGGCCCTCTTATGAAGAATAACCTCTTATGAGGCCTTCTATATATAGAAGAACCTCTTATGAGTTATTTTATACATATAAGAATCACTTATGAGGTTATATATATAGAGGAATTTCTTACGTGGTCTTCCGTACATACTTATTTACTTACTTAGCTGGCCCTTTACAGAACCTTTGGTCCAATACCGAACTAAGAAAAGATCTCCATTTCTCTCTGTCTATTGCTTCGCTTTCTGGAATACCGCGCCTTGTCATCCCTTCATACACTTGTTTGCGCCATATATTCTTTGGCCTGTCAATTCTGCGAGCACCGTCAAGCGGCTCATATTTATACGCCTTTTAAGCGAGTTCATCATCGCTCATTCTTATGATATGGCCTAGCCAACGCAATCGTTGCATCTCAATACGTTTAACTATATTGATGTCGTTATTAGCAGATACAGCTCGTGGTTCATGCGACGTCGATATTCACTGTCAACGCAGATTGGTCCGTAGATCTTTCGAAGAATTTTTCTCTCAAACACACCAAGCACTGCCATGTCTGCTTGCGCAAGTACCCAGGCTTCGGAGACATACATTAGCACGGGTAGTATCAGCGTTTTGTATAGTGTTATTTTTGTTTGACGAGATGTGGCTTTGTTTTTAAATTGCTTACTTAGACCATAGTAGCATCTGTTGGCCAATACAATTCTTCTTCTTATTTCACAACTGATGTTGTTTGTTGTGTTTATGGCAGTGCCGAGGTAGACGAAGTCTTTAACTATCTCAAAATTGTAGGTACCAACTTCCACAGTTGGTCCGAGCCCTATGGACGCTTTGCGCGTTGACACCATCAATTTGGTCTTTTCGCCGTTTACCGTCAGACCCACTTTCGCAGATTCTGCTTCGACCTTCCTAAAGGTATCAGTTACTTCCTTTACTGATCGTCCCATGATGTCTATGTCATCAGCATAGGCAAGTAACATGTGGCTATTGGTGTAAATTGTGTCATTTCTTTTGACATTTGCATCTCGTATTACCTTTTCCAGCAAAATGTTGAATAGGTCACACGAAAGGCTGTCTCCTTGTCTGAAACCTCTTTTGGTACAAAATTCTTCGGAGAGGTTCTTTCCAAGTTTAACTGAGGACCTAGTATCAGTTAAAGTCATCTTACAAAGCCGGATGAGCTTTGCGGGGATACCAAATTCAGACATGGTCTGGAATACCTTTGAACGTAGTGGGCTGTCGAAGGCTGCTTTATAATCGACAAAAAGATGGTAGGTGTCGATCTGCATCTCCTGGGTCTTCTCCAGGATTTGCCGCAGGGTAAATATCTGGTCAATGGTGGACTTGCCAGGTCTAAAGCCGCATTGGTATGGCCCAATTATCTCGTTGACCATAGGCTTTAGTCGTTCACACAATATCCCTGACACGATCTTGTAGGCAATCGGGAGTAGACTTATGCCCCTATAGTTAGAGCATACAGTCTTATCCTCTTTCTTAGGGACGGGGCACAGGATACTCAGGTTCCAATCGTCGGGTACTCGTTCTTCCTGCCAGATGGTGCTAACTAGCTGATGAAAACACCTTATCAGCGTGTCGCCTCAGGTTTTGAACAGCTCGGCTGGTAAGCCATCGGCTCCTGCTGCCTTTTCTTCGGCCGTCTTATTGCTGTCTTTACCTCATCTTGGCTGGGCGGTATACATTTAATACCATCTTCTGGGATCGGTGGTATCTTCTTCGTCTTCGCTGGATACCAACAGGTCTGAAGAATGATTTTTCCATATCCTGAGCACACTATCTGTATCAGTTACCAAATTACCTTGATGGGTTCTACAGGAGGAGGTGCCTGTACGAAAGCCATCAGTTTGATGCTTCACTCTTTGGTAGAAATTTCGGACTTCATTCTGGCTCCTGTACATCTCGATTTTTTCACACTCCTGCTTTCCCATCTCTCTCTGTTTTCCTGCGGGAAAGACGTTTCTCCTCTCTTCTTTTCTCCCGATACCGTTCTCGTGCGCTCCGCGTAGCTACGGATTGTAAAGTAGCCCTATATGCCGCATTTTTCTCTTCGGTATCAGCACGACACTCCTGATCATACCATGGATTCCTTGGTTGAGGTCTTTGGTATCCAAGTATGGATTTTGCGGCGGTTTGCATGGAGTGGGCAATGCTTTGCCATTGCGCTGATATGTTATCGGGATGAGGAGTGCTTTGATTAAGCAATTGGGCTAGTTGAGTGGAATATGCTGTTGTGATTGCAGCTTACCGATGTCTAACTTTCGTGTTGTGTCTGTTCGTACTTTGTTTGCTACGTTTAACCGGGTGCGTACCTTTGCTGCAACTAGGTTGTGGTCCGAGTGTATGTTTGCCTCTCGGAACGTGCGCACATCCAACACGCTAAATGAGTGTCTTCCATCTATTACAACATGATCAATTTGATTTCCTGTTTTCTGATCTGGAGACAGCCAGGCGCCCTTATGGATGTCGAGATGTTTAAATCTGGATGTTGTTTTTTTTTTGCCGATGCGAAATGTATCAGCCTCATGCCATTGTCAGATGTTGCATTGTGGAGACTGAATTTTCCGACTGTTGGGCCAAAGATATTTTCCTTTCCAAGTTTGGCATTAAAATCGCCTAGAATAATTTTAATGTCATGGGCAGGACAACTGTCATTGTTTCTTCTAAGCGCTTATAAAATATATCTTTGGTCTGTTCGTCCTTGTCTTCAGTGGGGGCATGAGCGCAAATAAAGCTGATGTTGAAGAATTTTGCTTTTATCGAATTGTAGCAAGTCTTTCATTCGCGGGTGTGAAGCTGGAGACCAGGTGTTTTAACCTCCGACCAACTACAAATCCGCAACCAAACTCATGCTTCATGGCATGGCAGCTATAATACAGTGCGTCACCTTTAGGTGTTGTTGTGACGCCTGTTCCATTCCATCGTATTTCCTGTATGGCAGTAATGTCGGCCTTGTACTTTTCAAGTACATCTACCAATGCGTAAACTGCACCTTCTCTATAAAGAGTGCGAACATTCCAGGTGCAGATTCGCAAATCATGGTCCTTAAAACGTTTGCGGGGTCGTCAACATTAGAGGGATTTGTTTTTCTTTTCTTTCGCTTTTTCATAGTAGGCTGCTTTTTCTAGGGGAGGGTTACTAATCCGGCGCCCAAACCCAAGTTTTTAACGTTCTTATGGGCGAACGCGCGGCACATGTTAGCTCACTACCTTTAACGGTTGTTAAAGGCAGCTCCCCAGGTGACATCACGGGGAGGTCAGTGTCCACTTTAGATGAGAGAGGGACCAAGATAAATCCTGGACTTCGCCATGTTAAAGCCGGTCAGGACCGTTCCTTGGTATCTCTCATTCCCTACGTCACCCGTACATAGAAGACATTTTATGGGGTTTCCTATACATATGAGGTGCTCTTATGAGGTTTTGTATATATAGAATAACCTCTTATGCGGACTTTTGTTCCACTTATACATAGAAGACCCTCTTATGTAGTCTTCTATAAAAAAGAAGATCCTCTTTTGATGTCTCTATAAACATAAGGCCGTCTTATGAGGTCTTCAATAAATTGGGTTCTCCATTCTTATGAATGCTTTGATAAGTAGAAGATCCTCTTATGATGCTTTCTATACATAGGAAATCCTCTTATGAGGTCTTCTATACACAGAAGAACCTCGCATGAGGTCTTCTACACATAATGGAATCTCTTACGAGGCCTTTTATAGATAGAAGAATTTCTTATGTGGTCTTCTTTACATAGAAGAACCTCTTATGATGTCTTCTCTACATGGAAGATCCTCTTATGATGTCTTCTATACATAGAACATGACCTTAAGAGGTCTTTCATTCACAAATAAAATAAAATGTTTTTCTTCACATTGACTTCCCCTTCACATATTATTGCTTCTATAAATATGACCTCTCATGAGAAGCCTCTCAAAATGCTGTTAGCAATGGAAGCTACAAGAAAAAATTATTTGTTAATTGTTAAACTAATGGCCACAATTAATCAGTCGCCCATTATAAAATATTTTTGTCTTGGGGACAGACTCCAGCAATTGAATGCTGTGTGAGAGCAAAGGGAGCGAACGAAGCTAACAAACAACTGTCAGGAAAATGTTTAAATTAAAACTTCAAAAAGCAATTAGTAAGTAAAAATAAAGAAAACAAGAAGTGAAATACAAAACAAGTGGACTCAGCCTTTGTCAAAGCCTTTACGGTCATCCAACGAAAAATAACACCAAATGTCCCCCGCACAAAAAAAGGAAAAACAAAACGAATTAAAGAAAAAGCATTCCCAGTCGTAATGAAAGAAGACAAATAAAGACATTTATGGCGCATGTGCTGTTAATGTGTACAAACATAACATGAATTCCTCCAGCTCAGAATGGGAAAGAAAAAAATACAGCAAAGAAAGTTGTGGGAATGTCACATGAAGAACAAATTCCCTTCTTGATGGTTGGAACTATGTGGGGTCACCGAAGAAAGGGTTTGTTGAAGTAGAAACAAACAATTATATTTTTTCACATGTACATATTTTGGAAATCTAAATAAACAACAAGGAAATACAAACAAATGTAACGGCCGCTCTTTTTCGTGGCAAATTCTAGGCTAGGCAGTGAAGGGTGCTTGCTTGGCACCAACATCATCAGCAAAGTCATGTTGGGAATTAAAGAAAGGGAAATTACCCAAAAGCACTTCACTCTTTAAGAATGAACTACGTCCTCAATGTGCACCCCCAACAATACAACACTTTGCATATTTGTTTCGTACATCTAGTTGCTGTTCTTGTTGTTGTTCTTATTCGGATTCTTTATCATCATTCCACTTTGCCTCTCGAGCAAAACATAAACACAAACAAATACATATGATAAAGACGTACCATGCTGAACTGCATCAGTAGCCAGTAACCAGGAACAACAACAACTGTTCCTTGTTCGTTTTTTGCTCCTCTTCGTCTCTCCCACCCTCTTTAATTGTTCGATTGTTCAGGCGGCAATAAACTGCTGCGGACAAATTACGTACAAATGTTTTTAATGTCATGAACTTGTCTGTCAAAAATATAACTGGACAGAATTTCGTATTGTACTCGTATATCATCATCGTCGTCGTCCGCATATGGTAGAACTGACTGCCTGCCTGTCAGCTTGACTGCATTGCTGGATTCAGTGCAGTAAACTGTTTTATGTCTGGTCTGAACTTTGTTGTTGCTACTATATTCCAGTAACAGTAGCAATGACTTTTATATGTCGACTGGAATTAACAAAACAGTCTGTATTGGATTTTTTATATTTTGCAGGGCATTGCAGTACATTTTTTTGTATCGAACAGTGGGGAAAACCGGAATTTTTGTTGGGAGACTTTAAATGAGGAGACCAGTAGTAAAAGGGTCTTTTATCTGTCCCAAGTAGGTCTATAGAAGATTCCCAAATGGGTCATCTATATGTAGAATAGGGTTATGACTTTTTGCCCTTTTTTTCTCAAAAATGATTTCCTGCAGAGCGAATGAATGAACTTTTGCCTATTAATGCCAAAAATAACATTTATTCCATTTAATTAATAAAAAAGATCACGAACAAACCACTTTGAAAAAAAAATGATTTTTTTGGAAAATCCTATGAAAGGAAAAAAATCTCAAAAAAATAGTTCCTGTTGTATGAATGAATGACCTTTGACCTATTAATAACAAAAATAACTTTTTCTCCATTTAAATATTAAAACAGGTCAGGCACAAACCACTTTCAATTTATATGATATATGGAATAAAGTTATGTATGATATAAAATTGGTGAAAAACAAAAGATTATGTCATTTTGGGCATGTCGCGTGGTTTTAAAGCTTTTTTTTAACTCCAAACTTTTTTCATAAAAACCACATATATGAAAACTTTGAAAGCTTTTTGTGCATGAGCTTTTTTTGTCTTGTGAAATCTTATACCTAGCAGAACTCAGAGTTGGGTTTTCTGTGCATAGCAGAACTCATAAGAGGGTCTTCTATGTGTAGAAGACCCCCATATCAGGTCTTCTATACATAGAAGACCCTTTTATGAGGTCTTCTATACATAGAAGACCCTCTTATGAGGTCTTCTATACATAGAAGACCCTTTTATGAGGTCTTCTATACATAGAAGACCCTCTTATGAGGTCTTCTATACATAGAAGACCCTTTTATGAGGTCTTCTATACATAGAAGACCCTCTTATGAGGTCTTCTATACATAGAAGACCCTCTTATGAACTCTTCTATACATAGAAGACCCTCTTATGAGGTCTTCTATACATAGAGGACCCTCTTATGAGGTCTTATATACATAGAAGACCCTCTTATGAGGTCTTCTATACATAGAAGACCCTCTTATGAGGTCTTCTATACATAGAAGACCCTCTTATGAGGTCTTCTATACATAGAAGACCCTCTTATGAGGTCTTCTATACATAGAAGACCCTCTTATGAGGTCTTCTATACATAGAAGACCCTCTTATGAGGTCTTCTATACATAGAAGAACCTCTTATGAGGTCTTCTATACATAGAAGACCCTCTTATGAGGTCTTCTATACATAGAAGAACCTCTTATGAGGTCTTCTATACATAGAAGACCCTCTTATGAGGTCTTCTATACATAGAAGACCCTTTTATGAGGTCTTCTATACATAGAAGACCCTCTTATGAGGTCTTCTATACATAGAAGACCCTTTTATGAGGTCTTCTATACATAGAAGACCCTCTTATGAGGTCTTCTATACATAGAAGACCCTCTTATGAACTCTTCTATACATAGAAGACCCTCTTATGAGGTCTTCTATACATAGAGGACCCTCTTATGAGGTCTTATATACATAGAAGACCCTCTTATGAGGTCTTCTATACATAGAAGACCCTCTTATGAGGTCTTCTATACATAGAAGACCCTCTTATGAGGTCTTCTATACATAGAAGACCCTCTTATGAGGTCTTCTATACATAGAAGACCCTCTTATGAGGTCTTCTATACATAGAAGACCCTCTTATGAGGTCTTCTATACATAGAAGAACCTCTTATGAGGTCTTCTATACATAGAAGACCCTCTTATGAGGTCTTCTATACATAGAAGACCCTTTTATGAGGTCTTCTATACATAGAAGACCCTTTTATGAGGTCTTCTATACACAGAAGACCCTCTTATGAGGTCTTCTATACATAGAAGACCCTCTTATGAGGTCTTCTATACATAGAAGACCCTCTTATGAGGTCTTCTATACATAGAAGACCCTCTTATGAGGTCTTCGATACATAGAAGACCCTCTTATGAGGTCTTCTATACATAGAAGACCCTCTTATGAGGTCTTCTATACATAGAAGACCCTCTTATGAGGTCTTCTATACATAGAAGACCCTCTTATGAGGTCTTCTATACATAGAAGACCCTCTTATGAGGTCTTCTATACATAGAAGACCCTCTTATGAGGTCTTCTATACATAGAAGACCCTCTTATGAGGTCTTCTATACATAGAAGACCCTCTTATGAGGTCTTCTATACATAGAAGACCCTCTTATGAGGTCTTCTATACATAGAAGACCCTCTTATGAGGTCTTCTATACATAGAAGAACCTCTTATGAGGTCTTCTATACATAGAAGACCCTCTTATGAGGTCTTCTATACATAGAAGACCCTCTTATGAGGTCTTCTATACATAGAAGACCCTTTTATGAGTTCTTCTATACATAGAAGACCCTGTTATTAGGTCTTCTATACATAGAAGACCCTCTTATGAGGTCTTCTATACATAGAAGAACTTCTTATGAGGTCTTCTATACATAGAAGACCATCTTATGAGGTCTTCTATACATAGAAGACCCTCTTATGAGGTCTTCTATACATAGAAGACCCTCTTATGATGTCTTCTATACATAGAAGACCTTCTTATGATGTCTTCTATACATAGAAGACCTTCTTATGATGTCTTCTATACATAGAAACCCCTCTTATGAGGTATTCAATGAATAGACACTCATTTAAGATTTCTAAAAATAGGAAACCCCCTTATGAGCGTTTCTACAAATAGAGGACCTTCGTATGAGGACTTCTTTTTATAGAAGACCTATGTACTTATGAAAACCTCCCTTTATAGAAGACCTGCATATGAAGACTTCTCTACATAGGAGATCTTCCTATGAGGACTAATCTATACAGAGAAGAAGAAGACCCTCTCATTAGGACTTCTGTAAATAGTCTACCCTTTTATTAGGTCTTCTATAAATAGTTGACCTTCTTATGAGGACTTCTGTAAAGACAAGACCCTCTTATGAAGCCTGCTATTAATAAAAGTCACTGTTATCAGATGTTCTCTATATAAAAGACACTCTCATGAGGCCTTCTATAAATAGAATACCCTCCCAAGAGGTCTAAAGGGGTATTCTATCTATAGAGAAGAAGGTTTTCTATCTACATAAGACTTTTTGCTCATAAAGTGGTCTTCTATGTATAAAATAACTCCCAGTTGGTTTTGTATATATAGAACATCTTTTAAAGATGTCTTCTATCTCGAGATACTGCTTCCTCTGTTAAAAAGGAACCTCAATGTGATCTCCATTAACTACCCACCAAGCATCGCTTATGAAAGTCCTTGAGTCTCTGTAGAGACTTCCGTACCAGTATATATTTTCAAGTTTACAATGCCACATTTGGCTGCTTATTGTCCCACTGTTCCCAGCAATAAAAATTATGTTGTAACATTTGTTCATAATGGCTTTCCTGCTGCATTAAAACACACACATCCGAAGTGAAGTAGTTTGTGTGTTTAAATTTGTTTGTAAAAATTCAACATGTCCTTGCAATAAAAATTGGCTGCATTGCATCACAACAAAACTTCATGCTGCTGGTGGATCAGCTGATGTCTGTTGTTCCTGGCATGACATTGATGTTAACTCTCATATGTCATAGTTGAGTTTTTTTGTTTTTGTAACAACTAACAATAGCAATGTAACTAAGCAATTTGCATATATGAGGAGATTTTCGAGAGAGGCGGAGGTAATGCCTATGCATATGTGTCAAATTTGACAGCTCCCAAAAAAATGGAATGCCGCAGCTTATAATTGTTACCCTACCCCACCCAGAATCATTAGTCATTCATATTGTTAAAATTGTGGTGAATCCTGTTTTACATATCCTGGCCAATTATGGTCCATGTTAGGAATATGTTAGCCTGCAGCGTCATTAGTTGTGGAAGAGAGAGAGTAAGTAAGATAGTCAGTGAGTGAGTCCGTGCTGTGAGCTATTCAACAGCAGGAGTTTTTAATAGAAATGTGAATAAATTTTATTATATGAGGTTTTCCTGGGCGTGTGTGTGTTTGTTTTCACTCAGACAACTTGATGTCCTGTTTGTGACACTTAGCACAATTTATTACCGAACATAAACACACACACACCAACATCCACTTTTGTTATTTTGCTACATTAAATATTCAAGTGTTTAATATTGCATTTGCTGTTCTTGCATTTGTTTGCTTTAAACAAACTAAAAAAAAAAATTATTTAAATCACATGAAATGTAAATAATCAAAGTGTTGTTTTTTTGATATAGAATTCGCAGTTTATTTTTTTATATTTGTTAATTCAATATAAATTAATTATTCAAAACCTTAGGGCATGGATTTGTGGAATATATAAAATAACAAAATAAAACAAAAATTAAAAATAGCAATATATGTTTATTTAAACTTATGGCCATAGTTGGGGCAATTAAGACACACATACGTATTAAAAAAAACTCGGCCAAACTCTTTGTGAAAAGCTTCACATATAACTCAGATAACTTTTTAAGCATTTTATGGTATTTTTTCTAACCGGAATTGACCCTTATTAATCGAAATTCTACCAAAATGTTGCTATTATGTAAAATTGTTGTTCAATTAAATAATTTAACAATAAATTTTATTATGTGTATATATTTATTATTAATTCAAATGTGTTGAAAAAAATCAAGAGTTTTGTTGTAATTCAATATAAACATCAATCAGAAAGAAAGAGAATATATCTCATTATTAGTTTATCCTTGTTTGCATTAAGTTTGCTGCGCCCCTGTTTTGTAGTCTAAATCAACAATCTGTGGCTTCTTATTGTTGGTTTTTATAACTGGATTTTATAATCCACCAACCAGGCCAACATCTGTTTTTATTCTCATTATTATTATATTTTTTGTATTTTTTTAAGTGCTAAAAACATGGTCATTAAAATTTTATATGCACATTTGTAGTTATTTGTTTTTCGTTTATAAGCATTTGACCGATTATTATTGTTATTGTTAATGTCATTATTCATAAATATTTAATTGAGTAGCACATTAATAAGAGTTCGTATACATTTTGTGTTAATTTTTTTAATTGCTGTGTTAATAAATGCAGGTGAATTATGCAAACTAAAATTAAAACAAAATTTAAAATAATTTTTTAAAATATTTAATAAAATAACTTAAGGCACGATTAGTCTAGTTTGAAACTTAAGAAACCCTCCTAAAAGGGGTCGTCTATCTAATAAAGTCCTCTAAAAGTGAACTTCTGTCCATAGAATGCCTACCAAAGTAGTAGAAGGAGGTCTTCAATCTGTAGACGAACTCTCAAATGCAAGGGAACTATGCAAACTGAAATTAAAAAAGGATACAAAATTTAAAATTAATTTTTTAAAATATTTAATAGAATAACTCAAGGCACGATTAGTCTAGTTAGAGACTTAAGAAAACCTCCTAAAGGGGTCTTCTATTTAATAATGTCCACTAAAAGTGAACTTCTGTCCATAGAAGTCCTATCAAAGTTGTAGAAGGAGGTCTTCTATCTGTAGACAACCTCTGAAATGGGCCTTCTATATATATAAGGCCTCCAAAGATGTCTTCTATCTAAGGAAGACTTCCCCAATAAGTCTTATATATAGAAGTCCTTCAAAAGCGGTTATCTATCTATAGAAGACCTCTGTAAATAGGAGGCTTTACATATAGGTGACCCTCTGTGAGGATTTTTACATGTAGAAGTCCATAGTATGAGGACTTCTCTACATTATTAAAAGGTCCTCTTGTGAGGTCATCTCTTCTTCTATAAATATAAGACCCTCTTATGAGCTCTTCTGTAAATATACGATTCTCTTTGAAGTCTTCTAAAAAAATAGAAGATCCTCATATGAGCATTTTTTCAAACAGAAGACTTTTGTATTGGGACTTCTCTACATAGGAGATCTTCGTATGAGGACTTCTCGGAATAAAGTATTATATAAATAGAAGATTCTCCCATTATGTCTCTATTATAGTCAACCCTTCTATCTTTAAACAGAAGTTCCTCTTACGATGTTGCTAATAAATAGAACCCCCTTTTGAAGCCTGCTTGCTAGAAGTGGAAGTCCATGCTTTCAGGTCTTTTCTATATAGCAGACCCTCTTAAAGGGGTCTTTTATCTATAGAAAGCCTCCAAAGATGTCTTCTATCTAAAGAATACTTCCCCAATAAGTCTTATATATAGAAGTCCTTCAAAATTTGTTCTCTATCTAAGAAGACTTCTATAAATAGAAGGCTTTATATATAGGTGACCCTCTGTAAATAGATGGCCCTCTTATGAGAATTTCTACAAGTAGAAGACCTTAGTATGAGGACTTCTCTACATTATTAAAAGGTCCTCTTGTGATGTCCTCTCCTCTTCTATAAATATAAGACCCTCTTAGGAGCCCCTCTATAAATAGACGATCCTTTTTGAAGTCTCCTAAAAATAGAAGACCCTCATAAGAGCATTTTTTTCAAACAGAAGACCTTCGTATTAGGACTTTTCTACGTAGGAGATCTTCGTATGAGGACTTCTCTATCTAGAAAATTCTGGTATAAAGTCTTATATAAATAGAAGATTTTCTCATTACGTCTCTATTATAGCCAACCCTTTTATCTGTAAACAGAAGTCACTCTTACGATGTTATTAACAACTAGAAGACCTCCTTATGAAGCCTGCTATAATGTTTTTTTATTGTTGTAACAGTGTTTTATTATGTTTGTATGTTCGTTCTCCGGTTCAATCTGGCTCTGGGTCTATCTCCAGTTTCAGGAAGGTGGCTACTTCGATGGGATGTAAACACAGATCCACTGTAGTCAGATGAGTAGGCTTGCCGGGACAGTTGAATAGGTGCTTAGTATCGTGCGGGCCCATGCCGCATGCTGGGCAGATGACTTGCACGGTGCGATCGATTCCCGCCCAATAGGAATTTAGGCGGCTGCAATATCCCGAGCGCAATTGTGCCAAAACTACTCTGGTTTGTCGTGGCTGCTGATGCTCTTCAGCTGCGATAGATGGGGTATGTACTCCGATGACTGCATTCACACAATAATTGCTTATGGTCTTAGCAACTGTGTCCGTGTGAATGCTGTTCAAACCTGCCTGATATGCCTGTTGATCTAGAGGTTCTCTCCTGTATTGTTGGACCGTCGTCTCTAGAGCATGAATATCCTTCTTGATATGCCTGGGTGTATCGGTGGCCACCATATGGTGATTGGGATGTCTCTCACGGTAACACCCGAGCAAGTACTGCAACGATAGCATCTCATTATGTTGTCGTACTGGAAGAACCTTTGCCTCCTCACGTAGATTATCCACTGTAGATTTGAGGAGGCACCCTCTTGCTGTTCTCAGGGCGGTGTTCTGACAAATTTGAATCTCATCCCACTGCGTGACACTTAAATTCGGGGACCAAACTGGCGCCGCATAGTTTACCACAGACCAACCTATCGCTTTATACCTGGTCAACAAGGTTTCCTTATCTGCACCTCAAGTGCTGCTGGCTAGAGACTTGAGGACCTTGTTCCTACATTTCAATTTATCGCAGATAGCTGTGGCATGTGAGGACGACGTGACAGTGGTGTCGAATGTGACCCATAGAATTTTGGGGCGGAATTCTGCTACCATCGACCCTGATATTCAACTCTCTTCCACCGTCCATGTGGTGAACAGAGTGGCCGTCGATTTAGTGCCGGATATCTGCATATTCCTCGCGTGGAAAAAGTTGGTAACATCGGTTAAATAGGAGTTCAGTCTCTCACAGATGTCATCAGGGTAGGTACCTGATGCCAGGATCGTACAATCATCTGCATACATTACGATCTCAATGCCGTCTGGAGGGGGCGGAATACAGGAAAGGTAGAGGTTAAACAGTTCCCGCGATATCACCCTTCCTTGGGGAACTCCCTGTTTCACTTTACGGGGCTCTTGTTTCTGAATTCCACATACGACCGGCGACCACACATATAGTTGATTATCCAACGTTTCAGACTTGGCAGACTCGAACAGCGTGGAGTGCTTGACAGTACCAAAGGCTTTTGATAAGTTAAGCGCCACCATCACTGTTCTATCACACGGCCTTCTATAGATGTACATGTGCCTGCTATAAATGGAAGTACATGCTTTGAGGCAGACGCTCTTATTAGACCTTCTATAAATAGAATAACCTCCGAAGGTATCTAAAGTGGTCTTAGAGGAGTGCATCAAACGGTGTTCTTCTTATCTATGTATAGAAGACCTCCCAAAAGGGTCTTCTCTTTATAAAAGTTCATCTAAAGGGGTCATCTATCTGCAAAAGACCACCCAAAGTGGTCTGCTATCTATGAAGTAGCTCATAAAGGGGTCTTCTCTCCCCTCCGAAGGGGGCCTACTATCAACAGAATATTTCCAAAAAACGGGGTATTTTATCTATAGAAGACCTCCCAAAGCGGTCTTATAAGACCTCCTAAAGGTGCATACTATCTTTAGAAGACCTACGAAAGAGGTCCTCTATCTATAGAATACCTCCGAAAGAGGGTTTCTCTCTGTAAAGAAAACTTCCCAAAGTTTTTTTTTATATAAAAAGTTGTTCTCTATATATAAAAGACCTATTAAAAGGGTCTATATAACACCTCCTAAAAGGTTCTTCTATTTATAGAAGATCTCCCAAAAGCGTCTTTGTCTATTGAAGACATACCAAAGGAGTCTCCTGCCTATAGGAGACCTCGCCAAAAGGTCTTCTATCTATAGAAGTTCTACCAAAGGGCCCTTTTACCTATAGAAGTCCTTCCAAAGGGACTTCTATTTATAGGGTACCTCCGGTGCTCCTCTATCTTTAGTAGACTTCCCAAAGGCGTCTTCTATGTATAGAAGACCTCCAAAGTGGACTTCTCAAAGAAGTCTTCTATATATAGAGATCCTTCAAAAGTGGTTATGTATCTATAGAAGACCTCCCGAAAGGGCCTTCTATGTATAGAAGAAATCCCAAAGAAGTCTGCAGTCTATTGAAATATTTTTCTATCTATAGAAGGTTTTCCAAAGGGTCTTCTATGTATAGAAGAAATCCCAAAGAAGTCTGCAGTCTATTGAAATATTCTTCTATCTATAGAAGGTTTTCCAAAGGGCTTTCTATTTATAGAAGATCTCCGAACATGGCCCTCAAATTATAGAAGACCTACAAGGAGGTTGTCTATCTAAAGAAGACTTTCAAAGGAAGTCTTCTTTATATAAAAGTTCCTTGAAAGTGGTTCTCTATATATAGAAGACCTATTTGAAGGGTCTTCTATCTATATAAGACCTTCTAAAAGGATCTTCTATCTATAAAAGACCTCCTAAAAACGTCTTTTACTATTGAAGACATACCAAAGGATTCTTCTGTCTATAGGAGACCTCGCCAAAGGGTCTTCTATTTATAGAAGCCCTTCTAATGGGGACTTCTATCTGTAGAGTACCTCCGGTGGTCCCCTATCTTTAGTAGACCTCCCAAAGGCGTCTTCTATCTATAGAATACCTCCCAAACGGGTCCTCTATTTATAGAAGACCTCCCAAGAAGATCTTCTATCTATAAATGTCCTCCCAAAAGGGTCTTCTATTTATAGAAGACATCCCAAAGAAGTCTTCTGTCTATAGAAATATTTTTCTATCTATAGAAGGCTTTCCTATAGAACATTTCCTAAAAGGGTCTTCTAACTATAGAAGATATCCAAAAGAAGTCTTCTATCTATAGAAGACATCCTATTTTTAGTAAACTTCCCATAAGGGTCTCCTATCTATAGAAGTCCTCCTCAATGGGTTTTCCATCTATAGAAGTCCTTCCAAAGGATTCTTCTATATACGTCCTAGCGAATTCTCTATCTATAGGAGACCTCCAATAATCGCATTCTGTCCATAGAAGACCTCTCAAAGAGGTCTATCTATAGATGACTTCCCAAAATTGTCCTTTATCTATATAAAACCTATCAGGTGACATTCTATCTAAAGAAGGCCTCTTAAATAGGTCTCATATCTAAAGGGGAACATCCATCTGTAGAGGACTTCTCAAAGGGTCATTTATTTTTAGAAGACTTCTTTCTCAAAGGGGTGTTCTATCTAAAGATGACTTCTTACAGATGTCTTCTATCCCAATAGGGTCTCCAAATTGTAGAAGACCTCCCCAAGGGTTTGTCTATCTATTAAAGACCTACCAAATTGACATTATAGCTAAATCAGATGTACTAAAGAACTAGTCTATCTTTAGAAGACCTCCAGACGTTTCTTCTATCTTTAGAAAATTCCCAAAGGGTCTTATTCGTACAGAAGACATTCCAAGGCGCTGTTCTCTCTTTAGAAGACCTTCCATATGGGTCTTCTATATATAGAATATCACTTAGAAGTAATCCTACTAAACGTAGAAGTCCTACTAAACGGACATTATATCTACAGAATACTTATTAAAAAGGTATTCCTTCTGTAGAAGACCTCCCAGAGCGGTCTTCTATTTATAGAAGACATCCCAAAAGGGGTCTATTATCTATAGAAAACCTCAGAAAGGGATCCTCTAGCTACAAAAGACCTCCTAAAGGGATCTCCTATCTATAGAAAACTTCCAAAAACGGTCCTCTAACTACAAAAGACCTTCCAAAGGGGTCTTCTGTCTACAGAAGAACTCCCAAAGATTCCTCTGTCTATAGAAAACCTCCCAAAGGGGTTTCTATCTTGAGAAGACTTCCCATTCAAAGAGATTTATTATCTAGAAAAAATCTCCTAAAAACTTCTTCAACCTAAATAAGACTTCTGAAAGGTGAATTATCAAAGTAAAATAAGCTTGTTTAATTGAGCCTTTGATCACATGTAAATGGTGTCATACAATTTCCCACATAATCCTATTTATTGCGTACTTTTTTTAAGGAGTGCTGTCTTCCGTTATAAGTCTTTATTTATTCAATTTCCAATATAAAACCACAAATTCATGTTAATTACTTCACAAACACATACACAAAAACATACATATTAGCAATACGAAACTAAATTTTTCTTTGTGTTAGTGGCATTTTATATGCAATTATTCCAGAATATATTAAACCCAAGACATCGTATATGTTTTAACGAATTAATGGCAATATTGTGTGTATACTCGTAGATGTATGCACATACTTATGTATGTACAAGTATATAGTAATTTTCTGCATTTATAAAATGTTTGTTATAGACATTTTCAAACATTATTTTTGTCATTTATATCTTTTATTTTCAAAGCTATTTTGACATTTTATGAAACCAAAATGCTTATCAAATTATATTCTAGCCATAAACTTGTGAATTAATCATATAATCTCTTCTTTGCTTTGTGTCAGCAACATAATATTCCAAATGAAAACTATTCATGTGAATGTCCTGACCAATGTGAAATTTTGAATTTTGTAAACAGTAAAGCTTCAAATGAATAATTTTCTGAATTGGCAAATTTCATTATGACTTTTGTCTGTTTTATGAGAAGAGTTTTCACTGTCTACTATGACAAACATGTACGAATATTGATGTCATATTAATTGGTTTCAACTGCAAATATACACAATTTCTCAAGAGCTAAGCAATTAATACTTAATTAATATGATTACCATTGAGATGTGGATTCGAGGATGATGAAGAAAAAATACCACTAAATTATTTCACAATTGTGAAAAGTTTTACTGTCGTTTATAAATTTCCAATGTATTCTCGCATAGAACTTAATTCATGAAGTGAAGTATGTAAACATGACTTAAGTCCCCATCAGGTATTCGGGTTTATTTTTCCAATTTATGTTTAGCTTTTCATCAGCGACTTGGTTTTGAAGAAGTGGGGTGTTTTCGTAGTTTTATAATAGGTCTACTGTCTATGTGTACATAGAAGACCTAGCAAAGTGACAGAACGAGGTCTTCTATCTGTAGACGACCTCTCAAAAGGGCCTTCTATCCATAGATCTCTCAAAGAAATCCTATCAAACAGACATCCATCTAAACAAAAGGGGGCTAAACAAGACATTCTATCTATAGAAGACCTCCTAAAGGGGCCTTCCGTCTATAGAATGCCTATTTAAGGTGTCTTACATGTATAGAAGACCTGCGAAAGGGGTGTTCTATCTATAGATTACCTCCTAAAGGGCTCTTCTATTTAAAGAATACCTTCAAAAAAGGTATGTTAATAGAAGACCTCCCAAAGAGTCTTCCATCTATAGAAGGCCTCCCAAAAGGGTCTAATATAATTCTCAAAGAGCTATTTTATATATAAAAGACCTTCCAAAGGGGTGTTCTATCTATAGAAGACCTCCCAAAGGGGTCTTCTATCTTTAGAAGACATCCGAAACGTGTCTATCTATCTATAGAAGACCTTCAACGATGTCTTATATTTAAAGAAGACTTCCCAAAGAAGTCTTCTATATATGTAGAAGTCTTTCAAAAGTGGTTCTTTACCTATAAAAGACTTCTATAAATAAAAGATCGACGGACATATCCAATGTGGGTCAAGTAGGCTCATTCATTATATACCACAGGTCCTTGAAAAAATATTCTTTAAAAATCCATGCTCATAATTGTGAGGGTCTTTGAAAAAATATTTTTTTAAAAATTCCATGTTCGTAACTTGGAGGGTCATTGAATAAATATCCTTTAAAAAATCCATGTTCATAACTTGGAGTGTTCTTGAAAAAATATTCTTTAAAAAATCCACATTTGTTACTTAGAGGGTCCTTGAAAAAATATTTTTTAAAAAATCCACATTTGTTACTTAGAGGGTCCTTGAAAAAATATTTTTTAAAAAATCCACGTTTGATACTTAGAGGGTCCTTGAAAAAATATTCTTTAAAAAATCCACGTTTGATACTTAGAGGGTCCTTGAAAAAATATTCTTTAAAAAATCCACGTTTGATACTTAGAGGGTCCTTGAAAAAATATTCTTTAAAAAATCCACGTTTGATACTTAGAGGGTCCTTGAAAAAATATTCTTTAAAAAATCCACGTTTGATACTTAGAGGGTCCTTGAAAAAATATTCTTTAAAAAATCCACGTTTATAAGTTGGAGGGTCTTTGAAAAAATATTCTTTAAAAAATCCACTTTTATAAGTTGGAGGGTCCTTGAAAAAATATTCTTTAAAAAATCCACGTTTATAAGTTGGAGGGTCCTTGGAAAAATATTCTTTAAACAATCCACGTTTATAAGTTGGAGGGCCCTTGAAAAAATATTCTTTAAAAAATCCACGTTTATAAGTTGGAGGGCCCTTGAATAAATATTCTTTAAAAAATCCACGTTTATAAGTTGGAGGGTCCTTGAAAAAATATTCTTTAAAAAATCCACGTTTATAAGTTGGAGGGTCCTTGAAAAAATATTCTTTAAAAAATCCACGTTTATAAGTTGGAGGGTCCTTGAAAAAATATTCTTTAAAAAATCCACGTTTATAAGTTGGAGGGTCCTTGAAAAAATATTCTTTAAAAAATCCACGTTTATAAGTTGGAGGGTCCTTGAAAAAATATTCTTTAAAAAATCCACGCTTGTTATTTAGAGGGTCCTTGAAAAAATATTCTTTAAAAATCCACATTTACAACTTGGAGGGTCCTTGAAAAATATTCTTTAAAAAATCCAACTTTATATTTTGGAGGATCCTTGAAAGAGTATTCTTTAAAAAATCCTCTTTTATAAGTTGGAGGGTACTTGAAGAACTATTCTTTAAAAATCCACGTTTATAACTTGGAGGATCCTTGAAAAAATATTCTTTAAAAAATCCACGTTTTAAATTTGGAGTGTCCTTGACAAAAAATTTTCTTTAAAAAATCCACGTTTATTACTTGGAGGATCCTTGAAAAAATATTCTATAAAAAATCCACGTTTATATCTTGGAGGATACTTGAAAAAATATTCTTTAAAAAATCCACGTTTTAAATTTGGAGTGTCCTTGACAAAAAATATTCTTTAAAAAATCCACGTTTATTACTTGGAGGATCCTTGAAAAAATATTCTTTAAAAAATCCACGTTTTTAACTTTTAGGGTCCTTGAAAAAATTCGTTAAAAAATCCAAGTTTATAACTTGGAGGATCCTTGAAAAAAATGTTCTTTAAAATATCCTTGGAGGATCCTTGAAAAAGTATTGTTTAAAAAATCCAAGTTTATAACTTGACGAGTCCTTGAAAAAATATTCTCTAAAAAATAATAATTTATAACATGGAGAGTCCTTGAAAAATATATTCTTTAAAAAATCCAATTTTATGGCAGAAGTCCATATAAAAAAATTAATTTTTAAAAATGCAGATTTATAGCGGTTTCTAGCTTAGTATACTCGTATGTTGTAGAGTATTAGCATTTATTAAGGGTACTTGACATAAAATTAAAATTCACCACTCTCTCTTAATTGGTCGCTTTGCAGACACTACTAAAAACAATTCAAACCTTATGTATGGAAAAGAGACTTTTGCGAATGTATAACTTGTTCATTAATTTCGAATATATCACAAAGAGAAAAACTGTATGAGTGTTTCAGTAACCATCTCGTTCCTATTAGCTTTTATATTATCTAACAGAAAAATAGCACAACATGTGTTTTGTGTGATTCTTTAGCAAGAGATACTCTGGAACATTCAGGATATTTTATAATACAAAACCCAACACACTTTGTGCTGCAAAATAAAAGAGAACATAAAACATTTCAAGAAATATATGGATTTATTATAGGTAAAGTGGAGTAAATAGAAATAGTTTGGTCTCTTATATCTGTGAGGACATGTTAATATTATTCCCTTTTCATAAAGAGAGCTATTATGAGGTAATGAAACCAGGTTCTCTCTCTACTCTTTAGACTATAAATGCTTTATTTAATAAAGGTGATAAGCACTACTTTTTGAAAGGAATTCCTCAACATCCCTTCAAACAAATCGTAAAGCGTGTACAAAAACCTTCCTTTGTTTAAATATTCCCTTTCGGAAAGCTAACAGCACAAATGAGTTGACGACGAAAGTGAACCAGAAATAAGGACAAGTGCAAAGTAGAAAAACCAAGAAAATTCCTAAGAGAAAATGCAAGAAAAAAAATAAAATTTTCATGGTGAAATGAAAGTGTTGGAATAAAGGCAACAATGAAAATAGAAGATTCTGCACAAACTATCCTGTGGGATACTTTTCCATAAAATAAGACGACAATGGCAAACTGAGGTGGAACATGCAAAGCAAAAAACAACCCCATGTGTAAAACTAACGAACAAAAGCAAATACTAAAAAATATAAATTTCCTTGCTCCCTCACCTGCTTATAGCACAAAGTTTTAGAAAAAAAACTTTTGGCATTAGTTTTGTGGCTTTTTTGTTTGCAATTGAATAAATCTCGTCCTCTCTATCTTTAAGCCAAAAGTCTGCAGCTTCCTTTTGTTTTTCTTTCAGTTGTTTTTTCCTTTTGACCTGACATCAAGTAAACAATTCCCTAGTTATACTATTAGTATGCGTAAAATATGTAATGTGTCCTTACGTTGTATTATAGCATTGCAGTAATGTGAAACATGCCACTAGAAATGACGGAGACACAAAAAAGACAAACACACACACACACACACAAAGAATAATAGTAAAGGAACTCGTAACGGCAGTAGCATGCAGATAATAATGTATACCAGAATGACTGTATGGTTTTCTATGGAAAGAGTAGTTTTTGTTTCCCTATTATTTTTTGTCATTCGTATATGTATGCTTTGACACATGGGAGCCAAAGATAAGATGTAAGTTGAACACATGTAGTTTTAAATTACTATACCCTTGTTGCAAGTAATGGGAAGCAAAGTTAATGGTATTGTTGTTGTTGTAGTGTGGTACAACTGCAACATGTAAATGGAGGGGGTAATAAAGGAAAGATTAAAATAGTTTAAAAAAATATATATATATATTTTTTAAATCCACTTTTTTGCGTGGATGGGCAATGAAAAAGTCCTTCTTTAAAATCCACCTTTATTGCTCGGTTGGACATTGAAAAATATTTTTTAAAAACATTCGCATTTATTGCTTGATTGCGCAATGAAAAATATTTTTTAAAAAAATCCACTTTAATTGCTTGGTTGGGCAATGAAAAATATTTTTTAAAAAAATCCACGTTAATTGCTTGGCTTGGCAATGAAAAATATATTTAAAAAAAATCCACTTTTATTGCTCGGTTGGGCAATGCAAAAATATTTTTAAAAATCCACGTTTATTGCTTGGTTGGACAATGAAAACTATTTTTTAAAAGGATCCATTTATCGCTGTGATGGTCCATGAAAAAATATTCTTTAAAACAATCGACGTTTAGTGCTGTGATGGTCCATAAAAAATATTCTTTAAAAACCCACGTTTATTGCTGTGACGGTCCATGAAAAAATATTGTTTAAAAACCCACGTTTATTGCTGTGACGGTCCATGAAAAAATATTCTTTAAAAAATCCACGATTATTGCTGTGATGGTCCATGAAAAAATACTCTTTAAAAAATCCACGTTTATTGCTGTGATGGTCCATGAAAAAATATTCTTTAAAAAATCCACGTTTATTGCTGTGATGGTCCATGAAAAAATATTTTTTAAAAAATCCACGTTTCTTGCATTGATGGTCATAAAAACATATTTTTTGAAAAATCCACGTTTATTGCTGTGATGGTTCCTGGAAACATATTCTTTAAAAATCCACGTTTCTTGCATTGATGGTCATAAAAACATATTTTTTGAAAAATCCACGTTTATTGCTGTGATGGTCCATGAAAAAATATTCTTTAAAAAATCTACGTTTCTTGCATAGATGGTCATGAAGACATATTCTTAAAAAAAATCTACGTTTCTTGCATTGATGGTCATGAAAACATATTCTTTAAAAAATCCACGTTTATTGCTGTGAAGTTTCTGGAAAAACATTCTTTAAAAAATCCACGTTTCATGCATTGATGGTCATGAAGACATATTCTTTAAAAAATCCACGTTTATTGCTGTGATGGTCCATGAAAAAATATTCTTCAAAAAATCCACGTTTATTGCTGTGATGGTCCATGAAAAATATTCTTTAAAAAATCCACGTTTATTGCAGAGATGGTCCATGAAAAAATATTATTTAAAAAATCCACGTTTATTGCAGAGATGGTCCATGAAAAAATATTATTTAAAAAATCCACGTTTATTGCAGAGATGGTCCATGAAAAAATATTATTTAAAAAATCCACGTTTATTGCAGAGATGGTCCATGAAAAAATATTATTTAAAAAATCCACGTTTATTGCAGAGATGGTCCATGAAAAAATATTATTTAAAAAATCCACGTTTATTGCAGAGATGGTCCATGAAAAAATATTCTTTAAAAAATCCACGTTTATTGCAGAGATGGTCCATGAAAAAATATTCTTTAAAAAATCCACGTTTATTGCTGTGATGGTACATGAAAAAATATTCTTTAAAAAATCCACGTTTATTGCAGAGATGGTCCATGAAAAAATATTCTTTAAAAAAATCCACGTTTATTGCTGTGATGGTCCATGAAAAAATATTCTTTAAAAAATCCACGTTTATTGCCGAGATGGTCCATGAAAAAATATTCTTTAAAAAATCCACGTTTATTGCCGAGATGGTCCATGAAAAAAGTATTATTTAAAAAATCCACGTTTATTGCAGAGATGGTCCATGAAAAAAGTATTATTAAAAAAATCCACGTTTATTGCAGAGATGGTCCATGAAAAAATATTATTTAAAAAATCCACGTTTATTGGAGAGATGGTCCATGAAAAAATATTATTTAAAAAATCCACGTATATTGCAGAGATGGTCCATGAAAAAATATTATTTAAAAAATCCACGTTTATTGCAGAGATGGTCCATGAAAAAATATTATTTAAAAAATCCACGTTTATTGCTGTGATGGTGCATGAAAAAATATTATTTAAAAAATCCACGTTTATTGCAGAGATGGTCCATGAAAAAATATTCTTTAAAAAATCCAGAGATGGTCCATGAAAAAATATTATTTAAAAAATCCACGTTTATTGCAGAGATGGTCCATGAAAAAATATTATTTAAAAAATCCACGTTTATTGCAGAGATGGTCCATGAAAAAATATTATTTAAAAAATCCACGTTTATTGCAGAGATGGTCCATGAAAAAATATTATTTAAAAAATCCACGTTTATTGCAGAGATGGTCCATGAAAAAATATTATTTAAAAAATCCACGTTTATTGCAGAGATGGTCCATGAAAAAATATTATTTAAAAAATCCACGTTTATTGCAGAGATGGTCCATGAAAAAATATTATTTAAAAAATCCACGTTTATTGCAGAGATGGTCCATGAAAAAATATTATTTAAAAAATCCACGTTTATTGCAGAGATGGTCCATCAAAAAATATTATTTAAAAAATCCACGTTTATTGCAGAGATGGTCCATGAAAAAATATTATTTAAAAAATCCACGTTTATTGAATGGTTGGGCAATGAAAAATATTTTTTTTAAAAAATACACATTTATTGGTGGATGTCGGTTGAAAAATATTTTTTTAAAATTACAAATTAATGGTCCTTCAAAAATATTATATAAAAATTCTTTTTTGGCCTTTGAAAAAATTGTGTTAAAATCAAAATTTTCTTTAAAAATGTCCTGAGGTCTTTGTAGACATTCCTTAAAATTTAATGATTGCTCTCTTGCTAGTCCTTTAAAAATCATCCTTTACAACTTTGCTTATTATTCTAAAATATTACACCATAAAAGCCTGCTGTAATGTAACAATGTGACCACATAACCACAACATGTCCTTTATATGTACATAATTATTTATTAATCTTCTTATATACCATAAATGTTAATTTTAAATATTATATTTAATACCTTGGTTGTAACATACTGAAAGGTCCTTGAAAAATATTGTACGTTTATATTTAAAATTTACTTCATTTAACTTTTTGGAAATTATTAACCATTAAATCTTCTTGTTAAATATTTATATTAAATTTTAAAAACTACACAAGTTCCTTATGGGTGGGCATATTTTATTAGAAGTAATTGAGTGTAACATACTATCTACACAGCTGTCCGATCTCATGCTCCTCCACATTCACTGCTTCATATCTTTGAAAATTACTAAATAATCAACAACACATTGTAGTGTTGTTGTTGTTATCTTTCGTCGTGATTTATTTGGTGTTTATTACAAAGTTTCCTAGTGAACGCACACACAAAATAGTTCCTTTGGGGGAAGCCTTTACAAAATATGCATGTAAAGGATGTTGTTATATGGTTGTTGTTGTTGTTATTATAGTTATTTGACCTACATATATTCTAGTTCATGTGAATTATTATTGTAAAGCCAAACCATACTTCCTTCCCACAATACCCAGGCAGTTGTTTTAAAGAGGTAATATTTTCCGACAACTACTTTTATGTTGTCTTAACCATAAATTATGCATTTATATGAACACTATAATTTCATGGACAAAGGGGAAGGAACAATATGAAATTGTTAAATATAAGGTGATTATAATTCCACAGAGCATAAACAAGCCTCGCTATTTATCTATGTTTGCCTATAAAAGTAACGTTTTTAATCAAATCAAAACTCTAATTTTGGTAAGGGTACCTAGAAACTACTCCAAGCATCGAAAATATCCTGCTTAATCCCGTTGAATGTAAAAATTGCAGTATACTATTATTCTCTTTACTGTTGGTCAAAAGCTGTTTTTAAAGTCTTTCATTGCCACCAACTATTACATATATCGCAACAAAACTAATATCACTTCCCCTTGTCATGTCTCTTATCTCCTTCCATTTTAATAACACTCTACTATTTCCAAGTAGTTTGTTTCTATTTTTTCTATTGTTATTATTTATTTTAATCTTGAAGAAATTTCATTACCAATCTCCATCCGTTGCAAATATTTAACTAACTCTTCTCGCAGCAATTCGTTTCCACCAAGAACTTAATGAATATTTCAACCTTAAAAATAAATACAAGTTGACATTTAGTAGTTGCTAATGGCTATTTTAACACACACACAAATACACTGATAGACATTGAAACTAGAAAGAGAGAGAAATAAATTAACAAACATTCTAAAGCTCGCCGAACCAAATAAACCCTAAAGGAATTTTTGAGGAAGTTTTTAAACCGCAATACAAGGTTCAACAAACCAGACATTAAAAAACAAATGAAAAAAGAGGAACTCATCTCTGGGGGATTGGACACCAGACAGCACTATACGTATTGGCTAAAGTGAACAATTGAGCAAAACAAACAAATAACAAAAAAAAAATATATGAAAACATACAGAGTTGAAAAATACTGCCATGTACTTTTGTGAAACGTGGTCACAATAATAAAACGGGGTGTCATCTGGAGGAAATAGTTGGTGAAATGAAATAGTTGGTGAACTCGTTAACCCTTGTCTTTAAAAAGTATTTTTTCTTTAAAAACTCATGTTTGTTTTATAAAAAAAATCCACGGTTTGTTGTTCAAAAGGTCCTTGAAAAATATTCTTTTAAAAATCCACGTTTTGTTTTAAAAAGGTCCTTGAAAAATATTCTTTTAAAAATCCACGTTTTGTTTTAAAAAGGTCCTTGAAAAATATTCTTTTAAAAATCCACGCTTTGTTGTTTAAAAGGTCCTTGAAAAATATTCTTTTAAAAATCCACGTTTTGTTGTTTAAAAGGTCCTTGAAAAATATTCTTTTTAAAATCAACGTTTTGTTGTTTAAAAGGTCCTTGCAAAATATTCTTTCTAAAATCCACGTTTTGTTCTTTAAAAGGCCCCTGAAAAATATTCTTTAAAAAATCCACATTTTGTTGTTTAAAAGGTCCTTGAAAAATATTCTTTTAAAAATCCACGCTTTGTTGTTTAAAAGGTCCTTGAAAAATATTCTTTTAAAAATCCACGTTTTTTGTTTAAAAGGTCCTTGAAAAATATTCTTTTAAAAATCCACGCTTTGTTGTTTAAAAGGTCCTTGAAAAATATTCTTTTAAAAATCCACGTTTTGTTGTTTAAAAGGTCCTTGAAAAATATTCTTTTAAAAATCAACGTTTTGTAGATTAAAAGGTCCTTGAAAAATATTCTTTTGAAAATCCACGTATTGTTGTTTAAAAGGTCCTTGAAAAATATTCTTTTAAAAATCCACGTTTTGTTGTTTAAAAGGTCCTTAAAAATAGTCTTTTAAAAATTCACGTATAGTTGTTTAAAATGTCCCTGAAAATAATTCTTTTAAAAATCCACGTTTTTTTGATTAAAAGGTCCTTGAAAATTATTCTTTAAAAAATCCACGTTTAGATGTTTAAAAGGTCCCTAAAAAAAATGAAACTTCTCGTTTATAAACATTAAAGGTCCTTAAAAAATATCCTTTAGAAAATGCACGTTTATTGCCGGAAAAGTCCATGAAAAATATTCTTTAAAAATTCGCGTGTATTGCTGGAAAGGTTCTTTAAAAAACTCATGTATATTGCTGGAAAGTCCCTTGAAACATTTTCTTTGCGGGTTTATTTCTGGAAAAATATTTTTTAATCTCCGTTTATTACTTGAGAAATTTGAGAAATTTTTTTAGAAAGTCCACATTTATTGCTTGGATGTTCCTTAATAAAATATTCTTTAAAAACCCAGGTCTTTTGTATCAAACCAACCCCGTGCTCATGCAAGGGTTAAGGATTACAACAGAATACTTAATTTCTCACCAAAAATATATCTTCTATGGTTTTTAGCCATATTTTGATTTAAAAATAGCCAAGTTACTACTTTTCAACAGAAAAAATACTCTCCAAGCATTTTAGATTTGTTATTTGGACATGCAGGAAGAATCCACCACGCTGATGGTTGTCATGGCAGCCGCCATTTGTGGGTTTTGTGCCAAAATCCCTGTCAATGTGTTTTTGTTTTCTTTCTATTTGCATTACGTTTTTGCGTGTTTTCAATCTTTTAGCCGGTGTTGTTTTTTCCCACTTTGGCTTAAATGGAAAAATTCAAATAAATTTAATTTTTTATTCACTCAAACCGAGAAGAAACATGGAAACAGCAGTGCACAAATTTTCACGTTTTACTGCAGAAGACACACACACAACCAATGGTAACCACACATAAAGAATGGATGTTTTTTTCCCCAAGCAGGGCATCGATGGGCACGTCCCAGTGCTAAAGAATGCAGACAGTTTTTGTTTGGAGTTATAGGAAATTGAAGACACAACTGGCCATCCCCAAAACACCGACAGACCAACAGGCACACAAGAAAAGACTTTCAGCGCCAAGTAAAGCGGAAATGTTGATTTGAACAAAATTCAGCACACTTAGTTACTGTATTTGCTCTTAGAGTATATGGTCGGTCCTACGTCTCCGGGGAAGTTATCTTCCTGTTTTTCTTGTTTTCCCTTTGCCACTTTGCCCTTTAGCCAATCAACCATGTTTCATGGTTTGCTTTTATGTTGTCTTTCTTTGTTGTATTGGTGATAACAGTTCGTGGAATTTTTTTTGTGTGCTCCCATCCATGTCATCTATTTGCTTTGTAAATTTGCTGCAGGATTTAGACAGTTTTGCAGACATCAATGGAATTAGCAACTAAGGTGCTGGCGTCTCGTTCTTTGTATTGTTCAAATAATGTATGATTCAATTGAGAAGAATAAACCAAAAAGGATATTGACTTATTGTCGATATTTTAACTCTTTTGGCTGTTTTATCAACAGTTTTTTCTTCGTTTGGTGGAATTGACGGAGAGAGAAGAATTGCAATTGATTTGGAAAAAGAGGGAATAATAGATTTGGATGGTTTGGTAGATAGGAAAATTAAATTTAAAAAAATTAAATCAGAAAAAGTTTGTATTACACTGTGTGTAATTTTTTGAGAAGACACGTGTCTGTCCGTTTTTCCCCATCTCATCAACTTTCGAGGTTATAGGCCTCCAAAGGTTTGAGACTTTGATGTAAAAAGGGGTCATTTAGTCAGGACTATATCTTCCAAACCGTTAGAAAATTTGAATTTATCTCAGAGGTAAAGTTGTAGCTCTTGTCTTAGAGAACAAAAATTGTGAACACATATAATCCATCAAACTTCATCTGCAAAGTCAAAATCGCCATGGTCAATTTTCTTTTAAAATTGTTTTCTCAAGTTTTGGTCTACAGCCATCAAACCGATCAAATTTGAAGCAAACAACCAACTACAAAAATGTACCTCAGATCTCAATGAACGTCTGTCTAGAATATACGAACTCGGTAAACTCTGTTTTTAAAGGGCAATGTAGCAAAGCAGATATGATTTTTATCCTGTTTCCTAAACTGTTCAATATTCAAGAAAACAACCAATTACAATAATGTGGCAAAGGCAATAATAAACATACGAAATGTCTATGAACAGTTCTTAATGGTGAAAATAGCAAAAATCTTTGGAAAATATCCAATTTTTAACTTTTTCTCCGAATCAGGGCCAAAGATAGGCAACCGCCCAAAAATTAAGGATAGAGTCAACAAAAAAATGTACCTTAGATTTCAACAAACAAGTTTCTAGAACAAATGAAGATTCTAGGGACGATCCTTTAAGCTCTAAATTCGATTATTTTAGATCATTTTTTCCTGTTCAGGTCCGTAAATAACAAACCTGTAAAATTTCCTTGAGTTTTTAACAGTTTGTTGTTTCCAAACCTGAGGAGGGGAAATGTTAAAAATAATTTAATTGTTCGTGAATTTCAGTCCTAAGAATCAGTCCTAGAATCTTCATATGTTCTAAAAGTTGTTTATTGAAATCTTAGGTACAATTTTGTTGTTGGCTGTATCCTTAAATTTGTGGGCGGTTGCGTATCTTTGGACCAGAGTTGGAGAAAAAAAGTATAAAAATTGGATATTTGCAAAATATTTTTGCTATTTTTACCATTAAGAACCGTTCATAGACATTTCGCATGTTCCAAAAAGTTGTTTGCTGATATCTTAGCTAAATTATTGTGGTCCATTGTTTTCTTGAATTTTGAACGGTTTAGCGTCTATGGAGCAGGGACCGAGAAAAGAGGATAAAAATCGCATGTGATTTGCTATTTTGACCATTAAGAACTGTGTCTACAGAGTTTGTATGTTCTAGAATGCTGTTTACTAAGATCTAAGGTATATTTTTCTTGTTGGTTGTTTGCTTCAATTTTGATCGGTTTGATATCTTTAGACTAAAATCCGAGAAAAAATTAAATGGCAAATTTGACTTAGACGATTTTGACCTTGAAGGTGAGGGTGAACGGATTTTATGTGTTAACAATTATTCTTTAAGACGAGAGGTACAACCTTGCTTCCACGAGTAATACCAAATTCCATGCGGTTTAGCAGATCTGTGCCTAACAAAATGATGCCTTTGACATCAAAGCCTCAGGTCTTTGGGGGGCCCATAACCGCGAAAGTTGAAGTGATAGCAAAAAACGCCGAGACACGTGTCTTCTTATTTTTGGTCTTTTATCACGCTGCGGTGTCAAAATAGGGTTAATAATTTTCGTGTTGCATAGTGTTATTTACTATTATAAAACAAGTGAGCAAAGGCTATAGTCGGGATGGGGCCGACCATGTGATACCCTACACCACTACCCCTGTGCGTAAGCTTTTCACTGGTAAACATTTCTTTTAGGGAATATAATCCGACTACCACCAAAAATAATATGCCTCTTTCTCCCTGGGACCCCCATAAGCAACCAAAATTTCGTGACCATACGATCAAAAGTACGACCTGTAGCTTGATTGCAATAAATTGAAGAATTGGATGCATTACCGAATATTCTGGTATCTCCCTTGTTTGACCACCTTCGCCAACCTGCTTTACACCAATGTAAAGGTAATATTTTCTTCTTCCATTGACAGGTTTTGCCGTTGGAATATCACTACTAGAAGCCGATATATTGACAAAGAATAAAACTTTGAATTTGTCTCCAAAAGAGTTTTTCCCATTCCGACCCCTAAATATTATCCGACTATCACCAAAATCAATAGGCTTCTTCATCTGTGCGGCCCCCTTTTTTTCACTATCCGATCAAAATTCCATCTTGTAGCGTGATTACAAAAAATGGAAAAATTGGGTTTATTACTGAATTATTTTGCAATATCTCGGTTTGTTCACTTACGCCAACATACTTTTCATCAATATAAACGAGATCTTTTCTTCTTCCATTGCGGAGATATTCGCATAAGAAAAAAACATTGACTTTCCTCCACAGAAGCTTTTCGCTTATTCCGACTCCTGAATATTATCCGACCATCACCAAACTGAATAGGCTTCTTTCTCTGTGGGACCCGCATCCACTCCTCGTGACGATCCGATCAAAATTGCGACCTGTAGCGTGATTACAAACAAATCGGAAAATGGGATGCATTACCGACTATTGCGATATCTCTGTTGTTTGGGCAGCTACGACTACCTACTTTACATCGTTGTAAAGGTGATATTTTCTTCTTTCCTTGCATGATTTTGCTTTTGATATACCTCTTAAAGAAACAGAGATATTGGCTTTGAAATAAAACGTTGACCTTTCTCCAAAAAAGTGTTTACTCATTCCGACCTGAATATTATCCGACCATCATCAAAATCAATAGGCTTCTTTCTTTTTGGGACCCCCATTAACCCCCAAAATTTCGTGACCATCCGATGAAAATTGCGACCTGTAGCGTGATTACAAAAAAATCGGAAAATGGGATGCATTATCGGCTATTGCCATATCTTTGCTATTTGACAACCTACGACAACCTGCTTTACACCGTTGTAAAGGTGATATTTTCTACTTTCCTTTCCAGGTTTTTCTTCTGATATACCTCTTAAAGAAACAGAGATATTGGCTTTGAAATAAAATGCTGACTTTTCTCCAAATAAGTGGTTGCCCATTCCGACCCCTAAATATTATCCGACCATCACCAAAAGCAAAATGCTTCTTCATCTGTGAGACCCACATTAACCCTGAAATTTTCGTGACGATCACATCAATATTGCGACCTGTAGCGTGATTTCCAAAAAAAATAGAAAAATGGGATGTATTACCGACTGATGCGATATCTCCGTTAGTTGGTCACCTACGCCGACCTAGTTTGCATCATTGTAAAAACGGGATCCTCTACTTTCATAGTCAGGCTTTGCTTTTTGGAAAATTTTCAACCAAAGCTGTGATATTTGCCAATATAATTAAAATCGCAAAAATGAAAATTGGGGTTTTATTTGCTACTATTGCGATATCTTCGTTGTTTGGTCACCTACGAGCACCTACTTTACATCATTAGAAAGATGATATTTTCTGCTTTCATCGTCAGGTTTTGCTTTTGGTATACCCCATATAGAAGCTGAGATACTCGCTTTGGAAAAAAACGTTGTCTTTTTATCCACCTAAGTTTTTTGCCCTTTCCGACCCCTAAATATTATCCGACCATCACCAAAATCAATAGGCTTCTTCCCCTCCGGGACCATCATCAACATCAAAAATTTCGTGATTACAAGGTTTAGATGGACAGACGGACAGACGGACGGACGGACGGACTGACGGACGGACACACACGACTCAGCTCGTCGAGACATTCATTTTGATATATATAAGTATGGGTCTACGACCATTATTTCGATGCGTTACAAACTTTTTGGCCAAAACCAACTTATAATACCCTCCCCACATAGTGGTGTAGGGTATAAAAATATTATTTAAAAAATCCATAGACCTTAAAAATATTATTTAAAGCTTGTAAAAAAGTATCAGTCGGCTTTGCCGACATTGGTATACCCTCAGCCTATGTCAATTGGAACTTTCATCTACGGACAGATCGAATGTATTTAGGGTCTTTTCAGAATTTTGTGGCACTTTTTGGACATTAGAACTTGCCGACAAAAATGTGGATTAGAATTAAAGTTCAAAAGTTTTGCGGCGGAGGGAATGGACCGACATAGTGCATTACGGAAGTGGATCTTATTTTGAGAGTCATATCTTTTCGATAGATATCGCGCACACTAGTCATTTCAGTGGGTTATCGTACACCTGTTGGACCAGTATGCCAGGAAGCATGGGACTTGTCCACGGAAAACATAATATGCCTGTAAACAGGACCACAAAGAACATCATCGGTACAAATTTCCAAAGGACACAAATGTTGAACTTTTGTTGGGGGTATCCCAAGGAGAGGACCGATATGGGCCATTTTAGAAGTTAAACTAAGTTTAGACAAAATATGACGAAGGTAAATTGTTGGACCAAATCGGTTTATCAGTTCGAAAGTTATTGTGCTCTCCAGCTACTACATATGGTGCCATAGGTGTTTTTTACAACTTTCGGGCTATTTTCCTACGAAGTATGGACTTGCCACTGAAAAAACTTTTACCGTCGTAATTGTGACAGCGATTGTAAGTTGCTTCAACAGAAATCAAAGTTAGTCAAGAGCAGGTCTTAAAGTGCACTTATCCGAAATTTTGTGTGGCAGGTACCCGAAGGAATAGACAAATATAGTCTATATCTGGTAGATATATTAGGATGCGTAAAGTATGGACCAAATCGGTCCTTCCCTTCAAGAGTTATCGTGCGCACAATTTTTCCGAACATTTTTGAACTTTTGTGGGGGAGGTACCTAAAGGAGTGAACCGATATGGCTTATCTTCGTACTTAAAATAAGTTTGGACAAAATATTATGGAGTCCAAATTTTGGATGGAATCGGCAGATCCGTTCGGGAGTTATCTTGCGCTCCAACCACTACACACGGTGTCATGGGTATTTTTTTGCAACTTTTAGGTTATTTTCTCAGGAAGTATGAATTTGCCCCTGATGAAACTTGTACCGTCGTATGGGGGCAGTGAATACAAGTTGCTACAGCAAAAACCAAAGCGATTCGAGGGCTGGTCCTAAACTGCACATTTTTTGAAATTATGTGTGGGAAGTAGTGGACCGACTGGGTCCATATTGGAACCTCATCTAAGTTTGGTAATTTCGATTTCACGATGTGCAAAGTATGGACCAAATCGGTTACTTCCTTCAAGAGTTGTCCTACGCACAAATTTTACGAACATTTTAGAACTTTTGTGGGGGAGGTACCGGAAGGAGTAGACCGATATGGCCCATCTTCGAACTTAAACTAAGCTTGGACAAAATATTGCGAAAGCCAAATTTTGGACCAAATCGGTTCATCCGTTCGAGAGTTATCGTGCGCACAAGCCAGCCAGACAGACGGACAGACGGACGGACATTGCTAAATCGACTCCAAATTGTCTGAAACACATTTCGTCCAAACATACTTGTGGTCTAAAACCATTATTTCGATGAGGCACATTTTGCCCGTATGAAAGTGTATATACCCTCGTTAGCATAAATGCTGAGGGTATAAAAATCCACGTAAATAGACCTAATAATCCTTCAAAAATATTATTTGAAAAATCCACATAAATCGAGCTGATAGTCCTTCAAAAATATTATTAAAAAAATCCACATTAATCGACCTAATAGTTCTTGAAAACTATTAATTAAAAAAATCCACGTTAATCAACCTGACATTCCTTGAAAAATATTATTTAAAAAATCAGCGTTAATCGACCTGATAGTCCTTGAAAAATATCATTTAAAAAGTCCACGTTAATCGACCTGATAATCATTGAAAAATATTATTGCAAAAATTCACATTAGTCGACCTGATAGGCCTTGAAAAATATTATTGAAAAAATCCACGTTAATCGAGCTGATGGTCCTCCAAAAATATTATTTAAAAAATCCACGTTAATCGTTTTGGCAGTCCTTGTAATTGAGCTGATAGACCTCCAAAAATATTATTTAAAAAGTCAACGTTATTCGACCTGATAGTTCTTGAAAAATATTATTAGAAAAATCCAACTTAAACAAGTGAGCAAAGGCTATAGTCGGGACGGGGCCGACCATGTGATACCCTACACCACTACCCCTGTGCATAAGCTTCTCACTGGTAAACATTTACTTTAGGGAACACAATCCAACTACCACCAAACATATTTTGGGTTTTAATCAAAAACATAATCCTCTTTCTCTCTGGGACCCCATAAGCAACCAAAATTTTGTGACCATCCGATCAAATATTCGACCTGTAGAATGGAAGAATTGGATGCATTACCGACTATTATGGTATATCCCTTTTTTGACCACCTTCGCCAACCTACTTTACACCAATGTACAGGTAATATTTTCTTCTTCCATTGGCAGGCTTTCCTTTTGGAATACTCCTACTAGAAGCGGAAATATTCGCATAAGAAAAAAAAACTTTGACTTTTCCCCACATAAGCTTTTCGCTTATTCCGACTCCTGAATATTATTATTATTGGGGGTCACCGTGGTGCAATGGTTAGCACGTCCGCCTTGCACTCAGAAGGTCTGCGGTTCGAATCCCAGGCCAAGCAACATCAAATTTTCAACGGTGGCAAAATTCCCCCTCAGTAATGCTGGCGACATTTCCTGAGTATTTAAGCCATGAAAAACTTCTCTACAAGTGGTGTCGTAAGACACGCCGTTCGGACTCGGCAATAAAAAGTAGGTCCCATATCATTGAGCCAATATGAATCGGCGTGCACTCATTGATATGAGAGAAATCCCCCTTGTCCCATCTGGGATGTTTGTGGAACAATTATTATTATTATGAATATTATCCGACCATCACCAAAATAAATAGGCTTCTTCCTCTGTGGGACCCGCATACAATTCCAAAAACTTCGTGACGATCCGATCAAAATTGCGACCTGTAGCGTGATTACAAAAAAAAAAATCGGAAAATGGGATGCATTACCGACTATTGCGGTATCTCTGTTGTTTGAACAGCTACGACAACCTACTTTACATCATTGTAAAGGTGATATTACCTACTTTCCTTGCCAGGTTTTGCTTTTGATACACCTCTTAAAGAAACAGAGATATTGGCTTTGAGATCAAACGTTGACCATTCTCCAAATAAGTTTTGCCCATCCCGACCCCTTAATATTATCCGACCATCATTAAAATCAGTAGGCTTCTTCCCCTGTGGGACCCCCATTAACCCCCAAAATTTCGTGACGATCCGATCAAAATTGCGACCTGTAGCGTGATTACAAACAAATCAGAAAATGGGATGCATTATCTACTATTGCCATATCTCTGCTATTTGACCACCTACGACAACCTACTTTACATGCTTGTAAAGGTGATATTTTCTACTTTCCTTGCCAGGTTTTGCTTTTGATATACCTTTTAAAGAAACAGAGATATTGGCTTTGAAATAAAACGTTGACTTTCTCCAAATAAGTGTTTGCCCATTCCGACCCCTGAACATTATCCGACCATCATCAAAATCGATAGGCTTCTTTCTCTTTGCGACCCCCGTTAACCCCCAAAATTTCGTGACGATCCGATAAAAATTGCGACCTGTAGCGTGATTACAAAAAAAAATCGAAAAATGGGATGCATTATCGACTATTGCCATATCTCTGCTATTTGACCACCTACGACAACCTGCTTTACATGGTTGTAAAGGTGATATTTTCTATTTTCCTTGCCAGGTTTTGCTTTTGATATACCTCTTAAAGAAAAAGAGATATTGGCTTTGAAATAAAATGTTGACTTTTCTCCAAAAAACTTTTTTGCCCATTCCGACCCCTAAATATTATCCGACCATCACCAAAATCAATAGGCTTCTTCCTCTGTGAGACCCCCATTAACCCTCAAAATTTCGTGACGATTCGATCAAAATTGGGACCTGTAGCGTGATTTCCAAAAAAATGGATAAATGGGATGTATTGCCGACTATTGCGATATCTCCGTTATTTGGTTACCTACGCCGATCTAGTTTACATCATTGTAAAGACGGGATCTTCTACTTTCATAGTCAGGCTTTGCTTTTGGAAAGTTTCTAACCAAAGCTGTAATATTCGTCAATATAATTAAAATCGCAAAAATTAAAATTGGGGTTTTATTTGCTAGTATTGTGATATCTTTGTTGTTTGATCACCTACGAGCACCAACTTTACATCATTAGAAAGGTTATATTTTCTACTTTCATTGTCAGGTTTTGCTTTTCGTATACCCCATATAGAAGCTGAGATATTCGCTTTGGAAAAAAACTTTGTCTTTTTATCCACCTAAGTTTTTTGCCCTTTCCGACCCCTAAATATTATCCGACCATCACCAAAATCAATAGGCTTCTTCCCCTCCGGGACCCCCATCAATATCCAAAATTTCGTGACGATCCGATCAAAACTGCGACCTGTAGCGTGATTACAAGGTTTAGATGGACAGACGGACAGACGGACAGACGGACGGACGGACGGACTGACGGACGGACACACATAGCCAGATCGACTCAGCTCGTCGAGACATTCATTTTGGTATATATAAGTATGGGTCTACGTCCATTATTTCGATGCGTTACAAACTTTTTGGCCAAAACCAACTTATAATACCCTCCCCACATAGTGGTGTAGGGTATAAAAATATTGTTTATGAAATCCTCGTTAATTGAGCTGATAGTCCTCGAAAAATACTACTTAAAAGATCCACGTTACGGCCTGATAGTCCTTGAAAAATATTGTTTATGAAATCCTCGTTAATTGAGCTGATAGACCTCCAAAAATATTATTTAAAAAATCCACGTTAATCGTTTTCACAGTCCTTGAAAAATATTTAAAAAATCCACGTTAATCGTTTTGACAGTCCTTGAAAAATATTATTTAAAAAATCCACGTTATTCGTTTTGACAGTCCTTGAAAAATATTAATTCAAAAAATCCACGTTATTCGTTTTGACAGTCCTTGAAAATATTAATTCAAAAAATCCACGTTAATAGACCTGATAGTCCTTCAAAAATATTGTTTAAAAAAATCCACGTTAATTATTAAAAAAAAAATCCGGTTAATTGAGCTGATAGCCCTTGAAAAATATTATTTTAAAAATCCACGTTAATTGAGCTGAAATATTGTTAAAAAATTCTCGTTAATCGACCTGATAATAATTTAAAAAATCTTGACCGTCGTATCACATATATTACACTATGCAACACTGAAAATGCAAACAACTTCTAGTATGCATTTTTTGAAAGTACATATTTAGACTACAAAAACTCTAGTAGGGTTTTGTCCTGTCAGATCCAGTTCGGATTTTATGGCCTCATCTAAACCGGGCTAAATCTAAATTTTTTTGCATTTATCAGGCCTTTATCTCAGAAACGAATAGGAATTTGGCCTTGCTGTCCTTAGCAATATTGTAGCCCTAAACTAGTAGAACTTATCTTTTGAAAAAACTACATAAGAAAAAACTCCATCTAGGGCATCAAAATCTATAAAATATAGAAAATTTTACATAAATGCTGAAGTTCTGGTCAGTATCGGTTACACTATTGAGAGTTGAACCAAGTAACCTTTGGCGAAAATCTTCCAAATAAAGTTCTCAACAATTCTTTAGAACATTCTGAAACTCTAAAATGTTTACTTCATGTTGTTTCAGAGGTATTTTGCGTCGTATCTTTTACAACACATATTTTAAACACAGTTCACACCAACAGTTTATTCTCGCATTTCGGATTTCACTACATTATTGACATTTTTATTAAATCGTCGTTGAAAAATGTACTGAAAACAACGGGATAGAGTCATTTTACAACAATGACATGTTCTGAAGAGTTGTGTATTACACTCCAGTGAATATTTTCCAAGCGAAAATATTGAGATAAAAGTAACGGTTTTGGAGATACGGTGCGAAAATATTGAGATAAAAGTAACGGTTTTGGAGATACGGTGCGAAATGTATAAAAATTGTGGAATTTTTGCATATATTTTGAAATTTCAGGCAATAAATGTAGTTTTTCGAGTTCATTATTTCTCCAAATATTTTATTCTTGTCCTCATCTACAAATTTTCTTCAGAAATCAGAACAGGATTCGCATTGGTTTCAGAGATATAGCCCCGAATTTCTTTAAAAACTTAATATTTAACCATGTTTAGATGGGGCCATAAAATCCGAGCTGGATCTGACACAACAAAACCCAACTAGGGTTTCTTGTCGTTTGGGTCTGTACTTTCAAAAAATCCTCAGTTCGAATTGTTTGCACAAGATCACCTTAAAAATGTTGCACAGTGTTATTTTTCCAAAATATTTTTCTATCTATAATTAGATTTTCGTTAAGTTTCCCTCCCCATATCCACATTATCAAGTGAATGTTTGTAAATTTCCATGCCACAGTCCATCTTCCATTGAAATTAAAACTGAAAAAAAAAACTAAAACGCAATCAGTAATTTTCCAATGTGCAAATTAATGTTTTTTTTTTTTTTTTTGGTATGTCTCTCATGTCAGTCACTCGCTCAGTCGTAGTACTGTTTCAATTACAATTCAACATTAATTTTGCAATGTTGATTCAACTAAATTGGCGAACGTGACATTTAGTTGCACTTTTCCCATAGAGTTTGGAGTATTTGCAAGTTTTTTTTTTTTTTGTAGTTTGCAATGATGGTGATGATTTGAAATGAACATCAAAATGATGTTGGAGTGCTTTTTGCAGTTGCTATGCTATGTCTCGGTATGCATGAGAAATGGATTTTTGTGATAATTCTTCTTCTGCATTTTGTGATTTGAGTTGGATTTTTGTTTTTTTTTTTTTTTTTTTTTTTGTTGCTTGGTTTGTTTGACTTCATACATGTGTTTTTGCACTGTGTAATGAAGTATTTTTTCGGGAGGAAAACAGCGGAGAAAAACAAACGACAGCATTCTAACGAATTGAATATGTAGTTGGGTATTAGGGTGGGGATTGAAAGAAAAGAATTAGAAAAGAACAAGAAGGCAATTGCAGTTTAAAAATATCGGGAATTTTTGGAGTTGACATAAAGCACAAAGGTCGGAAGGTCTAAAGGGCAAAACCGGATTTATACAACCCTCACAAACGTTAAACGTACGACATATTACCAAACTTTGACTAATTTTAATAGTTTTTGGATGTTATATTTTTGTCGCTATACAACTTCCTCTAATATAAGACGCCACTTAGCAACATCCATTCGGTCATATTTTTATTTATTTAACCCTTGACAATATGCCCTATTATACATTTGCACATATTTTTCCTACTCCCCCAATGTACCCACAGGAAATATTTTCCATATACTTATGAAGCTTAGAGCATTTGTCATTTCAATTGGAGCATATGACAGTTATTATTGAATATTGATTCGTTAGTTATGACTGAGTTCTCATTTGCTTAACATATATATGAATATGTATGTGTGTATATGTAAATGTAATAATAGTTTTTTTCTCACATAATTTAAATAATTCTCAAATCAAATCAATGATTTTTGTATTTCGAACTACACACAAGCAATCTTGGAGTCAAAACAAAAATAATAAATAAATGGTTTTAATTTATCAAATTTAAAAGCATATTCGTTGAAGGTGCATATGCATTTTAAAATTTTTACAGCTGGTAGCCTTTGTTTGTGGAGAGTCCCATACTCTGTGTCACAGGTATTTGTTACTTAGTAATGACAAAAATAAGGGTTTTTGTCTTGTAAACTTTTAAAGAAATAAACAATTATTTTTTCAGTCTACTGGTAGTGTAGGAAGTAGCTTGTTTGTATTACTTTCGGCTCACTGGCTCCCAAATCTTTGCTGGGTTGTATACTCTTACCCATTTGTATACAAGCATCTTCTTCCCAATTTGTATAATAATGGATATCAGCATGAATATGTAAGCCCACCCCATGGGTATGGGTAAACTTCAAATGTTAACAAGTCGTGGTGTAATTTTTGTACTCTCCACTTGTTAGCTGCTAGCCAACAAAATTCAGTGTGTTAAATTACACATGTACTCGGGTTGGACGACATTGCCTGAGTGTATTCATATTCACCTGTTTTATGCGATGCAATTGAGTGCATGTCTTTTACACCATAAGCCACGCACACAAACACACTCACACACACACTAAATTTACTGCTGTAATAAAAACTTTGTGTGTACTATTCTTTAGTTAAAAATTGTTTTTCCTCTCTATGATATTGTTAATAAAACCTCTTGTGTGTTTTTGCAACAACATTTTTAAACTCGTGATTATGGACGGCCAGGGAAAATTTTCAGGACATTTAAAAAATGTTTCCGTACGTTTGTGTGTTTTCGTTTGTTTTATCAAGCATTGTTCTTGGTGGTGGTGGTGGTGCTCTGGAATGCAGGTGTAAAATGTACATTGCGTGAAACAATACAGGAAATTTTACATGAATTCATTATAAAAAATGAATAAAAATATACGTATATATTGTATAAAAAATTAACGCGGCCATGTAGGTAATTTGCCAAAAAAGGATATGCTGTGATCAACGAATTAGGAGGAGGGGATGTACTTAAATTCGTATGCACAAATATTACTTGCATCTACTGGATTTTTTTCATAAATTATTTTTCTAGGTGAATAAAAAATATATTTTTGTACAAGAAATGCACACAAAAAAGTTAAATTTTAAACCACGATTTAATCTATATTGTTAAAATGTTGTTGTTTAAGTCTCGGGTTTTTTAGTTTTTATTATCAATAATAAAATTGTCGTTAAAACTGAAGAGTATAATTGGCAAAATATATATAAAAATACAAATTAAAAATTGCTGTAACCACCGAAGGGTGACGTAGGGGATGGAAGATACCAAGGAACGGTCCTGACCGGCTTTAACATGGCAAAACCCAGGATTTATCTTGGCCCCTCTTTCATCTCAAGTGGACACTGACCTCCTCGTGGTGTCACCTGGGAACTGCCTTTAACACCCGTTAAAGGTAGTGAGCTAACATGTGCCGCGCGTTCACCCATAAGAACGTTAAAAACTTGGGTTTGGGCGTCGGGTTAGTAACCCTGCCCTAGAAAAAACAGCCTTCTCTTTACAGAGAAGGTGCAGTTTACGCATTGGAAGATGTACTTGAAAAGTACAAGGCCGACATTACCGTCATGCAGGAAATACGATGGAACTAGAAAGGCGTCACAACAACACCTAAAGGTGACGCACTTTATTATAGCTGTCATGACACAAAGCATGAGTTTGGTTGCGGATTTGTAGTTGGTCGGAGGTTAAAACATCTGGTCTCCAGCTTCACCCCAGTGAATGAAAGACTCGCTGCAATTTGATTAAAAGCCAAATTCTTTAACATCAGCTTTATTTGCGCTCATGCTCCCACTGAAGACAAGGACGAACAGACCAAAGATATATTTTACAAGCGCTTAGAAGAAACTTATGACCGTTGCCCTGCCCATGACATTAAAATTATACTAGGCGATTTTAATGCCAAAATTGGAAAGGAGAATATCTTTGGCCCAACAGTCGGGAAATTCAGTCTCCACAGTGAAACATCTGACAATGGTATGAGGTTGATAGATTTTGCAGCTGCAAGAGACATGGTAGTTAGCAGTACCAGATTTAAGCATCTCGATATTCATAAAGGGCGCCGGGCTGTCACCAGATCAAAGAACAAGAAATCAAATTGATCACGTTGTGATAGATGGAAGACATGCATCAAGCGTGTTGGATGTACGATCGTTCCGAGGTGCAAACATAGACTCGGGCCACTACCTTGTTGCAGCAAAGGTACGTACCAGATTAAACGTAGCAAACAAAGAGCGAACAGGCACAACACGAAAGTTCGACATCGGTAAGCTGCAATCACAACAGATAGCCACAGCATATTCCACTCAACTGGCCCAACTGCTTAATCAAAGCACTCATCGTCCCGATAACATATCAGGACAATGGCAAAACATTGCCCACTCCATGCAAACAGACGCAAAATCAGTACTTGGATACCAGAGATCTCCACCAAGGAATCCATGGTATGACCAGGAGTGTCGTGCTGCTACCGAAGAGAAAAATGCGGCATATAGGGCTACTCTACAATCAGTAGCAATGCGTAGAGCACGAGAGAGGTATCGGGAGAAGAGGAGAGAGACGAAACGTCTTTTCCGTAGGAAAAAGAGAGAGATGAAAAAGAGGGAGTATGAACAGATCGAGATGTACAGGAGACAGAATGAAGTGCGAAAATTCTACCAAAGAGTGAAACATCAAACTGATGGCTTTGGAACTGGGACATCCTCCTGTAGAGACCAGCAAGGTAATATGGTAACTGATACAGATAGTGTGCTAAGGAAAGAGTATTTTTTCCAAACTGTTGGTATCCAATAGTAGCGAAGTCGACGAAGATACCACAGATCCAATCCCAGATGATGAATGTATACCACCCGGCCAAGATGAGGTAAAGACAGCAATAAACCGCCTAAATAAAAATAAGGCAGCAGGAGCTGATGGCCTACCAGCCGAGCTGTTTAAAACCGGTGGCGACACGCTGATAAGGTGTATACATCAGATAGTTAGCTCCATCTGGCTGGAAGAACGCGTACCCGACGATTGGAACCTGAGCATCCTGTGTCCCGTCCATAAGAAAGGAGATAAGACTTTATGATCCAAATATAGGGGCATAAGTCTTCTCCCTATCGCCTACAATATAGTGCCAGGGATATTGTGCGAACGACTAAAGCCCATGGCCAACGAAATAATTGGACCATACCAATGCGGCTTTAGACCTTGCAAGTCCACCATTGACCAGATATTTACCCTGCGGCAAATCCTGGAGAAAACCCAAGAAATGCAGATCGACACCTACCACATTTTTGTCGATTATAAAGCAGCCTTTGACAGTCCGCTGCGTTCAAAGATATTCCAAGCCATGTCTGAATTTGGTATCCCCGCAAAGCTCATCCGGCTTTGCAAAATGACTTTAACTGACACGAGGTCCTCAGTTAAAATAGGAGAGAATCTCTCCGAAGAGTTTGGTACCAAAAGAGGTTTCAGACAAGGAGACAGCCTTTCGTGTGATCTCTTTAACATCCTGCTGGAAAAGGTTATACGAGAGGCAAACGTCAAAAGAAGTGGCACAATCTACACCAATAGTCACATGTTACTTGCTTATGCTGATGATATAGACATCATAGGCCGATCAGTAAAAGAAGTAACTGATACCTTTATGAAGGTCGAAGGAGAATCTGCTAAAGTGGGTCTGGCGGTAAACGGTGAGAAGACCAAGTTGATGGTGTCGACGCGCAATGCGTCCATTGAGCTCGGACCAACTGTGGAAGTTGGTTCCTATAATATTCAGGTAGTAAAAGACTTCGTCTACCTCGTCACCTCCGTAAACACAACAAACGACATCAGTTGTGAAATAAGTAAGCAGTTAAAAGCAGTTAAAAAACAAAGCCACATCTCGTCAAACAAAAATAACGCTCTACAAAACACTGATACTACCCGTGCTGATGTATGGCTCCGAAGCCTGGGTACTTGCGCAAGCAGACATGACAGTGCTTGGTGTGTTTGAGAGAAAAATTCTTCGAAAGATCTACGGACCAATCTGCGTTGACGGTGAATATCGACGTCGCATGAACCCCGAGCTGTATCTGCTGTACAACGATATCAATATTGTTAAACGTATCGAGATGCAGCGATTGCGTTGGCTAGGCCATACCATAAGAATGAGCAATGATGAGCACGCTAAAAAGGTGTATAAACGCAGACCGCTTGGCGGTGCACGCAGAATTGGCAGGCCAAGGAATAGATGGCGCAAACAAGTGGAATGAAAAGGCGCGGTATTCCAGAAAGCGAAGCAACAATTAGAGAGAATTGGAGATCTTTTCTTAGTTCGGTCTATAGAACAAATGTTCTGTAATGGGCCAGCTAAGTAAGTAAGTAATTATATCTCAAAAATGGTAAAACCTACGAAAATATCTTTAAGGTTAATCTTGTAGAGAATTTTGATAGCTACAACATTTTCCTTATTCCCATTTCGATAGGACTTGCGGTTTCCAAGCAAAATCGCAAAAACCTAACCAACGCCTAAAAATGTCAACTTGAATCACGATTTATTTAAAAAGCCCTCCGGCGATTTTTGTTTTTTAATTTTTCTCTTTTATGAACATTGTAGTTTCAGAATCTGCAAAAGCTTCCCAAGTGCAAGCACCGTCCATTTAATATTGCTTCAAGAGCACCATGTTATATATGTAAAGACCAATTAGTCTTCTATAAGAAGAAGACCTTCTGATATTCTATGAGAAATCCTGTTGTTAAGCAATGAGAAGGTAGACTAGTATTTTACAAATTGGGGTCGATTGGGTCGATTTGATTTTAAATTATTAATAATTTATTCTATTTAAATAAAAAAAATGATAAGCAAATCAGTGTAAAACGCGCTTTATAAAAAGTAGCCCGCCTCATTTTTTATAAAATGATTTTTTAGACATTTGTTATCAGCGGAAGTCAGGGATGTACGCGAAATGGATCTCGATACCATTTCGGTGGCCCAGTGGGTCACTTGTGTAAATATAACATCAAAAATTGTCTAAAAATTCCCCCTTTCGCTCGGGCATGTATCTGGTTGAAGAACCTTCTAGAAAAATGTCAAAAAATGATTTTATTAAAAAATCAATTACACTGTGCAGCAGCATTTTTGGGGGGTGGAAAATTTCTTTTGGAGATGAAAGACCTTGATGAGTATACTAAGAACCAAAAAGGAAATTTTCGCCATTGGTCAAGTTTCTGAGATATCGCGCGATGAAGTTTTTGATTTTTTCCCTATAATACTTGGGAAAAGAGCTCCATATCTCTGTTTGGCATTGTTGTAGCTTCATTTTGAGATGACATGTCTTCAGCCAAATCGATTGGCGAATCTTTTTGTAGAACATTTCATTCTTCTAACTCAATTCCTTTTATGTCCTTTTCGTCCTTTATTTCGTGAACCGTAGTGAAAGTACCACAAGATGAGATTTTTCAGCATCCAAATATTCTACGAAAATGTTGCTCAGAAGATTTTAGGTACGGTTCTCTTTGACAACTAATCGATTTTGTCCCGTTTTCATTGTCCTTTTTGACTTTTAATCGGTTTTGGTTCAGAAATAAACTATGTTTTGTTTTTTGTATATTCGTCATTGGTTATTTATTGGTAGGTAGACATAACCATTGGTTATTGCTTATGTAGACGTCTGGGGTGCTTCTGAAATATTTACCACAAATAGCTATTGTAATGGTGAACACGTTAATAACAATTTTTCTTGGAGGATAGATCCGGTTATCTCAATTTTGGAATTGGATATTCCGACATTAAAACCGATTTTTGAACCGGTTTTAAGTAACCGATTAAACTTATATGTATACCGTTAAAAAGCTTATAGAGTTGTCAATCAAATTAAATTAATTCGCTTCTGAAAACTTTGTTAGTTGCAATTCTAGAATAAAAAAACCGTTTTCTTAAACCGTTTTTAAGGAAAAATATCAATACGCGCAAATATGGAGATCAAAGGCTGGGGGGCGAAAAATGTTTTTTGGCGATGAAATCCGATGAAGATAACATTACGAACCCGGAAGGACAGTTAAGCCGTAGGTCAAACTTCTGAGCTATAGCGAAATAATATCTTTCTTGACAAACTATACATACCTACATGACAAAACCCCAACAAAATTTGATCGCGCCATAACTCAGAAGTTTGACCTACGGCATAACTGCCCTTCCGGGTTCATCATATTACCTACATCGACATTTATCGTCAAAAAAGAATTTTTCACCCCTCAGCCTTTGATCTCCACATTTGCGCGTATTGATATTTTTCCTTAAAAATGGTTTAAGAAAACGGTTTTTTTATTCTAGAATTGCAACTAACAAAGTTTTCAGAAGCGAATTAATTTAATTTGATTGACAACTCTATAAGCTTTTTAACGGTATACATATAAGTTTAATCGGTTACTTAAACCGGTTCAAAAATCGGGTTTAAAGTCGTAATATCCGGTTCCAAAATTGAGATAACCGGATCTATCCTCCAAGAAAATTTGTTATTAACGTGTTCATCATTACAATAGCTATTTGTGGTAAATATTTCAGAAGCACCCCAGATGTCTACTTAAGCAATAACCAATAGTTATGTGTACATACCAATAAATACCCAATGACGAATATACAAAAAACAAAACATAGTTTATTTCTGAACCAAAACCGATTAAATGTCAAAAAGGACAATGAAACCGGGACAAAATCGATTAGTTGTCAAAGGGAACCGTACCTAAAATCTTTTGAGCAACATTTTTGTAGAATATTTTGATGCTGAAAAATCTCATATTGTGGTACTTTCACTACGGTTCAAGAAATAAAGGACGAAAAGGACATGAACGGCATTGAGTTAGAAGAATGTAATGTTCTACAAAAAGATTCGCCAATCGATTTCACTGAAGACATGTCACCACAAAACGAAGCTACAACAACGCCAAACAGAGATATGGAGCTATTTTCCCAAGTATTATAGGGAAATAATCAAAAACTTAATCGCGCGATATCGCAGAAACTTGACCTATGGCGAAAATTTCTTTTTGGGTTCCTAGTATACTCATCAAGGGCTTTCATATTCAAAAGAAATTTTCCACCCCCCAGACTTTGAGTTCCATTTTGTGTCACAGTGTTATTTATTAGCCATAAAACTAGGAGAAATGCAAATAATTATAGCCCTACATTTCATCACACATATATCTTTATTTTTAATTATTTGTAAATATTTCCCAATTTACTAACCAATTGCGTTTTTTTTTCTCTCCTATTTCAGGTGAGTTTGAAAAATTATTTGGATGAGATGGACATCTGTTAAAAAAAATTAAGGTATTGGGTTTTAATAGAACGAAAATAGGATTTCAATATTTATGGGGCACATTTAAAGACTTAGTCCACAATTATATTAGGCAATTTTCCTTGCGGCAATTGTCAGTTTGACGGAGAGAGAGGTGAGGCATATGGTAACCTTTTGCCTCTCAACACCCTCTCTCACCAACAAACTGACAATTACCGCAAGGAAAATTGTCTAATGTAAATATGGACTTACCTCCAGAAGATATTTTTGGTATTATTCATTTAGTTTGATTTACATTACCTGACACTTGCATTAAAGTCTTGTTTCATAACGCCATAAAACATTAAACACTAATTAAATTTGCTTAAAAGTCCGTCATGATTTTTCTAATTTCATTAAATCCAAAGAAAAACGTTTTCCCCATGGGTTTAATATGACTTTTCGGCCAGTTTTCTAACATTTGCCAACAACAAACCCATACCTCTTTGGACACAGGGGCGTATTATCATAAATAATAAATTATTACCATCACGTATACGTTCCCCTTGATACCCTAAAAAGCAAAACGCACACACACATAACAGCTAATGTCAAAACAATATAAAATAAAGGAACAACAACAACGACAATATCATGCTGTCAAAAAAATTAACATGTACGTGATTGTCTGCCGCACACACAGTCTTAATCCCTTCTTCACCACCACGAGTTAATGGAGAATGATGTTTGTAGAAATCTTATGAATATATTTATGATAATATATCAACAACAACCACTAAAATGGCTTATACAATGTGAGGCATAATATTTCTAAGGAACTTATGAAACACAAAAAAATACTTTTGGATTGAAAAGCTTTTGGCTTTATATTATTTTGATATGCCTTTGTTGTTTTTTGTTTGCCTTTATTTGCTTTAGCAATATTGTGCTGTTGGTGGCCCAAAGGCATTTTCATAGACAAAGTGTGTGGTAGTGAAAAAAAGGAATAAGAAAAGAATACGTAACGAAAATACAATCGAAATCCTATAAGTATTTATTTATGTAAGTAAATAAATGGTGGGGACGAAGTCACCAACCCCTAACCATCTTCGGCAAAAGTAATCATAACAATAATTTGATTTAGTTAAATTTCATATTAATATGTAGATACATATGTATTGTACATATGTATGTATATATTTGTATATGGGAATATTGGTATTGTTTGACTACGTGATTTAGTTATATAAATATTACAACGTGGCCATGAATATCATACCACTGCTTAAGAATGTAAATTGGAATCGAATGTGGAGGGTAAAGCATTTTTTTAAGGAATATTTAATTGGGAGACTTGGATTTTTAAAGAAGATTCTTTCATTCATAATAAGACCCGAAAAGAGATTTTTTAAAATATTATGTGTTTTTAATTCAACTTAGGACAATATTAAACAAGTAAAAAAGCATTAAGTTCGGCCGGGCCGAACTTTTCATACCCTCCACCATAAAATATTCTGAACTAAAATGGAATAATTACTTTTCATTCCTGTCCCCAACTTTAAGTGGGTAAGTTAAAATGTCAGATAATGTTTATGTACATTTATGCTTCTTCGGGAGGCCCACAATTTTTGGTGGGCTAGAAATTGGGAGGTACTGTTATATAGGGGTTATAATAAAACATGGGCCTATGTTGACAGTTTTTGATGGGAGCCTTTAATGTCAAATAACTCCTAATTCGGTTAAAAAATTTAGCTAGAATCTTCAAAATATCGAAAATCGGTACATAACGTGGGAACTTCAAATGTCATTAAGAGCTAGTTCGGAGGTATCTGGGCTATACGAAAATATGAACTTAAATGAACCGTTATATGGGGGTATACCAAAACGTGGACCTATGTCCACAAGTTTTGTCATATAAGTTTATTGACATTTAAGAACTTTAAATGTCAAATTATAGCTACATCGGTCTGAAAATGTAGCTACAAACGTCAAAACACCGCAAATCGGGGGTACCGTTATATGGGGGCTATACCAAAACGTGGACCTATGTCCACAAGTTTTGTTATATAAGTTTATTAACACTTAAGAACCCTAAGTGTCAAAATATAGCTAAATCGGTCTGAAAATGTAGCTAAAACTGTCAAAATACCGTAAATCGGGGGATACCGTTATATGGGGGCTATACCGAAACGTGGACCTATGTCCACAACTTTTGTTATATAAGTTTATTGACATTTAAGAACCCTAAATGTCAAATTATAGCTACATCGGTCTGAAAATGTAGCTAAAAACGTCAAAATACCGCAAATCGGAGGGTACCGTTATATGGGGGCTATACCAAAACGTGGACCTATGTCCACAACTTTTGTTATATAAGTTTATTGACACCTAAGAACCCTAAATGTCAAATTATAGCTATATCGGTCTGAAAATGTAGCTAAAAACATCAAAACACCGTAAATCGGGGGGCACCGTTATATGGGGGCTATACCAAAACGGGGACCTATGTCCACAACTTTTGTTATATAAGTTTACTGACACTTAAGAACCCTAAATGTTAAATTATAGCTACATCGGTCTGAAAATGTAGCTAAAAACGTCAAAATACCGCAAATCGGAGGGTACCGTTATATGGGGGCTCTACCAAAACGTGGACCTATGTCCACAACTTTTGTTATATAAGTTTATTGACACTTAAGAACCCTAAATGTCAAATTATAGCTATATCGGTCTGAAAATGTAGCTAAAAACATCAAAACACCGTAAATCGGGGGGCACCGTTATATGGGGGCTATACCAAAACGGGGACCTATGTCCACAACTTTTGTTAATAAGTTTATTGACACTTAAGAACCCTAAATGTTAAATTATAGCTACATCGGTCTGAAAATGTAGCTAAAAACGTCAAAATACCGCAAATCGGGGTGTACCGTTATATGGGGGCTATACCAAAACGTGAACCTATGTCCACAAGTTTTGTTATATATGTTTATTGACACTTAAGAACCCTAAATGTAAAATTATAGCCAAATCGGTCTGAAAATGTAGCTGAAAACGTCAAAATACCGTAAATCGGGGGGTACCGTTATATGGGGGCTAAACCAAAACGTGGACCGATATATCCCATCTTCGAACTTGATCTTCCGACGGCTAAAAAAATGGTATTCCCCAATTTTCAGCGAAATCGGTCAACAAATTCGATCTGTATGTTGCGAACGGACGGACATGCATAAATCGACTCAGAAAGTGATTCTATGTATATCCTAGAAGGAACTATGGGTCTATCTCGCTTCCTTTTGTATGTTACATACAAATGCACTAACACATAATACCCCTTACCACATAGTGGTGTAGGGTATAAAAAAGGCAATTTTAACAGACAATTGTGTTATTGTTGCGGCAGATGTTAGAAACAACTATAATTTTGGATGTCACACTTCCTCATTCGTTCACATATTATCGTTTAGATAAACTTGCAAAGGATATTCTCCTCTATAACAAGGACTATGTGTAGATATAAAGTTCAACCGTGCGGTCAGAAAATCAAAAACAATTTGAAAACGTTTTGTATATAATTTTGTAATAATAATTGTCTTCTCTCTACTTTCGACTTTTTTGAACTACTGAAAAGGTGTCAACCCCATCACATCAATCATCACACACCAGGTCCTTAAACTCTTATCCCCTACAAATTCGTTTACAATTGTTACGAAATAATGTACAAAAACCGTTGCTTTATAAAAATTTCCACCTTAAAAAAACGCATACACACTTTGTGTATTTTTGGGTGGTATTATTGGATTTCTTGGAATCTCCATTTGGTTTTTATTAAAAATGTTCATATCCTCAACAACTACAACAATACACTTGATACTAGAGGCAATGGTTTTTGTGGCCATGATAGTGATATTCATAAATGAAACCACACACACATACATACATAGTTGGCAAGCAACACTCATACGCACAGTAGAGAATGGCCATTTTTACTGACTTGCCATAGTGAATTGCGCTTATTTGTAAAAGCTTTAATCTTAACCACTTTGCTATATAGTATGTGCGTATGTAAGTGTTTCATATTTACCAAACTACATTTTTTGGCAAAGAAAAACAATGAAATGTGCGAACATAAAAGTTTATGTGGTCGCATTTTGGGGTCAGCTGGTATTCTGGTTATAATAACTAAAGGGCCTTTCTGGAAGCATTTTATTTATATGGCAACATTTTTCAAAGATGCAAATATTTCTTTAAGCCTACATAGCCTTAGCATATTTGGGAAAACTTGATTGTTAAGTGTAAAATGTTAATGACGATATTTCGGATAAATTTGTGTTGGTAGAGGAAAGAGTTCCGATACTTGTAACAACGGGACAAGGGAGACTTCCTCATATGAATGAGTGCGCCCCGATTCATATTCTAAAATTCGATATGGCGCAATTATTGGGATCGTCTAGACGGGCGAATTAATTCCTTGTATCGTGAGGTCCTTGTCTGCACCATCGGCAAATGCCCTCAGCACCTGACGTGATTTTTTATGTGGTATTTTTTTTTAAATATTTTTAAAAATTCATTATTTTAGTTTTTGTTTACAAATATTTTTAAAAAATCAACGTTTTCTATGGGTATTTTGGTTTAAACATATTTTTAAAAAATCAACGTTTTCCATGGGGATTTTTGTTTAAAAAATATTTTTAAAAAATCCACGTTTTCCATGGGGATTTTTGTTTAAAAAATATTTTTAAAAAATCCACGTTTTCCATGGGAAATTTGGTATAAAAATATTTTTAACAAATCCACGTTTTCTATTGGGATTTTGGTATAAAAAATATTTGTAAAAAATCCACGTTTTCTATTGGGATTTTGGTATAAAAAATATTTAAAAAAAATCCACGCTTTCCATGGGGAATTTGGTATAAAAAATATTTTTAAAAAATCCACGTTTTCCATGGGGATTTTGGTATAAAAAATATTTTTAAAAAATCCACGTTTTCCATGGGGATTTTTGTTTAAAAAATATTTTTAAAAATTCCAAGTTTTCCATGGGGATTTTTGTTTAAAAAATATTTTTAAAAAATCCACGTTTTCCATGGGGATTTTTGTTTAAAAAATATTTTTAAAAAGTCCACGTTTTAAATAGGGATTTTTGTTTAAAAAATGCTTTTAAAAAGTCCACGTTTTAAATAGAGATTTTTGTTTTAAAATGTTTTTAAAAAGTCCTCGTTTTCCATGGGGATTTTTGTTTAAAAAATATTTAAAAAAACATGTTTTTCATGGGGATTTCTATTTAAAAAATATTTTTAAAAAGTCCACTTTTTCCATGGGGAAAAAAATCCACGTTTTCAATGGGGTTTTTTTTTTTTTTTTGTTTAAAACATACTTTAAAAAAAACACCGTCTTATATTAGGCATGGCAAAGCCCAGGATTTATCTTGGTCCCTCTTTCATCTGAAGTGGACACTGACCTCCCCGTGGTGTTACCTGGGGAACTGCCTTTAACACCCGTTAAAGGTAGTGAGCTAACATGTGCCGCGCGTTCACCCATAAGAACGTTAAAAACTTGGGTTTGGGCGTCGGGTTAGTAACCCTCACCTAGAAAAAAACAGCCTACTATGAAAAAACGAAAGAAAAGAAAAACAAACCCCTATAAAGTTGACGAACCCCGCAACCGTTTTAAGGACCACGATCTGCGAATCTGCACCTGGAATGTTCGCACGCTTTATAGAGAAGGTGCAGTCTTCGCATTGGCAAACGTACTTGAAAAGTACAAGGCCGATATTACTGCCATACAGGAAATTCGATGGATTGGGAAAGGCGTCACAACAACACCTAAAGGTGGCGTACTGTATCATAGCTGCCATGACGTAAAGCATGAGTTTGGTTGCGGATTCGTAGTTAGTCGGAGAATAAAACATCTGGTATCCAGCTTCACCCCAGTGAATGAATGACTTTCTGCAATTCGAATAAAAGCTAAATTCTTCAACATCAGCTTTATTTGCGCTCATGCTCCCACTGAAGAAAAGGACGAACAGACCAAAGATATATTTTACGAGCGCTTAGAAGAAACATATGACTGTGGCCCTGCCTATGACATTAAAATCATTCTAGGCGATTTTAATGCCAAAATTGGAAAGGAGAATATCTTTGGACCAACAGTCGGGAAATTCAGCCTCCACAGTGAAACATTTGACAATGTTATGAGGCTGATAGACTTTGCATCTGCAAAAAACATGGTAGTTAGCAGTACCAAATTTAATCATCTCGATATTCATAAGGGCAACTGGCTGTCTCCAGATCAAAGAACAAGTAATCAAATTGATCATGTTGGATGTACGATCGTTCCGAGGCGCAAACATTGATTCGGACCACTACCTTGTTGCAGCAAAAGTACGTACCCGTCTAAACGTTGCAAATAAAGCACGAACAGACACAACGCGGAAGTTGGACATCGATAGGCTGCAAACACAACAGATAGCCACAGCATATTCCACTCAAATAGTCCAATTGCTTAACGCGAGCACTCCTTGTACAGATTACATATCAGGACAATGGCAAAACATTGCCCACTCCATGCAAACAGCCGCAAAATCAGTACTTGGATACCAGAGACCTCCACCAAGGAATCCATAGTATGACCAGTAGTGTCGTGTTGCTACCGAAGAGAAAAATGCGGCATATAGGGCTACCCTACAATCGGTAGCAACGCCTAGCGCACGAGAGAGGTATCGGGAGAAAAGGAGAGAGGAGAAACGTCTTTTCCGCAGGAAAAAGAGAGAGATATGGAAAAGCGGGAGTGCGAACAAATCGAGATGTACAGGAGACAGAATGAAGTCCGAAAATTCTACCAAAGAGTGAAACATCAAACTGATGGCTTTGGAACTGGCACATCCTCCTGTAGAGACCAGCAAGGTAATCTGGTAACAGATACAGATAGTGTGCTAAGGATATGTAAAGAGCATTTTTCCAAACTGTTGGTATCCAGTAGTAGCGAAGTCGACGAAGATACCACAGATCCAATCCCAGAAGATGGTATTGAATGTATACCACCCGGCCAAGATGAGGTAAAGACAGCAATAAACCGGCTGAAGAATAATAAGGCAGCAGGAGCTGATGACCTACCAGCCGAGCTGTTTAAAACCGGAGGACACGCTGATAAGGTGTATGCATCAGCTAGTTAGCTCCATCTGGCAAGAAGAACGCGTACCCGACGATTGGAACCTGCGCATTCTGTGTCCCGTCCATAAGAAAGGAGATAAGACTTTATGCTCCAACTAAAGGGGCATAAGTCTTCTCCCAATCGCATACAAGATAGTGTCAGGGATATTGTGCGAACGACTAAAGCCCATGGTCAACGAAATAATTGGGCCATACCAATTCGGTTTTAGACCTGGCAAATCCACCATTGACCAGATATTTACCCTGCGGCAAATGCTGGAGATGACCCACGAGGTGCAGATCGACACCTACCACCTTTTTGTCGATTATAAAGCAGCCTTCGACAGCCCGCTACGTTCAAACGTATCCCAAGCAATGTCTGAATTTGGTATCCCCGCAAAGCTCATTCGGTTTGTAAAATGACCTTGACTGACAAAAGATCTTCAGTTAAAATAGGAAAGAACCTCTCCGAAGAGTTTTGTACCAAAAGAGGTTTCAGGCAAGGAGACAGCCTTTCATGTGACCTTTTCAACATCCTGCTAGGAAAGGCAAACGTCAAAAGAAGTGGCACAATCTATACCAATAGCCACATGTTACTTGCTTATGCTGATGATATAGACATCATGGGACGATCAGTAAAGTAAGTAACCGATACCTTTATGAAGGTTGAAGGAGAGTCTGCTAAAGTGGGTCTGGCGGTAAACGACGAGAAGGCCAAGTTGATGGTGTCGACGCGCAATGTGTCCATTGAGATCGGACCAACTGTGGAAGTTGGTTCCTATAATTTTGAGGTAGTAAAAGACTTCGGCACCGCTGTAAACACAACAAACGACATCAGTTGTGAAATAAAAATAAAATTTGATTTGGCAAAGAGATGCTACTTTGGATTAAGTAAGCACTTTAAAATCAAAGCCACAACTCGTCAAACAAAAATAACGCTTTACAAAACACTGATACTACCCGTGCTGATGTATGGTTCCGAAGCCTGGGTACTTGCGCAAGCAGATAAGGCAGTGCTTGGCATGTTTGAGAGCAAAATTCTTCGAAAAATCTACGGACCGCGATCTGCGTTGAAGGTGAATATCGACGTCGTATGAAACACGAGCTGTATCTGCTATACAACGACATCAATATAGTTAAACGTATCGAGATGCAGCGACTGCGTTGGCTAGGCCATATAATAAGAATGAGCGATGATGAACCCGCTAAAAAGGCGTATAAATTCGAGCCACATGGCGGTGCACGCAGAATTGGCAGGCCAAAGAATAGATGGCGCAAACAAGTGAATGAAGAGATGACAAGGCGCGGTATTCCAAAAAGCGAAGCACGAAACAGAGAGATTTGGAGATCTTTCTTAGTTCGGTCTATGGAACAAATGTTCTGTAATGGGCCAGCTAAGTAAGTAAGTAAGGATACACAGGAACCAGAATCTAATAAGTGAAATAATACACGATCCAACATATTTGCGTTCCTACAACAACAACATTTTATTTTAGTTCACAATATTTTACGGTGGAGCTATTAAAAGTTCGGCCCAGAGAACTTAACAATTTTTTCCATTATAAAATAAAGAAAGTAGCACATAACGTATCGAAATCACATAGATTAAATTGATTTGAAAACTAGTGCCTAGGGGAAGTGGTGTAGGGTATCACATAGTCGGCACCGTCCCGTATATAGCCTTTTCTCACTTCTTTTTAATTTTAATTCTCCTTTTTATTATTATTTTTTTTTATTTTAGTTTGTAACAAATAGAGCAAAAAAATTTCCCTACAGGCCCCTTGTTAAAACTTTGAACTCTCTTGTTCCGAATTTCCACGCTTTACACACAAAAACCACATACAACAGCTGTAAAGGTCAAAAATATTCTAGTGTTGATAATGGTTTCCATCCACTCTATATTTTTTCGGTTTTAGTAGTTGCTTTCTTTCTGTTATGAAGTGTTTTGATTGCCAAATGGTGGTGTTAGTTAAATGTTGATTTTTATATGCGTTTCATTGTTTCCTGAACAAGTGTGTGTAAGAAGTAGCTAGAAACCAAAGTGTATGTTGGTTTCACACACACAAAAAACGTTGAACAAATAAACGCAATTTATTTTATGAATTATTACTGCGGTTAGTTGAACAACAGCATGACTTGATTTAATGCAAATATAATAACCAGCCAACGAGCCAACCACCCAACCAGCAACCACATGAGAAATAGACAATTGGAAACGTTATTGTTATCCATCCCTTGCATACGGAAAGGAAAAACAAATCATTACTTATTTGCTTTTCGTTTTTTTTTGTACAACTGTGGAAACCATTTGTTTTCAGCTGTTAGAAGAAATAATAATAATGTGCTTCTTGTACTGAGTTATGGAAGTAATTTTTTTAACATGTTAAAAAATAGAAATGTAAAAAAGGTTTAAAAAGGAAGAAATTTTAAGGATTACTAGGAAATTTTAGTTAAAATAAGTAAAAAGGGGCTAAAATCACCCCATTGCTTATACACTTCACAATGAAGTATTATAAACTATAATGGAATAATTAGTTTGCTTTCTTTTACGGATGCCACGTCATGATTTTTTCGTAGAAGGAGTAGTAAAATATGTTAATTGCAGATTACCATTTTAATTTACATAAGTTATTTTTTTTTAATTTTTTTCTCGAGAGGTTTTCTGGCCACTACAAAACAAATACTAAAATAATTAGTACAGAAAACTTATTTAAAACATTCAAAATATTTAAAATGGTTGGTACTTTTAAATAGGGGCTTGACAACTTGGACCTACTGAAATATTTTTTTGTGGAAAAGTTTTCTGACTACTAGGTACAGCAAATTTTGCTAAAAACTTCCCCATGTTATACACGAAAAGCGTATGGGAAAAGAAATATAGAAAAAATACCTAAACAAATATTTTCTCTCAAACAATTAAGTTTTTAGTAAACTTAATTTCGGAAATTTGTTTTCGATATCTTTGATAAAAGAAATGTATTTAACAAACATAGAAATGCAATACATACATTCCCTTTCATTTTCAATAAATTCATTGTTACATTTCTCTGTAATATTTGCACACCAAAAATCTTCCAATTGTTCAATACTGTTTAATAGCTCTTTCTGTGTGTATGTGTGTGGACATCTGTGAAATATTAATGTAAAACATTGTTTGCTTATATTTACAAACTCAGGCATTTATCTGGAATCTCTAATACTGTTCAGCATCAATGATTTTGTGCCAATATTTTCATGAACATGATTTATGCATGTAAAATTTTGCAAACAAACAAAACAATTATGTACCGAGTGCATGTGAACGCATATCATTTAAAATGCAATTGTTAACACTCACATTGGCAATAGGGGGAGGAGTGGAAGACTTTGTACATCATTCGAATACTAAAACCAAAACATTAAGCCATGGCAAATCGGATATCTGGAAATGGCTCAAGTCGAAAGTTGAAAATATTCAGCAAATTAGGCAGTTTTTAAAATTTTTGAATTTTCTGCTAAGTTTGTCAATTTACGCTGCAGTTTTTCTACGTCAATGCATTACAAGGAAAAATAATAATTATTATTATTATCCCTTTTTTATATTTTTTAAATTATCAATAATTTTAATTGCTTGTTAAATTTATTAAATTATTTTGTTTGAAAACTGTTCAAAAGTGACTTATGCGGTGTTATACTTCACCATTTTTATAAGTAATTTGAATAATTCCAGTTCGAATTTAAAAAATTTCACTTGTAATTTGAGAATCCTAATTAAATTTTAAATTATTTCATTTATCATTTGAGTTGTTCCATTTGTAATTCGAATCGTATTGTATTGAAATTCGAATTACATTAGTTTTTTTTCGTTTTTAATTTGAATTCAAAATGTTCCGTTTAGAATATCAATTGCTACAACTAATAATCGAAGCTCTCAATTTGTTATTCAAAATGTTTTACTTCAATTACTTACATACTTTACTTAACTGGCCCTTTACAGAACATTGTTCCATACACTGAACTAGGAAAAGATCTCCAATTCTCTCTGTTTAGTGCTTCGCTTTCTGAAATGCGGAGCCTTGTCATCTCTTCATCCATTTGCTTGCGCCATCTATTCTTTGGCCTGCCAATTCTGCGTGCACCGCCATGTGGCTCGAATTTAAACGCCTTTTTAGCGGGTTCATCATTGCTCATTCTTATTATATGGCCTAGCCAACGCAATCGCTGCATCTCGATACGTTTAACTATACTGATGTCGTTGTATAGCAGATACAGGTCGTGGTTCATACGATGTCGATATTCACCGTCAACGCAGATTGTTCCGTAGATCTTTCGAAGAATTTTTCTCTCAAACACGCCAAGCACTACCTTATCTGTATGCGCAAGTACCAAGGCTTCGGAACCATACATCAGCACGGGTAGTATCAGGGTTTTGTAAAGCGTTATTTTTGTTTGACGAGTTGTGGCTTTGTTTTTGAAGTGCTTACTTAAGCCAAAGTAGTATCTGTTGGCCAATACAATTCATCTTTTTATTTCACAACTGATGTCGTTTGTTGTGTTTACGGCGGTTCCGAGGTATACGAAGTCTTTAACTACCTCAAAATTATAGGAACCAAATTCAACAGTTGGTCCGATCTCAATGGACGCATTGCGCGTCGACACCATCAACTTGGTCTTCTCGCCGTTTACCGCCAGACCCACTTTAGCAGATTCTCCTTCAACCTTTGTAAAGGTATAGGTTACTTCTTTTACTGATCGTCCCATGATGTCTATATCATCAGCATAAGCAAGTAACATGTGGCTATTGGTATAGATTGTGCCACTTCTTTTGACGTTTGCCTATCGTATAACCTTTTCTAGCAGGATGTTGAAAAGATCACACGAAAGGCTGTCTCCTTGCCTAAAACCTCTTTTGGTACAAAACTCTACGGAGAGGTTCTTTCCTATTTTAACTGAAGATCTTGTGTTAGTTAGAGTCATTTTACATAGCCGAATGAACTTTGCGGGGATACCAAATTCAGATATTGCTTGGAATAACTTTGAACGTAGCGTAATCGACAAAAACGTGGTTGTTGTCGATCTTTATCTCTTGGGTCTTCTCCAGCATTTGCTGCAGGGTAAATATCTGGTCAATGGTGGATTTGCCAGGTCTAAAGCCGAATTGGTATGGTCCAATTATTTCGTTGACCATGGGCTTTAGTCGTTCGCACAATATCCCTGACACTATCTTGTATGCGATAGGGAGAAGACTTATGCCCCTTTAGTTGGAGCATAAAGTCTTATCTCCTTTCTTATGGACGGGACACAGGATGCTCAGGTTCCAATCGTCGGGTATGCGTTCTTCCTGCCAGATGGAGCTAACTAGCTGATGCATACATCATAGCAGCGTGTCGCCTCCGGTTTTAAACAGCTCGGATGGTAGGCCATCAGCTCCTGCTGCCTTATTATTCTTCAGCCGGTTTATTGCTGTCTTTACCTCATCTTGGCCGGGTGGTATTCATTCAATACCATCTTCTGGGATTGGATCTGTGGTATCTTCGTCGACTTCGCTACTATTGGATATCAACAGTTTGGAAAAATGCTTTTTCCATATCCTTAGCACACTATCTGTATCAGTTACCAAATTACCTTGCTGGTCTCTACAGGAGGATGTGCCAGTTCCAAAGCCATCAGTTTGATGTTTCACTCTTTGGTAGAATTTTCGGACTTCATTCTGTCTTCTGTACATCTCGATCTGTTCCAACTCCCGCTTTTCCATCTCTCTCTTTTTCCTGCGGAAAAGACGTTTCCCATCTCTCCTTTTCTCCCGATACCTCTCTCGTGCGCTACGCGTTGCTACGGATTGTAAAGTAGTCCTATATGCCGCATTTTTCTCTTTCTGTGGGTTTACGGACGGGGCTGTGTTAGGGGGCAGAACGGGGCTGGTTCTTTATATCGAAGACACGGAAACGAGAATCTCCCTTCGTATGCCGGATCATAACACGATCCTCCAGGCCGAAATCCGAGCGATTACAGAATGTCTGAACTGGTTTAAAACAAATACAAGGCCACTCACAGTTAACATCCTTACGGATAGTAAAGCAGCAATTAGAGCTATAACAAGTAAGACAACAATATCGAAAACTGTTGTAGAGTGTAAAAATTCAATTAACGACTATTCCTATTATGGCTCGGTAAACATTATATGGGTACCAGGTATTACGGGAAACGAAGTAGCAAACTTCTTAGCAAAACAAGGCAGGGAGCTACCTACAGTAAGTCTAGTCTATGGAATAACCAGGAAAAGGGAAAAACTAAAAAATCCTATGGGGAAACCCAGACCAGGACAAAACAAGTGACCTCCTAGTGATGAGTAAAAAGGATATCAGTAGACTGATCGGTGTCCTCACAGGGCATCTAGGACTACAAGCGCATCTGCACAGGATAGGCTGTGCAGAGAAGAGTGAATGCAGGGCATGTGGCGAGGGCAACTGCCAGGCTTTTACAAACTTGAGAACTCAACTAATGGGAAACGACATAATTACAGGACTCGACCATATCAAGGACATCGGATTCGAAAACTTGAGGGACTACGTCAATGGGACGGAACTCCTAAACTAACAACAACAACTTCCAGGACACATAAAATTAGAGCGCACAACAGGTCTCTTCTGGCTTAAGTGTATGCCCTTTCTTTTTAAAAACATGTGGTGATCTTGAATCACCCCTCTTCTCAACCTAACCTAACTTCCGTCTTGTGTCTGTTCGTATTTTGTTTGCTACGTTTAACCGGGTGCGTTCATATGCTGCAACAAGGTAACGGTTCGAGTCTATGTTTGCTCCTCGGAGCGATCGTACATCCAACACGATTGATGCATGTCTTCCGTCTATCACAACGTGATCAATTTGATTTTTTGTTCTTTGATCTGGCGATAGCTAGGTGCCCTTATGCCCATGTTTCTTGCAGTTGCAAAATCTATAGCCTCATAACATTGTCAGATGTTTCACTGTGGAGACTGAATTTCCCAACTGTTGTATAATTTTAGTATAATTTTAATGTCATAGGCAGGGCAACGGTCATAAGTTTCTTCTAAGCGCTTGTAAAATATATCTCTGGTCTGTTCGTCCTTTTCTTCAGTGGGTGCATGAGCGCAAATAAAGCTGATGTTGAAGAATTTAGCTTTAAATCGAATTGCAGCCAGTCTTTCATTCACTGGGGTGAAGCTGGAGACAAGATGTTTTAACCTACGGCCAACTATAAATCCGCAACCAAACTCATGCTTTGTGTTATGGCAGCTATAGTACAGTGCGTCACCTTCAGGTGTTGTTGTGACGCCTTTCCAGTTACATCGTATTTCCTGTATGGCAATAATGTCGGCCTTGTACTTTTCAAGTACATCTGCCAATGCGTAACCTCCACCACATTCCAGGTGCAGATTCGCAGATCATGGTCCTTAAAACGTTTGCGGAGTTCGTCAACTTTGAGGGTTTGTTTTTCTTTTAAAGATCTAGTCATTCATCGATGGATTTTTTTAAAATTATTCTGTTTTACGGAAATGGTGGGCACAAAAATAAAAATTTCATTTTTTGCTTTGAAAACTGACGTTTTCCGTCATAAAACTGGCAAAAAAATTAATAATAAAATCGATCAATGATCAATGTCTTACCAAAAATTGTTGACATGGTTAGACGAAACCCCTAACAACGTTTTCCCGAATAATTTTCTGTAATTTAACATTTCTGGTTCTCTATGTGCAGAAAACATCCAGACTAAAAGTTGTTGACATAGACACTATTTTGGTGGAATAACCATAAAATTTCAATTTAAAATATTTGAATTTGCTCCTTTTCTTTTTGTCACAGGCTGAGGATATATAGCCGACGGATAACCTTTTACTTATCCACTGTAAGTGTCATCAAAAAATGTAAAAAAAGAAATTGTGGAGCTATGTAACTGATACCACTATGTAGTGTTGTTGCTACAATGTTATTCTGCTCCTCTTCCCAGTAGTTCAGGCATGGATTAATTTCAGGCCACCGTATAAGAAGCCAATTGTCTATTTCTTTGTTTTTCCTGGCTCTGTTCCTTTATATGTTCCATTAAATCGGGTGCTTTCATTTTATTATTGTTCTTGTTTTTGTTGGTTGGTTGGTAGGTTGCCGGGCTGACTGGTTGGTTAAATTAAATCCGAAAACCCAAACAATACACCCGACACACAACAATAAGTTTACAGCATGACTTGGAATGGCTTCTTCCGCGAGACATTCACTGCTTTTACGTTGACATTTAAGAAAGAAAATGGAGACATCTATTGTTTTTTATAGCCATGTCGTTTGATGTGGAATGAGATGGAGGAAGAGCGGTAGGGTGGGAGGTTATTGTTGGAAAACTGTCTGACAATTGAAATAAAGTACAACAGATTCATGATGATACAAATACGCGCACAAAGTGCAGTGAAACAGATGCACAACGCAGCAACGAATGAATGGAGTGACACTGAAGAATGAATGGTAGAACAATAAAGCGGCATAGCAGGATTTTAAGGCGGAAAGAGTTCCAAAAAAATTGTAAAAAAGCAAAGTTAAGGAAATGTGCCCATGCAAAGACAGCAAGAGCAACAACCAACCAGTCAGTGATGCAGTGACAATAACAGCCACAGAAAATTATCCATGAATGATATGTCAAGCAGTTGTTGTGAATGAATGGGCCAAGATGATGGCAAAGAGGCAAAGAACCAGCAACATGGGGTTGCATGAATGAAAAAAGGACGTTGGCGTAATTTGTAGCAAACTTTGGAGATGGAGATTGTTAAGGATACTTCATGAAATTACATATAGAACCAGGGACGACTGGCTGTTTGCCTGACTGACACTGAGTGAGAGGCAAGAAGAATTATTTTTGAATTTCCACGCATTACATGTTGTGTATAAAGGAAGAAGAAAAATAAGAAGTAACAAATGACATGGCTGGTTGTTAATTCCACCCTATTTCCTGTTGCAGACCCATGCATCCACATTACAAAGATTTACCAAGGATAAAGATTTACTTTTATTTCGAAGATGGAGGGAAAGCAAACTACTCTTTTTTTTTAAAAGTACGAGATTTTTTCCTTGCAACGGCTTTTTTCTTTGCCAATGAGCGATGTGAAACAAAAAACCGTGTGTGCGTCTTATTGTTACACATCACTTCTTGGCAAAGAAAGACAAGTAGTAGTTGTAAGGAAAGGAGAAGAAAGAAAAACACATCATGTAGCATAAGATAATAAATGTCATGTCAGTACGATATACCTTGAGATTAACATCTCACTACACGGCATATGTGAAGTAGTAATAATCACCATAATGACTTGTAGTTGTTAAAAAAACAGGAGTTCATTGCAAATATCCTGTCTGTTTTAATTTGCCAAATGATTTTAAAGGACTTTATGTTGTAGCTTTATTTAAGAAGTTCATAACTTAAGTAAATTGCTTTCATCTCATCCCTCCCGCTTTCATTAGGAAGTTCATAAGTTAAATAAATTGCTCTTGAATCATTAACCCTCCTTTGAGGAGGTTTACTTAACTCTGTTTTTTTGTGAATACGCTATGCAATATTTATAAATCATCAAAGTTCAAATACCTGTTGGCTTTCAAGTGTAAACAGAATGTTTATGAAACCTTTGCCGCTTTCGTATTTTCAACAGTTCTCAAAAGTAAAATGAACTTTTCACAAAAATATTACTTTTTGGCAGGTCAAAGGGAGACCTAGTGCACAGTAGTTCAAGCTCTATAAAATATTATTTTTTATAAAACATGTAAATCCAAAAGGCACCAACCGCACAATGATTCAGAAACACTGTTTCGGGCTAAGAGGATATCACTTTCCAAAGGAAAGAAATATTTTAATAATTTTGTACGGCGTGTAACATTTTCTAGGCTTCATCATCTAGGCTTTGCTAAATTTAAATTGTATAAAAATAGGTATATTGGTTGCTGAGAAAATTTAAGGTCACCATATAACTTTTATTCACAGTTTATAAGCAATATTTTATAAGAACAGATTTTCTGGGGATTTTTTTTAGATCGAATTACCACTGTCCGTTCTTATGACTTCTTTTCATTTCTTGGAAGTTATGCAAATATACAATGCAAAGTTTTCAGTTTTTTTTTTTATTTTTTCTATTTAGAGTTTCATGGTTTTCTTTGGTAAACAAATAATTTCTGTGAAGTAAGCATATTTTTTGAGTTTGCAAAAAGGATTTCAATAAAAATAGAATAATTTATGTTCAGCTTTCTTTTTTGTAAAAGAAGTCTTTATGGCATTTTTGTAGTTAACTTTAAAAGTAATAAGGTCTGTGCAAATGTTACATATTGTCTTAAACAAGAGAGTGGTTGGCGTTGTTGTGATATTGAATAGAAGGGAGCAACCAAAAACATGTATTAGATGCATCTTTTATGATAATTACAAATTCTACACACTTAAAATATTAAGCGGCAAAGAAGTGGAAGCGTTCCAGTAAATATACATATGTATATAAGTAATAAATATTTTTCAAATGAACATGGTCTTTTTAAAATATTTTTTCAAAATTTTTCGATTTGTTTTAAATATTTTTTTCACAAAATCTTTTAATTTAAAAAATTTACTAATTTCTCGATTTGTAGAAAATATTATTTAAAACAACCCTGAATTTTTTAAACTACTTTTAAAAAATCCTGAATTCTTTAAAAAAAATTGTTCCTTCAAAATATATATATATTTAAAAAAATTATATTTTTAATAAATTCTGAAATTTTATATTTTTCAGAAATGACTTTATATTTAAAAAATATTTTTTCAAAATATCCTAATTTTTTTAAAAATATTATTGCAAAAGTACATACATACATTTTTTTAAAAGAATTTATCAGAATATTCTTGGTTTGTTAAAGATTTTTTCAAATAATCGTAGACTTTTTACAGTGTTTTATTTAACTTGCTTTGGTCCGTTTAGTTCAAATCTGGTAACTCATTTTTAACACAGTTGGAGTTGACCAATCGAACTGAAACTTTACACACTTTTCAGATTAAGATGACAATACATGATTATGGAATCAAAACCAATATTGGTCCATTTTATAGTGTTTTAACGGTGTTTTATTTAAATTGCATTTCAAATCTGGTAACCCAATTTTGACACAGTTGCAGTTGACCAATCAGAGTAAAACTTTGCACACTTTTAAGATTTGGATGACAATACATGAATATGAAATTAAAACAAAGATTGGTCCATTTTACAGTGTTTTAACGGTGTTTTATTTAACTTGCATTTCACTCTGGTAACTCATTTTCCACACAGTTGCAGTTGACCATTCGAACTGAAACTTTGCACACTTTTCAGATTTGGAGGACAATATATGAATATGGGCCCAATTTTTCCTACAGCCCCCATATAGCGATACCACCCGATTTCAGGTATTTTGAGGATTTTATCTTCATTTTTGACCGATTTAGCTGTCATTTGGCATTTCCAATGATACAGACATTTCCCCACCAAAAATTGTGGAAATAGGTCCAGGTTTTGATAGAGGCCCCTTATAGCGGTACCATCCGATTTCAAGTATTATGAGGATTTTATCTTAGTTTTGATGCCGAATTGGCTGTAACTTGGCATTTGGAGTCCCCCCAATGGTACAGAAACTTCTCAACCAAAAATTGTAGACATAGGTCCAGGTTTTGATATAGCCCTCATTATAGTGGTACCACCTGATTTGAAGCGTTTTAAATATTTTATCTTAATTTTTAGCCAGAATTGGCTGTAACTTGGCATTTGGAGTCCCCAATGGTACAGAAACTTCCCCACCAAAAATTATGGACATAATTCCAGGTTTTGGTATAGCCTTTATATAACGGTATTACACGATTTCAGGCATTTTAAAGTTTTTATCTATTTTTTCTGCCTAAATTTACTATAATTTTGTTCGCAGTGTCAAAAAAATGTATTTACCAAAAAGTTGAAAATAAAACATAATTTAAAAAAAATTAAGTTTCAGTGTTTTATTTAGAAATGCACTTAAAACTAGAAAATAATTTGTCGCTTAGCCTCAATAAATATATTCTTTCTTATGATGGAATCTCTCAAATAAAAAGCTTGCATTTAAATTATAAATGGTGGCAAAATTAAACGGCAAGCGTTTTATTTGAGAGATTCCATCATGAGAAAGAATATATTTATTGAGGCGAAGCGACATTTTATTTTGTACTTGTAAGTGCATTTATAAATAAAACACTGAAATTTAATTTTTTAAATTATTTTTTTTTCAAAAGCTTCTGAATTATTTTAAATAGTTTTTCACAAAATCTATTAATTTTAAAAAATTTACTAATTTTTTGACTTGTAGAAAATATTATTTTAAACAATCCTGTAGTGCGATTCTGTAACTCCTTAACGACAGAATTAACGACGAATGTCGGTACTTAACGATAATTTTCGGTAAGTGCTATTCTGTATACCAATTTTAACGATTTTGTCGGTAAATTTTGTCGATAACTACCGAAAATTATTGTTAAGTTAACAACCAAAAAAAGTAGTTGTTAAGTCTTAACGACAGTACATTGTTTCAGTATTTTGCAGATTTCTTTTAACAACGGCGTTTTTATATGAACATATATTATGTTAATAAGGAGGGTACACGAGATAAATTCCACCTTATTGAGAAAAATCTTCTTAAGGCATTTACATAAGGGTTAACTATGTAGGATAACATGGGGCAGCTTCGCCATTGTGCTTTCGCCAGTGCCGATTTTATTGAAGCTGCATAAAGATAACCATTGATTCATGTAGAATCAATTAAATCGGCGCTGGCGAAGGCCCAACAGTGGCGAAGCTGCGAAGCTTATTAAAGAAGAAAGACGTTTGCTAAAGCTTCAAATGAACTCAAGTGTGGTACTGTTATAAAAGACCTATACCAATGCCCTTAACACCATTTTTCTACGAGACCAAAACGTGCATAGTATTGCTATAACCTACTTTGTTCTGTAGTAGTATTATAGATTCAAACTCAGCATCACAAATAATCAGATTGCTTAAATTGACGTATATGTTCGGATTTCCGAACTTTTCATACTCTCCGCTATGAGAAATTCCATTTAATGTGAGCGTGAAATGAATATGTGAATAATAATCGTGGATTTTTTTAATATTCTTTCCAAATTATGGTGGATTTGATAAAAATCTCTCTTAAAATTATATTGAATTTTTTAACATTTCTTTTCAAATAATCTTGCATTTTTTTTAAATCCCTTAATCGTGGATTTTACAAAATATATATATATTTTTTTTCAAATAATCCTGGATTATTCCAAATATTTATTTATATAATCGTGGATTTTTTAATTTTTTTAATAATCGTGGATTTTTCAAAATATTTTTTCAATTAATTGTGGATTTTTCACAATATTTTCTTTTAAATAATCGTGGATTTGTCAAAGATTTTTTTTTTCAAATAATCGTGGTTTTTTAATTTTTTTTTTTTCAAATAATCGGGGATTTTAAATATATTTTCCAAATAATCGTATTCAACAATTTTTTTAAGTAATCGTGTTTTTTAAAGATCTTTTTAAAATAATCCTGGCTTTTTCAAAATATTTTTTTTCAAATAATCGTGTTTTTTAATATTTTTTCAAATAATCGTGGATTTTTCAAAAAATATTTTTTTTTGTCAAATAATCATGAATTTTTCAAAATATTTGTTTTTCAAATAATCGTGGATTTTTCAAAATATTTTTTTGAAATGATCGAGAGTTTTTCAAATTAATTTTTCTTTCACATAATCGTGGTTTTTGGAATATATATTTTTTTAAATGATCGTGGATTTTTAAAATATTTTTTCAAATAATCTTGCATTTTTCAACATTTCTTTTTCAAATAATCGTGGCTTTTGTAAAGATCTATTTCAAATAATCGTGGATTTTTCAACATTTCTTTTTCAAATAGTCGTGGCTTTTGTAAAGATCTTTTTCAAATAATCGTGGCTTTTGTAAAGATCTTTTTCAAATAATCGTGGATTTTTTTAAATATTTTTTCAAATAATTATTGTTTTTTTTATATTTTTTTATTAATTATTTATTTTTATTAAATAATTGTGGATTTCATAATATATTTATTTCAAATAACCGTGGATGTTTAATATTTTTTTTCAAATAATCGTAGTTTTTTTAATTATTTTTGTTCAAGTAATCGTAGAGTTTTAAAATATTTTTTCAAATAATTGTGGAATTTTTATTTTATAACGACAATCACAAAATTTTGTTTGTAAAAAATTGCTAAATTCTTGACTTGTAAAAAATACTTTTTAAAAAATTTCTATTTTTTGTAAAAATATTTGTTCAAAAAACAAAGAATTTTTTAAAACTGTTTTTAAAAATTTCCTATTTTTTCAAAAATTCGAAAGATTTTAGAAATAATTTTTCAAATTTTTTTAAAAATATCATTTAAAAAATCAAAAATATTTTTTTTCAATTCAGAATTTTTAAAAATATTATTTAAAAAATCTTGTCCTTTTTAAATATTTTTTTGAAAAAAAATTAATTTTTTAAAACAATTATTCTAAAAATCTTAGATTTTTGCTACAAAGAGACTTTGATCTTTCGAAAGATCGAATACAGTGTCAATTCAATCGAAATCATTTTTGCCCAAAAATTTCATATTTGTGCTACATGAACATGTCGAAAAATATACGGTTATTTGGAAATTCTGTTGTCTTATATTGAAAAATTATACCGTGAGGATTTAAACAAAAGAAGCCTTCTTTACATCTGTATGTGAGGATCACAGGAATTACATTTGGAAAAATTTAAACAAATTTAGTCCAACATATTTTTCAAATAATGGTGGATTTTTAGAACTTTATTTCTTAAATCATGATTTTTTAAAGACAATATTTTTTTAAAAAATCTTACGTAAACAATTTAATAATGTTTTGTCTTGCCAAAATATTAAAAAAAAATCCCTGCTTTTTTAAGATATTGTTTTCAAAAAAAAATCCTGAATTTTTTAAGATATTTTTTAAAATATTTATTATTGTATCAAAAAATTCTGTATAAAAAATCCTAAAAAGTCCGGAGTTTTTCCAAACCACCCTGATTTTTTTAAATATAATAATATAAAAATTAATAAGTTTTTACAAAAAAAAAATGATTTTTTCAAATTTTTTTAAATATCGTAGATTTTTTTGGTTTTTTTTTTTGTTTCCAAAAATCTTCGATCTATTTTAAATGCTGAATTGTTTAAACGTATTTTTTTAAAAAATTCTATACGTATTTTTAAATAATATGTATTACGTAATACGTATTTTTTAAAAATACTAAAAATACTTTGTCACAATATTATGTTTGTCATTGTTTAAATATTTCTTTTTTAAAAAAATCGTAAATATAATGTTTTTACAGTTTTTAATTTCAAAATTATTTTTTTGCAAAATTCTTGATTTTTACAAAAAATCTTGGATTTAATTTTTTTAAACTTATCTTAAAATCATTATTTTTGTTCAATATTTTTTAAAACATTATTAATTTTTATAAAAAAATCTTGGATCTAAATTAAAAAAGAAATATTTTATAAAAATTCCTGATCTTATGTTAAAAAATTCTTAGTTTTTGAATATTATATTATATTTTTTTAAATTATTAAAGTTGTTTTAAATCTTTGATTTTTAAGTACACATTTTCAATAAAATCATGACTTTTTTAAAAACATTTTTTAAATGCTGAATTTTTTAAATATTTTGTTTTTCAAAAATTCAGATTTTTTTAAATATTTGTTCAAAAAATTCTGAAATTGTTTAAATTATTTTTTTAAAAAATGCTGTATTTTTTAATGCACTGGATTTCTTAGCAATTAGGTTTTTTAAAGTTAAAAAGTGTTTAAATAATCTTGCATTTGTTAGTTTTTTGAGTATCATTGTGAAATTTTTATCGATGACAGTAGTTTCAAAACGGCCCTTCAAAATGATTTTTAGAACGATTGAAAATAAAAAATAGCCTTCATGATCAAAGATAGTATACTTTTCCTCACTATTATGAATGTTAGTCCTAACATCTTCTTTCTACAAAAAAGCTCCATGATGTTTTTCTTTGGAAACCCCGTTGCCCTTTGTTACTTAGAACTGACCCATTTCTTCCTAAGTGACAGCAAAATGTGGTTATGCTTTAATTTACTTCCTGGGTTAAACGCTGCTGTTGTTGGTGCTGTTGCTGTTTCCTATGGGTGCATTATTTAAAAAATGATGTCAACTATTTTTATGGTCAACAAAAACAATCTTTGGCATGTGCTGGACTATGCATGAGCTCTACGAATCATTGTTGTTGCTGTTGTTGCGATTCTCTTTGACGTTCTTGTTAAACATGCAGTCAGTCAAGTTGGTCATTTCATTACTTAAATGTCAGTCATTCCATTTCACACTTTAGTTCATTCACTGCCTTAACAGAACATCCAGCAACACAGTTCGGACAATGAATGCTTCTTCGGCTGCTTGCTATATAGTGTACCCACTGACGAAACATTTTACCATTTTCATCTTTATTTTTTCTGCTTGATTTTTATTGCAATTTGACACCTCATCTGTCCATTTGTTGTATGTATGTAAGTATGTATAGACTACAACATGAAACCGAGTGGAAATGTCTTCATTGACTCCAACGACTATCAGAAACTACCAACCAAGAGACAGGCCATGTGCATGAACGGACTGGAGTTAGTGGGACAATGGTGTATGACGGCTAGGTGGCCAGGCCATTTGCTTTGTCACCATATTATGTTCAAGTCATTGACTGATTTTGACTGCAAAAATGTTTTTTTGTTTGTGACAGTTTTTTTCGTTGCCGTTTGCCATTTTTTGTTTCTTTAGGTGAAACATCATCTGAGCTATTTTATGACTCCACAATAACGATGACATGAAGAGTAACAATGCGTTGTTGTTGGTTCGTCGTTGTCAGGCATCATATATGTCGTAACGTTCGCACATATGAAAGCTGCTGTTAGTTTATGCTTGGTAGCTCGCTGTGTCCTCTTGCATGGTGGTTCATATGTTCGCATATTGGTGCTGACGAATACTGATTGTCGTCTTTATTAATTGTTCATGTGAAGTGATTTCTTTTATTGAGTTGTCTTCACCGCTTGGTAAGTGAAGAATGGAATGGAAATTATTTTATGTTATTATTGAATTATAAATGTCCGCACATATTTTTGAAATTTGATATTCTAACAATATATGTATGAGTGCTAATAGATTTTATTATGAAAATATGCTGTAAGGAGTGATAGAACAATTAAAGGCTTGAGAAAGTGTCTGAAACCAAAATTTTAATACATACGCTTTAAAAAGGGTCGTATTTTTTGGTTGCATGTCCAATTTTACAAAAGAAATAATAATGAAATAATATTATTATTAAAACAATATATTAAAATAATAAGAACTGGTAAACTGTTTTCATCGATTGGACAACAAATGTGGTTTGTGGAGCGATTTCTTTAAAATTTGTATGGGACCAAAGGCGAATTTGTATGGGACCAAGGTCGAATTTTCACAAAATCAATCTACAGACAACATTTAGTGTTCAATCGATGAACACAGTTTACCAGTTCTTTGTAGTGGCTAAACAAGTAATCCTACAAAAAAATTTTGAAAATCGGGTCAGATTTGAATATTAGCTATATAAAGGGATAATGGGAACTTTGAGGCCCCAGTGGCACGTGTTAACATATTCCCATTGAGATCATACTTTGGCAATCTTAATTTTTAACAAAACTAAACATTTTACGAGGGTGGCGCATAAAAAATCCGACATCGATTTGTTAATATACATAGATTTAGATAGAAAAAAAATCAAAAATAAAAGATTTATTTAAGAATAAATTAAAAAAAAACATTTTTAAAAAATCAAGATAAATTTTGTTTAAAAATCCAGGACATTGTTAAAAAAATATATATTAAAAAAATCCAGAAATTGTTTTTAAAAATTTAAAAAAACGACACTTAAAAAATACGCTGAAAGCATTCAGGAATTCTAGCAAAATATTTTAAAAAATCCCAAATATTTTTAAAAATCCATAATTTAAAAAAAAAATAAAAACGAACTGAAGTTTTTGAATAAATTTTACAAAATTCAAGATTTCTTTATAAAATATTTTTACAAAATTAAGAAATTTATGAAAAAATATTTTTACAAAATCAAGAGTTTTGTGAACAACTATTTTTAAAAAATCAGAATTTTTTGCAATAAAAAATATAAAAAGTTCCCATTTTGAAGGAATATTTGTAAAAATTAGGAATTTTTAGAAAAAGTATTTTTAAAAATCAGGAATTGTGAAAAAAAATATTTTTTAAAAATCCCAAATGTTTTAAAAATATTTTTCAAAAATCAAGAAAAAAAGGAAATCAAGAATTTTAAAGAAATATATTTTTTTACCAAAAATTTTAAAGAAATATTAACAAATCAAGAATTTTTAAAAAAAGGAAAAATTTGTTAAAATCTTCAATCTTTCAATAAATTCTTTATTAAGACTCAACAATTTTGATGAAAAATTAAAAAAATCAAGATTTAAGAAAAAATAAGAATTTTGCAAAAAATATTTTTTTAATGTCAAGAGTTTTAAGGAAATATTCGTAGAAAATTTTGAAAAATTAAGACCAAAAAATTAAAAATGCATGATTTAAAAAAAAAATTAAAATATAGTTTTAAAAAATATTTTCAACAAATAAAATATATTTTTGAAAGATTCAGAATTAAAATATTTTTATAAAATTCGAGATTAAGAAAATCCACGATTTAAAAATATATTGTTTTAAAAAATTCATGATTTAAAAAATATACATTTCTAAAAATTCACGAAATCAAAAATAAATATATATTTAAAATATATAATTTAAAAAAAATTAAAATATATTTTCAAAAAATTCACGATTTTAAAGAATCCACGATATAAAAATTGAGAAAATATACATTTTTAAAAAATCTACGATTAAAAAAATATATATATATATTTTTACAAAATTCACGATTTAAAAATACATATTTTTTCAAAAAAAAACATGATTTCAAAATATATATTTTTTAAAAAATACACGATTTAAAAAATATATATTTTTAAAATACATGATTTATAAAATATATATTTTTTAAAAAAAATCTACGATTTAAAAATATATTTTTTTAAAAAATCCACGATATTTAAAAAATAACTTTAATTATTAAGAAATATTTAAAACAAGTAAGAACGGCGTTAAGTTCGACTGGGCCGATCTTGTTATACCCTCCACCACAAGTTGTATTGAAGTAAAATGGAATAATTAGTTTCCTTTCGTGTATGAAGAAGACTTAATACTAAATTTCAGCAATTTCGGTAAAACAACGTGAGGCATCATTCTATGTGGGCTATTTCAAAACGTCGATCTATACCGACAAATGTCTGACGGAAAGGTTTTAGGCTCAATGAAGACTAAATACCAAATTTCCTATATTTCGGTAAGAGAATGTGGCTAAAACTTAAAAAATACCGAAAATCAAGAAGTACGCTTCTATGGGGATATAGGAAGACGTGGACCTATACTTATAATACTCTTCTGGAATATTTTATAACTCTTGGAAGACTAAATAACGAATTTCAGCCATATCGGTTGGATATTGACGTCACAATCTTCAGTATTACGAAAATCGAGAGGTACCGTTCTATGGGGGCTATATCGAAACGTGGACCTATACCGACGAATTTTAGTCAGAAATGGAGCAATATGAAAGCGTGGACCTGTACCGACAAATTGAAAGGGGAAGTTTGAGTACCCCCAACGAAGTCTAAATACCAAATTTCAGCCATTTCGGTGGAATATTGAGACCACAAGGTTTAAAATACCGAACATCGGGAGGTACTGTTCTATGGGGGCTATATGAAGCCATGGACCGATACCGACAAATTTCTGGGGGAAAGTTTTATACCACCAACGTAGACTATGTACCAAATTTCAGCCATTTCGGTGTGATAATGAAGCTAAAACCTTCAAAATACCGAAAGTCGGGAGGTACCGTTCTATGGGGGCTATATGAAGGTGTGGAACGATACCGACAAAATTCTGGGGGAAAGTTTTATACCCCTAAAGAAGACTAAGTACGAAATTTCAGCCATTTTGGTAGGATAATAAAGCTAAAACCTTAAAAATACCGAAAATCGGGAGGTACCGTTCTATGGGGGCTATATCAAAACGTGGACCGATATATCCCATTTTCAATACCGACCATCCTGCGAGGAATAAAAACTTCTGTACCAAATTTTGACTCTCTATCTTTAAAATTGCGAGCTGTATCTTGATTTCAACAGACAGACGGACGGACGGACAGACGAACATGGTCAAATCGACATAGAATTTTATGCTGATCAATAATATATATACTTTATAGGGTCTCCGACGAATATTTCAATGTGTTACAAACGTAATGACAAATTTAATTATACCCTCCATATGGTGGAGGGTATACAAATTAATGTTATTAAAAATATATTGTTTTAAATCCACAATTATATGTTCTTATTTAGATTAGAAAATACATTCCTTAAAATTTTACTGTTATTTAAAATCCATAACTAAATCTATATTAATTAACTAATCTAAATTTAAAAAAATTTGATGTTCCACGTTTTAACCGCATCTATTATTCCGTTCGTTTTTAAAATCCACGATTGAAAAATAAAAATATATATTTCTAAGATATCCACGATTTAAAAATTTATTTTTTTAAATCCACGATTTAAGAAAATACTTATAAAGCCATGCTTGATTAAAATATTTATTTTTCAAAATCCACGTTATTTAAAAACTAATTTTTAAAATATCCACGAAAATTAATAAAAAATTTTTAAAAAAATATTTCTTTTTAAAAATCCACGATTTTATAAAATATTTATTTTTAAAAATCCACGATTTTATAAAATATTTATTTTTAAAAATCCACGATTTTATAAAATATTTATTTTTAAAAATCCACGATTTTATAAAATATTTATTTTTAAAAATCCACGATTTTATAAAATATTTATTTTTAAAAATCCACGATTTTATAAAATATTTATTTTTAAAAATCCACGATTTTATAAAATATTTATTTTTAAAAATCCACGATTTTATAAAATATTTATTTTTAAAAATCCACGATTTTATAAAATATTTATTTTTAAAAATCCACGATTTTATAAAATATTTATTTTTAAAAATCCACGATTTTATAAAATATTTATTTTTAAAAATCCACGATTTTATAAAATATTTATTTTTAAAAATCCACGATTTTATAAAATATTTATTTTTAAAAATCCACGATTTTATAAAATATTTATTTTTAAAAATCCACGATTTTATAAAATATTTATTTTTAAAAATCCACGATTTTATAAAATATTTATTTTTAAAAATCCACGATTTTATAAAATATTTATTTTTAAAAATCCACGATTTTATAAAATATTTATTTTTAAAAATCCACGATTTTATAAAATATTTATTTTTAAAAATCCACGATTTTATAAAATATTTATTTTTAAAAATCCACGATTTTATAAAATATTTATTTTTAAAAATCCACGATTTTATAAAATATTTATTTTTAAAAATCCACGATTTTATAAAATATTTATTTTTAAAAATCCACGATTTTATAAAATATTTATTTTTAAAAATCCACGATTTTATAAAATATTTATTTTTAAAAATCCACGATTTTATAAAATATTTATTTTTAAAAATCCACGATTTTATAAAATATTTATTTTTAAAAATCCACGATTTTATAAAATATTTATTTTTAAAAATCCACGATTTTATAAAATATTTATTTTTAAAAATCCACGATTTTATAAAATATTTATTTTTAAAAATCCACGATTTTATAAAATATTTATTTTTAAAAATCCACGATTTTATAAAATATTTATTTTTAAAAATCCACGATTTTATAAAATATTTATTTTTAAAAATCCACGATTTTATAAAATATTTATTTTCAAAAATCCACGATTTTATAAAATATTTATTTTTAAAAATTCACGATTTTATAAAATATTTATTTTTAAAAATCCACGATTTTCTAAAATATTTATTTTTAAAAATCCACGATTTTATAAAATATTTATTTTTAAAAATTCACGATATTTAAAAACTATCTTTAATAAAATCCACGATTTAAGAAAACATTTCAATTTTAAAAATCCGCGATCTTTAAAAACTTATTTTTACGATATTTGAAAACTAATTTTAAAAAATCCTCGATTTAATAAATTATTTATTTTTAAAAATCAACGATAAAATATTTAATTTTTAAAAATACACGATATTTAAAAAATAACTTAAGAAAATATACGATATTTAAAAACTAGGTTTTAAAAAATTCCTAGTTTGTTGAAAAATATTAAAAAAATACACAAAAATTATTAAAAATATATTTTTTAAATATTCCCAAATTGTTGTTCTTAAGCAATCCACGATTATTGAGAATTATTTTTTAAACAAATTTACTATTATGCAAAAAATATATATTTCTTAAATAGTCACTATTATTTAAAAAATAAAAAAAAAAACCTGATCTAAATTAAAAAAATATTTCGAAGTACCATGTTTTGATCAGATCTATTTCTCCGTTTGAGATTAAGGCAGAGGGTGAACAAACTTTCCTAGATCGATTTCCAATTATGTGAGACGGAAATCGATCCAGCACTAAGACAACATATGAGGTATATAAAATCATTATTTCAATGAGCAGCATTTTACAGTTATATAGCCCCAAAAGTGAAAAAAAATATTTCTTAAGAGATCTAATATGAAACTTTTCTTCTCCTTGAACTAAAATTCTTTAAAGATATCTTCTCCATTTCTTTATAAATGCATTTTAATTACTTCGACTATGTTTACTTTCAAAGTAATTTTACAGCCAAGTCCCTCAACACCCTCTCTCGCCAAAAATTCAATTTTTCTCACACTTATTTTTAATTTTCCCTCTTTAAGTGTACTAAAATTTCACTTAAGCCATTAAAATGCAATGAATTAGAACAAAACACTAAATCAACTAATGAAAACTTAAAACAGCTCTATATACCAAACGTATGGCTGGCTGCAGCAAAAAAACTCCCTCAAATAGTGGCTATAAAAGTTGAAATATAAAACCATAAAATAGTGAAACTGCGACTTCAACTTCATGAATTGCTGCAGTCAATGTTTTCCCCCAACAGTACTTCCATTCTCTCTCTCCAACGCTTAGTGTTATTCATCCCTGGATGTCATTTTAAAGTAATAAATTTGTTGCTCACGTAAAATAATACTTAAGGGCAAAAAAAAAAAAAGAGTTGAACGAAAGGAAGTCCGCTTTTTGTCTACAATTCTGTAGTATAAATGTTCTTTAATCCTTACATAAAGAGGAAAAAATAAAGAAAAAAGAAGCGGAACAAGTAAATAAAGATAATGTTTTAAACTGCAGCAGTGGGAGGGGGAGGAGCCTGGGTAGTGGTAAGGAAGGAATAAAGTATAACTTAGACCCCTTTTGTGTGAAAAGAAATACTGCCAAGTTAAACAAAAAACATGGAGGCGGTTTGCCTTAACCCCCATTTTCTTTAACAAAACGCCTTCAAGTTCCACCAACTTTCTTCAGCCTATTTTAACGTTTCAAGAAATAATGTAGATACTTTCCACAGACCATGATGTTTTCTTCCTTTTGCCTCAAGAAGAAGTACCACTCTACAAGTTTCGTTGCTGCAAAAGATGTCTACAACGGAAAATAACAATTAAAAAACAAACTGAAACAAGATAGGAAGCTAGTCTTTCCAAGAAAATACTTCGTTAAAAAAATATGTTGTGGATATTAACGGTTAAAAAGCATGAAAAAAACGAAAACGATAATGTTTCCATCATGATTCTTGCATCAAAACATCATTAGCAAGAAGAACCAAAAGAACTGGGGGGAGAAATAAAGAAAGAAATTTTTTTTTTATAAACACTACTTTTCACTTAAGAGACGCATAGTTAAATTTTATAATTTGCAATTTCTGTTTTGTTATAAATTTGCAAATAATGAAGCATACTTCAAGGATCTCTTAAGATGTCATATTTACTGCTCCCCCTTTTTTGTTGACATTGCGAAGTAATAAATAAAAGTGGAATTTAATTGAAGACTAATTGAATTAAATTTTATTAAAATATACATTACGTAGAATGGCCAATCTTAAATTATAATTAGTTGAAGCATGCTTCAGGGATATTTAAGCAGATAATATTTAACTTTAGGTATAGTGAAAATATTTATAAAAATTAGACCCTCCTTCTCTACTCTTTCCAGCTACCTTAAGGCTGCTTCACATTAAAACTTACTAAAATTCCCCCCTTATATTTTGCCCATCCCTCCAATGTTGCCACAAAATGCTGTCAAATAATTTGCTTGTCAAAAATCCATTAAATCATTTACCTACCTTTAGGCTGTTAAATTACAAATTTATTATAACATATTGACAATAAACGTACATATATTGTCAGTGATTTTGTATATAATACACCCCTTCTGATGCCACACACCTCCACATAACCCACACAGATATGTAACACTTAATCTATAAAATTATTACAGCGTGTTAATGACACAGCGGGAAGTGGTAATCTTATTATAAATGTTCGCTCAATAATATTGCAATTAAATTTCATCAATGAACACAAAAATTGCAACAGCTTCAACAACAACAACAACAGCATCATCGACAGCAGTAACAAGGACCATTTGACAATATTCAAAAACCGCAAATGCCATGGACAGTTACAATATCACATTCACTTACGGGGTGGCTGGAATGAGGGCATGCCTGGCTTGCTGGGAAATGGAAAGGAATAATGACCGCGAATATGTATTAAATGTGACATTGTTAGTTGGTTTTTGGGTCTTTAAATACCGTAATTGAGCGAAATGGCATTTAATGAGTAATTTTGGAAAAATATGATTTTGAGGAAGGGAGACAATATATGGGGGAATTTTTAGGCAAATTGAGGGGTTAATTATATAATACAATTTTAAATACGGACCGAATTGAGAGTAAATGCGGGAAATTTGTATTGAATTATTAGTAGATTTTAATGAAAAGCCCGTGCCTTCATGAACATTTAATCTTAAAAATTACATTATTATTTGAAGAATTTTGCGAAAAAATCCACGATAAATTGAAAATGTCTTCCTTAAAAATACCCTATATCTAAAAAAAAAATAAACAAGATTTTTTTTAAAAAAAATAAACACTATTTTTTGCAAGAAGTAGTAAAAGTCCAGGCCTTTTTTAAGAATTCTTGAAATAATCTACGACACGATTCGTTTAAAATTATTTTGAAAGAATCAATGATTTAAAAAAATTTAAAAAAACTTCACGCAAAGAAAATTGTTAGTTCAATACACAATTAAACAAAAATTTAAAACAATCCACGATTTACAAAAAACAAATATTTTTCCACGATTAAAGAATATTTTAACAAAATCCACGATTATTTAATAGGAAAAATTTTTTTTGAAAATGAGGTATAAAAAACTCGTAACTAAAAAAAATTATTAAAAATAATAATAAAATATTTAAAAATTATATTTAGAAATAAATTATATCTATAAAAAATGTTTATAATTTAATTTTCTTTGAAAAGAATATTTGTAAACATCTTAGGTTTTCCATAGCTAACGTTAACATATCCTGAAAAAAATAAACAACATTTTTTTTTAAAAAATAAACACGAGTTTTTGAAAAATCTTTTAAAAATCCAGAACCTCTTTTAAGAACTCTTGAAATAACCCCCGACACGATTCGTTTAAAATTATTTTGAAAGAATCAATGACTTAAAAAATTAAAAAACTTCACGCAAAGAAAATTGTTAATTCAATCCACGATTTAAAAAAAATTAAAACAATCCACGATTTACAAAAAAATATTATTAAATCAATCCACTATTACCAAAAAACAAATATTTTTAATCCATCCACGATTAAAAAAAAAAAAAACAAAATCCACGATTATTTAACAAGAAATATTTTTTTTTTTTTTTTTGAAAATGAGGTATAAAAACTCGTAAGTAAAAAAATAATTAAAAATTATATTTAAAAATAAATTTTATTTATAAATAAAAAATGTTTATAATTTAGTTTTCTTTGAAAAAAAATATTTAAAAACATTTTCGATTTTCCATAGTGTAAATAATGGTGGATTTTTTACATAAACATGGATTTGTTTTTAATTTTTTTAAATGTTGGATTTCTTTGAAAAAAAATTATTTATATATGTTGATTATGGAATTTTTAAAAAAAATTATTAAGTAGTCGTGGGTATTATAAGAATATTTCACCATGCGGAATTAAAAATAAATTAAATTACTTTAAAAAATCTTCGATTTCCATAGTGTAAATAATCGTGGATTTTTTTTAATAAACATGGATTTGTTTTTAATTTTTTCAAATGTTGGAGTTTTTAAAAAAAAAAATTATATACACTGATTATGGAATTTTTAAAAACATTATTAAGTAGTCGTAGGTATTATAAGAATATTTCACCACGCGAAATTAAAAATAAATTAAATTACCTTGAATAGTTTGTATTTTTTAAATTGAACAAATCTGATTTCTTTTAAATAAACGTGAATTTGACATAAAGTTTTTTTCCCAAAGAATCGTGCATATTTAATAAAATATTGTTTCAAATAACCATGGAATTTATTTATTTTTTAATGTAGGATTTTTTTTAAATAAAAAAATTATTTGAAAAGAATTTAAAAAAAGACCAATAATTTGCGAAATAAAGTTTTAAAACATTAAGAACTAAAATTTGCATGAAACAAAGTTTTGAAATATATTTTTAAAAAAGAACATTGGTGGCGTTTTTTATTGGGATAGCTGTTACAATTTTGTTTTTTCAAAATAGTCTGGCTTAATCCCATAGTTGTTGTTTTAATAAACTATAACAACTGATTTATTAGTGGAGAAGGGGTAAGGCAGGGAAGACTAGTTTCGATCCTCGCCATAGGATCTCATCAGTTCCCTTGTTTCTTGTTTGTGGATATTCTTCACCGAAGTTATTTTTCAATAACTTCTTCAACAAAAAACATCAATCGTCAGCTCGAAGTATAAAGGTGAACCAAGAACAAGTAAAAAAGCGTTAAGTTCGGCCGGGCCGAACTTTTCATACCCTCCACCATAAAATATTCTGAACTAAAATGGAATAATTAGTTTTCATTCCTGTCCCCAACTTTAAGTGGGTACTTTAAAATTTCAAATAATGTACATAAAATGCTTCATCCGGGAGGCCCTTTTTTATGGTGTCTATATCTAACTATGTATGTTGACAATTTTTGGTGGGCTAGAAATTGGGATGTACTGTTATATAGGGGTTATAATAAAACATGGACCTATGTTGACAGTTTTTGATGGGAGCCTTTAATGCCAAATAACTCCTAATTCGGTTAAAAATTGCAGCTAGAATCCTCAAAATACCGAAAATCGGTACATAACGTGGGAACTTCAAATGTCATTAACAGCTAGTTCGGAGGTATGTGGGCTATACGAAAAAATGAACTTAAATGAAAAATTTTTGTTGGCTTTTAAATTTCTAATTACAAAAGTTTGTCCAGAAAATAAAGCTAAGTTACGGAAAATCGGGATGTTTGTTTTGGGGCTATACCAAAACATGGACCTACGTTGGTTAAACATTTTAAGTAAAATCCTCAAAGTACCGAAAATCGGGAAGTATCGTTATATTGGGGCTATGTTGAAAATTGTTGATGCAGATGTGTGGTGACCACTACAACCTTCAAATGGCAAATTGCAGTTAGTTCGGTTAAAAATTGTAGCTAAAATTGCAAAATTACTGAAAATTGGGAGGTACCGTTATATGGGAGCTATATCCGAAAATGGACCTATGTTGACAATTTTTGATGGAGATGTGTTGTGACCACTAAGAACTTCAAATGTCAAATTACTGCTAGTTCGGTGTAATATTGTAGCTAAAATCATCAAATTACTGAAAATATGGAGGTACCGTTATATGGGGGCTTTATCAAGACATCGACCTTTCTCGACAATTTTTGGTGGAGAGGTGTGGTGACCACTAAGAACTCCAAATGTCAAATGTTCGAATTACAGCTAATTCGGTTAAAACTTGTAGGTAAAAAACACAAAAATCGGGAGGTACCGTTATATGGGGCTATACCAAAACATGTTTTTTGGCCACTAAGAACTCTAAATATCAAATTATAGCTAATTCGGTCTAGAAATGTAGCTAAAAACGTCAAAATACCATAAATGGGGGGTACCGTTATATGGGAGCTATACCAAAACGTGGACCTATGTCCACAACTTTTGTTATATAAGTTAATTGACACTTAAGAACCCTTAATGTCAAATTAAAGCTAAATCGATCTGAAAATGTAGCTAAAAACGTCAAAATACCGTAAATCGGGGGTACCGTTATATGGGGGCTATACCAAAACGTAGACCTATGTCCACAAGTTTTGTCATATAAATTTATTGACACTTAAGAACCCTAAATGTTAAATTATAGCTAAATCGGTCTGAAAATGTAGCTAAAAACGCCAAAATACCGTAAATCGGGGGTACCGTTATATGGGGGCTATACCAAAACGTGGACCTATGTCCACAAGTTTTGTCATATAAGTCTATTGACGCTTAAGAACCCTAAATGTCAAAGTTTAGCTAAATCGGCCTGCAAATGTAGCTAAAAACATCAAAATACCGTAAATCGGGGGGTACCGTTATATGGGGGCTATACCAAAACGTGGACCGATATAGCCCATCATCGAACTTGACCTGCCTGCAAACAAAAGACGCACTTTCCCAAAATTTCAGCGTTCTATCTCCATTTTTGTGGATGCTAGAGTGATTACCACAGACGGACGGACGGACGTGCACAGATCGTCTCATTTTACCCTGATCAAGAATATATATACTTTATAGGGTCGCAAATGAGTATTTCAATGCGTTACAAACGGAAAAACAAACTTAATATACCCTCCATACTATGGTGGAGGGTATAAAAAACTTCAATGAGAAGTATTTCTTTGGCAACCACACACAACCCCGACGAAAGTGTTCGCCTTACCCCTTGGCGAACAATGCCAAACCTTCTCCTCCAATAAATTAGTTGTTTTAAATATTAAAACAACAAGAGTGGAATTAAGCCGGACTAGTTTGAAAAATCAAAATTTTTAAAAATATATTTTTAAAGAAAAATTGAAATATACATTTTTTGAATATTCGTCTATCAAAACACAACTTTTTGAAAAAAATTAAGAAAAATAGAAAGCCACGATATACAATATTTGTTTTAATATTTTTTCCACAAAAAGTATTTTTAAATGAAGTACGATTTTTTGAAAATAAATATTTTTACCACAATTTCCAAAAAATACGCGGGTTTTTGGCTAACATTTTTACAAAAACTCAAATTTTCTGGAGATATATTTTTTAAAAAATAGCCAATTTTTCAGGGAATTATTTTTAAGACATTGCGATATTTATGAGAAATATTTTTAAAGATTGCACGATTTTGTGGCAAGCCGTATATAAACTATCCAAAATTTTTTGAACGAATATAGTTTAAAAATCTCCATTTTATGAAACATTATTTTTAAAAACGCATCGATTTTTTGAAAAAATATTTTTTAAAAAAATTATTTTTAAAAAATCCCTAATTTATATTTTAATAATAATTATTTTTAAAAAATCCCACATTTATTATTTTAACAAATATTATCGATTTATTCAACAAATATTTTTAAAAAGTTCTTGATTTATCAACAAATTATTTATAAAAAATACAGATTTATTTATTTTGTTAAGACTTTTTAAAAAAATCCACGATTTATTGAAAAAATATTTCTAAAAATCCACAATTTTTTGGAAAAGAAATTTGAAAATCCGCACTTTATTTTTAAAACGTTCCCAATTTATTCAAAACTTATTTTTTAAAAAATCCCAAATTTATTATTTTAAAAACTATTACCGATTTACTCAAAAAATAATTTTTAAAAAAATTTCGATTTATCAAAAAATTATTTATAAAAATTATTTAAAAAATCCACGATTTATTGAAAAAAATCCAAGATTTATTGAAAAAAAAATAGTTAAAAAAAACACGATTTATTGAAAAAGATATTTTTAAAAATTATTTAAAAAATCCACGATTTATTGAAAAAAATATTTTTAAAAAATCCAAGATTTATTGAAAAAAAAAATATTTAAAAAAAACACGATTTATTGAAAAAGATATTTTTAAAAAATCCACGATTTATTAAAAAAATATTTTAAAAAAACCACGATTTATTGAAAAAAAAAAATATTTTTAAAAAATCCACGATTTAATGAAAAAAATTTTGAAAATCCGCACTTTTTGAAAAATTATTTTGGAAAAATCTACGACTTATATTTTTTTATTTATATATTTTTAAAAATCGCAAATTTTTTTATTTTTGATGTTCGCGATTTTTTAAAAAACATTTTTAAAATCCACAATTTTTTGGAAAAATGTTTTTAAAAATCCGCGCTATTTAAAACTTAGTTTTAAAAAATCCCTGATTTTTTTAAGTAAATATTAAAAAAAACTCTATTTATTGCAAAACATTTAAAAAGTCCACTATTTTCTAAAAAAAAAATAAATAACACGGTTTATTAACAAATATTTTTAAAAAAATCCTGGATTTATTTAAAAAATAATTTTTTAAAAATTCCATGAATTATAATAAAAAAATTAAAAAAAAATCATCGAATTATTGGAAAAATATTTTTAAAAATTCCACGATTTATTATACAAATATTTGTAAAAAATCTATGTATTGAAGAAATATTTGTAAAAAATGCACGATTTATTGAAAATATATTTTTATAAAATTCTCGATTATTGAAAAATATGTTTAAAAAATCGACGATTTATTGAACAAATCCACGACTTATTAAACAAATCCACGATTTATTGAACAAAAAATATTTTTAAAAATCCGGTATTTATAAAAAATTTTAAAAATTAACGACTTAGTGAAAAAATATTTGTAAAAACCACACGATTATTTGATTTGAACCCCACTTTATTCCTGGATGATTTTTTTTGTATATTCCTTCTAAAGTATATCTTGGCTATATCCTTTACAGAACACGTCTAATTGAAATGTTACATATGAAGTGTAGATGGCTTTACAACCTAAAACATTTTTATTAATTTGATGTTCCTTAAGTTCAATGTCGTATTTTCAACAGTTTCACATGGACGTTGACGATAAGCCAGTCAATACTTTTTTTTTGTTAAATTATAATAATATACATATATGAATATTCTGTGACTTAAAATAAGTAAATAGGCCTAGTCCTCTAAAAATATAACAACTATTATATGTGCAAGTTAAGCTTGTCGTCAAAATGTTGTCGTTAAATTCAGATATTATTATGGATACATACTTTCAGGGAATACATGAGTTTCTACACTTAAAAAGCATTGCTTGAGTCCAACTCGAAATAGATTTTTGATTTGATTGATATTTGATAAAAATCCTATGAATTACGGTCCAATGTTTAATGGTTAGTCTATATTTTGTGTTAGATTCATACTTTTAGACTAATTTTGTTATACATGGGCCTTGTGATATTGAGATTCCTAAGTGCGAAATAAAATGTTTAAATTAATATCTGAAGTAGCTTTAATATTTCAAATACAGATCCTATATTAAATTATTCCGTGTCACAATTGATATTCTGCGTCATTAAATCTCCATTCTGAGAAAAACCTCACCCTTCTTAAAGCATCAAAAACAATCTTCCTTACTTGTCACTCAATAACATCTTCAATTATCTTTACATTTCAAGCGCAAAAAACACATAACCTTTAGCGATGTCCCACCACAAAGTTGGGCAATTTAAAAGGACAAAAAAATTATTATTGCCGAACCCTATTCCATTCTTAGTTCAACTGCAGCGTTTATGTGTCAAACAATGTTTTGTTTGGTCACCACATAATTCCACTCACGTCCTTTATTGTTGTTCATTTCTTTGCAATTAGAGGGTGTTGGTTTTTCTCCTGCTTTTTTTAAAGGAAATTTTAACAACAATGTCATGCAATGAATGAACCTCATTGAATTTTTGACACGCAAACATTGTCAAAAAAAGAAGTAAACAAATATTAAAACCACCAAAAGTCATCGATAAGAGCAAGGCGAATGGTAGCAGAAGCTACATTGTGAAACCTTAAGGTGAAATAATATTTCCTTGAAAAAAGGGAAGAGACTTACCCTAGTCATTTTTAAAAATGTCGTTAGTGTTTGCATTTGAAAGTATTGTTGTTGTTGCGTCTCTTTATAATTTACACTTTTACAACTCTTTATAAAACTCCCTTCGCCTAAACGCACAGGGGTCGTTGACGTTCCTTCGTTTTTATGTCATTTTCCTTATTTCCATTTTTGTTCCCATAAAAAGGGGTAACGTTTTTGGATAGAAATAGAGAAATTAACTTTTTCAACTTTCCCTTCCACCAAAAAAAGTTATTCAAATGGAAACAATCTTATACAGATGTTACATGCCAGCGGAAACTTCTTTGCATTTGTGGCACCCACGGGGAGCATTATAAAGTGAGGCTTGTTGTATTGTTAAAGATGTTGATTTTAATAAAGACAAACATAGATGTGTAATTTTGTTGTTGTTATATTTGGCATTTTTGTTGTTATCCTATTGGGCTGGCTCAAAAAAATACCTGCCATCAAAAAGTAATGCCTGTCATTTATGGTATAGTGAAATTATTACCACCTCGTAAGCGTATAAAAAGTAATTTGATCCGACAGAGAAAAATTCAAAAATTTTGTAAGTCAAGATTTACAATATACACATATGGCCAAAATAATAAGTACATCATAGTTTATTTTTGAATCTGTGCTTAATCTTCAGTTTTTTTCTCGATAAACATGTGAACTGCTTTTCATTTCGAATCCCCTATTTGTAATCATAGATGCTACGACAATAAAAAACGAAAACAATTATTAAAATTTTTTTTCTGAGTTACTTTTGTGTTAAAGTCTCAAATTTGGTTGGTCAAAAAAATAAGTACATTTTGGATATTTTAATATTTGTCTATAGTCGAGTAAATTTTTATGAAGTTTGGATAGTAATTTGACTGTGCTAATAATATTAAACCAAAATAAAATTAAAATTAATTGTTGGATGAGTCGAAAAGAGCATTATTGTCCTGAAGATGGAAGATTGGCGCCAATATTTAAGTATCAGGAGAAAAATCTTCGATAATAGCCAAATCCCTGGAAAGGATGGTGTGTTTTCTCCACAATGCATTGAAAGGAATAGAAACCTGAAGAAACACGCTGTAGGCCCAAAAAGACAGCAACCACAATTGATAGTCCCTTTGTAGTACTCCCTATAGAGACCCATTGAACTCATTTTGGGTAATTTCTGTTGACATAGGAAACATTATATTCATCCAAATGGCTCGGAGAAGAAAGATAAAGGCCCGCCAAATTCCCAGAGCGATAAATAAAACAGTTTCACTGTCTCGGACAAAAATTGAAGATGGGGTCATTCTTCGATTCTACCATTCCCAACATTCATATGGAATGGTTCGGAGAGGTATATGAAAAAATAGGTGAAATATATTTGAAGAAAATTGTTACAAAATGCACAAAATTTACTAAAAAATATTTTTAAAAACTCATGTTGATATTTTAGAAACCTTCTCAAAACTGCAATTTTATTTGAAAACGATTTTTTTTAAATCAACGATAATTAAAAAAATATCTTTTTAAAATCCACGATGTATTAAAAAATATTTTTTTAAAATCCACGATGTATTAAAAAATATTTTTAAAAAATTCACGATTAATTAAAAAATATTTTTAAAAAATTCACGATTAATTAAAACATGATTTTTAAAAAATCCACGACTTATTAAAAAAAATATTTTTAAAAAATCCACGATTTATTAAAAAAATAATTTTTAAAATCCACGATTTATTAAAAAAATATTTATAAACAATTAAGATTTATTAAAAAATATTTTTTAAAAAATCCACGATTTATTGAAAAAATATTTGTAAAAAATCCACAATTTATTAAAAAATATTTTTAAAAATCCACGATTTATTAAAAAATATTTTTTAAAAAATCCACGATTTATTGAAAAAATACTTGTAAAATGTCCACGACTTTATAAAAAATTATTTTAAAAATCCACGATTTATTTAAAAAAAAATTTGTAAAAAATCCACGACTTTTTAAAAAATATTTTTAGAAATCCACGATTTATTAAAAAATATTTTTTAAAAAATCCACGATTTATTGAAAAAATATTTGTAAAAAATCCACGACTTTATAAAAAATATTTTTAAAAATCCACGATTTATTGAAAAAATATTTGTAAAAAATCCACGACTTTATAAAAAATATTTTTAAAAATCCACGATTTATTAACAAATATTTTTAAAAAATCCACGATTTAATCAAAAATATTTTAAAAAAATCCACGATTTAATAAAAAATATTTTAAAAAAATCCACGATTTATTGAAAAAATATTTGTAAAAGATCCACGATTTAATAAAAAATATTTGTAAAAAATCCACGATTTTGTAAAAATCCACGATTTAAAAAAAAATATTTTTAACAAATCCACGATTTAATAAAAAATATTTTTAACAAATCCACGATTTCTATAAACGATTTATATAAAAAATATTTTTAAAAAATCCACGATTTAATAAAAAATATTTTTAACAAATCCACGATTTCTATAAACGATTTATATAAAAAATATTTTTAAAAAATCCACGATTTATATAAAAAATATTTTTAAAAAATCCACGATTTATATAAAAAATATTTTTAAAAAATCCACGATTTATATAAAAAATATTTTTAAAAAATCCACGATTTATATAAAAAGTATTTTTAAAAAATCCACGATTTATATAAAAAATATTTTTAAAAAATCCACGATTTATATAAAAAATATTTTTAAAAAATCCACGATTTATATAAAAAATATTTTTAAAAAATCCACGATTTATATAAAAAATATTTTTAAAAAATCCACGATTTATATAAAAAATATTTTTAAAAAATCCACGATTTATATAAAAAATATTTTTAAAAAATCCACGATTTATATAAAAAATATTTTTAAAAAATCCACGATTTATATAAAAAATATTTTTAAAAAATCCACGATTTATATAAAAAATATTTTTAAAAAATCCACGATTTATATAAAAAATATTTTTAAAAAATCCACGATTTATTATAAAAATATCTTTAAAAAATCCACGATTTACTATAAAAATATTTTTAAAAAATCCACGATTTATTATAAAAATATTTTTAAAAAATCCTCGATTTATTATAAAAATATTTTTAAAAAATCCACGATTTATTATAAAAATATTTTTAAAAAATCCACGATCCAGTACAGCTTTGCTTGTACTGCACTAGATGTATTTTGGGGGTTTTCTAAACTTGTCTGAGGCGTTGAATTCCATGAGGTCATTTGAACGACAGATATGAGGTGTTCTACACTCGATGAGATTTCTTCTTCAGTTTTTAGAGATACATTTTGATTCAGTGTGTTACTGATCAGATGCCGGAATAAGTGCCAGTTAGTTTTTTTATTATGTAGTTTACATTTTTGGTTATGTTGAACATGTTGTGAATACAATGCTAGAAATACTGGGGAATGATCCGACGATAAGTCGTGGCTAACTGCACATTTTTCTGTTTCTGCTGGAATACCCTTTGATACACAAAAGTCTATGAGATCAGGATATTTATTCAGATCTGATGGCCAGTAAGTTGGTGAGTTGGGAGAAATTGTTTTTAGATTAAGCTCTTTAATTGCATAATAAAGCTGCCTTCCTTTTGGTGTAGTGAGACGTGAACCCCATAGTATATGTTTGGCATTATAGTCCCCGCATGCTATGAACTTATTTCCGAGAGTTTTGAAATAATTAATATACTGACATTTTCTTATATTATGTCTTGGTGGACTGTAGATTGATGACACTGTTAAGGGGCCCATTAAGGTTTGAACAATAATAGTTGTTGCTTGTATTTCTTCGGAGCAATAGTGACTTCCTTGGTGGTGACTTATATTTTCGTTTATTAGTATGCCTGAACCACCTCTTGCTTTTCCAGAGGGGTGCATGACATGATAGAATTTGTATTTAGGAATAGAAAAATGATGCTTGTTTGTGAAGTGTGTCTCTGATACGAGAAAAATATCAACTTTGTTTGATATCAGAAAGCTTTTTAATTCCAGAGAATGTTGGGCCAAGCCATTAGCATTCCAGAATACGATATTGAGGAACTCCATTGATTACATATGAGAAAGTTTTTGGGTAATGTTCACGAGAAGGTTTGACATTTGTTGCATAAGGGTGTTAAGAGAACTTAACATTTCTTGTATACCCGATAGATTATTGGGTGGCGTAGGTAGGTTTTGCTGTTGCGTTTCTGAGGTTTGTTGTTGTTTTTGCACTGAACTTCTAGCAATATTTGTATATGAGACGTCATCTCGGCTGTGTGTTGAGGCTGAGGGGTTCGGTACAGGTTCTGTCTGGACAGTTTCTCTGTTTTTTCTAAGGGACGGATAATGGTGTGTGTAAATCTGTTTATAAACCGCACATCCTTTGTAGTTTGCGGGATGGTTTCCGTCGCAAAGTGCACATTTGACGTCATTTGCCCAGTTTTTCTTTTGACAGGCCTTGCTCTCGTGGTTTCCGGCACACTTGATACATTTAGGGTTCTTTCGGCAGTACGATTTGGTGTGTCCATATTGCTGGCAATTTGAACATTGAGGTACAACTTTTTTTGGCCGTGGTGGTTCGAATTGTATAATGGCACCCATCAGTCTTGTAATGGAGTATATCTCCTTGTTATTAGGTTTATTAACTAGTTCCACTGCAAACAGAGAAAGTGGTTTTTTTGTAAAACGACTTTTAATATTCCAGATATTAGTAACTTCGTGACCTAGGCTTAAAAGCTCGTCTTTGATGTCTTGGATGTTTATTGTACAATGCATCTTACGCAGTATCACTTTGAAACCTCTTTCAGATTTGGGCTTATATGTGTAGAATTCAGTTTTTCGTTGTTCCAGTTCCGCTACGATCTTTTTGTATGTTTCATCGGTTTTGGGCAAAATTTTTACCTGTTCATTTCTGAGGGTTTTGAATTCGTACTGGTCTGGGACAGACTGAGTTAAGAGTTCAACAAGTGGTTGAATGTTTGTAACCTTATCAACAAAGATAGGCGGTGGTTTGAATGACTTTGCTGGGGGACATGTAGTTGTTTGAACATCATCTTGATTATCCAGGATGGCAAATTGGTTTGCCGTTTGGGGAGTTTTACTCAACCAATATTTTGTGTTGGTAGCATGCTTTTTTGCATTTCCACAATTTTTTGGGCTTTCATTTTTACGCTTTTTGTCTTGGACGGTTTGCCAATCATCATTAGAATTGGCTTCTCCATTTTTAGTTTTATTGAAAATATGCTGGTGTTCGTCAAACCGACCAACTTCATTTTGTAATTCATCTTCATCCGTTTCATAGGAGTGGGTTTGTTTATCTAAACGTTGTTTCAGATATTCAACATCCTTTTTTAGTTTGCTACAGAGTCTTTCATATTGTTCATTTCTTTCCGTTAGTTCAGCATTGGTTTTTTCCAATTTTTGTAATTTGTTTAATCGGAATGAACCAATGCTGTTACGTGGGGTTGGTTCTCCTGTTTCGTAACGTACAAGATCAGACACAGGGTGACTCATGTCGGTATCGCAATATTAGTGCATATCGAAGACATACACCGTATACGTACGGCATTGCCAGCCCACTGCAAATCTCGTATATTACTATTGGATGCAGCACTGAGTGTTATTAGAAGCGAACAGCTGATATAACAAGAGTTCAGTGCAAATAATTCAGCAGACACAAGAGTTGTCCCTTTCAAGTGTGTTTTTGTTTTATTTTGAGTTTTTAATGCAATTTTGCAAAATAAAAAATCCAATTTATTGTTAACTCACCGCCGTCTACGTTTTTCATCCAGTGGGAAAATGTTTCTGGAGTATCCAGCTCCAACACAACAATTGTCCACCAATTACAAAACGATCCTGTGCAGTGTTTTTTGTTTGGTAAGTTGCAGCTACCGCAGACACGTCCGTCCAGTAGAACAACAGTCGTCGTAAAAAAATATTTTTAAAAAATCCACGATTTATTAAAAAAATATTTTTAAAAAATCCACGATTTATTAAAAAAATATTTTTAAAAAATCCACGGTTTATTAAAAAATATTTTTAAAAAATCCACGATTTATTAAACAAATATTTTTAAAAAATCCACGATTTATATAAAAAATATTTTTATATAAAAAATATTTTTAAAAAATTCACGATTTATTAAAAAAATATATTTAAAAAATCCACGATTTATTAAAAAAATATATTTAAAAAATCCACGATTTATTAAAAAAATATATTTAAAAAATCCACGATTTATTAAAAAAATATATTTAAAAAATCCACGATTTATTAAAAAAATATATTTAAAAAATCCACGATTTATTAAAAAAAATTTAAAAAATCCACGATTTATTAAAAAAATATTTTTAAAAAATCCACGATTTATTTAAAAAATATTTTTAAAAAATCCACGATTTATTAAAAAAATATTTTTAAAAAATCCACGATTTATTAAAAAAGCATTTTTAAAAAATCCACGATTTATTAAAAAAATATTTTTAAAAAATCCGCGATTTATTAAAAAAAATATTTTTAAAAAATCCACGATTTATAAAAAATACACGATTAAAAAAATCCACGATTATTTGAAAAATATTTTTAAAAAATCCATGATTTATTAAAAAATAATTTTAAAAAATCCATGATTTATTAAAAAATAATTTTAAAAAACCCACGATTTATTAAAAATATTTTTAAAAAATCCAAGGTCTGTAAAAAAATATTTTTAAACAGTCCAAGAGTCATTAAATTAAAAATCGTTTTGTAATAACTGCACAATATCACACGTATCGTGGTCCTTGCCAAATTTCATTTCAATGCTCTTACACAATAAAAATCCTTTGTTGACATGTTTCCTTTTCCGCTTATTTGACAAATAATATTCCTATGTGTGTATGTGTCTATATTTGTGATAAGTTACTTCAATTTCTGCTCTAACGCCTTTAAGTAATGTTTGCTGTTGGTCTTACCGTCATTTCTTTGTCATTGTTTTTTTTTTTTTTTTTTTTTTTTGTGTTTCTCCTGTTGACATAAATCACATGACAGCAGTTGATTGTCATATGCATAGTAGCCATGGTTGGTGGGAGGTTTGTGCTTTTTTTGTGAGTGTGTGTTCAAATTTTAAAGTGCTTTACAAATATGCGAAACAATGTCTATGCTTCAACAATGTATTGATGTGAGACATGCTGCTTGTAGTTTGCTTAGCGTTGCTAAGCAGTGTTTGGTTGATTCCCTTTGTTTTAATGGAAATATCATCCATTCAAGGTTTGTTTAAAAGATTTGTTCTCTTTTTTTCGAAAGGGGAGTTATACTTTACATTGATTTCAAAGTCAGTATAAGTGGTTTTCATGTTTTGTTAAGATTTAAAGGAAAGGCCGGTAGGAGATATTTTTTGATTCTAAATCCCTTAAGATAGGCTTGATGATGCTTGAAGTATGCTTAAGCAATCTTTTTACATCAAAAGAAGTACAACTAATAAATCTAGATTTAGTTTTGAATACCATATTTCATATTTATAAAATTTATTCTAATAACCCTTTTTTCCCCTTCTCTTCTTTCCAGCTGGTCTTAAATATACCGATAATCAACGTGTCATTATCCATGTCAAGGATGTCAACGATGAACCACCGTATTTTATAAATCGTCCCCTACCCATGCAAGCCGTTGTACAACTAAATGCTCCACCAAACACCCCAGTATTTACACTGCAAGCCCGTGATCCTGATACCGATCATAATATACATTATTTCATTGTACGAGATCGTACTGGAGGCCGATTTGAAGTTGATGAACGTTCTGGCGTTGTAAGAACCCGCGGCACTGATCTCTTCCAATTGGATATGGAATATGTACTGTATGTTAAGGCTGAAGATCAAAATGGTAAAGTTGATGATCGTCGTTTCCAAAGTACACCCGAAGAGCGTTTGAGTATTGTGGGTGGCAAACGAGCACCTCAATTCTATATGCCCAGCTATGAAGCGGAAATTCCGGAAAATCAGAAAAAGGATTCAGAGTAAGTTGTCTTAACAATTTTCCTTATTTTTTAAATCTTTTCATTTTTCGTATCCAATATTTTATTTCCACGACATTTGTTGTTTATTTTCCACAACTTTCTTTTCCTTCTGTTCATACCAATAAATATATTTCACAAGAGTCAGTAGAAGTAGCTGCTACTCAATTTTATTTAATTCCGTTGCCTTGAAGTATGCTTTAATTTTGTTACATTTCTTATTTTCTCTTTCTTCTTTCATCCTTTTTCTCCGTATGACCTGCAGCATTATTTCCGTCAAAGCCAAGTCATTTGCAGACCGTGAAATCCGTTACACTTTAAAAGCTCAAGGCCAGGGTGCGGGTACTTTCAACATTGGTCCCTCATCGGGTATTGTGAAGCTGGCAAAAGAATTGGATTTCGAAGATTTACGACAGCCTCATGTCTATTCGCTGATTGTAACAGCCACCGAAGATTCGGGTGGTTTTTCCACATCTGTTGAGGTAAGTACTGCTTGAAACTGAAACTATGTACAACGAAAGATGATGGTGTTGCCATGAGTAAAGACTTTAGGAGAATTTTTCAATATGCTATAATGGCAAATTGTAATGTTAGAACATTGGTTTGCCATTGCCTTCGTTCCTTGCCCATCTCCAATCCCCAACGCCATCCATAATCCTTGGGGTCTTAGTTTTGCAAAATTTCAATACAAGTCCCTTTTGTTTAGCATTACTTATGGTTGACTGAACTTTTGTGTCGTGTACGTAACTCGCCTTTGAATTATTGACTTGGGTGGAAAGAAGGTGGCAACAACGGGCATGAATATTGGGCCACATGGTAATGATGGTAGTAAATTTTCCAAGGGCAATTTAATGTCACTAGAGATTTGTTTTGTAACTTTATTCAGTGATTGCACTTAAATGCATAATTTTCAAAAGCGTTTTGCACAACAGGAGATTGGGGGAGGTTGTGAAGTGCTATGAGGGAAATGGGCTTCGTTATTCTATATGGCAAAACTAATGGCAGGAAGGAAACATTGCCGTCAATTGACAGTTTTATTGGATATTTTCTTTACACAAGAGAGCTGAGAATGATTTTGTTTTTAATAAAAACGAAATTGTCGACAGTAAATTTTATTTAAATTTGCAAACAAGAACGTCGGGAAGAAGAAGACAAAGACGCAGATGTAATCACGTTAGGGGAAAATATGATTTCGGATATTGAAAATAAATGAAATATGCATTTATCAGATACTGAGGGAAAACAATAATGGGTTGATGTGAAAAAACATAAAAGGAGGTTTATGATTTGAAATGAAGATACCCTGACTCATGAGTGCACATCTGAACAAAAATGAGGGACCTACTCAAAAAAAAAAATTCTTTAAATTAAGGACATTTTTCATCGAACCTCAATTCGAAGTTTTTGTTACAGAAAAATATTCCGAGGCTCTCGTTAAACTTTAGTACGAAGTTTTTTTCTATAGGAACAGCGACCAGAGGGTCTGGATCGACTATTTTGGGTTTTGTAGAAATTTTTTCCTATAGAAAACATTTCGATATTTTTTTCTATAGAAAAAAAAATTAACGAACCTAATTTCGACGATTTTTTATAGAAAAAATCTCTCAGTTCGACGATTTTTTTATGTAGAACAAATTTTATTGAAAATCAGTACGATGTTTTTTTTTCTACAGAAAAAAAACTTTCGACCAATCTCAGTTTAACGATTTTGTTTCTATGGGGAAAATTTCGACGAACATAAATTCGACGAACCTCGGTTTGACGATTCTCCTGTATAAAAATGATTTGACGATTTTCTTCTATAGAAAAAAACCTCGGTTCGACGATGTTTTTCTATAGAAAAATACTCAATTTGAGGATTTTGTCAAGAGAAATATTTTCGACGAACATCATTTCGACAATTGTTTTCTATAAAACAGTTTTTATAGAATTTCATCGAGCATCAGTTCACAATTTTTATCTATAGAAAAAAATTTATTTTTTCAAAATAGTCTGGCTTAATCCCATTGTTGTTGTTTTAATATTTTAAAACAACTATTTTATTAGTGGAAAAGATTTGGCATTGTTCGCCAAGGGGTAAGGCAGGGAATACTATAGTTTCTATCCACGCCACTGGATCTCATCAGTTCCCTTGTTTCTTGTTTGTGGATATTCTCCACCGAAGTTATTTTTCAATAACTTCTTCAACAAGAAACTTTTTATACCCAAACATCAATCGTCAGCTCGAAGTATAAAGGTAAGCAAAGAAAAAAGTTCAATGAGAAGTTTTTCCTTGGCAACCTCATACAACTCCGACGAAAGTGTCTGCGAAAAAAATTTACGAAACTCAGTTTGATGATATTTTTTTGTCGAAACTCAGTTTTTTCTATAAAACAAATTTCGACTATTTTTTCTATAGAAAAAATTTCGACGAACCGCAGTTCGACGATTTTTTTTATAGAAAAAAATTACACGAACCGCAATTCGATGATTTTTTTTTATAGAAAAAATTTCGACGAACCGCAGTTCGATGATATTTTTTATAGAAAAAATTTCGACGAACCGCAGTTCGACGATTTTTGTTTATAGAAAAAATTTCGCCGAAGAGCATTTCGACGATTTTTTTTAGAAAACATTTTGACAAACCGCAGTTCGAGGATTTTTTCTATAGAAAAAATTTTGACGAACCGCAGTTCGACGATTTTTTCTATACAAAAAATTTCGACGAACCGCAGTTCGACGATTTTATCTATAGAAAAAATTTGACGAACCGCAGTTCGACGATTTTTTCTATACAAAAAATTTCGACGAACCGCAGTTCGACGATTTTTTCTGTACAAAAAATTTCGACGAACCGCAGTTCGACGATTTTTTCTATAGAAAAAATTTCGACGAACAGCAGTTCGAGGATTTTTTCTATAGAAAAAATTTCGACGAACCGCAGTTCGACGATTTTTTCTATAGAAAAAATTTCGACGAACCGCAGTTCGACGATTTTTTCTATAGAAAAAATGTCGACGGACCGCAGTTCGACGATTTTTTCTATAGAAAAAATGTCGACGAACCGCAGTTCGACGATTTTTTTCTACAGAAAAAATTTGACAAATCTCAGTTCGATGAGTTTTTTTCTATAGAAAAAAATTCGACGGACCTCTGATCGGTTCGCAGTTCGACGATTTTTTCTACAGAAAAAATTTGACAAATCTCAGTTCGATGAGTTTTTTTCTATAGAAAAAAATTCGACGGACCTCTGATCGGTTCGGTTCTATATAAAAAATCGTCGAACTGCTGTTAATCGAAATTTTTGCTATAGAAAAAAATGTCGAACTGCGTTTCGTCGAACTTTTTCGGTCGATAATTTTTTTTTTGCTGTAGAAACAAATTCATGGACCCTTAGGTCCATAATTTTTTTCTATAGAACATATTCAAATTCATGTTTTTTCCACAGAAAAAATTCGAGAACCATGTGTCAATGTTTCTTCTATAGATACAAATTCCGCGACCCTTGGGTCGAAGTTTTTTTCTATAGAAAAAAAAATTCCGCGACACTTTGGTCGAAGTTTTTTTCTATAGAAAAAAATTCCGCGACCCTTGGGTCGAAGTTTTTTTCTATAGAAAAAAATTCCGCGACCCTTGGGTCGAAGTTTTTTTCTATAGAAAAAAATTCCGAGACCCTTGGGTCGAAGTTTTTTTCTATAGAAAAAAATTCCGGGTCCCTTGGGTCGAAGTTTTTCTATAGAAAAAAAAATCCGAGGCCCTTGGGTCGAAGTTTTTTCTATAGAAAAAAATTCCGTGACCACTGGGTCGGAGTTTTTTCTGTAGAAAAAAAAAATCCGAGGCCCTTGGGTCGAAGTTTTTTCTATAGAAAAAAATTCCGTGACCACTGGGTCGGAGTTTTTTCTGTAGAAAAAAATCCGAGTCCCCTGGTTCGAAGTTTTTTCTGTAGAAAAAAATTCCGAGACTCTTGGGTTAAAGTTTTGTCTATAGAAAAAAATTCCACGACCCTTGGGTCGATGTTTTTCTATAGAAAAAAAAAAACCGCGACATTGGGTCGAAGTTTTTTCTATAGAAAAAATTCCTCGACTCTTGGGTCGAAGTCTTTTCTATAGAAAAAATTCCGCGACCCTTGTCGAAGTTTTTTCTATAGAAAAAATTCCGCGACCCTTCGAAGGTCGAAGTTTTTTCTACAGAAAAGAATTCCGCGACCCTTGGGTCGAAGTTTTTTCTATAGAAAAAAATTCCGCGACCCTTGGGTCGAAGTTTTTTCTATAGGAAAAAATTGCGCAATCCTTGGGTCAATGTTTTTTCTATAGAAAAAATTCGAGACCCTTGGGTCAATGTTTTTTCTATAGAAAAAATTCGAGACCCTTGGGTCAATGTTTTTTCTATAGAAAAAACTTCCGCGACCCTCGGGTCGAAGTTTTTTCTATAGAAAAAAATTCCGCGATCCTTGGGTCGAAGTTTTTTCTATAGAAAAAAATACCGCGACCCTTGGTTCGAAGTTTTTCCTATAGAAAAAAATTCCGCGAACCTTGGGTCGAAGTTTTTCTATAGAAAAAATTTCGAACCAAGGGTCGAGGAATTTTTTTTCTAATGAAAAATTTCGAGCCAAGGGTCGCGGATTTTTTTTCTATAGAAAAAATTCGAGTCAAAGGTCGCGGAAATTTTTTCTATAGAAAAAACATCGACCCAAATGTCGCGGAATTTTTTCTAAAGAAAAAACTTCGACTCAAGGGTCGCGGAATTTTTTTCTATAGAAAAAACTTCGACCCAAGGGTCGCGGACGGACATTTTCCGTTAAGCTTGAGTTCAGAGTTCTTACTTGCAGTCCTATCTATGGTTAAAAAATTTATTAATTTCATTTTCTCCCTCTCTTTTCAGCTCACAATCCGTGTAACCGATGTCAATGACAATGCCCCCAAATTCGAATTACCCGATTATCAGGCCCACAACGTGGATGAAGACATACCCCTGGGAACAAGCATCTTACGTGTCAAAGCCATGGATTCCGATTCTGGTGCAAATGCTGAAATTGAATATCTCGTTTCCGACGATCATTTTGCTGTCGATACAAATGGCATAATTGTGAATAATAAACAATTGGATGCCGATAACAATAATGCCTATTACGAATTTTTGGTAACGGCCAAAGATAAAGGTGAACCCTCCAAATCAGGTGTGGCCACTGTACGCGTTTACACCAAAAACAAAAACGATGAAGAACCAAAATTCTCGCAACAAGTCTATACCCCTAATGTGGATGAAAATGCCGGTCCCAATACTTTGGTTACAACTGTTGTCGCCTCCGATAAGGATGGTGATAATGTACGTTTTGGTTTTGTGGGCGGTGGCACCTCGTCGGGGCAGTTTGTCATTGAAGATATTACCGGTGTCATACGTTTACATAATAAAGCCATTACTTTGGATCGTGATAAGTATGAATTGAATGTTACCGCCATGGATGATGGCTCGTGCTGTGTTAATGGTGACCAAACGATACACACATCCACAGCTGTTGTTGTGGTCTTTATCACGGATGTCAACGATAACAAGCCAGTGTTTAAGGATTGTGCCACATATTATCCCAAAGTGGAAGAAGGTGCTCCTAATGGCAGTCCGGTTATTAAAGTTGTTGCCACCGATGAAGATAAGGGTGTTAATGGACAGGTAAGCATTATGTTTGTAAATTTTTATGGGAGAAGGTGGATAGAGGAGATATAATAATCTATTCTATAAAAATACTCATCTCACAAGGAAGAAGATTTTTCTCTGAAGTCCAAAGAATTAACATTCAGATATTATAGTTTCTATAGAAAATTCCTCAGATAATCAAGTTGGATTTTTTCAAAAGAAAAATTCGTCAAACCTTAAAGTATTTTTTTTTTTAAATTAGAACTTCTTCTATAGAATAAAATCCTCTGACTCTAAGTTTAAAAAATAAAATATAAAAATTGTCTAAAAATCTGAAGTAGCTTTTCTATATAAAATTCCTTCTTTCCCAAACCAAAATCCTATTTATAAAAAAAATCCATCATCAATCAAACCAATTCTCTATCTCTCTCCATCCTATTAAAATTCTTCACAACTCCCCTCTGCATTACAAAATCTATTTTATTTATGTGACAAAAATAATTGTATTTTCCTGTTGAATGAAAATTTAATTAAGTTACATAAACAAAAAGGATGCGAGGGAGAGAGTGAAAGAGAGAGTTGACAATCAAAACCACACAACACATATAATTAATTGAATTATAAATTAATTGGATTTTATTTATTTTTATTTAGGTCAAATACTCAATTGTGCAACAGCCAAATCAAAAGGGCACCAAATTTACAGTGGACGAGGAAACGGGTGAAGTATCAACGAATAAAGTGTTCGATCGTGAAGGTGATGATGGTAAATTTGTGTCGGTCACTGTGAAGGCCACAGATCAGGGTGAACCCAGTCTTGAGGGTGTTTGCTCATTTACCGTGGAAATTACCGATGTCAATGATAATCCGCCATTGTTTGATCGTCAGGTTTGTTGAGAGAAAGACAGACAGTAGCCTTAATTCTGCACCAAAACAAAATTATTAAACTTTTTTCGCCATTTCAGAAATATGTTGAAAATGTCAAACAAGATGCCAGCATTGGTACAAATATTTTACGTGTCTCCGCTTCGGATGAAGATGCCGATAACAATGGTGCCATTGTTTATAGCTTGAGTGCCCCCTTCAACCCCAATGATTTGGAATATTTTGATATCCAAGCAGAATCTGGCTGGATTGTCTTAAAGAAACCACTTGACGTAAGTTTTTCGTTAACTGATTTATCAAATTATTTTTTTTTTATTTATTATTTTGGAAAAAGTTTTATTTAATTTTTAATTTTTAGTTGTGTAAAATATACTATGTTTCCCCTTCAGTATACAGAAGAAAACATAGCAAGGAAAATTAACGCAAAAATTATTTTGGTTACAAACCTACTAACACATTTTTGCTAGTTAAATAAAAAGCTATTAAAGGGTTAAATAAATTTATTGCAAACATATTAATGAGGAGTGGTAGAAAGACCTCAAAAGACCGGATATAGAATATTGGGGATGTTCATTCATTCCCATGGCATTACCTTGTAAACATTGTCGCGTTGTAATTCAATACGTTCACAAATCCAGGCCGTTGATTTTGATGCATATTGTACTGCCAAGTTTGAATAAAATTCGCATGTTCTTTCAGTTTCATGGCATTATTAGGTATGAATTTAATGAGAATATTTACAGCTTACGTGCTAACAATGAGAACCTATCGTTAGGTTTATTTACATCCACATCTAGTGTGTCCGATTTGTCATCTGTCAGTTACCAAAAAAATTATTATCAAATAACTTCAAAAGATCTTGTATGGTCCCCTAGCAGCGTAAATTAGAACAGCTAATTTCAGTGACTTAAAGAATGAGTTTTTAAATGTTCGAAAGGCGGCTTTGTTTTTGAACTGCGCTTATCTATGTCCCGTCGAAAAATGGTACAACTTAACCCAGATCGGGCCGTGTATATTTCGACAATTGGTTCCCTCAAATATACCAAATATTATCTTATCTGTTTCGCAAGTACCCATGCTTCTATTCTCATACGTACGCCGCGTCTTTGTCTGAAACCTTGTTTTGGTACTGACCAGTTTAAATATAATATGCGTATCAATTAATGTCATCTTACAAAATCAGTGATACCGCAAATATAGATCTGTCGAAATCAGGTAACATCTCTTGATACTTCTTCAAAAAAAGTGAGCAATTTTATACCCCTACATTTGGATCATATGTAAATTATGGGTGATAAATCAATTGATTTGAAAGCGTGGTGATGGTTGACGAAACGGCTAAGCATGTATGCTGACATGAACGCCATCTTTATTACAAGGTGGATAGTAATGGTTTATAACACGGCTAAAGAAAACATATTCACACGAACGCCATCAATGCTCTAAGTAAAAATATTTAATTAATTATTTGAATTAATCGAGCTAACATGGCATAAGGAATTTGTATTGAAAAATGAATTCTAGCGAAGTACCACACACTCAACCACTATGCTACGATCGTTTCGCTGGCTCTTCAGGCATATTTTGAATGTAAATGGCTAGAAGACAAAGGCTGATTTTGATAACTTCTATTTATACAACCTTTTTTACTAATTAGTAGATATGAAGAATTTTTTCATGTCTTTTTCTATATCAATTCACCCTAGTGTCTTGTCTAGGAATATTTAGCCATCGGGTTTCTTAGAAAAATTAATTGATGATCATACTTTAAGGCATTTTGCGGTCTTTTCAACTTGAAGTCTTTTATAGATTTTCATAGAAACCTTATGTGTCGGTTTATTTTATATTCATTCAAAGACTAAATTTTCCTTTAAAAATACAACATAGCCTTTTTCTAGGAGTTTTCCCCTAGTGCTATTGGATGTTTTCGGAAACATTTTGTGGTGTGGGTTAAAAAAAGCTGAAATGGAGGATTCATTTATGCACATACAGAAGTAAGACAATATTCACCACCTATTAATGTTGATGAAACAAATAAAGTATAATTTCAAGAAATGAATAAAATGTATGAAGTAACTATCCTCTTGAGGCCATACTGATGGTGATATTCACTATCAATCCACAAATCTTCGTTGAACATCTTGAAGATTTCCTGGTTTCTGGCCTTCTAGAAGATCCTATGTTGACATTAACGCCATCTATAATTCATGTTTAAGTCTTTACTACTTACTTACTTACTTACTTACTTAGCTGGCCCATTACGGAACATTTGTTCCATAGACCGAACTAAGAAAAGATCTCCAATTCCATCTGTTTCGTGCTTCGCTTTTTGGAATACCGCGCCTTGTCATCTCTTCATCCACTTGTTTGCGCCATCTATTCTTTGGCCTGCCAATTCTGAGTGCACCGCCATGTGGCTCGAATTTATACGCCTTTTTAGCGGGTTCATCATCGCTCATTCTTATTATATAGCCTTGCCAACGCAATCGCTGCATCTCGATACGTTTAACTATATTGATGTCGTTGTATAGCAGATACAGCTCGTGGTTCATACGACGTCGATATTCACCGTCAACGCAGATCGGTCCGTAGATCTTTCGAAGAATTTTTCTCTCAAACATGCCAAGCACTGACTTATCTGCTTGCGCAAGTACCCAGGCTTCCCAATCATACATCAGCACGGGTAGTATCAGTGTTTTGTAAAGCGTTATTTTTGTTTGATGAGTTGTGGCTTTGTTTTTAAAGTGCTTACTTAAGCCAAAGTAGCATCTGTTGGCCAATACAATTCTCCTTTTTATTTCACAACTGATGTCGTTTGTTGTGTTTACGGCGGTGCCGAGGTATACGAAGTCTTTAACTACCTCAAAATTATAGGAACCAACTTCAACAGTTGGTCCGATCTCAATGGACGCAGTGCGCGTCGACACCATCAGCTTGGTCTTCTCGCCGTTTACCGCCAGACCCACTTTAGCAGATTCTCCTTCGACCTTCATAAAAGTATCGGTTACTTCTTTTACATATCGTCCCATGATGTCTATATCATCAGCATAAGCAAGTAACATGTGGCTATTGGTGTAAATTGTGCCACTTCTTTTGACGTTTGCCTCTCGTATAACCTTTTCTAGCAGGATGTTGAAAAGATCACACGAAAGGCTGTCTCCTTGCCTAAAACTCTTTTGGTACAAAACTCTTCGGAGAGGTTCTTTCCTATTTTAACTGAAGATCTTGTGTCAGTTAGAGTCACTTTACAAAGCCGAATGGGTTTGGGGGGATACCAAATTCAGACGTTGCTTGAAATACCTTTGAACGTAGTGGGCTGTCGAAGGCTGCTTTATAATCGACAAAAAGGTGGTAGGTGTCGATCTGCATCTCTTGGGTCTTCTCCAGAATTTGCCGCAGGGTAAATATCTGGTCAATGGTGGACTTGCAAGGTCTAAAGCCGCATTGGTATGGTCCAATTATTTCGTTGACCATGGGCTTTAGTCGTTCGCACAATATCCCTGACACTATCTTGTAGGCGATAGGGAGAAGACTTATGCCCCTATAGTTGGAGCATAAAGTCTTATCTCCTTTCTTATGGACGTGACACAGGATGCCCAGGTTCCAATCGTCGGGTACGCGTTCTTCCGGCCAGATGGAGAGGTTTTTCCCTTCGATAGCAGCACGACACTCCTGGTCATACCATGTATTCCTTAGTGGAGATCTCTGGTATCCAAGTACTGATTTTGCGACTGTTTGCATGGAGTGGGCAATGTTTTGCCATTGTCCTGATGTGTTATCGGGACGAGGAGTGCTCTGATTAAGCAGTTGGGCCAGTTGAGTGGAATATGCTGTGACTATCTGTTGTGATTGCAGCTTACCGATGTCTAACTTCCGTGTTGTGTCTGTTCGCACTTTGTTTGCAACGTTTAATCTGGTACGTACCTTTGCTGCAACAAGGTAGTGGTCCGAATCTATGTTTTCACCACCGAACGATCGTACATGCAACACGCTAGATGCATGTCTTCCATCTATCACAACGTGATCAATTTGATTTCTTGTTCTTTGATCTGGAGACAGCCAGGTGCCTCTATGAATATCGAGATGCTTAAATGTGGTGCTGCTTACTACCATGTTTTTTGCAGCTGCGAAGTCCATCAGCCTCATTGTCAGATGTTTCACTGTGGAGACTGAATTTCTCGACTGTTGGGCCAAAGACATTCTCCTTTCCAATTTTGGCTTTAAAATCACCTAGTATAATTTTAATGTCTTGGGCAAGGCGACGGCCATTAGTTTCTTCTAAGCGCTCCTAAAATATATATGTTTGGTCTGTTCGTCCTTGCCTTCAGTGGGAGCATGAGCTCAAATAAAGCTGATATTGAAGAATTTTGCTTTTAATCGAATTGCAGCGAGTCTTTCAGTCTCTGGTGTGATATAACTCATCAGTGATGGTTGATGAATCGGATAACGCAAGTGTTTTTACAGTAATTTTACAGTGATTTTAAATTTATTCTGGTTATGCTTCTGAGGAAAATGTGAGAATGAATACAATAGAAGAAAAAAACTGACTAAAACCGAAGGCCATTTTATTGACTTTTCAGCTGAGTTCGTATTTTCCCACTACACCTGGCAGTTCAGTTTTCCATATAGATTTTTTTCTTGATCAATGCACGACTTTAAGCCAAATAAGCTGTCCAATCTGCATCTTGGAATCGTTGGCACACAAATCTTTTTGCACTAAAATTTCTATAAACTTCAACATATCTCCACACATTTGAGATTTGTTTTGCAACGTCAGTTGAAAGGTTTTGTCACAATTAATTGGATATTGTTGTTAAAAACCTTTACTGATCGTCGCCACCTGTTGTCAGCAATTCTCACAAAGAAGTTCTTACATCGTTTTGTGCGTTCTATTTTTAGACTAGCAAAATTAAAAAGCTGCGATATACATTTTGCGTAATTATCAATTAAAAAACATTTAGTAAAATTTCTGTATTGGATTATGTTTGGGATTGGATCATTTTTGGAAGCTTGAAGATATTAAGATCTCATCGGAGATGGTTGACGAATGGACCAAATCCAGTACATTGACATAAACGCCATCTATATCTAAATGTTAAAATAATTATGGTTGTTCTTCTGGGAAAAATTAATGAATCATCACCATAAAAGACCTGTCTCAATATTTACGGTTATTATCTCTTCTTTGGAAGCTTGAAGATATTAACCCTCTGATCCCCAATTTTTTTCCTTGAGCCAATATTTTTTTTTTTTTTTTTTTTTGAAAACATATAATTAAAGTATATGTCAAAACTAAGTTATAACAAAAATTGCGGGGCGTTACTCCCCCTGTTTCAGAAAATACAGTACATTATTTCTACAATTTATTTGGTCAATATTTTGTGAAATTGTGTAAATAAAAATGTTTTTATCGTTCAGGAGTGTTCTTTTGGCCATACTTTTGAAGCATCAGAACTAAAATTCTACATAAAACTCGTATATTTTGATTTAGAAAAGATTAGAGTAATTTGGACTGTACACAACGAATTTGAATTTGCATTGATGTGCTAGACTTTAAACAAAATAATGCACCGTATTTATGTTAATCGAGACATAACTGATATTTTTTGTTGTTACAAGGTCAAACAGCCCTTCTGAGTATACTTTTGAGAAAAAATTCAAAGTAGAATATATATATATATATGCTTATATGTAACATCGGGGATGAGAGGGTTAAGACCTCATCAGATGGTTTTCGAATGGACTAAATCCAGTACATTGACATAAACGCCATCTATATCTAAATGTTAAAATAACTATGGTTGTTCTGCTGGGAAAAATTAATGAATGAATCAACACCATAAAAGACCTGTCTCAATATTTCCGGTCATTTTCTCTTTAATGCGAATCATTATATCACAGTCCGGAGATTGAAATTTTGTGTCACACATTCTTCAAACGGATAATTCATTTATTTAAATATCCTCCTCTGGCGTTATTGAAATTTTTCCGAAAACTTTAGTGGTGTCGGCTAACAAATAGTCGAAATAATCAATGAATAGGATCTTTGTCCGAAAGCGTGGCTACATTTACCATCAACGATTGTCGCATTGGTATTATATTGGCATTTGCGCCTCAGTTTAAAAAGGTCTTGTTTCTGATAAAAACATTTATTGATGACCAAACTTTTAGGGGGAATTTCTATATAAATAAAAATTAATGGCTTTTTGGCCCACATTTTGCTACGGTACCACCATTTGACAATAATCCACATTAAAGAGCTCTAAAATCGATAATCAAATAGTTTAGATGAATTCCGTTCTGGATTAAAACACAAAATTATCTTCTATTTTAATGTTGCTCAACAATTATTCAATAGGTCTTTTGCGGTCTACCACTTCTCCAGTGTTATGCAATAAAATGTTTAACCTAATAACTTTTTTAACTACAGTAAAAACGAAACTAACCAAAATATCATTATTTAAAATTACTAACATTCGGTTTGGACGATAAATATAAAAAAAAAACACGAAAAGTATTTCTCTTAAAACCTCCGAGAATAGGGTCACTCCCAAACATCTCTGATAGGGATTTTAGATTTTATTTTTCATTACAAATATTTATAGTTTTAATGGCTTTTTTCTAATACAAATGCGCTATACAATGGAAATTAGTTAAAATTTTTTATTTAAAATATTCTGTTCGTTAACTGCACCATTTTCAGTTGGTAAAAAAGAATGAAAAAATCAAAATTTCAAATGTAGTTTGGGTTGCTGTAACTCATTTATGGTTTATTTCTAATTATTTGCAACTAATTCCAAAAAAGAAAAAAAAAAAGAAAGAGAAAATATAATTTTTGTAAGTTAAGTTGAAATGGAAATTTTTGATACTAAACCCCAAAAGAAAGAGACCGAAAAAAAACGGATTATTAGGTAACAAGTAAGCAGTGCAAATTTTTTTGAAACAAATTTAAAAACAATTTTTGAAAGAAATGTAAAACAAATATTTTTATTTCATATAAGAGTTTTTAGTTCTCGTTTTTGTTTTGTTCAGACCTATAAGTTTTGCTTTAGTTTAGTTATGAATATGAGAATCATATCGAATATGAAAATCAATTGGCTTTAATGCAATGGAATGGTAACCAAAAAAAGCAAAACATAAATTGATTTTTTAACATTTTTTCCCAAGCAAACAAAAAGAAAACACACAAAGTGTTGCAAAGAAAAGGGTTTTGGGTCAGGCTTTTTTGTAAATATTAAAAAAAGAACAAACACGCCAAATATATTTTAAACTTAGTTTTAAGTACAAACATCCATAACCTAACCACCAAGAAAAAAAATCCTCCATTTATGAATTTTAGCTATATAAAAATATATTTATTATTAACAATTATGTGGCATTTTCATATATATTATAATCTATGTTTCAATGAGATTTTTGAAGAAACATAAACCACAAAATTATGGCAATGTTATCTTTATTTTTGTATCAATTATTTTCTTTTTTTCTATTATTATCCCCAGTATCCATTCCCCTTATTTCCTTTGCTTGTTAATCTTTTTGAGAGACTAAACACAATTTTTGAAAGTCTCGAGATTTTTGACGGAAGCATGCCTAACAATTCTATATAGAAAATTATATCCAAATAAACTATAAAGTGTATAAGTGTTAATCTCTTATCAAAGGTTTTTTAATGTTTTATGTTACTTGCACCTTTTGTAATATTTAAGTTATTTTTCAGTTTTATTTAATTCTATAAAAATAAATATATGTTTTAGGTTTTTCGTCTTCTAAGAAATTTCGTTTCCTAACTTTCATTTTTTTTCTCTTAATTTCCATATATATTGAAAAAACAAACAACAAACGTTTTAAACATATATCTCATAACCTTACAAAAGGGTTGTTATCCTGTAAGTAAATGATTAATGAATTAGGGTTACATGCTTCTGAGATCCTCTCTAGTGAAAGAGAGTTATATAGAACTTCACCACGATTGTTGTTGAATGTCTTAACAGCACAAACATAAATTAGCCATTGTTGTTGTATGCAAATCAAATGAAATAATAATAAGAAACAAGACTCATCTCCTAAGAACTTCTATAATCGCATAAACTTATACCAAAAGCAGATTTTAGCTACTCAATGTTTCAATGTCTGTTGTAATCCCATCTGCTAACAAATTCATTATTTGATGTTAGGTAAAAAATAAAATATTCTTCAATTTGTGGCAATTTTTGGAATGTGTTATGGTACAATTTAAAAAATATATATAAATAAAATTGATGGGCTCGTAAATAATTTAAAATTGGTTTAAAAATCTATTGAGTCCTAAAAAGTTTACAGTTTGGTTCGAATTTCCCCATCGCCAGAGAATTCAATAAATTTTTCTTGATTAGTGCACGATTCTTAGTCAACTAGGCTGGCTAATCCAGACCCGGAAATTTTTTGCAGACATGTACGAAATCTGTCTTGCAACGAAAATTGAAGATTTTTGTCACACTTAATTGGATATAGCGAAGGTCACAGTAGCGCTGTTTCAGCATGGCGACTTCGAGTTTATAGGCGAGGGATATAAGATAGTGAAATCGCTGTACATGGTTTTCTGTGTTTGCTGTTGCCTCTTCCTATTATTCGTTTCAAGAAACTCGCTAGTGTAACAAGGACTTATTGTTAAAGAGGTTCATTGCTTAAATTTTTACACGATGCCATCTGTTGGCAGCTATACCCACCAAATAGTTTCTATTGATCAGTGTACCATTCTGGATCCTTTATCTGGATCTTTAAATCTTGGGCACAAAATCGTCATTGTCAAGATTTTCTACAACCTTTTACAAATGTCTACAAATTTTGAAGTTTGTTCTGGAATCCCAATGAAGGTTTTGCTACAGGTAATTAGTAGAGTTGTGTAGTTCCGGAACGAACTAGTTCCAAGGAACTATTCTGCACAAGGAACTTTGGAACTATATTCGGCTCTTGCATTTATATAGTACCTTTAGTTCATATAGTTCCAGCCGTGCATATAATTCCTTTGATTTGTATAATGCATTTTCTTCATTTAATTCCACACTCACGTCGACCTTTCACGTTCGTTTCCTTAATCATTCAGACGCGGCCACATTGTCCATGTTTACATTAGGCAATTTTCCTTGCAGCAATTGTCAGTTTGTAGGTGAGAGAGGGTGTTGAGAGGCAAAGGGTTACCATATGCCTTACCTCTCTCTCCATTAAACTGACAATTGCCGCAAGAAAAATTTCCTAATGTAAATATGGTCATTGTTAAATAAATGTAAATCACATCCTCGTTACATCGCCTCAATTTATTTATTTTTATGTTTGCTATGTAAATTGTGTCTCAGAGCATGAATATGCACTCTCCCTTACATCAACATGGGCTCTTTTCTACAGTATTGCCATATTGAAATACCTAAATTCAGTTTAAATTCACTTTGATTTTGTGAATTAAGAATGTGGATAATGCAGGAATTAATTTTAATTAAGGCAGTTAATGCAAATTAACGATGCCGTCTGTCTAGTGTATAATGGGTCCCGAAATGACTAAAGGTACTTACTACTTACTCCAATTCTCTCTGTTTAGTGCTTCGCTTTTTGGAATACAGCGCCTTGTCATCTCTTCATCCACTTGTTTGCGCCATATATTCTTTGGCCTGCCAATTCTGCATGCACCGTCATGTGGCTCGAATTTATACGCCGTTTTAGCGGGTTCATTATCGCTCATTCTTATTATATGGCATAGCCAACGCAATCGATGCATCTCGATACGTTAAGCTATATTGATGTCGTTGTATAGCAAAACCAAAACTCTTCGGAGAGGTTCTTTCCTATTTTAACTGAAGATCTTGTGTCAGTTAGAGTCATTTTACAAAGCCGAATGAGCTTTGCGGGGATACCAAATTCAGACATGGCTTGGAATACCTTTGAACGTAGCGGGGTGTCGAAGGCTGCTTCATAATTGACAAAAAGGTGGTAGGTGTCGATCTGCATCTCTTGGGTCTTTTCCAGGATTTGCAGCAGGGTAAATATCTGGTCAACGATGGACTTGCCAGGTCTAAAGCCACATTGGTATGGTCCAATTATTTCGTTTACCATGGGCTTTAGTCGTTCGCACAATATCCCTGACACTATCTTTTAGGCGATAGGGAGAATACTTATGCCCTTATAGTTGTAGCATAAAGTCTTATCTCCTTTCTTATGGACGGGACACAGGATGCTCAGGTTCCAATCGTCGGGTAAGCGTTCTTCCTGCCAGATGGAGCTAACTAGCTGATGCATACACCTTATCAGCGTGTCGCCTTTGGTTTCAAAAAGCTCGGCTGGTAGACCATCAGCTCCTTCTTCCTTATTATTCATCAGTCGGTTTATTGCTGTCTTTACCTCATCTTGGCCGGGTGGTATACATTCAATACCATCTTCTGGGATTATATCCGTGGTATCTTCGTCGACTTCGCTACTATTGGATACCAACAGTTTGGAAAAATGCTCTTTCCGTATCCTTACCACACTATCTGCATCAGCTACCGGATTACCTTGCTGGTCTCTACAGGAGGATGTGACAGTTCCAAAGCCATCAGTTTGATGTTTCACTCTTTGGTAGAATTTTCGGACTTCATTCTGTCTAATGTACATCTCGATTTGTTCACACTCCCGCTTTTCCATATCTCTCTTTTTCCTGCGGAAAAGTCGTTTCTCCTCTCTCCTTTTCTCCCGATACCTCTCTCGTGCGCTACACGTTGCTACTGATTGTAAAGTAGCCCTATATTCCGCATTTTTTGTCTTCGGTAGCAGCACGACCCTCCTGGTCATACCATGGATTCCTTGGTGGAGGTGTCTGGTATCCAAGTACTGATTTTGCGGCTGTTTGCATGGAATGGGCAATGTTTTGCCATTGTCATGCCATGTTGTATTCTTAATAAAATCGACTGGCTGCTCTCTCCGAAAATGTTTAAGGCGAAGGTCATTTATAGTGAATTTTTGTTTTAATTAATTAATTCGCTTTCGAGTTGAGCTTTCATGACCATTACTGTAGGATATACCAAACACCAAAATTATTTTTACAGTAGGGGTATATGGATTCTATAAATTGTATATTTATTGACTATACCCACCTATCACCTACTTAACATTTACTATTTACAATAGCCAATGTTGATGGTTGGTGAAACGGCTATGTTAGCATAATTTCATTAACGCCATCTATGCTTCAATATCATCATCCAAATCGGCATTATCAGCCGTTCTTTCCGCGATGTAGTTGCATTTTTGACTTTGCTTCAGTCACTTGCAGTAACAATGTTTTGTATCTGAAGAAGGGACTCATATTTTTGATTGGTTCATCCACATTCGCCATACGTTCGCGGCTCATTAATAAAGGTACAAATACCAAGATACATTAATAAGTTTGTCCATTACAGTCCTTTAATCAGCGCGGTATATGACACGATAATAAGTCCAGATGTTTCACAGCAGCTTTGGGTTATCTTGTGTTGATGTTGCTTGGCCTAGGATTCGAACCGCAGAGTGCACGACGGGTGTACATTGCACCACGGTGGCACACATAAAAATAATGTTTGTTTCTGAAAATCATTTTTGTTTCTGAAAATTCTATTTTGGAGATTTTCAAAATTCCCATCTAATTATTTATACGGTAGAAGGCACATGCGGTCCATAAAATTTTAATTTATGGAGTGTAGCTGGTGCTGTGCTGTGGTGGGTGTCTTCAATAATATTCCCAGTATTCACAATAAGAAACTTTTTTAAACTCCATCTTGCCCAGCTTAAGTTTGTCAAACATGTCTCTCAATTATGCCATCACCGCCATCTATATCTAGTTATTTATACAATTGGGTGCGATTTACAGCATTTATATTGTTATATATTTTGGAATTAGAACCGCAGACCTTATGAGTGCAAGGCAGGTGTGCATACAATTGCATCACGGTGGCACCCATTAAAATAATTGTAGGTTCTGAAAATTCTATTTTGGATATTGTCAAAATTCCCATTTTATTATTTCTACAGTAGGAGGCGCATGCGGTCCATAAAATTTGAATTTATGGAGTGTAAGTGGTGCTGTGCTATGGTGGGTGTCTTCGTTAATATTCCCAGTATTCACAATAAGTGTCGCGACTACATGTCCATAAAGAATATTCCATCTCAATTATGGTTTACCGCCACCTATATCCAATTATTTCTACAATTGGTGGTGATTTCCAGCATTTATAATATTATATATTTGGGGTGTAGATGGTGTTGTTCAGTATAGGCTATTTTCGCTAAAATGCTGTTGCCAAATTCCCAAATTTTACAGGGAACTGTTCAATGGATCGTTCAGTTAGAAATGTGAACCTTATCAAATCCTGCCTTAAATTCTACGGTGTATGCTGAGCGTGCTAACATCGAGGATAGTTGATTTACACCTAATTTACACTTGCACAAAAATGGCATTTGCCTCTTAAAGTTAACCAAATTACCAACAGAATATGAGCCTGACAAAATGATCCCTTCTGCCATCAAAGCCTCAATACGTGCGAGATATCTGTCTCTGAAGACCACAAAACTTCTGTCAGAATACTTCGAATTTGCCATGACCTAAAAAATTACCCTCAGTGTATCTGAAGTAAAATTGTAATATTTTTTTATTATTCCCTTATTTCTGATCTAGGGAGCATAGGGTTCCTACAAGATTTTAACATTTCAATATGTTTTTATTTCATCAAAGGTAATATGAACTTTCTTGATGTCTGAGAGAATTGTTCGTCGCCATATAGTTGTAGGTCTGCCTCGTTCTTCTTTTCTTCAAATACTTTGTGGCGGTTTGCGTAGAGTGTCACTTCCTTTTCTTAATTTGTATATTTATTGGCGTCTCATTGTTTTTCTCCAAAGATCAGCGTTGAAGATTGTAGATGGCCAGAATATTCTGCATATGATTCATAATTTTTTTAAGAATTTGTTTTTAGCCCTGAAATATTTTTGTTCTTCTTGGAACACTTTTTTACACCAACTCATTGTTTTTATTATATTTCAAAACGAATCTCTTGAAACTATACGAACATCTCATTGATGACCAATATTGATTACTTTTTGAATACAGAAGTTTACATTCCTCTCATTCCTGCAAATGTTTTTAATAAATATTTAACTTTCTTAAATTGTACCACATGAACTTTCCTAAATTGCCTCTCAGTGTACTTATATGTTAGGCTACAATAGCTATACAACAAATAAATATATATTCGTTTACATCCAAAACCGAGAAGATTAACATAACTAATCCCAACATCCTTAGTAAAGAACTTTAATTCTTTTTCATTTATGTTTTCATTTAATTTTATACATTTTTAATTTTAACCCTTATTTATATTTTAACGAAACTAAATACAAAAAACATAACCCTTAAACATGGTACATAATCTAAATGACCAAAAAATAGCAATGCCATTAACCCCTCAGCAAAATGTTAAATACATGTGTAAAAACAAAAAACCGCAAACTATCCCAGACACAAACCTAAATTGGGAAATTTCAAAATATCCTTAGAATCAATGTTATCAGTAACATTTTAATGTGCGTTAAATGTTAAATCTCATCTTCGCCGCTGGATAACAACAAAATAACATTTGCCTTCCCCCTCTAAACTACATTTAACATTACATTTGTATTTAAACTACATACCTACATTATATTTGCAACAACGACAAAATTAAAAGAAAAACAAATAATTTACCATATAATCCTACTCATCATTTCACCCAAACAGCGTGAACGTTATCGTTTGCGTGTACGTGCCTCAGATCGTGGCGAACCGCCATCATATGCCGATGTAGATGTTGAATTAGATGTTGTCGATCGCAATAATAAGCCACCTATTTGGGATAAAAGTGTTTATGGGCCAATACATATACGTGAAAATGTCACTGTGGGTACGGTTGTAACATCGGTTAAGGCAAGGTTGGTATTTTTATTTTCAACAATAACAACAACAGCTTTCTACTTCTCCAAAGAAAAAAAAACTAAAACTAATAATGCTAACATGTAATCATCAGCTATGTAATTACCTACATTAACAAAAAAGAAATTTCCTTTTGTTAGTATTTCTTATCACATACTCTGTTAATGTAAACATTGTTCAGCTAATCTAATTAGTTTAACATTATCCTTACATAACATTGAAACAAAAATGTTGGCAAACCGACTAATTTTCCTTTTCTTCTACCTCTCTATGTAAATTAACATTAACAGTTTTATAAGAAAGCTTTTGAAAAGGGATATTATTTTTGCAGCAGATATCCCTTTGTTTTCCCTTTAATTATTAAGAAGGGAATTTTTACATAAACGCTACAGCAATGACATCTGGCTACGTTGTTTTTTCTTGCAATATTTTTGTGAACTCACCAGAAAAAGGAAGCAGTACCAAAGAAACCCCACCACGACCAGGGGCACAAATATTACTGGTGAAATAAAATTGGAGATTTTTTTAAAATTCTGTGTGCATGTCTGCAGATGTCTTAGCTAAAATCAACAAAATTCAACACATATTTTTCGCATAGTTTTGTTACCAACAAAACCCCAGAACACACAGAAATTCCTTGTGAATGAAGGAATATCTTATTTATTTTTGTTATGTGTGTGTTTACATTTTTTTCACAGGGTGTATTGTGTGCAAAATAATATAGATTTTTGAAATTTTGCATAATTATAACACCCTGTTGTCCACTGATTCGTATTATTTCCCTTTATGTCCTTCCTCTTGAAGCTGATTCACCAAAAATATAACTCATTATTAACACACAATTTTATTGACAACTTTGCGCAAGAATATACTCAGCAATTAAAATTTTTATTGGCTATGGATCCTTTCCTCATAATGTTATATTAATTTTTTTCAAAAACATTTTAGTCCTTTCATGACATCATGGATAAGGTTTGGTAAACAACAAAAAATATAATGGATTGATTTGGTAAAAAAAAAAACAAATTGAAAACTAACTAAAATGTGTGGTCATATGATAAAGAAAACGCTGATTACGAAAAGGTTATTAAAGAAGAAACGATAATGTTAAAGTTTTTTATATTAATTTTTAAGTTTGGAGAACGTCATCTACATCTCAGCATAAATTAAAAAGGAAACATTAATCAGAGTATGCTTTTAGGCGGAATATTTCAATAAGAAGTAAATGACTAATATCCGGACAAATATGAACAAGTCATTTAGCTTCAATAATATTCATTTTAAAATATTTTTTCAATATTGCAAAAGAATTTTTAATTTTATAAAGATAATTATGACAGCATAATCTTAATCTGAAATTAATATTATTATAATTATTAAAAGAAAAACATAGGTGTAACAAAAAAATTAGATATTCTAATAGATACTGTAACGCCTTATTGGTATATTTTTTTTCAAAAATATATTATATTTTTGAAAATTAAAATTAAAAAATATTTTTTGACCGTATATTTAAATAATAAGCACATTGTATCTACCCAGCAAAATCTCGCATCCGTTAGTCATTAGGTAACCCATTACAAACTAATGTAAACAAGCTTCTTTTCGCATTAGAAGTAATCTGAAAAGGCTACTTCTTAAAAAATTTACAAGGCAAACCTACTTACTTTACTCCTCACCAAGTAATGTGGACGGTGGTACAATGTGTGTGTGTCCGACTATAAATCCTAGGATTGTGTGTTCAACGCTCACCGTCGGCACGAGAGTTCTTGTTAATTAAAAAATAACAGTTCGTGTTGCATATGTGCACTGCACATTTAAGTTCTTAAGCAACCCTTAATATTCGTGTGCGTTGCACAGTGTGTAGTGCCTTTGCCTAGAAATCAAAGGGTTCTTGGGTTCAATTCGGGCAGACCACGAAATAAAATAAAGTACAATAAAAGTAAGAAGTGTGATGAAATTAAAAACGAATTCTCTACATCAACTGTTCTAAAAATAGAATTTTTTTCACTTTACTTTTCAACTTCTAGTGACCACAGAAATAACTAGGAACTAAATGCGACATACTCTTGTAAAAATAATGGGGAAGAAAGGGGGTTTGTGAGTAGTTACGGCTGCCAAAAATCCCTTACAAAACCCAGGATTTTTGGAGGACTTTTTTTGCTGGGTACAGTGCCATACATACATATGAGGGCTGAACGATAACTATCTGGCCTAACAATGAAAACGCGAATATTTACCATCAGAAATGGTTTTATGGTTTTCTTAAGTAGTCTCCAGCATGATTTATATACTTTTTCGTGCGCTCAAACTTATTGGCGAAGCACTTTTCCACTCCGAATGAGACACCTCCAAAACGTGGTTTTTGAATGCTTTAACAGCATCTTCAGGCAACAAAAATCGTTGACCAGGCCTTTTTTCATGATGTGCTGGAATCAAATGAAGTCATTGGATCCCCAGTCAAGGCTGTACGGCGGATGACCCATCAATTCCACGTTTTGTCCGGTCAAACAGGTGCTGGTTTGAATCGATGTATGAGAGCCCGCATTGTCATGATGCAGAATGATTTGTCTTCTGTTGTTCGTTTTTCGAATTTCTTAGAATTAACCTCCAATATTTCTCAAGTCGTATAGTCGCCATACGGTCAGTTTTTTCTGAAGAAACAGACAACCTTTTGCTTCGAAGTGCTTCTTACACGAACAACTTTCATTTGATTTGGCTCGATTTCGAAGACCCAAACGGCCGATTCCTGCTGTTGTTAAAGGCTCCTATGCATAGATCCAACATTCGTCTGTGACGATCTTACAAACGTCGTTTGAAGCACCGCGAGCGATTTTATGCACAATTTCTTTGAACCAATTTACAGGAGCCTTTTTTCGAGCGATTGTCCAATTTTGCTGGATCTAACGAGAAAAATACATTAATGCGGCCAGATGTTTATGCAATGTCAAATGTTAGTTGGTGGAAGAAATTACCATGGCGATCTCGCATTATCCGCTCATGAACGGCATATTTTTTTCTGGCACCACAATCGATTTTGGGCGACACTCACAACCTTCGTATTTACGCGAGTGCCGACCGCGGTTAAATTCAATTAACTAGTTTTTCATAGTCCTATAGGATGGTCCTTAATCGACATACAAAGATTTAGTTTGATCGACACACTCTTGTGTTGATTATCCAGCTCGAAATTCTTCTATTTTTTGTAAAGTGATTTTTTCATTTTATTATAAACAATACATAAAATGGTCGTGCGGCAAACTGTTCTGAGTAAGACTATGCTCAAAACAGTCAAACTTTCCAAAACAAATTTCAAATGGCGCCTGGAACTACGCGGTGTTGCCCAGGCCAGATCCGATACAGACAATTTGGAGTTGATTGATCCATGTCCGTCCGTCTGTCTGTCTGGCTGACTGTTGCGCATGATAACTCTCGAACGAATCGTTTGGGTATCGTAATATTTATTTGAAGTTCGAAGATAGGCCATATCGGCCCACTTTATCCGGTATCTCATCCACAAAAGAAATGTTCGATAGCTTTCGAATATGGACTAAATCGGTATACACCTTTAAGGTCCTCCGGCATAAAATTTGGAAAAAGTACAGTTTAAAAGATTGTCTCGTATTATAACAAGTCCCCTTTTTTGGAACCTGTTACAAAGACGAAAGTTTTTCGGTGCGCATGATAACTCTCGAACGAATCAAGCGATTTGGTTCAAATTTTGGGTATCGGAATATTTATTTGAAGTTCGAAGATAGGCCATATCGGTCGTATTTTTCCGGTATCTCCTCCACAAAAGAAATGTTCGCTAAAATAGTGCTTTCGATAGCTTTCGAATATGGACTAAATCGGTATACACCTTTGAGTAAATTTGGAAAAAGTACAGTTTAAAAGCTTGTCTCGTGTTATAAAAACTCCTTTTTTTGTAACCTGTTTTTTTTCGGGGGCAAGTCCTTATATACCGACATAATGGCCGACGATTTTCTCGTAATGTTACACTTGACTGCATCGGGACCCTCTTTCGGGTACCTCCTATGGACTCGTCTAGCATCGTTTTTACATTTTTGGCAACACGTTGTGTATGCTACCTTCAAAGTGAAGATAAAGCGTGCCTGCCAAATACTCTTTCACCCGAGCACCTTCCTTATAGATAGTCTTGTAGAGCCCTGACTAAAATGCATATGGCCACTCTTTCGGGTACCTCCCCCACAAAAGTTCGAAAATGTTCGGACAATTTGTGCGCACGATATCTCTTGAAGGGAGTAGCCGATTTGGTCCATACTTTGAACACGGTGAAATTTCTACCAGTCTTAGAAGAGTTGCCAATATGGACTCAATCTGTCCACTCCTTCGGGTACCTCCCACACACATTTTGGAAAAGTTCAGTTTAGTACCTGCTCTCGAATTGCTCTGATTTTTGTTGCAACAACTTGTATTCACTTTCCCCCATACGACGGTACAATTTTCGTCAGGGGCAAGTCCATACTTCTTGAGAAAAAAGTGGAAAAAGATCCCCTATGACACTGTGTGTAGTGGTTGGAGCGCAAGATAACTATCGAACGGATCTGCCGATTAGCCGAAAATTTTACCTCGTAATATTTTGCCCTAACTTTGTTAAAGTTCGAAGATAAGCCATATCGGTACACTCCTTCAGGTACCTCTCCACAAATGTTCAAAAATGTTTGGAAAAACTGTGCGCACGATAACTCTTGAAGGGAGTAACCGATTTGGTCCATACTTTACAAATCCTAATATAAAGGGTGTTTTTTAAGCCCAATAGAACTTGAAATTGTAAAAAAATAACGCAAAAATTAAATTGTAATCAAAATTTTTCAAACAAATAACGATCTCCATTGACCGTAACGCGAGCTCCGGCCTCAATTTTGAAGAAATAAGGTCCGATGATGCCACAGCGTGAAAACCGCAACATACGGTGCATTTTTCTGGATGCAATGGAGTCTGTAGGGTCTCTTGTGGATTGGTTTCACTCCATATGCGGCAATTTAACAAACCCGTTAAACCAAAAATGCGCCTCATCGCTGAACGCCATACAAATGACGAAGTCGTCTATAAGTTGCGCGAATCGACGACTGATTTTCAAAGTAAATTTGGATAATTTCATAGCGTTGTTCAAGCGTGAGTCTATTCATGATGATTTGTCAGAGTATACTGAAACAAATAAAAAAAAGTTTCATCAAAATTTAATTTTTTAAGTTACTTTTTACAATTTAAAGTTCTATCTAGCTTAAAAAAAAAACACCCTATATCTATCAGAAATAGATCAGGTTTGTATACGGACTATATTTGTCCACTCCTTCGAGTACCTCCCATACAAAATTTTGGATAAGCCCACTTTATGATCTAAATCGCTTTGTTTTTTGTAAAAGCAACTTGAATTCGCTACCTCAATTAGGAAGGTAAAAGTTTTTTCAAGGGCAAGTCCATATTTCATGAGAAAACAGCCCGAAATGTGTAAAAATGCCGTATGGCACAATATGTAGTGGGTGGAGGAGAGCACGATAACTCTCGAACTGATCAACCGAGTTGGGCCAAAATTTGGCCTTAGTCATATTTTGTCCAAATTTAGTTTCAGTTCGAAGATGGTCAAACGAGTTGGGCCAAAATTTAGCCTTAGTCATATTTTGTCCAAACTTAATTTCGGCTGGAAGATGGGCAATACCGCTCCACAACTTCCGGTACTTCCGCCTAATATTTTAAAAAGGTCACTAGAATATCTCTTGAACGGGGCAACCAATTTGGTCCAAACTTTGGATCTACAAATATTTTTTCCAACTTTAGTTTAACTTGTAAAATGTTCCATATCTTCTTAAGGTACCTCCCGCACAAAAGTTCAACATTTATGTTTAAGTGCAGTTTAGGGTCTGTTCGAAAATCCTTTGGAAATGTATACCGATGCTGTTCGTTGTGGTCCTGTTTACAGCGATATTTTGTTTTCCGTATGCAAGATATCTATGGAAAAGATATTACTCCCAAAATAAGACCCACTTTCATAATGGCCTAAGTCGGTTCATTTCTTCAAGTACGTCCTCCGCAACACTTTTGAACTTAAATCCTAATCCAAATTTTTGTCGGCAGGTTTAAATGTCCAAAAGGAGCCACAAAATTCTGAAAATACCCTAAATACATTCGATCTGTCCGTAAATGAAAGTTTCAACTCACATAGGCTGAGGGTATATCTCTGTCGGCAAAGCCAACTGATACTTTTCTACTTGTTTCCGTTTTGGATTTATATGAGAAAAAAATATTTTTACAATAATGTAATTTTGAAGTGGATTAGCCGTGAACAGACAAATTTCATTCATTTATGCAACACGAAATAATTTTTGAGAAAAAAGTCGAAAATGCACGGCCCTACTGCACATACTTGTAGTCTCTCCACTCTGGGGTGTGAATCTCTAACATATTTTTTGAGTTACCGACAAAAATCGGCAATCGGTGGTAAACGATATTTTTCGGTAAGCTAGCGTTGAATAAAAGGTAGTCGTAAAGTTCTACCAATGGCAAGAGTGTTGTCAACTTTTATATGAACTTTTCATTCATAATTTTCAGTTTTAATTTTAACGATTTTTGTCGGTAACTCAAAAAATGAGTTAGAGAATCGCACTACAAAAACCGGTAGGCCTTTCGATCAAATTTTACACATATTCGAATATTTGAGGTTAAATATGAAATATATCTTCACGACTTTAGGGTTCTATATAAAAAATATAAATTTAAAAACATTTCTGTTTTAAACCAATTACGTGGGTGCGTATACATATTATTAATGCTTTTGGACAGATTTCGAGATACTTTTGAGAATTTTACAGACACTGGCTATATAATTGTGGTATTCATTCATCTTATTCAATCGTATACCCTTGAGCGCGAACTTAAATACAAAATATGTAATAAACAAAGAAATAATAAGTAATAAAGAAACACTTAAATAAAAAAATTAATAAATAAACACTCCAAAAATATCGCGTTTTTTAGCTCATATGACCACGCATTTTATAGAAAAGAAACTATATATTTTTTACAAAATTAAGAACAACAAAACAAATGGTGTTGGGTTTCTTCATCTTAGGGCTTAATTGTTATAATTTTAAAAAAAATTATTTATTTATTGCTACTTTGAAAAATACATAAAATGCTACATTTATGGTTTAGGACACAATAAAATACAGGTAAAATATTTGCTATAAGAAATATTATAATACATAAACCTATATAAAAAATGTTAAAAAACAATTGCAATTAGAGAAAAACTATAAGAAACAAAAATTATATTAAAACCAATATTTATAATAATAATGAATGTAATGCTTAAGTGGAATCCAAAAAAACTGCACAAAATTTTATTATCATTATTAATTTTTAATTTATATTATTTTTATCTATTTTTTGAATAATAAGATAATTATTTTGAACTTTTTGTAGCTTAAAAAATAAAATTATATTTTTTTTATAAAACGTAACATTTAAAACAGGGCTTAAATCGAGACAATAATTTTTTTCCTTAGGTAAAACGAAAAAACGTAAACCCCCCAAATAATAATTTGCACTGCCTATGAAAATGAAGAATGAACGAATGTTTACACAATAAGGAATCTGATAAAAGCTTTATTTTTCATAAGAAACAATTTTTTTAAATTTTGCTTAACTTAGGTGTTGGTATATTTACATTTTTTAATTTAAATATCTTTTTTAAGTTTTAATATATTTTAATAATTTTTGTTGAAAACATTTAATGCTATATATTTATATGACCTTAAACAAGTGATGATCTATAATTTTTTGTATTTTGTCCATCTTTTTTAATTTCATCTAACCAAACAAAACGCAAAAACAAAACAAATCCAAACCCTGGTTTTTGTCAACAAACTTGAATTTTTGAATGTTACAAAACCATGCGTGTCTGTGTATGTGTGTGTTATACTAAAATCAAAAAAAATCTATAAAATAAACCATACTAAACAAACAATAGCGTGAAACCTATAAATTAGAAGCCATGGCACAAGACAAAGGCTATCCGCCTTTATCACGTACCGTAGAGGTTCAAATCGATGTTGTAGATCGTGCCAATAATCCTCCCGTTTGGGATCATACTGTTTACGGTCCCATTTATGTCAAGGAGAATATGCCCGTTGGCGGTAAAGTCGTCTCGATCAAAGCCAGGTCTGTTGAATACCACAAATGTTATGAAAACAAAAAAGAAAAACACAAGACAAAAAAACAGTACAAGCAAAATAGTATAGAACTAAATGCCTGGTATTAAAAACAATTATTCATTACTCCTTTTTTGATATTGATAATTGTTTTTATGCTGCAGGCCATATTTTTATGTGTATATGAAAAAAAACAAAATAATTTTTTTTTATTGAAACAACAATGTTGTTTATTTTGTTTTCATTTTTCATACACCATTATTAATATTATTATTATGGTTATTAATCCATTATAAGTTATTTTTATGGTATTTATTTTGGTTTTAACTTGAGGTTTATTTGATTAATTACTTGCTGTTTTTTTTTTTTTTTTATTAATATGTTATGTTTGTAAGTGTTTAAATGTTATTTGCACAATATGCACCAGTGAACGCTATATACCTTTTTTAATAACTATATATTAAATAGTTGGTATTATATAATGGTAGAGACAAAGGAAAAAAGTAAAAGTTTATTCAATTGTTATGAAAAAAAGTTCTTTGGGAATATTTAATTAAATCAAAAATTCAAGTAAGTAAAAACGCCACAAAATACCTCTTGGCGTATGATTGTTATTAATTTCATCAAGCAAATAATAACCATGGTGGCGTATGAATATTGCTAATAAAAATATAAGGAATACGCAATATTTGAAATCCTAAAAAACACGTTTCCCGGCATACAAAAACTGTTTCTAAAGTGGCCTATTTTAGTTGTTACTAGACATGTATGGCAATTGTGAAATAGCTTAACGATAGCTTAATATTATTTAAATATTATTCTTGTAAAAAATTTTACATTTTGTCCATCCAAAAATTCTTTTAACAAATGAATAAACTTTCAATTTCCTTTAAAAAATATATAATTTCCCCCACTACCCCCCTATAATACTTTGTTATATTTCCTCGTCCCTTTTATTCCCGCTATTCGCACAGTCACCAAACCAAACCCACATATAACGCACTTGCACTTTAAAAGAAATATTTTCATTTTCATTTGCGCACCTAAAAAAAAACTACAAAATACTAAAACTAAATGGAAGCACTCACTCACTTTAACCCACACTTTGTATTAATACATTATATTAATGCATTCACCTTTTTTAAATGCACTTTCTATACATTTATAAACAAGCACACTTGTTAGCACAAATGCACACTCCTTTACCACCACGCTACCACATGAATTTATATTAATATAGGTTTTTTTTGGTTAGAGTTTTGTTTTATACTTCATACAAGTCAGTCCAAAATTGAGATCAGTGACATAAAATAAAGAGCATTATGTATGTGAATGGAATGTTGTACAAACATACAAAGTAATGTGATGTATTTATAATGCTTTTATTTATAAGTAAAAGTTTGTTGATTTGTTCAGAGCGGAAGCTAATTTATCATAAAAAGTGTAAGATATACACAATTTTATATTATTAACATTTCGCAGTAAACAACTGTTTCAAAATAAAATTTTGAAACACATATCGAAGTGTATAACAGTTCCAAGATTGAATATAACAGTTTATTTATAGCAATTTATACAATCTTACATTATAATAAAAAATTGCCGCGTATAACAGTTTAAAAATTGAGTATAACAGTTTAAAACATGAGTATAACAGCATCAAAAATTAGTATAAAAACCCATTTTTATATATTTACACATAAACTAATAAAAGAAAATTGTCCATAAATTTACCCAAATTCCATTAGATGTTAAATACCCTCGAAAGTCAGTGTAACAGTTTATAACTTGGCCCATACGCACGAATAAAATGATTTCAGATAATACTAATGAAGGCAGTATTGTTTTAGTTTTATTATTTTGCTCTTTAAACAAATGTTACTGCGTAAAACAGTTTCAAGATGGAATATAACAGTTCGAAAAATGAGTGGAACAGTTTATTTAAAGTGAAATATTTAAAATAATATATTTTTAAAGAAATATTACAGGATATAACATTTTCAAAATTTAGTAGAAAGTTTCAAATTTCGTAATAAAAGTTAATTCATTTCTTAAAAGAGCTTCAAAAGGAGGTATAACAGTTTATAAAGTTTTAAAGTTCGTTATAATAGGTTATTCATTTATTAAAAGAGCTTCGAAAGGCAGTATAACAGTTTATAACTTGGTCCATAGGCACGAGAAAATTGTTTTTGATCATATTAAACAAATATTTCTGTTTATAACAGTTTCAAAGTTGAGTATAACTGTTCCAAAAATAAGTAGGACAGTTTATTTCAAGCGAAACATTTAAAATTATATAATTTTAAACAAATATATCAGAGTATACCATTTTCAAAATTTAGTAGAAAAATTAAAATTTCGTTATAATTGTTAATTCATTTATTAAACGAGCTTCGAAAGTCGGTATAACAGTTTATGACTTGGTCCATACGAACGAAAAAATGATTTTTGATCATATTACTGAAAGTAATATTGTTTTAGTTGTATTATTTGTTATTGTTTAAAGCAATTTTTCTGTTTACAGTTTATTTGTTTATTAAAAGAGCTTCGAAAGTCAGTATAACAGTTTATAACTTGGTCCATACACATGAAAAAAATATTTCTGATTATATTAATGAAAGCAATATTATTTTATTTGTATTCTTATTTTTTTAACAAATATTTTTGTTTATAACAGTTTCAAAGTTGAGTATAACAGTTCCAAAAATAAGTAGAACAGTTTATTTCAAGCGAAATACATAAAATAATATGTTTATAAATAAATATTGCAGGGTATAACAGTTTCAAAATTTGGTATAAAGTTTCAAATCTCAGTATAAAAGTTTACTTACTTATTAAAAGAGCTTCGAAAGTTTGTATAACAGTTTACAACTTGGTCCATACCCACGAAAAAATGATTTCTGATTATATTAGTGAAATCATATTGTTCTATTTTTATTTTTTAAACAAATATTTCTGTGTATAACAGTTTCAAAGTTGAACAGTTTAAAAGTTGAAAGTTCCAAAAATAAGTAGGACAGTTTATTTCAAGCGGAATATATAAAATAATATATTTATAAACAAATAATGCAGGGTATAACAGTTTCAAAATTTAGTAAAACGTTTCAAATTTCAGTACAAACGTTTATTTATTTATTAAAAGAGCTTCGAAAGTCTGTATAACAGTTTACAACTTGGTCCATACTCATATTAATGAAATCAATATTGTTCTATTTGTATTTTTTATTTTTTAAACAAATATTTCTGTGTATAACAGTTTCAAAGTTGAATATAACAGCTCAAAAATTGTTAGAAACGACATATATACAATTAAATATTTTTAAACAAATAATGCAGGGTATAACAGTTTAAAAATTTAGTACAAATGTTCAATTTTTAGTATAACAGTTAATTTATTCATAGCAATTCATAAATTAATAAAATATTAATTTCTAATCGTTTTCCCGAATAGCCTCAAAAGACATTATAACAGTTTAAATGTACAAAAAATAATTACTGACACAATTGTCTGATTAGGGTTCTTATAATTTTTTAAAGAAGTATTGCAGTATATAACAGTTGATATAACAATTTCCCAGCTTTAATGGCAGAATTATAACAATTTCAAAAAGTAGCAAAACAGTTTAATGGCTTTGTATGGAACAAGAAAATTTTTATACGGTAGATATTGTGAATGCTGAGATACTTTATACTTGTTTGTAAAGATGTATAACAGTTATAGTGAAAAGGTGCTCATATCTTTTGATAATTTGTTTACACCAGTTATATTTCGAATCAAATTCTGTTCAAAAGCTAAAAAAAATAACTCTGCCCCTTATCTTTAAAGTTTGATATATATTTTTTTAGGGTGGAATGTAGGCACTGTAACAATTTAGGAATCGTTTACCGAATTTTTACTGTTATAATGGCGTACAACAGTGAGGCTTAATTTGAATATTGGGGAAAATTGTTGAATTTCAAGTTGATATGGCAATTTAAGAATGATATTGCTATTTACTTAAAAAGTTTAAAGTATAACAGATTTAACGTAAGAGTTTTTTGGCAACAATTCATGAAAAATTCATGATTGTGAGTGATTCTGAAATGTATAACAGTTAAGCAGGACAGTATAACAGTTTTATTACAATACCGATTTTTCCCAAAAACAATTGGGACAAACCAAAATTTTTTAAGTATAACAGTTTTGTGTTTATGTATAACACTTTGATACTTTTCATTGACATGTCAAGCTTTTTAAGCACCATATTTTTATGTTTTGGATTATCGATATTTTTCTCAAACTTTTAATTCGAATTTTATCAAAGTATAACACTTTTCTAGGGTTGTTTTAAAAGTAAAACTATATATCTTAATTTGTCCAATGTTTATGAGCTCACTATTTTGTGCTTTTTGATAAATATATTAACATGTATAACAGTTAAGTAACAGAATATAACAGTTTTATTACATTAAACAATATGAAAATGGTCCTCATTAGGACAAATAATTTTTTTTTAAATTTATTTTCAGAGTTTTTTTTATGTATAACAGTCTGACTCGTTTCAAATTTATTGTTTATGAAGAACATTTAAAAAAAAGTAAATAAAATAAATCCACAAAAGCATTTGGGCCATACAGACGGTTTTTTGTTATTTTTTAAAATATAACAGTTTTTTATGAGTCTGTTCTTCATTTCGACAGTTTTATGTGACCAAAATTAGTACTCAAAAATAACTCCTGGAGCTCAATTCTGTTTCTATGAAAAAGTGAAATGAATACTTTTATAAAGCAAAAAACTGTCAAATGAATAAAATTATAAAGGAAATATTTTTCATTTCGAATTTTCATAGAACAAGAATCCAGCCCCAGATCATTAAACTTTTATATAACAGTGTATAACAGTTTTATATTACATTATAATGGTATTATAATATGTATTATAATACATAAATAAAAAATGTAGCGGAATTAGTTTTTGTATCAATTCTATATTTTATGAGAATTACTTAAACTATAAAAGTATTTCAAAACTGTTATACCTAAACAAATATTATTTTCGCACCCCATCAAAATATATTTAGATATAATTTGTCATTTCAGATTTTTTTCTAATTGTATTTCTTCCACAAATTTATTGCAGGGTATCCCAGTTTTAATAGTATACAACTACATTCAATTTTTATGAGAACTTACAAATCCGAGCAAAATAAAGAAACTTTCCTGAAACTTGTCCACTGTATAACAGTTTGGTAGATACAAATGTCAAACCCTACTTTAGCATATTTTTACAGAATTTATGAGAAGAAAGTTCTTCGGGATTTTTACCTTTTTCAATACCACTCCACAGTATAACAGTTCCAAGTCAGCGTATTTATAATGAAAAAAGCTAATTTCTCATACCACTAATTTGTCCACAAGTCATACTTTGGTAGAAAATTGAAATATAGTATAAATGTAAAATGGTAAAAGTGTATAGAAATAACAATTGTCAATGAAACAAGTTATAACAGTTTAGATCAACAAACTGCATTAAATAACTAAAACCAAAAATATTTTGTTAAACAAATTTTGTGACAAACATTTAAAATTATAACAGTTGAATAGTATAGCAGTTTACTCAAGGTATGACAGTTACTTAAAAGAGTTCAAAATCAAATCATTTATCAAGTCAATATGTTAGTATAACAGTTTCATATCTCTTTAATTACAATATATACATTTTATATTTAAAACTTTGTTAGAAGAATTTTTAGGCATTCTTATACCTCCAACGTGACTTGTATTTATACTCCAGCACTTTTACTTGCACTTTCTGCACATTATTTGCACCTAAATACAATTATGTTGTTGTTGACGGCACCATAATTTGTAATTTAATTATTTATTTTAGTTCCACTTAAAACATAATATGATATTTAATTTCTTATTTTGCCTTAGACATTTTCAATTCAATAATCCATCTAAAAACGAAACTATAACAGCTAAAAGCTTTCGCGTTATATTAAATAACAAATCTTGTGATATATTTGTAGCCATTAGAGATAATAAACACTACCATGATGGATAGATTATAGAAATGTGGGTTTTAAGTATACATGCAGCTAGAAGCATTTATGACAGTTGTTTAAAACACAACGAAAAAAATCATTAACACGTACAACACCACAGCTAGAGAGTGGCACCGGTGTAGTAGCAAATAACAATAACCATGACTGCCAACAAGACATGTTATATGTATTGGTTGTTGGTTATACACACGTGTACGAACAATAGCAAAAAAAATCATTTAGGTTTAAGTGTATAACAGTTTTCATGTTAGGTTATCGCATCATAGTGCATTAAACAAAAATTCATGTGTATAAATACGGCGTTTTGTGTGATATTGTTTTCCTACGGCTTGATTATATTTTGTTCCTTTACCTCAAGAAGCTGCTGCTGCTTGAGATGTTGTAGTGAGGAAACCATAAATAGAGAGAAAAAAACATGAAAATAGTGAAAACATTATCAACAATGACCAAAACCATTAAGAACACGTTAAGTGCAAATATAGTTTTAAGCATAGTTTTCCTATTTGTTTCACTCTCTCCTTTTGTATGATTTTATTTGTATATTTTCTATGTAACAAGTAGAGGAAGTGGTTTTTGCATTCTTTTTTCAACGAGTTGTTGCAATATCATAATTATTGCAATAATAAATGAAATTAAAAACTAAATTCAATGATATTTGTTATGTTGTAGAAAGTGGTTTATGCAATGTTTAAATATTTGGAAATTAAATCACTTGTGTTCTACAACACATTAGGTTACATTTTCTCTAATTATTTTTAAATGAAAAACTTCAATTGCTAGAAAAATAAAAAATTTTAGTGACCCTTGGATATCAATTTTTTATTGAATGTTTATTTCCTCAACATTGGCTGCATTTTACTGAACCTTAGGTTATTTTTTACCATGCATTTATATTGAAATTTTGAAGGACACCTTGATTTCATTTTTATAATATCAAATGTGTTTTTTTTTCTTAAAATTGGGCGAATTCTACGGATCGTTCGGTTAAGCTTTCCCCCATTGTATATATAGGAGATTTCAACGGCTTGAACATTTCAAATTGTTAAGACTTCATTATTATAATAGACCTAATACCGATTATGAAGATTATAGCCATCTGTATTTGGATAATAATACTTGTGAAAGTTTAAGTCCCAGAGAATACCAACAACGTTATCGCCAAGCATTTCTCTTACATATTCTTCTCCATTTGATGACATCTATCTGTCGAAATCAGAAATTTCATTTCACATGCACACACAGATGGCGCCTGATTTAATTAGGTTTATAAATCGGCCATTAATTAAAATTCTTCAATCTCAAACGAAAATTAATTTTCTCATATCTTATATTCGATAGTCGAATATTACCAATAACTTCAAAGACTCAATGATCATTTACTTGTTCAATAAATTGTGAAACATGTTTTTCTGGAAAACGTGAACATTGACTAATGAAATGTAGACGTCAGAAATTTCATTTCACATGCACACACAGATGGCGCCTGATTGAATTAGGTTAATAAATCGGCCATTAATTAAAATTCTTCAATCTCAAAACGAAAATTAATTTTCTCATATCTTATATTCGATAGTCGAATATTACCAATAACTGCAAAGACTCAATGATCATTCAATCGTCCAAAAAATTAAGAAACATGTTTTTCTGGATACCTTGAGCATAGACTAATGAAATATAGACGGCGGAATGTTCTTATATTTTTGGTACACAAAAATTTAACAGAGGTCGTATGATTTAGTTCTGCTGTCCCTTTGATTTATTTTTGTTTCCTTTGTGGAAAAGTTTCGCGCCTTCTATCTGTCGGAACCAGAAGTTTACAACTAACCACAATCCATCTTTATTTAATTTCAATGTAAAACTCTAAACGTAGATGGCGATTAATGTAATCATGTTTATAAATGACAATCGCGTCATTGAATCGTTTCAAACACATGTCCAGACGTTTCAATTAAAAACAATTAATGGGGAAGTTTCTAGAAAAGCAGAATGGCGCAACCTATATCAAGTGGAGGTTTCTCGAAAAAATGAGAACAGTGACGCATCCTATATGTCAAGTCAAGCATCATTATGGTAAAATGGTAGGCATGCTCACACCTATTAATATCAAAATTTTCAGCGGAGCGCAAACGCTGGAGCTTAATATTGATATACATTTTCTGAATATGTCATTCAAAAGTACTCTCGCAATTAGTTGCAAAGAGCGTACAGATTAGGTGGTCCCGACCATAGAATCGGACAGGAAACTTTAATACGATAGAAATATCACACAGCTTAATATCAACATTCGTAGCGATGGCCAAAGTCCTTATTTGCAAGTATTATTTTGAGTACCTGAGCCAAATAAACAACTTTTCAGTAAGTTTCAAATGGCGTTTTGACTTAGAGATAAAAAGAAGGTACCCTATCATCGAATCGGGCAGGACTTATTGATAGGTTGGAGTATCGCCAATCGATTTGGGAATATTTGTAGGAAATATATATAATTTTTTTTTTTTCAAAATAGTCTGGCTTAATCCCATTGTTGTTGTTTTAATATTTTAAAACAACTAATTTATTAGTAGACAAAGTATGGCATTCTTCGCCAAGGGGTAAGACAGGGAAGACTAGTTTCGACCCTAGCCACAGAGTCTCATCACTTCCCTTGTTTCTTGTTTGTGGATATTCTCCACCGAAGATATTTTTCAATAACTTCTCAAACAAAAAACTCTTTTTATACCCAAACATCAATCGTCAGCTCGAAGTATAAAGGTGAACAAAGAAAAAACTTCAATGAGAAGTTTTTCTTTGGCAACCTCATACAACCCCGACGAAATTGTTTGCAAACCAAACCTTTTTCACTGTTATGTGTCGTTGAATTTCAACGGGGCCAACATAACAAAATGTTGTTGGTAGCTTGTCACAGCCATAACGAACCATACAAACCTAGCCAATGTTTCTCAAATAGAACATTGGTGGCGTTTTTTATTGGGATAGCTGATACAATTTTGTTTTTTCAAAATAGTGTGGGAGTAGTTATTGTATAGCTGTTTTTGGAACCGCTCATGGCCCTATGGGCTAGGTTACTGTGTTTGTCAAATAAAAATTAAATTAAATTAAATATATACATAAACTCAAACAGATCAATACAAAAATTTTAAGTGGTACTCAAACTCCTCAGTTTAATGATTGCTTCAATTTTCTTCGTATTTCAGTCAAACATTTTGACCCGGAGATAGAAAGGAAGCACCACAACATAAAATCGAAAAGCGTTCATTGGTTTCCTTGTACATCTTTTGATGTTTGTGGAAAATATATTTTTCTATATTTCAAGTCTGAATTGAATTCAAAAAAGAAGACACTGTGCTGTTACTTTTGGCATGCCCGTGTTGAATACAGAAGTCCGGACTTTTTTCACAACACAATATTGCAATTCCTAACGTGAGGACCTGTTCCAAATTATATCAGCTGTGCATGACCTATCAATAAGTTCTGTCCTACTATATAGGGCATGCTTTTCGGACACAGAGATAGCAAGGATGTCCAAAGATCGGGGTGTTTCGTGGGAATGGCATTTTTAAGAGGTGGTGGACAAATAGAAATTCCAACATCAATCTAATTTTTATGGCCAAGACTATCTAAAATACAAAGCATCAAATGTGTAATTTGCGAAGCTGACACCACCTAACTGTAGATAAGTTTGACCTATAATTTTTTTACAAACCAAGATATTAATGCATTGTGCTTTAAAAAACACCACCCTCTGAAGCTCGATATCTCTTATTCAAACTCACTATTCTATGAGCTGAATTCATTCAAACATTAGCGCCATCTGTGTGTCATGATCATCAATAACAAAGATATATACTGTACATCGGAAGATGGTGCTGGTGCTCTAACATGATCTGATTTTACAATAATGTGACATGAAATTATGTTATATTTAACATAGTTTACATTGGTGTAAGCTTTTGTTTCTGTTGTGTTCTCTTAATTGTCTGTTATACATAAACGTTCTCTATGCTTGCATATTAAAATATAACTCCATTGTCAAAGACATTTTCATTGCTACTATACATCGACAGATGGCGCTGGGGGTCTAACATAATGTTATTTTACAATGCTGTAACATGAAACTTTGTTACATTTAACATAGTTCACATTTGTGTACGCTTTTGTCTCTGTTATGCTCTGTTAATCTGTTATACACACGCCATCTACGATTTAATAGTGGAATTAAACTGTATTATGCAAGATGTCCAATCTTCACCATTGTGTGTCTTTCCCATTGTGTATTATGTCCAATCTTTACTATTATAGGTCTTTGTCAATAAGTATTCATTATTTTAAATTGAATCAATTACTTCTAAAATTAGGACTACCAATATCTCAAAACTGAGGATTCAGATATTGATGAGTAAAAAATATTTCTCTGATTTGCTGGTAGTTACTAATGTCTTCAGTGTATATTGCCATTCATGAAGGATCCAATGTTTTAAATTTTATCGCCAAACGATTAGTGTAGGTATTTTCCTCAATTTTATTTCGCTGGAAGGAATGTAGTCATATGAGCGACATCTATATGCCAAAACTGTACACCAAGTTATAGCGTAAAATACATGTAAACATTTAAATGTCTTCCAAACATAAAGGTTGCTTGATGTGAATAAATCCAACCCAAGTACAAATAACTATACTTCAGCATTATAAAATGCTATCGATTTTACCACCAAAGGATTCTTCCGATAGTATGAATAAATTTGGAAATATATGATCAATTTGGTATGAAATAACATAATTGAAGATAAGCGACATCTGTGTATGCTATTGGATAGTGAAACTTCCTTCTGTTATCTCATCTGATCATGCGGCGTGCCATCTATATATAAAAAAGTAACTATAATAATAATTTGTACAGTTGTACAGTTTATCGCCGAGTCCGAACGGCGTGTCCTTAGACACCACTTGTAGAGAAGTTTTACATGGCTGAAATACTCAGAAAATGTCGCCAACATTACTGAGGTGTATTTTGCCACCGTTGAAAATTTGATGTTGACCTAACGGGGAATCGAACCCACGGTCTTCAGCGTGCAAGGCGGGAGTGCATGCCATTGCACCACGGTGGTGCCATGGTAATAAATTTTAAGAGTTACCACTCAATAAGCGTGGTAAAAAATTTTAGATTCTTTTGAAGGTTCTGAAAAAGGCATTAAGATTGGGCTTCAAAATTGTTGACGGTTGCTACTATTAACAATTTGAATGTTCATTGATAATTTTGACACCTTAGAAGTCATTTTATGTCAATATGTTGAACAATATTTGTAGCGAAATGGCTTATAACTTAATAAATTATAACACTTTAACCCTAAGATAGGAAATGTCGAAATGTAGATTTAATAATGATTATATGTGGGCGCCACCTATCTATCACATAACAATGTAGGTATTTTAATGTTTACTCTGGTATTGGTCCTTGCTAAATATAATTAATGCAGTAGAGGGCTCTTTAATATATAAATTATTGTTGATGTAAACAGTAAGGATCCAATAATTTTTTCAAAATGTTAAATTTATTTAAAAATGCAAAAACCATTTCCTCTACTTTGTATAGCTATAATTACCTTTATTATTTGTTAATATATAAGTTTTGTAGGCATTAAAGAAATGAAGAAATCACTCACCTACAATAGTAATAAAAAATAGGCAAAATTTTACAAATAAAAAAACAACAGAAATCCACCCATTTGTCATAACTTTACAATAAACACATTACAACAAGTGAACAAAAAAATTAAAAAAAAAAAAACATCTCATCATTACAAATACAATAACACATTTCATTGACAACAGCCAAAAATTAGCATAACAATATCCTTACAAAAAATAACATATTCCCTTTTCCCATTTTAACCCTCATTAAAGAACCTTTGCTTTTTTCCCTCCCCGAGCAAAACAACACCTCAACTTTTGTTAGTGTTGGTTGCAAATGGCAAGTGGACAAGCATTTTTTGTTATAAAAAATCCCAACACTGTCATGTGTTGTTTTGTAGCAAAAAAAAACCCTAATCACATTTTAATTACAAATCATTTTCCCCATCCCAAACTTCCCTTAAACTTTTTTTCACATATTCTCCGCTCCACTTAAGAAATATTAAAAAATAAACACAATTAAGGCTATGATGAATTTTTGAAAGCCTTAAATTTTTACTTTTTCAGTTTTTAATTTTCAATGTAATTTTTCAAAAGTTTTAAATAAACTTTATGACAATTTTCAATGTTGAGTTTGTGTCTAAATTAAGTTTTTAAGCACTTTGTTTGGCAATTTTTTTACATCAACAAAAGGCACCACATATTTTTGTTATACAAACAATGAATATATATTTGGATTATTTAAACCAAATAGAAATTTTTTAAAACATAAGCAATGCGTCATACCATTTTTTGTATTTTGCTAATGTCGCATGTTGTGCAATTAAGGAAAAACAAACAATCAATCCTTAGTTTCAATTTTGATTTCCTCAAATTTTGAGTTTCAATATTTATTTAAATATGTAAACCTATATTTATGTTCTGTGAACAACACAGATACGTTTTTCATTTTGATATTTTGTTGATGATTATGCTTTTGGAAGAAAAACAACGAATTATTTTATTGAATACATACATAAATAGCGTTTTAGTTGATATAATTTTAGTTTGGTAAGCTGTTTCTGTAAGTCGAATGAATAAAATGATGGGCGAGAGAAAACGATTGTAACTACAACATTAATTGTTAGGGACTACATTAACTAACGATCAGCGCCATCTGTATTCTACAAAAATGTTTCAAACTACGATTTTAGTGAGTATTTGAATATTCTTTGTAGTACCACCTAGAATTATGGGTGTCACCTGGACATGACAACACAAAAAAAAATCTGATAATAAATGTAGAAAGTTGCCCTACACAGTACCTATCAGTAGAGAATCATCGATAGAAACCTAGAGAATTTTTGGGTTTGGCATCTAAAGCCTGCGATAGCAGATTTTGAAATTTACTAACGTGTCGCTGTGAACATAGACAGTTTTGTGCAGACCAAAGCAAAGACACAAACCTTGTTCACCAACACATTTACAAATGTATCAATATGTCTGTTCCAGAATCTACAAAATTTTACTACGATAAAAATTTCCTTTATTCTATCGAAAAAAATAAAACAAAAAATAGTAGAATCTTGCAGTTCTGGAACAGACCAAATATATATTTAAAAATGTATAAATATGAAGCAGGTTTGTATATTTGCTATTGCTTGCCCAAAATATTCCTTTGAAAAAGCCATTTTAATTGTCGTTGGAGATCAGCGCCATCTGTTCGCTAGTTGCCGGTTTTTAGAAATGCTGATACGCTTCATCCAGAGGTCGATGTCGTACATATTGTTTATCATTTATCCGAATAACACCCTAATTTTCTTATATTGCATTTAATTTGCCATGTACGCTCAATTTGTCATTGAAGATCATGACATCTGTTTGGTAGTAACGGGTTTTGAAACAAAGCTTCGAGGCGGCACCCAGTTGCCGGTATCGTCTGTATTGTTTATGGGTTGGCTGAGGAACTCTCTAAATTCCTTACGTTGGGAATTTACGACCTTGAAAATGTTTGCCCTTTCGAAGACGGTACTAATTTCATCCACATCGTCCGAAGTTATGATTGCATCAAACAGCCAGCTCCAACTAATGACTCTCACCGATCCTACTTTGAAGAAATTTTCAACTCAGCTTTATATTGCTGTCCTAGTTCATTCACTGTATAGTTTGCAGGCTGTTTTTCGCTAGAATGCCTACACGGGGCACTACAGATTCAGTTTTCTCTCCTGTCTTGTGAGTCTTGTGGTTCAATATATCTCCAACCGACTTTGGGTTATCAGCTGATTATAGTTTCACCGAGCTACAGTAATATTTTGGTTTCTCGTTTGACTAAAAGATGGCGGTACCGCATTGACTCAGCCGTTAGGAACTTCTCAACACAATCTTCTAATTTTTACTCCGAGAATTTTAGAAGAGCTGGGCCAAACGACAGCCAGTCTCCAATGATTCTCACCGATCCTACTTTTGGAGAAATTTTCAACTCAGTTTTATAATGCTGTCCTACTTCATTCACTGAACAGTTTGCGGGCTGTTTCGCCAGAGTACCTACACGGGCCATTAGAGATTCAGTTATCTCTCCTGTCTTGTGGTTCAATATACATATCTCCAGCCGACCTTGGGTTATCAGCTGATTAGAGTTTGACTGAGCCACAGTAATATTTTGGTTTCCCGTTTGAATAAAAGATGGCGGTACCGCATTGACTTAGCAGGTAGGAACTTCTCAAGACAATGTTCTACTTTTTACTCCGAGAATTTTAGAAGAGCTGGGCCAAACGACAGCCAGTCTCCAATGATTCGCACCGGTTCTACTTTGGAGAAATTTTCAACTCAGTTTTATATTGCTGTCCTACTTCATTCACTGAACAGTTTGCAGGTTGTATAGGCAGAGTGCCTACACGGGGCCTTATAGATTCAGTTTTCTCTCCTGTCTTGTGAGTCTTGTGGTTCAATATACCTCCAGCCGACTTCGGGTTATCAGTTGATTAGAGTTTGGGTGAGCCACAGTAATATTTTGGTTTCCCGTTTGACTAAAAAATGGCGATACTGCATTGACTCAGCAGATTTTTACTCCGAGAATATCAGAATAGCAGGGTCGCTGCTGCTGTCCTGTTATGACCTCGTTGATTTAGAATGAAATAAAATATTGCTGAAAACCCAAAAAATGAGATTAAGCTGCATTACCTTGTGCTACAATATATCTCCAGCTGACTTTGGGTTATCAGCTGACAAGAGTTTGACTGAGCCACAGTAATATTTTGGCTTCCCGTTTAACTAAAAGACGGCGGTACCGCATTGACACAGCAGGGTGTTTACTCCGAGAATTTCAGAAGACCTGGGTCGTTTTTATGCTGCGGCCCTGCTATGACCTCGTTGACTTAGAATGAAATTAAATTATTGCTGAAAACAAAAAATGAGATTAATCTGCATTACCTTACAATAATAAAAAATCAATGTTTATTGGCTAACTTTACCTTGAAAATTTTTCTTACTAAACTTAATGTTTTTTTTTGGCAAACTAGATATTCTTTAAGACATCAACATGTTTGTATGAACTGACCCATGAAAATTATTCTTTAAAAAATCCACGTGTTTGTGGAAACTGGCCCTTGAAAATTATTCTTTAATAAATCCACGTGTTTGTGGAAACTGGCCCTTGAAAATTATTCTTTAAAAAATCCACGTGTTTGTGGAAACTTGCCCTTGAAAATTATTCTTTAACAAATCCACGTGTTTGTGGAAACTGGCCCTTAAAAAATATTCTTTAAAAAATCCACGTGTTTGTGGATACTGGCCCTTGAAAATTATTCTTTAAAAAATCCACGTGTTTTTGTGGAAACTGGCCCTTGAAAATTATTCTTTAAAAAATTCAGGTGTTTGTGGAAACTGGCCCTTGAAAATTATTCTTTAAAAAATCCACGTGTTTGTGGGAACTGGCCCTTGAAAAACATTCCTTTAAAAATTCACATGTTTGTGGAAACTGGCCCTTGAAAAATATTCCTTTAAAAATTCACATGTTTGTGGAAACTGGCCCTTGAAAATTATTTTTTAAAAAATCCACGTGTTTGTGGAAACTGGCCCTTGAAAATTATTCTTTATCAAATCTATGTTTGTGGCATCTGGCCCTTGAAGAACATTCTTAAAAAAATCCACGTCCATTTGCTCATTGAAAAATATTTAGTTAACATCAGTGCCATCTATGTGCTGTCATATCCAATCTCTGACACCAACGGTGGACTATCTGTATATCGATTCCCCATGTAAAACATTTCTAGAGTTACCATCGTCATCTCTCAAATCGCTTAATAATTGTTCCTTCGACTTACGACAACAGCTCCTATTAACATTTAGTTAAACTATTAGTTCACCTAATTTAAACACTTCTTTCTTTCCTTTTAGTTTATAAAACAAATCTACACATAATTTTATTTCATATGATTTATTGTTAAATATTTGTTACTAATATTTACAATTTTTTTTCTCAACCCTCCCTGTGTGGCATAAAATTCTGCCGCTGTAAATAGTTCGGGTATTGAAGGAAATCCTACGGTGTTTTATCGTTTAATGCCGGGGTCAACGGCGCAAACGAATAAATTTCATACGTTTTATCTGCAACAAAGACCGGATAATGGTGATACGTGGGCCGATATAAAAGTCAATCATCCGCTGGACTATGAAAGTATAAAGGAGTATAATTTGACAATACGTGTTGAGGTGAGTACAAAATAAATATAAGTGAAAACATATATAGAAAAACAGTTTTTAGTAACTACAGTAGAGTTGCGATAATTCGTACTTCTATAATTCGTATAAGATGTCGTTCCCTCGAAGCCATTTCCTTCGCATTTTAACCTCGCTAATTCGAAATCCTCGATAATGCGTATAAAATGTCCGGTCCTTTAATTACGAATTATCGAGGTTCTACTGTATTAATGATTGCCCCGAATTTTTGAAAACCACAATTTCCTATTTTTTAAAGCAAAATGCCTTGAATTAGTTCCAATCCGTGTGACAATACCTCTTAGTATGGTAATTACTTAAATATCCCTCCTAAATGTATGCTTATATTTTTAAAATTTTCAGGTAATTGCACAACAGTCCTACAATAATTTTCTTTTTGAAATATAGACGGGGTTAATCCACATTGGGATCTATTTGTAAATTTCACACCTTTCTAGAATGCATTTTCAGTTTCCCAGAAAATAAAAACTTGTATTAGAACTTGTTTGTATCTAATTAGATTTTAATATTTCTTATTTTTGTTTTTCAATATTTTTAGAACAATGGCGCCCAACAATTGGCTTCCGAAGCAACGGTGTATATTATGTTGGAAGATGTTAACGATGAAATACCACTGTTTACGGAACGTGAACAGGAAACTGTGCTGGAAGGTGAACCAATTGGCACTAAAGTGACACAGGTTAATGCCATTGATAAGGATGGCACATTTCCAAATAATCAGGTAAGTCGTGGGTGGGTTGTTGGCTTGTGGTGGTGGTGTTATCACCGCCAGCCAATGATTGGATTATTTATCAAACGATTTTATAATGTAATTTACATAGACTTTGGGTATTTTTTTTTTTGTTGAGCTAAGCAGAGCCAAAAAGCCATAATTCATAATTATGTTAATTATATTTTTAAGAAAATATTCAAACAAAGTTTTGTTGCTGTCATTTTGAGTTCATTTCTTTGTGTGTGTGCATTTTCTGCGAAACTCAGCCAGGTGAAAATTTAACTTGATAAGGTTGGCATATTTTTGCATAACTGACTTGGCAGATTTTTTTTTTTTTTGTTTGTTTATCTTAAGTTTGTTTTTTTTGTTCTTGCTTTTCTTTGTAATTATTTTGTTGTTGTTGTCACACTTTGTTATTTTTGCACAAAAAATGTCAAAAGTGCTAATTACTGCGTTTTATGGTCGTCCAAGTGTAATTTACATACTTATTTACACAAGACTGACAATTATATGGTAGCCATTTTTTTGTTTGTTTGATTTTTTTGTGATAAGTTTTGTGTGTGGCAGTATGAGAAACGGGTAGAGGGGAGTGTTGTTGTCTGCCAAAATTAAATTCATAAATTCAGGAGTAGAATTTTGTTTGGATCTCTTGCGCTCATGATGTGAATAATGTGCAGGAGATCTTACGGAAACACAAACAATGAAATATTTTTTAAAAACTCCTCGGGATCTTGAAAAAATATCCCTTAAAATCTCCGCGTTCACTTGAAAAAATATTCTTTAAAAACTCCACGCTTATTGGTAAAAGGGTTTTTGAAAAAATATCCCTTAAAATCTCCGCGTTCACTTGAAAAAATATTCTTTAAAAACTCCACGCTTATTGGTAAAAGGGTTTTTGAAAAAATATTCTTTAAAAACTCCACGCTTATTGGTAAAAGGGTTTTTGAAAAAATATCCCTTAAAATCTCCGCGTTCACTTGAAAAAATATTCTTTAAAAACTCCACGCTTATTGGTAAAAGGGTTTTTGAAAAAATATTCTTTAAAAACTCCACGCTTATTGGTAAAAGGGTTTTTGAAAAAATATTCTTTAAAAATCCACGTTTATTGGTTCAAGGGTCCTTGAAAAAATATTCTTTAAAAATCCACGTTTGTTCTTCCAAGGGTCCTTGGAAATAAATCTTTAAAAAATCCACGTTTATTGGTTCAAGGGTCCTTGAAAAAATATTCTTTAAAAATCCACGTTTGTTCTTCCAAGGGTCCTTGGAAATAAATCTTTAAAAAATCCACGTTTAATGGTCCAAGGGTACTTGAAAACAAACTTCTTTAAAAAATCCACGTTTATTGGTCCAAGGGTCCTTGAAAATAAATCTTTAAAAAATCCAAGTTTATTGGTCCGTGGGCCCTTGAAAAAATATTCTTAAAAAATCCAAGTTTATTGGTCCAAGGGTCCTTAAAAAAATATTCTTTATAAAATCCACGTTTATTGTCCACGGGTCCTTGAAAAAATATTCTTTAAAAAATCCACGTTTAATGATCCAAAGCTCCTTGAAAAAATATTCGTTCAAAATCCACATTTATTGCTAAGCAGGCCCTTGAAAAATAGTCTTTAAAAATTGAGGTTTATTGGTCTATGGGTCCTTGAAACATATTTAGTAGAAAATCCAGGTTTATTGGTCTGGGAGTCCTTGAAGAATATTCATTATAAAATCCAGGTCTGGGAGTCCTTAAAAAATATTCTTAAAAAAAATCCACGTTTATTGGTCCAAGGGTCCTTGAAAAATATATTTAAAAATCCACATTTATTGGACCGAGGGTCCTTGAAAACCTATTCTTTATAAAATCCAAGTTTATTCTTCTAATGGTCCTTGCTAAAATATTCTTTAAAAAACCACATTTATTGGACCAAGGGTCCTTGAAAACCTATTCTTTATAAAATCCAAGTTTATTCGTGTAAGGGTCCTTGCTAAAATATTCTTTAAAAACAACATTTATTGGACCAAGGGTCCTTGAAAACCTATTCTTTATAAAATCCAAGTTTATTCTTCTAATGGTCCTTAGAAAAATATTCTTTAAAAATCCAAGTTTATTCTTCTAATGGTCCTTAGAAAAATATTCTTTAAAAATCCACGTTTATTGGTCCCAGGGTCCTTAGAAAAATATTCTTTAAAAATCCAAGTTTATTCTTCTAATGGTCCTTAGAAAAATATTCTTTAAAAATCCAAGTTTATTCTTCTAATGGTCCTTAGAAAAATATTCTTTAAAAATCCACGTTTATTGGTCCAAGGGTCCTTGAAAAAATATTCTTTAAAAATCCACGTTTATTGGTCCAAGGGTCCTTGAAAAAATATTCTTTAAAAAATCCACGTTTATTGGTCCAAGAGTCCTTTAAAAAAATATTCTTTAAAAAATCCACGTTTATTGGTCAAAGGGTCCTTGAAAAATATTCTTTAAAAAATCCACGTTTATTGGTCAAAGGGTCCTTGAAAAATATTCTTTAAAAAATCCACGTTTATTGGTCAAAGGGTCCTTGAAAAATATTCTTTAAAAAATCCACGTTTATTGGTCAAAGGGTCCTTGAAAAACATTCTTTAAAAAATCCACGTTTATTGGTCAAAGGGTCCTTGAGAAATATTCATTAAAAAATCCACGTTTATTGGTCAAAGGGTCCTTGAAAAATATTCTTTAAAAAATCCAAGTTTATTGGTCAAAGGGTCCTTGAAAAATATTCTTTAAAAAATCCACGTTTATTGGTCAAAGGGTCCTTGAAAAATATTCTTTAAAAAATCCACGTTTATTGCTCAGCAGGTCCTTGAAAAAATATTCTTTAAAAAATCCACGTTTATTGATCAGCAGGTCCTTGAAAAATATTCTTTAAAAAATCCACGTCTATTGATCAGCAGGTCCTTGAAAAAATATTCTTTAAAAAATCCACGTTTATTGATCAGCAGGTCCTTGAAAAAATATTCTTTAAAAAATCCACGTCTATTGATCAGCAGGTCCTTGAAAAATATTCTTTAAAAATCCACGTTTATTGATAAGCAGGTCCTTGAAAAAATATTCTTTAAAAAATCGACGTCTATTGATCAGCAGGTCCTTGAAAAATATTCTTTAAAAAATCCACGTTTATTGATAAGCAGGTCCTTGAAAAATATTCTTTAAAAAATCCACGTCTATTGATCAGCAGGTCCTTGAAAAAATATTCTTTAAAAAATCCACGTTTATTGATCAGCAGGTCCATAAAAAAATATTCTTTAAAAAATCCACGTTTATTGATCAGCAGGTCCTTGAAAAATATTCTTTAAAAAATCCACGTTTATTGATCAGCAGGTCCTTGAAAAATATTCTTTAAAAAATCCACGTTTATTGCTCAGCAGGTCCTTGAAAAAATATTCTTTAAAAAATCCACGTTTATTGCTCAGCAGGTCCTTGAAAAAATATTTTTTAAAAAAGCCACGTTTATTGCTCAGCAGGTCCTTGAAAAAATAATCTTTAAAAAATCCAAGTTTATTGCTCAGCAGGTCCTTGAAAAAATATTCTTTAAAAAATCCACGTTTATTGCTCAACAGGTCCTTGAAAAAATATTCTTTAAAAAATCCAAGTTTATTGCTCAGCAAGTCCTTGAAAAAAATTCTTTAAAAAATCCACGTTTATTGCTCAGCAGGTCCTTGAAAATATTCTTTAAAAATTCACTTTTATTGCTCAGCAGGTCCTTGAAAAAATATTCTTTAAAAAATCCAAGTTTATTGCTCAGCAGGTCCTTGAAAAAATATTCTTTAAAAATTCACTTTTATTGCTCAGCAGGTCCTTGAAAAAATATTCTTTAAAAATTCACTTTTATTGCTCAGCAGGTCCTTGAAAAAATATTCTTTAAAAATTCACTTTTATTGCTCAGCAGGTCCTTGAAAAAAATATTCTTTAAAAATTCACTTTTATTACTCAGCAGGTCCTTGAAAAAATATTTTTAAAAATTCACTTTTATTGCTCAGCAGGTCCTTGAAAAATATTCTTTAAAAAATCCACGTTTATTGCTCAGCAGGTCCTTGAAAAATATTCTTTAAAAAATCCACGTTTATTGCTCAGCAGGTCCTTGAAAAAATATTCTTTATAAAATCCACGTTTATTGCTCAGCAGGTCCTTGAAAAAATATTCTTTATAAAATCCACGTTTATTGCTCAGCAGGTTCTTGAAAAAATATTCTTTATAAAATCCACGTTTATTGCTCAGCAGGTCCTTGAAAAAATATTCTTTATAAAATCCACGTTTATTGCTCAGCAGAACCTAGAAAAATATTCTTTAAAAAATTCAGTTTTATTTGTCTATACGTCCTTGTGAAATATTAGTTTTTTTAATATTTTTTTTTAAAAATCGGCATTCATTATTCTCTAAGTTCTTGAAAAATATTTTTAAAAAAATCCACGTTTACCATATTTATTTTTTTGAAAAATCTTCTACGTCTGCTAGTCCTCGAAAACAATTTTTTTAAAAATCCACCGAAGTCCTTGCATAATATTTGGTCAGCTGTTCCTTTAAAATATTCTCAAATTTATTTGGTTTATCTTTTCCTTTATTTTATTTATTGTTTTCTTATCAAATTTAATTAGAACCCTCTACGCTTACGGAAATAAATTTTAATTCTGTCCTGCATACAGTCCCACATTGTATAAATGAAACGAATCTTTTTTTTTTCAAATAACAAATGTCCAAAGTAAATGTTCACATTGCAGCCCATTAATAATGCCTCAAGGTCTGACACTACTTTTAAGCTTTTCATTTTATTGTTTCGATGTCTTTTTGTTACGCTACATAAAATCTTTAGACAGAGTCTTTTTTTTCTTGTTTTTGTACTAAGCATTTTAATGTTTGGGGGATTACAAATTAAAATGAGAACTTACACATAGGAGTCTTTAGTATATCTACTACTTCTTCTGCAGCTTCTTCCTTGTGGCCATTGTTATATGGCGTAACACCTTTGACTGGTTTAAGCTAGCCGACCAAGAGTATAAAAAACAAGAAGTAAGAAAACACAAAAAAAAACCAACAAACATAAAATAATAAGACGCCAGGAAATACCGGACAGGAAAAGTTATGGAGATGGGACTTATGCCGCTTGAACAAAGCTTTAATCCATGACAAAGGCATCCTTTCTGTTATTGCCCAGAACAAAAATAGAACGAATGAAAAAAAAACACCACCTAGACATGGTCAACGACAAGGCAAACAAGTAGAAGTAGGAGAACAAGAATAAAAAACAAAGATATTACAGAAATAAGGGACTAAAACAAATAAATTACGCTTATCCCCTCTGCCACCACATCCACTCGGTTGATGAGAAGTTACAATACACCGAAACCATGAAAAAGTATTAAAATATTCGAATTATATGGAAAAAATGATTAAACAAATGCAATTTCAATGTTAGAAAGGTTTTGAAGGTAAGGAGTAGCCGAGGAAAGAAGTTAAAGAGGTAGAAAACGAAAACTAATTAGTCTCTGGACAAATGAAGAAAAAAATACGAAAGGTTTGCAAATAAACCAAGAAGCGAAAGGCAAACAAAAACGTGTAATGATTTAGCAATGTGATTTCATGGACAATTAAAAAGAAATATTTAGATAAAAAACGGTTTGAAGGGCAATGTAAGCCGTTCTATTTTTAAAATTAAAAATTTTGCAACAGAATACTTACAGAATACTTACAAATTTAAGTGATAATTAGTTTGCGGGAGAGTATTTAAAATAATCAACGTCATTAATTTAAAAAAAATAAATAATGAAAATATCCAAGTTTGTTAGTTTTTAAACAAATTTTCATAAAAATATTTGTTTTGAAAAATTTTACTTAATTTTTTTCAATCGGCGTTTTAAAAAAAATATTCTTTAAAAATTTAAAAAAAAAGCTTCAATTTCAAAGTTTTTCATTCTACAAAAAATTTACAAAAATGTATTCTTAAGAAAATATTATTTCCAATTTAATTATTTAAATTTAAGGTTTTCAAAAAAAAAAATTTTGAAGTAATATGGTATACAAATTCTCATTAAAAAATATTCTTTAAAATCCACGTTTTTAAAAAATTATCTTTACAAAATATTGTACAAAAATGTTTCTTAAAAATCCAAGTTTTGAAATTTTTTTCTTTAAAAAATATTGTATATACATTTTTCGTAAAAAATATTTTTTTTAAAGTATCGTTTTGAAAAAAAAATTAAATTAATTAAGAATTAAATTAAAAAATATTCTTTAAAAATCCACGTTTTGAAAAAAAAATTCAGAAAAATATTGTATAATTTTTTTTCTTAAAAAAATATTTTTAAATTATTTTCTTAAAAACGCCGATTTTCTAAACATTTTTCCTAATAAAATATTGTATAATTTTTTTTTGATTGTTGAGTGTGTGGTATTTCGCTAGAATTAATTTTTCAATACAAAACTCCTTAGGCCATGTTAGCTCGATTAATCCAATTAATTAAAAACGTTCATAAATAATGGCCTTCGCCCTAAAAAGACAATAATAAATAAAAACCTTTAAAATATATTTTCAATAGCCGCGTTTTAAAAAATGTTTCTAAAAATATATATTTTATAAAAATATTTCTAAAAAAAAATATTTCAAAAATTTGTTCTAAAAAATATTTTTTTAAAAAGCTGCTTTTGAACATTTTTTCTTAAAAAATTGTGTAAAAAAATTGTTCTTAAATACTATTTTCTTAAAAAATATTCTTTAAAAATCCACTTCCTAACAATTTCCTTCCTTTCCTTCGAAAAATTTCTTTTAAACAATTTTTGAAAATTTTTTTTTTAAAAAACTATTTTTTAAATAACCACGTTTTGAAAAATTGTGTAAAAAATATTCTTTAAAAGAACGTTTAAAATTAACGTTTTGAAAAGTTGTTTAAAAAATATTCTTTCAAAATCCTCGTTTTGAAAAATTGTTAAAAAATATTCTTTAAAAATCCAGATTTTGATTTTTTTTTAATATTCTTCAAAAAATCTAAGGTTTTAAACAATGGTTTTTTATTATTCTTCAAATGAATCGAAGTTTTGAAAAGGTGTTAAACAATTTTTTTTTAAATTAACGTTTTGAAAAATTAATTAAAAAAATTATCTTTAAAAAATCCACTTTCTGAAATACTGTTTAAAAAATAATCTTTAAAATAATCACCGTCCTGAAAATTTGTCAACAAATATTCCTTCAAATAATCACCGTCCTGAAAAACTGTTAAAAAATATTCTTAAAAATAATCGCCGACCTAAAAAATTGACAAAAAATTAATCTTACAAAATCCACGTTTTTAAAAAGTTTTAAAAAATTTTCTTTAAAAAATCCATGTTTTGAAAAATTGTTAAAAAAATATTCTTTAAAAAATCCATGTTTTGAAAAATTGTTAGAAAAAGATATTCTTTTAAAAAAATTAATTTTTTGAAAAATTGTTAGAAAAAATATTCTTTTTTAAAAAGCAACGTTTTCAGAAATTAAAAAAATATTATTTTAAAAAAATCCACGTTTTGAAAAATTTTTAGAAAAAATATACCTTTAAAAAAAAAAACAAAGTTTTCAAAAATTAAAAAAATATTCTGTAAAAAATACACGTTTTTAAAAATTTTGAAAAAATATTCTATTAAAGCTATCAACGTTATGAAAATTTTATAAAAAATAATTCTTAAAAAAAATTCACGTTTTTTAATTTTTTTTTAAAAATATTCTTTAAAAAATTCACGTATTGAAAATTTGTTTAAAAAAATCTTTAAAAAATCCGCGTTTTGAAAATTTTTTTTAACAAAAAATCTTTAAAAATCCTAGATTTGAAAATTTGTTTAACAAAAATATCTTTAAAAAATCCTAGGTTTGAAAATTTGTTTAACAAAAAAATCTTTAAAAAATCCACGTTTTGAAAATTTGTTTAACAAAAAAATCTTTACAAAATCCACAGTTTGAAAATTTGTTTAACAAAAAAATCTTTAAAAATCCACGTTTTGAAAATTTGTTTAACAAAAATTCAAAATGTGTTTTTTTTAAAGATAAATACACGTTTAGAAAATTTGTTTAACAAAAAATCTTTAAAAAATCCACGTTTTGAAAATTTGTTTAACAAAAAATCTTTTAAAAATCCACGTTTTGAAAATTTGTTTAACAAAAAAAATCTTTAAAAAATCCACATTTTGAAAATTTGTTTAACAAAAAAATCTTTAAAAATCAACGTTTTTAAAATTTGTTTAACAAAAAAATCTTTAAAAAATCCACGTTTTGAAAATTTGTTTAACAAAAAAAAATCTTTAAAAAATCGATGTTTTGAAAATTTGTTTTACAAAAAATTTCTAAAAAAGCCACGTTTTGATTTTTTAATATTCATTTACCGTTTTTTCACTTGTTTACATTTTAAAACTTAACGTATTTGAAAATATTTAAAAAATCCACATTATTACGTTTTAAAAAAAATGTTTTCTATAAAAGGCGTTTATTAGGTATTGACAAAATATTCCTTTAAAATATCCACGTTTTTTAATAAATTTAAAACACGGCTGCTTAGCTCACATTACCCATTAAACATCATGTTTGTTTTATAACTTTTATCACAAATTTTTAAATTGCTTAAAATCTCTTCTTTCATTTCTTTTACAGGTCTACTACTACATTGTCGACTCGCCACGTAATGAAGGCAAAGAATTCTTCGAAATAAATCTACAAAGTGGTGAAATTTTCACCAAAACCGTATTCGATAGAGAGAAGAAAGGTGCATACGCTCTGGAGGTGGAGGCACGTGATGGTGCACCATCGGCTCGACCCAACAGCAATGGACAACCAAATTCAGGTCAGTACTTGGAAAACTAAACAAAAACAGCAACAAATCTAAAAATGAAAACTTTTTCTCTGAAAATTCGAAATAAAAGATGTAATATGTTTTGACGCCCATTAAGGAAAGGAAATCCTTTTGGCTAAGTTGAACTTTAACTTTATGCGTGTTGACATTAGTAGCTCCTTTAGGTAAACTTAGCAGTCGTTAAGTTGTTGTTTAAAGCCGAAAAGAGGGAGTTTAAAATTCATGTGGCTAAAATATGTTACCATGAAGTTTTTCTTTCATTTGGTTTGTATTTAAATTTCAATGCCACATGGACAAACATTTGGAGATTTTGTAAAAATTAGATTACCTTGAAAAACGAAGAAAAAGGAAGAAAACTAAAAAACATTTGTGTTGTGTAAAATGCAAATATTATCAGTTTTCTGCTGGTGTTTCATTTCCTTTGCCATACAATTTAAGATTTCCAGCCATGTGACTGACTATTGCAAATAATTCGTTAAAATGGCAAAGTTTTTTCTCATTCGGTTCCTTATGGTAACTTGCAAATTTTTGTTATTCCTAGTGTTTGTCTTTTGAGCAAAAAAATTGTCCGTTTAAAGTTTTTCTTTGAATTTTTTCCTCGTAGATAACACCAACAAGTAGATGTTCCAACAGATTGTGATTTGATAAGAAAATATTTGAGCTTAGTTTTTGATTTGTATTACTTGCATATTCTTGAATTTTCATTGAAGACGGCTATATTTAGTTTTTAAATTTTTGGAAAATGAGGCTAACAAACTTGTCACCAACTGTAACATACATTAGAAAAGTTCCACTGCAATTGTTTCCTGTTGGCTATAGAGGTTTTTCATGATTTACGCTGAAAATTTTCAAAAATAAAAAGTATTTCACTGAATATTTTTACTAAACACAGATGCACAGTGGATTCGTCCAACGACAAAAATCAAAAAATCATGTCATCATTTTAAAAAATTTAAACATGCAAGTCGCTTCTAAACATTCCAAATTTTTCGAAACTCGACTTATTTTTGCGGTTGTTAAGGAGAAAAAGGCTTGCAAATATAAGTAATTTTGGAAAACTTAGAAAGAAAAATAAAAAAAGTATGGGGTATTCAATTTAACAAATAATTTTTCTTTTTGGGGACAGCCCTATGCCAAAGCCCTGAACCAAAAATACATTATTACAGGCAATTCTGCAGAAAAGGCTGATGAAATCTTATAAAAAGACAGCGGAGTTTTATGCAACCCATATTTTTGGTCCGATTTATGTCAAATTTTGGGACTGGGCATATTTTTAGATTCTGATTAAATTGCAATCGAATGCAATCTTACGCAACAAATATTTGAATAATAAGTACAAAAATGGTTTGTAATGTTTGCGAGTACAAATTTTCTGTTTAAAATTCTCTTCAGACAAGTCAGAAAAATACCGAAAATCGGGAAGTATCGTTCTATGAAGGCCTGAACCTAAACCGACAAATTTCAGGTGAAAAGTTTTTTACCCCCAAGGAAGACTTAAAACAAATTTAAGCCATTTCGGAGGGATATTGAAACCACAACCTTCAAAATACCGCAAATCGGGAGGTACCGTTCTATGGGGGCTATATGAAGATGTGGACCTATACCGACAAATTTCATGTGGAAAGTTTTATACCCCCCAAGGAAGACTCAATACCAAATTTCAGCCATTTCGGAGTGATAATGAGGCCACAACCTTCAAAATACCGCAAATCGGGAGATACCGTTCTATGGGGGCTATACGAAGATATGGACCTATACCGACAAATTTCAGGTGGAAAGTTGTATACCCCCAAGGAAGACTCAATACCAAGTTCTAGCCATTTCAGTGTGCTCATTATCACACCTTCAAAATACCAAATAGGGAGGTACCGTTCTATGGGGGCTATATGAAGATGCGGACCTATACCGACAAATTTCATGTGGAAAGTTTTATACCCCCAAGGAAGACTCAATACCAAATCTCAGCCATTTCGGTGTGATAATGAGGCTAAAACCTTCAAAAAACCGAAAATCTGGTGGTACCGTTCTATGGGGGCTATACGAAGATATGGACCTATACCGACAAATTTCAGGTGGAAAGTTGTATACCCCCAAGGAAGACTCAATACCAAGTTCTAGCCATTTCAGTGTGCTCATTATCACACCTTCAAAATACCAAATAGGGAGGTACCGTTCTATGGGGGCTATATGAAGATGCGGACCTATACCGACAAATTTCAGGTGGAAAGTTTTATACCCTCAAGGAAGACTTAATACCAAATTTCAGCCATTTCGGAGGGATATTGAGGCCACAACCATCAAAACACCGAAAATCGGGAGGTTCCGTTCTATGGGGCCATATGAAGACGTGGACCTATACCGTTCTATGCGGGATATATGAAGGAGTGGACCTATACCGAAAACTTTCTGGGAGAAAGTTTTATACCACCAACGAAAACTAAATACAAAATTTCAGCCATTTCGGTGTGATAATGAGGCTAAAACCTCCAAAATACCGAAAATCAGGAGGTACCGTTCTATGGGAGCTATATGAAGACGTAACCCTATACCGAAAATTTTCAAGTGGAAAGTCTTATACCCCCAACGAAGACTTAATAAAAAATATCACACCAAATCATGGACCAATACTCAACATTTTTCACGGGAAGGTTTATTATGTATTAAGAACTCTTTTACCGCACAGTGGTTCACAATCGTTCTTTCCTGTTCAAAACTCTTTAACTTTTGAACGGATAGAGAAAAGAAATTTTCATATTTTTTTCACTTCAGCTTTCTGAAACATCAAAAGTCACCAATTTCCAATACTCAACATTTTTCACGGGGAGGTTTATTATGCATTAAGAACTCTTGCATCGCACAGTGGTTCAGAATCGTTTTTTTTCTGGTCAAAACTCTGTAACTTTTGAATGGATAGAGATATTTTCATAATTCTGTTTTTGTTCGAAACATCTGAAAAAGTCATCAATTTCGGTCTAGCGGTTCTCTACAACCGTCAAGGTCGAAGTTAAAATTTTGAGTTTAGTTCAAATTTGCATCAAAATATGGGTGTTTTTGAGTTTTTCATATTTTTTAACTATTAAAAAAAGACCAAACACCAATAAATAAACCATAAATATACAAAAAATTAAATAAAAAATTTGGAAAAAAAATTTTATTCAAAAAATTTTAATTTTGTTCCAAAATTGAATAAAACACTCCTTGGGTTTTCATAAAACACTTTCATTTATTTTTTGGAAAATTTCTTCAATTTTTTTTTAAAAGTTAAATTTTTTTTCCAAAATTGAAAAAATATTCCTTTGGTTTTCATAAAACTCTTATAATTTTTTTTTTTTTGAAAAATTTTTTCAATTTTTTTTTTCAAAGAAGTTAATTTTTTTCCAAAATTGAAAAAAATACTCCTTGGGTTTTCATAAAACTCTTACAATTTTTTTGGAATTTTTTTTTCAAAAAGTTAAACTTTTTTCGAAATTGAAAAAAATACTCCTTGTGTTTTCATAAAACTCTTATAATTTTTTTGGATTTTTTAATTGTTTCAACACTTTTTTCCAAAAAATTTAAATTGTTTTCCAATATAGAAAAAATACTCCTTGGGTTTTCATAAAACTCTTACAATTTTTTTGGAGTTTTTTTTCAAAAAATTAAACTTTTTTCGAAATTAAAAAAAAATACTCCTTGGCTTTTCATAAAACTCTTATAATTATTTTGGAATTTTTTTTAAAAAATTGTTTCAACATTTTTTTTCCAAAAAGAGTTAAATTATTTTCCAATATTGCAAAAATACTCCTTGGGTCATATATTTAAAAAAAAATCCATTTGTATGAAAAAGATATAATTTGTATGGGAAGTGGTATGGAAAAAATACACATTTTTTGCCACGTAAAAGTCAAATAAATTTAAAAGGTGTTAAACGGACGGCACGGGACGCGTACAAAGGTATATATGAGCAGAAGTAGGACACTCTCATCATTCGCATCATTCTGTAAAAACGGAACTTTGTTCCAGGCTGTTCCCTAAAAGTTCTAGTCCACTAAACCCGGAATTTCACTAAAATTTAGTACCTGCGGAAAAATAAAATAGCTCACGTCGTGTAAATGCTACGGTAATTTATTAAAACGACTCCTAAAGGCAGAAATAGCTGTTTCTTTCTCTGCAAAAATTACGTATATTCCAAAATTGTGAAACATTTTTCGTCTTTAGGAGCATGCCACGCTCACACCTTCCAATATTTCGATCTAATTTTTTGCTTTCCTTAGTTTCAATATGTTTACTATCGAAGCCCATATAGAAATTAATAGTCTGTTTATATTATAGCTTTTTGAAGGTTTTATTTGAATTATAACCAATGGAATTGACATTTGAAACCCAGTGGGTTTGTTAAATTCGATTATATATAAACTTACTATCACAATCGGTGACAATAAAAATGGGGGTTTTGGCCAGGAAAATCGGTTTCTGAACCACTGTGCACCGGTAAAATACTTCAATACATGATGATTCGTTACATGAGGACCACGCGAAAACCTGGACCTACGGCTGCAATATTATTGTTAGAGTATTTTTAGGCCACTAGAACTAATTGATAAAAATTTCAGTTCGATATATTATCTAGAAGTATTTTTGTCACACTTTTCCATGTTAGTGCCACCACCGTGAAATGATTGAAATTTCAATTTATTTTCCCTTTCCTTTGGTCTTAGGGAATATTTATTCACTTAAATAACCACAGAATTTTAATGTGTTTTACAGTTTACCCTTTGTCAATAAAGTCACATGCAACTGCTTCAATATCCTTTACATATATTTATCTTTTACGATTAAAGACCCGAGCTTCGTCAAATCACTAAGACGAATAGAGGATTATATATTTACAGTATGACATATATGAACTTATTGTATTCAAAAAATTCCCAGTAACAAGTTAACCAAACAAAGCCATGCTAATATTTATGTGGTTGAACATATTCAACCTGCTGGAATTTCATAAGTTTTGAACGTTACAGGGACAAACTCTTTCTTCCTTAACGATAACAACAATGCATGACTACAACAAGGAAACCGTAGTCAAAGAAGATATAACATAAAGAAACAGAACGTCAACTAATACCGTTCCTTGTAACAATGGTGGTTTTAGAGTAACCATTTTATAGAACAAACAAACCAGACGACCATCTCTAATACTAATAAATAATCTACAAATACAAATGTCATTCGTTGGCAAGTAAAGGACACAAGTACCTTTGGAACAGCCAATGTGCGCAATGTGCGGTGCAAATCCCACGCCAATAACATTTCCGTTGTCACCACTTGAATATGTTAATATTGCACCAAACAAGATTTTGATTGAAAATGACAAAAAAATACACGATTTTGTCGTCGGTTTGGGATTTACCAGCGCTAACAAAGCATCCACCAACCAACAAATATCGATATGTCTGTTGTCTACTCAATTCAAATTCATGGTGGCTCGTCTATTGCGTTCAGTGTGGCCATTAGATGCAATTTTGCTAAAAACGTAAAATTTAAAAAAAAAAAATAAGTTTTCAAAAAGCAAGTAAAAAAGTAACAGTCGGCTTTGCCGACAGAGATATACCCTCAGCCTATGTGAATTGAAACTTTTATCTACGGACAGATCGAATGTATTTAGGGTATTTTCTGAATTTTGTGGCACTTTTTGGACATTTGAACTTGTCGACAAAAATGTGGATTAGGATAAAGTTCAAAAGTTTTGCGGAGGAGGGAATGGACCGACATAGTGCATTATGGAAGTGGATCTTATTTTGAGAGTCATATCTTTTCGATAGATATCGTGCCCACGAGTCATTTCAGTGGGTTATCGGCACCTGTTGGACCAGTATGTCAGGAAGCATGGACTTGTCCACGGAAAACATGATATGACTGTAAACAGGACCACAAAGAACATCATTGGTATAATTTCCCAAAGGATCTCCGAACAGACCCTAAACTGCACTTGGACACAAATGTTGAACTTTTGTGGGGGAGGTATCCTAAGCAGAGGACCGATATGGACCATTTTTAAAGTTAAACTAAGTTTGGACAAAATATGACGAAGACCAAATTTTGAACCAAATCGGTTTATCAGTTCGAGAGTTATTGTGCTCTCCAGCTACTACATATGGTGCCATAGGGGTTTTTACAACTTTCGGGCTGTTTTCCAAATAATAACGGGCTTGCCATTGAAAAAACGTTTACCGTCGTAATTGAGACAGCGTATGCAAGTTGCTTCAACAGAAATAAAAGTGATTCGAGAGCGGGCCTTAAAGTGAACTTATCCGAAATTTTGTGTGAGAGGTACCCGAAGGAATGGACAAATATAGTCCATATTCAAACATGATCTGTATCTGATAGATATATTGGGATGTGTAAAGTATGGACTAAATCGGTCACTCCCTTCAAGAGTTATCGTGCGAACAATTTTTTCGAACATTTTTGAACTTTTGTGGGAAGATATGTAACGTGACAAGTGTTACATACATACAACAACACCTACGGTCTTCCCTTACCACCATAGTAGCAATGAGTCGATATGTACTCAACAGCACCTCCATCTACGCCAGTCATGCATTGAAGTCATTTGCTTGCTGTACTCAATACACAACAATTCGCATTCACTTCATTCCAGTTTATACTTTAGTATTCCAGTTTTCCCCGTTGAAGTCAGCTTGCTACTGCTGGGGGCTTGCTATCCACCAAGGCATTCCTAGTTGGCTTGGTGCGTTGGCAATTTTGGAAGAGACTACCCATTGCACACAGTGAATTCTGTTTACTGTCTCCCACAGAGACTTCGGTTTCCTGTTCTACACAGAGACTTCGGTTTTCTGTCCCACACGGAGGCTTCGGTTTCCCGTCCCACACGGAGACTTCGGTTTCCCGTCCCCCACGGAGACTTCGGTTTCCCGTCCCACACGGAGACTTTGGTTCTTTGTTCCTAGATATACGCAGTAGTCTGTATGAGTTCGTAGCTGTAATTAGTGTTGTATAGCAATCGTTCCGAACAGAACAGCAGATCGTCGTCAACCCGCCCGACATCACTTCCCGATCACTACTGAAACGAATCAGCAACCAGGATCGTCGCTTCCGATCATCGACAAGTATCGTTATCAGCCAGCATCGTCATCACCGATCCCCGCCAACCATCGGCATTCCCGAACACCACCGAAACGTCATCACCGAGCGTCGTCGCCCGTCGCCGTTTCCGAACAGCTTCCGACGAGCTACCAAACATCACCGAATCGTCGTCACCGAGCTTCGTCAACCGTCGTCGTTGCCGAACAACTTGAGCCGAGTTGCCGAATCGTCGTCACCGATCTTCGTCAACCATTTCCGTTCCCGAACATCACCAAGCTTTATCAACCATCGTCGTCCCCGATCTATATGTGGTAGATATATTAGGATGTGCAGAGTATGGATTACATCGGTCACTCCCTTCAAGAGTTATCGTGGGCACAATTTTTCCGAACATTTTTGAAGTTTTGTGGGGGGGGGGACCTGAAGGAGTGAACCGATATGGCTTATCTTTGAACTTAAACTAAGTTTGGACAAAATATTATGAAGGCCAAATTTTGGATCAAATTGTCGTATCCGTTCGAGAGTTATCTTGCGCTCCAACCACTACACACGGTGCCATAGGGGTTTTTTAAACCTTACAGGCTATTTTCTCAGGAAGTATGGTTTTGCCCCTGATGAAACTTGTACCGTCGTATGGTAGGGCTGTGAATACAAGTTGTTACAACAAAAATCAAAGCGATTCGAGAGCAGGTCCTAAACTGAACTTTTCCCAAATTTTGTGTAAGAGGTACCCGAAGGCGTGGACCGATTGAGTCCATATGGGAACCTCATCTAAGTTTGGTAGAATTTTCACGATGTGCAAAGTATGGACCAAATCGGTTACTCCCTTAAAGTGTTATCGTGCGCACAAATTAAATGGGCTATATCGGTCCACGTTTCGATATAGCCCCCATGAAGGTTATAGCTTAATTATAACACCGAAATGGCTGAAATTTGATACTTAGTCTTGGTTGGGGGTACAAAACTTTCCCCCAGAATTTTGTTGGTATGGGTCCACGCCTTCATATAGCCCCCATTGAACGGTACCTCCCGATTTTCGGTATTTTGAAGTTTGTGGCCTCAAAATTACTCCTCATTTGAGGTGTAAAACTTTCCTATGAAATATGTCGGTATAGGTCCACGCCTTCACATAGCCTCCATAGAACGCTGCCTCCCGATTTTCGGTATTTTGAAGGTTGGGAGCTCAATATCTCTCGGAAATAGCTGAGATGTGGTATTTAGTATAAGTTGGAATAAAACCCTTTCCGACTGGATTTCTTCGGTGCAGGTTTCTATTACTCCTAGGATGTTTGGTATTGAAAATGCGCTATATCGGTCCACGAACGCTACTTTCCGATTTTCGGGAAGGTTTTAACCTCATTATAACAACCAAATGGCTGAAATTTTGTATTTAGTCTTCGTTGGGGTTACAAAACTTTCCAACTGAAAGTTGTCGATATAGGTCCACGTTCTCATATAGCCGCCATAGAACAGTACCACCCGATTTTCGGTATTTTAAAGGTTTTTGCCTCAATCTCACATCGAAATGGCTGATATTTGGTACTTATTCTTCGTTGAAGGTAAATAATATTCCGCTTAAAGTTCGTCGGTATAGGACCACATTTTTATATGGCCCCCATAGAGCGGTACCTGTCGATTTTCATTATTTTGAAGGTTGTGGCCTAAATATCCCACCGGAATTGCTGAAATTCGGTATTTAGTCTTCGTTGGGGGTAAAAAGCTTTCCACTTAAAACTTTTCGGAATAGGTCCATGGCTTCATATAGCCCCCATAGAACGGTACCACCCGATTCTCAGTATTTTAAAGGTTGTTGCCTCAACCTCCCATCGAAATGACTGATATTTGGTACTTATTCTTCGTTTAAGGTAAACAATATTCCGCTTGAAGTTCGTCGGTATAGGACCACATTTTTATATGGCCCCCATAGAACGGTACCTGTCGATTTTCATTATTTTGAAGGTTGTGGCCTAAATATCCCACCAGAATTGCTGAAATTTGGTATTTAGTCTTCGTTGGGGGTAAAAAGCTTTCCACTTAAAACTTTTCGGAATAGGTCCATGGCTTCATATAGCCCCCAGAGAACGGTACCACTCGATTTTCGGTATTTTAAAGGTTGTTGCCTCAATCTCCCATCGAAATGGCTGATATTTGGTATTTATTCTTCGTTGAAGATAAACAATATTCCGCTTGAAGTTCGTCGGTATAGGACCACATTTTTATATGGCCACCATAGAGCGGTACCTGTCGATTTTCATTATTTTGAAGGTTGTGGCCTAAATATCCCACCGGAATTGCTGAAATTCGGTATTTAGTCTTCATTTTGGGTATAAAACTGTCCGCCTGCAATTCGTCGGTATACCCACGCCCCAGGATTGGTACATCTCAATTTGGGGTATTTCGATTTGGGGACGGTACCCTCCGATTTTCGTTATTTTGAAAGTTTTAGCCACATTATTGAAGCGGTATAACTGAAATTTTTAACTTGGTCTTCGTTAGTGGTACAAAACAAAAAAATTAGAGAGTATGGGTTCACGTTATTGTATAGCCCCATATAAGCGTAGCCACCATTTAAGGTTATTTGAAGATTTAAGTCACATTTTTCTACCGTTAATTGGATTGTGTTCCCAGAAGATAAAACACTTACTCGCAACCAAACTGTCCATATTTATCTAGGTTTGTGTCTAGCCGGTATTGACCAATTTTATGTACATCGAGGTTTTTTTTTTTTGTCAAATCTTTGAACCGAGATTATAATAATTTAATTGTTCCACAAACATCCCAGATGGGACAAGGGAGACTTCTCTCATATCAATGAGTGCACCCCGATTCATATTAGCTCAATGATATGGGACCCATTGTTTATTGACGAGTCTGAACGGCGTGTCCTAAGACACCACTTGTAGAGAAGTTTTTACAAGGCTGAAATACTCAGGAAATGTCGCCAACATCACTGAGGGGTATTTTGCTACCGTTGAAAATTTGATGTTGCCTGGCCTGCCCAGCAAAAATCCTCATTACTAACCTCCTTTCCCACCCATGATTTTAACAAGGGCATGTCGCGCGAAATTTCTGGTTTTTTTTGTAACCACTGGAATAAGTAGTCAGAATCTACCCAGTATCTACTTATTTCAGTGGTTATATACTGCTCCGTTTCTTTTCCTTTTATTCATAAACCTAATTGTTCCCATTTACTTTGATAAACTTCGACAATTTATTTCATTGAATTACGTTCGAACAACATTTTTCCACGAAAATACTTCAAACCCAATTTTCCGGAATTAATTCTTGCGAAAGTCTAAATGCCCCCTATTCGTTTTAAAACCTCTATAGAAACTAATAAGCTTGCCAATCAAAATACTTTGTCATCGATTGCCACTAAATTTCTTCCCGAAAAAATCATTATTTTACAAAATGAAATTTTCCCAGAAATTTTGACAATTGCCATCACTGCCACAGCCTGTGATTGGGTCCTGGAAATTTGCATAAACTATGCTTTTGTTAGAATATGATTGAGGAGAATTTGGGCAAGTGCAAGAGAAAGAGAAATATGGTAGCATGAATAGCTAATATCGAAATTCAGGTAAATCATGTTTACAAATTGAAATCCCACACATTTGCGATTACCGTTGAAATTAAGCTACTGCACAACAACTGCAATTTCTAGAAATTTGACAGAATCAAAAGCACTTTAAAAGGCGGTTGATTGGTGGGTGTTATGACATTGCCATTGCCGTATGATATTCTTTTGAATATCATAACAAATAATATTATAGAACAGTTTTGCTGTTTTCATCGGAATATTCAAATCGATATTAATTTCGTCAAATGTTTATTAATAAAGCCCCGTCATAAAAGCAAAGCAATAAAATAGATTTTTAGTGGGAAATAAATTCAATTAGTTTATCAAAACACACTATTTTGATGCAATATATGTTTCTGCGGAATTATCGTATAGATGCCGGAAATTAAATTCAACTGTTGAATTATTTTAAAATGCTGCCATGGCAGGCAAACTTAATATATAGTGAAAAAAATATAAAGGCGTTTCATAAAGCCGATTGTGATGCTACATTGTGACGAAAAGTAAGCACCTCAATTTTTTTCGTAATAGTGAATCTTAAGAACCGTTTTTATTTTTCATTATTAATAAAATTAATACAATTTAAAATACTAATACAACGACACTGGGATTAGGCTAACTACCCAGCAAACCAATCGTACCGCTACGTAACGATATCGGAAAAAAATTTGGACGCTACGTCCGATGTCGGAACAGAAATCGCAGCGATATCTTAACGAAAGTTGTATGAAGTGGTTCACATAATTTCGGAACGAAATGTCGGAGCAAAATCGGATCGATTTCGGTCAGATTTCGAAACGAAATCGTAAGAAAATCCTTGAAAATTCGGATTTCGAATTTTATAACCAACAACTTTGTTTTTCGACAACAAACTAAAATGAAACCAACCCCTGACTGTTAGATACATACAAAAGGTGGTTATTGTGCGAAGGGAAATTAATTTCCGACATTTCGCTCCGAACTCGTACCGAAGTCGGAAGAAAAACATTGGCATTTTCGAAGGGAAATGTACTTCCGACATTCTCTTAGAAATCGAAAGGAAATCTGAACGAATTTCCCTACGAAAAATCGTATAGAAATTGGAACAAAATCTGAATAATTTTGCTTCCGAAAATGTTCAGTTGTGTTGGACATCCGACATTTGGTTTGCTGGGCGGACACACACGCCCTGTACCATCGTACTTATGACTTAGTAGGGAGTAATATAACTAGTTATTTTTGTTTACATTACTTTTTAATGGGTTACATAATGACTAAAAGATACGAGCGTTTGCTGGGTAGTTCCGTTATTGAGATCATATAAATAACAAAAAATGCCATAAAAAGTTCTCCTTTCATACATAATCGAAGTGTCTCTGACTGACTGTTCTAATGTTCATCATGAGCTTTGGCATTCCGTCGTATAGCAAATTGATAGCTCCACATTTTGCACGGGTAATGAAGATGCCCCTTCAAGGATAAGAGGTGATTGCTACAGCACGCCAGACATCACTATTGTGGCATCCGGTCTGATAAATGACGTGACCTGGCAACTCGTCATTTCCCTTGACTCAGACCATCTTCCGATTTATGAAAAGCCGAAGGACAAGTGAATTCACCAATCACCTCTTCAGACATAAGTACATTCTCTCGGATCCTCGGGTAGCTGAGAGAATTTTCTCGAACATCATCACTGCTGCAACCGCTCGCAACGTGGAGTATCCGAAATCAGACCAAACTAGCAAAAAGAACGTGATGAGCTTCGTTGTACGAACCATCAAGAACCAAGAGTTAGGGAACTTACTCTTAATGACTGAATGCTTGTAGGCGAACATAAACGGAAAAATTGGAATAACGCAACATTGGTCAAGGTTAAGTAAATTGTGGCCAACGGCGTGGCAGTGCTAGACCCGAAGATGTGCGCGTGTTGTTTTGTTGCGATGTTGCATATGTCATCCCAAACGCGAAGTCATCCAAAGCGTTGGGCCTCACACAGAATGTCAATGGTAGTGCTTATGGAACTGAATGAATCCAAAGTTGAGTATTCAACAAGTGTTGGCATATTGTACCGCAAATCTGGAATATTGACAGGGTGTTTCCGCGACGGATGCCAACAGAGGTGGATCACACAAACCGATTTTCGTCCTGTCGCTAATAGCAAATATTCTCGAGGCACTACTCCACCGCATGATGAGAAGAAGTTTTCCAGTTGCCCAACATCATCATGAACGCCAGTCGTTTGTGGAATTCAGTAATAAGACGTCTAAGACCTGTAGAGTGAAACAAGAAATTCCCCAAGGTGGGGTGATATCTCCGGAACAGTAAAAACATCTACTTTTCTCAAAATTATGCACCCTCAGACGGCATATAAAACACATACATATAGATCGTAATGCATGCGGATGATTGTACGATCTTGACGTCGGGTCCTATCGTCGATGACATAGGCAATAGGACTTCCATTCGAGGAATATGAAAATATCTTCTGCTGAATCCAGTGACATTGTTCAATTTTTTTTTTCAAAAATGGAGAATTATTTTAAAGGTTTTTTTTTCCAAAAATCGTGGATTTTTGTTAAAAAGAATTTCTTTCAAAAATCTTGAATTTTTTTAAAAGAATTTTTTAAAAATCGTGGTTTTTTTAAGAAGATTTTTTTCAAAAATCGTGGATTTTTTTAAAAAGATTTTTTCAAACATCGTGGATTTTTTTAAAAAGATTTTTTCAAAAATCGTGGATTTTTTAAAAAGATTTTTTTCAAAAAACATGGATTTTTTAAAAAGATTTTTTACAAAAATCGTGGATTTTTTAAAAAGATTTTTTTCAAAAATCGTGGATTTTTTAAAAAGATTTTTTCAAAAATCGTGGATTTTTTAAAAAGATTTTTTCAAAAATCGTGGATTTTTTAAAAAGATTTTTTCAAAAATCGTGGATTTTTTAAAAAGATTTTTTCAAAAATCGTGGATTTTTTAAAAAGATTTTTTCAAAAATCGTGGATTTTTTAAAAAGATTTTTTCAAAAATCGTGGATTTTTTAAAAAGATTTTTTCAAAAATCGCTGTTGCAGGTTTAAACATTAGAACTTTGTACAAGGTAAAACAAAAGTTGTTGTCCATTTCATCCGCACAATATTATCCGTCTATTATACAAAGTAAGAGGTGCATTTTTAGCTTTAAACTATTTAAAATTTCGTCCTGATCGTAATATACAATTGTGATCTGTAGAATGACTATAAAATTAGGTCAAAATGTCGCTTTTTAATCGGTTTTATCCCCATTATTTTATGACCCTCACCAAAAAATACAAGCGTCTATTCTTGCTGAAACTCCATTCAAAATTTCATGGCGATTATCAGGTTGATGACAATTTATTATGGAAAGATATGGAATAACAGCATCTCAACATTGTGTTGTAGGATTTAAACATTATTTGTTGCATAAAGCAAATTTATAACTTATTTTCACTTCGGTGGAACCTGGACCCCTTAGCTAACCCCAATGTATATTTTTCCTGTCTGATCCCCATTCTATTGATCCTAATCCTACCACTTCTCTATGTCCCAATGACCAACGTATAAACTCTAAAATATATAAAAACCTCAAATTATGTTTGACTTTCGACCTTGTCAATAGCCATAATATTTTGAATAAAACTAATGGAATTTCCCTTTTCCTTGTTTCTCTTTATTCCCTAATTAAATGACCAATAGAGAGAATTAGTTTCGTTCTGGTAATTTTTTTCAACAAACTATAGTTTCCCCTTTTTTATAATTAAGCAGCAGTTCTATGAGTTTTGTCAATATTCTACCTTGTCAGCTTCTATCTTAAAGCAAATATCTGAATGACATAGTGACTATTCTTGCATTTAATTGAAAACGAACAAAAAAAATATCTAAAAAACAAACTAGGATGTATTTTTATATAGAGAGAAAAATAAAATACAACATATTCCCTTTGTTTGTTGCAACAACTACGCTGCTACTCATGCTAGAATAGCAGTATAGAAACATGAGTCAATGGAAATAATCAATTTGTCGTGCAAATTGAAAATGAATAAAAAACAGGAGGCAAGGATTCGCATTCTACATGCAACATTCCATCAGCCAAGGACATGTTTTGATTGCCAGTCGCTGTGGATGTAACAAAATACATACATACATATTTGTATTATATTAATATATATGTTGGTTTTGGTTGAGCTATAGCTGTTTTGTGAGTATTATAACTTTTATATTTTTTGGATTCTGATTTTTCTAAAATTGTCGTAATGAAGTACATAATTAAAATACCTCCAAAGAGTTTTGGATTATACATTCCAAGGCACATTCATATAAGTTAAGAAGTGACAATCAGCTGTATTCTTACTTTTTTGTAAAATTAGTTTTCAAAATGTAATAGAGTCTACTCTTGAAATTTGAAACTTCGAAATTTGTTACCATAAAATACGGCTTTTCATCCTAATCGGGAAATAAAAATTACCTACGAGGGTTCTGAATGCGTTATATTTACATTTTGATTCAAATTTGTTCTATTTTAGAGGATTTTCAAAGTGAATTTATGTTTTCCTGAAAAAAAAATTGGAACGACCCTATTATTCAATATTTTCTTTGACAGTTAATTTTCAATAACAACAATATTGGTTTTGTAAATATGTTAGTTGTTGTAATTCATGCATATACCTTATATAAATTTGCCTTGATACATTCAATTTAAAAACAATAAATAATCTGACAGTTTTGATGGAGAAACTCAACGAATTTATTTCAAAGTTTCATATATGTTGTCAATATATTTATTTTTATCTACTGGTCTAAGAGAGAATGAGTGAATGCAAAAACATTGATGATTAAATACATAAATCTTCGTACGGTTCAAATTTATTGTAACAGATTTTCCTGTTTTGTTCCAATTCCTCCATCACTAGATAACTGTCACTGGAACATGAATTCTAATAGATCACAAAATTTTCTAACATCGTTATTTGTTTTTTTGGGAACATAGTGAAATATTTAGTTGATGTATCCATATTTTTCAACATTTGTCTTTTCCAGGATACATTTATATTTTACATTTTCAATTTACTGACTGGAAACAGATACAAACTAAATACAGCAACAACGAATCAGCCAACAACTATCAACACTTTGTCATATCTGTATTTCTAACATTATTTCAAGGTTATTTTTTTCCACGTCTCGATATGTTGGCTAAAAATAATAAAAAACAAAATAATAAAAGCAACCAACAATAATAAAAGCAAACATCATCATCATCAACAACAACAACGACACTGGGAAATTGTTTTAACCAAACACAATGATTTGTTAAAAAAATAACGGAAATGACAACCACAGCATTTCCAGCATATATTATTTGTATGTATGTGAACCATTAAATGCGGAAAAATATACAAATTAAAAATTGCAGTTTGGTTTTAATAGTTTTGTAGTTCATTCGTTACATTTCATTTTTTTTTTTTCAAGTTTAGTCTATTCATTTTATTGTCTAAAATGTTGACATACATCGTAATGAAAATGAATGTTGTCGCTGAAACGGAACATAACAAAATAAAAAAAACTTGATGACTATGTCGATGTGATTGTAAAGCAGATTTGTATAAAATGCAATGGAGTTTTGTTTTTTCAAATTTTCGGGCAGATACATTGAACAAAAAAATTATAAAAAATAGTTTGGCATTATAAATAATGAAAAACAACATTGTTTAATATTAAGTGATATACAATTTACAGGGTTCATCGGGATAATGACTTTGATCCTTCAGAATGTTTGGCCAATTTTCCAATATAACATGTACAATTTCAACATTGTATGTTGTATCTAAATATTTACCTTTTTAAGTTTCAACATTATTTTTTCTGAGTGTATTTAGTCGAATGGCTTAGTTTAAATATTAAATAACACCATACAAAAAAAAAACAAGTGCCCAAATAAAGTTTTCAGAATTTAGGGTTAATTGTTTATTTCTTTCAATTTAGTTATTAAGTTTGCCGTATGCAATTTTGAATATTTATTTTGCTAGGGTACCTAAAACGATGCAAAATTGAATATAGATTTGTTTCATCCTGTTACATCTCTTTATAGCATAAAGCTTCCAGAAAGCACCGCCATCTTACTCGATTAGTTGCCGTTGTTTTTGTATCTTCACATGTAACGTTTTTTGTCTTAAGCGGGGTACACACGATTAGTTTTGACTGTCGATTTTTCGATAATATCCAATACTGCTAAACTGTCTAGCAACATAAAATATTTTGTGGTTGCCTGATGAATGACAAAAATGAATGGCCACACTGGCAAACAGCCGATTATTTCAGCAAAATTGATCGTGTGTGCCTCGCTTTAGATCGTTTGATATTGTTCGTCACGGAGTATTTTTGGATGGACCACGATTTTGTGCATTTGGGTTTGGTTTATTGATAACATTTAGCTTATTGCCGCGGCTAGGATGTCTCTCGTTGTGTTGTTTTGGAGCTGTATTAGGCGTAGTTGTTTTCGCCTGGTGTGTCTGGTGTCTTTGTCATTTCAATTTGATCTTAATTTCACCTATGATGAGCTCGTGGTCACTGTTAATATCAGCTCCTCTTTTGTTTCTAACACCTGACAGAGTGCTTGTCCATCTTCTACTGACGCATATGTAAGCTATTTGGTATGCGCGTATTGCCGCTCGATGATGCCCATGTTTATGAATCTCCTTGTGCGGGAATTTGGAGCCACACATGACAAGCTGAAATGTTTGTTTCTATGAGTCACTCACTGTTATTGTTTTTAACCTCAAATTCATGCTTTCTCATTGCTGAGCGGGCGTTGCACAGTGGTCGAAATCACTGATCTAGCGGCGCGAAATTAATAACTCTCAAACGAGTAGAGATATGTTTCTGAAATTTTGCACAAACTCAGTATGTGTCCGTATGTTATAATGGACTAAATATGAACGACATCGGCTAACATTTTAATATAGCACCCATATAACGGTGCCTCCTGATATTTGGTATTTTGAGGATTTAAGCCATCCTTTTCTTCCAAATTAGTTGCAATTTGGTACTTAGGGTTTCTAGTGGTCACCAAACTTTTCCACAAAAAATTGTGGACATTAGTCCACGTTTATGTATAGATAGGTACTTTCCGATTTTCAGTGTTTTGGGGGGTTTAAGCTACATTCTCCGCCCAAATTAGGTGTAATTTAGTATTTGGAGTTCCCAGTGGGCAAAAACATTCTCCACCAAAAATTGTGAACATAGGTCAACGTTTTGATATTGGGTCCATATAGCGGTACTTCCCAATATTTGGTATTTTGAGGATTTTGTCCACATTTTTAGACCAAATAACCTAAATGTTAACATTGGATGTTTTCGTTGCTTATACATCTTCTCCACCAAAAATTGTGAACATAGGTCAACGTTTTGATATAGTCCCCATATAACTGTACGTCCCGATTTTTGGAATTTTGAGGATTTAAGCTACATTTTCCATGCATTATCAGGAAATTTGCGTCTATTTGCATCCAAAAGTCCAATTTAATTTGTCGAAAAGAATTGGACTGGACATTAGAGAACTTTTGTAGTTACGCTCCATTTAACAAATTTATATTTCACTAAAAACACAAACAAATAATAATTTTTGGAAATTTTAACAAATTTAACAAATTGAAATGGAAGGTGCTTACACCTCGGGAGTTTTTACTGATTCTGAAACTACAATGCTCATAGATGAGAAATATCAAGAAACAAAAAAAAATCGCCGGAGGGATTTTCAAATAAATCGCGATTTAAGTTCACATTTTTAGGGGTTCTTTAGGTTTTTACGGTTTAGCTTAGAAACCGCGAGTTCTATGTAAATGGGTCTAAAGAAAATGTTGTAGCAGAGAAAATTCTCCACAAGATTAGCCCTTATGATATTTTCGTAGGTTTTACAGTTTTTGAGATATGGAAGTTCAAATTGGGACAATGCACTGACTGTATCGTCCCCTTATAAAACAATATTATGCACAATACCCCTTAACTAACTTTTAATGGAAACCGCTTACACATGGGATGTTTTTGCGGATTCTGAAACAGCAATATTCATAGATAAGAAAAATAAAAAAAATTTAAAAAATCGCCGGTGGGATTTTTAAATAAATCGCGGTCAAAATTCAAAATTTTAGGGATTTTTTAGGTTTTCACGATTTTGCTTGGAAACCGTAAGCCGTATCGAAATGAGTGTGAAGAAAATGTTGTAGCTGTGAAAATTCTCTATAAGATTGGCCCTTATGATATTTCCGTAGGTTTTCCCGTTTTTGAGATATAGAGGTTCAATTTAAATTTTTATTTTTTTATCTTAAGTCTTCAAGATTTTGCTTGGAAACCGCAAGTCATATCAAAATAGGACTAAAGAAAATAGTGAAGCTGTGAAAATTCTCTACAAGATTGGATGATTTATTTTTTTCTAGGTTGTACCATTTTCAAGATACATATATAAGTTTAATTTGGGAAATTGCAGTAATGACATTGTTTTATAAGGAGGCGATACATTATCTCAATTAGAAATTCTATAACTCAAAAACGGTAAAACCTACGAAAATATCATGAAGGCCAATCTTGTGGAGAATTTTCTTTGCTACAACATTTCCTTTAGACCCATATACATAGAACTCCTAAAAACTTTTTTGTTTCTTGATATTTCTCATCTATGAGCATTGTAGTTTCAGAATCAGCAAAAACTTCCGAGGTGTAAGCACCTCCCATTTAAATTTGTTAAGGCACACCGTGTGTATCTCCAGGCCCAAACTATTTTTTTTTTTTTCAATTAATTTATACCCTCCCTTTTAAATAAAAAAATTGGTGGTATTCGCATGTATTGGTGTTGATGCTGATGTTGGTTGCTAGAATGTTAGGGGCTTCGGATAGATTCCATCTTGTTACAAGTATTCGAAAGTCACATTTAAATCCTCCTTCGCCGGAATTAGCCTCACAATATTTATCAGCTAGGCTTTCGGGCTATTTTTGGGAAATTTTATTGGAGAGGCTTTTGTGTTTTTACACCCAACTTCATTTGGTGGGAAGCCGTACTATTAGACGGCTTTTGCACAAAAATTTGTTTTATTGTCGTAAACCCACTTTTCTATATACCGTGATGCAATGGAAATCACACCAGCCTTTCACCTTATATGGTTCATTTTCCAGACCCGATGGCCTGATAATATTTTTGGGTAGCAATGTTTTAGAAAAAGGCAAATGCCTTTAATTTTTAATAGGCAATGAAAGTAGAAAATCTCGCCTTTTAATTCCGCTATGGTCCTAAATCCAATTTCTCTGCCAAAATTATATGAAAAGCTTTTTAAAGCCTCAGCTTTAGGTTTAATAGGGTATATACTGTTTGTTACGATCAAAGGTATTCCTCATCGAAAAAATAGTGTTAAGCCCCAAAATGTTTGAACAAAATGCTTTTCAACACATTCTCAGCCGATTTGGCCTTCCAGGTTCATCTGGCTGATTGTCTGGTGCGCACGATAACTCTCTAAGGGAAAAGACGTTGCGTCTGATAATAATTTATACATACTTCGAAGACGTTCTTTATAGGTCCACACCTTCGGGTACCTCCCACAAATAAGTTCTAATATGCTCACGATACACTCGAAGATCCAAGCCTTGCATATCGTTATATTTCGTTCAGACATAGATCTGGATCGATTATGGACTATATCGTTCCCCTTATTTATAATACAGTTTAAGGACATATCACGGATAGTTTTAAAAATTTGGTTGTTATGATACAATTTTTTTTTTGGGAAAAGTCCTTACTTCCTCAGAAAGTGGCCCAAAATCAACACTGCCCGTACCAACTAACATGACTGATAAGCACGATAATTTACGAATTGAGTATCCGGTATGGAAGAAACTTTGTACATCATACATCAATTTCCAAGAAGGCAGACAAAATCTACGGTTACTTCCTTCACCAAATTTGAAAATTTTCGTTTAAGTGCGCTCTAAGGAATGTCAACTCCTTCACAAAAGTCCTTGCGGCACTGTTCATAAAGATATAATCGTTTTCGTTAGCAGCTTCATTTCGTGGTCAAATAAAATGGCTGGCGAGCAAAATAACTGACATTGGTCCATCCTTTGCATATCGCAATATTTCTCTCAAACTTAAATCATGTTCTAAAATGCATTACGTCTGACAACTCGTTCCAATACCTCCCTCAGAAAAGTACCAAACTTTCGCTTAAATGCAATTTATAAACTGTTCGAGAATCATTTTGAAAGCTTTACTGAAGGTTCTCCTTGCCGTCTTGATTACAACGATTTAATTTGCTGTTTTAGCATATCCATCTTTCCTTGCCTAAAAAACCAAAAGCTCTATAAACTCCCACTGCTTCCAACGACAATGACTAGTTTGTACGATAACTGTCAAATGGAGTGACTTCCGAAATTACATCCGGTTCCAAGATGAACTATGAATTTCGTGTTGAAATTTTAATAGCTACATAATTTAGTCCAGTCAAAATAGACATTGAAATAGCAAAAATTACCACAAAACTGAATTTTGGTGCAGAGCTAGGGTTTGCCATCAAAAGCAATGTCCTAAAAGTCCTCTTCAATCCCATGTGTGCAAAAACAGTAGTTATTCAGTGTCAAAAGTCAACATTTAGGGATTTTTTATGGTTTTCGGATTTTTTCTTTTAAACGGTGACTGGAGCAGAAAAGTGTTTGGTCTTTATAATTTTTATACCCTCAGCATTTATACTAACGAGAGTATAGGGTAAATTTCAAATTTCCTTTACAATTACATAGAAAAAAATTAAAAACTTTTTTGGCGAGCACATCCGCCATTTTTGGTACATGGGTAACGAAAAAAATCGTGGTTTCAAATCTGTTCGCGTTCACAAAATTGGATGCTGCACTCAAAAGTTATATGAGGTTTTACTCTCTTGTAAAGAAAAAATATTTAAAAATTCCTATTGTGTTGTAATAAGAACATGTATATATGAATCGTTAGCAGAATTTGATATCTATCCGTAGATGCTAAAATAGTTGCTAAATTTATTTTTATTTTCGCGGAAAATCAAAAAATATTGAAGAAATCTTGGAATAAATTTATATATTTATTCTAAATCAGAGTCCAAAAAATCTCTAAAAAAATAATTTAAAAATACGTACAGAATCTAGACAACGCGTAGAAAAATGTGAGACCAAAATTATAAAGATCGCGCTTATAACTTGCATATTACAGCAACAACAAAGAACGGAAACTTATTGTTGGAAGTTATTTCAAAAATATATTTTTGGTTAAATTCGAAAACTTTGAAAAATAAATGTTGGGAGTTATTCTATTATTTCGCTAAATTTCGATCCAAATCCTGAAGTATTTTGCTTAAACTTCTACGAGAAAAGTAATTAGTCATCGTGAAAGTATATTTGCTTTCTGTGATAAGCAATAGAAATAAGACTTAGAGAGTAATATTGAAATTACAATCAAAGAAATAACATAGAAGTTAAAAACCGTATAATTCGCGAATTGGTTTAAATCGGTTGAGGTGCATGTGCTTTTCGGATACAGGGAGGCCATGTCTATCAATATGCATGGATTTTCCCATGTTTTGTTCAGCGGCCAAAGTGTGCCATCAGTTGCATCTTACTATTCAAAAAACCTTCAAGTGGGCAAAAATTACGCGATGTGCATATGATTATAAGGTGCATCCGATTTCAATGGCCGCCTATTAAAAATACGTCAATATAAATTATTTTAAACAGATTCGTCAAGAACTGCGGATGTGCCACCTCATTCTATTTCGGGATAAATAGGGATCCTGAATCTTTGTAATTTGTGACACACCTTTTTGGCAAATATTATAATCGCGTATAAAGGATTACATTTATGCAAAAATAATCAAAGAAAATCGCGGTTCAATTCGCTGAATTGTCAAAATATATTTTTGCAGATTTTCCTACTTTCAAGGTATCTATATCCGGCGTTTTAGTAGATGGATTCGACCGCGAAAGAGCTCATTAGATCTGGCACGTAAAAAAACTAAAATCGCGCGGGGTTCAGGGGTACCTGTTCGACAGTTGTAAATTTTAAAGCCAAAAAATAGGGTTTTTCAGAAAATTTACGCACCAAATTTTCGCCTTCGGACTCCTATTACTAGGAAGCTGTACGGAGCACACTCATGAGATATACATCGACGTGGAATCGCGAGTTCTACAATCCTATAAACTAGTTTGGATTATTATCTAGTTGCACCCTCTAATTATAAGAAAAATTCGAAAAACACTGAAATCAAAACTTCAAAATGTCAGCATCGATTTTAGGGGGATGCAGTGTATATATCTAAAAGTCATACACTAGAACCATGTTGCCCAAGGGGTATTGTTTAGTTCTTTCTTTGAGCACAGGTTCGAATTTTGAGTGGTTTGGCCAGAAATTAAAAAAGAACACAAAAAAACATGTTTACTTCAACACATTTTTCCCATTTTTGTATATTACCACCAACGCATCATTTGTTATGGTCCATATTATTAGATCGTGGCTAAAACACTTCAATTAATATAAATATATTCATATTTTATAAAATATGTTAACAGTTCGCGACTTATTAAATGGTGAACCTCAACTTCAACGATTGAAAAACTTTTTTGAATATTACCATATATTCATACCGGAAAAATTTGCTTCCATGCTTCCAGACATAGTGGTCCAAAAGCCCTAAGTTGTACAGTGACCAACTGAAATGACCGGTGGGCACAATATCTATCGAAAGAAAGGCTCCTCAAAATGGACTATGTCGCCACACTTGTGAACATCAAACCAAATATATTTTTTGTCGGCAAGTTCAATAAATGATAGTTTCAGTTCATACAGGCTGAGAGTATATGTCTGTCGGCAAAGCCGACTGATATTTTTTTTCTTGTTTTCCTAGAAGACCCAAAAGGCCAGTTTTTAAAACCGGGATAGACCCGGTTCTATTGAACTGATTATAATGTGGGTATTGTTTGAAAGCTTATGTAAATACCTAACGCATTGCGCGGCTAACATTTTCACATGCGTAATTTGATATCACGATATCTTAAGAATGGTGACTCTTATTGAAAAGTCATACAGATCGTTCTTGTAGACAATTTTTAAGCATACAACTTTTACTTTAGTCGATTTCTGATAGGTCTTACCGTTTTTGAGAAAAATCCAAAAATCTGAATAGGCCTCGAAAAACGACCTATGATTGTGACTTGCCTACCTCTCAACACTTAAAATATGACTGTGTAGTGGGGCGTATGATTAATTTTTGCATATATATTATTTATAATAAAAGTAACACATACAACCGCCCAAACATTTATTACTCTATTATTAATTCATAACGTATTTCCTTATTTATTTACAGGTATGTTATTCTTCTTGTTTGTTGTTATTATATCAAATTCCTTTAAATCTCTAAGTAAGTACACAAATATTTATAATCACTACCTTCGTGGCCATGGTCATAAGGTATTGCTATTAAACGCACCAATACCACCCTCCACTTTCAATAAAGACAGAAAAATGATACAAAATATAAACTTCATAAAATATGTGTCAGTCAAAAAATAACACAAGACAGGCAAATGTGAATTCATTGTCAAGTCCTTTAACACAATCCACACGAGAGAAACAGAGAGACAGACACACATACGAACATAGTGAGAAAATCTTCGGGAGAAGTAATTTCGAAATATTAACATAACACATTAGAGAAATTGAGTTAACATAACAAACTAGAGAATATATTCATTACATGTTTTAATTTGAAATGAGTTTATGTGAGAGTAATAACGTATTTTCAGAGAATAGTGCAACAATTTGTGCAACATTGTTGAGAAAACTGTTACGAATGTTAACAGCTGAAGATATTTTTGTAATTTTTATTTAAAATGTAAGGGAGAATGTTGCGAATTCTTACAGCTGGAGAAATGTTTTCATGTTTTGAATAACACAGTGGCTTTAACATCAGTCGAACTTATGACGGTTAACAATGTTAGATAATTCTCCTTATAAGTAGCAGTAATCCCCTTAACAGCAGATAATTATAATTCCAAACCACAAAAGTGGGTCATCGCTGAACATTTTTACATACTCATATGTATGTACAAAAATATGATTTTATTTATATATCTCTAAAGTTAGAATATTTTATAACAGCTGCCTTTAAGGAATATAACATTAGAGATTAACATGAAAGGGGTAAGATGAGATAATTTACCCATAGAAAGGAGAAACCAATGTGGTTTAAGAAAAATCGTAAATAATAGGTAAACAAATGTCAAGAGGAGAAATACTGAGATACATGTGAAAATAAATTCTTATTCCCCTTCATTTATCAATGCAAAAAAAATCCATATAATAGAGAATTTAACAGTTAACATTAACATCATATCTTTATTGTAGGGGTAATAGGAAAAATGTTTTTTTAGATAAAATAATTAAAATTCTCAAGGGAAAGCTGAAATTATTAAAGAAATATAAAAGGAGTAATTCTAGGAGAAGCATGTTTATGTTGATAAAAATTGTAAGCATTCAATGATTCAATGATAATATCCATTTCGATAAGTTGTACTCTTGGGAAGAAAATTTTACAGCTAAAATTATGTTGAATAAATCTTAAAGAAAGTTAAAGAGTAAGAAATAAGAAACTTAGTTTAATTACTTTTCCTAAAAAGACCTTGGTGGTGTTTGAGTAACATAATTAAAATGTAACTCATACCACACTGTTGCAATAATTACATTTAATTATATACCACCTATAGTTTAATTAGAGTTTTCATGGTAGCGCATAATTAATATGCTTTAAATGATACTTATACGGCATCAATACAAATTCTCGTTCTATTGAAGGATCTGGATCACTATCTCGTTCAATGGACACCGGTAATTTCTTTGACAAAACTGCGTATACTTAATTTCACACGTTGGTTTTTATGGTGTTACTCATTCGTCTTTGAATGAGGACAGTGATGCGCATCGTTCAATTTAACGAGATTACCCAGCTCTAGTTAATATCGGCTACTTTAAGCAGGATATGAAAATACTTCAAAAAATTTCCATTTAAATATTTTGAAAATTTTAAGTAATTTAAATTAAATTTTTTATTTTGGAGGACGACTTCTATTTTGCTTTTCAAAATAGTCAGGCTTAATCCCAAAGTCGTTGCTTTAATATTTTATTAAAACAACTTTAATTTATTAGTGGGAAAAATTGGCTATGTTTACCAAGGGGTAAGGCAGGGAAGACTATAGTTTCGGATCTCGCCACAGATCCTCATCAGTTCCCATGGTTTTTTGTTTTTCAACAAGAAACTTTTTATACACAAGTGTCAATTGCTCGCTCAAATAGATACGTGTCCAAAGAAACACTTTGATCGAGAATTTCTTTAGGACTACCCAAACTCGAGCAACTGCACTTGCAAAGTGCCAAAGAAATTCTCGATCAGAGTGTTTCTTTGGACACGTCTCTATTTGAGCGAGCAATTGACACTTGGGTATAAAAAGTTTCTTCTTGAAAAGCAAGCAATAAGGAAACTGATCAGGATCTGTGGCAAGATCCGAAACTATAGTCTTCCCTGCCGATACTATAGTCTTCCATCGCCAATTTTTCCTACTAATAAATTAAAGTTGTTTTAATAAAATATTAAATTAATTAATATTAAACAACGACTGTAGGATTAAGCCTGACCTGGAAATTGGAAAAATAGTATTTTAGTCGATTAGGCCGTGTTTGATTAATCTTTTAATTATACCCCTCCCCTTAATATGGAAGATATAATAAAATTTGTCATTCCGTTTGTAACACATGGAAATATTCGTCGGAGACTCTATAAAGTATATACATTTTTGATCAGCATAGAAATCTAAGTCGTTATAACCATGTCCGTCTCGTACGTACGTCCGTCTGTTGAAATCATCGTACGTAAAAATACTTTATGAAACATTTCCAATGGTTTCGTTCCGTATCTTCCATAGGGACAGTACAAAACGAAACATAACCCACATTGACCGATCTCGCTGTTTTGTTTACATTCGTGAGTGCGAAAAAAACGAATAGCGAAAAGTTCTCAATTCCACAACAACAGATAGAAAACGGAAAAGTTCAAAACACATGAATGATTCGTTTGGTGGTTGAAAAAACAACATTCCGCATCTCGCGAGTAAGCAAAGAGAGCTTCTCTCTTCACTCACTAATGATGAAGTTACTGATAGAGTTTCTAAGAAATCAATTGTGTGTGTGTGTGTGTCTGAGTGTGGCATTGATCATTTCGCACAACAAATGTTTGCCAAAAATTCTGTTTGCTTCGATGGTGAATGAAACAACTCGGCAAAGCATAGCCGAAGTACATTTCAGTAATCGTACGGTTTTCTTATTTTTGCATTGAAAAGTTTGTGGTTTTGTTTTGTTTTGAGAACGAAACGATTTAGAGAAACTGAAAAGTTTGTGACTTTGTGTGATTGGTACGGGAATCGTTTTGTTTGTTTGCGTTCATTGGACGTACCTCCCAATTTTCGGTATTTTGAAGGTTTTAGCCACAGTATCACACCGAATTGCCTAAAATTAGGTATTTAGTCTTCTATGGGGGTACAAAATTGTCCACCTGAAATTTGTCGGTATGGTTCCACGCCTTCATATAGCCCCTATAGAACGATACCTCTCGATTTTCGATATTTTCAAGGTTATGTGCTGAATATGAAACCCAAATGACTGAAATTTGATAGCTAGTCTTCGTTGGGGGCACACCACTTTTCACCTGAAATTTATCGGTATAGGTCCACTTTTTCATATAGCCCCCTCCCGATTTTCGGTATTTTGAAGTTTGTGTGCTCAGTCAGCATAATACCGAAGTGGCTGAAATTTGGTTTTTAGTCTTCGTTAGCGGTACAACACTTTTGTTGGTATATGTTCACGTCTTCATATAGCCACGTCTTCATATAATACCTCCCGATTTTCGGTATTTTAAAGTTGTGTGCTCAACAAACAACGAAATGACTGAAATTTGGTAGTTAGTCTTCGTTGGGGGTATAAAATGTTCCAGTATAGGTCCCCGCCTTCATATAGCCTCTATAGAACGGTACCTCCAGATTTTCGGTATGTTGAAGGTTGTGGCCTCAAAATTACATCAACATAACTGAAATTTGGTCTTTAGTCTCCATTGGGGGTGCAAAACTTCCCATCTGAAATTTGTCAGTATTTGTCTTCATATAGCCCCCACATAATGGTACCTCCCGATTTTCGGTATTTTGAAGGTTTTATCCTCATTAACACAACGAAATAGTCGAAATTTGGCATTTACTCTGTTGGAGGTGCAAAACTGTCCACATGAAATTTGTCAATATAGGTCCACGTTTTCATGTAGCCCCCATAGAACGGTACCTCCCGATTTTCGGTATTTTAAAGGCTGTGGCCTCAAAATCACAGCAAAATGGCTGAAATTTGGTCATTCGTCTTCGTCAAGGTTACAAAACTTTCCACCTGAAATTTGTCAGTATTGGCCCTCGTCTTCATATAGCCCCCCCCCTATATTCGGGATTTTAACAACGAAATGACTGTAATTTTGTACTTAGTTTTCATTAAGGGTACTAAACTTTTGAAATTTATTGGTATATGTCCACGAGTTCATATAGCCCCCATAGAACTGTACCTCCCGATTTTCGGTATATTGAAGGTTTTAGTCTCATTATCACACCGAAATGCCTGAAATTTGGTATTTAGCTTTCGTAAGGGGTGCAAAACTTACCCCCTGACATAGGTCCAGGTTTTAATATAGCCCCCATAGGACGGTAGCTTCCGATTTTTGGTATTTTGAAGGTTTTAGCTTCATTAACACTCGGAAATTGTCGAAATTTAGAATTTAGTCTATGTTAGGGGCTGCAAAACTTTCCATTTGAAATTTGTCAGAATAGGTCCACGATTGAATGGAATGGTACCTCCCGATTTTCGGTATTTTGAAGGTTGTGGCCTCAAAATCGCAACCAAAATGGTTGAAATTTGGTATTTAGTTTTCATTGGGGGTGCAAAACTTCCCAACTAAAATTTGTCAGTACAGATCCTCGTCTTCACAAAGCCCCTCATAGTATCGTACCTCCCGATTTTCTGTATTTTGAAGGTTGTGGCCACCAAATTAAACCAAAATGGCTGAAATTTGGACTTTAGTTTTCGTTTGGGTTGCAAAACTTCCCACCTGAGATTTGTCAGTAGCCTTCGTAGAACGGTACTCTCCGATTTTCGATGTTTTGAAAGTTTTAGCCACATTATTCAACCGGAATAACTGAAATTTGGTATTTAGTCTTCGCTAAACGTATGAAACATGCCTTGCAAAAAATCAGACAATACACCTCCACGTTTTTGTACAGCCCCCATATAAGCGTAGCCACCATTTAATTTTTTTAAGTTTACTTTTCCAACGAATTGGTCGTTAATTGGATTTGTGTGTTCCCAGAAGATAGAAAACTTATTCGCAGCTTTTATGTATTTCGAGGGGTTTTTGTCAAATCTTCGCACCGAGATTGCTTTAATTTAATATTGTGTGTTGTCAAATGATACAAAAGCTCAATTCGAAAAATCGCAAGTATTGGTCCATGTTTTGGAAAGAATAACAATATCGCCCCAAGATGACTCTTTTAGAGGGAGTGTTTATTATCAGTTAAGATATTCTGCTCCTTTCCTTGCATAAACGAAAGGAAACTAATTGTTCCTATTTGCTTTAATACACTTCGTGGTGGAGGGTATAACAAATTCGTCCCGGCCAAACTTAACGCAGTTCTTACTTTTTTTTGTCATAATTTGTGTTTAAGGAATTTTTAAACATAAGAAAAAAACACGTGATTCGTTTTGATCACATATTCCTTCCGAAATGATGATCCAACATATAAATGAATATTTTTTTATGTAGCAAATGTAAAAGTGTATGCTGTATGTATGAAGACTCCCAATTTTTCGGTTTCTGTTGATGTTTTATAATAATTTAATTATATATGTATGTGTGTGCATAACATTAACCCACAAGCTCATTTGCCAGTGGCTGTGTAAGGTACACATAAAACCTATGTAAAATGCATAACATGTACGTTTGCTTCCAAAAACAATAACAACAAAGCAGAAGTAACTTTTACTGACATCAACAAAAACTGATAACAATACCCAGCTTATTCTAAAAAGAAACATACATACATAGATACATATTTATACATAATCAGTTATGCCAAAGTAAACATTAAATGTTAGCAAACTTGTTTAAGAGAATATGTCCTAAAATAAAAACTGATTGTTTAATTTACATTTTTATTTTTATCACATTAACGGAAATTCTTTTTCATGTAGTTGTTCTACATTTTTGGCAATGTTTAAGTTTTTTTTCCAAATAATTTTTAATTCAAGTTTATTTACACATTTTTTTCTACAAATTGTCAAATTTTTCTAAACATTCGCCTATTAATTTTTTTAAACTCCTTAATTTTATATCTATATATATAAAAATGGTGTAAAAAATGTATAGTAATTCATAAAATGAGAACGGCTAGGTCGATTTCTGTAAAATTTTTTGTCAGTTATTCGTATTTTCGAGGAGAAGGTCTTTACGGAAGAAAATTTTGGAAAATCTCTCTGGAAAAGTCGGTAAATTGGAAAAATCGAAAATTGAGTTTTTGTATGAAATTTTATTCCTTAATAGCGAGACGAAGTTCGCCGGGTCCGCTAGTGTAATATAATTTCCTATCTGCAATTAAAAATGTTCTTCCTGCAATTATACTAAAAAAACTTTGTTCGCTCTTTACAAAAATTTCCTGCAAAATTTGTAACTCCCTTTTGGGTTTAGATTATTTATGGAAAATAGCTAGGTGACCGAATGTGAACACTCTTCGACTACCATGAACCACTTTAACACCTTCACAACTATTCAAAACAACACAGCAACAATCTGACGTAGTTTAAATAATTTTTATAACAATACCCACCACTTACTGTTGGAGAGAAACTTTCAAGTAAAGCTTAAGCAAACGGAATAACTTGCTGTATTTTACCTTCTTTGGACACCAAAGGAGTCAGCCAGTTAATAGAAGTGAAAACAAAGGTCACATTAGCAATTTTCTTTTATGCAGCAGGACAGAATAAGACGACCAACAACGACGAACGGACCATTCAATGCAGAAACTTAAAAAGGGCAATTAACTACGCCGCAGGCACCAAAGCTAACAGAAAACTAAAACTATGGGGCAAGGTATACCCCAAGATTTTTAAGTTTTCTTTCTTTTGCTGTCATTCATTATCTTTTCCACTGTCATGCTCTCCTTAGCCAATTCATAGTTTCTGAAGATGTTGTTTAAGAAGCTAAAATGAACGAATTTGTATAATGAATTTGACTCGGCTGGTGGTTACTGTTCACCACGATCTTAGCTGTTAATTATGTTATTAAAATAGGTGGTAAGAACATAATAATTATTCTGACACAATTTGCTTGTTAATTAGAACGAAGCAAATGTATTCTTTAATAAGCTATGGTGATGGTATAAGAAGAAAAGCTTTTGAAGTTAAGCAAAATATTGTTAAATTAAAAAAATCTTTTTTTCTAAACTATTTGCTATGAAAAGATATATGATTTTTCATATAGATGAGCTGAATAAAATCTTTATGGAATGCCACAAAGGCATTTTTATAGAAGTCTCCCGTGAAATAGTAATAATTGAAGATAGCAAGGGAAGGGAGCAGGCTATTAAGGTATCTTTTGAAGAGGACCATGATAGACGAAGGGAATCTTTAAAGACTACCCAGGTGAACAAAATAAGTATTTTGTTAAACCGAAAGTCTTTCGCACACATTAAGTCAGAAAACCCCATTATTGAGCTTTTACAGGTTATTACATATAAAGATGACCACCATTTTATATCAGTAGTCCACAAAAAATTCAGCTCTTTACTTAATGACGATTTGTTTAAATGCCCCATTGCATTGACATGTGTGTGCAGTTAAAGGAAAAAGAAAAATACAGACAATAAAATAAACGAAGCATAATAGATTTTCAGTTAATTTGTTTTCATGTGTGTTTGTGACAACACAAAGGACCATTGAGTGCAACAATCAGAAAGTTATGTTGAAAAGTAATGAAAATATATGTATTTCCAAGAAAATGCGCTCCAGTTTACGTCATATTAAAGAACATAAAGTGAATATCAATAAAGCCATAAGACCATTTAAAGAAACGCAAACAGGTCAAGGTTCATTGCAAAAGATGAAAAACAATTAGTGCATTCTTATAATGGTATTTGGCACCTGTTCTCGGAATTTAATATTCTTAATCCATTCTTGGAAATTTTAATACCACGTACACCCACCGGCGGCAAAATACCCCTCCGACATTTTCGGAATATTTCAGCCATGTAAAACTTCTCTACAAGTGATGTCACAAGACATGCCGTTGGAAGTTCGAACTCGGCAATAAACAGATGGAACCTATCAATGAGCTATATGAATCGGGGTGCACTCATTGATACCAGAACCCGTTTCCATGACCGCACTTTTTTATATTTTGTTTACCGCTTGGGACCCAAAATGCAGCAGTTTTCGTTTCGTCTTCTGTCCATTTCCCGGTTTTAATACCTGCGTACTGTTCGCTGATTACAACAACATCAGTGTTCTCTTCTTATACAATTTGAAACAGAAGTGCATGCTCAACTTCTCCCCGATGCATGTTCGCCTGAATGAACCTCATTGTTGTTTGTGTTGGTTAGGTCTACACCTATAACTGCCGGGCATGTGGCTTGTTCGACAGTTCTTGTACTGTGAGCAGATGCAACAATTCAATGCGTTCGTGCACTCCTTCAATGTATGTCCTTTCTGGCCACATCTAAGCAAATTCCCATGCCTTTTCTGTCTGGTCCTTTGCAGTCCCATTGCATATGACCCGGTTCAAAACATCTATAGCATCGCTTCCCAGCAAAAATTTGGTAAGCACATGTCAATACTTTCTGTTACCAGGTAATGAGTACTCATTACCCTCCGCATTATCAGACAGTACATATATAACAGTTAACTAACTAGTTACATCCTTAATTATTACTTACTTACTAAGGAATAAGTACGGTGGCACAGGGCTAGTGTGTCTGACTACAGATCATAGGTTTGTGTGTTCAAATCTCACCGTCGGCATGGGAGTTTTTTGTTGACAAAACTACGAAGAAATGTTGATGTACATGGATGTTTTTAAACAACATTTACTATTTGTATGGGTGGCCTATTATGTAGTGTGTTTGGGATTTTGAATTTCGATGGTGACCGTCGTATTAATGTATTTCACTTCGCCTTCTTCTTTTAGTGACCCTACAATAGTCTCGCGAAACTGCTCTTTGTTTCCTCCTTTCCCCATAACAAGGAGTATGGAGCCCGCCTTTGTCTTGCGGACGGATAGGACTGCAACGTCTGTGCTTTCTGGGTTCACCTTTTTCCTGAGCGTTCTTAGTACATCTGCGTAGCTGTGGCCGTCTCGAGGTTTTATGACGACAGCATCTAATCTTTGCTTTGGCCTCTTCGCGAGCGGCTTCCTCCTTCTGCCTACGGCTTTCCATTCAGGTTCATCCTCTGCTTGAGTTCGTTTCGGCACTGCTTCTAGATGATTTTCTTCTGTTTTATTTTTGTGTTTTTCCTGCGGGTTGGTTTTGACTGGGCTGGTTGCACTTCGTTTCTTCTGATGTGCTTGGGGTGTTGGAAGGTTTAAGTGTGTTAGGGCATTTTGGGCCCTCAAAGCTTCTCTTTCCTTTTCGGCAGTTTTCCAGTTCCTTCGATAGTCGCCAATAACATCTATGAGCTCAGCTAGTTCAGTAACGCCATTTTGGACGCCTCTACTAATGTTGCGTTGTTTGGTGAACGCTTCTCTCATTCTCCGAAGCACCTCGTGACACTTCGCGAGTGCTTCTTCTTCGGATGCTGTCATATGGAGTATGAATCCCTGCTTTGGGGGGTTATAAGTACGCGGAGCTGCGAAATTGAGTTGCGGAATTCTGTCGACGATGTGTACACTATCGTCTGCTTCCACCGCTGCTGCCGTTACGTTAATCAGTGAACGCTTGGTTCTCGTACTTACGCGGAAAGCGCTTTATCCATCTTCTGTTGTTTTGGGGGTTTCTGTTGTCATCATCATTTAGTTGGGTCTCAACTAAGAGCCGTTATCCTTACCCGTAATGCAGTTACCCTTTGGATGACCCCGAGGGTGCCTTTGCGAGCATTGAGGTCCTCGCGAGGGTTGACACAAGACCTTATGAGTACTTGTGTTCAGAGCCAGGTTGGGAGCTAATCAGGATAGTTTTATCAACTGACCCTGCATGGCCTACTGAATGGCGACGATAATAAGGAGCGTTCTCTTAGTCCTTGCCAAGGTTTTAGTGGGACGGAGGGCATTCACGACATTAACCTGAAAGCCATTTCGGTGGGATTTCACTCCCACTTACTGAGGTAACAGTAATGTATTGGTATGGTAGTCCATATCCATAGCAAGGTTGTTATCAGGGATTGATGTGTTAGACAGCCGTCCCTAACATGGGAATCAGCCGCCGACCGGAGTGCCCGGACCGGAGACGCACCCAGGATTCACGTGGGGTCCGCAGGGTCGTTAAGCCCGTCACATCTTGTTTTTGAGGTGCCCCTGCTGGCAATAATAATAATAATAATAATAATAATAATAATAATAATAATAATAATAATAATAATAATAATAATAATAAAAATAATAATAATAATAATAATAATGATAATAATAATAATAACAATAATAATAATAATAATAATAATAATAATAATAATAATAATAATAATAATAATAATAATAATAATAACTATAATAATAATAATAATAATAATAACTATAATAATAATAATAATAACTATAATAATAATAATAATAATAATAATAATAATAATAATAATAATAATAATAATAATAATAATAATAATAATAACAATAATAATAATAATAATAATAATAATAATAATAATAATAATAATAATAATAACAATAATAATAATAATAATAATAATAATAATAATAATAATAATAATAATAATAATAATAACAATAATAATAATAATAATAATAATAATAATAATAATAATAATAATAATAATAATAATAATAATAATAATAATAATAATAATAATAATAATAATAATAATAATAATAATAATAATAATAATAATAATGATAATAATAATAATAATAATAATAATAATAATAATAATAATAATAATAATAATAATAATAATAATAATAATAATAATAATAAAGTTAAGAGTTTTTATTCGTAATATCGAAATAAAAAAAGCACTCCGTCAACAGACGGAAAATTAATTACACCGTTTTTGAATTTCACAAGTTTATTTAAAATTACAAAAAGGATTTTTAATTTCACAATCAGTATATGAATCACAATTATTTCACAATCAGTATATTAAGTATAAAATTAGAACTAAACACGCACGACTCCCGAACAACACTGCCGTTTCCAAATTCTCCTTCTTAGCTTTAAGTCTCCATATCTTGGCAGCGACGCCGTTATTACTCTACCAAATATGTTTCCCACAGGTGAATTATGTTGACAATGCAACTCGTGTTAAAGTTGAGTGCCAGTGGGAACATATCATGTTGCATTTTCGCAATACTCCGTAATTGCTTACTCGGCAACACGTGTAGCAGAAAAGTATCGCAAGACAGTGGCTCGTGAAGACTGCAGTGTGTTAACTCCTCCCCCTTTAAAGATCTGCGTCCCGCAGATTCGGATTTGAGGACGAAGTTTGTTGTAGTATTCGCAGGTTGAGTTTAGGGAGGTCGGTCTTTGTTGTCAATTTCCTCCAGATTATGAAAATTAGGCCCATTAATAGGAACAGGGCCAATGATCCAGATGTCATAAACCATGAAGTTTTTTCCTTTAGGTACCCCAATAACTGTATATTTGTTGAAGCCATTTCATGGATGAGATTAAGGTTTACTGACAGGCTCTTTTTTGTGATTGTGGTAAGTACAGGTGGGAGAACTTGCACTCCTGAACTGGCTATACTCCAATATAATTTATTGTCGATCGTCAAGGATTCATTTTCCATTTGTAAAATGAAGGAGCCATCTAGGTGATGGGACGTTCCGTTAGACCAAATGCTACCATTAAAGTTGTCCAGGAATAATGTGTCTTCTTTGAGTAGTTCTATCCTTGATTCCCCACCAGTTACATAGCGGCAAGCTGTTTGACCACCCTTCAAAAGTCGTGGTAAGCAATCGTCCTCTGGCAACAGATCAAGCATTTCCTTGTTGCAAACCATGGCTGTGCTTAAACGTAGACAATTGCCCTTGATACCATAGGTTTCGTCCTTGTTCATCAGTATGGTTTTATAATTTAGATCCACTTTCTGACCCTTTTTTAAGACTGCTCGTACGATCAGGTGGTTGAATTTGGTTTCCTCTACTTTTGGCATCGACAGTATGTAGAGCAGGGTAGTACCATTGGTGTAAATAGAAGGTTCGCTATATTCAATGGCTTCAATAAAATTACTATAAGGAAGAACTTCTATTTCACCTATTAATTGATTTATCTCTTCTTTGTTCAATAGGTTGCTATTTACAACTTTAGCCTTGGCCATTTGGCAGGCTAAGACTAATTCGCCCACTTCATCCTTCAGAATCATAACCTTGTGTTGTAACTCTTGTGAAAACTTGGCCTGAATGCTGTGTCCCAGAATATCATTTGTTGTAGTAACAGCTCCATTAAGGGTTCGCAAGATCTCTTGAGTTTTCATGGAAATTTCGGAGTTGATTTTGTATTGCTGGTTGTTATTAGAAATAATTGTGTCTTGACTTCGCAGAATCTCATCCCAATCTGATGCATCAGGCGAGCCAGCTATCCATTTCCACGCGGAACCGATCCAGTTAATTGAGCGTTTAAATCTCTCGACTTTAGGTCCCTTTAGTTCATCAAGTTGAATTTGAATTCTTTCCAGGTGAAAGTTGATAACATCCTTGATGCCGGTTGTCTCATTCATCTTATCGTTTTCGTCCTTTAATCGATTTAATATATTCTCATAACGTTTTAAGTCGATGTTATGAATTAATTTGAAGTGTCCATTGATCATCCAGCCATAGTCATCACGAATAGTTAGAAGAGGAGAGTCCAGATTAAATACGACATATGCTTGTGCGGTTGCACAGAGACATAACCTAAGAAATAATTATAGTCTAATGGCTTAAGTCTATCGTATCAATTAAAACATAAAAGTGTTCAAAATAGGAAAATGTTACGTTACGTAAATAAATCTTATTTCATAGAAAAATTTAAACACATTAAAGTATGAAAATTATAGCAAATTATTCGAATAATAATGTATTCTAATCCTTCTAATTCTAATCCCTCAATAACAATATTAAATTTTACTGTTGGAACTCCAATATATTCGTAAGGCTACAAATTTAAGAATATAAATTGGTGTAAATTTTTGAAAATGAATCAGAAATTACGTTTAGTAATTGTTTGATATTTCATGTTTCAAATCTAATTATTCAATAGTGTATTTTAATATTGAAATGTAATAAAGAAAAATTAGCCTTTCACAATTTATATTGTAAGAGAAATTATCAAATGTTTCTATTTTAATGTGTTAGTAGTTAGTTAATTGGAGTGAGAGGATTTCGGGAAGGCGGAAAAGTTTCTATTGAATGAAACTATGAGCGGGATATTTGTTAGTAAGGGTTAGTAGGCTTTTTCCTTTTTTTTTTATTTTGACCCTTTGGGTTCCTTTTTGTTTTGTTTTTTTTATATTTTGTATTTGTGACCCAATGGGTTCCTTTTATTTGTAAGGGTTAGTAGGCTTTTTCCTTTTTATTTTGACCCTTTGGGTTCCTTTTTGTTTTGTTTTTTTTATATTTTGTATTTGTGACCCAATGGGTTCCTTTTATTTGTAAGGGTTAGTATGCTTTTTCCTTTTTTTTTATTTTGAACCTTTGGGTTCCTTTTTGTTTTGTTTTTTTTTTTATATTTTGTATTTGTGACCCAATGGGTTCCTTTTATTTGTAAGGGTTAGTAGGCTTTTTCCTTTTTTTTATTTTGACCCTTTGGGTTCCTTTTTGTTTTGTTTTTTTTTTTTATATTTTGTATTTGTGACCCAATGGGTTCCTTTTATTTTTAATATTTTATATTTGTTGACCCAATGGGTTCCTTTTATTTGTTTTTTTCTTTTTGAGGTATGTCACCGTACTTCCAACAAAGCATGACTAAATGTACAATGTCACTACCTATGCCTCTCAACCTTATGCCATTGCTGAGCTGCCAGGGCATTGACATTGTCATTACTTGCAGAGGCTTTTAGTTCACTTTCGGGTGCAGTTCCAATTGTTTGTATAAGAATTTCTTTATCTTTCGATTTTGTTCTTCATACATTTTTATGTAAAATAATGTGAATTCATAAAATTTTAACATGGAAAGGATTCTAAGGATTTAACTTTCAAGAATTTGATATCGTTTGATATGAGCGTTGCTTAGCATGTTTCTCGAGCTTGCCATGGGGAGATCGTAGTATTCCGTTTTAGTCGAGGACAGGCATGCCTTCCCCAACCTACTAAGGTACGATTTATCTCGCTTACAGGCATGCTCTTGTTAAGCTAAGCAACCTCGATCGAAATTTCTGTTTTTTTTTTTTTTTTTTTTTTTTTTTTTTAGCTAGAAGAGCTTGTCAGAATTTCGTTTCTAATGTGATTTTTATGAATTCGTCGACCACTTTCGGTTGACACAGTAACCTTATTATCTTTTAAAATTCTTTCTTTTACGTAAAGAGGTTTCTGTTTACCCTTCCTCTGTCTGTAAGCTACATAGACTGTTTGCCCTTTTTTGAATTTTTTTGGGCTTTTGCGGTTAGCATTATGCCGCTCTAGCTGAAGTTTTTGTACTCTTTTCAATTCCGTGGAGAGGTCGTTATTGATTTTTTGCTTGAAGTTTAAGAGCTTCTGAAAGTTGATCCTTTCGGATCTATTAAAAAATACGTCATTCGGTTTTCTCTTAGTGGTTGTATGTACTGTGTCATTGTATCGATCCACTGCAATATTTAACAGCTCTCTTAGCTTGAGGTCTTTATACTCAGCTTTTAGACAACGATAAATTTCCAAGACTGTTGAATGGAATCTTTCTACCTGACCGTTCACCTTACTGCGTTGCGTTGGTGTGCGGTACAGCTGGATTCCCAAAATTTTAATGAAATTTTGAATTATAGGACTCAGAAAAGCACTTTCATTATCTGTAACTAAAACTTTTGGAGCCGTGAAATAGTGCAGTAGTTTTATAATTTTTTCACGCAAATGCAACGTCGACCGATTTTTAATATGGAAGAGTTTGGCAAATTTGGAAAATTTGTCTAAACATGAAATGAATTTTTCGCCCTGAATTTCAAAAATGTCTATATGAAGGATTTCGCAGGGGTATGACGGTATCGGGGTGGCTTGTAACAAAGGCACGGATGGATGCCTGTCGTATTTATTTAGCTTGCAAATTTCTCACGTTGCCACGAATTTCCGGATCAGGCTGCTCATTCTGGGGAAATAATATTTTTCCAAAATTTGCTGCCTGTTTTCAGCAATATTTCGGTGAGCTCATTTATGTTCTTTGGCAATTATCTCGAGAATATTGTCAATGTTCCTTAGATCCTCAACAGTTCTCTGTGTAATTCTTACTTTGTATTTTGAAAAATGATCACGAAACACTTCTTGAAGAATTGATAGTTTTTCCTCTGGCATTTTAATTCCATTAAGTAGTTAAGGGTTTTTCAGACGTGATAATGCATCAGCCACGTGATTTGATTTACCTGGCTTGTAAATCAATTCGTGGATATATTCCTCAATGCGAGCCTTCCATCTTTTCAATTTCGCGTTGAAATTCCGGTTACCCAAAGCATAGGTAAGCGGTTGATGGTCTGTATAAATTTTAATCTTTTTTGCGCCGTAAAGATAGTTTCGGAGGTTGTCAAGTGCCCAAACGATAGCAAAAAATTACCTCAAATTTGATATAGCTTGAGATTTCTTTTAATAAATTTGTATTAACGAATATTTCCTTAATGCGGATCTGAGACGATCTCAAGAATAAAAAGTATTTCGAAAACGAGATAAATAAATAATCGGCAGCAAAAATAATATATGAAAAACCTTTTTTCCTAAAATTCATTACTTAAAACATTAGCGGTCTTGTAAGAATGACTCGCCTTACCTCTAACAACATATAGAGGTAGAATAGTAGTATGTCAAAACAGTCGGCAATAGTTATGAATATAACGTTTTTATTTATATTTCGTGGAAAAACTCAATTTGACTTATGTATCTTTAATTGGAGGAACCAATTACTTAAATTTGTTGTGCTCTCACGGAGAACCGAGTGTTGTTCGGGAGTGGATCGCGATAGTCTGAATCTTAATATAAACTCATTAAATAAGTGTCATTGGAATAGAAGTGTTAAATTAGTGTCATTGAAATAATAATTCCTTTCCGACGATGGAGCCCTTGTCTGCACCGGAGGGGGTGTTCCCATGGTATCCCCATGTGGTAACTCCAGTGCGACAATCCTACCTTCGATTCCCTCTACTCTCTAAGACATGCCTGCGACCCCACTATTGAGCATATTCAGGGCTTGAGTGTTTTGCCCATTCATTTGCTCAATACTGCCCAGGCGTACCTTTACGCTCCGGATATTACTTATTAGGGCGTTTACAGCACCCGACAATTCAGTAACTCACTTCTTTAAATCTTCCATTGTAATAGTACTTACGTGAAAATTAAGGGTTTCATATGCAGGATATTTTTATTTTTTTCTTTTTTTTAAATATTTTTAATATTTTTTCAATATTGCTATTTTTAAAAATTTTCACCCTCTTTGAATATTTTCACCTTTTCAATATTTTATTTAATTTTTTCAATATTTTTTAAATATTTTCAATATTTTTATTTTGATTATTTTCACTTTTTTATTTTTTAAATATTTTAAACTTTTCCAATATTTTTATATTTCTTTCAATTGCAATTATATTTTTCTTCTTTGTCTTATCCCAGTATCTTTTTTAATTTTGTCGCTTCATTATAATCATTTAAACTGCAAAATTTATTTTTCATTCTTCTCTTTTTTGGATATTTTTTTATAAAACTTTCCTTTTCTAGGTAATCTCCAAAAATTAACTGGTTAATCATTTTAATGCTTTTCTTAAAACATATTTTTTTTAAATTCTTGATCTCATTTTTATTTTCAATTAATAATTTTTTATTTTAATTTTATTTTCTCTTTTTCGTTTAAATTTTTTTTTTTATTCCATTTTTAATTATTCTTTAGTTAGATTCATAATTTTCTTTTAATTTTCCTTTTTGTCTTAATTGTAAGCCAAATTATAATTTTTTCCTTGTATTTCCTTCTGTTCTTTAATTTTAATCACTTGTTATTTGATTGAATTAATAAGTGAATTTATTTCTTAATAAGTGAATTTATTTTTCAATTATTTTTCTTTTTTTATCCTTTTCAAGGATTCTCTTCTTCACTGCTTTTTTAAATAAGGACCTCCAAGTGGGTCCCTGTTTGCTCGGGCGCCAGTTAAGAGTTTTTATTCGTAATATCGAAATAAAAAAAGCACTCCGTCAACAGACGGAAAATTAATTACACCGTTTTCAAATTTCACAAGTTTATTTAAAATTACAAAAAGGATTTTTAATTTCACAATCAGTATATGAATCACAATTATTTCACAATCAGTATATTAAGTATAAAATTAGAACTAAACACGCACGACTCCCGAACAACACTGACGTTTCCAAATTCTCCTTCTTAGCTTTAAGTCTCCATATCTTGGCAGCGACGCCGTTATTACTCTACCAAATATGTTTCCCACAGGTGAATTATGTTGACAATGCAACTCGTGTTAAAGTTGAGTGCCTGTGGGAACATATCATGTTGCATTTTCGCAATACTCCGTAATTGCTTACTCGGCAACACGTGTAGCAGAAAAGTATCGCAAGACAGTGGCTCGTGAAGACTGCAGTGTGTTAACTTTATTATTATTATTATTATTATTATTATTATTATTATTATTATTATTATTATTATTATTATTATTATTATTATTATTATTATTATTATTATTATTATTATTATTATTATTATTATTATTATTATTATTATTATCATTATTATTATTATTATTATTATTATTATTATAATTATTATTATTATTATTATTATTCTTATTATTATTATTATTATTATTATTATTATTATTATTATTATTATTATTATTATTATTATTATTATTATAATTATAATTATTATTATTATTATTATTATTATTATTATTATTATTATTATTATTATTATAACTATTATTATTACTATTATTATTAATAAATGTGTACCACATCGAAATAATCATCGGAGACCCTATAAAGTATATACATATATTCTTGATCAGGTGAAATTCTAAGTTGATATAACCATGTTCGTCTGTCCGTCCATCTGTTGAAATGAAGATACAGCTCGCAATATTTAAGATAGAGCCTTATAATTTGGTATATAAGTTCCTATTACTCCCCGGCGGTTTGGTATTAAAAATAGGCTATATCGGTTCACGTTTTGATATAGGTCCACATAGGACGGTACTTCCCGGTTTTCAATATTTTGAAGGTTTTAGCCTCGTTTTTCCATCGAAAGGGCTGAAAATTTGGTACTTACACTTCGTTGGAGATACAAAACATTCCACCGGAAATTTGTCGGTATACGTCCACGGCTTCATATAGCCCCCACAGATCGTTACCTCCCAATTTTTGGTATTTTGAAGGTTTTACCCTCAATACATCACCGAAATTACCGACATTTTGTACTTAGACTTCGTTGCAGGTAAAAAATATGTCAGCTGAAATTTGTCGGTATAGGTCTACGACTTCATACAGCTCCCACATAACAGTACCTCCCGATTTTCGATATTTTGAATTAGCATCATTATCCCACCGAAATGGCTAAAATTTGTTTCTTAGACTTCTTTGGGGTATAAAACTTTCGGTGTTTTGAAGGTTTTAGCCTCAAGACACCACCGAAATGGCTGAAATTTGGTTCTTAGACTTCGTTGGGGGTATAAATTTTTCCACCTGAAATCTGTCGGTATAAGTCCACGTCTTCATATAGCCACCATAGAACGATACCTCCCGATTTTCGGTATTTTGAAGGTTTTAGCCTAAATTGCTAAATTTCTTTGGGGGTATAAAGCATTCCACTTGAAATTTGTCTGCATAGGTCCACGTCATTTTTTTTTTGATCTTATATCAATATTATTTCTTTAAATGGATTTTGAAATAAGAATGAAGGAATATGAATTGTTAATACTTTTCTTTCCTTTATCTTTTATGTCGTATATGTTTTATAGCTTGAACTTCCTGTATGCGTCTTTGTCCCTTGATGATGTTTCTGTTCCCTTCTTATCACATCAACAATTACAAGCATAATTCCAAAATTATATTATCTGGCCAATAAAATCCGTTCATGTAAAACGTTTGCCTCATTTCCACGTAATACCTCTTTGTCAATATTGTTTAACATATCCCTCTTTTATCAGCAAACAATTTCTGATTAAATCAATTAATACGCTCTTACTTCCAAAATGGAAATTCCTCAATAAATTACTAACAAGACGGGCAATATATAATCCCAAAACATTTAAAGTTGTTAACATTTAAAGAGAAAAACAAAAACATAAGCAGATGAAAACTTTTTACGTTACCGAGGACGACGAAGCAAGTCAATTGCTGGTATTAAACATAAGTGGTTTCAAAGGTGCCATAAGAAATGAGAAAAATATTTACTTTTTTTGTTTTTAATATTTAAGAAGATTATGTTGTAAGCTGACAGCATAGCATACACACACCCATACACACCTAAAGGCGCCAGCCCACACAATGCCAAAACAAAAAAAAATGTTAAGACAAGTTAATGCCTTTTTCGATTACCTTCAGCTGGTGTTGTAAAAACATTTAACAACAACGAAAGCCGCAGACAGACAATATAACTGTTTGGCTGGCTGGTTGACTGAATGATGTTTAAGTTGATGGATGGATGAATGAACGGACGGACTTAAAGGATATTTATTGTGGGCTCGAATGGTGGTAATAGCAAGATTATTTTATTTTTGTAGCTGGGTAATGTCGCTGATTTCCTCGCAAAGTTAGTTGTGATGTGAAGGGAGTAAAAAAAGTGATCAGCACTTCCAAATGGCAAACATGATTGATGATAATATTGTTGTATATTTTTTTGCTGGTTTCCTATAAAAATTTTCTAGACTTTGAAAGAACAAGAAAAACAGCAGACTACCAAATGTTTTGTGTTTTCTCTCTTGTACATTGTTGTTATTTATGCAACATCTTTAGCTTAACTAGCCAAAGGCCAAATAGGACTTTTTGTGCAATGTCAAGACATCAGCATAGTCATCTTATAAACACAACCAAAATGTTTTTGCTTTATACAAATTTACCGATATTTGTATGCAAAATCTCTGTCCACCCAAAAAAATGGGATTACTTTGAAGTAACTTTTTCAATGTCTTCTTGGCCGGTGATGCAAAGTCATCTACAAGTGCACAATTTAGACAAGCTACTTTCATGACAATGTTATAGCTTGTTGTCATGGTTAGACCTGTAAAAAAGATAAGTTAAGGACCTGTAAAAAAGATAAGTTTTTATTTTATTGAATAAAATGATAGCAAAGTTTGTCACCAATGAAGGAGAGGATGGGTTTCTTCGCTAAATAAATTTATCAATGTCAGGATTTTTTCAAGATGTCGTGGCGGCTTAGGACATTTGGAGAGCATTTTTGTTGGAGATCAAAGATTGATTGCTGTAGCTAAAGGAAGGTAAAAAAAGATGCTGATATAGTTGGATATATTAAGCCTAAAAACACTGCAGTTATGATAATGGGGATTATGAATATATTTTCTTAGTTGCTACCACGATGCAAACATACCAATTTAACACACCAACCTTTCACAGAAGAGATAGTTAATTCAAGTCTCAGCAAGGCATGTATATATACAAGCTTATAGCCTAGGCTGAACCGTGTGTCCTAAGACATCCCTTGTAGAGGAATTTTACATGGCTGAAATACTCTGGAAATTTCGCATACATTATGCTGAAGAGAATAGTTACAACAGTTGAAAATGTGATGTTGTATGGTCTGGAATCTAAACTATCGATTTTAGTCCCCAACAACAATTTTTCTTATCCATTTTCACGCACTTCTTCACTTCTCACTCGTTTCTGAAATGAAATAAATTTGTGGAAAGAATTCCCCATCAAAAATTCAAACGAACAGCAAAACATCACGACAAATTTTGACGACGAAACCAAGTGTTTAACAAGATATGCGACAGTTCATTTTGCGCTTTTCTTTTTGCGCTAAGCTTTAAAGCTGTTATAAATTTCAACTTTGAACTTTATCACTGAATGACTTACTGGCTAGCAGCTAACTGAATGACTGACAAACAGACAGTTTGTCTGCTGTCTTCTTGCCATATGAGCAATAACTCTCTGTGCTGTGTATTTGACAAGTCCACAAAATATTTTTGGCATATATAAGCACAGGCACACGCATACATAGTTTATGCAAAGCCCAACAACTCTGAACCCAATGACATATGGCATGGCAGTTTTCAAAAAAGGAACGCGCTAAAAAGAAGTTCACAGCCAGCATTTTGAAGAAGGCAAATAAACCAAATATTTAGGTAATTGGGTGGGAAGGACATCACAGAAACTGAGGGTCTTTAAGAACTATCTTCATTCAACAAAATATGTCTTTCAAAAATATTTTAAAAAAAATCAAACTGTTTCAAAAAAATGTTTTTAAAAAAACCTACTACTCTGAAAAAATATTTTTAAAATACTCACATCGCTCAAAAACATTATTTAACAATTCACGCCTCCAAAAAATATTTAAAAAAAATACATCACACAAAAAATATTTTTATAAAATCCACATCTCATTAAAACATCCACGTCTCTCAGTAAATATATTAAAAAATCTGCAGCTCTCAATAATATTTAAAAAAGAAAACTTAGTCTCTGGAAAATATTATTTAAAAAAAAATCCATGGCTTTCAAAAGTATTTTTGAAAATTCACATCTTTAAATAATATTTCATATGAAATATTACATTAACAAAATCGGCCTCCCCTCCTCCTCTAATCTGGACTTCTTTTTGTGGGGCTTTTTGAAGTCGCGGGTCTATGTCAACAAGCCTCAGACTGTTTCAGATCTTAAAAACAAGATCCGTCAAGAATGTGAGGACCTATCGCCGGAAGTTTTGGCCAAAATGATGGAAAATGCCATAAAAAGGTCTCAAATGACAATAAACTGTGGCGGCGGCCATTTATCTGAAATCATATTGTCGACTTGATGTAAAAAAAATTAAAAGACCAAATAAAAATAATCCACAAGAAGAATCAAAGTTTTTAATTTTTTTAAATTTCAGCCAAAAAACATCGGAAGTTTACTTTTGCACCACCTTGTATCATTTAATTTATTGTATCATTAATTTATTTTATTTTAACAATATATTTTTAAGAAATCAACGTCTCTCAAAAATATATTTTCTCTCTGAAAAAATATTTTTAAAAATCCAAGTCTGTGAAAATTTTTTTTATAAGTCAACTTCTTGGAAATTTTTTTTTTTTAAATCCAGTCAATAAATCAATAAAATATTTCTAGAAAATCCAGATCATTCACAAAAATATTTTTAAGAAATCCACCTCCTTCAGAAAAATATTTTTGAAAAATCGAAGTCGTTCCAAAAAAAAAATTATTAAAAAAATACGTCTTTCAAAAAAATTTTTAAAAAAATCCATGTCTTTAAATTTGTTAAAAAAAATCCACGTCTTTCAAAATAAAATTTTTTACAAATCGACGTTTTTCAAAAATTTTTCTTTTAAAACAAACACGTCTTTTAAAAAACTATTTTTAACATTTTTCGTCATTCGAAAAAAATCCACGCCTTTCAAAAAATATTCTTAAAAAATCCAGGTATTTGAAAAGCGTCAAAATATATTTTTAAAAAATACATGTTCAAAAAAAATATATTTTTTAAAAAAATCCACGTCTTTCAAAAAAAAAAATTAAAAATCTACGCCTTTCATTTTTTTTAAATCGACGTCTATCCAATTTTTTTATCCACGTCTTTCATTTTTTTTTAGTCCACGTCTTTTACAAAAAATTAATAAATAAATAAAAATCCACTTCATTCAAAATTTTTTTAAAAAAATCCAGGTCTTTCAAAAAATATTTCTAAAAAATCTTTAAAAAAAAATTAAAAATCCACGACTTTATTTTTTTTTAATCCAAGTCTTTCAAAAAATATTTTTAAAAAATCAACGTTTTCCAATAAATATTTCTAAAAAATCTACAACTTTTTTAAAAAAAAATTAAAAATCCACGACTTTAATTTTCTCTTTTTTAAATCAAAGTCTTTCAAAAAATAATTTTAAAAAATCTACGTCTTTTCAAAAAATACTCTTAAAAATCCACGTCCCAAAAAATAGATAAAAAATCCAGGTCTCTCAAACGTTTTTTAGAAAATATAAGTCTCTAAAATATTTTTAAAAAATCTACGCCATTCAGAAAATTTTTTAAAAGGTCGACGTTTTTCAGAAAAATTTATAAAAAATCCTGGTAACTCAGAAAATATTTTTAAAAAATCCATATCTCTCAAAAATGATTAAAAAAATATTTTAAAAAATCTACGTCTCTCCCAGAATTTTTTAATCCACGTCTTTTAGAAAAAGTATTGGAAAAATGCAGTTCTCTCAGAAAAAAATTGAAAGTATCTATGTCTCCCAGAAAATATTTTAAAAAAATCTGTCTCCCTTTTTAAATAAATATATGTTTAAAAACTCAAAGATGTTTTTAAAAAATTTCTCAAAAATATTTAAAAATTAGAATAAACAATTAAAAACGTATCAGTCGGCTTAGCCGACAGAGATATACCCTCAGCCTGTGTATATTGAAACAATTACCAAAATACGTATGTATTTAGGGGGTTTTAAAAATTTTGGGCGTTGAAACCGACAAAAATGTTGATTAGGATTAAAGATTAAAAGTTTTGCGGAGGAGATACTAAAAGGAATGGATCGACATTAACCATTATGGAAGTGGATCTCCAGCCACAACATATGGTGCCATAGGGGTATTTACACTCTTCGGGCTGTATGCTCAAGAAGTATGGACTTACCCTCAAAAAAAAAAAAAATAAAACTTTACCATGTGTGGGAGGTACCCGATGGAGTGGACAAATATAGTCCATATTTGAACCTGATCTATATATGGTAGATATATTAGGATGTGTAAAGTATAGACCAATTCGGCTACTCCCTTCAAGAGTTACCGTATGAACAATTTTTCCGAAGATTTTTGAACTTTTGTGGGAGAGGTACCTGAAGGAGTGTACCGATATGGCTTATCTTCAAATTTAACTATGTTTGGACAAAATATTACTAAGGCCGGATCGGCAGATCCGTTCGAGAGTTATCGTGCGCTCCAACCACCTCACACGGTGTCATAGGGGGTTTTTGCAACTTTCAGGCTATTTTCTCAGGAGGTATGGAGTTGCCCCTGATGAAACATGTACCGTCTTATGGAGGGCAGTGAATACAGGTTGCTAAAACAAAAATCAAAGCGATTCGAGAGATGGCCCTAAACTGAACTTTTCCGAAATTGTGTGTGGGAGGTACCCGAAGGAGTGGACCGATTGAGTCCATATTGAAAACTTATTTAAGTCTGGTACACATTTCACGATGGGCATAGTATGGACCAAATCGGTTACTCCCTTCAAGAGTTATCGTGCGCGCAAATTTTCCGAACATTTTCGAACTTTTGTGGGGATGTTCTTGAAGGAGTGGACCGATATGGCCCATCTTCGAACTTAAACTAAGTTTGGGTAAAATATTACGAAGGCCAAAATTTGAAGCGAATCGGTTTATCCATTCGAGAGTTATCGTGCGCTCCTGCCAGCCAGACGAACATTGCTCAATCGACTCCAAATTGTCTGAAACACATTTCGTCCAATCATACTTGGGGTCTAAAACCATTATTTCGATGAGGCACGTTTTGCCCGTATGAAAGTGTATATACCCTCGTTAGCATAAATGCTGAGGGTATAAAAATCGACGTCTCTCAAAAATATTTGTAAAAAATCAAATTCTGTCAAAAAATAGTCATAGTCAAAAATCAACTTCTCTCAAAAACAAAAAAAAAAAATCACGTCTCTTTAAAAATATGCAATCATATGACTGAATCTTCAACAATAACAAAACAAACAAAAAACAGCGTGCGGCAAGGTAATTAACGCCGAAACCTATAGCTTTGCGTGTTGCGTGTGCGTTCAAAAATACAAAAACAAAATACATGTATTTGTTGTTGTTTTCAATTTAAAATACATGTATTTTGTTTTTGTATTTTTGAACGCACACGCAATACGCACAGCTATAGGTTTCGCCCTAAAAAATAAATTTCAACAACTCACTCACAGGTAACTGTGTTGATGTTTTTTAACTTACAGAAATTTTTTGTTCTGTTGTGTTTTTTTTTGTTTGGAAAGTAACCATCATTCTCACTAACATTAGAATACTCGAAGCTTAAAGAGTTCGGGTTGTCACTAGAAAAATCATCATTTAAAAAACTGAAAAGCCGTTTGATAATGCCCTTCGCCGGGGCGAAATCATGATATTGTTGGAGTTAAGTAAATTTTGCAAGTGCGTTTTGTAAACATTATTCTGTAATAGAGAGTTAAGCCTTCCCCCATTGGCTCCAGACTTAAAGCAATCAAAAGTTGAATCTTCAACAATAACAAAACAAAAACATGTATTCCCTCAAAAAATATTTTCAAAAAATCTAATTTTTGTTAACCCAGGTCTCTCAGAAAATATTGTTTTACAAAAATCAAGTTCTCTCAGAATTACAGTAAATAATTTTAAAAAATCCACATCTTCAAAAAAAAGTGATTTTTTTAATCCACACCTTTCAACGGTATTTGTAAAAAATCAACACATTTTAATGATATTTTTAAAAAATCCACACTTTCATTGTATTTTTAAAAAATCCACGTCTCACAAAAATTTTTAAAAAGCATATCTCTCAGAAATATTTGTAAAACAATCCACGTCTCTCAAAAAATATTCACAAAACAATCCACGTTTCTCAAAAAATATTCACAAAAAAATCCACGTTTCTCAAAAAATATTCACAAAAAATCCACGTTTCTCAAAAAATATTTTTAAAAAATCCACGTCTCTCAAAAAATATTCACAAAAAATCCACGTTTCTCAAAAAATATTCACAAAAAATCCACGTTTCTCAAAAAAATATTTTTAAAAAATCCACGTCTCTCATAAAATATTTTTTAAAAAAATCCAGGTATCTCATAAAATATTTTGAAAAAATCCACGACTCTTGAAATATTTTGAAAAATCCATGTCTCTCCAAAAATTTTTTATTTTCAAAAATCCACGTCTCTCAAAAAATGTTTATCAGAAATTAAAGTCTCTCAAGAAATAATTTTTAAAAATCTATATTTCTCAAAAAATATTCACAAAAAAATCCACGTCTCTCCAATTTTTTTTCAAAAATCCACGTCTCTCAGAAATATTTTTCAAAAATCCACGTCTCTCGACAAATATTGTTTAAAAATCCATGTCTCTCAAAAAATATTCTAAAAAACCCACGTATCTAAAAAAAAAAATTTAAAAAATATCCACGTCTTTGAAAAATATTTCAAAAATATTTCTATAAACTTTATTTAAATTTAAAAATTAATATTTAAACATTATTTGTATATCTTTGTTGCTCCTTGAATAACATTCCCAAAACTTTTCTTTCCCTATATATCACTCTGCCCCAATACACACCATTTAACTCAGAGACACACTTCATATTATGTTTTGGGCCTTTTTGTGCATATTTTCCTTTTTTTGTAACCCAACATGTAAACATTTATTTATACGAATGAATATCCTCCAACAAACAGCACGCAAAAAACGTCAAAAAGAGCAATTCTTGCTTTAGCGTATGATGGGAAGCAGTGTGCTGAAGCACAATAGTGTGTGTGTGAGTGTATTGTAAAGGAAACGGAAATGTTGTTAAAAAGCTGGCGGTTTTTTATTTTGTTATTTGTGTGTTGGTGAGCGCATAAAAACGCATTTCTGACGGATATTGTTGAGAAAACACGTTTACATTTTTAGTTGTTGCTGTTTGGAAATATCAAAAGGAAAATAACGCGAATGCGAAAAACTCAAATGCAGACAGACTTACACACTTGTCTGCTTGCGTTTTTATAGTAGACTGAGTTTTGACGGAACGAAAATATATGATTTATCCTGTTTTTTTTTTCTTTACTTGCCTGTAATTTATCATATGAGGCAGGTTAATAGTTGTGCTTGTTGTTGCTGTTTTTATTTTCTTTTACAACATTTACTGTTTTATAATTGTTTACATGTCATCAACTTCCGTTTAACAGACACAAAATGAAGTTGAAGTCTGTTTATGTTGTTTTTTTTCTTCTTTTTTTTCGCATACAGCTTTCTGACTTATTGCCACCACACACAGCGGCTAGAGTTGATTGTGTCTTTTACATTTATTTGGCTTTGATCTCGTTCGTCCCTCGTTTGTGCAACTAACTGTCTGTCTGATTATGTTGTCTGACGTTGAAAAATTCTGATGAAAAATCACTCCAACCAACTGTAAATGTGGTTAACATTAAAATTGTCTCCCACAGAGTCGGCAAGACATTAATCATCTGCATAATTGTGGTTAAATAATAAAAAAAGAGTTAATTTACATTTATCATAATAAAAAAAGCAGGGATAAAAGAAAGAAAATTATAAATAAATTGCATGGAATTTAAATAGTTTAATATGGAAATTAGTGGTTGGTTTCTTTGAGAAAATTATGTAGTAAAATTCAGCGGTTGTAAGATATTGTTTGGTTAAAGGATAAAGCGGAGGAAATACATTAAAAAGGAAATATTCGAGAAAAATATTAAAAAACATTTCTGTGATTAAGGAGTGAATGGTCATTAAGAAAAATTCTTTAAAAGTGTTGATATAAATTCTGAGTTTTTTGTTTCTTTAAAGAAAATTTATAGTTTAAATGCTCATTGCACAAAATATTTTTGGAAAATGCACGACTATTGCCACGTCTGCTGTAGCTTGACTAAATTCTAAATCTAAATCTAATTTTTTTCTTTTTTAGATGATATGGGAATGGAGAATTATTTTTAAAGTTTTCCCTATAATTTCACTGTTTGCAAAAGTATTGTTAAATATAATCATTTCTTTTTTTATTCTCTCAAATATATTGTGAAATCTTTACTCAGTAAATCAAACAAAATTCTACTTCAGATCCCAATTTGCACTTCAACATTTGTTGTTTAAAATAAAATAAAAAGAAAGCAGAAATATTTATATGTTGTTGGAATTGTGTTTCAAATTTTATTTTCTCTTTATTTTTTTAATATTTTTAAAATTCTTTACCAAGTGATGAACAATAATTTTCAACAACACTTTAGTAATAAATAGACAAAAGGAAACTTAAAAACTTAATTTTACATATACTCTAGACAATGCAGAATAAGATTTCAATATCTCTCACACACATACTGGTCAATCGACAACTGGTCAATCAATTATAAATGTGAGAAAAGCAATTAAAGTTGAGTTTAAAAACTAATAGAAATATCAGATTTCTACAGAAATTTTTTATTTCCAAATTTTCTCAAACAACAAAAAATAAATTAATATTTCTCCACATGATATGCACAACAATCTACCCTTATGGTGGTGAAGAGATTAGCAACAAAAGCCAACTACTAAAACAAATTTTTTATTACTTGTTTAATATAATATTTTGTAGAAATTTTTTATTGTCTATAGAATTCCACAGACAACATTTAGACAGCTTGAATACATATTTTTTGCAATCTACTTTAGAGATTATGGTGAAATTTAGAAAAGTTAAATTTGATATGATAATCCATAAAAAAATATTTTTGTTATGGATTTGTTTTAGCAGGATGTGAGGAAGACAAACTTATTTATTTATAGATGATATAATTTTGGTTGTTGAAATATCGAAATTCTTAAATTTGTTTTTTGGTCTTTGAAAAAATATTCTTTAAAAATCCACGTTTTTTGGTCTTTGAAAAAATATTCTTTAAAAATCCACGTTTTTTGGTCTTTGAAAAAATATTCTTTAAAAATCCACGTTTTTTGGTCTTTGAAAAAATATTCTTTAAAAATCCACGTTTTTTGGTCTTTGAAAAAATATTCTTTAAAAATCCACGTTTTTTGGTCTTTGAAAAAATATTCTTTAAAAATCCACGTTTTTTGGTCTTTGAAAAAATATTCTTTAAAAATCCACGTTTTTTGGTCTTTGAAAAAATATTCTTTAAAAATCCACGTTTTTTGGTCTTTGAAAAAATATTCTTTAAAAATCCACGTTTTTTGGTCTTTGAAAAAATATTCTTTAAAAATCCACGTTTTTTGGTCTTTGAAAAAATATTCTTTAAAAATCCACGTTTTTTGGTCTTTGAAAAAATATTCTTTAAAAATCCACGTTTTTTGGTCTTTGAAAAAATATTCTTTAAAAATCCACGTTTTTTGGTCTTTGAAAAAATATTCTTTAAAAATCCACGTTTTTTGGTCTTTGAAAAAATATTCTTTAAAAATCCACGTTTTTTGGTCTTTCAAAAAATATTCTTTAAAATCCACGTTTTTTGGTCTTTGAAAAAATATTCTTTAAAAATCCACGTTTTTTGGTTTTTGAAAAAATATTCTTCAAAAATCCACGTTTTTTGGTTTTTGAAAAAATATTCTTTAAAAATCCACGTTTTTTGGTCCTTGAAAAAATATTCTTTAAAAATCCACGTTTTTTGGTCTTTGAAAAAATATTCTTTAAAAATCCACGTTTGTTGGTCTTTGAAAAAATATTCTTTAACAAATCCACGTTTATTGGTCTTTGAAAAAATATTCTTTAAAAAAATCCACGTTTATTGGTCTTTGTAAAAATATTCTTTAAAAAATCCACGTTTATTGGTCTTTGAAAAAATAATCTTTAAAAAATTCACGTTTATTGGTCTTTGAAAAAATATTCTTTAAAAAATCCACGTTTATTGGTCTTTGAAAAAATATTCTTTAAAAAATCCACGTTTATTGGTCTTTGAAAAAATATTCTTTAAAAAATCCACGTTTATTGGTCTTTGAAAAAATATTCTTTAAAAAATCCACGTTTATTGGTCTTTGAAAAAATATTCTTTAAAAAATCCACGTTTATTGGTCTTTGAAAAAATATTCTTTAAAAAATCCACGTTTATTGGTCTTTGAAAAAATATTCTTTAAAAAATCCACGTTTATTGGTCTTTGAAAAAATATTCTTTAAAAAATCCACGTTTATTGGTCTTTGAAAAAATATTCTTTAAAAAATCCACGTTTATTGGTCTTTGAAAAAATATTCTTTAAAAAATCCACGTTTATTGGTCTTTGAAAAAATATTCTTTAAAAAATCCACGTTTATTGGTCTTTGAAAAAATATTCTTTAAAAAATCCACGTTTATTGGTCTTTGAAAAAATATTCTTTAAAAAATCCACGTTTATTGGTCTTTGAAAAAATATTCTTTAAAAAATCCACGTTTATTGGTCTTTGAAAAAATATTCTTTAAAAAAATCCACGTTTATTGGTCTTTGAAAAAATATTCTTTAAAAAATCCACGTTTATTGGTCTTTGACAAAATATTCTTTAAAAAATCCACGTTTATTGGTCTTTGAAAAAATATTCTTTAAAAAATCCACGTTTATTGGTCTTTGAAAAAATATTCTTTAAAAAATCCACGTTTATTGGTCTTTGAAAAAATATTCTTTAAAAAATCCACGTTTATTGGTCTTTGAAAAAATATTCTTTAAAAAATCCACGTTTATTGGTCTTTGAAAAAATATTCTTTAAAAAATCCACGTTTATTGGTCTTTGAAAAAATATTCTTTAAAAAATCCACGTTTATTGGTCTTTGAAAAAATATTCTTTAAAAAATCCACGTTTATTGGTCTTTGAAAAAATATTCTTTAAAAAATCCACGTTTATTGGTCTTTGAAAAAATATTCTTTAAAAAATCCACGTTTATTGGTCTTTGAAAAAATATTCTTTAAAAAATCCACGTTTATTGGTCTCTGAAAAAATATTCTTTAAAAAATCCACGTTTATTGGTCTTTGAAAAAATATTCTTTAAAAAATCCACGTTTATTGGTCTTTGAAAAAATATTCTTTAAAAAATCCACGTTTATTGGTCTTTGAAAAAATATTCTTTAAAAAATCCACGTTTATTGGTCTCTGAAAAAATATTCTTTAAAAAATCCACGTTTATTGGTCTTTGAAAAAATATTCTTTAAAAAATCCACGTTTATTGGTCTTTGAAAAAATATTCTTTAAAAAATCCACGTTTATTGGTCTCTGAAAAAATATTCTTTAAAAAATCCACGTTTATTGGTCTTTGAAAAAATATTCTTTAAAAAATCCACGTTTATTGGTCTTTGAAAAAATATTCTTTAAAAAATCCACGTTTATTGGTCTTTGAAAAAATATTCTTTAAAAAATCCACGTTTATTGGTCTCTGAAAAAATATTCTTTAAAAAATCCACGTTTATTGGTCTTTGAAAAAATATTCTTTAAAAAATCCACGTTTATTGGTCTCTGAAAAAATATTCTTTAAAAAATCCACGTTTATTGGTCTTTGAAAAAATATTCTTTAAAAAATCCACGTTTATTGGTCTTTGAAAAAATATTCTTTAAAAAATCCACGTTTATTGGTCTTTGAAAAAATATTCTTTAAAAAATCCACGTTTATTGGTCTTTGAAAAAATATTCTTTAAAAAATCCACGTTTATTGGTCTTTGAAAAAATATTCTTTAAAAAATCCACGTTTATTGGTCTCTGAAAAAATATTCTTTAAAAAATCCACGTTTATTGGTCTTTGAAAAAATATTCTTTAAAAAATCCACGTTTATTGGTCTTTGAAAAAATATTCTTTAAAAAATCCACGTTTATTGGTCTTTGAAAAAATATTCTTTAAAAAATCCACGTTTATTGGTCTTTGAAAAAATATTCTTTAAAAAATCCACGTTTATTGGTCTTTGAAAAAATATTCTTTAAAAAATCCACGTTTATTGGTCTTTGAAAAAATATTCTTTAAAAAATCCACGTTTATTGGTCTCTGAAAAAATATTCTTTAAAAAATCCACGTTTATTGGTCTTTGAAAAAATATTCTTTAAAAAATCCACGTTTATTGGTCTTTGAAAAAATATTCTTTAAAAAATCCACGTTTATTGGTCTTTGAAAAAATATTCTTTAAAAAATCCACGTTTATTGGTCTCTGAAAAAATATTCTTTAAAAAATCCACGTTTATTGGTCTTTGAAAAAATATTCTTTAAAAAATCCACGTTTATTGGTCTTTGAAAAAATATTCTTTAAAAAATCCACGTTTATTGGTCTTTGAAAAAATATTCTTTAAAAAATCCACGTTTATTGGTCTTTGAAAAAATATTCTTTAAAAAATCCACGTTTATTGGTCTTTGAAAAAATATTCTTTAAAAAATCCACGTTTATTGGTCTTTGAAAAAATATTCTTTAAAAAATCCACGTTTATTGGTCTTTGAAAAAATATTCTTTAAAAAATCCACGTTTATTGGTCTTTGAAAAAATATTCTTTAAAAAATCCACGTTTATTGGTCTTTGAAAAAATATTCTTTAAAAAATCCACGTTTATTGGTCTTTGAAAAAATATTCTTTAAAAAATCCACGTTTATTGGTCTTTGAAAAAATATTCTTTAAAAAATCCACGTTTATTGGTCTTTGAAAAAATATTCTTTAAAAAATCCACGTTTATTGGTCTTTGAAAAAATATTCTTTAAAAAATCCACGTTTATTGGTCTTTGAAAAAATATTCTTTAAAAAATCCACGTTTATTGGTCTTTGAAAAAATATTCTTTAAAAAATCCACGTTTATTGGTCTTTGAAAAAATATTCTTTAAAAAATCCACGTTTATTGGTCTTTGAAAAAATATTCTTTAAAAAATCCACGTTTATTGGTCTTTGAAAAAATATTCTTTAAAAAATCCACGTTTATTGGTCTTTGAAAAAATATTCTTTAAAAAATCCACGTTTATTGGTCTTTGAAAAAATATTCTTTAAAAAATCCACGTTTATTGGTCTTTGAAAAAATATTCTTTAAAAAATCCACGTTTATTGGTCTTTGA